>NC_058091.1:193722500-196222500 GCF_020171115.1 Neogale vison | reverse complement strand
AATAAAACTTCCTACAGGGTACCCTGCAGAGAAGGATGGCAGGCAGTAAAGCTCCTCAGAAGCTGGACTATTTGTGTTCACTCTCCTGCACAGAAAATGCCCCTTAAGAAATTGTTTTGAACACAGTTGCTAAATGTGTAACAAAAAGTTACGATACCCAACATTTTTAAATTACCCACTTTTCTCCTTCAAAATTAAAGAACTAGCTAGTGAAACTGGTGCATCTTTGCACTTCAGCTGCACTGCTGTCACTGGGTAACCCTGAGCAAATGTAACCAACTGGGCCTCAATTTCCTCATTATTAAACTGCAAAGACTGGACCATATATATGAGTGTCTACAATCTGTCCATTAGGTTAGGTTATGACCTAATCAACATTTGGAAAATGCTGAATAGTTACCGGAGGAATTGTTGAACAGCTTAAAACACTGCCCGCAGAAGTAACACTCAGAGTTCTTGTTCTGCTCTGTTTAATATCTTCTGTATTTTCTTCATCTCTAAAATTAAAAGAAAGTCACAAATTATCCAGTTAATTTTTTATTTAATTATGGCAATTAACTTATATTATTCCTACATTACAGTAAAACTTAAAAAACACACATGCCAGAAAGATCATTATATTTAAAATTTCTGTGTAGGTAAAACTATCCACAATTCAGCCCAATTTATTAACACTTCATTTTTCAGCATTCGAATAGTCACTATCAAAATTGCAAAATGGTAGAATGTTTCAGCCACCGGCTTTGTTATCACGTCCCCACAATTCATATCTTTCTCACTAATCATCTCCTTTTCTTTCACTGAACTTGACCCATGTCTGCCTCTTACAACGTAAATCCTTGTAAAACTTTGCTGCCATCTCCCAGACAACAACTGAGGGCACTCTCGTAGTCTGCTCTGTTAAGCCAGAAAACATGATGGAAAATAACTTGTTTTACACATGCTCAAAGTTTTTATGTATACAAGGTATAAGAAATTCAGACAACATTAACCCCTAACAGTATTTTTCATCAAAATGTTATCTTGTTTCCATTCTGAATAACAAAAATTTTGTCCAACATGTGTTCAAAGAGAACAAATTACTCCATACTAAAACTATTTAACCTATGTAGATTTTCTTCTATTACTTACTCAAACTCCTCAGCCACTGCCACCCTTGATTTGAATTTAATTTTACAAGCTTCCTATTTGAGTGGTAATAGCCCTGAGATTCTGGATATGGTCATACAAAAACGGCACAAAATTTTTGTGTTTTGCTTCACAATAAAACAGCCTTAGCAAGTAAGCCTGAACATGTACTGAGAAATGCCTAATAAGTGTACTATTAATTTAGTTTTGTCATATTACTATTTTGAAGAAAACTCCCATTTCAGGATAAAGAAGATGTGAAATATACAGACACATACACACACACACACACACACACACACACACACACAAATGAATACTATGCAGCCATCAAAAGGAATGAAATCTTGCCATTTGCAATGTCATGGATGGAACTAGAGGGTATTATGCTGAGTGAAATAAGTCAATCAGAGAAAGACAATTATCATACGCTCTCCTTCATATCATACGATATGAGGAATTTGAAAGGCAGAGTAGGGGGTCTGGGGAGTAGGGAAGGATAAAATGAAACATGGGATCGGGAGGGAAACAAACCATAAGAGACTCTTAATCTCACAAAACAAACTGAGGGTTGCTGGAGGGAGGGGGTTGTGGAGAGGGTGGTTGGGTTATGGACATTGGGGAGGGTATGTGATATGGTGAGTGCTGTGAAGTGTGTAAGCCTGACAATTCACAGACCTGTAGCTCTCGAGCAAATAATACATAATATGTTAACAAAAATAATTTAAAAAAACCTCCATTTCATTGAACTATAGTTATTTGATTCTGGATAAACTACTCCAAGTCTAGAAATTAAATTTTTTATATCTTTTGCTAGTATTATTATTTGCAAGAAAAAAACTCTTACAAGAAAAATAATATAGTAACATTATATAATCTTAACTGTAAATGAGCAAATAGGGATACAGGATTCAAAGTACCAGAGAAAATTCACTATAAGTAGGTATTTTAGGAAGAGAGCATACTTACTGCATATTTATTGGACTACACATAAATCAAACATACATTAGATGTAAAATCACAAAAATATCTGAACATTCATCCATCTACAACTTGTTCTATTTATCAAGATCAATTTGAGGAGCCTGGGTGGCTTGGTGGGTTAAGCCTCTGCCTTTGGCTCAGGTCATGATCTTGGGGTCCTGAGATTGACTCCCGTATGGGGCTCTCTGCTTGGCGGGGGGCCTGCTTCCCCCCTTCTCTCTGCCTGCCTCTCTGCCTACTTGTGATCTTGCTCTGTCAAATAAATAAAATCTTTAAAAAAAAAGATCAATTTATCAACTATTTGTAAATAATTCTTTTAATGTAATTGGTTTGCATTTTAAGGCAGAACTGCTTAAAACTGACATAATAGGTTGCAAAGGGTAATGTGAATTTTAACAACAAAAGGTTACTTGCTTTCATTATTTACACGTAATGGGGAAGAATTAAATAAAATCTTTAAAAAAAGATCAATTTATCAAATGTTTGTAAATAATTCTTTTAATGTAATTGGTTTGCATTTTTAAGGCAGAACTGCTTAAAACTGACATAATAGGTTGTAAAGGGTAATGAGAACTTTAACAAAAGGTTATTTGCTTTCATTATTTACACATAATGGGGAAGACTATAACTCTGTTACATCATTTGGGAAAAAACAAACAAACACACCCACTCATCTACCAGCCCTGAATAAAGTATAGGTCTCCACATTAAAGTGTTAAAAAAAAAAATCAATCCACAGACATCTATACCTGAAAGGCTTGATTTCTTTGTTTAATGACGACAAGGCAATCAGATGAGGGCATATATCTTCATATTCTTCATAGCCCATGCAGATTCCTCCTTGACCTGCTTTACCATTTTGCCTGGTGTCATTTTCAGTTTTGTTTTTCTCCTCAGAACACTCAGTTACAGAACTGTTAACAACCTGCTCTTCTATTTCTTCTAAAGCTTGACTAAATTCAGGTATTTCAAAATTGTGTGCATCAGCACTCTCATCTGACAAATCACCTTCCTTTATTTGCTCAAGATCTCCAGATGATTTGCAACAGCAGTCAGCTGTTTCATCTGAAGAGTTTCGATCACTATGATTTTCTAAACTATAAACCTTTGCTTTTTCTAACATCTCTTCATCAGAATGTGAGAATTCAGACTCATCTTCTGTTTCAGTATTTTTATCATCTGGACCCACTGGATGAAGCAGTTCATCATCTGCTTGCATTTCCTTTGTGTAGCCACTGGCAGAAACCTCTACATCAAGAGAGTCTTCCCTCCTAGGAAAAAAGAATGAGTGCTTAAGTAATAGGAAAAAAAAATGTACCTGACATGGGTATTTATTATCCTGACAAATTATAATCCTCAAATGAGTTTAGTAGTTTGTATGTTTTAAAGATTATTCTTTCCCTAAAATCTAATACTTCGTTAGGTATTCAAATGTAAAAGATACAGGCTTATTGTCATGTAAGAATAAAGTGACTATGGAAAGCAATAAATACTAGTAGAAAGTATTAACATCAGTTGATATTTATTTAATAAATTGACTTTCAAAAGGGGCTAAAGATTTCTTCTTTTAAGAAATAAATAAATGGGGAAATTTTGCTTTGAGAATTTATATATAATTATTTTCCATAAATCAATTAAATATAGTTTCTCTTCTGAACAAAGGAAAACATAAACCACAATGAACACTTGACTTGCTTCCTTAAAAATGGGTTATTCAGGGGGGGACAAGATGGCGGGGTACTAGGAAGAGGCGTCTTTTCAGCTGGTACCCCAAAGTGAGCTGATTACCTACCAAAGAACTCTGATCACCCATGAAATCAGCCTGAGATCAGAATTATACACGTCTGGATCTCTACAGGGGCAGAAGACGCCAGTGAGCAGGTAAAGCGGAATGGGAACAGTGGACTGAGATCGGAAGATAAACAAAAGGGGGAGGGAGCCACCAGAGGCGACCGGTGGGAAAGTAATACCCCGATACGAGCGAGAGTGCCCTGCGTCTGGGGACCAGCATTAACTCGGAGACTGGTTGAAAGCACTCCAAAAGAGCAAAGGATCGCGGGGGCAAACTGTGGGAATCGGGGCGGCTAGGGACAGGGGCTTGAGTCCCCGGTCCCAGACGGCCTCCCCGGCGCGGAGGCAGAGAGAGTGCGGCGGAGAAACCGGCTCCTGGTCCCTAAGCCGCCAGCGTGCCCCAGAGCGCGGGGTTCCGGCTCCTGTGAGGGGATGGGAGCCGGTCTGCAGAACGCGCGCTAGCCCTACCACAAAGCTTGAGATGCGCGTGCACGTTGCTCCAGCTCTCCTGGGTTTCTAAGGCCCTGGGGCGCTTCTAGACCCGGGCCATTGTTTCAAAGTCTAAGCCTCGCGCCCGCGAAACTCTTCCCCGGACAGAGGCGCGCAAAAGCCCAGCCTGCGGCTTACGGACCAGCGCCCCGTTCTCAGTGCCCCAGACGCGCGCCCGACCCACAGCCCCCTCTGAAAAGAGGTGCGCGCAAGCCGGGCACTCCCAGCCCCGGCCAGCGGCAAAATCTCAGTGTGCGATCGCTGCTTGGAACCTCTCTGGCGGTCAGGAGCTCCCAGACAGCCGCCACTGCCTTGGCTTTGGGGACGAGCAAAAGATCCTGCGCCCCCAGGGTCTTTAACTTGGAACCTGCACTGCCAGCATCCAAGGGGGAATTTATTCAGCTTCTGCACCCAGACTGAGGCTTCTGAGACGGAGATCAGGAAGTGTTCCAGGGTGCACCTTGACTGCACCAGAGTTGATACATCCAGCTACATCTGTTCAGTCTTCTCCCACCAAAATGACTAGGAGGAGGAATGCCCAACAGAAGAAAAATACAGAGGATGGACCTTCCGCAACAGAGCTAACGGCTATCAACATAGACAATATGTCGGAAAGAGAATTCAGGCTAACAATTATCCAGGCAATAGCTAGGTTGGAGAAAGCCATGGATGACCAAACAGAATTGATTAGAGCTGAACTGAAAGCGACCAGACAGGATGTTCACAATGTTAGGGCGGAGCTTAAAGCTACCAGGGAGGAGGTCCACAATGCTCTCAATGAGTTCCAATCCAATCTAAACTCTCTCAAAGTTAGGGTAACTGAGACAGAAGATAGAATTAGTGATCTGGAAGACAAACAGATAGAGAGAAAGGATCAGGAGGAAGCCTGGAACAAACAGCTTAGATCCCACGAAAGCAGAATTAGGGAAATAAGTGATGCCATGAAGCGTTCCAACGTCAGAATTATTGGAATTCCTGAAGGGGAGGAGAAAGAAAGAAGTCTAGAAGATGTCGTGGAACAAGTCCTTCATGAAAACTTTCCGAATCTCGCGAATGAAACCAGCGTTCATGTACTAGAGGCTGAACGGTCTCCACCCAAGATTATACACTCCAAAAAAACATCACGACACCTGATAGTCAAATTGAGAAATTATAATTGTAGGTATAATCTCTTGAAAGCTGCCAGGGCAAAGAGGCTCCTTACTTACAGAGGGAAGCCCATCAGAATAACGTCAGACCTGTCCACAGAGACCTGGCAAGCCAGAAGAGGCTGGCAAGATATATTCAGGGCACTAAATGAGAAGAACATGCAGCCAAGAATACTTTATCCAGCAAGACTGACATTCAAAATGGATGGAGAGATAAAGAGTTTCCAAGACCGGCAAGACTTAAAAGACTATGCAACCACCAAGCCGATACTGCAGGAAATATTAAGGGGGGTTCTATAAAAGAGGAAAAATCCCAAGAATAGCATTGAACAGAAATATAGAGACAGTCTACAGAAAGAAAGACTTCAAAGGTAACTCGATGTCAATAAAAACGTATCTATCAATAATCACTCTCAATGTGAATGGCCTCAATGCACCCATAAAACGGCACAGGGTTGCAGATTGGATAAAACGACAGGACCCATCCATATGCTGTCTACAAGAGACCCATTTTGAACCTAAAGATACACGCAGACTGAAAGTGAAGGGGTGGAGAAGCATCTTTCATGCCAATGGGACTCAAAAGAAGGCTGGGGTAGCGATTCTCATATCAGATAAATTAGACTTCAAATTAAAGACTGTAGTCAGAGATACAGAAGGACACTACATAATCCTTAAAGGGACTATCCACCAAGATGATCTAACAATTGTAAATATCTATGCTCCCAATATGGGAGCAGCCAATTACTTAAGAAAACTGTTAATCAAGATAAAGAGTCATATTGATATGAATACACTAATCGTAGGTGATCTTAACACGCCTCTTTCAGAATTAGACAGATCATCGAAGCAGAAAATCAATAAAGAAACAAGAGCATTGAACGACACATTGGACCAGATGGACCTCATAGATATATACAGAACATTCCACCCTAAAACAGCAGAATACTCATTCTTCTCAAGTGCACACGGAACCTTCTCCAGAATAGACCACATACTGGGTCACAAATCAGGACTCAGCCGATACCAAAAGACTGAGATTATTCCCTGCATATTCTCAGATCACAATGCTTTGAAACTGGAGCTCAATCACAAGGAAAAGTTCCGAAGGAACTCAAACACCTGGAAGCTAAAGACCACCTTGCTTAAGAATGCTTGGATCAACCAGGAGATCAAAGAAGAACTGAAACAATTCATGGAAACCAATGAGAATGAAGACACTTCGGTCCAAAACCTATGGGATACAGCAAAGGCGGTCCTAAGGGGAAAATATATAGCCATCCAAGCCTTGCTCAAAAAAATTGAAAAATCCAGAACACACCAGCTGTCTCTACACCTTAAAGAACTGGAGGATCAACAACAAATCAAACCAACTCCACACATAAGAAGGGAAATCATCAAGATTAGAGCTGAGATCAATGAGGGAGAAACCAGAGATACAGTAGAACGTATCAATGAAACTAGAAGCTGGTTTTTTGAAAGAATCAATAAGATCGATAAGCCACTGGCTACACTAATCCAAAAGAAAAGAGAGAAATCCCAAATTCATAAAATTATGAATGAAAGGGGAGAGATCACAACTAACGCCAAGGAAGTAGAAACAATCATCAGAAGTTACTACGAACAGTTATATGCCAATAAGCTTAGCAACCTTGATGAAATGGATGCATTCCTGGAAAAATATAAACTACCAAAATTGAACCAGGAAGAAATCGACAACCTGAATAGACCGATATCTAATAACGAGATTGAAGCAGTGATCAAAAATCTCCCAAAAAACAAGAGCCCAGGACCTGACGGATTCCCTGGGGAATTCTACCAAACCTTCCAAGAAGAAATAACACCTATTCTCCTGAAGCTGTTTCAAAAAATTGAAGCAGAAGGAAAACTTCCAGACTCTTTCTATGAAGCCAGCATTACCCTGATCCCCAAACCAGGCAAGGACCATACCAAAAAGGAGAATTTCAGACCAATATCACTGATGAATATGGATGCTAAGATTCTCAACAAGATCCTAGCCAACAGGATCCAACAACACATTAAAAAGATTATCCACCATGATCAGGTGGGATTCATCCCTGGGCTACAAGGATGGTTCAACATTCGTAAATCAATCAATGTGATACAACAAATTAATAGGAGAAGAGAGAAGAACCACATGGTCCTCTCAATTGATGCAGAAAAAGCATTTGACAAAATCCAACATCCGTTCCTGATTAAAACGCTTCAAAGTATAGGGATAGAGGGAACATTCCTGAACCTCATCACATCTATCTATGAAAGACCCACAGCAAATATCATCCTCAATGGGAAAAAGCTTGCAGCCTTCCCGTTGAGATCAGGAACAAGACAAGGATGCCCACTTTCACCACTCTTGTTCAACATAGTATTAGAAGTCCTAGCAACAGCAATCAGACAACAGAGAGAAATAAAAGGTATCCAAATTGGTAATGAAGAAGTCAAACTCTCTCTCTTCGCAGATGACATGATTCTTTATATGGAAAACCCAAAAGACTCCACCCCCAAACTACTAGAACTCATACAGCAATTCAGCAGCGTGGCAGGATACAAAGTCAATGTGCAGAAATCAGTGGCTTTCTTATACACTAACAAGGAAAATACAGAAAGGGAAATTAGAGAATCGATTCCATTTACTATAGCACCAAGAACCATAAGATACCTGGGAATAAACCTAACTAAAGAGGTAAAGGATCTATACTTGAGGAACTATAGAACACTCATGAAAGAAATTGAAGAAGACACAAAAAGATGGAAGACCATTCCATGCTCTTGGATCGGAAGAATAAACATCGTTAAAATGTCTATACTGCCTAGAGCAATCTATACTTTTAATGCCATTCCGATCAAAATTCCACCGGCATTCTTCAAAGAGCTGGAGCAAATAATCCAAAAATTTGTATGGAATCAGAAGAGACCCCGAATCGCTAAGGAAACGTTGAAAAACAAAAATAAAGCTGGCGGCATCACCTTACCTGATTTCAAGCTTTATTACAAAGCTGTGATCACCAAGACAGCATGGTACTGGCATAAAAACAGACACATAGACCAGTGGAACAGAGTAGAGAGCCCTGATATGGACCCTCCACTCTATGGTCAATTAATCTTCGACAAAACAGGAAAAAATATACAGTGGAAAAAAGACAGTCTCTTCAATAAATGGTGCTGGGAAAACTGGACAGCTATATGTAGAAGAATGAAACTCGACCATTCTCTTACACCGTACACAAAGATCAACTCAAAATGGATAAAAGACCTCAACGTGAGACAGGAATCTATCAGAATCTTAGAGGAGAACATAGGCAGTAATCTCTTCGATATCAGCCACAGCAACTTCTTTCAAGATACGTCTCCAAAGGCAAAGGAAACAAAAGCGAAAATAGACTTCTGGGACTTCATCAAAATCAAAAGCTTCTGCACAGCAAAGGAAACAGTCAAAAAAACAAAGAGGCAACCCACGGAATGGGAGAAGATATTTGCAAATGACAGTACAGACAAAAGGTTGATATCCAGGATCTATAATGAACTCCTCAAACTCAACCCACACGAAACAGACAAACACATCAAAAAATGGGCAGAAGATATGAACAGACACTTCTCCAATCAAGAAATACAAATGGCTATCAGACACATGAAAAAATGCTCATCATCATTAGCCCTCAGGGAGATTCAAATTAAAACCACATTGAGATATCACCTTACACCAGTTAGAATGGCCAAAATTAACAAAACAGGAAACAACATGTGTTGGAGAGGATGTGGAGAAAGGGGAACCCTCTTACACTGTTGGTGGGAATGCAAGTTGGTGCAGCCTCTTTGGAGAACAGTGTGGAGATTCCTCAAGAAATTAAAAATAGAGCTTCCCTACGACCCTGCAATTGCACTCCTGGGTATTTACCCCAAAGATACAGATGTCGTGAAAAGAAGGGCCATCTGTACCCCAATGTTTATAGCAGCAATGGCCACAGTCGCCAAACTATGGAAAGAACCAAGATGCCCTTCAACGGATGAATGGATAAGGAAGATGTGGTCCATATACACTATGGAGTATTATGCCTCCATCAGAAAGGACGAATATCCAACTTTTGTAGCAACATGGACGGGACTGGAAGAGATTATGCTGAGTGAAATCAGTCAAGCAGAGAGAGTCAATTACCATATGGTTTCACTCATTTGTGGAGCATAACCAATAGCATGGAGGACAAGGGGCGTTAGAGAGTAGTAGGGAATTTGGGTAAATTGGAAGGGGAGGTGAACCATGAGAGACTATGGACTCTGAAAAACAGTCTGAGGGGTTTGAAGTGGCGGGGGGGGTGGGAGGTTGGGGTACCAGGTGGTGGGTATTATAGAGGGCACAGCTTGCATGGAGCACTGGGTGTGGTGAAAAAATAATGAATACTGTTTTTCTGAAAATAAATAAATTGGGAAAAAAAAAAAAAAAAAGAATAAAAAAAAAAAATGGGTTATTCACTATTAAGCTGCACTTTGAAGTAAAAGTTTGAGAATTTCTAAGAAACTAGGGATGTTCCTCCCCTAAATCCAGTAACATTGCCTTAGTAGACCAAAGGTAGGAATTTTCTAGTGTTTAAGTTTCATTTATACATTAGACAGCAATGATACTCAACAATGATGATACCCCACAATTATAATGTGCTGGAGGTCACTATTTGGAAATTTTTAAAATGAAACTAACTGTTAAAACTCTTAGAACTAAATAAATCAGGTTATTTAAAGTTTTATCATTTTAAACAAAGCAGAGTACAAACCTGATATCACTAAAAGTTGGATAAAGCTCACTTTCATAGCTGAAACGTTTCATGAAGAAATCTCTAATGCATTTAACATCTCTGTCAAAATACCTGTAAAGGCAAGAATCATTTTTTACATATAGCCTGTGTTGCTCATGTTTTTCCTTATTAGTCAATGACAATACCCTTAATAATGACACTCTTAATCACTGTATGAAAAAGGAGTTACTCATGAGAAGAAAATAAAAGAAACAACTCAGTTGCCAGTGTGTTTGAAAAATTAAAACTAAAAGCAGAGAAATGAAGAGGAAATAAAAGCTGTCAAAGGCATTAAGTCCCTATAGTTAGAAAACTCAAGGTCTTCCCATACTGTAACAGACATACTAAGAGAAGATAAGATGTATATGAATTTCAGAAACGAAGATTCTGGATCTGCGGTGTGGGGGTAGATTTCCACTTTTCCTTTTTTTTTTTTTTTTAAAGATTTTATTTATTCATTTGACAGAGAGAGATCACAAGCAGGCAGAGAGGCAGGCAGAGAGAGAGAGAGGAGGAAGCAGGCTCCCTGCTGAGCAGAGAGCCCGATGCGGGCCTCGATCCCAGGACCCTGAGATCATGACCTGAGCCGAAGGCAGCAGCTTAACCCACTGAGCCACCCTGGCGCCCTCCACTTTTCCTTTTTAATTTCCAGTCTGTCTGGTTATACTTCTCATCAACTATACCAAGAGAACCTAGTCAACTGCAAAAGCTAAAGATAAAATAGGTTAGTGACACCTAAGAAAAACTTTGGGGACTATTAATTATGTTATGCTTATATACCTTTATTATCTGTTAGCTAATTTGCAACAACAGCCAAGAGAGATAAATACTATGGCTTATAAATAATGATCTGAAGACATGTTAATCTGGTCCAAGTGTAGAAGGACCTGTGAATATCACATTGCTTTTTAGGCCACAGTAAAGTAGTGAGAACAGATTAAATTCTCTAGGTTCCTAGATAAGGGAGAATAAAGAAACAGGGTACTGTGGAATTGACTACCTGCTTGAATATTAATTAATTAATATTTTAGAAATAGAAAGATAATGCCACTCTTCTTTCCTTTTAGGACACCAGAGGGAAAAACATTAATAAAATTATTTTAAAATTCTATTTTTATATATGTCTATGTCTCATCTAACTAGATAAAATCTCAAAATCTTCAAAAGCAGAGATAGGTGTTATTTATATTTTAATTATTTATTAATTTATATCTTAATTTCTGGTGTTAGCACAACTTCTATACCCCAGTACTTGCCCATTAAATATCAAGTTAAGGGAAACCTGGGTGGCTCAGTTGGTTAAGCAGCTGCTTTCAGCTCAGGTCATGATCCCAGCATCCTGGGATCGAGTCCCACATCGGGCTCCTTGCTCAGCAGGGAGCCTGCTTCTCCTTCTGCCTCTGCCTGCCATTCTGTCTGCCTGTGCTTGCTCTCTCTCTCTAGCAAATAAATAAATAAATCTTAAAAAAAATCAAGTTAAATCACACTGTTTCCCTATAGAATAATGCAGCCTACATTTCAAATGCCATGATTTGTCATCGTTTCTTTCTATAATTCTGGTGGTTCCTGGATGTTCCTTCATTGTGACTATGTTACCCCATATAATAAAAATGGTAATTAGTCAACATCCAAAAATATTTTAACCACCCAAGCACCTAACAATCTATTAGTAATTGTTTGGTTGGGAATACTCTTTACGTTTATATTTAATGGACATTTCTTTTTCTAGAGTAAGTATAGACATTTTCTAATGAAGATCAGGAGGAAGAAAACCTTGACTGAACACAAACTGGTTTGAACTCCTACTTTCCAAGAATTCATTATCTCTATTATCTAAGTGATAGCAGTATCATCTTCAGGAATAAAGAGAAGTTTCTCATATTGTAACTTGGAACAGGAAGAAAAAAAAATATTCAACTTTAACTTGATTACCATCAGTTTCATCATAAAATACAAGGGAAAATATTCTGTCATATTTCACAGCTTGGCTAGCTTACATGTTAAGTAATGTGAGGAATGAGATTATCACAGTATATAAAGTGATTCTGTCCTGTGTCAGGGATGAGGTTTTACATGAATTCTTTCCTAATAATAAAAACAAAACTAAAAAAGAGGAGAGATATTCTTGTTTTGGCAACCGAGTGCACTCCAAAATCACAATTTTTATTAAGACCATCATAATTATCAAACTATGCTTGGTGAAACACTCTTGGAGGCAACCATGGAGCAGAGAGAAAAGGGGAAAGGCAGAGAAGATGGGGTTCTACAGTTTCCTTCTCTATGTCCCTACTTTTTCTGAGTAGGCCTGTTTTAAAAACTGGGCTTTCACCTAAAAGTATGAATAAAGGGTCCTTGGACTAAGAAAGTTTGACTTTCAAAAGTCTGTCAGATTACACAAATAATTCAAATTCTTTTGATGGGTTATAAAGCAGGCAGTTTCTTCAGATTTCCCATTTACAGTATATACTTAATGACCACTGGTTTTAAAAACAGAATCAAAGTGCATTTTTTTCCCCTTCTAAAAAGAAAGATTCTTTTATGGGGGGGATTATCCTAGTCTGACATCCTTTAATAAAAAACTAAATTTTAGGGGCACCTGGATGGCTCAGTCATTTAAGTGTCTGACTCTTGATTTTAGCTCAGGTCATGATCTCAGGGTCCTGGGATTAAGCACCATGTCAGGTTCTGTGCTCAGCAGGGAATCTGCTCTAGGACTGTCTCCCTCTTCCACTGCCCCTCCCTCCACACATGCACGCTCTCTCAAATAAATAAATCTTAAAGAAAAGCAACAATTTTTTTAAGACCATTAACATCAGCTGTTTCAAATCAGTTACTGACCCAAATGAGAGTATTACAACATTGAAAAATTAAGAAAAAAATTATTACATCACACATAAACACACCCATATCCAGAATCAGTTTTGGCATATACCATTCAGCATTGGGGTGAGAAGTTGAAACCATCTGTGGAAAGTCAATCATGGTGATGTGGTCATCTTTATCCAAAATGAGATTAAATTCATTGAAATCTCCATGAATTAGGCCATGATTTGCAAGTTTGACGATCAGTTCCATAGCTTCATCATATACTGATGCAGGATCTTCAACATGGTGTATCTGACATCTCAAAGTATGAAAATAGGTTATTTGTATTCATTTACGATTTTCATGAAAGCAAGCATGTATGTGTATTAATATTTCCATTCTTTAATTCCCTAACAACTTTTTATTCATTTCTATCAGCATACAGACATAACAGCTCCCACTTATTATTTTTTTTCTTTAAAAGAAGCCATCACTGCCTTAATTCTGTATCCTCTGTCCACTATAGACTTTCTCTGATAATTACAGCCAAACTTTTCCTCATTCTTCCCTCCCATTCTAATGAACCCATTTCAAACATTTTCATCCACCTTGTTCCAAAGAAATAAGTCTGGTCAAAGCTACAAATGACTTCCATGTTGCTAAGTCCAGTAGTCATTATTTGGTCTGTCAGTTAAACTCTTCACCCTTGTTGAAATACTTCCTTCACTTTACCCTTAGTATACCAACTCTTCAGGCTATCCTCTTTCCATATTTATTACTCTGGCTTAGTCTTTTGTTTGACTAGTTCTTCATCTTTCCTTGACCTTTAAATTTTAGCACTCCTCAAAGGTTATTGTTAGGAGCTTTTATTTACAATCATTATTGGTGATCTCATTCAGGCTCATGGCTTTACACACTATATATATACTGACCTCAATCTACACCTCTCTGAACTCTAAGGCTTCTCAAACTTAACATGTCAGTCCCACAGTGAACCTCTGATTCTAATTCACCCTCTAACTCCAAGCTGCTCTTTCTATAATCTTTCCCATTTCTGTAAATGAAAACTTTGTACCTCCAATTAATTTGTTATTCAGGCCCAAATCCTTGGTATTACCCTTGACATTCCTCTTCCTTCATATCAATATCCAATCCCAAACAAATCATGTTGTCTCTACCCAAAAAATATATCCAGAATCTGAACACTTTTTAATCACCTTAAAATGTACAACTCTGATCTAAACAACCATTACCTCTTGCCTGGATTATTACAATAATCACCTAATTTGTCTTCCTAATTGTCCTTATCTCATTTCAGTCTATTCTCAAAACAATAGCCACAGTAATCCTATTAAAATAGTCACACCCTGTCTCTCTCCAAAATCCTCCACAGCCTCCTATCCCAATCAAAATAAAAAAGCCCTTGTCCTAACTATTACTACATTGGCAATGACACTGCAATATATAAATGTATGAAATCAACATGTTGCACAGTTTATATTTATATATCAAATGTATTAAAAAAGAAATTAAAAATTCCTTGCAATGGTCTTTAAAGCCTAAATGATCTAGTTTCCAGCAGCCTCTCTGATCTTATCACTTGTATTCTCTGCCCTCACTCACTTAACTACAGCCACACCAGCCTCTCAACTGGTCCCTGAACATTTAGGCATGCTCCCATCTCAGGATTTATGTAGTTGCTGTCCCCTCTCTTTGGATCTCTTAGATAGCTGTATGGTTTTCTCTCTCATTTCTTTAGGACTGTGCTCAAAAAACACCTTATCAATGAGACTCTTCCTGCCCATTTATGTGTAAATAGCAGCTCCCTCCACCTACATCAGTACTTTCTGTCCCCCTTACCTGCTTTATTTTTATCCACTGCATTTTCTACCATCTGATAATCATACATTTCCTTAATTAGCTATTTATTGCATGTCTCCTTCCAACAGAATATAAGCTCTATGAAGGCAGAGAATTTGTTTTGTTCACTGCTGAGCCTTGGTATATCCTAGAATAGTGCTTGGTATATACTAGATTGTTATTAAATACTTGTTGAATGAATCACAGAGATTACAAAATCCATACTGTTAGAATGAAACTGAGTTTTTAATTTGCATGAGACTACAGCTTTCTATTAATTTATCTCTATTAAATATTCCATTTAATTAATAGACATTTTGAAAACTAAACCTTACATTTATTTATTAGGATCCATAGTTTCCAGAATAATAAATACTTACAGAGGATAGCCATTTATGAGTTCCATGACCACAGCATGGCGATTATAATCAATTGGTTTTGGGACTGGGAATTTCCTCTCATACAATGCCTGAAACATAGCAAAACAGGTATAAACTAATGAAGATGTCATTAATTTTTAGGGAAAAATAGAAGCAAAAATACTGGCTCACAACCAGAAAAAAAACACAGAGGTCTTTACAAAATTACAGTTAACACACGCTTATTTATGTATGGCTTATTCACAGCAAAAATGAATTACTTAATTCACTTTTTCACCAAGCATTACTTTACTTAACATTTACTGAATATTATACATGGTGTTAGGGTTACAAAATTCAATGTTAAAAAGTCTGTCCCCAAGAAGCCTACAGTCTCTTAGGATATATCTTCTTATTTTGTTAAATTTTTGTCACTAATTGGGAGTGTACTTAAAAATTCACGTGGAGGGTGCCTGGGTGCCTCAATTGGTTAGGTGTCTGCCTTTGGCTCAGTTTGTGATCTCAGGGTCCTGGGGTCAAGTCCCATATCGGGCTTGCCTCTGCTTGGTGGGGAGTCTGTTTCTCCCTTTCATTCTCCCCTTGTACTCTCTCTCAAATAAATATATAATCTTTAAAAATTTACATGGAAATAAGTTGTAATTGGGAAATTTATGCCCTCTACAATTTGGAATGCTACTATTCAATGTAGGCCTTTGTTACTTACACCTATTTGCTCCAACAGTGGTTCTAGCTTTTGCCACGATATCTAACCTTTACTCTGTGTACCAATACCAAACTTAAATAGTTATGTCAATGGTCCATTGAAGAAAACCTACAATGTTGTAAGTATTGATTTCAATCTGGAAAACTTTTCCTGGTTGTCAAAACTCTCTTTAATCTACTTATCCAGTCCTAGTTTTTCCAGTACTCTTTTTAATAAGCACTCTGGAGTACACACAGAAAGGAGTACATTCATGTCTTTGCCCCTAGTGGCTCCTCTGCAAAGTACACTGTCTTACTATCTTCTCCTTAGAGACAAATTATATGCGTGCTTCATGACTCTACTCAACTCCTACTCACTTTATGAAACCTCCTTTATCAACTATTCTAGTCTACAGAAGTTTCTCTAAATATAAGATATAATTTAATTTTTAAACTATTCTCTCTCACTCTCTCTCTCTCTCTCTATATATATATAACATATTTGTGTTGTGTTCCTAATTTTAAGACACTGACTGCATTACGTATTTCTTTGGTATACACACCTTCACCCCACTGCATGCCAGCTACTTAATACAGTGGTAGGCAAACAACTGATATTTAATATATTATCTATTAACAGGGTTAGTTTTAGAAAGCTGTTTACTTCCTATCTTTTTTGTGAGAGGAACTCAATTACTTCTCATTCCCTAAAGGTTTTTGTTTGTTTGGATTTAAATAATTTTTTTTTCCTCCCGATGCAAATTCTTTTGAACATGCCTTGGCAGCTCAATAGCATATAATAATCTTAACTATTGTCATAGTGGTCTAGCCCTTGCACTATGGCTTAATCGTTTAAGGTATCACCTAATCTTATTTTACACTCTAGGAAAAAAAGAGAATAAATTTAAGAAGTATATTTATGCACAACCTGGTTCTATTCTAGTACCTTCAAATAAACATCTGAGAAAACACCTAGTGCAGTTTTGGGAAAATGTGTAACAATCCCTACCAAACTGCCTACTTACTGATTGTTTATCATTGGTTACAAACCATTAGTATAAGACAAGAAACATCTATCATGTACGGTATCAGCATCACTTATATTGTCTTGAGAATTCTCCCATGATTACTAAAAATTTAAGCACATGAATTAAAATAACCTACTCAAAGAACACTCCTAAGAGTTTCATATACTGGTCATATACTAGAGTGACTCCTTTTTTTTTTTTTTTAAATGTATGTATGTATTCTTAGTAATCTCTTTACCTAACATGGGACTCAAACTCACAACCCTGAGATCAAGAGTTGCAAGTTCTTTCAACTTAGCTAGCCTGGTGCCCCTAGAGTGACTTTTAGTAAATCAAAATTTTAAAAGGTGAAGATAAGTAGTAATAAATAAACACTATTATTTTGGAGAATAATAACAATATGATACTATTTTCTGTTTAATTAAATGTTATTGAAGATATTTAATTTAGTTATTAAAGATATTTAACATCTTGGGGCATTTGGGTGGCTCAGTCGGTTAAGCATCTGCCTTCAGATCAGGTCATCATCCCTGGGTCCTGGGATGGAGCCGCAGGTCAGGCTCTCTGATCAGTGAGAGCCTACTTCTCCTTCTCCCTCTCCCTCTCCCTTTGCCAGTCCCCCTGCTTGTGCTCTCTCACTCTCTCTCTCTCAAATCAATAAAATTAAAAAAAAAAAAAAAGAAAATAAAAGAGATATTTAACAAATCTATCCTGAACTTAATTTTGAAGGTGAAAGGTTAAAGGCTAAAGATTTTTACCATTCCTAATATACATGCATATTTGTAAATCAACATTTCTTTTCTATTACATGAAGGAAAAACACTAGTCAACTTACCCAAGACACTAAGGTTTCTACAGATAACTACTATAGGTAATTCCCTGGGATTTTCAATTAGAGACAAACGTATGCATATTTATGTATACTGAATAGATATACATTCACACAAACATTTGTGAGGCAATTACATCATTAATTATTAAGTTTATTAATTATAAATATTAAATATTTAATTATTAAATATTAAATATTGTTAATATTGTAGATTATCACATATTACAAGATAATATTTTATTAATATTGTAGAACACATTTTGCCTTGATTTGCATTAGTAAAAATGAAAAATGACTTCATATCAGAAAAAAAAGTCACCAGAAGCACAAATAACAGAAAAAAGCAATAATTAAAAGTAAGTGAAAGAATTGGGACTGGGGGTAGAGAGATGTAGGGGCAGCAGACTGATAACTGTCACTACATCTTTTCAACTACATGTATTATTTGGTTAAGAAATATAAATTTATTGACCAAATACCTTCATATAGGCAAATTCTTTCATGGCAGAGAGACGAGATAAATAAAGCCAAGACATGTTATGCCTGTGTTTATGATAATCGCGTTTGTTTTTCAGATTTCGAAAGGAGGTTCTTCCCAATCTGTGAAGCTTTAATGCAAATTGCTGCCCCTCTTCATTTGCAACAATGTAAATATCTAGAGCCAAGATTTAGAAAAGATCATTATTATACTATCATCCCAAAAAGTTCATTTGTAATTTCCAAATTTTGATTTTATTTTCATCAAATTTTCTTTCCTAATAACCAGGAATATTTACTACTCAGCAAAATTCTTTCTCTTAAATACAATGCAAAATAAGATGACATGTATTAATATCTGATACAAAAGAAAACAGAGATGTGGTTTGTCAAAGGTTACTGCTCCCAAAGGTGCTCAATACTCAGTTCAATTTAGTGGCAAAAATCTCATTGTCCCTTAGTGTCATACATATATGAGAAGTGATTTAATACCTTTTTTCAACAATATGAAGCTCAATCTTTCTACTGCTTCAGTGAATAATATTCAATTGTTAGAATATAATCCCGTAGGGGTGCCTAGGTGGCTCAGTCAGTTAGGTGTCAGCCTTTAGCTCAGGTCATGATCCCTAGGGTCCTGGGATTGAGCCCTGCATTGGACTCCCTACTTGGTAGAGAGCCTGCTTCTCCCTCTCCCTTTGCTGCTCCCCCACTTGTGCTCTCCGTTAAATAAATAAATAAAAATCTTAAAAATAAAAAAACATATATAATCCTATAGTAATCAGAATGGAGATCTTCCCATAAGTATTGCAATTATCAAAAAATAGTTGCTATTTGAAATCCTGATATTTAAAACACGTCCTAATTATTCATGAGAAATTTTAATTATCATACATCAAGAAACTGTCTTTCACATTGGCAGGATTATAAATTAGTGTAAACTTTTGAAGGGAAATTTGGTACTACAAGTTTCAAATGTACATAACTTTTGCTCTAATAATTAAATTTCTAAGACTGTATTTATGAATTTATCTGCACATTTGGATAGATATGTGCAAAAGGATGTATACGACATCATTACTTACAAAGGACAAGATGAAGTAACATAAATGCCCTAACAACTGGGACTGGTAAATCAATTACTGATTTACTAGGTAAAACTGCAACTATGAAAAAGACCCATCTGTTAACATGAAATGATATCAGAAGTGCATCGAGAAGCATCTGGCTGGCTCAGTACAGCACAGGACTCTTGACCTTGGGGTTGTAAGTTAGAGCCCCAGGTTGGGTGTAGAGATTACTCAAAAATAATATATATATATATATATATATATATATATGGCATCAAGTGGAAAAAATCTAGGTGTAAAATAGTTAAGTAATATTTGGTTTCACCTGTGATTAAAAAATATGTGAATGCATATACATATATCGTCATATGCATATACATCGTCAGTACCTTATGTTCTAGTATTAACAAAATATATCTAGAAGGACATATAAGATATTCAACAGTAACAACTTTGGGAAGAAATAACAGCAGATTGAGACCTGGGTTAGGAGTAAGATTTACTTTTTATTATACTTTCTTTTGTACTATTTATCATTCCCATGTAGTGAAGTTCTTAAGAAAAAAAAAAGCCATTTTTTAAAAATAAAAAAATTGGACATAAAAAAGAGGCAGCATATCTAAGAAAAGGTGTTCATTACCTCATTTTATACATTTCACATAATAAATTTCTCTCACACACACACACACAGTGTTATAAATATAACAGTGCTAAATAGCACTCCTGCAATACTTATTTGCTCAATGCTATTTTAGAATGTTTTCTGTGTTTTACAAATATCTAAGTTTACCATATTTCTATGATGAAAAATGTGCTTGTGGCTTTTAAATATTCACTGTCTTCTAATACTCCTTTGTGTTACACATTTTAACTATTACAAATATCCATTTACCATATATAAAACAAAAGCAAAAATAATATTTGCCAAAGATGTCAGTCATTAGAAGAAAATTAATTCCTGCTATAACTGAATTTTCAGTGACAAACTTATGAAAAACAATAACCTAACTTAAGGGTAATTTCATCATCTATATTGTTTCCAACCAACTTTTCAATTCACTGCTCAGTTGGAAAAGATGGAAAACTTAAAAAATAACGCTTTCTCAGGGGGAAATATAAACAGAAACTAGAGTGAAGAAAATGAGTTCAGTAGTACTGTTAGCACTTACCAGATTCTTTGCCAACACCCATCTGGTTTCCAACAGACTCAACTACCTGTCTAGAAGAAAGTGTTTTCAAAGCTAGGTAATCATAGCCTGCATTTGTCAATCGGTAGCCCTGGACAGCTAGACAAAATAAAACAAAAAAGACTGTGTATTACTTACATTGTACAATAAAGTCACATTAGTTCAAGTCAGGAGAAGAATTTAAACATAAGATATCTTAGTTGGAATGATTAGCTTACCCAGTCTTTAGAGTGTGGCATTTCTTCCTATAGTTTGTATTTTTTTCTCTAGAGCAGTGTTACTCAAAGTGTAACTCACAGACTGAGACCAGTCTCTAAATATTTGTTACCAGTCTGTGATAAGACACAGAAACTGGAATGAAGTGGTTACCTTAAGAACTTTTTATATCACTTAAACCAAGTTATTTTGTCTTCAACTCTAGTAAGGAATTTGTGCCTATATTTTATCAGTTTTTAAATTTCACTTTTCTAGTAATTACTTTTTTATTGTTATTTTACTAAAGTATGGATGCATAATGGGTTGAAAAAAACAAACAACCCTCATTGCAGACGGTTTGAGAATTAATGCTTTAGAGTAGTACAGTACAATGTATTTGCCTAAGATGGTGGCATTAATTCTCTCCTACTTGCTCTTCTGCCAATTAGAACTTGTTAATCTCCTAACAGGAGATGGAGGCTATTTCTCTACTCTCTTTGATCTGGGTGGGCCCTGTCAATGCTCTAACAGAATATGGTAAATGTGTGCCACTTTCAGGTCTACAAAGAGTACTTTGCTGGTCTGGCAACTTTCACTTTCCATCTTTTGAAATGCCTGCTCTGGGGGAACCCAGATACATGAAAAATCACAAATGGTGTCATAAATACTTACTTTTGGTACGCTCCCAAGCTATGAGTTTATGTTTCACTAATTCTCTTAAAACTTTATTACAGCCACCATGTTTAAGGTTGGCTATAGAAGCAACTAAACTGCATGGAACTATTTCATGGTTCTTCATGCCCATTTCAACCTGAAATTAAAAGAATCATATGTAATCATAATCAACATAGAGCTGTTGTCTACCAAAACTTTGCTAAGTAATTAACTTCTTCAAATTTCTCTAACCATGCACTTACCCAGCCAACTCTGAGATGTAATTCTAGACATATTTCTAATCACAATCTGATTATATAATCACAGATACACATATTCTGCCTCTCTATTAAACTCTAAGAGTAAAAACTGAAGTACTTAACAGTTACTGATGTGGCAAATACTAAGATATTTGTTGACACCTAAATATTTATCTTTAAAAACTATACATATTTCAGATATTCATTGAGAAGTTATTTACTATTAAAGTATCATAGGCAGCCATGGTGGAAGATTTAAAAATATATAAAAATAATCCCTACCCCTGGGGAATTTATTATCTGATTGTGGAAATAAGAACTAGACATCTAACTTTATTAGAAGACAAGAAATGGAAAGAGCTAAAAAAGAAGTGACTCAGGGCTCAACAAAAATAATTCTAGCTGAGGGATCAGTTTCAAAGAAGCGGCACTTGAGATTGACTTTTAGATGCAGGAAAACCAAAAAAACACACAACATCAGAGAATATCAGAGAAAGACAAAAGATTCGGACATGACACACAGGCAAGAAAATATAAAGCACAGAAACAGCTAGAATAGTGCTACCTCAGATGCAATGGCAAACGGAATTTGTGAAAAGGCGCTTGAAAATGCTTTTGAGAAAGGTACGGAAGGCCTTGAAATGTAGATCAAGGAGTTTTAGATTTCTTGTTGAGGAAAACTGAAAACCCCTGAAGGTGTTTACACAAGGGAGATATATGAACAGAGATGTTCTAAGGACATTAATCACAACTCAAAGTTCTGGAAGGTCTTTCAAACGAGGATGTTTAAGGTAATTTGGAAAGATGTATCTGTACTCAGTAATGAAGTCACAATTAAAGGGTAAAGTTGTCAATTATTTGATAGAGGTGACAGATAAAGCTGTAAAGTGGATGTGATCATCAAACAAGAGATAATGGAAGACAAAGGAGGGCTGAGGGACAGAATTTTGGGGGAAGTTCACATTAAAAGGTAAAGGCAGCCAGCCAAAGTATGATTATTGATATAGGAGTGCCTGAGAAGTAAAGAGAGAGTCAAGGAAAGATGACTGCTGATACCAAGGATGGTTAAGATTCAACAGAGACCGAAATATATTTAACAAGTAGGCCATTTATTGGTGAGCTTCAAATAATAAAGTTAAATATTGCAGAGATAAAGGTTTGGAAGATAAAAGTGGACTGTTATGATGTCCCAACCAAAATCTCACACCTTAACTCATTCCCTTGTTGGCCTCTAATACTCTTTCTTGACTCCCCTGTTTCTGTCCCACATTAGGAATAAATCAATGTGGTGAGGAAGCAGAGAAGGAAGGTATCTTTCAGAAGTGACAGTAGGTGTTTAGAGAACGTGCAGATGAATTGAGTGCCTTCTAAATTTCATACTGAATTTGAATTTAATATTTTAAGTATTGCCTATTTACGCAAAAGATATCAGCTTCTAAAAAATTCATTGTTTTCTTTTTTTTTTTAAGATTTTGTTTATTTGACAGAGAGAGATCACAAGTAGGCAGAGAGGCAGGCAGAGAGAGAGGAGGAAGCAGGCTCCCGGCTGAGTAGAGAGCCCGATGCGGGGCTCGATCCCAGGACGCTGGGATCATGACCTGAGCTGAAGGCAGAGGCTTTAACCCACTGAGCCACCCAGGTGCCCCTCATTGTTTTATTCTTGAGATGACTAATCTACATGTTGTTGATCTTTGTGCCATAAGACTACCACTATTAAAATTAGTTTTTGTCACTTCCCCGCTTAAAACCTTCAGTGGCTCCCCTGTATTTAGAATATATTCCAAATTCTTTACCAAGCCTGCGAGGCTCTATAGCACATGATCTGTCTCACCTTGTCCAATTTCATCTCCAACCAGTCAACTTCTTGCTCACTATGCTCCAGCCTCACTGGCCTTTCCATTCTTCAAAAACGGTTTCTAGGGGCGCCTGGGTGGCTCAGTGGGTTAAGCCGCTGCCTTCGACTCAGGTCATGATCCCAAGGTTCTGGGATCGAGTCCTGCATCGGGCTCTCTGCTCAGCAGGGAGCCTGCTTCCTCCTCTCTCTCTCTGCCTGCCTCTCTGTCTACTTGTAATCTCTGTCTGTTAAATAAACAAATAAAATCTTAAAAAAAACAAAACAAAACAAAAAACGGTTTCTAGCTCAGCTGTTCACTTACTACAGCTGTTTCCAAGCCCACTGGATTACCTCCTTCTCATTCAGCTCCTATTATTTCCCCCTCTCCCCTGCCAGTCTTTCTTTCATTTGGCAAATATTTATTCAGTACCTACCAAACGTCAGGAACTTTTTCAAAAGGCCTTAACACTTTGGCTACAACACCTAACAGACAAGATTCTTTCACTCCGGCAATCTTCTCTGACTACACAATTTAAAGATGGCATTCATGCTCCCCAGCCCAAAGGTGCAAAGAGTTTCTGTTGTATTCTTCTCTTTATCACCTTCACAACACTTATTATCAGATACTGTCTTCCTCATTTATTTACTCCTTCACTCGATGATTACCCTCGTCTTGTATCCCAAAATTGTTACTAAAATCCGGACAAGTGTTGACAGAATGAAATTGAATAAAAGCGATGTGAGGGAATCTGTGAGGGAGGAACTCAGTGCTATCAATTCTCTGGAGCCTTCTTCCACTCTTCTCGGGGCGGGGGCGGCGGGGGTGGGGGTGGGGGGTGGATGTCGAAGGCCCAGGGTCAAGAGAAGCGTTCCAGGCCACTGAGATGCCAGTGAAGCTCTGGAGCACAAGTCGGGGAGCAGAAAAGGATGGAAATGATGAGAAGACAGGACTTTGCTCAGTTTGGGGGAAGACAAAAGCTTCCGAACAACGGCTTTGAGAAATCTGACCGTCGGGGTCCTCTCTTCCTCATTCCCAGCCGGAGTCTCCTCAGAGGGCCTACAGCGCACTCCGCTCTCAGCCGAGTCGCAGAAAAGAAAAACGCGCGGTGGCAAAGGACTGGGGGCAGGGAAAAACAGCGAACTTCTTACCGCGGTCAGGACCCTGAAGTCATCCCGGCTCATGTAACGTAACTTGGCCACATTCACTTTCCCCATCGCGGCCCGAGACCAAGCCAGGAAACTCCTTCACTACAGCTGGAGAGCACAAGGTAAGCGTGTACACTGGCCTCTCCGGTGCCTCACTGCCGGCTGGTGGCTTGCGCGTGCGCCGCTCCTCCCGGCAGGTCCTTGTTAATAAATAGAAGAACTTTTTTGGTCTGGCTTGGGAAAATGAAAGTCTGGGTTTATGATGTATGTAGAATGGAACAACGCAGAATTTTTTTTTTGTAAGGGGATTTTTGTCATGTAAGTGAGCGGATTTTGAGTGTCTATGATAAGTCATTTAGTTTTTCATATCTGTCAGGACTGGCTGCGTAAAGGACGCATTCCGCCTGTGAGAGCAGAACCGTAACAAATGGGAGGAGCAAATTTTATCCCCAACCAGCAACTCCTACTTTAGGCAAAGTTGAGTTCCAACAAGAGTCGGGGTGAAATGAACCCAAGAGCGTCCAGATACACAAGGCGATTAAAAAATAAAGGGGCGCCTCGGTGGCTCAGTGGGTTAAGCCTCTGCCTTTGGCTCAACTCATGATCTCAGGATCCCGGGATGGAGCCCCCCCCATCGGGCTCTCTGCTCAGCAGGGACCCTGCTTCCCCCTCTCTCTTTGCCTGCCTTTCTGCCTACTTGTGATCTCTGTCAACTAAATAAATAAAATCTTTAAAATAAATAAATAAAAGCTAATTATATAGCTAGTCCCTTCCCTAACCGCGCCAGTTTAGAAAAGAGGAAGGCGTGGCTAAAGAGAGCTCTCTACCGGCTTTAGGTTAGTTCTCCAGACTCGGAATGCGCTTGCGCCAGGCGGCAGGAGGGGGCGTGGCGGTGGGGGTGTGGGGGCGTGGCGGCGGGAGGGGGGCGTGGGCAGCGGTGTGAGGTTCCACAGAGCGCTGGCTCTGTGGAAAGCGTGCTGGCGTGGTTGCTTCTTCCGTGCATTTCCAGAGAAAAGCCGGCGAGTTTGACGAGTTGGAAAGGATGTGCGAGGGCTGTTTATCAAAGACCAAGCCGTGATTTCAGGGCTTTAGGAGAGCTGCCCACACTGAACCTGGAACTCCTCTCCACGTCAAAAAAATGGTAACTGGGGCAACCCTTCAACAACTTGCTCCTCAGAGGGTGGATACTCTACCTTCCCTACAAAAGCAACAAGGGTAACAAAACTTGTGTGATAATGTTCGTGTTTTTGTCTTGTTTCATGAACTACGTTTTAAACCTTTAAAAGACAGTTACCTGTTTTGGTACACCCCTCACACGTTGGGTGTGGGTACTACATACGGTCACGGAAGATGGTGGCCTACTTCAGCCTTGACTTCACTTCCAGCGACTGCTATTTAGCCTCTCTCTGGGTTGAGTCTCAAAACTTTAAGTGTAAACTTTGGAGTTCATTATTTACAGAGTCCATTTTTTCCTGCTGGGCTTCTACTGGCCGGTGGTCCCATATTCCAACACTCCAAGGCCCCACTGAGTATCTCCCTTTGTCCAAAACAGTTAGCTTTATCATAAAACCTGACTGCAGTTCCAAGGCAAGCAACTGAACATGCCCTTTCTTTCCAAGTCAGAATAGTTAATACTCTGAAACCGTAGAATACAAGCAGCAGAACCATCTTCTATCCCCTTTACACTACAACCTTTGGCTTCTTTTTCACACCTGAACGCAGTAAGCCTTTGATTAACCATGCTTAACTATTGGAAACCTACACTGAAATGGACTTTTTCTTTCTGTACTTCACGTAAGACATAAAAATGAAAGGTTTTTTATGGAGCGAGAGTGAAATGGGAAACAGAAGTCATTTGGCTGTCAATTACTAATCCAACATTCTAGCAGACATCGCTCATCTATTAAGGCACAAACCTTTTGTTACTTATAAACTGTGCTCCAGACAACCACCGCTTATTGATGGGATTTGGCTCCAGTTGTTGTCCTGTTTCTGGAGCATTCCAGAATCGAGAATCACACTGAGCCCAAATCTCTTCTACTTTCAATATTTATATTTATTTTAATACAATTATCTTAATCAGACCCTTGAAGAGTAAAAGTGATTCAGGTATTATTTAGTATTCTGATTTACTTTGTCCTATCGTGCTTAGTAATGACAATAAAAAATTACACAGTATTTTTTATTCACTTTTTTACTATTTATCAAAAATACATGCCAGATTTTTTGCTTGGTCCTGGGGAAAGAAACCTAACCCTTAAGTCTTGAGGTAGAAGAAGACGAATAGAAAATAGGAGAATAAAAAGATAGAGGTGTGCAAAGGATTTAGCATATTATTACTCACTCCCAGACTCCCATCTCTCTCTCTCTCTCTCTCTCTCTCTCTCACACACACACACACACACAGTTTGTCCTCACAAGTTGCAAGAGGATCTTGACCATCTGTAGATGGAAGTTCAAACTTCTTTTCTGAGATTAAATTAAACTTCTTAGGCTGACATTCAGGATCTTCAATAATCTGTATCATTGCTTACTTTCAAATAACATATGCTCTTGCCTAATTGAACAGCTCTTTTTTTTTTTTTTTACAGTTCAGTCAAGTACTGTTCCCTTGATTTCCTGTCTTACTGCCATTTCCCTTCATCTGTAATGATTACCTTCCCACCTTTTTTTTCCTTCTTTCTAGTCACCACATATCTAAGTCTTACCTACTGTTCATAAAACAATATTCATCCCATAACATTTTTCTTTATTATCCTTATGTTATTTTCCTAGGGTTGCTATAATAAATAACCACAAATTTGGTGGTTTAAAACCATAGAAATTTAGTCTTTTACAGTTCTGGCCCATGCTCCCTCCGGAGGCTCCAAGGGACAATTAGTTTCTTTCCTCTTTCAGCTTCTATCAGCATTTGATGACTACTGATATTTCTTGGCTTGTGGTTGTATCACTCCATCTCTGCCTCTGGAGTCACATTGCCTTCTCCATTTCTATGTGTGTCTCTCTCTTTTTCTGTCTTATAAAAATGCATGTCTTTGCATTTAGTAGCACAAGGATTGGACTGTAGTGGACACTGTGATATACCACCCAGCTGTCCCCCTCCAGGAATGAAGGACTTACTCCCCCGACCCCCAGCTCCTGGAAGTACTGCCAGCAGAAAATGCTGAGTAGTCAGCCTCCACTAGGATTGCCTAGGTTGATGGAGCTACCTCACTGAAGGTCATATTCCTTTCTGGGTTTGCCTGGATCCAATGGCTGATTGACACAGATGTCTAAAGGCTCAAATTCTTTGCCAGCTCAGCATAACTCAGCATAATCCAAAGAATCATGGGATCTTTCAAATTTCTTGTAGAGTCAACTGCAACCTCTCTTGGTACTGCATTGTAGTCCAACCTCTTCCTTTGTTTACTCCTTGTCTTTCCCCGTTCTCCTCCAGGGGTTGATCATAATTAATACCCCTAATACAGTACAGGTCTGGTTCCTGAGGAACTCAGCCCTTACCATTGCTTTCTTGGGCCCTCAGTGCAGTGTTAATAGGGCACTGTTATAAAAATGGGACAGGCAGAATAAGATCAGCCAACTGAGGCTTAATTCTGCCACTAACTTGCTTTTTGATCTTAGGTACTCTCTTTAACTTTTCTTATTCATACAAGTTTTTATTTTGAATGTTTATTATACAACATATTTTGGTAAACAAAACTCAGTTCCTTTCCTCAAGGAGCTTATAGGTCTAATGATGCTTAGATTGTTTATTTATATTATGAAAGGACTCAACTTGAATTGTGTTTCTAAACCTTTTGTTAATTTAAGTCTCCATCTCAAGCTCCATAATCTCCATTCCACTCAAGTTGAGAATCACTCTCTTCTGTATATCCCTAGGAACCAAGAATATTTGGTTAAGATTTATTTTATGAAAATAAGATTCTTTTATTTTGCAAGTAGAAAATTATGTAACGTGAAAATAGATATGCCTTGTATCTCCCAAGCCTTAGTGATTTTGATAGCACCTAAGGAACTACTGAACAATCACTTTGAGTTCAGTCAGGACAGAAACCATATTTGTTATTTAAACATAGATGTTAATATTAAGACTCATGAATTTGGCATAAAGCTAAATAGAAAACTGAATAATGGGAAAGGAGAATACTGAAGCACCACAGCTGCCACTACTAAGGCTAGAGCAACTAAAATAAAACTAAAATGACTTGGAAACTTAGGGGAAA
Source organism: Neogale vison (assembly GCF_020171115.1). Classification (NCBI taxonomy): domain Eukaryota; kingdom Metazoa; phylum Chordata; class Mammalia; order Carnivora; family Mustelidae; genus Neogale; species Neogale vison. The sequence goes on along the minus strand of NC_058091.1, from coordinate 196,193,526 downwards.
GGCACCATTGACCTGAGACCCAGACCTCTGTGGAGCGGCATTGCCAGGTTGGTGATAATAGTTCAGGAGCAGGAAGACTTGATAAGACTAGTTTGGCAAGTTTGGAACAACTGCAAACTAGATTCAGGTGTTGCTATGGAAAGAGATGCTGCTGGGTTGAATAAGTGTTGGGACAATGCTAACAAAAATGAAATACCTAGGAAGCCTGGAGGAAGCAAACAGGAAGCAGAGAGAGGAACAAATTAATTCTTCCTCCTTTAGGATTGCTTTTTGGAAGAGTGCAGTGTGGAGCTAGCTGGCAAAGCAGAAATATGGCTTACAAGGTTCCAGCTCTTGTACCAGAAAGTGGGGTTAGAGGTCTGGGTTTTGAAATTTAGAGACAATAGCTTAATAACTGGCACAATCTCTAAAAGATTTTTGAGATTTAATATTCTACTTGTCTGCTTTAATAGACCTGCACTGAGTAATTATCAAGTGAGATTTTTATAGTTTGTCTTTTTTTGGTGTGTTTTCTTTTTATGTACCTTAATTTAGAGAATAAATAACTTGTTTCAGATTTTTGTTCTTCTACTTTATTGCTTTACTTGAATTAATGGATGTATCAGTTTTAGTCCGTTGTTGTTGTTCTTGTTATTTTATTGTTTACAAGAATCAAAAGTCATCTCATTATTATGTTTCATACTTTTAATAAATAAGGGCTCTTGGGTTCCCTAGAAATAGTGTAATTGTTTTGAATACAAGTGAAGCACTTGACCTATTATTCCAAGTTACACTTCCAAATTTTAAGTTTCCACACACTAAATTTTACTTAGTTTTATCATTTTTTTTCTTTGAATTGTGAGTCTGGGTTTTAAAAACATTTTTCTGACAGTGGAGCACTTCTGTCAGAATAGCTTTTTTTAGGCTAAGCTACTGCTTGAATTCCAAACTTTGTTAAACATTCTTACTATGCCCCTTTTAACATAGTTTAATATGCTATGCTTCAATGTGAAAACATTATTTGCTCACAAGGAATTCTCATTAAAGTAGACTTTATATAAAATATGGTATTAAACTTATAGTAGGAAATGACCAAATAAATAGAAAATATTAAAAATGAGGTTCAAAAGTGGAATGGTGGTTTAATTAGCTGAAGAATACTTAAAAATGTCTGTTGACATTAATAAATGTATGAAAATGTAGTTACTTAGTCACTTCTGTTTATCAGTTGAAACTTTATTTTAAATAATAATCAATGAAAACACTTTTATTTTTTATATAAAATATATGTGATGTTCCAAAAATACACATTCTCTAAGATCCAAATTGTGAAAATGGTTCTAGCTAGGCTTAATGAAAGGTAGTACTCATGCCAGACCCCCAAATGCTGCAAATTCTTTTACATAGGTAAATTTATATAAATACTTGCTGAAAGTCCACCCTGCCCTGAACAGAGCAGTTCATATATGGGCTCTTTCATTCTCATTTTGGGAAATCAGTGTTCTTAAGACACGTTCAGATGATTCTACCTTTATTACTGCAGGTGTCCTCTTTCAAACAGGACTTCTAAGGATAAGATTGTTTAGTTCTTTTAAAATTCTCAACTTCGTTAAGCTGCCACCTATAGTCAGAGGACATCTGGAAATGTTGGGATTAGGTTTTAAAAAGTGACTGGAGTTATCATAGTCCCTAATACTCTGATACTCCAAACTCATTTATTAACCTACTAGGGAGTTTTCATTAAGGAAGTCAGAACTTGGCTTTAACTGATATGGTTGCCACCTGATTATTAGTTCATGCTGAACTGATTTGTTTTTTTGAACATATCTAACATATATTAAGCCTGCATGGAATAAAGCTCACACAGTGTAGTTTAGCCAAAAATAACCCATTGGCTGGTAATTTTCAGAACTTTCACTATTTCTATAAAAGAAGTGATGTCTTCTAGTATGTAATATGTGGCCTCTTTACAGTCTTGGAGGAATTATTTAGTTTGTACACCTCTCTTGGTTTTTTACTTTTAGTTCCTGCTCTAGGCATTTTCTTACCTGTTTAACTCAGGATAGGTGGATAAAAGTAGATGAAACAAAAACTATGCTATTTTTATTGTTGTTTTATTTTATTAGCTCAGATAAAATATTTGAGAGTTTGACAGGATTACATTGAGGGTCCTGGCTTATCTAAGGATTTTGCCCCCCACTATTTTCCACCATTTCTCTAGGTCACTGAAAGTAGATCCCAAAGATCTCAACATTAGTTTCTTAAATGTCAAGATAGATTATAATTTATGCATGTTTGAAGTATTTTAGGACTAAATTTTTAAAGAAACACATTTTTATTTTTAAAAGTATATTCTGAGGGACGCCTGGGTGGCTCGGTTGTTTGGACGACAGCCTTCGGCTCAGGTCATGATCCCGGAGTCCGGGGATTGAGTCCCGCATCAGGCTCCCAGCTCCATGGGGAGTCTGCTTCTCCCTCTGACCTTCTCCTCGCTCATGCTCTCTCTCACTGTCTCTCTCTCAAATAAATAAATAAAATCTTTTAAAAAAAGTATATTCTGAATATAGCATTTCATGTTAAACTTCCTCAGTAATTTCTTTTTCAATATTCATTTTTAATTTTGAATTTACTTATAAGGCTTGTTAACGGAGTCTGGCAATTATCCCCAATGCCCATTCTTCCCTTTTTCGTTTTACAAGAGAAACTTCTGATTTCCAGTTGGGCACATGGGCCCTAAGCTGAAGATGATATTTCCCAGCCTTGTTAGAACTAGATGTGGTTACATGTCTTAATTTTTACCTATGGTGTGTCGTAGAAATTATAAATGCACCTTTTAAGTCTTGCCTTTAAAAAACTGAGTATATAGCATCCATCTATATAGATGGATCTACATAGATCCATCTTTTTTTTTTTTAAGATTTTATTTATTTATTTGACAGACAGAGATCACAAGTAGGCAGAGAGGCAGGCAGGGAGAGAGAGAGGAGGAAGCAGGCCCACCTGCCAAGCAGAGAGCCCAATTCGGGGCTCCATCCCAGGACCTTGGGATCATGACCTGAGCCGAAGGCAGAGGCTTTAACTCACTGAGCCACACAGGCACCCGTGTAGATCCATCTTTTATTCCATTCTTTTATAGACTGGACCTTAACTTTTATGGTAGTGAGTTATCTTCAACCATGCTGATAAAGGCAATACTCTGAGGGGATATCTAAAAAATAATGTGGAAGTGCCGTGATCCCTGGGTGACATCAAGGAGCAGTCTGCCTTCCGATTCTACTCCACTTGTGTGGCTCTGAATGTTACATGGAAGAGCATCATACTTCTACTTTCTTTGAGCTACTGTATTTGGGGGTCTTTTGTTACAAAAGATTTGTTCTTAACCTAATAATACAAACAAGATTTTAAGTAAATATTTTTCTGATGACTTGGAGTTTCAAAGAAGACTCTAGAGGTCAAGGCTTTATAGACTTGGTAAAGGTGAATTGTCTATCCATTTCTTAGCCACCTATTTTGAAATGTCCTTATGGTATGAATGGCTGTGCTAACGGTGAAGAACCAAATGTTGAAGATATATGTGATGACTTTGAGTAAAATTGTTTAATCAAGCTCTAAGTGGAACAAAGCAATATTTCTAGATTTATATATAATCTTATATGTGATTTAAGTATATAACTAAATTTAGTGAATTTAATTTTATTAATAGGTGTTTGGTGATTCCATATATATATACATTAAAGTTTATATATTCATTTTTTTAAAAAAAGCTTTTTTTTTTAATTGGATTTGCCATTTAAAAATAGGACATCATTATATATATATACATATATATATATACACACACACATAGTAAAAAATGGGACATTATTTTATATATATGTGTGTGTGTGTGTATATATATATATATATATATATAGTAGCCAAAAGGTGGACACCATCCAAATGTTCACCAACTGATGATTGGATAAACAAAATGTATTATATCCATCCTATGGGATAATATTTTTCCAAAAAAGGAATGAAGTTCTCTGCCTACTTGAAAACATTGTAATAAATTAACGAAGAAGACATAATAGAGAACATACTACAAGAATCCTTTTGTCAGAGCTGTCCAAAGTATGTAAATCCATGGAAACAAAATATAGATTAGTGGTTGCCAGAGGAGGGGGAATATGGAATGACTTCTAATTGAAATGGGGTTTTGTGGTATAATAAAAAATAAGTATTTGGTGTTTGTCCTGTGTTCCTAGCACAGGGCTCCTAAAGGACTTGGAATGTACTCTTAATGAAAGAAAATTCAGAGCTTTACTTGATATGAATATTATATTGGGTGAGAAAAAAACTGTATAAACAGGGAGACGTCAAACTTAAAAGTGGTATGAAGCTCAGAGGCAGGACATTACAGGGTGGCTTATAAAGTGAAAATGAGGATGTTGTAAACTTTACAATAATTGCTTATTAAAAGGAGATTTCCAGATGGCAGGGATTGGTTAAAAGTGATTATCTTATACTATTTCAGGAAGATGGCTTAAGTTTTATTTATGATTATCTGAGGCATTTATAAGAAATAATCTAAATTAAGTTGTGCTTACATTCATGAAGTAAGCTAGTTTAAGTTTTGCTTGCATGGTTTTGTGTGCTGCCTGAGGGATTCTTCAAACCTGGTCTCCAATATATTTTATTTTGACACTGTCTTTTGTATGGTAATAAAATAATACCTAGAGGAATCCTAGATGGCTTTAGGATGGGAGTTGGTTGCTAAAGGGTTAGAACTTTCAACCACACCCACTGACTTTCCAGGGAAAGGAGGGGGGCTAGAGACTGAATTCAGTCAACAATGGCCAGTGAGTCAATCAGCACTGCCTACAATATGAAATCTCCATTAAAAATTGCTAAATAGATAAGAGTTCTGAGAGAGTTTCTGGGCTGGTAAACACATCGATGTGCTGGGAATGTGGCGTGCCTGAGAGTGCATGGAAGCTTTGTGCCAGTCCTCTTCCGCATACCCTGTTCTATGTATTCCATTTGGCTGGACTGAGTTGTATCCCTTATAATAAATCAGAAAATATAAGTAAAGTGGTTTTTTGAGTTCTGTGAATTCTTTAGTGAATTCTTGAACTTGATAGGTGTGGGAACTTCTGAATTTGTAGTTGGCTAGGCAGAAGTGTCAGAAGAGGGGCGCCTGGGTGGCTCAGTGGGTTAAAGTCTCTGCCTTCAGCTCAGTTCATGATCCCAGTGTTTTGGGATGGACCCCCACTTCAGGCTCTCTGCTTAGCGGGGGGCCTGTTTCCTCCTCTCTCCCTGCTTCTCTGCCTACTTGTGATCTCTCTCTGTCAAATAAATAAAATCTTAAAAAAAAAAAAGAAGTATCAGAAGAACCACATTTCTTTTTGGGATGGTGAAAATGTTTTAGAATTAGAGGTGACCATTGTACAACTTTGAAAATATGCTAAAAGGCACTGAACTGTACACTTAAAATTATTCTGCTTTGTCATTCACAGCACAGTCCATGGTGTGTGGGGCACTTACAACTCACCTGATTCCTTCATGTCCTCTTGCTCTAAGGACCTGTAAGGACCAGTTGATACCTAGCCTGGCTGTTCCCAGAACCTGGGTTCTGTGGTGAAGCCAAGTACTTCTAGCTCTTGTGTGTGAGATGAGACAGCGGTATAATTTCCACCTGGCTTAGTGGGAGTGGTGCTACGTACCCATCCTTTCCTCTTCCTTGATCCAAAAAAAGAAATAAAAATTTCTCTGCTTTGAGGATGCAGGAGCCAAACTGAAAGAACCATAGTCAAAGATGGAATAATTTGAGCAACAAAATAAATAGCAATAGTAATGAATTATAACTCAAAGAATAAAATAGATATTTGTGAGTCAATACTGATACAAATAAGTAATTGAATAAATAAATGAATGAAGGACAAAAGACAAATATTTTTTACAAAAGAATTCTAAATAATAAATGTAAAAATAATGAGGGAAATAGAAAATCATAGTGCAGCCCAGAAATGATTCATGTACTGATGAATGCTAAAATTAGGGGGTAACACTAAAAAGAGTAAACAGGATATTTGCATAGCCTGAAAGTATCTCTTCTCAAATACTTATTAATTATTCTGGTGACTTAATATATGTGTAAAAATGCTTTGATACTCTTCTCTCTGAGGTTGAGTTATGTTCTCCCCCCTTCAGGGTGATCAGGATTTTAGGGACTTACTTCCAATAAGTAGAATGGAAAGGGAAAAATAGTAATTTTATCATTAAAAAACTGGCTGACATTACTTTAATCAAATGATTGAGTTTACCATCACTAAATAAGTAATGTTGATATCATATACTTTGTGATACTATGTGATGATAACCTCTGTAGTAGTCGCAAAAATTCCTAATCCTGGTATAGTCATGAGAAAAAAAAATCAAGCAAGCCCAAATTGAGGAACATTCTACAAAATATGATACTAGTACCTTACAAATGTACCAAAATCATGGAAAACAAAGACAGACTAAGAAATTGACAGCTATTGGAGGAGACTAAGTAGACATCAAGACTATCTTGATATCCTGGTTTGGATCCTGGAACAAAAAAAGAGCATTACTCAAAAAACTGATGAAATCTGAATTTTAGTTATTGGTGTTTCACCCATTTTCACTTCCTAGTTTTGCTAAATTTTTCATGTTTATGTAAGATGTTAAGACTGGGAGGTTAAAGGCAGCTGTAACCTTCTTTATAATATTTCTGTAAATATAAACTTTTTTCAAAATTATGTTTTAAATATTACTGTAATTTGCGTGCTCTGAATTTCCTCTTTTCCTTTATTGGGCAAATCCCTCAGAAAGAATCCTCTTAAAAATAATATTTGACCAAGGGCATCTGGATGGCTCAGTCAGTTAACTCTCTGCCCTTGGCTCAGATCCTGGTCCTGAGGTCCTGGGATTGAGCTCCTATTGAGCCCCGCATCCAGCAGTGGATTCCCTGCTCAGTAGGGAGACTGTTTCTCCCTCTCCCTCTGCTTCCCCACTCCTGCTCTCTCACAATCGCTGTCTCTCTATCTAAAATAAATAAATAAAATCTTTTAAAAAAATTATGTGACTAAAAGAAAACACAAAAAACCAGGCCAATCCTGAATTATGTGGGCTATTTATTTTTTATTGTAATGTAAAAGAAATAGTCTTTACAGTCCTCATCAAACTAATTATTTAATTTTAAAACCTGTAACAATATATTTTTGTTCCCATGATTCCCCATGTTTGAAAAATTTGAATGTTACAGAGTTCTTGTTCTATTGAATAATTTGAACATATATTTAAATTCAGGAGTCATATTTCAGTTTATTTTTATTTATTTAAAAGATTTTATTTATTTAATTGAGAGGGAACGAAAGTGATCGCAGAGGGAGAGGGAGAAGCAGACTCATTGCTGAGCGGAGAGCCTGAAGTGGGGCTCCATCCCAGGACCCTGAAATCATGACCTGAGCCTAAGGCAGATGCTTAACCAACTAAGCACCCCTCAATTTATTTTAATTTAAAGTATAATGTAGATTATTTTTCCTTTCAATAATGATAAAAATCAGATTAAACTAATGTTATACCATGAGAGTTAATATTTTTTTCCATTTTGTAGTCTACCAGTTTCCAAAAGTTACTTGAATTAGGTTACAGTTAAAACCCACACATAGTTATTTAAAAGCTGTGTTTGAGAAAGTATTTAAGAACATGGCAAGGTAATTGTTACATTCAAAATAGTTACACAGTTTCTATAATATTTTCATAGTTTTGTTAGAATAAATATACAAACTGGAAGAACATATACCAAAATTTTAATGGGAGTAATCATCTTTGAGTTGTGGTATTTAAAATTTTCCTTTTCCCTTTCTGCATTTTCAGAAATATGTACAATGTATGTCACTTCTTTTGCAATCAGAAAAAATAATAAATCTTAAAAACATGTATGTATACGTATAGTAGGATAGGTGAGGACACATTGGAACACAGAGAAAAAGTAAATACATTTGTTCTCCTGAATAAATGAACCTAAAATTTACAAGGTTTGTTCACTTCCTGTGGCTTTTAAAAGAGCTACAAATTGTTCATGCTCAGTGTTTAAATTTACACATACATGTTCAAACACAATACAATCTCACAAATGTCTTCATTAACACAATAGACTTATGTCCTATTTTTAGGGCAATGAGTCCTCAAGTTCTCAAAGAAATTATATTTTGAATATTTAAATATATGACTGGCCATTATATTGTACACTAATACCCATTTAGGCAGTGTTTTAGAGATAAATATAGAATTTTAAAAATAACCAAAGCTTAAATCTCTGAAGATCAAAGCTTTTGTTTTAGTTTTTAAAAATGAGAATATTTGTATAATGCTTGATTGGCTTCCCTACTTAAATCCTATTTAAATCTCAAATATTGAACTAAACAGTGATGCACTGACATGTTGTTGAGTATGTTGTGTTATCATTCAATAAAACTGAATGCCTTCAGATTGTTAGAAAAACCAAAAAGAAAACAAGATCTGGTCTACTCTTTCGAAATCATCTACCAGCTTTTACTGCTCACTGGCTATTGTGTCCACATATAATACCATGATATGGTTTACTAAGTTGTTGGAATCTACCTATAATTCTGCTTTTCCTGTTGTGTAACATTCATGGATTTCAAGATAAGCCTTTCAGAGTTTTTTAAACCAACTTTTAGTACAAGGCTAGAGATTGTCAGAGGTCTGACCTGAGTTAAGTGGAAGCATTATTGCATTTTTATAGCTACCTTGTTTTAAAGAAACATGAATGAATAACTTGAGAGTAGTGCTTGCTTGTGATCTAAAAACAAATTTTCATATTTTTGCAAGTCTTTATTGCAAATAGTTGAAATACATGCAGTGAAGCCTTTCATTAGGCTTCATTCACACTTGGCTCTCAGTGGTAAGGCACTTACTTCTTTTGTGGAGATAATTACTCTTATCCTGTAAGATTTTGAGGGAATTAAATGTAAATGTAATGTATTTAACACAGTGCCTGGGGCATAATAAATGTACAGTGATTTTTATTTGAGAAAGAGAAACTGAAAGGAGGTCAGTGTGGATAGGGTGAGGCAGAATGTTGTGCCATTGGAGGAGGAAAAGTAGGCAAGGGCCAAGTCAGACTGTGTTAGGATTTTGGACTGTATTCTAGGGTAAGGTAAGAAACACCAAAGTGTTAAACAAGGAGTGACATAATCATATTTGTATTTTGAAAAGAACATGTAGGCTGCTATTTGGATACTGGAAAACAGTGGACCCAGGGTCCATGGTCTTTTCCTTAGACTGTGTGTTTATGAATTAGACATCTTTGATTTAAACCAGTGTCTTTAAATCCTTCCCATGAGTGCACACACCTGGAATCTTAGTGTCTTAACTTTTAATCTGGCATCATAGCACACTTGCAAGCCATGCAGTAACTTTGTTGTTGTTAAGATTTTAAGTAATGTCTGCACCCAACCTGCAGCTCAAACCCACAGCCCCAAGGTTAAGAATTGCATGCTCTACTGACTGAGCCAGCAAGACGCTCCTCTTACTGGTATTTTTTGAACAAACTTGTAGGCGTAGGGCCATCCACACTTGGTAATGGATAGGCAGGAAGCCAACAAAACAGACCACCAGCCTTTTGTATGGCTCTGCAGTATGATGTGTGCTACTTTTGGTTTCCTTGTTCTGACCCCTGGAGTCTCAGTCATGGAAGCTTTGTTTCCTCTCCAGGTTTTATTATAGCCCCCAGAGAAGAAATGACAATTTGGTAATATAGGTGCTATCATTTGTGTATTTCCTACCCATCTTGGATTTTTTCCCCTCCTTGGATTGTCAGGGTGACCTAATTAATCTCATTCTATTGCTGTCTACTTTCTAGGTTGATCACATCCAGGTTGTCCTGAATATCTTTCTTGAGGGGTAAACATATACAGAGAAGCTGAAATATTGGTGAAATAATGTGGCATGTGAGATTTGCATTTAAATACTCTAATAAAACTATTCAACAAAAGAGTGGTAGAAACAAAAGATGAAAATGACACGCTAAAAAATGACAGAATGTTGATACTTGTTAAAGTTGGGTGATGGCTATATTACACTATTCCTTTTGTATATGTATGGATTTTCCACCAGAAGCAAAACAACAAAAACCCAGCCAAACAAACAAACAAACATGTGGAAGATTCAAACATACAAACTTGCAAGCAAGTAGAGATTCTGAACCCATGGGACAAGTATTGGAAGCAGTTGCATTAAGGTGGAAAAGAAGGTGTTCTGTGTTTTGCCAAGGTATGAGATAGGCCAATCACGTTGCCTTCTCATATATTGCCCTTTTCTGAGGGATTCTTTATGGAGATCACTATCTACTTTGTTCAAGTAGATCCCACTATCCGGCCAGTTACAGATGACTGACCCAAGGATGGGGTCTTAAACCAAGGGATCTATCTTAAATAGCAGGGTGTCTTAACTTGGGCACTATTGACATTTTGGATTATATGGGTTTTTTATGTGGGTGCTGTCCTCTACAGTGAGATGGTTGGCAGCAGTGAGTACCCACTAGATGCCAGTAGCCCTTCCTCCCCTATTTCCAGTAGTGATATCCAAAAATGTCTTCAGACATTGCCAGATGCCCAGGGAGCGGGGGCAGAATCACCCCTTGTTGTGAACCAATGAAATACGGGAATGTGAATTTTTAGTTCGGTTCCATCCTTATGGGTGCTGGCTGACTTGATTTGGGTGTTTAGATGCCATAATTTTCCCATGCTATATTAAAGGCTGATTGTAAGTATTATAAATAAAGAATAATTTAAAAATTGAAGACTTCAGGTCTCACCACGTTTGCTACAATAATATAATTTGTTTTAAGCCCAGACTCCCTGACTTTTTTTTTTAAAGATTTTATTTATTTATTTGACAGAACGAGATCACAAGCAGGCAGAGAGGCAGGCAGAGAGAGAGGAGGAAGCAGGCTCCCTGCTGAGCAGAGAGCCCGATGCGGGCCTCGATCCCAGGACCCTGAGATCATGACCTGAGCCGAAGGCAGCGGCTTAACCCACTGAGCCACCCAGGCGCCCACCCCCTGACTTTTCATCTTTATCATATGCAGTCTTAATTTTTTTCTTGTATAAAATGTTCTTAAGATCATTTTCCCAGCTTCTGCATATTTTAAAAAATCTTTAATGTATTATTCTTTCCATTATTTACAAATACTATTTTCACTTCTTTTTTTTTTTTTTGGTTTTCAGATACAATTATGGAGGGCTAATTTTTATTTTTAAGATTAATGTGAATTTTACAGTGTCTTTGGAAATGTAGCCTTCACATGGATGGGAGAGTTTGGAAATTTATTTGATAAATTTTGTGGTTCTGGGCACAGTGTAAATGAAACATTTTCAGGTGCTACAGTATATAAATAAATGAATGTTTTTCCTGGCTCAGTTTTGTACCATAACTAGCCAACAATTCTTGTATTAACTTTTTCAACGGAATGGAAGCGTACTAGTATATACTTCTGATTTAATAAAATCCCCAAAATAGGTTTTTGTGCTAATATATTTATAACATGCAGGTGTTTGACACAGAAACATAAATTACATGTACATAAAATTGGTTCAGGAAAATAATGAAATGTGCTAGGGAGGATATTAAAATATATATTTGAATGTTTGTAATTCAGCTTAAACATTTTTCAGAACTGTTAGAGTTTATAGCTCTTATTATATGATTCATTTTTTTTCTGTTAAAGGGTACTAATCTCGTATGACTTTTACCATTTCTCTGTTTTTCTTAAAGTGATTTTATTTAGTCTAGTTGTTTAATTTCTTCTTTTTGGGGGCACACACAGAGATCTGATTAGTGAAAAATCCATATAATTATTCTGAAGAATCTTATTTATCAGCTCTTTTTATTATGCTTTCCTGTAGAAGCAAGTGTAGTTTATGCTTATCTTTCTCCACAAGAACCACAAGCCTGCCGGTCTATTTAGCATGATAGTCTTATTTGTCTGTTATGCCAAAAAGTGTAGGTCACATTTTTAAGTGATTTTAGAGAGATGCCACTATTAAATTCATTATTTTTAAAGATTATTTATTTATTTATTTTAGAGAGAGAGCTGAGGGGGGGTGGAGGGGATGAGGGTGAGGAACAAGCAGACTCCATTCTGAGTGAGGCTCAATCTCAGGACCCTGAGATCATGACCTAAACTAAAGTCAAGAGTTGGATAGTCAACCAACTTAGCCACCCAGTCCCCCTTAAACGATTATTTTTAAAAGATAATTCAATTCAGTGAAGCGTCATCTCTGAAATTTAAGCATCCTAATTTATTTTCCCTCTTAACAGACATTTATTAAAAATATGGTTATTGAGTGCTCACCCAATAATGGTGTTCTTTTGATCATTGTTTCACACTCATGACCTGAAATGGATTTTTCAAGTAAGAAAGAGTAAGAAAAAATTGACATGAGGCAAAAGAGGATTAATAATTAGATAATTAAGAAACTATAAAATTAATAACATAAATTAAAATTACTGAATACGCATTTATTTTTAGAATAATATCCATATAGCCAAGTTCCTCTCTTCCTTCAGATTTTTACCTAAATGTCCTCTTTCAGACACCTACTCTGACCACCCAGTTTGAAATGATAATTCTTTTTTTTTTAAGATTTTATTTATTTTTTTGACAGAGATCACAAGTAGGCAGAGAGGCAGGCAGAGAGAGTGAGAGGGAAGCAAGATCCCTGCTGAGCAGAGAGCCCGATGCAGGACTTGATCCCAGGACCCTGAGATCATGACCTGAGCCGAAGGCAGCGGCTTAACCCACTGAGCCACCCAGGTGCACTGAAATAAATATTCTAATCCCCACCCACCCTGTACTGCCAATCTTCCCATAGTTTACTCTCTATTTTAATAGCATTAATCTCTTGCTGAAATACCGTATGTATAATGTTTATTATTAATTGTCTGTCTCCTGGCCCCATTCATCCAACTCCCACAGAATTTACTCTCTTAAGAGAGTTTTGTCTGTTTAGTGTGCTTGTCATGCAGATGCCTGCTGCATAGTAGTTCAGCATATTAGGAGGATCTTTAATTATCCGCGACTTTAGAAGTTGGGTCTCTGTTAACTGCCAGTTCTGCAATTATTTTGTTGTCTTATTTTCCATTCAAATAAGAACTCTGAAAGATCTTGAAATATGACCTGAATGAGCAAAAAACACCCAAAACTCAGTTTGGAATGGATTTTAGGGTTTAGTATTTTAATAAAATTATTGTTTCTTCAAAATGATAGTAGTTAAAAAAACAATGATAGTAGTTACCACTTTTGACCAAATGCCTATGCCATACATTTTACATGTACTTTCTGTTTGTCCTCTTGCCATCTCTAATGAGGTGGACAGTGTTACTCCCAGTGTTAATCACAGATGAGGAAACAAACTCAGAGAGGTTAAATAATTCTAAGTGTCAGGTTTAGAAATTAAACTCAATTAGAAATTAAACTCAGGGGGCGCCTGGGTGGCTCAGTGGGTTAAAGCCTCTGCCTTTGGCTCAGGTCATGATCTCAGGGTCCTGGGATCGAGCCCCTCATCAGGCTCTCTGCTCTGCAGGGAGCCTGCTTCCTCCTCTCTCTCTGCCTGCCTCTCTGCCTACTTGTGATCTCTCTGTCAAATAAATAAAATATTAAAAAAAAAAAAGAAATTAAACTCAGGTGAGCTTGAATTCAAAGTCCATGTGTCTTTCCTTTTTATAAACTGTCTAATTGAAAGGAGACTTCTCTATTAATAGTATTCTTTAATATATATTAAATATATAATATGTAATATGTTATTATATATAATTAATAATATAATTTAATATATAATATTAAATATATATATCCTTAATCAGAAATCCTACTCTATGACCATACTGAATAAGATATTTAGTATAATTTACAGTATAACTATCAGATAGCACACAATATTTTTATTTATTTTACTCATTTATTAAAATACTTGTGTTCTACCATGTCCTAGGTGCTAGGTATGCCACAGTTAAAAAAGCAGACATGGCACCTGCCTTTGAGGAGCCTGTCATCTCCTGGAGAAGACAGATATATCACTAAAGATTCAGAACTCTGTCTCATCCCTGCCCTTCACTCCATATTATCATTAAAAGTAGAAAATATTCTGATAACATCTAGATTTTATTCTGTTTTTCTAGAATATATGGTTAAATTTTTGTTTTATCAAGAGATATCATCAGGGTTATATGGTCTGATGACCCCCAAAATCCTTTTTTCTCACGTTCTTGAGTCTCCACACATCCTGAATCTATAAGGAAAGGTCCAAACAATAGAAGTAGTTTGTTTTTAATGCTTTCTTTTATTCTATTATGATGAGAGCAAAGTTGGTTGTATTATAATCTGTTTCTGAAAATACCAAATTCTGAAACACCAGACTGAACTAAGAACAGACATGCTGATAATTTTTAGGTCATTCACACAGTGGTCTATCAATTTGTTTGTGATAATTTATTAATAATTTGATTTTAAATATGTTTAGTTTTCATTAATTTTTAAATTTACCTTCATAAAACTTTTTCAAGGTCAATATTGTAATTTATACTAGGTTTTAAAATTTTATTTATTTATTTGTTTGTTTGTTTATTTATTTGACAGAGACCACAAGTAGGCAGGCAGAGAATTCCCCCAGGAAACCGCCTGGCCCTGGGCTTTTGTTTGTTTGGAGATTTTTGATGACTGTTTCAATCTCCTTACTGGTTATGGGTCTGTTCAGGCTTTCTGTTTCTTCCTGGTTCAGTTGTGGTAGTTTATATGTCTCTAGGAATGCATCCATTTCTTCCAGATTGTCAAATTGTTGGCGTAGAGTTGCTCATAGTATGTTCTTATAATTGTCTGTATTTCTTTGGTGTTAGTTGTGATCTCTCCTCTTTCATTTATGATTTTATTTATTTGGGTCCTTTCTCTTTTCTCTTTTGTTAAGTCTGGCCAGGGGTTTATCAATTTTATTAATTCTTTCAAAGAACCAGCTCCTAGTTTCATTGATTTGTTCTATTGTTTTTTTGGTTTCTATTTCATTGATTTCTGCTCTGATCTTTATGATTTCTCTTCTCCTGCTGGGTTTAGGGTTTCTTTCTTGTTCTTTCTCCAGCTCCTTTAGGTGTAGGGTTAGGTTGTGTACTTGAGACCTTTCTTGTTTCTTGAGAAAGGCTTGTACCGCTATATATTTTCCTCTCAGGACTGCCTTTGTTGTGTCCCACAGATTTTGAACCATTGTGTTTTCATTATCATTTGTTTCCATGAATTTTTTCAATTCTTCTTTAATTTCCTGGTTGACCCATTCATTCTTTAGAAGGATGCTATTTAGTCTCCATGTATTTGGTTTCTTTCCAAATTTCCTCTTATAATTGAGTTCTAGCTTCAGAGCATTGTGATCTGACAATATGAGGGAATGATCCCAATTTTTTGATACTGGTTGAGACCTGATTTAGGATCAAGGATGTGATCTATTCTGGAGAAAGTTCCATGTGCACTAGAGAAGAATGTGTATTCTGTTGCTTTGGGATGAAATGTTCTGAATATATCTGTGATGTCCATCTGGTCCAGTGTGTCATTTAAGGCCTTTATTTCCTTGTTGATCTTTTGCTTGGATGATCTGTCCATTTCAGTGAGGGGAGTGTTAAAGTCCCCTACTATTATTATATTATTGTTGATGTGTTTCTTTGATTTTGTTATTAATTGGTTTATATAGGTGGCTGCTCCCACGTTAGGGGCATAGATATTTAAGATCTTCTTGTTAGACAGACCCTTTGAGTATGAAATAGTGTCCTTCCTCATCTCTTATTATAGTCTTTGGCTTAAAATCTAATCGATCTGATATAAGGATTGCCACTCCTGCTTTCTTCTGATGTCCATCAGCATGGTAAATTGTTTTCCACCCCCTCACTTTAAATCTGGAGGTGTCTTTGGGTTTAAAATGAGTTTTTTGTAGGCAACATATAGATGGGTTTTGTTTTTTTATCCATTCTGATACCCTGTGTCTTTTGGTTGGGGCATTTAGCCCATTAACATTCAGGGTAACTACAGGCAGGCAGAGAGAAAGGGGAAAACAGGTTCCCCACTGAGCAGAGAGCCTGATGTGGGGCTCCATCCCAGGAACCTGAGATCATGACCTGAGCTGAAAGCAGAGGCTTTAACCCTCTCAGCCACCCAGGCATCCCTTTATACTGGGTTTTAACCAAGTCTTCTATAGAGATGAATTCCAAGTAATAGGGAAAATTAATCATGAAATGAAGAATTTAATTAAAAATTTTTGAATTTTCAATCCAGTGTAGTATCCCAAGTTGCAGTGTACTAAATGATATACTTAGTTTTAAGACAATTCAGTGTTTCTTTATTTCAGAATATCTCATGTGTTCATTTTTCCTATGAATCAAAGATAAATAGCAGGAAGAAAAACCACAGCATTTATCATGAGCTTTTGAATAACGGATATCTTTGGCAATTTTTCTCTTTCTCTTTGTTTTTGCGTAAGTGTGATCCTTTCAGAGTTTAATTTGTTTTAGAGACTATGGATTTTTAAAAATATATTTATATAAATTAATATAATATATTAATACTAATATATTTAATTAATTTTTTATTAACATATAATGTATTATTTGCCCCAGGGTTACAGGTCTGTGAATCGTCAGGCTTACACACTTCACAGCACTCACCATATCAAAACCTCCCTCAATGTCCAAAACCCAACCACCCTCTCCACACCCCCTCTCCCCTCAGCAACCCTCAGTTTGTTTTGTGAGATTAAGAGTCTCTTATGGTTTGTCTCCTTTCCAATACCATCTTGTTTCATTTTTTCCTTCCCTACCCCACAGAATGCCCCCACTCTGCCTCTCAAATTCCTCATATCAGGGAGATCATATAATTGTCTTTCTCTGATTGACTTATTTCATTTAACATAATACCCTTTAGTTCCATCCCCACCATTGCAAATGGCAAGATTTCATTTCTTTTGATGGCTGCATAGTATTCCATTGAGTATATACACTACCTCTTTTTTATCCATTCATCTGTTGGTGGACATCTAGGTTCTTTCCATAGTTTGACTTTTGTGGACATTGCTGTTATAAATATCCAGGTACCCCTTCAGATCACTACATTTGTATCTTAGGGTAAACACCAAGTAGTGTGATTTCTGGGTGGTAGCGTAGCTCTATTTTCAACTTTAGAGGAACCTCCATGCTGTTTTCCAGAGTGGGTGCACCAGCTTGCATTCCCACTGACAGTGTAGGAGCGTTCTCCTTTCTCTGCATCCTCTCCAACATTTGTTATTTCCTGACTTGTTAATTTTAGCCATCCTGACTGTTATGAGGTGATATCTCACTGTGGTTTTGATTTGTATTTCCCTGATGCCGAGTGATGTGGAGCACTTTTTCATGTGTCTGTTGGCCATCTGGATGTCTTCTTTGCAGAAATGTCTGTTCATGTCTTCTGCTCATTTCTTGATTGGATTATTTGTTCTTTGGGTGTTGAGTTTGCTAAGTTCTTTCTAGATTTTGGATACTACCCCTTTATCTGATATGTTGTTTGCAAATATCTTCTCCCATTCTGACAGTTGTATTTTGGTTTTGTTGACTGTTTCCTTTGCTGTGCAAAAGGCTTTTATCTTGATGAAGTCCCAATAGTTCATTTTTGTCCTTGCTTCCCTTGCTTTTGGCAATGTTTCGAGGAAGAAGTTGCTGTGGCTGAGGTTGAAGAGGTTGCTGCCTGTGTTCCTCTCAAGGATTTTGTTGGATTCCTATCTCACATTGAGGTCTTTCAAACATTTTGAGTCTATTTTTGTGTGTGGTGTAAGGAAATGGTCCAGTTTAATTTTTTGCATGTGGCTGTCCAATTTTCCCAAGACCATTTGCTGAAGAGACTTTCTTTTGTCCATTGGACATTCTTTCCTGCTTTGTCAAAGATTAGTTGACCATAGAGCTGAGAGTCTATTTCTGGGCTCTCTGTTCTGTTCCATTGATCTATGTGTCTATTTTTGTGCCAGTACCATACTGTCTTGATGAAGACAGTTTTGTAATAGAGCTTGAAGTCTAGAGTTGTGATGCCACCAACTTTGGCTTTCATTTTCAACATTCTTCTGGCTATTTGGGGGTATTTTCTGGTTCCATATAAATTTTAGGATTATTTTTTCCATTTCTTTGAAAAAACGGATGGTATTTTGATAGGGATTGAATTAAATGTATAGATTGCTTTAGGTAGCATAGACATTTTTACAGTATTTGTTTTTCCAATCCAGACGCATGGAACATTTTTCCATTTCTTTGTGTCATCCTCAATTTCTTTCATGAGTACTTTTCAGTTTTCTGAGTCTAGATTGTTTGCCTCTTTGGTTAGGTTTATTCCTAGGTACTTATGGTTTTGGGTACAATTGTAAATGGGATTGACTTCTTAATTTCTCTTTCTTCTGTCTTGCTGTTGGTTTATAGAAATGAAACTGATTTCTGTGCATTGATTTTATATCCTGGCACTTTACTGAATTCCTGTATAAGTTCTAGCGTTTTAGAGTGGAGTCTTTTGAGTTTCCACATAAAGCATCATATCATCTGCAGAGTGAAAGTTACACGACTTCTTTGTTGATTCAGATGCCTTTAATTTCTTTCTGTTGTCTGATTGCTGAGGCTAGGACTTCTAGTATTATGTTGAATAGCAGTAGTGATAGTGGACATCCCTTCCGTGTAGCTGACCTTAGGGGAAAGCTTTCAGTTTTTCTCCATGGAGAATTATATTCACTGTGGGTTTTTCATAGTTGGCTTTGATGATATTGAGTTATGTACCCTCTATCCCTACACTTTGAAGAGTTTTGATCAAGAAATGATGCTTTATTTTGTCAAATGCTTTTTCAGCATCTATTGAGAGTATCATATGGTTCTTGTCCTTTCTTTTATTAGTGTAATGTATCACATTGATTGATTTGGATGTTGAACCAACCTTGCAGCCCAGGAATAAATCCCACTTGGTTGTGGTGAATAATCCTTTTAATGTACTGTTGGATCCTATTTGCTAGTATTTTGATGAGAATTTTCACATCAGTGTTCATCAAGGATATTGGTCTTTAATTCCCCTTTTTGGTGGGGTCTTTTTCTGGTTTGGAGATCAATGTAATGCTGACCTCATAAAATAAGTTTGGAAGCTTTCCTTCCATTTCTGTTTTTTGGAATAATTTCAGGAGAATAGGTATTAATTTTTCTTTAAATGTTTGGTAGAATTCCCCAGGGAAGCCATCTGGTTTGGGCTCCTGTTTTTTTTTTTTTTTTTTTAAAGATTTTATTTATTTATTTGACAGAGAGAGATTACAAGTAGGCAGAGCGGCAGGCAGAGAGAGAGAGGAGGAAGCAGGCTCCCCGCTGAGCAGAGAGCCCGACGCGGGACTCGATCCCAGGACCCTGAGACCATGACCCGAGCCAAAGGCAGTGGCTTAACCCACTGAGCCACCCAGGCGCCCCTGGGCTCCTGTTTTTTGGAGATTTTTGATGACTGCTTCAAGCTCCTTACTGGTTATGGGTCTGTTTGGGTTTTCTAGTTCTTCCTGGTTCAGTTTTGGTAGTTTATACCTCTCTAGGAATGCATCAATTTCTTCCAGATTGTCAAATTTGCTGGCGTATAGTTGCTCATAATATGTTCTTATAATTGTTTGTATTTCTTTGGTGTTGGTAGTGATCTCTCCTCTTTCATTCATGATTTTGTTTATTTGAGTCCTTTCTCGTTTCTTTTTGATAAGTCTGGCAAGTGGTTTATCAACCTTATTAATTCTTTCAAAGAATCAGCTCCTAGTTTCATTGATCTGTTCTTTTGGTTTCTATATTATTGATTATTGCTCTGATCTTTATTATTTTTCTTCTGCTGGGTTTAGGCTTTCTTTGCTATTCTTTGTCCAGCTCCTTTAGGTGTAGGGTTAGGTTGTGTACTTGAGACCTTTCTTGAGAAAGGGTTGTATGGCTATATACTTTTCTCTCAGGACTGCCTTTGCTGTGTCCCACAGATTTTTGAACAATTTTGTTTCATTATCATTTGTTTCCATGAATTTTTTCAGTTCTTCTTTAATTTCCTGATTGACCCATTCATTCTTTAGAAGGATGCTCTTTAGCCTATATGTATTTGAGTTCTTTCCAACTTTCCTGTTGTAATTGAGTTCTAGCTTTAGAACATTGTGGTCTGAAAATATGCAGGGAATGATCCCAAACTTTTGGTACCGGTTGAGACCTGATTTGTGACCCAGGAGGTGATCTATCCTGGAGAATGTTTCACAAGCACTAGAGAAGAATTTGTAATCTGTTGCTTTGGGATGGAATGTTCTGAATATATCTGTGATGTCCATCTGGTCCAGTGTGTCATTTAAGGCCTTTATTTCCTCATTGATCTTTTGTTTGGATAATGTTTTTTTGATTTTGTTATTAATTGTTTTTTGCAGTTGGCTGCTCCCATGTTAGGTGCACAGATATTTAAAATTGTTAGACTTCTTGTTGGACACACCCTTTGAGTGTTATATAGTGTCCTTCTTCATCTCTTATTATAGTCTTTGGCTTAAAATCTAATTGATCTGATATAAGGATTGCCACCCCAGCTTTTTTATTTTTTTATTTTTTATCTGGCAAACAGACTTTTTATTTTTTAAAAAGTCCCTTTGTAAAAGGGTTGCCTTCTTCCAGTCTCCCCAGCAGGGTGCCTGCTCCTTAAAGGACATTTAAAAATTTTTTTTAAATTTTTTAATTTCTTTTTAGCGTAACAGTATTCATTGTTTTTGCACCACACCCAGTGCTCCGTACAATCCATGCCCTCTCTAATACCCACCACCTGGTTCCCCCAACCTCCCACCCCCCACCCCTTCAAAACCTTCAGATTGTTTTTCAGAGCCCATAGTCTCTCATGGTTCACCTCCCCTTCCAATTTCCCTCAACTCCCTTCTCCTCTCCATCTCCCCTTATCCTCCATGCTATTTATTATGATCCACAAATAAGTGAAACCATATGATAATTGACTCTCTCTGCTTGACTTATTTCACTCAGCATAATCTCTTCCAGTCCCGTCCATGTTGCTACAAAAGTTTGGTATTCATCCTTTCTGATGGAGGCATAATACTCCATAGTGTATATGGACCACATCTTCCTTATTCATTCGTCTGTTGAAGGGCATCTTAGTTCTTTCCACAGTTTGGCGACTGTGGCCATTGCTGCTATAAACATTGGGGTACAGATGGCCCTTCTTTTCACTACATCTGTATCTTCGCACCCCAGCTTCTTTTAATGTCCATTAGCATGGTAAATTGTTTTCCACCCCTCACTTAAAATCTGGAGGTTTCTTTTGGTCTAAAATGAGTTTCTTGTAGGCAGCATATTGATGGGTTTTGTTTCTTTATCCATTCTGATACCCTGTGTCTTTTGATTGGGGCATTCAGCCCATTTACATAAATTCAGGGTGACTACTGAAAGATGTGAATTTAGTGCCATTTTATTGCCTGTGAGGTTACTGTTACTGTATATTGTCTCTGTTCCTTTCTGGTCTACTACTTTTAGGCTCTCTCTTTTCTTAGAGCACCCCTTCCAATATTTCCTGTAGGGGGGTTTGGTGTTTGCAAATTTTTTAATTTTTGTTTTTCCTGTAAGCTTTTTATCTCTCCTTTTATTTTCAATGATAGCCTAGCTGGATATAGTTTCTTGACTGCATATTTTTCTCATTTAGTTCTCTGAATATATCATGCCAATTCTTTCTGGCCTGCCAGGTCTCTGTGGATAATCTGCTGCCAGTTTAATATTTCTACCACTGTATGTTATAGACTTGTTGTCCCAAGCTGCTTTCAGTATTTTCTCTTTGTCACTAAGACAAAGACTAAGTTTCATTATTAGATGACGGGGTGTGGACCTATTTTTATTTATTTTGAGGGGTTCTCTGTGCCTCCTGGATTTTGCTGCCTGTTCCCTTTACCATATTAGGGAAATTTTCTACTGTAATTTGCTCCAGTGTACCTTCTGTGCCTCTCTTTCTTCTTCTGGAATCCCAATTATTCTAATATTGTCTTACGGTATCACTTATCTCTTGAATTCTCCCCTCGTGTTCTAGTAGTTGTTTGTCTGTGTTTTGTTCAGTTTCTTTATTCTCCATCATTTGGTCTTATGTATAACTAATTTTCTGCCTCATTTATCCTAGCAGTAATAGCATCCATTTTTTATTGCATCTCATTAATACCTTTTTTGATTTCAACTTATTTAGATTTTAGTTCTTTTATTTCTCCAGAAAGGGATTTTATTTCTCCAGAAAGCATTTCTCTAATATCTTCCATGCCTTTTTTGAGCCCAGCTAGCAACTTGAGAGTCATCATTCTAATCTCTAGTTCTGACAATTACCAATGTCCACATTGATTAGAAACCTAGCTGTTGGTACTGCCACTTTTTCTTTTTTTCTGTGATTTTTCCCGTTGTCATTTTATTCAGATAAGAATATATGAATGAGAGAATAAAATACTAAAAGGGTGGCAAAGACTCCAGAAAAATGTACGCTAACTTAATCAGAAGAGATCCAAAACTCGGGGGAGAAGAGAGGGAGAAAAAAGAAATAAAAATTAAAAAAAATATATATGTATATATGTAGTTAGATTGGTGACTAGAACAGAGCCACCCACTTGATTTTGGCTCCATTTTGGTCTCTAGAAGAAACTACCTCCCAAAATTTTAAAGAAAGAAAAACATATATGTACAAACATAAGGGTAAACATGATGAAGGGATGGAATATGAATGTAAAGTTGAAAAATAAGAAAAAAATTCTGAGTATGGAATTGATAAGTTGGTTGGGAAGAGAAAAAAAAAAAGAGAGGAGGGAATGTGCTCAGGCTGGAGAGTAGAACAAAGCCATGTTCTAGATTAGGGTATATTTTGCTCTATTAGAAGAAATTTTATCCCAAAATTTTTTAGAAAAAATAAAAACCCTATATGTAAGCAAAAAATAAGGTTAAATAAAATGAAGGGAAGGGGTGCCTGTGTGGCTCAATGGGTTAAGCCTCTGCCTTCGTCTCGGGTCATGATCTCAGGGTCCTGGGATCAAGCCCCACATTTGGCTCTCTGCTCAGTGGAGAGCCTGCTCCCCCTCCCCACCTACTTGTCATCTCTGTCAAATAAATAAATAATATCTTTAAAAAAAATGAAGGGATAAAACATAACAATAAAGGTTTAAAAGGATTTTCTTTTAGAAATATATTGTTAAGATAAACTAGTTAAAAAATGTTAAAAGAGGAAAGAGGAAAAATTAAAAAAAGTAGAATAAGAAAACAATAAAACTAAAAAAAAAATTTAACTTCGCAAGACTAAAGGATCATGGGGAAAAATCCATGAATTCTGTTCATTGCTTCCCCCTAGCTCTGGAGTTCCACTGTTCTCATTGTTCAGTGAGCTTGGTCTTGGCTGGATGTTCCTGCTGATCTTCTGCCGGAGGGGCCTGTTGCAGTGATTCTCAAATTTCATTGCCTGAGGCGGAATTGTACCACCCTTGCCAGAGACTGGGCTAAATAATCTGCTTGGGTTCTCTCTTGAGTCTTTTGTTCCCTGAATGGTTTCCATACTGCTTTGAGGCCAGGAAGGAGCCGACAACTCAGGGCCGCACTCCTCAGTATGCCCTCAGAGAAAAGCAGCCAATCTCTCCTGTCTCCCTGGTTTCTAGCCACACTCCGAGCTTACCTGGCCTGTGACCAAGTGTTTCTATCTCTGGTGCAAGGCCCCTTTTGGAGTCTCCAAACCAACAGATTCATGTTGCACTGCTCCTCCTGGAGGAGGAAGGTGAGTCAAGGCGAGTCTCCCTGAATCTCCCACTTGTGGGGTCCCTCCTTGAAAAGCAGTGGCTCGACTGTAACTTGGATCATGGTTTAATGTAACCCTGATCTGAGAGCTCACTTTTCGGCTCTGTCTCTGTAGTTGGCTTCCCTGTTCCAGTATCTGGCAGTTCTGCCATACTCTGACACCCCTGATCTTTCTGTGACGCCATGGGACCTGAGACCACATTGTTCCAGTGAGGGATCCACCCCCGCTTAGCCTCTGGAGTGATGTCCCTCAGTGGAGCAGACTTCTAAAAATTCTGATTTTGTGCTCCACTTCTCTGCCCCTTGCCTGGAGCCAGCCCCTACCTCCACAGTCTATCTTCCCATTACTTTTGATTCACTTCTCCACTCCTTCACTTCTCTACTTCTTCACTTCCTACCTTTCAGAAAGTGGTTGATTTTCTGTTCCTAGAATTGCTGCTCTTCTTCTCTTCTATCTCTTCTCTTCTATCTCCTGTTGAGTTTGTAGGTGTTCAGAATGGTTTGATACCTATCTAGCTGAACTCCTGGGATCTGATGTCATTTCAGTCTGCTACTCCTCTGCCATCTTGCCTCTCCCTGAGACTATGTTTTTGAAAGGACTTTTAAATAATCTCTTATTAGTGGAATGTAGATCTTAAAACTGGAATATTTTGATAATTTGGAGTTTAACATGCAACACACAATTTAGATCAGATATTCTAGATATCTAGAGTGTTTTATCCTTGTTCTGTTAGTGTAGTTTAAGATTGGAAGCACTTCTAGTTTGATGTTCCTTAAGAACCACACGAATTAGTAAAGGGAAACCCAAATAAGGGTCATGAGGATTTCTTTGCACATGCATAAGGGTTTTCCAACCTAGGGAAGTCAAGGGTTAAGAAAAAATACAATTAAAAATCTCAGTGTTTTTGAGAAGTTGTATTAATTCGAATGTTTGGATCCTGAATCCCCAAATTCCTAGGGCAGGCATCAGAGAGAACTATAGGGTGGAGAATTTAAATAGCCAGTTGATGTGTTGAGTCTGGCCTACGGACATATTTTGTTTGGCATTCATGGTGTATTTTAAAACATGAATTAATGGCAAGTGTTTAACAGCTGAGAATTTTGATGCAAAAATTCAGATTTCTAATTTCTGGGAAATTAGAATATCTGACATAGTGAACCTGCTTCCCACAAAGCACCAATTAGTTGAGTGAGGGCACTTTTTGGTTCATTTTCCAGTTTACCATTATTTCCCACCACTCCCTGTTTTCCTTGCACATGCTGTGTCAGTTACCAGTTACCATTGTGTATGCACTGTCACTTTTTCTTTTTTTTTTTTTTTTAAAGATTTTTATTTATTTATTTGACAGACAGAGATCACAGTAGACAGAGAGGCAGGCAGAGAGAGAGGGAGGCAGGCTCCCTGCTGAGCAGAGAGCCCGACGCGGGACTCGATCCCAGAACCCCGAGATCATGACCTGAGCCGAAGGCAGCGGCTTAACCCACTGAGCCACCCAGGCACCCCCACTTTTTCTTATATTTGATCTGTAGTGATGAGTTTGCATCCCCTGTCATAGAGGGGGTGTTCTGTCTGGAAAGTTTTTCCCCAGAGCCTTCTTTCCAATCTTTACGTAGGCCCTCTCTTCCCAGTGACCTTATAGCACCTTGCTTATATCTCCCTTTAGTACATACCATACCTTATGGTATGTGTTCATTTGGTAATTTTCCTTGCTAGGCATGGCCTTTTTAAAAATAAGGATCTTATATTATGTTGTTTCCTCAGGGGATTCAGTAGTGTCTGGACACTTATATAGTCCTGAATTTATACTTGTTTCTTGATAAATGAAATGTTTCCTAGAAAAGATAGATTCTAGGTACAAGTACATTTCCAGGAATAGGGGAATGGTAATATTTTTTTTTTTGAAGATTTTATTTATTTATTTGACAGACAGAGATCACAAGTAGGCAGAGAGGCAGGCAGAGAGAGAGGAGGAAGCAGGCTCCCTGCTGAGCAGAAAGCCCAATGCAGGGCTCGATCCCAGCACCCTGGGATCATGACCTGATCTGAAGGCAGAGGCTTTAACCCACTGAGCCACCCAGGCGCTCCAGATAGTGCTTTCGTTTGATAAGGAAACAATAAAGGAGATTGGAGCATGGTCTTGAGAATGGTGTAACCACAAAATGTGTAGTTTATTGAGAATGTGTTTATAAAAAATAAGTTGTGAAATTTAGATATAAGAAAATGAGTTCACTAGTGTTGGAAATAGTTCTGAAAGCATCATTAATGAGTTTGGCTTCTGCCTTTCTTCTCTTACTTATCAACCTCTGATCTTAAGTAAGTTTCTTAAATTCTCTTGGGGAACCTAGGTGGCTTAGTTAGTTAAGCATTTGACTCTTGATTTTGGCATGATCTCTGGATCATGAGATCGAGCCCTGCATCAGGCTCCCTTAAGCTATGGAGTCTGTTCATCCCTCTCTGTCTCTCTCTGCCCCTTCCCCCTACCTCTCTCTCTTTCTCGAATAAATAAATAAAATCTTTAAAATAATTCTTTGATTTTCACTTTCCCTATTAGCAAATTATAGTAAATTTTGACCTTGAAGTTCATAGGCTGGTCTTGCAGAGCAAATGTTAAACAAAAGTGTGACATATCTTGAAGTACTAGATGTAGTCATGGTATTTCAAGCCATTAAATATCATCTGTCGTTACTGAAACTCATTGGGTTTTAATTATTTTATTAACTTATTTTATCCTGAATAACATCCAGTTACAGATAACAATTACAATTACAAGTTACATATAACAATTCTACTTGAAGAAATTATGGGCATGGTAGAACTGTTCTGTATGTGATATTATTGAGGAATAAATGGGGACAAATTCGAGGCTTTGGCCACATTCTTGAGATCCTTGTGATCAGCAACTTACAAAATAGAATTATAATCTCATACCCTATTCAGAATGAATAAAGATAATATTAGTGAAATAGAAATGTTGATTATCTTTCCTTTGTTGCCTGTGTACATTCCGTAAAAAAAGTAGAAATAAGGAAGAAGGAAGTGGTGATGTTAGACTGCTTTTCTGGCAAATAATTTGTTATTGTGGTTTGTTTTGTAACAGAAAGATTTACTTTGGTAATTTTTTATTTTATTATGTGTGCTTCTAAAGCCCATTCATTCCTAGTACTTTGAAGAATTGCAAAGGATATTTACTAAATTTGTAAATGATGAATTCATGTATTATAAGAAATTGAGAACTTAATGTTACAGAAAAATGAGGGTCACAGAATTTTATAAGGATATGTTTAGATTTGAAAACAACACTGGTATCACATAGAGAGATCTTGTGGATGTTAATGTATAGTAAATGAGAAAAGGTGGATGCTGTTATGGATAATATGAATGGTCTATTTTGTATTTAGAGATTTTCTGGGAATAATATTCACAATCCTTACCAGGAAACAAATTATTTTGTTGCTCTGACAGCAAAGTATGACTCTCATTTGGTTTTTTACATGATAAAGGCGAAAGTATAGGGAAAACTTTTACAAACCTATCGTGATACCTTGGAAGTCAGGAATAACAGAATTTCACAATTCTAATAAGGTAGACACCATAATGTCAATATTTGAGTTGTGAAGTTTGGCTCCAGTTGCCAGATGCTTTAGAGCCTTGCAATTTAAAATTACACTAGTAATGAAAACTAATGAACACAAAAGTTCCATTTTTGAAAAAAACCCTACCCAACTAGCACCGTTTTAGAGAAAAAATAACTTGAGATAGTTTTGGCAAGTGCTGATTAAATATTTGATTCTGGTTTTGTGCACATAGTGTACATTTTATTCATTACATAAACCACACAGTAAATAAATGAATACTACAGTCATTACTTTGCTTAGTATAACTAAAAAAATTAAGTATTAAGTGCAGTAAATACATAGAAATGGGGAAATCATGAGGAATCCTATGCATAAAAACCTAACATTCTTGTGTTTGCCCTTTACATTTTTTTTTTTTTTAAGATTTTATTTATTTGACAGAGAGAGAGATACAAGAGGGGGAACACAAGCAGGGGTGGGAGAGAGAAAGAGGGAGAAACAGGCTTCTTGCTGAGCTGGGAACCTGACACAGGGCTCAATCCCAGTACCCTGGGATTATGACCTGAGCCAAAGGCAGACACTTAACAACTGAGCTACCCAGGTGCTCCATGCTCTTTACATTTTTCTTGAAATTTAACTGAATAATCCCAATTTTGTTTCTTCTTTTTAAATTTAAATTTAATTAACAAATAGTGTATTATTAGTTTCAAGGATAGAATTTAGTGATTCTAAAATCTACATCAGTTGCATATAACACACAGTGCTCATTACATCAAGTGCCCTCCTTAATGTCTGTCACCCAGTTATCCTATCCTACCCACCACCCCTCCAGCAACTTGATAGTTTGTTTCCTGTTGTTAAGAGTCTCTTATGGTTTGCCTCCCTCTTTGTTTTTATCTTATTTTATTTTTCCTTCCCTTTCCCATGCTCATCTGTTTTCTTTCTAAAATTTCACATTTGAGTGAAATCATATGGTATTTGTCTTTCTTTGACTGGCTTATTTCACTTCGCACAATACCCTCCAATTCCTTCCACATCATTGCAAATGGCAGGATTTCATTCTTTTTGATGGCTGAGTAATATCTATATACCTATATAAAAATAAATAAATAAATAAATAAATAAATAAATACGTGTGTGTGTGTGTGTGTGTGTGTGTGTGTGTGTGTGTATATATATATAATCTTCTTTGCCCATTTATTTGTTCATGGATGGACATCTGGGATCTTTCCATACTTTGGTTATTGTGGACATTGCTGCTATAAACATTGGGGGACATGTGTTCCTTCAAATCAATGTTTCCATCTTTTGGATAAATACCTAGTAGTACAATTGCTGGGTGGTAGCATAGTTCAATTTTTAGCTTTTTGAGGAAACTTCATACTGTTTTCCAGTGTGGCTACACTGTTGGATTCCCACCACTGTTACACTGGGAATACACTGTTGCATTCCCACCAACAGTGTAAGAGGGTTCTCCTTTCTCCACATCCTTGCCAACTTCTGTTTCCTGAGTTATTCATTTTAGCCATTCTGACTGGTATAAGGTGCTATTTCATTGTGGTTTTGATTTGTATTTCCCTGATGCTGAGTGATGTTGAACATTGTTTCATGTGTCTTTTAGTCATTTGTATATCTTCTTTGGAGAAAGGTCTGTTCATGTCTTCTGCCCATTTCTTGACTGGTTTTGTTGTTCTTTTATTTCTTGTCTAATTATACAAGATGTAATAGTTTTAAATATTTTTAACTCATTCTTTCATTTACATTCATTTTCATTTCCTTCAGGTATTTCTTTGTATATCCTTTTAATTTCAAAGTCAAAACTTGTGCTTAATCATCTCTGTAGATAACATTTTAGAAATAATAGTGAGAGAAGCTTTAATTGTCTCTCAGTGACATCAGATCATTTTCCTCCTGACATAAAACTATTCTAGATATTATTATAAATTTGACAGTAAATAGCTAAATCACAGTTTTAACTGTTACATAGAAATAGTTTATTACCTGAACTTTAATCAAGTGGCACTTATTTGTTTGTTTACTTACTTCTTGTTTACTCTCTTTCGAATGTTTTTTACATCTTTTTGTTGGGTATGTATTGAAAGGAATGAGATGTATACCTTTGATAAACATCTGGGCATAGATAGGTTCTTTTAGTCTTCCATTAAAACTGAAAAATTAGGATTTCAGGTGATATTTTCATGATAGCTAAATTTCATATTTACTGCCTTAAGTAAATTTATGTGTAGTTTTCATATAAAATTAAAAATGGGTAGATGATACCAAAAGCACAATAATGAAAACTTTGGTGTATTGGACCCCATCAAAATTTAAAACTTCTGCCCTGTGAATGACCTTGTTAAGAGGGTTAAAATAATACAAACTGAGAGAAAATACTACAAATTACAACTTGACAAATGACTTCTATTGGCTGGATAGCTCTCAAAATTTACATTAGAAAAAAATCCAATTAGTACATGGGCGAAAGGTATAGAGACATTTTACTAGAAAGGAGATACAAATATCAAATAAACAAATGAAAGATGATCACACTGACTTCATGTCTATTAAGGAAATGCATTTTAAAACCACAACAAGATACTACTACACAGTTTTTCAAAGGCTAAAATAAAAAATAAAAATAAAAATGGGGGATGAGTTATTTAGAGGGACAATTGGTAGCTATAGTTACTGAATGCAAATAAAATAGATAATGTAAAATTAAATAATGTAAATAAATAATGTACATCTAAAATTAAATTGATGATAACACTAAAGAACTCTAAACAAACATGCATATAATACTTTTTTCTCTACGTAGGAACCACAGATGATGAAATTTTCTTTAGGCTCATCATGCAACTGAAAGACTTACCAGGACCTTGATGCTTAGAGAAAATGTTAAAATTGGACACATTTCCTCACCTATTTTCCCTGATAGCCATTATTGGAATATAGCACAGTATATGGTATGTACCTTTCTTTTTCTGCAGTAATTAGAAAGAGGTAATGGTTCAGTATCCTTTTTGTTTCAAATGTCTATAAAATTTTTAGGGAAAGTTGAAGTAAAAAACATCATTTTTTGCTTTTCCTTTCAGGATGAGAATTGGAAAATTTGGCCTGATATGAGGTTGATGATCAGAATATATTATGCTTTAAAAATTTGCCTTGGGGGGGTGCCTGGGTAACTCAGTTAGTTGGGGACTTATTTTTGGCTAAGGTCTTGATCTCCAGGTCCTGGGATTGAGTCCCACCTGTGTCAGGCTCCTTGTTCGGGAGGAGTTTGCTTCTCCTTCTCCCTCTGCCTCTCCCACAGCTCCTGCTCTTTCTCTTTAAAATGAAAAAAAAAAAATCTAAAAAAAATTTCCCATAGAATGGAAATAGAAATGATTTAGTATGAAAAGCTTAAATCTGGAGTTGAGTTCTTAAGGCAAAAAGAAATTTATTTGAAAAACAGTTGGGTAAAATATGAAATCAAAATCATACCAAGAAACTATGTGCAGTTTCTATTTATTTCAATAAAATGTATATATATTTCAAAGTCATTTGACAATGTATGTCCAAAGCAGAGGTGAATTTACAGTTAAATTAATGAAGCTTAAACTTTAGGGCTCCCTCACTTGAGTGGGTTTTTTTCCAAGGCTGACATGCTGGAAAAAGTAAATTTGAGTATTATCTAGAGGACATGATATTTCAAATAATTGATATTTTAAGAAGTGGGCAGAGAGTATCATCCAAAAAATTGAAGAAAAAAATGTATTATGGCAATTGTCAGATAAAAACTATTATTCAACTAAATTTTTGTGTTTTTTGTTGTATTTTTCAGTTTTTAAAAATCTGTGATTTGTTTTGCTTTCTTTTGTAATTCTAAACAAATGGTTCAATTTTGTTTAAAATTCTATATTTGTACTTGTTTTTTCATTAATGAGAGACCCTGTATTATAAAACTTCTGGCCTCCCAAAGCCATCAGTTGATAGATTTAAGAATAATGGAATTTCCAAAGTCAAATTCTCATAAAGGATGAGTTACATTGATTTTTAAATAGTTTCATTTATGTGGATTTTAGTTGTCCAAGTATAGTACCAGATGTGCCATTATAAATCAAACTGTATGATGCTACCTTGAAACACAACATTTTTTAGACAAATAAGCAGAAAGAATTTCATATTGCAGGTTCAGATTTGTGTACTGTTTTCCTAATATGGATATGTTGTTTGTATTTCCAAAGGTAAGATTTTTGTTTTGCTAATTGAGGGTGATATTTTCTGTTTTTACCGCAGTTAAGTTCCCTCACTTTTTTATATCTCCTGTCTTACTTTTTTTTTTTCTTCCTTCCCCTGCCTTGCTTTTTCAGTTGTTTGAATCTTTAAGAAATTTTCAGGAATGATAAAACTTACTTTAGGAGCATAAAACATGTCACAAGTGGAGAGGAATTTGAATCATCTTGAAAAGACAGTTCTTCATCAAATTCCAAATATAAAAAATCTTTTCTCTGTTTTGAATCTTATGTTAAGAATATTCATAGACACTTTTCTCTTTCAAATATTTCTTCTATTGTTCTTCAAAGAGTTTCTAAATGTAGCATTTCACTTGTATCTCTTTCTCATTTCTTTAAATGAAGTATTTATTGTCATTTAATGAACACTAAAGCCTGGTGGTATAAAATTCTTAGGACAGCTTGCTATCAGGGGGAAGTCTCTGCAGTATCTGGAGAGGTTAAGCATGCCACTTTTCCTCACTAGACTTTTTGAAGGCATTTCAGGGTAGTCGGGGCTTACAGCCAGACTGCCTGGGTTTAAATTTTGGCTTTGCCTCTCATTGGCTGGTGAATTTAGGGAGATCATTAACCTGTCTGTGCTTCTCTTCCTTTGTCTGTAAAATGCCAATAACAATCATACTCATAAAATTGGTTACTATATTAAAATGTGCTTTTATAGTGTGTGGCATATAGTAAATACACAATAGATTTATTACTATAATGCTGCAAGAATAATAGATAATTTGGGACATTTGTTTCTCAGTAGAGTTGGGACCAGGCTTTGTTTCTCTCCAGGAAGCTTCAGGTATTTCTGGAAGATTATGTATATCATTTCACCTGTCACGCAGTCACCAGACATAGAGGATTTGATCATATTTTGGGGGAAATTAAAAAGCATGCTTACTTTATGAAAATGGTTTATTGAAGATAATTAATATAATATTATTTAGTTTTCCAAGTTTGTGTGAAAGAAAATCATGGATAGGATTTGGATTGTGAACTAGATTGTGAACACTAATTATTGCCTAACTTTAAACATTTCTACTCTGAAATGTTTTTTTGTGGAAACTTCTGGTGTAGAATCTTATTCTTGTCTAATTTTGTCCCTTCTAGATGTATTTCTGCTTAGTTATGTCAGACATTTTAAGTAAGAAAGTTGTTTATAAACTCTATTATATGAAGACAAATTATTTGGCGATAGACAAAGATGCAGTCATTGAGTTGAGGGAAAGAAAGTATTTAGGGCCTACCAGGTCAGCTTGCAGGAGAGGATAGGAGAGATAGGACGTGAGCAATGATAAAATTTGGCTCAATTGTTTGGCAAGGGCTTCCAAAGTCCTTGCTGATTTCAAGGTCAGGATAGTAACCAACCTTTAGAGTGTCAGAAGAAAGTGGAAGAGACGTTCTGAGACTTATTCTAGAGGAGTTTCATTTCTTCTGTAGTGGTGCCACCACATGTGGTAACTGTCTTGTGGAGAGGGGATGAAGACAAGCCAGAATTATGTGGTAAACCTGGTCAATTTGGACTTCTTTTTTTTTTTTTTAAATAAAGTTTAGAGGTAGAATTTAGTGACACATCAGTTGCATATGTCACCCAGTGCTTATTACATCAATTACAATGATGTAATGCCCATCACCCAACTAGCCCATCCCCTCATCCACCTCCCCTCCTGCAATCCTCAGTTTGTTTCCTGGAGTTCAGCATCTCTTATGGTTTGTCTCCCTCTCAATTTTTCAATTTGGATTCTGTGACTAAATAAGTACAAGTAGTTTGTGTCCTAAAGTTCCTAATGGACAGGTCAAAGAATCTTTGCATTCAAAACAAATGACTGCGTATTTTACGGTATGGTTGAATCTCAAGATGCAAAGAAGATTGTGATTTCCAGATCCTCTCCTAGAGGGTAGTTTAATCCTTTGCTTGCGGAAAAACAAGAGGCCAACCAGAAACTTCTATTCGCAATTTTCCTTAATAGTTCATTAAAACCTCTCATCTTTCTATTTTGTGATACATTTGCAGTTCTGTAAATATACCATGGCATTTTGGAATGAGACAGGAAGCAAGAGGTGCATCTCTAATTTTGACCGTCAGTGTGCAATAGCTGATAGGTATGTGCTGAAGAAGAAAAAAGCCATGTCATGCAAAGAAATCTTCTGTGTCACATAGTGTGCTCAGACCCCCTTTGAAAAATGCTATTCTGTTGTGTATTTTTTGCAAGAGTCTTCTAAAGTGTAGAATCTCTGCTAAGAACATAAAATGTCCTACCCACTTTTCGTTCCTTTGCTTCAGGCTTGCATTTGTATTCTTTAGAATCTCTCATTTTAGGAACTAGTATGAGGCAACTAGACCCTTGCTGCTGCCACTTCTGGAGAGAGAAAAGCAAAGGAAATAGAATTACACAATGTAAAAAGGGAATTTAAGGAGACCAACTGTTTTCAAGCTACTTTAATGCCCTCCCTCCCCTCTCTCCTTCCCTCCTTTCTACCTCCCTCTGTTTCTCCCACCTCTTCCTTCCTTCCTTTTTTCCTTCCTTCCTTCCTTAGGTCTGGAACCACTCAGGTATATGTGAAACCCTAATAGGAAGACAAGGGAAAGGCTGTTTTGGTGGAAGCATAATGAAGCAGCACTTTATTTTCTTCCCTGTTGTGATTCTGGGGAAAATAATTTGAAAACTGATTAATCATATTTAAGAACAAGAGCCAGATGTTTAAATAATTTGCTTCTGTTTCTGGTTTTGACTCCTGGAACAATGTGAATGTGCTTAAAACTCTTATGGTGATGGGGAAGATCTTGATATGATACCAAATCCAGCCATTGAAGTTTTAAATTTTCTTTTATTTCTCACTTGCTTTTAAATTACCTAAATATTAAGTTTGAATATAGTAGCAAAGTTATATGAGTCAATTTTGTTACATGAGTCAGTTTTGTTGCCCACTTTTCTTTATAATTTAATATAAGATCATATGCATTGTGCACATGGGTCTATTGCTGTAGAGTAATTGAGGAAAAAGTCTCGTGGATTTAAATTGAGACATTTAAAGAAAAACCAAAAAAAATTATTTTCTAAAGCAAACCTTTATTGCACAAGTGGAGTACAAATACATTCGTTAAGGTTTATAAATTAATGTACCAAAAATTGAAGACTTACCAAAGTCTTAAAAAATCCTAAATTTGGGGAAAAAATTTAGAGTTTCCTATACCAAAACTATTTTCCATTTCTTTTCTGTGCTCTAAAGGAGAACAAAAAGCTGTAATTAGTAGGACAGTGTGTATATAGTAGCATTGCATTATCATGAAATAGTTGCCTACTCTAGAAAGCTCTTGTTCCTCTAGAGGGCAATGCTTCACTTTTACATCACCAATCTAGGGAGAAATTTAAGAACAGCTTGCTTTCTTAAGAGACTAAAAATGGTTCACTCTATTCATTCTCTCTTTTTAAAAATACATTGTATAGTTAAGAGATTTAACAAGACATGCTTTTAAACAGAAAATATCCAAAATAATTAGAACTTCCATAAACTAATATTTGATTTGGAATTTTAGGGAAGATTTCTTTGGCTTTCCTTCTTTATTTTCTAAGAAAACATAGAAAGAGCTTGACCTATGCTCTAAATTTAGTTGTAATTGAGTTCTCTTTTCTGAAAGATAAACTTTCTTTCCCTCTTAAAAAACATTTTGATTTAAGGTTCCAGATTGGCCACTTGGCTTGCTAAAAAAACAAAACAAAAAACAAAAATAAGAACCAAAAGACCTTTCTTCATTGTCCTACTTTTCTATTTGTATTTTTCATGCTACTTTAAATTTTAAACTATTTCTCTTTTGCCACGACCTTCTTTTTTTGTGGTATTTTCATTAAAAAAAATAGATTTGTTAAGGAAATAAAAGTCTTCGCTATTCCTTACAGCCTACTTTTTTCCTATCTTCTTTACAAGCAAAACCAAATATAATAATGTGGTTGGCAGGACTCTAAGATGGTCCCTAAGATTTCTGGCCCCTGATGTACGTACATTCCTTCACCCTATTATTCAAATAGTAATCCAGGTACTGCTGTGAAGGGATTCTGCAGATACAATTAAGATGCCAAACAGTTAATAAATCTTAAAATAGGGAGATTACCTGGGTGGGTCAGACCTAATCATATGAGTCCTTTAAATACGTGTTTAGAGATCCGAGACAAGGCAGACAGATTTGAAATGTTTGAGGGATTCAATTCAAGAGAGATTCTTCACTGGTGGTTTGAGATGGAAGCAGCTGTGCTGCAAGGACCTGAGGAGTGTCCTCTGGTTTCTGAGACTGATCTCTGGTTGATAGCCAGCAAGAAAACCAGCAGTCCTACAATCACAAGAAACTAAATTCTGGAAGTGCATCCTGAGCTCAGATGAGAATGAAGTCCAGACAATATCTTGATTTTAATTTTTTGAGTTCCTGAGTAGAGGAGCAGTCAAGTTGTGTATACACTTCTGACCATAAGAAGTGTGGGATAATAAATGAGTGTTGTTTGAAGGCTCTAAGTTTATGTTAATTTATTTTGCAGTAGGATAAAACTAAAAAAATTAAGGTAAATACATTCCTTTAATGTTCTTTTAGAGAGTTTACTTGAAAGTAAAAACTCTCATGTAATCTGATACTGAAACAGTAGTGTTCAACATTTGGGTATTTGCCATACTCTGTTACAGTGGTGGCCAATATCCATGCTTCCTTTTTTCCAGGTAACATTCCTTATTGGGTTGATCTCATGCCTGTCTTCTCAAGTCGTTT
The DNA here is from genome assembly GCF_020171115.1 of Neogale vison. NCBI lineage: Eukaryota > Metazoa > Chordata > Mammalia > Carnivora > Mustelidae > Neogale > Neogale vison. The sequence goes on along the minus strand of NC_058091.1, from coordinate 196,157,103 downwards.
AGAGTTTATCACCTGAAGATAGCACACATGATCTAAACTGGTCCAAAAAGAGTAAAACTCTGGAAGATTGTGGTGGGAATACCAGGGTACATAACTGTCCTTTCTTTTCTGAACTTGGTGATAAGAGTATTGAGGTTTACATGTATTGATGCTCCAAGGGAGATCTTGAAGTTTCTCAGAGCCTGTCATATACAGGTTGAAGATTAAACCAGAAGAAGCAAAGCTAAGAAAAAGATTCTCATTTTGTTTGAAACTTGGATCAAGCTGTTTATGAATATAAATCTACTCCATGACTGTTCAGTTATATGGGCTGATAAATCTTTCCTTTACTTTAAGAATTTTTTGGTTTGAGGATGCCTCGGTGGTTCAGTCAGTTGAGTGCCTGATTCTTATCTCAACTCAGGGCTTGATCTCAGCCCATGTTGGGCTCCATGCTGGGCATGGAGCTAACTTAAAAAAGAAAAAAAAAAAAAAGAAGAATTTTTTTGTTTAAGCTTGTTTTCATTGAGTTTCTTGTTTCTTGGAATTGAAAAAATGTAAACTGATAGGTCAGTCATTATCTTATTAATTTTCAGAATAGCTTTCTCCATCTTTTCATAGAATATATTCTAGACTAGTGATCTCTTATCATCTAGACATATTTTCTTTTGTCTTTGCCTAGACTTTTAGGTCTAGAGATAGAAATTGGTGAAAAAAATTATAATAAACGATCATAAATTTATTGTTTTTATCTTATCCAATTGGCAATTCAGGGAAAGAGATATTTTGGCTTCTATAATTTTTCTATCATAACACATGTTTGAAGAATATTAATTTATTATTGGCTTTGTCTAATAGTTGTGCTTTTAAAAATGATGTCAATAAAGTAGAACCAGTTTGTTTAAAGGTTTTCTTTCAAGCTGATGAAAATGTAAACCATATAATTCTCATTGATTTCCATTATAGTTGCCTGTAATTCTGTTGACAGAAACATGTTGGAGATTGTTGTACATAAAAAGAAAAACAACCTAATATTTATCTTAGTAAAAGAAAAAAAATTGGTTTATATTGCTAAGAATAGTATTAAGTGTTTCTAATAACAATCTTAATAGAATAATAGTTCCTTTTTAATAATTTAAAGTACCTTTTAAATGTGTGTGTTTTAAATGTATGTGTGTGTTTGAAAACTTTGTGGGTTTTTGTTTGCTTGTTTACTTGCTTTTTATGCTGTAAGGTCTTTTCTTTTGCTTACAGGCATTATTTTGCCAGAATATAGTTGTGACAACTGACTGTATTGGTTTTAAGTTTTTCCTACCTGAACTAACTCTTCTCTGAGAGTATCTTAAATTCTAGTAGCTTAGCAGGTAGAGTTGACTCAAACAGAGCATAGCAGAAAAAAAAAAAACTGAAAAATTAAAAAAAATTCCATTTCTATAAATACTTAGAAGCAATTTTTGGGTGAATAAAATATATGAGGTATTTCACCCATTTTTCAGATTTCTTAAAGGAACTTCTAGCATAAGAGATACATATTTTCATTATGCAAATTTTAAAACAAAATATGACTATTCTTATAAAATAAAGTAGAATACAAGTTAAGTGAGAAGGGTTTATTATCGATATGGGAATTAGGAGGAGCCAAATAGTTTTCTTTTCTTTTCTTTCTTTTTTTTTTTAATTGAAAAGATGGATTTATAGAGGAAGATTTAATTTAAAAAGGGAATGTAGGGTGAATTGATTTGGAGTGGCATGACTGAGGAGGAAGCATCTGTAAAAGATCCCTGAGGTAGCGGATTTGATTGAAGACATGGCAAGAAAAGGCAGAGGAGCAGAAGGGATGACACCTAATGTGTTTTTTAGATCAGGGGAATTTCATGAAGTTGTAACAATCCATAACCAAGAACAAACATGTTAGATATTTATTGTGGTCAGAGAACAAGAATCATTGGCCAAGTTAATGGATCAAATAATGGGATGGATGTTGTATTAGCTTGCTAGATCTGCCATAACAAGATGTTACAGATTTGGTGTCTTAAATAATATACATTTATTTTCTGACAGTTTTGGAAGCTAGAATTATGAGATAAAGGTATCAGTAGGGTTGCTTTCTTCTGAGAGTCTCTCTCTGTGGCTCTCTTCTTCCAGTGTCTTCATATGGTCTTTCTTCTATGTGTGTCTTTGTCTTGCTTCTTCATACAAGGATACCAGTCATACTGGATTAGAGTCCACCCATATGACCTCATTTTACCTCGATCATCTCTTTACAGGCCCTACTCCCAATACGGTCACATTCTGAGGACTTTAACATATGAATTTGTGGTGGGAGGGGATACAGTTCAGCCCCTAACAGACATGTTTACTTCAAGCTGACTGTGAATTAGCCTAATATGGTAGCTATGGGAATAGAAATAAGAATCATTAAGATGAATTATTTAAATGCAGGCTAGGTGTGTCTTTTTAAAACTTAAAAAAAAAAAAAGCCAAAAATAGGTACCTGGGTTGCTCAGTTGGTTGAGCTACTTCCTTCAGCTCAGGTCATGATTCTGGAGTCCCACATGTGGCTCCCTGCTTAGCAGAGAGTCTGCTTCTCCCTCTGACCTTACCTCTCTCATTCTCTCTCTCTCTCTCTCCCCAGTAAATAAATAAAATCTTTAAAAAATTTTTAAAAATTAAAAAAATAAAACTTAAGAAAAGGAAAAACCTTGTTTTGAACAGGAAAATATATTTGAACCTGTTACTTTTGAGGCAATGAAGGACTTCAAGTTGTCCCATAGATGAATGGTATTGGAGGCCTGGAAAAATGGATCGAGGACAAACCAAGGGCCTCTTAAGGAACATTATATCTTCATTTCTTCTAGCCTCACAGTCAGCGTTCAGGAGTGTGATGAAGATTTTAACGCCAGCTAGCTTGTATGGCAAGTAACTGCAGAGAAGAATCATTTGAGGTAGTGATGAGGATGGCAAGGCCAAACTACTCACCCTTCATGGAACTCTTTTTTGTATTATTTGTTTTTAAGGGGACTTGAGGGTATGGGAAGCCTATTCCTTTATCTGTGTTATTTCTCACCTTGTGTCACTATTTCTGTAAATTTCCATATTCTTTGATGGTTAGATTTTATATTATTTATTTATTTATTTATTTTTTAAGAGAAGGAGAGTAGATAGTGGCAGAGGGAGAGGGAGAGAGAGAGAGTCTTAAGCAAGCTTTAAGCCCAGCATGGAGCCCGATACAGAGCTTGATCCTGCAACTCTGAGATCATGACCTTAGCTGAAATCAAGTCGGACACTTAACCAATTAAGCCACCCAGGTGCCCCTCTTATATTTCTCTATTGGCATATTTTTAATCAACACCTCATAATCCTGTGTAACAAACATGATAGGCTTGATAGTAAGCCAGAAGAAGAATCATTCATTTGAGCAAACACTCATCGAGTATCAAATGGTACCTGTTTGAAGAATACTCTTTAATTGGTAATAGTATAAGAATGTGAGTTGTCAATGGAAATAAAAGAAAAGAAAAAAAAAAGAGAGAAAATTTAGCTCCATGGGATGACTTCACTGAGGAGTGATGTGAAATGTCTCAAAAGATCTTTTTATAAGGCAGGAAAATATCTGGGATTGTGAAGTGCCACCTAAACTAAGAAAGTAAAAATCATGAACTGCTGGCCAAAGAAAAAGTAAGAGGATTTGGCAAATGGGAAGTCACTGATGTTTTTAAGACAATACTGTCTTGTTTGGTGAGGATGGGGATGTTGGTGGGGGTTGCAGTCAGTATATATTGAGATGGAGAGGTATTGTAATTAGTAAGAAAAGGTTCAGTTTTACCCTTCACAAAATTTATCATGATCTTTCCTGAGATGTCTAACATGCTTATTTGTTTTTATACCTTACCAAACATTTTGAATTACCTTGTATTTCAGTAGGCCATAACTTGTATTTTAAATAATATTTAATGATCAAATTATGATTAAACCAAAAACTGCAGTTGTGCTTTTCATTGGTTACTTCAAAATTCCGTGCTTGGGTAAGCAGAGAGAACATAGAATCCTTATAGTCTCAATCCATGTCTAATTTTTTGGCTTTAAGCCTTATTCAAATCTGTTTCCAGGACTTTGGGGCTAAATATGTAATCCATGTTTATTTCCTTGAAAAAGTGGCAGTATAAATTTTATGGTAGAATCTGTTCAGATGCAAAGGACCAGAGCCAGGTATGAGATTACTACCCGAGAGTGGTGAACTAGGGCCAAGGTCTGCAAGAGAGGGGAGACCCAGGTAGTAAGATTTCATCACCATGGGGAGGGCTTTCTCTAGCTGAGGGTGGTGCCCGAAGGCCTGGTTGTAGATCTTTTCTTTCCTGATAACAGAATAGCTCTTCTAGATTATTTTAAAAAAATAGTATCTGCTTCTGTTTTACTGCAAAGTGTTCTCAGTGAAATTTTTTTATATTCACTTTTATTAAATTTTAATTATTCGTTGCACAATTGTGAAATGTGTCACATGCTGTTTTAAGGTGAACGATTATGAAAATCTCTACCAGACTAGAGCCTACACTCCAGCAGGGAAGAAAAATGATAATTAATAATAAAATAATATTAATTTAATATTTAATATCATAATGTTATTATATCAACCAACATAATTATTTCATTTTTTATATAGAGAGTTAATAATTAAAATAATATAGTCTGCTAGAAGGTGATAGGTGCCATCACCTTCTTTGGTCACAAAAAGGTGCACTTTATTTTTCTAGATATAAACATTGATTTGGACACTATGTTGGCAAATAAAATATATGGTATAAAGTTAAAGCAGCCAATTTTATAAGCATGAGCAATCGGAACATTGTGATGCTCTTCAGTGTTTATATTTACTTCCTATAAGCAATTGGTTTTCAAATTCAGTAACCTTCTTCCAAATAAGGTAGCTTGCATCTATTTTTCTTTTTAAATTACCAAGCCATTTGTCCAACTTTCTAGTTAACCTGAACCTCTGTTTTATGAGATCTTTGGACATTGAGGCCTACTGGAAGGATCAAGGTGCTTTTGAATATTCAACAGAATATAATTTTCCCTTCACCTGACAGGAGATGGGGCAGATAAAGTGCCTTTCTTTTTTCCCTGGAGTCAAGGTACAGCAAAGCCTTTACAATTCTGCCCTAAGAGAAAATTGTTGCCTGTGCAAAAAAGAGAAGGAAAAGGAAACAAACATAGCTCCATGCAAGTCTTAAATTTCTCTCTGCTTTATTTCCAGAGTCTATGTATGCATGCTGTTTGAAATATTGCTGTTAGAAAAAACAAAAACCTTGATTCCTTGTGTCCTGATTGGGAAAATGAATGTTCAATTCTCAATCTCTCAGTTCCATAAAGCTGAAATCCTTGGGAGCAGAGGTATTCTAGAATTCAGAATTTTTCACCATTTAGAAAGTGATATAATACCTATACTAGATACTTGGTTTACAGTGGTCTTCATTTAAGGTTTCTAACCTTGACAATTCATGGCTTTAATACTATTATTGGTGGTTTATTAACCTTATTTACTTAGAGTTTATAATTCTTCAAATGCTATTAATTTAGCAAATGCAATTAATATTTAATTACTGAGTCAAGAGTGTTTGTGCCTTCTAAACAAATAGTGGAACACAACTCAACATTACTTGATGTGTAAAACATTGTATTTTTATATATGGAATATGTGTGTATATATATATTTTATATATATATGTCTGTCTTTCTGTCTGTATATGTGTATCTCAGTTTAAAGTATCCTGGAAGGCTTATGTGTTTTAGATGTAACAAGCTGAGTGGGTACAGTAGGGGAAACCAATGGTTATCTACTTAGTTTATTTAAAAAATGCATATTGTTTTGGTAAGCAATAAAAAATGAGTATTTCTTTCTCAGATTCAATCACATTAAATAAAAAGTTAGGACATTGACTCTTTTACTCTTTAGAGTTTATGCAGGTGAGAGTAAAAAAATCATGAATGCAAGCAAGTTTTGAGAGCAGTAATAATTTTTTGGAATAGAAAAAAAAGATATGTCCTCATTTACCCAGTGTTTGGGTCCTTGTTTCAAACTTCATACTTGGTTGTTCTAACCACTGAATGTTCATATTTGCTAATGAACTTTTAGCTTTTAAACTAAGATTTGTCTCTGATCTTCAGAGAAGTTTCCAGATGTTGCCTTATCATAAAAGTTGGTATCTAGGAAGTTTTCAGAAAATATATCTCCTCCACCAAGCCTTCTATTTTCTTTAAAGTAATTCAACCAAATAATGTGGCCTATCAAGTTGTTTCATCTTAATTCAGGGACAAAAGAGGAATGCTGCTTTGGAGGACGCTAGCATATATCAAGTATTTTCTCCTTTGCCAAGTGTACAGTTCATTGTTCGGTCACCTGTGTCTGCCGTTTAGCACATTTAAGGCAATTCTCAACAACCCCCATTTTTCTCTAAAACTTACATGGAGGCTTCAAACATTGTCTGGCTCATTATTTCCCAAGAAAGGTTAAGACCTTTACTGTCAGACTGGAACCCTTCACTAATTAGAGCCCTTGCTTTGGCACTGAATGTGTCATGTCTGCGAGCCTTCCCGCTGTGATCAGGGGCATGTTGCTTGCTCACTAAGTGTCCAGCACTGGGAAGGACTGCCTGCTATTTTTTATGTGACAAATTTTGAACTTGCTGAAATTCTAACTCCTATTTAGTAGAATGGGATGGGATATTCAGTAGTTCACCAAGAAGATTTTGCGTAATACTACCCAGTTAATCTTCTTCAGTTTTAGTAAAGTTGAGTCCACACTAGAATAATGAAAAAAATACTTTCAAAAGTGGGGAGAAAATGGTAACATTTCCCACTATGTTAGAAATGGGTGTGTCAATATATCATATTAGGTTGACACCCCATCCCCCAAATTAGCTATATGACTAATTAAATCAAAAAGAAAACTTTTGTTCTTTTTGATTTAATTAGTCATATAACCCAAGAGTTGTTTAAACTATTAAAATGGTATCAGAAAACTACATTACTTCTTTGATTTTTATCTTTGTTTCAGATCATATATAATTTATAATTCCTTTTTCCAGTTGATAGGGTTTTTATCAGCTGCATGGATAGAAAGACTGAATCCACTGGCAGGTCTCGTGCCTTTGAATTGTCAAAGAATGCTTTTGGGTGTTAAATCAGGCTTCTCCATTTGTATTCACAGGACTGCTCCTTTGCTCCCTTGCTTTCTGTTTGATCATTGCTTCTTTCTTCCATTTCCAGCTTTCCTTGGTTAGAGCAGGGAGCTAGTCTGAATGATGCAAGTGTCTTGGTGTTTGATTTTGTTATAAGTTAGCTTCTTAAAGAAAATTCTCTGCCGTAGATATAGACCATACACTTGTATTTGGCTAGTTGATTAACAGGTTAGTTTTACATACAAGATTAGGTCTACAAGCTTAGTGCATTTTTCTTTTTGAAAGAAAGTGCATTATAAAAATTTTTCAAAAATTATAGTGTACTTATTTTTAGGGAAATATACTATGTATGGTTATTCGTGTTTCATGAATGTCATGAATGTATTGAGATTTCATTATGCTTATTCTATAAATAGATTGACATCTTAATTTTATAATTTATGATGTCTTGTACATTCCCTTGTACAAAAATTAAGTGAAGGCAGAAAAAGCAGATACAGCTTAAAGTAAAAAGGAGTTGTATCAAATATCAGAATTATTGAAGCCCAGAGGAGAGAAATTTTCTTTTTCATCAAAAAGGAGTTTTGGTATCTTAACTTTTTGGGAGAAGGGAAGGAAGAGCTAGGAAGCTATTGGAAATGTTTACAGAAACCTCTAAAATTGCAAAAAAGCAACATACTTACTGGATAAGTCAACAACTTTTAAATTTCTTTGTATTGATGTTTCTTAAAAGATTGCTGTAATAAAGATTGAATAATTTTTTGAAATAATTTTTTGAAATATAAATTAACTATAATTTATCAGATGGATTTAATCTGTCTCTTTAGGAAATATTTGTCTCTTTAGGATAAGGTTAATTCATTGTGTTTTTTGTACTGAGTTCTGAGTTTCTGTACTTCTCTGCTTACTTTACTAGAATTGAGATTCTGTTTTACCAAAAATATATATTTGGTATTCATACACATGTATACTTTCTGGAGGGGGGTATAGAGTGAGAGTGGCTCTTTTTAAAGTTGTTTTTCTCCTGACTTTTTTTTTTTTAAATATTTTATTTATTTATTTGACAGAGAGAGATCTCAAGTAGATGGAGAGGTAGGCAGAGAGAGAGAGAGAGAGAGAGAGAGAGAGGGAAACAGGCTCCCTGCTGAGCAGAGAGCCTGATGTGGGACTCGATCCCAGGACCCTGAGATCATGACCTGAGCCGAAGGCAGTGGCTTAACCCACTGAGCCACCCAGGCGCCCCTTTCTCCTGACTTTTAAGAGATGCTCAGTGTAGAAATTTTTTAAGAAAAAGGAAGGGGAGAAATCTCACCAGAATCCCATATCCTGAGGCAACCAATATATTGATTAATTTTCAAATATAGTTAGAGATTTGTTTTCCTTCTTTTATGAATAGTTGATTCATGTTTCTAACTCATTTAATCGTTAGGGTTTTAATGTTTTTTAAAAAAGTCCATTTATATGAGATAAGCATATAGCTATATATCTATATCTATATCTGTATCTCTCTCTCTCTCTATATATATATATATATGATGTCTTTTTTTTAAGATTTTATTTATTTATTTGACAGACAGAGATCACAAGTAGGCAGAGAGGCAGGCAGAGATAGAGAGAAAGGAGGAAGCAGGCTCCCTGCTGAGCAGAGAGCCTGATGCGGGGCTTGATCCCAGGACCCTGAGATCATGACCTGAGCTGAAGGCAGAGACTTTAACCCACTGAGCCACCCAGGCACCCACAACTGATGTCTTTTAATCTTTAGTCAAAATTTTAAATATACTAAGATTGATATACCATGTCATATTTAAACTTTATATTACTTAAAATAGGCTTTTCCCATTGCTCTGGACTAGTGGACAAAACCAAGGACATATTGGACAGCCAATATCTCATATTCCAAGAGGATCTACAGTGTGACAGTCCCTCCAGGGTTCAAACCAGACCTGTAATTCCCAACTACATACCAGACCCTCCTTTTAACTCTATGTCCCTTCAGTGTATATAAAAGAACTCTAGGGAGGGAGGACATATATATGAATATATCTTGAGAGAGAGAGAGAGAGACAGGGAGAGAGACAGATTATGTTTGGCTTCCAAGTGAATTGCTTATAGAGAAGATGAATTCCTGGCAGAAGAGTTGGCTGGCAGCTGACTGGCTTATTTACTGCATCCTATTTGAGCAGGGGGGAGACAATGGACAGATAGGAGGCTGTAGCAATCAGCCTCTATTCCTGTTGGTTTGGTGTGGCAGTGATCTGTGAGCATTCTGTTGGGCAACTGGACACCATGGCAGGTGGATGGGCTTAAGCCACCCTGTCAGTACCTCATCAGAGGGTGGTCTGCTGGTTGAGGAAACTGCTGTGACATTCAGCACTCAGGTAGTGAGGGCATCCTCATGATATAAGTGCCCTGTACTACAGGGGCAGGGTATGGGGCCAGAGAGGAGGGGGAGCTGGAAGAAGGTAGAACCACCCTAGACCTCCTAAGATCAGGACCTTCCACCTTTAGTGAGTTATCCTCTCTCCCCACTGATGTTTTTTAATCTTTATATCAAAATTTTAAATATACTGAGATCAATACACTATATATTATTTAAATTTTATATTATTTAAAGTACACTATAATTAATATATTTAAAGTATGCTAATAATCAGTTCCTCAGACTATTTTAAAATATAGAACAATTTTAAGCTATACTTGCCCATTTGTTCTCCCAGATGAATTTAGATTCCAAAACAAAATTCCTCAGGGTTCATTTGAGTTTTGGCCTCTTCTGTATTTGTTACTTTGCCCTGACAGTGAGAAACTTGGTTCCCACTATAATTACTATATATTTGTTCAGTTTATTTGTTTGTTCCCTCCCTCTGGATGTATCCAATGTCTCTGCTTTCTGTGCGGATGCCTTTCTTACCACATCCAGGTTCCAACATCCATGCCAGGTCTTAGCATCCAGTACTGAGGAGGCCTGACCAGCACCCCTCAACCACCATGCTCAGGCAGCACCCGCCACCAAGCTCCCTGCTTGGTAGCCTCACTTCTCCTTGCTCAGGCTCAGAACCCCTGTGCCTGATTACCACCCCTTTTACTCTGCTCACTGGCTTAGGTGGTCTGCTCCATACCAGGCTACCACTCTTGTATAGAGGTCCTCATCATAGCACTTGGGCTCAGACCCTCTACAGGGATACCCTCCTCATTCTGCCTGGGCTCTGACATTCCATGCCAGGGCACCCTCCTCACCCAGCTAGGGCCTCTGTGTGTGTTTGGTGGATGCTCCCTTTATTCTCTTTGGGCTCTGATTCTTCACACTGGGCTCCCATAATCCGTATATTCCTTCCTCACCCTGCTTTGGCTCTAATATCCTACTTTGGGTTGAACCTCCACAGGAACCCCTAGTGTTTCCCCAGTTAGCTTTGACTTTGTGTCCTGGATCACCTACCTACTTCAGTCAGGTACTGGGTAGCCTGGGCAGCCCTCCTACCTGGATACTTCCCTTACCCTGCTTGGGTTTTGCACCTAGATTCCTGTGTTGTTCTGCCCCACGTAATAATGGTCTGAATTGTTTGAAAAAGAAAGAAGGGAAAGGGAGAAGGAAAGGGCCATATATGATTTTTGCATCATCTTTTCTTCCAAACATATTTATTAAATGCAATTAAAAGGCAAATAAGATAAAGTTACTGCCTTTTAGAGATTTACTTCTGGAAGTGTGGATAAACATGTAAGGATATTATTACAGTATAGTATGATAATACAGAGCTTTTTCCAAGGATGTTGTGGTGGCAGTTGAGAGTAAACCTATCCTGCATAGGAGAGGAATTTGGGGGATTTTGATGAGAGGGTTTAGTCTTTAAGAAATAGGGGAATCTAAGCAGGTAAAAAGGAAGCCGGGGTAGGTTGATGAGCCCACACTAACATTTATATCAGGCTCTGTAGAAAGTTAGGTAAGCATCATATTAAAAGTGTTAAGATTACTAGAAAAACACAAGTAGATCCTATTTATTTAAAAAGCCTTTATTAATGATAAAAATCTCATTACATGAACAGTTTGGGCCTTCTCTGACTTTTCGCAAAACAAGGAAATTGGTTTAAAAATGAGTTCATGCTGCTTTAAGGGCCTGGAACTGCCTGACTATGAATTACTTGAACCACGAAAAAAGAATTTTAAATGAAGCTCTAAATATTTTATAATAGGAATGCTTAATTTATGCTTGGAATAAGCATAGCAAACTTCTGAATAAAAAGGAAAGGAAAATTATTTTTTCTATAGAATGCTCTTTTTTTTTTTAATTAAAAAAATCAGTGAAGAATATTACTACAGGGTTTTTTCCCCCACTGTTGTGTCCTTGAGCTTACTTCCATGACCATGTTATATGGCCAAGAGGTTTGGCTTGGGAAGGTCATCATTCACTAGGTACAAGAATCATGGTTGGATATGAGAGGCTGATGTGTCTGAGGAGAGGCCAAAAAATAAATGGCACTAGAAAATCTATCCCTAGAAGATTTGGTCTTGGGTGGGGTGGGAGGATACATGGTTAGTTCTCTTAACTTGCCTTTCCTATGTACTGAATCAGAATATGTATATGTTTCCTGCAAGAAAACTTAGGTATAAAATAGCTTATTAAAATCAAAATTAGTTGAATTATGGAAGGTTTTTGTAGCACGAGAAAACAGAAATATTTCCAATAGGGATTTTGCATGGCTGAGCACAAGTATGCATTCTGTGTTTTCATTTCTTTTCAGAATACCACTAAAAGTAGACCTTCAGTGTAGGGTGAAACAGGCAGTTTTGGTGGACCCAATCTGTTAGAAAGGCCCAGGTGGTGGTCTTAGCTGTCTGTGGTGGTTGAGGCCCAGTGCTGCCATTTATAAACTGAATGATCTTGGGCTAGTGACTTAACATCTCTCCATCTCAGTTTCATAATGTGCATGATATGAATAATATTGTTGAGAAAAATTATGCCCTTTCCCCATAGCACATTATGTTGTTTGCAAATTATTCGACTAAATGAATTGCATATATGATCCAAAATCTCCACATATGTTCTACGCCCAAATAACCTTATTTTTAAAGAAATCACTACTAATGCACCTAGTTTTTTGCAGTGACTAATTTCAGAAATAAGACAATTTTACCTTTGCAAAATGTAAAAAATAAAACTTCCTACAAACTGACATGCTAAAAAAAAAAAAAAACTCCCCCCCCAAAACCAAAAAAACCTTGTGTATTACCTCCTCAGCACTTAGGATTCATAGGAGTAGAGATAGCATTTTCATCTGTAATGTAATGTTATTACATAGGAAAAATATCTGTGTTAGTTAGTAATAGATTTGCCTGAAAATGATGCTGAAGTTATATAATATTATTTTTTAACTACTCTTACAAACAGTGACATTGCTCATTCTTTGTGTACTGAGATTATGTTATATAAGACATTGCATTAAAGAGATAACTAGTTGTAAAAACATGATTCTATTAATTCAACAGTTATAATATTTTCAAAGAAATACTGAGTCTAATTATCATATTTGGGTCAAGACCACCAACACTTTTGGAAAAGTAATTTGCAGATGTAATAAATTAGGGTATATGTACATATATGCTATGATTTTCTAGTGATAGTTATATCTCAAGATATTATTTTTTTTGCCTGAAATATTTTTATTTTCTCCTAATTTTAACCTTTAATACTTGAGGTATTGCCAAGGTACTAATTTTCAATCATGTTATCTTACTTTCTGTGCTTTGTGTTTGAGTTGACAGGTGGGGATGACTTTGTGTGACCTGTCTATTATTTTTGTCAGTTTCATGCCACATGTTGACCTGCTTGGTTTTAATCCTATCTTGGCCTCATGACCTCAATTTCTGATTTAATAGCATGCCTGATAATTGGGCATTCTTAGTCTATCTTAGGATATCTTAGTCTATCCTGGCTATCTGGCAGTAAAGGCCCCAAACATCCTCCGTGATATCAGCTTCTTTAATTTACCATGTGATTTGGCCAAGATGAATTTTGAAATGAAATTACCCACATTGAATTTTTTTTTAAAGATTTTATTTTTTTATTTGAGGGAGAGGGAGTGTGGGGAGAGGAAAAGAGGAGGCAGGAGAAGGACAAACAGACTCAGACTCTGCGCAGAGCCTGGCACAGGGCTCAATCTCACAACACTGAGACTGTGACCTGAGCCAAAACCAAGAGTCAACTGTTTAAACAACTGAGCCACCCTGGTGCCACCATGTAGAATTTTTTTATGTTTGTACCGCCCCCCCCCCCGATATTAATCCTCAAAAGAGCTGTCCATGTAGGAAATTTCATACTTAACTAGCAAATTGTTTTCCAAATGTTCTGTGGATGTTCCAGAGAAGAAAGTTCCTGGGTCATAAATGGGTAAAATACACTGTATAGTGTTCCTTTTCTCTCAAAGATTCATGGTAGCCTTTAGTTTTCAAATGAATAAACCTGTTAAAATTTTTAGTGTAGCATTTTTTGAGAGGGCAAGATTGACTCTTGTTGACAATCTTAGCAGTCATTTTTCTGTGCCTGAGGAACTCTGAGTCTGTTGAAATCTTGAAGTTGAAATGAAGCTTATGCAATGCCCATGTTCGAGGTTTGTGGTACATTAATATTCATCACCAGTTTCTTTCCCTCTATTGCTGGAGAGAATTGGATGAGGGGGGAGGGTGGTAAGAGTATGCTGGGTGAGTGAGTTGTAAGGTGGTGGGTTAAGTAAGTGAGATAAATAGATTACTTTTTTCACTTTGAATTGGCTGATGTCATTTCTCCAAATAAAAATCTAAGCTAACTCCCATGATCAAAGTCAGTGGCCATCTTATCCAAGAGTCTATTTGCTGAACAGGCCTTGTGCTTTCTGAGCTGGGATGACAGAGGGGGCTTCATGGGCCTGGGCTAAGCAGTGTGAAATTGTAATGAGGGTTGATAAGCAAGACTTTCTAAGCCTGAAATGCCATTTTCATCTCATAATTAGTACATTTAGTCTACTATGCCTTCATCTTTCACCAGCTCCTTCTAGTGGAGTTGGTTTTATGTGGATCCTTTGAAAAATCCAGAAAGTTTCTTAGTAAATTTAGGCTCCTGGGATGATTTTTAAAAATTTCTTTATTTATTCTATTAAGAAATAGTACAGTTTTGCTAGCTTATTTGACCTTAAAATTCTTTTTGTGCTTAACACCCATTAGTGTCCCACAGAACTAATGTGCTGTGAAGGACTCTTTAAAAAATTGTTGAAGTACCCTAAATATACCCTAAATATACCTGTGGCTCATTTTATGGTTTAGTTAAGATATAGGAAATATGTTTTCAGGTGAGCATTATTTCCAAAAATAACATACTTTTTTTTTAGGGGGTGAGGGGTGAGGGGTGAGGGAGAGGGAGAGAGAATCTTAAGCAGGGTCCATGCTCAACATGGAACCCAAGGCAGGGGTCAACCTCACAACCCTGAGGTCATGACCTGAGCTGATATTAAGAGTCGGATACTTAACTGACGGAACCACCCAGGTGCCCCAAAATTATATTCATTTTTGCTTACTTTTGACAGATAGAAATTCATGAGATCAATAAGTAATATATTTAGTTCATAATTATTGAATTAGTTTTCTAATGTTGCTCTAACAAATTACCATGATTAGTGGCTTCAAACAACATAAAGTTAATATCTTCAGCTCTACAGATCTGAAGTCTTAAAATCAAGGTTATCGGCAGGGCTGTATACCTTTTGAAATTCTGAGGATGAATAGATTTCATTGCCTTTTTCATCTTCTAGAGGTCACCTGCATTCCTTGGCTAGTGGTTCTTTCTCTGTATCACTACAGGCTCTGTATCTGTCATTACCTTTCCTCTCTGTGACACTAACCCTCCTATTTCTCTCTTATGAGGACCCTTGTGATTACTAAACATATCCAGATATTCTAGAATATTTTCTGGATTATCTCAAGGTCCTTAACTTACTACAAAGTCACTTTAAAAAAATATAACTTTATTTATTTATTTTAGAAAGAGGGAATCAGCAAGGGTGGGGAGGAGGGGCAGAGTGAGAGGAAAGAGAATCCACAGCAGACTCCCTGCTGAGTGTGGAGCTCATCCCCAGGACCCTGAGATCACAACCTGGGCTGAAATCAGGAGTTGGAGGCTTAACTGACTGAGCCACCCAGGCGTCCCTGCAAAGTCAGATTTTGCATGTAAGATAACATTTACAGGTTTCCAGGATTAGGAGGTAGACATCTTTGGAGGGCCATTACTCTGTTTACTACAGACTTATAGTTCCATGAAGTTTGGAACTACCAATCTCTGATCTAAAGCTTCTTAGGGAAAGTCAGTTTCATCATTGGACATGAAACAGTCTTTCTTACAGATTTTTTTAAGGAACATCAACAGCTAAATTATATAGGAGAGTATTTCTATAGAATATGTTTACTAGGTGATTTCTTTCTCTTAACTAGATATAATTATTTATTTTTGCTATATCATAACATCTTCTCCCTAAATATAGTAGCAGAAATCTCTGAAATACAAGAATATTCTCCTCTATAGTCCATATAACAGTGTTCCTTTTCACACACAAGTATTAGAAATATGTTGCTAACTCTAGCAGGAGGAATATATTATATAAAAGTAATTTTCTTGAGCAAATGATCATTGTTATTGTTATTTTTGATCTTACAGATATCCATTAATATAACTGACCTTTTAGCACTTGACAACTAGGATACTTAAAACAAGTTTGTGCCCCATATTTGACATTTTTAAATTTATTTATTTCTGCAATTGCTTCCCCCCCGCCGGTTTTCTCATTTATATTTTTTTCCATCTCATTTCCATTTATATTTTTTTCCATCTCTCTCATTTATATTTTTTTTCATACTCAGTATACTGAGTATACTTTATGGATTGCTTTAAATCTTTTTTAGAATTTATGTATGCATAGGGGCACCTGGGTGGCTCAGTGGGTTAAAGCCTCTGCCTTTGGCTTGGGTCATGGTCTCAGAGTCCTGGGATTGAGCCCTGCATCAGGCTCTCTGCTCAGCAGTGAACCTACTTCCTCCTCTCTCTCCGCCTGCCTCTCTACTTGTGGTCTCTCAGTCAAATAAATAAATAAAATCTTAAAAAAAAAAAAGAATTTATGTATACATAAATAAGAAAATATTTCCTGTTTGTACTTTGGAGTAGTGTTTTCTGAGGAAATAATTAGAACATTTATCCTTGTACATTTCTTAGTTTGGCTAGGATGCCATCAGAATACTCTGCTTAGTTAACATATAAACATCCATTGGCACTTACCTGATTCCTCTTTGAAGTGGCGGGGGGGGTGGGAGGTTGGGGTACCAGGTGGTGGGTATTATAGAGGGCACGGCTTGCATGGAGCACTGGGTGTGGTGAAAAAATAATGATACTGTTTTTCTGAAAATAAATAAATTGGAAAAAAAAACAAAAAAAACAAAAAAACAGCCCTTAAAAAAAAAAAAAGATTAATGGAAATATGGGTTGACTTGTTTTCCTTTTGTGTTCTATTTTATACTTTATTTTATTTTATTTATTTAATTTTTTAAAAGATTTTATTTATTTATTTGACAGAGAGAGAGGGAGATCACAAGTAGGCAGAGAGGCAAGCAGAGAGAGCAGGGAAGCAGGCTCCTTGCTGAGCAGAGAGCCCAATGCGGGGCTCGATCCCAAGACCCTAAGATCATGACCTGAGCTGAAGGCAGAGGCTTAAACCACTGAGCTGCCCAGGTGCCCTATTTTAATAGAAGAGAAAAACTTATTTAGGATCATTGAAGTAAAAATGTCTCTAATTTGACTCAGAATATCCATATTCACCCCACTTGAATGAGAGTATCCAAATGAAGGAGTTCTGTGTTTTCAGAAAAAGAGTTTGCAGAATATGAAAAAATGGTAAAGAGGGTTCTGATGGTAGGTAGCAATTTATTTTTGATACATTAAAAATATTGTAATACTCATGCAATTATTTATAATTTTTCTCTGTGGTGCCAAGGAGTCCAAAACTACCCTGAGGAAGGAAGCATATTACTTCCCTTGCCCTCCCCCAGTTTTCTATTTTAATCCTGCTGCTGCCAAGTTTGAGTGGAAAGTCATTTCATTGCCAGTTGGCGACTTACATGACTCTTGGCCAAGAAAGCTATTTAAGCAACTTTGAAATCTGCCTAAATTTTCATAGCTGTGTGTGTAGTGCAACATCAGTGCTCCTGGAAAACACTGGGAGGCATGCCATCCTCCCTGACATGCTCTCATACGTTTCATGTCATGGATGCCAGCATAACAGAAGAGCTCAAAGGAGAGCCTGAAGTCCATCTTGTGAGTTTCCTGACATAAATCTGAGGGGGTACTATTACTACTATTATTAGCCCACATTAATTAAGCACTAACTGTAGTACTAGGGAATGTGCTAAGCCTTTAAGTGATTTTTAAATTTAATCCTCACAATTGCCCTCTCGAGGAGTTACAGTTATTATCCCCCTTTATGAATGAAGAAGCTATGATTTAAGAAGTTAAGTCACTTGCTGAAGATCACATGGCTTATTAGAATTGGGACTAAACCATATGTGTCTTTGACTTTAATGTCCAGTGTTAATTAATCTATATGTTGTGACCACTGTGTATGGGTTTGCATGTATATAAGGAGCCATACTATACTGCTGCTAAGACTTGGCTCATAGTTTAAAAAGATGTATATTTTTCTGATATGAATATTAGGACTTATCTCTTTAAGTTAAAAAAAACTCACTTCATTTAATGTTATTTTTCTGTCTGCTATCAACTAGAGATTGCCTTTACATTCTAAAAAAAATATAAATTCAATATTATCTTGAGATTTATGTGGCATCATTGGAGCGTAGCATTAGGGGAAAAAAGAGTATCTTTAAATCATTTTGATGGGAAATAGCATAACAGGCAGATGTAATGATGCTAGAAGTGAGGAAATGGATCTTATACTGTGATTTAACTTTGACTCATATTAGGACTTTAGAGAACAACTCAGCAGTTTAATAGTTTTGATATCTTTTCCTTGAAATGAAGATGTACATAAACATAACATTGTTCTTAAGTGTGTAAGATTTGAATTTCCTTTCTGAAGTAGGTGGATGAACAACTAGATTGTAGGATCATAACATCTAAGTTACTCATGTGTGCTGCCCGATTTGGACTTGTCTATGGACAGGGGAAAAGAACATTTCTTTTCAGAAAGTGGGGAGGGAAACCTAGGCTTGCCCATGTTGTGTACAAGTCTTCAGATTATGCCTTCTTCATGCCTGACTTGGTTCTCATTCTGACTTGAGAGCTCAGCTTTGGGTTTGGTTTCCAATTTGTTGTTTTTCCAAACCATTCAGCCAACTTGGCTCTATGCTTAGACTGTGTTTGCTGTACTCCTCACCCTTGCCCACCACTCTGATGTGGGGTATTAACCTTTCACCCCTTTTTATGGGCTAAACTGCACACAACATTACAAGTGCATGTCTGGCATTCTTGCTCTTGTGGTGAGCTATTCTTAACCCAAAGCTTAGTGCTTGTCTAACAGTCAAGTGCTAGATGGCTAAGAAGTCAATATAAAGGAAAATATTTGAAAATATTATTTAATATTAAAAAATTTAGTACTTAATCACAGAATGAATCTTACTTACATTATTTTTTTAAAGAATTTGAACATGCTGTATTTATTTCCTCCTTTCCTCCTATTTTCCTTCCCTTCTTCTCTCCCTTCTTTCCTCCCTGCCTCCTTCCCTTCCTTCCTTGTTTCCTTCCTTCCCTCCTTCCTAGGAATTTCAGGAAAGTGTGAACTAGTAGAGTATTGTAACACTTCCACCTATCATAGTGTTTAGAAGAGTGTTTATATTAAATTTTTTTTAAAAAGGCTAACTATGGGTAAGTGTGAGAAGAACTCTCATAATGGCTACTTCAAAACTGCTTTTATAATTGCAGTCTGAGAAAAACTATAAACATTTAAGAGAAAAATCCTAGTTTGCTTAATTTTTTATAACATTTTTATATTTGTAAATATTTTTAACTATCAAGTATTCATTATAGATAGTATCTAATTTATAATTGATGTTGACATTAAAAGTATTGAAACTGCATTTTAAGAAAAGTTTTTAATTATTCATTTGAGAGAGAGGGAGAGCACAGCGGGAGAGTGAGAGGGAGAAACAGATTCCCCACTAAGCAGAGAGCCCAACATGGGGAGTCTCAGGACTCTGAGATCATGACCTGAGCCAAAGGCAATCACTTAACAGACTGGGCCACCCAGGCACCCTGAGAGTATATTTCAAAGCATTAATTTAAAGAAAGGTTGAGGTAAAAAGTAGAAAACACTCATAAACTTACTATTTTATATTGTTTCAAAGTATATTCTTTTTTAACTTTGATATATATCATTTTGATCATGGATCTTTTTAAAGTTATATTATTGGGCAAAATATTCCATTAACTTGATCTAACCATGGTTATTTAACTATTCTTTGTAGAATTTTTTTGCTTATGCATTAAGTCATTTATTTTAAAATATTAGTTATCAGTTAAGGCCATGGTTATAAGGCAGCAACTCTGTAAATAAGGTAAACATAGTTTGTTGTCTGCTTTGAGTTTATATGTAATTGTAATACATAGTGAAGGATGTCATGACAGAGAAAATGTAGAGTTTTGTAGTTTCCACAGAAGAGGGGCAGAGTGTAAATGGTGTGGGCATGGGTGAGAAGAGAGGGTTATAAAACATCACAGAAAAAGTGTTCTTTTAGGGACTCCACATATGAATGAACCTATTAATGTGGATGAGAAAGTGTTCTGATGGAGGCATGAATACTGGAGACAAGAGAGAACATGGCATGTTTAGATACTGAAGAAAAATCCAGTATAGCTGGAAGATAAAGTATAAGAGAGAAATTTGAGCATTGGGGAAAACTAAGAAAGAGGATACATAGGATGCAGGAAATATTGTCCCAAAACTAAAAAAAATAAGGGAATTCCCAAGATTCTATAGCAGGTTAAGAGAGAAACTCAGCTGTATTGAAGCAGGAAAGCAGAAAGTTCTGGAATGGATGTCTCTAGCAGAAAACTGAACTCCATGTAACAAAGAATTGAAAGGAAGGCAAGATAAATGTGAGAATATAATGAAGGCTTATAATCTCCCTTTTTTTTTTCCAGAAAAATGAAAGGCATTCAGAAACTCTCAGAAAAAACAAATGGCTGAAAAATTAAGCCATAGTCCAGATATGAAGCTAATTAAAATATGGCTTGTTTTTTAAGTACTTATATAATGGAAGAAGAGAAAATACATTTTACTGTGATGTTAGGAAGAATTTCTTTTGAGAAACTCAAAAGCAGTTACATTGGACGTACTGAAAAGTTACCAAGATGGGTACCTGGGTGACTCAGTCAGTTAAGTGACTGCCTTTGGCTCAGGTCATGATCTCTAGGTCCTGAGATTGAGTTCCACATCTAGCCCAGCATCAGGCTCCCTGCTCAGTGGGAATTCTGCTTCTCCCTCTGCCCTTCCCCACAGCTTGTTCTCTCTCTCAAGTAAATAAATAAAATATTTTAAAAAAAGAAGAAAATTTACCAAGAAAATGGATGGAAGAGCTAAGAATAACAATGTAGTTACCAAGTTTGGGACACAGAAGGGAGAGGTTTTGTGTAAGTGAACCAAAGATTTATCTTTCATACCAAAGTCAGTGGTTGGAACCTCAATCTCATAAATCATGGAGAGTAATACACATATTATTTAGAATTGTGGAACTAACTACCAGAAGAACCCAAACAGAAGCAGAAAAGTTTACCTATGGACTCTTGGAATGAGCAGGGGCAGAATGGGAGATTTTTAATTTTCATCATAAGCATAAGGATTTGATTTTTTCCCCCTATTTTCATGTTGTACTTTATCATAGCTAAACTTTTTTTAGATATGATGGTCCTTCTTAACCTGTGTTTCTGGCTCTTCTCTTTCCCACTTGTCTTTGTCAAGAACTTCAGAGTCATCTGACCATTTTCCCTCCTTTTTCTCAAATTCAAATCATTACCAAATTCCATCGTATTTGCTTCTAGACTGAGTACTGCTTTGATCCCAGCTAATACATCTTAAAAGTAAGACATGAAGGACTTAAGTTGTTTCCAAGAAGCTTAACTGCATCTCAGAACAAAACTCAAAAAGATTCATAAGCATACACAAATATTAAGTACTCAACAAGGTACAATTCACAGAGTGGTATCCAATCAGAGATGGCCAGGCATGCACAGAAGCAGGAAGAGAGGACCCATAATGAAAATTAAAATCAATAAACTAAAACCAATTCAGAACTGATATAGATGTTATAACTAGTAGGAAATTCATACCATTAATGTAACTGCATTTCATATGTTCAAAAAGTTAAGTAGATAGAAGGTATAGGAAAGATCCAATAGAACTTCTAGAGATGAAAACAACAGTATCTGTTGAAAAATACAAAGGTTGGTGTTTTATAGTTTGCTAGAGAAACAGGATCAATAGGATGTGTGTGTGTGTGTAAATGTATATATTATTTATTTATAACATATATTAACATACATACGTTTTATTTATAATTTATTTTAAGGAATTGACTCATTTAATTGCAGGGGATAACAAATGTGAAATTGTCAGGACAGGCCAGCAGGCTAGGAAATTGCAGTAACTGATGTTGCATTGTTGACTACAGAGGCAATCTGGAGACAGAATCACTTTCTCCTTGGGGGAATTCAGCATTTTTTTTTTCAGATCCTCAACTAATTGAATGAGATCCACTTACATTATGGAGGGTTATTTGTTTTCCTCAAAGCCTAAAATTTTTTTTTCCAATTTATTTATTTTCAGAAAAACAGTATTCATTATTTTTTCACCACACCCAGTGCTCCATGCAAGCTGTGCCCTCTATAATACCCACCACCTGGTACCCCAACCTCCCACCCCCCCGCCACTTCAAACCCCTCAGATTGTTTTTCAGAGTCCATAGTCTCTCATGGTTCACCTCCCCTTCCAATTTACCCAAATTCCCTACTCCTCTCTAACGCCCCTTGTCCTCCATGCTATTTGTTATGCTCCACAAATAAGTGAAACCATATGATAATTGACTCTCTCTGCTTGACTTATTTCACTCAGCATAATCTCTTCCAGTCCCGTCCATGTTGCTACAAAAGTTGGGTATTCATCCTTTCTGATGGAGGCATAATACTCCATAGTGTATATGGACCACATCTTCCTTATCCATTCATCCGTTGAAGGGCATCTTGGTTCTTTCCATAGTTTGGCGACTGTGGCCATTGCTGCTATAAACATTGGGGTACAGATGGCCCTTCTTTTCACGACATCTGTATCTTTGGGGTAAATACCCAGGAGTGCAATTGCAGGGTCGTAGGGAAGCTCTATTTTTAATTTCTTGAGGAATCTCCACACTGTTCTCCAAAGAGGCTGCACCAACTTGCATTCCCACCAACAGTGTAAGAGGGTTCCCCTTTCTCCACATCCTCTCCAACACATGTTGTTTCCTGTTTTGTTAATTTTGGCCATTCTAACTGGTGTAAGGTGATATCTCAATGTGGTTTTAATTTGAATCTCCCTGAGGGCTAATGATGATGAGCATTTTTTCATGTGTCTGATAGCCATTTGTATGTCTTGATTGGAGAAGTGTCTGTTCATATCTTCTGCCCATTTTTTGATGTGTTTGTCTGTTTCGTGTGGGTTGAGTTTGAGGAGTTCATTATAGATCCTGGATATCAACCTTTTGTCTGTACTGTCATTTGCAAATATCTTCTCCCATTCCGTGGGTTGCCTCTTTGTTTTTTTGACTGTTTCCTTTGCTGTGCAGAAGCTTTTGATTTTGATGAAGTCCCAGAAGTTTATTTTCGCTTTTGTTTCCTTTGCCTTTGGAGACGTATCTTGAAAGAAGTTGCTGTGGCTGATATCAGAGAGATTACTGCCTATGTTCTCCTCTAAGATTCTGATGGATTCCTGTCTCACATTGAGGTCTTTTATCCATTTTGAGTTGATCTTTGTGTACGGTGTAAGAGAATGGTCGAGTTTCATTCTTCTTCATATAGCTGTCCAGTTTTCCCAGCACCATTTATTGAAGAGACTGTCTTTTTTCCACTGTATATTTTTTCCTGTTTTGTCAAAGATTAATTGACCATAGAGTTGAGGGTCCATATCAGGGCTCTCTACTCTGTTCCACTGGTCTATGTGTCTGTTTTTATGCCAGTACCATGCTGTCTTGGTGATCACAGCTTTGTAATAAAGCTTGAAATCAGGTAAGGTGATGCCGCCAGCTTTATTTTTGTTTTTCAACATTTCCTTAGCGATTCGGGGTCTCTTCTGATTCCATACAAATTTTAGGATTATTTGCTCCAGCTCTTTGAAGAATGCCGGTGGAATTTTGATCGGAATGGCATTAAAAGTATAGATTGCTCTAGGCAGTATAGACATTTTAACAATGTTTATTCTTCCGATCCAAGAGCATGGAATGGTCTTCCATCTTTTTGTGTCTTCTTCAATTTCTTTCATGAGTGTTCTATAGTTCTTCAAGTACAGATCCTTTACCTCTTTAGTTAGGTTTATTCCAAGGTATCTTATCGTTCTTGGTGCTATAGTAAATGGAATCGATTCTCTAATTTCCCTTTCTGTATTTTCATTGTTAGTGTATAAGAAAGCCACTGATTTCTGCACATTGACTTTGTATCCTGCCACGTTGCTGAATTGCTGTATGAGTTCTAGTAGTTTGGGGGTGGAGTCTTTTGGGTTTTCCATATAAAGAATCATGTCATCTGCGAAGAGAGAGAGTTTGACTTCTTCATTACCAATTTGGATACCTTTTATTTCTCTCTGTTGTCTGATTGCTGTTGCTAGGACTTCTAATACTATGTTGAACAAGAGTGGTGAAAGTGGGCATCCTTGTCTTGTTCCTGATCTCAATGGGAAGGCTGCAAGCTTTTTCCCATTGAGGATGATATTTGCTGTGGGTCTTTCATAGATAGATTTGATGAGGTTCAGGAATGTTCCCTCTATCCCTATACTTTGAAGCGTTTTAATCAGGAACGGATGTTGGATTTTGTCAAATGCTTTTTCTGCATCAATTGAGAGGACCATGTGGTTCTTATCTCTTCTCATATTAATTTGTTGTATCACATTGATTGATTTGCGAATGTTGAACCATCCTTGTAGCCCAGGGATGAATCCCACCTGATCATGGTGGATAATCTTTTTAATGTGCTGTTGGATCCTGTTGGCTAGGATCTTGTTGAGAATCTTAGCATCCATATTCATCCATATTGGTCTGAAATTCTCCTTTTTGGTAGGGTCCTTGCCTGGTTTGGGGATCAGGGTAATGCTGGCTTCATAGAAAGAGTCTGGAAGTTTTCCTTCTGCTTCAATTTTTTGAAACAGCTTCAGGAGAATAGGTGTTATTTCTTCTCTGAAGGTTTGGTAGAATTCCCCAGGGAATCCCTCAGGTCCTGGGCTCTTGTTTTTTGGGAGGTTTTTGATCACTGATTCAATCTCGTTATTAGATATCGGTCTATTCAGGTTGTCGATTTCTTCCTGGTTCAATTTTGGTAGTTTATATTTTTCCAGGAATGCATCCATTTCATCTAGGTTGCTAAGCTTATTGGCATATAACTGTTCGTAATAACTTCTGATGATTGTTTCTACTTCCTTGGCATTAGTTGTGATCTCTCCCTTTTCATTCATAATTTTATGAATTTGGGATTTCTCTCTTTTCTTTCGGATTAGTGTAGCCAGTGGCTTATTGATCTTATTGATTCTTTCAAAAAACCAGCTTCTAGTTTCATTGATACGTTCTACTGTATCTCATGTTTCTCCCTCATTGATCTCAGCTCTTATCTTGATTTCCCTTCTTATGTGTGGAGTTGGTTTGATTTGTTGTTGATCCTCCAGTTCTTTAAGGTGTAGAGACAGCTGGTGTGTTCTGGATTTTTCAATTTTTTTGAGCAAGGCTTGGATGGCTATATATTTTCCCCTTAGGACCGCCTTTGCTGTATCCCATAGGTTTTGGACCGAAGTATCTTCATTCTCATTGGTTTCCTTGAATTGTTTCAGTTCTTCTTTGATCTCCTGGTTGTTCCAAGCATTCTTAAGCAAGGTGGTCTTTAGCTTCCAGGTGTTTGAGTTCCTTCAGAACTTTTCCTTGTGATTGAGCTCCAGTTTCAAAGCATTGTGATCTGAGAATATGCAGGGAATAATCTCAGTCTTTTGGTATCGGCTGAGTCCTGATTTGTGACCCAGTATGTGGTCTATTCTGGAGAAGGTTCCGTGTGCACTTGAGAAGAATGAGTATTCTGCTGTTTTAGGGTGGAATGTTCTGTATATATCTATGAGGTCCATCTGGTCCAATGTGTCATTCAATGCTCTTGTTTCTTTATTGATTTTCTGCTTCGATGATCTGTCTAATTCTGAAAGAGGCGTGTTAGATCTCCTACGATTAGTGTATTCATATCAATATGACTCTTTATCTTGATTAACAGTTTTCTTAAGTAATTGGCTGCTCCCATATTGGGAGCATAGATATTTATAATTGTTAGATCATCTTGGTGGATAGTCCCTTTAAGGATTATGTAGTGTCCTTCTGTATCTCTGACTACAGTCTTTAGTTTGAAGTCTAATTTATCTGATATGAGAATCGCTACCTCTGCCTTCTTTTGAGTCCCATGGGAATGAAAGATGCTTCTCCACCCCTTCACTTTCAGTCTGCGTGTATCTTTAGGTTCAAAATGGGTCTCTTGTAGACAGCATATGGATGGGTCCTGTCGTTTTATCCAATCTGCAACCCTGTGCCGTTTTATGGGTGCATTTAGGCCATTCACATTGAGAGTGATTATTGATAGATAGGTTTTTATTGACATCGAGTTACCTTTGAAGTCTTTCTTTCTGTAGACTGTCTCTATATTTCTGTTCAATGCTATTCTTGGGATTTTTCCTCTTTTATAGAACCCCCCTTAATATTTCCTGCAGTATCGGCTTGGTGGTTGCATAGTCTTTTAAGCCTTGCCGGTCTTGGAAACTCTTTATCTCTCCATCCATTTTGAATGTCAGTCTTGCTGGATAAAGTATTCTTGGCTGCATGTTCTTCTCATTTAGTGCCCTGAATATATCTTGCCAGCCTCTTCTGGCTTGCCAGGTCTCTGTGGACAGGTCTGACGTTATTCTGATGGGCTTCCCTCTGTAAGTATGGAGCCTCTTTGCCCTGGCGGCTTTCAAGAGATTATACCTACAATTATAATTCCTCAATTTGACTATCAGGTGTCGTGATGCTTTTTTGGAGTGTATAATCTTGGGTGGAGACCGTTCAGCCTCTAGTACATGAACGCTGGTTTCATTCGCGAGATTCGGAAAATTTTCATGAAGGACTTGTTCCACTATATCTTCTAGACTTCTTTCTTTCTCCTCCCCTTCAGAGATTCCAATAATTCTGACGTTGGAACGCTTCATGGCATCATTTATTTCCCTAATTCTGCTTTAGTGGGATCTAAGCTGTTTGTTCCAGGCTTCCTCCTGATCCTTTCTCTCTATCTGTTTGTCTTCCAGATCACTAATTCTATCTTCTGTCTCAGTTACCCTAGCTTTGAGAGAGTTTAGATTGGATTGGAACTCATTGAGAGCATTGTGGACCTCCTCCCTGGTAGCTTTAAGCTCCGCCCTAACATTGTGAACATCCTGTCTGGTCGCTTTCAGTTTGGCCCTAATCAATTCTGTTTGGTCATCCATGGCTTTCTCCAACCTAGCTATTGCCTGGATAATTGTTAGCCTGAATTCTCTTTCCGACATATTGTCTATGTTGATAGCCGTTAGCTCTGTTGCAGAAGGTCCATCCTCTGTATTTTTCTTCTGTTGGGCATTCCTCCTCCTAGTCATTTTGGTGGGAGAAGACTGAACAGATGTAGCTGGATGTATCAACTCTGGTGCAGTCAAGGTGCACCCTGGAACACTTCTGAGCAATCAGGATTCCCCACCCAAATGAGAGACAAAAGAAAAGAAAAAGAAAAAGAATAAAAGGAAAAGAAGAAAAAGAAGAAGAAAAAAAGATAAAAGAGAGAGAGAGAGACAGGAAAGAAAGGGAAGATGAAAGAGAAGGTTCAGCCCAGATGGGCCCCAAGGTAAGATTTATGAAGTAGACAAACAAAAATAGATAGAAAGACTGATACAATTATATGGCAAGAGAAAGAAGAAAAGAAAAAAATATATATATATGCAAATACGGAAAAGAACCTCGTCAAAAAGAACCACAAGTATAAAATTTATATGCTATCAGGACAAACTCAAAAAACACAGAAACACTGGTGGAAGAAGATTGGAGAGTTCTTATAAATTCTCAGTGTGTGCGAGGAAGGTTGTTTTGATTCTTCCTGGATGTATCTTGATATCTTTGTTAAAGGACTCAACTTTCCTAAGATAAAGGGGATTAAAAATTGGTTTACCTATAGGGGTAGTATTGATTGGGGAAAGGGGATTACTTTGAAGTTAACTCTATATGAATTAGAGGATAAAAATACAAAGGAATATACTAGATTAAACTAAACTAAAATTTTAAAAAAAGGAATTCAAAAAATAAAAATGCAAAAGAAAAACATAGGTGTATGTATCAAAAAGTTCAGGTTAGAAAGGTATTATGGAATTTGATGTACTGTGCAGCTCGCTGTGGTGGTAAATAGGTTAAAAAATTACCTATGTGTAAAAAAAAAAAAAATATATATATATATATATATATATATGAACCGGAATAGTGGAAATGAGTGAATAATACAAGTTTTCCTATGAAGTAGTGGTGGTTCTCTTGTAGTCCTTTTTTTTTTCCTTTCTTGGTTTTCTGGGGGAGGGGCCTGCCACGTGGGTTGTCAGTCAATGATGTTTCCTGAGTTGAGTCCCCCCGCCCCCCTCAAGGGGGTGGGCTCTGGGGAAACTGGTTTTTTTCAGGCTTTTGTTCTCTGGCGGTTTTTTTTTGCTTGTTCACTTTTTTTCCTCTCACCTTGACCGCCTTTGATGGTTTTTGTAGTATTAAAAGAAATCAAACCGCACCCTGATCTCCGTCTCAGAGAGAAGCCTCAGTCTGGGTGCAGAAGCTGAATAAATTCCCCCTTGGACGCTGGCAGCGCAGGTTCCAAGTTGCAGACCGTGGGGGCGCAGGATCTTTTGCTCGTCCCCAAAGCCAAGGCAGTGGCGGCTGTCTGGGAGCTCCTGACCGCCAGAGAGGTTCCAAGCAGCGATCGCACACTGAGATTTTGCCGCCGGCCCGGGCTGGGAGTGCCCGGCTTGCGCGCACCTCTTTTCAGAGGCGGCTGTGGGTCGGGCGCGCGTCTGGGGCACTGAGAACGGGGCGCTGGTCCGTAAGCCGCAGACTGGGCTTTTGCGCGCCTCTGTCCGGGGAAGAGTTTCGTGCGTGCGCGGCTTAGACTTTGAAACAATGGCGCAGGTCAAGAAGCGCCCCCGGGCCTTAGTAACCCAGGAGAGCTCGAGGGACGTGCGCGCACATCTCAAGCTTTGTGGTAGGGCTAGCACGCGTTCTGCAGACCGGCGCAGCTCCCATCCCCTCACAGGAGCCGGAACCCACGCACTCTGGGGCGCGCTGGTGGCTTAGGGACCAGGAGCTGGTTTCTCCGCCGCACTCTCTCTGCCTCCGCACCGGGGAGGCCGTCTGGGACCGGGGACTTAAGCCCCTGTCCCTAGCTGCCCTGATTCCCACAATTTCCCCCCGCAATCCTTTGCTCTTTTGGAGTGCTTTCAACCAGTCTCCAAGTTAATGCTGGTCCCCAGACGCAGGGCACTCTCGCTCGTATTGGGGTATTACTTTCCCACCGGTCGCCTCTGGTGGCTCCCTCCCCCTTTTGTTTATCTTCTGATATCAGTCCGCCATTCCCATTCCGCTTTACCTGCTCACTGGCGTCTTCTGCCCCTGTAGAGATCCAGACGTGTATAATTCTGATCTCAGGCTGATTTCATGGGTGATCGGAGTTCTTTGGTAGGTAATCAGCTCACTTTGGGGTACCAGCTGAAAAGACGCCTCTTCCTTGTACCCCGCCATCTTGTCCCCCCACCAAAGCCTAAAAATTTAAACGTTAATCACATCTAAAAAATATCTTCACAACAATATCTACACTGGTGTTTCACCAGACAACTCAACACCATGGCCTAGCAAAGTTAACATGTAAAATTAACTCTCACAGATGGGATTAACAACAGATTAGACATTCAGCAGAAAAAAATTTGTCAACTTGAAATCATTGAAATGATTAAAACAAAAATAGAGAAATGATAGAATAAAAAGAAAACAAGCAGAACATCAGCAAACTATGGGACAAGTTCATTCAACCTAAGGTACCTATAATTAGAGTCCAGTGGACACTTTTCAATCCTTATTTACTTCACCTTTCAGTAGCATTTGATACTGTTGACTCTTTGCAAACAGTATCCTTTTCAAAATACTTCTTCTTCTTTTTTTTTTTTTTTTGGTACCATGTTCTTTCTGTTTTCCTCTTATATGGTAGCTTATTCTTTGTCTCCTTTTCCCTTCCTTCTGCCTTTTCCTTTCTTTAATCTTCTTTCTTATGTTCGTTTTTCTTCTAATTCTGTATACTCTTCCTGTATGACCTCATTCACTGAGGTCATGGCAGCCGTTACCACCTCCATGCTTACTCCAAAATAATTATCTTCAGTCTAGAACCCACTGAACATTTGACCCAAATATCAGATTACCTGCTGGATTTTTTTTCCCCCGTTGATGATCCACAGACATTACAATCTCAAAATAATCATAACTGAGTTCACCCCCTTTTCATTACTCCCAACCTACTCCACTCCTGCATTTCCTGTCTTACTGAACATGTCATCTCCTCTGGCCAAGTCAGAAATCTGGGCATCTCTTAGACTCTTTTTTTTTTTTTTTAAAGATTTTTATTTATTTGACAGAGAGAGAGATCACAAGTATGCAGAGAGGCAGGCAGATAGAGAGGGAGAAGCAGGCTCCCTGCTTAGCAGAGAGCCCGACGCAGGGCTTGATTCCAGAACCCTGAGATCATGACCTGCACTGAAGGCAGAGGCTTAACCCACTGAGCCACCCAGGTGCCCCATCTCCTAGGCTCTTGACTCCTTCATTTCCTATCAGTCACAAGAGCCTGCTTATCTCTACCTTCTAAGTATTTTCACAAATATCCATATTCCTTTTACCTCCATTGCTGCCAGTTTAGGCCAGAGAGCTGATCTCTCTCTTGGCTTATGCCAAAAATATCCAAATTGATTCTCTCTCGGTAAGTTTCCCAGTTTTGCTATATAGTGAAATGAGAATTTGATGACGTCATTCTTCTTAAAACCCTTTTAGTGGCTCTTGCTTCCCTTGGGCTGAAGCCCAAATTCATTACAAACATCTATGCAATCTCTCATTTATATATATATTTTTTAAAGATTTTATTTATTTATTTGGCAGACAGAGATCACAAGTAGGCAGAGAGGCAGGCAGAGAGAGAGAGAGAGGAGGAAGCACGCTCCCTGCTGAGCAGAGAGCCTGATGTGGGGCTCGATCCCAGGACCCTGGGATCATGACCTGAGCTGAAGGCAGAGGCTTTAACCCACTGAGCCACCCAGACGCCCCTCTCATTTATCTTTTACCACTCCTTTCCCACCCTATGCTCTAAGTTATAGCCATATAGATACTAGTATTTATATAGTTTCTGAATTGAATTGAAATTCATGGATAGGATTCTGGGTCCACCTAAAGTAGTTTTCAAAATGACTTGGTTTGTGGATCCTCTGCCTGCTTCATCACATTCTTTAAAGTTAAAGAATCTGACTCAAGGGGCTGGTTTGATATGGCTAGGGTCACTCCATGGCCCAGTTTCTTTATATATCCAAACCTTTTCTGCATCCTTTTGACTTATAGAGAGTAAGGAAATGACCACGATTGTCTAGAGCAAGCTGATGAAGTTCTGACTGGGAAGAAACTCCTCCCAAGGCAAATTAAGGCATTCATTAGCCTAGCATGAGGAGGGCTGTGATAGTTTCCTAACCGGTATTTCTGCTTTCTGTCTTCTCCAGTCTTTTCTACAATCTTTTGGCAAAGCCACTAAAAAAGTACAGGCCTGGTCATGTCATTCCTTATTTAAAACTCTTTAAGGGCTCATGCTGATCCTGAGAATGAAGTGCAGCCATTTTTTTAAAAAAAGATTTTATTTATTTATTTGAGACAGAGAGAGTGAGAGAACAAGCACGAGCTGGGAGAGGGGGCAGAGGGGGAGGCAGAGACAGACTCCCCGCCAAGCAGGGATCCTGATGCAGGACTCGATCCCAGGACTCTGGGATCATGACCTGAACTGAAGGTGGACATCTAACTGACTGAGCCACCCAGGTACCCCAAGTGCAGCCATTTTCACTGCAGTTGAGTTATTCCCTAGTCTGGTCTCTCCTCCTTCTTACCCATCCATCCTTGCTTCAACCACCCCAGCTGTTTGCACTTCCCCTAAAAGGTTGGGTTATTTTTGCGCCTTTGTGTATTCCACTTATTTGACCCTCTTTTTCCATTACCATTTCTTTCTTTATGTGTCTTCCAACTTCCATCATGAAGCTTGAATGACTTGGGTGCCTGACATACAGAAACTGTTGTATCATGTGGTTTTTGAAAGACTGATTAACTGACAGACCAGATGAAAAGATAAGCATGTGGATTCCATTCCCTCTTGGAAACCCAAACCCAAACTGAAATCATTTTCTTGACAATGCTCACTCTTTGCCCTCATCCTAATTTTCTTATTTTCAATTTGGTGACAATCTCTGAAAAGAGTGATGTAAAATCCATTGCTTTTGTTTATTGCTCAACCCTTTATATTCTGGCTCTTCATAATTTTACTGAAATTATTTACTTGTCTTTCTTTCTATATTAAGTGTCTTTCTCTTTTGTGTTCTCCTTACTTTCTCTCCTTTTGCATATCCTACCACCATCTCAAACTCAGCATGTCTAAAACTAAATCATATTTTTTTCACATCAATTTTCCACCCATGAACTTCTTTCTACCAGTCACTTTCTACTGGTCACTCAATCTCAGATCCTTGAGTTTATCATCTCTCTCTTTATCCACTGAAAAATCAGTTCTTCTGTTTGTAATATTTCCTTTCATTTTGTACCATATGCACAGTTACCACACTAGTCCACAATTCTGTCTTTTCACTGATGCATGTTTGCAATAAACGTCTAATTCTCTAAAGAAATATGGGACACATACATAATTTTTAAAAAAGATTTATTTTTTTTTCAAAAAGAGAGTTAGAGACAACGTGCTGGGACAAGGAATGGAGTGAGGGAGAGAGAGAGACTCTCAAGCAGACTCCCCACTGAGTGCAGACCCCAACAGTGGGCTTGATCTCACAACCCTGAGTTCATGATATAAGTAAAAATCACGAGTCAGATGCTTAACCACCAGCTTGACTGAGCCACCCAGACTCTCCAACATATATAATTTTAAATTGTCTAGTAGCAGCAAAAACATGAAAAGGTGAAATTTATTAGTATATTTTATTTATCCCAATATATCTAAAATAACATTTCAAAATGTGATTAACATAATGAGATTTTTAATATAATTTTCCTAGTCTTCATAATCCAGTACATATTTTATTCTTAGAGCACATCTCAAGTTAGACTAGTACATTTCCAGTGCTAATAACTGCATATAACTAGTGGCTGATAAAGTGGATAGCACAGAGCCTTGCTGGTCTCTCTCCTTTATTCCAGTTTGTTTCCTTTTCTGATGAAATCTGTATCCCACCATCAGAATATTTATCTTTCAGTACTATTTTCATCATGAACATGAAGACAAGACTATGGCTACTTTCATTTGGGTTCCCTAGAAAAACCTGATCTCTATGTGTGATTTAATGCAAGGATCTCCATCAATTCTTTTCATGTAGCCAACATTATTTATAACTTACCCAGCATTACTTCATTTATTCAACATTATACCACCAAACATAGTTTTATTGGTCTTTTCAGTTAAATTGGTTTTTCACTCACTGTTCTGTGAAAATGTTTGCCTCTCTACTTCTATGTCTTAACTCACACAGTTCCTGTTACTTGTCTGGTTTCCTCTCTTAGCTCTCAACTCCAAGATCAAATTCTTTGTGAAGCTTTACCTGACTAGTAAAGCTAGTAAAGCTGAGTAGAGGGGAAAGTGCAGCTCTTCTCATGTAAGCATATCAATAAATTATATAGTTAACAATATTATTATAGTTTGTTGTACTTTAATAAAATAAGAAAAAATTGACAGCATGGAAAAAGTATTCATTATAGCCTTATCAATGTATAATTACTTCATTGTAAATGATTATTAGCTACCACTAATTATTGTTTACTATATATACTAAGTACTATGCTAAGTGAATTATGTGCATTATCTCATTTAATTCTCACAAAAATATGGGGAACTTTCTATTCCTCTATTTTGTAGCCAACACATTTGAAGTTCAAAAACATTAAATTTTCTGGGAAGAAGTGAGTCCAGGATTTGACGCCTAACTCTTTGACTCCTGCTTTTAACCACAAAGTAACAGAGCCCTCTCCATGAAAACATATTCCCCCTAGGAGACTAAAAGAGTCTTCTAAATATAAAGATTATTGCAAGTTCTTTCTCATTGGTAACTTAGACAACAACCCAGATATCTTCGTTAAGATATTGTACATTTATTATTATACATTATCTCAACTAAGATCTTACAAACTTTTCTGAACTTGTTGCAAGGAAGTTCTGCATTTCCCAAAACTAAACTTTTCCAGCTTCTACAATGTTCATTAATACACTTAGTAAGCAGTTTAGAAATAGAAAAACACTTTTCATGATTCAATATGCTAGTAACATAGAAAATTTAAAAACACCGCATGGAAAAAATTGTGTGATTTAATCTAATATATTTTCCGGTCCCCCTCTAAATATTCTCTCTGTATGACTGAATTTAGCCTATGAGTTAAATACAAATTACAACTTATATAGATAAAATTCTTCCAGTAAAATTATTTTAGCCAAAGCATGCCATATGTGACATAAATGGAGAAGAAAGAAACAGATCTAGAAATCAATCTATTTTAGAGTAAGATGAATCATCAGTTATCATGTGGTTACTGAATAAAAACTCTCATAAATAAAACTTAAAAATTAGTGTTATTTATATCCTATGTCATTTATGTCTTACAATTTGTAAGATGCTCTTACATATATTTTTTTTAAGATTTTATTTATTTATTTTTAGAAAGAGGTAGAGAGAGCAGCCTCCATGATCAGTGTGGAGCTCCATGTGGTGCCAGATCTCACAGCACTGAGGTTATGACTTGAGCCCATATCAAGAGTTGGATGCTCAACTGACTTAGCCATCTGTGTGCCCCAAGATGCTCTTACTTTTAAGTAGGTTTTACTTTCCAAATAGATACACAGAAAATTCCATTACCCTCTTCCTTTACAGTAAATGGAAATGTGTCATTAAACTTTAGCATCCTTCTGCTTACTTTTTAAAAATGTTACTTGTTGTGAAGAATATGTAGTTCAATGACATGTTTTCCAAATGTCTTATTCAAGTCATTCATATAAAGTGTGTGTTGAATATAACCTCTTTATATTCATTTATCACTGAACAGAAACAGCTATTTTATCCTATTTCCTGGGGTATTGAACCATTTGATCTTTCTTTTTTTTTTTTTTTTAAAGATTTTATTTATTTATTTGAGAGAGAGAGACAGTGAGAGAGAGCATGAGCGAGGAGAAGGTCAGAGAACAAAGCAGACTCCCCATGGAGCTGGGAGCCTGATGTGGGACTCGATCCTGGGACTCCAGGATCACGCCCTGAGCCGAAGGCAGTCGTCCAACCAACTGAGCCACCCAGGCGTCCCACCATTTGATCTTTCTTATCCCTGTGTCAGAACATTCTCCAGCTTGCTTTCTTCTGAAAAGTGGAGTTCTATTCAGTACTGGACAAACTGGAAGAATGACTTTATTTTACATGGAGTACTCACTCCTTCTAACTGCCAAATGCTTCATCTTGTTTTTCCATACTTTATTACCATGACAGCCAAATTCTTGTTTAATCATGACCAGGAGAAAATTCATATGTTTATTTTATAATATATAATTTTTCTTCATTAAGAGGATATTTACATGTTTGAAATCCTTTGATCCAAAATATTTAGTTTCTCCCACCCTAAATCATGTCTGACTTTAACTAGGACTGCATTAAAATGGTAAGTGCAGGAAAAGGTTGAAAACTTTTATTCTTTCAATTTCTTCCAAATTCTGTATACTTTAAGAGATGCTGGCCCTGGGGCGCCTGGGTGGCTCAGTGGGGTAAAGCCTTTGCCTTCGGCTTGGGTCATGATCCCAGGGTCCTGGGATCGAGCCCCGCATCAGGTTCCCTGCTCAGCAGGGAGTCTGCTTCCCTTTCTCTGTCTCTGCCTGCCTCTCTGCCTACTTGTGATCTCTGTCAAATAAATAAATAAAATCTTTTTTTTTTTAAAAAAAGAGAGATGCTGGCCCTTTCTACATTAATGGAAATGAAATGTATTTGTCAAATCAGTGGAAAATCTGGCACTAGCTATGTGTGCGGAGTGTATTAGCTACAATAATATTAGGTTGTTTTTCTAATTTATTTCTCTACATTTTAAGTTGAGCTGGGAAATCAATGCAAAAGTTTTTTTTAAAAATTTTTTAAGAGATTTATTTTATTTTATTTTTTTGATGGACAGAGACCACAAGTAGGCAGAGAGGCAAGCAGAGAGAGAGAGAAGCAGGCTCCCAGCTGAGCAGAGAGCCCGATTCGGGGCTGGATCCCAGGACCCTGAGACCATGACCTGAGCCAAAGGCAGAGGCTTAACACACTGAACCACCCAGGTGCCCCTCCACTGCAAAAGTTTTTAAGAATACAGGTGCCTATATTATGAATTTCCTGAGACTTCCTTATAAAAAAGAAATTTTGGAAAAGATGATGTCATTTTGTAAGTTCAAAAATACCTCTACCTACTTATTTCACATCCTAAAACTCTTTAAAGGAATGCAACAATGAAACCAAATGAGTTTATTATCAATACTTTAAAAAGAAGATGCACTTATCCTTCATGACCCTTAATGGGGAATCTTTCGTGATAAGAGAATGTTATGAAATAGAGGATAAGAGATATGAGCATCTGGGCAGGCTTTTCTACTGTTCATAGGATCACAATCTTTTCAACATTACCTTACTTAAAAAAAACCTTTTTTTAAAAGATTTACTTACTTATCTTGGAGGGGAAGGTGCCGAGGGTGGGGAGAAAGAATCTCAAGCACACTCCCCACTGAGCTGGGAGTCCAGTGCTGGACTTCGGATCACCACCCTGAGATCACAACCTGAGCTGAAATCAAAAGTTGGATGCTCAACGGACTGAGCCACCCTGGTGCCCCTGCAGTATTTTGATTTTTTTTAAAAAAGATTTTATTTATTTATTGTCAGAGAGAGAGAGCAAAAGAGAGAGAGAAGGAGCATAAGCAGGGTGAGGGGGCAGAGCCAGAGGGAGAAGCCATCTCCCCACTGAGCAGTAAGCCTGATGCAGGACTCTGGGATCATGACCTGAGCTGAAGGCAAATGCTTAACCGATTGAGCCACCCAGTGTCCCAGTATTTTGATTTTTTTTTTCTTTTTTTTTATTTTATTTTTTTTTCAGTTATTTCTTTCTTTCTTTTTTTTTTTTTCAATTTATTTTCAGAAAAACAGTATTCATTATTTTTTCACCACACCCAGTGCTCCATGCAAGCTGTGCCCTCTATAATACCCACCACCTGGTACCCCAACCTCCCACCCCCCCGCCACTGCAAACCCCTCAGATTGTTTTTCAGAGTCCATAGTCTCTCATGGTTCATCTCCCCTTCCAATTTACCCAAAAGCACATACCCTCCCCAATGTCCATAACCAGTATTTTGATTTTTTAAAGTAACTATTTCTATTGTTCCACTTTTCAGTGAAGAATTATAACAGTAATTGTACCTAAGTGGGGATGAAATTCCACCTTGTTTGCCTAGCCCCAGATGGATCCCACTTTTCAGGGAGATGTGGTTTCCAAAGCTTTTTTACTTGAGTTTTTTAGAGTGGAGCTATGTATACATGCCTGTTAAAGATGTAAATTTTATACAACCAATCATAGAAAATTGTTTAGTCAGGTCTTGCAAGCTTCTATTTCTAAAACATATTAAATTGTTCTTATTTAATTTTTAACTCAACTGACTTAAGCCACCTCAAATATATAGTTTTTACTTAACATAGGTTTGTCATCAACGTTTTGTCGTTTTTGGAAACATTCAGAAAGGAACTTAAAAGCCAAGTTTTATCTAAAGCAAAACAAAGACTATCATATTGAAATTTATTCTCTTTCTAATTGAATTACTTAGAAAACATTGTTTTGTAGTTACTAGCTTGACATCTGAAAGTATACATTATGCTGTTAATGGACTCTCCACCTATTTTACGAAAAGAGATTCTTTTTTTTTTTATTTATTTATTTGACAGAGAGAAATCACAAGTAGACAGAGATTCTTAATTGGCTAGAGAAACCCAACTTGTGAAGTTCCTATTGCCTGATCTGAAATAATGAAGTGTTGAAATGTATTAGGGCCTACAAAGTAAACTGCAAAGAAACTGTCAGTTACTTCTTTTCTCTACTGAGATTATGAGGCTAGGGTTTTATTTTTGAAATAAACTTTTCTTATAAAAAGAATAGAGAAATATAAAGATGCTTAAAACTACTATATTTGTTTTTTTTTTTTTAGTATTTTTTTTTCCCAATTTATTTATTTTCAGAAAAACAGTATTCATTATTTTTTCACCACACCCAGTGCTCCATGCAAGCTGTGCCCTCTATAATACCCACCACCTGGTACCCCAACCTCCCACCCACCCGCCACTTCAAACCCCTCAGATTGTTTTTCAGAGTCCATAGTCTCTCATGGTTCATCTCCCCTTCCAATTTACCCAAAAGCACATACCCTCCCCAATGTCCATAACCCTACCCCCCTTCTCCCAACTCCCCTCCCCCCAGCAACCCACAGTTTGTTTGGTGAGATTAAGAGTCACTTATGGTTTGTCTCCCTCCCTATCCCATCTTGTTTCATGGATTCTTTGATTAAATCTAAGATGCTATGGATTATAAATTTCACTATTAATTTATGTACATGCAAGGAAAAAAAGCATTATGAAATAAACCATGACGTACCCTATTTTGAAAGTCTCATTCTAGTTTTGAATTGTTAAAATGTGAAAAAAGTCCTTGTAAAATTGATGGGATACAGCATTTTTATACAATCTCCTAAACTAAACTTTGAGACTTGTCTCAGTAAGATTGTTGGACTTTTTGGTTAAAGTTTAACTTACCAAAAATGCATGCATGATGAAATAAATCCTTTGAAAATTTTTAAACTGAAATTTTAGTTTGCTTAATGATTTTAAAGTGAGATAAAGTTTAAATGCCTTATGCCCTTAAAAGAATAAGATGGTAAATGCCTATCGACCATTTGAAGTGAGAGACCCACACTAAAGTTGTTCATTTTAAATTCATTTAAAATGTTAATTCCAAGGAGGTGTATCTGGATGGCTCAGTAGTTTCCTTTCAGACTCTTAGTTTAGCTCAGCTCCTGATCTGAGGGTCAGGGAATCAGTCTCACATTGTCAGCCTCCATGCTCAGTGTGATTCTGCTTGAGATTCTCTCTCCCTCTTCCTCTGACCCTCCATTTCTGCTTTCTCTCTCTCTCAAATAAATACCTTATCTTTTTTAAAAAAGTTAATTCCAAGGAGAGAGAAAAAAGGCCCTCTAGGTGGTTGGTGGATAGCTAAGAAGAAAATGGTATCTCAAATGGTTTATCAGTTCTCTTTTGGAATAGCTGAGAGATGATAAGGAGGTACTAGCAACTATATTCCATGTTCCATAAGCAGACTAACCTCACTAATCTAAAATTAAGAGGGCCCTGAGCTCGTTTGTGGATTAAGAAAGTGAAATAGAGGAGTGCCTGGGTGGTTTAGTAGATTAGGCATCTGCCTTCTGCTCAAGTCACAGTCCTGGAGTCCTGTGATTGAGCCCAGTATGTGGCTCCCTGCTTAGCGGGGGAGGTCTGCTTCTTCCTCTGCCCTTACCCCTTCGTGCTCTCTTTCTCTTGCACTCTCTTTCTCTCTCTTGCAAATAAATAAGTAAACCTTTAAAAAAAAGAAAGTGAAATAGACAAATATTTTGAATAGTGGAGGCAAATAGCATGTTACTTAATTGAGATGAGTTTTTGTCTCTTAAATCTTCTTTTAATTAATTTCCTTTTCAAGAGTTATACATCATTTAGTCATGTCTGTTGACAATATTTTTGTACTGGAGTAAATAATTTTGACAGTTTATGATGTAATTTGAAGCTTTTTTCACTTGCTGGCTATAGTGATTAAGGTTCTGATCAATTTTATTTTGAGAACTTTATTTAATTTAAAGTTAATATTTAATTATCAAAACTATTAAAATCTTTATTAACTCCTGTTTATATTTTTCTTTAAAAAAAAGTTTTTATTTATTTATTTGAGAGAGATCAAGGGATCAGGAGTGGGGAGGGAGGGGCCAGGCAGAGGGAAAGGAAGAGGGAGAGGGAGAGGCTGACTCATAGCTGAGCAGGGAGCCTGACTCCAGGCTCCATCCTAGGACCCTGGGATCATGACCTGAGCTGAAGGCAGACGCTTAACTGACTGAGCCACCCAAGTGTCCCTTATTCTTGTTTATATTTTTCTAAACGTATTATCACTATTGGCATCAAGTAGCTCATATTACATTCTTGGAACCATACTTTAGGGAACTTTTTTGAATTTGGGGTTTTTAAATATTAGAATATTTTTTTTCCATATAGTTTGAGAGCTGAATTGAAATAAATTGCTGAAAGTAGCTAATATATAGTATTGGTTTGACATAACTTATGAATTTTCAACTTTAATTTTGTGAGCAAAAAATAGTCCCCCAATATTTTGACTTGGGAAATGTATGAAAACATTATTTAAGTGTGCTAGAACTAGTAATATTATCTCTTTTGCTCATTTCTTTTTAAAAAGAGCATATTTATCTGGAAGCAAAAATAATTTATAGAATAAACTCTGAAGGAAAAGCATCATGTTAATTTGATGTGAAGTCAAGTCATTTCTTAATCTAGCTCTAAAAATATATTAAACACTACATCTTAAACCTTTTCTTGTATATTATCATTCTGTGTATTATTATCAGTATTTGTCATATTTTTCTGCTTTCATGACATATTTTTCATGGCATGTTTTCAGTCATATATTGCTCTAAGCTAAAAAAGATTTAATTTTTTTATTGCTAAGCTTGAAAAGCTTTTTTTTCTTGAAATACAAATGTGACTATTAAGAAGTTATGGAATTTATTGTTCTCAATAATAATATTTATATTTGTGTGAAATTCATATGTTGTTGACAATTAAAACAAAGGTTTTGCCTCCAGTGAACTTAAAATTATATATAATATAATATATAATACATATAGATTATGTATGATATAATAAATATATATTATATAACATATAATACATAATAGATTATGCATAATAAATATAAAAATTTCTATTTATAGAAATATATGAATAAATTAATTTATAAATTTATATCATAAATTATTTACTTATAAAAATCTATAAATTTATAAATCCATATAGATTAATAATTTATAATAAATACATAGTATATAATATATAATACATATATACATAGTATATAATATATGTTATAATCTATATATAATGTATATAATATATATATATATTTACACAGTTAATATTTCTTCCTAAAAAATTACCTGGAGAATTTAACATCTTTACTCAATATTTTTCCTTTAAAATTTAATTACATAAAGCTTCTAAGAATTTGTTATTAGAAACTCAAACACTAAGACAAAAGTATGTGTTGCTAAATTTAAAATCTCACTAATCTTAACTTGATGTATGTAGATTTCATTTTTTACCTTGTATATTTCTTAACAACAGTCTCTTATTATGCCTCAAATGGAACGGTGTACCTATTTTAGAAGTTTGAAAGTTTCATCTTAGTGAATTTCATCCACTTATCGAATTGGGATATCTAGATTTAAACTTTTCAAGTGAACTAAGCTAAGTTTGTAAAGGCAATACGAATGCACAATGCTAAGATTTTTCTTATACATGTTTCATTATATCCTTTGTGACAGTTTTCCTAGTTTCTAAACCTAGAATTAGAATATATGAGTTGTGGGTAATGAACATTTTTAACATTACTAGATAATATCAAATTTCTCTCCAAAGTAATTAAAAAAATATTTACTTGTACTGGCAGACTATGAAAGTTTCTGTTGCTTCATATCCTCACCAGCACTTGGTATTAGGAGACTTAAAATTTTTTGTTGTTGTCAATCTGATGAATTATTTTCCTTTGTATTCCTCTGAACACTGGTGAATATGAACATTTTTTCTTTTGTTTATTGGCCATTCAGATTTCTTCTTCTGATTTCTTTACATCTGCTCATTTTCTCATAGGATTGTCTATTATGTTGATTTGTGGGAGTACATTTTTCTTTTGTTTATTGGCCATTCATACTTCCTTTACAACTGCTCATTTCCTCATAGGATTGTCTATTATGTTGATTTGCGGGCATATTTCAACTTTCCTGCATGCTAAGGATTTAAAGACAGTGTGCATTTTAAATGCTCTTTCTCAGCAGGTAGACTTAGTATTTTTTTTTAATAATGTCTGTTATGCACAAATTTGTAATTTTTTAAAAATTTAATTTATTTTTTTGTGTGTGTTCCAAAATTCATTGTTTACACACCTCACCGAGTACTCCATGCAATATGTGCCCTCCTTAATACCCACCACCAGGCTCAC
The DNA here is from genome assembly GCF_020171115.1 of Neogale vison. Taxonomy (NCBI): domain Eukaryota; kingdom Metazoa; phylum Chordata; class Mammalia; order Carnivora; family Mustelidae; genus Neogale; species Neogale vison. Next base: position 196,115,040 of record NC_058091.1, on the reverse strand, counting down.
CCAACCCCCCCCATCTGCTCCCCTCCCAAACTCTCAGTTTGTTTCTCAGAGTCCACACTCTCTCATGGTTTGTCTTCCCCTCCGATTTCCCCCAACTCACTTCTCCTCTCCTTCACCCAGTGTCCTCTGTGTTATACCCTATACTCCACAAGTAAGTGAAACCATATGATAATTGACTCTCTCTGCTTGACTTATTTGACTCAGCATAATCTCCTCCAGTCCTATCCATGTTGATACAAAAGTTGGGTATTCATCCTTTCTGATGGAGGCACAATACTCCATTGTATATATGGACCATATCTTCTTTATCCATTCATCTATTGAAGGGCGTCTTGGCTCTTTCTACAGTTTGGCAACTGTGGTCGTTGCTGCTATGAACATTGAGGTACAGGTGGCCCTTCTTTTCATTACATCTGTATATTTGGGGTAAATACCCAGTAATGAAATTACAGGGTCATAGGGTAGCTCTATTTTTAATTTCTTAAGGAATGTCCACACTGTTTTCCAAAGTGACCGCACCAACTTGCATTCCCACCAACAGTGTAAGAGGTTCCCCTTTCTCCACATCCTCTCCAACACTTGTTGTTTACTGTCTTGTTAATTTTTGCCATTGTAACTGGTGTCAGGTGGTATCTCAATGTGGTTTTGATTTGAATCTCCCTGATGGCTAGTGATGATAAACATTTTTTCATGTGTCTGTTAGCCATTTGTATGTCCTTTTTTGGACAAGTGTCTGTTTTTTTGATTTGATTATCTGTTTCAGGTGTGTTGAGTTTGAACAGATCTTTATAGATCCTGGATATCAGCCTGTTGTCTATACTGTCATTTTCAAATATCTTCTCCCATTCTGTGGGTTGCCTCTTTGTTTTGACTGTTTCCTTTTCTGTGCAGAAGCTTTTGATCTTGGTGAAGTCCCAAAAATTCATTTTCGCTTTTGTTTCCTTTTCAAGACATATCTTGAAAGATGTTGTTGTGGCTGATGTCGAAGAGGTTACTGCCTATGTTCTCCTCTAGGAATCTGATGGATTCCTGCCTCATGTTGAGGTCTTTTATCCATTTTGAGTTTATCTTTGTGTATGATGTAAGAGAATGGTCAAGTTTCATTCTACACATAGCTGTCCAAATTTCCCAGCACCATTTATTGAAGAGACTGTCTTTTTTCCATTGTATATTTTTTCCTGCTTTGTCGAAGATTATTTGACCATAGAGTTGAGGGTCCATATCTGGGCTCTCTACTCTGTTCCACTGATCTATGTGTCTGTTTTTATGCCACTACCATGCTATAAGACAAATTTTCTATTATATTTATCCATTTGTGGAATAATTTATTCTTTCTCCATATTGTGATTTCATTTCTGTCACTTAACAACTTTCTGTGTATATGGAAGTCTGCTAATATTCTATGGTACTAATTTCATCCTAACACGATTACTATAGCTTTGTGACATTAACATCTTCTAAGCTAGGTCTCCTCCTTGTTCTTCCAAATGGAATATTTGTTTTTTTTCATCCAAATATATTTTAAAATCAATTTGTTTTACACAAAAACACCTTTGGTATTGTGATTGACATTTCAATAAAACTAACATTAAATGGGGGATAACAAACATCTTTAGGACAATAGTATATCTCTAACATTTCAGGAAAGATTATCTTCTCTATACAAGCTTCACAAACCTTTTACTTAAATTTGGGTATCTTATAGTTTGAGTCTCTAATGTAAACTATACACACACACACACACACACACACACACACTTTTTAAGATTTTATTTCTAATTAATCTCTATACCTAACATGGGGCTTTCTATTCTACTCTATTGATTTACTTTGCTATCCTTGACCAATGAAACCCTTTATGTTTTTGTGACTAGAAAGCTTGGTTTCTTTTGGCCCACTCCCTTGTTTTTAAAACAGTTTTTATTTTTTAGCCATTTCAAATCTTCCACATGAATTTTAAGAGCATTTTCCCCCAATTACTGTATTTTAATTTTAGTTATATTATTTATAGAACAATGGACACCTTTATGATACTGTTTCAATGTATGAACATGGTATAGTTCCCCATTTATTTAGGAGTTATATTTTTCAATTATGTTTCACAATTTTCTCTATAGACTTCTTATAATTTTTTTGTTTATTGTTAGTACTTTATAGTTTTTGTTGCTGTAGTGAATTAGACATCCTCTTTTTTTTATTATTACTGTTATTTCTGTTTTTTGACTATAGTGTAAGCTTTAAGAAGGCAGGTATTTTTCTCTTTTAGTCAGTGCTGTATTCTTGTACCTGGAGTAGACCTGCTACATAATGTGCTCTCAAAATGTGTTGAATGAACTAATATTACATTTTCTGAATGACTATTTGTGCTTTATCATAATAATGATGATATGATTTTTGTGCTAACTTGGCTGAACTTGCATTATAGCTATAACACTTTACCCATGATTCTCTTTAACTTTATATAGAGAAAATGAAAACATGTGAAGAAAACCAGATTTTAAAAATTATTTATTAAAATTTAGGTACATTAGAGAGTTGCTCATAGTTATGATATATAGTTATATATATTTATACATGTTATAACTTAAAAATATTTATAAATTTTCTTTTAGAATTAGAGAATACTGTAGTCGATTTCAAAAAAATATCCCTTTTCAGTGCTTTGAAAATTCCCTATTTTATTATGCTATATTTTGTTAAAACAAAACTAAATTTCTGACTTTAAACTTCTCATTTTATTAAAATGACTAAATAAAATGAACATTAGAGAGGGATAACTTATTTTGGCACATTACCTCTGTCATCTGTGTATCATAAATGTCTTAATTTTATAAAAAGTCTAGTTTAGGGGTACCTGGGTGGCTCAGTGTGTTAAAGCCTCTGCCTTCAGCTCAGGTCATGGTCTAAGGGTCCTGGGATCGGGCCCCACATTGGGTTCTCTGCTCAGCAGGGAGCCTGCTTCCCCTTCTCTCTCTCTGCCTGCCTCTCTGCCTACTTGTGATCTCCATCTGTCAAAATAAATAAATAATTTTTTTAAAAAAAAGTCTAGTTTATAATTCATATTCTTTGCTTGAAAGCTATCAGATTATTTTCATCCTACTTTCTGATCACTCATACAAAAAAAAATTTTTTTTAAAGCAGCCGTTGCCATAATTTTGTTTCTTCTAATTTTATTAATTGTTTTTGCTTTACAGTTTCTCTAATATCTGGATCTATATACTCTACTATGGTCATACTACCTTCAGTTGTATTGAACCCTGGGCATCCAGTCCCTCCTTATTTTTTCCTGTCAGGCCTTGGGCACCACTCACAAGGAACACGATGTGACTGATCCCCCGGTAGTTGAGGAACACAGGCCTTCGTTTATTCTAAGAGCAAGAAATTTCAACACTTTTACTATTTCTTTTTACTTTTGCCTCCATATACCTAAAAAATAAGTTTATATGTTTACTTCTTGATTTTTCAGACTTAATTATTATCTAATCTCCTTATGGAAGATGAGGGTTAAACTCATAGAAAATTTACCCTATTTAAATATATCACAAAATTTGACTTATTCAATGTTTAGAGATTATACTACTTTCACTAGCAATTATTGTTCAGCAGTCAGTCACATAGAAATTGATCACATTCTCATTCTTATACAGGTTTTAATTTATCTTAGAGGCAACAATTGGCTCACTGATCATGGTCTCTAACAAATTCTCTAAAAAAACTGTCAAATTCTCCTCAGTAGGTCATAACACCTGGAAAGTTATCATGCCCTTTCCTTTGCTTCCGACAATGTTCATCTTTCTGCTTACTAGGTTGTTGGTTGTTCTCCCAACTTGCTGCATAAATGTTTTCCAGGAAGTTCCTTTCATCATTTTCTTAGGAATTCCTTTTGCTTCTCTTGAATTTTAAATCTCCTGTCTCTACAATCTCATGTCTTTTTCCATAGTGAAATTCCTTGTTTCAGTGGACATTCTGCTAAGTGTCCCATCCTGAAGGAACTGGGGAATATTTCTCAGAGGAAATAAAAATTGAATTGGATTTGAAGAAGGTGTAGGAATTTTCCGGAAAACACTCTTCCATACAGAGAAAATAGCATGTATAATGACTCAAGAATTAAAGAATTTGTAGGTGGATCTGTGAGAAGTTCAGTAGGATTCCTAAGTATAAGGATTTGGGGAAGTAGAAGTTGATGCTATAGTGTGGGGCCAAATCTTGAAGAACAATATGTGACATGCTAAAGATTTTGAAACCTTTTCTTAAAAAGACCATAGTGATCTGAAGAAGTTTTTAAAAGAAGAGACGTGATTGTATAACAATTTTTTTCTAATAAAGGTAATTCTGGGAGAATTTGGGAGCAGATTAGAAGTAGGTGTGGGCAGGAGTAGCAGTTAGGAGACTATTGAATCAGTCTCACTGAGAGATAATGAAGCAATTTTAAGTAAATATAGAGTCCAGAAGGGCAGTCAGATTTGAGAGGAATTTTAGAGAGAGAATTGAAAGGACATGCCAGTTCATGAAATGTATTCGGGGGGAAGGTGTCTTTGAGGAAGTTTGCTGGTCTGGTAAAGTTTATATGAATTATATGAAAAGGAATAGACTAACAATGGAAAAGAAGAAAATAGTTTAATATGTATATTTTAAGACCATGACAAAGCATTGAGATGGAAATACCTGATACTCAAATGAAATATGAAAAGAGTATTATTATCATTATTGGGATTATGAGATTGGTTGGTTGGATTTATCAGCTGATTGGTTGGAGAATTTATCAGCATCACCTAGAAAATATTTTCAAAATAACCCCCTTTTCCCTCTTCTGGAGATTCTGATATAATTTCTCCTAGGTGAAATTCAAGTGTAAGGAATTTTATTCTTATGACTTAGTTTCTAAATTTCTTTTTAGTAGGAGAAAATAATATTGGATATGTGTTGTTTTGTAAAGATCTTCAAATTTTTTATCTGATCTTTGTGTATTTGTCATTCTCTTGGAATAGACTTAGAAGCAGTTGTTCCAGAAAAGGAATATGCTCTTCAGATTCAAATTTCTATTTTTTTCAGGCCAAAATTATGAACTCTATGACTTAAATGTTAGATTATCTATATGAAATGGATTTGACCTGACTAAAGCCATTAAAGATATTTTTGAAGAAAAAATAAGCTTGATTCTTTTCATTTATCTAAACCTGAAACCTCCATTTAGACTTTAAATTGCTCTCTATTACTTGCTAATGTATTCTTGAAGTTAAATTATATATACTTACATTGTCATATTCTGAGGATTACTAAATTTTGATATGTCACACTGACATAGGCAAATGTTAACCTTATTTTATTTGTAGAAAATGGCAACCTAGATTTCATATGAATTTTTCAAGTGAGTAAATGACAGAATTTTGAATAAAATTTTTAATTATAACATCTGACTTATCATTTGAAAAATACCTTTGTAAGCAAATAGCATTTTCCCCCAAACACCTACAATTTGCCTGTATTTTTCCTAGGGCTCACACACAGATAGTGAACTGAATGAAAGTGACCTTTTTCACTAGCTGTGTTTTTCTAGGGTGTTGTCTTATTTGAGTAGTTTACAGGATTAACCATTTAACCATGTCACCGTTCCTGGAATCATTTATGTAAAAGTTTCAAAACACAATACAAAAAGTAATCTTAGTGACAGCATGAATTAAGACTTGATTCAGTGAGAAGGAAATGAGCCAACAGTGTTCTCACTGGAGAGTTTCTTAAAGTTGTTTTAATTCTTCTGCTCATATACAAAACAAACCAGAGCTAAATACCATCTGCATTCTCAAGGTTAGTGTCTTCTAGAAACTCTATTAGGATCTTCTCATTGATTGGCTTTACAGCTTTTATGTTTGAACAGAATTATTCCTTTCAAAAAAGAATATATTTGCTGATCATTGACAAAATGCAATTATGTTATTCCTATGGCTTATTCAATATTTTAACAAATATTTACTGAGTAGTTACTCTGTACCGGGTAAGTCATTATTTTGTTAGAGTACATAAAAATACCTGTTGCTTTGGTAACTTAGGAGGATCAAACTACTTGCTTTGAAGATGTCTGTAAGACTTTATCTTTCTGATAAGGCCATGATGGAATTGCTGACTACATAATAATTATTTCTTTTTTAGTTTCTGGGTTGAATGTTATGGAAGTCTGGAGCATACAAAATCAAACTTTTATATATGTAATATATGTATGAAATTTATATGTGATATACACCATATTTTATATATATGAATCGTGTATATATTACTTAGTATCTGGTACTGGCATTGGTGAAGCCTCTAATTATTAAATAATGAATTGCCAGATTATTTCCAGCTTAATCCCAGTTTATATTATATACATAATGTATTGTTCTCATCATACTATTTGTCCACATTTTTCCCTTCCCTTTCAATAAGAGGACACTGTAAAAACTGTTTCAATGAGGAAAAGTCATTTCTTCTCTGAGCATTCTTGCTTGTCATGCCTTTATCAAGAAGATTTGCTTTGTAAATATCTCTTTGCTAGAAATTAGTTATAACAATATAAGTGATACTAATAACTGTTTTCATTTATTAAATACTTAATAGGCGCTGGGCACCATGTAAAAACTGCATATATCATCTCAAACAAATAAGCAAAAGCCCAGGGTGACTCCATTATTTTTAGTTATACTCACCTTTGGACCCTTATTTTCTCTTGACAATCAGTTTTTGGTTATTGTTTGACATTATATTTCAAGGCTTTCTTAGATTTTTTCCCTTTTGTTCTATGTTAAGTGGGAGATTAAAAACAAACAAAATTTCTTAGTAGTATCCTTTATTATTTCTTAGATGAGAATCAAATGCAAGTCAATTTAGTGTTTTCCTCCTCAGTAATGTAAGAGTGGGCCAGACAGTGATGGTTCCTATTCTCACTTGGCTGTCCAGCGACTGGACTACTGATGTGCCTTCCTTTTCTCACTCTTGCTCTTTTGAGAGGCCTGGCTAATTTCAGGTGCACTGTTATTGGATTCGGCATTGCATCTAGACTTGGGGGTCCTTTGTTCATTCCTGATTTGAAAAGGAATGTTTGAATGGCTCTGTCCCTCCTAATTATGTGAAAAAAGAAACAGGACTAACAGTTTTATGGAAACCTCCATTTGTGTTTGAATGAATGTCATGAAAAATGCATGTAACCAAGACCAGTATTGACATTACCTTCTAGTTTGGGGGCCCAATAAAAATTTTAATCTTTCTCAGAAACTATGAAATTGCCATGTCAATAAATCTTGTCAGATTCCTAAGCAAGAAGTCAATATTTATTAAATAGACACAAGAATGGGACTTAGTCTTCTGTATGTTCACTATAAAACCCAATATACTGATGGTACTGAGCCAATATAAATGTTATTCATTAAATGTTCTTAACTAGGCAAAACAGATTATGTAGGAACATTAATAATTACTAAATATGACTGGAATTCATTTCAGTTTATCATGGAATTCTATATCCTTCAAGGAGCTTTCTATCAGTATCTACATTGTGCATAAATTCAATCTTTTCTAATAGTTTTCCTTCAAGAAAATGAATTGTAGTCTTCTCTGGATGATGTAAACTAAGGATGACCACATTCACAGTTAATCCACAGTTAAATAAAACACAGTTAATGTGTTTGTGTTTTTGTGTGTGTTTGTGACAAGATATTTAAATTGAATGAAATTAAAATGAAATTAAAGGAATTAAATGAAATTAAAGAAAATTAAAATGAAAGTTTCAATTAGGTATCTTATACAATAGGTGTGAATTAGAAAGTGAGATGAAACAATCTGTGATATTGAAGAGAAATATTTCTTGACTCTTGAACTACTTTGCTGAAAGTCACCTGTGAGTGAGTGGAAGAGAAAGAATGGGATTTTTTAATAGATAGACGATGCCTTCTTTTAAGTCCTGTCTCTGGAGAATGAGATGAATTCTAACTCCTAACTTTTAGAAGAGTATCTTTTCAAAAGCCTAGATGGAAAGCTGAAAATGTCACTCCGATAACTGGTGTTCTGGGGTTTGACTGCCTGGAAACCTGAGAGATCAGGCTGGGATGACAAACTGCTTTGAGAATCAAGCCTGGGGAGTGCTGCTTATTGGGATCAGGCCCTACTTTGAGAGTTTGTCCAGTCAAGACATACAGGAATGCTCCTATAGACTGACTAAAGTGATATTCATTTCTCTTTCCATTTGCTACCAAAGAGGGACTGCAAAAGTAGTTGTCCACCTGGGAATGTAGGTGGACTGGGAATGGGGTGGGGGAGGGGTGGGAAGAAAAGGACCATCCCCTTCTGTACTTCTGGCTCTGAAAAGAACAGAGCCAGGGAAGGGGAGATCTTAGGTTCAATTGAATAAAACCTTGAACTGACCTTCTATTTTCTGAATTGAGACATGCTAAGATTGTTTGCAACTGCGAAACTGTCCATTGCTTAAGAATGAGCTGAAGACTCCAGGGGTCTGCTATAGTTTCATCCAGACACAGGCATGCTACTTTCACTGAATACATTTTGAAAGGAAAGAAAAAAGAATAGCCAAAGCAAGCCTTACAAAATCTTGATAACCACTGAATATGGGTGGTAAATATATGGGAGTTCATTATACTTCTCTCTCTACTTTTAAATGTGTTGGAAAATTTTAAGAAAATATTTTTAGAAAGTAAAGGAGTGATAGGAAACAAAAAGATAGACTGCATTTTTATTACCACTTGTGTTTGTTCAATACTTAAATATGTGTATTACATGTGTATATATTTTTATACTTACTTAAATCCAATTTTTAAGTTAAACTTGAAATAGAATCAAATTAACTTTCTATTAGGCTTTTGCTATGGAATGTCATAAAAACAAGAACTGAGGGTTGTATTTTTATTAGAATCATCAGGCTTTGTTTCACCAAGATTTTGGTTGGACACTATTTTTTTTTTTTAAGATTCTATGAACCATTGCCAGTATGCATAATTAAATCACAAATGTGTGTGTGTGCTTTTTTTTATTTTTATTTTTTTAAAGTACTGGATTGTTTTTATTGCAAAACAAAGTTTGAGTAAGGTATGGATTTAGAGAAGCAGAATATGATAAACAAAATGGTTTGGTAACATGGAAGGAAAGACTAATCCAGATTGGGTTATCCTTCTTAGGACAGGTGGCATTTTAGTTTGGCTGTGAAAGATGAATAGGTTCTCCAAAGGCTTAAATGGGCTAGAGTATATTACATTACAGATAAAAACAGCCAGGCATATTATACAAATGAAAGCACTGTACAAATATGCTGAGATAGAAACAGCCAAGGATGTGTTTGGGAAATGATCTATCGGGCCTGATTGAAGTTCAGAGATTTAGTGAGAGGAATAGATGACTGGAAACTAAGTTGGAGTAAATTTCCATAGGATTTGTATGACTTGATATGAAATTTAAGCTTTTGTTTTAAAGATATTGAGGAACAGAGAACTTGATTTGAACATGGGAATATTGTCTAAGTCTGATGGCCATAACAGAACAGCTTAGACTGGATGGCTTTTAAACAGCAGAAATTTATCTCTCACAATTCTGGAGGCTGGAATTCCAAGATCAAGGTGTCAGAAGATTTGGTGTCTGGTGAGAGACCACTTTCTGATTCACGCAATGCCATCTTCTCACTCTTTCCTCAAATCATGGCAGGGACCAAGGAGCAGTCTGAACCTACATTATAAGGGTATCTATCCCATTGTTCCACCCTCCTGATCTAATTGTCCCCAACGGCCCTACCTCTAAATACCATCATATTGGGGGTTAGGTTTTAACATATGAATTTGGGGAGGAGGATATAATCAGCCTGTAGCAGATTTGTTCAATACAAGACATTCTTGATATTTAATTAAACCTCAGGGTGAAGTGTATTAGAAAGGAGAGAGATTTCATAAAAAGAGTTAAGGCTTATTATATACCTCAACTGAATGTGGGTGTGGGTAAAGGAGTAAATGGATAAGATAGAAGAAACACATGAATCACACTATCTTTGTAGATTTTGGTGTGAAATGATTGGAATCAGACATTATTTAGAAAGAACCAGCTCTTTTAAAATGATTATCACTTTTTGAGTTGAATAATTTCTACTTAGCTGGATGGTTAAAATATGTATAAAAACACTCCAGTATCACTATAAGGAAATTAATTTTAACATAATTAACAAATTGAAGTTTCTGTTAAACCACACAGACTGTTTTTTATTTTCCATAGCATTCTCTTTGAAATGACATTGTGATCTACAGAGAAAGAAAGGTCCCCATTAAATTGTTTCGTTTCATTTAGAAGTATAGCTAAGATGGCATTTTTTTGTTTAATCTTCCTTTCTGAATGAAAATAAATATTGAGGTAATTACTGGGTAAAGTGCAGGTATACACTGGTTGATATACATCTTTTTCACTTAGAAAGGAAAAAAATCAAATAGAAAATGGACTACTCAGTAATAAATGATAAAATGGATAGAATCATATATTTATGTAGCAACAATTTTATTAAGTCATCTTGATTTTAATCGGGTTTACTAAGCTATTTTAAGATAAAATATTTCCCTGTGGAGGGGGAAACACATACCAGCATAGATTTCAGATAATGCAACCTTTCTCTAACAGTTTCCTTTTAATTGGAGGCAAGCCTAGTATAGATTGATTAGCTCTGGGAATGCTTGATATTGATGCTTTACTTCAGGGCTACACATTGTGTACTTTGTGGAGTATGTATGAATAATAGTTGATGACCTAGAAAGCACATTTATTTTAGTTTATATTTTTTCTTTTAAATATACATTTGTTAATAATCCTATAGACTTCTTGTTTTCTTTTCATGTATTCATTTCCTGCTAATCTCATGGCTGTGGTGATGAACTCATTTCCCCCCAATATTTTCAAGGCAATCAGATTCATTCAGAATGAGGCTCAGTGAAATTTGGCATCATTGGGGAGCAAAACTTTAATACTTTTTGATTATTGTGAGTGAACTGGTATAGAAGGATACTACGAAATATGAATTGGAAGGATAAAAGATCAAAATCAGGGGGATTAATAAGGTCACTTTGTAAAATTCAGACAAGAGACAGCAAGAATGTTATTTTGTTCCAAGATGGACAAGAGTTAGTCAGGACAAGAATCCTAAATGTAGAAATGTATTTCCTAATGTTGTGCCTCTTTTGAAAGTGCATCTTACCTTTTCCAGAAAAATTGTTGCATAATGAATTTTTATAAACAGAAACAGAAAACAAAGTCACAAAAATAAGCACCCGACAAAGTTTTTTTGTTGTAGAAAAGATTTTAGGTTAACTCCCTTCTGACCTCCAAAAGTTTCAATGGAAACTCTTATTGTATAAAGGAATTCTAGATGCATAGGCTAAAAAAATCTGAAACCATAGCTTGGTTGCATTTTTATCCATATTAAACTAGCTTAATTAAAACATGATATTAAGGGGTGCCTGAGTGGCTCAGTCGTTGAGCTTCTGCCTTTGGCTCTGGTCATGATCCCAGCATTCTGGGATCAGCCCTGCATCAGGCTTTCTGCTCCGTGGGAAGCCTGCCTCTCCCAACCACACTCTCCTGCTTGTGTTCCCTCTCTCACTGTGTCTCTCTCTGTCAAATAAATAAAAAATTAAAAAAAATTTTAAAAAAAGTGATATTACCACCCACATCTATGTAAATTATGGCAGATAATGACGTATATACTTTCAACATTTTTCTAGTATGTACGATTTATATGACGACTTATTTTTTAATCAAAGAATAACTTTAATCACATAACAATATTCAGATTTCACCTTAAATTTTTTATATCCCAGTTGGGTCTCCTCTGTGGAATACTTCCTTTACAGCAGGCTCCTATCAACCTTTCCTTCCAGGTATTCTGCGTACTTTGCTCAGGTGAATTAGGCAGGCATATGTGTATCTGCCAGCTAAATAATACAGTAATTCAGGAAGTGTTTCCTTATTCTCTGTGTGTTTGCAACTTGAAAGTTCCTGTCATATCTAAAGACCATGCAGAGGTTTTATTTTAAAACTGTCTATGTCCCTAGGGCTGTTTTTTTGCCTTTGTTTTCTCTTGCCATTGGTTTTGAGTATAGGTCAATGAAATAAATGAATGAGGAAAAATACACAATATACACAATAATGTGTGAAACCCTTCTCTCCCTCTAGCATTCTGTGGAAATGCTTTGATACTGAAATAGTAGAATAATTCACATTCTCTGTGTACATATTATTCCCTACCATCATTTTATAATTAGCAATTGTGAAAGAAATGATAGTGATCATTTTATGCCAGAATCATTAAAAATGTTAAAATGCCTATTCAAGTCTGCAATCTGAATAAAAGTTAAAATAAGGAAGAAACTTAAAAATGCATTGATTTTTTACTCTTGTTTTTGCATTTAAAGACTTTATGTGTTTATAAAGTTTTTTTTTAAATTTAAATTTTTTTAAATTTTAATTAACATAACATACAGTGTTATATTAGTTTCAGATATACAATATAGTGAAATCCCCAACACCTATTTCACCCATTTCCCCCATCCACCTTTGTTCTGGTAATCAACAGTTCTCTTTAAGAGTTTGTTTCTTTGTCTCTCTCTCTCTCTCTCTCTCTCTCTCTTTTTTAACCCTTTGTTTTGTCTCCTAAATTCCACAGGAGTGAAATCATGGTACGTGGTCTTCCTCTGACTGACTTGTTTCATTTAACATTGTAGTCTCTAGCTCCATCCATGTTGTTGAAAATGGCAAGAGTTCATTCTTTTGTACAGCCGAATAATATTCCTGTGTGTGTCTGTGTGTGTGTGTGTGTGTGCACATGTACCACTATTCTTTATCTGTTCATCTGTCAACAGATACTTGGGCTGCTTCCATAATTTGGCTATTGTAAATAAAGCTGCAATAAACATAGGGATATGTATTTTCTTTTGAATTAGTGTTTTTGTATTCTTTGGGATGGCTACCCAGTAGTGGAATTATTGGATCATAGAGTAGTTATATTTTTAATTTTTTTGAGGAACCTGCAAACTTGAATTTGCATTCCCATCAACAATGCACAAGGACTCCTTTTTCTCCACATCCTTGCTGACATTTGTTGTTTCTCATGTTTTTTTATTTTAGCTAACCTGACAGGTGTGAGGTGATATTGTAGTTTTGATTTGCATTTTCTTGATGGTCAGTGATGCTGAGCATCTTTTCTTATGTCTGTTGGCCATCCATATGTCTTTTCTGGAGGCATATCTGTTCATATCTTCTGCCTATTTTTAAATTGGATCATTAGCTTTTTGGGTGTTGAATTGTATAAATTTTTTATATATTTTGGATACTAACCCTTTATCAGCTATTTGACTTGCAAATAAATATCTTCTCCCATTCCTTAGATTGTCTTTTAGTTTCCTGTGCTGTGCAGAAACTTTTAATTTTGACATGCTCCCAACAGTTTATTTTTGCTTTCATTTCTCTTGCCTCAGGAGACATAAGAAGTTGAATCAGTAAATGACAAACTCTTAACAAACAACATTCCAGGGCTAGATGGCTTCACAGGTAAATTCTACCAACATTTATTTTTTAAATTATTTATTTATTTATAAAGATTTATTTGAGAGAGAGAAAGAGAGAGAGAGTGAGTGCACAAATGGGGGCAGATGGAGAGGGGAAAGTAGACTCCCTGTTTAGTGTGGAGTCCAAAACAGGGCTCTATGTGGAACTCAATGTGGGGCTTAATCCCCAAACCCTGAGATCATGACCTGAGCCAAAGTAAGATGCTTAACTGACTGAGCCACCCAGGTGCCCTTCTACCAAACATTTAAAGTAGAGTTAAGACCTATTCTTCTCAAATTATTCCAAAAACATAGAGGAGGAAAAAAAGTTCTCAACTTCATTTTATGAGACCTGTATTACCCTGATACCAAAACAAGACAAAGACTACCAAAAAAGAGAAGTATAGGCCAGTGTCTCTGATGAACATAGATACAAAAATCTGTAACAAAATATTAGCAAAGTGAATCCAACCATACACAGAAAAAATCATTTACCACGATCATATGGGATACATTCCCGGGATGCAGGAGAAGTTCAGTATTCACAAATCGATGAACATGATAAACCAATACTCACAAATCGATAAATATGATGAAAACATGTGATTTATCATGAATGTGATTTATCATGAATGTGATTTATCATGAATCATGAATCAATGAAATGAAATGATCATTTCAATAGATGCAGAAAAAGCATTTGACAAAGTACAAATCCATTCACAATAAAAACCCTACACAAAGTAGGTTTAGAGGAAATGTACCTCAATATAATAAAGGCCATTTATTAAAAACACAGAGCCAACATCATACTCAATGGCAAAAAATTGAGAACTTTCCCCCAACATCAGGAACAAGACAAGGATGTCCACCTTTACCACTTTTATTCAACATAGTACTTAATGTCTTAGTCAGAGCAAGCATACAAGAAAAAAGAATAAAAGTCACCCAAATTGGTGTGGAAAAAATAATACTTTCATGTTAGCAGATGACATGATAGTTTATATAGAAAACACTGAAGGCTTCCCAAAAAATGACTAGAACTGATACATAAATTCAGGAAGGTTGCAAGATGATAAGCAGTTAACATACAGAAATCTGCTGCATTTCTATACACTAGTAGTGGAGCAACAGAAAGAGAAATTAAGAAAGCATTCCCATTTATAACTGTATGAAAAACAATAAGATACCTAGGAATAAACCTAACCAAAGAGGTGATAGATTTATGCTTAATAAACTATAAAACACTGACAAAAAAAATTGAAGATGACACAAACAAATGGAAAGATACTTCATGGTCATGAATTGGGAGAACAAATATTGTTAAAATGTTCATACTACCCAAAGCAATCTACAGATTTAATGCAATGCCTATCAAAATACTGACAGCATTTTTTGCAGAATTAGAATAAATAATCTTAAAATTTGTATGGAACCACAAAAGCCCTGAACAGCTAAAACAGTCTTGAAAAAGAAAAACAAATCTGGAGGTATCATAATACCACATTTCAAGTTATCCCACAAAGCTGTAGTAATTAAAATATTATGGCACTGCCACAAAAAGAGACACATAGATCAATAGAATAGAATAGAATGCCCAGAAACAAGCCTGTGATTATGTGGTCAATTAATCTTTGACAAAAGAGGCAAGAATATGCAATGGGAAAACTCTCTTCAACAAATGCCATTTGGAAAATTCGACAGCTACATGCAAAAGTAAATTAAATGGGACCATTTTCTTACACCGAACACAAAAATAAAACCAAAACAGACTAAAGACCTAAATGTGAGACCTGAAACGATCAAAATCTTAGAAGAGAACAAAGGCAGCAATTTCTCTAACATCAGCTATAGCAACATTAAAGACTTTTCATTTTTAAAGATAAGTTTGGAAAAGGTAGAATTTCATTTTTAAAATAATGTCTCCATCCTGGATTTTTATTTTTATTTATTATCATTATTTTTAAATTGTATTATTTTTTAAAAAGATTTTATTTGTGTATTTTGAGAGAGAGAGAGTGAGAGTGAGTGAAGAAGAGAGCATGAGCAGGGGAGAGGGGCAAAGGGAGAAGCAGTCTCCCCACTGATCAGGGAGCCGCCTCAACTCTGGGATCATGACCTGAGCTGAAGGCAGGCACTTAACCAACTGAGTCACCAGGCACCCTGAAATTTTATGTTTAAATAAAGTAAGTGTTGAGACTGACTGATAAAGCAGCCCTAAGGTAAATGTGTAATGTATTTACTCATTCCTTCTGAGGGAGTAGATTCATGAATTGTTATCATGAAATAAAATGTAATATGCTTTGTCCATTTCCTGTATTTTCAGCATTTTGAAAGCTTGGAAATTTTAGGGGCACCTAGGTGGCTCAGTTGGTTAAGCATCTGCCTTTTGCTCAGGTCCTGATCTTAGGGTCTTGGGATCAAGCCCTGCATCTGGCTTCCCTGCTCAGTGGGGAGTCTAGTCTGCTTCTTTCTCCCTTTCCCTCTGCTCCTCTCCCCTCACGCCCAGCTCATGCTCTCTCTCTCTCTCAAATAAATAAATAAAATCTTAAGAAAAAAGAAGCTTGGAAATTTTAGATGATCATTTCATTAAATGGAGATTTTTTTTTCCTGCTTAAATGGAGTATGGCATATAAGCATAGAACATGCCAACCACAAATATGAGAAAACATTTTGTTATCAGTAACTATGAGAATAAAATGTGCCCTATTTTTAGTTGTATCTATCTGGAATATATTTGTTTTCTGGTGAGAAATATACAGAGGATTGTAGCTGAGGTCATATGTTCATTTACTGTGATCAGTGGCCAAATAGAAGTGTTAATGTTGTGGTATCACTATTGCTAAGCATGGTTAAAGACATGGTATGATATTAAACACCAATAAAGCAACTAGTCAAATTTGTTATGCTGTAACTTTTGTCAATATGTTTTCTAAATCATTTTGGATTTTATGCATGTAATTCTGCTGCTTATTTAATAATGGCTTCTGGGGGCACCTGGGTAGCTCAGTGGGTTAAGGCCTCTGCCTTTGGCTTGGGTTGTGATCTTGGGGTCCTGGGATCGAGCCCCGCATTGGGCTCTCTGCTTGGCAGGGAGCCTGCTTCCTCCCACTCTCTCTGCTTGCCTCTCTGCCTACTTGTGATCTCTCTCTGTGTCAAATAAATAAATAAAATATTTTTTTTAAAAAATAAAGTAATGGCTTCTGAACTTCATCTTCCTGTTCCTACTCTAGTCAATTTATAATCTCATCTCTATAAAGAAGCAAGAGTAATCTATTTAAAATTTAGATTAGCTCATGGCACACCCATATTTAAAATACTTCAAAGATTTTCCAACACATTTAGAGCAAAAATTCAAAACCCCTTGCCATTTTAGTTTGTAGATAAAATAATCCAGTAAAGAAATTAGTTTTGGAAGAGAGGATAATTTATTACTTAATATATTCATTCAACAAATAATCTTTGGGTGTTTATTATGTATCAGGTGCTATTGTAGATACCTGGATAAACAAAAGAGATAAAAATACCCACCTGCACGGAGCTGATTTTCTAGTAGTGCAAGACAGGTAATCAACATAGTTGTATACAGCAAGTTAGAAGGTGATAACTGCTATAGAAAAACATATAAAAAAAGGGTAAAGTGAAGTAATAGGGCATATATGGCAATTTTTAAAAGGCTATTCAGGATAGACCTCATTAAGAAGCTGTAATTTCAGGGTGCCTGGGTGGCTCAGTGGGTTAAGCCTCTGCCTTCAGCTCAGGTCATGATCTCAGGGTCCTGGGATCGAGCCCCACATTGGGCTCCCTGCTCAGTGGGGAGCCTGCTCCCCCCCCACCCCGCCTACCTCTCTGCCTATTTGCAGTCTCTCTCTCTCTCTCTCTGTCAAATAAATAAATAAGATCTTTTAAAAATTATTAAAAAAAAGAAAAGAAGCTGTCATTTCAGTAAACAACAAGTGTTGGAGAGGATGTGGAGAAAGGGGAACCCTCTATAGACTGTTGGTGAGAATGCAAGTTGGTGCAGCCACTTTGGAAAACAGTGTGGAGATTCCTTAAGAAATGAAAAATAGAGCTACCCTATGGCCTGCATTTGCACTACTGGGTATTTACCCCAAAGATACAGATGTAGTGAAAAGAAGGGCCATCTATACTCCAATGTTCATAGCAGCAATGGCAACAGTTGCCAAACTGTGGAAAGAGCCAAGATGCCCTTCAACAGATGAATGGATAAAGAAGATATGGTCCATATATACAATGGAGAATTATGCCTCCATCAGAAAGGATGAATATCCAAATTTTGTATCAAAATGGATGGGACTGGAGGAGATTATGCTGAGTGAAGTAAGTCAGGCAGAGAGTCAATTATCATATGGTTTCACTTACTTGTGGAGCATAAGGAATAACATGGAGGACATTGGGTGAAGGAGAGGAGAACTGAGTTGGGGGAAATCGGAGGGGGAGATGAACCATGAAAGACTATGGACTCTAATAAACAAATTGAGGGTTTTGGAGGGGAGCCTGGTGGGGGGTATTAAGGAGGGCACATATCACATGGAGCACTGGGTGTGGTGCATAAACAATGAATCTTGGAAAACTGAAAATATAAAATAAAAAAAAAAACAAAAAAGTATACTGTCTACATGGAACTAATGTAACACTGTGTTAACTATACTGGAAAAAAAATTAAAAAAAAATGCACTGAAAAAGTACTACAAAAAAAAAGAAGCTGTCATTTGAGCAAATATTTGAGAGATGAGAATTAATCATGCTGTTATTTAGGGAAGGAACATTTCAGGTAGAGGGAATAGAGTGCAATCAACCGAAGGTGAAGGCAGAACTACCATATTTGAGGAACACTGATTTGCCTCATT
Source organism: Neogale vison (assembly GCF_020171115.1). Taxonomy (NCBI): domain Eukaryota; kingdom Metazoa; phylum Chordata; class Mammalia; order Carnivora; family Mustelidae; genus Neogale; species Neogale vison. The sequence goes on along the minus strand of NC_058091.1, from coordinate 196,096,616 downwards.
TGGGGAGAGGAGGCTTTTGAGCAAAGGAGTGGTTTTATCTGACTTAAGTGTTAACTTGTCTCTGTCTGCTCTAAGGCAGAGGGGAGCAATGGTAGAAGCAAAGAGATCAGTGAAAGAGGAATAGGTAGAAAGGGGATAGCTTGAAGTAAGAACTGTAGCAGTAGAGGTGGTAAGAAGTAGTTTGATTTTGGATTTGTTTTATAGGTAGAGAAACAAGCTATTTTAAAAGATTGGTTGTGGGATGCTGGCTGGATGGCTGAATGACAGAGAGTGAGGGGAATATCAAGGATGTCCAGGTTTTTGAGGGATGCATGGAGATTCAGGTCTGAGAGAGAAGTTGGATACTTGGTATTGTATTTGTCAAGTGAGGGATGTCTACTACATATCAAGGGAAAATGTTAATAGATATATCAGTCTGAAGTTCAAAAAGACACAAGACTAGAGAAATAAACCCTAGAAGTGAGTGTGGATAGAAAAGAAAATAGATCCAAGTACTACACTCTGGGGTAGTCCAGTCTTAAGAAGAACAAAATCCATGTGTGTGTGTGTGGGGTGGTGACAAGATCCCCTTCACAGCTGTTTGTTTACATATTGCTTGATTAACACTCGCTTTGAAAGTGAGAGAGGTTTCTCGTCGGTATAGAATAGTCTTGACACAGAATAGTTGCTCAATAAATATTTGTTAAATAAATAACAGCTAAGTAAATGAGAATGTTATGGATTTATGAAAACAATTTTGATGTTTTTCTTGCAGAATTGAAAGCTGAATCCATCTATTTATTCACAATCCATCAATCTATTTGGGATCTCATATTGAGAAACGTAGACCTCCTTTACTGGCACCAGACTGACTGCTTAGGAATTAAGTCCTGGTCTTAGTATTTGACTTGAGTCCCCCTCACCAGATAATATAGGTTTACTTTTTTTTTTTTCAGATTTTTAATTTATTTTATTATTTATTTGAGAGAGAGACAGTGAGAGAGAGCATGAAAGGCGAGAAGGTCAGAGGGAGAAGCAGACTCCCTATGGAGCTGGGAGCCCAATTCAGGACTCGATCCTGGGACTCCGGGATCATGACCTGAGATGAAGGCAATCGCCCAACCAACTGAGCCACCCAAGTGCCCTTTTAAAAAAAAAAATAGTCATATTGAAGGCAAAAATAAAACTCTCAATCATTTGTCACCGAAAAAGGTGACCCACATACATCTATTCTTCAGACTGACCAAAGGTAGACTCTAAGTTATAACCCTGTGAACTGGTGTACTCAGTCATTCTCTTTTGTCTTTTTACTATTATGAGTTAGGTGTTTGACCCAATGAAGGGAAGTGAGAGACTGATTCTGGGTTGGTGAGATCACCAGAGATTTAGTTTTTGAACTGGTGATTCCAACCAGTTTCTTTATGAAGACCATTTTAATAATTTCCCCCAAACTGAAAGACTTCCATCCCCCTCACCACCTCAGTCCTCATAGTCATTGGCAAGGGAGTTACAAGAGGTAAAATGATGTCAAATTCTTGACCAGACTTCAGGCTACAGTGAATGCCTAGATTTTGTGGTACCGTCATGATTCTCAGTCTCATAGTGGGAGATGACATCAATTTTCTGCTAAAGGCACTACCTGATTAGTTTTTAATTTTTTAAAAGACTTATTTATTTATTTATTTATTTGACAGAGAGAGAGAGAGACAACAAGAGAGGGAACACAAGCGGGGGGAGTGAGAGAGGGAGAAGTAGGTTCCCCGCTGAGCAGGGAGCCTGATGTGGGGCTCGATCAAGGACCCTGGGATCATGACCTGAGCTGAAGGCAGAGGCTTTAACCCACTGAGCCACCCAGGCACCCCTGCCTGATTAGTTCTTATAAGTTGGGAACCAGTTTCTCTGTTTATTGGGATGAGAGGCCAACCTGTGCTTTCAGACTGGCAATGCCATGCTGGTGTGTGTGGGTGCGTTGCAAATATGTATCTGTGTGACATTTAGGACACAGGCCTATGAGGGCAAGTTTGTGTCAAGAAAGATACTATTTCTGTCTTTCCTGTTTGGTGTTGTTCTAGAATTGGTGTTTTTCTAAGTTCATTTTACTAGGATCTCAAGCCATTTCTTCATAATTAGGTGGCTAAAGAATAGAGAGACCTACCTAATGAAAAATTATCTTTTATTAGAAAAGCAATGCATGTTCACTTCACTGTTTTAATAGTACACCAAGTATACAAATCTGAAACTGTTGCACTGTTCAAAGTCTGACTTTCTAGACTTCATTTATTTGTATATAAATATTTATATGCATATACTTAAAAAACACAAATGTATTGTAACTATAAATATCATTTGCTTCTTGTTTTTTTTCACTTAACAGAACTTCAAGGCACTGGGGTGTCCAGGTGGCTCCGTCAGTTAAATGTGTGCCTTTGGCTCAGGTCATGATCTTGAGGTCCTTGGGATGGGCATGTGTATAACTCTCTGCTCAGCAGGTAGTTTGCTTCTCCCTCTCCCACTGTGTGCGCTCTCTCTTGCTCACTCTCTCTCAAATAAAATCAATCAATCAATCAAATCTTAAAAAAAAAACCTCCAAAATTTCAAGGCACTGTCCTTTGTGTATATATGAATTAGACACATTGTTTTTAATAGCTATCTAATATCCCATTATAAAACAATTATTTACTAAACCCATATTTTAGGTATTAAGTTATTTATCTTATTTAAAAATTATATTTATAAAATATTTTTATATTAATAAAAATATTAATAGAAATTAAATATTTTTATTTTAATTATATTTAAAATATCATTTTAATAAACATCTTTGTATTTATACATTTACACACATTTACAAGTATGTTTGAACAATGAATTCCTAAGTTATATTATTTGATGTTTTGGTGGAAGAGTATAAATTGCAGAAAATGAGATTTAATTGAAATTTACTGTGGAGATAAATATCATCCTGAGGCACTGAGTATAACATGCAGTGGGTATTTTTACCTGCTTTTCCCTCACTTTTTGTTTTAAGGTTTTATGGCAAAACTTTAAGGTGTTTACTTTTCAGAGCTCTGCTTTCATAGTAGTACAGACTTTAAATATACTCTTGTTTTTTGTTTTGTTTTGTTTCCTTTTTTTTTTTTTTTTTTTTTTTGGTCTAGAAAGCCATGAACATACACATTGACCCATCTGGTCCTAGATCGAGGGCCACATGTTTATGTGTTTATGCTCTGCAATGTACCCCAGGCATTACCTATCTTCTTTATTGTTGTATTCTCACCATGTGTCTAGCAAAGTGTTGACAGTCACAAAATATCTGTTACTTAATTGAAAAATATAGCAAAACTGGAAAACTTCCATATGTTGTACCTAAATATTTTGCTCACAGTGAAACAAGAGTTCTAGAGCCAGGAGAAGTCTAAGTTCTTCCTAGCTACGATATAGAGCAACAAGAAAATTTAATAAATATCTAAGGAGTTAATTAATAATCGAACAATGCTATTTATATGCATTATTGCTTAATGATACTTCCTCTTTAGCTGACTTGCTTCCAATTTGAACTTTTAAACCAGTAAAGATTCACTTTAAAGTCTGTGGTCCCATTATATCTTGTGGTCACGTGTACTCCAAGGCTGCTTATCTTGCCAATGAGAACTGTGCCTGTTGAGCTATATTTGGATGGGCTGGGTAGAGATGATGACCATTTTGCTACAGTTAGTCTATTTCTTGTGTCACCATGCAATGCTGATAGCTGTGGTTATCAGCCATGCCAGCAGGAACCAAAACTCTTTATTGCACCACTTACTTTACATATTTCTCTCAAAAGTTGGCAGATAAAAATGTGGTTGAAGCATCATTACTTTTCCTTTCCGAGTAATGGCAACAAACAAAAACAAACACCTCCTTACCCTCCAGAAGCGTGGAGAAGTTAGTATCCCCTTGTATTTGTTCTTCTTTTACCTCTTCCCATTCAGGCACTCATGATAGTATAAAAATTCTTTCTATTCCTTTAATTTGTGCTAAAGCTGGGAGTAATGGTTGTCACTGATAGTAATGAGCTGTAAGCTTTTTAAGCATATGTTAAGTATACATAGCTTTGCAACACCTTTTTTTAAAACAGAGGTAAGCTATTTGTTAGTTTACATCTCTCCATGGCTCTGGAAGATGTAAACAATTGAGTCTAGAAGGGATTTTAGAAATTTGCTTCACTACATATGATCATTTCCATATAATTTTTAACCATTTTGTAAAACTTTGGGATTGTAATATTCAGAGATAATGATATAATTTTTCTCATCCCTACCTACACTGTTAAACAATACAAAGTACACTAATTCTACTGGTTTTTTGGTATAAAAATTTTACACTTCTAAATTTTGAATTGTTATTTATACTTTGTTAGTATCCAGTAGAGAAAATGGAAAGTAGTTTATGTGTAGGTATAAAATAGTGTAGCAGTCAAGCATAAAATCTCACCGGGTGCTTCAATTATTTGTTTCTTTACTCCTGTAAACCAGAGGTTAGATCCGGCCCCAGAGGTTTAGCCCTTGTGTCCCTAAAATCTGCTTAAAACCTTTTCACAAACCTAGAGTCTCTTTACCAGTTAAAAAGCAGGTTGTGTATTTATAGCCTTCATGGTCTCAGGAAATGATTCAACCTTCTCTTGAAAGTGATGCAGTGGGAAAGAAAATTCCCCTAACAATTCTGGCATTAGATTTCTGACAGACTTTAGTTTACAGAACAGAATCATAGCTATGATTAAACAATTTCAAATGTTTTCAGACCCACAACACATTGGGTATCTTTCAGAGCCAGTTATCATGTTGTCATATTTTAAAATCAAGGGAGAAATTATGAAGCCATTCGGTATTCTCTAGAGTTTTAATTAGCCATTAGTTTATCCATTAACAAACATTTCTTGAGCATCTATAATGTCTCAAGCATTATTCTAGAGGCTTAGGATATGTGAGTGCACAAAGTAGACAAAAGCCTTTTCCTTCATAAAGTATTTAGGAATTGTTTACCTTTCTTTACACGAAATAGGCAAGTAATAAAATATGTTGGAAGTTTTTAAGCGCTTTGTGAAGAAAGAGAAAAGTAGAGTAGGGTAAAGGGGAGTGGAAATGCTGGGATGTGGGAAGGGATGGTGGATAAAGAGGGCGTTGCAATTTGGAATAGTGTGATCAGAGCTGGGCTTATTATGAAGCTGACAGTTGAGCAAAGGCTTGAAGAAGTGCAAGAGGTAGCTTAAGATATTAGGGGCAGAGCATTCTAAACATGAAGACAGTTCATGCAAGGGCACTGAAGTGGGAGTGCTGGCATATCCAAGAAGCCAGTGTGGCTGGAGTAGAAATGGTGAGAGGAGAAGTTACTAAAATTGTGTTCAGAGTGGAAAGAGATGAATGGGCCATTGCAGGGACTTTGACTTTTCCTAGGAATGAGATCAAGGTTTTGGGCAAAGCAGTGACATGAACGATGTCTCTGGAGCTGCTATTCTGAGAATAGACAGCAGGGGGCTAGAATGTCCTTCTAGTCGGGACTCAAGAACAAGGAAGAGCAAGGGAGAGCTGTTAGTAGCTTGGTCCAGGGCAGTAACAGTGACAGTGTGCCAAGTAGTTGAATTCTGGATATATCTTGAAAGTAGTAGCATCTACTGAATTTCTTGATAGATGATATAAGGGAAGAGATGTGTGTAGTAGGCTCTTGTGAGACAGTATGCGCTCACTTGAGCCTACTGTGTCTGAGCTATATAAATTAGAACTAATCTTTACAATATTAATGGCACCTCTGGAGTCTTAAGGCAGACTTAGACATATGGGCACCAAATCGTATGTCTGTACATGTGCTTAGACCATGGACAGTAATTAAGCTATTAAATTTTGTATGACAGGGATTTTTTTTTAAGGTGAATATGGTCTTGATAGGAAATAAACTGTAGGATAATCCCAGAGACAGAGACATTTTTTCTTTCATTTTCCTGTTTTTGCTTGTTTATTTTGAATGAATATCACATTTTACTTTAAGTTGGATACTTACTGACTGAGAACAACCATTGGTGACTTTGATTTTTGCTTCTAAGACATTTTGGTTTAAACCAATGCCTTTGAAATCTGTATATTCTTTTTTATGTTAACCCATTGAAATACTTATTTAGCAAGTTCATTTTAGAGTCCAATTAATAGTGTCTTGTGGTTTTATAATATGAAGTCTGGCTTTATGAAAAATGATGATATATTTAATAGAAGATATTTTGTTATATGTAGTGGTAGTGATGCTTTTTACCAACTGTGCTGTGTTAAATCCTATCTTGAATATTAAGTATTTAGTCCACGTATTGCCACAATATACTCTGGTCTTGTAATCCTTTACAGACAAATTGGGTGAAATGAATGTAATACAAATCTGACCAGCCCTGGGGGTATTAATTATATTGCAGAATGAACTCAAGCTCAGATATACGTTTCCAAATTGCCCTTTTCATGGAAAGTGATTACTCAAGATTGGAAATCATATGAAATGCTGTAGTTCATTAGATTTGTTATATTATGAAAACTGATAAAAGAAAATAAGAAAATGGATTGTTTTCCATGATTCGTGGAACAATAGCACATTACTATCATTGAATTTTAAATCTTATTCTCATATGATTTAAAACTATATTTACCAGTTTAAAAATGTTTTATTTGGTAATAAAATAGACATACAGTTAAATGTATGGATATTAATTTTATAGTTAATAAACTTTGACAATTGTAAGAACCCAAATAACCATCACCCCACCATAGACCAGCACTATCCAACAGAACTTTCTGAGATGGTGATAATGTCCTGTATCTGTGCTGCCAAAGTAGTAGCCACTACACACATGTGATTTTTGAGCATTTGAGATGTAGTAGTCTGCCTCAGGAACTGAATTTTTAATATAATTTGAAGTATTTTAAATTTAATTTGTATGACCACATGTACTAGCGGTTACAGTGGTTACTAGTGATTACGGTATGGGAATGTAGGGCCCCAGATAGTTCTCAACTGGGGCTGTAGGAGAGAATTAAACCCTAAAGGTGATGGCGTATACTATTTTTAATGAATTAACTTACCTCTTGTGCATCTAGGTTGTCATTGTGCATCTCCTAATATCAGGAGAACTAGAACAATAGTCACTCAGATAATTTTATGTGAGACTTGATTCTTTCACAGCACTAAGTTGAAGAAGAGTGTCTTAAAAATTTTCCCCATTTTCTTTTCCAGTCAATACCAGCCCCAAATGACAACCATAATTCTTTTATTTATCTCCATTAACTACTTTTGCCTGTTTATAGATTTTGTATAAATGGAAATAGATACTGTATTTTCTTTTGTGACAGTCTCTGTCATTCAATATAATGTTGTATCAATAGTACATTCCTCTCTATATTGCTACATATCATGTAATATATCCATAATGTCAACATAACAAAATATATTTATCCATTCTCCAGATGTGCCCATTTTATCAGCATAAAATTTTTCAAGCATCTTCTTATTAACATTTCAAAGGCTGTATTATCTGTAATAATATCTTTGTTTCATTTTTGATGTTGGTAATATACTTAATTGGTCTTGTTAGGACATTATCAATTTATTAAAGAGACAACTTTGGTGTTCTTAATTTTCTTTATCTTTTAATATTTTACTTATTTCTGCTTCTATCTTTGTTATTCCTTCCTTTTGTTTATGTTTAAAATAAAATTCATTAAAACAAACTAATTCTATTTTTTCTCCTACCCTTTCATTTACTATATAAATTCTTAGCTATGCTTTGAAATATCAGTTCCTTCCATTTTTTTAATTGATTTTTCATATATTCATCAAACATCTGGCTACTCCATGGAAGGTACTAGGATAAGCAACAGTGAACATGATAGACATAATCCTTGCCCTTTTGCAATCATTATTTTGTTGACCAGGTGGAAATCAGAAAAGAAATTGCAAGGATGGTAGTTACCATGATGGAGAACTGCAGAAAAATCTGAGAGTTTACAACAGGGGGCTTACATAGATTGGGAAAAATCATCCTGAGGAAATGCAGCTTGAGATGAGCATGGCTGGGAGTTAGCTTGATGAAAGAGGAGCAGAGAGGAGAACACTACAGGCAGGAGGAACAGATGGGCAAGACACAGGAATGAGAAGGGGCAAGGATGAGGAGTGAAGGAAGGCCAATGTGGATGGGATGTGGAAATGAGAAGGTGTGCAGCTTGGGATGAAGCTTGAGAAAGAGATGGGGCAAGATCACATGGTCTTACAGTCCATGTGGATAATTTTAGGTTTACCTTAATTAAGGATAATGGGGAATCACTGAAAACTTCTAAGCTGAGGAAGCACATCTGGTTTGCATTTCATCACTCATTCCGGTTACTGTAGATGTATGTTGAATGTAGACAGAAGGCAAATATTTATGAATAAAGGCTAAATGGGAAGCAATTGTAGGTGAGACATGATGTGATAAGGATCAGAGTATATTCAGAATTCCTTGTGCCCCAGTAACTAGTTCCTGTTAAAATGGAACTCAAAGTGATGTAATACCATGATTTTTATAAAATGCTTTCTTTGAGCTAACACTCCTTTCAAGCCAGATACACTAGTCAGTCTATTTCTTTCATCTTATAAATATTGAATATAAAGTGCTCAAATATGAGACTAACACTTTTATTCTGTATTGTGAGAAGTCAGACTGGGGTGACTGCAAAATGTAGGTCACCTATAAAACTCAACTTTGTAAGAAGACTTCTGAAATATAAAGTAGAAGAAAAATTCTGTTCTGTGTTGACAATTGAATTGCATAATTTTTCTGACAGCTTCACTTTTACGTGGAATTTTTGAACATTTAAAATTGAAGTGGAATTGCTTCTCGGCCTTTTGGCTAAGATCAAGTGTAAAACTGAAGTGGAAAGTTTGTTGGTGTCTCAAATCTTTAATAAAAATAGTTTTTTCAAATAAGTTTTGAATGTGAATTTAAGCATTAACTTATTTTTTTAAATTGCCAAAATTCAATATTAGCACAAATTCAGTTATTCATACATATACCTAAAGTGTTGTATCTATTTCTCTCTCTCTCTGTCATCTGTTTATCTATATGCCAATTATCTTAAAAAATTATCATAAAGTTTGTCCTTAATGGTTATTTAATGATTATGCTGGCTAGAAATGAGACTTCAGCAATATATTTATATTTGAAAAGTTGTTTTTAATTTTTTGTAACTTACATTAACAATTTTTTATTTTATTTATTTATTTTTTAAACAGAAAGCCTATGAGTACCATTTAAATGACTTTTTTCCTTTTGGATATGAATGGGAAATTAAGAAAATCTAGCTCATCCTTATTTAGGACACAATGGGAGCTAAATAGATTAGGTTCTCAGTGGGATTTATCATCTTCAATACATTAAAGCACAAAGTAAATGGTCAATTTTGTCTAAGAATAAGTCAGCAGATTTTAATGTTATCAAGCTATCATTGATTACTCAGATTATAAAAGATGAATAACCTTATGATCATTCCATTTTCTAAAGATTTTTTAAAAATACATTTTGAGGAGGAGGAGTCAAGATGGCGGAGAAGTAGCAGGCTGACACTACTTCAGCTAGCAGGAGATCAGCTAGATAGCTTATCTAAAGATTGCAAACACCTGCAAATCCATCGGCAGATCGAAGAGAAGAACAGCAATTCTGGAAACAGAAAAACAACCACTTTCTGAAAGGTAGGACTGGTGGAGAAGTGAATCCAAAGCGACGGGAAGACAGACCCCGGGGGGAGGGGCCAGCTCCCGGCAAGCGGCGGGGCAACGGAGCACAAAATCAGGACTTTTAAAAGTCTGTTCCGCTGAAGGACATCGCTCCAGAGGCTAAACTGGGGCAAAGCCCACGCGGGGTCAGCGTGGCCTCAGGTCCCGCAGGGTCACAGAAGGATCGGGGATGTCTGAGTGTTGCAGAGCTTGCGGGTATCGGAACTGGGAAGCCAGCTACAGAGACAGAGCCAACAGTAAGCTCGCAGCTCGGTGTTACCTTGAACTGGCCACAGGCTCGGTGAGCTCGGAGCGCGGCCAGAGGTCAGGCAATTGGGAGTTACTGGGCGCTGTTCTCTGGGGGCGCACTGGGTAGTGGGGCCCCGGGCTCCTGGCTCCTCCGGGCTGGAGACCAGGAGGCCGCCATTTATATTCCCGTCCTCCGGAACTCTACGGAAAGCGCTCAGGGAACAAAAGCTCCTGAAAGCAAACCCGAGTGGATTACTCAGCCTGGCCCCTGGTAAGGGCAGTGCAATTCCGCCTGGGGCAAAGACACTTGAGAATCATTACAACAGGCCCCTCCCCCAGAAGATCAACAAGAAATCCTGCCAAGACCAAGTTCACCTACCAAGGAGTGCAGTTTCAATACCAAGGAGAGCAGCAGAATTCCAGAGGAGGAGAAAGCAAAGCATGGAACTCATGGCTTTCTCCCTGTGATTTTTTAGTCTTGCAGTTAATTTAATTTTTCTCTTCTTCTGCTAAATTTTTTTTTAAACTTTTACCCTTTTCTTTTTTACTGTTTTTAAACTAGTTTATCTAATATATATATATTTTCTTTTTTATACTTTTATTTATTCATTTTCTTTTTTTTAATTCTTTTTTTTTCTTTTTCTTTCTTTTTGAACCTCTTTTTATCCCCTTTCTCCCCAGTCACAATTTGGGATCTCTTCTGATTTGCTTAAAGCATATTTTCCTGGGGTTGTTGCCACCCTTTTAGTATTTTACTTGCTCCTTCATATACTCTTAGCTGGACAAAATGACAAGGTGGAAAAATTCACCACAAAAAAAAGAACAAGAGGCAGTACCGAAGGCTAGGGACCTAATCAATATAGACATTGGTAATATGTCAGATCTAGAGTTCAGAATGACAATTCTCAAGGTTCTAGCTGAGCTAGAAAAAGGCATGGAAGATATTAGAGAAACCCTCTCCGGAGATATAAAAGCCCTTTCTGGAGAAATAAAAGAACTAAAATCTAACCAAGTTGAAATAAAAAAAAGCTATTAATGAGGTGCAATCAAAAATGGAGGCTCTCACTGCTAGGATAAATGAGGCAGAAGAAAGAATTAGCGATATAGAAGACCAAATGACAGAGAATAAAGAAGCTGAGCAAAAGAGGGACAAACAGCTACTGGACCACGAGGGGAGAATTCGAGAGATAAGTGACACCATAAGATGAAACAACATTAGAATAATTTGGATTCCAGAAGAAGAAGAAAGGGAGAGGGGAGCAGAAGGTATACTGGAGAGAATTATTGGGGAGAATTTCCCCAATATGGCAAAGGGAACGAGCATCAAAATTCAGGAGGTTCAGAGAACGCCCCTCAAAATCAATAAGAATAGGCCCACACCCCGTCACCTAATAGTAAAATTTACAAGCCTTGGTGAAGAGAAAATCCTGAAAGCAGCCCGGGAAAAGAAGTCTGTAATATACAATGGTAAAAATATTAGATTGGCAGCTGACTTATCCACAGAGACCTGGTAGGCCAGAAAGATATATTCAGAGCACTAAACGAGAAAAACATGCAGCCAAGAATAATATATCCGGCTAGGCTATCATTGAAAATAGAAGGAGAGATTAAAAGCTTCCAGGACAAACAAAAACTGAAAGAATTTGCAAACACCAAACCAGCTCTACAGGAAATACTGAAAGGGGTCCTCTAGGCAAAGAGAGAGCCTACAAGTGGTAGATAAGAAAGGAACAGAGACAATATACAGTAACAGTCACCTTACAGGCAATACAATGGCACTAAATTCATATCTCTCAATAGTTACCCTGAATGTTAATGGGCTAAATGCCCCAATCAACAGACACAGGGTATCAGAATGGATAAAGAAACAAAACCCATCTATATGTTGCCTTCAAGAAACTCATTTTAAGCACGAAGACACCTCCAGATTTAAAGTGAGGGGGTTGAAAAGAATTTACCGTGCTAATGGACATCAGAAGAAAGCAGGAGTGGCAATCCTTATATCAGATCAATTAGATTTTAAGCCAAAGACTATAATAAGAGATGAGGAAGGACACTATATCATACTCAAAAGGTCTGTCCAACAAGAAGATCTAACAATTTTAAATATCTCTGCCCCCAACATGGGAGCAGCCAACTATATAAACCAATTAATAACAAAATCAAAAAAACACATCAACAATAATACAATAATAGTAGGGGACTTTAACACTCCCCTCACTGAAATGTAGATCATCCAAGCAAAAGATAAACAAGGAAATAAAGGCCTTAAATGACACACTGGACCAGATGGACATCACAGATATATTCAGAACATTTCATCCGAAAGCAACAGAATACACATTCTTCTCTAGTGCACATGGAACATTCTCCAGAATAGATCACATCCTCAGTCCTAAATCAGAACTCAACCGGTATCAAAAGATTGGGATCATTCCCTGCATATTTTCAGACCGCAATGCTCTGAAGCTAGAACTCAACCACAAGAGGAGGTTTGGAAAGAACCCAAATACATGGAGACTAAACAGCATCCTTCTAAAGAATGAATGGGTCAACAGGGAAATTAAAGAAGAATTGAAAAAAATCATGGAAACAAATGAAAATGAAAATACAACGGTTCAAAATCTTTGGGACACAACAAAGGCAGTCCTGAGAGGAAAATATATAGCAGTACAAGCCTTTCTCAAGAAACAAGAAAGGTCTCAAGTACACAACCTAACCCTACACCTAAAGGAGCTGGAGAAAGAACAAGAAAGAAACCCTATACCCAGCAGTAGAAGAGAAATTGTAAAGATCAGAGCAGAAATTAATGAAATAGAAACCAAAAAAACAATAGAACAAATCAACGAAACTAGGAGCTGGTTCTTTGAAAGAATTAATAAAATTGATAAACCCCTGGCCAGACTTATCAAAAAGAAAAGAGAAAGGACCCAAATAAATAAAATCATGAAAGAGGAGAAATCACAACTAATACCAAAGAAATACAAACTATTATAAGAACATACTATGAGCAACTCTACGCCAACAAATTTGACAATCTGGAAGAAATGGATGCATTCCTAGAAACATATAAACTGAACATATAAACACAACTGAACCAGGAAGAAATAGAAAGCCTGAACAGAACCATAACCAGTAAGGAGATTGAAACAGTCATTAAAAATCTCCAAACAAACTAAAGCCCAGGGCCAGACGGCTTCCCGGGGAATTCTACCAAACATTTAAAGAACTAATTCCTATTCTCCTGAAACTCTTCCAAAAAATAGAAATGGAAGGAAAACTTCCAAATTCATTTTATGAGGCCAGCATCACCTTGATCCCAAAACCAGACAAGGATCCCATCAAAAAAGAGAGCTATAGACCAATATCCTTGATGAACACAGATGCGAAAATTCTCACCAAAATACTAGCCAATAGGATTCAACAGTACATTAAAAGGATTATTCACCTGGGATTTATCCCAGGGCTGCAAGGTTGGTTCAACATCCGCAAATCAGTCAATGTGATACAACACATCAATAAAAGAAAGAACAAGAACCATATGATACTCTCAATAGTTGCTGAAAAAGCATTTGACAAAGTACAGCATCCCTTCCTGATCAAAACCCTTCAAAGTGTAGGGATAGAGGGCACATACCTCAATATCATCAAAGCCATCTATGAAAAACCCACTGCAAATATCATTCTCAATGGAGAAAAACTGAAAGCTTTTCCACTAAGGTCAGGAACACGGCAGGGATGTCCATTATCACCACTGCTATTCAACATAGTACTAGAAGTCCTAGCCTCAGCAATCAGACAACAAAAGGAAATTAAAGGCATCCAAATCGGCAAAGAAGAAGTCAAATTATCACTCTTCGCAGATGATATGATACTCTATGTGGAAAACCCAAAAGACTCCACTCCAAAACTGCTAGAACTTGTACAAGAATTCAGTAAAGTGTCAGGATATAAGATCAATGCACAGAAATCAGTTGCATTTCTCTACACCAACATCAAGACAGAAGAAAGAGATATTAAGGAGTCAATCCCATTTACAATTGCATCCCAAACCATCAGATACCTAGGAATAAACCTAACCAAAGAGGCTAAGAATCTATACTCAGAAAACTATAAAGTACTCATGAAGGAAATTGAGGAAGACACAAAGAAATGGAAAAATGTTCCATGCTCCTGGATTGGAAGAATAAATATTGTGAAAATGTCTATGCTACCTAAAGCAATCTACACATTTAATGCAATTCCTATCAAAGTACCATCCATCTTTTTCAAAGAAATGGAACAAATAATTCTAAAATTTATATGGAACCAGAAAAGACCTCGAATAGCCAAAGGGATATTGAAAAAGAAAGCCAAAGTTGGTGGCATCAGAATTCTGGACTTCAAGCTCTATTACAAAGCTGTCATCATCAAGACAGCATGGTACTGGCACAAAAACAGACACACAGATCAATGGAACAGAATAGAGAGCCCAGAAATAGACCCTCAACTCTATGGTCAACTCATCATTGACAAAGCAGGAAAGAATGTCTAATGGAAAAAAGACAGCCTCTTCAATAAATGGTGTTGGGAAAATTGGTTCATTTCCTTACACCACACACAAAAATAGACTCAAAATGGATGAAGGACCTCAATGTGAGAAAGGAATCCATCCAAATCCTTGAGGAGAACACAGGCAGCAACCTCTTCGACCTCAGCTGCAGCAACATCTTCCTAGGAATATCGCCAAAGGCAAGGGAAGCAAGGGTAAAAATGAACTATTGGGATTTCATCAAGATCAAAAGATTTTGCACAGCAAAGGAAACAGTTAACAAAATCAAAAGACAGCTGACAGAATGGGAGAAGATATTTGCAAATGACATATCAGATAAAGGACTAGTGTCCAAAATCTATAAAGAACTTAGCAAACTCAACAACCAAAGAACAAATAATCCAATCAAGAAATGGGCAGAGGACATGAACAGACGTTTCTGCAAAGAAGACATCCAGATGGCCAACAGACACATGAAAAAGTGCTCCATATCACTCAGCATCAGGGAAATACAAATCAAAACCACAATGAGATATCACCTCACACCAGTCAGAATGGCTAAAATCAACAGGTCAGGAAATGACAGATGCTGGCGAGGATGTGGAGAAAGGGGAACCCTCCTACACTGTTGGTGGGAATGCAAGCTGGTGCAACCACTCTGGAAAACAGCATGGAGGTTCCTCAAGATGTTGAAAATAGAACTGCCCTATGACCCAGCAATTGCACTACTGGGTATTTACCCTAAAGATACAAACGTAGTGATCCGAAGGGGCACGTGCACTCGAATGTTTATAGCAGCAATGTTCACAATAGCCAAACTATGGAAAGAACCTAGATGTCCATCAACAGATGAATGGATAAAGAAGAGGTGGTATATATACACAATGGAATCCTATGCAGCCATCAAAAGAAATGAAATCTTGCCATTTGCGACAACATGGATGGAACTAGAGCATATCATGCTTAGCGAAATAAGTCAAGCAGAGAAAGACAACTATTATATGATCTCCCTGATATGAGGAAGTGGTGATGCAACATGGGGGCTTAAGTGGGTAGGAGAAGAATAAATGAAACAAGATGGGATTGGGAGAGAATCAGACCATAAGTGACTCTTAATCTCACAAAACAAACTGAGGGTTGTTGGGGGGGGGGGTTTGGAGATGGGGGATGGGGTTATGGAAATTGGGGAGGGTATGTTCTTTGGTGAGTGCTGTGAAGTGTGTAAACCTGGCGATTCACAGACCTGTACCCCTGGGGATAAAAATATATGTTTATAAAAATAAAAAATTAAAAAAAATACATTTTGAAAGGCAGATATATTTTTAAAAGATCATGCCTACAATAAGTAAATTATGTAGTTATAGAATATTAGAAAATAGTTGATGAATAAAAAGGCACATTCTAGGAGTTCAACAGTAGAAAGAACAGAAGAGTTCTTTTTTTAAAAGATTTTATTTATTTATTTGACAGAGAGATGAAGAGAGAGCACAAGTAGGCAGAGCTATAGGCAGAGAGAGAGGAAGAAGCAGGCTCTCTGCTGAGGAGGGAGCCTGACATGGGGCTTAATCCCAGGACACTGGGATCATCACCTGAGTGGAAGGCAGCGACTTAACCAACTGAGCCACACAGGTGCCCCAGAAGAGTTCTTTTTTGGTTTGTTTTTAATATAGGAGAAAAGGGATATAGATGTATTAAAATTATTTTCATAAGTCAGAGAGAGACAAATACCATTTGATTTCACTCATACGTGGAATTTAAGAAAAAAAAAACAGATGAACACAGGGGAAGGGAAAAAAATAGAGAGGGAAGCAAACCATAAGAGACTTTTAACTATGGAGAATAGAGTTGCTGGTGGGAGGCAGTTGGGCTAAATGGGTGATGGGTATTAAGGAGGGCATTTGTATTGAGCACTGTGTGCTACGTGAAAGTAATTATTCACTAAATTCTACTCCTGAAACCAGTATTATACCACATATTAACTAACTAGAATTTAAATAAAAATTGAGGCCCCCCAAATTAATAAAGTCAATCCTCTAACTCTCTCCATTGTATTTAAGAAATAATTGTGTTTATAGAAATACCTTCAAGTTGGTTTCTACGCTTTTTGATTTTACAAACTTAATTTACTTTGTGTGGCATTCATCTAGCAAAGGTACATAAATATAAACATTAAAGTTTGACCTGTTATGTTGTGTATAGTTGCACACCTGTTTGTGTTCTAAAAAACTAAGGTTATATACCTGGGTTATTTTTTTTTAACTATACATAATCATGGAAACTAAACAGGAATTAATCAACACATTTCATTAAGTCCTGATACCCGGTAAACCTTGCCTCTGGCTGGCCATGAGTCAACGACTATGGGTTAAAGACTATAAATTCTTATTGCCATCTAAGTACCATCGGATGGATGTTTTTGTAAGTAGTTCAACTGCATTTTCCCAGCAATTCACTTGAACAACAAAAGTAATCTTTAAAGAATTAAATGGTAAAACATAGTATGCAATTAGAAAATAAACAAAATTATCTTTCAGGGGACGGTTTCTGTCAGTTGAAACAGTTAACATTGGCTTCTTTCTCCCTGCTCCAAAGCAGTCTTGTCTTTCATTGGCTTCCGAGAATGTGTTTAGTCTTGAACTGTGTAGAGGTGAAACAACAAGGCTACCAGCAGCGCTGAGATGGCTGGGATCACCCAGTTGGTCCACCTCCTGGAATTAGAAACAAGTAGTAATGAGAGTTTCTGGAGGCTTGGTTATCCTTGATCTGTCATCTGGATGAGTGGTGTATGATTGGACATTTCTTGAACATCTGTAATGGGCCCGACATCCTCAAAAATTTTCAGTCGCATCCTCTCCAGCTTGTTCCCTTAAGACTTCTTCCCCACCAGGGTGCTCCTCTGAAAGCTTGGTCAAATCATACACCTTATGGTACAGGATCAGCCAAGTGCTTTTGCTGTGGTTGTGCTTCTGGATATTTTCCAGGGAGTAGTACTTGATGGTCTGGTCCAACTGCCCAGCCCTTTCAGAACACAGCCAGCCTCAGGTATTGCAGAGACCAGACTGCCCCCACCCCCCAACCCTGGTGCAGCGGAGTATGCATCTCAGCTAGCTGGGCCCCAGACATTCCTGGCATTGTAGCCCCACACCCAGAGCCCCATTTTCTAGAAATTTTGCTGGTATTTTTTTTTTAAGATTTTATTTACTTATTTGATAGAGGTCACAAGTAGGCAGCGAGGCAGGCAGAGAGAGAGAGGGAAGTAGGCTCCCCACTGAGCAGAGAGCCTGATGTGGGGCTCAATCCCAGGATTCTGGGATCATGACCCCAGCTGAAGGCAGAGGCTTTAACCCACTGAGCCACCCAGGCGCCCCTTTTGCTGGTATTTTTAAAGAACAATTCAGAATAGCAGAATATTGACAAGTCTTATTTCAGAAGATTTTTTTGAAGATCAAATATTAAGATATTAATTGAAAATTATTTTATATTGCTTTAACATATTCAAAGTTAATGATTAGCTTACTTAAGTATTAGTGATAGTATAGCATTTATTTTTAGCATACATTTTGGATTTTGCATAACCCTTAATACAGAAACAAGCTACATCTTCTTTCTTTCTATGACTATAATGTAGAATTGCATTCCTGGAGTGTGTGATTTTATGGATATTTTCTAATTCAGTATTTCTTAAATGTCATTCTACCATAATACATTTTCACTAGTTCATAATACAGCAAAACAGGACACTTTCGTAGTCCTACTGTTTCATAGTCCTACTTCCCCTAATCATACATTTAAGAAATATCCTCTATTTTGAGATTGTATGATTTAAGAAATATGATTATATGATTAATGAAGTAGTCTCTATTTTGAGATTATGCTCTTACTGTTATGAATTTCCATAATCCTGTTACTTAGAAATTATGGTAATTATAGGTGGTGGTTGGCATAGATTTATAAGATATACTTATTTGACCAAATAAAATGTCTGTAACACTTGGTCAGACCTATAAATATTTAATTTTGGAATTTCACCAGTCCTTCAAACTTAGAGGATTAAGAACTACTAATTCAATTATTATGTAGTTCTTCAAAATCCTAAGCAAAGAAAAAAAATTCTAAAAAGCTCACCTAAAGGAAATCTGTGTTCACATAGTGATAAAAACGTAATCTGTTTGAAAACAAATGTTCAGTTCTGATTCTAGTAATTATTAACCCTCATTTTTATCTCTATCCTTAGGTAGAGTTGGTCCTCTGTACTGATGTAGTTTTTAATTAACTAATTTTTAGATTTTACTTATTTGAGAGAGAGAGAGAAACAGTGTATGAGAGAGGGGAGGGTCTGAAGGAGAAGCAGACTCCCTACTGAGTGGGGAGCCTGATGGGCTCCATCCCAGGATCCTGGGAACATAACCCAAGCTGAAGGCAGATGCTTGGGCTAATTGACAGAGCCCCCAGGTGCCTCCTGATGTAGCTATTGGTCAGACTTCTGGATTTCATTTAGGTTGATCAACTTTATTTTGAAATTTAGGTGCAGTGAATTGAACTAACGCTATTTTTCAGTCCATGGCTTATCTTTCTCATTGGTCTCTTCAAAGCTTTCTCTCTTTCCTTCTTTCTCTTTTTTCTCTCATACATCACTTTCATTTCCCCCTCTTTGAATACTAAATGTTTTTAATCTATGTATTTTAATTTTGAATATGTTCCCCCCAAGCATATTGTTCTATATGAATATATTCTCAATTAATGTAAGTAGTATTATCTTATATTTTTCATTTTCTTTCTTTTAAAATTGAGTCTTCCTTTTTGAGATTGTTCATGTTGTTAATTATACATCTAATGTAGCTTCTAACCACTGCTTACAATTCCATAGTCTGTGACAAGAACTTAGAAGATTTCTTAAACTTAAAAACCGGGAATGAGGGGCACCTGGGTGGCTCAGTGGGTTAAAGCTTCTGCCTTTGGCTCAGGTCATGATCCCAGGGTCCTAAGATAGAGCCCCGCATCGGGTTCTCTGCTCAGCAGGGAGCCTGCCTCTTCCTCTCTCTCTGCCTGCCTTTTTGCCTACTTGTGATCTCTGTCTGTCAAAAAACAAAACAAAACAAAAAAATGGGAATGATAACATTGCCTGAAATTAAATATTCTGTTCAATTAGGGACTCCTTGGACAACAGTCACTGATTGGAAGTAGAAAGCTACTTGCAAAATCCAATAATAACTGAGGTTTAATATTTAAAATATGCAAGTGACTCTTGCAAATCAACTAGAAAAATACACCCCAGGAAAAGGTAAAAATAGATTGACACAAAACTTAAAGAAGAACAAACTTAGAAAATTAAGAGGCCTGTGATAAGATGGTCATAATAATGAGTAACATAAGAAATGCTAATTAAAGAAACACTGAAGCTATGACTTTAAATCACTAGACCAGCAGACATTAGAAAGATGGATACTAGCAGCTGAGACCTGAAGGTGTAAGAATTCTATTGCACTCCTGGTGTTAGTGGAGAACAATGTAGCATGACTTATTTAGAAGAAGCGTGAGTGTAGACTCAACCATTCTACTTCTGAGTATATATCTAAGGAGAACTGAAGGGATATTCTTTGTGGAAATGTTTGTGGAGGCGAGCTGGAAGCACCCTGGATGTCTATTATCTGGGCAGGGACAGATAAACCTGGATGTCATCACTAAGACAGTGGGTACATAAAATGTGGAGGATATGGGTGTTCAAATGTCAGCCATCATAAAAGAGTTCTTTGATATTTAAAATAGTTTGTATTTTTCTGATTTTAAATTGGAAGTCCTTTAAAGTGCCTATAGGTCACATAAGAAAAGAAAAGTGCTATATGTGGGATTTAAATAAACCCAAAAGTACAAAAACCAAGCTCATAGATGGAGAGAAGAGATTGGTGGCTGCCAGAGGCCCGAGGGTGGCGGGGGTGGGGTGGTGGCAGTGGTGAAATACGTAAAAGAGGTCAAAAAGAACGAAATTCCAGTTAAAAATTAAATAAGTCGTGAGGATATAATGTACAATGTGGTGACTAAAATTAATAATACTTTATTGTATATTTGAAAGTTGCCAATAGAGTAGATCTTAGAAGTCCTTATCACATATCCCCCAATTTTTTGTAACTACGTATGGTGGTGTATGTTAACTAGGCTTATTGTGGCGATTATTTCACAATATATACAGATATCAAATAATTATGATGTATACCTGAAAGTAATAGAATGTTATATGTCAGTTATACTTAACTAAAAAAAAAGAAAGAAAATAAAAGTGCACTTTACCAAATTTTTAATGTCTGAAGGCTATAGAGTAAGGGTGTTGGTTAGGGATTCCTGTAATCTGCCCCTTATCTTCAAAAACTTTCTAAATAAGAATAAAATACATGGAACAGTACTTAATAAAGTGTAATAATAGTATTAAAAAGATTACAACTTAAGAATGCAGTCTCCTGCTGTATCTCTTTTAATCATCAAAACAGTCTTCCCTGTTGGTTCCACTTTCAACTCTTAGCTATTTTTAAATATTTACCTCCATATTTTAAAATTATGTAATCATACTATCCTCAATTTATGATTTTGAGATATATATTTAAACTTGAATATGCTATTTCGGTTTTTCTTTTTCAGGCAGTTGTTATGCTGTATTGGAACCCCGTATTCCCCATATTTCATTCTTCTTCCCCCTCTGCCACCCTGCTCCCCTACCCAGATATCCACTGTGGTGCCTGGTGTCTCTGAATCTCTCGTTCAACAGGTACAGAGAAGGCTGGTTTCTCAGGATGGTCAGTGGTGGTGGTTACAATTATTCACTTAGAGTTAGGGAGCTAATGGTAGGGGCCTCAATATTTAATGTTTCCTTTTTAGACTTTCCATCAAACTTCCTGTTTTCATTCACTCCTCCCCAACTTGTTTAATTTTATCACCTCTGAGTTTGAACTATGAACATCATCATGGATCTGTGGAACAAATTTCTTCCAAGTATTATCTTTGGAAACCTCTGAGGTATAACAGTGACCACTTTGCTAAATGCATTATAGGTCTATTTTCTTCTTACATTGTATTTTGGGTTTGAAGATATCTCCCTGTTTTATTAAACATTGTACTTCTAATTTTTTCTACTTATAAATTTTGGGAGATTACCTATCAAACGATAGAACAGTTTATGTAGAAATCATACATAGGATTTTTCAAGCATGAGTCTATAGAAACTTTCTGGTCATAATCTTCTAGGACTAGGTTTCCTTAGAGAGCACTTTGTATAAATGTTCTCATAGGGCATTATTATTTCACACGTACTTCCTTAGTTGCTCTTCACAACATCTCTGCTTATTAAATTCTATTACTTTCCCAGTTTGACAGATGAAGAAATAGAGACTTAGAGGTTTAGTCATCTGCCCAAGATCACAAGACTTCTTTTTTTTTTTTTTTTAAAGATTTTATTCATTTTTTGACAGAGAGAGATCACAAGCAGGCAGAGAGAGAGGAGGAAGCAGGCTCCCCGCTGAGCAGAGAGCCCGATGCGGGGCTCGATCCCAAGACCCTGAGATCATGACCTGAGCGGAAGGCAGTGGCTTAACCCACTGAGCCACCCAGGCGCCCCCAAGATCACAAGACTTCTAAGGGGGCAACACTAGCATTGGAACTTTAGCTCCTTAGCCCAGCCTTAAACTTCTTTTCTATCAAGAGCAAAGATGATTGTGACTTCTTGCAAAACCAGGGCTGGTGGGTAGATTCAATGAGCTACAAGGTGTATATTATGTAGCTCTCAAAAAAGAAAAAAATTAGCTTCCTCTACTTTCATCTTTATTTTACCATTTAACATGGTATTTTTTAAAAATATGTGTACCTTATTTCCTTAAATAAACTTGTTTAGTGAGAAGTTATTCACCCATTTTGTAGTCATGCTAAAGCCACACCCATTGCTTTTTAGCTGAATATAGAAGTTACAGCTCAATAATTACTTTTATAATAAGTATTTAGAGATTGTCTTTTGGTATTTAAGATGTTTCTATTAATATAGGTTATTACCCAGGTATTTTTAATATGCTTAAAATATCAATTTTGCAAAACTTTTTTACAGAGCCTGTATTTATTGGTTATTATTAGAGAGGGATAAAGCAGATTTGAGTATCATTGTGAAAATTCTGAAATAAAATTAAATTTTACAAGACTCTCTGTAATTATAAAATGTAAATTAAAATAATATTTTTTAATAATTTGAAGTAAAGAAATAATAAGGTACACTTGACTGGCCTCTTAAATTTTGGAGGTGGGGTCATCATTGTCTCACAAAGGCACTTGATTATGTCTTAGTATTATAATAGACTTCTAGGTCCAGATTACATGCTGAGTCTGTAACTTAATTTCCATGGAGATTAAAAGTCCAGAGTGGGGAATTCAGTCAATAATATTATAATAACATTACAGTAATGTATAGAATTGTTGAATCAATATGCTGTATGCCTAAAGCTAAAGAAAAATTGTATGTTAATTACATTTCAATAAAAAAATTCAATCCAGCACAACATTCTTGGCCCTTCAAAATATGGTTCAGTATGCCTTTTAAATTATATTTTTACACTTTTCCCTACTTGCTATTGTTATCTTGGCTCTTTCCTCCCAAACTTTTCTTCTGCTTTCTTTCTGGCTCTACTCATGTGGATCCTCTGCTGAAATCATGTGCATCTTTCCAGGTCTTTCCCAAACTTTATCTTCTCAGTGAGGACTTTCATAATCCTTTTGCCTATTTTCCTAATTCTTACAGTCCAGGTTGAATTGGCAGAGCCATTTTTTGTATCAATATTCCAATATTATTGTTATATATTATAGCAGTATAATTCTGATACATATTCTATTTCTTCCTCCCATCTCTCAATTTCCACCTACTCTCCTACTCCATGCTTCCAGACTCTTGAAGCAGGAGCCAAATAATAAATGAATCCTATTGGTCTTTGTGTAATAATAGTGATAGTAACTTTTATAATAATAACAAGAACAACAATAACAATGATTCCGGAAATTGTTGAGTGTTTACTAGAGGTAGATGCTACAGTTTTGTTGCAAAATCATAGCTCTTTTGTCTACACAACTTAGAGTGACATAGGTATTATTTTTACCACATTTTCTAGATGGGGAAATCCAGACTTGGAGAAGTAACTTGCTCCAAGACCACACAGCTAGTGAGTGGTGGGATCAGGATTTCACTCCAAGCATTAGGATTCCAGAGCACGTGTTTTGAATCACTACCCGTAATCTCTACAGCTTTATTGCCAATAGTAGAAACTCGGTAATTTTTTTAAGTTGAATTTATATTTCCAAAGAAGTATACATTTACATGTCAAAATATGATGCAACATGGTTAGTCTATTTTACACATGTGCTTTCTTCAGAAACATGCATTGTAAAGGGTATTCACAGTGTATTACATTTTATGGAATATTACTTTTATAAGAATGGATATAAAAACTCTGTAGTATAGAAGATTAGACAATAAGGCTTGAAAAGCATTGAAATTATTTGACTATCATATCACTTGAAGAAATGACTTTTCAAATCTCAGTTAATAACTTTTCCCATTAAAAAGCATTGGTCTTAGAAATTATCAATGATGCATATTGTTATTGTTTATTACTGACCATTTTTGGACTTATCTTTTGCTGAACAATACAAGCTTATTTTCTTGCCTATTTACTCCAGGCCAGGGAGGGCAAATAGATTTTATCTCAAGGATCTCCTGTGTTTGTTTAATTAATAGTAGCTACTTAGAACACTGAGTTAAGAAAGAATCTGAATCTTTTTTTTTTTTAAAGATATTTTTTATTTATTTGACAGAGAGAGAGAGAGAGAGTGGTCACATGTAGTCAGAGAGGCAGGCAGAGAGAGAGGAGGAAGCAGGCTCTCTGCTGAGCAGAAAGCCCGATGTGGGGCTCGATCCCAGGACCCTGAGATCAGGACCTGAGCCGAAGGCAGAGGTTTTAACCCACTGAGCCACCCAGGTGCCCCAAAAGAATCTGAATCTTTGCTTAGGGGCTCAGTTGAGTGTACTATGATCAGTTAGAAATATCTGATATGAATGTAGGACTGGTACAAACACCACCGAGCCTGCCACACACTTGCCATTCCTGCTGTAGGCCGTTGTCTTTTAGTGCCCTATAGATACATGCTGGAGTGTAAATGAATTTTGGTATTAAGTAAACATAACCGATAAGGAAATGCTTGGAATACAGACAGTGATTTGTTCTGAGCTAGGTATTTTTGAATAAGTCACACTTTATATTAATTTATAATGTATGTAAGGTATAGATTTTTAGCATTATCTCTGCTAATATCTCTGTCATCATGATATTATGACCTATATATTCTTATTATGTATGTTGGCACTATTTTCTTATCTTTTTATTAGGCACTGTTACTGGAGAGCTTTTAGCCACTCTGGGTGATGCCAAAGATACATTTCACTAAAACAGTAATTATGCTTCTTGCTGGACCTTTGCCTGGTAAAATGGAAAACATATAAAATATGTGGTAAGTTTATTAAATTATTATCCAGCTTTTCTCCTCTCAGATTTTTTCTTTTGTACTTAGAGAATAAGGTAGTCAGTAAAGGTATTGGGTTATAGTGATGACAGTCAATGTTTGTAAATAATCTTAGCTGCTGTTTCCTGGGTCCCTTTAAATCATAATTCTACAGCTTGGTTAGTCTTTCCTACCCTCCGTCTAATAGTAGTTACACTTAAAGTCACTTTTACTTATAGACTTCGCTTTTTGTTAAGGATGTTGTCCATGTTTTGAGTTTTTTGTTTTTGTTCTATTTAAATTATATAAGAATTTCAACCTGAATGTGAAGATAAATGATTACCTCTTGTTTTTAGGAGTATCATGTGCATTGTTTATGCTTATTAAGGATAAAATCCTACCGATTCACAGACCTGTACCCCAGGGGCTAATAATATATGTTAATAATAAATAAAAAATTTAAAAAATGATATAGCTAATTTGGATTTTGTTGGAAATATACCTAAATTTTTCCACAAGTCTCTCAAGACATGTTTCTCTGCCTAGAAGTTTTCATTTACATTAACACACATATTTACCTATTTGAATCCCAGTGACAGAGATTTCCATATGAAGTTGTAATAAGTGATAAAAGCCTTTAGAAATATTTACCATCTTAATGTATACATGGCTTTAAGAAGCTGAAACACTATTCCTCATGATATGGGTTTGTTTTTTTGCCTAGGGCAATAAAAATTTCAATAAGCATTCTTTCACAGGTAACTTTTATCTTCATCCTACATTTGACTTCAATTATGTATAAAATTATATATGTGAAATTAACTTTGTAATAAAAATGTTATTCTCATTGTGTTCAGGGTTCTTAGCTATAGGCACTTGAACTCACTCTAGCTAGTTTAAACAGAAAAGGATTTATTCAGGTTGTTAGATACCTTGTGGGATCACTGAGGGAGCTGAAAGAATAGTCTTAAGAGAAGTAAACTGCTAAGGGAAACTGCTGGGATATTCTACAGGCTAAATGCCCCAGGTTTTTTGATAGATAAACTAAGGGCAGAAAGGGTGAAGGATGAACCTATAAATTAAAAAAAATACTTAAAAGACAAAGCAAAATTTTAAAAGGGGGCTAAGATTAAACTATGGTGTCTAGGGATACCTACTGTTAAAAGATAAATTGAGGCATATTAAAAATTTTAAGAGTTTATTTGATCAAAAATCCATTCCAATTGGGCAGCGCCTAACTGGAAGTGGTTAGGAAAAATCCATCAATAGGTGTTGGGATGAGCACCTTTTATAGAGAAAAGGTGGAAGCAAAGTGAGAAAATTATTGAATGGCTATAGCTTAAAGTCTAGTTGGTTGTTTGTGACTGGCTGTCTTTAGGTTTCAATTTCATAACTGTGAGACATTTGCATGGTTAGGCGTTTTGGTTTCATAGGTCTTAGCATTAGAGTCATTTTGATCTGATGGTTTCCTTATTTAATTAATTAATACTTAGATGATAAAAATACAATGAAATTGAAGGAAGTAATTGTTATAAATGTCAGGATAATGATAATATTTAGGGGAAAGAGGGACTTGTTATGGTGATGCGTCACATGAAGGGGCTTCTGAGTGGCTTGCAAAATTCTATTTTTATGATCTGGGTGGTAGTTACAAGTGAGTTTATCTTAAATGTTATTCAGTTTTTCCTCTTTTCTCATATCTGTGTGTAATTTGAAAACAAAAAAAATGTGAATAGAATTAAAGGGTATTTGCTAAGCGAAATAAGTCAATCAGAGGAAGACAATTACCATGTGATCTGTGTGGGATTTAAGAAACAAAACAGAGGCTCATAGGGGAAGAGAGGAAAAAAATAAAACAAGATGAAATCAGAGAGGGAGACAAACCAAAAAAACTCTTATTTTTTAAAGATTTTTATTTTTTTGACAGACAGAGATTACAAATAGGCATAGGAGATAGGCAGAGAGAGAAGAGGAAGCAGGCTCCCCATTGAGCAGAGAGTCTGATGTGGGGCTCGATCCCAGGACCCTGGGACCATGACCTGAGCTGAAGGCAGAGGCTTTAACCCACTGAGCCACCTAGGCGCCCCCCATAAAAAACTCTTAATCTTAGAAAACAAACTGAGGGTTGGTGGAGGGATGGGGTAACTGGGTGATGGGCATGAAGGAGGGTACATGATGTAATGAGCACTGGGTATTGTATAAGACTGATGAATCACTGACCTGTACTCCTCAAACTAATAAGATAGCATATGTTAATTAATTGAATTTAAAAAGAAAAGTTAAAAAAATAGAATTCAAAATAAAAAAACATGTCAACATGTCAGTAGTATAAACTTCTTACTGGACAAAGATTACTTATTTAAACATGCTATGTTTGCATATATTATGTTTTCATTGGCAAAGTTATACTGAAGAACTTTTAAATTTGATTTGTACCTAAAAAACATTTTAACATTATTGTATACACCAATGTACTCAAATATAATGTACAAATCTGTTCAGACAAAAAGCAAATACATATATTCTTCTAGTCAAGTTTGAATCATTGAATACCCAAGTATTGAAAGTTAAAATACGTAATGAATATGATTGACTATCAAGATTATTAAAATAGACTCAAAATGGATGAAGGACCTCAATGTGAGAAAGGAATCCATCAAAATCCTTGAGGAGAACACAGGCAGCAACCTCTTTGACCTCAGCCGCAGCAACATCTTCCTAGGAACATCGTCAAAGGCAAGGGAAGCAAGGGCAAAAATGAACTATTGGGATTTTATCAAGATCAAAAGCTTTTTCACACCAAAGGAAACAGTTAACAAAGCCAAAAGACAACTGACAGAATGGGAGAAGATATTTGCAAATGACATATCAGATAAAGGACTAGTGTCCAAAATCTTTAAAGAACTTAGCAAACTCAACACCCAAAGAACAAATAATCCAATCAAGAAGTAAGAAGAAGACATGAATAGACTTTTCTGCAAGGAAGACATCCAGATGGCCAACAGACACATGAAAAAGTGCTCCATATCACTCAGCATCAGGGAAATACAAATCAAAACCACAATGAGATACCACCTCACACCAGTCAGAATGGTTAAAATTAACAAGTCAGGGGATGCCTGGGTGGCTCAGTTGGTTAAGCAGCTGCCTTCAGCTCGGGTCATGATCCCAGCGTTCTGGGATCGAGTCCCACATCGGGCTCCTTGCTCGGCAGGGAGCCTACTTCTCCCTCTGCCTCTGCCTGCCTCTCTGTCTGCCTGTGCTCGCTCTCTCTCCCTCTCTCTCTGACAAATAAAAAAAAATAAATAAATTAAATTAAATTAAATTAAATTAAATTAACAAGTCAGGAAATGACAGATGCTGGCGAGGATGCGGAGAAAGGGGAACCCTCCTACACTGTTGGTGGGAATGCAAGCTGGTGCAACCACTCTGGAAAACAGCATGGAGGTTCCTCAAGATGTTGAAAATAGAACTACCCTACGACCCAGCAATTGCACTACTGGGTATTTACCCTAAAGGTACAAACGTAGTGATCCGAAGGGGCACGTGCACCCGAATGTTTATAGCAGCAATGTCTACAATAGCCAAACTATGGAAAGAACCTAGATGTCCATCAACAGATGAATGGATAAAGAAGAGGTGGTATATATACACAATGGAATCCTATGCAGCCATCAAAAGAAATGAAATCTTGCCATTTGCGAAGACGTGAATGGAACTAGAGGGTATTATGCTTAATGAAATAAGTCAATTAGAGAAAGGTAACTATTATATGATCTCCCTGATATGAGGAAGTGGAGATGCAATGTAGGGGGAGGGTTGGGGGGTAGGAAAAGAAAAAATGAAAGAAGATGGGATTGGGAGGGAGACAAACCATAAAAGACTCAATCTCAAAAAACAGACTGAGGGTTGCTGTGGGGAGGGGGGATGGGAGAAGGGGAGTGGGGTTATGGACATTGGGGAGGGTATGTGCTATGGTGAGTGCTGCGAAGTGTGTAAACCTGGGGATAAAAAATATATGTTTATAAAAAATAAAAAAATTAAAAAAAGATTATTAATTTTCAAGAGTAGACTAGTGGCCTGAATTCAGATACTGATTTCTTTGTACCTTTTTAGGAATGGCTAGATAACTCACGTTAATTGATTTAGATGTAAAATTAGACATTATAGTGAAACCATTTTTTCAGTCTGTCCCAAAGTTCTTTCCTTCCTTCTCTTGTAACATGGTAACCACAGGATTTCCTTTAGGGGACTGACCCTTCTCCATTCCCTTTCTGGTGAGTTTGTGATGACAGTACACTACCTCTTGCTCGAGGATCAGCCCAGGAACAGGTAGTGGCCAAGATGGACCAGAGGCCTTCTCTGGAGTTTTGTATTTTCCCTTTCAAAGGGCAGAGATCTCTCCTTGCTTGTGGTCATTTGATGAGTTGGTATGTACCTAGAAAAGAGAGTTTACTAACACTCACAGAAGTGGTTCTGAGCCCAGGGAGAGAGGGTAGCTAGAGGGTCTGATAGTGTTATTTGAGGTCCCATTTCATATGAATCCAGATCTACTCTTACAGTTCCCAGTTACATGGACATTGCATTTGTACTTATACTAGTTTAAAGTAAGCTTCTACCATTTGTGGATTAAAGAGTTTCAACTACTTTAGGGAGCATGATAAAATATCTTTTAAAAAATTCCTTAATATTAGTTGAAAATGGCCACAGTTATCACCTTTACACACAAAAATAGGACAGAGAAAAATTATATTAATCAAGCATCTGAGTTCTAAACTACCAGCTAACCTGATTTTTTTTGGGGGGAGGGGGTGTTCAGTCTTTTGGATTCAAGTAAACATTTAATAAAGAAATTTGTCAAATTTAGTCAGTGAACCTGGTGATTATCTATTAAGCTATCCTGAAATATCTCCTTCTCTCTTAAAAAAAAATCTATATTTTTTATATAAATAAACATATACATATTTGTTTATCTATCTATCTCACATCATCTACCATGTACAGAGATTTGCTAATGACAGAAAGAAAGGAGGTTTTACCTTGAAGTTAATAATATATTTTCATCTTTCAGATTTGGAAATTAAGCATGTTTAATTCTCAAAATGGAAAAAAAAAAGTTACTGCATCTGAGGGGTCCATCCATATATAGACCTGATTTTAATGATGAGATTCTGGACTTTGAGCGTTGACCATTGACCATAGTTGAGTTTCTTTTCATATGCCTATCTGCCATCTGTATATTTTCTCTAGTTAGATCCTCTGCATAATTTTTTAATTGGGTTATTTACTTATTGTTGAGTTTTATGTCTTTTGCTCAGCCTTAAAGCTTTCTTAACAAGGAGTCTGAATGTAGGAAGGGTAAAAAGAGAAGTAAATGAACAGGAAGTTGAGGATCTAACAAATATTTTTTTGAGTGGTTGGTTTTGTTTTCTTGTATGCATCTTAAGAATCAAACATAGGAGAAAGTACCCTGGAGCAGAATAGAAGATATTAGAAAACAAGGCATGGGGCCTTCTTTAGCTCCTGCTTCCAAATCATAGTTTATTTTTGTCACCTTTCATGTACCCCAAAAGTGGGACAGAGAGGTTGGGAGTCAGTGTTGGAAAAGCACCCTCTCTTTCTGAGGTTATAAGAGAAGTGAATGGTAAAGCAAAGTAATCAAATAGAGAACCTGATACTGAAGGTATAACCAAGCCAACATCAGTTTGCTTCTTGGTGAAAGAGATACACTGGGTAGAGTTGTCCCACAAAGTCAACTACATTGAATAAGGCAAATAAGGTGATCACTGGGAATAGCTTTCAACACAGTGACTCCCTGGGGGAGGATGAATGAGTACCTTTTGTGTAGGGTAAAGATAAATTTTTAGATAGGGAAGCCTTGGCATGATACGTAGAGGCGGGCATAAGGTCACACATGTACCTTAAGGAAACAGACCTAGATGTACAATGTGTGCTATGTAAATGAGGACAAGGATCCTCCTTGGGCAGGGTTTAGTATTAGAATGAGGTAAAGGTAATTGTTGATCATTCCAGAGGTCATGCACGCCATTGTCCATCAGTACAGGCACGAGTGGGAGGTTTAGCTCAAATGGTCTGGGTGGTCTGTGCCAGAAGGAGGTCTCGTCAGGGCAGTCACTTTCACCTGAGGGGTGGTTTCAGGTGTCACTTGTCTGAATTAAGAAGTAAACCAGAAAATAAGAGCTTAAGGAAAAATATAATACAAAGATTAGTGAGTAGAAGAAGGTGGACAGTAAAGGACAGGTTTTGGGGTCTAGCTGGTGACAAAGGTAGCTGAGGAGGAAATGCTTCCTGGAGGACAGAGATAACCACAACAATCTGAGGTTGCTGATGACAGGAAATTAATTCAGAACTTGGGTTAAAACATCTGTTTTTTTTTTTTTTTTTAGATTTTATTTATTTATTTGACAGACAGAGAGATCACAAGTAGGCAGAGAGGCAGGCAGAGGGAGGGAGAGAAGAGGAAGCAGGCTCCCCGCTGAGCAGAGAGCCCAATGCGGGACTTGATCCCAGGACCCTGAGATCATGACCCGAGCCGAAGGCAGCGGCTTAACCCACTGAGCCACCCAGGTGCCCCCAAACATCTGGTTTTAATCCCTGCTGCTTCCACCAGTATCAGGGTCAGCAACCACTTCAACCTCCCAACCCCTAGAACAGCAGAACTTCTGAGAACTTTTCCAAGTCATAGGATTTCTTGCCTAATCAAGCCAATCAGGTGAAGTTGCAGCAAACATCATTTCTGAACCAGTTCTAACAGTTTACTTCTTCTTCTTCTTTTTTTTAAATCCTGTCAAAAGCAAAGGTCTGTTGTTTCTCTCTTGAAAACCTAGAAAATGCTCTTCACCTTTTTGGATCTGTCACCTATATCGAAATGTTATGCTGAGCCAAAAACCATTAAGGTTTAGATAATGTTTTAAATGTTTTTAAATAATGGTCAAGATGAAAGGTGCCAATATAAAATATTTTTAAGAAAAAATATTCTTGTGTTGGATAAGAAATACAGTGTAATATTTATAAAGAATATAGTCTATCCAAATTTTATTTTTTTGGGTGTTTTCATCATACAAAGCATATATAAATTATAAGTAACTGATCCCATGATATATGCTATATGCAATAAGGAATATGGTATATCCAAATTTTATTTGGGGGGATAAATATGTCAGAATATATGTATCCATAACATGTCTTCTATTCTGCTCTATTTTGTCTCTTAACTCTAAAATAAGCTATATTCCTTATTGCATATAGACCTGTAGCATAATATCTATTACCTATAATGCAAATGTACTTTGTATGAAGAAAAAAATGCCCATAGGAATAGTGTTTTTATTGTCCTGGGCAATAATAACACTTAATAAAGTTGTTTTATTCCTGAATTTTGGTCTTATCTCTTAGCTTAGTTTTCTCTGACTTTTAACCTTTCATGTTATCAGTTTTTTATCTTATTTTTTTAAAAGATTTTATTTATTTATTTGACAGAGAGAGAGATCACAAGTAGGCAGAAAAGCAGGCAGAGAGAGGGGGAAGCAAGCAGAGAGAGAGGGGAGCAGGCTCCCTGCTGCGCAGAGAGCCAGATGTGGGGCTTGATCCCAGGACCCTGAGATCATGACCTGAGCCAAAGGCAGAGGCTTAACCCACTGAGCCACCCAGGTGCCCCCAGTTTTTTATCTTAAAAAATGAGGTTATCTTCCTGTCTTCCATATACCATATACAATAATCTTGGATTAAAAATAGTATTATAGGATGCTTTCATCTATCTCTGAGGAAAAAAAAAATGACATTTTAAATGAAAGTCTGTATAGGGCCATAATTTGAGTCATAGACTTTCTGGTCCACAATAGAGTAAGATGGCATTTTTAATAAATTCTCCCAGATATTTTACAGCAGGGGATTCTGAGATGATCACCTTGTTAGAGAATCCTAATGAAATTAATTTATTGGGAATTTTTATAAAATTTTATTTTTTCTAAGTAATTTTTGTTGAGTAGTATAAAATTCCTTATGTTTCAGGTCTCAAAAATATTTTAGATAGAAAATATGAGGTGTACCATGTTGACATAAAAAAACACAAAAGGGCATTTCTAGTTTCCATTGTGTCAACTGGGTGACCTTTTAATCTGAACTAAAACAAATTGGCAATGACAGCTTCAGATTTTCACTGATCTCTCTTGAAAAACATTATTGCAAATTGTATCTTAGCAGAAGTGCTTTTAAAAAAAATAATGAATTATTCATGAAAAATCACTTCATCTCATAGTGCACCTGCTGAGAAGGTTTTACATTGCCTATTAAAAGTGTATGCAAAAGCTGTGCAATTAAACCTTCAATATCAGATTTATTTTGCTTTGCTAATACCCAGTAATGCATCATAGGAAGAGCAAGACAAACATGTATTTGAATTCATAGATCATTAAAAAAATAATTAGTGTTTGAAAAGGTCACAGAAAAGATCAAAGGAAGACTTGTGGTGGCATTTAACCAGAGTTTGAAATGGGGAGGGACATACCTTTTTCTTTTGATATGTACTCTTGTCCATTGCATTTGTACTCTTAATAGTATTTAGATTTAGTTCAGACCACTGCACCCAAATTTTGCAGCACTTATACTGATGACGACCAACAGAAGCTATCACAGAAGACAGGAAGACTACCTCATTAGTTGATCAAAAAGGCAGAAGAAAAATCTCATGACCAGGAATTTAAAAACTCAACAATAACATGGAGGACATTAGGAGAAGGAAAGGAAAAGTGAATTGGGGGAAATCGGAGGGGGGGATGAAACATGAGAGACTGTGGATTCTGAGAAATAAACTGAGGGTTTTGGAGGGGAGGGGGTGAGGAGATGTGTGAACCTGGTGGTGGGAATTAAGGAGGGCACGTATTCATGGAGCACTGGGTATGGTGCATAAGCAATGAATCTTGGAACACTGAGAAAATGAAATAAAATTAAAAAAATAAAAAATAAAATGATTGGAATCCTTCCACTTAAAAAAATAAAAAAAAAAAACCTCAACAATTTTGTACAGAAAACTTAGGCATCCTCAAAAGACCTTTTAGCTTAAAAATCAAAGCAGTTAAAATGCAGGTGAAGTTTTACTACAAAACATGTTCCCACAAGATATTTCTAATCTATAAATATACTTCCATTTTGCAGTAGGTAATACATAGACTCAAAAATTGCATATTTCTTGGGGTGCGTGGTGGCTCTGCCTTCGGCTCAGGTCATGATCCCAGGGTCCTGGCATTGAGCCCGGAATGAGGCTCTCTGCTCAGCAGGGAGCCTGCTTCCTCCTCTCTCTCTGCCTGCCTCTCTGCCTATTTGT
This sequence comes from Neogale vison, assembly GCF_020171115.1. Classification (NCBI taxonomy): domain Eukaryota; kingdom Metazoa; phylum Chordata; class Mammalia; order Carnivora; family Mustelidae; genus Neogale; species Neogale vison. Next base: position 196,062,237 of record NC_058091.1, on the reverse strand, counting down.
GATCTCTGTCTGTCAAATAATAAATAAAATCTTTAAAAAAATTGCATATTTCTTTTATCAGGCTTGTGTAACAAAATCAATTCTTTGGTCCCTGTCTCTAAAATTATATTTAAAAATATGTTTTCTGTTACATTTGCATTATAGATGTTCATTCACTTATTCATTCTTTCATTTATTCAGTTTTAATCATTGCTTCTTTTATTCAACAAGTATTTATTGTGTACAAGTTTTGTTTTAATTATTGTGCTAGGCTTCAGTGGTGCAGAGATGAAAGTTGGCTCTTACCCTTAAGAAGTTCAATAGACATGTATATTTACAGTTATACTGCAGTTGGGTAAATGCTGTGATTGATTTATGCCCCAAATGTTTTGAGAACTTAAAAATGAGGCATCTAACACCTCCAGGTGTTGGAGGAAAGTCAGTAAAGACTCCCCAGAGAAGACTGCACTTGAGGATATCTTGAAAGGTGAGACTAAGTTAGCTACATGGTAAGGAGGAGGAAGGCATTCTAAGGAGATAAAATATGCAAAAAGGCAAGACACAGCATTTCACCTATAAGAAACTGCTTACAGGGTGCCAGGGGGTTATGGTGGGAAATATGGTTGGGGGCCAGATCATGTAGTATCTGGTACTATTGGACTTTGTCCCATGGCAGCAGTCAGCCATTGGAGGACTTCAAACTGACAGATAATGATCAGAACTACTGTCTTAAAAGTTTTTTCTAGTGCAAGTACATGTTAGATTTAAGGAGAGAATAAAGGTTGGAAAATTATTAAAGTAATCAGAGTTGGACATGGTAACTGCTCCAGTTAGATCAACAGCAGGAAGGATAATGAGGAGGGAACATACTGAAACGTATTTAAAAGTAATTAACAGGGCATGATAACAAACTGGATTTGTAGGACAGAGGATGCTGGAATGACAGGTATTTGGCAAGTTAGGTGATAATTTCCTTCAAGATGGGATCTATAGAATGAGGCAATTCAGGCAATATCTGAACTATGCCAAATTTTGGTCAACAGTTGTATCAAAAAATAAAAGCTAATTATATCAGCAAATTACAAAAGTGCAAAGAAAATTATATTTTGAGGAGATTTGGATTTTATTTCTATTTCTTGAAAAAGCTTAATGCATAAACTTGTGGGCCACTTAAATGCTCAGAGCCTCAATTTACCTTCAGATGCAAAAAAATGGGAGGTTTGGTTACATGGTCCATAGGGTCTATAGAAGTATTTTAACACTAGAATTTTGATTATGGAAAATTTCCATATCAACAGTCTCAATTAAATACACCTTTGTTCCTGAATAGCCATCCAGAAAACAATGGCCCATGATAAACTTTAGGAGCCAAGACGAGAGGGCTAGGGAGTATGTGGCTTTCTGTATGGTAGTCTTTTCTTATAATTTACCAGTATATTCTAGAAAAGGCTGATGTTTTCATCTTTATCCCAGAAACAAACCGAGGGTTTTGGAGGGGGTAACGGGGTGGGGTGAGCCTGGTGGTGGGTATTATGGAGGGCATGTATTGTATGGAGCACTGGTGTGGTGCATAAACAATGAATTTTGGAACACTGAAAAAAATAAAATGAAATTAAATTTTAAAAAAGAATGCAATGTTACAATAGTATTTAGTTTTACCAAATTTTGATTAAACAGTAAATTTAGAAATTTAGAAATAATGAGGTATTTCTTTGCTAAAACATTAAAAGAAAAATTAAGATATCTTTAACTATATACTTGTATTAAACTTTTAGAGAAAACAGCTCAAGTATAAGAAATATAAAGTCCTAATATTTAAATGTGAGTACATATTATTATTCTTTAATTATCACTTCTCATTCATTAGGACTTAGATATTCCTTTTTCTGGGCAAAATTTCTGACTACCCTCTCCCGTCCTCCCTTTTCTGACATCCAGGTGACTGCCCTGTATTCTGTTGTAACACATTATCCAGTTGCTTTAACCTCTCTTGGCCAGTGCCCTTATTAGAATATGAGCTCCCGTGAAGGGAACAACTTTATCTCCTTTATTTCTATTTTATTTCTGTTTTATTTATTTCTATTTGTCTAATACTCTATCTGGCATATAGTGAATGCTCACTAAATATTGGCCAGGTGAGTGAAGGAGTAAGTGAATGAGTGGATCTTCCTGGATCTTCCTAGGAAGCTGTGGCGCTCTCATTTCACCTCCTCTGTTAAAGAAAGATTCTTCAACATCCCTGAGAAGGCAACCTGGATGATAATTAAACAGCAGTACAGTCTTTATATTGACCACATTTAGTTCTTCCTGTCCCTCCGTTCCAGATGACTAGAAATTCAATTATGTCGCTAACTTTCTCAATCAAGAGATGGAATCAAATCAATGTTGTTGAAGTTACATCTCTATAAACCAGGTGATATTACTGACCTGCTACATGGTTGAACCCACAATGGCAAGTTTTTCTTTTACTTCTAAGTTTTGCAATAAATGGATTTTATGAAATATACACACACTATCAAATTATCTCAGATTGATATTCTCTTCTAGTTCTTTGTGACCAGTCTTCAATGTTGTAATTAATATCAAGATTTGAATACACAAGACACATCAAAGTAAAAACAATTGAGTTATTAATTAGATTTAATAATGACCTATCTCTTGCCCTCTTTTTTATTATATTGTCATTCTGCTAGTCCAGGTACTTATTAACTTTCATTTCAATTCTTTTTTTTTCTTTTCATTTCAATTCTTAAAGTAGGTTCATCACTGATTGTACTGCTTTCTGTCTTATCTTATCTATACAAAATCTGTTCTTCCTACTGACCGCTAGAGTGATCTTTGCATAGAGAAGACCCAGCATGTAGTATCTCTGCTCAGATTCCTCTTCCAGGTACTTAAAAAATAAAGTCCTCAGCTTGGTATACAAAGAAAGCCAGGTCTGGACTAGGATTCAAACCCAACTTATCTTTATAGCCTCTTCTCCTGTTATGCATCATAGTATCAGTTAAGTTTGAATCTCTGAATTACTTAAGCATAGGCAACGCTTCACTCATGGTTTTCTTTTTATTTTAGCTTGGCATTATTTTTTTTCCTGCCACTCTGTCAAAATTCAAATCTCAGTTCAATGCTACATTACCTGAAAAAAATTCTTTGACTGACTAGCTGATTCCTTTATGAAGCGTCTCTTATTCCTTCAGTAAAATATATCTTTTTCTTGTTGATGTTTTCATGGTGCTTGAATATCCATGATAGACTAATCATTCTGTTACAGCACAAATAACTAACATTTTAAGTCCTCTAATAATGTTTGAGCTTGCAGAGAGGTGACCTCTGCATTGGTGACTTTTGGATGCACAATGGCAATAAGAAATAACATGAAAACACAGATCCTGGAGTGGAGGAAGGGTCTTTTGGGCTACCTTTCATGATGTAAGATTTCAAGTTCAGAAAATCAGAAAATAATGTTGTTTCTCCATGGGCCTGGTTGAATCAGTCAATTCATATTACCTGAACTCATCGGAGAAGGTTTTATAAGTTGCAGGGCTAACATTAATTTGTTATGGAGATACACTTGTATCTTATAACTAAGACATGACCTTCTAGATGTGAAGGAAGTTGGAAAACAAAATTGGCAATTGGAAGGATGCTCTGAAAAATAAGAGCAAAAGGTTTGTTACGATTTAGGGGGATGTTTCATTCACCCTAGGGGAGAGCTTGAAAGAAGTGATTTATGGTATTGAATATAGCTATTTAGTAGCTGAACAGTTTCTCTGGGGAAAGCAAGTATGTATCTCTTAGATATATGGACCATGGTAGACATAAACTTTTTTTTTCTTTACTCATTTTTTCCCTAGATTCTGCAGCTTTTCTATTTTAACAAGACAACAATGATCTCAGACACATTATAGTAATATTAGTAACTGCTTAATTCCCTCTTTGCATTGATCAGTTGGCTTAAGTTGAAGTTGAAAGGCATATTTGTTAAGGTGATAGATTCCTAGAGACAGCCTGGGCTACTCCCTCAAGGTCTGGGGTCATTTTGATCTCATCTGTAAATATGTTTATAGGAAATCTTTAAAGCTTGCCACATTTGGAGATGAGTATATTTATCTCTTTCATATTGGGTCTTCTTTTGCATCTTAGAAGGTGATCCCTTCTTCTTGGTCGTTCCTTCTGTGAAGTTTTAGACCATGGTTCCCTTTCCATACCACCATGGCCAATGATCTATGAGTTGTGTCTTACACACCATGGATAATTAGGAGTCTGATCAATAAAGTACTACTAGTTGGTTTATATTCTGAAGCAATGAAGTAATTACACATAGATAAAAAATTAGTATAAAACAAAAAACGTACTCTTAGTTTAACTAACTATATTTGATTTTTCTTAAAAGAGAAGGAATTCTGGGGTAGACCCAGGAATAGCTTTCAGCGCATTCCTTTCTGCCATATATGTCACAAAATTATTTTGCAATTTAGTGGAACACTCTTGACTGTTGGAAAGGTTTCTTTAACCTTCCCTTACTAACTCAGCATGAATTTGTTTATCCTTACTTGTAACAACCTCATTGCGTATACTTACCATATTATCTCGAGCTTTTTGAGAGCTTTAACAAAAGGACTTTGAAGTTGAGATGGAAGATAACTTTTTTTTTTGGTGACTCTAAAATGATATAAATATTGCGGATTGCTAAAATTAGTTAATAAATAATAAATTGGACTTCATTTTTACTTATAGCTTGATTAGGAATATCAGCAGTAACTCATAAAATAAAATGGAGAAAAGCCCTTGAGGCATTTAATAATGTATCTATATTGTAGGACACAGCCAAATGAAATAAAAACAAGTAAACAAAGAAAAAAACCTTACATTCCCATTAGCTAAAACATCAAGTAATGATCACAGATAGTGAAACAAAACCATCCTATCTAGTTTGGCATATGTCAGAGCCATCTGTTGATTTGTCTGGAATGGATAACATTTTGAGGCTTAGGCTCCTGACAGAAAATGCCCTTCTTTCCCCCTTAACCATGGGGTGAAGTTCTGAAGACCCCAGAATTGTCATGACAGGGCATAGAGCAACAGATGGTCCCTTAGGCAGACTAATCCCATGTTATTTAATGCCAAAAGCAAAACTGTCAACTGTTTCATGGAAAACATAGAGTTCAAAACTGAAGAATTGATGAGTAAACATGAAACTGATTTCGAAATATTTAGTTTGAAATATATTTTATTTTTTCCACCTAAGCATATATTGTTACTGATTTGAAATCCTAAACCACTGTTTGGATTTAAAAATAAGTTCTCTGGAAATTGCTGGGAAGAACTCTCAGGAGGCTTTTCCCTAAGAGTTTTTAAATGATCCCCCCCCCCTCAAAAAAGGATTATAACATTAGCTTCAGTTATTGTTTGAGTGTTCATGTGTTTGAGCAATGGGTCAAAAGAAGTAATCTTTTCAGAAATTTAATAAATGCATTTGAAGCCTATGGCATTTTCATAGAATTTGATATACAGTGGATTCGTCTTGGACCTCTGTTAGCAAGTTTAATTGCTTATTAAGAGGAGAATCTCATTATACTCATAATGTTATGGTGAGATTCTACTATGAAATACTTTTGCTTTCTACAAATAGGCATTCTGCTTTTCATTAAGATTTATTTTTGATACAAAAATATTCATAAATTTAAAATAGGAGGAATATATGTGCCTTATGGAAAATAAAAATGGCATGAATATTTATAATGTAGGAAATAAACTTCTTCCAGTCCTACTCCCCAGAAATCATTACCATTGCCAATTAGATGAATTGCCATTCAACTTTCTTTCCTACATGTGCAATATATGTGTCCTTACACTCACATAACTTTTTTTTTCCCCAATTTATTTATTTTCAGAAAAACAGTATTCATTATTTTTTCACCACACCCAGTGCTCCATGCAAGCTGTGCCCTCTATAATACCCACCACCTGGTACCCCAGCCTCCCACCCCCCCGCCACTTCAAACCCCTCAGATTGTTTTTCAGAGTCCATAGTCTCTCATGGTTCATCTCCCCTTCCAATTTACCCAAAAGCACATACCCTCCCCAATGTCCATAACCCTACCCCCCTTCTCCCAACCCCCCACCCCCAGCAACCCACAGTTTGTTTCGTGAGATTAAGAGTCACTTATGGTTTGTCTCCCTCCCTATCCCATCTTGTTTCATGGATTCTTCTCCTACCCACTTAAGCCCCCATGTTGCATCATCACATAACTTTTTAAACTAAAACATGGGGGTGTTGGAAATACAGTTTTGAAATTTGGCATATCAAAAGTTTTAAATCAATTGAACTGAAAGGTAGATTTTAATCTATGGCCAAAACAAACAAGCAAAACCTGTCTTATTTTCTAGGGGTTTATCTTGAGGAGGAAAATGAAAAAGAGAGCTATTTTGGTTCTTTTTCATATTATAATACGAAAATTTCTGGGGCACCTGGGTGGCTCAGTCAGTTAAGCATCTGCCTTCAGCTCAGGTCATGATCCCAGGGTCTTGGAATCAAGTCCCACATTGGGCTCTCTGCTCAGTGGGAGTCTGCTTCTTCCTCTCCCTCTGCCCTCCACCTCCTCATGCTCTCTGTTTCTCAAATAAATAAATAAAATCTTTAAAAAAATTTTTATAGAGGCTGGTGAAACAAATGATGAAAACATATCATGGTACATATTTTTAACTAATTTATTCAACTAACAAAATTAAATCATATTGTATGTGAAGCTAGGTTTTATGTGTTCAGGAATAAAAGGCATGATCTTAAGCAACTAATAATCTGGTAAAATGGATAGAAAAGTAGAAAACAAAAACAATGACAGAAGTGTACTAGTAGGGGGTCATGGAAACACAGAAGCAGGGTATCCAAACAGATGGAGATAAGTAAGGAAGTCTCCCTAAAGTTTAAATATTTTTGGCTCTGAGTATCTGCAGGACCTCTAGAGACAATGTAGTATAGTAGTTAAGATTGCTTTCTCATTTATAAGCTTTATGACCTTGGGTGAACGCATTTAGTCTCAGTTTTCTCATCTATAAACAGAGATAATGATGGTACTTGCTTAGAATTATTGTGAAGAATAAATAAATTTATGTATTAAAACATTTAGAACAGTGCCTATGCTAAGCAGTAATTGCATGATGAGTACTTAATAGATAATATTCAGTATTTGAAGCTTATTTAGCCATTAGGCATAACATATATAAGTCTGCTGCTTAACAGGAAAATGGGGATCTGAAATGGTTATGTGGTTTGGGGGTCATCAGAATTTATGTGCCAGATGAAACCACGGATGTGATTGAAATCCACCACATGGAATATCTAGCCTGAGATGAGTGGAAAGAACCAAAAGGAGCACAGACTTACAGCAAAGTGGGTGAAGGAGATGGACCCCAGAAGGACTCTTTTGAGGAGCGGTCTAAAAAGAAGGATGAAAAATCAGAAAGTAGTTGGGTTCATAAATATCAGGGAAGAGGAGAGTTTCAGCAGTGGTTACTAACCTCAGTTATGACAGAAATATCAAATTGTGTACTGACAGAATATCTCACTTTAATTCGGAGACTAGAAGGCCATTAGTAAGTAGTGCCATTGGAAATCGGCTGAAAGCATGTGGGCATGGATTGGGAATGGAAACAATAGAGAAAACTACTAGTAGAATGATCTGAAAAGACTACAGAAAGTGAGAGGAAAAGAGTCAGCTATAAGTCAAGAAAAAGTTTTGTAAAATGGGATTTGATATGAGGTAAAGAATAGAAAAGTAAAAGATAGCAGAGAAAGTATGAAATTAGTGAAGCACAATCTGTAAGGAGAGGTTGAAGATTTACTTAGCTTGAATAGAAGATGGGCTGAAATATAGATAAAGGTAAGAAATTTCAAGTGAAGGATACTTGCCGAGGTGATTAATTTTTTTTAAATGGTAAGGTGGTAAGTGATAATGACCTTGCATTATGGGATTTAAATACATTTATAAATATCTTAATCTGAGGAAAATGACAGGTGTCTGACCAGGGACAGTTACAAAATTTGTTATCCCTGATTGATGACTTTGGAGACCCTGACTTCTCATGAAACAAATCAATAGGGTAGTGTGATTTTTGTCATGCAATACCCAGGACCCTAGCTATAGGGAATAGAAAGTACAGGCCTTTGAATTTACTTAGGTTAGGATGGAGTGGAAGGTAGTAATGGGAATTGATAGATCATAGACACCAGGCTTGTCAGGGAAGGAAATTAAAAAACAAAAACAAAACCAAAAAACAATGATGGTGTAAAAAAACAAAGAGATTAAAGGACTGGAAGATTTTGAGGATGTGAAATGACACTTGTAATGAAAAAAAGGTAGTGAGAGAATGAAATAATGTGATATATTTTTTTTGAAATAATGTGATATTTGAACCAGAAAAAATTATCCTTGTAATTCTAGAAATGGGACTGTTTTGGATGTGGTAATGTGAGTGAGATGTACTGAAATGAAATGAAGTCAAAATTCGGTAAATTGGCATGAAATTTAATGTCTGAGAGGAAGAGTCCCATGAAAGTTAAAGAGGATTTACTTGCAGGATTTTGTGCTATATATTAACTCTTTCCTATTTCAAACTAGTTGGGTATTTCTTTTCAAAGACAGGAGGATAGGGGCTCCTGGATGGCTCAGTCAGTGAAGCGGATACTTCTTGATATCAGCTCAGGTCTGGATCTCAGGGTCCTGAATTGAAGCCCAGTGTTGGACTCCATTCTATGCATAAAACTAGTAAATCATATATATACATATGTATGTATGGATATATATGCTCAATCAATCAATCAATCAAATATATAAAGGAAAGGGGGATAAATTCACCAGCTGGCATTCCTTATGAGGAGGTACTTATTTATAATTATATTTTGTGTTATGAGTACCTAGTCTAAGGGCTGCCAATAGAAGAAACTTTATAAACATTTGTTGAATAAATGAACAGATTAGAGAGTAAAAAAAAGGCTAGAACTAAAACTGATTAATATCAATTCATTCTATTCTAAGAATTCGTCCTCATAAAGGGTTGAATAGTATTGCTAACATATTTTTTGGTTTGTTATCATGGTTGGAAACAGGGTAAGTTCAGAGGCTATTTGGAATTATAAAATATATATATTTTTAATTATAAAATATTTTTTAATTAAGCTAAAATGCTGTGAAGTGTTAGACTTACTGAAACCCAACATTCATTTTGTGTTAATCTAGTCTAAAATTGAAATTACCTTAATCTTGTGTGTGTTTGGATTATATTGTGCAGTCTCCTAAAATACACAGATGTACCACATAAGTGTCCCATCCCACTCCAAAGTAATAAACACTCTCATAATGTTTGACATCACTGCCTTGAATCCAAACAGAAGGATTCAGGAGTGCAGAGTAATTAAGACAGTGTTTATGAAAGTTTGCAAATGTTGCACCCAATTGCTTATTTTACTTGAGACAGAATTTACAAATGCAGAATACAAATGAGATAGAAGTCATTTTATGGATGTTTTAGAATGTACCACAGCTTACATAGCTATACAATGAGAAAGCCTTTAAAATATAATTTAGTTGCTGGGCACCTGGGTGGCTCAGTCTTTGGGGATCTGCTTTTAGCTCAGGTCATGATCCCAGGTCCTGGGATTGATCCCCACATCGGGCTCCCTGTTCGGCGGGAAGCCTGCTTCTCCCTCTCCCACTCCTCCTGCTTGTGTTCCCTCTGTTGCTATCTCTCTCTCTATCAGATATATAAATAAAAAAATCCTTAAAAAACATATATAATTTAATTGGAAATATATGATTTAACTTTCACTGGTCTTCTCCCTTTCCTTTTTTTCAAAAAGTTATTCTTTCCCATATATATTTTTTTAATTTTTAAAAAAGATTTATTTATTTATTTTTAGAGAGAGAGAAAGAAAGTGAGCAGGGAAAGGGGCAGAGAGAGAGGAGTCTTAGCAGACTCTGGGCTCAGCATGGAGCCCGATGTGGGGCTCAAGCTCACGACCCTGAGATGATGACCTGAGCTGAAACCAAGAGTAATTACATTTTTTCTCCTGTTGGAGGATAACACAAATTAACCTTTTCCAGGTATTTCTAAACATATAGAGCTTTTGGTTTAATATTATGTTTGGGGGCATCTGTGTGGCTCCGTGGGTTAGGCCTCTGCCTTTGGCTCGGGTCATGGTCTCCGAGTCCTGGGATGGAGCCCCGCATCAGGCTGTCTGCTCAGCAGGGAGCCTGCTTCCTCCTCTCTCTCTGCCCACCTCTCTGCCTACTTGTGATCTCTCTCTGTCAAATAAATAAATAAAATCTTAAAAAAATATATTCTGTTTGGTGGTCTTTGCTAGGTGACAAAGTCACATTTTTTTATTGTTGTTCTTGGTTTTGTTTTTGGTTTTGATATTGTTTTGTTTTGTTTTAGAGAAATCAGGGCTAAGATATTTATTGAGGTTGATAAGGAAGAAATCACTCAGTATAAATTCTAAACCCACCCTGATGAGTAAATATTGAAATAAGACCATTTCTGGTTTTATCTTAAAATTTTCTTTAAAAAATTGGAAAAAATCCCATAATGTAAGCTTTTTACAGGAATCTCTAAGAATCACAAAAACTTACTTTGCATTATTTTAAATGAAAACTGAATTGACACTAATTTTCTGCTAAACTTTTCAGCAAAACAGTTGATTTTTTTTAGATCATTAAGATGATTTCCCATTTGTTCCACTGCATATCAGCTCTTAATAATATTTATAGAACATTTTGATTGATGAAACAAAATACTATATCTAAATACTTTAAAGAATTCCTCTCCTTTTTGGGGGGGATTGATTAACTGGATTGACCTAATGATTATAGTATAATATGGGAATGCTACTGTGCTTGTACTGTAGACATTGAAATCCTTATTTTAAAGTTTTATATTCTACCTGCTTTCAAAAAGTTTGGAGGCAAATTGTAAAATTTGGAGGAATGGAAAGTATCACTCAAATGTACGGTGACCAGAATTTTTATTACAATTGAAAAAAATATTTGTTCCAAACTTTTAGATAGTTTTCATGGATAAACTCTGCAAAAGTATGCATTTATTTATTTATGTTTATTTATTTTATTTTTTTTTAAAGAATTCATTGGGGTGCCTGGGTGGCTCAGTTCTCAAGTGTCTGCCTTTGGTTCATGTCATGATCCAGGGTCCTGGGATCAAGCCCCATATCAGCATCGCTGCTCAGTGGGAAGCCTACTTCTCCCTCTCCCACTCCCCCTGCTTGTGTTCCCTCTCTCGCTGTGTCTCTCTCTGTCAAATAAATAAAATCTTAAAAAAAAGAGAGAGAATTCATTAAGTTACAGTTTTTAGAGTTAAATAACCGTTAATATTTCTCTCTTTCTTCCTTTCTTTTTTAAAGATTTTATTTATTTGAGAGAGAGAGAGAAAGAGCACGAGAGCAGGAAGGGTCAGAGGGAGAAGTAGACTCCCTGCTGAGCAGGGAGTCCCATGTGGGGCTTAATCCTGGGACTCTAAGATCATGACCTGAGGTAAAAGCAGTCATTTAACCAACTGAGCCACTCAGGCACCCTCCATTAATATTTCTAATGATGACATATATTTAGAACTTTTATAGTATTTCATAATAAAAATTTGGTATTTTTGCTTTAGTATGGCACTATATTCCTTTTATCATTGATTTTTATTAATTTTAATTTTAGTTTTTTAAAGATTTTATTTATTTATTACAGAGAGAGAGAGAGAGAGAAAGAGAGAGATTGAGAGAGTACAAGCAGGGAGAGTGTCAGGCACAGGGAGAGAGAGAAGCAGACTCCCCGAGGAGGAGGGAGCCCAATGTGGGGCTTGATCCCAGGACCCTGGGATCATGACCTGAGCCAAAGGCAGACACTTAACCAACTAAGTCACCCAGGTGTCCCTAACATTGATTTATTTTTTATTTTTTTATTTTTTAAAATATTTTTATTTATTTATTTGATAGACAGAGAGAGATCACAAGTAGGCAGAGAGGCAGGCAGAGACAGAGGGGGAAACAGGCTCCCTGCTGATCAGAGAGCCCGATGTGGGGCTTGATCCCAGGACCCTGAGATCATGACCCGAGCCGAAGGCAGAGGCTTAAACCACTGAGCCACCCAGGTGCCCCGACAAATTTGGATTAAATGTAAAATTTCTTTTTAAAAATAAGAGAAATAATAAAATATGCCAATTTTAATCAGCATTTTGACTCTAAATTAAATCTAAACAGATGACATACAAAAGCTGGAATAGTCAGTTTAGTTCTTCCAGATCTTTTTATTAAGTATTTGAAAAGCATTTGAAAAATAGTTGGATTCAAATGCCTTTTCTGGATCTCCTTAACTCTATGGTCCAAATTTTCTGACTCAAAGTCTATAAATTAAATTCTATGATCATTCATTTCTCCTATAAAATGGTTCTAAAAATAGGTTCCTCTTAGTGCTGTGAAGATTAAATAAAGTAGAAATTTTATAGTGATTAATGTGTTGGTGGCTTTCAGGCAATGTTAGTGTAGCTGGAGATTATGAACAGATTGGTGATGGTAGAAGGACCCTATTTATTACATACCATGGCACAAAGACAATAAGATTGTAGATTTGGACTTTCAGAGTATTTGACAAGGACCACAACTTCCAACTGCTAGTGTCTGTGTTTCTTTGGCTGAGAATTTTTTTCAAAAAGGGAAAGCAACTCTGATTCTAAAGCTGGTCAAAATACAGGGGGAATTAACACTTCTGGGCCAGGCGTTTAGGCATTGCCAATGGGAACTAGGGTACTATAGCTGTCCCATGGTTTGGGAGGACTCATGTCCTAAGTTCAAGTTTCTCCAGGGTTATCTGGCTCCACGATGTGAATTTTATTTGCTGTTTTCTTTTGCTTTTCTTGTTTCACTTCTGTACTCTGTATCTGTGATTTCTGTGCTTTTCAAATGAGCTATGTGCGCACAAACCCTTATATCAGGGTTTGTTTTTGAGGATATCCAAACCAAGAGCAATTAATATAAATTGAACAATCACTTCTGCCATTCAGCTAAGCTCAAAATGCATTATGCTAATTTGATAAATGCTGTAAGAAAGGTAGACAAAATTTAATCAGGACACAGATGAGGGTAAAATTAATTATTAAATTTGCCTGAGGCTCAAAGAGATCTATAATATCTGTAGGGACATTTGAATTGTTTGGAGGATGAGGAAGAGTTCATAAGCATCGGAACTGGAGAAAGGCATCCCAGATAACAAGAAATAACATGAGAAAAGAATAAGAAGTGAAGAGGCATATAATATTCTGAGAATGATGAGCGTCCTGGTGTGACTAAAGAGAAAGGCAAGATGGGTCCAGGAAGAATGATTGCTGATGAGGTTGGGGCCGTATTGAAAAAAGCATGAAAGTTTTTGAAGATAACAATGATGATTACAGTTGTGCTTTAAAAAGAGCAGGGGCAGTTGTTAAGTGTCTGTCTTCTGGTCAGGTCATGATCCCAGGGTCCTGGCGTCAGAGCCCTGCATCGGGCTCCTTGCTTGGTGGGAAGCCTGCTTCTCCTTCTCCCACTCTCCCTACCTGTGTTCTCTCTCTTGCTGTGTCTTCCTCTGTCAGATAAATGAAAATTCTTTTTAAAAAGCAGGGAATGAACTGGGCTAGGACATGACGTGGGCAGGAAAACCATTTAGGAGGGTATTGGTATAATGTGGCAAAATAATGGGCAGGAAAACCATTTAGGAGGGTATTGGTATAATGTGGCAAAATAATGACATTTTAATCTGGTACAATGGCAATTTGAGTGGAAAGGAGCTTATGGATGTTAGAGATGTTTTAGCTAAAAAAATAGAGGATTGGAACAAAGTGTTGAAAGAAGAGTTTAAGATGACCCTAAGGTTTCTAGTTTAAACAAATGGGTGTATTGTAACACTTCTATTGCCATGTTAGGGAATTCAGAAAAAAGTGAAGATGTAATCATGAACTGGTAATGAATGCAATTTTGAGTGTGACATATACAGGTAGAGTAAATTAAAGATAACAGTGTGTGGGGGAAATCCATTATCACCAACAGACCAGGGCAAAGAAGTTCCCTATCCCTGGGTCCTGTGCTTTAGACTGTCCTCCATCTGTGATCCCTCCATTGGGCCAGGGGTTGGATCCATCTACAGCCTAATCCCTTGCCTTTGGGTGCCTAGAACCCCAACTTCTCTGTTCAAATGGCCCCAAACACATTTTAAGGCCTGCCACGACCTTTAACTCAAGGGGACAAGGATGAGCAGAAAAGAAAGATATGCTTGTGGCAACCAGAAAGTTTTTTTTTTTTTTAAAGATTTTATTTATTTATGAGAGAGAGAGGGTGAGAGAGCAAGCACAGGCAGACAGAATGGCAGTCAGAGGCAGAAGGAGAAGCAGGCTCCCTGCCGAGCAAGGAGCCCGATGTGGGACTCGATCCCAGGACGCTGGAAAGTTTTAAGGTCTTTCAAATTGTATAAAATGGACCTGCAGAAATGTTTAAGTGTTCTCAGGATGCAAAGTTGGAGCTGAAATGTGATATCAAACCAGTTGCAAAAAGTGTACAGCAGCCATCTCTTGAGGTCAAACCTGGTACCAGATATGCAAGAAAGCTTCAGAACACATAGCTTGTTGGCCTTGTCCCATATCGTCGCATAATCTGATCATGTGTGAATTTCACAAAAGATTCATATTGTTCTGCTAGTTTGGTATTGAGGATTTGCTCATACTCCTCCTGAATTTTATCTTCATAGTCTTTTAAGAGACCCTCACATATTATTCCAACTTGTCGGAGGGTAAAAATGGGTCCACCTTTTTCCGAGGGTGGGCCTTGTTGCTTTATTCACATTCGTATGTCTAAAGAGTGATGCTATTTGCTGTTGGCATGAAGGGACAGAACGAAGACACACAGGCTAACGTGTCTACACAGGGCACTTTATGGTGCAGTTTGGAGCTGCTGATAGGGGGTTGCTGGATGAGGCTGTGTGCTGGAAACCAGGTGTTTGGAATGAGCTCTTTCTATGCCTTCAATTTCTGGTGCAGAACTTTGAGGAATCCAAAAATTCTAAATTCAAGTGTGGCTTATCTGATCGTTATCAAATATATTTTTCAAGGTAGCAGTAAAGTACATATTTTATTTAATAATATGTTAGCTTGATATATGACTATTATATACTTACATAGATAGTGTATGGGTTTTATTTGTATTCTTGGTTCAGGCTTCACAAATTTTAGCAACAGACCTAATAAAATCAACAGATTTGTGTAATGATATAAGCTCAAGTTAGATTATAGCAGTTACAATGGAAAGGAAAAGAACCTAAAAGTCACTTTTTAAAAAATTTATTCTCTCTCTCCATAGCACATAACATATACCTTTAAGGATGCATTTTACTATCAATCTTAGATTTATTTAAAGATGAACTTGGGCTTCAAAGTGTCTTTAGTCGTGGCCAGCAACAAAAAGCAATGATCATTGAATTTTAAAATGATATATTAAATTGTTTACTTTTCTGTCCTTAAGTCACATTTGTATGTTTTCTGTTCAAATTTTCTTTTTATTAAACAGTTTGGAATAGAGTGAGCACCATGGTTAGTATGATAAAGATATATTAATCACTTTGGGCTTCTGGGGCTACCAAGCAACCTTTCAAAGTTTCTGTTACAGAATTAAAGGAAAGAGGCTTTTTCAAGCTAGATTTATAAATTTCATCTAAGAATATAAGATAAAAATATTACTTACTTTTACAAGATAGTGCAGAAAAAGTAGAAAATTAGCTGTTTTCACATCTGGCTGTGTAGAAGTGAGAACCCTACCTTGCTACTCAGTAACAATATGTATCATATCTGGTACCCATTTAGTTCAGGGAAGAAAAAGCCCAGCAATAATATAAAAGTATCATTATACAGTGAGGTTTTTCTCTTCAAAGATAAGTTCAATTATCAGTATTAGGATCTATCTTGGTTAGAAAAAATTTTTTTGTTTTCCTGTGGAACTCATTTTCATCATATTGTATATCTAATTTTTCTAGATTTATACATTTACACATGTGAGTTTGTTTTCTTGGATTTGACTTCATAAAAAGTACTAACAGATCTTCAAAATAATCTCTCATTCTAAGTAAATTAAAGCAGGCTGCCCAGTTTACTGTGTGTCCAGCTGGCTAAAGGCTTAAACAGGAAAGACTCAAGGAGATTCTGTGGTAGGTATAAGATAAACATGCTCTTGTTTATGTTTTGCTGATACTCTCTGATTGTTTAGAAGTTGGGGAATTTTTTTCCTTGCTTTGGGCTGTTCTTTTAAAAAAACCAAACAATCATCCAGTGTGCCTTTGTGGCTTTGATCTTTGTTTTTATATTTTGTTATACAAGGCTCAAAGTCTTACAGTTTTTGTGTTTCATACTTTGCCAGATCATCCCCTTTCTATATATATTGCCTACAGATGGCTGGAAGTAAAAATAAAGGAAAGGTAGAGTGTCTTAAAAACTGACATCTCCCATAAATCCCAGGAGAATGTTGTATAAATATTGGCATACTTTTGCAGGTGCTAAAATAGAATTCAGTGGCCTTTCACCTGGTGTAATTAACTTCCTTTTATTACTCAGTGTTTACCATATCTTTTCCTAACCTTTGTTTTTTTTCACAGGAATGCCCTTAGGACCAAACCTAGTAAGTTGTAGAGACACCTGCATGCCACAAGGCAAACACCAAACTTCAATCTAGACCCAGAACAAAGGTCCCACAGACTGACTCTACAGATTCTCTAAAGCGCTAGTGTGATGAATTATGTGAGGCTATGTAATCAGTCTCAAAAGGAATGTTACAATGATTTGCTAATTTTGACACTCTCACAGAAACATTAGTACCTTGGGTGACTTAATAATTCAAGCTTATGCTTTTAAATTTGGTTATGAAACACTCTGTGTATGTGGTTGTCTAGGGCACATATTTTAGTTGTCTCTGGAATCTGGTAGATCTTTAACAGAATGTGGGCTGAATTATGACAAATCTTTTGAAGGTTTGTGTCAGGGAGACAAACAAAGTTTATGTTTAAAGTATGCAAAGCCAGTGACACTGGTTTATTTCTTGAGCATACACTTATCACCCGCAAGAAAGCACAACATTATCTGGATTTAAAATATTTAATTTTAAATTTTAATTTAATATCTTCTCATTAAAAATTACTATACCTTGTCTCCCAAGGTATGCTCATGGGAACACTGATGAAGGAGTAACTTTTGTGAACCCAAACTTTGAATTAAAATTGCATTCCTAAATATTTTCCCATTGTAAATGACATATAAATGTTTGAACTTCACACTCAGTATTTTCCCCCAGCAGTGTCCTATTGAGATAATGCAGTGGGAAGGCTGCTAATGAGGCAATCTTGAAAAAGTAGTTTGCAAAGTCATAGCTTAAGTATCAGAGTTGGAGTAACAGAGGGTAAAAGTCTCTTGGTGTTTTCAGAAAGGGAGCTACTGATTCCTACAATCGCATGATCCATCTCAGGGCAATAGTTGTAAAATCCATCTCAAAAGTGGAGGACTCATTACAGAAGAAGATATGTCTTTGCTCTAAAAATCTTATGCTTTTCAGTCCTGTCAGAATTTCTACATAGTGTATTTTTGCCACTCTGAGTACCGTTAAATCTTCAGAGTCATAAGGCCCAAGTAGCAGGACATCTTGTACAGGGCCCTGCACCTGCTATAGAATCTTCCCTTTCTCTGAGCGTCACTGAAATGTGGCAGCCTGTGGGTTACTCAGCCCATGGATTGGAGCTGGACACTCTAATATGTTACATGATTATAAAATCAAACGAGTACTGTAGATCCTGGTTGACTCATTTATAGCAATAATCAGTGCAGGGCAACAACTGGTCTTTTACTTGATTTCCAGGCATGCCTCAGACCAGCAGACCCCTAGAAACTTCATAGTGACACTCTGAGTTTTCATGGGCTTATTTCCCGTCTTGTGGCATGTTTGTGTCTTACTTGCTACTTTTTGCTTATCTGTTCCAATCAGCATGATATCATCAATTAATGGACCAGATTTTCGGTGAGATGCCAATGTGATTAAGATCTCTGAAGACTAAATTAGAGAGCATGAGAAGTGAGATAGCCTTGAGATGAGACAATACAAGTGTATTTGAAAAAAATTTTTAACTGAAGTATAGTTGACATACAGTGTAACATTACTTTCAGGTGTAAAACACAGTGATTCAACAAGTCTATACCTTATGCTATGCTCCCCACAAGTTGGGCTACCATTGTTACCGTGTGACACTGTTATAACACCATTGCCTCTATTCCCGGTGGTATGCCTTTAATCCCTGTGACTTAATTCATTCCATAACTGCAAGCCTATACCTCCCACTCCCCTTCATCCATTTTGCTCATGTCCCCATCCCTACCCCTCTGGCAACCATCAGTTTTTTTCTCTGTATTTGTGCGTCTGTTTCAATATTATTTTATTTGCCCATTTGGGGTGAGAATGAACTGCATCTAATCTTACTCTAAAATTGGTAGAGAAAGAAGAATTGTCAAATCAGTAGCTGTGTACCAGGTGCTAGATTTGTGTAAGAAATTCCAGTAGTATCTTAGAGCTACAACTGGAGTTAACGCCTGATCAAGTTTTAGTCTCCCAGATCTGTCTGCCGTCTGCACAGACAAAATAGCAAATTAAGTAACAAAAGTCACCACTTTGCATTTTTCAAGTCTTTGATGGTGGCACTAATATAATCAGCTTATTCAGATATGGGGTATCGTGTTTTGTTTTCAAGCCTGATGGGAAAAGGAAGTTCCAGGAGCTTCCATTTTGCTTTTTCTGACATAATAACTCTTTCTCCAGTTTCCATGTGAGGGGTGATTTCAGCCAATTGATGAGTATGTATATTTCAATGATATATCCAGAAACTGAGGAATAAGTGACATTATGCTAGAATATCTGGCATTTTGACTTAATTTATAGGCCATGATTAATTTTTACTTATTTTCATCAATCAACCAAGAAAGTTGTTAAAGCCATTTCTCAGCTATTTGAGCTAACACATTAAAATCCAGAATCTCTAGTAAGTGGATCTATATCAATAAAATGAACCAATTTAATTTAAAAAAGTAATTCTATTAAGTTATAGTTTATAAACAACAAAATTCCCTCGTTTTAATCTACAAATAAATGACTTTTGACAAATGTCTATGACTATGCAACCAGCCCAATCAGGAAATTTCTCTTGTGCCCTTTGTAGTTAATCTCCCCAACTCCCTGCCCTAGACAACTACAGGTAGTATTTCTATCACTACAGGTTAGTTTTTCCTGTTCTCAGATTCGATTTAAATGGAATCATATAATATATTTTTTGTTTATGTTGTGTTTTGTTTTTTGGTTAGGCTTCTCTCACTCAGCATAATTTTGTGTTTTTATTTTGTTTTTTCCTTCTTATTGCTGAGTAATGTTCCACTGTGTGAATATACCAGAACTGGTGTAGCCATTCACTAGTTGGTGGACATTTGAATTATTTCTAGCTTTTGGATTTTCTTTTTCTTTCTTTCTTTCTTTTTTTTTTTTTTTTTAAAGATTTTATTCATTCATTTGACAGAGAGAGAGAGAGAGATCACAAGTAGGTAGAGAGGCAGGCAGAGAGAGAGAGGGAAGCAGGCTTACTGCTGAGCAGAGAGCCCGATGCGGGGCTCGATCCCAGGACCCCGAGATCATGACCCAAGCCGAAAGCAGAGGCTTAACCCACTGAGCCACCCAGGTGCCCCTAGCTTTTGGATTTTCTGAATAATGTTGTAAACATTCATTTATAAGTATGTGGGTCTGTTTCAATATTATATTATTTGCCCATTTTGGGTGAGAATGAACTATGTCTAATCTTACTCTAAAATTGGTAGAGAAAAAAGAATTGTCAAATCAGTAGCTGTGTACCAGGTGCTAGATTCGTGTAAGAAATATGGGAATTTCCCAAATTGGGAATATTCACAAACATAAATTTTTATTTCTTTTGATAAATTATTTTAGATGTGGAACTGCAAGGTTATATGTTCATTGCATGTTTAAATATATAAGAAACTCAAATTTAACACAGTGTTATATTCTATTTACCTTAGTCTAAAATATTGAGAATCCATATTCGAACATGTTTTTTGGTTTTCTACCCAAATATGCTAGAAAATTCTTGCAACTCTTTCAGAATATATACAACCAGCCTTTCCTGACGTTTGCTGGTGTCCACTCTAATTATAGGTACAAATATCCATTCTAACTATAGGTACAAATAGAGATTGTAATAATTACTAAGAGAATTGATATCTTCTTAGCAGGCATGTTGCTCTCGACCCGCAAGAACGACAAGTAGCCTGGTCTCTTGTTAATGTTGCTTTCTTTTTCTATTCTCATACCACGCATGCTTATATGCAGTAGGGCACCCTATCAGAAGACATATTCTCAAGACATCCAATCACAGACCTGCTGCTAGGCTTCCCCTAGTTAGTCTATCCAGGGTCTGCTTTTCCTCCCCCACATAGGCTGCCGCTGATATTGACTTGTTTACGTGGAGGTCTGTTTTGGCACCTGGCCAGGCACCATCTTGCAATGGTGGGAACTTCCTTGGCCACAGGGGTCCCCAACATCTCCCCCTTTTTTGTTTTATGGCAGGGATCGTGCCTGTCTTAGGTTGTCAGTAGCAGAAAACATCCTTACCCGTCATCAGACACAAGATATCGATGATCTCTGTCCTGTCTTATGTTGGTATGTTTCTCTACTGATCTTACCCGTCTTTGACTACCAATCCAGCATGCTTAACTATATTTGGGGGGATGTTCCAGCTTCGATCGCCAGCAGAGCTTGTACTAGGGCTCGCTTTTGCTCCTGATGTTGTCGTCTCCACTGATATATTTTCTTAGTGAGAAGTAGCATGCCAATGAGGAGAAGGACAAGCAGACCAATTGTTCCAGCCCATTGTTTAGTAAAGTTAGAAACATTGCCGAGTGCATTTAGTATGTCTGGAAATGATTCGGGCCATACACAAGTACTATTAACCTTAGTGATCTCAGCAAGAAGGCTCTGTGTAAAATTTTGAAAGTCTTCAGACCAGGTGCCTTGTAAATATCAGAAGAGCAGTCGGGAGGAATTGCTAATCGGACTAAGGCTAGAGAATTTTACAGGGGTAACACAGAGCGCAGAAAAAGGAACAATACAACCAACACTCAGTATTTCAGCTAAGCCTAGGGTTTGATTGGTGGTAAAGAACAGGCGGAAAATAAAGGAAGAATTAGTTAAGGGTAAAGGATAGGGCCAAGCTTTCAGAATAGCCCATAATTCATGTGTCGCCGTCAGGGGAATTAGGAATATCAGAGTCCCTCACGACAGTAGGAGGATTACAGCTTCCTCTGTCCTCATCTTCGTTCTCAGGGGCTTTCTGGACCAATCTCTCTGGAATCCAAATCGGCACTTCTTTGTCCTGTGGGAAAACACAAACGGAGCCTCTGCTCCAGATTAATACAGGATCGGGGCCTTGAGTAAGGGCTGAAGCAAGTACTTGTCCTTGAATAATGCTGTCATTAATATCCCTGCATACCTTGATGTATGTGCTTAAATCTTTAGCTTTCCATGGCCTAATGGCCCATTTATACCATTTATTGGCTTGCTCATAGGCCAGTTGTTTAATTAAAGGCATGGCTGTGTCAACATCCCCAAATATTCTCCCAGCTGTTTGCATCAATCTTGCAACAAAATCAGCATATGCTTCATTTGGTCCTTGTATCACCTTAGATAGTTGACCCTGCAAGTCCCCACTGCCCTGGAGGGTCTTCCATGCTTTAGTAGCGGCAGCTGCAATCTGCATATATACAGCAGTGTTGTATTGCAGTTGGTTATGTTTACCAGCGTATGGCGCCATGCCCATAAGCATATCCAGATTCCATTGTGGATTGCCTGCCGTGGCATTATGCTGTGCAACATCCTGGGAATACTCTTGCCATGCTGTCTTCCAGACCAAATATTGCCCTCCAGAGAGGGCTGCCCTTGCTAAATTCCCCCAATCTTCGGGGATTAAATTCATGCCTGCTATGGACTCCACTAGAGAAATAGTAAATGCTGTCTGAGGGCCATGCTGCATGACCGCTTCCTTTAATTGTTTAACTAATTTAAAGTCCAAGGGCTGGTGATATCGTTGATGATTTTGGTCCTCTTGAACTGGGAACATTGAACTGCTATTGGCCCCCCTCCATGCGGTCTTCCAATCCTCATTGGCAGAGGGATGACATTTACATGTCATCTCCTCCGTCAGGGGATTGTAGGGAGGCGGAGCATTAGGGGTCACTGCTGAACAGGGAGGGCCTAGTTTTACTTTGAACTTCCGCTCTAGCTCCCCCCCCCCGATATTTCTTCTTCCCCTTCGCTAGAACTGCTACTTTCCGAAGCTCGAAATGAGCGTTCTTCTTTCACTTCCTCAAGTGCCTCAGCGCCCTCCTGAATAGCTGAGTTACATCTCGGCTTACGTCCTCCCAGGCACCCTCTGACTAGAGTCCATATAACTAACGTTCCCGGCGGCAATGGTTTGTTCTTATCCCTCTTCTTAAAATCCTCGCCTATCAGTGGGTTAAAGCCTCTGCCTTTGGCTCCAGTCATGATCCCAGGGTCCTGGGATCGAGCCCCGCATCGGGCTCTCTGCTCCACGGGGAGCCTGCTTCCTCCCCTCTCTCTCTCTGCCTGCCTCTCTGCCTACTTGTGATTTCTCTCTGTCAAAAAAAAATAAAATCTTTAAAAAAAAAAAAAAATCTTCGCCTAAATGGTCCCATTGGGGAATATTTAGCAAGCCCTCGTCCAGAAACCAAGGCGCCAGGGTCTCAACTGTATTCAAGAATATCCTAGCAGTTCTCGTTTTTAACGGCATGCCATTGGCCTTTAGAAGGTCCTTTAGGGCACCCTCTAACCTCGACTTTGACAGTTCAGATCCCATAATTAGAATCCCAACCTAATGGTTGTTCAGCGTATACTCGCCCCTAAATCCCGGCTCTAAGGCCGCCCCGCTTCTTATTGCAGACTTGTGAAATCCCGGCTCTATGGCCGCCCCGCTTCTTATTGCGGACTTGTAAAATCCCGGCTCTGTGGCTGCCCGCTTCTTATTGCGGACTTGTGAAATCCCAGCTCTATGGCCGCCCCGCTTCTTATTGCGGACTTGTACAAGTTTCCCACCACCTTTGTCGTGGTTTTACCCCGCTTACCTGCGGACTTCTCCCTTGCAAGGTTTTCCTATTTTTCTTAATATCTCCCGGGTTTCGGCACCATTTGTCGCTCTCGACCCGCAAGAACGACAAGTAGCCTGGTCTCTTGTTAATGTTGCTTTCTTTTTCTATTCTCATACCACGCTTGCTTATATGCAGTAGGGCACCCTATCAGAAGACATATTCTCAAGACATCCAATCACAGACCTGCTGCTAGGCTTCCCCTAGTTAGTCTATCCAGGGTCTGCTTTTCCTCCCCCACATGGGCTGCCGCTGATATTGACTTGTTTACGTGGAGGTCTGTTTTGGCACCTGGCCAGGCACCATCTTGCAATGGTGGGAACTTCCTTGGCCACAGGGGGTCCCCAACACAGGCAGCTTCCCAATGTGAGAGAATTTATTACAGTATTTAATAAGAGAAAACTGGTCTTTTCAGATTAAGGAGAAGGTGCTGGTAAGAGCGGCTTATGGAGACTAATTAAATGAATTCCTTGCCCTAAGGCTGTGCCACTATGAAGCTCTTCACTAGGTAATTATCCCACTTGGCTCTCATGACAAATGCTATGGCATAACTTGAGTTAAAAGTTTCTTCTAAGGGGGGCACCTGGGTGGCTCAGTGGGTTAAGCCTCTGCCTTCAGCTCAGGTCGTGATCTCAGGGTCCTGGGATCGAGCCCCACATTGGGCTCTCTGCTCAGCAGGGGGCCTGCTTCTCCCTTCTCTCTGCCTGTCTCCCTGTCTACTTGTGATCTCTCTTTCTGTCAAATTAAAAAAAAAAATTTTCTTCTAAGGTTTTTATTTTATTTTTAAAGTTTATTTACTTAATTCAACCTTAGACAATAAAACAGTTGTGAGTTCCTTTTAATGCCTATGTCAGGTAGTGTCCTAGGCACTGAAGATAAAGCACTGAACAGAGTAATGTATTCCCTGACCTTAAAAGAATTTACAATCTAGTATGCGTGTTAGTTACAAAACACATGAACATCCAAATAAATGCACAGATATGAATCATGGTAAGTCCCATAAAGGAAAATTAAAACATATCAGTAGAGATTATTACTAGGGAATTTACATTGAAGAGTGTTGGGGCAGAGCCAGCTCTTTTGAAGAAGTGGTGATTAATCCTGAGTGGTAAATTAAAGTTAGTTGAAGAGGGGGGATGAACACCCAGGCAAGGTAAAGGGCAAGTGTGAAGGTGCTGAGACAGGAGAGACTTTGTACTTTCAAAGGAACTGAGAAGTCCTGTTTTGCTAGAATAAAGGAAAAAGGCAAAGGGAGTGTACTGAAGAGCTAGGCAGGAGTCAAATCTTGCAGGGTTCATAAGCTTTGTGAAAGCATTTGGGTTTTATTCCAAGTGCAGTGAGGAATGATTAAGGGCTTGATGCAGAGTCATGATTTTAAGTTCAATACTTTAAAATATCATCTAACTGTAGTGTAAAAAAAGGACTGAAAAGAGCCCAGGCCGGAAGTGGATCATGTGGTAAGGAGTTCAAGGTACGTTAGAGAAAGAGTGACACCAGCGGGAGGGAGAGATAGGTGTATTTGAGTTGCCCCTTGGGGGTAGAATCCATAGGAACTGATAACTGATTGGCCATGGGGAGCTGATAGAAGGGCAATTTCTGAGGATCACTTTGGGTTTCTGGCATGAGCAGCTAGAATTGTGGAGATATCAGTTACTGCCACAGGGAAGGCTGGGAAGAAAGCAGTTCTGAAGGGATGATCAAAGCTTAGTTTTTCACTACATCAAAAACTAAGGATATATTGTATGGTGACTAACATAACACAATTAAAAAAAAAACCCACTTAGTTTTTGAGTTTGCTTCCTAATGGGATGTATGAGTTAGAAATGGAAATTTTTCAATAGATGAATATCACCTACGTCAGAAGGAGAAGCAGAGAGGGAATGTAAGACCAATGGCTGAATACATGAACCATGAAATGCTACTATAAATGCATCAGCAATTGACCCTGTCTAGTGAGTGTCTCATCACCTTAACTCTCAAAGATGACCTGGTCTCCTACTTTCCCAAGCAATGATCTTGTATCAGATCTTCCCATTCTTTACCCTATTCCACTCGGAATCAAAACACTCTCAATGCTTTCCCCCCAAATTTCTCTCCACTCTTGATTTTCATGGAGTAAATCCCTCTGGTTCCTTTTATCTTATCTACTTTCTCTTGCCATTTGAGCCTGAAGCGTTGATTTCTCTGAGTTTCATCCTGGAACTTCTTATTTCTTACTGTTTGTGCATTCACACCCAGATATAAAAAGCATGTAAACATGATACAAGTTAAAATAAAATTCTCAGTTTTTCACTGAGGTTACAGATTTCAAGAGCAAAACAAGAGCTACCAAATACTTAAATAACTCAAATTGAATTGTTAAACCACCTATTCTGAATATATTAAAGATTATGAATTTCCCCCCGTGTTTAGTGATCACATTTTTCCACCCTCCAAGAGAGTGAAGTTTTTGAGGTATTGGAAGAGAATTTTCTTGAAGATGGTTGAGGAATCACCATTGTGGTGCTGGAGGATGGGTGTTTTCTCTTTTTACCTCAAACCAAATGAGGTGCTTTGCCATGTACTGGTAGACTGTAATCTCATAATACATTTAAGAACATTAGATACAATAATTCTTAAAGTAGTATAGTATTAAAAGAAGGAAGGTATTATAAATGCAGGAAGTTGCTATGTCTGGAAGTATGTGAAATGTTTTTGGCTGTCATAAACACCCTTTTTGTTTTATAGGTCACTACAGAGGCTAAAATAGCTTGTACCCCCCCTCCTCCTTTTTAGAGCAAGGTCTTTTCTCTGGTGATGTGTGAAATGATTGGCATAACTCATTGACTAGTATATAAATTAACAGACATAGGTGCCATTTTCAGTAACTCATTGTTTACAGATGTTGTGCTTTTGATTTTTTTTTTTTACTTAGTATGTAGAATAACATGATAGTGAGGTGATTGGTTTTTGTATTTTCCTATTTCCTATTTCCTGTGAATGAAGATCTGTAGCTTCATTTCACCTCTGTAAACAGGGCTATTACATTTCCTCTCTGTAAATAGTTTCTAAAACAATTAAGATTTTCAGAAAAGTATAGCTGTTTAGATACAGAGACATCTGTAAGTCTCAAAGGTGCCTTCCCTCTAAAAATCAATGAACAATTTTTGAACTGTCAACTTTAAAAAATAATGATATGTAGTTTTGTTTCTTTTTCTGTTGAATCTTGGAAATTATTTTAGTGTTTCATATTATACAGTATTTTATTTATTTATTTTGAAAGATTCATTTATTTTATTTGAGAGGGAGAGAGAGAGAGAGAGAGAGCAAACACATGAAGGGATAAGGGCAGAGGGAGAGGGTCTGACTTTGTGCTGAGTGCAGACCCCAGTGCAGGGCTCAATCCTAGGACCCTGATCTCAACCTGAGTGGAAACCAAGAGTTACATGCCCAACCAATTGCACCACTGAGGGGCCCCATATTACACAGTATTTTAGACCGATTGATAGGGAATTACATTAGCCTACAAATTACATAGTGATTTTAGTGATTATTTCAAATATTTAAACCTAAAATTAGACTGACTGACTTTTATTAAAGAAAAAAAAGCAAGAACCATGGATGGCATATATTCAAGATACACACTATTTGCAATGATGCCTGTACCAGTGTTGCTCATAGAATTCTAGGCATTTGAAGGATATTTGGATAAACCTGATTCTTATTCAAAATATTTGTATATATAATTTAAATGTTATGAATGTATATTGGATTTATAATGTCATAACTGGATTGAATTGTATTAGCATGTGTTATATGCATAATGATTATTTCAAATATTTAAACCTAAAATTGAATAGATTGATTTTTTATAATTTACTGAAAATGCAGGTGGTTTTCTATTCATATTCAAGCCTCAGTAAATTTTTCCCTGATTTTAAAAAAATATCATTTTGTTCTTTTAATATTTATGATGCTTAAACTACTCCTTTCCTTTCTGGAAGCAATGATGATTTGTTTAAGCATGATATCTATGCCAGTTTTTAAACAACTATACTATATCATAAAATTATTTTTAAGCATATGCAATTTCTGTGAGAAGAAATCCTATCTCTCTAAATCATACAAATTGCTTCATTGAATATTGTTGTCAAACCCAAAGCATTAAATCATGCTTGGTTTCTTTCTCTCCGAATATAATGCAAGGACGTTTCCTTTAGATAGGGCAAGCAGAGAAGAAATGACAGAGCACTGTGAAGGCCTTGCAGTCCCTTCCTTGCATACCCAAAGGAGAAAATTCTATTGAATATTCTATTGTTTGGTCATATCTTCTTTTATAGAAAACTCCCACCTTATCTCTTATCCTTACTTTTTAGACTAAAGACTGAAAACAACTAAATTTATTTAGTAATGTGATAGCAAAGCTCAGACTATATATACAATAGATAAAATATATTAA
This sequence comes from Neogale vison, assembly GCF_020171115.1. NCBI lineage: Eukaryota > Metazoa > Chordata > Mammalia > Carnivora > Mustelidae > Neogale > Neogale vison. The sequence goes on along the minus strand of NC_058091.1, from coordinate 196,034,558 downwards.
TATATTACATATATATAATTAATGTATATAATACAATATAATGAAGTGCTCAGTACCTAATAACCTTTGGAAGAGATGCAAAGTGAGTAAGTGGATGTTGTGCTACAAACTGCCTAATGAAAAGCTAGGGAAATTTAATTTTTGTCTTTGGCATTCTCTTAACAAATTCTTTATCTCCGATCCATTTTCTGTCTCTCTCAGAAATTTTTCTCGTTGCTTCTATGTGTAAACATTTTGGAATCTGGTGGTGGGCTCGGCACTGACTACTCGCTGATTATGAAGTGTATTTTGGTGCCGTGACTGACGCCTGTAGAAAGCCATTGGAAGGTGTGGATTCAGAAGACTCAGTGAATTCCTTGAACTCCCTCCACAACCAGACTGTCAGTGTTATAAGGAAAACCATAATAATGAGACAAAAACTTGAGAATTCCAAAGGATTTGATCTCTCCTCTCTCCCTCTCTTTCCTCATTCGTACTCCAAGCTTTTATTTCCTCACTGACTTAATTTTATTTAAACTGATGCATGTACTTCCATATTCTAGACTCTAACGTTTCTTAGAAGAGGAACCGTGTCTGAATAGGCAATGCAGCATAGTAGTCAAGAGTCTGTCCAAAGGCAGACTGCTTGGGTTTAGATTCTCATCTACTGCTACCTTGCTTGGTGACCTTACACAAGCTACTTCGCCACTCTGTCTCTCAACCTCAAAGTGTGTTTGTGAAAACTATATGGGTTAATATGTACAGGATGCTATATGAATTCCTGGCTAATAGTAAATGTGTGAATATTTATAGTATTATCATTAGTCTTTGTCACCTCTGAGTCCAACATGGTCCCTAGCATTGAGTAGGTGTTATAAAAAGATTATAGAAATAAATAGAGGAATTAAACCCAGAGCGCCTTGCAAAATTTCATTGTATAGTCTCTTCGCTAGAAATGTTATTATTCCCATGACGTCAACAGAAGTAGATGATTCTGAAATTGGAGCCAGTTGTGTTGGGCTGAAATATTTGCCTTCATATCAGTTTCAAAAGCTAAAATAGAGGTGAGGAAGGGGTATTAGACAAGTTCTAATCATACAAATTTTGTGAATTTGTATATCTTCTGATATCCAGAACCATATACCGAACATTCTACTGAGGCTTTTATACCCCATATTTAAACTGAATCTATCTTTCACTGATGTGGGGAACAAAGGCAGAAGGAAACATAGATAAAATTAAATATCCTTATAACCTGCAGCCTGTTGACAAATACTTGAGGCAAACAGAGTAAAATGTTCCTTCAGGAAACACCTGTTTTGTGTGTGTGTGTGTGTGTGTGTGTGTGTGTGTTTAAGATTTTATTTATTTATTTGACACAGAGAGATCACAAGTAGGCAGAGAGAGGGAAGGGGGCTCCATATTGAGCAGAGAGCCCAATGCAGAGCTTGATCTCAAGACCCTGAGATCACGACCTGAGATCGTGATCTCAGGGTCCTGGGATCGAGCCCTGCGACGGGCTCTCTGCTTGGTGGGGAGCCTGCTTCCTCCTCTCTCTCTGCCTACTTGTGATCTCTGCCTGTCAAATAAATACATAAAATCTTTAAAAAAAAAAAAGAAAGAAATGTTCTAGGTAAATATCTTAAAGGGTGTGAGAAGGCATACGGGAAAGCATGGAATACTTAGGCAGGGGTACAGATCTGCTTGGCAGCTGATTTTTGCCACCTCAGGTATAAAAAGAGTAGACATAAGGTTGGACTAAAATTTTGGTTTCAAAGAGGAGGCAAAATAGAAAGCCGAATGTGAAATTCTTTGAGAGCGAGGGCTTGAAGTGATGTCTTGATATCTGTGCTGGTGAGGAAGTGAAACTGAAGGGAATGGTAGAATGAACTGGAGAAAGGAACATAGTTAAGGGATTTGAAATGTCCTTATCTTATTCTGTGCTTACCCTCAATTCTCTCCATTTCTCATGCTTCAGCCGTCTGTTTCCCAAATGTAACACCTGACTCTTCCAAAGTTTTGGTCAAGATACTCCCTTTCCTGGAAAGTTTTCTTTTTTTGGAAACTGTTAAAGCCAAGCCCTACCCAAGCTAAAAAAATTCCACCTCCTCACAGGAAACGTTGGCTCTGTAATTATTTACTTTATCCCTTCTTTTACATGATATATGTATTTTTTTACTCATTTTTATTAAGTTCTGCCTTTTTAAAGATTTATTTACTCAAATAGTTGTTTCTCTCATTAGATCATGGGTTCATGGTATGTAGAAATTTGGCTCATTTGTCTTTGTTTTTGTCTTGACGAACTCTATACCCTCTAGTGTAGTAAAGAAAAATAATTATGGTCTCTGGCTCATAGAACTTATGTTCTAGTGGAGAAGAGAGACAGTAACTGAGCAAAGAAGTGAATAAGATAATTTTCTATTTTGATAACTGTATGCCAGGAGGAAGGGGGGGGTGGTTTTAGTTAGGGTGGTCTGGCAAGATGTCCCTGAGGAGAAATAATGGGACTGAGGAGGAGCCTTAGGAAGAGCCCATGGCAGGAAAAAGAATGGCAGGCACTAAGGCCCAAAGTGAAAAAGAACAAGGTAGGCTGCAGCTTTCAGCTGGGCATGGGCAGAACACTGACTCAGAAAGAATTTACTTGGTTAATGGTCCCAGTGTCATGTCAGTGAAAGAAGTTAACACTGGACAGGAACTTTGGCGACCTTGGACACATCACTTTACACTTTTGAGCTTAAGTATTCTTCAGTAATACGAAGCAGTTGGTCTTCACGTCTAACATTAAGGCTCTTTTGGTATTTGATTCCTCTTCATTCTGATAGATGGAGTAACCTTAGGATTTCTGAGTAGTGTGTGGCCTGGACAGGAAATTAGATTTTTCTCCTTTCTTGTTCATAGTAATTTTGAATCCCCTGTTTGAACACGCTGGCATCTGTGTGTGTTTTTGGAGTACAGCTAGGGACAGAGGGAAGGGGAATCCGTAGGTACACTTCTTTGTCTCAAATAAAGCTTCTTTTTAACCTGCAGAGAAGAGTCTGGCTGCTGTTCAAAGGCATAGATATATTCAGAACAACCAGAGCAGTTTCAAGGAATTTGGGGGTAAAACAAAGAAAGAGAACCCATGATCTTCACCTTTGCTACCTGTGAAGATGAACTGGGAAGTTTTGGGTTTAAATTTTTAAGTCTCCCATATTATTTTTCTGCTGACAGACCAGACTGGGCATTCCTCCTAAATAGAATTACCATTGCATTGGTGAAATGCTACCCCAGCCTTACCTCTAATGAAAAAATTCTAATAGATAGATAAATAGTCCCAAGACAGATAATACCATATTTAGTTCCTTCTCACAGATTTGCAGAAAATTAGATCTGAGATGGTACATTTGCTCAAGAGGATAAAAATGAGTGATTGCAATGGTTTATATTTTTGAAGTCAGTGATGGATATTTTTTTAAAAGATTTTATCTATTTATTTGACAGAGAGACACAGCGAGAGAGGGAACACAAGCAGGGGGAGTGGGAGGAGAAGCAGTGTTCCCCCAGAGCAGGGAGCCAGATGTGGGACTCGATCCCAAGACCCTGGAACCACAACCCGAGCCAAAGGCAGACTCTTAATGACTGAGCCACCCAGGCACCCCAGTGATGGATATTTTTTATCTTAACTTCTTAAATTCAAATTGCAAGGGGTCAGAGACGCTTAGTTTTGATTAAAGATTAATATAAATTCAAACATAGATTGAATTTGGACCCTTTTTTTCCCAGAAAAATGGTTACTTTGTCCAGTTAGTATTTGAACTGTTATTTGTGTTAAAGATGAATATATGACAATATATATTATGTGAAAATGATTTATAAGATGTGGATGCAAATAGACTTTATTTTCAGACATAAAGAAAAACACTTTGTGTTTGGAGGAAGATGATGAGTTGGGATTTTCATGCTGTTCTGATTAAAAGACTGTTCCTTTGATGATTAAAAAGATGAGATATAGGGGCACCTGGGTGGCTCAGTGGGTTAAAGCCTCTGCCTTCGGCTCAGGTCATGATCCCAGGGTCCTGGGATCGAGCCCCGCATCGGGCTCTCTGCTCAGCAGGGAGCCTGCTTCCTCCTTTCTCTCTCTCTCTCTCTGCCTACCTCTCTGACTACTTGTGATCTCTGTCTGTCAAATAAATAAATAAAATCTTTAAAAAAAAGATGAGATATAAAATGATATTATTTGAGATAGTTTTAATTTTCATAATGAGGTTAACATTCCAGAATATAAATTGCCATAGTAATTCTAGATCTTTTATTTGTCATTTTCATGCAAACCAGTTAGCTATGGGATAACAAGAGGGTGCTTTAAAATGTAGTTCAATTTTTTTTTAAAGATTTTATTTATTTATTTAACAGAGATCACAAGTAGGCATAGAGGCAGGCAGAGAGAGGGAAGGGGAAGTAGGCTCGCTGCTGAGCAGAGAGCCTGATGCAGGGCAGGCCTCCATCCCAGGACCCTGAGATCATGACCTGAGCCGAACGCAGAGGCTTAACCCACTGAGCCACCCAGGCGGCCTGAATATAGTTCATTTTAAGGAAGGTATGTTGCAGGAGAAAATTTTTTCATTCATTTGTACACTACTTTTGTGAGAAGTGAAGATATTGAAACATTTCTGTTTTTTCAACAAAGAAAACTTTCCCAGTCCCTTTTTATCTTAAGATAAAGTAAATTCAAATATGTCACACTAAATTTTTTTATAGGGTTAGTATTAAATTTTGCCGAAAAGTGATATACCAGGAGATTTAAAATTTCTGCTACTGCAAACCTAATACCTCTGTTATTCAGCATGTAAGTATATTGTTAGCTGAGTTTTTTTTAAATCTTCTGAGTTAAATAGAGAAATTACCCAAATGTTTTAACTTTTTTGGCTTATGTCTCCACTGGGTTATTTTCAGAAAAGAGATGTTATCGATTGTAAATCTACCATCAGAACTAACCAAGAAATGGTGGTATGGTGGTATCAGTGTCAGTGTGCTTTTAGAAAGACTTCATAGACACATATATTGAAGGCTATCACAGAAGATGTTAGCTAAAAAAAAAAAAAAATCTATAGGGGAAGAAACAATTTCATCCCTCAAATACTGAACCTGAAAACTTTAACAGACTAAAAACTCACATTTAAAAAACTTAAAACATAATACTTAAAATCAATGAGAAAAATAGAAACTACTGAATAATGCAGAGATCCCTATTACTTAATAAATTGAATAACATTTATTTTATAGAAACTTGACAGGCCACCGAATCAAATAAAACACATGGCTATCTTGATTAGAACAGTCAAAAATGAATGATTTTAATAGACTTGCCTATCCTTCAGTGTTTCCAACTCTTTGTCACCTTCTTTTTTTATTTGTTTTTTTTTAAAGATTTTTTTATTTATTTATTTGAGAGAGAGAGACAGTGAGACAGAGCATGAGCGAGGAGAAGGTCAGAGAGCGAAGCAGACTCCCCATGGAGCTGGGAGCCTGATGTGGGACTCGATCCCGGGACTCCAGGATCACGCCCTGAGCCAAAGGCAGTCGTCCAACCAACTGCGCCACCCAGGCGTCCCTCTTTGTCACCTTCTTTATGACTTTAACACATGTAACGTCCGTCTGTCAAAAGTGGTTCATCCAGGACTTCAGAAGAGCAACTTGAGAAGGTAGAATTATTCTCTCAGAATCTACAATGAACTGTGTTCAGCAACAATGGTTGCTTTATGACACCATTTAATTAGTGTGTTACGGGGCGCTCAGGTGGCTCAGTTGTTAAGTGTCTGCCTTCAGCTAGGGCCAAGATCCCAGGGTCCTGGGATCGAGCCCCACATTGGGCTTCCTACTCAGCAGGAAGCCTGCTTCTCTATCTCCCACTCCCCCTGCTCGTGTTCCCTCTCTCACGGTCTCTATCTCTTTGTCAAACAAATAAATAAAATCTTAAAAAAAAATAGTGTGTTATGGAAATTGTAACCTAATATAAAAGTCAAACATGGCACTATTGTGTCATGTACCCCCTTTTAATTGAGGCTAATATTGATGAGGGGTGACCCTATTTATGAAAAGAAATCTGTCTTAGGGGGTGCCAGGGTGGGTTGGTGGGTTAAAGCCTCTGCCTTCTGCTCAAGTCATGGTCTCAGGGTCCTGGTATCAAGCCTAGCATCAGGCTCTCTGCTCAGTAGGGAGCCTGCTTCCCCTCTCCCTCTGCCTGCCTCTGCCTACTTGTGATCGTCTCTCTGTGTCAAATAAATAAATAAATAAATAAATCTTTAAAAAAGTCTGTCTTAGGCATATGATTTCCTAGATTGTTCTATTAAAATTTTAATTAGTTTAGAAATTTGGTTTTATTAAACTCCAAGATCTTACCCACTATATCTAATCTACTATTTGTTTCTGAAAGAATTATGTCAATTCTGTAAGATTAGAGAGGTCTTTTTTCCTTCTGTTCCCTAATCAATAAATAACAAATTTTGAAAGGAAGATAACTCATTCCTGCCTCATCTTGATAAAATGGAATATGAGAATCTTATGTATTTGTGAAGATCTATATTATTTATATATATATATATGGAATTGGCTTTTATTTTTTAAAGGAATGTTTTGAGAGGAAACTGGCATATATTGTGGAACAGATAGGCTTTAAGAATGGGAGATAAGACAGTTATAGTACTCTAGAAAGGAACCCCGAACCCAGCCTTGCTTATCTGTGCATGTGAATTGTAAATTTCTTAGTATAATAAAATAGTTGTGCAGCTAAAATTTTGAATGTAAATTAACTCTTTAATTAAGGTCAATATTGAATATTAAATATGTAATATAGTTCCGTGAATATTTTAAGATCATGAATTTAGTACAAAGCAGGTTTATGACTTACTTGACAATATTTTATAACATATTAATTTTGCATTTACAGTATTTATTCCTAGTTAACAATTATATATTTATTTGCCTGTGATTTTGTTTATACCAGTTTTCCTTGGTATGTTGTAATCTCCATGAGGCCCTGAACCACGCTAAACTTGTTTTCTACAGTATGTTCCAATGTTGCCACAGTAGGCATTTAAATATTTGCTAAATGTTGTTTTTATTACATAATCTGTGGTCAGTTGGAAGAGATATGTAGGAAAAACATTTTTATATAGCATGTTGTTGAACCCATATATAGTTTTCTATTTTATTTTATTAAAGATTTTATTTTTTTCAAAGTTTTATTTACTTATTTGAAAGAGTGAGAGAGGCAGAGAGACAAAGAGAGACAGAAAGACCAAGCAACAAGTGGAGGGGGATGGAGGGAGAGGGCAGAGAGCCTGACAGACACTGGATCCCAGGACCTTGGAATCATCACCTGAATAGAAGGCAGATGCTTAACTGACTGAGTTACCCAGGTGCCCCCATACTTTTCCATTTTAATATATTGTCTTTAGGACTTTGTATAATTTGACTTTCTAAACATTGTTTCTCTTGGAACTCTCATTCATATTTATAATTTCAAATATATAACTCATATATTCAAATATGTAATTCATATATATATTTGCAAATAAACTCTCTCTCAAATTTTAGAACATTTTTTAATTACTCTTGACTATCCTGTCACCTAAACTCAGAATGTCTAAAATCTGATTTGTCATTTATTTTTCAAATTTACTTTGATAATTTTGTCACATATTTCTAAGATCTTGATCAGAAAACTATACACATCTTAACATTTTTCTTTTTGCTTCTTTTATCTGTCCATAACTATACCTAATTAGTCATAAAGTTGTATTGTTCTGTCCCTTGTTATATCTTTTGCATCTTCATTCCTTTTTCATTACTGTCTTTGAAGCCCTTACTTTTTCACACCTACCATAGCCTTGTTCCCTTCTCTTCACTTTCTCTCCTTCCCAAAGCTCTGGAAATTTCATCGCCTGAAGCACCATGATCAACTAATTTTCTGTCCTTTTTTTTTTTACCCTTTAGTAAAAAATTATGGAAGTCACTCAATAAATTCTTTAGATCAACTCATTCCTTCCACCCCATGCAAAGAAAAAATGAATTTAGACTGAACCACTTTCCTAATATCATCTTCCAAAATTGTCTTGGAAGTTTCTGCACTTTGATCCTTTACGAGAATGTTCATATTTAGCCTGGTATTCAAATCTACTTACTGACTTTTTTTTCTTTTTAGGTTTACTGAGATAACATTTGATTTAATCATTAAACATAGAGACTTGCACATAGTAGATATTCAACTAAAATTTATTAATTTTGTTTGGCACATGGAAGCTAATGTGTGTCAACTTGGGATACTGCTAAAGAACAGTTCTATTTTCATTAAATTAGCACAAAAATTTCTAATCTCTGTGTTTGAGAATTCTTTATGGATGGACGAGAGTACTTGTTTCCTCAGTCCTGGGCAGCCTACAGTGATAGGGGTTATGGAGTCAGTTATCTCACTGGGTTATCTCCCTGTGTGATACAAATAGCATTGTTTTCTACATGTGCCATCTGTGACAAAAATTGAGCAATGCTGTGGGTAGCAATGCACTGATATGTTCAGTTTATAATAATTCAACTGTTAATATTGCCTTCTGATTTTATTATGGAGGTAAAGCAAAATAAAATTGGTTTATTAAAGTTGTCTTTTTGCTGTCAAGTGTGCCATTTCTGGTTCTTTTCCAGTGTCACCTGGAGGCATCATTTTGGCTACTTGTCCCCTTGGGGATTGTTGCTGTCACTAGATTAGCATTTCCTCATTTTTGTGATAAACTATTTTGTATGACTTCATGCTTAGTGAAAGACTCTTATGGAAAACATGCCCATGGCTTTTATAAGTGAAATAATATCAGAAGCAATTTTACATATTTTATAAAATATCTATTTTATATCTTTGTCAATTTTATCAGTTCTATGTGCTCACATGGAGAATTTTTTTTTGTTTGTTTTGAAGGCATCTAAGAAGAAAGTACACTTACCATGGTTTGTCTTCCTCTCTGATTTTAGAAACAAACTGAGGGTTACAGAAGGAAGGTGTTGGGGGATGGTGTAGCTGGATGATGGGTATTAAAGAGGGCATGTGTGGTGATAGGCACTGGGTATTATTATTAATTTTTAAATTTTATTTTATTTTATTTTTTTATAATTAAAAAAAATTTTTTTATAAACATAGAATGTATTATTAGCCCCAGGGGTACAGGTCTGTGAATCGCCAGGTTTACACACCTCACAGCACTCACTATAGCACATACCCTCCCCAACGTCCATAACCCCACCACCCTCTCCCTCTCCCACTCCCAGCCACCCTCAGTTTGTTCTGTGACATTAAGAGTCTCTTATGGTTTGTCTCCCTCCTGATCCCATATTGTTTCATTTAGTCTTTTCCTACCCCCCAAGCCTCCCATGTTGCATCTCCACTTGCTCATATCAGGGAGATCATATGATAGTTGTCTTTCTCCGATTGACTTATTTTGCTAAGCATAATACCTTCTAGTTCCATCCACATTGTCACAAATGGCAAGATTTCATTTCTTTTGATGGCTGCATAGTATTCCATTGTATATGTATACCACATCTTCTTTATCCATTCATCTGTTGATGGACATCTAGGTTCTTTCCATAGTTTGGCTATTGTGGACATTGCTGCTATAAACATTTGGGTGCACGTGCCCCTTCGGATCACTATGTAAATACCCAGTGGCACTGGGTATTATATGCAACTAATGAATCATTGAAAACTACATCGAAAACTAATGATGTTATGATGATATGTTGACTAACTGAACGTAATAAAAAATAGAATGCTGGTAAGAACTAGGACAAAGTTTTTCAAATGTTTTTGACATTTGAAAGAAGTTTCACAAACTTTCTATATGCAATTCCTTCTGATATTTCCTGCTCCATTCAATTTTACTTTTTAACATATGGATATGATCCACTAAACTGATTTAATTACTTACAAATATGTTGCAATCTTTAGTTTGAAAAAATCTAGTCTCAGAGTTACGGTATGAGGCAAGGGAAGAAGGCATGATAGGCACTAAATTCAGTCAGATGCAGTGAATATTTGTGTTGTTGGTTGTTCAACAGCTATTTCTATCTTTAATTGTGCCCTCATTTTCTTTTGGAGACTGCCCCTCTTCCACTATGGTTGTTTGTGGTGGTCAATTATTTCTAGGTGGCAGGCTCTCATCCTGATAGCAAAGGGGCAGTCAGATGACTTAAGCTTGGCCCGTAGGGATCTGTCTCTCCAGGGATAAGTGCTGGGAGAGTGACTGAGGAAATGGTCAGAAATGACTGATCTCAACAGCAAAATCCACATCATCCTGGATCAGGCTGTTCCAATGTCCTGTTTTCCTGCCTCTTGTGCCTCCCTGGGTTCTGGCCAATTGTATCTAGCCTTCCAGACTTGGGCCCCAGTGAGTATTTTATTTTATTGATCAGTGAAGTGGCGCAATCCACCAAATGCTTGTAATACTGTAGTTTTTGCTTTAGTGTATTTTTTTTTTGCTTAATTTAACTAGAATTAATTAGAATGAATTAGAATTTAATTAGAATTAAGTTCTGTTGCTGGCAAATAGGAACTTTAATTGATTCATCAGCTAAAAAGAGGAACTGTTGATTAGGCTGGTATCTTCTTGCCTCCAGGTTATCTTTTTGATATATATGTTATGGAGAAAGAAGGGTGAGTCAAGGAGAAGTTGGAAATCAAACATTTGATATGAGCATGCTACTTGACAGAGGGCATGGATATACAGCCCAGTTTCAGAATGTACCATGTTTTGACAGTAATCTAAATATAATGCCAAATGGCAAAGAGGACAGTTGAAGCTGGCTAGGTTATTCAAAGCATAAAGGGCCAAGAGAGATTTGTTTTACCTCTATAAACATTCTTTTCCTTATTAAATAGCTGTTTCAATTAATTCAACTGTTTTTATTTTGTCTTGTTGAATGCAATTGGACTGGGTTTTTATATGTGCACAGATTTTGTACTTAAGGGAACTCTGTACTTAGAAACCGACAATTTGGTTGTAACTCACAATAAAATGAGTTGATACTTTTAGTTGAATGCTATTTAATTATCCCAGGGTACCCCCTCCAATTATTACTATGATTGCTGTAATTATTGTTAATTATTTTAATCTCTGGTTTCATATGGTGGGGATATTTTCAATGAACTATTTAAAAAACTGGTAATATGCAAAAATGCATAAAAGACTAATGGTCATTATAAAAAAAATCCCACTACATGTTCTTCATAAATAATTTAGAAGAGCAATAAGAATAAATGGGAAAGTAAAATATCACTTGAATGTCTACTTAGAAATAACCGTCCTCAAAATGAGATAAACACTGTTTCAGATATATTTCTATACAAATACTGAAAAGATAACTAAAGGTGAGACAGAGTGAGAGTGCACAGGCACAAGTAGGGGCGGGGCAGAGGGACTCTCAAGTCGACTCTGCATTGAGCTTGGAGCACGACATGGGGCTCCATCTCACAACCATGAGATCCTAATCCCAGCTGACACCAAAAGTCAGTCACTTAACCGACTGAGCTACCCAGGCCTCATGCAGGTTATTTCTTAGTAAAAGTATTTTTACCTATGAGAATAATTGTACAGAGTTATGAGTTGCCCAAGATATTTTAAAAAACTGGTAATTCCCAGTATTTCTGAGTATATAACCATTGAACATAATCTGACATAATATACTTAGAAGTTCCCCCAAATTCATACCTTTTGATAAAATCAAAGTAGCAAAAATTATTTGGTCACATAAAATGTCCAAAGATGTGTTCATATAGTTATCAGGATATTTATTACTATGGTATTCATAATAGTAAAAAAGTGGGAAAAATTATATTACATATACCCAAGTTGTATTACAGAAAAATAAATTACCTTATTAATCATTCCATGTGGTACTATGTAGCCTTGCCAAATAATGTTGAGTAAGAATCATTAAAGGCATGAGACGTTATCATACAATACCAAGTGACAAAATACAAGTTGTAAACATATGCAGTTGTCCCTTGAACAACAGATTTGAAATGTGCAGGTTCATTTATTGATGCACTTTTTTCAATAAATATACTGTGCAGTATACAATATTGTAAGTATATTTTCCTTAAGATTTTCTTTTCTCTATCTCACTTTATTGCAAGAATATAGTATGTAGTAAATGTAACTAACAAAATATGTATTAATCGACTATGTGTATTATTGATAAGGCTTCTGGTAAATGGTAGGCTGTTAGTAGTTAAGTTTTGGAGGAGTCAAAAACTGTGAATTTGGGGCGCCTGGGTGGCTCAGTGGGTTAAGTCTCTGCCTTTGGCTCAGGTCATGATCCCAGGGTCCTGGGATTGAGCCCTGAATTGGGCTCTCTGCTCAGCGGGGAGCCTGCTTCCTCCTCTCTCTCTCTGCCTACCTCTCTGCCCACTTGTGATCTATGTCTGTCAAATGAATAAAAAAACCCACAACTGTGTGAATTTTTGACTGTGCAGAGCTCAGTTCCCCTAGAACCCATCGTTCAAGGGTTAACTGTACATGAAATCACACAAATGGATGAAGGTGTCCAAAAGGTACAAACTTCCAGGTTTTATTTTTTTTTTAAAGATTTTATTTATTTATTTATTTGGCAGAGAGAGATTGAGATCACAAGTAGGCAGAGAGGCAGGCTCCCTGCTGAGCTGAGAGACCCATGTGGGGCTTGATCCCAGGACTCTGGGATCATGACCTGAGCCGAAGGCAGAGACTTTAACCCACTGAGCCACCCAGGCTCCCCCAAGCTCCCAATTTTAAAATAAAGTGATGGAGATGTAATCTATAGCATAGTGACTATAATTAAATAATAATGTATTGCATAATTGAAGATCACTAAGGGAGTTGGTCTTAAAAGTTCTCATTACAGAGAGAGTCAATTATCATATGGTTTCACTTATTTGTGGAGCATAACAAATAGCATGGAGGAAAAGGGGCGTTAGAGAGGAGTAGGGAATTTGGGTAAATTGGAAGGGGAGGTGAACCATGAGAGACTATGGACTCTGAAAAACAATCTGAGGGGTTTGAAGTGGCGGGGGTGGGTGGGAGGTTGGGGTACCAGGTGGTGGGTATTATAGAGGGCACGGCTTGCATGGAGCACTGGGTGTGGTGAAAAGATAATGAATAATGTTTTTCTGAAAATAAATAAATTGAAAAAAAAAGTTCTCATTACAAGAAAAAATATTTTTTTAACTGTGTGGTGATGGACATTAATTAGACTTATGGTGGCGATCATTTCACAATATATACAAGTATCAAATCTTGTATAAAACTAAATGTATAAATCTTGTATAAAACTAAAACTAATATGCTTCAATTATGCCTCAATTTAAAAATCATGTGAAAAGAGACCGCTGAATTGGCCCTGCTACTCCAATCATCATCCCCAGGAGATATCCGCAAAAGTTATAGGCTTCAGGGATATTCACTGTGGTGTTGAGTTCTCCAGCTAGCAAGGAGTGCTGTGTCTTTTCTGTCGTCATTGTCAAGAAACTAAGAAAACTCTTCACAAACTCGGAAAAATGGCGTCAAAGGGAATACCTTGGTGGTGCCCAGAGGAGGATGACATTGGTATCTCAATCTTAAATTCAATATCTGTTCCTGTGGCAGCCTTGCAGATCTACTCTAAAGTTACGTAAACAGGGCAAACAGAACAACTACCAGGAGACAGGGAGCTGCGGGGAGGAGCTGTGCTTGTATTGTATAGGGCACCAGGTGGTGGAATTATACGCAAAGCTATTGATGCAAAGGAACCACGTGTGCTTGATCACTGCTGCTGGCATTTAGGGCAGGATTGGAAGCACTGAACAGGGTAGATGTTTCATCTCAGAAGGCTATGCAGTGGGGAGGTATCCTTGAAGAGACACTCGATAGAATTCACCTGTGCTCTCTTTAATAAAAGGAGGGTTTCGACACCCACCCGTGACTGGGAGAACGTTTTCGTCTGGAAGGGGAGTAGGACCGAACAAGATAGGTAACGATGTTTTTGGCATTTTTCTGTAAGCTCTACATTCTGCTTTAACAAAGAAAAAGCTAGAACCAGAAAAGGGAGGCAGGAAGAAGTACGAAGAGCTTGAGTTAGGAGAGGGGAGTGTAATGGAGATGAAATTGGTTTTAAATTTGTGTAGGATTGGAACCTTGTAGATTTTGGCTCAGGTTATTTTAAGATGTGGGAAAGGGAGATTCAAAAGGGTGGTTATTGAAGGCAATAAAATCATTCCATAGTTGGATTTCACTGAATTAAGATTGTTCAAGTAATCTGTCAACACTTGAATGCTGTCTAATGCTCCTGCATGCACTGTATAGGCTGTTGGTTTTATTTATCTTTTGGTAACTAGTAAATTTATGGTTATAAACCATATGAAACTTTTTAATATTCTTGAATTAAATCTCAGGACAGAGATCATTGAGTACATAATTCTTATGACATCAGGAAGCATTTAACAAATTTAGTACTAATGATTATCTTTGGTTCGAGAAATATAAATTTTACTAAGAATTCTTTGAGAATTATCATGGTCATGTTGTTAAAAGAACTCAGATACTAAGTCCTCATTTTTCAAGGATATAAGAAAGTAAATTAGTGGTTATGTTTTGAGATTTTTGTCTACATACCCAGAATGTTAAAAAATCCTGTATGTTGTGCCCCTCTTCCTTCTGAAACATTACCCTGTCCCAGAGCAGAGGTAGGTTGAGCCATAGAGCACCCTTGGGCCCTGGTTTTATTTATTTGTTTAAAGTAAGGAAAGACTGCTAAAAATGTTTACACAATATTTGCTTGATCTTTTTTTTTTAAACTCCTGTCTCTGCCGATAGAATTAGAGAGTCTTGGTAGAAGTGAAGGGACTGACCCATGGACCCAGGGTCATCGTCTACCACTCTGAGACTTTATTGTATCCTCCCTCTTGGTGACTATTCCATGTTCCCTCCTATAGGCCTTCTTTTTTGTTGTAGTGAAAGGGATGTTGATACCATCCACTTTTTCTTACTAATTCACCATTGTAACACAAACAGTGCTTCTGGAGTCCTTGACAGATAAAATGAATAGGGAAGAGGGAGAAGAAAAAGTGAAGGAAAATGTCTGACAATGAAAGTAAAATGAAAAAGGAAAATAAAAACCGAAAATAAGGGTTGGTAGAATGACATCGGAAGTTGCTTTTAATTTCCTCTCTGTGGCACTGTTATTTCTGGGCCACCCTGCTCTGTGGTTTTCTGGTTTTCATAATTGAACGGATGGAATTGACAGGATGTATGAATGGCATTACTATGATTATGTAACAGTCTAAACAGTTCACTGTTGTGTGAAAGTGAATGAGGACTACATTTTACTGAACTGTTACCCTGCTTTGGCAGCTGTTACACTGTGATAAATGACCACAGAATTAATTGAAGAGCACTATAAAAATGTATTTCCATGGAACAGTAATAATGAGACTTCATTGTTAGTCAATGAGTGTCCACCATTTATTTGAGATTTCTCTTCTAGAGTTAGATACATTGTTTTTGAAGCACCTGTTAGAGTACATTTTAGAACTTTATTTGGAGAGGTGCCAACTTTTTCTCTTCCCATTTCAGGATTGTCATAAAGGCTCAAGGTTTGTGTTTTAAACTTGGTTTCCTTTCTTTTTGAGTACTCTCATACTATCCCATTTCCCCTAGTTAGTTGTCAGCTGATTGAGTTAGAGCTGAATTGAATCTACCAATTCATTGTTCTTAAGTTATCTTCACATATTATGAAAATTCCTTGTAAAAAATTCAGAAACTAAATACAATGTAAAGAAGGCATTACCTTTCCTTTCTGCAGTTGTTAAAGAAGCATTCCTTTTAAATGTTGTTCCTTCAGTGTGTTTTAAACATTCACATGTGCTCACCTCTATTTCAGATTATCTGGAAATTATAGCAGGAAAACTTGATAATTTTCTTTTCCATTTTAATAAGAGAAATTGTGATAGGACAAGTGACATTCTTAAGTGATGACCTGTGAATCCACTTTGGGTAGTTTGGACATTGGGCACCCTGCAGGAGAACGTGCACCTAAACTTAGTATCCCACAGTCTTGGTGGTTTCCTTGTCAGTATAGGCTGTACCTGAAGACATGGTCTGTAGGTGGTGGGCAGCCTGCTTTCCTCAGTCAACTCCTATAAATAGCTGGCACTGCAGAAAGATTGTCATAGTGTTTGCTCTATAAGAAGAGAGATCAGTGTGTGGAGCTCCTTGCCCTGGAGTGTGAATGCATGCTGCCCGTGCAGCAGAGAACCCTGGTCCTCGTTCAATTCTCTGTGAGGTGGTAGTAGGATTGGGGTCTGGGGTCTTTCCTTTCCTTGTCGTCTAAATTTCCCTGGTAAAGCTCGTGTGTGGTGCTGTAGAATCATGGGATCTTCCTTGAAGGACATAATTCCACTGTGTATGAATTGTGAATTGAGTCATGAGGTACTACTTTCTTGGTTTCTCTGAGAAGGAATTTCTCCTAAACATACTTGGACTTTTATTATACATACTCCCTACTCTTTCCAGTTGGAGTTAATGGAATTATCTGGCTGGCAGGCAATAACATTGATTGGCATTTATCAATTATCAGAAGCTAACTTATCAATAGTCTTAAAGGAATTGGGATTTCGAAAAAAATTTTTTCTCTCTCCACTCTGGGTAAGAGGAAACAATGTTTTGCTCTATAGACTCAAGCTTTGCTTGTGTAGTATGTCCCTGGAGGGGAAGGAGTCTCAGGCCTGGTCAATTTTCGCATTAAGTTATATTTTTCAACTCAGCCTTTACCAGTGACACAGATGGTATTTTCAACTCTAGTTTGCCATGTACATTTTTCAGTTGGCTCAGAACTCAGGGGAAAAAGATGGCACTGATAGGGCCTGTTTGGATTCCAGCCTCTTCAACACCCTCTGCAGAACAGAGCTATTCAAGGACTGAAGCATTGCATAGAATGTTGCTCTGCTGCCCAGGTGCTCTTTCCACTGATTGATTCATCGACTCCTACTTAATAGGTGGTGCTGGAAGGCATAGAAGACAGATTTCAAATTCCAAATGTTTGAGTTTAACCTCATAAATTTGAAGATGGCATCCTGTTGGAGAAATTTACCTTGCAGGCTCAGTAAAAAGCCAATTAGGTCTTTTGCAGTCCAAATGCTTGCTTGACTCAGTCCCATTCTCACCGTGGTAAAGACAGCTAAACTCCATGGTGACTATTGAGGGCTTAAATAATTTTATAAATCTCTATGGAAATAGAGCATATTTTTAAGAAGTAATCAGCCATGCAAATTATGGCATTTAAAAGTCTAAGTCAAAATTGTTTGACTCTATAAACATGACATAAATAAAATGGTTTAATTACCAAATTGGTTTGTTGGGCATAGAGAGTTTAGGTAGAAGAATTTCATTTTATCCATCCCTGAAAGATAGAATGCATTTAATTAAGGTAACTTGATATTGGAAATACAGTTGATCCTCAGACAACAAGATTTTGAAAACTGCATGGATCCTCCTATATGTGGATTAAAAAAATATCATATAATACTGTAAATGTACATTCTTTTTGGATTTTCTTAGCATTTACTTGTCTTTAGCTTACTGTATTATAATATTACTTATAATATATAATACATATGGCCTAAAAAATCTGTGGTAGTTAACTATTTGTTGTTGGTGGGGTTCCAGTCAACAGTAGAGCATTAGTAGCTTTGGGGAAGTTAAAGTTATGCACAGATTTTTGACTGGGTGTGAGGGTTTGACTATGCAGAGGGTTGGGCCCTTAACCCCCTCATTCTTCAAGAGTAGACAGAATATGCATTTATTTCTGTGTGTACACATATGTGTATATATATATTTATATATATACATACATACTTCCATATATGTATTTTACATACATGTACTAGAGGGTATAAACTAAAGTGTTTGTCACTTTTTCTTCAGTTATTAGTTTTTAAGATTCTTATTTCAGAGAGGGGGGAGAGAGAGCATGGGCAGGAAGAAGGGCAGAGGGAAAGGGAGAGAGACTCCTCAGCACAGAGTCCTACGTGGGGCTTGACCCAGGATCCTGAGATCATGCCCTGAGCTGAAATCAAGAGTTGGATGTTTAACTGACTGAGCTACCCAGGTGCCCCTCTTTAATTATTTTATAAGAATATTGTAGTGTGTTAATTCCAAATTCAGGCAAAAAATTGTTAAACGTATTTTTTATACCTTATGTCCAGGATTTGTGTTTAAAATATTACTGACGTTGATTCTATTTCAAATATGCCAATTTATAAACCAGTTGTCAAACTGGAAATTTTTAATGAAAGCCAATCTGGATTTATTTTATTTTATTTTTTATTTTTTTAAAAGATTTTATTTATTTATTTGACAGAGAGAGATCACAAGTAGGCAGAGAGGCAGGCAGAGAGAGGAGGAGGCAGGCTCCCTGCTGAGCAGAGAGCCCGAAGCGGGACTCGATCCCAGGACCCTGAGATCATGACCTGAGCCGAAGGCAGCGGCTTAACCCACTGAGCCACCCAGGCGCCCCAATCTGGATTTTTTTAATGCCTTAAACTCTGCCTAAGATAATATAAAACAAGACAGAATTTATCCACTAGTCCTTAATTTTCTGAAGTGTAGAAATCAGTGGGTATAGAACACATCTTCTGTGTGTATTTTTAAAATACTGTATGAAAGAAAATAAAGATCATAGGTAATCTCTTTATCCTGAGATAGGGATCATTAAAATTTTGGTGATCATATTCTTTGAGGCATCTTTCTCTCTCATAAATGGAATCTTTTATAAAGGGAATTATATCCTACATCATTTTTATCAATAGACACTTTCTTCTCCTCCTTTACATTTCCTCCAACCTCTACAACTCGTATCCATTTTAGTCATGTTAATGACCTTGGGTATGTCCTTCCATTTTTTCCAAGCTCGTAAATTGATAATCCATTAAACTATTTGTTCCTAAAGCAATTATGGCTTATTGAATTGCTTGTCTTTACTCTATGGTATGTAATTTGCAATTCATTCTTTTTTTTTTTTTAAAGATTTTATTTATTTATTAGACAGAGAAATCACAAGCAGGCAGAGAGGCAGGCAGAGAGAGAGAGAAGGGGGAAGCAGGCTCCCTGCTGAGCAGAGAGCCCGATGCGGGACTCGATCCCAGGACTCTGAGATCATGACCTGGGCCGAAGGCAGCGGCTTAACCCACTGAGCCACCCAGGCACCCCTGCAATTCATTCTTTATTCTTTTTCATGTCTTAGCAATTGTTGGTCATTTACCCTGTATGAAGTATAAGGTTTATCCAAGTTAAAGATAATTCCTGGTCAGATTCTACTCATAATCACACTGAATTTTTACATGATCGTGTCTTACCTTTTAATTTTCTCATCACCTTTTAGCTGTCAAGAATTTTGTAATTTTTTTTTTTAATTAGACTATCTTTAGGAAGTTCCTTGAGGACTAAAATGATTCACAGATTTTGATCTCTCTAAACTATAGTTAGCTTACTTGTAATTTGAGTACTAGCAGAAATCATTTCTAATGTCCCTTTTTAGTAGTAGGATTATAAAATTTATGTAGAAGAAAGGTTAATTATAGTCTTTTGCAGGTTTTTACATATATGTATATGTATACATACATATGTATACACATATGTATACACACATACATATACATTTGTACACTATGATAGTTTCTATTTACTTTGGGTCCTTAGGAAATGAGAATCAGATACTTAATGACATAACAGTAAAAATGACAAGGTAATGTACTGTTAGGTTAACCATCTATCCTGGTTTGCCTTGGACTGAAGTGTGTTCTGGGATGGGGATTTTAAAGTGCTAAACCTAGGAGGATTCTAGGTAAACCAGGATGGTTATTGATTCGATCTGGTTGGGTGGTTTCTTTAAAGTAGTTTTAAAATGTCAATTTGTTTATACCTAAAGATATGGACATTTCTGTTTAAGTCTTTAAAATCAACTTTAAAAATTACTCCTTTCCTTGGAAAATTTGTAATCACAAAATTTCCAAGGAAAGGAGAGAGATTTATAGGATCAAATAAATTTTGATGTTAAAGGTAAATAACAGTGTTCAATATTTGATTTATAATAGTTTAAAATGTCTTATTAGTTTAGAAATAGGTGAGAAACATTTTTTCATAATTCTATCGAATCTTATGAAAGTATAAATAGTACATATACATATAAATTATAATCATCTTAAAAATGGTAACTTTTGAAGGGTGAAAATGAACAGGAGTTGAAGCCAATACTGATATTTTTTATGATAATCCTATGTATTCTCGAGAAGTTATGTTCCATAGGGCTCTTGAGTTAGTCTTTTTGGTCTGCTATAACAAATATACCACACATAAGCTGCATGGCTTAAACAGCAGTTCTGGAGACTTGAAGTCCAAGGTTAGGATGCCAGCATGGTTGGTTTCTGGTGAGAGCTCTCCTCCTGGGCTTTACGTAAGGCCTTTTCATTGTGTCCTCACATATCAGAGAAAGAGAAACCACATCCTCTCTGATATCTCTTCTGTACAGGCACTAATAGCACTGTGAGGACCCCACCCTCATGGCTTAACTAAACCTGAGTGTCTTCCAAAGGCCAATATCCCAATTCTGTCACCTTGAAATTTAAGGCTTTAACCTAAGAATTTTGGGGAGCACAAAATTCCGTTCATAGCAGATCTCATGGAAGTATACAAACCACAAGAAACTGATGATTTATTGCAGTTAATTTAGCTTAGATAATAAACTGCTTAAGGGTCTCAATTCTGAGTAATCACTAAAACATTTATGGAAATAAATTTTAGTATGCTTATGTATGAGCATATTGGAACAGTTTTGATGGACTAAAACACAAAGATGACTGTACATAAAATCCACAAAGCTATCAGACAATGAAAGGCTTTCTAGTAATCAGAATTCAAGTTATATTGCATTTACATTTTCATTGGCTTATGAAAATCTTTAATGGATTTCAGAATAGTGTATTAAGGCAATGAATATTTGCCCTTTACAAAGTCATTTATTTTATGTAAATTTTTGTTAAGCCTTGCTTTCCTCAAACCACCATTACATTGTTGTGCTCTTTGTAATAAGTGGCACGAATGTGGCACGAAGCCATTGATTTGTGACAATGCCAACCTCTGTACTCACTGCCATTCTTCTTAAAGACAAGTCTAAGAAGGAAAAAATGTATTTTTTAAGAAAAAAGGAGTTAAATGTCTTTGAGTGAAGAGAAAACCTAAATATGATGGTATAATATTCATACAAATAGTGGCAAATATAAATAACAGAATCTTGATTTTTTTTTTCTGAGGTAAGAAAGTCTGGATCCTTGTACTTAGCTTTTCACTATTTTGAACTTGATTGTGTAAGTTTGTCAGCATACTTTGTATGGTCTGTTTTAATTGCTTATTTAATATAGATCTCTACTGGAGCCCTTTAAGATTATGACAAAGTGGTGATCTATTTATTTGTAGAAATTCAGTGATTGAATAATGAAAGGGATTTTTAGGACTTAGAATATTCTGTCTTTGTGATTTGAATTATTTCTCCATGTCTGTTTTTCAAATATTTTTGATATATCGAAGACCGATGCTTGCATGGTGGAGATCCATGTGGGGATGGAACTAATTGGGGGTGGAGGGAGGTTGTTATTGTGGAGAGAGAGAAAATCACTAAACAAATGTGGGTAGTTCTGTGAAATACAAGGGTACATTAGCATGCAGATTGCATCTGATGCTCTCATAAATAATATGTTTATAGAAAAACAACCATTTGCTCTAAGTAAATGGTAGTGCATCCAACACTTCTGTAGATGATTTGTTGAGCATGCAGTGGTGATATTATTTCTCCTGCTGAGCATATATTCCCTTAACTATGTATTCAGGAAAATGTATAAATCACAAATGCAAAGTAAGCAAAATATAACAACCCACATTTATTTTAATTATGTGGTATTGAAATGTGTGCTCTTTAATATTTTTCATGACTGATGGCTTGTAGAGGTACCCCAGAAAATAAAAGTAAGCTTAAATATTACATAATTGTGAGTATTCAGTCTTGCCTGAACTTGTAAAGCAATAAAGCCATATTTGTATTACATTCTGATTTTTTTTCCCCCCTGTGGTGATTGTTAGATTTTCTCCTGAAATTTGTCCTAAGTTGAGTTTAGATTGCATTCAGCAATGTCAGGAAAATTGATAATGTTTATTTCTTGACACCAGGCAGTTTATGATCTTACTAACTCTGTGTTAATATTTCCAAAGAAGGGTAACAAAAGGGGCTTTTAGCATTTACCCTTTGTTCAGTAAATCAAAGATAAACATGGTCTGCACATAGCTTTTCAGCGAACTCTGCCATTTTATTTCTCTTTTATCTTCAAGGTTTATTGCTTTACATGGCTTAAAGTGATTCAGGCTCTGAACTGTTTAATCTAGAATGTTTAGGTTACTGATGTTTCTGCTGGAGTGTATGACAAAGTCAGATGTTAAACTCCCTGACCATGTACAGTAGGTGCAGTATTGTGTTTGGATGATAGATACCTTAGCACATGAACTTTGTTCTGCCCTCCTTTTTTTTTTTTTTTTTTTGACTTGCATTGCATTTCTGAATAATAAGCTAAAATAGTGACTCTTTGCTGTGGATTATTTTGTCGTCTTCATGCTGAAAACTTTGGACAATATGCTCGCTCTTTCAGCTTTTCTACTAGGATCTTGCAGGAAAAAATCAAAGTGATAGTGAAGAGTTTACTAATCTAGTGATTTCAAGATGATGACACAACAGAAAATTTTTTCATTTACAGTTTCTTTCCTTTCCTTTTTCCTCTTTTAACATTACTAATTGTCCAGTTTCTATAATTTAAGTAGGCATACAGCTCTTTGGATAATGACTGATTAAGTGCCTCTTTCTTGTTTTCCCTACTAGGGAAAGTTCTTAGGGAAGCAAAGAGGCACAATGCAAGTATAAGCAGAGGGCTGGACCCCAAAGAAAGAAAACTTACATTCAATGAATATTTACTTTGTGCTAGACACCATGCTAGGAACTTTCATGTATGCCTTGCACTTAATATCTGGTTGAACATCTACGCTAATGCATTTAAATTGTAATGTAGTAAACATGCATATACCAGTTTGATAAAATTATAAACTTGAAAAGTGAAGTGATTTTTTTTATGGACCTGAAACATCACAGGAGTCCTTGGGAAAGAGCAGTTCATGGTAGCTCTGGTCTGGAGAGGTAAGGCTCTGAGAGGACATGGGATCAGGATTCTGAAGGAATGGTGATGTATTTGTTATCATTGCTTTAAAACAAGGTAAATGGAATTTAAAAAGAGGAACTAAATTTGCACTTAAGTGACCCAAGGATGTACCAGCGTTATTTCTATCACACTGTAGCTCCATCCTTCTACAGCTGTTAAAACATCCTGATGGCTGTCCACCACACTTTAAATAAAATTTGAACTCTGCTCCATGATCTTTGACTGCCTTTTAGGAACTGGCTTTTGTCTACTCCAGACCCCACTTCCTATCACTCTCCATTCCCTATTGACCACTCTTGACACTTTGAACCATCTTTCTGTCCTCTAATGCATCCACAGTTTTTCACAAATTGTTCATACTGGATACTGTTGACCTCCTGGGTAGTCTCCATTCATTTTTAGCCTTTCCATGATAGCTTCCTATTTCTTGTTCAGGTGTTTACCTCTGCCTGGTTACATTTTAGCCACACAGTTTCTGGGATTAACTCCTGCTGTAGGGGAAATTCAGAGTAGTCAAAGCCAATGATGATGTTCTCAATTTTTTGTTAAGGCATTGAACTAGGTGGCCATGCCCATGCCAGGCAATGAAAAAATTTCCAGTTATAGAGACAGAGTCAGGAATGAGCAAGTGACTTTATTCAGTCCAGTTGCACGTGGGAAAAGCTTGCCAGGAGTTTCTTCGAAACGTATTCTTGCTCTTAAAATAAAGCAATGTCAAGAGACCATCTCTTTGTTGGATATTCCATGCAAAGCCTAGGATTTTGTTAGCTCTCTTGCCTCAAGTTCAGAGTTGAGGTAGTCTCACAGAGGAAGACCAAGTTGAGAAGGTTGTAGAGCTACAGTGAATAGGCAGCCATGAACTATATTCCTCTTTGACCTCTGCTCATCTGAGCCAACATCTACCCGTCTTTTGTTTAAAGTAGTCTTTTTTTTTTTTCCTTTTTCTGATAGAATAAAAGATCCTTCCCCTGAAATTCTTTCCTGAAGATGTTAAATTCCTACCTCCTGCCTGGCGTTCAGATCTCAGTTCAACTGTTGGTTATTCAGAGAGCCTTTCTGAGATACACAATCTAAAACCTCCCTATCACTCACTTATATCAATAATCTCAATACTGTTTATTTTCTCCTAGCATTTACTACTTATTCCTTATTTGCTAGTGTATTGTAGTGATTCCTCAAATGTAAGCTCCAAGAGAGCAGGAAGGTTATCCTATTAAACCTAGCTATGATTTTAGCAATTTTAATAGTGCCTTCATCCATAATAGATTCTCATTATTTGTTGGGTAATTGGAAACACCAGGTCCCAAACTTTTACTTCCAATTCCATTGTTGTTTCCACTGCACTTTGTTGCCTGGCAAGGAGGAGAATGGTAACTACATTAGAAACAAAAACAGATTTTTTTTTGTTTGTTTTAACCAATCTTTTTGTTTATTGAGAGGAAAAATTAATTAAAATTCTAAACCAATATCCGTGTATGTTAGTTAAAGTAAAATAGTTTTAACCAAAATCAAATATATTTAACCTAAATAAAATATATTTGATTAAATCAAATATCCTACTATGTAGGGTACTAAAAATTAGGTACAATATACACATAAGAAAAATGCAAGTGATTTTACAGAGTGAGCATTAAATACATTGATTTGTTCCATGACTGCAAGTGACTTACATCACACAATTTTATCTGCAATGAGTGGCTTGTGACTTATATAACTACATCCTAGAACCTCATATTCTAAACACAATAGCCAGAGGGAGGCTAAATCTTGAAGAACCTGTCAATAGGAAGAAACAAAGACGTGGAAGGTTCATAAGAGCTCCAGTGGTGGAGCAAAATCATGTCAAGGATGGTACTCTACTCTGGGTTGGGTAAACCTTAGCACTGCTTTAAATTGGTGAAGGGATGGGAATGGTTGGAAATAAACTAAGTTAAAGGATCATTCTGTTCACACTTTCATTCTCTACCCAACACTATTAGTCAGATTTTCTACCACTATTTTTCAGTCATCTGCCTAAAATGGGCTTAGGAGAGGCAGTTTATCATACTGGTTAAAGGCCTGTCTTGATACCATAATCCTTGGGATTGAATTTCTGTTCTGTCAACCTGCCGACTGCCTAACTTTGCTTGACCTCTCTGTGCCTTAGCATCTTCATCTGAATATGTGGCTAATAGCCATTTTATAGGATTGTTGTAAGAATTGCAGGAATTCATATACATCATGAACTGTTAATCATCACCTTTTGAGTTGCTTTAATATGAAAAGAATGCAAAGCACTGCATGGCATATATTATGTATTGATAATATTGCCTAATATTGCAGAGCTAACTTTATTTGAGGGTGCTGACCTAGAAAGGTTTGTTTGCTATCTAGAGGCAAAATCTGAAGGCACAGGTGGGTGACTGAGAATGGGGAGAGGTGATCAGAGCTCTCTTGTTACCTCCCTCCAAACAGGTATGCTCAGTTTTAGTGATTTCCTTCAATAACTCACTGGGGTCAGCAGGATTTTTAAAATGCTATAAATATTTTAAACAGTGAACAAATAAAACTTTTGGGATAGGGAGATATTTCTTGGGGGTATTTGGCAGGCATTGCTTACTTTCTTCTGCAATGGTAGTATGTGTAACTTACTTTCAGGGAAACCTATGCCCACATCTCAGAGTTAAATAAAACCAAAAACCACTGGCTTCGACCCCTTTCTAATTGTGTGACCTGAATACCTCTTTCTATCTCAGTTAATTCATTTGTGATATGGATACAATAATAAGGCTTTCCCCATTGGGTTACAGTCAATATGTACTTTTAAAGATTTTATTTATTTGACAGAGAAGAGAGCATGTGAGGGTGAGCAAGAGAGTGAACAAGCAGGGGGACCTGCAGGCAGAGGCAGAAGCAGGCTCCCTGCTGAGCAAGGAGCCTGATGCTGGGCTCCATCCCAGGACCCTGGGATCATGATCTGAGCCAAAGGCAGATGCTTAACCAGCTGAGCCTCCCAGATGCCCTGGCTTATAACCAATACTAAGCAAGCTAATATATCTTAATTAGTATCCAATATTTATCAAAACAATATTTGCCATGAAATAAGCAATTGGAGGATACCCATCCCATGAATAATAGAAATCCAAATAAAGGCTATATCTGATCGATCAAATCCTCTTTATTGATTTTTGAAAGCCAGCATATTCAAGTCTCAAATCCATCTGCCATTGCCAAATTGCATTAGAAACACTGAAATCCTTACTCATAATCAGTGAAATGGCATCATCTTTGGAACGGGGCAATTACCCTGAGTGATGTGGTGGTACAAAGTCACATGATACTGGAAGTAGAATAAACCGGACCATTACCAGAGCCTAGATTCTAGGAGCATCCTAGTTCTTCACAGAAAGCTCTACAACAGCTACTGGAAAGTGAAAAAAGGCATGAAAGCATTTTGAGATGTGGACCACTTTAAAAATGGCCTGTTAGTCAGTTTATTTGTTTTATTGAACCAGTCATCATATATGTATTGGATGTATATTGTAAGTGTGGAATAATTTATAGGGGAGAAATAAGGCTTAACTTTAATGACCTACAAGGTAATAGGGGGAAAAATCCACATTATATTAACTAACAATATTGCGCAAGGTTTTAGTAGCAATTCCAAGGCAACCATATAGAATGGTATAGGATTACTTATTTACCTTTAAATAGAATAGGTGTTTGGAAAATAGATCATTTCAGGCTATGATGATGGGGATAGCTATTATATTCTGCTTAAAGAGCATATTTTTTTGTTTTATTCAAGCACACATACATACATACTCATTTCTCTTTCCACATATCCCAAGCTAAATAGAACCGCAAATGTTTTAGGTTTTCATCACTATTCTTATAGCAGAGGTTCTATGGCCTTCCTTTATTCAAGTTACCATGCTTAGATTTTGGTATTTTATATTAATATTACAGACAAAGAATCATTATGTCCCACACACAGTTAATGAGTAGCTGACTGACAAAGACCCATATTTACCTTTCTTTGAATTACTGAAGCAAAAAAAAAAAAAAAAAAGACATTAATGGTTCTGGTCTGTTGGTGACTATAATTGTGATACATTAAAACCATGGTAACACTTTCAACCTAGAAGCTCTGTAAGAAGCATTATGGTAGAATTGTCAAGCAACTTGTTCTTTTAAAAACCTAAAACAAAAAACCTTGATGCAGAGTTTGAAGCAAGTTTGCTTGAGCTACATGTACAGTATTGAAAGGCAATCTAATTTTTCTGGGAACATTGAACATAGTTCAATGTTAAAATTGCTGAATGTCTATTTAGGTGTGCAATATAAATGTAAACACAAAGAAAAATCTTTGAAAAGTTTAAACTTATAAATTAGCACCTTACCAGATTTCAAGCCCATCAGGAGGTCAACATTTTCTAGCTGTCAATTCTCTTTAACTTAATGTCTGAGGAGGGTAGCATTAATTAAACCTTTGTTATTTACTCAATCTATGGCCTTCAGAAGTTCAAGACTCCCTAATTAGCCAGATTTCATGGAGGTTCTGTGATCAGCATTAAGATGATGTTACTCGATTTAACTTGTGACTTGTTAGCACCATGTGATTAGAACACTAGTCAGTTTATTTTACCATTTGGGGAGAAAATGTACTGAACCATTTATATAAAATGTTGTTCTAAGAAGTTAATTAAAAAATGAGTGGTGTTTTCAAGCCAGTATTCTGAAGTAGCACATTCTGTCTTCAAGAATGATTTCTCAGCAGGACCCTATTTCCACCGCAACTATGTAAGGACGTTAGCCAAGTCTTCTGGAAGTAACATATGAAATTAAACACATTTTTCATAAGGTGTATTTATCTAGAGGACCAAACATAGTGTGAGCAAATATATTTAGTTATTCACTTAAACTTGAGCTCACTGGAGTGCTCAAAGCCCGACTCTGCGTCCTTTTAAGAATGTGTTAATTAAAGAAGTTAGAGTCAGTAGTCTTTTTTTTTTTTTTTTTGGTTTGTTTAAAGGAAATAATAACCACAAAAAATGTAAATGATAAAAATAATCTGAAATGATTTCAATTATATTGCTTCTCGGCCTTTTGGCTAAGATCAAGTGAAATGATTTCAATTTTCTTTTGGTAAGTTGGATAATGTTTCTTGGTTCTGAACCAGAAGTACTCAAACCCTCACAAATGAGTTACCAGTAAAGGAAATTAACACCTGTTGTACTTGCATGAGATGTTTCCATTCTGTTAAGATCAATCAGAGGAATGCAAATATATATACCTGGAAGTCAGTTGTACCTGCATATTTTTAAAAAAGATTTTGTTTATTCATATGAAGGAGAGAAAGCTCAAGTAGGAGGAGGATCAGAAGGAGAAGGAGACTCTCTGCTGGTCTAGGAGCCTGATATAGGGCTCCATCCCAGAACCTGGAGATCATGACCCGAGCCAAAGGCAGATGCTAAACTATTTGAGCCATGCAGGTGCCCCTGTACCTAGATATTTTTAACCATAATTCATATCTTGTAAGTTTTTTCTTCAGTGAATTATTCATTGTGTTTTGGAGTGACAGAATTCAAGTCAGTCCAGTAATATTATTCAACACACATAAACTGAATACAACTCCCTTAACAGCGTGGTGAAACAAACCAAAACAAACCCCCCCCTCCCCGGCCCCGAAACAAAACAAAACAAAGAGAAAGGTTGGGTCCTATATTTAGAGAATAAAAAGCAGCAACTGTATACATTTGATTATTTTAAACATAGGCCTAGCTTCTAAAATGGAGAGTAATCAGCCTCTTAATTCCTTCAGCTATCAATTTGTGTACTGACTGGTGATATTCTATTTATGTCTACAGATATAAAAACAAAATAGCCTGACAAGTAGATAATGGAAATAGCCTAAAACAGCATTCTTCCACAGTGATGCTCTTGATACTTTGGGATGAATAACTTTTGTTTGGCTGTCCTGTGCACTGTAGGATATTAATCAGCATTCCTGTTAGATGCCAGTAGTGCCTTCTCAATTGTGACAATAAAAAATGTCTCCAAACACTACCAAGTATTACCTAGGGAGCAAACTCACTCCTGGTTGAATGTCACTATCTTGGGAAAAATACCACATATTGGGATGGATGGTCTTTCCTCCCATCCAAGTACTAACCAGGCCCGACCCTGCTTAGCTTCCGAGATCAGACGAGATCGGGCGCGTTCAGGGTGGTATGGCCGTAGACTGGATGGTCTTTCCTGAATCTTGATGGGTCTCCCTTCCTCCCTTCCTCTCTTTTTTCCTTTCATTTTTCCTTTCTTTCTTTTCCTTCCTTCCTTCCTTTTTCTCTTTCTCTTCCCCCTCTTTCTCTGTCTCTGTCCCTGTCCCTCT
Source organism: Neogale vison (assembly GCF_020171115.1). Lineage (NCBI taxonomy): Eukaryota > Metazoa > Chordata > Mammalia > Carnivora > Mustelidae > Neogale > Neogale vison. Next base: position 196,004,925 of record NC_058091.1, on the reverse strand, counting down.
GTCTGTCTCTCTTTCTCCCCCTCAAATAAGCAAATAAAATCTTTAAAGAAAAATAAAAATGAAAATAAAATTGTTACCAAGGCAAGACTGATAACACACATAATCTAGCTGTGAGGATTAACTTTCAGGCTGCCTTATTAGTGAGTAATAAAACGATTATCCAAGAGAGACTAAGGTGTTTCTTTATAGTAAATTCTATAACAGATTTTTCATCTGGGCCGCCTCCTCCCCACTGGGGCATGGAAAGATACAAGCAAAGTTCAAAAGTAAAACCATACAGCTTATTTGTATTACCTGACACTTCATTCAACCCATCTTAGCTTAAACCTGAGAGTGTATGGGTGTTACACAAACTGAATTCATGTGTTCCTGGACACTGCTAAGTATGGTCCCTCTCACTTACTTCAGACAGGTCTGGTTGGCACTAAAGAGTTGGCTAAAAGTTATGAAGAATATTTAGAGTGCTTATTCTTTATTCCTCTAACTGAGAAAGAAGCCACAGGTTGGGAACTATATAAGCATGATCAGTACAAGAAAAATCATACCTAAGCATATGATAGCAAACAGCTGAAGACTAAATATAAGGAGAAAAATCTCCCCCCGTTTCAGCTTTATTGAAATACAAATTGACATATAACATTATATAAGTTAAAAGTGTATAATGTGATGATTTGATACATGAGAAAAATCTTAAAAGCACCCAGAGGGAAAGAGCTATGAATCATGTGCAGGATTACAATGAAAAGAAGGACATCCAAACAGGAACAGAACAGAGCACATTTAACATTTTTTAAGTGCTGAGAGGAAAGTAAAGAGCATCCCTTTTGAATCCTGTATCTACTGAACAGATCCTCCAAAAATGATAGTAAAATAGTTACTTTTTTGGATGAAAAGGTAATTACTTAGATAATATTTTTAAAATCATTCCTCACCAACAGACCTGTAATAAAAGAAATGCTGAACACAATTTTTCAGGATGAGAAGAAATGATACTAGATTGAAAATTTAATGTACATAAAAAATGAGAAGAACTAGAAATGGTAAATTAGGGGTAATTACACAAGAACCTTGTACTGAAACACAAATGAAGGCCATTAAATAGAAATAGACTATTTTTAAGGTTTTCATTTTATATAAAGTGATAGTATTCTTAATTCTACGAAAATTATTAAGTTTGGGATACATACCATGATTCTGAAAGCAAACACAAGTAAATAAAATTAAGTATAGGTAAAAACCCAATTGAAATTGTAAAATAGAAGACTAAAATTTTTGCTTAATCTAAAAAGACAACAAAACAAAATAAAACACACACACACACAAAACAGGGGGCACCTGGGTGGCTCAGTGGGTTAAGCCTCTGCCTTTAGCTCGGGTCATGATCCTAAGGTCCTGGAATCGAGCCCCACATCGGGCTCTCTGCTCACCAAGGAGCCTGCCTTCCCCCCCTCCGCCTGCCTCTCTGCCTACTTGTGATCTCTCTCTGTCAAATAAATAAATAAAATCTTAAAAAAACAAAACAAAATAGTAAAAGAGGGACAACAAGGGACCAAAGAACACAATGGACAAATAAGCATCTTCCTATTTGCTTCCTATAAAATATATCAAATGTAAATGGAATAAACACTCTAATTAATGGCTAAAAAGGGTTATGTTGTCTGTGTTTTTTACATACAAAGACTCAGACAAATGGAAAGTAAAAGAATGGAAAATACATGCTGTATAAATAATAAGCAAAGGTACTTGTGTGCTTTGATTAAATCAGACTGTTGACTTAAGCCAGGTATACTGCCCGAGATAAAGGGAGCTACATCATAATAGATTTGCTTTAAAATTATTGAAACAATTTAAGGGACAAATGAAGGACAGAGGTCTTCCTGATTATCTTTTATTTTTATTTGAACTGTACATACATGTGTACTTAACAGAGTTTCCAAAGTAAGGAGCCAAAAAAAAAAAAAAAAAATCAACCTGATGCGAGAAGTATTAAGTAGTTGGAGACCTGGGACACCTAGGGGACTCAGTTGTTGAAGCATCTGACTCTTGATTTCAGCTCAGGTCTTGATTTCAGGGTGGTGAAGTCAAGCCCCACACTGGGTTCCATACTGGGCATGGAGCCTACTTTAAAAAAAAAAAAATAGTTGGAGACTTTAATAGTTGGAGACTCTCTTAATAATTAATTGAACAAATACATTAGTCAGTCTATAAAATATTTGAATAACACTGTCAGCTACCTTAACTTCTAATTTACAAAACACGACCTTCGACAACTACAGAGTACACATTCTTCTTACAAACTCACTGAGTATTTAACAATATAGGCCATAAACTGGATCATCAAATCAGCCTCAATACATTTGAAAAGATTGAAATCATGTGGAATATGTTCTCTGACTATAACAAAATTAACTTAGAAGAAAATTAACTTAGTAATAAAAACAAATTAACAAAACATTTGGGTTTTTCTAAATAAAAAGTCTAATCGACAAATAGGTCAAGGAAGAAATCACAAAGGAAACTTAAAATATATACAACTAAATTCTAATTGAGAGACAAAATACCAAAATTTGTAGAATGCTACTACAACAGTGATTAGAAGAAAAGGTAAGCTTTAAAAGCTTGTATTCAAAAAAGAAGGGTATGAAAGCAATGGTGTAAATCTCCATCTGAGAAACTGGAGAAAGAAAGCAATTGAAACCCAAAGTGAATAGAAGAAAATAAAGATAGGGGCATAAATCAGTGAAATAAAAAACAACTGAGGAAATGAACAAAACCCATCTAGAATTCTTACAACATTCTTTGTGGATTCAGGCCTTTAGAATGAATTGCTCCATGTGCAACATACTGTGAAGTTACATAAGTACCTAGAATTACCTGAGTGATTCATTCATGCCTCTTTGGAAAGATAACATTATTTAGTACAATGGCAATTTTAGTTACAGTTTATTGAACCCCTGTAATGTGCAGATGTATTCAATCAAGCCCATTTGTTCTTTTATTTGAATGTTGATAAATCTGTTTTTTATTACTATTTTTTGTTTCAAGTTTTTATTTAAATTCTAATTAGTTGACATATAATATTAGTTTTACAAGTAGACCTTAATAGCAATGTTGTAAAGCTTATATCCTATAATTTTCATTTTATGTGTGAGGAAGCCAAATCTCGAACTGAAATCGTTTCCTTAAAGTCACACAGAAAGTGGTGGAAACAGGATTCAAAACAAGGACTGAGGGGTGCCTGGGTGGCTCAGTGGGTTAAGCCTCTGCCTTTGGCTCAGGTCATGATCCCAGGGTACTGGGTCGAGCCCTACATCGGGCTCTCTACTCAGCGGGGAGCCTGCTTCGTCATCTCTCTCTGCCTGCCTCTCTGCCTACTTGTGATCTCTGTCTGTCAAATAAATAAATAAATACATCTTAAAAAAAAAAAAAAAAACAAGGACTGATCTGCCCTCCAAACCTGTACCACTTTTTCTACATAGCTGTCTTGATAGTTACCTGTTTTTTATGGGTCTGTTGGTATTTTCCTTTTTATTACAGTTCTTATAGCTCTTTTGTTATTGGCAGGTTAAGACTCTGTTGGACATCTTATTTCTACTCTATAGTTTAGTACTTTACCCAGCTTATTTTTTTTTAAAGTGAGGTTAAATATATTTAACACGATCTATAGATATTTCTCTCTGTAGAACATAGAATTTGGTTAATGTACATTCAATGTTTACTTTGTCTCTGTTCTGTCCTCATGTCAAAATTTACCATGATTTTTCTGAGTCACTGCAAATAAGATGTTAAATCTTTGTAAAGAGGACTGTTTTTTTAATGATAAAAATAGTGAATTGAAAAAAAACTGTATTTTACTGATGAAAGCATTTTGAATATTTTTATTTTAGTAAACTTAATCATATTATTAAGATGTTTGATCATTAACCTTGTTTAGGGTTTTTCTATACTGAAAAAGGACCCAGACTTCCTTGTCTTCCAGCTTTCTATTACAACTCATTTCCATCCTTTAAAATGTGATGTCTGCCATTATTAATGGTTTCAAAATACTTTAATGTCTACATATTATTTGCTGTGATACATGCTTCACATTTCATTATTTCCTTTAATCCGTATTATGATCTTTAAATAAATGGAAACCTCCTTATTTTATATATAAGGAAACAGGTCTGGGTTATACAAATGGAAAAAAACAGAATTTAGTTGAGAGTCTATTGACTCAAATCTTGTACTCAAATTTTTGCTAAGTCACATTATTCAATTTAAAAAATTTTTTTTTCTTAAAGGTCATGGCAAAATTGAGAGGACACTACAGTTATTTTCCTTTATCCCCTGCCCCCAAACATAACATAGCCTCCCCTATTATCAACAGTCCTCAGTAGAATTGTAGATCTGTTATAGTGGATGGACCTACACACTGACATGTAACCACCCAAAGTCCCTAGTTTACAGTATGGTTCACTGTTGGTGTTATAACCACCCAAAGTCCCTAGTTTACAGTATGGTTCACTGTTGCTGTTAGGTGTTTTATTTGGTTTGGACAAATGTGTAATGACTTGGATTCATCCTTATAATATCATACAGGGAATTTTTACTACTCTAAAAGTACTTCATGTTCTCCCTATTTATCTTCCTCCCTATAACTCCCACCTACTGGCAATGACTGATCTTTTTAATGTCTTCATAGTTTTGCCTTTTCCAAAATGTCATAGAGCTGGAATCCTATAGTGTATAGCCTTTTCGGGTTGGCTTTTTTTGCTTAGTAATAGGCATTTAAGATTCTTCAATGTCTTCATGGCTTGATAGCTCATTTCTTTTTAGTGATGAATAATCTACTTTATAGATGTACCAGAGTTTATCCATTTACCTACTGAAATACATGTTTGTTGCTCCCAAGTTTTGGCAATTGTGAATAAAGCTGCTGTAAATACCCATGAGCAGGTGTCTGTGTAGATTTAGTTTTTCAGCTCCTTCAGGTAAATACCAACGAGCATGGTTGCTGGATTGTATGAAGAGTAAGCTTAGTTTGGCGAGAAGTCTGCATTATTGGATTTTGATATACCACACACAAAGAATGTTTGGAAACTTTAGGCCATTTAGATATATCATTGTACTTCTTCGAAGTATTTTGAGATAAGAAAATACTGTTGTGCACTTACTACCCTGGTGAAAAGTACAGCAGGTTTTTGTTTGTTTGTTTTGTTTTTTAAATTAAATCCTCATGAGAGCTTATGTGATATCTTCTTCCTGTGATTGTGTCTCAAAATCTACTTCCAGTGTAAAATACCAATAGAAGTTTTCAAACACTTAAATAATAATTGAATTAGTGGATGCGTTGTCACTTACTGAGTTTACTAACTCTGAATGAGAAGTTAATCCCTTAAAAGAATTAAGCAGTTTGTTGAAAGTTTTCACAAGTACAAGGCCTGGAAGTTTGAAACCAAAAATGTAATTTTGCTTTTGTTGAACTTTGAACTTTGTTAAAAATCACATGATTTTCTTTTCATATGTGCAAAATACTGTACTCAGGAAAAAAAGAAGTAGACAGTTTTCATTTTAAATAAATTTACTTTCTAGTTACATATGAAGGAATATTTTTGTCAGTGGCTAATTATCTTGCATTTATTAAATAATTGAAATATCTTAAATTTTTTTCTCTATAATTAAGTTATCAGTGTATCATTAATCATGAAGATATAAATGATTGGGTTGAATTTTTGAAAATCTTTTTAAGTTATAAAGTAGATAAAATGATATAAAACTAATATATAGCTTAGTGAATTATTTAATAGTGGTCCAAAAATCACAATTCACATTAAGAAATCAGTTCTTTATCCCTTATTATACATAAAACAGATTCAGAATAATAACTATACAACTACTTTCAATATCATTTTTGCATTATTCTCCCCTATCCTTCCCTCCTTATAAAAATAGTTGTACCATATCCACATCGTCAGAGCACACATTCTTATTATAGTCCCTTCCTCTTAATCCCCATTTAGCATTAGTTCTACAGTTGACCATGAGAATTTGTTTGGAAAGCTATGTAGTTATTTTGGGTGACAATTTTATTCTGTAATAGAGTCCTCAGAAGAAGTTGATGGGAAGAATAGTATGTGAGTCTTTGCCTATTGGTAAGATTATTTCTGTGGCCTTTGTAATTGAAATTCAGTTTTCCTGGTTATAAAATCTTTGATATATTATCTCTTTCTTTGTTTATCTTAAATATATTACCCTTTTTTCTTAGGGTATAGAAACATAGATGCTGAAAAATGATGATTATTTTTCTTTCCCTTTTAAATTACTTGTTCTGTCTAGATTATTTGCAGACTTTTTCTTTATATTTAAAGTTGAACAGTTCTACTAGTATACATTTTGATGTTGATCTTGTTGGTCAGTTATTTGGAACACTTGTTCAATATGTAATTTTAGATCATTTATACTTTTAGGAATTTTTTCTTGAGCTACAATTTTTAGTATTTCTCCTATTTTACTTTAGTTTTCCTCTTCAGAAACACTTAACTATTTTTATATGCATATTTTTTGTCTTCAATTTTTGTCACTTGTTTCATAGCCTTTAACTCTTCTACTTCTTTTATTGAAAAATTTTCTTCCTTTTTAGCCTTTAAGACAAATGTTTTTGTTTTTGTCTTTTTAGTTTAATCTGTTTCTTAAATTATTGTTCTTTTGAATCAGTGTATTCTGAGTTCCCTCATCTTACTGTAGTCTCGTTCTTTCTCTTTTTTTTCTCTTTCTTTCAGATTTTATTTATTTGACAGAGAAAGAGACAGCAAGAGAGGGAACAGAAGCAGGGAGGTGGGAGAGGGAGAAGCAGGCTTCCTGCTTAGCAGGGAGCTCCATGTGGGGCTCAATCCCAGGACCCTGTGATCATGACCCCAGCCAAAGGCAGATGCTTAAGGATTGAACCACCCAGGTGCCCCTGTAGTGTTTCTTTCTAATTGTAATTTGTTTATGTCTCGAATCATTCACTTGATACTTTAGCTTGTTTTTAAATAGTTTTAATGGTTTTGTGGACTTTTCTTTCTACGGTGCTTTTGTTGTCTTAAGGCAGTTACTTAATCTTGTCCCTTTTTAATTTTTCCAGGATGTGACCACGATCTTTTCCTATCCATCATATTACTGCAAAACTGACTTCCATGAACTTTAAGAAAGAAGTATATTTAGTTCAATACAGTTTTTTAAAATTTTACTGAGTCTGCAGCTCTGTTGTTTTTGTGGCATATTTTAAAATATGGGGGTTATCTTTCTGATATTTCTTGGCTTTTGGCCTTTTCTGCTTTTATGTTCTGCCGTCCCTATCCAGTTAATTTCTGAATCTACTCCCAATTGCTTCTTTTGCACGATCCTGTTTGGAAGAGAGCTCTTGGATGGTTAGTGGTGAGAGTTCAGAAGTGCTTATCCTGCTTGAGCCATTTTTAGACTTAGCTTTGGCTCTATGTTCATCTGTTACTGGTTTAGATCTAATCACCCCCATTGTCAGCTGTTGTTCTCACATTAGCCACTGAGCTTTCCAGCAAATACCAATCTGGTTGACATTATGGTATCCTCCTGTTCTCAGGTGATTTTCCAGGCTCTTGGATTTGACTTTTTTTTCCCTTCTATGTCAATGGTACCAGGTAGGTTTTGTGGCTGTCAGGAGTTGGTTATTTGCTTTTATTTTGGAGGTTGGGATACTTTGTTACCAAGTATAAATTTATCCATGAGTTTTTTGGTTTCGATATCTTGTTATCTATTTTTGTTATATTTTTGAGGGGTTATTCAGAGATACAAAAAACTATTCTGCTACCTACACAAGAGCTTTGGGTTAAAGTATTTAGACATTACTGAGTCTTGAAATGACTTGATATTTTTCCAAGTGCATGTGGTCCAAAATTCCCTTTATACCATTTACAATTTTCAAAGGCTTCTGGGTGCTGATTTCAGTAGGCTAGTGTACCCAGGGCTATTAGCTGAGACAGATGCCAGTCATAGTATAAAATGGGGAGGTGCGCTCAGAGCATCCCCACAAGGTCAGTTGTACCTTTCAGGGTTACTATTTGGAATTGAGTGTGTCACCATGCTCAAGTACGTAAAAAGGAAACAATTTTTCTCTGATTATTCTAGGAACTATGAAGCCTGTACTCAGTTTTAGTGTTTTCTTCCTATATATTCCCTGTGATAACACATGCATTCTTAAGCTATGGTTCAACCAGAAATAGAAACACCTTCAGTATTTGTTCAGATGTAAGTGTAGAGTGTCTATAATGATTTCTTGGATTTCTAAAGCACTTAAGACTTTATAAACAGCTTTAGCATCCATGCTCCTAAGGGAAGCTCATTAACATGGCTATGATGAACTTGATGCCAGTGCTGGATGCATTTTCATTCTTTTATAGCTGAAGAGACTACTAATCCTCAAATCAAGTGACTCGTCCAGCATCACACATCCTGCATGCTGCAAAATTACAACTAGTACTAGTATTTCCTGATTCTCAAACCCATTGTTTTTCCACAGGAGGGAGTTTTGGGGCCTTTTCCATTATAACAGAAATATATTTGCAACATGGTATCTGAATGCATTTGCCATAAAAGCCATTTTATCCCTTTATTCTCTACGCTTAGTAAATACCCAAACCATGTGATAGCAAAGGGATTAAACTTGGCAATAGAATTGCACACCTCATGTGATTTTTTTTTTCTCAACTTAAAGCCATTCCCTAAATCATTTCTTGAAAGTCTTAGTATCCAGTTTAACCCTAGAAATAATTTATAAGGCATTGCTACAAAAATAACGATAAAAATGCAGTCATCTAAGCTCTTTATTTCTTTACCTCAGTGGCTAAGGCTGAAGTGATTGTCTGGAGCTTGTGTTTGTTCATGTATATCTTAATTTGTATGGGGCTGAAAATTCTCCCCTTGGATTTCTGTTCTTGATGCATTTGTTTAGGAGGAGGACCTCATGTGGGTAAAGGATGTTGATTGCTATGTTTGGAAATTTGATTTGACATATCTGTGAAGAGCTCATTCAATAATCAGATTCTTGTCCTTGTAGGGATATCTCTTTGCCTCACAGATTGGTTTTATTGCCAGATCTTAGTGGTTCATGGATTCAGTGTCAGAGTGGATAATGTTCCTAGACATCATTGACTCCCACTATCAGCTTATAGGGGAGGCGATGGCACTCCAGAGAGCATGGCTTTCTCACATATCTTACCACTATCTCTGTTGCAAGCTTTTTCCACTTTCTTTTCTTTACTATACATGGAGCCTCAACAGACACAAGGCCTACCAGACCTGGCCCAGTTTACCTGCTTCTCCTTCCACTCTCATATTTCCTACTACCAATGCTGCTAAATCAAAGCACTAGTCAGGCTAAAATGCTTTGAAATCCAAACAAATACTGTTCTTATATCCTAGGTCCTTGATATTTTCTGTTTCCTCAGCCTCAAAAACTATCCTTCATTGCTTTTCATTTAGTTCCTTTGGGAGCTTTAGGGATGAGCACCACTGCACTTCCCCAAGAAGTTTTACCTGGACATCCCAGCCCAGTGTTGCTGACTGTCCCAACTGCTGCTGCTATAGGACCCAAATATATCACATCATAGCACTTAGCAGGTAATGCTGACATAATTACTTTTTATTTATAAGTATTCCCCACTGGAGTCAAAGCTCCAAGAAGTCAAGAACCTTGTCCATTGAATTTACTGTTCAGTATGCTAGTACCTATCTAGCATAGAGTGTAGTATGAAAAGGGGTTCCATGAAATGATTATTAAATGAATGAATTCATGTTCATATTATTATTACCTTATACCTGTATATATGTGTACATACAAACATGCATGCACACATTACAGGTCTAAGTATTTTCTGACCCTTTACCTTTATGCATAATATTTTCAATTTCTGAATCAAATAAAATTTCTTTTATTCAAGATCATGTACTAATGAACCCCTCTCCATGTCACGATCTTAAATCTTCAGTAAACATTGTTACTCGACAAGTCATTTATTAGATTACTGTAACTATGGCTATTACATACTTTCTTGAAAGAATTTTAATGTCCGGAAGCATAAGGAATTTCAAATATCAGCATAAACAATATAGAAATTGTTCTAAAACTGATATGTTTGTCTCACATCTTCTCAAGTACCTTTAATTCTCAGGAGTTAGTTTAATTCAGGAGGACAGCAAGGATCTGAGGTGGGTTGCTATGGTGGAAGTTGTTGGTTATAGAAAGGTTAAGCACCACAATATTACTAGACTAACGCTTACTAACATATTTTTTGAGGGAGAATATACTCTGAATTAGCAATTTATAACATTGATATAGAACTCAAGGTCCTATGAATGTCTGCTCTTCCTTGTCTGATCTTAGAATCTTAAAAACACTTAGCTTAAGGGTTTGTGAAAGACAGGAAATCAATGGCAATGCTCAGAATTTTGTTCATACTTCTCTGTCCAGATAACTTTTCTTGATCCTCTGTAGTTTAAACTTACTGTTGAAACTCATTTTTGTCACCAGAATTCATTTTGTTGGCTTTATTACTTTTTTATGAAAGCAAAGTTGAAACTGAAATACTTACATAAGGCCTCCTCCTTTGACATTAGCAGGGGTGGATATAATTTACAGGCTATTTCTGAGAACCAGACAGTGGTTTCCTTAAATTAATTGCATTTTGAGAAAATGGAACAGGTTATTGATAATATTATTTTAACATACGAAGTACTCAGACAATATGCTTTATGTCTTCATGTAAAGCTTTATTTAATGTTTTGTTTTATTTACTTTTTTGGGGTATTTTTTTACTAGATATAACAGAATGTGTACATGAGTACATTAAACATTTTTTGCCACTTCCAGTCGGCGACGAGAGAAGAATTAGGCACAAACAAGTCAGCTGCAAAAGACTGGGAGCAGGGGCCAACAGTGGAAAAGGACTGCTGCCACGAGCAACTCCACAGTCTCACTTTTATTAGATAGAAAACAATAGCCAACAGAAGGACTGATGAAGGTCAAACGTTAATCCCGTCTTACAGGCAAGGAAGAAGGAGGATAAAGTTTATAGTTAACCAAGCACATTCAAAGGACTCATCTAACTAACAAGGAGCACTTCTGGGAAGAGAAAGGAGCGTTAAAAAAAAAGGGAAGCAGGCGGTTTTCAGTTTTCTTTCCACCCTGAGCTGACCAGGTGTTCCCCGGGGGCTCGGCTTCCCTGAAGCAGGCGGCGTTCTGCCCTGGGCGGCCGGGCGTTCCCAGCAGCCTGGCTTCGATGAAGGGGCAGCCTTCCGCCCTGAGTGAGCCAGGCATCCCCAGCTGCCCAGCTTCATGGTCGTACATCGTTCTTCTCCCCAAACACCTGTTGTCAGTATCAGTATTTTTTAAGGCCATATCTAAATGTGCTTGGCAACTAGTAAAATCCTCCAGGGGTTACAGTTTAAGTAACAAATTGTTCCGAGGGACAGCAGCAATTTTTAATGAGTTTTGTTGCTATTTTATGTTTATAAGCTAACAGACATTAAAATGTTTAAATTTTCTTTATTTCATGTATATGTGATATTTATGGAAATGGTGATAAAACAAATTATAATGTTTCTTTGTATCTTCCTACTAGTAAATTAAGTTTGATTTTTTTTCTTGGCTTTTTTTCTCTAGTTCTGCCAGTTGATTGGTAATTAGTTTTGCTACTTATGAAATATTGTATACTGTTTAAATATGACCAAATTTTTTCAGAATTTAATCAAAATATTCTGGTGCACAGGAATGGGTGCTATAAATTGGAAGTATATGCATTAGTTTCGGCAGATAACATAATAAATTCAAGTGGATTTTAACAGTTTGGGCATGGAATGATTTATCCATTAACTTGTTACAACATTTGCTATACTGTTACAATGTAACAACATTGTTCTGTAGTAAGTTACTTGGAAGGAGGGATCCCATCTCATTCATTTTTCTGTCCCTGACAGTATTTTTCTTTTACACAATAAATACTCAAGAAATAGTTGAAAAGAGGTGACATTAATTTGGATGAGTTATGAATTACTTATTTGTTATAGCATATTTCTAGGGAAGAACAAAGTTAACTGTGTGGTTTTCATCATTTTTCTTGGGAATTTTTTACATTGTGCTATGCTGGATATCTTTTTGCTCTGCTAGTTGTACTTTCCACCCTTCATCTTACTCACTGCTCTGGAAGGTTGAACTGAAGGGAACACATCAACAAGGCTTTTAGCTCTCTTTGGATTTGGTTCATGGGGTGGCAGGAGACCAAAGTGAGGGTGAAAAGTCAGGTTGGGGTATTTATTCTCTTGGTTGCTTTTTGGAGGTCCCCTAGTCATGCATCTGCAGGCTACTGCTTTTCTCCAAATGTGTTCCAAATTTGGAACAATTGGAGAACATTCTCCAAATGTTCTATGACTATCCTGCCTGGTCCTGGGAACCTTTCTCCCTTCTAGTCATCTGTATAGGCCTAGAGGTGGTTAACACTTTGCTCGTAGCCCTGAATTTATCCTCTGTTCCCTTAGTGAAAAGTCCTCTTGTAAATAAACTTTCCTTGAGGGACACTAATTTGACTGTGCCATCTAGTTGGCCTTGCAATTTGAATGACAGAGCATCTTACTGTGACTTTGTTTTAAAACTCTTTTTTCTGTCAGCAGAACTTAATTTCCATAAGAGCAAACACAATTTACAAATTTGATATAACTGAAGAACTTTTTGAAGGTGTAAAGGAAATTTATCAATCCTTCTAAGAAAATGGTATCTTTAATCTGTGTACTGTACCATAAAGGGAGTTGTAGACCATTTAAGATTAATATATTCATTAATCCAATAAATAACTGAATACACAGTGTGCTAAGAGCTATAGATACTTCTTTCTATGATGGAGGTTTAGGATGTTGCATGCTTCTTCTGAGAGCGTGGGCTGAGATAACTCTCCTGTACCAGTAATATAACTAATACAGGGGAAGTAAGCCTGCCACTGCTGTCGACCTAACCTGCTTGCCTAGAATAAACATCATCAGGAATAATCACCTGCCTTGCTATTGTATCTATTTTTCAATTCAATTGAAAAATTTGAATTTCCCAATTCAAACAGGAATAAGGGAGGTCACATACTTACCTTCCCAAACCTGTGCATCTGACAAGTGAGAAAGGGTATTCCAGACACAGGTATTAAATGGCTTGGCATATTTGGGTGTTTTGCCAGATTTTGACCTGTCCATTCTTTAACATGACTACAGGTTGAAGGTCTGACTGAGATAAAATTTGTATTTTTAATCTCACTCTTGTATTTCATAGTCGGTATTTTATAAACTCAATGTGTAGGGAGTCATCGGTAGGAGATTTTAGGAGAAGATAATAGAAGAGAAATTTATGAAGAATAAGTGGGAGATAGTATTAAATGTAGCAAAGGGGTCAAATAAGAAAGGGAGTCAATGAGTTTATTGGTACTGACAGTAGGGAAATGTCTGTTGTATTTTAAACAGGGTTTTGCGAATAGAAGGCAGATTCTGATAGTTTGAACAATAAGGGAGAGGCAAAAAAGAGCAGATGGAGGGTCAATGTCTCTCAGTAGACTTACAAGTGAAGGAAAGAAGAGGAAACTTTAAGGAGCTACAGTGACACACAGTAACTAGGAATTTATTTATTTAAGGATGGAAGAGATTTGGAGATGATTCTAATCTCTAACGAAAGCCAGTAGAAATCTTGAAAAGATTAGGAAAGGAAAAGGAAGAACAGAATATCAGATCAGCTGAGGAAGGCTGAATCTTGGGCTGGGAAGGACCTTTTACCCCGTGGTCTAGAGAGAAGATGGAGATGGTGTGGATACATGTCTGTATTCATTACTCAGTAATCCTTAACTTGTCACACTCTTTCCCACCACTGATCACCAACTGAAAACATTATATGCTTTTAAATTTGGGGAGGCAATTTGAATCCCTGCTTGAAGAATATATACGAAGGAGTGTTCCTCACAATTGAAATCCATGTTGTAAATCTGTACTTGCTCACTGACCAGGATTTTAAAAATGACTTTTTTTTTTTTTTTTCTGGATGCTTTCTTGTCTCTTATTATAATGGTTTTGGGTAGTGGTTCTAAAAGTGAACATGAAAAGAAAGGCAAATAGAGGGAGAGGGATCATCAGGGTGTGATTCCAGTGGCTTCCACAGTGGAGAACTATTGATATAGAGCCTTCTAAAAATAAGATTTTCTTTGTTCTCCAGTGTAGGTCCAATTTTGTTGTATTCCCAGTCCAAAGCACTATTAAGCACCATTAGGATATCCTGCATGATGCTTTCAACTCTGTAGAAGTGAAATTCCTTAGAAGGTTCTTATACAGTTCATTTGATTTTATGGGTAGATAAAAGGGTTTTCTATGGCCCTCTGCAAAGCCTTGAGGCAACAGCTTTTGGGAATACCATATTGGAACCACTTTTTTAGAACTTCTGAATTGGTGAGGCTGGGTGACATCATGAAGCTCAAGGAATCTGGTTTTATATGACATGAAATCATTATCTTCTTGCCTCAGGTGGAGCCTAAGTGGCAGGGTATTATTATCTCATGGAAACATAGAAAGCAAGTTGTTACAGTCTCCCAACAATGAGACTCTGATCAAAGGATTTTTTTAGGGGTTTCATTTTCTCTTAACTGTGTATATTTTATCTTTGAGGAAAGGGACACATATGGAGCTTAAGCACAATGGAAAATAGTTCAGACTGTGAATTCCATCTGCTTCCCAGAAGGGTTCCTAGTGGTAGTGAAGAGGCCCAAGGCACTTTGATTATCACCTGGTTTTAGATGTGTTCATAGAGCTTGCCTGAACAGTTCTTCTTGCTGCCTCCACTTAGCATACCATCTCTTGGTCACAACCTTTCAGCTTGCCCTTATGTATGTCACATACATACACATATAAGAAGAAAACACTGTCCATGCCAGCTGGCATGAGTCCAAGAGGAGGGGCTCTCTAACTGGTATCCTTTCCTGAACAGTTACTGCTTTGTCATTTGTCTTTATTCCCATGCTTTGTTTCTGTCATAGAAGTTTTTTGGCCAATATACTGCTTATTCTTATACTAGGTCTGTTTCTTCAACTGAAAATCAGTGTGGCTGAGTCCCCTATTGTGCCAGACGTTCTTCCCTCTGACTGCCTTTTTCTTCTATAATCTCCCTCCAAGCTGCCAGCACCTAAAAGGCAAAATCAGTGGCAGGTAGATAAATTACACCTGCTGTACTTTTTATATAGGTCTTTATTTAGTCATGTTATTGCATGATTGCTATTATGTGTAGGCTTCACAACCTTAAGAATTTTAGCAACTTGATTTCTTCTATGATCTTCTAAAAAAAAGGGGGGGGATCAGATTATAAATGGTCTGTAGAGAATTTTAGTTCTTTGCTTCTCTTCAGTGACTGGAAGTATGTGATTATACCATATTTAAGCCAGCAAGACTTTCTTTAAAAAACCTGGCTTCTATGAGGACCATATTTAAAATGAGTGACAATAAAATCTATAAAATTAAATCTCATAGTAATGTATTTTCTTGAATTTTAAAAACTTAAGAGCTTATTATGTGTCAGATATTTTACTTACTGCCAAATGAAGATATTTCATTTTGATATTCAAATATCAAATACTGATAGTACATCATTAATTTAGAAAGCAGTATCTGATATTTCCCAGCTGAATAATCTTTTTCTTAAAAGGAAGAATACCAAACAAGATAAAGCCATGCTTCATTACTTCTACACCCAGACAAGCAAACTCATTTACATCTGAGCTCTCTTAAAGCCTCACAAAACTAAATATTTTCTGTGTTTTAGTAGTGCTCCACTGTCAGTCACAGACTTATTCTCTGGAGAGTGTTTTTCTCCAACTCCTGCAGATGTTCTTTTCTGGTATGGAAACCTTAAAGTGCAAGCTTCAGATGGTCCTGGTGAAAATATTTTTATTTTAAAAATCAATTTGAACCCATCAGAGAATCAGCAGCACAAAGGTACCAATTTACTTGTTTAATGTGAAATGCTGCAGGATGAAAAATCACCTTTCTTTTTTTTTTTTCTCCCCAATTTATTTATTTTCAGAAAAACATTATTCATTATTTTTTCACCACACCCAGTGCTCCATGCAAGCTGTGCCCTCTATAATACCCACCACCTAGTACCCCCAACCTCCCACCCCCCCGCCACTTCAAACCCCTCAGACTGTTTTTCAGAGTCCATAGTCTCTCATGGTTCACCTCCCCTTCCAATTTACCCAAATTCCCTACTCCTCTCTAACGCCCCTTGTCCTCCATGCTATTGGTTATGCTCCACAAATGAGTGAAACCATATGATAATTGACTCTCTCTGCTTGACTGATTTCACTCAGCATAATCTCTTCCAGTCCCGTCCATGTTGCTACAAAAGTTGGATATTCGTCCTTTCTGATGGAGGCGTAATATTCCATAGTGTATATGGACCACATCTTCACCTTTCTAGTTCCTCTGATTCTATTGATGAAGTAGCCATCAGAAGAAAGCTACTTGTCTTCACTTAAGCTGTTGTTCAGGAATATATAAATGTGTATTTCTGCTAGAAACCAATTTCCAAAGTGATCTCTGTAGTAAGACATCAGTTATAGAAATTCTGCTTTATTATCCTTTCTCTTTAGTTAAAAGAAGAAATGCTTAATGATTTCAAATGACAGCATACCTTGCTTGAGTCCATGGATAATATGCTGCTGTACACATTTTCTTCAACAGAACTTACTTTAGCAGTAATGTATTAACTTCTAAAATTTCTGTTCTTTGTCCTTTTATTCATTATGATGGTAGACTGATCTTTGCTAATTGCACATTTCTGTCACCAGTTGCCAGATCATGCTGCCTGAATCTTGAAATGATTCAAAGGGGTAAAAAAATCTACAAAAGCCTTTCCCGCTCCATGATTTTGGCATTGTGAGTTCTGTATTGTAAGAGTCTAAACACAGGAAGCATTTTAATTCCCTTGCTTGCTATCAAAATAGCTGGCTTGCATAGCTTACACATTGTGTTTTTACCCTTATTTTTTGCAGGGAATGAAAATGTCTTCCTCTAATCAAGAAGCACCTTTCATTGTTACTCCATTAACCTTTCAGCAATTATTTTAGTTGTAGTTGCTTGCAAACACTGAATTTTTTTTGTTGTTGTTGGTTTTATTTCAGCATAATATAAGTCCTCTGCTTTCCAAAAGACTTATTGCTTCAAGATTAGTTTTATAATTCACTAATATGGTGGTTTTGGCAGTTACAGGTCCTGAACAGTTAGAGATGATAATTGGACAGTTTACCTTTTTTTAATGTTTGGGTTTATGGAAACATTTAGACCATGCCTTTGAGAATAAAACAAAATTTAAATGACAATACTAACACAAAACTGATGTTGTGGAATGTTTTTGGTGTATTTTGTTGATTTCCTTTTTTTTTTTTTTTTTAAATGGCTACAGAGTACGCTAGTGCTCCCAAAAGTGGATATAGACCTGGATATGGCTGCTTAGATCTAAAGGACAGTGCACCCACATAAACAGCATTTTTCCTGCATTTCTATTAAGTAGTCTCTTGTTGATTTTCTAGCATGAGAGAACTGGAAAAGACAAATCCTTACAAGTAACATTAGTCTACAGATTGGTAAATATTGGAAATAATACCTATTTCCATTCTTAAATCTCCCACAGGAACAGTCATATCAGTATGAAAGAGTAGTCGTATTGGGATTGGCCAGTGGCCATCTAGGAAAAAAAAATTGTCCCATACCTTACATCAGAATAAATTTTAAATGGATCAGATATTTACTTTAAAATATGACACCATAAAAATACACAAGAAGCCATAGAGTAAGTGTATTTGACTTAGGAAAAGCTTCTTTAAAAATACAAAATTCAGAATACAAAAAAACACTGATAAATTCTTTTTTTTTAACATTTTTTTTTTGTTTTTTTATTTTTTATTTTTTCAGCATAGCAGTATTCATTATTTTTGCACCACACCCAGTACTCCATGCCATCCGTGCCCTCTCCAATACCCACCACCTGGATCCCCAAACCTCCCATCCCCCACCCCTTCAAAACCCTCAGATTGTTTTTCAGAGTCCATAGTCTCTCATGGTTCACCTCCCCTTCCAATTTCCCTCAACTCCCTTCTCCTCTCCATCTCCCCTTGTCCTCCATGCTATTTGTTATGTTCCACAACACTGATAAATTCTATCATATAAAAAAAATTTTTTTTTGCCTGGTATAGAAACTGAAAATTCAAAATATGCAAAAAGAATGACTTCAAAAAGAAGTCATTTGCAAGTCATATTAGCAGAAATAGTATTAATTTCCTTAATGTCAACAGCTCAGCAGTATTAAAAATAAGAAAACAGCTACCCAGCTAGCCATTGCAAATTGGGTAAAGGGTATGCATTGATAGTTCCTAGAAAAAGATTTCTTAAAAAGCTGAAATTATTCAACTTTATTCCCGATAAAGTAAAGGCCATCTAAGAAGACTAAATTAACATATGTTCATATATAAAGTAGGCAAAATCATATAAATTTGATAACAAGATGTTTTAAGAGCACATGAGGAACCTAGCATTTTCACCTATATGGTAATATAAGACTGTGCAACTCCCACAGAAGAAAGTTTGGCATTATCAAAATTATTACTGCTTATATCCTTTAAATTAGTAAATCAGTGTCTGAAAATTTATCTTGTAGACATACTCATATATCCATGGTATGAAAGTAAACAAGTTTATTCATTGCAATAATGAAAGATTATAAACCCAATTGTTTATAAGTTAGGGACTGCTTTAAATAAGTCCTGGTATTGCCAGATTGTATGGAGTACCATGCAACAGTATAAAATAAATAAAATGACTCTTTACTATTCTGTAAAGACCACCAAGATATATTAAGTAAAAATAGCAAAGTGAAGAATGGCACTGTAGTATATTAACACTGATAATGAAAATATGTGTTTATTGTATGCATGCGTAAATATTCACAAGATCTCTGGAAGAATATCCCTAGTTGAAACCTAAGTATGTATTTCCTTCTGAGAATGGGGGCAGAGTAGACTGGAGGCCAGAAGACGTACTGCATTCTGCATCTTAAAAATTGTGAATCGTGGGACGCCTGGGTGGCTCAGTTGGTTAAGCAGCTGCCTTTGGCTCAGGTCATGATCCCAGCGTCCTGGGATCGAGTCCCACATCGGGCTCCTTGCTCAGCAGGGAGCCTGCTTTTCCCTCTTCCTCTGCCTGCCATTCTGTCTGCCTGTGCTCACTCTCTCTCCCTCTCTCTGACAAATAAATTTTAAAAAATCTTTAAAAAAAATTGTGAATCGTAAATACTTCTAACTCAAAGATTGAAAATACACACAAACCCACACCCTACATGCACACTGCCAGAAACAAAAAAATCTCAATGCATTCATTTCTCAAAACTCTTACGTATGATTCTAGTTCTTTGTAACAGATGAGTCTTGAGTTTAAGAAAACTATGAACTTGCCAAAATCTTGTGAAGATAGTTAATACTTCTTCAACAATATAGAGAATATACCGTAGAAAGTCTTTATACATTCTTACCTATGCTGAAACACTTGTAATGAGTATATTGCATTCACTTAGGACAAAGTGGTAAGCTAGACTTTCCTCACTGAAACAAAGCAAAGGAGGATTTAAGAAAAGTTTAGGAGAAAGGAGCTAGATAATATGGTCTAGGAAGACATTTGGAGAAGGTTTATATGTTTAAGTATACCCCAGAGCTCAGATGAGTGAGACATAATAGGATTTGGTAAATAAATTTATATAAATATATTGCTAACTTAGTTTTTTATTAACCAATCCATTCTGTATCACCTTTTGGACCTCAGTGAAAGAAGGGATCATAGGAGATGATCTTGAAGATCTTCTCAAGAATCTAATATTGTTACTCTGATACAAATTATTGATAGGTTTTTCACTCTATGCAATGTGTTAACGATTCAAGCAAGCATCTTTTTATTGTGAAATTGGACAAGATACAGTAAACACCATAAAAATGAATAGCTTTATTTTGGATATCTTAATGGTGTTATATAATTAACCCTAATGATAGCCTAATGATGATAGATTTTTTTTTACACTCACATATGACTTTTAAAAAAATTTTTTTTAAAGATTTTTACTTATTTATTTGACAGAGATCACCAGTAGGCCGAGAGGCAGACAGAGAGAGATGGGGGAAGCAGGCTCCCCACTGAGCAGAGATCCCAATGTGGGGTTCGATCTTAGGACCCCAAGATCATAACCTGAACCAAAGGTAGAGGCTTAACCCACTGAGCCACCCAGCTCAGTCAGCACCCCTGACTTTCGTGTTTAACATGTAAATGCTATATATGACCTAGTGTTTAGCACATATAGTAAGTTTTATAGGTTATAAAGGTCATAAATATTAGTTGTTTTGATTTTCAGTTGGAGAGATGCTTAAATCTTCCAGGATTTGCTAGAGAGCGTATCAGAGAAATGATGACACATTTATGGGTTTCGAAGCACCTATAGAAGTATCCAAGAGTAGTTGTCCAGGAAGACTTAGGGCCGAGAATTGGGTGGGCATGGCCAGTGATGTTAAGAGGCATGAAAGATGATCAAACATGTGGAGACCTGCAGTTGGTTGGGAATTTACAAAATATTAAGTACAATGAAGGAGTGGTAGGAATTTTAGGGAAGGGAAAATACTAAGGAACATGCTGCTGCCTGTAAAGGACTTGGGTTTATTTTGGCAGTGGTAAGTCATTTCAGTTTTTAAAGTAAGTGAGTAGTAAGCATTTTAGATAGATTTTCTGAGCGTTATAGTCCAAGGATTTGGAAAATGGGAGATGGGAGGCAGTTAGACCAATTAGGAAACTTTGTAATAGTAGGTAGACAAAGAACTATAAATGGGTGAACTAAGATAAGATCAGACTCTTAAAATTGCGTTTAGGGGTGTCTGGCTGTTTACTCTGGTGTGAGTTTATTTTAACTAAATCTTGGGGATTAGAGGGAAGCCAATGACTTCTCAGAATAGCAGCATTTCTTTCCTTTCTCTCTCTCTCTCTCTTTCTCTCTCTCTTTTTTCTTTCTCTCTTTCTCTTTTTTTTCCTCTTTCTCTCTTTTTTCCTTTATCTCTTTTTTTCCTTCTCTTTCTTTCCTTTCTGGCTTTGCCAAATAGAAATAATTTTTGCAGGTATTTCTTTGAGGTTTTGTGACCTCCTTTCACATTTTTGTCAATGTGTTTGTGTATATTATTATTTTTTTTTGCTAATAACTTGATAGAAAAACATAAAATTTCATAGTATAGTCTCTAAAACTAACTGTAGAAATGTTCTCCCTAACATACATAGTTAAAAAAGAAAAAAGCATTGGATTGTCTGGGTGGCTCAGTGGATTAAGCCTTTGCCTTTGGCTCAGGTCACGATTCCAGGGTCCTGGGATCAAGCCCCACATTGGGCTCTCTGCTCAGTGGGGAGCCTGCTTCTTTCTCTATAAAGTATTTTTTTAAAAAATTAAAAAAAGAAAAAAGCATTGACATCAGGAGCAAGCTGAAGATGCAGCTGTTGATAGTGGGGATCAGGATTAAGTTATAAATGCAGTCAACCTTGATGAACGCCCCCTTTGGCTGATCTAGACACTAGTATTGTTCTTTCTTTCTCTTGACTATCTGGACTGGCATACATGAGTAAAGCTCCTTCAAAAGAAGCAAAAGGAATGTGTGTGATCCAAAAGAAAAGGATTCCTTTTAAGCAGTATTTTGCTTTCTTACTTTGAATTTTATTTATTAGGCTTTATATTTTCAGAAAATTCTGCATTTAAATAAGACTCTATTAGATAGCCCAATAAAGAGTATGAAACAAAAAAAAAAGAAAAAAAAAAGAAAAAACAAAAAGAGTATGAAACAAGTTATTAGCCTGGATCTCTAAGACCTGTTGAACTATGTTGAAAATATTCCTCCAATTAGAATCTGGTTCTTTAGCTTGATTTCAGGTGCAATCAACATTCCTACAATTGGAACCATAAAAATAGTTGAAGCATTCAAAATTGTAACCATCAGTTCTTCTTTAGGGTACATATTCGTCACAGTATTTCTTTTTAAGGGAGTTACTGAGTGAGGTAAAATTTGAACTTTACCTAAACTTTTTTCTGGCATCAAGGGCCAAAAAAAAGTGTTTTGGAATCTTTTTTCTTTGTGTTCATTCCAGCTACTTGTGATGGGTCAGTGTGTTTCTGAGTTGAATATTTTCTTCTCAGCATTGATGCTTCCCTAAGAGAAAGAACAACAATATTTGAACACCAAATAGCTTGGCTTCTTGTTTCCCATCCTCTCTCCATCTGCACAATGATAGTAAAACACAGAGACAGACACACAGAGACAAGCACATGTGATCAAAAATCTTGATCTCTTGCTTACCTGATATTTTAGCTTGGAGCAAATGAATGAAATCTTGATCTCTTGCTTACCTGATATTTTAGCTTGGAGCCTCTTGAATGAAGGTAGCTTTTTGCCTGTAGGGATCTCTAACCCACTGGCACCATCAGAGCTAAACATGTGCTTATAATGTCAAATATTATTTTCTTTCAATACCAAATACACTAAAAGTCAAAGTTATTGAACCTATGGATTAAAAAAATAAGACCCAGTGAAGTTACACTCTGCAAAAAATTGTTTTGTCTCGATTATTTCAGGATTTGTTCTATGTTCGTATCACTGTGGATATCATTGCTTACATTGTGACTACTATTCTTTGGGGTTGGCATAAGTAATCTCAGCAGACAACAGCTGGAACCAGAAATTCTAGCTATCCTTTATGTGGTAGTGGATTTCATTTTACTAAGGCAGCCAGCAGACCTCTTTTCTAAGTCCAGGAATATCTAGACACTGGTATATGTGGGTAACTGTTTAACTGTGTGTGTGTGCATGTGCACACACACAGAATTGAGAGAGAGAAAGGAAAATCACTGGCATCTTGTAATTTGTCAAACTGACATTGAAATGTATATTTTGAGCATTACATGGTTTCATTTCGTAACTCTGAAAAATATCAGGGTATTTTAGGGATATAATATAGTGTCAAAGTACTTTATTATAATAAATAGTCCATAGTAAATTGATTACATATAATGTCTTTATACTTAGTAGAGCTCTAAGATTGAATCATAGCCATGAAACATTGCATTTACTTTATTCAAATAAACAGGGAATATTTTAGGTCCAATGAGAAAGAGTCATATAAGGAAAAAAACCACACATTTCAAATGACTCAAAAGTAAAGCTGCCTAAAAATTTCACAAACCAGCATTAGCCCTTGCAGAACTTTAATTTAGGGATATACTTAAAATTAGGCTATGATCTAGTTTTAATTGAACAATTGCTATTATCCAAATTTTTTTAAAAACCCTTTTTTATCAATAGTAATTGCTCTTAGAAATATAAAAACATCTAGTCAAAAAATGAGCCAATAGTTGTCATAGATCATTCACACACTCAAAATCTTTTTTTTTTTTTTTAGATTTTATTATTTATGAGAGAGAGAGAAACAGTGAGAGAGGGAATATGAGTCGGGGGAATGGGAGAGAGGGAAGCAGGCTCCCAACTGAGCAGAGAGCCTGATGTGGCGCTGGATCCCAGAACCCTGGAATCATGACCTGAGCCGAAGGCAGATGCTTAATGACTGAGCCACCCAGGTGCCCCAACACACACTCAAAATCTTAAGATGTATTTATAAATGCTTTATTGGACTCATTGAAAAATACTCTCATCCATCTTCATTGAATTTAGTCCATTTGGCCCACTATAACAAAATGCTATAAACTGGATAGTTTTATAAACAAATTTATTTCTCACATTTCTCAGGGCTGGAAAGTCCAAGATCTAAGTGCCAACACATTCAGTGTCTGGTGAAGACCTGCTTCTTAGTTCATGTAAGGCACTTGCTGGGACTGCTTTTATAGAGAGCACTAATCTCACTTATGAGGACACAAATTTTTGTATCTTAGCAATATGTTACTTTTCTATAAAGTCCCCCAGAACTGAAAGAACTGAGTAATATGAGAAAGAATTCAGGGAAACAAAACTTAGGAATATTCTTCTGGAGACATGTGTATAGCATAAATGAAAGAACATCATTAAAATAATCTTAGTAATTACAAGTAAATTTTTCTCAAAAAGTCCTATAGATGACAAGTTTTATTCCTTTAATAAAAAGTTATTGAATATTTATAATTTGCCAGGCACTATTACCTATCTAGGAGATGGGACCTTAATGTCTTCTCATGGAGGGGAACTGTGGTTGTGGGAGGGGGACACAGATAAAAATTGTTAAATGACCAAGGTAGTTTCATACAGAGACAAGTGGAATGAAAGAAATAAAACAATGTAATCAAAGAGAGTGTTGAGGAGAGATTGACCAGTTAGACCAGTAACAGGGCTTCTTCACTGAGAAATTGATGCTGTTGCTGAGGCTGAGCTACACAGAT
Organism: Neogale vison; assembly: GCF_020171115.1. Lineage (NCBI taxonomy): Eukaryota > Metazoa > Chordata > Mammalia > Carnivora > Mustelidae > Neogale > Neogale vison. The sequence goes on along the minus strand of NC_058091.1, from coordinate 195,980,435 downwards.
CTCATGAATAAATAGGCAGAGGGACCAATCAGGTATTTCAGACATCTAGTTAATACATCAGTTGGGAAGTATGCAATTCCCTAATAGTCAAAGAAATAAAAATCAAAATGTACAAATTATACCTCAAATCAAATCAAATCAATCTTAAGATATTCTCACCTAAGGAAACTGTGAAGCAGTAAGTGGTTATTCCTTCAAGCTGGTGGGTTTATGGTTAATTAAGACAGTGATAGAGTCTCCTTCAATGATGGAACCAAATAAGGAAATTTCTACTTCCTGGGTTAGCTATAGGCAGGAGACTCTGCCTTGGCTTTATTTAATGTGATATTTATACATATCTAAGTTATCCAATTATTTATTCTCTACATTGCTGCAGCCATAATATTGATTGATGCCCCTTCACAAAAATAATACCTAATAAACCAGCACTTTAAAACTTAGCCATCTCTCCATAGAACACTAGCTAGTAGTTAGCACTAGCTAGCACCAAGCCATCCATTCTTGCTATATATCAACATGATATGGATGTAGGGAAAGTTGATTGCTCAGTAAAATGGCAAGTCTTAGAAAACATAAGGTTTCACAAAGGTGGTGAAAGTGATATTGAGACTTCATAAATTATATCTTGCAGAATTAGACCATTTAACTATTGAGGAAAGAAGAAATCAAGGCTGTTGGTAGGATGGTAGATTAACTCCAAGTGAACTACTCCCCGCACCCCCCCCCCGCCGGTACTAATGACTAATTATGTGTATTTAACCAACACTTCAAGTAGAGTGCCAGTTGCCCTGGATTTAATTTTTTCTGGTTCCCCATCCAGTCATCATCCCACGTTTCTAGGGATAAGATTCTGTTAAGCCTAGTGCTTTGAGTGGATTTCTACTACCATTTTGGCTTCCAAGTGTCTCTACCATTATGTTCTACCAGTTACTACTGTGCTCCAGCTGCTAAATTGGATCTCCTTACAGGAATGATTACCTGAATGAAGCATGGTTTTGCCATATCCATATTCTGCTGCAGAACCCACCAGTTTTCCTTTTCAGGGCAGCTTCTCTGCTGATTGAATAAAGGCACTCACACTTTCCCTAGGGAGACCTGAGCAGCAGATCTCTGCTCATTTCCCGCTTCTATCCCCTTCTTAGCCATCCATAAGTTACTAAGATGCTGGAATGTCTCATCTAAGAGGTAAATTATTATGTGATCTTCTGAAAATGTTTTTATTTTTATTCATCCAATGCTGCATTCCCTTGTAGACAATTTTTGCTTTGCTGTACTTGCACTGCTTTCTGAAGATAAAAACTCCTTTGTGGCAAAGTCTGTGTCCTATCTGTTCCCTTCTTCTCTCCATGAAATAGAGGTGTCCTTCCCTGTGTTAGCTGACCACATGCCCATGCTGAAGATAGATGGTCATATAAATTATAAGGATAAACCCCCTTATAATTGGGTGGGTCCATTTGACTATAGTTTGGCCAGTGGGAAGTAAGAATCTTGCAGAAATTGTCTAAATGAGATAGGGAATCTTTCTCTCTGTTCTTTTTCTGTTCTTGAGTGGAATATGGACGTGATGATTAAAGTAGTTCAGTCATCCTGGACCACAACATTGAAACAACAGGACAGAAGGAGCCTGGAGTTCCCTATGATTTTGGACCTGCCTAGCTATCCCTGGACTCCTTAAATTTTAATGAGACAAAAAAAAAAATTCCCATCTTATTTACCATGTGGATATTTTGAGTTTTCTGTCACTTAGCAAAATCTGATCCTGTATTACTAATTTACTTAGTGTCTAAAATGACAAAAACTAAGATATATTGATACTTCTATTTTAAGAGCAAAGAAACTCCCAAGTGTCTTGTCATTCTGACACCTCTATTTTCTAAAAGTGCCATTGTTGTATTACTCAGGTATGTATTTTTCTTGGATTTAACTTAAAAAAATGTGCTCTAGTTTTGTAGTTACAATGGCTATTGTACATTGTTTTATACCTGATTTAGATCTTCTAAATTCTAATATGTTTTTAACTTACCTGCAGATTTCTTCCTTCCTTTTTTTTTTTTTTTTTTTTGGTGTATGCGCTGTTGCTTTTCTCCTCCTCATATTCCACTTGCTCCTTCTCTATTTATTGAGGAAAACTTTTTTGTCAATTTTAAGAGAATCTCTTTCAAAAAAAAAAAGGAAATAGACCAATCTATGGGCAAATACCTGTGGTGCTACCATTTCAGCATTATGATACACCCCCTGAGGCTTCCCACTTTGCACTGGCAGAGATCAGGGTGATAAGCATATAAAGCAGGTAATTTATAAGTGAAAGGTGGTTGATATCCACTCTTAATTCTGAAGTATTAAGTCCTGAGTACTCTAATGAATATATCCAATGGGTACAATTTCTTGTTTATCAAATACTTTCCTGTCTTTTAGCAATACTAGATGGACCCTGAAGAAAGATCTATGCCCTTTGTGTTTCTGAACACCTCAAAGAATAGTTGATGTATTATTCAATAATAGAAAGGTAGAAGTAGACTCTGAGTATGAACAAACTGTCCTGATGTATTTCTTCATCTTTTAACTACTGAGGACTAGGGAACAGTGGTTCCACATGGTGGACATTGTGCTTGGTTCAGTTTTAGTGCTGTGTCTGAGACTTTAGGGAAAGTCAAGAGCAGCATGACTAGTACTTCTCTTGGGAACAGGATATTACTCAGTGTGTCTTTGTGTGTGACCTTGTACTAAAAACCCCAGTCAATGACAATGGATAGTGTTTTCCAACAATGACTTTGTAGAAATAACAAAATGTTCATTATTTGGATGATTACTTCTGAGAGCAACATTTGATAAAATAAGGAAAAAAAAAAGAATACATAACCTTAAACCATAATTGGAAGAATTTTTTTAAAAGATTTTATTTATTTATTTGACAGAAAGACACACAGCGAAAGAGGGAACACAAGCAGAGAAAGAAGGAGAAGCAGGCTTCCTGCTGAGCAGAGACCCTGATGTGGGGCTTGATCCCAGGACCCCAAGAGATTGGGTTCTGAGCTGAAGGCAGACGCTTAATGACTGAGCCACCCAGGCGCCCAGTTGAAAGAATTTTTAAGCTACCTTTGTGAGATGTAGCTATCTGGATATAGCTTATAACTTCTGGTCATTGACCTTGATGCAGGAAGGAAATTTAGAATACCTTGTACAGCTATGGATGGTGTGTCCTGTACTAGCCACTCTGACTTATCTTTGTTAGACCTACCAGGGCAAGTTAAACACTCAGGTGAGCTCCTGAAACACAGGCATTTTGTGTAGTTGTTAGGGTTGACTGCTACATAAAACTTTTTGAAGTTTTGGAAACTTTTACAGTAGAATGAGGAAGCCATTCAATGGGAATAAAAATAGTAACTTTGACAAAGAAAATGAAAAGATACTCAGATTTAGCTGTCTACTGGTCTGTGCTTAACTTCAGCTCTAGTTTCTAGTACACGAAGTGGAAGAAGTGAGGTGAGACTAGTGATTCTGGTTAATCTTTTATTTTTTTTCAAAGTAGGTTTTATTTTCTTCATTCTTCTATCCATGAATTCCATTTAATTTTCTTTCTTTTTTATTGTGGTAAGAAGATTTAACATGACCTCTGACCTTCCAAGGAATTTTTAATTCAGTATTGTTAACTGTAGGCACACTATTGCATAACAAATATCTAGAACCTATTTATCCTGCACAACTAGAACTATATGCCCACAGTGTGTAGGAATACAGTTGCATACTACATAGCAACTCCCATTTCTCCCTCCCCAGCCCCTGGGACCATCATTCTATTCTATGTTTCTAAAAGTTTGACTATTTTATTTTTTTAAAAGATTTATTTATTAGAGCACACAGGCAGGGGGAGGGGCAGAAGAAGAGGGAGGAAATCTCAAGCAGACTCCAACTATCCACTGGGCAGGGAGTCTGATCTTACCACCCTGAGATCATGACCAAAACTGAAATCAAGAGTTGGCTGCTTAACCGCTGACAGTCACCCAGGCACTCCAAGTTTGACTCTTTTAGATACCTTATATAAATGGAATCGTGCAGCCTTTGTCCTCGACTGACTTATTTCACTTAGTCTGATGTCCTTCAGGCCCATCCATGTTGTCACAAATGGGAGGATTTCATTCTCTTTTGAGATGGATAATATTTCATTGTATGTATATGCCCCATTTTATGTATCTGTTCATATGTTTAGGGATACTTATGTTGTTGCCATATCTTGGCTATTATAATTAATGCGGCACTGAACATGGGAGTACAAGTATCTTATGGAGATTCCAGTTTCAACTCTTTTGGATATATATGGTTAATTTTTTATTCCTTAAATTCTGCTACTCATCAGATAAAACTGCCCCCCAATATCCTGTTTTCTTCTACTTTTCTGTAGATAGCAAACTGGAATGGGAAGAGAGGATTACAATTCTTGTCACTTTTCTTCAATCTCAATTTTCCATGTCCTAATGCCTCACAGCTGTCACTTGAATCTACTGATCTCACTCTCAAGGAGAGAAAGTGTTTCTTCAGAATAGGGACATCAAGGGAAATCAATTTAGCAGTATTTAGAAGAATAAGACCTATTACACATAGATGGGTTTCTTTTAACATTATAGATTAAACTCAATCAAGTATATGGTAAGATATATCATAGTAAAACGTTCTTAGTATAACCAACAACATCTTAGTTTTATTGCTATTTACTTTAAGTTTGCTATTCCTTTTTATAGGCCCCTTATAAAGCATCAAGATTTTATGGAATTCATAGTCGCTTTAAATAACGTCATTGGCTTTGGGGCGTCTGGGTGGATCAGGTCATGATCCCAAGGTCCTGGGATTGAGCCCCGCATTGGGCTCTATGTTTGGCGGGGAGCCTGCTTCCTCCTCTCTCTCTCTGCCTCTCTGCCTACTTGTGATCTCTGTCAAATAAATAAAATCTTAAAAAAAAAGTCATCATTGGCTTTCAACTACATATTAGGTCTGCTTACCTTTAAGATGATAAAGGAAACAAGACAAAGAAAAATCTTCCTTTATAGGAAGGTTCATCTGAAAGAAGTTCCAAATTACTAGGCTTACCTACCAACAACATGTATGAAACAGCATCTGTTGGATTTTCAAACTCCTTGCTGAAAAGTTTCTAATTTTTTTTTCATTTCTCATATTTTGCCTAAGAATTACTTGAGTCCATGATACCAAGATCACTTAATAAAAAATTTCTGTGACTGGTGGCAATTAATTTGCTCAGTTTATCTTCCCAAAGTGAGAAAATTCCCTTTTAATCCTTTTTTCCTCTCATCCACATGTCTTATAAATAAGCATTCAGAAGATTCTAAACAAAACTTTTTTTAAAAAATCATTGTACTGTACATTGGTTTCCTTCTTTAGTGTCATGCTAATATTCCACCATCAGCTGTCATTTAATAAGAGCAGGACCAGTCCTTCCTACTTGAGAATGATCAGCAGTCATTAAAGAATTGAGCATGAAAAAAGGTGAAACCCAGACTATCTCTAGAGATGTTTCCTTCTACAATGAGCACTGTTTCCTTTCCTCAGTTGTAATTTTATCCATTTAGGCTCAACTTAATAAGGCCCTGATGTTACATATGAAAGATCAAATTATGTAACTACCTTTGTAAGGCCAAGTTCTCAGGACAAGTCTTCCAGCTGAGAAATGAGAGACACAGGTTTCTTTTGCCCTTAATGCTGGTGGCAAATACAAAGCAAAGCAGAAGGAGCAGCAATGTCAAGTTTGCAAGACTATTTTTTATGGCACAATTAAGTATTTTATAACTCATGCAAACTGAATTAAGTAGGTTTTGAGGGGAGAAAAACAGTATAATAAAATCAGGCGAAAAAACCCCAAATCTGCCATCATATTTGTCCTTGAATGCTTGATAGGAACCTGTGATCCTTTATGCAGTGTTTCTAAAGGAGCCACTAACAAGCTTCTCAGAACATCAAGTCCTGGCATAATGACAGGACCTTGTCACAGGTTCCTGATAGGTGTGTGATCTTGGCCCTTATTCCCAACCAACTGTGGAACTCCACGGCCACAGGCATGTGCAAAAGGAAATTTGCATAGCATATTAAAAAATATGTTTAGATATCACCTAAATTAGGAGAAAAGACCATGTAAATTGTTGGTTAGCTCTGAATAACTTACAAGGTTTATGTACTCAGTACATTCATTCATTGCTTTCACATGTTAGTAGTTATCCACCCACTGTTCCCTCTGAATTGCATCTTAACAAGATTATGCTCCTTTTTCTAATTTATTGAACTAGCATGGAATATATTTATATAAAAATTAGCTTCTTAAATACTTCCTTGATGAAAAACATAGCTGTTGTAATTTTATTATGAGTTTTAATCAAGGAAAAAAATGACCTTTGAAATTTTCTTCTATCATTTTATATTTTGTGTGCATGTGCTTCTCTCTCTTTATGTGATTAGAAATCTTTGTGATTTAATTAAATTTTAAATAGAAAACATGCGACAGGACAGCAAAAGTTTATTTTATAAAAAAAATATTTAAGGAACCAGTTTGTAAATTAATATGACTAACAGACTATTTTCTCTGAAAATACTATTTCTAACAGTACTGTGCATCTGCTTTACAATACAATGCATTGTGATTTCTTTTGGTTTAGGAAAAAATCCTCTGAAGTGAATCCAAAAATGCCCTGTACTTTGTTTCTTTTGATGCAAGGTTCTAAGCCTTTTGGGGACCCATTGTAACTATTGTCGGTCAAACAAATACCTTTTCATACCATGTCAAATGCCAATTTAGGAAGATGTTTATCTGATAAGAGAAAACTTTTTTTTTTTTTTTGCCCTTGCCTGGGAGATTATAAGAACCTGTGTGCTGGGTGGAAGGTTTAATAAACTGGTACCCCTCAAACTTTATAAGAATATACGGGAGGTAAAAAGTTTTCCTTGATCTTTATTAGGGTCACTGGCTGAGTCTGAATATTAAGTTGACAAAGAAAGAATAACAGGAGAACAACATAGACATGTATTTACTGTAAGTTTTATATAACATGGAAGCCTTTATCAATATATGAAAAAATGGTTAAATCTGAGTATTTCAGTGCTAAATTTGATGAACAGTGGACCGTTGTAGAGAAATATAATCAGGGAAAGCATATGAGGTAAGTGTAGTAAACTTGGAGAAACTTAGCAGGATCGACTCATTCACGTTCTTCTTGCTGTCCCTTTCTGTCCCTTTGTCTTGGAGATACAGATATCCTTTTCTTTGGGTATAAGGAGGACATCTTTCCCATGAGAATTTTATGATCTCCTTCTGGGAAAGGTCAAAGACTCCATTCTGACTGTGGAGCCCAGTTTCCCAGGTTCCAAATGAATCTGCCATTTTCTCAAATCACTTTATAGTACTCAATTTGCCAAGATCTCATGTGTGGGGGTATTGGGTTCTGAACCTCCTCAAAAGTACTCACTTGTGGATGTTGTAAAAGAGTACATTTAAGCTGCAACACCAAAGATTCTGATCTGGACAAGTGTATGAGAATATTAAGTACCCCCAAGTGATCCTGGTGGCTGTTCCAGGAACCACACTGAGGATGTAGAGAATGCTAATTAAATTATTAATGCAGTTATTCATTTCTATGGCAAGATGGTAACTAGTTAAAGTTATGTCTACTCGAAGAAAGAAATTACAATATAGTATGTTTGGTGGTGACTTTTCTAACTTAAAGCTGGCAGAGAGTCAGAATTTGAGGTTAAGAGATAGGAAATACAGGAAATGCAGAAAGGATAGTTTTAAATGTGTTTTGTTTTGTTTTTTAAGAGTTATTTGAGAGAGAGAGTGAGACAGCACAAGCATGAGGAAAAGTGAGTGGGAGAGGGTATCTGGAGCAGACTCCATTCTGACTGTGGAGCCCACATGGGGCTTGATCTCATGACCCTGAGTTCAAGACCTGAGCCAAAAGGAAGAGTCAGATGCTTAACTGACCCTGCCACCCACATGCCCCATTTTTTTTTTTTTAAGTGATCTCTATGCCCAACTTGGGTCTTGAAATTTCAAATCCTGAGATCAAGAGTCACATGCTCTAGCAACTGAGCCAGCTAGCTGCCCCTGGAGATGCTTCTTTAAAAAAAAAAAATCTAGTAATAAAAAGTTGAGTAGGCATAACTGGTCCTCACACATCAAAACAATCATTTTTTATTCTTGTTCATAGAACAAAATAGTTGACATCAGAGGGTTGTGTTTGAGAAGTATAGGTAATTAAAGAGATTAATTGGTCACAAACATTGCCAATTTGAACGACTTCATCATGCAAACACTAAAGGTGATATTTTCTTTTCCATGCTTTTCCATTTCAGTGGTTTTTCAGTGCCAGCTGGGCATATCATAAACAGGGGTAGAATTACAAGGTTTTTGTTTTTCTTCCCCAAAAGAAACAATTATTGAACCTTAGAAGGAAAAGGAAACTGAGATCATGTATTTCATTGGTCCTGATTAATATAAGAATCTGACTTACAGAGTGATTATTTCTCCAACTTTCCCAGAAAGCACAGGTCCTGGGGCAAAAGTTGATGTGATGCTAATTTATTAGGGAGTACAATCTCAGGGAAGCCAAATGTGGAAGACTAGAGAAGGAGGGACTGGGTCACCCAGACAGCCATCTCTTGGTACTAAGTTAAACTGATTGCTTGGGTTTGCAGGACCATATTCTGAGACAACATATGAACAAATGTTTCTCAAGACAGTCTGCCCAGGCGTAGAAGAGATGGAATTTTCCTTTGGCTTTTATCTCTAAATGGTTAAAATTCTGTTTGAGGGCTGTCAATCCTCTTGTATTGATATCACCAGCAATAGAGAAGCCCTGGGGCAGGAAGCCAGAGTCCTGTGGGAGAGACATTAGAAGATTTGTGCTCCTGTGAGGTTGGTAGCTGTGTGTTTTTTGTTTTTTGGGGTTTTTTTGGGGTGTTAAGTTTGAGAAGTTCTTCATAGATCTTGGATATCAGCCCTTTGTCTGCCGTGTAATTTGCAGATATCTTCTCCCATTATGTGGGTTGCCTCTTTGTTTTGACTACTTCCTTTGCTGTGCAGAAGCTTTTGATCTTGATGAAGTCCCAAAAGTTCATTTTTGCTTTTGTTTTCTTTGCCTTTGGAGTTGTGTCTTGAAAGAAGTTGCTGTGGCTGATGTTGAAGAGATTATTGCCTATGTTCTCCTCTAGGATTTTGATGGATTCCTGCCTCATATTGAAGTCTTTCATCCATTTTGAGTTTATCTTTGTGTATGATGTAAGAGAATGGTTGAGTTGCATTCTTCTGTATGTAGCTGTACAATTTTCCCAGCACCACTTATTGAAGAGACTGTCTTTTTTCCACTGGATAGTATTTCCTGCTTTGTTAAAGATTAGTTGACCATAGAGTTGAGGCTCCATATTTGGGCTCTCTATTCTGTTCCATTTATCTGTGTGTCTGTTTTTGTGCCAGTAGCATGCTTTCTTGGTGATCACAGCTTTGTAAAGGGGTGGAGAACCATTTTTGATGCCAATGGACATCAAAAGAAGCTGGGCTAGCAAATCTCATATCAGACAAATTGGATTTTAAGCTAACGACAGTAGTTACAGATAGAGGACATTATGTCATTCTTAAAGGGCTTATCCAACAAGAGGATTTAACAATTGTAAATATCTATGCCCCCACCACAGCAGTCAACTACATAAGACAACTTGTAACCAAAATAAAGAGACATATTGATGATAATACATTAATAGTAGGAGATCTCAACATTCCACTCTCAGCAACAGACAAATCATCTAAGCGGAAAATCCACAAAGAAACAAGAGCTTTGAGTGGCACACTGGACCAGATGGAGCTCATAGATATATACAGAATATTCCACCCTAAAACAACAGAATACTCATTCTTCTCCAGCACACATGGAACTTTCTCCAGAACAGACCATATACTGGGTCACAAATCAGGTCTCAACTGATATCAAAAGATTGAGATTATTCCCTGCATATTCTTAGACCACAATGCTTTGAAACTGGGACTCAATCACAAGAAAAAGTTAGGAAGAAATTCAAATACTTAGAAGCTAAAAAAATTCTGATCATAATTCTTCAGCCATGGCACATAAGAAAAGAGAAAACAGGTGACCTATGACTTATATATTGATAATTGGTCTCCCGAAAAATTGATTTTATGTTCTTAGAAAAGAAAGAAAATGGTATATGTCTCTGCCAAGATGACAGATAGTTGAAAAATCCCTCTGATTAAAAAAAGTTATATGAAAAGATAGCAAATGTACCTTCACATATACTACTAATCATGTGAGAAGAGGATGCATTAAACTCCTGTTTATCAGAACACATCATTAAGAGATTGAAAAAGCAAGACAATATAGAAGAGAAAATATTTTATGAGCCCAGCACGCTTCCGCTGCGCGACTCTGCTAAAGAGAAAATATTTTATGACCTAAGAAACAAAAAAGTGTTTTTACCCAGAATATAAGAAAGAGTCCTCAAAACAAGCTTTAAAAAAAAAAAAAAAGTATAGACAAACTGATAATAAAATGGGAAAGAGTCTTGATTTTTACCCCCCAAATAATGCCCAAATATCCAATGAGGATATAAAGATCTGTTTTGTATCAACAGGAATATATATGTTAAACCAACAATGAGATGTCAGCATATGCTCACCAGCATAGTTAAAATTTAAAAAGATTGATAATGGTGAGGCTATGAAAAAGCTGAAATTTTTGCATGACTGATTTGGTGGTGGTATGCATTATTAGCATGATTACTCTAGAACACAGTATGGCTATATTTACTGACCGTGAGCATTATACATATATTCTCTGATCCAGAAATCATATTTCTAGGATATAGTCAACAAAAATGCATACACGGAAGCATGAGCAGACACAGGCACATTCAGAGCAGCTTTATTCGTTAAAATATGATGGGTAAATAAATTGTGCTACAGCATTGTCAGGAAGGAAAAACTTTTCTTACCCTTTTAGGTTCAGTGTTTGAGGGTCTGTGAATTAAACTGACAAAAGACAGATTAGCAAAAGAAAAAAACAGGTTTTTATTTACATATGTCACTGGGAGTTCACAGAAAAATTTGACTGAAAGAGGTGGTTAGATTGGGGGCTTAGATATTAATAGTGGAAGTAGAGAGAGAGAAGGCATACTTATAAGAAAACAAAAGGATTTTAAGAAAAATAAGCTCTTTAGAGAATAGATGGGGTATATAATAGTTTGTGACAATGTCTACTTTGGTGATTTCTTATCTGGAGTTATCTCTGGTGATAGAAGTCTATCTTCCCTGATTGTGACTTTTAGGGAAGGGACTTAGGACAGTTCAGTTCTTAAAGGAGACTGCTTTTAGGCAGATAAAGGAAGTAAAGGAAAAAGACAAAGTCTTCATACTGATATAGTCTGTATCTCTTCAGTATTCATGTAATTAAAATGAATAAACTATTCCTACCCATGACAACATATTTAAATCTAACATAATGTTGAATAAAAGAAGCTATATAAAAATGGTATATATACATATTGTATAAAGTTCCAAAAGCAAAGTAATATATGGTGTGAAAAGTCAGTATAGTAGTGGAAAGAGCAAGTGGGGTTTCTTTGGGGTACTGGTAATACACTTTATCTTGATGTAGGTACTGGTTATACATATGTGTCCTTTTTGAGAAGTTTGCTGAACTACACATATAACCTATGCACTATTCTGTCCATATTTTACAGTGTAACAATTAGTACCAAAAATGGAATAAATAAAATTATAAATTTGTTACTTGTAATAAGGCTGTTAGGCATGTAAGAAATGTAGAGTAGCATACTTTTGTTTTTAGGAATGGATGTCAAGATGCTTTTAATTGAACATGCAATAGTACAACAGCAGAGTATGTTCTTAAAAGTTATGAGTCTTGGGGTGCCTGTGTGGCTCAGTGGGTTAGAGCCTCTGCTTTTGGCTCAGGTCATGATCCCAGAGTCCTGGGATCGAGTCCCACATCGGGCTCTCTGATCAGCAGGGAGCCTGCTTATCTGTCTATCTCTGCCTGCCTCTCTGCCTACTTGTGATCTCCATCTGTCAAATAAATAAATAAATAAATAAATCTTAAAAAAAAAAAAGGTATGAGTCTTAAATATATACCTTCAGTGAAAAAGAAAAAGGGGAACCAATTTGAACATTTTTATAAAATGGACATTATCTAGCAAAATCTTGCATATCAAACTGACTAAAGAGGAAATAAAAGATTGAAATCCTCTTATAACCAGTCAAGAAATTTAATCAGTAAATATAAATATACCAAAAAAATTTACTATCCACCAGACTTTTTTTTTTACCACCAGATCATTTTTATTTTATGTTATTTTATTTTTTATTTGACAGACAAAGATCACAATTAGGCAGTGAGGCAGGCAGAGAGAGAGAGGAGGAAGCAGGCTCCCTGCTGAGCAGAGAGCCCAATGCGGGCCTTGATCCCAGGACCCTGAGATCATGACCTGAGCCGAAGGCAGAGGCTTTAACCCACTGAGCCACCCAGGCGCCCCCACCAGATTATTTTTAAAGAGAGTTTTACCAATTGTTCAGAGATAATTCTAATCTTATACAAAAAAGTGAAAAAAGTGAAAAAAGAGAATGTTCCTTGAATCATTTGATCAGGCTAATATAATCTTGATATGAAAATCAAATAAAGGGATTTAAAATTAAAAATATGAGGATATCATGAAGAAGGATGAAAAATCATGAAAAAATTTTAAAAAAAAGAAAACCTAAGCTGACAAGATTTTGCAAGATACATACATATATTCATTAGGACCAATTTAGGTGTATCCAAGAAATTGAAGAGGGTTAAAGTATCTTTAAATGTGGTCATCTTCAGGGTACCTGGATGACTCAGTTATTTAGGAGTCTGCCTTTGGCTCAGGTCATGATCCCAGAGTCCTGGGATCAGCCCTGCATCAGGTTCCTTGCTCAGAGGGAGCCTGCTTCTCTCTCTCCCTCTGCCTGCTGCTCCCCTTGCTAGTGCTCTGTCAAATAAATAAAATCTTTAAAAAAAGTCATCTTTATAGAAATGTTTAATAAAATCTAACACTGATGCTTTAAAAACAGATTGGACAACAATAACAGATCTTAATAGTATACCTCAATAGAAAGAAAACTTAATGTGATAAAGATGACCAAGGTTAGCTACCAAAACTACACCAAAACACGTAATTAACAATGAAATGATAAGAATCATTTTTTCAAAGCAGAAATGAAGCAGCGGTGCTTCCAATCACTGCTTCCATTAATTTTGGAGGTCCTAGTCAGCTCACAAGGACAAGAAAAAGGTATAAAAAATGTAGGATTAGAATAATAGAAACATGAGAAAATACTGTTTACAAAGAAAATTTAGGGTAATCTACCAAATATTAAATTACCAAATAGTAAATCTACCAAATATTAAAATCTCTATCAGATTGCTATTTTAGGATTAATATAAGAAAATTCCTGAAACTAGTAGCAAATTTTTAAAAATATATTAAAATAAGCTATAGAACATGTGACTCTTGATCTGAGTTGTGCATTTGAGCCCCATGTTGGATATAGATATTAATTAGAAATAAAATCTTAAAAAATGTATATATATATACATATATATATGTATTATTTACATTAGTGACTCAAACTATAAGATACCCAGATTTAAGTCAAAGGTGTGTGAAGCTTGTATAGAGAAGATAATCTTTCCTGAAATGTTAGAGATACACTATTGTCCTAAAGATATTTGTTATCCCCCATTTAATGTTAATCTTATTGAAATGTCAATCACAATACCAAAGGTGTTTTTGTGAAAAACAAATTGATTTTAAAATCTATTTGGATGAAAAAAAACCCAAATAGTCCATTTGGAAGAACAAGGGGGAGACCTAGCTTAGAACATGTTAATGTCACAAAGCTATAGTAATCATATTAGGATGAAATTAGTGCCATAGAATATTCAGTTAATTAGCAGACTTCCATATACACAGAAAGTTGTTAAATGACAGAAATGAAATCATAATATGGACAAAGAATAAATTATTCCCCAAATGGATACACATAATAGAAAAATTGTCTTATAGCATGGTGCTGGCATAAAAACGGACACATAGACCAGTGGAACAGAGTAGAGAGCCCAGATATGGACCCTCATCTCTATGGTCAAATAATCTTTGACAAAGCAGGAAGAAAGTCTCTTCAATAAATGGTGCTGGGAAAATTGGACAGCTATGTGTAGAAGAATGAAACTCGACCATTTTCTTACACTATACACAAAGATAAACTCAAAATGGATGAAAGACCTCAATGTGAGGCAGGAATCCATCAGTATCCTAGAGGAGAACGTAGGCAGTAACCTCTTCGACATTGGCCACAGCAACTTCTTTCAAGATATGTCTCCAAAGGCAAAGGAAGCAAAAGCGAAAATGAACTTTTGGGACTTATCAAGATCAAAAGCTTCTGCACAGCAAAGGAAGCAGTCAAAACAAAGAGGCAACCCACAGAATGGGAGAAGATATTCGCAAATGACAATACAGACAAAGGGCTGATATCCCAGATCTATAAAGAACTCCTCAAAATAAACCCACATAAAATAGATAATCATGTCAAAAAATGGGCAGAAGATATGAACAGACGCTTCTCCAATGAAGACATACAAATGGCTAACAGACACATGAAAAAATGTTCATCATCACTAGCCATCAGGGAGATTCAAATCAAAATCACATTGAGATACAACCTGACGCCAGTTAGAATGGCCAAAATTAATAAGACAGTAAACAATGTGTGTTGGAGAGGGTGTGGAGAAAGGGGAACCCTCTTACACTGTTGGTAGGAGTGCAAGTTGGTACAGCCACTTTGGAGAACAGTGTGGAGATTCCTTAAGAAATTAAAAATAGAGCTTCCCTATGACCCTGCAATTGCACTACTGTGTATTTACCCCAAAGATACAGATGTAGTGAAAAGAAGGGCCATCTTCTACCTCAATGTTCATAGCTGCAATGGCCATAGTCACCAAACTGTGGAAAGAACCAAGATGCCCTTCAGTGGATGAATGGATAAAGAAGATATGATCCAGATATACTATGGAGTATTATGCCTCCATCAGAAAGTATGAATATCCAACTTTTGTATCAACATTGACGGAATTGGAAGAGATTATGCTGAGTGAAATAAGTCAAGCAGAGAGAGTCAGTTATATGGTTTTGCTTATTTGTGGAGCATAAGGAATAACATGGAGGACATGGGGAGATGGAGAGGAGAAGGAAGATGGGGGAAATTGGAGCGGAAGATGAACCATGAGGGACTGTGGACCCTGAAAAACAATCTGAGGGTTTTGGAGGGGTGGGGGGTGGGAGGTTGGGTGAGCCTGGTGGTGGGTACTAAGGAGGGCATATATTGCATGGAGCACTGGGTGAGGTGCATAAACAATGAATTCTGGAACACGGAAAGGAAATTAAATAAATAAAAAAAGAAAGATTGTCTTATTTCATGTGATATTTAAATATCAATTCCAAGTACATGAAGTTTAAAATCTAAAGGATTATACTTCCTGAAACTGGCACATTGAAAGAACGTAAGTTCTTTCTATAATAGAATAGTCTCAGTAATTTTATTTTTCCTTAAAGCTATCCCTACAAATTTCCTTGTTTTCTTGAGTTAACAACTTGTCTAAATGCTGTAATATTACTGGTTACTTACTGGGAGAAGAAAACATGTTTAGTCATATATATCTTATATATATTATCTCTCTCTCTGTCTATAGATAGATAATCTTACAATTGTGAGGATGATGACCTCTGATAATATTCAAAGTTAAAACTTCTCCTCTCTCCAAGCTTATGTAAATTGATGAAAAGAAACTTTAAGTAAGAAACATGTTCGGTTTCTTTTCTCTTTTCTCAGGTGTTCTCTATGGTGACCAGCCATCCCAATATGTCTAGAATGGGGGTGTCAAAGGGTCCCTGAGACATGGGAGTTTAAGTTTTAAAATGGGCCATATAGCTCCTTCTCCCACCTGTCTACTAAATGCTATGGCTTCTGCTCTTCTGAATATAATGCAGTGTTTTGGGAGAAGGAACAAAAGGATTGCAGGGAGAGAGGTAAAGCCCCACTTGACTATTAAATTCTGACATTGAGTTTCCATTGGCCATGACAGGTGTTTAAAGACAATGCTTCTGATAGTTGCTTAGTGGGTTCTTTGGTGAAATGAGATTTTAATTCCACATTACTGCAAATTTGTCATCTGTGGCCTTTAGTCTCTGTTATTAGTGCCATTTATGACTCCCAATCTACCCTTAACTCCTTGTGATCTATGTTCATTCATACTTTCTGTTGAAGTCCCATTGTCTCCTCAGGTTGTTCTCTCTGGTAGAACCCCTTTAAGATGCTTCAAGTCAGTTTTGCCTCTTTTTTGATCATGCAGTGGCGTCCAATTTTAATTAGTTCCTATCTCTTTTTGGAAGTAGTTTTTTTTAAAGGATTTTTATTTATTTATTCATTCATTTGACAGAGAGCTCAAGCACGTGCTAGCAAGAGTAGGGGGAGGGGCAGAAAGAGAGGAAGAAGCAGACTCTCTGCTGACCAAGGAGGCCAATGCAGGGCTCCATCCCAGGACCCTGAGATCATAACCTTAGCCAAAGGCAGAGCTTAACTGCCCAGCCACCTGGGTGCCCCTACTTAGTTATTTTTAAAATGAAGTCTTTTTATTTACAGAGTTGCAAGTATATGTATTGTTAAAAACAACAATAACAAACCTCTCAGGAAGCTTCAGAGCATTTAAAGGCAAGGTGTTGACCTCAGATAGTTGGCATTTCTTATCCCAGCACTACCATTTAACTGTTGTATATGAATCTGGGCATCTGAGGTCTCTCAGTCCTGATTCTCATTTCCTTCATGCAGAAAATTGAAATATTAATTACATTATTGCTAATATTAAGTGAGATAAGTCTAAAGTATTTAGAATAATGACTGGAACATGAGTATTTAATAAAAATATTAATTTTGGTAATTGAGTATGTGACCCATTTTAAAGACAAACATGCAGAATGATTTCCTCAAAATTATTATTCAGTGAATACTGCCAGTATTTCCAAAAGGACCAAAGAGAATCTTAATTTAGGTGTTTTTTTTTTTTTTTTAAAGATTTTATTTATTTATTTGACAGAGAGAAATCACAAGTAGACGGAGAGGCAGGCAGAGAGAGAGAGAGGGAAGCAGGCTCCCTGCCGAGCAGAGAGCCCGATGCGGGACTCGATCCCAGGACCCTGAGATCATGAGCTGAGCCGAAGGCAGCGGCCTAACCCACTGAGCCACCCAGGCACCCCAGGTGTTTTTATCAGTTATGAAAAACTAGATTTTACTGCAGGAAATACCAATAGCTTTAAGCAACAAAGTTTTACTCTTTAATTCCTGCCAAATACCTGTCGTATGCCAATAATGACAGTGCAGCAAGAAGTTCTATTTTATACCATCTTCTCTGTGACTGAAACTGGTGGCATCTTCACTGTTGGGAAAGTGGGTCACAGTCACAAAAGGAATAGAGGCTAATTTATGCATCAGCAAATGCTTTCACATGGAAAATTCACACAGTTACTACCACTACTCAAATTCCATGGGACAAAGAAACTCCGATCACTGTGATGTGTAATCCTTCCATATGCCTAAGGGTAGAGAAAAACCAAACATGGGTAGACTGTGAATGTGGTGGGCATACATAGTAGGGTAAGGCAAATGGGCTGTGAGAAAACTAGGCCCCAGAATTCTCTAACTGTAAAAACACAGTTACAGAAGCAAACGAATAAGTGATAAACTAAGCATTTCATTTCTATGTCATAGTTTCCTTATTTTGTATAATTGAATCAATTTTATCTTTTATTAATGCCTAGAACAGAACACATTTGTGATTCTTGAGTATAGTGGAAGTGATAGTCCAACCAATACAGTTCATATTTGTAATGACCTCTCAGTTCTATATTTTAATTAACTTTCCCTCAGATTCCATTGAAATAATCACATTTATTTTATACAGTCCGTTGCCATTATTCAGTTTCTGTATTTGCAAGTTTACTGAAATTTTTTGTAACCCACAAATTAATCCTCAGTATCTCTGGTCCTTTATGGTCCTTTGCAGACAGGTGAAGAGCCACACACAAAAATTAAGTCCCTGGGGACGCCTGGGTGGCTCAGTTGGTTAAGCAGCTGCCTTCGGCTCAGGTCATGATCCCAGCGTCCTGGGATCGAGTCCCACATCCGGCTCCTTGCTCAGCGGGGAGCCTACTTCTCCCTCTGCCTCTGCCTGCCATTCTGTCTGCCTGTGCTCGCTCTCTCTCCCTCTCTGACAAATAAATAAAATCTTTAAAAACAAAAACAAATTAAGTCCCTGATGTTCATATTCTCAGAGTTTGAACAAGGCTCTGTTCTGCCTTCTTGTTTTAGCTCTCTTACTGTAAATAAGTGTTCTGGGGGTCGGGGGTTGTCTATGTAGGGTCATACTTAGTTGTGTTATTGTTGGTTTTTTCTTTGTTTCTTTTTTTTTTTTTTTTTTATTTTGCTAAAATAGTGTATTATGCCGAAATGTATTGCTCCTGATGCTCTTAAGCACAAGATGGCTGTGATAGGTCTCAGGAAGAAAATACGCGTATTAGGTGAATTTTGTCCAGACATGAGTTACTATGAGTTGAATGTTAATGAATCAACAATATATATTAAGTAAGTTGTCTTATGCAGAAACATACATAAAACAGGGTTATGTTAATTAATGTATGTATTAATTTCTTGTTTTCTTTGTGTTTCTATTTAAAAATGAGGTGTTGGCAAACAGAGGCTCTTAGAAACATAACCCTATGCTTACCCTAGGGGCTGTGTTTAAGTGTGATTAATTCAGTGTCGTGGTGACTTTTACAGACCATAAGTACTATAAGAAATGAAACTTGGACACTTAAATAGAAATATTAAAATAGGGTAGATCTGCGGCACCTGAGTGGCTCAGTCATTTTAGTGTCTGCCTTTGACTCAGGTCCTGGGATCAATCTCTACATCTGGATCTGTGCTCAGAAGGGAGTTTGCTTCTCCCTCTGCCCACTGTACCCCCCTAGCCCCTGCTCTGTGCCCTCTCTCACTCTCTTTCAAATAAATTAAGTCTTAAATAAAAATAAAATATAGCAGATCTTTCTGTCACCTGAAACAAAGTAAGTTCAAAATCAGAAAAACAATGGGAAATTGTGTCACTTAGAAGAAAAGAATAGTAATTATTAAGTTGACCTGCAAAAGCTGCAGTCTCTGTAGGTGATATATTAGTGTTAAAAAATAGTTATCTTCTTACAAATTAAAAACCAAAATTGCTATGTTCAGAATTTTATTTTCTTAGAGTTAGGTACCTTTGAAGAAAAAAAATTTATGGTTTTCCTGATTTTTAAGGTTTAGGCTCCCATGTGTAGGTCTTGCCATCTCAAACTAATTGCTAGCTTTTGTACTCCACCAAGGAAGAAAGTTTTTCTTACCATTGCTTTATTTATTTTTTTAAGATTTATTTATTTGAGAATGAGAGAGCGAGTGAGTGTGTGTGCATGGGAGCACAGGTTAGAGGCAAAGAAGCAGTAAGAGATGGAAAGAAGGCGTACGTAGACTCCATGTGGAGCCCTACGTGGGGCTCAGTCTCACAGTCATGAGACCACAATTGGGGCCGAAGCCAGAAGTCGACCTCTCAACTGACGGTGCCACCAAGGTGCCCCTTACCACTGCTTTCAAGTGACTGGATATAGGGAGGAGGCTTTGTTAAACAGCCAGTTGACTTCCTTGTGATCTATGTTTTTAAAAGAATTATACGAGATCCTGATTTCTTCCACTTAAACTTAGCTAATTAACTAAAACTTGAAATGAAATGAAAACACTAATTTATATGAGAAAAAGCTGATGTATTAGGAAGGGCTATCTCTACATTCTTTATCACCCCCTTGGCAGCATAATCTGTTCTCAGACAAATCCATCCAGGTAATTACGGTGCTCTAAAATGTGATGAATGACCATCCGCCGTGGTTACATCATGAAAGATGTTAAGTAGTGCAGCTAGTTCTCATTTACCAATAGGATTGCAGAGTCCCAGTTTATCTTCATTTCACACCGAGAGCAATCCCATTTCATGGCTAATGGGGCATTCCCACACTTGATCTGTCCCTAAACAAGGGAAGATTAGTCATATGATATGCCAGTGCCTGTGACAAAAAGACACGTTGTCACTTTCATTATGGGCCTCTCTCTCACCTATCTATTCCGTTATATTATAGACAGCTGCCTTAAAGAAACCACATGATCATTATTTCAGGTCACAAGTTGAGCAACAATCCTCCTTGTCATGTAAGTTAAAATGCAAACCTCTTTTCTATGAATTCATTCTCAGATAATAATTTAGAGGGAAATTGACCAGAACTTTTACATGGTTTTCCATTTTTAACTATACCCTGCTCTGCCTGTGTGAATTTCTGGCCCTGAGGACCTGGGTGGACTTTGTGCTCATCAGTCGTTGGCTCCTATTGTGCTATGTCGGTAGTCAGGTAATAAATCTCTGCCCAGGGGGAGCATGAAGAGATTGTCAGATTTGGCAATAAGCATATGGAGGAGTCAGATTTCTTCTGTGTCAGAATCCTATGGCAAGACAAAATGGGCCACCGGTTATTATCTGGGACACAAGTTACTGATTTGTAAATTTGATGGTACTTCTCTACTTACTACTTTAAAATGTCATAATGATTAATTTTAATGTTCAGTGTTAGGGTGTACTGCTTTTTCTTGCTCTTAATTAGAAATGTCATTTAGAAATTAGTATGTAGATACTGATGTTATATATAGCAAAAAATGTGGAGTTTCTGAGTACTTAAAAAAAGGTGGTGGTAGCAGGTGGGTGGGCACCACAGGGGTAACTCTAAGATTTCTAACAAAGTTCTGCTGAAGTGATTTTACTCTTTGACTCCAGTAGTAATGGACTTAGTTTTAGGGGAAAAAATGGTGAAAAAAAAAGAGGAAAATAGTAGTACTAATGTGTCCTGATCAGTCAAGTCAGGTGAAATATACTGCGGCATCAGGACAAAGTAGATAATACACAGAAAAGCCTGATGAGTTTATAACTTGGGACTTGGAGGGCCTAGACACAGATCTAGAAGATGTGGTAAGAATGGAAAGATGCGGCTTCCTAAGTGGGTCTCAGGGCACATGATGAGTCTAAGAAATCTCTTTACTTACCAATGACTGGGAAGGATATGGAAGCCATATAAAAATGTTAGTATTTCCTAAAATAAGTGTGAGTTAGCAATCTACACGTGAAAAAAAAATCTGGTGCTATTAGCTTGTTTAACTTCATTTTAACCCTGTCTTGAGGGGTTCTTAAAAGTAGAAACATCAGTTTTTAAGATTTTAAAGAAAGTGAGACATGATGATCCACCCTCTCCTTAACTCTCCAGTCATTCAAGCTTGTAGAGTAAGTATCTGTATAAGAGTTGGAACCATGACGGTCTCGAAGAGGAAGTAAAAGTATTTTGTCATGGTAGATTAAAAAGGGCTTGGATTTGACATAAAGAGGAGTGAGGTTGAATTCTGGCTTTGTCACTTACAGGCTACTCTTTGAGTTTCAGATTCCTTATGGCTAAAATGGCACTAACAGCACTTACTTCATGTTAGTATTGTGAAGATGAAATATTAAATGGGATTATGTATGTAAAATACTGAGTGAAGTACTTCATGTAGAAAAAGTACTGAATTAGAGGCTGCAGTTACTACTTCCTCTGTGTGCTCCTACCTGGAACCAAGGTTCTCCCGCGTGGATGTTCACTAACCAGAAGTGTAATTCAAAATCTTCTGGGGTGGGGACCAGCCATTTGAATTTTGATTCTGAAGATTCTGAGGTTCAAGGAGATAGATTCTTGAGAATATCTATAACTTGTAAGATCTCCTTGAACCTGGACCATATTCTGCTTTGAGGATTCCAGCTGCCTAGGGTTCCTCAGAAAGCTGCTGTGGGTGAGGAGGAGCCTCCTTATACTCACATGTATGGCTGGTCTGCAGTCCTGAAGGTACAAGGAAAATCCAGGCGCTGATCTTTATAAATTATATTTATAAATATATATATATATATAAATTATATTTATAATTTATAAATTATATTTATAAACTCTTGAAACAGACTAGTGCTGCTTTTCAAATGTCTGTTTTCCAAGGGCTTTCCCTATTGTTTATCTAAAGTTGCCTCTTTTGTAAAACTATTGTTGGATGTTAGGGACATGTGATGCCCTCTGTTCTTACCTCTCCCCACCCCCAGTCCTACACCCTTGACAGCAACCCTGTCTTCATCTTTCCCAATATATAACCCCTCAGTGCTCTGGGGTTAACTTACTATGGCAGTTCAGCACAGTAACTGAACCTAAAATTTCTAAAAATGGGCTGTTAGAATTTAATGCCTCTCCTCTACCACAGGCATTGGATGTTACATAGTTCATGCATATGAGTGATGGTTTGTGTCCTTATTTACAAATGTCAACATAACCACCCATCCTCAAAAGCTTTCTTCTCCTTTACCTGGACAAAAATAAATTAAGATTGCTGCAGTGCCAAATTCTCTCCGCAGAGAAGAATGGAAAAGAAGGATGGAATCGTGGTCTATTTAGAGGGTAGACTGGACAGGAATTGACTGGGAAGGAGAGTGAAGATTGAAATTAACTTTCCGGTTTCAAGATGAATCCAAAGTGTGGACTTAGTGGCTGTAAAATATGACGTGATTTTAGAGTGTATCCTTGTCCCCCTCACCTGCACTATCCAAATCTCCTCTCTATCCTCACTGATGTGTGTAGTTCATGCAAAAGAGGACAAAGGCTCTTATATAGACAGGTATTGCCTTTCCAGCTATTCTGCCGGGTTGGGCACGATAGTGTCATAGGTGAAGAATGGTCATATACTTCAAGGAGTCAAGCAGAGGAAATATTTCACTTCCATCTATTTGGTCCCACTAGTATGGGTAAACTTAGGACTTGAAAAAGACAATCAAGCTATTTTTCAATTGTTTAATTGCTCAATTCTACCATAAGGAAAAATTATGACAAGGTATTAGAGAGCCTCATCATATTACTGGAGCTACACATTCTCAAATAGGCACTTTTCTATTAAGGAAAACCAGTTTGTGAATTCTTTATCTCTGTACTGACCTTAACTTCAGCTAAAAATTATAAAATAGCAATTGAGCTTTTATTCCTACTCTATAACAGTGGCAAAACAAAGCATGTAATTTTCAGAAACAAGGACAGGTGTGAAATCTAGAAATTTAGCAAACATTTACTAGAACTTGGTAGAAAATATCTTTTTTAGAGTATACACATAACATATTCTGCCAAATCTCTGCCCTTTATACTTTCTCTTTAATTCATTTATTCCTCAGAGTAGAACACCTGAAAGGTCAGAATATATAAGAATTTACTGATTAGATGTATCTACAAAGCAAAGTCATACAGTGCCTCCTTTTGTCCTTAATAAATGCTAATGGTATTGACATTCAGTTGGTATGACTTTGCTTTTCTGTTACCTTCTTCCTTAGGCAATTTGCTGTGTCATCTCATTATAGTCATGGCTTGAAAGAGGAACCTAGTTCTAAAGCTTGAAGTGGTTTATTGATCCTGAAAGATGAGGTAATTCACTGTCTGACATAATTCAAGCCTCCATAGAACAAAACTTTAAAGTACGCTTTTCTCATGAAACAGTCTCTAATGGAAGTATCAAAATTCTGGCCCTTGCTTGGCATCCTCAAAATCATTTATTTAGATTAAAATCCAGTCCTTAAAATTCATTCTGAATCATTCTCATGACCTATTCCCTTAAGTAGCAGTAAGATCCTTCCATTTGTTTAACACTGGTAATTACTGCTAATTGTCCTAATAATGTTAACTAAATCTAATTCATTCCTATCATTGTATCTCCTACCCTGTGATTTTTGCCAGGAGCTGGGATTCTGTATATATTAAATATCTTCTTGGGGCACCTGGGTGGCTCAGTGGTTTAAGCCTCTGCCTTCAGCTCAGATCATGATCTCAGGGTCCTGGGATCGAGCCCCACATCGGGCTCTCTGCTCAGCGGGGAGCCTGCTTCCCCCTCTCTCTCTGCCTGCCTCTCTGCCTTCTTGTGATCTCTCTCTGTCTATCAAGTAAATAAATAAAAATCTTTAAATATCTTCTTAAAGGTTACACCCTGGGACTGTGAGGGAAAGCTCGATGGCAGTGAGATAACATCTAACTAGAGGATTGACACAAAGTGACCAGTAAAAGGACTTACATGCATTCTAAGTCACCCAGCATGAACCAAATTATCATTTTGTTTCAGAAACAGGAGGATGAGTATTTATAGTTGACATAAGGTAGCACTTGAATGGAATGTTGAATCTCTTTATTCTATTTGGAGGACATCATCAGAAAAGATGTGACTTGTTTTTCTTTATATGATCTTAGACTTCAAATATTCTCTCCACAAATATGGCTTTGGGTAGAGAGAGTTTTGTGCCTCAGAAACTAATAAAAAGCTTTTGAGCACTTAGTACCTGCCAGTCACTGTTTTAGGGAATGTTTAAATATAATCTCATTTTATTCTTAAAGAAGGTACATTTATTTCCCCATTTTATTGATAAGAAAACTGACAAACAGAGGTTAAGTAATTTGCCCAATATAGTGCAAGTAAGAAGTGTTAAAACAATTGAATTTATGCAAAGGGGATCCAACAATCTCTCTCTCTCTTTTTTTTTTTTTTTTAAATATTTTTATTTATTTATTTGGCAGAAGAGGGAGAGAAGGAGGGAGATAGATTGAGAGAACAAGCACAAGCAGGGGGAATGCCAGACAGGGGAGAAGCAGGCTCCCCACTGTGCAGGGAGCCCTAGATGTGGGGCTCAATCCCAGGACCATGGGATCATGACCTTAGCTGAAGGCAGCAGCTTAACCAACTGAGCCACACAGGTGCCCCCAACAATCTTCCTTGACAACTAGATTACACTGATTCATCTTGCAATTGGAAACAAAAAGGATAATATTCATGAAAAAGACTTATTTGGATGGTAAGAAAGGATAAATAAAATTTTGACAGAGGGAGGTGGCGGGGCAAAGGTAACAGGCATTTTGAGCTAATGAAACAGCATGAGAACAAAAGAAAATAGGAAAAATGCAGAGCATCTTCAGGAAAAAATTAAAAGTTAGTGTGTGTATGTGTGTGTGTGAGAGAGAGAGAGAGATTAAGAGAGAGAGAAATGCATTTGAATTATGTAAAGCAAAACACACAGGCTCTATAATGAAATGGAAGTGGAGAGCCAGAGCAATTGGAGAACAGCAATAGCAGCAGCGGGAGCTTAGACCTGATGAGCAGTGGAGCCCATTTTAGTATAAAGCGCTTGACAGGGGGTCTTTGGTGTTAACTGAAAGATGTCACAAGGCCTCCAGTATTTGATCCTGTTCAAGTTCTCATATTGGTCATCTTGACTCCCCAACATTTGATCTATTCATTGTTTATTGTCTAAACTGATCACTCTAAGTCCTCTGAAATACATCCCCCGCCCCCCGCCCCGCCCCGGCCCGGGAGAGGATATTTAAGAATATGTCAGTGCTTTCTCTACTCACTAACAACAGATGTTAGAAAGTAGCTCAGACCCGGAGAAAGAACCCATAACCAGCTGTTTCATAGCTGTAATTACAACCTTAATAAATGAATCATTTCCTTCAGTTGGCACTAGTTGGGGTCTGAGCCTGGTGTTCTGTGGGTTAGCAGTTCTGGAAGCATTTCCTTGTCCACTGATAATGCTTTAACATGGAGGTTTGAGAAATCAGGCACATAACAAAAATGGCCCTTGCTGTGTATAAATGCAAGTTTAGCGATTGGTGGTGAGCTCATATAAGTAGGAAGAAGTCATCAAGTCCTCGGTAATATAATTGGCTTGACTTATTAGGTTGTAGCTTTGAATTTAAAAATCAAACTATAAAACATAATCTGCTGTACAGTGTGCTAATTAACCAGCTGGGCCAGCTTTTATAGACTTAATTTTACAGATTTCCTCGAGGACCTAATCTAGTTTGGTGACTCAGAGCTATATCTCCCTCCTGCTAAGTCTTAATAACCATGGTCCCTGGTTTTTTTCCTTGGTATGTCAGAGACCTCATCTTTGTCTCTTTTGTTAGATGATATCCTTCCCACACAGAAATCTTTTTTGTAGATATCAGTATTAGACATTGCATTATAAAACCACAGATTTTGCTACTTCCACCCGAATAATTTTCTTCTGTGATTAATGCACATTTTTCAAAATAATGTATCCTAGTCCCAAACAAACATGCTTGGTCATAACAGAAGAGTTAGAAAGAAGTAACAGTAAGGGTTGAATTTCTACCAAACGTTTGGTAGAAAGGCAAAGATGAAGTGGGAAATCATTCCGTTGCAAGCTTTCTCATAACAACAGTAGTAGGGAATGTAAAAAAAAGGGAGGGGAAAGGGGGGGAGGGGGAGAAACGAACAATAAAAATCAGTTTTCTTCCCAGCTTTAAGTTCACAAATGGAGGCAAGTAGAACAATAGGAACAACATAAAGCCTTAAAATAACTTTTTAAAAATTGAAGTACAGTTGACATACAATGTTACCTTAGTTTCAAATGTACAACACAGTGATCCAACATCTTTATACATGCTATGTTCACCTGAAGTGTAGCTGCCATCTCTCACCATGCAACCCTATTAATAGCTTTGAATATATTCCCTATACTGAGCCTTTTTATCCCCAAGTCTTATTCATTTCATAACTAGAAGCCCATACTTCCCACACCCTTTCACCCACTTTGCCAATCCCTCCTCCCTTAAGGCAAACAAAAGTCTGTTCTCTGTATTTGTGGGTCTGATTGGGCTTTTTATTTGTTTATTCATTTGTTTTTTGGGTTTTTTTGGGGTGGGGGAGCAGGGATTCCACATTTAAATGAAATCATATGGTGAAATAAGAGATAAACACAGCAACTTTTTAAATGATAGAGATAGCATATGCTGGTATAAGAAATATATAAACTGTAAAAGAATTACCAAGAGATGATGATTATGAATATTTTAATGTATTATCATCTTTCTCTACTCAAAATTTTCTACTTATTTGCAGTCATCCTGGGTAGGTAATTTTGTATTCCCCTTGTTTTCCCATCATTATCCTATATTTTCTAAAGTCAATATAAATTTTCTGACATCTGTGTCAATTTTATTGTTGTTTTTTCTATCAACAAAATTGACACTTAATAGAAAAATTTAGAGCATTAAGTTGACAAAAGCTACTAATGCTATGGATAGTGTGTGCATGTATACATTTATACTAATTCTATAATCTACACCATTTTTGTGATTACATTATTATTTTACAATATGGTTTTTGTTAGCAATACACTATGAGTATTTTTGATGCATATATGTATATACATATTATTTTAATAAATAAATAATATTGTATGGGTATTCTATAATTGATTTAACCAATCCTCTACTATTGGCCTTTAGTATGGATTCTAAATGTTTATTCCAAATGTTTATGTTTACATATAATACTCTAATAAAAATATTTAGGAATATTTTGTCATTCTTAATTTTTAAAAAAAATACAATTTTAGAATTTGTGCATTTGTACTAATAGAATTTACTCCAATCTGATGTTGTGTATGAAAGTAATGGGATTCTTTGGATCATATCCAATTTAATATGTGGACATTATCTTCTCGTATTCCTTTCTTCTTAACATGATTTTTTCATGTTGTTATTGCATATTTATATATTGGTATTTCTTTTGTAAATGGTCTGTTTTTAGTTTTCTATTTTTACATTGGGGGATAAATCACTTTGAATTTAACTTACTTAAATTAATTAAAAATTCAAATTTCTAGTTATTTTATTTGGTTACATGATATCATATATATTTAGCATAATTCAGGAAGGGAGTTTACTTACTACTTCCAAATTTAGGTTAAAATCTTAAAGCTGAGAATGTTGTGGAAAGGTGTCACCGTGTTTTTAACAAAGGAACTACACCCTATACATCTTTAGGATATGAGTTTTCAGAGGCCTATCACCATCAAGAGCAGTCAGAGATTTATTTTTGATTAAACAGTAGAAAATACTTTGAAAGGGCTTTGCAAGAAGTAGAGAAAAATACTTTGCCTCTCCTTTTCCAATCTTCATGTTGAATGAAGGCAATACCAACAGGGCTTGACTTCATCCTTGGAGTCCATGGGGCACAGATAGTGGAAAGTCTGAAGTGGATCACAAAGGCAAATCCATTAGGGAGGGCAGCAGGAACATGTGGCTAGTAATCTAGAGTTTGGCAAGGTGATTTGGAATGTTTCCCTAGAGCCAAATGATAGTGACCATAATTTGTGTTGTGAGGATATCAGCAGATTGGCATTCTTGTTTTTCAGATGTTTAAGTCCCACATCTTGAAATCATGGTTAACTGCTTTATCTCCTTCATAATCTACAAGCAATCAACAAACCCTGTCAGTTTCAGAACACAACCACCACCTTTAAGATGACTTAAATGTCATCCAATGACTTGGATGTCATCCAAGCCACTAATACCTTCATTCTAACTGGATTCTTGTATGTTTGCCCTCCCCAATCCTCCCACTTAATTTCTGCATAACACTCAGATTCTTTTAATATTTAACTTGAATCACGTCATGGTTTTGTTCAAAACCTTATTCATAACGGCTTCACGTCTCACCCAGGGTAAAAGCTAAAGTCTTAAAATTGACCTCTAAGTTCCTATGTCGTCTGCCTCCCCATTCATTCCTTTCTGAGCTCATTTCCTTCTGCTTTTCCTCTTCTCATTATGCCATGTACATGGGACTTCATACTATTCTTTTAGGTTGTCAAATGTTTACTCATCCTGGGGCCTTTGCACTTACTGTTCTACCAGGAACACATGTCCCTAAATATGCATATACTTTTACTTTACTCAGGTAGCATCTTTGAGGTCACAGTTTCAGAAAGACTTTTCTGCCCACCCTTAATGTATTAGTGTCTCCTTAGTTCATCCTGTGTTCCTAAATTACATTTCATTTTTCTTCTAGGCCCTTAGCATCTTGTGACATATTTTTATGTGCTTATTTCTTTATTGTTATAGTACACCAGCTTGCCAGCTCTTAGCATCTTGTCTTCGATCGCCACAGCATACTACAGAGCAGGACACAGGAAAGGCACTGAGTAGTTAAGTGTTTAGTGTTTAGTAAATGATGAATGTACCCTGATTCAGAAGCAAAGTTTTTTTTTTTTTTCTGTGTGTTACTTTTAGTTATTTAAGATGAATATATTTCCATTCTCGAGATACCTAGAAATAGTTAGTATGTATTTTCAAGACTAGAACAACTGGTAGATATCTAACCCTTGGGTATGTTTTAGGTGTATTTATTAATCTTAATATAATGCTATAGTTAATACCCTACCATGTCACATGATTTCATACCCTGCTACAAATTATCATTGCAATTTTGATAAGCTTACTTGTGAAGAAGTCTTATTTCTTATTTCTGTGATAACAATTTACCATAAATATACTGGCTTAAAACAATTCAAATTTATCATCTTGGTTTTGGAGGTCAGATGTTCAACCCAGACCTCACTTGGGTAAAATCATGGTGTTAGCAGGATTGATTACTTCTGGAGCCCTGAGCGTGGATTCTGTTTCCTTTTCTCTTTAGTCTAGTGATTACCTGCCTTTCTTGGTTCATGGCCCCATTCCACTATCTTCAAAGCTAGCAAGATAGCATCTCTGACCCAGCCTGGTAAAGTTCTACACTTACAAGGATTCATGTGCTTAGATGGGTTCTACCCAGGTAATCTTCCCATCTCAAGCTCCTTGACCTTTTTCACATCAGCAGAGTCTCTTTTGCCATATAAGGTAACGTATTCACAGGTTGTGTGGGTTGTTTCCTAACAAGGAAGGAAAGAAAACATAGCTATATTTCATGATTGTCCCTGCTGACCTCTAAGACTAATACCTTATTTCTCTTTTCTTTGAAAACAACTTTCATTTCACTCTCAGTGTTTGATTTCTTTAATGAATGTAACTTTGAATCCCAGCAACATACTCAAAACGTTCTTTCCAACTCCACCTTTGACCACCTAGTCCAAATTTGATTCCCACCCCCTACCCCCGCCGTGTATCAGTATGCCTGAGAAACTAGCAGGTAGATACATATTTTCTGTAACAACCAGGAAGAATGGAGCCTGATGGCTCAAACCAGAATACAGAAACTACCTGCTTTTCCCTTTCAGGTGTATCTTACCTTCTGTCCTCTTAATGAGCTGCTCTTCTACTCATGTAAAAGTGTCTCTTACTTTCCTGATCATTTACTTTAGTCTGAAACTCTCTACCTTCAAACTGTTTCTCCTGAAGTTTACCTTTTCTTGTATCATTCTCTTTCCATGACATCTGCCCATCTTTCTAACTACTTTAAAATTCTCAACTCCCTGTTTTTCCTATTTTAGACTCCTAAGCCAGGTGTTCCTTTTCTTGCGGAAATGATTCTGAGGACAACAACTTTACCTAAAGTTACTTAATGCCTTGCTTGTTACCTGGTCACTCTCTTCATAGAGTCTACGAAGCCATAGCTGCAGGTCACTGCTCTGAAGACACTGAATATTGAGCAGTTATGGGCACTGACCCAACTCTGAGTGAAGGTGACCTCCAGTGAACACAATCCTTCTTCCTTGTCATGTGTTACTGATTTTTTTGTTAATTGTGGTAAAATGTACATAATATAAAATTTACCATCTTAACCATTTTTAAGTATTTAATACAGTTCAATAGTGTTAAATACATTGACATTGTTGTGCAACCAATCTCCAGAACTCTTTTCATCTTGCTAAACTGAAACTATCCATTAAACTCTAATTTTCTATTTTCCCTCCCTCTAGTCCCTGGAAATCACCATTCTACTTTTTGCCTGTAAGAATTTGATTACGCTAGATAGCTTATGTAAATGGAATTATATAGTATGTGTCTTTTTGTGATTGGTTTATTTTACTTAGCATATGTCCAGATTCATCCACCAGGATTCCCTTCCTTTTTAAGGCTAAATAATATTCCATTGCATGTATATGCCACATTTCTTTATCCATTAATCTACTGGCAGATATTTTGGTTGCTTTTACCTTTTTGATATTGTGAGTAATATTGTTACGAACATGGGCATTCATATATCTCTTTGAGATTCGACTTTCAGTTCTTTTGCATATATGCTAAAAGTGGAATTGCTGGATCATATGGTAATTATATTTTGAATTTTCGTACTATCTTACTGTTTTCATTAGCAACTTCAGCATTTTACATTCCCACTAGCAATGTATGAGTGTTCCAGTTTCTCCACATCTTTGCCAATACTCATTATTTGTGAAAGAAGCCGTTATGATACGTATAAGGTGATATAACCATATGATGATAACCAAATGATAACCACTATTAAGCAAATTAATGTATCTGTCACCTCACATAATGATATTTTTGTGTGTGTATTAAAAGCATTTGAGATCTCTCTTAGAAAATTTCAAATATACAATACATTGTTGTTTAAGATTCTACAATAAATGAGATGCAGAATTTGTTTTTCTGAGTCTGGCTTATTTCACTTACCAAAATGTTCTCCAGGTTCATTTGTATTGTTGAAAATGGCAGGATTTCCTTCCTTTTTAAGGCCAAATAACATAACCTAATTAATGACTTGTTGATCTCCCCATTGATGCTGTGCAAAAAAGTACTTAGTCAGATACCAGTGAGGATACCTTAATAAGAATCTTTGAATGCTGTACCTGGCTGGAAAAAGTGGAGAGGGTATTGTATCAGGTTAAAGGAGGAGATAAAGCACACCTTTTTAAAGGATTCTTTATCTCTACCTTGCCTTGATGTCTCCTCCACTGCTGGTGGCCCATAAAGGTGTTGTCTGCTTAAAATGTTCTCTTGAATGTGATGGTCTCTTCAAGTTTATCAAGTCTAAAATTAGCTCATACTTCTGATATCTCTTTTTCTTTCAAGGTACTGTTACATTTACTCACTCTTCATACATTAAAGTTATTTTTTATTCTTCTTTGTTTCTTTCAATTAACTGTTCTTCTTTCTTCAATTAACCATTTAGTGTTGATTTGTCTTTCTTGATATCCTATGTATTGAAGTTCATTGTGGAATATACCTGTGGTCAAAGTTAGGTTTATTTAGCTTGCTATAGCAAGGGAGATTCTAGAAAAACTTCAGAAGCATTTCAGTGAAGGGTGTTGGATGGCTTTTTATTGGGTTTGGGCTTGTTTTGGATGACTCCAAGGAAGGATTAGGGAAGTATAGTCTTGATCTCAAAGCAGTGCTATCAATAAGAGAGCATTCCATTAAATAAGATAAGTCAGACATAGAAAGATAATGTAGGATTTCACCTACATGAAATCTAAAAATAGCTGAACTCATGGAAACAGTAGAAGGATGATTGCTAGGGTCAGGAGGGTGGAAGAAGGATTATGGAGGTATTGTTTAAGGGTAAAAACTTGCAACTAGAAGATGAATGAGATCTGGAGATCTCCTGCATAGCATGGTGAGTATACTCAACAATACCATTTTAGAAACTTCAATTTTCTAAGAGAATAGATCTAATTGTTATAACCACAAATAAGACATAATTATGGAACATAATAAAGGTGTTACCTATTCCCATGATGGTAATCATACTGTAATACATAAATGTGTTCAATTAATAAGCTGCACATCTTAAACTTATGTGGTGTTATATGTCAATAATATCTCAAAAAAATAAATTCAGTAATTGGGTTTCTTAATAATTTTTATTTTAAAGGGGGAATTAAATGGTGGTAGAATTAACATTTCAAATAGCAGCTCTTAAAGAAAGGTGACATGAGTCAAATGAGGGGAAACAGCCACACCCTAGCTGATATCTTGCTGTGAACATGGTGATAGAGTGGCATGAGGATTTTCTATCTCATGTTGTGAATATCATAATCGGTTTTTAATTTTCTCCATATCCATTTATTTCCTTCTGTTAACTCACCTTCCATCCCTACCTGAACGTATTCCCTCATGTCTGGACAACTGGAGTAGCCATTTCACTTTTCCCTCTGCCTCTCTTTAACCCCTGCTCCAGTCTGTCCTGCTCACCATTGCCCAATCAGTGAACATGACTTTGACCTCCTTATTTCTCTGCTCAAAGGATATGTCCCCCCCACTTTTTTTTTTTTAACAAAAAGAAGTCCACACTCTTTTTCCAGTCAA
This sequence comes from Neogale vison, assembly GCF_020171115.1. Classification (NCBI taxonomy): domain Eukaryota; kingdom Metazoa; phylum Chordata; class Mammalia; order Carnivora; family Mustelidae; genus Neogale; species Neogale vison. The sequence goes on along the minus strand of NC_058091.1, from coordinate 195,947,111 downwards.
CCATCTCAAGCCACTTTGCCAGACCTCAACTACTTTTCTCTGTATTAGTCTTTAATTTGAATATATTATTTGCATTCTATTCTTGCTGCTAGTGATTGTTTGACATGCTGTTTAAAAATGGGGTGGAGGAAGGGTGAAATAGGTGATGGGGATTAAAGAGGGTATTTGTGATGAGCACCAAGTGATGTATGGAATTGTTGAATCACTGTATTGTACATCTGAAAATATAACACTGTATGTTAACTGTACTAGAATTAAAATTAAAAAAATGTATATTCTTGGACTTTAAAATGGCTTACTCAATCCAAAATGTGTAGGGATATAACTAATGGTCTCATTTCTTAAATGGATTGTGAAGCATGTTGTTAGCAGGCCCATTTAAAGAATATTGTTCTGTGGATTTGTTCATATTGTTCCCTCTCTGGAAGACACTCCAGTTATCTCAGTTAACAAGTCTTTATTTTATTTATTTATTTTTTTGGATGATTTATGATTTATTTATTTTTTTTTTCAGAAAAACAGTATTATTTATTTTCAGAAAAACAGTATTCATTATTTTTTCACCACACCCAGTGCTCCATGCAAGCTGTGCCCTCTATAATACCCACCACCTGGTACCCCAACCTCCCACCCCCCCGCCACTTCAAACCCCTCAGATTGTTTTTCAGAGTCCATAGTCTCTCATGGTTCACCACCCCTTCCAATTTACCCAAAAGCACATACCCTCCCCAATGTCCATAACCCTACCCCCTTTCTCCCAACCCCCCTCCCCCCAGCAACCCACAGTTTGTTTCGTGAGATTAAGAGTCACTTATGGTTTGTCTCCCTCCCTATCCCATCTTGTTTCATGGATTCTTCTCCTACCCACTTAAGCCCCCATGTTGCATCACCACTCCCTCATATCAGGGAGATCATATGATAGTTGTCTTTCTCCGCTTGACTTATTTCGCTAAGCATGATACGCTCTAGTTCCATCCATGTTGTCGCAAATGGCAAGATTTCGTTTCTTTTGATGGCTGCATAGTATTCCATTGTGTATATATACCACATCTTCTTGATCCATTCATCTGTTGATGGACATCTAGGTTCTTTCCATAGTTTGGCTATTGTGGACATTGCTGCTATAAACATTCGGGTGCACGTGCCCCTTCGGATCACTACGTTTGTATCTTTAGGGTAAATTCCCAGTAGTGCAATTGCTGGGTCATAGGGCAGTTCTATTTTCAACATTTTGAGGAACCTCCATGCTGTTTTCCAGAGTGGTTGCACCAGCTTGCATTCCCACCAAAAGTGTAGGAGGGTTCCCCTTTCTCCGCATCCTCGCCAGCATCTGTCATTTCCTGACTTGTTGATTTTAGCCATTCTGACTGGTGTGAGGTGATATCTCATTGTGGTTTTGATTTGTATCTCCCTGATGCTGAGTGATATGGAGCACTTTTTCATGTGTCTGTTGGCCATCTGGATGTCTTCTTTGCAGAAACGTCTGTTCATGTCCTCTGCCCATTTCTTGATTGGATTATTTGTTCTTTGGGTGTTGAGTTTGCTAAGTTCTTTATAGATTTTGGACACTAGTCCTTTATCTGATATGTCGTTTGCAAATATCTTCTCCCATTCTGTCAGTTGTCTTTTGATTTTGTTCACTGTTTCCTTTGCTGTGCAAAAGCTTTTGATCTTGATGAAATCCCAATAGTTCATTTTTGCCTTTGCTTCCCTTGCCTTTGGCGATGTTCCTAGGAAGATGTGTTAACAAGTCTTTAAAGTCTAGTTGAGAAATCTTTCCTTAACTGTCTAATTTTAGAGTCACTCTAAGTAGAACTGTTAAAGCATTCACTGCAGATACCACATTATCCCTTTGATATTGACCATTAGAACTTACAAGTACTTTGAAGGAAAGGGCCTTGCTTAGACATCTTTCTATCTTCTATAACATTAAGGATAGGGTGTTAAAAGTAGTAGATATTCAGTGAAAACTTGTTAATGAAGAGTAGTGTGAGTCACTGATACTATTAAATCTGGACATAGGTGAGCTTGACAGCCCTTTGTCCGGCTCAGCACTCAGTGCAGAGTCTGCTTGTCATTGTCCCTTTCTTCCTCCCCTGCTGTCATTGTTCTCCCAAATAAATAAATGAATAAGATCTTTTAAAAAAATTCTGGATATAAGAATTAATTTTAGGGGCACCTGGGTGGCTCAGTGGGTTAAGCCTCTGCCTTCAGCTCAGGTCATGATCTCAGGGTCCTGGGATCGAGTCCCGCATCGGGTTTCTGCTTGGCTGGGAGCCTGCTTCCTCCTTTCTCCCTTTCTCTCTGCCTGCCTCTATGGTACTTGTGAGCTCTATCTGTCAAATAAATAAATAAAATCTTAAAAAAAATTAATTTTAAATGAGTGGAGTATACTTTCCCCAATACTGATCTCCATTGTAAATTAATATCTGTATTAATATTTAGTTAAGTGCAATTTTAAGCATATAATTATACATTTAAAAGCTAATTGAACAACATTATAGTTTGTTATATTTACTTTGGAATGTGTATATATTTTGAGAGACAGAAAGGGGGGAAAAGAGATTTTGCTTTATTTAATGTGTGTGCATTTTTATTACAAATTTTAAAAATTTAGGAGATAATTTCACTTTCATGGTTGAAAAAGTTGTTAAATGCTAAGTTTGGCTAGCAGAGTTATGCAAATGTTTATACATATTTTAGATAATTTCTCCAAGAAATCTTATGTTTTAGGACTTCAACCTGTTTGATTTTAAAAAATAGCATTTTTAAAGATTTTTATCACACCCCTTATTTAGTTCAACTTTAGCATCTTGAGCATATAAAAGTGATATTTCTTTCCTCTCCAGGAGCATTGGACTTGAAACAAACTCTGAACACAACTGCCTTCAAGGCAATTCCCTTTTCTTTAAAGTGTAAATGCCACTTCTGCTACCAGAGTAAAGTGTAAAATGTAATCAGCCACAAGTCTCACTTCTTAATTCTGTGCCTTTGAATCCACAAGAAAATTACCTTAAATCTGCTATCAGGGTGCCACAGTAGATATCCTTTTATTAGCATCCTTTATTCTGAGTAAAATACATAAAACTTTCATTGTGGTCATGAATGTGTTTGGTGATGTTTTCCCTGGGTTTTTGGAGTTCAGAAAGGCTATAGAATTGTGTCCCCTTGAGGGTATAAGAGGCAATTCAGCTGAGAACCCGGCAGTTCTGAGGGCCATCCAGCAAGTGGAGGCTTCGTGTTTATGATCTTACTTGTGCAAATCTCTCAAATTCTGTTTTCTTTTTTTCTTTTCTCTCTCTCTTTCTTTCTTTCTTTTTTAAAAGCTTTTATTTATTTACTTGACAGACAGAGATCACAAGTAGGCAGAGAGGCAGGCAGAGAGGAGGAAGCAGGCTCCCTGCTGAGCAGAGAGCTCAAGGTGAGACTTGATCCCAGTATCCTGAGATCATGACCTGAGGCAAAGGCTCTAACCTGCTGAGCCAGCCACCCAGGTGCCCCATCAGATTCTGTTTTCTAAGGACCAAAGGGCTCAAAGGGTCTGATGCCAGGCATGCAACCATTACCTGACTTGCACACTTAGACTGGGTGCTCAGAGTTGTGTAACATGGAAGCAGCACTGTTGGTCTTTCTTGATAAATTCATCCTGAGTTCTACTAGGAATTCTGCTGGTTTTTAAAATAGATTTCTCCAATCTGTTCTTTACCAGTGGAGAACAAGTGGACTATTTTTTATCTTTTGCTATGAAGGCTGGGGAGAAAGGCAATCTCCAGGGTAGCTGGAGGAAACAGAGCATACTCACTCTGCTCTCTTCAGGACCATGTGCTTGCGTAAGCCCAGTGCATCTAGTGGTATGATTATTTCATCAAGATAACAATGCAGAGAGGGAAGGGATCCTTCCCTCTCTTCATCGACTCTCTATGGAATGTAGAATGAACAAATGAGTGAGTAAACACTTCGATATAAAGAAATACTTGTTTCTATGATCAAATAGTTTGTGCGTGACTGACTCACTGACCTTTGGACTTCCAGATTTAAAAACTTGTAGTTCCAATGCATAGAGGAAACTTTTTTGTTGAAGGTGAATCTGAGAGAATAGAAGAAGGAAAAACAGGTATCAAGGAAACATGAAGGGCATTACTACTGTTACTCAATCTTAAAAGGTCTGAGAAAAGTATAACAAAAATGTTCAATGTCATAAGGGACATTGTAGATGTCTAGTCTTGAGAGTCTCAGCCTTGGCTGCATGTTAAAATTATGTAGGGATTTTTAAAAAAAATTTTATTTATTTATTTGACAGAGAGATCACAAGTAGGCAGAGAGGCAGGCAGAGGGAGAGGAGGAAGCAGGCTCCCTGCTGAACAGAGAGCCGGATGTGGATGCTGGACTAGATCCCAGGACCCTGGGTCATGAGATCATGACCTGAGCTGAAGTCACTGAGGCTTAACCCACTGAGCCACTCAGGCACCCCTATGGAGACATTTTTAATATTAACTTATTATTGAAATATAACATGTACAAACCATGAGTGTTTAGCTCAATTAAGTTTCATAAGGTGAATATACCCATATAACCATTACCAAGGTAAGAAACAGGACATTCATAGCTATTAGAAGCCCCATGTTCTTCCTAGTCATTCCCTCCTTATAGAAGTAGCCCCTTTCCTGGTGTTGAATACTGTTAAATAATTTTGCTTACTTTTGAAATTTATATCCATGAAATAAATAATAGTGTCTTATGCTCTTTTTTGTCTGTTTTTCTTTTTCCTGTTCAGTACTAGGTTTATGAGAGTCTGCAAGTAGCAGTAATACAGTCGTTCTCATTGTTGCCAAACCCTTCACATATGAATATGCCACCATTTATTTACCTCTTCTAATACTGATGGACATTAGGGTGATGGTAGGTTTTTGGCTGTTGCAAATAGTGTTGCCATAAATATTGCCATGATTATTTTTGTGAACCAAGGTAAATATTTTGTTGGGCATATATCCAAAATGGAATTGCTGGATCATGGTATATGTGTATGTTCAGTTGAGTGTATACAACCACTCATTTTACAAATTGTTAAACTGATCTATACCCAGCTGCTAGCTCTTTCACATTCTTATCCATCTAGGACTTTAAAAAATACTAATACCCAAAGTGCACCCACATTCCACCCCAGAATAATTAAATTAGAGTTTTTGAGGGTAAAACCCAGATGGCACTAATGTCACCAGAGAAGAGAACCAAAAAATCATTAATATTCAGATGAGGCACCTGGAGTATGAAGAGGTAAATGCTTTCCCCAAGCCACCCAGACAGTTACAGGCCCAGGACTGGATGCTAAGTCTCCTGACTTCTGATCCAGACTTGCTTTCCCTGTCAGTTTCACTTGGAGGCACTTCCTCATTTCATTTCATTCTTGTACTGTGAAAGTGAACTTTGATTTAGTCTACACATTTAAAGCTCAATAGTTGACAGGGCTGTTTTTCAGGCTTTGTGAGGTAGGTAGGGCAGACTATGTAAGGTATGTAAGACTGGCTACAGAACTTGTAGGATCCAGTGCAAAATGAAAATGTGAGCTGACTTGTTCAAGAAATGATAATGAGGGGCACCTGGGTGGCTCAGTTGGCTGAGTCTGTCTTTGGCTCAGGTCATGATCCCGGTGTCCTGGGTTTGAGCCTTGCTCAGTGAGAGCCTGCTTCTCCCTCTTCTTCTGCCCCTCCCCTGCTTGTGTGCTCACTCACTCAAATACAAACATAAATAAAATCTTAAAAAAAAAATAATGAATTTGAAGACCATATCAGCAGAGCATTAAACCAAACATGGGACCCTTTTAAGAATGGGTACCTGTGTTATTGCACACCCATGAAACTGGCCCTGCAGGTGTTATTATTTGCAAGCTACAGATGAAAAAGCAAGGCTCAGTGACTTGGTTAGTGGTTGGGTCAAGGGTAGAGGCTGACCCAATAATGCCTGCTTTGTCTTTCTGGCCTATAGGGTGGGCAAGTCCCTTTTCTCAGGGATTTTCCAAGATAAAATGAGTAAAAATGATAGAGACTAAATGTAAAATGCTCACAGGAGAACATTAAAAAAAAAAGAAAGAAAGAAAAAGAAAAAGAAAAAAAGGGGGGTGTCATTTTGCCAGAGGAGTAAAGAATAAATTTTGTGAAAATAGGATCCAACTATCCAATTAACTGCTGTAAAACCTGCCACCTAGGCTCTATACCTTAACATGCTTTGGACATGTCTGTTGTATTTTCTGAAACATTTGACTGGTAAACGATATCCAGATATTCAGACCCTTCCAACAGTTGCCTTCATAAGCCTTATGTTGGGGTGCCGTGTGAGAAACAGATGGAAATATCTACTCTTCTTTCTGGGGTAAAATCTTCTAATAACACAGGGAAATATGATAGAACTATCAAATGGCATGGAGTTGGAAAAAAATATTTTAAGAAGTAACTCCCAAGTCTAGGTGTTTTATAATAAAGGAAGAATAAGAAAACCTCCTCCAACCATCTCCAAGCAATCTGTTTCCCTCCTTGCCATCCCCACGAAGTTTCTCTTTTTTTTCCCTCCTAAATTATATTTATAAGCCTATGAATAATAGCCTATTTAGGGATCTTGTGAATGACAAGAACTAATATGTAACCATACTTTTTTCTTTAAAATGGTGTATTTTCTTATGATTGGCTTCAACTGAATTATTTTTGTCTCTCAAAGACATGCAGAACCATTTCTGACTTCTGAATATGGCTCCTCTCCTACACTGAGAACCTTGTACCCTTCCCACCCACAAGAGTTAGGACTAAGGAGTCAGAATTGAGGACTCAAGTCCAGTGTCACCACATAGTTCATTTAAAGGGTCTAAAGCCCTTAAAAAAAAAAAAAATCACTCCTGCTCTTTATGTTCATTCTCTCTATTGTAAAATGTGATGTTATGTGCTGAATCGTGCCCTCCCCAATCCTAAATTTATATTTTGAGGTCCTAACCACTGATACCTCAGGCTGTGACTATATTTGAAGATAGGGCCTTAAAAGAGATAATTTAAGTTGAATAAGGATATTAAGGTGAACTTACTCCAATATGACCAATGATCTTATAAAAAGAAGAGATTAGAATACAAGGACACACAAAGGAAAGACCATGTGAAAACCAAAGGAGAAGATAGCTACCTACAAACCAAGGGAAAAGGCCTCCGAATACATTAATTGTGCTGACTGTTTGGTGTTTGACTACTAACCTCTAGATTATTGAGAAAATAAGTTTCCATTACCCTTGTCAGTGATACTTTGTTATGGTAGCGCTAGCAAACTAATACAAGGGATAATATAGTAGGGACTTGAAAAATTGTATTATGGAATAAATGGAATTGCCATGTTGGCTAACTGTGAAATTTAGAGTGGATGTTAATCCTATAGTCACCAACTTGAAGTTTTCTCTCTACAGCACATGGTCTACCTGACTCCCTTTCTCTCCTTCTTCACTGAACTCTACAGGTTTTGCTTTCAACATGGAACATGGCTCCTAAAGAAAATGATTTAATTCAGAAGTGAAGGAGATCTACCATTGGGTATTTCTCCAGCTGTGTGTGTGTATTTACCAATGTAGATTTTCAATCTCAGTGAGAAGCATCAAGTGTCTCTTTCCTTGCTGAAAGGTCAAATCTAAAGTTGGCAGCCAGATGCAAATGTACTCCTGTGTCTAGCTAGTCTTACCTGAGTTGCATCTGTTCCTACCTACTCGGCACTGTTGTCATTCATTCTAAAACAGAAATTTGAGAAAGAAGATAGATTCATATTTTTAAGGGTAATACCTCCAATAGCTTTGTTCTCTTTTGCTGAAGACACATTTTTCTTGCTAGCTGGTTTTAATAAAAGCCCTCATTTTATTCAATAGACTGTGCTAATAGTACCCCGAGAATAGTTAGTATTTATATAGCAGAATTTCCCTAGAAGCTCAAAGCACTATATAAATATTGTCTCATTAAAAACTCATATATCCCCATGAATTAGGTTGGTGGCTGCTGCGATTTCCCTGATGTGCAGATGGAGAAACAGAGGGTGAGAGAGACTTGCACAATCAGCAAAGCTGGGAGGGAAATACAGAAAAGCATTGCCTTCTCACATTTGGTGAAAAAACCCCATGCTAGCTCCCCAGATTTTCACAAACAGAGACATTCCTGCAAAGTCACAAGCCTGTGTTTTGATGAGTAATTAACACATTATTAAGGGTCCTTGTTTTTCTTTGGGGATTGGGGCCATTTTTAGTGGGTGGAGGGAGGCACTGAGAAGTACCTGTAAAGTCTTAAAAGTAGAACTTGGCTTTTCTGGCTTTTTCTGGGTTGCTCAGCTTGCCATCGGACATTGCTGGTTTATTTGGGTCATTTTTGATATTCTCATTTCTAAAATAATCTTCTGAGTAATCCTTTCAAAGCAGTCCTTCTGACAGGGTCTCACACAACCTTTCGGTTTACTGGTGACTCTGTTCTGGTGCAGTCAGCAATCTCCTATTTCAAGAGTATAATCCCGCATCTATTTTCCATTCTTTTAGGGCATTGATCTTCCTTTGTCTCTACTTTTCCCTCTGCCAATCCTGCTTGGGTTAGTTACATAGCTGCAAACACTAGTAGGCTTATCAAATGAATTGCTAATGAAAATGGCTTAATAAAATCCACAGATGAACAACACAGAATGTGGGTTATGACTGCATGCTTGGAGGAATTGAAAACAGATTAAGCATGAAGGAGCTGCGGTGTTAAGGTTTCTTCTGCCCCAGAAACTAACTGGTTAATGGAAATAGCAGTAGAGACGGTAATGCAAAAGCCGTGCAAAGCTGAGAAAGAAGCCAGAAGGGACCCAATACACTGCAGGTAAATTTACCACTTAAGGGTCAAGGCTGAATTGAAATTCGGACTGCAGGACTGACAGGTTTTGATTTTAGTACTGAGCTCCTAAAATCTGGTGCACAGCTTCTCTACTGACTCAGATAATGCCTATTGCTGAACATCTGCAGTTAGAGAAAGGACTATTACTTTTGGCTGAAAGCATTCTAGTGGAAGATACTTCACTGGAAGAACAGCAGCCTTTAGCTACAGCATAGAGGGGACACACCACAGATCTTTTAATTCAGCATTTTCATAGCACAGCATATTCAGGCGTACCTCACGTAATTGTTGCATGAAAGGTTTTGAGGTTTGTGCCATGAATGGCAGTATTCCTGAGGTGTAATACTACACTTTCTCAAGGAAGTTATAAAGGAATTTGTTAGAGATTGCAAAGAATATATACCATTTAATGGAACCAGTGCTCTCCTTTTTGTATAGTGAGAGCAAAATCCTGTCAGTGTTTGTTCGAGCCTTGTACACACATTACTTTAATAAATATTTTCATTATCTATCATCTATCTATCATCTATCTATATACTTTTTTTTTTCCTCCGCTGGGTGAATGCCCTGCTAAAAACCAGAAATTTGAATAAAAAGGAGAGGTTCTTCAAAGGACACACCAATAGCCCCCAGTCTTTTTTTAATGAATGGGAGTTGTTCAACCAATCAAATGAAGACACCATTGGCTACTTTCCCAGAGCCTCCCATTTCTCTCTAGGGCTATTTAGTGATTCATCCCTACAATAAGTGTTTAGCAGAGTTAAATGCAATGAGTGAAAAATTCTGTAATGTACCCAAAGCCAAATCCAAATTTTTTTTAGTCACTGTTTTATACTGTTGTATACTGTTTTATACACTACTCCCTCAGCTGATGTAAATAATGACTCAAATGCATTTTCAAACTTAATAATACTCTACTAAATAAACACCCTTATATAATACACATCTAAAAATTCATTGAATTTCCCTGAGAAGGAAAAGTGGCTACCGATACATTTCTTACCTTTTTTAATCTTCCATATTAGGCATTCTGGATACATCTTTTGGTCAGTTAGCCTGAATTATAAATCATATGAATGTGTGTACCCATTGACTACCCAGGATACAATAATGTTACTGATCATCCACATTTTTACACCTAGACAGTTATCACTGAAATGATCAGACCTGAAATCTGAGCCATATGCCACCAGCTCATAAATCAAAGGTAGAGCTCAATGAAATGTTGACTGGCTCTGTATACAGAGATGAGATGCTGGGTTTCTTTTGCCCCATTACTCCTTGTGAACTCTAGGGAGGAATACCTTTACTGTGCCTCCCTTAATTGGCTGTATTCCAAGAAGCTGCTGCTAGGGTTTGACATTCACTCGATGTTAGTATAAGGCGGTGTGATTTAGACAAAGAAGAAAGCTGACAGCCTCATGCTGAAGTGTATGAATATTTAAAACAATGTTAGCGTTGCACATGACTGGTAAATAGTGATTTGTCATGCTTAGACTGAATGAATTTTGCATTTACTTTGCTTTTGGCTTTCGAATGGCTAAATAAAGGAAAAAAAAGTTCTTTAACCTCATAAGCATATCATTTCCTCTTTAAAACTGGCTGTACCTTGTTTTATTTATTTATTTTTTTTTTTAAATATTTTATTTATTTATTTGACAGAGAGAGATCACAAGCAGGCAGAGAGGCAGGCAGAGAGAGAGAGGAGGAAGCAGGCTCCCTGCTGAGCAGAGAGCCCGATGCGGGACTCGATCCCAGGACCCTGAGATCATGACCTGAGCCGAAGGCAGCAGCTTAACCCACTGAGCCACCCAGGCGCCCTGTACCTTGTTTTAATCAATTGCTACTAATTAATAATTTATACTCAAACAGGATTGCATATGAATCCTTAATCTCCAATTTCATATTATAGTTTCTAGGTGCATGAGCTAGGGTGATAATAAAAAAGTCTTCTATTTCCTAATTGCAGGCCTTTCACAGGTTATCTCTTCATACTGGATCTTTATTTCCTCAGCTCTGAATGAAGGCTTGGGTCAAACTAGCGCGAATGTTTTATTTGAATAGCATCTTGTAATCAAGGCAGGCCTTAAAAAACTTAAAATAGTTTTTCAATGTTTAGTTTTTCCCCCTAATAATAATGTGTGATTTTGGTTTCTTTTGAAAAAACTCTAAATATCTAGCAACACTAGAACCAATAATTATTTGTAGGCAAACCTACTGAGCCAGGTAGATGCAGGCTGTGCTCTCCAGCTTCCACATTCCTGCTGCCCCTTCCTGGATTCCAAACACTGAGGCATAATGATAGTTGCCATTTATGCAGCCCTTGAACTGCTATGTTTCGCTACAGTGGACTTGCTTTTCTCATTTATATTTTTTATCTGGCCCTGTGAGCATGTGTTTGCAACCTCTGGAGACTAAAGCTCTAAAAATTCTATGACACATGAGTTTATTTACTGAGAAGGGTCAAGAATAATTTAACTATATAAGATATTTTATTAAGTCATAGGCTGTTTTTTGTTGTTGTTTTGTTTTTTTGTTTTTAATTCTTGAAAGTCATGTTTAGGTAGTTCCCAGTAACTATATATGAAAGAGGCTAGTACTTTGCTGTTATTGACTGGATTCTGCCTTGGTCCTAGAGACTGCCTGTAGTTTCTTGCTACTTGGATTTCTCCAGTAGAGCTACTCATCTCATCAAGCCAGCAAAAAGTCTGTCTCTCCAGTTACTAAAGTTGGAGCCTTATAAAAGTTAACATAATCAGAGGAGTAGCCAGCCAACAGCTTTACATAGTCGTCTATTGATAAGAAACAAGTCTCATGGGGCACCTGCGTGGCTCAGTGGGGGCTCATTGAGTTAAGCCTCTGCCTTCTGCTCAGGTCATGATTCCAGGGTACTGGGATCAAGCCCCACATCAGGCTCTCTGCTTAGCAGGGAGCCTGCTTCCCCCTTTCTCTCTGCCTGTCTCTCTGCCTGTCAAATAAATAAATAAAATCTTAAAAAAAAAAAAAAAAAGAAAAGAAACAAGTCACAGGTCCCACTTGACATTAAAGGAATTACACCAGCAGGTGGGAATCACTAGAGGTCATTCTCAGGCCTGTCTGCCACAAAAATATTTTCTACTTCAATAAACATTTATTCAGCATTTAACACCTACAGCTTTCATTTAATTAATGATAAAGAAAGGACACTATAGTGATAAGTGCTTCTAAAAATAGGAAGTTGAATAAGATCCAGTTCCTTCTTTCTAGAAACTTATAGTCTAACATGAAAATTGTTAAGTTTATAGTTCTATTTGTACTCTAAAAAGTATTAAATATCTTCAGAATAATCAGAATATCTAAAATGTTCAGAAAGTCTCAGAATCTCTTGAATTAAAATTTGTACATTAGATTATGCTTAAGACAGTGGACTGAAATTTTCAACAAACCATTTAAAACATGCTAGATTCTTTTGCTTGGCTTTCACTTACCAGGAAAATGAATTTGATGATTATTATAGATGGTGACTTCTATTCTTCACCTCATCTTTTTGATAAAACAGTCAATGCCAGGTATGGTATAGATAATCAATACATGTTTTTTAAAATCTTTACTTACCTTCTGCCTTAGGGAATGGGAAGGCTATCAGCAGAGAAAGGACATTAGAGATCCTATTTAAACTATTTGTAAAAAACTTTAATACCACACGGAGTTTCTCAAGGTGGATTGTCTATGAAGAAGATATTAAACTATGTATCAAAAATAAGAAATGTCTTACTATTTTACTTGAGTTCACTACTGCCTAACACATCTTACCCTGTCCCCATCTACCCTGGGTAGGAAAAAAAAAAACGATTTCACATTCTAAGTGCTGACACAAATTTCTGCAAATCAGATTGCAGTCAGAGAATTTAATTGCAACAACTCCTTAAAGATGTAAATGTGGAACACATACACATATATATAGAAATATTTAAATGTCTGTATATATAGTCTCTGCTTAATGTGATTGATACCAAAATTTCACTGGGCACTAATGAGATCTATTATCACTGTGGAGGCAGCATGTGGCCCTCAATTAGGGGAAAAAAGTGCTTTTCACTGCTAATTAAGATATCTTTAGCAAGGAGAAAAGTGGATTATTGTTCACACTGTGCTTAAAATTTATTCACTAAAATTTGTCCTATAAATTTCTCTCTCGGAAGCAAACTTACATATATCCTCTAGTTTCCTGTCAATGCATGTTTACATGTAAATAGCAAAATTAAGAATGTTCATGGAGGGGCCACTTTTCCCAATTTGTTGAAGAAAAGGCTATAGCATGTGTCCAGGTTTTTGTTATTTCTCAGAGAAGAAAGTGTTGGTCTTTTTTTTTTTTTAAATACTTATTTTGTGGATCAGACATTCCAATTGAAATTAATTGGTCAAATCAGCTTGCAACATGCATTATTGCCAACTTGTTCTATTAGGCTTTGAAGGTGCTACTCATTTTAACCAAGTGTAAAGGGAGAAAGTGCTCAATTCAGCATATTTTTTCTTCATTTATTGCTGAGCTGCAGAATATTTAGACTTGATGAGTAAATGAGTTCTATCCCCATTTTATAGAGAAAAGCAAGACTTAAGATGTTAAAAGTCCTGCCTAGTGTCTCCTAGTAACTGTGGTATTTAGTATGAATAAAAAGGGAAGGCATAAATATAAATTTGTTGATTATGAAAGTGAAGGAATCAGAATCTCTTTTATTACATCAGATGTGCTATTTGCACACACATGTGGCTATAGTAGATGAGTATCATAGATTCACATTTTGAATTTGCAGCTGGATAAGTGCTGTATGTAAAGAAAGCCATGCATATGCAGTCCATTCCCAATCACCGAGGAGCTGACTAAATTTTCTGAGTTTAGGCTTCTCCTACAGTCATTGCATCAGATACAGTATTCCATCAGGGAACTGCTTCATTTGCGAATATCTTCTTATTTAGAATTCTCCATTAATCTTTGCTGGGCCTACATTGTGAAATAATAAGATACCAGTTGTCTATTTCAAAATTACTCTTTGAATATTTTTGTCTTTATTGAGCAGTAGTGTCAAATGCAGCATTAGTGAACTTTGTGTGTAAGTGAACAGCCAGCAACTTGGAATAAAAAAAGTATCAGTTGGGTTAGGCTGGGTTAATCTCTAAGTTGAAAGTGCACTCAGATCATGTCTTTGCAAGGGAGATTCATTTCTGACAATAATGTAATAATCTGCATATTGTGCAACCTCATGCTCGATCATCAAGCAGATCAAATTAAATTGCTTAGTTCTAATGGGAGACCCTGTGCTGTGTGCTGTGTCCTGTGGGGTAAAAGCTGAATAACATACAACTTTTGCTCTTCTGAAGTTCACAGCCTGGGATGGCTTACTGTCAAAGACATAAGCCAATAAATATACAATCTACAGACATCTATAAAAGGCACTAATGGGGTACTACATGTGAAACCATTAGATAACAAAGACCTATGTTTTTGGAAGTCAACTGAACTGAGCTTTTAGTTTGGAAAAAAAGAATGTAAAGTCTCAGAGAAAGAGTCCATCAACATAGTAATTATTAAAATAATTATCTGGGGTGGAGTTCTTAAGAAGCAGAGCCTGAGAAGGGTGATTTATCAAGAGTGGTCTCTGAAGAAAACTGGAAGGTGAAGAGTTGCAGGATAGGACAGGGAAAGTAGCCGGGAAAGGATAAAGTCTCAGCGTGATCCTGCAGGGAGCTCTGGGGCATAACTGACAACCATGGAGTTGTCAAACTTTGAGGGGGAGGGGCAGGATTTTGTACCCTGTATCAGTCAAAATGGGCTATAGGCTATAGCATTTCTGGACAGGTTGGCTTCTGTCCCCTGAAGGCAACTTTTGGAAGAAGCACAGCCATGAGCTATTTGCCACTCACTGTGACAGCACTTGGGGAATGGAAGGGTGCATGGCCCTGCTATAGCAATGATTAATGTTTATTACATGATTTACATATCTAACATGTATTAATTCTATGGGATACATAATAACTTATTCATTTGAAATCTAGGAAAACTAAAGCACAGATAAATTAGGTCATGCAACAGGAAAGTGTCAGAATGACAATTTGGAAATAATCTAAGTAGAACAATTTAATTAAAGAGAAGCTACTCTAATTCTCTGCTACTACATAGCTGTAGTGAATAATGTTGTTTCAAAAATAAGTAAGTGGCAACAAAATTGGTTGTAATTTCTCATTTCTTCATAGAAATAATTGTCTAAGTTGTGATAAAATGGCCCACTATTCTTCAGGAACTGAAGTTTTACTGGGCCTTCTAGGAAAACACCTTCCCATATCCCAGTAGCAATTGCAGCTCCTGGATGTTAACTCCTTTCCCATTTTCAGGGAAATACCATATTCTTCACATCTTTTGACATCTCCCGCCCCCTGCTCAGGCTGACCATATTTCCCCTCACTTTCTGTATTCCAGCCTCATGTTTGTTTTGTGAGTGTGTAATGCTGACTTCTGTCACAGGATCTTTCCACATGCTCTTCCTCTAATAGTAACACGATTTCTGCCAACCCCTTCTCGGCCCCAGCAGTGTGCTTAGTTATCTCCTTATGATACTCCAGATCTGACTGATAAGGCTTCATTTACTTTACTTCCTGCCCCCTTGTCTAGGTCAGCTTCTATCTCATTTCACGTAGATAGATACATTGGTGGGATAGTTTAATGCCTGTCTCCTCTCTGTACTGTATGTTCTATAAGGGCAAGAACTATGTTTGCTTCACTCACTGTTATACCCAGCACAGTGCCTAGCACATTTTGGATGCTCAATAGATAGGTTAATAAATGAATAAATGAGGGAAAGCATATGTAGTCTCTGCTCCGATTTCTCCCCACAGACCAGTGACAGGCTTGTCTGCCTGCCCAGGGGCTTCTTGTGCTCTAAAGTTTGATTAATATCGAGGACCTGTGTCCAAAAAGCAGGCGTATTATTATCCATGTCTGAAATCTCTTGGTGTGATAGAGCTAGTAGCAACCAAGCTCTGAGCTGCTGTAGGGACACTCACTCCCCACCCTTTATTATCAGTGGTGCAATTAAATTTTGAATGAGACATACTTGGGAAATAAGGACCCAATGATGGCAATTATCATATTCTTATACTGTAAGAGTCTAATGTGGAAGTATCTGGAGTTTCACAAGTCTTCCCTGTTTCAAGTCCCTCTTCAGCAGTGATCAGATCCACTACAAACATGCCCATTTAGGACTATGAATATTTACACTGATACTTGTAAAATACCTTAAATAAAGAAGGCAGGGATTTTGATGCTTTTAAATAATATATTCCAATTATTTATGAATAATTTGTTTTGTTGTATGTGTTTTTATTTGCAACAACTTTAGAAGAATTTTAAAGGCAGGATTTGTAATGAGTGACTCTCATTAAGAAATATAAAAGGAAGCAAGAATATATTTGCACCTGTTTTTCTTTTTTTTTCCTGTTTTTCAATCATATTCTCAAATATATTTTTCTGTTTTACATGCAAGTTTAAAAGTAGAAAAGTTAGGATGATTAATACTTCAATCCTCTGCATTTTCCATGTTATTTTACTGGCATAAAGAAGATGCATCTGATTGACTTGAAATGATATAAAAAGGAATTGACAGTACATTTATTAACTTATTTGTAGAGAATTATTTAGTGTACATTAAATAACATTTGTTATTATCTATTATTTAAACAGCTAAATATTCTGTTGGAAGTATAGTCAGGTTTTGCCAAAGAAAACACATTATTAAAGTTCTTTGCAAAGTGTTCATTATTCTTAGAATACTCCTGTGGGGTTTGGACTTCATGGCCCAGTCATTTACATCTCTGCCCTGAGCAACTTAACTGAGTATTGAATTGGGGCCAGCTCTGGTATGGAACACTGCAGCTGCTAAAATGTAAAGAAAAACTGAATATAATAGTGGGATAAAAAGACAGAGTTTGGGCTGTCAAATTGGAATTGGGGAACTTCACGTAATGAAATAGATTGTATTGAATTTAAATAAGATGAAATGCCCCATATTTGATATTTATCTTACTTAATTCTTACTTAAATATTGTTGAGCTTAATTCTCTAAGCTCAACAATATTGCTCAAAAAACTAGTATTTTTATATCTTAGTAGATTACTGTTTATTACAGTTTCCATATATATCTAGAGAGAAAACAAATATCTAAAATTAGAACCTTGGAATAGGTCTCCCTTATGGTGTAATATATATTTCACAGAGAATTCCAAGGATTCTATTGATCTCAACTAAAGTAACCATTTAATTTGTTGGTCAAATTGAAACAACTTTGAAAGTGAAGGATGGTGTTTTGCAAAATTATGCCAGGACAAAAATTGGAACCATTTCAGATACATTTAGATATATAACCAACCTCCTTAGGAATGAATAAATTCACATCTTTAGCCACTTCTGATTCCATGGTTGAAAGCACATCTTTTGGAAACTACCACTTTTATTCAAGTTTGTATTCAGGTAATAAAATAACTTTGTTAATACCAGGTCTTTGGAAATATATATGGACGTAGATTGTATAAACCTGTAACCATGCACAGACCCATTTATTCATTCAGCCAAATAATATTAATTGAGTACCTACTATGTTCCAAGAGGTATGATAGATTTTGGGATACTGTGATGAGAAAAATGAGGTAATGTCCTTGCCTTTGTGCACATTGTTTTCTAGTGTACGCGGTGAATAGGAAGCACAATGACACAAATTACTGTAAATTTAAACAGTGTTGTGTTACAAAGGAGATACACATGGGCTACTGGGAAATGTAAAATGGGGATTTGACCCTGTCAAAGAAGCCAGATAAGCATTTCTGAGCAAGTGACAATTGTGCTGAAATTTAGAGTGAGGACAGCTAAGTAGTTATAATGATAGTGTAGACCAGAGGGGATGGTTTGCTTAAGATTGGATTAATGCCAGCTCTCATTCAATGTAGGTATATCCAAGGAATATCGATAGAAACATCTTCGTGACAGACTGGCCTTTTAATTTCTTGTAGTTGATAGCTTTTGCTTTGTGAGTCTGGTGGGTGAGTTGTTCGGAGTTTGACAATGTTGGAATGGAGAGGCTGAAAAAATAAATTTAAGATAGAAAGGGAAGAGGTAGTTAACTCTCATAGGAGGGGGAAATGGAGGGATCAACCCCAGATGCTCAGGAGATGTGTGGAAAGTGTAGAGATGCAAAATCACTCTCTCTCAGAAACCTGACCATAAACGACCTGGTTTTTGAAAGTGGATTTGCAATTGAGGGGCTAACCCATTTCAGTTTGTACACATACGTTAAAAGACATTTATCAGTTCTCCTCATGCTTTTGTATTCCTTATCTCTTCTAATTCTTAGAGTAATTTTTTTTTTGCAGTTTCCAGAAAATAAGCCACAGCAATGATAAAGTAAGTGAGTCAGTCCCCTGCCTCATTAGAGTTGTCCAAATAGGCTTCCTATGTATGTTATGTAACATTATATACCCCCCCATTCAGAGTTCTTTATCCAATTTTAGAACATTTGAGGTACAGAGAACTACCATGTGACCTGCTCTTATCTATAAATAAATATTTTTAAGGTTCAAACATTATCAATGTAGATGGTGTATGCATTTATGTCTGTGTACAAGCTTGTGCATATGTGTATCAGAAAATTGGAGGCTAGTTTGATATTGTCCCTACCCTTAAGTTTGTAAAATTTACATAGGATAGTACCACTAACATGCAAAAAGCAACTTTTTTATTTATTTATTTATTTATTTATTTATTATTATTTTTTTAAAGATTTTATTTATTTATTTGTCAGAAATAGAGGGAGAGAGAGCGAGCACAGGCAGACAGAGAGGCAGGCAGAGGCAGAGGGAGAAGCAGGCTCCCCGCCGAGCAAGGAGCCCGATGTGGGACTCGATCCCAGGACGCTGGGATCATGACCCGAGCCGAAGGCAGCTGCCTAACCAACTGAGCCACCCAGGCGTCCCCAAAAAGCAACTTTTGAGCAATATAGAATTTACCTAAAGGCTGATTAATTGCCCAAGGGTAATTAGATAAAGACTGGTGGGGGAGTTTTTATTAGGGATGTATGTTTATAATTAAACATAAAATCAAGAAAGATGTCATCTTTAAATTTAGACCTGAAAATTTCTTTGAACTGACAATTGTATTTTTGTTCAATTGACCTATGTCTCTTAAAAGTTTCATTTGCTTTCTGTCTCAGTAGCTTCTCTGACTTCAAAATGCCCTATATAGAATTCAGCCCAGTGCTGAATGATACAACAGAAAAAAAACTTCAGTGACTTCTATCAGATTAAGCCTGGACAATAGCTCCTAAGCAAAAAGCATAACCCTGTATCTGCAAGGGTAAAGCAAATGGCTTTGGATAATGCACAGAGTGCAATGAACAGAGTGGTTAAAAAAAAAAAAAAAGAAGAAGAATAAGAAGTTTCCAGGCTTCTTTCTGGTTCAGTTCCATGGCTGTCTTTTTATATAACTGCAGTGAATACAGGCTTTTCTCATTGGCTAGCCTAAAATGCTACGAAGTTCTGATTTTTATGCTCTTCCTTCCCATGGAGGATTTTATTGAATTCCTTTTTTTCCTAGGATAATAAAACTCTTTATATCCTAATTGCTCAGTGGAGGATCCACATGCTTAGGATAATAATGAGCTGGCACAAAGCCTTGATTTCTGGAAGGCTCTGTAGATTCAGAGAAGTCACAAGGCTTGCTAAAATGAATTCCTTTTTGCTTGCAATTGGTCCCTCAGGTAATGTAGACCAAAGAAGAAAGATGCAACTTCAGACATTAGTGAAAAAGCCCCATGATCTGGAAAGAAACTTCGTTCAAGTGAGGGCATGTCAGCCACAGAGCTTTTAGAAAATGAATCACTAAGTCCATATGTTTTAGTGAAGTGCCACTGAAATAACTTGACATGAGCTCGTTGTATAACATAAAATCACCTTTTGTTGACTCTGAGCCAAACCATTCACATTAGAGGTTCAACTGGAAGCCTGCCTAATGTTTGAGGGATTATTTCTACAAATCCAAGATAGATGGTGTGAATACTAATTGACTAATGGGAGGAAAAGCTGTACAATAACGAAGGTCACTGTTGATATCCAAAAATGAGCATTCTACATGATGTGGGGCTGGTGGCTCCAGTCCTCACAACACAGGGTCAGCATTTTGAAAACCACCATTCCACCCTTTAAAATTGTTGTGTATATCCCCTCCTCCCACTTGCTTTGTATTTTCCCCATACCATTGATCACTTTTGAACATAACCTAATTTTTGTTATATTTAGTTTTTAAAATCTGTCTCAGAGGAGGGACAAAGGTGGCAGAGGAATAGGGGACCCTATTTCAACTGGTTCCCTGAACTGAGCTGGATATCTACCAGACTATTGTGAACACCAGCGAAGTCAGCCTGTGATATGAGAAGATCTATCTGGATCCCTACAAACAGAATATCTGAGGCAGTTGGTCTTGAGGTATGAAGCAAGGAGCCATGATTCTGTGAGCAAATGTCAGGAGATAAATGGAAGGTGATGGAAGCCTCTGGGATCATGCACCACTGGAGGGCAAAAACCTCCCATGCTGGAGACCAGAAGCAGACTCACAGACTGGAAACAGTTGGGAAGGGACTTTAGGCAGCCCCCCAGACTGAAACCTGGACTGCAGGGGCACGCATGTGAACTGCGGGTGGCTGGCAGTTTTAGAAGCACAAAGGGCAGAGATGTGTCTGGACCTGGAAGAGAGGGCTGTGAATGCTGCTGTGGGGGCAACAAACTAGGATGCTGCAGGTTTTGGCAGCATAGACAGAAGCAGGGACAGTGTGGTCTAGAGAGCTCACTGAGGGGCAGACTGTGATCTCTCTGAGACAGAAGTTTGGATACAGTCACTTCTGCTCTGACTCTCAAGGAGGAATGTGGAAAGCTGCTAGAAAAAAAACGCCACTCCAAACCAGTTTTCACTGAGTCCATCCTTCCCTCCCCACCCCCCCAGGGAGCAGGGCAACCCTGCTTGGGCAGAGTAACAGTGCAGGAGGTCCCTCCCCCAGAAGACAGGCTGGAAGAACAAGGTCCCTATAAAACAGGTGCATCTTGCTTGGGTTGGGGGTCAATAATTTAGATCTGTACATTCCCTCAACCACTCCTCAACCAAATGACTAAGGGGAGGAATCCCCAACAAAGGAAAAACTCAAGAGACTGTAACCTCTGCCATAGAAGTGATGGATATGGATATAAGCAAGATGTCAGAAATAGACTTCAGGGTAACAGTTATGCAGATAATAGCTAGGATGGAGAAAACTACTAATGCCAACACAGATTGTCTAATGACAGAAATGAGAGCAGATCTGGCAGAATTAAAAAATGCTATCAGAGAGATACAATCTAATCTAGATACTTTAACAACTAGGGTAAATGGGACAAAAGGATGAATTAGTGATCTAGAAGACAAATTGATAGAAAAGAAGGAACAGGAGGAGACCTGGAACAGACACCTTAAAATCCATGAGAACAGAATTAGAGAAATAAATGACACCATCAAACGTTCCAATGTCAGAATTCTTGGAATCCCTGAGGGGGTGGGGGAGAGAGGACTAGAAGATATATTTGAGCAAATAATAACTGAGAACTTCCCTAATCTGGGGAGTGAAACAAACATTCGTGTCCTAGAGCAGAGAGGACTCCTCCCAAGATCAAGAAGAACAAACCAATGCCCTGGCATGTAATAGTAAAACTCATAAATCTCAGAACCAAGGAACCATCTTAAGGACGGTTAGGGGGAGAGATTCCTTACATACAGAGGAAGGAACATCAGAAAAATGTCAGACCTGTTCACAGACACCTGGAAAGCCAGAAAAGGCTGGCAAGATATATTCAAGGTACTAAATGAGAAGATCATGCAGCCAAGAATTCTTTATCTGGCAAGGCTGTCATTCAGAATGGATGGAGAGATAAGGAGCTTCCAGGATTGGCAGACACTAAAAGAATATGTGACCACTAAGCTGGTCCAGTAAGAAATATTAGGGGGAGTTATATAAGGAGAAAGACCCCAAGAGTGATATAGAACAGAAATATACAGAGACAACCTATAGAAACAAGGACTTCGCAGGCAACATGATGACAATAAAATTGTATCTTTCAATAATCACTCTCAGTGTGAATGGCCTAAATGTTCACGTAAAATGAAACAGGGTTGCAAATTGGATAAAAAGACAGGGCCCTTCTGTATGCTGTCTACAAGAGACTCATTTTGAACCTAAATATACATCTAGATTGAAAGTGAAGAGATGAAGAACCATCTTTCATGCCAATGGACCTCAAAATAAAGCTGGGCTAGCAATTCTCATATCAGAAAAATTAGATTTTAGGCTAAAGACTGCAGTTAGAGATACAGAAGGACACTATATCATTCTTAAAGTGTCTATCTAATAAGATCCAACAATTGTAAATATCTGTGCCCCCAACATGGGAGCACAACATGGGAGCAGCCAACTATATAAGACAACTGTTAATCAAAATAAAGAGACACATTGATAATAATACTTTAATAGTAGGAGACCTCAACACTCCACTCTCAGCAATAGAAAAATCATCTAAGCAGAAAATCCACAAAGAAACAAGATCTTTGAATGACACACTGGACTAGACGGACCTCATGGATATCTGTAGAATATTCCACCCTAAACCAAAAGAATACTCATCTTCTCAAGCACACATGAAACTTTCTTCAGAATAGACCACATACTGGGTAACAAATCAGGTCTCAATTGATATCAAAAGATTTGGTTTATTCCCTGCATATTCTCAGACCACAATGCTTTGAAACTGGGACTCAATCACAAGAAAAAGTTTGGAAGAAATTCAAACACTTGGAAGCTAAAGACTATCCTGTTCAAGAATGTTTGAGTCAACCAGGAAATCAAAGAAAAACTTAAAACAATTCATCGATCCCAAACCTATGGGATATGACAAAGGAGGTCCTAAGGGGGAAATACACAGCCACCCAAGCCTCATTCAAAAAAATAGAAAAATCTGAATACACAAACTGTTTTTATACCTTAAAGATCTGGATAATGAACAATAAATTAAACCTAACGCACACACAAGAAAGGAAATAAGGTTAGAGCAGAGATCAATGAATTAGAAACCAGAAATACAGTAGAACACGTTAACAAAACTAGGAGCTGATTCTTTGAAAGAATTAGTAATATCAATGAACCACTGGCCAGACTTATCTAAAAGAAAAAAGAAAGGACCCAAATTAACAAAATTATGAATGAAAGGGGAGAGATCACAACTAACATCAAGGAAATACATACAATGATCATAAATTATTATCAACAGTTATTTGGCAATAAACTAAGCTAACTTGAAGAAATGGATATATTCCTGAAAACCTATGAACTACCAAGCTGAAACAGGAAGAGATTGACAACGTCAATAGACCAGTCGCCAGTAACAAGATTGAGGCAGTGATCAAAAACCTCCCAAAAAACAAGAGTCCTTATTTTCCCTGGGGAATTCTACCAAACATTCAAAGAAGAAACAATACTTATTATCCTGAATCTGTTTCCAAAAATAGAAATGGGAGGATAACTTCTAGACTCTTTCTATGAGTCCAGCATAACCTTGATCCCCAAACCAGGCAAAGACCCCATCAAATAGAATAATTTCAAACCAATATCCCTGATGAACATGCATGCCAAAATTCTCATCAAGATCCTAGCTAATAGGATCCAATAGTATGTTAAAAGGATTATCCACCACGATCAGGTGGAATTTATCTCTGTGATGCAAGGGTGGTTCAGCATTCACAAATCAATCAATGTGATAGAACACAAAAATAACAGAAGAGACAAGAACCACATGGCCCTCTCAACTGATGCAGAAAAAGCATTTGACTAAATACAGCATCCTTTCCTGTTTAAAACTCTTCAGAGTGTAGGGATAGAGGGAAGATTCCTCATTTCATAAAATCCATCTATGAAAAACCCACAGTGAATATCATTCTCAATGGAGAAGAGCTGGGAGCCTTTCCATTGAGATCAGGAACACAACAAGGATGCCCCCTCTCACCACTATTGTTCAACATATTAGTAGAAGTCCTAGCAACAACAATCAGACAACAAAAGAAAAGATATTCAAAATGGCAAAGAAGAAGTCAAACTCTCTTCCTTTGCAGATGACATGATACTTTATGAGGGAAACCAAAAGACTCCATCCCCAAATTACTGAAACTCCTAAAGCAATTCAGTAATGTGGCAGGATACAAAATCAATGCACAGAAGTCGTTTGCTTTCTTATACACTAACAATGTAACTGTAGAAAGAGAAATTAGAGAATCGATTCCATTTACAATAGCACCAAAAACTGTAAGATACCTTGGAACAAACCTAACCAAAGAGGTAAAGGATCTATTCTCTACACACTGCAGAACACTCATGAAAAAATTGAAGAAGACACAAAAAGATGGAAAAACATTCCATGCTCATGGATCAGAAGAATAAACATTGTTAAAATGTCTGTGCTGCCCAGAGCACTTTATACTTTCAACGCCATCCCAATTAAAATACCAATGGCACTTTTCAAAGTGCTAGAACAAACAATCCTAAAATTTGTGTGGAACCAGAAAAGACCCTGAATTGCCAAGGAAATGTTGAAAAAGAAAAAGCTGGAGGTATCACGTTGCCTGATTTCAAGCTATATTACAAAGCTGTGATCACCAAGAGAGCATGGTACTGGCATAAAAACATACACATAAATCAATGGAACAGAATAGAGAGCCCAAATATGTAGCCTCACCTCTATGGTCAACTAATTATAATAAAGCAGGAAATACTATCCAATGGAAACAAGATAGTCTCTTCAATAAGTGGTGCTGGGAAAATTGGACAGCTACATACAGAAAAATGCAACTCAACCATTCTCTTACATCATACACAAAGATAAACTCAAAATGGATGAAAGACCTCAATGTGAGGCAGGAATCCATCAAAATCCTAGAGAAGAACATAGGCAATAACCTCTTCAACATTAGCCACAGCAAATTCTTTCAAAACACATCTCCGAAGGCAAAGGAAACAAAAGCTAAAATGAACTTCTGGGATTTCATTAAGATAAAAAACTTCTGCACATCAAAGGAAACAGTCAACAAAAAGAGGCAACCCACAGATTGGGAGAAGATTTCTGCAAATTATACTGCAGAAAAAGGGCTGATATCCAAGATCTATAAAGAACTTCTCAAACTCAACACCCAAAAACAAATGATCAAGTAAAAAAATGGGCAGAAGACATGAACAGACACTTCTCAAAAGAAGACATACAAATCGCTAACAAACACATGAAAAATGTTCATCATCATTAGCCACCTTACACCATTTTAAATGGCAAAAATCAACAAGGCAAGAAACAACAAATGTTGGAGAGATTGTGGAGAAAGGGGAACACTTTTACACTATTGGTTGGACTTCAAGTTGGTACAGGCACTTTGGAAAACAGTGTGGAGTTTCCTCAAAAAATTAAAAATAGAGCTACCCTATGACCCAGCAATTACTGGGTATTCACCCCAAAGATACAGAGGTAGCGAAATGAAGGGCCAATGTCCATAGCAGCAATGTCCACAATAGCCAAACTGTAGTGAGAGCCAAGATGCCCTTCAACAGATGAATGGATAAAGAAGATGTGGTCCATATATATAATGGAATATTTCTCAGCCATCAGAAAGGAATGTCACACTAAATTTCTATGTATAAGCTTAGATATACAGTCTTTGCTGGTGTCCTTTTTTATTTCCAGAAAACAGTCCATGGTCTTTGGAGGTTTGTTTTGTTTTTCCTTTTAGTAACCTCTATGTCTAACATTGAGTTCAAATTAATGACTCCAAGATTAAGAGTCTCATGTTCTATCTACTGAGTCAACCAGGTGACCCTTGTCTTTGAAATTTTAATGCTAGGAATATTTTTTTTCAGCTTGGTGGTTTCCTCTTTATTAGTATGACTCCTGCCTTCCCCCCACAATTTCTGTTCCTTCCACCTATGCCCCCAAAAGGAAAGTAGTGAAAGGAAGGGAATGTTGGGATTCTGAACCTACTGAGCAGTTGAAAGGAACAGAAACCAAAGCAATCACTGGATATGTCAGCAGTTGTCCATCAACAACTCTAAGGCAGAGTGGGAAAGGTGATAAGAGAAAGGGGAGAAAAGTGAGGTATTAAAGGTCACCTCCCCACATTAACCCTCCTGCTAAGAGGGTCTGGGCTAGAGGAGAGCCTCAAACATTAGAAAGTCTGGTTCCTGAAGAAGGATGTTTGGACCTGATGGCAAGTCAGTCAAAGAAGGGGAATTAACTCTCTTTTTGTAGAATGGGACCCTTACCTCAGGGGTATAGCTGATAAATTTTTAACGTTTAAAAAAGCAAAGTAGTACTTCTAGGCAAAAGATTGCTTCACGTGGCATAGTGTACATATTCTGTCTCCAACTCACTATTCAGTAATGCTGTGATTTTTTAATAGTAATTCCCATACTAGATTATTGGATATTAGATATATTTTTAAAATTTATGATGCCATTCCAAAACAGGCTCAATTATTTATCTGTTTATTTTGAATGAGTGGCTATATTGCAATAGAAGCTTGGGCTTAGAACAAGAAAGGAAATAGTTTTTCCTACTTGCATATTCTGGTGGTGTTCTAGTATCCTTCTAGTTTCTATTGGCTAGAAGAATGCATGTCACAAGAAGAACGATTGAAAAAAAAGATAATGAGAATATTTAGTTGGGTGAAGAGAAGAATGAGAGGAAATGTACAAACTGTCTTCAAATATTTTCAGGCTTCATAGATTTATTGAATAGATGGGCAGAAGGATAAATGAATTAATAAGTGAATGAACAAAAGAAGGAATGAAGCATTAAGTGGAAGGTACAGGGGAGCAGCATACAGAGGTTGCAATGATATACATGTTCTTCATCCTTAGGGAACTTATGTTCTAATGGGGTTGAACACAGATGAAAAGGCAATTACTCTGTAGTGCCTTAAGGAAAAAAGTGATGAAATTGGCTTTGAGTACCTCACTTTTCTCCCCATAGGGCAGAACTCAAGCATGTGTCTGTGTTTGTCTTGTGGTTTTGTTGCTCTTTTTAATGAATTGTATATCAAATTACTTTCCAGTTCTAATGATGAATCAAATTCAATCTAAGACATATTTATTGAAGACCTCCTATGTGAAAATTCCCAGAGAGACATGGAGTATACATCTGGAAGATAATGCCAAAGGGGGCAGAATCAGGGTGATGAGAATACTTAGAAATTTGTACTCTCGTGAGTAGATACCATCTATATCTGCAAATGCATTTTAAATGTCTCCGCTCTGACATGGTTCAGGCATTAGACTGTATGTTCAGTTTATTCAACTAGAATAGGTAAAACACTTTTCCTATCTAGTTTCTGATAAGTCAGATTTATGTACATACTTTTCACTATATATCAACATTAAGTGACAGTAAATGAGTTATAAACTGATGTTTATTTCTGACCAGAGAGGAAACAAGTATTTCTTCCATAGTCATATTTAGGTTTTTTAGAAAAGTAGTCATTGATTCAAATATTTCTATGGAGAAACTGAAGACAGCATGGAGAACAGACTATCTCCAAAATAGTTCTGAGGTGTTTGCTATATAATAGCCATCCTTACTGTGGTAATGTAGCATAAAGCAGCCTACTCTTGGCAAGTTTTCTTTAGTTATTTTTAGGAACTGGACTTAACACTGGGTATTTTTATATTGTTGGATACTGAGTTAATTTTTACAGATGCTAAATTACTTCATGGAGATTAACAATTTTATGTTATAGAAAGTGTTGATCTAGTTAGAAATCTCATAGGAGCTTTCAGGAGACTTTTGAGGGTGTCAAAGAGAACACAATTATAGCAACTATGGAACTATTAAATAGTATTATTGTTGTTCTTAACAAAACTACTCTCCCCCACTCCAAACATTATTACTCTTTGCTTATTTATTAAAAAGACCTCTCTTATTT
Source organism: Neogale vison (assembly GCF_020171115.1). NCBI lineage: Eukaryota > Metazoa > Chordata > Mammalia > Carnivora > Mustelidae > Neogale > Neogale vison. The sequence goes on along the minus strand of NC_058091.1, from coordinate 195,919,190 downwards.
GCTATATATTATAGAATTAAGGTAGGTTCCTGACAGGTAACACTTTTTTGTATGTTTCCTTTAAAGGTATTTTTATAATTGCTATTGTTTGTTGTAGAAAAATTGAAAACTATAGAAAAATATGAAGAAAATGAAAAGCCTATTTCCATCTATTATTATTGCCTTAATACTTAATTTCCTATCCCTGATTATCCCATTTGGATTCTTCTGTTAAAAATAGAGACAGAGAGAAGGAGGGGGAAGAAAGAGAAAGAAAAAGGGGAATGGAGAGGAAGAGAGAGACAAATCCATCTGGTTTTACTCTTTTTTTTTTTTTTGAAGGCTTTATTTATTTATTTGACAGACAGAGATCACAAGTAGGCAGAGAGGCAGACAGGCAGGTGGAAGTAGGCTCCCTGCAGAACAGAGAGCCTGCCGTGGGGCTCGATCCCAGGACCTGGGACCATGACCTGAGCCGAAGGCAGAGGCTTTAACCCACTGAGCCACCCACGTGCCCCTGGTTTTGCTCTTCTGCTCCAGTCTGCAAGGCAGTGAAGGTGGCCCCAGCTCAATGCCATATGATATGGATTGGTTGTGCTGCCTACCACTCTTAAAGAACATAAACGAATTGACAGCAGTCTAAATACATAATTGAGAAAGAAACGGTTTAATCTTCAGGACTTTTCCTCTGCCCAATGATATGCTTTTGAAATTTCATAGACAGTATTTTCATCCTTTGAATCCACATTCTTTAGAAACTCTCCATTCCAGAAGAGGCTATTTACTCTATATTTGAAAACTAATAGCTCTGGGATGCTCTTCTTCACACCAAAAGGAAAAATCTTCCTCTAATATAAATTCCAATTTATTACTCTTGAAGGTAGCAGGAAAAATTACTTCTAAATTTTAAATAGCTATTATTTCTCTTTATCTCTAAAAGAGTTAAAAAATGTCTTGAGGTCCAAATTCTTTGAGGTAATTTCATATACTTGTGATAGAATTGTAGCATCCAGTTTCTGATGAGAACATTCCTAATGTTCCCATTTCTGCTTTTCTAAATTAAAAATGTTGAGAGCAGGCATAGTCCCATGATGACTCCAGAATAGTTAAATCATATTCTCATCTTGGTTATGCCCACATAGGCAAAAGTGAAAAGCATAGATTATTAACTTTGTAGTGGCCCTTTTAGATCATCCAACTTAGTCCCCATTTTTAGATGAAAAAAATCTTTAAAGCCTCAGTGACTGACTTAATGACAAAAAATGAATTAACTGGAGAACCAGAGTTCTGTCTGCTTTCTTTCCTACAAAACTGTCTCTACAGAATACTAGACCAATGATCAAGAAGAAAACTTAGGGGTGCCTGGCGGCTCAGTGGGTTAAGCCTCTGCCTTCGGCTCCGGTCGTGATCTCAGGGTCCTGGGATTGAGTCCAGCATCAGGATCTCTGCTCAGTGGGGAGTCTGCTCCACCACACCCCCCCCCCCCGCCTGCCTCTCCACCTACTTGTGATCTCTGTCTGTCAAATAAATAAATCAAATCTTAAAAAAAAAAAAAAAAAAAAAAAAAGAAAACTTAGGGGTGCACCTGGGTGGCTCAGTGGGTTAAAGCCTCTGCCTTCAGCTCAGGTCATGATCTCAGGGTCTTGGGATCGGTCCCACATCAGGCTCTCTGCTCAGCAGGGAGCCTGCTTCCTCCTCTCTCTCTGCCTGCCTCTCTGCCTACTTGTGATCTCTGTCAGATAAATAAATACATTCTTTTAAAAAAATAAATTAAAAAAAAAGAAAACTTAGGTCCTAGTTCCAACTCCCCTTCTATGTACTTTGTAGATTAGTCATATATATATTTCCTAATTTAAAAAGTTTTATATATATATGTACATTTATAACATATATACATATATAATATATGTAACTTAAAATTAGGAGACCTAAAAAGATCAACCTTAAGTCTCCTTCACACTTCAGATTTCTATGATATATAATAAATTTTGAAAATAACATTCTGGATTTATAACTAAAATCCCAATAAATGTCAGTAGTAAACATTCGTTCTTATTCATATTGCCTTTAATTCCTCACCTATGAATTTATTTAATGAAACCAGAATTATTAACTTAGAATGAGAGTTAGAAGTTACTGAAAAAGACCTAAAGAACTGGGAAATGTGAATCACTCTTGCCCTGTATTTATTTTTCACCAAAATTCTACACTGAATTTTTCTTTCCTGTTTATAGTGAAAATTAGCACTCTGAGGTGTCACAGATAACCTATTTAAGTTTACCTAATTTTACATGGAACTCATGGTTATCAAGGATTTTAGAACATCTTCAAATGATTTCTTGTCAAAAAAGAAAGAATGAAAGAGAGGAGGGGGTGGAGAAAATGTATTTTGTCTGTGATAATTCTTTTTTTTTTTAAATTGAAGTGTAGTTGTCTAACAATATTAACTTGAGGTGCATACTCTAGTGATCTGATGTTTATATACATTGTAAAATGCTTACCACCATAAGTGTAATTACCATATGTCACTATGCATGCAAAGTTATTACAGTATTATTAACTATATGGCCTATGTGGTACTTTTTGTTCCTATGATTTATTTTACAACTGGAAGTTTGTACCTCTTAATCCCTTCACCTATTTTTGCCCATTTCTCCACTCAATTCCCTTCTGGCAACCTCCAGTTTGTTCTATTTATGAGTTTCTATTTTGTTTGTTGGTTTTTGTTTTTGTTTTTACCTTCCTCATGTAAGTGACATGATATGTCATTTGTCTTTCTTTTAGCACAATACTTTCTGTGTCTGCCCATGATGTTGTAAATGGCAAGATCTCTCTCTCTCTCTCTTTTAGAGAAGGGGGATGGGGCAGAGGGAAAGGGAGACATATAAAAAAAATGTTTTATAGCCAATGTCAGAGAAATTACTGCCTACGTTTTCTTCTAGGTGTGTTATGGTTTTAGGTCTCACTTTTAGGTCATTTACCCATTTGCAGGTTTTGTGTGTGTGTGTGTGGTGTAAGAAAGTGCTCCAGTTTCATTCTTTTGCATGTAGCTGTCTAATTTTCCCAGCACCATTTATTGAAGAGACTGTCTCTTCCCCACTGCTTATTCTTGACTACTTTGTCACAGATTAATTGACCCTATAAGTGAGAGTTTATTTCTGAGTTTTCTATTCTGTTACATTGACCTATATGTATATGTCTATTTTTGTGGCAGGGCCTACTGTTTTTATTACTGCAGATTTGCAGTATATCTTGAAATCTGAAATTTTGACAGCTCCAGCTTTCTTCTTTCTCAAGATTGCTGTGGATATTCAGGGTCTTTTGTGGTTCCATACAATTTCAGTATTTTTTATTCTAGCTGTTTCAAAGATGCTGTTGGTATTTTGAAAGGGGTTGTGTTAAGTCTGTAAACAGGTAGTATGGATATTTTGGGTAGTATGGATATTTTGACAATATTCTTTCTCTAGATGAATTCTTGATTGGATTAGCAAAGTGAGCAAACATGCTTATTTCAAAAGTAGATGTACAAATACTAGCAAGATAGAATATATGTTTTCATATCTTTGAAAAGAAGCATGTTGTAAATAAAATACAACATTAAGTTTCTTACTGCTTTGGACTTTAAATCATTATAGTTTTTTCCTTTTCTTCATCAGAATGTTATAAATTTTTAATACTTCTGCCTGCAAGACAATGCTTATGTATATATATATTTTTTTTTTTGCTTTTTTTTTTTAACAAAACCTATACCTTGATTTCATCATTGCAGTCATTCATGTCCCATTTCCCTATCTTCACTTCCTTAGTCCTAGACTTATATAACACTGGCAAAACTTTGACAAGATTTCTTTATATGTTGAGAGGATTCAAATTTCATATTCCTTCCATATCATTTCTGAGTTTAGATCATTCTGTGATTCCCTGTTACTTGTCAAATTTTATTTTAAAGCCTTTTTTTCATTGCTGTTTTCTTGCCATTCTTTTTACTTTATTTCAACCTAGCTTCAGTCCTTTCAAGGACAAAGTGGCACAGGGATCTGTGTTTTAAATAAGTAATTTTGATTTTAACAGTTTGCAGACAAAATGTTGGAAAACACTGATAAAGAACACCTGCTTATACAAAGCTTATTCTTGACCTTTTTGGAACCTACTTAATTTGGACTCCAGCACCCAAAAAAACTGAGAAAGAAGAAAAAGTCCTTTGAAAGGTCGTTGTGTTTCTATATCCTTTCTCTATCCTCCTTCAGGGTCCTCCAGGTACCTTATCATCTAAATTTGTTTTCTGGCCATGCAAGGTTCTCTAAATTACATCCCTGCTAGGGTTGCCCCATTATATCTGTTCAATTCCTTCTAGTATTATCATGTCCTTCATCAAATGAAAAATTCTGTGTCTTTTGCTTCAGGAACACCCAAATTTGAGGACATAACATACAATCACATACTTGGTATGGTAGTACCTGAACATGTAGTGGCTCCCTATTGTATGAATTCCATAAGCATGATTAGTCAGAAAGCCTACTGGGCAGAAACTACACAATTCACATTATGTCAGTATAATTTGGAGGACTCCATGAGCCATTTAGAATACACCAAATTAAGACTACAAGTAGTGAGGCAACTATGTGCTTTTTTCCAAAAGGAGGTAGATATTAATCTTAGCCATTTATTTTATTCCTTTCTTGAAGAACTTCTCTGGTTTTTTTTTTTTTCTTAAAAGGATCAAACCTGACAGGATTTTAGGGTTTTATTTAGTTTCTAACTGAATGGAATATTTTCATTTTCTTATTATTTTAAATAGAGAAATCTATAGTTCAGGATATAGGTATGAGATCAACATTAGTCATGATTTTTTAAAAAGCCTTTGAAGTCCAAACTGTCTATATCTTGGTTCCCCAACTCCCCCTCACACCCTTTATGCAGATATTCTAATATGAATTGGCTGTGCAACATTAATGGTAGCCACACTCCATTTTTCATGGAGATTCTGAAAAAATATGATAATGCAGTGGTGCTGCTTAATGACCTGCTCTATAAACATTAACCTTGATTCTTTTGAGATGTTGCAGATGAAATAGATGTCTAAAGGAAAATTCCAGAATTAGAATGACTATTAAAAATATTGGCTAGAAACCATTAGTACTCAAGAGTGGATACTAGTACCTTTGGCAGAAAACAAACGTTCATCTTATGCACATGTAAAAACTGTTTTTTTCCAACAGTGTCTGAAACTTTAAGTTTCTCTAAAAGATGCTACTTTGTTCTTCTGGCTCTATGTGCAGTGCAGTTCATTAGCACATTAACTGTTCATTTGTTTTTCTTGATTAGGAACTGAGTAGAAGTCAACATATAAAATATCTATCTTTTTACATTGAATGGGATTTTCTATTAAAAAAGGGCTCAAGGAAACAAGTCTAACAGATTAACACATGGGAATATAAATATGTATTTTTTTAAAGATTTTATTTATTTATTTGACAGACAGAGATCACAAGTAGGCAGAGAAGCAGGCAGAGAGAGAGGAGGAAGCAGGCTTCCTGCTGAGCAGAGAGCCTGATGTGGGGCTTGATCCCAGGACCCTGGGACCATGACCTGAGCCGAAGGCAGAGGCTTTAACCCACTGAGCCACCCAGGCACCCCTAAATATGTATTTTTAATGATTGAATTTTTTTAATTTTTATTTTTTTAAGATTTATTTATTGGACAGAGAGAGATCACAAGCAGGCAGAGAGGCAGGCAGAGAGAGAGAGGGGGAAGCAGGCTCCCCGCTGAGTAGAGAGCCCAATGCGGGGCTCGATCTCAGGACCCCGAGACCGTGACTGAGCTGAAGGCAGAGGCTTAACCCACTGAGCCACTCAGGCACCCCAATGATTGACATTTTTATTATAATGGAACAAAAATACTGGTGGGTGAGCATTCGAGTTCATTAGTACATGGATAATGCCTAAACCTCTCAAAGTATAAAAGCATTAAAAGGACATGATATAGATAAATAGGGTGACAGAGAGGAGTGATTAAGAGTGCATACCAAATGAGGTTACATCCATTTGGATCATGATTGTTATTTGTAGATTGTTTGGGAAAACCTCTTGATATCTTTGTGCATTGTTTTGTTATTGTTAATTAGGGATAATTAATAGTACCTGTTTCATAAGATTGCTTTGAGAGTTAATGTAAAGTGCTTAGAACAGCTCCTGGTGTATAATAGGCAATGGTGTGATGGTAAATGGTTGACAAGTGGTTCTCCAAAATGGAAGTTCTAATTTACAGTGTTGGACAATTTCTGTGGAATAAATACTCCCATCACGGTGCAAATACCCTCAATATGATACCACAGGATGCTCAGTTGAAAGGAGATGTGCATAACTGGCACTCATTAGCCTATGTGAGTCATCTCCAACATACCATTGACAGTAAGCATAAATAAATCTTAATTGTTGTTGTTTTTATATTAAAATAGTAGAAGATACTTATAGACTTTTAACCCAATTGGTTGTGCCCTTTATCGTGACCTTTTATTGTGATGTCATATTTATAGCTTATTATTTACTACATAAAATCCAACATGAAATACACATTTGCTTTAGTTTCCCTGGTAGGATTAGTTCGTGTTCTAACTTTAAATTTTCCATTTTGTATTTACTAGCTTGCAAGACACCCCTTAATTTATATTACGATATGTACATAACATTTGCATCTCCCAGGTTCAGTGTGTTTACATTTTTGACTGTGAAGTTTTCTCTGCTCTGGAGTTTTGCTTTTTATTTATGTTCTCATTGCCAGGCATAATCAGTTTTGAAAAGAAAAAAGAGAGAGAAAAGATCACTTGTTAAGGTAATGCCTTCCAAGTGAGGAAGTAACTGCCCATTTATCAGGCTTTGAGTTCTCAATAGACCTCCCATGGTAATCCTCCTTGCAAGCATCTATGTACCAATCTCAGGCAATTATAAAGCTCAGTCCTTCTTTCTAGGCCAGGATTTTGAGAATGAAGTAATAGCATCTGCAATTAGTAATAAAGGAGACTGAGAGCTTGTCTTCCAGAGTGACAGAAATTATTTTTAAGTTTAAAAATGCAGCCTAGGGGCACCTGGGTGGCTCAGTGGGTTAAGCTGCTGCCTTCGGCTCAGGTCATGATCTCAGGGTCCTGGGATCGAGTCCCGCATCGGGCTCTCTGCTCAGCAGGGAGCCCACTCCCCTCTCTCTCTCTCTCTCTCTGCCTGCCTCTCTGCCTACTTGTGATCTCTCTCTGTCAAATCAATAAATAAAATCTTTAAAAAAAAAATGCAGCCTAATTAGTATACCAGGTCAGAACAGATATCTATATAAAGAGGGGTCAAAGTATGCGTATCAAAATTTAACTTAAGTACTAACAAAAGAAAACACCTTTATGCTGAGATTTGACAGAATGTTATACAAATTCATAACAAAGCTCCTCATGATAGAACTGTACCAATTTTTCTGCTGAACAGTTAGAACAAATAATTTATTTGGAGACTAATATTGTAAATATGAAAATACATCACCGACTCCTCTCTGGAATTTAGATATACACAGCTGGCTATCTTGGCTTGCTTCCCAGTTGGAACCAGGAGGTGTATATTACTCAAGGTGGACTTTTATGATTTTAAAAAGAAACTATAGTTCAATTAAGTGAAGAGTCTCCCTAGTAGATCTTGGAAGATGGTTTAGAAGAGTTTGGGAAAAGCAGGCCATTTTGCTTTCATGAGTCACTTGCACTTTATCCTCAGAAACTTAGAGGGGGTTGCTTTAGAGACGTCTGTACCCGTCTAAAGTGATAGGGGCCAGAACACAGCTATTATAAGTTTTATTTTTAAGATGTTATTAATAGTATTAGTGGCAATTATGTGCCTAGCACTTACCTAAACTATTAAGTGCCAAGCACTTGTTCAAACTACTTAGCTGCACAACAACCCTGTCAGGTAGATTATTATTATATCAAGTTTGCCAATGAGTAAATCAAGGATTAAAAAACACTATTTTGCCAAAAGTTATCGTTACTAATGAGAAAACCTACTTTTCAAACTTCAGTCTCTGCTTCCATAACTATTTTTTTACCTACCCGTTAGTACTGCACAAATATCAAAAGACAGTTTGACATTAAATCCAATTTTCACCAGTTACCCTCAGGCGATTATTTATTCACTGCTCAGCTCCTTTAAAAGTACCTTATTTAAACCTATGATACAGCACTCTATTTAATTCCAACTTTTAGAAAGCAAGTTCAAAAAGCATTTTTGTACGAGGTAGGACAGATAATACATATGATAAGCACTATATAACAATTCCAAAGTTTCAGAGCTGAAAACATAGAACAGAATAGTAAAAAGGTTTTCCTGTTTTGATAAATCACACTAACATTGTGCATCAGAGCAAAGATTTGACAGGTCCTGGTAAAAAATTCTTGGCAGTTGTACTTTGTTGAGGTAGAGATTTAAATGGTTTTCATAATTGCAGTGATTCTTACCGAAGACAATAGTTTAAAAACAAATATAACTTTGGACATTATTGGAGAGGCTTAAAAACCCCGAAGGATGTAACTAAAACTTTCCTTGCTAATAATCAATAAATCTGATGGCAGGCTGAATGAATACAGTCTTAGATTTCTTTTTCTTTAAATCTTACTATTCATACTTGCTTACTTTTTTAAAAAAATATTTATTTTTTAGAAAGAGAGAGAGAACATGAGCTGGGGAAGGGGCAGAGGAGAAGGAGAGAGAATCTCAAGCAGACTCCTCCAGTGAGCTTGGAGCCTGATGTGGGGCTCTGTCTCAGGACCCCAAGATCATGACCTGAGCCAAAATCAAAATTCGATGCTCAACTGATGAAGCCATCCAGCCACGTCTCCCCTCTTTATTTTTAAAGATTTATTTATTAATTTTACAGAAAAAGGCTGACTTTTATTTTATTTTATTTTTTCCTCCTGAGTTTAGGCCTCTGAACCCTAGCTAATTTGAAAGGAGAATTATCCATTTCTGAGATGCTGATAGGAATCTTCTTTTTTTCTTTTAATTTATTGTAATTCAATTAATTAACATATAGCATATTATTAGTTTCAGAGGTAGAGTTCAGTGATTTATCAGTCTTATGTAACACCCAGTGCTCATTATATCACATGCCCTTCTTAATGTCCATCAGCCCCTTACCCCATCCCACCACCCCTACCCCTCTCCAGCAACCCTCATTTTGTTTCCTGTAATTTAGACTCTCTTATGGTTTGTCTCCCTCTCTAACTTCATCTTACTTATTTTTCCCTTCCTGCCCTAATGCTTCTCTGTTTTTTTTTTAATTCCACAAACAAAAAGATGTGGTATGTATATGTGTGTGTGTGTGTGTGTATATACACACACACATATATATACACACATATATATATGTGTGTGTATATATATATACACACATCACACACACATATGCACAATGGAATATTACTCAGCCATCAAAAAAATTAAACCTGCTATTTGCAATGACATGGATAGAACTAGAAGCTATGCTAAGCAAAATAAGTCAATCAGAGAGAGATAATTATCATATGATTTCACTCATGTGGAATTTAAGAAAGAAAACAGATGGACATATAGGAAGGGGGAAAAAAGGAGAGAGGGAAATAAACCATTAGGGATTCCTAACAATAGATAACAACTGGGTTGTTGGAGGAGGGTGGGGGTGGAATAGATGGGTGATGGGTATTAAAAGAGGACATTTGTGATGAACAATGGATATTGTATGTAAATGATAAATCACTGAATTCTCCAGAAATCAATATTTTGCTCTATGTTTATTAAAATTTAAATTAAAAATAAAATGACAGCTCTGTTCAAGCATGAGGTCAGTCTGGGCCTTGTTTATGTTTCAGTGGTAAAACACAGGAGTAAACTCAGTAGCTCCCACAAAACAATACTAAAATATAGTTCAGGTATAAGATGCCCTATTATCATTAGAGTGCAGCCATCTATCGCCTAAGCATCTCCCTGACAGCAGATTTATTAGCCATTGAATCATTTAATCATTAACTCACTTACTCCTTTAATAATTAATGAATTCTTGTTCTCTGATGTTATTGAGAATTTCCTAATATTCATTGCTGAATAAATATTGACATTTGCTATGAACATCTAATTATTTTCTCCCATTGCTCCCTCCAAGAAATTTCCATGGCAAACTTCTTAAAATGTTCTTTAAAAAGTCTCTATCCAGTGTCCATAATAGCCAAACTGCAGAAGAAGCAGAGGTGTCCTTCAACAGATGAATAGATAAGGAAGATGTGGTTTATATTACTCAAGCTATCAGAAATGATGAATACCTACAATTTGCATCATCATGGATAGAACTGGAGGGGATAATGCTAAGTGAAATAAATCCAGCAGAGAAGGACAATGATCAAATGATTTCACTCATATGTGGAACATAAGGAATAGCACAGAGGACCGCAAGGGAAGGGAGGGAAAACTGAATGGGAAGAAATTAGAGGGAGACAAAGTATGAGAGACTCTGGGAAAAAAAACCGAGGGTTACAGAAGGGAGGGTGTGGGGGGATGGAGTAATTAGGTGATGGGTATTAAGGAGGGCACATGTTGTTATGAGCACTTGGTGTTATACGCAACTAATGAATCATTGAACACTACATCCAAAACTAATGATGTACTATATGTTGGTTAACTGAGCATAACAATAATAAAGTCTCTATCAAAGAAGAATACAAATTTTATTTTAAAAACATTTTTCCCCCCAAACTGGACAGCAACATGCAAAAGAATGAAACTGGAAAACTTTCTTATGCCACATACAAAAATAAGTTCAAAATGGATTAAATACCTAAATGTGAAACCTGAAACCATAAAAACCGTGGAAGGCAGCATAGGCAGCAACTTCTTTGACACTTGCCATAGCAACTCCTTCCTCAGTGTCTCCTGAGGCAAGGAGTAAACATTAAAACAAAAAACAAAAGCAAAAATAAACTATTGGGAATGCATTACAATAAAAAGCTTCTGCACAGAGAAGGAAACAATCATTAAAACTAAAAGGCAATCTACTGCAGGAGAAAATAATTGCAAATGACATATCCAATAGGATATCCAAAATATGTAAAGAATTTACAAAGCTCAACACCAAAACCACAAATAATCCAATTAAAAAGAGGACAGAAGACATCAACAGATGGTTCTCCAAAGAAGATATATGTATGGCTAATAGACACATGAAAATATGGTTATCAATCATTTTCCATTAGGAAAATGCAAATCAAAAGTACAATGTGATAATCACCTGGCACCTATCAGAATATCTAAAACCAACAACACAAAAAACAACAGTTGTTGGCAAGGGTGTGAAGAAAAAGGGACCCTCTTGCACTGTTGGTGAAAATGCAAACTGATGCAGGCACGGTGGAAAGCAGTATGGAGGTTCCTCAAGAAGTTAAAAAGAGAACTACCCTATGATTCAGCAATCACACTACTAGGTATTAGCCCAAAGGATACAAAATACTGATTCAAAGGGATGCATGCACCCCAGTGTTTATAGCAGCACTATTTACAACAGCCAAAATATGGAAGCAGTACAAACGTTCATTGATTAATGAACAGATAAAGAAAATGTGGTATATTTTTATGATGGAATTTTATTCAGTCATAAAAACAATGAAATCTTGCTATTTGCAATAGTGTGGATAGAGTATAATGCTAAGCAAAGTAAGTCAGGGAAAGCTAAGTACCATGTGATTTCACTCCTATGTGGAGTTTAAGAAACAAAACAAATAAGCTAAGGGAAGAAAATGAGATAGAGACAAAGGAAGAAACAGACTTTTTAACTATAGAGAACAAAGTGATGGTTATCAGAAGGGAGGTAAGTGGGGAATGGGTTAAGTAGGTGATAAAGATTAAGGAGTACACTTGTCATGGTGAGCACAGGGTCACTGCATGGAACTACTGAATTACTAAGTTGTATACCTGAAACTAATATAATACTGTATGTTAACTAACTAGAATTAAAATAAAAACTTAAACCAAAAAAAGCACTTTTTTCCCAAAGACTAAAAGAGCATGTCCATTTCTCATTATTGTTTTGTCTTAGGAAATAAGGAACTATGGGGAAAATAAAGGGGTAATCACATACTAGAAATCAAATGAGGATCTGTTAAAATGAACTATATTAAAAAATGAAGATATTATGGTTAAACAATAAGGAAACTGTTGGTCATAATTTCCAAACTGTGAAGGACTTCTCAAAGTATAAAAACATAGCTTAAAGTAAAATAAAACAAAAAACAGAAAGTAAAACAAAATATAGGCGATAACAGATAACTAGATAAAAACAAAAAAACAAAACAAAAGCTACTTTCTTGATGATGATTACAAAAAAGTCATGCCTGGAATTGTATTAAAAGAAAATAATACATAAAAACAGATTAAATGTCCAACATTGGATACAGGTTAGAAAATATACAATGCACACTACACACTCATTAAAAGGGTTGTTGAGTATCTGTGTGTCCTGTCATGGTCAAGCTAGCTTCTATATATTGTTGAATAAAAAGCAAAAACAAACAAAAAAGTTAGAAAACAACTTATTTTTTTTTTTTTTTTTTTTTTTTTCCCCCAATTTATTTATTTTCAGAAAAACAGTATTCATTATTTTTTCACCACACCCAGTGCTCCATGCAAGCTGTGCCCTCTATAATACCCACCACCTGGTACCCCAACCTCCCACCCCCCCGCCACTTCAAACCCCTCAGACTACAACTTATTTAGCATGGTTTCACTCATGCAAAATTAATTATATAGGAGGTACAAATTTCAAAGTCAAAAACTCAAGTTATGCAGGCAACACTTTTTATTTCTAACTTCATTTTCAAAGCCTCATTTCCTTTTAACAGTGGAAAATTTAAATTTACCAACTCATGTTAAACTGGTACTTTTAATTTAAAATGATTTTGGCTGATACATATTCAATTACTTCAGCATTCTAAAATGCAAATAATTCCTCCTTCCCCTTTCCCACGCACCACTCCATCTTTCTCTTCCCTTCCGTGGTATGACAGGTGACATAAGCTCTTTGAGAACTTCTGTCATTCTGATCTCAGAGGGAGTTGTCTTGGTCATGTGAATGGGCATCTGTCCAGGATGGATTCTACTGATATGTACAGATCACATCAGTCTTCCCCATTCCACAAATTCTCCTGCCTTACCACCTTCTGCCTTCTAGGCACATTTCCATATAGTTCACTCTGCTCCCTTCTCATTCTTTAATGAAACCTCTCTAGGACCGTCTGTGGGATATCCGCCATTTTCTACAAGCTCTCTCAGAGGCAAATGATATTCTTGGATTACCCCCTATATGAAGGGTGAAGACTAAAGAGCTCTTGAAGTACCTTTCAAGCTCACTGACAAGATACTTCATGTCATCATTGCTACTAGTTATCAGGCTGAATGCAAAGATTTTGCACAAGGTTGCAGGTTCCTCTAGTTTTATGAAGGGAAGCTAGATAATGGTTTCTCTGCTATGGGATCTCCCTTCACTCCTATCACCCTGAACATCTTCCCCATAGTATTCAGCTGTGACTGGAAAGGTTTCTGGGTCTTTGCTCAGGAAACTACCATCATATGAATTTTCTGCTTCTTCTATAGCTGTTGCCTTTCTGTCCTACAGGACAGGATAGAGTTTTTAAATTATCAGACTTTTTTTTTCTTTAATTGGTGGGTTTATTTCTTCACATTCAATATCCAACTTCTTTACATTAAAAAAATCTTTTTCTCTCAAAAATTCTGTATTTTGTAAATGAAAAAGCATCTTATCTTACTAAGGCCAGCCGGTTTGTTTGCACTCATGCTCTGTCTCTCTCTTTCTTTAACACACACATCTTGGTGTATATATACATAAGAAGTTGTCCATAAGAAATACAAAGTGCTTTTCTTGGGTATCACTGGGAGTTTGGGAATTTAGGTAATTTTTTTTTTCATTGCTTTCTTTCTCTCTCTCTTTTTTTTTTTAAGATTTTATTGATTTGACAGAGCAAGAAAATAGAAGCAGGAGTAACAAGAGAGGGAGAGGGAGAAGTAGGCTCTCTGCTGAGTAGGAATCTAATGTGGGCTCCATCCCAGGACTTTGGGATTATGATCTGAGCTGAAGTGTGATGCTTAACTGACTGAGCTACCCAGGTCTCCCAATATTTTTCATTTCTTATGTCTTTTTCTATAGTCTAAATTTTTTATAGTGAGTGCATTTATTATAATTTTTTATAGATTTTTCTTTCACAATATTTTCTCTTTCAAATAATCAGATAGCCTGGGTGTCCAGGATGAGAAGCTAGTCTGTAAGTAATATTCAGAACTCTTCTAGGAAGCCAGCATGTCAAGATGTGTGATGTCACCAGTTCAAGTGTACATAAAAGTATGTCTCAAAAATATCATCCTTTTTGTATCTACTTCCCATACACCAAAAGACAATTTATCTAATTCATCTCCTACATCCAGCTAAAAATTCTGTATGCTACTGAGATTTGAAATCTCACTCAGCTAAAACCTCATCCACAGGATCTTTATGGATTACCAATTCATATTATTGAATTCCAGGAAGTCACAGATCACAGGGATTACAGGCCAAAAAGCAAAAAACAAAAAACAAAACAAACAAACAAACAAAAAAAACAAAAAAACCCAAACAGCCACAGATGTAGCCACAGATGTAGATATATATCAGTGCATAATTTGCACTATAGTTGTGTGTCCTTGGGCAAGGTACTTAGCTTTTAAGTTAGGTTCCTCATCTGTGATATAGAGTAAATACTAGTACATTATCCAAATGATTATGAAAATCAGTGCATAAAGTAGAGGCAAAACACTATGCAGAAAATAGAACATTTTCAATAGAAGTTAGCTATTAGGATGAAAACTCAGAATATTACAACCACCTGATCCTACCAAATTTCCTCTGAATATTATTATTTTGCTACTTTTTACCAGGTTGTGATCTTTCCTAACAATAGCAAAGGTACTTTAGTGCTCTCTCTCTGCAGGAAGCTCCTGAAATAAGTAATTAATATTGCCTCGACAGGCAGACCAAACTCAGTTCTGTAACTGACCAGTGGTATAAATTAGAGCAAATTACTCAGCATATTTGAAATTTACAAGCAGAATGGGAATGTTGTCCCCTGTATTTGAAGGCTGTTATACCAGAAATAACCTATAAATAATACTTAGTACAATACTAACATATAGAAAATATACCATATGTGACAGTCATTTCTTAGCAGTATGAAATGTTGGTCTCTCTTAGTTCTCTGACCTTAACATTTTTCTTTATAAATTATCTAGCTATTACAGTAAAGAAAAATCCTTTTTGTGCTTTTTCAATAATACCAGAGAAATATATTTCCCATCTAAAAACTGACAACTAGGGATAAAACAAATCAAAAAGTCTAAAAACCAATGAAATATGAGACACTAAGTAATTGCTATAAGTTAATACTCACTGAAAAATCACATTCATTGCTTTAAAAAATGTTCAAATAAGGGGAATCTGTGTGGTTTGGTTGGTTAAGCATCAGCCTTCAGCTTGGGTCATGATCCAAGGGTCCAGAGACTGATCCCCGGGTTGGGTTCCCTAATCAGCAGGGAGCCTGCTTTTCCTTCTCCCTTTGCCCCTACCTCCTGCTTGTGCTATCACATTGTCCCTCTCTCTCAAATAAACAAATAAATACAATCTAAAAAAAATTCAAAGAAAATGATGTTTTATGTTAAGTGCTTAATAGTATTTTTCTTGGCTTTTAAGATAGCATTAAATAGAAGCTCTTCATTATTTCCATCTCAATAATAAGATTGTCAACTTTCTACAGCATGATGAGATTATCCTAATGTAGCAAAGAATGTAAGGAATCATTTTTTCCCACCTTTTCTAGATGAACATTACCATGTAAAATCAACATAACAATGAAACAATTGTGTTTTTAAGATCACTAAGTAAGTCATTATTTCAATCAATGCTCAATGTGTTTTATGAATATACTTTATGTAGACTGGCAGCCTCCAAGAGCAGCTTAGCACAACCAGCCAGTTCAATCCTTTTTTAAGGCAGCTATATATTTTCTCTAATACAATATGACTGTTTCAGCCTTTTAATTTAAACCCAATCTTGGTTTTAATGAAGGATTATTCTGGCAGGAAACCAAACTGGATTTTTAGTGTGTGTTTTAATGTGTCTATTCTCTGTCTTCAATTAGAAATATAGTAGTTGTGGCCCCAAAAAGGGTACATATTCCATTTTATATTTTTCTCTTTTTAATACTTAGGCTTATTGGAAAATATTGGTAAAAATATTCAACATTGGAAAGTATCATCTAATTCACTTATATGAAAGGTAGAAAATTTAACAATTTAGATTATGTTTTTATTTTCCACTGA
Source organism: Neogale vison (assembly GCF_020171115.1). Taxonomy (NCBI): domain Eukaryota; kingdom Metazoa; phylum Chordata; class Mammalia; order Carnivora; family Mustelidae; genus Neogale; species Neogale vison. Next base: position 195,902,802 of record NC_058091.1, on the reverse strand, counting down.
AGATGAGTATCTAAAATAGGGTTGGCAATTCTATAATCCTGCAAATGCCAGATAGTTAATACTTTGGCTTGGTGAGCTATAAGTTTTCTGTCCCATCTACTCAGCTCTGCCATAGCCATGTGAAAGCAGCAATAGACAATATGTAAATGAATGGGCATGCCTGTGCTCCAATCAAATTTTATTTACAAAAAAAAAAAAAAAAGGATACCAGACTTGGGGTATAGTTTGTAGACCTGTGATGTAGAAGATGTACCATAATCAAAATATAAAAAAATACAATTCTCTGTACAGAATATACTGTAGAATTCAAGATTTAATCATACTAAGCAATCAATAACTTCCAATTCCATATGGAATTGAATCTTGGATATTCCATATCCAGGATTCAGTGTGAGATGCTCTGAAGGTACAACAGCAATGGAAGAACAAATTCTTATCCTCAGGAAGCTGATAATTTTCCTGTGAAGCCAAGAGTTGAACAGAACAAAATAACAGCGTTACTAGACATTATGCAATGAAGGGTCAGATGGATAGCCTTAAAATAAGCTCAGGACTTGCAGGACTCCACTGGGGATATACATTTATTCAATACATTTCAACTAAATAAAATTAAGAGTGAATAATGGTATTATTTCTAGAAAAATGGATACTTTATTAGTTAACTTGATGTGCAGAATTACCTAATATATACGTAGTATATATATATCGATCCCATTTACAGTTGCACCCAAAACCATAAGATAACTTGGAATAAACTTAACCAAAGAAGTAAAGGATCTGTATTCTGAAAACTATAGAATGCTCATAAAAGATTGAGGAAGACACAAAGAAGTGGGGAAATATTCAATGCCCATGGTTTGGAAGAACCAATACAATCTTGTTAAAATGTCTGTTCTACCTAGAGCAGTCTATACATTCAATGCAATCCCTATCAAAATACCATCAACTTTTTTCACAGAAGTGGAACAAAGAATCCTAAAATTTGTATGGAACCATAAAAGACCCCAAATAACCAAAGGAATGTGAAAAAGAAAACTGAAGGTGGTAGCATCACAATTCCAGACTTTAATCTCTATTACAAAACTTTAATCATCAAGACAGTATGGTACTGGCAACAGACATACATAGATCAATGGAATAGAATAAAGAACCCAGTAATGAACCTCCAACTCAATGGTTAACTTACACAAAAATATACTCAAAATGGCTGAAAGACCTAAATGTGAGACAAGACTCCATCAAAATCCTAGAAGAGAATACAGGAAGCAACTTCTGTGACCTAGACCTCAACAACAATACACACACATACACATACATATAAATACACACACCACAACCTCTTTTTCCATTCTTCTGTTGCACATCTGCACTCTTTCCATAGTTTGGCTACTGTGGACATTGCTGCTATGAACACTGGGGTACAGGTGCTCCTTCAAATCACTACATTTATATCTTTGGGATAAATACCCAGTTGTGCATTTGCTGGGTCATACCATAGCTCTATTTTCAACTTTCTGAGGAACTTCCATATTGTTTTCCAGAGTGACTGTACCAGCTTGCATTCCCACCAGATGTATAAGAGGGTTCCCCTTTCTCTGCATGCTTGCCAACATCTGTCATTTCCTGACTTGTTAATTTTAGTCATTCTGTGTGAGGTAGTATCTCACTGTAGTTTTGATTTGTATTTCCCTGATATTTCCCTGATGATGAGCGACAAGGAACATTTTTCATGTATCTGTTGGCCATTTGTATGTCTTCTTTGGAGAAATGTCTATTCATGTCTCCTGCCCATTTTTTAACTGGATTGTTATTTTGGGTGTAGAATTTGATACGTTCTTTATAGGTTTTGGGTAGAAACCCTTTATCAGATACATCACTTGCAAATATTTTCTCTCATTCCATAGGCTGTCATTTCGTTCTGTTAATTGTTTCCTTCACTGTGCAGAAGCTTTTTATCTTGAGGAAGTACCAATAGTTCATTTTTGCTTTTGTTTCCCTTGCCTCCAGTGACGTGTCTAGTAAGAAGTTGCTGCAGCCAGGGTCAAAGAGGTTGCTGCCTATACTTTTCTAGGATTTTGATGTTTCTCTCTCAAATTTAGGTCTTTCATCTATTTTGAATCCATTTTTGTGTATGGTGTAAGAAAGTGTCCTACTTTCATTCTTTTGCCTGTTGCTGATCAGTTCCTCAACACCATTTGTTGAAGAGACTTTTTTCCATTGGTTGTTCTTACCTGCCTTGTCAAAGATTAGTTGACCATAGAGTTGAGTGAGGGTCCACTTTTGGCTTCTCTGTTCTGTTCCATTGATCTATGTATTTGGTTTTGTGCCAGTACCATCCTGTCTTGGTAACTGCAACTTTGTAATCTGGCCTGAAATCTGGCATGGTGATGCCTTCAGGTTTTTTTTTTTTTTTTTTTTTTTTTTAGTTGAAGTTAATTTATTTTTTTATTTTTTATTTATTTATTTTTCTTCCAATTTATTTATTTTCAGAAAAACAGTATTCATTTTTTTTTCACCACACCCAGTGCTCCATGCAAGCCGTGCCCTCCATAATACCCACCACCTGGTACCCCAACCTCCCACCCCCCCGACACTTCAAACCCCTCAGATTGTTTTTCAGAGTCCATAGTCTCTCATGGTTCATCTCCCCTTCCAATTTACCCAAAAGCACATATCCTTCCCAATGTCCATAACCCTACCCCCCTTCTCCCAACCCCCGTCCCCCCAGCAACCCACAGTTTGTTTTGTGAGATTAAGAGTCACTTATGGTTTGTCTCCCTCCCTATCCCATCTTGTTTCATGGATTCTTCTCCTACCCACTTAAGCCCCCATGTTGCATCACCACTCCCTCATATCAGGGAGATCATATGATAGTTGTCTTTCTCCGCTTGACTTATTTCGCTAAGCATGATACGCTCTAGTTCCATCCATGTTGTCGCAAATGGCAAGATTTCATTTCTTTTGATGGCTGCATAGTATTCCATTGTGTATATATACCACATCTTCACATTTAATTCAATCCTAATCAAAATCCATCAGCATTTTTCAAAGAACTAGAAAAAAAATCCTAAAATTTTTATGGAACCACAAAAGACACTGAATAGCCAAAACAATTCTGAAAAAGCAAGCAAGTAAACAAACAAACAAAACCTGCCTTCAGGTTGCTTGCTTTTTCAGAATTGTTTTGGCTATTCAGTGTCTTTTGTGGTTCCATAAAAATTTTAGGATTTTTTTTCTAGTTCTTTGAAAAATGCTGATGGATTTTGATTAGGATTGAATTAAATGTGTGGATTGCTTTAGGTAGTATAGGCATGTTAACAGTGTTTGGTGTTCCAGTGCATGAGCATGGAATGCTTTTCCATTTCTTTGTGTCCCTTTTAATTTATTTCATAAGAGTTCTACAGTTTTTTGAGTACAGATCTTTTACCTCTTTAGTTAGGTTTATTCCTAGGTATCTTATTTTTGGTGTGATTGCAAATGGAATCAATTCCTTGATTTCTTTTTCTGCTGCATCACTATTGGTATATCGAAATGCAACAGATTTATGCACATTGGTTTTATATCTTACAACTTTGCTGGATTTATGTATTCTAGCAATTTTTTTGTGGAGTCTTTCAGGTTTCTATATCAAGTGTCATGTTGTTAAAAGGACTGTCATTTTAAATAAACTTTGAGTTACCAAGGTAGAAGGGACAGGTAAAAGTTGCAGCACTAGAGGAACATAGAGGAAAATAGAAACTTGAAGGGATCTCAGCTGTATAAGAATATGAATCATTCATGGTTGTTTATAAAGAAATACATTTTATTTTTTACACATGGGTAGCACTTTGAAAGTAGAGAAGAGGAATTCTTTATAAAGAGAATGGCACCAAGAAGGACAAAAAGTGGGGAAGAGTTGGAAGTATTAAGGGAAGAGGGGAGCGTTGAATGCTTGAAGAGAAGTACTAGCTACTGTGATTGGAAAGAGACTGGCTTGAGGGCACCTTTAGGAAGAGTAACCTTTAATTATAGGTAAGTGATTCCACAACTGAGCTGTTGAATATGGTATCTCATAGTCACATAAAAAGAAGCCATAAGTACAAGCCATAAGCTTATGGCCACATAATAATGTGGCCATAAGCCACATCAAATTTTGAAGACTTACTATGAAAAAATGTACAATATCTTATTAATAATTTTTTACTAATGACATGTTACAATGATAATATTTTAGATGCATTAAGGAAAACATGCTATCTATATATTATACATTGTAAAAACTCACTTGTTTCTCTTTGATGTGGCTAGTAGAATATTTAAAATTACATACTTTACTCATGTATGTGACTTGTATTTGTGACACTTATATTTCAATTGGGTGGTGCTAGTCTAGATTTTCATCTGAAAATAATGACTACTTGGATAGTTAAGGAGCTATTAGTAAAGGTTTAGACTTACTAGGTTTGGGGGGGACATTGGTTTAGCTACTCTGCAGGGTAAATAGAGAGTGAAAAATGTAGGATTGCAGCTCAGAGAACAGAAACTAGAGACATCTCATGGAGTTATTCACATAGAAATGTTCGTGAGACTAAGTTGTGAAGGAATGAACACGAGTAATATCTCCTAGGGAAGAAGTGTCTACAGAGGAGAGATAGGAGCAGAGAACAAACCTGAGCAATGTCTGGTTGAGCACAATTCTTGCCTTTGAATTTTAAACATTTTGAGATATAATTTCTAGAAAAGTATTGGCAGAAACAAAAAAACTCAAACCACCACCACCAACCTTTTACCTTACTACATGAATGCTGCATTCAAGATCATTTTTAAGAGGGGGATTCAGAAGGCTGAGTGGTTCAGTGATTTTTCTTCCCTTGTATGTATGCGTACTAAAGAATTTAAGCCATAGTTAATCAAGGGAAGATATTTTGCAAGATGGAAGGTTACACATAAGAAATGTAAAATCACAAAAGTACAAATATGAAAGGTTTCTATATGGCTTGCCATGTCTAAATATGCTATATGTGGTAGAATGCAATATTGTTTAAAAAAAGGAAATATTTTCACTCATATTTTTTTCCTCCCCACAAAAGGGGAGCATATGAAATTCTGACAGGCTGTGAAATCTCCACCTCAAATCAAAGGATGATTTGCTAGGTCTTCCATTTTCAGGTATTGATGACTTTTGTCCACTGTTTATGTTAATGGAAGAATGAACAGTTGAGCTTCATTTCTTAAGAATGACTGAGATCTTGAAACTTTCTACAGTTTCACCTGTGATTACAGTGATGAAAGGGCTCACATCATAGGGAGCTTGTGCCCAAGCTGACTCCAAACAAAGCCAGAACTGTACCCAGAGCCAGGATATACTATTCAATGAAAAGGAAAGACCAACCACATGGTGGTTGTGGTGCTGGAAATATCACTGCAAAGGCTACCTGTGTAATTGGACAGATTGGGAGATGTGGAGATGTTATATTTGAAAATACAAAAGAATATAAAGCAGGCCATGAAACCCTAGCTTGGATTTATCCTCTTTACAAACTGTGGAATAGGAAACACATTTGTAATTTAATCAAGTAATAAATGCAAGACACACATTTCCAGAGATTAGTCTAGATGTTGAATAGTTAACCCATCAGGAAGGTACTAGTGCTTTTAAGATCCATAAATTTGATCAGATTAAGGTAGTCATTCAAATTTACCTTCTAATATCAGAGGAGAACACTGTGTGAAAACCCTTTGAACTAGGGGCAAATTAGCCCCTTTGTGATTTTGGCCTGAGTTTTCAAGGATCTACTAAGAATCACTCATAAAACTTGTTCAAATGCACATTCCTGGGTTTCAGAGTTAACAGATCTTTAATAATAGTAACCAGATTTTTGCCTTTTTTAAACCTTCATACTAAGTTGCTTTGATGCAGAAATATTTGGATCATAGCTTTTATTGTTTTGTTACTAAATTAAAAATATGATTGAAATATATTTGACATACAATATTAATTTCAGGTGTATACCATACTGATTTGTTGTTTATATACATTATGCCATGCTTATGATACTTGTAGTAACCATCTGTCACCATGTAAAGTTATTACAGTATTATTGACTTATATTCCCTGTGCTCTACTTTTCATCCTTGTGACTTATTCTATGACTGTACATCTGTATCTCTTAATTCCAGCCACCTATTTTGCCCATTCCTCCATCCACCTCCTCTCAGGCAACTAACTGTTCTTTCTATTTATGAGTCAGTTCTGTCTTGTTTATTCATTTGTTTTGTTTTTCTTAGATCGCATATATTAGTGACATCATATATTTATCTTTCTGTCTTACTTCACTTAGCATAATATCCTCTAAGCATTTTATCATGAACAGTGTATCTCATTTTATGACTGATAATATGCCATTGTATGCATAGGTATGTACACATTTTCTTTACCCATTCATGTATCGGTGGGCACTTACTTGTGTCCATATTTTGGCTATTATAAACAGTGCTGCAATAAACATAGGGATGCATATATCTTTTCAAATTAGTAGTTTTACCTTTTTCAGGTAAATAGACAGGAAATTACTGGATCGTATGGTATTTTTATTTTTAATATTTTTTTTACAAAATTATTTATTTTTTTAAATAAACATATAACGTATTTTTATCCCCAGGGGTACAGGTCTGTGAATCGCCAGGTTTACACATTTCACAGCACTTGCCATAGCATATACCCTCCCCAATGTCCATATCCCCACTGCCCTCTCCCGTCCCCTCTCCCCCCAGCAACCCTCAGTCTGTTTTTTGAGATTGAGTCTTTTATGGTTTGTCTCCCTCCCAATCCCATCTTCTTTCATTTTTTCTTTTCCTACCCCCAACCCTCCCCCCACATTGCATCTCCACTTCCTCATATTAGGGAGATCATATAATTGTTACCTTTCTCCGATTGACTTATTTCATTAAGCATAATACCCTCTAGTTCCATTCACATCTTCGCAAATGGCAGGATTTCAGTTCTTTTGATGGCTGCATAGGATTCCACTGTGTATGTATACCACATCTTCTTTATCCATTCATCTGTTAATGGACATCTAGGTTCTTTCCATAGTTTGGCTATTGTGGACATTGCTGCTATAAATATTCAGGTGCACGCGGCCCTTCGGACCACTACATTTGTATCTTTAGGGTAAATACCCAGCAGTGCAATTGCTAGGTCATAGGGTAGCTCTAGTTTCAACTTTTTGAGGAACCTCCATGCTGTTTTCTAGAGCGGTTGCATCAGCTTGCATTCCCACCAACAGTGTAGGAGGGTTCCCCTTTCTCTGCATCCTCGCCAGCATCTGTCATTTCCTGGCTTGTTAATTTTAGCCATTCTGACTGGTGTGAGGTGGTATCGCATTGTGGTTTTGATATGTATTTCCCTGATGCCGAGTGATGTTGGGCACTTTTTCATGTGTCTGTTGGCCATCTGGATGTCTTCTTTGCAGAAATGTCTGTTCATGTCCTCTGCCCATTTCTTGACTGATTATTTGTTCTTTGGGAGTTGAGTTTGATAAGCTCTTTATAGATTTTGCATACTAGCCCTTTATCTGATATGTCATTTGCGAATATCTTCTCCCATTCTGTCAGTTGTCTTTTGGTTTTGTTAACTGTTTTCTTTGCTGTGCAAAAACTTTCGATCTTGATGAAATCCCAATAGTTCATTTTTACCCTTGATTCTATTGTCTTTGGCGATGTTCCTAGGAAGAAGTTGCTGCGGTTGAGGTCAAAGAGGTTGCTGCCTGTGTTCTCCTCAAGGATTTTGATGGATTCCTTTCTCACATTGAGGTCCTTCAAGCATTTTGAGTCTATTTTTGTGTGTGGTATAAGGAAATGGTCCAATTTCATTTTTCTGCACGTGGCTGTCCAATTTTCCTAACACCATTTATTGAAGAGGCTGTCTTTTTTCCATTGGGCATTCTTTCCTGCTTTGTCAAAGATTAGTTAACCATAGAATTGAGGGTCTATTTCTGGGCTCTCTATTCTGTTCCATTGATCTATGTGTCTGTTTTTGTGCCAGTACCATGCTGTCTTGATGATGACAGCTTTGTAATAGAGCTTGAAGTCTGGAATTGTGATGCCACCAACTTTGGCTGTCTTTTTCAATATTCCCTTGCCTATTCGGGGTCTTTTCTCATTCCATATAAATTTTAAGACTGTTTGCTCTATTTCTTTGAAAAAAAATGGATGGGATTTTGACAGGGATTGCATTAAATGTGTAGATTGCTTTAGGTAGAATAGACATTTTCACAATATTTGTTCTTCCAATCCATGAGCATGGAACATTTTTCCATTTTTTTGTGTCTTCCTCAATTTCTTTCATGAGTACTTCATAGTTTTCTGAGTATAGATTCTTTGCCTCGTTGGTTAGGTTTATTCCTAGGTATCTTATGGTTTTGGGTGCAATTGTAAATGGGACTGACTCCTTAATTTCTCTTTCCTCTGTCTTGTTAGTGTAAAGAAATGCAACTTATTTCTGTGCATTGATTTTATATCCTGACACTTTACTGAATTCCTGTACAAGTTCTAGCAGTTTTGGAGTGGAGCCTTTAGGGTTTTCCACATATAGTATCATATCATCTGCAAAGAGTGATAGTTTGACTTCTTCTTTGCTGATTTGGATGCCTTTAATTTCATTTTGTTGTCTGAATGCTGAGACTAGGACTTCTAGTACTATGTTGAACAGCAGTGGTGATAATGGACATCCTTGCTGTGTTCCTCACTTTAGCGGAAAAGCTTTCAGTTTTTCTCCATTGAGAATGATATTTGTGGTGGGTTTTTCATAGATGGCTTTGATAATATTGAGGTATGTGCCCTCTATCCCTACACTTTGAAGAGCTTTAATCAGGAAGGGATGCTGCACTTTGTCAAATGCTTTTTCAGCATCTACTGAGAGTATCCTATGGTTCTTGTTCTTTCTTTTATTAATGTATTGTATCACATTGACTGATTTGCGGATGTTGAACCAACCTTGCAGTCCTGGAAAAATCCCACTTGGTCGTGATGAATAATCCTTTTAATGTACTGTTGGATCCTATTGGCCAGTATTTTGGTGAGAATTTTCACATCTGTGTTCATCAAGGATATCGGTCTGTAATTCTCTTTTTTGGTGGGATCCTTGTCTGGTTTTGGGATCAAGGTGATGTTGGCCTCATAAAATGAGTTTGGAAGTTTTCCTTCCATTTCTACTTTTTGGAACAGTTTCAGGAGAATAGGAATTAATTCTTCTTTAAATGTTTGGTAGAATTCCCCTGGGAAGCCGTCTGGCCCTGGGCTTCTGTTTGTTTGGAGATTTTTGATGACTGTTTCAATCTCCTTACTGGTTATGGGTCTGTTCAGGTTTTCTATTTCTTTTTTTTTTTTTTTTTAATTTTTTTTTTAATTTATTTATCAGAGAGAGAGAGGGAGAGAGCACAGGCAGACAGAATGGCAGGCAGAGGCAGAAGGAGAAGCAGGCTCCCTGCTGAGCAAGGAGCCCGATGTGGGACTTGATCCCAGGACGCTGGGATCATGACCTGAGCCGAAGGCAGCTGCTTAACCAACTGAGCCACCCAGGCGTCCCAGGTTTTCTATTTCTTCCTGGTTCAGTTGTGATAGTTTATATATCTCTAGAAATGTATCCATTTCTTCCAGATTGTTGAATTTGTTGGCATAGAGTTTCTCATAGTATGTTCTTATAATTGTTTGTATTTCTTTGCTGTTGGTTGTGATCTCTCCTCTTTCATTCATGATTTTTTTTATTTGGGTCCTTTCTCTTTTCTTTTTGTTAAGTCTGGCCAGGGGTTTGTCAATCCTATTAATTCTTTCAAAGAACCAGCTCCTAGTTTCGTTGATTTGTTCTACTATTTTTTTTGGTTTCTATTTCATTGATTTCTGATCTGATCTTTATGATTTCTCTTCTCCTGCTGGGTTTGGGGTTTCTTTCTTGTTCTTTCTCCAGCTCCTTTAGGTGAGGGTTAGGTTGTGTACGTGAGACCTTTCTTGTTTCTTGAGAAAGGCTTGTACCGCTATATATTTTCCTCTCAGGACTGCCTTTGTCAGTCCTGAGACAGACAGATTTTGAACCCTTGTTTTTTCATTATCATTTGTTTCCATGAGTTTTTCGATTCTTCTTTAATTTCCTGGTTAACCCATTCATTCTTTAGAAGGATGCTGTTTAGTCTCTATGTATTGTGTTCTTTCCAAATTTCCTCTTGTGATTGAGTTCTAGCTTCAGAGCATTGTGGTCTGAAAATATGCAGGGAATGATCCCAATCTTTTGATAACTGTTGAGACCTGATTTATGACCCAAGATGTGGTCTATTCTGGAGATAGAGAAGAATGTATATTCTGTTGCTTTGGGATGGAATGTTCTGAATATATCTGTGATGTCCATCTGGTCCAGTGTGTCATTTAAGGCCTTTATTTCCTTGTTGATCTTTTGTTTAGATGATCTGTCCATTTCAGTGAGGGTAGTGTTAAAGTCCCTACTGTTATTGTATTATTGTTGATGTATTTCTTTGATTTTGTTATTAATTGGTATATATAGTTGGCTGCTCCCATGTTAGGGGCATAGATATTTAAAGTTGTTATGTCTTCGTGTTGGACAGACCCTTTGAGTATGATATAGTGCCCTTCCTCATCTCTTATTATAGTCTATGGCTTAAAATCTAATTGATCTGCTATAAGGATTGTCACCCCAGCTTTCTTCTGATGTCCATTAGCATGGTACATTGTTTTCTACCCCCTCACTTTAAATCTGGAGGTGTCTTTGGGTCTAAAATGAGTTTCTTGTAGGCAGCATATTAATGGGTTTTGTTTTTTAATCCATTCTGATACCTTGTATCTTTTGATTGGGGGCATTTAGCCCTTTAACATTCAGGGTAACTATTGAGAGATATGAATTTAGTGTCATCGTATTGCTTGTAGGGTGACTGTTACTGTATATTGTCTCTGTTTCTTTCTGATCTACTACTTTTAGGGTCTCTCTTTGCTTAGAGGACTCCTTTCAATATTTCTTGTAGAGCTGGTTTGCTGTTCGCAAATTATTTCAGTTTTTGTTTGTCCTGGAAGCTCTTTATCTCTCCTTTTATTTTCAATGATAGCCTAGCTGGATATAGTATTCTTGGCTGCATGTTTTTCTCATTTAGTGCTCTGAGTATATCATGCCAGTTCTTTCTGGCCTGCCAGGTCTCTGTGGATAGGTCTGCTGCCAATCTAATGTTTTTACCCTTGTATGTTACAGACTTCTTTTCCTGGGCTGTTTTCAGGATTTTCTCTTTATTGCTAAGACTTGTAAATTTTACTATCAGGTGATGAGGTGTGGACCTATTTTTTATTGATTTTGAGGGGGGTTCTTAGCATCTCCTGGATTTTGATGTTTGTTCCCTTTGCCATATTAGGGAAATTCTCTACAATAATTGTCTCCAGTATACCTTCTGCTTCCCTCTCTCTTTCTTCTTCTTCTGGAATCCCAATTATTCTAAAGTTGTGTTGTCTTATGGTGTCACTTATCTCTCGAATTCTCTCCTCGTGGTCCAGTATTTGTTTGTCTCTCTTTTGATCAGCTTCTTTATTCCCTGTCATTTGGTCTTCTATGTCACTATTTCTTTATTCTGCCTCATTTATCCTAGCAGTAAGAGCTTCCATTTTTGATTGCACCTCATTAATAGCTTTTTTGATTTCAACTTGGTTAGATTTTAGTTCTTTTATTTCTCCAGAAAGGGCTTTTATCTCTCTGGAGAGGGTTTCTCTAATATCTTCTATGCCTTTTTCAAGCCCGGCTAGAACCTTGAGAATCGTCATTCTGAACTCTAGATCTGTCATATTAGCAATGTCTGTATTGATTAGGTTCCCAGCCTTCGATACTGCCTCTTGCTCTTTTTTTTGTGGTGAGTTTTTCCACCTTGTCATTTTGTCCAGATAAGATTTGCTTTCTCCAGGGCGCCTGGGTGGCTCAGTGGGTTAAAGCCTCTGTCTTCGGCTCAGGTCATGATCCCAGGGTCCTGGGATCGAGCCCCACATTGGGCTCTCTGCTCAGCAGGGAGCCTGCTTCCCCCTCTCTCTCTCTGCCTGCCTCTCTGCCTACTTGTGATCTCTGTCTGTCAAATAAATAAATAAAATCTTTAAAAAAAAAAAAAGAAGATTTGCTTTCTCCTCCTCTCGAATTCCAATGTTCTCCTTGGTGAGTGAAGTTGGTCTTGGCTGGGTTTCTTGATCTTCTGGGGGAGAGGACTGTTGTAGTGATTCTTTCTTTATTTTTTTTTTTAAGATTTTATTTATTTATTTGACAGAGAGAGATCACAAGCAGGCAGAGAGGCAGGCAGAGAGAGAAGGAAGCAGGCTCCCAGCTGAGTAGAGAGCCGGATGCGGGGCTTGATCCCAGGACCCTGGGATCATGACCTGAGCCGAAGGTGGCGGCTTAACCCACTGAGCCACCCAGGTGCCCCTGTTGTGGTGATTCTTAAGTGTCTTTGCCGCAGGCAGAATTACACCGCCCTCACCAGGGGCTGGGCTAAGTAATCCGCTGGGGTTTGCTTTCCGGAGTTTTTGTTCCCTGAGTGCTTTCTGTGGAGTTCCAGAGGCCAGGAATGAAGATAGTGGCCTCCCAATCTCTGGCCCAGAGGTGCCGAGAGCTCAGGGTCCCATTCCTCAGAGCACCCTCAGAAGAAAAGCGCCCAACCGCCCCTGTCTCCCTGGCCTCTGGTTGCGCTTGGAGGAAAGCACTCAATGCTCAATCGCTTGCACTTGGAGAAAAGCTCCCAGTCGCTTCTGTCTCTGTGGCCTCTGGCCGCGCTCCGAGCTCACCCAGCCTGCGACTGGTTCAAGGTAAGCCCGAGCTGAGAGCTCACTCCTTGGCTTTGTCGCTGTAGCCAGCTTCCCCGCTCTAATACCTGCGAGCTCTGTGACACTGAGACACCCTGGTCCTTCTGTGACCCCGGGGAACCTGGGTTATGCTGCCCCCCACTGACCCCGCGTGGGCTTTTACCCCCGTTTAGCCTCTGGAGCGAAGTCCCTCTGTGGAGCAGACTTTTTTTTTTTTTTTTTTAAAGATTTTATTTATTTATTTGGCAGAGAGAGAGATCACAAGTAGGCAAAGAGAGAGAGGAGGAAGCAGGCCCCCCGCTGAGCAGAGAGCCCGATGTGGGACTCGATCCCAGGACCCTGAGATCATGACCCGAGCGGAAGGCAGTGGCTTAACTCACTGAGCCACCCAGGCGCCCTGGAGACTTTTTTAAGAGTCCTGATTTTGTGCTCAGTTGCTCCGCTGCTTGCCGGGAGCCGGCCCCTCCCCCTGCGGTCTATCTTCCCGTCACTTTGTATTCACTTCTCCACAGGTCCTACCTTTCAGAAAATGATTTTTTTCTGTTTCTAGAATTGTTCCTCTTCTTCTCTTCAATTTCCCATTGGATTTGTAGGTGTTCACAATGATTAGATAAGCTATCTAGCAGATCTCCTGCTACCTGATGTCGTCTCAGCCTGCTACTTCTCTGCCATCTTGACTCCTCCCTATTTTTAATATTTTGAGGAACCTCCATACTGCTTTTCACAATGGCCGCACCAGTTTACATTCCCACCTGAAGTACATGATAATTCCCTTTACTCCAGATAACTGCCGACATTTGTTATTTCTTGTCTTTTTGATAATAGTCATTCTAACAGTTGTAAGGTGATACCTTATTGTGGTTTTGGTTTGCATTTCCCTGATGATTAGCAATGAGAATGTTTTCATGTGTCTATTGGCCATCTACATGCCTTTGGAGAACTGTCTATTCAGGTGTTTTGACCATTTTTTAACTTGGATTTTGTTTTTGTTTTTGCTTTGGTGTTAAGTTGTAGGAGTTCTTTATATAGTTTGGATATTAACCCCTTATCAGATAGATCATTTGCAGATATCTTTTCCCATTCAGTAAGCTTTTTGTTTTTTCGATGGTTTCCTTAACTGTGCAAAAACTTTTTAGTTTGATATAATCCTAATGGTTTATTTTTGTTTTTGTTGCCCTTGCTTGAGGTGACAGATGCAAAAAAATACTAAGGCCAATTTTGGGCCATAACTTTAAGTAAAAACTTTCTATAAACTGAAACGTTACTTTGGATGAGGAATTGACTTTTTAGGATCAACTGATACTTATTAGAAATACATAAACTAAGCATCTCTTGTTGGTTTTGGAAACCATGATTCCACATCAAACCAGCTAGTAATTGAATATTTGAAATCACAAATACTGCATTTATTTATGGATACATATTATCTGTGAAAATCAAAGTATAAATACAGAAAGTGTTTACATGAAACTTTCAGTCTTGTTTTCTATGGTGGTTATTTAAACCTTATAACTTTCTGTAGTTTTACCAATTGTTAAGCTGCTCCATATCCAGAAATATCTAGTGCTCCATTTCTTGTTTTTCTAGTAAGTGGGTTTATAATAAATAGTAAGTGATACAGCTACACAGCTGTGGTTTATAACAAAATATAATTTCTATCACTGATCCCTATCTTGTGTGATTTTATTCACTAAATTACCCATTGTGATGGAAAGGTATTGTGGAATATTAACTAATTTGTACTCTCCTTTCTCCCTACTGCCACATTGCTGTAGTTTCTGAGACTTACCCTCTTTGGCTACTAGATAGTAAACCTTTGTATCCTTTGTTGTACAAGGATCTGCTATCACAGCACAGTCAGATGACATCAATTTCAGACATAAATTAGAAGGTTTTGGAAGAATTCTTGAAGTCTTATTGCCCAGTTATTGCTGCTATAAACAAAAAAAAACCTTATTAATCTTGAGGTTGGGGGTCATCTGGATTCTGTAGTAGAGAATCTGTTCCTTTAATCATTAAATTGTCTAGAAGCTGACTAATTCCTTGGCTTATGTCCTTGTTTTCTATCTTTGAAGACAGCAACATAACCTCTGCAAATCTCTCCAACTCCATGTCTGTCTCTCATAAAGACACTTGTGATGACATTGGGTCACCCAGTAACCCTGGATGATTTCTTCCTCTCGTGATCCTTAACTTAATCACATTTTAAAGTCCCTTTTGCCATGTAAGGTAACATATTAATGGGTTCCAGGGACTGGCCTGAGAGCATCTTGGGGGAGCCATTATTTTGTCTACCTCATCTACCAGTGATAAAACCTTCTGGCTGGTAGGAGAGTCAAGGGGAACTCAAGAGAGTTTGGTATTGGAAATTCTACCCTTTGTCTGCTTCAAGTTAATTATGAGACTACCTCAGGAACTATGGGTACAAGGGAATAGAGGACATTTTTTCTGATTTCTTGAGCAGAGCCCAAGAAATATTTCCTGCACTACCTTGTTGAAGCACTAGAGAATTAAAAGGGGGTGGAGACTGATATTTTAGGTTTAGATGTATAAACTGCACTATCACCCTTGATTCTCCAGGGTCCTTGGTGTGGAAGAGGAAGACACCTGTGAATTCTCTGTAATACACAGAGGTACTTAGATATGGCTGAGAGAAAGTGAACTAATCAAATGGTTCTCATGAGTAGAGCATACAGACTAAAACAATGATCTGAGACCTATATGCCATTTGGGAGGTATGACCACTTTGAGGACAAATGGGGTAGTGTTCATACAATGGTTGTCAGCATGAACAAGTGATGACTAGGAATCCAATGTAAGTTTCATCAGTACCATGTAAGCTTTCTAGGAATTTGGTGCCTGTTTAGAGGGAAGGGGAAGAAAAAAACCTGAATTGACTTGAGTAGACAATTGAAATGGCTAACTATCTAGGTTAAGTTTTGTGCCATTAGGCAGAATGGAAGCTCAAAACAGAGAATAACTATATTACTTTATAGTTAATCTTTGGTGTTCATATAGTTATGATGTAACCATATAATACCTCTATATTTTTTGAGAAATCTTCAGAGTTTCAGATATAACATCATGGAGGGCCTTGGACAAAATAGGATACCATGAAAGCTTCTTTAGCTTTCATTTATTCTTTACATATTTTGCTTATATTTTGTTCCATTTCTTAAGCCTCTGTCTAGATATCCCATTGACTGGTACTTATTAAAAATGTAGTGCTCTAATACATGGCTCAAGCAATAAAGTATTTATTTACTTTTATAACTAGAAAATCCTGTGAGAATGCCAGCTTTTGGGTTAATTTGATCCAAATACTAATGATGTGGATCATGTCATTGAGGTGGCAGTCCCTTGTCTCAGTGGTCTCTCACTGCTACCCTCTACATATTCAACTTGTCCTTAAGCTGGCTTACCTCATTGTTGCAACAAGGCTGTCACCTATGGCATCCATGACCAACAGTGTTTGCATAAATCTAGGGGATGAAAGGAATTTTCTTCCCATAACCATCAAATAAACATCCTGAACCTTACTTTGACAAGAGTAATCTGGTTACATACCCACTCCTAAACCCTTAACTCTATCATTGGAATCCCATGTTCTGATCGACATTTGTTATCATACCTGATTCAAGAAATGGCCCAAATAGTTCAGATCCATCAGTCCATCTCTGGAACTGAGGTGGGTCAGTCTTATACTACTTCGCAATGAGAGATGGATAAAAGAGAGGCCTTTCCTACATTGTTCTTATTAGTAAAAATGCTCTGTGTTCCTCTCATCATATTCTTTTATATAATCTTCTCAAAATTTCCAAGGCATCAATTTTGTTAATTTGATAAGCTAAGTTGTTTCATTGAGGGTAATCACAGGAGAGTACATGGCTCTTTTGAGCTGATAGACTGCTTTTATTGTACTGGAAAATTAGAGCAATTTTAAGCTTTATAGATAAAACCAGGAAGCATCTTTAGGGTGCCACAAATAAAATAGTTCTTGACAAATGATTGAACATAAAGTTTTGCATTTTTAAAGGCTGGAGGGACAGTGGCCTTAAAATCAATGAGGGACTGTTCCTGGTGATGATTAAGGCACTTTTGGACACGATGAGTCATTGATAAACTAGAATAAAATGACTCATCTCTGTGTATTAAGAGACTCTGAACATGCACATTATGAATACTGGGGGTGATTTCACTCTGTATTTGAAAGTCAAATTGGGGACCTCTTTTTTTGCAAGTCTGTTTGACACAATAGGCTGTAATGGGTCTTTTAGGCTTCTTAGGGTCCAACCTACTCATAAAATTAGTCACTATAATGGCTCCTTTGGACCAGTGACAGGCCTTGATATAAATTTTTGTTAAGAACATTTTTGCTGATTACATCTCTGATGACGGCAAATAGAAGTTTAAGGGATGGCATATATTTTAGAGATGAGTCAGTGTTTTTATCAGATGAGAAGACCACAAGTCAGAAAAACAGAGTTACTGACTCAGTGTATATACGAATCTTGGAGCCTGAGAGATTTTATATGTATGGACTTTTTTTTTCCCACAATGTGTTTTACAAAGATTGGAATATACATGTAAAGTATATTGAAAAAAGTACACAAAGATATATGAATATTTTTATTCTCTGTACATGATATATAAAAATTATATAAGTATTTGGATGGATAAATAAGGTAAATACTCTTTTACTTGTGATTTTTCATGAATTTTTAGAGCTAATTAGTGGTTCTAAAATATGTTCTAATTTCTTCATGGAAAAAATGGAGGCACAGTTTTTTAGCTTCTAGACCTATGATAATTAAACCAATTTGTATTATTTTCTGAGTAGTAAAGGAGAATGAACTTTATCAAGAAAATTTAGTTTGTATTTCAGAAATTCAAATTTTACTAATTTGTTTGGCACCTTGTATCCTTGGAATGAACATAATTAAGAGTTTCTGAGAACAAGAAGTTCCAGTATTGCATTTGGGATTGAGATATACCAACAATACTGGTATGTTTCTAGAGTTAACTTATCTGCCTGCCTGGATGAAAAGCTCTATGAGACAGAAGTACCTATAGATGGAACTAAAAAAAAAAAAATTGATATCCTTTTGTCACTAATCTTTACTTTGTGAAAGAACAGTAACTTTGTTATATATATGTATATATTTGCATATTTGTACAACAAATTTTTTTATATTTGTAAATATATATATATTTGTAAATACTCATCAAACTTATATTTGTAAATATTTATATATTTGTAAATATTTATCAGATTTCTAGTATTTATTCATAGCAACCCAGACTGCTTTTGTCTTCACAGGATGTTAGAATATTAGTGTAATCAAGTTAACTTTTTTATCATATATAAGAAAACTCAGGTTAGATACTTTATTTTTGGACTCAATTGCTAAATAGGAAAATTATTCTCTTTGGCAATTTGTATACTACTATACTACATACTGCTCTATTTGTTTGAAATTGCATTTTGTTCTAAGTACAATGGGAAGTCTCTGGAGAATTGTAAATAACAGAACAGTGTGGTTTGGTTTATATTTAAAAAGGAGACCATTAGTAATACTGTAAGAGCAGAGGATGGGGTGGTCAAGAGCAAGACTGGAAGTAGGAGGCAAATTAAGATGCTCCTGTGAGAAGTTCAGAATTCAGGGATGGAAATGATGGCTATGGAATAGAGAAATTGTCAGAATGATACTATTTAACAGGAGAATAATAAAATGGATCTTAGGAGAGAGACAGGGAGAATTAACAATGATTCCTAGATTTCTGACTTTGTTAATAGAATGGGTAGTGGGATTACAGTGCTATTTATAGGTGTGAGGGACTCTAGATAAGTTGGTAAGTTTTCTGGAATTTTTTTCTGAGGAGTTAAGATCCATACCAACACTATACTATCAGAGTTCATTTCGATGCCCTTCCTTTATACTTCCATGATAAGCTTAGTTTTTGTTTCTGTTATGAAATACATTTCTAATTGCCTATACTGTATTATTTTTTCCTCTTTACAACAGAATACTAGTTTTGTTGATGGCAGCAGCATGTTTGGATGACTTAAATTTCCTTGCCTCCCATGCAGTGGAGGTGACCATAGTTGATGTGACAAACCTCAATAAACTGAGTTCTCTTAGGTGGGACTTCTAAGAAAGCTTAGGGACAGATGCAGATGGCAAATACTTTTTAATTTATTTTTTATTCTATTGTATTCTGTTTTATTTATTTATTTATTTATTGCCTACTTTCTGCCTGAAATATGGATGCAGAACTATAGCTACCATATTACCACCAACCATGAATGAGCAAAACCAATTACATAAGTCTGACCTTAGTCTTGTTGCTCTTTCTGTTAGGCCACTATTATCTCTGTTTTCTATTCTGTACAGTCAAATCATTCTGATAACATTCTCCACAGTCTATATTATAAATTGTAGTGGTTTCCTGTCTTCCACACTAGATAAATTTCTTGAATTCAGAGTCTCCTTACCTTATCTATCTTTGTATTCATGGTGCTCAGCACAGGATTAACAAATGATAGGCATCATAAAAGTTAGTCAAAGTAAGTTGATAAATAATTCCATCATCAATGGAAAACAAATAAGACTGGGATAAAGATAAGGCTGGAATGTTTGGATGTATTTATCATGTTTATTTAGTCTTGTGAGGAGAAACTTCTCATCATGTTCTTCTTTTACCCACAATTAATATCAAAAGAAATCTGAGTGTACCACAGCATTTTCCCCACTAAGTATGATTCCTCAAGGTATCTGCAGTCATTCCAAAGGTCTCAAGCTTATATGTATTTATAATATGCAAAATACTTTATTTTTAAATTATTTTTATTAACATATAATGTTAATGTTAACCCCAGGGGTACAGGTCTGTGGATTGTCAGGCTTACACACTTCACAGTACTCACCATTTCACATATCGTTCCCAATGACCATAACCCAACCATTCTCTCCATACCTCTCCTCCCCCCAGCAGCCCTCAGTTTGTTTTGTGAGATTAAGAGTCTCTTATGGTTTGTCTCCCTCCTGATCCCATCTTGTTTCATTTATTCTTTTCCTACCCTCCAAACCTCCCATGTTGCATCTCCACTTCCTCATATCAGGGAGATCATATGGAGATCAAAGTTGTCTTTCTCCACTGACTTATTTCGCTAAGCATAATACCCTCTAGTTCCATCCATGTCATCGCAAATGGCAGGATTTCAGTTCTTTTGATGGCTGCATAGGATTCCATTGTGTATATATACCACATCTTCTTTATCCATTCATCTGTTGATGGACATCTAGGTTCTTTCCATAGTTTGGCTATTGTGGGCATTGCTGCTATAAATATTTAGGTGCACGCAGCCCTTCGGACCACTACATTTGTATCTTTAGGGTAAATACCCAGCAGTGCAGTTGCTGGGTCATAGGGTAGCTCTAGTTTCAACTTTTTGAGGAACCTCCATGCTGTTTTCTAGAGCGGTTGCATCAGCTTGCATTCCCACCAACAGTGTAGGAGGGTTCCCCTTTCTCCGCATCCTCGCCAGCATCTGTCATTTCCTGACTTGTTAATTTTAGCCATTCTGACTGGTGTGAGGTGGTATCTCATTGTGGTTTTGATATGTATTTCCCTGATGCCGAGTGATGTTGAGCAGTTTTTCATGTGTCTGTTGGCCATCTGGATGTCTTCTTTGCAGAAATGTCTGTTCATGTCCTCTGCCCATTTCTTGATTGGATTATTTGTTCTTTGGGTGTTGAGTTTGATAAATTCTTTCTATATTTTGATACTAGCCCTTTATCTGATATGTCATTTGCGAATATCTTCTCCCATTCTGTCAGTTGTCTTTTGGTTTTGTTGACTGTGTCCTTTGCTGTGCAAAAGCTTTTGATCTTGATGAAGTCCCAATAGTCCATTTTTGCCCTTGCTTCCCTTGCCTTTGGTGATATTTCTAGGAAAAATTTGCTGCGGCTGAGGTTGAAGAAGTTACTGGCTGTGTTCTCCTCAAGGATTTTGTTGGATTCCTATTTCACATTGAGGTCTTTCAAACATTTTGAGTCTATTTTTGTGTGTGGTATAAGGAAATGGTCCAGTTTCTTCTGCATGTGGCTGTCCAGTTTTTCCAACACCATATGTTGAAGAGACTGTCTTTTTTCCACTGGACATTCTTTCTTGCTTCATCAAAGATTAGTCGACCATAGAGTTGAGGGTCTATTTCGGAGTTCTCTGTTCTGTTCCATTGATCTATGTGTCTGTCTTTGTGCCAGTACTATAGTGCCTTGATGATTATAGCTTTGTTATAGAGCTTGAGGTCTGGAATTGTGATGCCACCAACTTTGGCTTTCTTTTTCAACATTCCTCTGGCTATTTGGGGTATTTTTGGTTCCATATATATTTTAGGATTATTAGTTCCATTTCTTTGAAAAAAATTGATGGTATTTTGATAGGGATTGCATTAAATGTGTAGACTGCTTTAGGTAGCATGGTCATTTTCACAGTATTTGTTCTTCTAATCCAGGAGCATGGAATGTTTTTCCATTTCTTTGTGTCTTCCTCAATATATTTCATGAGTACTCTATAGTTTTCTGAGTTTCTTTTCCTCTTTGGTTAGGTTTATTTCTATGTATCTTATGGTTTTGGGTGCAATTGTGAATGGGATCAACTCCTTAATTCTCTTTCTTCTGTTTTGTTGTTGGTGTATCAAAATGCAACTGATTTCTCTGCATTGATTTTATATCCTGACACATTACTGAATTCCTGTATAAGTTCTAGCAATTTTGGAGTGGAGTCTTTCGGGTTTTCCACATAAACTATCATATCATCTGCAAAGAGTGAGAGTTTGACTTCTTCTTTGCCAGTTTCGATGCCTTTTATTTCTTTTTGTTGTCTGATTGCTGAGGCTAAGACTTCTAGTACTATGTTGAATAGCAGTGGTGCTAGTGGATACCCCTCCCATGTTCCTGATCTTAGTGGAAAAGCTCTCCGTTATTCCCCAGTAAGAATGACATTTGCTCTGAGTTTTTCATAGATGGCTTTGATGATATCAAGGTATGTACCCTCTATGCCTCCATTTTGAAGAGTTTTGATTAAGAAAGTGTACTGTACTTTGTCAAATGCTTTTTCAGCATGTATCAAAAATGTCATATGGTTCTTTTTTTTTTTTTTCATTATTGTGTTGTATCTCATTGATTGATTTGTGGATGTTGAACCAGCCTTGCAGACCAGGAATAAATCTCACTTGATTGTGGTGAATAATCCTTTTAATGTACTTTTGGACCCTATTGGCTAGTATTTTAGTGAGAATTTTCACATCTGTGTTCATCATGGATATTGGTCTGTAATTCTCTTTTTTGATGGGGTCTTTGTCTGTTTTGGGGATCAAGGTAATGCTGGTCTCATAAAATAAGCTTGGTGGTTTTCCTTCCACTTCTACTTTTTAGAATAGTTTCAGAAAAAAGGTATTAATTCTTTAAATGTTTGGTAGAATTCCCCCTAGGAAACTGCCTGGCCCTGGGCTCTTGTTTTTTGGGGAGATTTTTGATGACTCCTTCAATCTCCTTACTGGTTATGGGTTTTCTATTTCTTCCTGGTTCAGTTTTGGTAGTATATGTCTCTGGGAATGCATCCATTTCTTCCAGATTGTGAAAGCTGCTGGCATATAGTTGCTTATAATATGTTCTTATAATTGTTTGTATTTTTTTTGTATTGGTTGTGATCTCCTTTTTTTCATTCATGATTTTATTAATTTGGGTCCTTTATCTTTTCTTTTTGATAAATCTGGCCAGGGGTTTATCAATTTATTAATTCTTTCAAAGAACCAGCTCCTAGTTTCATTGATCTGTTCTACTGTTCTTTCTCTATCATTGATTTCTGCTCTGATTTTTATGATTTCTCTTCTCCTGATGGGTTTAGGGTTTCTTTGCTGTTCTTTCTCAAGCTCCTTTAGGTGTATGGTTAGGTTGTGTACTTGAGACCTTTCTTGTTTCTTAAGAAAGGCTTATATTGCTTTATATTGCTCTGGGCTGCCTTTGCTGTGTCCCAGAGATTTTGAACAATTGTGTTTTCATTATCATTTGTTTCCATGAATTTTTTAAATTCTTCTTTAATTTCCTGGTTGACCCATTCATTCTTTAGTAGGATGCTCTTTAGCCTCTGTGTATTTGAGCTCTTTCCAACTTACCTCTTGTGATTGAGCTCTAGTTTTAGAGCATTGTGGTCTGAAAATATGCAGGGAATGATCCAAATCTTTTGCTATTGTATGAGACCTGATTTGTGACCAAGGATGTGATCTATTCTGGGGAATGTTCCTTGTGCACTAGAGAAGAATGTGTATTCTGTTGCTTTGGGATGGAATGTTCTGAATATATCTGTGATGTCCATCTGGTCCAGTGTTTCATTCAAGGCCTTCATTTCCTTATTGATCTTTTGCTTGGATCATCTGTCCATTTTAGTGTGGGGGATATTAAAGTCCCCTACTATTATTGTATTATTGTCGGTGTATTGTTTTGATTTTATTATTAATTGATTTATATAGTTGGCTGCTCCCATGTTAGGAGCATAGATATTTAAAATTGTTAGATCTTCTTGTTGGACAAACTCTTTGAGTATGATGTAGTGTCCCTTCTCATCTCTTATTATAGTCTTTGGCTTAAAATCTAATTTATCTGATATAAGGATTGCCACCCCAGCTTTCTTTTGATGTCCATTATCATGGTAAATTGTTTTCCACCCTCTCACTTTAAATCTGGAGGTGTCTTCAGTTCTAAAAAGAGTTTCTTGCAGACAGCATATTGATTTTTTTTCCCCTTATCCATTGTGATACTCTGTGTCTTTTGATTGAGGCTTTTAGCCCATTTCCATTCAGGGTAACTGTTGAAAGATATGAATTTAATGCCATTGTGTTACCTGTAAGGTGGCTGTTACTGTATATTGCCTCTGTTCTTTCCTGGTCTGTTACTTTTAGGCTCTCTCTTTGCCTAGTACCCCTTTCAATATTTCCTGTAGGGCTGGTTTGGTGTTTGCAAATTCTTTTATCTCTCCTTCTATTTTCAATGATATCATAGCTGGATATGGTATTCTTGGCTGCATATTTTTCTCATTTAGTGCTCTGAATATATCATGCCAGTTCTTTCTGGCCTGCCAGGTCTCTGTGGATAAGTCTGTTGCCAGTCTAATATTTCTACCATTGTATATTACAGACTTCTTGTCCTGGGCTGCTTTCAGTATTTTCTCTTTGTCACTAAGACTTGTAAGTTTCACTATTAGAAAAGGGGGTGTAGACCTATTTTTGTTGATTTTGAGGAGGGTTCTCTGCCTCCTGGATTTTGATGCTTGTTCCCTTTGCCATATTAGGGAAATTCTCTATTATAATTTGCTTCAATATACCTTCTGCCCCTCTCTCTCTTTCTTATTCTTCTGGAATCCCAGTTTTTCTAATATTGTTTCACCTTATGGTAACACTTATCTCTCAAATTCTTCCCTCATTGTCCAGTAGTTGTTTGCCTCTCTTTTGCTCAGCTTCTTTATTCCCTGTCACTTGGTCTCCTATATCACTAATTCTCTCTTCTGCCTCATTTATCCTAACAGTAAGAGCCTCCATTCTTGGTTGCACCTCATTAATAGCTTTTTTGATTTCAATTTGGTTAGATTTTAGTTCTCTTATTTCTCTAGAAAGGGATTTTATTTCTCCAGACATGGTTTCTCTTATAGCCTCCATACCTTTTTTGAGCACAGCTAGTACCTTGAGAATGGTCATTCTAAACTCTAGATCTGACATATGACCAATGTCAGTATTGATTCAATCCCTAGCTGCTGGTACTGACTCTTGTTCTTTTTTTGTGGTGACTTTTTCTGCCTTGTCATTTAATCCAGATAAGAATATATGAATGAGAAAATAAAATATTAAAAGGGTGGCAATAATGTATGCTAACCAAATCAGAGGAGACCCCCAAACCGGGGTGGGGGGAGAAGAAAGTAGGTAAAAAGAAATTAAAAAAATATATATATTATATACATATTACACTGGTGGGTAGAACATAGCCACCCACTTGATTTTTGGGTGTATTTTGGTCTCTTAGAAGAAACTACCTCCCAAAATTTCAAAGAAAGATTATATATATATATATATATATATACACACACACACACACACACACACACTTTTACATACATATATAGTTATATATACACACACAGAAATAAGGGTAAACATGATGATGGGGATGATGGGGTGGAATATGACTGTAAAGATGAAAATTTAAAAAAAATCTAAAAAAGGAAATAATAGGATCAGTTGATTGGAAAAAGAAAAGAAACAAAAAGTCGGGGGGAGAGAATGTGCTCAGGCTGGAGACTAGTACAAAGCCCTGTGCTAGATTTAGGGTATATTTTGATTTATTAGAACAAATTGTATCCCAAAATTTTTTAGGAAAAACAACCATATATATATACACAAAAAATAAGGTTAAATACAATGAAGGATCAAATATGACTATAATAATAAAGGTTTAAAAAGTTTTTTTTTTAGAAAGGTATTGTTAAGATAAACTAGTTAAAAAGTTAAAAGAGGAAAAAGGAAAAGTTTAATAAATGAGAATAAGAAAAAAATAAAATTAAAAAATTTTAATTTAGCTTTGCAGGACTAAAGGATCATGGGGAGAGTACCATGAATTCCATGCATTGCTTTCCCCTATCTCTGGAGTTCCATTCTTCTTGTTCAGTGAGCTTGGTCTTGGATGGAAGTTTTTGCTGATCTTCTTGGGGAGGGGTCTTGTGCAGTGATTCTCAAATGTCTTTGTCCAAGGCAGAATTGCACCTCCCTTGTCAGGGGCCAGGCTAAGAAATCTGCTCGAGTTCACTCTTGGGAGTTTTTGTTTCCTGAATGCTTTCTGTAGAGCTCTGGAGGATAGGAATTAAAATGGAATCCTCCCAATCTCTGACCCAGAGGAGCCAAGAGCTCAGGGCCCCACTCCTCAGTGTACCCTCAGAGAAAAGGGGTCAATCACTCCCGTCTCCCTGGTCTCCGGCTGTGCTCTGGGCTCACTCGGCCTGTGACTGAACGTTTCTGTCTCTGATGCACAGCCCCATTTGGAGTCTCCAAACCCAGCATATTCCTGCCTCCAGAGGAGGAAAGTGAGTCTCCCTGGATCTGCCACTTGTGGGGTCCTTGCTTAAAGAGCAGTGGTCTGACTGTGCCATGGATCATAGTTTAAGGTGACATCAAGCTGAGAGCTCACTCCTTGGCTCTGTCTCTGTAGTCAGCTTCCCTGCTCTGACACCTGTGAGCTCTTTTACACTCAGACACCCCCGATCCTTCTGTGACCTTGTGGGACCTGAGACCACACTGTCCCTGTGAGGGTGTCACCCCCAGTTAGCCTCTTGAGTGATATCCCTCAGTGGAGCAGACTTTTAAAGTTTGGATTTTGTGCTTAATTTCTCCACTGCTTGCCAGGAGCCAGCTCCTCCCACTGTGGTATGTCTTCCTGTGGCTTGGGGTTCCTCCTCCGCATGTCCTACCTGTTCAAGCTCCTGTTGGATTTGTAGGTGTTTGGAATGGTTTGATACCTATCTAGCTGAACTCCTGCAAACTGATGTCATTTCAGTCCACTACTCCTCTGCCATCTTTGCAAAACACTTTCATATTGGTATCATGTTTGACCCTAACTGGAAACATTTTTATTTTACTGATAAAAGAAGATCTAAAACACCTGAGTGACATAAACAAAATCACAATAAATGTTGACAGAATTGCAACAGAAAATCCATAAGTTCTTCATTCTGTATCAGTGTCACTTTCAAAACATCTCATCAGGTACTTTTTAAATAATTAAAGATTAAATTTAGATAAAATATTTAATAAGATATACAAAATGTATAAATTATGCATAATGCAATTAACATATAAAATGTGTAAAATATTAAGATGCAAATTAGAAGTATTTTATTTTTTCTCTTTATTTGATATAACAAAAAATCACCTCTTGGCCTTTTGGCTAAGATCAAGTGTATTTCATATAACCAATTAATACTCAAACAGTTTTCAGTTAAAATTATACACTGAAAAGAGGCTTAAATATAATTTTATGGGTTATTTCCTGATAAGTTTTGTCTAGTTTGGATTCTTATATTGACATGTGTTTTCTCTTAAATTCTGTAAGTTACAAGTATTTTATTTGTTGTGGAGGCTATGTCAAGCTCTCTAAAAATAGTTAAGTATTGCAAATGGACACAAAGTCAGACCAGTGAATACCCAACTGGCCCAATATAGGATACTTTTAGTATCAAAGTAAATAATGGTATTATTGGATTATATCTCATTATATCAAAATATAATTTGAGTTTATACTACTAAAAAAGGTTAAGTGAATTAATAAAGGAACAAGGAAAGGAATGGTCTTTATAGTGGAATGCCAATTAATATAAAAAATGATTAAGTAGAAAACCATATTTTAATCCATCATGTTTTGAGGACAGATTGAAGCAGAAATCCTTGATGAACCCTAAAATCTTTTGGTGAAATTTTGTTGGGGGGGGGTCGATACAGAAAATTTACATAATGCTAAAGCCTCCCCCCATATTGTTACTTATATAAGAACAACTGGTCTGTACTTTTCAAAAATTCTTACCTCATTTTTATTTATTTTCTACTTTTCTTATACTGATGATTAAATTACTATGCTAAAAAAATGGGAGAAAACACCATTAGTAGCATGAATAGTAGATAAAGTGAAGATAAGTAAATTACACATTGATGGGAAATCATATATGTATATTGCATACTACAAGATTCTCTGTCCTATACGATAGGTTTTGTTAAAATATATAAGCAGTTTATAAAAATGGTATTGCTAGAGCAACTAAGTAAACTGAAATCCTCTCCTCCAGAAGCTTTAGATTTAAAAGAAATAAAAATGACATATTTTCCCTAATTTAAGATTAAAGTGGGAAATGACTTTTTTTTCCTGAAAGGGGAGAAGTGGCGGGTGCAAAATAAATGTTGGAGTGGAAAAGTATGCTAATAAACTAGAAAGGCATAATGATAATAAGGACCTGAAAAAATGAAGAATAAATAGGAGAATTAGAAAGTAAGGTATAAGTAAAATATAGCTCAAGTGTAGTGACTTTGAAGCTGTTACCCAGTTTGTGGATTGTGGATTAAGACAATACTTGATGCTAGTCTCCAAGTGCAATTATGTTCATGTTGCTATCTGGTAAGGGGAAAATCTCTCTGAACTCAGATTCTATTCAGGGTATAAAAACACACACTTTTGGGGCGCCTGGGTGGCTCAGTGGGTTAAGCCTCTGCCTTCAGCTCAGGTCATGATCTCAGGGTCCTGGGATTGAGCCCCGCATCGGGCTCTCTGCTCAGCAGGGAGCCTGCTTCTTTCTCTCTCTCTGCCTGCTTCTCTGCCTACTTGTGATCTTTGTCTGTCAAATAAATAAATAAAATATTTAAAAAAAAAAGATAGTTGTGGTGCTGGACTTACCTTTCTATTGCAGATGGCAATTACGTGAGTAACTCCCTGGAAGTGGAATGTGGCTTAATGATACATAAAATGCCCAGTAGGATCTCAGTATGTTCATTCAGATTATGACAACTTCGAGACCTCCCTCTTTCAGCTCTTTGTGAACTAACTTACAAAAACAAGATAATCACATTTTGAGAGCCTAAATTGATGCAGGACAAATGTATGTAATGAAGGTGATTGATATAATTCTTTTTTTTTTAAAGATTTTATTTTTAAGAAAGAGAGCGAGTGAGTACGTGCATGAGCATGAGGGAGAGAGAGAAAGAGCATGGAGTGGGAGAGGAGGAGAGGGAGAAGCAGGCTCCCCACTGAGCTGGGCATCTGACAGCTTCCCATCATCTCAGAATCCTGGGATAATGACCTGAGCAAGAGGCAGACACTTAACCAACTGAGCCACCCTGGAGCCCTGAAATGATTCATATAATTCATAACAGAGGCTTCCTAGAAACTATTTATTTTCTAATCTTCAAAACAAAAATGATAAATACAACATAATATCAAAGCAAATGAAAAGTAGCCCAAACCAAAACCTGTAAAAATTGACTCCATAAATGTATTAATGTTGGGAATTTTTCTGCTCTACAGTTATCTTACAGAGATGTTTCTCAAGATTTTTCACTGCCTTATTGTTCATGCTAGTATTTATTTATCTGAGATTAGATCATTATGGCTCTTTGGAGGCTAGGCTATATGGGAACAATCTCAGTATGAACATGGAGAATTTATAGGGCAAGGGGCAGCACTTTCAGTAACAGTGTTAGATTTTGAAAACATTTCATTTTGCTGATTTAGAAGTGGAGAAGAGAAAGCCAGGGAGAACAGCCAAGCTCATGCTCTCACTCTCTTTCTCTCTCCCCCCGTTCAATAATTTAGAAGAAGGACTAAATGATGCTTAGAATCCCTGGATAAAGCCCCACCTAATCCTCATGCTTGCTTAAGCTGAGAAATTCTTTATGTCTGATGTTGCCAGTGAATTGGATTGTATTGCTTTTCTATAAAGCTGACCACCACGAATAGTTTTGTTTTGTTTTATTTTAGCCAAGAATTAGTCTACTACTGTATACTGAAGGATTTTAGAATACCCCAGATCTTAGAGGCTTAAACAAAATGAAGTATTTTGGGTGTAGGTGGTGAAGGTCAAGTAATCTTCATTTAGCTGACAGACTTATTTCAACTCATTTATGGGAAATAGCTGTTTGGCATTTGGGAGAATTTATTGACATAGTTTAGTGTTTTCCATCCTTGGTATATAGCACTTTTCCACCACACTGGCAACGCTTTATTTTTTACTTTACTCCTGAATTAGAAAATACTGTTTTAAAGATGAAGAAATCTTTTGAGTAGTTAAAGATAAAAGCGTACCACATTGGAAAAAATGGGACTAAGACTCTTTACAGAGATTTATTTCATACCATTAAAAAGGTATATTTAGAATACACATGAGTATTCCTTCAGATGGGAAGATACTACCTTCTTATAGTCCTGTGAATAATGCTCACATAGGTAAAAGTAATGGAAAAGAAATAGTCAAACAAAAACAAACCTTATAACATGCTTTTCCTTTAAAAACTAATGACCTTGTTTATAAACAGTGCCAAACAGGACTTTTCCTCTATGACAAGATCAGAATTCACAGAGCTAATAGAATAGTCCTAAGAACAGCAAAATAAAGACCTATGATCTCCATGCTGAAGGGGACATTGTTACATAAATCATTCAAAAGCAACTTGGAACTTCTAAAGGCACATAGATTGATTTGGACATGACCTTTGTCTCTTTCTGGAATCCTTGAAAGGTCTTAAGCATTGGTAGACTCATGCATTGTTTAAGACCATCCAGAGTCTAATATTTTTCTATGACCAGAATGTTAGCATTCTGTTCTCTCACAACTGACTTGACACAACTGAATTCATGTTTTGTCTGGTGACTATGTAAGATCCAGGAGAGGAGATATTTGCTTTCAATGAATTTTCTTAGTTGTCTAAGACTCATTCTTTCTGCTTCACTTCTTTTTGCAATGAAGATCCTCATTTCCTTCACAAGTCCACATCTACTGTCTTGCCATGACCTTACGTGAACTGTGTTTAAAGATAAATTCCCCCCTGACCTCTGCAGTCCTCAGGAGCTGAGTTAATAACCAGTAATGGTAGAGAAGGAAGACTTAAAATCTTTAGATTATTTATTCATTTCAGACTCCTAGAGATAGTTAAAAATGTCAAAAAGCTTCTAAAACAAGGGTGGCTGATAGTTGGGAAATATCAGAGGAAAGTAGAAATAATTATAAGCTCCATTTATAAACTTCAAAATGCAAACAGCCTTTTGAGTCTCAAGAATGCAAAAGGAATTGCTTTTTAAACTAGGATTCCCCTACTTTATTGAACAAGAGAAGGCCAATGAGAAAACCAGCATAGTATGTGTTTTAAGCAACTAAAATGTTAATATTCAGGACAGATTTGAGAAGTAATAACATGGAAATTGTTTTCCTTATGTCTTTGATTCCTTATGTTCACATGACAGTTATGAGTAAACAAGATACTTTTACACAGGTATTATTTCATTCTTGAAACTTCATCATTTAATGATTTTTACTGTGTTGAACATACAATTGGGGAAGCAGGCTTGGAGAGCTAAACTGACTGGCCTAGTATTACAGAATAGTTAAGCCTTTACTGGGGATCTTCTTCTGTACTAGTTTCCATGTAATAGAGATACTGGCATGACTGAGATATAGGATTTTTCCTATATGAATTTTCTTCCCAACTTTGGGTCCTATGACTGGGATACAAATGCATAAGTATACATAAACTGTGATAAGAACACAGTCTGTTAATGCAAGAAGAGGGGAGGTACTAACTGCCTAAAGCAAATAGGGAATGTTTTAAGAGAAGTAGGAATTTCCCAGCAGTATCAGGAAAGCGGAAATTCAAAGCAGAAGGATTAGCATGCATAAAAGACACTGATAAATGAAAGAAGACTAGGAGTTTGCTAAGCTTGAACAAAGGGCCCAAGGGGATGAGAAAGCAGGTTAGGAAAACCTGAGGTTATGAAAGGATAAATCTGGAGAGGTAGGTAGGGACTAGATATTGAGGATTCTTACATGCCAAACTCAAGTTTTATACCCCAAATCACTAAGGCTCTGAGAGCATAGTTAAAGATAAATATAAACTTAATTCTTGGAAAGTCCAAGCATAGAATCCATACTTTAACTTGACTTGTAGGTTCTGTAAAAAGTAATTTAATAGAAGCTCTTTCACTTTGGTTGTTGCCCTTAACTGCCAGTATAAGAGAGAAATCATTAGCTTCAATCTGTCTTTAAACTAAAAGATGAGTTTCTCAGTCTCCAAGATTTACATGCTTCTTTGATTGGAAGATTTTTATACTTCATTTTACTCAATATCAGGAAGTCTCTATGGAAATACTCCCTTCCAGTTGATTAGAAATCAGAGAAACAACATACAGCAAATTCATTTGAGAGCACTAATTACAGAAATGTACATTTTGGAGTGCTCTTCGTAATTCTGTTAAGTGAATATCCAAATGTCATATCAGAGAAGTCTGCAATGGTCATTCATCTGGCAGATTATCTGAAAGACAGCAGCCTACTGGCTACTGCCACGTGACCCATTTGCCAGCTATCTTCCTTTCCAGACGCTGTCCCTTGTCACTTATTTCATAGGAGTAAGGAATGTCAGAAAAAAAAAGGAAAAAGAAAAATTCAAGCAACTGCTTTTGCTAAGTTAATTCCACTATCCTGCTGTGATTGGTTAAATCATCTCGATCCTGGTCCACCTTCGATTTCCCCACCCTTTGTAGAACTGTTTTTCTTCACGTCCTTTTATACCAAATTACCATGATTGTTGCCTGGGTTCCAGCCACATCATGATTATGTACACTTTTAGTTTTGGGGCACTCAGAGTTCATAGTGTTAAAGAAACAGTAAGGTACAAGGCAATGTGCAAAGTGTAACTCTTTGCTCTATATATTTTCTAATAATCTACATCGGGCTGGTGGAAGATATGGGGAAGTTTGTCATCAGTGAAACTGAGACTAGACTACTCATGAATATAGCATAAAAGGGGTTAATAAATCCCAAAGTCACAATGAGAGAGCACAGACTTCATTTTACTTGAATTGAGAGATCCCAGATCCCAGGCTGGAGGTGTGTATAATTACAAGTTATTAAATCTTCAGGCTAGCTCTGTCCTCTGTTTCTCTGGGATTACTACTACTATTACTATTAGCAATTACTATACAAAAAATTTTTGTTTATTTTGACATGAGATATTCAACAGGAAGGCAACACAGCAACCACTTTATCTCTACTAAAATATATTCAGGGAAAACATGGTCCTGGGACTTTTTTCCACAAGCAGATTAAGAATTTAATAGTCATTTTTCTAAGTGAGAAGTTCTCTGACATCGTCTCACTGGCCTCTTTGGTTTAAATTGAACAGGATGTACATCTTTTGAGTGAAAGAATACCGTACATGGGTTGCAAGATAAATTGGAATATGAAAAACAAAAAAACCAACAATAATAGCAATGGAGTTATTCAAGCACATGCCTAGAGAAAATTCATTGCTTACCTGACACTCAACTTGCCTTTTGAAAATTGATAGACATCAGGTCACATGTCAAGAAGATAATTTATTTGCCAAATTAAAAATAGCCCTTCCTTACTCTTCAAAGCCAGATTTCATGCTTTCCAAATTGTTCACTTCATGAATTGTATCTATTTTCTTGCCACCCCCACTTTCTGGCATGCAGACAGATTTAAGTTTTGTCTTCATTGGAAATGGCAGATCACAGTGCTGTGGCAACTGGTGCTGTCATAGGATCCTTCCAAGGATGCCACCTCCACAAATTCTTCTAACCCATGACTATTTCTCATAATTTCCTGCTCCTCCAAAGGCAGGGCAGGTGGCCCAGGCCCCAGAGCACATAATGCTGACAGTTGCTCCAGATCTAATGCTGTCATAAGGCCCTACTCTAGAGGCACAGAGGCATTTTGGATTTAGGTATTAACATTAATTCCATACTTAAGAATGGAAGTTTGCAAACTTGTGCTGTGTGTGTGTGTGTGTGTGTGTGTGTGTGTTTTCTTCAATCAGTTATTCCTATACTTTTTACATTGATACTTAGGGAAACCATTTCCAAAGTAATGTACTACTAGCATTGCCATTTAAATACAAGCTCCACTTCCTCATCTAGAGTCATTGAAATACAAATTTCTAAGGGTTAGTTGACCTCAAGTTCTTTGTTTCATGACAACAAAATTGCACACACACACACACACACACACACACACACACACACCCCAAAATAAGAAATAAAATACTGCTTGGAAAGAAAAGAAGAAATTCATCTTTAACATAGATGAGGCTTCAAAACCTTACAGCAGAATTGCAGCCTTACCTCTGCTTTCTTTCCATTTGTTTAAACTTGGATTCTTAGCTTGAAGATTTACTAGATACAACTTTTGCATTCATTTATTCATCTAGGAAATATTTACTGGATGCCTATATGTCAGTTACCTTCTAGGCCCTGAGGGTGCATCCATTAACAATAATGACAAAAATTTCTTTTCTCATGTGCTTACATTTGGAGAGAAGCTATAGAGAAGTCTAAAATGTCTGATTACAGTTAGTGAGCAGGAGGATGGGTTCCAGTGTGGATACTGGTACTGCATTATTAAGTGGCCTTGGCCTATTCCCTGACTCCATGGGCTACATTTTTCTTGTTCATAAAGAGTCCGGAAGTCATTCTGTAGGTTGGTTGCAAGGATTTTTTATTTGTTTGTTTGTTTTTGTTTTATACTAGTATCCTGGTAATGCATCTGGTAGCACTAGGCATCCTCAGCATAAAGGAAAACATGGACTTTATTACTGTAGCAATTTTGTCTGTGGTGATTTATTCATTCCTACATTGGATAAATGTGTAGTGCTTGTCTTCTACATGTGCTGAAACTGTGCTTAGTGAATTAGGGTTTCAGGTCAAGGAGACAAATTGTTTTCCTCATGGTTTGGCTGAGGGGATCTTCATTAAAGTAACTAACTGAATGCCAGTGAGGTAAATGCTGTACTCCTCAACAATCTGAACAAGGTGCAGTGGGAGACAAACTAGATCACAAGTGATTCTACTTAAAAAAAAAAAAAAAATGCTAAATAAAACCCAAACAAGTGATTCTACTTAGGGGATTTAGTTAGGGCTTGCAGCAGAGGAAAAATTTATTCTTGGTCACTCAGTGCTGAAATGGCACAACAGGCTGGAGAGGGACTTTCAAGAAAAGAGAAGAGTGAACACAAAGATTCGGAGGCATGAAAGGCATTGTGTTGTGAATGAAAAAAGAAATACGTTCTTTCAAATCCCACTAAGGGGTCAGCATCCAAGATGAGTTAAAGGAGATTAGAAGCGAAAACAAACAGATTAGATAGTGAAAAACCTTGTATGGTTTATTAGTAAATTGTAGTTTTCATTAATGAGATGAGGAGGAGCTTGAACTGAAGGTTTTCTGGGTCCGGGTCAATGGTACTAATTTGCCTGATGAGTTTGTTTTCAGTGCTAGCCCCAATGTAGACTACTTAAATATTCTAACTAGATTGAATATTTTGTTTATACAAAATGTGTCATGAAGGACTAGAAGGACAGGCAAGCCTGTTCATTTATATGCATAATTAGGTCATTAAGATGGGATATAATCAGTGAGTGAATTCACTTTTCCATAGCCTCTCAACCTTAAAAATATTGTCTTAAATTCCCCCTTTGTCTTCCCTTGAAAACCTTTGATCCATACAGTTGTCAAAGTTTTCAGTCACATCCAACTATAAGGACAGTCTGATTTTGATAATTAAGGCCATTTTTAAAGTAATAAAGGTCATTAGCCATCAGGGAGATTCAAATCAAAACCACATTGAGATACTACCTTACACCAGTTAGAATGACCAAAATCAACAAGACAGTAAACAACAAGTGTTGGAGAGGATGTAGAGAAAGGCGAACCCTCTTACACTGTTGGGAATGCAAGCTGGTGCAGTCACTTTGGAAAACAGTGTGGAGATTCCTTAAGAAATTAAAAATAGAGCTATCCTAAGACTCTGCACTTGCACTACTGGTATTTACCCTAAAGTTACAGATGTAGTGAGAAGAAGGGCCATCTGTACCTCAATGTTCATAGCAGCAATGACCACAGTTGCCAAACTGTGGAAAGAGCCAAAATGCTCTTCAACAGGTGAATGGATAAGGAAAATGTGGTCCATATATACAATGGAGTATTATGCCTCCATCAGAAAGTATAAATACCCAACTTTTGTATCAACATGGATGGGACTGGAGGAGATTATGCTGAGTGAAATAATTCAAGCAGAGAGAGTCAATTATTATATGGTTTCACTTACTTGTGGAGCATATGGAGGACATTGGGAGGAGGAGAGAAGTGAGTTGGGGGAAATCAGAGGGGGAGACACACCATGAAAGACTGTAGACTCTGATAAACAAACTGAGGGTTTTGGAGGGGAGAGGGGTAGGGGGTTGGGTGAACCTGGTGGTGAGTATTATGGAGGGCACATATTGCATGGAGCACTGGGTGTGGTGCATAAACAATGAATCTTGGAACACTGGGAAAAAAAGTAATAAATGTCCATTCAAGTAGTTTTTTTTTTTTCTTAAAGATTTTGTTTATTTATTTGACAGAGAGAGACATAGTGAGAGAGGGAACACAAGCAGGGGGAGAAGCAGGCTTCCTGGACACTGGGATCATGACCTGAGCCAAAGGCAGCCGCTTAACAACTGAGCTACCCAGGTACCCCAGGTCCATTCCAATCTTTTTTTTTTTAATTTTTATTAATAATTTTTATTAACATATAATGTATTATTTGCCCCAGGGGTACAGATCTGTGAATTGTCAGGCTTACACACTTCACAGCACTCACCATATCACACACCCTTCCCAATGTACATAAGGCCCATTCCAATCTTAATGAAAACTTTAGTACCTCTTTTCAACCCCAAGACATCTTCCCTTATACTGAATAAACCTGACCCATGAATTGGGAAACTTCCATGAGAAAAAGAAGTGTACACTGATTTTAGTTTTCTTTTCCCCCCTTCCTCCTCTTCATTCATCTTTCTTCTTTCTTCTAGTTTTTTTCTCCTTTCTCCTCCCCCTCTCCCTTCTCTGTTTTCCCTCCCTCTTCCTCTTCTTTCCCCTTTCTCCTCCTCCTCCTCCTTCTTCTTCCTTCTTTTTTTCTTCCTTCTTCTCCTTTCTTGTTTGTCTTTAAATGTGTTTTCCTGAATTCTCTAGGGTTTTAGCACTGGGAAGAGAACTGCAAGAAAAGTACAAAAATAAGTCACTAAGCTATTCCTAAGCTTTTTTCTTTACTCCAAGTCCTCTCTGACAATGATACTGAATCTCTAGGCTTTCTGTGGACTCAGATGTGTGTTCTTCAGAGACTCTGCACAGACCACCCCAATACATAGTCTTTAACATAGGTGACCTGCTCTCAGTGGGATATTCTCTGAAATTTTCTCAGTCTTTCCTGCTGGCTTTCGTCACTTAGCAGATATCTTTCTTGGATGGGATACCTTCAAAATGGTTCAAATTTGTTATTCCTGTGTCATCTACTTTGTCATTAGGAAACTTGTGTGTCTTTGTTATACTAAGGGGACTTGTCCTTATTGCTGCCCGTTGTCCTTGCTCTGTAATCATGGGATAATCTAGGTATTCTTCAGCATTCAGAATTATCCCTGCAAGAAATGTACTCTGGTTTCATGATTCAAATATAGCCCAAGCTCTAGAGGAAACATGACCATTTTTTCCTATACTACTCTAGAGGAGGCACCATATTGAGTCTAGAGATTGTCACAGTTGGAACTAATGTCCACCATCTATGGCATTTTTTTCTTGTACGCTCTCTTTCTATGTGGTGGAAATATGGGTGTAAGGAAACAACAAGTCCATAACAAATTGAGGGAGAAAGAGGTGGCACTTCTTTTTTAAAAAATCCCCTAGATGAAAATGAAGGTGGAAGGACTAGTTCTCCTACCTCAAAGCGTTTTTGGTTGAAAAGTTGGGGAGTATCTGGTAGCTCTTAAGAGTTTTTCAGAATGTTACCTTCAGTTGTGAAGCCTTGGTTGAAATGGTGACAAAAAAGGAAAAAGTTTTATTTTATATTCTGTGAGTTTTAAAAAATTTTTTTCTAGTGTATTTTTTTCTTAGTATTACATAATGTTCACCTTGACAATTCTAGCCTATCTTGCTGGGATAAAGGAAGCTAATGAAATACTACATTAATAAAAAGTAGGGCAATAACTTGCTGGGAGCCAATAGCGATAAAAGCAGTATTAATCAAAGTCATAACTCAGAAGGAGTGAGGCACTTGAGGGTGTTGGATTGAGCTACACTTGAAACTATTCTTTTTCATGTAGAATGTTATACCCAGGGCTTTTTAATTGAAGACTGGACCCTGTTTTATCAAAGGAGGTCCTCACTTGGAAAACACACATTTACAATGCCAGTAGGTAATTTCCATATTGTGTATCTTAAAACATTTTTTTAAAGATTTTATTTATTTATTTGACAGACAGAGATCACAAGTAGGCAGAGAGGCAGGCAGAGAGGGGGAGGAAGCAGGCTACCTGCTGAGCAGAGAGCTGGATGCAGGGCTTCATCCCAGGACCCTGAGAAAATGACCTGAGCTGAAGGCAGAGGCTTTAACCCACTGAGTCACCCAGGCTCCCCTTAAAACATTTTTGCTGTAATAAAAGTCTGATCTTTCTACTCTAGTCCTAGGATCCATGTGAAATCCAAATATTGGAAGCCCTATTTATTGTTGTTTTTGTAAGTTATTAACTTATAATAATGACTTTTCACATTCCAGTATCTCTTAAGGAATAGGGCAGCAAATTGACCTCTTAGTAATCTGTAAATTTGCTGGTTGTAAAGGAATGATCAACAGCCATGTTATCTTCATCAACTGGAAATTCCAATTTGGACAGTTTCACTGTCTTCCTGATGCATTTGTCAAGCCACTGATGAGACTGTCTCTCTCCAGCTAGTTTCTGAGTGTCTGGGAGGTAGAATGACATCTGGGATTGTGATGAGTGTGGTAGGAGGCAATGAAGAGAAGGAGAGGGCTAAGAGGGTACATGTAGTTGAATTCAACAATTCAAATAGAATTTTAGCTCTTTAATGGATGTTAAGAAACAATTTTACATCTTGTGTGTTAAATTCATACTCCCAAAGATAAAGGATTAGGAGATGAGTTTGAGTAAGGTCCTGGCGCAGGCATACTTCTCTATTGAGGGAGTCACGCTAGGGAGTTCTTCTTTTGAAGTCTTCAACATTGTAATGGACTATAAGTTACCACATTTAGATATGAAAATAAAGAAGAGGCCAAAGCAGATGTACATAGAAGGCAGATTATTTATACCAGTAGTTAAGCATGGAACTAGATGAGTTGTATGCATTTGTGTGTGCTTTTTTGAGGCTCTGGCTCCAACTTTTGTGTTACGGATGAAACTTATCTTACTTAAAGCCTTTACCCAAGTGGAAGCTGCTTTTCAGTATATTTGTTAATTCATAAGACATATGTACCAGATGTGGCTAAATTCTAAAGGATTGAGTTAGGTAGATTATCTAGAAATCTATTCTGCTCCTCTTCTTCCTCTCCCCTCTTCATTATCAACTGTGGTGGCCTTCGGAAGGAATAGAGGCTTTGTAGAGAAATAGGACCAGATTATAATTCTGACACTGCCCTTTAGTTTTTGTTTTATTTATTTATTTTTGTTTGTTTATTTTTTTTGTCAAATAAGTTACTGAACCTATGAATCCCTGAATCTTCATTGGTACATTAGAAAACATAGTAATTTAGCTTTTGTGGACTGTGAACACATATATAATTTTAACCTCAGTTAAATTTTGAGGCCAGTGCTATCTTAATCTCAACTTTGTGGATGAGAAAACAGGGGCCAAGGGAACATAAGTAGCTTGTCTAGTTATACGGATTATAAATAAAGAACTGAGTTTTGAATTTTGTTTCTAGAGCTCCAAAGCTCTTGCCTTGACTATGCTTTGCAGACAAAATAATTTTTATAGACCTGTTTATTTGTTTATTTATTTATAGCACATGGGGGTAGGGACAGAAGGAGAGAGAAAGAGAGAATCTCAAGCAGACTCCCCATTGAGAACGGAGCCCCACTCAGGGCTCATCTTATGACCTAAGCTGAAATCAAGACCTGGTTGCTTAACTACTAAGCCACTCAGGAGCCCTCTAAACAACTCTTAAAAACAAAAACAAAAACATAAACAAAAAACTTTGATGTAATGTTTCTTGATGAAATTATTTAAGAGGCCATATTTTAGTTAGGTTTTCTTTTGTGGAAAGTGATTAAAGTCCATTCAAACAAGTTCACATAAATAGGAAGAATTATCATATGGTAAATGGGCAGCTGCATGGCTGCCGGCCAGATACCTATAGGTCTTTGGTCAAGGTTGAGGAAGAAAGACCTGGATAACATTAACATTTACTATGATTTACTTATCTTGACTGGTCTCTAGGTTGAGGCCATTTTTGTTTTTGTTTTTGTTTTGTTTTGTTTTGATTCTCCATATAGTGAGGAATAAGACTGCCCATATAAGGATATGGGGATATATCCTTAGAGCCTCTGATAAAAAAGAATGTCTTCAGTGAAGTTTTGCCAAATAACCCTAGGGAAGGACTCTAATTGGCCTGCCTTAGGTCACATGACAGATCCTATCCAATTGCTAGAGTGGAGCATTGTGATTATCAAGGTTTTACCAACCCTTGGCCTGTTGCTTACTCTATTGCCAGGGAAATAGACTCTGTTTTTAAGAAGGAGGAATCAACACTGTTGCTTACTTCTTAATCAGACACTTGCAATACTTCTTAATCAGACAGTAGCAATCACAGAATACTTAAATCCTAGTAATATTATATATGGTTATAGGTGATTTACTTAAAATTTTTAATAAATCTAAAGAATTTGTCAGCTTTTTCTTTATTATTCTTGAGTGTATTTTTGAAATGAAATGAATAAATCACAAGAAAAAAACACTCTTAATTTGTAACTAATAATCTTAATGTATTTTATTCACCTTACATTAAATAATACATCTGTTAATTTTTATACCTGGAAATATCCCTGAGAAATGTCCTTTCTATTTTGGTCACATTGAAAAGAGAACTGACACATGGTGTAGTCATTCTGGAAGGCAGCTATGCTCACCACTATACCACCAACGCCATGGCGCAGTCATTCTGAATGTTAAAAACAGAAGGACGTTATGGGGGCTGGTTTTGTTTCCTTCCTGTTGTAATATCATATATTTAATGAGAAGAGGGTGGATAAAGCTGGCAAGCTTTTCAAACAATTCCATTTTGTGGTACCTGTGAGAATTAATCAAAAGTCATATAATTTATTGAAGTAGATATATTTACAATGGTGCAAAATACATCTGACAGCAAATGACTCTGGTATGCCTGATTAGTAAGATGAACAAAAGTCAATATTTAAAAAGTGAAAATGTAAACATTGTATCTTCATATTAACAATCTTGAAGAAGAAACAGCTGTTACATTAGTTATCACTTTCCAGATCCAACACGGGTATTGTCATTTAATTTCTTGGACCCATATTTGCTTGGCTGCAGTATCACCACATGATTTAAACCCTGCAAAGTTTGGCTTTACAACTAGCTCCAGGTGCAAAATTTTACACTAAGTCTTTATTCCCTTTTGAATTGAGATTCTTCCCAACTAAAGGTTATTTTCAAACAATTTAAGACTTTAAAACACAGTCTTAGTGAATTTCACTTGTTGTTCTTTGAACTTCCACATGTAGGGATTAGAAATGTACTGAGTGTCCTGGACCAAGATGTTAGCATATGTCCAGAGTTTCTATTTTTTATTATCATTCTGTATTATCCTTTAATATGTTTGCTTGTTCTTCCAAGCATTAAAAGTCCAAGGCTTTGGAACCAAGATGATTTTCAGTTATGCACAAGCACCAATAAGATCTTAGGAAATATTGCAAAGCAGACAAAATATGTGGTGCACAAACATACACATGCACGTACGCACACCTTTTTGCTAATACCAAGACTTTTATATAAGAAGCTAAAAGTCACTCCTTAAAATACTAAGCAGAAATTAAGAATTAATTCAGTTACTCAAAAATATGTATTGAATATTTGTATTGTGGATACAGCTGTGAAATACAAATGAAGTTTCTGAATCCATGGAACTTGAGTTTCAGGGAGGAGAAGCAGGAACAAGTTAACAAACAAGATATTTCAGAGATATAAATCCTATGAAAAATAATTGATATATTTTACAACTCCAGAGAGATTTTTCATTTTAAAATAATCACTTGCTAAATTAATTGATTGGGGAGTACTTGGAATTTATCCGGGAATTATTGCCTAACACCCCCTTCTATCAATTCCTCTGTGTATTATTCCATTTCATTTTCAACAGTTGGAGTTTTCTTTTTAATCTAGCTTATAAAAAATGTGGGCCGGCCATTTTACTAAAAAGCCAGACAGAGTAGAACCATGGATAAAAAGGGAGCCAACAACTTGTGGGTATCTAATGTGTCTTACAGCAACTTTTTATTCCAGGTACTCCTATAATGCAGACAGTATAAACAGAGAAGGGAGAGGAGAAGGGCAGGGAATCACTCTGATAGGTGCTGGCCTACGTGGGCAGAAGTCTCAGGAGAGAGTTAAATACATTCAGCAGCTGAGGCCCAGTTGAATAGTGGGGTAGTGGCTCAGACTTTACAAAACTTCATGTTGAAGTTATTTGTGCAGATGCCTATCTTGGCAGCTTGTTCTAAGTTCCATCCACTCAGCTAGGTAGAACTAAGATGAAATAACTTTTTTTGTTAGAAATCACGGGTATTAGCTCTGAACTTGGAAGCTGCCCTATTCTACAAGGATCACCTATGCTTTTCTATATTGAAAGATGAATTTCATTTCATTATACAGAAAATTTCATTCTGTGTATAATTTCATTTCCTAACAAATACTTTAATGGGTGGGGTGGGCAGGAGTGGAGAGAGAGTGGGAAGGAGGAAACAGAAAGCACCAGTGACGAGAAGAAAAAATCTTGAAGAGAGTTTCAAGAAGGAAGGTATGGTGAACAGTTAAATCCATCTAAGGGATCCAAAAAAGTGGTGTCTGTTTGGTTATATGAGGGCTTTGGTGCCTCGGGCAAGAGCAATTTCAATGGAATAATAGTGGTGGAAGCCAGATTACTGTATGTTGAGTGGTCTCTGAGGAAGTGAAATAAATAAATACAGTCTATCGCTCTGTGAAGTTTGGGTACTTTGCAAGGAGAAAGTGTCAATAGAAGCTTCTTGGCGAATGAGAGAGGAATGAAGGCTGAAGTGAAAAAGCCAATGAGGAAGTGAATTTAGAGATTAGGATCTTGAGGCAAAAATGACTAGATAGGCAAGAGGGTTGCCTTGCACAATACATATACACAGGGTTGTTCTTACACAACTATTGGTTTGTTCTTTATGACTGAGTCTGTTTCTTGATTTCTCTCTCTTTTTACCCTTTGCTCATTTGTTTTGTTTCTTAAATTTCACATATGCATGAAATCATATAGTATTTTTCTTTCTCTGACTTATTTTGCTTAGCATTATATGCTCTAGCTTTCTGTTGTTGCAAATGGCAAGACTTCATTATTTTTCATGACTGAATAATACTCCTTTGTAAGAATATACCACATCTTCTTTATCATTCATCAAATGGTAGACTTGGGCTGCTTTCCTAATTTGGCTATTATAAATAACGCTGCTATGAAAGGGGTGCATGTATCCCTTTGAATTAGTATTTTTTCATTTTTAGGATAAAAACCCAGTAGTGCAGTTGCTGGGCCATAAGATAGTTCTCTTTTTAACCTTTTGCAGAACCTCCATACTGTTTTAAACAGTGGCTGCACCAGTTTACATTACCATCAACAGTGCAAGAGGGTTTGATTTTCTCCATATCCTCACCAACTTGTTCCTTGTGTTGTTGATTTTAGCCATTCTCACAGGTGTGAGGTGATATCTCATTGTTGTTTTGATTTACATTTCCCTGATAGTGATGATGAGCATCTTTTCATGTCTGTTGGCTATCTGTAGGTCTTCTTGGAGAATGTCTTTTGATACCTTTCGTCCCTTTTTAAATGGGATGATTTGTGTTTTAGTTGTTGAGTTTTATAAGTTCTTTATATATTTTGGATACTAACCCTTTATCAGATACATTATTTGGAAATCTCTTTTCTCATTCTATAGGTTGTTTAACCTATTGGTTTTAATTATAATTTTGGGAGGAAGGAAATGTCTATATTCCATTACCTATTGTTTCTTGATTCCATTTATCCTTGGCTACATGAATCAGTTTTGAAATTCCTCTTTCTACTAATACTCATTTACATAGAAGATGATATATTACAGTGAAAAATGTAACTTTCAAAAGTTTTTGACAGAAATTGTTGATTGGTATTAGACATCTTCCTTACTAAGAATTTGTTTGCTGGGACACATGGGTGGCTCAGTTGATTAAGTGTCATCAGACTCTTGATTTTTGCTCAGGTCATGATCTCAGGGTCCTGGGATGGAACTCCACATCAGGATCCACACTCAGCAAGGAGTCTGCTTGAGATTGTCTCTCTCTCTCTGCCCTTCCCCCCACTCTTGCACACACACTCTCTCTCTGTCTCTCTAAAATAAGTTAATCTTTTAAAAAATGTTCCTTACTGTGTTTTCATTTGGAAACCATACCATGGTTAATATGAAAGTGATTTTTTCTAGAATTACTGACTTACACAATGGTTGATGCTTACAGAGAATCCCTCATGTCAGTCCCCAAGGTTACATAACAATCTCATAGTCTTCTGCTCTGGCCTGGAGTGAATCACATAATTACTATGCATTTCAATTTTGCCAGTTTTATGTGTGAAGATGCATTGCTTAGAAAATAGAACACCAAAGGAAAATGAAGAGAAGTGCATGAAAGTTAGCCTATTGTTGGCATTAATAACTTTGAACAAATTGGTTACACTCACAAAGACTCAGTTTTTTTCCTGAGCAAATAGCATTCACTCTTTCAGGAAAATCGTAACGTTTTTTAAGCATGTACTAGTATCTGTAAGGTATTTGGACTGTGTCTACATGGTAGCCAATATGTTTCCAAGGAACACATTGAAGATTAAGGTAATGAGCAAAAAGAACCAATGTGGAAACTGAGTCCATTATTCTCCCTTGTAATTTTACTACAGTCTGTACCGTGTTTCAAATATTTGATTATATAAAGGTGATAAAATCTAGACATATTTTAATCAGCTGCAAACTGGTAGTACTTGTTTCTATTACACACCTATTTTCAGAGGAATTCGCTTATGTTAAAGAGCTTGTCTGAACTAGGATTTTAAATTTGCCTATAAC
This sequence comes from Neogale vison, assembly GCF_020171115.1. Classification (NCBI taxonomy): domain Eukaryota; kingdom Metazoa; phylum Chordata; class Mammalia; order Carnivora; family Mustelidae; genus Neogale; species Neogale vison. The sequence continues at coordinate 195,858,010 of NC_058091.1, read as the reverse complement.
TACTAAGTATAATCCTTGTACCAGGGGATGTGCTAGGACTGAAGGAATCAAAGATTATAGAATTATGTGGTCCCTGATCTCCATAAGTTCATTGTCTAGTGACATTAATTATTGATTCCACATATTTTTATATAAAGATTATTAAATGTTAATGAAATATTATGAAATATATTTTATGTATTCTAGCAAGTTGTAGACCTTTATGATTTTTTTATAAAAGAGGTAAGCTTTATTTTTTAGAGAAGTTTTAGGTTCACAGCAAAGTTGAATGGAAAATAGAGAATTCCCATATACTTTCTGCATCCACACATACGTAGCCTCCTACGTATCATCAACATCTTGTACAAGAATAGTACCTGTACTACAATCCATGAACCGACATTGATACATCAAATCATCCAAAGTCCATAATTTACATTAGGGTTCACTCTTGGCATGGTACCTTCTATGGTTTTTCACAGATGTATAATGAAATGTATCTACCATTACACAGAATAGTTTTACTGTCTTAAAAAATCCCCTGTACACCACCTATTTATCCCTTTCTCCCTCTGAACTCTTGGCAACCACTGATCTTTTTACTCTTCATGGATTGTCTTTTCCATAATGTGTAGTTGGAATTGTACAGTAAGTAGCCCTTTCACTTTGGCTTCTTTCTATTAGTCATATGCATTTAAGATTCCTCTGTCTTTTCATGGCTTGATAGCTCACTTATTTTTATTATTTATTTATTTTTTTGAGAAGAGCATGCAAAAGGGGGAAGAGGCAGAGAGAGAGGGAGAAAGAGAATCTCAAGCAGACTCCCTTCTGAGCTAGGAGCCCAGATGAGGCTCATCTCACAACCCTGAGATCATGAAGGAGTTGGATGCTTAATGGAGTGAGTCACACAGGTACCCCAGATAGGTAATTTTAAAAAAAAATTAGAAAGATTTTATTTATTTATTTGAGAGAGAAAAAGAAAGAGAGAGAGCGCTTGTGCGTAAGTCAGAGGAGGGGTGAAGGGACAGGCAGACTCCACACTGAGCAGGGAGCTCAAGGCAGGACTCCATCCCAGGACCCTGAGATCATGACCTGAGAAGAAGTCAGAAACTTAACTGACTGAGTCACCTACGTACCCCAGCTCACTTATATTTATCGTTAAGTAATATGTGCTGTAATTTATCCATTTACTTACTGAAGGACATTTCTGATGTTTCCAAGATTTGACAATTATGAATAAAGCTGTTGTAAATATCCATGTACAGATTATTGTGTGGATGTTAGGTTTTCAACTCACTTAGGTGATTGCTCAATTGTATGATAAGACTATGTTTAGTTTTGTGAGAAATAGACAACTCTTCCAAAGTGACTGCACTGTTTTGGATTCCCACCAAGAGTGAATCAAAATCCCTGTTGTTTCACATCCTTGTCAGAATTTAGTGTTGTCATTGTTTTGTAATTTAGACATTCTAAGAAGTATATGTGGTATCTTACTGTTATGATGAATTTGGTTTTCATTGGTATCTATTCACTAAATGTTATGGTGTGATGTGTTATAGTAAAGGCATACCTCGAAGAGTTAGGAAGAAATTGCCAGGTGGACAATGAAGAATGAAATGGTGCGAGGAGGAGAAACCAAGGGCATTTCAGGTAGAGAAAGTTTTTGTGAAAATTTCATGGGTGAAAGAGAACATGGTGCATAGTAGTTGGAGTGTGATATAAAATAAACATGGAGTAATAGAAGGGGAGGACATACATTTAGGTAGAGGCCATATTTTGAGAACAGTTACAGTTTATGTTGGATTCTTTTTTTTTTTTTAACGATTTTATTTATTTATTTGACAGAGAGAGACAAAGCAAGAGAGGGAACACAAGCAGCGGGAGTGGAAGGGGGAAGCAGGCTTCCTACTGAGCAGAGAGCTTGTTGTGGGGCTTGATCCCAGGATGCTGGGATCATGACCCGAGCCAAAGGCAGATGCCTAATGACCGAGCCACCGAAGCACCCCTGTTGGATTCTTTTAAAAAGATGAGAGGACTTAAATAATTTTAAATTGAATCATCATGTAGTTTCAACTAGACAAACCCGATTCAATCCACATGGATATATATTCACAAACTCACACTAAATAACCACAAATACGTGAGGCAATGTTCTTTGATTTTTACATAATACATATTGGAGTTCCTAGGAATTTAAAAATACTTCAGCAATCATTTTTTAGTCTATATAAAGTATAACAAAAAGTTGATTATATTACAGAATTGTAATGGGCACATGAGAATTTCTTATACTATTTGGTCTACATTTGTGTATGTTTGAGAATTTTTTAAAACTTAAAAAATCACAAATACTAGAATATCTAGCATTGACAACATTTACAAGCAATGAAGTTACATAATTAGATTTACATATAAGTAAGGTCATTTGGGTGGCAGAACTGAAATTGAATAATAAGCTTGCACACTCTGTATGAAATGTAGTACACTTGTATTACACTGTATTTGTCTCCTTGGGCCAGACACTCAGAACATCCCCTCACAGGGACCCAACACCTGGATCTTAGGATACTCAATTTTGGAGAATTTAATCAGATGGCCTGAGAGTAGATAGATTTCACTGGGTGCCATAGAGGTCATGTTTCTTCCCAGAGCCTCTGTAGACTGTTACAGGTTTTTAGCTAGCATTCACCAACTGAAGATAGATTTTCCACAAATATTGGTGGGTATTATCTCAGATTTCATAACTTATGGGAAAATCTGGTTAATTACGGGCATATTACAAAATAAATTATTTGAGAGTAGGAATTAAAATAGCCAGTATTAGAGGTTCTACATTTTTAATAGCATAGGAAAAATTAATGAGTTGGATGTTCATAAATCTTTGTGACAGTTTGGCATTCTCCCAAGAGTTTTAAGGGAATCCAAGGATGAAATTATGGAAATGATAGTTAAAATACAATAGTTCATTGTCAAGATGAGCACTGGGTGATGTATAGAATTGTTAAATCACTCTATGGTACTCCTGAAACTAATATAACACTATAGGTTAACTAACTGGAATTAAAATAAAAACTTAAAATACAGTAGTTCAGTCTTCCTGAACATTGGCAAGCTGTTAACATAATTTTTTCTATAACAACTAGAGGAGTGACCAAGGAAACCTGGACATACAACCGTTGAATCTCATTTCTATGATGATAATGATTTAGATCAGTGTATGTTGCTCTAGGTCAAGTGCCTGTCAGGTTTACTGTTTCCTTCTGGGAAGTCTCAGAATGCTTGCCAGCTCACACCTACCTCAGGCAAGAGACAGTCTCCTAGGCCATAGGTCATTGTGCTCTTCCTCAGGTGATCCAGCTAGGTTAATTGTGAGTGATTGCGTCAGAAAAGGTCCTGAGGATACAGATACCAGGAGCAAGTGAGCACTAGCAGTATACTATAGAATCAAACCTGCTCCTAATTTCTCCTTAATATGGACTCATAATTTTTCTACACAGATTATATTCATCTATAATTTGTTCAGTTAGTATAGGAGACAGAAAAGGAGCATGCACAAATGGGAGAGAGAGAGCAAACAAGAAGGAGATAGCACAAGCTTTGTCTCTCTCATATCCTTTCTAAATGTAAATATTGTCTTTTACTTCATTTTTTTCAAGTCTCGTTGATTTTTAGGGCCAGCTCAGTTCCTATATCAATGAAGTTTGCAATGATTGCTTTGATTTTCGGATGTGTAAAAATTACCTCAAACTTGACACGTTGGGGGTGCCTGGGTGGCTCAGTGGGTTAAGCCTCTGCTTTCGGCTCAGGTCATGATCCCAGGGTCCTGGGATCCAGCCCCACATCGGGCTCTGCTCAGCAGGGAGCCTGCTTCCCTTCCTCTCTCTCTGCCTGCCTCTCTGCATACTTGTGATCTCTGTCTTTCAAATAAATAAATAAAAATCTAAAAAAAAACAAAAAACAAAAAACAAAAAACTTGACATGTTCTAAACCTACGAATCTCCTCTCCAATAAAGTATTTTTTCCCCTGGTGTTTCCATCTAGGTTGACAACAACCCCTTTGTCCTATTTTCCCAGGTCCTAAACCTTGAGAATCAGTCTTGATGGCTCTCTTTCTCTAACATTGCACATCCAATCAGCTATCAGCTCTTTCTTCAAATCATATCCAGGATACAGCTACTTCTTACCACCTTCACTGCCACTACTCTGCTGAATCTCTGAAACTCTCCACTATCTCTTAATTGGATCACTGCGATGATTCCCTAAGTGGTCTTCTTCCTTTTGTTCTTACCCCCTTCAACAGGCTGTGTGTTCTGGTTAAAATGAGAGTCAGGGTGTGTCAGATTCTGTCACTCTTCCACTCAGCACCATCTAATGGTTTCCTAATCCGAAGGAGAAGCTAAAGTCCATATGATAGCCTCTATGGTCAAACACAATTTGTCTCTCGCCCCCCATCTCTTAACTGGTCTTATATTAATATTTTTGCCTTTCCTTAATTCTTTGGTCCAGTCATTCTGGATTTTGTTAGTTTGCTTTTTTCTATTCTGTGAATGTGCTTAGCAGGTTATCTCTGCCTGAAACCCCTTTTCAGGAAAGAGAAGAGTTTTTCATTTCCCAAGCCACTCCCTAGTGAAATCTTTTCCATTTGAAAATGTAATAGGCACCCATGCCCCTCCCCCTACACTCTCTCTCACCTTACCTGCATTACTTTTCTCCGTACCACTCTGACCATGATAGTGTATGCTTTACTGAGTATTTCTAAGTAGTGGAATCATGGGTGACTTATATTTTGTGTAATTTCTACATTTTCTCAATATTAAGCAATGAGCATAGTCGAAGGGACAAAGAATTGCCGTGGGCTGAGTCACGAAAAGGATCATGGAGAAAGAAGGGCTACAAGCTTGGTAGGCTGGGATGAGAGATGGGGAAAGAGCATGCTTGGTCATAGTAAAATATGCATAAAAGGTGGTGAATACTTCATACATAACATATTTTGGAGGCAGTGAGGAAAATAACCAGCATAGTCTCCTTTGTCACCAAACTATTGATTGTACAATTGGAAACAGATTATATCGAACCCAGGAGTGTCATTTTAGTCATGTGTTCTTTTACATATTTAGGAGGCAGTAAGGAAAATAACCAGCATAGTCTCCTTTGTCACCAAACTATTGATTGTACAATTGGAAACAGATTATATCGAACCCAGGAGTGTCATTGTAGTCATGTGTTCTTTTGGATAGAAGAATGCTTTAGAAAAAGCTGTGATGCAATTATTTTCTAAATTCTAGACTTTTCTCTCTGATATTTCCATGTAATTCTTTATCTTCTGAGAAACGATTTATGTACATCTCTCAGTACTTTAATGCTCCTAAAGAACTTAGTTTATGCTATCGTAGAAAAGTTTAAGTTTCAACAAATTGACACAATTATCTGTTTCGATCAAGGTCTAATTTTCTGGCCATTTCCAGTAGATTTTATTCTTTGCATATTTTTAAATAGAAGAAGAGAACATTAATATAAAAATTATCTAAAAATAAAAACTTGCAGACATAGAAGTGCAAAGAATATTAAGATTTTTGCCTTGTTTTATTTGGCTGAAGAAGTATTATATGATTTTTATTATAAATTATCTTTTTTTAATTTTTAAATTTTTTATAAACATATATTTTTATCCCCAGGGGTACAGGTCTGTGAATCACCAGGTTTACACACTTCACAGCACTCACCAAAGATAAATTATCATTTTATGTTACTTTTTCTCCGTCTAATTTATATCACTTGTCTAACTAGGGGTAGAGGTTTCCACCTTCAGAATATATTTGTCATCCTATACAAATGTGCCTTTCACATGTATGTGACATGATTATAATAATTTAAGCACTTGGCTACATCAGCTCTTCAAATTGAAATGAGGGAGGATGAGATAGAAATACCTGTTAAAATATGTCCTGTCAACTCTGATCCGAGACCTTTCCAGGAAAGGGGTACCAGAAATGATATAAAACTTGTTTAAGTTGGTAATATTTTTATCAGAAGACAAATACAATGGTTGGAGAAAAGACTGTTTCAAAAACTTAACATGGTAGAATGTACATAACATTTGCAAAGACAGATTTGAAGTTTTTCTGAGGGGTGAACAAAGAGTCAGTATTGTAGGCTTTAAAAAAATAGTAGACTAACACAAATCCAAATGACACAGAATATCACTGAGCAAGATATGGTTTGGGATCTTTTTTCTCTTAATGAAAGCTCAATCAATAATACTTCTAATGATTTTCTGAGAGCACCTTCATGCAGAGAGCTGAGTTATTTTTCATGCAAGATGTACACTTCTGCCCTTTGGATTTATGAATGGAATAACAAGTAAATGTTAATTTAATGGATTCACTTGCATTTCTGGGAGATTCTTCCTTTTTAACATAATAGAGAGCACAAACATGGGTAAAACAAGCCAAGCACTTTAATGTAAGGTGATGTAGTCTCAAATTAAAACACTCAGTGGAATATAACTTCAAGTTGGTTTTTTTTTTTTATGAGAAGTGACTTTTATAACATTCATTTTTCAATCATGAGGAACTGTAATGGAACTGTATTTGAGGGTGCAGATGTGGTAGTGAGGAGTCAGGGTGGGACTTACCTTAGGGTGAGGGCCCGGTGGACCTGAGAAATGACCAGATGCAGTCACCAAACTTAAAATTTTTTCTAAATTATTTTATAATTGCAGGAGAAACCACTACTGGAAATCACAGTGGTCTTGGGTCAATTGTTGTAGATGTATCAATTTCCATTTTGTGAATGTAAATGGTTGAATTTTTGTCAACTGCACTCTGTCCCATCCCCTTCTTCTTTTTCAGTATGTCATTCTTTACCCAATACCCTCTTTCAACTGCATTTGAATCCATCCTTTCAAATTCCATCTTTCATCTCCCTCAACCCTATTTTATACATCCTCAACTCTCTTGGCCACATGTCCTCACCTTAATTTAAGCAAATGTATTTATCTTCTGTCTCCAACTTAGACTGAGCATCTAGCTTCTGATATGCAACGTTTCTCGATCTTCCAAACCTTGCTTCCTGCATTGGTATTCTCATAAGAGCTGGTAGACTGCCCATGGAAGGTTCCCTCGCTTGGCATGACCCTGACAGCATGTCAGCAGCAGTTGCTAATGTCCCTTTCCTGATGAAAACTTCTCCTTCACCACAGAGAACATCCGGTGGATAATGACTATAACCAGGAGTCCATACACAGTAGATAAATAACACATACAGGTTCAGTCTCTTCAAAAAGAAGTTAAAAGAATGAGGTTTTAAATATGTTGGGGTCATACTTTGATGTACAGGTTACATTATGATAATTTTATTGTTACTTTATGATAATTTCTGCATTTGGGTGGGTAGACTCTCAGAACAGGTGTTCTTAAAAGATATGCAGAAGAAAAGAGTCAATTTTTGGCTTTTGAGTTCCAAAATTGATATTTTATGGTTCACAGCAGAGATAAATACTTGAATTTCAAAAGCCTAGGAAATAGCAGCTAAGCTTTCTATTCTGAAGAATGAATAAAAAATCAGGGTGCCCTGCTTTCAGATTAAATAAGGACTCTATGGACTGAGGGTGGGAGAAAAGAGTAAAAGGAAATAATTGATATAAGAAGGCTTCTGAGCCCTGGTCTCTCACCTACTTCTCACCACTATCTTGTTTGGGACTATTGAAACCCTTGGGAATTATGGACACTTGAGGTCAGAAGGAATCTGTGGCTTTGTCTACCCAGGTGGAACCCATTAACCAAACAGAACCCGCAGTCCTCTAGTAGGAGGACTGTATTATTTAATCATTAAAACCAGGACATTTGTAATGGTGAAAGTGATCTGGGCAAATGCTAAATCTGGTGGAATACGTGGGCAATAGATGCCAAGCAGGGCTTAAGTAACCTGCTACTACAATGAGGTAGCATAAAAATTATCTTTAATGTGGAAAGAAAGTGCAATAGTGCTGGGGCACCTTGATGGCTCAGCCGGTTAAGCATCTGACTCTGTTTCAGCTCAGGTCATGACCTCAGGGTTGTGAGATCAAGCCACTTGTTGGGCTCCACACTCAGGATAGAGTCTGTTTGAGATTCTCCTTCTCCTTTTGCCCCTCTCCTTACTCATACTCTATTTCTCTCTCTGAAATAAATAAAATCTTAAAAAAAAAAAGAACATGCAATAGTGGTTAGTAGGGACTGGAGGCAGGAGGAAATAGGAAATTATTAATTAATGGACACAGAGTTTCAGTTTGGAATGATGAAGAAGCTATGGAGGTAGATGGTGGTGATGGTTGCACAACAGTGTGAATGTACTTAATGTCACTGAATTATACCTTTATAAATGGTGTAAATGGTAAGTTTTATGTTACATATATTTTTGTCACAATAAAATATATTGATGAAAAAAAATAGTCTTGTAATGGTTGTCTAGGTTGTTGGGTATAAATAGACCACACAGTATTTTTGTGTAGCTAAGAGGGTGAAGAATGTTCTTATATAGCTGGGAATGGAACAAACATGACCCCAAGATTAGGAGAACCCCAAGATGGGTTGAAGAGGAGGCCTGTTAGCAACATAGACCAAAGACAGAAGACCTGATGGAAACATGGATTTAAGTCCCAAGTTAGAAAAATATAAATGAACTCTGTCCATACTGCTATTAGTGGTATATATTTGTTGAGTAAGTATATAATAATTTTAAGGAACATTTTGCAAATTTCAAGTGTACTCTGGAACCCCCATGCTGGATGTAACACATCTGTCATCTTGCTTTATTTTGGGATTATAGCAATTTCCTAATAAAAATGCTGTTTCTTGTAGAGAAGAATGCTAACCCTTCAAGACAGCTACATTATTCAAGAGGAGGAAAAATTCATCTGCAGGTTTCCGATTAGAGATAAATTCTGCATTTTTCACCCCATCAATATATTCTTTTTCCAAAAGCATAATATTCTGAACTCACCAGAACTATGAAGGGATTATAGTTGAAAAGAGTGTGTTGTTTGGATTCAACTTAAGTGGCTTGGCAAACAGAATTTGCATCAAACTAAATTTGATTTTGGGGTGGTCTTAAGAGATATTGTGAATATATCAGAAATTTCAAATTAGCTCCATGTTCTCAAGTTGGTTGTGTGAAATGAAAATGATATCCAACTTCTTTCTGGCAGCTCCTATTCAGTGAAAACTTGGCAAAAAGCTGTGCCTTTCATAATGCTGGGAAATAGTTTACATCAAATTAGAGAAATAGCATAGCTACTGTTATCAATACATAATTAAAATTCATATTTAGGGGCACCTGGGTGGCTGTCAGTTAAGCATCTGCCTTCGGCTCAGATCATGATCTCAGGGTTCTGGGATGGAGCCGCACATGGGGCTCTTGCTCAGCTGGGGGGTGCTTCTCCTCCCTCTGCTCCTCCCCAAACTCATGCTCTCTCTCTCTCTCACTTACTTTCCCTCTTTCAAATAAATAAATCCTTAAAAAAATAAATTTCACATCTACTCAAAATTGACATTTGTTTCCTCTGTCCTTTCTTTTTGAACAATGTGTCTTTAGATTTCATAGCTCTTAATCTATTCTTTATTGTTACCTATTTTCATAGCAAATTCTGTCATGTAGAAACTTAGATTTTTATTCTTTATTTAAGTTATTTTTCATTAGGCAAACCATATAAATACAACAAGGTAAGCATTTTCTTTTAAGCTATGCTTTCTTTTCTTTATGGAAATAAGTTTACTTTTTTTTTTAATGTGATGAAAGACTGACAATATGCTTGATTTAGAAAAGATCTTCAAAGTCAGCTAGTTCTGTTCACCTCAGATGTGAATCCTTCTTGAAACAGACCCCACATCATAAAAAAAGATTTAGAAGTTTGATATTCAGTGGCTGTCTAACTTTGGGCTCTCATGGGTTATGGAAATGCAATTTTCTTATATATAAAATGTGTATGATTACATTTTCCTCATAGAGCTGATGTGGTAGAGTTATTTGTTTTGCAATTATTTCCATTTATATAGAAGTAGCAGAATTATTTGAAGGAGGGTTGATACTCGATAAAATTTCCAAACTGAAAAATATGATTGTATCTATTTAAGAGGTATGGACACGATAATTTGATGTACATATACATTACAGAATGGTTATCAAAATCAAATATCAATACAACCATCACTTCACACAGTTAACATGTGTGTTAAGAATGCTTAGGATCTATTCTTTGTAAACAGCTCGGAGAGAAGAAAATGAGAAGATGTAGATCAAACAGTATAAACTAAGAATAATTCTAAGAAGAATAAGTTCTGAGAGTCTAATGAATAGCAAGGTGACTATAATTAATAATATGGTATTGTATAGTTAGCAAATTTGATATATTTTTAGATATTTATTAAGGATTCTATTAAATCTAGAAATAAAAAACTTTATGGAACACACAACTAAAATATTTTCTCCAGTTTAATATTAACACACAGATCACTTTCTTTTTTTCCTGTCTCTTCTACTTACAAAACAAATATTTAAGTAGAAAATACAGAGAAGAGAGGAGAGGATAATAAAGAAAATTTATGTTACTATCTGTTGAAATCTAGGGCAGCTTATATAGATAGATGATCCTTTCACTCTGAGATAACAAAAAGTCCCCCAGTCGTTTATAATCACAAATAAGAGACTCCCTTAGTAATAAATGTGTCTAGTATAGAGTAATAATATGAAATTACACATTTACTTGCAGCTAACTTCTGGCTAAGAGCAAGGAAAAAAGGCTGGTTGGTTTTTCTTCTGTTCCTTCCTTGCCACACACTCTATCTGCCCTCTCCATTCTCATCTACTCGCCTTAGAAAAATAATTTCACAAACTAGTAGAAAACAGTGTGCCCTACCTATGCTCCCATGCCCAGGGTCTCCAAAAGGTTGTCTTGAGGCCCTTCCACGTGGCTGATGATACAGGGGAATGTCTTAGCCTTTCCCTTCACCATGGGAAAAGGCCATAACCCCCTGGCAACCTGCGTCAGATAGAATTTTTTTTTTTGCCATTCTCCCTCTCTGCTCTCAGCCTTTCTAACCCTGTTTTGTAAGTAAGGGTCACAAAACCGATTCTCCATTACCCTATTTGCCATACCCATTTGGGTACCCTAGCCCTTCTCTTCGTAAGATGGGGATGGTTGACACTTGTTGCATTTGGGCCTCAAAAACCGATATGGAAGGAATCTGTTTTTACATCCAGTTAAAATCATTTCCTTAGGGCACATTATATTAAGTAGATTTCTGCATCTAAAAATATTACCATTTTAAGACTCTTTGACACATGCTAGTGAAGATTTGTCTCCCCAGATAAAAATATTCTATCAACTCACACTCTCATCCTTACCACATAATACTGAGAAAAGAAAAATAGGGCAAATGAGAACAGGAGGAGAGAAAAAAGCAGGGACCTGAGAAGAGAGGAACAGTAGGGACATAGGAAGACATGAGAATTGTTTGACAGGGGATGAGGTAGAAGTTTTTTGTTTTTTAATATTTTTTATTCTTTTATTTGAGAGAGAGAGAGAGAGAGAGAGGGAGAAAGAAAATTTCAAGCAGACTCCATGCTAAGCATGGAGCCCAACTGGGGGCTCAATTTCACAACCCAGAGATCATGACCTGAGCCCATGACCTGAGCTCATACCAAGAGTCAGATTCTTAACCTACTGAGCCACCCAGGCACCCTGAGGTAGAAGTTTTTATAAATCAGAAAAATCCATGTTGAGCTGCTCACTAGCATAAATAAATATGATTCATCCCTGCCCACTTATTTCAGTGAACAATGTATTTGATAACTTTTTACTCTTGGATTCTAGCCCTGAAAGGATTATTGAGAGCTAGACTTATGTAATTATTTTAGAACTCTCTCCTCAAAGCATAGCATAGTGTAGCAATCTTAATTTAGGCCAGAACAGTATTTGCAAAGGTAGCATGAAATGGTAGAAAAAAGATATTTCTGTCTCCAGTTTCCGCCTTTTACTGGTGGGTTGATCTTGACACTGTCACTCAATACCAAGGGGTTTAGTCTCCCCATCTCGATAATTGAAATAATAATGTCTTTCTTGCTGGTTCATGTGGTTATTATGATATGATATGGGATGGGATTTAGAATTTGTAAACTGTAAAGGTCTTAGAAAAATAAAATATGTTGCCTTGTCAATCACCTGTCAGCCCTGAAGGAGAGTTGAAGTTTCTTAATTAATCTCCCTTGACCTATTTTTTTGTCTTGTTGACAGTGCCCATGCCATTTTTTTCCTCAAATGAGATTTCATATGTCAAGTGTACCTTGCATTTTTTCTGTGCATATTAGCTACCCAGAACATATTAGTTCTTGCTTTTGTCTCTTCTCCCAGTTCCCCAACTGTGTACTTTTTGGAAATACCCGATTAGGCAATATTGTCAAGGCTCTTTCTTTCCAAATAAGCAGCAGAGGGATGTGTATTCAGGATACACACTGCTTGTCTTTCTCATGTTCACTGCATTCAGTTTTGTTGGCATAGGAAGCATTTTCCTCCTAGTCTAATTCAGTGAAAATGATGTGAAGTGTTACCCCATTGCATGTCTGAGATCAGCTCCTAGATTAAGTAAATTATGTATCTTTGTTTTTAATTTAGTTTTACTGATGCAAAAACAATAGGAATAGCAAGATGGTTCTAGTGCCAATGGTATTTTAAAAATAAGCAGAAAGGTAATAAAATGCATTATTACTTTAGATATCCCCTTTCCTCGTTATTCACTTGGGGGAAAAAATCCAATCTTGAAGGAAAATGTAGGATGTGATTTTGTGCCAGTAGTAATTAGCAAGAGCAGCTTGATGAGAAACAGTAATGGAAGAATCAATGGCAAACATCAATACAGTAAAGCCCAAACGAGGCTTCTGTTTTTCGTATTAGGTCTTTACACATTGACTTAACCAAATGATTGAGAAATGACATTCTTAATCCCAAACAGTGTGCCATAAATAGATTGTAAACCATTTTGACCTTCTTAGACTGTGTCAAGCTTTTCCAATTTCCCTAGAGTATACTACAAGGTTTTGTTACCAATAATGTCTTCCCATTAATTACTACAGTTGTTTCATCAAATAGAATTTTTAAATGAAGCCTAAAAACTGCAGAAATCTAGGAATGAAGAGAAACATTAACAAGTTTTATTAACACTGCACACTCAGGTCTTGGTGCAAGCAGAATATGAGAAAGGTTATATATTTTTATTGTTTGATTGTTTTAAATTATCAAATTTGTACTTGGCTTAGTCGAAATTTCTTCTCTCTTTCCCCAACATAAATCAAAGGACCTAGGGTTGCTTATCTCAGAGTTTGATGATGCCTTATATATTGCTAAATACCCTTTTATTTCATTTATTTATTTATTTATTGGCTAAATACCCTTTTAGTGAAACATTGGGACCTCACATTCTATGATTAGGGCAGGATTTTTTAACTTTGTCACTATTGGTATCTTTCGGTCTGGGTAACTCTTTGTTGTGGGAAACTCCCATAGACTGTAGGGTGCTTAGCAGCATCCTTAGCCTGCATTTACCAGATGGCAGTAGCACTACTGAATTGTGATTATCAAATAATACCTCAAGATATTGGCAAAATATCCTTAGATGGGGATCCTTGGAAATCGGACCATACCAGACTGTAATGATTCTTGATCATGGATGTACATTCAAATCACCTGGGAAAGATTTAAAAAAAAAAAAATACTCAGACTCACCCCAGATCAGTTGAATAAAGATCCTTGGATTATCCACTGCTAAAGTTGACTGAAATAGGCTACTTTAAAAGTTTGAAATGTTTCCTTTGGGGACATGCTTCCTTTTTCAGGGTTCTTCGTCTTTTAACTTAACTCTTTTAAGAGTCCAAAGTTGCTTCATGAGTCTCCTGTGGTGCAGTTGAGCTATAAAATGACACAGATTAAGTTCTACAGAAAGTCTCTGATGGACAAGAATAACTTTTTTTTTTTTTAAAGATTTTATTTATTTACTTGACAGAGAGAGAGATCACAAGTAGGCAGAGAGGCAGGCAGAGGGGCAAGGGGAAGCAGGCTCCCTGCTGAGCAAAGAACATGATGCTGGGCTTGAGTCCAGGACCCTGAGATCGTGACCTGGGCCGAAGACAGAGGCTTAACCCACTGAGGCACCCAAGCACCCCTGGGCAAGAATAACTTTTTTTTTTTTTAAAGATTTTATTTGTTTACTTGACAGAGAGAGAGATCACAAGTAGGGACAGAGGCAGGCAGACAGAGAGGGGGAAACAGGCTCCCCACCGAGCAGAAAGCCCGATGTGGGGCTTGATCCCAGGACCCTGAGATCATGACTGTAGCCGAAGGCAGAGGTTTTAACCCACTGAGCCACCCAGGCGCCCCAAGAATAACTTGAAGTGAAGTTATGACAATTCATTTCATTTGTAGCTACTTTCTGGATGTCGACTAGAACAGGGGTTTTTAAATTACATTTCTGAGAATCTGCATCAGCATCACTTGGGAACTTGTTAGAAATGAAAAATTTTAGAACCTCCCCTCACTCCCCACCCAGATCTTTGGACTTAAATACTCTGGGATGGGGTCCATCTAATTGTGTCTTAGGCCCCCAGGTGATTCTGAGACATACTCAAATTTGAAAACCATGGACTAGAGACATTTTCCATATTTGGTTATGTGTTTTTGGTGTTCTTCCAGTTGGCTCTAACAACCCATCCTTCACAAGACTTAGATAACTAACAAACATTTTCATTTAACTTTTAACTTTTCCTTTTGATTCTATTGTGTCAGAAATGTTCATTATTAAACTACACCTTATATGCATGGGTTACATAATTCTGCAGTAGAAAAGTGGTAGGTAGAGAAGACTTAAGAGGCAGCAGAAGGAGCTGAACACAGGTCAAGCAAAGTGAGTGATACAGATACACTTCCCAGGTACACTGGCTGTACCGTGGTCCGTTCAGGTCCCTAACAACAGTTTAGTATGACTTCCACAGTTAACATTTAACGCTAGTTGGCCATGGGAGAATGGCGTGCAAGAGACATAGATGGGGCTGGGGAAGGGAGAAACCATAAGAGACTCTTAATCTCAGGAAACAAACCGAGGGTTGGGGGTGGGTGGGAGAGGAGGGTTACAGACACTGGGGAGGGTATGTGCTATGGTGAGTGCTGCAAATCGTGTAAGACTGATGACTCACAGACCTGTACCCCTGAAGCAAATAATATATTATATGTTAAATTTAAAAAAATGATAATAATAAAAGAAGAGTAGGCCACATGCAAGAAAAAGAACATGATGCTAGATGCAGACACTGATGACTGGTGAAGGAAGGAGAAAGGTGCTTTGTGCTTTTTTCATATTACATTAATTTTAAGTGAACTAAACCCTTGCTTTGTGTATCTTTAAGTTCAGCAGCTTAGCTGTTTGTTTTAGGCCAGTAACAGAGGTGAGTTCCTATAATACTACCAAGTGTTACTTGTTAGTTGATATAATTATTTCTCAGTGAACAAGATCATGGAACTTACTTTTGTGTGGAAAATATTGTCATAATTTTTTTAATATTTTATTTATTTATTTGACAGAGAGAGAGAGAGAGATCACAAGTAGGTAGAGAGGCAGACAGAGAGAGGGGGGGGAAGCAGGCTCCCTGCCGAGCAGAGAGCCCAATGCGGGGCTCGATCCCAGGACCCTGAGACCATGACCTGAGCCGAAGGCAGAGGCTCAACCCATTGAGCCACCCAGGTGCCCCCGTCATAATTTTTATGTGAATATTACACCATTAGAACAGGGTGGAAATATGTGTGGAGTTTTTGGTCTTTTTTTTGTTGTTGTTTGTTTGTTTTGCTTTATTTTTGAGAGGGAGCAAGTAAGCAGGGGGTTGAGAGGGGGAAGGGTGGGCAGAGAGAATCTTAAGTAGCCTCCATGCCCAGCATGGAGCCTGGTGCAAGACTTGATCTCATAACTCTGAGATCATAACCTGAGTTGAAATCAAGAGTCTGATGCTTAACTAACGAAGTCACTCAAGTGCCCAGAAAATGGATTTTAGTTAGAAGGGCACTGAAGGAATCTAGGAGAAAGATGTTGTTTCAGCAGATTAGAGTAGTGGGCATAGATAAAATGCAGTATTAGCTTTGAGATGTAGTTTGAAGGTGAAGTTCTTGGGATTTCTTGTTGGATTTCATATGAGACAGGAATCAAGGTTGACTTCTGGGTTTTTCCCTACTCATTCAGATGGATGTAAAGTAATTGAAATTGAGAAAACTGGGTTGAAACAGTATTAGAAAAACTGAGGAATTAAATTGTCTGTTTGGACTATATTAAAACTCTAGGCTTCCCATTATATATAAAAATGAAGATGCTGAGAAAGCAGAGTGAGGAAGTCTGGACCTAAAGGGGAAGGGATTAAACTTGAGATTAAAATTTGGGCATTCTCTTCATAGAGATGTATAAAGCCCTGGGAGTGGATAAAATCACCTAAATGAGAGAAAAAAGAAGAAGAAAGAGATGCCTGAAGTCACGTTTTTTCAACTTGGTATTCCTTTAAGCTCAGTAGTAGTCTGTTATTTTTATCATGTTGAATTCCATTTTTCTTGAATTTAATGTTTCTCTTTGTGATGGTCATACACAAGACTTAAAAAAATATTTTCACAATTTTTACTGAGAAATTGACACTGGAATAGAGCTCACTGACAGTAGCTTCTCTGTTACCATTATGGTGTCAAGGCTTCCCCCTGGGGTTGACAGAGGCTGGTACTCAGGTAATCAATGGACTATTGAGCCTATGAGAAAGCATTTGGGGCAGCTTAACAACCCTGAGCCAGAAAGATTACTTCTATTCAAGTCATTAAAATTTCCTGCTATGTTCTTTGTTTTGGCTGCCTTTTGCTTAATTGTCTTGTCAGGTCTTCTAAACCAAATAGCCATATGAGGTCAACCAGAAAAAGAACTAAACTGGGAAAATAATCACATTTCTTTAATAAAATATTTTTGAAAACTTGGAGATGAAGGATGAACATTATTATTATAGGATAGCATCCATTTTTCAGTTAAAAGAAATCTTATCCCCCAAATGATGGTAATTTATAAAATTACAAGTTGAGTGTTTATATGTATGCATGAGGTTCTACACAAATATAACCATGTAGAGGGTACATTATTTCCTACCAAAATTTAATGGCTTTTATATCAAGTCAGTATATTTTGCTAATATAATCCCTGCAGTTGACAATATAACCCTTTGTGGGCCTAACCTAACCACATTGCTTCCCAACTGGGCTGTAAAAATATCAACAGCTACTTTAAAGTTCCTGGGGGCAGCATTAGTAAGATTTAACTTGTCCAGTTTGGGCCAATTATATTGCTGCTCTATCTTCTGCAATTCCATGGGGGTCTTCTCCTTAGCCTTTGGGCTTGAGAAAGCTTTGGTTGAAGGCATTCTGCAAATAACTCACTTGGCTCTGACTGGCCAAGAAATCCAGTCTGGAGCCAAGATAAACTCAATGATCATTTCTGCATTCATTATTAACACAGCGAATATGATTATTCTTTAGAGATTATTGAAAAAGCAGTTTCAGATAATGGATTTGAATTTGTGCCCTGATCCCAGTTATGTGTTCATTTGTATTTTATTTCTTGATAAGACCTCAGGAAAAACTAGGTAGAAATATTCTCATTGCATCTCTGAATTCACCATTAACAAGAGAGCAGCTTTCATGCCAAAGGAGAAAAGTAAGGAAACAAAACAACATGATCCTGTAATATTGACTTTCTAATCAATCAACAAGCAAATTGGCAAACAGGAAATGCAGGAGGTCATGTGTAGCTTAGCTTTCTGTTGAAGGCTCAATGTGAAATTTCCTTTGCTCTGAACATATCTAACTAGATGCTACAAGAAAAAAAAATTGGAGAAACTACTGGTATTTGAGTTCTTTTTATACAGTAATTCATATAATTTTCCATTTGCTGTAGATGCTCGGTTTTGGAGAGCTACAGAGATAAGGGATAAGAGATGTAGATAATTTTACCTTCTTAACATAAAACAATAATCAAATACTCACTTGAACTTCAAGAAGCAGAGACATTAATTCAACATTTACTGGATACCAGCTGTGTGCCAGGAACTATGCTGTGTTATGGATAGTAAGAGTAGTGAGATATGAACAACCTTCTCAAGGACTGCATTCTCTTACCTTCAGCTCTCACACTAAATCCTGACTGGGTCATTTCTCCTCTAGCTCCTGTATTTTTTTATATTTCAGAGACAAGAACTATGTAATTTGATGGCACTTTTATATGTCAACTTGATTGGGACATGGGGTGCTAAAAATTTACTTAAAGATTATCCTGGACATGTCTATGTTTTGGGATGAGATCAACATTCAAATGAGTAGCCCAAGTACAACAGATTGGGATGAGCATCTTGCAGTCCATTAGAGGCCTAAATAGAACAGAATTTGGTGTAAGGGAGAATTTTCTTTCCCTGCCTGTGTTTTCAAACTGGGGTCATCAGTCTTGTGCTGCATCTGGACTGAATCTTGCAACATCAGTTCACCTTGTTCTCAGGCTTCCATACGTGGGCTGGAGCTGTACCACTGGCTCTTCTCAGTCTCTAGCTTGCATACACCAGTTGGTGGGTCTACTTAGCCTTCATTATCCTGAAGCCCATTATAAGAATCTCTCTTCCTGTCTGCTTTTCCCTGTCTCCGTATCATCATCTCTATATCTGTATGTATTCTATTGGTTCTGTTTCTTCAGATAACCCAGACTAATACAGCAGTGAACTACAGGCGCAATTGTAGACAGATAAAGCAGGACGATCAGTACAACTTCCCAAAGGGGGAGGCACTCTGCAGAATCCAGGAGTTTCATTCTCTTTGTGAAATAGATTCTGATAGTCCAGTGCCACTGACTCTGAAAAAAAAAAAAACAACAAACAAAAAAAATAGTTTAGGTTGATCTCTGGGAATGTACTCTTGAAAATTAAGAATTTTTCAAAGTAAAGCTAAAGACTGGAAATCAGATAAGTTAAGAATAGGTCTATCTATTCTTAGAAACAGGCATATATACTTGTCACATTTGGATCTTTGACTTACGGGAAAGATATTAAAAAAAAAAAAAACAATTTGGAAGGGGATTTGCCAAATTTGCAGTAGGGGCTTGGGGCTTAATGTCCAAGTAGCAAAGAGTATAGCTTGAACACTCATAACTACTTAGCTTAAATACAATTTTTATCCTTTTTATATGCCTAACTGCAGTAAGCCAGGGTTGGTCAAAGGTCATCAACAAAGCAGATGCTTGGATTTTGATTTAATGAGACAAAAGTATTTGCTTGATTAAGTTTCATATAATGTGTAGCCATCCTACAATACCTATAAAAGGATCAAGTGGAAAAAACAACATAACAGAGGAATATTGTGGTCTTAAAAGCGATACTCAACTAGAACAATTAACCACAGTTGAGCTCAATTGCTCTGCTTTGTGAGGGCTCACTTGCTTTTGCGAAGTTATATGTTCTTAAATTCTCAAATGTTGAAAAGAAATAATGTGGAACCATTTGAGTGTGTAGTCCCAGTGTGTACTTGTGATGTGTTAGGGAATCACTGGCAGTGAAAGTTGACCAATGCTAGTCCACGATGGTTTCCTAGTCAGCACAAAAACACCACAGAAAATTCTAGATTTTGGGAGTGGAACATTTTTATGGTTCCTTTTTTTTTTTTTTTTCACTAACTGTTAGAAAGTTAGAGGTTTTGTCCTGTTATATATGTGTACTAAATTTCCCACTGTAGCTTCATGTAGGAATCTTTTTATTACCGCTAGAAACAACATGGGACCACAAACACCATTACCTTTTATTCACTATTTCAAAAAGAAAAAGACAGACAAATCCACTTTCTCACACTTTCCTTGAATAATTTTCTACCTGAATGCAATTGTCTCCACTCATTTCTCTACTTTACTTGGGGTGAGGGTTTGCCACCACTGGCCACCTAGTTGAGTTTCTTATAAGCAACATATATCTAAGTGGCTACACAGAACTGGTCTTAATCTTTTTCCAACAATATATTAACTCTGTTATGGTTTATCCCTATGCATCTCATTTTTTTAACTGTAATGTTATGGGAATTTCTTCATGGTGACGTTATTCTGTGGGCTGAAATAATACAGTAAATGTGTAATATTGTGTCTAGCACAGAGCAAATATGTGATACCTATTTTTTTGTTTATCTTATAAGTATTTGTGGGTACCTTCTGTATGTTTAGTACGCTTTCTCCAATTTTTGGCAAAACAGAGGGAGAAATAGATATGATCTCCTGCTAACATTGTTTTATCTTCAATGGTTCAATTCTAACACATTTTGGCAGGGAAATCTTGTCCCTATGACAAGCTAGGGAAATGAAAAAGAGTGGGAGGACAGAATTAGAGATGGAGAATTGACCTGGCTTAGACATCTGAAGATGGGTAGGAGAGCTTATAAGTCCAGCAAACAAAAATGGAACAGTCAAAGGCAGGAAAATTAGGAAAGTATGGAAAATATAAGAGGGTGCATGGAAGACACAAAAAGGCATTCCATATAACTGCAGCACACGTTAGGCATATTCTGACAAGGTGAATGAGAGGCACACTTTATTAAAGGGTTTTTAATGGCAGCCTGGAATTTGGATCTGACTCAACCAATAGATAAAGTATAACAGTCAGCAAGGCAGCAGCTGCAACCTCTCACCTTGTCATAGAACCATGTAGGTCAAGGTAGGTTAGACTTTTCAACCTCAGCATTATCAACCTTTAGGTTGGCTAATGCTTTATTGAGAAGGAACAATTCTGTGCACCATAAGGTGTTTAACAGCATTTCTGGCCTCTGTCCACTAGATAACAAGAGTACCTCTGTTGTGTGACAACCAAAAATATTTTTAGACATTGCCAGATATTCTCTAAGAGGAAAAATTGCCCCTGGTTGAATAGCACTGACCTAGATGATAGTATGTCAGGGCCATGTTTTTTTTTTTAAGAAATTTTGAAGTTATTTTCTTTTTCCCCTATTTTTCCCACACATTGGATCATATTCTGGGGTCTTTTACCTAATGGGGAGGTTTTGAAAATGTAGGAAACTACATGACAAGTTTCCTTTCTCAATTTTCCTTTTAAATTTGAGTCATTGAGATTATGTTGTATGTTCTTGAAACAGAGAAGAAAAGGACTTGTGAGGAAAATCCTTAACAGAAAAGGATTTTCCCTAGTCAAGAAAAGTTTTCTAAAGTCAGGAAGGAAGGACAGATGTCCACAGGATTATGGAGCAGTAAGTTTGTGTGTTGTTACTCAGCAGATGTTTGGTTAAAATGGGAACTTTCATTGGGGAGTTACTACATGAATCCCAGCTTCTCTAAAACATATGGCCCACTCAAAAGAAGTGATTAAAAAGAGGTATATGAAGGGATCATTTATACAGATGTGAGCAAGGTTAAGAAAGTCTTACAAGGAATTCTGAAACATTCTGGGGGAAGGAAGCTTGATGCGACAGCTAGAGGAAATGGTTATCAGGGCCTGTCTGTTTTTAGGTGTCACCTAACAAGAATGGTGCCATTGCTAGAGAAATGTATTTTCACAAAATACCACAGGGAGATAGCCAGGGGAACAAATATTCCAACCTCTCCTTTGCCCCATCCTTGATTCTTTTATTTACATCTCCCATTGGATAAACCTAACCAGAAACCAGAGAGCAAGAGAGTTTTGGATAACTCTCTATTCACATGCTTTGCCCATTTTAAAATTGAACTTTTTTTTTTAAATTAATGAGTAATAAGGGTTCTTTATATATATTTTGGATACAAATACCTATCAGATACATAACTTGAAAATACTGTTTCCCAGTTTCTCTTTACTCTGTTGATGGTAACTTTGCATGCAAGTTTTAAATTTTGTTGAAATCCAACTTTTCAAACTGTAATCCCATGTCATTTTCGTGTTATATCCAGGAACTCCTTCCCAAACTGAGATTGCAATGATTAGCTCCTATGTATTCTCTGAAAAACTTTATGGTTTTAGCTCTTATTTTTAAATCCATGATATGCTTTGAGTTAATTATAGGGTATGATTTGGGTCCAAATTCATAATTTTGTAAGTAGATATCCAGTTATTTCAGTATTAATTATTGAAAAGACTATACTTTCCCTATTGGATTGCCTTGTCCTCTTTGGCAAAAATTAATGGACTATAAATGTTAGGATTTCCTTCTAGATTCTCAATTCTAATCCATTGATCTATATGGCTATCCTTATGTTTCACACTATACTGATTATGGTAACTTTGTAGAAAGTTCTGAAATGAGGAAGTATGTGTGCTCCAACTTTATTCTTTTTCAAGATTGATTTAGTTATTCTGGGTATCTTACATTTTCATATAAATTTTACTATCAACTTGTCAATTTGCATAAAAGCCATTTTCAATTTTGAGAGAGATTGGATTGAATCTGTAAATAAATTTGGGAAATGTGACTTTTTTTTTCCCCAGTAGTAATTCTTTCAATTCATGAGTATGGGATTTCTTTCCATTCATTCAGGTCTTTAATTTTTTCAACTTAGTTTGTAGTTCTTAGTGTAAACATCTTATACTTATTTTGTTAAATTTATTCCTAAATTTTTTTCTTATGTTACTATGAATGGGATTAAAGTTCATTTTGGGGCCGCTTATAACTAATACATAGAAATATAATTGATTTTTGCATATTATGTCCTACAACTTTACTTGAATTCATTTATTAATTGAAGTAGGTATTTTGGTGCATTCTTTGGGATTTTCTTTTTTCTCCTATTTTTGAAAGATGTATTTATTTATTTTTGAGAGAGTGAGCATGAAAGGGAGGGACAGAGAGAGAAGGGATACTATAAATCATACTCCATACTGATCACAGGAGCCAGACATGAAGCTCAGTCTCTTTACTCCAAGATCACGACTGAAGCTGAAATCAAGAGTCGGATGCTTAACCCACTGCACCACCCAGGTGCTCCTCTTTGAAGTTTTCTCTATATTAGATAATATCATGTACAGATAGAGATATTTTTACTTTTTTTCTAATCCAGATAATTTGACCTCTCTCTCTCTTTTGCATTTGTTCTCTGCAGAATTTACTCCTGGGTCATAAATTTTTGTTTCTTCAGTTGCTTCTGGGATATTTTTTCTTTTGTAAAACCTCTTGTTTTAGGAACAATCTACTGTTTCTCAATAAGGATCATCTCATTATGGCAGGGAGAACTCATGTACGGGTTAATCTGACCATGAACCTTGTAAATTCTGCAAACCTTGTAAATGCTTTGTGCACCTTAACGTGCCCAATGACTAGAGAATCTATACCTAAACCCCTAAGTTCAGCATTACTCTTTGCATTTTTAGGCATATGCAGTAAAAATTCTCTCCTTTTGGGCTACCAACCCTGTGTCCAGCCCCACTGTTTGGCCTGGGCATAACTATCAACTCCACCATTGTAGCAAAGGAGTGGCACACACTGCTCCTGCAAAGGGACGTCTTCCAGATACTTGGTAGATTTTTGGATATGCACACCCTTGATGCACACCCTTGACTGGGAAGTTTCATTTTTAAAGTGAGCATGAAGATTTGAAACTCTTGATTTGCATGATTTTGTAGGGTTTTCTGGGTCAAGCGAATAGGGAACCATTTTCAGAGGCCACTTCAAGCCACTTAGGGGAAGAGGAACATTTATTTCCTTTCATTGTCCAATTTTCCTGTGTAGATCCTCTAGTACAATGTTGAATGGAAATGACGAGAGGGGTTATTTTTGTCATACCTTGGGAGGAAAGGATTTAGTGTCTTGCTATTGATTTTAATGTGAGCTATAGTTGTGTGTGTGTGTGTGTGTGTGTGTGTGTTTTGTAGATGCCTTTTTTTCAGGTTGAGGGAGTTTCATTCTAGTCCTTCTGTTAACTATTTTTATTAAGAAAGTGTGTTGAATTTTGTCAAATGTTCTTCTGTATCTATTGACCATATGATTTGGGATTTTTATTTTATTAAAAGGGTGTGTTGCATTAGGTGATTTTTTTTATGCTTGTATTTCTTAGATAAATCCCACATTGGTCATGATGTATAATCTTCTTTATATGTTGTTGGATTTGCTTTCTATTCTTCATTGAGGATTTTTGCATCTTATCCATAAGATATTGGTCTATAGTTTTCTTGTGTTATGTTTGTCTCATTGTGGTTTCAAGATAATACTTGCCCTATAGAATGAGTTGGGAAGTATCCTTTTCCACTTCCATTTGCCATTTTCTTGAAGAATTTGTCATGAGTTAGTATTGATTTTTCTTTAAATGTTTGATGGACTTAACCAATGAAGCCATCTTGGCCTGGACCCTTCTTTTGTTTTTGTTTTTTTCCCCCCATGAGTTTTGAAATTACTAATTTGGTCTCTTTACTTATAGACCCATTCAAGTTTTTCTATTTATTTCTGAGTCAGTGTTGGTAATTTTGATTTCTAGGAATGTTTCCATTTCATATAAGTTGCTCTAACTTTCCCTCCTCTTTTAAAAGCACAATACATACTTCCTGTTGCTTTAGAAGACCCTTGATTAGAGTTTAAAAACCCTCTAGTAGGAGAAGAAAGATGAACACAAGTAAGTACAGAAAAGCAAAAGTGTTGTGCTTAAAAAGAATGTAAGGAAGAGATCATTAACATCCAGATGAGAGAGATATTACAGTACTTGCAAGTTTAACTAGCTTGTGTTTGGAAGATGGTAATATGTGAGACTTTGGGAAATATGTTTATTTTTTTTTTCTTCTGGAGGGGTGTTCAGAACTAGCAATACTGGGGAGACCATTCTTGCTAAGACTTGTGTTTCTACATATATTTTCAGTAAAGGCACTGGTTATCATTTCTCAGGACTATATTTTCAAGAGTATTTTTATAGCACGCAGCTTTGACAGGTAGAAATACTGTCTTTCTTTGAAACAAAGTGCTGACATAACTAATGTCCAGTATAAAAATATTGTTTGCTTAAACTCAAAGTTCTTTTTTAATTATGCAACCATTTATGTATATAGGTATTAATGGGGCCTTTTCATGTTAGTCCAAAAATTGTGTTTGTGGAAGAGTCCAGTGGTTATGTTACAAATGGAAAAAGAACATTGGTGGAAACATGTATGGGGAAGCTTGGAATTGTGTGTAATGCTTTTATGGGTCCATCATGTTTATGAACAACAAGAAATAAGCTTTGAAAAGGTACACAAGTTGGTAGAGTTCGACATCCCATGCTAATGTTATCTAAACTAGTTTTGTGGAGAAAGGGAATATTCACTGGCCTTTGCATAGGTGTATTTTCTGTTCTTTATAAGATTAATGTAGTCATGTCCATGAGGAAATAAAGGAGAAACTGAGAAAAAATCATTTAAGAGACTGTTATAGTAATAGGAAAAAAAAATATTTCTCTGAGTTAGTTTAGTATCAGCTGGAACTGAGAAGATAAATATGAAAGGATTTATGTAAATGGAGAAGCAGTAAAATGGGTGTTGTGTGTTGGGAAGAGATCCTGTCTATTGTGGGCACCACTGTATTTGTCACGAACAGCAGCATGGTGCCTGCACTTCATAGATGCACAACAAATATTATAGAATGAGAAGCTGACAAAAAGAAACAGCAAAAACAATTTAACAGAGGAAGGAGGAGAGAAACATTGCTTCTATTTGTTTTAAGTTGGAGTAACGAGACGAATGTTAGTATAATAAAGAGATAAGGGAAATGATAGGGGAAGACCAGATTGAAGAGCACAATAATGGATTTATTCTTGAACATATTTAATTTGATGCTTGTATGGATTACTTCACATGGAGCTGAACATCAGGCAGTTAGGAATGAGAATCATGGGTGGAAAAGTTCTGAAGCTGACAATCGCCAGCATAAAAAGAGAGATGAGGTGGAGGTGGAAGTGGGAAAAGAAAAGGAGAAAGAAGAGGAAAAAAAAAAACAAAAATAAAAACAAACAAATGAAAACAAGACAAGAGTTAAGAAAGGAAGTCTGGACAATATCTAGCCTGGGGTCAAAGGAGGAAGAAATTTAAGAAGACAGTAGTCAGAGAGATAAAACAAGGCACACTTATCTCGGAGTTTTAGATCCCAAGATGGTTGAATGTTTCAAAAATAAAATGATGATTGCATCTGTGTGGTTTTCAGCAGCGCTGAGATGAAGAGGTCTAGAAAGTGGTTGTTAGGAGATTAATGGTTTATTTTTGAAAGACAAACAGAGTGATGAAAGTAGAAGATAGATTATAGAGGGTGGAGAAATGAGTGGCAGTGAGAATATGTGGAGAACATGAAGGCTTTTTTAGAAAAAGCCTTAATGGCAAATTACACTTTAGGTTAACCAGGTCCTTGATTTTGCAGAGAATTGGGATACAAGTCCATTTGCAAGCAGTGAGCATTATAAGCTTGCTGAAACCTGTATTCATAACATAGATTAAACTGGTAACAATATGATATTCTATGAACAAGGGGATCCTTGTAATTGATGGATCTGAGTAATACAGAGATGCCTGGAGAACGTCAGGCTACCTAAATACACATTATTATGCCTATTTGATCCTGACACTACTTTTTGGCAGGGAAGTTGGAGAGTGGAAAACATACTCCTGCACTCAAACAAAATGAATATACTTTCTTGTCTTTTTTTTTTTTTCCCAAAAGATTTCTCTTTAGATTTGAAATAAGTTAACATTTTGCAGGGTCTCATGACCATGGCAGAAGTCTGGTATTAGTTTAGGAATCTTGAAGCTAACAAATAGGTAAGACTGAAATCTGGTGTCCTACCCTAAGAGGACAAAGATTTCTTAGAGAATATAATATTCCAGTTTTTGCTATTTTTGATCCAGCCAACAGTACTGGCTGCCCCAGACAAAAAGCCAGTTAGCTACCACTTCATAATTTATAGCACATGCTGTAAATAAGTAAAAACTGATCCTGTGATACAGTGGGAAACACCGAGGCAGAGAGAGGCTCCTTTTAGGAAAAAATTGCCTTGTCATGATTTAGTGACATGTCACCTGGTGAAGACCATGTATTTCTTTAAAAAGAGATTGATTAACAACTTTTTTATATTTTATTTTTTGGGGTTTTAATTTTTTTATTAATATACAATGTATTATTTGTTTCAGGGATACAGGTCTATGATTCATCAGTCTTACACAATTCACATTGCTCACCATAGCACATACATTTTAAAAAACAAGGAAAGGAAAATCCATTAGTTGAATGCTAAAGCTTAGTGGGGCACCTGGGTGGCTTAGTGGGTTAAAGCCTCCACCTTCCACTCAGGTCATGATCTCAGTGTCTTGGGATCGAGCCCCACATCAGGCTCTCGGCTCAGTAGGGAGCCTGATTCTCCTCTCTCTCTGTCTGCCTCTCTGCCTACTTGTGATCTTTTTCCGTCAAATAAATTAATAAAATTTTAATATATATATAATAGAATACTTCTCACACAACTTAATAATAAAAATAATAAATAAATAATAAATTAAAAATAAAAAACAAATAAAAATAATAAATAAAAAACCAAGCAATTTGATTAAAAAATGGGAAGAGGCCTGAATAAACATTTCTCCAAAGAAGACATACAGATGGCCAACAGACACATGAAAGAATGTTCAACATCAATCATCATCAGGGAAATGCAAATCAAAATTATGGTAAAATAGCACCTCACATCTGTTGGAATGGCTAATAAAAAAGACAAAAAATAGCAAGTGTTGGCAAGGAAGTAGAGAAAAGGAAACACTCATGCACTATTGGTGGGAATGTAAATTAGCACAGCTACTATGGAAAACAGTATGGGGGTTCCTCAAAAAATTAGAAATATCATATGGGGATGCATCTGGGTGACTCGTTTAAGTGTCTAAGTGTTGATTTCTGCTCACGTAATGATCTCAGGGTCATTAGATTGAGCCCCATGTCGGGCTGCATGCTCAGCAGCAGTCTGCTTGGAATTCTCTCTCTCCCTCCACTCCTCCTCCACTTCCCCGCTTACAGTAGCTCTCTCTCTCTCTCTCTGAGAAAATAAGAACATCTGGGGGGCATGGGTAGCTCAGTCAGTTAAGCGTCTGCCTTTGGCTCAGGTCATGATCTCAGGGATCTAAGATAGAGCCCTGTGTTGGGCTCCCTGCTTAGTAGGGAGCTTGCTTTTCTCTCTCCCTTTGCCCCCTCTGCCCCTGCTCCTGCTTGTGTTCTTTCACACTACATCTTTCTTGAATAAATAAATAAAATTATTTTTTAAAGAATGTTAATTCAAAGGTTAAGCTACTTTTAAAAAATATTTTATTTATCTATTATTTGAGAGAGCCAGAATGAGAAAGAGGGAACATAAGAGGCGGGAAGGTCAGAGGGAGAAGCAGACTCCCTGCAGAGCAGGGAGCCCAGTGTGGGACTCGATCCTAGGGACTCCAGGATCATGACCTGAGCCAAAGGCAGTTGCTTAACCAACTGAACCAACGATATTAATTCAAAAAGATATGTACCCCTATGTGCAGCATTATGTATATTAGCCAAGATGTAGAAGCAATGTGTGACAAATGATAAGTAGACTTACTATGGAGAAATCATCACCACAATAAGTGAAATAATATTTCACAGTAAATGAAATAATATTTTACATTATTTCCTATGAAATACAAATATCTCATCAATATGTTGTGCCCCTGAATCTAATATAATGTTACATGTCAATTGTATTTCAATTTAACATCTTAAAAGTAAATAAATAAGAAGCAGCCTGTTGCCTCAGTGCAAAAGCAATTATAGTTGAGTTTGTTTGTATGAAGCAAATTCTAGATGTGGATTGGGAGTTAGAAGCTTATTTTGTTGTATTGTCTGCTTGTTTTACTTCATTTGTTTTCTGAGTCTAAGCTCTATCAGTAATTAACTATATCACTTAGGGTAAATCACTTGAAACCTGTGGACTAAGAAATGATGGAATAGGAGACTAGTCCATTATAGCCTATGACAGAATAATTGTTATCTCCATTGGCTTCAGTGGCAAAAAACATGTGCAAAATGTTTGATTCACATTAGTGTCTTTTTATATAAATTCTGCATTACCTATATGGGTGTTTAAAACATTAGTGTTAGTATTTTTTTTAATTAAATAGAATCCTTAATCTGACTTTAGCATGGGCAGAATTAAAATACTCACCTTACAGAAGTTGTTTGTTTTGGTGGGTGGCTGTAACCATAAAGAAAGACATGAGAAGTATTTTCTTGGGATTGAAAGGGATTGAAATAAGGGGACCTGGGATAAGAGCTAAGTGGCCACTTTTCAGGGATTGTTGGGCACAACCAAGAGAAATATGAATAGATTTAAAAGCTGGTTAGAACTTCATTTCATAAACTACTAAATGTCTGTTCATGTTAATTGGGTTGTTCTTGGGCAGCTGAAAAGTTAAACATTTTTTGTCTACTTGTCAAGATTTTATTTTTTTAGGTTTCTGAGTTGGATTCATCTGATTTCTTTTTTTTTCCCCTTTTTTAAAAAATTTATTTTTTATTTATTTTCAGCATAACAGTATTCATTATTTTTTGCACCACACCCAGTGCTCCATGCAATCTGTGCCCTCTATAATACCCACCACCTGGTACCCCAACCAAAGATACAGATGTAGTGAAAAGAAGGGCCATCTATACCCCAATGTTTATAGCAACAATGGCCACAGTCGCCAAACTGTGGAAAGAACCAAGATGCCCTTCAACGGACGAATGGATAAGGAAGATGTGGTCCATATACACTATGGAGTATTATGCCTCCATCAGAAAAGACGAATACCCAACTGTTGTAGCAACATGGGCGGGACTGGAAGAGATTATGCTGAGTGAAATAAGTCAAGCAGAGAGAGTCAGTTATCATATGGTTTCACTTATTTGTGGAGCATAACAAATAGCATGGAGGACATGGGGAGTTAGAGAGGAGAAGGGAGTCGGGGGAAATTGGAAGGGAGGTGAACCATGAGAGACTTTGGACTCTGAAAAATAATCTGAGGGTTTTTAAGGGGCGGGGGGTCCACGAATCCTGCAGACAAGTTTCATGTGTCGGGCATCTTCAGGGGTGAGAAGGTGCCTGTGGGCCTGCAGACTATAGGAGGACCTTGTCTGTAGGTCCTAGTGGGTTCTACCAAATGCTCCATAAATGGTAAGGAGAACTAAACTCAGTAA
Source organism: Neogale vison (assembly GCF_020171115.1). Taxonomy (NCBI): domain Eukaryota; kingdom Metazoa; phylum Chordata; class Mammalia; order Carnivora; family Mustelidae; genus Neogale; species Neogale vison. Next base: position 195,827,817 of record NC_058091.1, on the reverse strand, counting down.
AAAGCTATAAGAGGTTCCATTTGGCAGATACAAAGGAAAAAAATGTGGTGAAATATCAGATTTCTTTCCTTGCTTGAGCAAGTTTGTCTTTTTCAGCACATGACCTTGCACAGAGTTGTATGGACATGTGTTGATGTGCCATTTATTTAGAAGGGTGGGGTTATAGTTTCAGTTGAGGACTTTAATTTTCTGCATTTGGTTGGAGGGACAGTGGTGACTTGAGGACTCAGAGGCATATATCTCTGACAATCTGTTTATCTGAATACCTGTCCGCAGGCCAGTTGTAGGCCCCTTTAATTACTCTGGTGCTAGGGGATAAGTGTAAGAGTTAAGACCAGCAGAAGAGAGTAGTAGTATACTTTGCAATCACTTTAAATATTTTTTTTGGGGGGGAGGGGCAAGCATATGAGTTTGCTAATGCATTTTCTGAGGATTTTGGATTTTAAAGCTGAGAAGACCATGTTTTGTGATTTCTTTGGATGCTTCATGATGCAGAAAAAAGATAGAAGCTATTAATCATTGGTTAAATGACCATCGGAAAAATAATAGATCTGGGAGTTGGTTTCAGAGGTTTTGAGGTGCCTTTGTCTTCTCATTCATTAAGTCAAAAAAATATATACCAAGCACCAACTGTGTGTCAGGCCCTGTGCCAGGATGAGGATACAATGAATTTCACAGGGGTTCTGCTGCCTGCATGCTGGCTGGCTGATGAGGGTAGCAGGAATAGGAGAGTAAATCACCCCATGACAATGGACTATAATGTGGACTAGAATAGGAATGCACCTAGGATGCCCATCCTAGGTGCAGGAGATCTTTGAGAAATTTATGTCTAAATTCAATTCTAAGGGATAAGAATAACTGGACAAGTACAAAGAAGGAGAAGAATATGCCAGGTAGAATAGAATATGCAGAGTCTTGAAGACAACAAAGAACCTGGTGTGCTTAAGGAACTCTAAGTGGTTAGTGTGTCTGAGCCATCGTTCTGAGACGTAGAAGGAATACAAGACCTGAGAACTATGAAGATGTAACACGGAGTCATATGAGGCTTTGTAGGCATGTTAAAAATTTTGGACTTTGTCTTCCTCTGAAGCCAAGCAAGAATCATTTTTGGATTTTTGGGCCAAGAATTAGGGGTAAATTATTCTGATTGTGTTGGGGAAGTGTTAAGAAGAAGAGAGTCTGAACATAGGGAGACCACTTAAGAGGCAATATAGGTTAGTGGTGATAGTAACTTCACCTGAATTAAGACAGTGGCAATGGAGAGAAGTGAATTCATTCCAGAATTAATAAGAAATTGTGTTTATCATTCTTGGATAGGGCCTGTAATATCATTTTTAATCACAGATTTTTGCAGAGACTGCCTCCACCACAGAAGTACTGCCCAGTGCAGCCCCACCACCCCCAGAGGTCCCAGCCTTTAGGTGGAGGGTTAGAAAAGATTATGAAGGCCAGTGAGATTCTCCTCTCACTTTTAGGATTTTGGGAATTGAGATACCAAAAAATTGAGTCGGTCAGCTTTGGAAATTTGATCAGAAAAGTCATAACTGCTGATGAGTAAGGAGAAAAAACAACAATAGAACTGATTAGAAGGAGGGAAATGCAACAGAGAATGACAAAGATTAAGAGTCAAGGTAGCATTTGAGAGACTGAGAGTGTTACTTGATTCTACTTCATATCCTGCTCTTTTTTTTTTTTTTTAAAGATTTTATTTATTTATTTGACAGAGAGAGATCACAAGCAGGCAGAGAGGCAGGCAGAGAGAGAGAAAGGGAAGCAGGCCCCCTACTGAGCTGAGAGCCCGACGCGGGACTCGATCCCAGGACCCTGAGATCATGACCTGAGCCGAAGGCAGTGGCTTAACGCACTGAGCCACCCAGGCGCCCCATATCTTGCTCTTAAATGATCAGACACAGTAATACATGTATAATAACTACACCTTTTTGTACTTGAGCTAGAGTGAGACTTTACTTGAGTTACCTTATTATACCTCCTGCCCTGCCTGTCAGCGTTTTTCTGGGATTCTACTATATAATTTAGGTTTCCTGTGATGCTAACTGTGTTGCATGATACTTGGTCTGAGGCCTCTGTGCCTTTAAACATTCTATTCTTTTGTTTACTTTGGTCTCAACTTAGGCTTTTGCAAGTAAAGTAGTAGTTTTCCCTTTACATGATAATAGATTGATTATTCATTCATAGATCTTCAGGTTTCTAGCTTTGAGCCAGTGGGTTTGTTGGCTCCCTGGAAATCTTTATTTTCATTTACAGAAAAATTATAAGACTGTCCAAAACATATTCACCCAGCCTTTCCAAAGCCTTGTGAAAGGACAAGATGATGTGTTTTAAGTTGGTATATTATTAAAAACACATTATATTAGGACTTATTCTATTTCCTTAGGACATACTAATTTGGGTGGAATGAACCACAAAAGAGCTCGTTCCTTGTAAGAGGAACATTGTTCTCTTGTTCCACAGTAAGAGAAAAAGCTTGAGGTCCGTTTAGGTTTAATGTTCAAACTCTAGTCTTTTCAGAACAAATAGGCTCCTACAATTTGAAGACTCTGAAGCTAGTAAATGGAACTGAAAGCATCTTCGAGCTCCTTGTTGACACTGCATGGTCATAAACCCTTCAGACTCTGCAGAGAGGTCGTAAAGCAAATTGCTCCTTCACAAGTAAACCGATTAAAGGAAGACAGGGCTTAGACATCTTGGAGCCTAATGAGGGTATTTCGGGGAAATGATGCTCATTTTCTAGAACAAATGATAAATTTTTGTTACGTGTGAGAAGCAGAATTGCCCATAGGAATAAAGTCAAGGAATGGGATAGGCAGTCTATTCTATTTTCAGTATCACTGAGCTTGGGAATCAGAAGACTTGGAATTCCTAATCCTGCATTAACTGGGTGACCTTAGGGAAGTAGACTCAGCACTGTGCTTGTCTTATTTTTGAATGAGAATGTCTATTCATTCAATTGACATTTACTAAGCAAATATTATTGGCAAGTTAATTTCACACTTGTAATTTACTTCATCCTCACAAGAATCCCAGAAAGAAGCCATTACTACTCATTCATACTAATAAGGAAACTGATGCTCAGAGGATTTAAGTGATTTGTCTAAGTCACAATTGGTGAGTGAAAAAGTTGCAGTTGGTAAATGGTAGAGGCAGAATTCAACCCCAACTTCCAAGTCCAGTGTTATTCCTGCTAGAGGAAACTGCTTTCCTTATGGTTCAATTGCTTTTATTAACACATGTTATTATATTTTTTAGTGTTTGTTATCTCGTAGGGGTAGTAATCCAGTTTCCTGTGTGTATCTTTATCGCCCCAACTAAACCACAAGCTCTTCAAAGGCAAAGATCCCAACATTTATATCTTTGTTACCTGCCTGCTCTATCCCCACAATAGAGACTACTGATCTTCACTCACTTATTCATTCATTGATTCATCATTTAAAAAATATGAATCAAGTTCCTATTACATGGTAGGCACTGTCCTGGGTTCTTAGAATACATTAGTGCACAAAATAGATGATATCTCTGGACTTATTTAATTATATTCTAGTGGAAGGAGAAGCAAATAAATAACAAATGGCATAACCTATGAAATAACGTCAGGAGGTATTAAGGGCAATAAAGTAGATCAGGTTAAAGGGGACTGGGAATGTGACTGAAAGGGTCAGTTGGCAATTTTTAACAAGGCTATTAATGTAGGCTTCATTGACAACTGCATATTTGATACCCAGATTCACTTGGGAGTGTCTTCTGACAACTTTAAACTTTGGCTTTGCTTACGTACAAGGGAGAGATGGCACCGGGCTTTGGCCTTAACCCAAAATTCACTGACACACATTTATTTCCCAGCAGAGAGCTTTAGATCAATATCTTCCATATTCATCTACAGAAACACCAGGGGTATGAGGTGGAAGAGGCCAAGGCATGGCTTGAATTTATGTCATGCTCTCTAAAATAGACAGCCCGGCATCAGGAGGCAAGGCTTAAGGTAATGCTGACCTTAGCTAGAAAAAACATGAGTCTATGAGCCTCACAGATGTGTAATCAATAGCAAGGTAACTGGTTACAAGGGGTTTTACACATCTGTCAGCTAAATCAGAACCCTAAAGGGCAAATGCTGCTCTGAAGAACATTAGCCAGATTTGTGGTGCTGACTCAAGGAGTTTGGGTCCATAAACCAGTGCATGCATTACAAGGAGACATCAGTGTGACAATTTTTCATTGGTGACAGTCATAATCTTCTTTCAGTCTGGTATTCTAGTTGATATTCATGGAAAAATGTTTGATTGGCTGAACTGTGACTCAGAGATCATTTTAGTTTTATTTTATGCTTTTTTTAAAAATTTTTGTTCCCAACAGCTTTACTATACTTTGTTCTTTGTCCCTTTTTCTGCTTATCTTGTCTTTACCATCATTTTAAAAGTTACCTTCTTTCTTTCCAACTTTCCTTTTTTTTTTTTTTTAAGATTTTATTTATTTATTTGACAGACAGATCACAAGTAGGCAGAGAGAGAGAGGGGAGGAAGCAGGCTCCCTGCTGAGCAGAGAGCCTGATGCGGGGCTGGATCCCAGGACCCTGAGATCATGACCTGAGCCAAAGGCAGAGGCTTTAACCCACTAAGCCACCCAGGTGCCCCCAACTTTCCTTTTCTTCAGTTTTCATCACTGCTCTTCCTCTCTTCCTTCTCCCCTTCCTTAAATGTTTATTGTGTATCTACCATGTACTGGGCCAGGCATTGTGCCACGTGCTGCACAACAGTAGTAAAAAAACCAGTGGTCCTCCCTTATGAACTGTGTTGTCTATTAAAAAAATGACATTATACGTGTAAATCCATAAAGAAATTTGTATTGAATAACTCTGGTAAACTGAGAAAAAGAGGATGCTGTCAAGGGGAATAATGGGGTACCTGTCAGACACTAGGTGGTATAGAAGGTGTCTTTCACAAGATGTTATGCTGATACTTTCTGGACCCAGTGATAGGCAGGAATCCCCCAGAGAGGGGAAAGAGGATGAAGAAGAACCTTGGGGATAGCCAGAGCTTGGCACATGAGAAGTTGTTCAAAGGCTGTTGTGGCTGGATCACATTGTGGGAGTAGAGTATGGCACAAAGAGATGGAAGTGTCCAGACCCCTTTCTTCTTATTCTGCCTGCTTTCCCCTTGCCCATTTAGCTTGACATGAATATTTATCTGAATATGTCCTTTGATTTTTTTTTGGTTATTAAATGGATAAAATGAGTACAAAACATACCATGACAAAACTGAGGAAAAAAAGTGGAACAATAGCTTTTGATAAACTGACAAGTGCAAATGGGGACTGAGTTCAAAAGCAGCTACTGTGGTTTTCTGTGCTATAGGAATTAGCCTGCTCACTAAGATACACAATGAGCCTGTGACACACGGTTATAGGGGTGGAAAATGTGAACAGGACTTGTATGTCTGTGTAGTGTGTGTTTATATGCGTATCAGAGCATGTGTGCCAAGAGGTAGGATTTCTGCCTGATTCATAACTAAATCTTTTCCTATACATGAGAAAAAAAATCTTATTTCATTTCAGTACTCTATCAGTTGTTATGTGAATAAATTCCTCTTTCATGTCTTTTCTGTGCAAGGGTTTTTATTTTGTAATTTTAAGAACTATAGGAGGATTTTATATAAATATATACACATACATATATGTTTATTTATAGATGAAACAACTAGGTTATGTTTTAGTAGTTCCATTTCAACTAGCTCATTGTAGATGAGTAATAGAGTGGCAAAATGAAATCAAGTAGTTCTGATAAGTAAAAATGTCCTATATCATGAACTAATTCGTAAAAGAATTTTCTGTATGTATCAACAACAAAGTAGTATGTAAACTCAGAAATAGATGTAACATTTTAGTTAAATGGTTTTGCACTTTGAAGACTTATTTTATCCATTATACATATTTTAAGCAGAATATTATAGGAAATGACTTTATCTTATAGTCTTTGCTAGAAACTGAAATTAATTTTTTTCCCTTTTTAAATTAACATATAATGTATTATTTGTCTCGGGGTACAGATCTGTGATTCATCAGTTTTACACAATTCACAGCACTTACCATGGCACATACCCTCCCCAATGTCCATCACCCAGACACCCTATCTCTCTCACCCCACGCCCCTCCAAAGCCCTCAGTTTGATTCCCGAGATCAAGAGTCTTATGGTTTGTTTCCCTCCCCAGTCCCATCTTATTTTCTCCTCCCTTTCCCCCAAAGCACCCCCCACCTCTTAAATTCCTCATACCAGAGAGATCAGATGATAGTTCTTTCTCTGATTGACTTATTTTGCTCAGCATAATATCCTCTAGTTCCATCCACATCATTGCAAATGGCAAGATTTAATTTTTTTGATGCTGCATAGTGTTCCATTGTATATATATACCACATCTTCTTTATCCATTCATCTGCTGATGGACATCTAGGTTCTTTCCATAGTTTGGCTATTGTGGACATTGCTGCTATAAACCATTTGGGTGCACGTGCCCCTTCAGATCACTACATTTGTATCTTTAGGGTAGATACCCAGTAGTTCGATTACTGGGTCTTAGAGTAGCTCTATTTTCAACTTTTTGAGGAACTTCCATGCTGTTTTCCAGAGTGGCTGCACCAACTTGCATTCCCACCAGCAATGTAAGAGGGTTCCCCTTTCTCTGCATCCTCACTAACACCTGTCATTTCCTGTCTGGTTAATTTTAGCCATTTTGACTGGTGTGAGGTGGTATCTCATTGTGGTTTTGATTTCTATTTTCCTGATGCCAAGTGATGTTGAGCAGTTTCTCATGTTTCTCTTGGCTATTTGGATGTCTTCTTTGCAAAAATGTCTGTTCATGTCTTCTTCCCATTTCTTGATTGGATTATTTGTTCTTTAGGTTTTGAGTTTGAGAAGTCCTTTCTAGATTTTGGATACTAGCCCTTTATCTGGTATGTCATTTGTAAATAATCTCCTCACTTTCTGTCAGTTGTCTTTTGGTTTTGTTGACTATTTCCTTTGCTGTGCAAAAGCTTTTGATCTTGATGAAATCCCAATAATTCATTTTTACCCTTGTTTCCCTTGCCTTCGGCAATGTTTCTAGGAAGAAGTTGCTGCAGCCGAGGTCGAAGAGGTTGCTGCCTGTGTTCTCCTGAAAGATTTTGGTGTATTCCTGTCTCACATTGAGGTCTTCGATCCATTTCGAGTCTATTTTTATGTGTGGTATAGGGAAATGGTCCAGTTTCATTTTTCTGCATGTGGCTGTCCAATTTTCCCAACACCATTTGTTGAAGAGATTGTCTTTTTCCATTAGACATTCTTTCCTTCTTTGTCGAAGATTAGTTGACCTAAGAGTTGAGGGTCCATTTCTGGGATCTCTATTCTGTTCCATTGTTCTATGTGTCTGTTTTTATGTCAGTACTATACTGTCCTGATGATTATTGCTTTGCAATAGAGCTTGAAGTCTGGAATTGTGATGCCACCAACTTTGGCTTTCTTTCTCAATCTTCCTGTGGCTATTCGGGGTCTTTTCTGGTTCCATATAAATTTTAGGATTACTTGTTCCATTTCTTTGAAAAAAGTTGATGGTATTTTGATAGGAATTACATTAAATGTTTAGATTGCTCTAGGTAGCATAGGTATTTTCACAATATTTGCTCTTCTAATCCATGAGCATGGAATGTTATTCCATTTCTTTGTGTCTTCTTCAATTTCTTTCATGAGTACTCTATAGTTTTCTGAGTACAGATTCTTTCCTCTTTGGTTAGATTTATTCATAGGTATCTTATGGTTTGGGGTGCAATTGTAAATGGAATCAACTCCTTAATTTATCTTTCTTCAGTCTTCTTGTTGGCATATAGAAATGCAACTGATTTCTGGGCATTCATTTTATATCCTGACACTTTACTGAATTCTTGTATGAGTTCTAGCACCTTTGGAGTGGAGTCTTTTGGATTTTCAAACAAAGTATCGTATCATCTGCAATGAGTGAGAGTTTGACTTCTTCTTTGCCAATTTGGATGACTTTTATTTTCTTTTTGTTTCCTGATTGCTGAGGCTAGAACTTTTAGTACTATGTTAAATAGCAGTGGTGATGGTGGACATCCCTGCCGTGTTCCTGACCTTAGGGGAAAAGCTCTCAGTTTTTCCCATTGAGAATGATATTCACTGTGGGTTTTTCATAGATGGCTTTGATGATATCGAGGTATATACCCTCTGCCTCTACTTTGAAGAGTTTTGATCGAGAAAGGGTGCTGTACTTTGTCAAATACTTTTCAGCATGTATTGAAAATGTCATATGGTTCTTGTTCTTTCTTTTATTAATGTATTGTATCACATTGATTGATTTGTGGATGTTGAACCAACCTTGTAGACCTGGAATAAATCCCACTTGGTCATGGTGAATAATCCTTTTAATATACTGTTGGATCCTATTGGCTATTATTTTGGTGAGAAATTTTGCATCTATGTTCATCTGGGATATTGGTCCATAATTCTCCTTTTTGATGGGGTCTTTGTCTGGTTTGGGGATCAAGGTGATGCTGGCTTTAAAAAATGAGTTTGGAAGTTTTCCTTCCATTTATATTTTTTGAAATAGTTTCAGAAGAATAGGTACTAATTTGTCTTTAAATGTTTGGTAGATTTCCCCTGGAAAGCCATCTGGCTCTGGGCTCTTGTTTTTTGGGAGATTTTTGATGACTGCTTCAAGCTTCTTACTGGTTATGGGTCTGTTCAGGTTTTCTGTTTCATCCTGGTTCAGTTTTGGTAGTTTATACATCTCTAGGAATGCATCCATATCTTCCAGATTGTCAAATTTGCTGATGTATAGTTGCTCATAATATGTCTGATTATTGTTTGTATTTCTTTTGTGTTGTTTGTGATCTCTCATCTGATTTTATTAATTTGGATCCTTTTATTTTCTTTTTGATAAGTCTGGCCAGGGAGTTATCAATCTTACTAATTCTTTCAAAGAACCAGCTCCTGGTTTCATTGATCTGTTCCACTGTTCTTTTGGTTTCTATATCTTTGATTTCTGTCTGATCTTTATTATTTCTTTTCTCCTTCTGGGTTTAGGCTTTATTTGCAGTTCTTTCTCCAGCTCCTTTAAGTGTAGGGTTAGGTTATGTATTTGAGACCTTTCTTGTTTCTTGTTAAAGACTTGTATTGCTATATACTTTCCTCTCAAGATTGCCTTTGTTGTATCCCAAAGACTTTGAAAGGTGTGTTTTCATTTTCATTTGTTTCCATAAATTTTTTTAAATCTTTAATTTCCTGGTTGACCAATTCATTCTTTTTTTTTTTTTTAAGATTTTATTTATTTATTTGACAGACAGGGATCACAAGTAGGCAGAGAGAGACGGAGAAGCAGGCTCAGCAGAGAGCCTGCTCAGCAGAGAGCCTGATGCGGTACTCAATCCCAGGACCCTGGGATCATGACCTGAACCGAAGGCAGAGGCTTTAACCCACTGAGCCACCCAGGCACCCTGATCCATTCATTCCGTAGAAGGATGCTATTTAGTCTCCATTTTTTTGGGTTCTTTCCAACTTTCCTCTTGTGGTTGAGTTCTAGTTTCAAAGCACTGTGGTCTTAAAATATGCAGGGAATGGTCCCAAACTTTTGGTACCAGCTGAGTCCTGATTTGTGACCTAGGATGTGATCTATTCTTGAGAATGTTCCATGTACAACAGAGAAGAATGTGTATTCTGTTGCTTTAGGATGGAATGTTCTGAATATACCTGTGATGTTGATCTGGTCCAGTGTGTCATTTACAGCATTTATTTCTTTATCTTATGCTTATATGATCTGGCTATTTCCGTGAGGGGGTTGTTAAAGTCCCCTACTATTATTGTATTATTGTTGATGTGTTTCTATGATTTTGTTATTAATTAGTTTATATAGTTGGCTGCTTCCATGTTAGGGGCATAGATGTTTAAAATTGTTAGAACTTCTTATTGGACAGACCCTTTAAGTATAATACAGTGTCATTCGTCATTGCTTATTATAGTCTTTGGCTTAAAATCTAATTTATCATGAGAGACTATGGACTCTGAAAAACAATCTGAGGGGTTTGAAGTGGCGGGGGGGTGGGAGGTTGGGGTACCAGGTGGTGGGTATTATAGAGGGCACGGCTTGCATGGAGCACTGGGTGTGGTGAAAAAATAATGAATAATGTTTTTCTGAAAATAAATAAATTGGAAAGAAAATCTAATTCATCTGATAAAAGGATTGCTATCCCAGCTTTCTTTTAATGTCCGTTAGTATGGTAAATTGTTTTCCACCCCCTCACTTTATATCTGGAGGTGTCTTTGGGTCTAAAATGAGTTTCTTGCAGACAGCATATCGATGGGTCTTCTTTTTTTTTTTTTTTTTTTTCCATTGTGATACCCTGTGTCTTTTGATTGGGGCATTTCGTCCATTTCCATTTTGGGTAGCTATTGAAAGATATGAATTTAGTGCCATTATATTACCTGTAAGGTGACTGTTACTTTATATTGTCTCTGTTCCTTTCTCATCTGTTACTTTTATGCTTTCTCTTCACTTAGAAGACCGCTTTCAATATTTCCTATAGGGCTGGTTTGGTGTTTGCAAATTCTTTTTGTTTGTCCTGGAAGCTTTTTATCTCTCCTTCTACTTTCAATGACAGCCTATCCAGATGCAGTATTCTTTGCTGCATATTTTTCTCATTTAGTGCTCTGAATATGTCATGCCAGTCCTTTCTGGTTTGCCAGGTCTCTGTGGATAGGTCTGCTGCCAATCTAATATTTCTACTGTTGTATGTTACAGAGCTCTTGTCCAAAGCTGCTTTCAGGATTTTCTCTTTGTCTGTGAGACATGTAAGTTTTACTACTAAATAATGAGATGCGGACCTATTTTTGATTTTGAGGAGGTTTCTCTGTGCCTCCTGGATTTTGCTACTTGTTTCCTTTCCCAAATTTGGGAATTTCTCTGCTATAATTTGCTTAAATATACCTTCTGCCCCACCTTTCTTCTTCTTTTGGGATCCCAATTAATCCAACATTGTTTTGTCTTATGGTATCACTTATCTCTCAAATTCTTCCCTCGTGGCCCAGCAGTTGATTTTCTTTGTTTTTCTCAGCTTCTTTATTCTCCATTATTTGGTCTTCTATATCACTAGTTCTCTTTTCTGCCTCATTTATCCTAACTGTAAGAGCCTCCATTTTTTTATTGCACCTCATTAATAGCTTTATTTATTTCAACTTGTTTAGATTTTAGTTATTTCTCCAGAAAGGGATTTTCTAGTTATCTTCTATGCTTTTTTCAAGCACAACTGGCATCTTTATAATCATCATTCTGAACTCTAGTTCTGACATCTGACGTCATTCTGAACTCTAGTTCTGACATTAGGTCCTTAGCTGCTGGTACTGCCTCTTGTTCTTTTTTTTTTTTTTTTTTTTTTGAGGTGAGTTTTTCTGCCTTGTCATTTTATCTAGAGAAGAATTGATGAATGAGAGAACAAAATACTAATAGGATAGCAATGACTCCAGAAAAATCAAAGAGATCTGAAACTGGGGTGAGAAGATAGGAACAACAATCTTTTCTATATCATCTATATCTATCTGTATCTATATATCTATATATTTGATTAGACTGGTGAATAGAACAGAGCCACACACTTGATTGTGGGTATATTTTGGTCTGTTAGAAGAAACTTCCTCCCAAAATTTTAAGGAAAGAAAAACTTACATATATATACAACAATAAGGGTAAACATGGTGGAGGGATGGAATGTGACTGTAAAGATTAAAATTAAACATTATTTTAAAAAAGGAATTGATAAGTTAAGAAGTTGGGGAAAAAAGAAAAAAAAGAGAGAATGTGATCAGGCTGGAGACTAGAACAAAGCCATATGCTATATTTAGGGTATATTTTGATATATTAGAAGAAACTGTATCCCAAAATTTTCAAGAAAGAAAAACTTATATGTATACAAAAAAATAAGTTTAAATACAATGAAGGGATAGAATATGACTATAACAATGAAAATTAAAAGAGTTTTAAAAAGGTATTGAGTTAGAAAATGTTAAAATAGGAAAGCGGAAAAATGAAATAGAATAAGAAAAAAAATTAAAAAAATTTAACTTTGAAAGACTAAAGAATTGGGAAAGAAGCCATGAATTCTATGTGCTGTATTCCCCTGGCTCTGAAGTTTTGCATTTCTCATCCGTTGGTGAGCTTGGTCTTGGCAAGACTTCTTGCTGATCTTCTGCAGGAGGGGCCTGTTGCAGTGATTCTCAAATGTCATTGCCCGAGGTGGAATTACACCGTCCTTCCCTGGGGCAGCCTAAATAATCTGCTCGGGTTCGCTCAGTAGCTTTTGTTCCCTGAAAACTTTCCGTAGAGCTTTAGAGGACGGGAATGAAAATGGTGGCCTCCCAATCTCCGGCCCAGAGAAACTGAGAGTTTGGGGCCCCACCCCTCAGTTTGCCCTGGGAAAAAAATGCTCAATAACCCCGTCTCCCTGGTCTCCCGCCGCAATCCATATTCGCCTGTGACGGAGCATTTCTTTCCCTGGTGCATGGCCCCGTTTGGAGTCTCCACACCCAGCCAATTCCTGCAGCACACTCCTGCAACTCCCCACCCCATGTAAGAAGGTCTTCCCAAATCTGCCACTTGTGGGGTCTCTGTTCGAAGAGTATGGCCCAGCTGTGGGATTACAGCTATGGTGACCCTGAGCTGAGAGTGTACTCTTCACTCCATCTTTGCAGGTGGCTTTCCCACTGTGATATCTGGGAGTTCAGCCACACTCAGGCACTCCCAGTCTTTCTGTGACCCCAAGGGACTGGAGACCACACCGTCCCTGCAAGGGCTCCACCCCTGCTTAGCCTCTGGAATGATGTCCCTTAGTGGAGCTGACTTCTAAAAGTTTGGATTTTGTGTTCTGCTGCTCCACTGCTTGCCAGGAGCCAGCCCCTTCCTCTGTCATCTATCATCCTGTATGTCACCTCAGATTCACTTCTCCGCACATCCTACCTTCCAGAAAGTGGTTGCTTTTCTGTTCATAGAATTGCTGCTCTTCTTCTCTTCTATCTCCTGTTGAGTTCATAGGGGCTCAGAATCATTTGATAACTATCTCCTGAACTCCTATGAGCCGATGAAATATAAGTTTCCTGTGCCTCCACTATTTTGCTCCTCCCCTTGAAACTGAAATTAATTTACTGAAAGTTAATGAGAAAAGAAATAATTCTCTATTAATTCACTTTCTTAAAACATGTTCAAAAAATGCCAACACAAAACTTCTGTTAACAAATGTAACATAAAAATACGATACAAAGTAGTTATTAGGATGTCAATTATTTGCTTTGTTTTCTAACAAAGAAGAGATGATTAAAAGGTTTACATAGAGGACATAGGATGAGTTTAAGGGTCCTTTTGGTTATTATAATAGATTATTATTTTTTAACAGTAAGAGATAATGCAGATCAGAACCAAGATGTTAGCACTAGGAATGGAGAAAATATTAAAGAGTGAGGACTCAGTGACTGATAAGATATAAAGAAGAGGTAAAAGTTCAGAATAATGTATATGATTCTGTTTCATGAGATTCCTTATAAAATAGATAGGAGAAGGTTGAGTTTACTCAGGAGATATTGAGTTATACGGTGAACTTGGAGAGCTTCACCTGTCTGTTGAGCATTTAAAAAGATGCCTTCAGGCAGGAGCTAAATGTATAGGACAGGTAACTGGAGAAAAGGTCTGGGTTTCATTAAGAAATTTGGAATTCATAGGAATATATGAGCCGAAATCAAGAGTGACCATTTAAATGACTGAGCCACTGAGGCACCCCCCAGGAAATATTTCTTTGTGCAGAATTCTGAGGCATGTCTCCCCAGTCTTGGGGTTCCTGACATTTAGCTAAAATAGGATCAAACTTATTATATTACTGTTTCCTCCTTAGTTGTTCACTTCCCCACTTTCTCATAATGCTTGCTGTGACCATTCCCCAAATAGACAGCCTTTCTTAGTGCTTGTTTTGTGAGAAATTCAAACCAATATACTCTTCTCTTAGAATTGTGCTGTACATCTTTGGGGAAGTAGGATTTCAGAGGCTAGTAGGATGTGGTTATTCAAATGGATGTTAGTTCTACCACCTTATGGCACTGCTATTCTTAACAGAAACTTCCTAGGCAGGAAACTGATTTTTTTTTTTTTCTTTTGAGATAGGGGGAGAGAGAGGTGGGGATTAAGGGAGAAGAGCAGAGGGAGGGGGGAGAGAGAATCTTAAGCAGGTTCTGCCCTCAATGCAGAGCCCATTGCCTGGCTTAATCTCACAGCCTTGTGATCATGACCCAAGACAAAATCAAGAGTCAGATGCTTAAGTGACTGAGCCACCCAGGTGCCCCAAGAAATTAAATACATGAAAACACTTCCAGAGGTGACTTCCTTGGCTAACACTCAGATTAGGAGACAAAAAGAATTGTGTGTGTTAAAATGTTTAGTTCTTTGGGGGCGCCTGGGTGGCTCAGTGGGTTGAGGCCTCTGCCTTTGGCTCAGGTCGTGGTCTCAGGGTCCTGGGATCGAGCCCCACATCGGGCTCTCTGCTTGGCAGGGAGCCTGCTTCCCTCTCTCTCTCTCTCTGCCTGCCTCTCTGCCTGCTTGTGATCTCTCTCTCTGTGTCAAATGAATAAAGTCTTTAAAAAAAAAAACCTATTTTAAAAAAAAGTTTAGTTCTTTGAAATTAATGATACTGTGACCAGTTATCAAAGGTATTATTTTTGTTGAAATAGACAGTGATTCTATGCATACTATCTTATATGGGGAATGCTTGCATATCCTAACTGGGCTTTGCTTTTGACTAGCTGTTTACTTGTAATCTATTTTCTTTAAAAAAAAATCTTCATTTCTAGGATATAACAAAGCATTTCAAGTCAGTTATATTAATTTTTTTTCCAAAATAATAAAGCCAAAATAGACTATGGAGCTAGTTAATAAGAATTGTGTTTTTATTGATCACATAACCTGTGGCAAAATAATGATAATTGAATTTTAAGTCTCCATATTTGTATGAGGAGTAGCTCTTACAACCTGCACTAGAGAAAAGGATTAAAAATGTGTTGGTAAATAAACCCTGTGGAATGGGCATATACGGTAGCCTGGAGAAGTTCTGCAGAGAAAGTGAAATGGGAATGCCAAATCTGTTTTCTAAAGAGTAAATTGTATATAGCACTTTGGATATTTCTCTTCACACAGTCAAGTTCCCTGTGAGATAGATCTTACCTTCAGAGCTATACACAATCATGTCCGAAGCTGCATAATATGAAAAAAAGTATAAAATAAACTTTCTCAGTAACTAACATAGAGATATTGTTATGGATCATATCTCATGTGCAAATAAAAGTTGATTTTTCATTTTGCTTTAATTGTGGATAAAGGATAGGAATGTTGCTTTTGCTTCTTTTTACCAATGACAACTAATGAATCTTTGATCAAGTTCAACATTTCCTACATTAAGAAATAGGTGCAATAAAAATTTTATATACTTTTTTTGTGAAGTTAAAATCAGATTGTTATTTTCATTCAGATTCCAGAGCTGCTTGTATGCCAAAAGTGTGTTCTTCCTATCTTTCAGAGTCTTTATTATTCTGTCTTCTGTCTGTCCTTGCTCATGCTGCTTTTCACTGTCCTCATCACAGTGAGGTGTCAGCACTTTCCCTTTCAAAGAGAATATATGGTGCACTTCCCTGAGCCCTTTCTCTAACATAGCCAGCTCCTAGCAGCAAGGAACTTTAATAGGGTATATGTGTCTTTATTCATTTGTGGAGTTACATGATCTGTATGATGAAAGCTCTGGCATTATGGTGGAGGTAGGTCTCATTGTTCTTGCACAATTCTGTTACCAGCTTAATTGATCCTGCTCATGTTAGAAGGCAATTTGTGTCAGCCCAACACAAAGGGAGACAACCAATAAAAGGCTATACATACTCTTTAGAGCCAAGTTGTACATTCTTACAGAGCTGCTGCCAGGCAGATTTCTATGCTTTAGCATTATACAGGGAGTGGGGAAAAAAGATAAAGGTTAAGAGACTCATTTTCTCAGGGGGCCAATTAAATGAGGGGACTGCATGTAGAGTGAACACATTGGACCTCTCAGGTACAGACTACCTAAAATGCAATTTAACATCTATGGTGCATAGAATTATCAATTCATGAGTAATGATCCTTGGAAAGTTCTTTCAGTGCTTACAAAGAATAACTTAGTGTTAGAGAGTTTGGATAAAAATGTTTCAAATGTGCATAGCAAGTTGAATATATCATTCTCTTTGATAGGAGGGAGGAAAAAGTTGTAATTGATTTTTGCCTTATGTACAATTTAAGGATTTAAAGGCTGTATCTAAAAAAAAAAAAAAAAAAGACCCAGGATACTTTAATTTCTTTTCTATAGTGGCTAAACTAATATAAATGAATTATAATGTCTCATTTTTTTTAGATTGAATTTTGGCACTGAAACAAAGCAAAAAACAAAGCAACAACAACACAACAAAAGCAAACAAAAGACAAAAAAGTATGAATGACTTGATTGCCCAGAGCTGGGTAGGGGAATGTAGGGGGCACATTTCTAGAGCTACAGAAACCTGATATGCACTTGGATGCAAAACTCATGTTTAAAGGACTAACACTTTGATGGGGGAAAAAAATTGCATCATAATTTTTGAATATTAATTTCACAAAAAAATCAGTCTTGTTTGAGGACAATTTTCTAGAATATAGGGGTTTTTTTTTGTTGTGTTGTTGTTTTTTGTTTGTTTTAGAATTTCTCGGGGTGCTTGGGTGGCTCAGTGGGTTAAAGCCTCTGCCTTTGGCTCAGGTCATGATCCCAGAGTCCTGGGATCGAGCCCCGCATCAGGCTCTCTGCTCTGCAGGGAGCCTGCTTCCTCCTCCCTCTCTCTCTGCCTTCCTCCCTGCCTACTTGTGATCTCTATCTGTCAAATAAAATAAATAAAATCTTAAAAAAAAAAAAGATTTTCTCTGAGTAGCTCTTCATCGAAGGAATTTGTTCAGGTCCTTCCCACAAATTTTCATTGCTACACATCTATTTTTTAGTCTGATTTTGATTCCTTTTCACACTTTCATATAGGACTGAGAGGTGACCCTGATTCTGCTGAACAGAATCAGAGGTAGACAATTTTTATAAGTTTGATGAAGTTTGAGATTTCTCATCTTAACACTAAAGTAGGATAGTCTATCCATCTACAAACTTTCTTAATACCTTCTTTTACAAGTCACTGATTAATTTCAACATCACACTGATCTTTATTTTTCATTTTTTAATCATTTCTCTATATTCTTTTTTTTTTCATTTAGTATAGGTTGAACACTCCTTGTAGATAACCAGTGTGGGTAGGGATAAAATATAAACAAAAGTACCTGACTATAAATACCTTAAAATCACTTTTGTATATTTCTTCCTGGAAAGAATGCGTATGTCAGTCAAGAATTGGAAATGAAATTGGAGATAGGGAAAGACCTTCCTCTTGCTTTTTAGTAAAGAAATGTGGTTTTATAAGACTAAGATATAAATTAAATGTATGTATCAATGAAAATGTACACACATATTTCCTGATAAGTGATTCTTAACCATTCTAAGACTTTTTTTAGTATACATCCAACCATAAGTTGGTTTCTCATATTTATTATGATCATATTGACTCATAAAATACACAGAGGCTAGTGTCTTAATTTCAATTTTTATGTATTTTTTTATTGCTGAAGAGACAATTGATTCAATGTTACCCAGCATGAGGATATCTGTGTTGAATAAGTAAGCTGCCCTGAATGGAAAAATAATCTGTACCAGAAATAGATGCAGTTTGTGAAAATTTTCTACTGTGATAATATTTCCTTTCAATTTTATAACCTTTCCAGGAATATCAGTTATGTTTTCAGTAAGAACTTAAAGTATAAAAGTATGAAAGATTTATTTCCTATGATATATACACACATACATTTGGCAGAATGATATTTGCAATAATAACTTATGCATTCCACCTCCTCCTCTAATGTTTCCAGTTTGCTCTGTGACCTGCCCTTATTCCAGGAGCTAGACCATGAGACATTCAGTGTGTCAAGACAGTTTTGTTTAAGAAGAAAGCAGAGAATAAGAGTCAAATTTTTAATTTTTAAAGCAAACATCAAATACAATACAAATATTTTGGAAAGAGTCAAGATAAATGAGAGCCTCATTTTGCCTGTGTTCTGCTGACTATATGAAGACTGTCCAGATTGGTGGACAGAAGAAAAAGGGGGATAGTCTCTGGTAGATTCCTGGAAATGTGCCAGATGAAGTCCCTCCTCCCCCACTTTCCACCCTTAATTTTCAAATCCAAGAAAAGGGAAACATCCCCCATCCCAGATGGACTTGATGAACTTTGAGAGTGGAATGATCTATACACTTTTTTTTTTTTTTTTGAGCCAGATCCTAGGAAATGAAAGGCTCCATGTTCTCTCTTTACCTTAGCATGGTTCAGAAACATCTGTGTGGATAGCTAGGCAAATGGGCCTGAAGCAGCCCTCTAGAATATTCATGTGCTCCTGGACAGCTCAGAGAGCAACAGAAATATTTTCTGAACGGCACAGTATGGCTATGGCACAGAGAACCAATGAAACAAATACTTGTTAGCAAGATAAGGAGGCTGTGACAGTGATGTGTACGAATGGAACACAGAGGATTCCATGCAATACAACCATCTAGTCAGTGCTTGCACAGTGAGATGTATACAGATAATGATGGAAAATGCCTAGATTTCTGTCATATTCTTCATTACCTCTCATGATATAAGCCATAAAGAATTTACCAGGTAACCCAGGGAAAAGAGAAGGAGAGACACTAAAGTAGTGACTGCTAGGGTTCCTCACTGATACAGGTGCTTAAAACACAAATTAAGTTTAGTTATAGCAAAGACAGTTACATTTCTTGAGTGTCTTAATTGGTAGAATACATATTCACTGTGTGTATTTTTTTAAAGTTATTTATTTGACACAGAGAAAAAGAGGTCACAAGCAGGCAGAGAGGCAGGCAGAGAGAGAGGGGCAAGCAGGCTCCTCCCTGAGCAGAGAGCCTGATGCGGGCCTCGATTCCAGGACCCTGAGATCATGACCCAAGCTGAAGGCAGAGGCCCAATCAGTCTTGTTTGAGGACACTCAGGCACTCTCACTGTGTGTATTTTTAATATACTTATCTTGAACATGTTAGTGTTATTTCTAAATCTAGTAATAGTTCTCTGTACTTAAAATATCTAAGTAGTTCTAAAGCTGTAGTTTTCACAGACACATAAACATACATACAACTCATGTTGGTGTTTTACCTTATAAATAGAGGTGATGGAAGTCATCTAGTGACAGATGCCTTACATAACTTCTGGTATCCCTAATAATATGAACATTTTGCCTATTCATGCCTGTCAGAATTGTAGATATCAAAAGTTTAAATGTTGTTAAGTTTGCAACTGAAATGCTAATGAGTGAGATAATTTTCTCACAATTATTGTATACTTTTATCAAAGTTTGTCAAGTAGTTAAAATTCTGTTTTCATCCTATACAAAGAGAAATAAGCAAATAGGTTCAGAAGACGAGAAAAACACAATGGAATATTTTATCTTTTTTCCCTCTTGATACAGTTTCAAAATCCTCAAAGATGAGGAAAGAGCAAGAAACAAAAACACTAATCCATCTGTCCCATTTCTTTTTTTTTAATAATTTTAATTTTTTTTTATAAACATATAATGTTTTATTAGCCCCAGGGGTATAGGTCTGTGAATTGCCAAGTTTACACACTTCACAGCACTCACCATATCACCTACCCTCCCCAATGTCTATAACCCTACCACTCTCTCCCTACCCCTCTCCCCCTGACAACCCTCAGGTTTGTTTTATGAGATTAAGAGTCTCTTATGGTTTGTCTCCCTCCTAATCCCATCTTGTTTCATTTATTCTTTTCCTACCACCAAATCCCCCATGTTGCATCTCCACTTCCTCATATCAGGGAGATCATATGATAGTTGTCTTTCTCCGATTGAATTATTTCGCTAAGCATAATACCCTCTAGTTCCATCCACATCATCGCAAATGGCAAGATTTCATTTCTTTTGATGGCTGCATAGGATTTGATCATATATATATATATATATATATATATATATATATATATACACACACACACACATACACACACATACACCACTTCTTCTTTATCCATTCATCTGTTGATGGACATCTAGGTTCTTTCCATACTTTGGCTATTGTGGACATTGCGGCTATAAACATTCAGGTACATGTGCCCCTTTGGATCACTATGTTTGTATCTTTAGGGTAAATACCCAGTAGTGCAATTGCTGGGTCATAGGGTAGCTTATTTTCAACTTTTTGAGGAACCTCCATGCTGTTTTCCAAAGTGGTTGCACCAGCTAGCATTCCCACCAACCTTTCCCACCAAGGGGGGTTCCCCTTTCTCTGCATCCTTGCCAGCATCTGTCATTTTCTGACTTGTTAATTAGCCATTCTGACTGGTGTGAGGTGGTATCCCATTGTGGTTTTGATTTGTATTTCCCTGATGCCGAGTGATGTGGAGCACTTTTTCATGTATCTGTTGGCCATCTGGATGTCTTCTTTGCAGAAATGTCTGTTCATGCCCTCTACCCATTTCTTGATTGGATTATTTTTTCTCAGGGTTTTGAGCTTGATAAGTTTTTTTTATAGATTTTGGATACTAGCCCTTTATCTGATATGTCATTTGCAAATCTCTTCTCCCATCCTGTCAGTTGTCTTTTAGTTTTGTTAACTGTTTCCTTTGCTGTGCAAAAGCTTTTAATCTTTATGAAGTCCCAATAGTTTATGTTTGCCCTTGCTTCCCTTGCCTTTGGCGATGTTCCTAGGAAGAAGCTGCTGCAGCTGAAGTCAAAGAGGTTGTTTCCTGTGTTCTCCTCAAGGATTTTGGTGGATGCCTATCTCACATTGAGGTCTTTGATCCATTTTGAGTCTATTTTTGTGTGTGGTGTAAGGAAATGGTCCAGTTTCATTTTTCTGCATGTGGCTGTCCAATTTTCCCAACACCATTTGTTGAAGAGACTGTCTTTTTTCCATTAGACATTCTTTCCTGCTTTGTCAAAGATTAGTTGACCATAGAGTTGAAGGTCTTTTTCTGGGCTCTCTATTCTGTTCCATTGATCTATGTGTCTTTTTTTGTGCCAGTACCATACTGTCTTGATGATGACAGCTTTGTAAAAGAGTTTGATGTCTGGAATTGTGGTGCCACCAAGTTTGGCTTTCTTTTTCAATATTCCTCTGGCTATTCAAGGTCTTTTCTGGTTCCACATATGTCCCATTTCTACAAATAAAATTATACCAGAAAAAGTCTTAACCTTCCTCTGTAATGTTTGCTTTACAAAATCACATCACCTTTCTCTTCTCTCTCTATCTCTCTCTTTTTTTAAAAGATTTTATTTACTTATTCATGAGGGACAGAGAGAGAGAAGGGAAAAGAAGCAGAGGGAGAAGCAGACCCCCTATGGAGCAGGGACCCCAAGGTGGGACTCGATCCCAACACACCAGGATCATGAACCAAGCCAAAGGTAATCGCTCTACCAACTGAGCCACCTAGGGGTACAACGTATTACTTATCTTAGGGAATGTATAATGAAGCCTTGATGGTTGTAGAAATTCTAAAAATGACCAAGGAGGATGTGGAAAGGAAGGGGCCTGCTCTTTAATTAACTCTGTCAACCATTCTGGTATGACTTCTTTCTCTTGGTCATTCCATCATAATGAAATCTTATATCCTTTTAAAATTTTATTTATTAATATAATTTTTTACAAAAAGAAACAATTACTGTGCTGAAGGCAAATTGACCCAAAATTTTGATGAAACAATTTTAAACTCACTTTATAAATTTCAAATTTAATCAAAATTAGGTGAAATTAATTCTCCTTATGAATTTATAGGCAAAGGTGAAGGGTGACTAATTTAAGGGTGATAGCCTAATTTGTAATGAAAAAATTTTTCTTACTCTAAGTTACAAAATGAACTGCTTATCTAATAGGTTAATACTGAGAGAAATATATTTTGGCAATCTCTGAGCCATGTTCTTAAAAACTATAGTGATTAATTTGATTACAAATCACTAAAATATATAAACCCTAAATTATTTAGGTTCTTCAAAAAGATGGGTTTATTTGACCTGCTGCTCCTTTTTATTTGGTCAGATTATTTTTGTTACTTTTACTGAAGTAAGTAAAGGTGCAAAAAGAATTTTTACAACTAATATAGCACGTTTTATTAATCAGTATTGTTCACCTGATTTCTGGGCTCTACTTTTCACAATTTTTATTGCAGTAGGGCCTGGTGAAGGGTGGATCAGGGAACATGTCTTATTGGGCTCCTTCACCAGATTCTCATGTTCTTCACCAGAGTCTTATCTTAATTCTCTCATTGGCTCTCATCACCAATGTCTCATATCTAGGGCATTTTGAGAAATATGGATACAGAGTTTCCTTAATAATTATTTGTGGTCTTTTGTCTCCTTAGAGCTCAACCAAAAAACAGGTTCACAACTAAATTATTTTAAAGTAAGCTTTAGAATGGTTTTTAATCTTAAATTTACATTTAAATTTAGAAAATTGAGCAAATAGTGCAAAGTTCTTCTCATCAATCTGGTACCTAATTTCCCTTGTTATTAACATTGTGCATTAATGTGATCATGTATCATAACTAATGAACCAAAATTGATGTATTACTAACTAAATCTATACTTTTTTTTTTTTTCAGATATTCTTACTCTTTATCTAGTGTCTTTATCCTGTTTCAGAATTCCATCCAGGATACCACATTGTATTTAGTCATCATGTCTCTCTAGATTCCTCTTGCCTGTCTCATTTTCTCAGATTTACCTGGTTTCCTTTGTTTACTTGTTTTTGTATTGTTTGTCAGGTTTTCCCACTGTACAGTTACACTTTGTCTTTCCCTTTGCCATATTCTTTGGAAGGAAGTGCACACTCATGGTGTGGGTTGTTATGTTCTACCTCCTTAAAAGAGGAGTATCTACCTAAATTACTCTCATGCTTCTATTTATATCTTCTGCCTAATTTATTGATTTAGTTTAAGTGTTAGTGTGGATTTGGAGGATATTTATTTCATATTTTTCATTATAATCCAATACTACTTTTTTTTTTTTTGGTAAAATTATTCCAGCTTTGGCCTTTTGGAACTCTTTCAGTTGGTTCCAGTGTCCCTTTTGGATGCCCCCATTATTGTTTTGTTTGTTAGTTTTGCTGTTTATTTGATTTCGTATATCCTTCCTTTCTTTAGCACCACAAGATGGTCCTGGCTCATCTTGTGTATTTACTACCCAAGTTCTAGAACTAGCCATTTCTCCAACAAATCTTGGTTCTTTTAATTGGATAATGGTATTAAAAGCCAAGATCTCAGTGCTGATGCACAATCACCTTATCAAGAAAAAAAAATCTTAAATGATGCAGAAGATTAGTAGGACTAATCGATAACATTTAACAATTGTTTAAAACAGCAAATCTCAAAAAATTTTTTAGGATACATTAAAAATTATTGAGGACCTCAAAAAGCACTTCTTACATTGGTTATATGTATTTATATTTATTGAATTAAAAAGAAAAATTGAGACATTTAAAAATATTTATTTACTAGTCCATTTAAATGAAATAATAAACCCAACCCTTATATATACAAGAGTTTTTTATGAAAAAACTTTTTAGAAGCACATTATCAAGAACAGTGTCATTGCTCTACATTTTGCATGTCTTAAGAGGAAAAAGCTGGATTCTCAAACATGCTTCTACATTCAGTACTTTGTGATTTGTTGTTTTGTTTAAAGTTTAGGAAGAAAGTCCAGCCTCCCACAAATAATTAGAAACAGAACTATTTTAATGGCCCTTTCAAATAATTTGGCATATAACTAAAATATTGGAATCTAGAAAAATCTACCCTATCTTTGCAGGAGAATGAGAATGAGATAAATAATATCTTGGTATTACTATGAATAGAGTTTCGTGCTTGTGTACTCTGAAAACAGTCACAAGAGATCACACTTTGAGTGCTGTTGGTCTTTTTTTTTTTTAAAGATTTTTTTCAAAAATTTATTTATTTGTCAGAGAGAAAGAGGAGCGAGAGTGAGCACAAGCAGAAAGAGAGTGGCAGGCAGAGGCAGAGGGAGAAGCAGGCTCCCTGCTGAGCAAGGAGCCCGATGTGGGACTCGATCCCAGGACACTGGGATCATGACCTGAGCCGAAGGCAGCTGCTTAACCAACTGAGCCACCCAGGTGTCCCAAGTGCTGTTGGTCTTAAATACAATTTCAAGAGGGAAAATAAGGGTCTGTGAATTGAGTCTTATATTGTTACTTATTCACTGTCAATTTATTAGTCAGTGATCATTTTCACAGGATGATTTTTTATTTACTTCATTGACAGAAGAGGAATTGGCATAAACCCTGCACAGGTAGTGGTAAAATATTAGACTAAATGCCAGTGTAAAGTTAAGCAAGGCAAGTAAAATGAAATAATTTATGTTATGACAGTTCATCTTCACTTGGTATAATTTTCTCTCTTATGCCTTTCCCATTGACTTTCTTTCAAGTTATATTTGCACATTATAACTTGTCTTAGTGTCACATTCTCAGTTTGGTTTAGGGCAGCTGTGTGACATGTCTGATGAGGGGTCACTTGGAAGCATTTCTTAGGCTTTGCATTGACCGTCAGTCAGCCATGATGAATGGTTGTGTGAGCAATTTCCACCATGAAAACACCTTGTGGGCACTTGAGAGTGAGAGGAAAGGCGACTTTGAGGAGACAAGAATGAGGAGACAAGAGAGCAAGCCCAAGACCAATTTTCTAAATTTGTTGCTCTGCTGGAATGATTGTGAGAGATGATGGATGACTGATATCACTCTCAAGTGTCTTTTATCCCTTAGGATAATTTTGCCAATTTTCCGGTGAACTTAAATGTCCACAGATGTTTGAGATGAAACCTGCTGATTTGTACTCAAAGGCTCTAACTTCCAAATTGTTGGAGAATGTCAGTGGAAATGGGCAGCTTGACTACAGTTTCAGCAAAAAAACACGGAGTGTCCTGAAGATACTCTTATATCTTGCACAAATGTCAAGAATAATGATTTTATTTATCTTTTTTAGTAGATTAAGAGTAAAAATAGAATGTTAAGTGTCACTGGTATCAGCTCACAGTTGGTGAGTAAATATTACATCCCCTATGCTCTGCTATTGATAATCCTTAATTCAAGGAAAAAGTGTTAACTAAGAGGTCTCTGTGTTTATATTTATGAAAATGTAAGTGCTAATGATGAAATTTAAAGAACATGAAACATTTTTTAGAAAAATAATCTATATGAAATGGATGAAATGAGTATGAGCTAAAATGAAAAGGATGCCTCTGCAGTTAAAATATTGCTCTGAGATTTTTGAAAAAGAAATTGTCCTGTGTTCCTGTGGTGTGCATACCTCATCACACTTTTATTCTTTGCCTTTTTTAATGCTCTGTTAGTGCCTTGGGTAGACTGCTAAATGTTTGCTAAAAAGGAAGACTTGCCTTTATTTCCCCTTTATATCTGCTGTTAAGCATATTAAGTATTTTCATTGTAGGTCAGCCGTTTAATTAAGAATAAAAATAGGGAAGCTTCATATTCAAATTTTAAAATATTTATAGTCTGAATTTCATAGTGATTTTTAATTATATTCAATTCTGAAAGAGCCATACTAATTATTTCTTTGTTATCTTTTTGACATAGTAACAACCATATTTGCCTAAAACCTTAGCCAGTATTTCTCAATTTGATTGCATATTAAAATACCTGGGAACTTGAAAAAAAAATCATAAAGATATCTGGATTCTAGTCAGACCAAATGAATCAGAATCCCTCAGAGCAGAATATTGGTATTTTTAGAAAATCTCCAAGTAATTCTAATTCATAGTTAAGAATCATTGATATAGGTTATGGATGACAAATAAATTTTCACCAACTAATTGTTAATAGCTATCTAGAGAATTATGTTAAGAATGACTCCAGGGTCATATTTAGGCTCAAGGTAAGAATATTGTGATACACTCATGATATCACAAAGGACTTTAGAATGGAGAGGAGTAGCTCACAGGTTATGTTCTTGTCATCCCTTACCAGCCTACTGACTTTTAATTTCTTTCTTCATGAGTGTTGAATCCATTCATATTTCTCTGGTCTCCATTCAATTATGGGGTTCACCAGGCATATTTCATTATATAGGAAAATTTTATTTCATGTAAATTTTGGTAGTAGTTTCACCAAACAGTGGATTATAAGATTAAGCACCACATACACTTCACATACTGCCAAAGGGAGCATTTATTACGATGATAGCAAAAAAAATTATTGTGGATCCTTTTTTGTCAAGACAATTGCCAATATATATTAATAGTTAAACATTATGAACTCAGAAGTGAAGGGGGAAAAATATTTATGTTGCCAGTAGCTGTACCCCTTCCTATTGTGACTTCCACTTATTACTTAATAGACCTGAGCATTAGTTTTATTACATATATATTATTATATATAAACATATTATATATATTAACATATTAACATATATTGTTAATATAACATATTATTAATATATGTTTATATGTATTACACAGAGCTAACATTATGTTTTTACAGTGAGAATTTTGTGAGGATACTGTGACTCACATTATATATTTGCAAAATGCTTTGTACAGAATAGCTCCTCTGAAAACATCAACCACTTTTAGTTATTATTTGCATATGGATCATCTGATTATCCATAGAAATTCGTCAACTTAGTTCAAGTAAATGATATTGTACTTTATATTCCCTACTACCTCTAAGCAATCATCTTTTATGGAAAATATATATACTGAGGAGGGATAATAATATGCTATAGAAATACCTCATCATTACCACAACTAGAATTACTGGCTACTTATTTAAAATCATACAGCAAGTCAGCGTGAAATCAAGAATTAGCAGCAGGTTCATATAGATCCACTCTAAGCTAGCTGGTACATACCACTTTATAATTTACAAAGTCTGTAGATAAACATTATCTCACTTGATACTTTAAACAGTCTATGAGATAGGTGTTATTGAGCTCATTTTATAGATGAATAAACAGAGGCTCAAAAATTAAAATGATTAAATTTTGGCTCAGCTAATTTTAATTGAAATAATTATAATTATTAAAATTATAACAGTAATGTCACAGATTTTGTTTTTCCACAATGAAACATTTTCCTTAGATAGTATTGTTTCACATTAAATGAATAAAATATTATATATAAATTCAGGATAATATATACTTTTAGATTATCATAAGCTTAGTGCAAAAAAACCTGAGAATGTATAGAATTTATTTTTGTTGCACACAATCTATCTCGAGATGTTGTATGTTGTTTTTTATAGTTTATCTTGTGAAAGTTGTAGAATGATGGACTTTATGTCTGGTGGTGATTTAGGTCAACTATCTTGTCAACTTTGGGGGAAAAAAAAGAAAACATTGGAATGGACAAATATTTCCTCTCTGAATTCAGCTAGTTGAGATTACCTCTTGTGTGGAGGGAATGAGATTTCTTTCCCTTTTCACAGGATGACCATTTCCACTTATATTTACAATGAAGATTTGTAGTTTTGTGAGATGTTATCATATCCTGTATACTACAGGTGTTAAACATTTAAAGGTCAACATTTCAAAGAAATGTCTAAATTTCTATGCCCAATAGTGTTTGCATATGTTTTCTCATGCCCTTGAATTAGCCATGCATGCAGAAAAGCATGTGCAAACCATATGGCAAAAGATCTTTGTGTCACTTCCAAGAATCTCTTTCTCTAAGGGTCTGGGTTACACATAGCACAATCACTGTTAAAAGACTAGGAGGACTTAGATTCCCAAATGCTTGATCAAACCCAATCATTGAATTTATTTTTAGAGTATAAGAGCATTCACTCCGAATACGTGAGTGACTCTTTCAGTTAGAACATTAGGCACAGAAGCAGGGGTTTTAATTTTTTAGGAGTTATGTATTAAACGGTATCTAAATGCACTCCCTATCTCCCACCACCCAAATATTTTAGGCTATAAAAAAACTGCAATAGAAACATAGAAACAGGAAGTTAGCCGACTTACTTTTTTTTTTTTTTTTTTTTAAATGAAACTAAGTGGGGAATCTATGCCTTGAGGAAGTATATAGGACAGGGGTAATGTATTTGGTTTTCCTTTCTGGTCATGTATTTTCTTGTTTGCCATAGGCCTTACCCTTCCTATTGTGTTAAATTCTGTCTAGTACACAGATTTAGGTTGTTAGTTTAGCTCCTCCTGGCATCTGAGTTTGTAACTTCTATGGGTGACCAGGCTCCTAGCCTTCTACAACTCTCACCCAACTTTATACCTCATGTATTCTGAAACTGTATTAGTTTGGCTCAACTTCCTGCACCTAGAATAAGTTAATCAAGACTTTTATAGTCAAAAACTATAAAAAACTATTTGTCTTCTACAAACAATATAATGTGATATTAGATATGTCCCAAATAATTCAGATTTCACTGACATGAATGTTGTATCATGCCACCATTACTTATCAATCTATCTTATCAAGCATTTTCATATAAAATATAGTAATTTCTTGTATTACGTGTTTAATTAGCCTTTGTACTTGGCATGAGAGGGTGAAAGTGCAGTTAGGGAGGTCTCATTGATGATATTGCGACAGTTACTTGGATCAGGTGAGAAAATTAACCATGTGGTTATTTGGGAAGCAATATTCAAGAAAGTTGGACTAGCTTGAGAGAGGGTCCTAAGATCATGGCATCCCTGATGTAACCAGGGAATAGCAAAATTTCCTCATGTTTGGAACTGAGTGACTGGTGGAGAAAGAAAAGAGGGAAGGTACATGGTATCAAAGAGGTGGTAGTGTGTATAGAAGCTGATTATGTAGCCCCTTGATGTCATTGTTAGAATTTTAGTTTTTACTCTGAAAGAAATAAAATAATCAAGTTTTGAGTAGAGGAGTGACATATTATTAATTGTGCTCTAAAGAGAGCAACTTTAGCTTCTGTGGAGAATAGACTATAATGTAGCATTGATACTGAAGGAAGACCAGATAGGAAACTTTTCTAATAATACATCATCTCAAGTAAGAGATGATGGTAGCCACCAGGGAGGTATTAATACCACCAGGGAGGTATTAATGGAGATGGTGAAAGATGCTCAGATATTTGGAAGCTAGAGCAAACAGGTTGATGATACAATGAATTTAAGACATGAAAATAAGTAGAAGTCAAGGTTGCACCAAGGTAATTGGGCCAAGTAACTGAAAGGATACAGTTACATCAATTAAAATGAGAAAAGTGGTGAATAGTACAGTTTTTGGTAGAAGAATCAGGAGTTCAAGTTTAGACATAAAGGGCTGGGAAAACACTTTGGACATTCAAGTATAAATGTTGAGTAGGCAATTGAATATGCAAGTCTTGGTCTGAGATGGCAATGTATATTCTTCAAGATGATTTTTCACATTTTTTGCATTTTATCTATGTTGGGGTGATTTCCTAAAATCTGTTTCAATTTACTGTCATCCCTTCAATAATATCTCATCTATAGTTGATCCATGTAAAACAATTTTTTTTTCAATTACTATATTTATATCAAAAATTTTTGGGATACTTTGAAATCTGGCTTTTCTTGTTTCATAATTTTCTATCATTGTTTTATGGAGTTAATAGCTTTATATATCTTTTAGGCATTAAATTTACTCTTTTTCAATACTCTTCCAGATTTTTCTATTTGCTCTAATACTTGGGATATAAATTTTCCATTTATAATATCTTAGGGACCTATTATTGGCATTGGGCTTTCCTCCTATGTTTTATAGGTATCCATGCACTCATTGTCCATGAATATTTTCCCCTTTTTGAATCTTTGAATGCTGTGGGTAACAACACTTTTCCTTTGAGTTAATACTGGATATTCTTCAATGAGCTTTAGCATTTTTACTTTTCCTAATCCATTTTTTATGTCAGTTTCTTCATCTAGGCTTTAGCATGAGTTTAGGCTTGCTCCCATAAGAGTGGTATACTTGAGATCTTGATTTATTAAAGGGAATTATATTTTTATACATCACTTAATTGACTTCCTAAGATAACCCTGGGTCAGTAAGCAGAAATTTTCTGGTCACTTTTCAGCTTTAATGCAACATTTTCCTTGCTCATGATACTATAAGTAAACTCACTTGCTTACTTTCATGAGGCCTATATACTCTATGACAGTTCAATCACAGAAGTTAAAGTTCCCTCATGAATAATGTGCCCATGTATAACACACTTTTTCTTGTAGCTAAGCCTAAGGATATAGAACAGCATATCATTCATACATATTATCTGAGGAATTTATGTGAAAAAGAATTATATAAACAGAGTAAGTGAACCAGAACAGTGTCCTAAGGATAGGAGAAGCTGAAAGAAATAGTGGTGAATAATGTGAGTAATGGGTATAATAATTATAATATAGATATTTCTATATAAATGAATAATAAAATGAAAATTAGTGATAGGTCACTTAGAAATTGGTTTGAAAAAGAGTGAATAAATACTCTTAAAACAGAGGAAATTGGGAAGAACTTCCAGAATGAGTGAGAAAGCAGCAGTTCCTTTCCACACAAAGCAATGATAAAATTGGACAAAATTCTGAATAACGATTTCAAGACTTTGGAAATTGAGTAAAGGAATACAATAAATTTAGAAGCATTTATTCAAGAAGAACTACTAAAAGCTGGCAATAATACTTTCAAGTCTGTGTTGTTTTAAGCTGAAACTTCTTCTTCTTCTTTTTTTTTTTTTAAGATTTTATTTGTTTATTTGACAGACAGAGATCCCAAGTAGGCAGAGAAGCAGGCCCAGAGGAGGAAGCAGACTCCCTGCTGAACAGAGAGCCCAGTGCAGGGCTTGATCTCAGGACCCTGGGATCATGACCTGAGCCAAAGGCAGAGGCTTTAACCCACGGAGCCACCTAGGCAGCCCAAGCTGGAACTTCTTTTATCCTCTTCTCCTTGCCCTCCGAGCTTGAGCAAGGCATTATTCAGGATAAATCCAGACTTGTAATTTAAATCTCAAGCATGAAACATTAATATGCATGGTTCAGTGATTTTAGACTTGACTTGTGCTATAAAACTCTTAACAGATTTCCTTTATTTCTACATCATAACATGTTGGAGAAAATGAAAGGTAAAAACCAATAGTCAAAATTAAATGTCTATTTGGGGGGTGCCAGAGAGCTAAGGATAACTAACAAAATTCTGATTTTTTAAATAGCTTGTTGATATGCTATATGTTTGTGGATATATAAAGTATTACAAACTAAATAATTTCTGGAATAAAAACAATTGATATGGAAGGGTCAGCCAGTCAATTAGCCAGTATTAATTTAATGTTTATTTCTCAGCAGAAGTTAGAAATGATAAAGGCTTCAGGAAAATTAACATTCTAAGCTGTGACTGGGTAGTGTTTCGCTGCCTTTACCTGGGCTCATTCATGCAGCTGCACCTAGCTAGAATACTGACTGGGGATCAGCTTTAGTAAAGATAACTAAAATGGCTTGATGTCTTTCCATATGGTATGTTTTATTACTACAGAGGATAGACTGGGCTTCCTCATAGAGTGGGAGCAATGTTTCAAGAACTCAAACCTCAATGTGCAAATGTTTATCAAGCCTCTGCTTGCATTATATGAGCTGATGTCACATTGGCAAAAGTGAATGCGATGAGGGAGGGCATCTCACAAGAGTATTGTTACAAAAAGGTATGATTCATTGGGTTCCATTTTAATAACAATCTACCATGTTCCAAATTCCAGCCTCAGTAATTTATATCTTTCCCAAACATAAAATATACTCTTCACTTCCTAAACACCCATGGCTTCATCCAGACACAGCATCAGTTAAGAGGTCCATGATCTCAGGGGCGCCTGGATGGCTCAGTGGGTTAAGCCTCTGCCTTCAGCTCAGGTCATGATCTCAGGGTCCTGGGATCATGCCCCACACTGGGCTCCCTGCTCAGCAGGGACCCTGCTTCCCCCTCTCTCTCTGCCTATCTCTCTGCCTACTTGTGATCTCTCTCACTGTCAAATAAATAAGTAAAATCTTAAAAAAAAATGATGATCTCATAAACAGAATCAGGTCTGGATATGGATGAGGCATTTTGGGTGGGACTTCTCTTCATCCAAACCCTCATGACCTAAAAAAGCAAGTTATTTGCCCTCATATACTTAACCTAGAATACTGTGAGTCAGATAACAGCAATAGACACTCTCATTCAAAAAGAAGAAGAAAGAGAACATAGCAGATACTGGACCATTGCAATTCTAAAAGCCAGGCAGGCAATAGTTATCACAGCTCCCCATACTGGGAGTGGGGAATGTTCCTTGCTTAGGGTCCAGCCCAGTTCTTCCGGGGAGTCATTCTCTCACACATTTTTCTCTGTTGCTCTTGGTTTTTATCTCTGACAACTCGGTTCTGACCTATGAGACATCAGACCTTGTTTTTATTGGGAATAATCTGTATTTGCAGCTGAGTAGCTTTCTCAGCCTGCTCTTAGTAAATTGGGGAGCCACAAGCTCCTTTTTTTTTAAGATTTATTTTTTTATTTGACTGGAGGGGAGGGGAGAGAGAAAAAAAGGGGTAGAAGGAGAGAATCTCAAGCAGACTCCCTTCTGAGTGTGGGCCTCATGCAGGGCTTGATTTCAAGACCCAGTGAGATCATGACCTGAACCAAAACCAAGAGTCAGATTCTTAACTGATTGAGCAACCCAGGCACCCTTCCTTTTCCTTTTAAACTTGTCTCTCTCACTTTTAGTCCAAACTGATAAATTGCCTTAAAAATGTTGAGTTCTTTCTATAAGTTAGATGGGAGTTTATTCAATGCTCTTGAAGCTACATCCACAATTATTTTAAAGGTAGACTTTTTTCCCTTTTACTTTAGACCCCACAGTGGCAATGCTTATGATTATTTTTTTTAAAGATTTTATTTATTTATTTGACAGACAGAGATCACAAGCATGCAGAGAGGCAGGCAGAGAAAGAGGAGGAGCTGAGCTCTCTTGGGGCTCAATCCCAGAACCCCTGGACCATGACCTGAGCTGAAGGCAGAGGCTCCAACCCACTGAGCCACCTAGGTGCCCCAATGCTTATGATTCTTAAAAACCTTTTTGTCTAGGTGAGAATGTCTACTAGGCATCCCCTTAACCCCTTGAAGGTCTTAACAAAGGGTCTTCCAGCCACACTGCAGATTTGATAATTACCTTAAAGGCATACATTGCTTAGTGAATCCTTTGCGGAGAGGCTAAATATATGAAGTAGTTTTATTTTTCAGTAAAGTGACTTGTTATACATTTTCTAGATTCACTGTACAAAGTGAAATTCCTGTTTTAGTTCCCCTTTCTCTTCTCTTACTCTATCATAGAAAGCTAAAAGGACACTTGACACTTCTAACACTCTGCCTAGAAATCTTAGCCAGATCTACAAGTTTATTATTGAACTATTCAGCATATTCTCTATATCTAACTTCCAAATACTATAGAAAACAGTTTTACCATTGGTTCAATGCTACAAGTCCTCTTCCTGGCTTCTAGTAGCAGGTTCTTCACCAGTTCTCCAGCGTCTGCCACTACTTAGTCTCAAACCCAGTACCATATTGCAGCTATCCAATTCCAGTACAAATTTCTAAATCAGTTCTCTGTTGCTGACTTAAAGCAATGAAAAATATGATTTCTTACAATTCCATGTGTTGGCTCAGTGATTCTTCTGTAGCTTTACCTTGTTCTCACTCATGCAGATTCATTCAGTTAAGAGTGTCTGTTGGAAGCTCCACTTGGCTGGGACATGTGCAATGGCTACTTTCCTCTCCATGTGGTTGTTGATCCTTTAGAAGTGTAGAATGGGCTTCTTCCCCTGGCAACAGGAGTATGTCATGAAGGCAAGCCCTGGGGTGGAGTGCTTTCCCCATTGGCCTAAGGAAGTCAATGACCATGTACATGTGGGAGGAACACACAAGGATATGGATACTGGGAAATGTGATTCATTGGACTCCATTAGCATAACAATGTGCTACATGATCTACCTTTTTATTCCTTACTAATTTAAAAATGCTGGGATATGTAATTATATAGAAATCTTATATGATGAATTTAATATAATTTTCGTAAAAGCCAGGTATTATATTTTAATATTACTTGTTCCTCTAAGGGAATAATTTCTGCTGTCAACTTAAACATATTTCCTGTCAGAAAGTTGGGCAGGGACATCTGCCTTGGGTTTAGGTCATGATTCTGTGACTTGGGATTCCCAGTTCCGGGATTGAGTACCAACCCCCTCCTTAGCCTTCCTGCTCAGTGGGGAACCTGCTTCTCCCTCTCTGTCCTTTCCCCCAACTCTTGCTTTCTCTCTCCCTCTCTCATGCTCTCTCTGTCTCAAACTCTCAAGTCATTAAAAAAGAACAAAAAAACGCCACCAAAAAAACCCAAAGTTTGGTAAATTCTGCTTTAAGATACTACCTCTTGTTTAACACAGATTATTTTCCATCAAGTACCTTAAAATGTAAAACAAATTTCAGTTGTCTTTTTAGATCATTATTTCTAAATTTTCTCTTTTAATATTGGTACTTAACTCTGTTAAGAATGTCTAATAGTATTTAAGTGTCCAGAACACTTTGATTTTGTACCTTAGTTTATATAAAAAGATTGATAGTTTTATGATTTTTGCGAGTATACTAAATCTCACTTTTCTTCTTGCATAGAATGGGGGTGATAACATTACCTATCTCATGGGATCATCATAAAAATTAAAGTAATGCGTGTGAGTGCTTTGCACCACATAGTTCAGAGTAGGTACTCATTAAACGGAGATTATACTAAGGGTTAGCACAAAGAGACCATCATGCTGATGTGGATACAGGATAGTTACGAGGGCTTTTGTTGGCTTCTTAGCAGAAGTAGAATTTTTTTTTTCTTTTAATGTAACACCATCATTTTGTTTTTGTTTTTGTTTAATTTTTTAAATTTATTTTCAGCATAACAGTATTCACTGTTTTTGTACTACACCCAGTGCTCCATGCAATGTGTGCCCTCTATAATACCCACCACCTGGTACCCCGGCCTCCCACCCCCCGCCCCTTCAAAACCCTCAGATTGTTTTTTAGAGTCCATAGTCTTTCATGGTTCACCTCCCCTTCCAGTTTCCCCCAATTCCCTTCTCCTCTCCATCTCCGCATGTCCTCCATGCTATTTGTTATGCTCCACAAATAAGTGAAACCATATGATAATCGACTCTCTCTGCTTGACTTATTTCACTCAGCATAATCTCTTCCAGTCCCATCCATGTTGCTACAAAAGTTGGGTATTCATCCTTTCTGATGGAGGCATAATACTCCATAGTGTATATGGACCACATCTTCCTTATTCATTTGTTCGTTGAAGGGCATCTTTGTTCTTTCCACAGTTTGGCGACTATGGCCATTGCTGCTATAAGCATTGGGGTACAGATGGCCCTTCTTTTCACTACATCTGTATCTTTGAGGTAAATACCCAGGAGTGCAATGGCAGGGTCATAGGGAAGTTCTATTTTTAATTTCTTGAATTCCTCAAGAATTCCTCTCCACACTGTTCTCCAAAGAGGCTGCACCAACTTGCATTCCCACCAACAGTGTAAGAGGGTTCCCCTTCCTCCACATCCCCTCCAACACATGTTGTTTCCTGTCTTGCTAATTTTGGCCATTCTAACTGGTGTAAGGTGATATCTCAATGTAGTTTTAATTTGAATCTCCCTGATGGCTAGTGATGATGAACATTTTTTCATGTGTCTGATAGCCATTTGTATGTCTTGATTGGAGAAGTGTCTGTTCATATCTTCTGCCCATTTTTTGAAATGATTGTCTGTTTGGTGTGTGTTGAGTTTGAGGAGTTCTTTATAGATCCTGGATATCAACCTTTTGTCTGTACTGTCATTTGCAAATATCTTCTCCCATTCTGTGGGTTGCCTCTTTGTTTTCTTGACTGTTTCCTTTGCTGTGCAGAAGCTTTTGATTTTCATGAAGTCCCAAAAGTTTATTTTCGCTTTTGTTTCCTTTGCCTTTGGAGACATATCTTGAAAGAAGTTGCTGTGGCTGATATCGAAGAGATTATTCTTCTCTAGGATTCTGATGGATTCCTGTCTCACGTTGAGGTCTTTTATCCATTTTGAGTTTATCTTTGTGTACGGTGTAAGTGAATGGTTGAGTTTCATTCTTCTACATATAGCTGTCCAGTTTTCCCAGCACCATTTATTGAAGAGACTGTCTTTTTTCCACTGTATATTTTTTCCTGTTTTGTCAAAGATGATTTGCCCATAGAGTTGAGGGTCCATATCTGGGCTCTCTATTCTGTTCCACTGGTGTATGTGTCAGAAGTAGAATTTGATCCAGGTTTTAAATGAAATCTACAATATAAAGTGGAGAAGGTACGGTTAGATGACACTACAAGAAAAATGTTGAGAGAAAATTTTGATTTTTTATTGAATTGAGATATAGGGTCCCAAAGTACACAGTTTTGCAGATTTGGAAGGCTTTTACTATATAAAAACATTTTCTATAGTGGCACTAATAGAAAATGTATGGATATTCGAGATATCTGTGAGTTTCTCTGACCAGCACTGACTCCCATTTCTGCTGGTATTGGCATCTTTGTATAGGTTTAAGTACTCCTTCTCTCTTGATTCTATCTAGTCTCTACTGGGACTGTCATTTAAAGGTAGGGATCTCCAAACTAGATCAACCTGAATAAGGCTGTCTCTTCCCTTTTCTCTCTTCATTTCTTCCCCATCCCCTTTCTGTCTCTTCCTCCATCGGCCATTTATCTGTCTCTCTTCTCGTCTACCCCTTTCCTCACTCATCACTTCCTGAAATTTGAATTTGAACATAATAAGAAAGAATAAACAATGAATATTAGTTGGGAGTTTTTTGCTTGTTTTCAAACTTCACATAACTTTAGCAGTGACAAAATAATTTTTGCCAAGTGATTTTGATGACATCTCAGGAGAAATGATTGGATCTAATGGGGAAGAGACATAATCAAGGCTTTTAAGAATTGTGTTAATTAGTGTCTGTTTATGTGTATATTTGCTTTGTAATAATTTATTGAATGATACATTTATCTTATACTTATAATATAATCCTATATTTGTCATGTATTTTGTATATCATACTTTTAACATGCAAATGGGATTCATTTTTTTCTTGGACAACAGTAATTAAAAAGAGTGTTCATGAGTTTCTGCTCTGTAGCTTTCTAGATCCTTTTTGGTTCCCATGTCTTCTAAGATCTGTCATTCCTATTTCCTTAGGGCTGATATCATTATATCTTTTCAAATTAAATCATTTTATTTTGCCTAATTTATTCTGAGTTAGTTTTTTTACTTGTAGTATAAGAACCAAAATGATTTAATGGACAAAAAGAATTGAAATGATTTGTTAAAAATATATTTGCTTTAAGTTTCTTGTGGGAACTGACATGAAATTAAGAGCCAGCTAAAAGTTAAGATTTCTAAAACATCTTCTGTGACTTCTCATGCCCCAGTGTAGAATTAATCATTACCTCACTTATGTCCTCTGAAAACATGAGACATTGCAGGACAGTGGGTTGTATGAAGATATAAATACTATATTTTAAAGAATACAGGTAAAAATGCATGTATATTATTTTATAATTACTTGGTTTCCTGTGTTTTCTTCTTCTTATATTGTTAGCTAATTTAATGCAAAGAGCTTCATCTCATACTTACTTTTTGTATATGTAGTATTTATTTCAATATTGGACAGTATTAGCAGATCAATAAATATTTGTTGAATTGATTTTTTTCTGCACAATTCCTTGTGAGGTATCAATACGTGTGAAGGGATATTTGCTTTGTAAATCCTTGCAGGAATAATGCAGTAATAGCCTTCATGGCCATTGACAAAATAGTTTATAGCTCACTGATAAATATATATTTTAAAGAGGGCAGTTAAATTTGGATAACTTGGATTCTGATGTGTTCATTTATGTGATTAATTTTTATTCCTGACATAGAATAAAAATATGGATAGTTGTGATGAACTAATGTAAAAAGCTCCTTTATCTATATTTGGAGTCATTATGTCAATATTAAGCACCCAGATGTTGCATGGCAAAATACTGGACTCTAGAACTCTTACGCATTCTCTTCCTAGACAAATAGAGTTTTCATTACCTATGTCAATTTTTTTAAAATATTCTAATTGCAACTAACCTGCAACCCTAAGGTTTCTAAGGAAATTTGTTCTTCTGAAATTACTTGAAATGTTGTAAGGACTGAGTAGATGACAAACAAAATAAAATTTCATTCCCTTTATTACTTTAATCTTCTTTGGTTGCCTAGTAATCTATGATGATTTGAAAGCAGAAAAAAAAATTTCAGAAGACCCCTTATGTTTTGCAGGTAGAAGTCAATGTTTTGTTTTTGTTTTAAGATATTTTATTTATTTGGCAGAGAGAGACACAGCAAGAGAGGGAACAGAAGCAGGGGGAGTGGGAGAGGGAGAAGCAGGCTTCCCACCGAGCAGGGAACCTGATGTGGGGCTCAATCCCAGGATTCTGGGATCACGACCTGAGCCGAAGGCAGACGCTCAACAACAGCGCCACCCAGGCGCCCCAGAAGTCAATTTTTGATCATGCTTGTTTCTTAGTTTAATTAACACAGCTAGAATATTAAATTAATGAGGTTAAATCCGTGGGTTTAATTGCCATATATGCTTGACTAACTTCCAAATCTAAAAAAATCAGTGCTTTAAGATGACTAACAAAACGACTAGAGAAAGATAACACTTAAGTTTGAATTTTATTTCCTCCACAAGCTTAATATGTAAATCTTAAGCAAGTTAATTAATCCTCAGGTTGAAGAGCGAAAAAAATAGTATTACATGTTCCTTGAATCAATTCTTAGTGATGTTGGAAAGATCTATTATAATAATAAATGTGAAATCAATTTTAAAACCACAAAACATAATGAACACATTTAATATGAACTTTATTATCATAATTGGGAGATAGATGGATGATTTGGATAGATTTTCATAAAATCTGTCACTATTATAAAAGCGGTTAATCACAAATCTCTGCATGGTATCATCTATTTATCATGTATCACTTATCTATGAATGATGATACTTTCCTAGTATTTTAATATCAAATTTTTGGGGAACTTCAAGAATTTTGAATGAGAACATTTCTGTATATACTACTTCTTGTATATTATTTTATTATTTATCATTATATCTGACATAGCTATCAAAGAAGCTCAGAGCCTATTCTTTTTTTTTTAATTTTTTATTTCTTTTCAGTGTAACAGTATTCATTGTTTTTGCACCACACCCAGTGCTCCATGCAATGCATGCTCTCCAAAATACCCACCACCTGGTTCCCCCAACTTCCCACCCCCCGCCCCTTCAAAACCCTCAGATTGTTTTTCAGAGTCCATAGTCTCTCATGGTTCACCTCCCCTTCCAATTTCCCCCAACTCCCTTCTCCTCTCCATCTCCGCATGTCCTCCATGCTATTTGTTATGCTCCACAAATAAGTGAAACCATATGATAATTGACTCTCTCTACTTACTTATTTCACTCAGCATAATCTCTTCCAGTCCCATCCATGTTGCTACAAAAGTTGGGTATTCATCCTTTCTGATGGAGGCTTTATACTCCATAGTGTATATGGACTACATCTTCCTTATCCATTCGTCCATCGAAGGGCATCTTGGTTCTTTCCACAGTTTGGTGACCATGGCCATTGCTGCTATAAGCATTGGGGTACAGATGGCCCTTCTTTTCACTACATCTGTATCTTTGGGGTAAATACCCAGTAGTGCAATTGCAGGGACATAGGGAAGTACTATTTTTAATTTCTTGAGGAATCTCCACACTGTTTTCCAAAGTGGCTGCACCAACTTGCATTCCCACCAACAGTGTAAGAGGGTTCCCCTTTGCTCAGAGCC
This sequence comes from Neogale vison, assembly GCF_020171115.1. Lineage (NCBI taxonomy): Eukaryota > Metazoa > Chordata > Mammalia > Carnivora > Mustelidae > Neogale > Neogale vison. Next base: position 195,787,747 of record NC_058091.1, on the reverse strand, counting down.
TATTCTTGATGCTAGACTTAGGGAAATAGATGACAAGTAAGTTTTCTGGCTTACAGAAAACTGTGCTTTGAGGAAAACATACATGCCAGCTTCTTGATCTACCACCACATTTTATTGTCATTTAGAGGAATTTTAATGCAACGGAAAAGTAGACTAGAACAAAGAAGAATATGACAAGTACCTACATTTCAGCTATTCTTACATAGCAGCAATTAAAACTTTTTGGAATTATTTTAATTCAAATAACACCTAGATCAAGAAATAGAACGTTACCTCCTGCCCAAAAAACCCCTTCAAGTCACAATGCCCTCCCTCCTGCCATAAGTGATTACTGTCCTAGCATTTAGAGTAATCACACTGTTCTGATTTTCTTTTTATAGTTTCATCTCTCAAATGTGCCACTAGGCACTATCATTTGGTGTTGATCAGGATCATCATACCATTTAAGATAATTGATACCATTGAGATAATTTGGAAATTGCTGGTTTATCCACACCTTCTTATAATTGAAGGGTTTGTGGAGATAACTTGTGACTTAATTTGTTGCAAATGGTTTCTATTGGTTTTTGTTTTTTTTATTTAGTTTTTTGCCTGTAAGGATTCAAAAGATTGAAAAACTCGCTGTTGCTGTTACTGCCATCTTTCCAGACAGCTGTTGTCATTTTGTTAAATTTCCTGCCAGTCTCTTTTTATTTCTTTTCTGCTCAAAATGAAGTATTGCGGATATAGCCAGTCTCCTCTTTATACAGTATTATCCTTATGCACATAGGTCTATTCAAAGATTTGTATTTGGTTCCACTGATTTAGTGGTCTGTTCTTAGACATGTACCACGTTGCTTTTATGCTATTGTTTCAAAGTTTGTTTAATTAATAATATATTAATTTGTTTAATTAATAATATATTTCCCTAGAATATATACTAAGATATTCATGGATTTTAGTTTTTCATGTGAATTTTAGAATGCATCTGTAAGTTATTAAGTTAATTTATTGATGATATAAAGTTCTCTTTTCATTTTGAAGTACTCCTATCCAACAGCAGACTCTCTTTACTTATCTTCTTCTTTTTTTTTTAAAGATTTTATTTATTTATTTGAAAGAGAGAGATCACAAGTAGGCCGAGAGGCAGGCAGAGAGAGAGGAAGGGAAGCAAGCTCCCTGCTGAGCAGAGAGCCCGATGCGGGACTCGATCCCAGGACCCTGAGATCATGACCTGAGCTGAAGGCAGCGGCTTAACCCACTGAGCCACCCAGGTGCCCTCTACTTATCTTCTTTGGTATTATTTAAAACGGTCTTAGTATTTTTGATAACATGTTGTTAGATACTTTTTTTGTTAATATTATAACTCAGTTTTTGTTACTACTAACAAAACACTGTTAGTATTTTTAAAATATTTTGTATTTGATTATTTTTGATGTAGGGATATGCAGCTATATTTTAACATCTATCTTGATTTCAGCAAGTATGCTAAAATTTCTATTGATGTGAATGGTTTCTTAGTTCATTCTGTTGATTTTTCTTTTTTTTTTTTTAAAGATTTTATTTATTAATTTATTTGACAGAGAGAGAGAGAGAGATCACAAGCAGGCAGAGAGGCAGGCAGAGAGAGAGAGGGAAGAAGGCTCCCCGCTGAGCAGAGAGCCCGATGTGGGGCTCGATCCCAGGACCCTGAGATCATGACCTGAGCCGAAGGCAGAGGCTTTAACCCACTGAGCCACCCAGGCGCCCCTCTGTTGATTTTTCTATATAGGTAAACTCTCCCTCAGTAATCCTTAGTAAAAGCTATATCATGCTTATTGTATTGGTCAGACACTGACAAACAATATCAGTGGTAGTTTCAGATCTTAAACGGCTTTTATATGTATCTTCTCCATTGAATATAATTTTTACTGTATTTCTTGGATTTACAAACTTTTCCAAATTAAAGAAATTCCTTTCTATTCCTAACTTCTAAGAGTTTTTTTACAAACTAAATAAGTGCCAACTTTGACAGTTGCTTTTTTTGGTCTCTTGGGGAATTATATCGTTTTTATATTTGAGTCTATTTAATATGATGAATATTATTGATAAATTTTATGATGTTGATTTAAACTCTAAGCATGATACATTATTTATGAATATGTTTTCTTTAGTTCTTGCTTCTGTGTTCATATGTGATTGGACATCTGATTTCTTTTGTATTGTCCTTATCTGGTTTTGGATAATTGCGTTAGCCTCATTAAATAGGCATGGTTTATCTTTTTCTATACTCTGGAACAACTTATATTAGATAGGAATTAATTATCCACTGGAAAATCTATAATATGAGTAATAACAGTAGCAGATACTTACTTACATCTATTCTTCTAACTGGCTTATATTTATATTTATTAATTTTTTCTTTGAATAACATAGCATGGTAGGTATTCTGTTATTCCTATTTTACAGATAAGAAAACTGAGGTACAAAGTATTAAGTAATTTGTCTTTGAGGTTCTTAACCTGGGGTCTATGAACTAAGGTTTCCATGGATAAAATTCAGTGTATCCAAAAATTTGGATAAGAAAGAAAGTACATAATTATTTTTACCATCCTGAAACTGAATTTTAGCACTTTCATCAACTATATATATATGCAAAAAAACAAACCAAACCAAAACCATATTAACATTAACAGTATCTATTACTTCTCCAACAATAGATATTAGATATAGTTCTGTATTACTTTTTAGTTGTAGATATCTAAAAATAATATTGAGGCTCATTACCCTTTTGAAATTATGATAGATATCAGAATCACTTCCAGATTTTATTTCCGGATTTACTACATTAGTAAAGAAGCAACATATGCATCTTCATATCTATTACTATTTAATAACTGTTTCAATGTAATTTTTTATTTGCAATTTTGTATACAGAGGGTCCTTACTTTGCATAGTTTTATGACAACTAACATAAAATCTGTGTTGCCATAGTGCTGTGTAAACCAAAGTCTGCTTATATTTATTTGATGTATATAAAAACTCTTCTGAGGCAGAGTTCATCCACTTCACCCTCAAAACAGATTGAAATTATCTTCATTCATTTAGCTTTGTGCAGTGGCAGTATCGTAGCCAATGAGGTTTATCCGAGGCGCGATTACTGCTAATTGAAATTATCTTCATTCAATCAAATGAATTACTAGCTATGTTTGCAGTAGTGGATGTAGAATTCACCAGTAACATGGTCAAGAACTAGCCTTATTTTGAGAGTGTTGGATTAATAGTTCAGTATGTTTAAAAATTACTGGTATGTTTAAAATTCTATTTCTTATTGAACCAAGTTTGCATTGTTGTAATTTGATTAAATGAATCCACTTAATCCACAACCTCAAATTTATTACTAAATAGCTATTCATACCTGTATTTTACTACGTTTTATGTCTCTGTTGTATGTATGTACATGTAAATGGATTTATCCATTTCTCTGATTTTGTTTGATTCTTTTTACTTGTTTGGTTTTGTCAGGTATCTGATTTACTAATCTTTTTAAAAATCTCACTTTTGTTATTTTTGTATCATTTTTATCTGCTTTTATTTATGACCCTATTGTGTTTTGTTTTTTAAAATTTCTTGATTTGAATGATTATCATTTTTTATTTTCAACTCTCCTGTCTAAATGTATTTCACCTTAGTTTTAACTCCCTTAAAATATCAAATTAAGTAATTTGCTTATATAGTTGTAAGCCTAATTACACCATTCATTTCCCTGTGAATGCTGCCAAGGATTGTTCTCATTGCTTGGATTTGATTTTGATAATTATATAAAATAAATTCTTGCTTGAATCTGCCCGGATATCAATATGTTTTGAGTAAACCTTTAAAAAATATTTTTTGAAATTCAGGAAGTGCAAGTCATGCAAATAAAGACAAATAGAATAATAAAAGATGAGTAGATTTTTATCAAAATTGGTTAAGAAGAGGTCTCTGGCTACAGATCTCCTTTTGGCTAAACCATCTGGGCTTAATGTCTGAATTCAGAGAGTTACATCATTGACAGGAAGAAACAAGAAATAAATTTGAGCAACATCTGTTTTCCTCCTTAGACAAATTTGTCTATTTGGATCTCATCTTTTACAGCTGTTTTCCCTTTTGTTTTATAAACTTTAAAATTTCCTGGTTCTCATCATTCCTCTAACCTCTGCGATACTGGATTGTGCCACACAGAGCTCCCTGGATTCCTTGGTCAGTTTATCTGACCATGAGTACCAAATCCCAGAAATCATTATGACACATGCACAAACAATATTAGATTCACCCTAAAGCCAGAGCATGATCAGAATAGTAAAGTACATATCTTTGTTCAACCAACTTTTATTCTGTTTTTCACAATGCCAAAACAAAACAAAGCAATTCTCAGTTATGTTCAAGAAACAATATTTTATTATGATTTTAATTGATTTTGAAATGTGTTTCTTTCTTAACTCGGACATTTTCATGCGGTTTGTAAGTGTCAGTATTTTTTGGATGTATTATCAGGAGTAGAAGATAAAATTTGGGGCTTGGGAGATGGAGTTGAGGACATCAGAAACTACATTTCCACTGACTGCCCTGCTCTGTTCTCTCTTTTTTAGATATATAAAGTATATATGTGTATGTATATATTATATCTTTTTTAAATTTTTTTTTAGAATTTTATTTATTTATTTGACAGTGAGAGAAACAGTGAGAGAGGAACCACAGCAGGGGGAGTGGGAGAAGGAGAAGTAGGCTTCCCGTTGAGCAGGGAGCCAGATGTGGGGCTCGATCTCAGGACTCTGGGATCATGACCTGAGCCGAAGGCAGAAGATTAATGACTAAGACACTCAGGTGCCCCTATATTTTAATTTCTTTAGAGAGAGAGTGTGTGTGTGCATGCACATGTGTGATGGGGAGAGGTAGAAGGAGAAGGAGAGAGAGAGTCTCAGGTTCCATGTCCAGTGAGGAGCCAGATGTGGAGCTCTATCTCACAACCCTGAAATCATGACCTAAGCTGAAATCAAGAGTCAGGCTTAGTGGACTGAGTCACACAGGTGCCCATTTTGTACCCATATTTTAAAGCACCACTTGAGCATGCTATTTCTATTATCCCTGCCTCATTTTCTCTCTGCATCTTTATTTAAAAATTTTTTTTTTATTTGTCAGAGATAGAGAGCACAAGCATGGGGAGTGGCAGGCAGAGGGAGAAGCAGACTCCCCACTGAGCAAGGACCATAATGTGGGATTTGATCCCAGGACCCTACGATCATGACCTGAGCCAAAGGCAGATGTTTAAAGAACTGACTCATCCAGGTGTCCCTCTCTCTGTTTCTTAAAATCTAAAGATTTATCATTTATAATCTAAAGATTTATAGTTTATAATTTATAAAGATTCTTATACTCTAAAGATTATATAGATTTTCTTAGTGTTTCCTGGTATTTTCTTGTATTTTTTCCTAGTCATTTTTGTGCATTTGTTTTACTTGCCACCAAGGTCATATTCCCTTTGAAATCCTTAAAATGACTAGGATGGTGCTGGCAAATAGTGACTATGAACACTCATGGAGAAGAGATGATGAATGCAAGTAAAATAGACTTATTGGCAAGATAGACATGCCAGAATTTTAGTTAAATCAGATTTAGTTGCTAATATAATTTAGTACTATCTGGGGATTTCATCCATTTGTGGCTTTAGGAGCTGAGAATATAAGAAAGCTAGAGATGAGGTGGCTGGCTGGCTGACTTCGCCCCCAGAGGGCAGCTGCAGTCCTCTCTGGGCCTTGTACACAGACCTAGAGGAACCACTGGATAAACCTGACTGGAATAAATGTCTTTTAACTATTATTTTAATGAAAGTCCTTTTGAATTTCATTTTAGCTCTATGGCATTTTGGGGGACACTAGTGCCAGGATTTTGTTTTGTGGTAATATTCAACAAATCACCATCTGATACTCTGTATTCCATGAAACGGAAAAACCCATTTCTCTGGGTAGAAAACAAAGGTGTAGCAGATAAGACATACCACAGTTCCAGAGCTGTGCACATTTGCCATGACCTGTGTTTCTTTATTCAGTAATTTATTCATGAAATCATATATTTAGAGAGTTATGTCAAGCACTAAGTCAGACAATAGTATATTGGGCTTTACTGATGAAAGAAAAAATCAGAACTTATAAGGCAGGCACAGCAGCCTAGACATGGGGAAAAGGGAAAAAATATTGGTTACAACTGGCTATGATGGTAACAACTGGCTATGATTTTCTTTCCTTTCCACCCATCTGCAAATTCCACAAGATAAAGGTTGAAGACAATTGGAGAACTTAATTGAATGTTTCTGGGAGTGATAAGTCTTGGGCACTTCCAAAAAGAGAAGTCATTAAAAGTAATATATTTCCTTTTTTATATTGCTTGAATTGAAGAAGGACTAGAAAATCAAATGTGCAAGTATGTGGTAGGGGTCTCATTGATGCTTAGAGAAGGAGTATGTGCCTTCCTATCACTAATGCTAGCTCCCAAATTAGTGTCTGCCCTACGAGAGGACCTTGTATTTAATCTAACAGGTTCACTAGAGAACTAGATGAGCTTTCATCTCATATTAGTGGAAGACATGAAAAGTAAAACCCAAGATGAGGAGCTAATTTCAAACTGGGCCATAGAAGCTAGAGTGCTGGAGTCCTCCTTTCCCCCCTACCCTAACTGCTATTCTACCAAGGGACTTGTAGCCTTGAGAAGACCAGATTGCATTTCCAGACAGTATGTCATAGAGTGGGGCATGCATGTGAACTGGGGGTAGAATGACTATAGGGAGAAAGATCCTACTGGTGGTTGGGAGTGGGGTTTTAATACAAGAAGGAGAGATGAGTATAGGGAGTCTTAGAAAAAGGCTCCTGGTTAAGGAATTCTCAGACCTCTGGGTACAGAGATCAAGGGCCAGGGAATGAGTATAATGGCATTTCTAATTCCATAAAAGTTTTCACTTTGAGACTCAAAGAGGAGTCAAAATTAAGAACTTTACATTTTCTTTTCTATTTATACTTGTCATTAATATTTTCCCAAATATTCAGTATACATATACACCCGTGCCGACACACTTAATTGTCTTAGGGTTGCTGAAGAGACGTGGTGGTAAATACAAGTGAGTCCTGCTCAGTCCCACATCTTTCATTAGAGAGACTGTGTCATCCTTTTTAGCAGACTTGGGATTTCCTTTGGTGACAGAGCGGTCACCTCTGACATTGAGCAGAAAAGAGCTGATGAGGCTAAAGAATGATCTTCCCCCTCAACTGTTTCCTTAGTTCTTTCATTGAAATGTGGTCAGTCTTTGTAAATGGGAGAGGGTAGTTATCTAGGCAGTAATTTTGGAAAATTAACAAGTAATTAAATCACATAATGGGTAATAAGGGTGCTTCATTAAAATTATTATCATTAATGTTATAAACTGAAATAATAGGGAGACCTTAAATAGTATTACAATGGGCATAATTTTAATATGAAAATATAATCTTGCAAATATAGATGCTTAAGTTTTGGCATAAGCAATTTTTTTCTCTCTAGATATCTTTAAAAATAATATATATCTTGTGTGGAATGGTTTATGGTTGAACATAAAATCTGGAAATAAGATCAAGAAGAGGATTTTGAAGATTTTATCCTGTTGTGCAATCAGATTTTTGTTTTAGAAAGTTCATTCTGATGATAATGGAGTCCGGGACAATGATAGCCTGGTAGCAAAATTATTTATGGCACTATATAAATTATATATGGCACTATGTAAATTATATATAGCACTATATAAATTAAAATTGTATATCTAAGGCACTAGCAGTAGGAATGAAGAAAATGGATATTAGCAGGGAAGAATAACATGATTTAGTAACAAATTGTATTGCAAGAGGCTGGAATGTTTCTCAAGTTTCTGGCTTGGATGGCTATATGGGTGATAGTTCCATTCACCGAAAAAAGAAAAAAAAGAGTGGGTTTTATGGAGAAGAAAAAGCTATTTTGTACATATAAAGACTAATGGGCCTAATGAAGCATTCAAAGGGGAGTGTCCAGTAGGTTATTGGTTATATGAGTCCATTTGCCTCAGTATGTATGACAGAGATGCTTAGAACTACTTTTGTTTACTGCTGTGACTGAGGGCAACTTATTTAGTCAGGTATTATTCTAAAGTAATAAAGTCCATGACTTTTAATCCACAGAATCTCCACTGGGGAAGGCAGTAGTGGAGTGACTACCTGAAGACCAGTCAGGGTAGTCTGCACCTGTTTTCATGTACTCCTTACCCCATGGGCTTTCAGGCTGCTTGGTGCTTCTCTCCTCACTCTGCTGTTAGTGTTGGTATCCATGAGTGATACGGGCCATCACTGTCTGAAGGGATTTTGAGGACAGAGCAAGAATAGAGTGTAAATAGTTTATCCCAGCCACTTTTTCCACAGCAGTGTAGGGCCCCTTTGCCACAGGCTTGGCCATGACCGTCACCACTCCTGATACCCTACACCGCCTAGTAGCCCATATGTCCTAGTTCATGGTAATCTTTGTTTCATTCTTTCAATGTTAGTTTACCAGAGGCTTTTTATTCTTTTAATGTTAGTTCCTCAGATCCATGTTTCTGTCTTACTCACGCAGTTTCTCCCAGGCTGATTTTACAAGACAGCCAAAAATCCATGCTAGTTGGTCCTCTTGTCAGGATTTCAGGGCATTATAAATCAGTAATGTTTATCTCATTTGTAATTCTTCTGAAATAACAGTCAGTAAGGTTTTTACCGAAGTTCAAGCTTCTCATTATCTTTAATCTTATGTGGTATTTATCCTTAAATGACAGTTTTCCAGCTCTAATTCTGTACTGTCTTGGCATCTAGAATAAAAAAGCATATATATATATATATATATGTATATATATATATATATATAGAGAGAGAGAGAGAGAGAGAGAGGGAGAGAGAGAGAACTAGGATTGCTTAATGCCAACATCCTTGTTATCATTTGTTGAAAATCAATGACATTTAAATTAAAAGTACCATATGGACCCAAATATTTCCATTTAAAAGAAGAGAAAGGTCAACTTCTTTCCCTAGTGATGCTTAGAAAATTGGCATTTAAAGCGACATTGTGGGTCATTTTAAATGAGAACATGTTTTTAAAGAAATTGCTTTCAAGAAATATCATTTCATTAGGTTTATTTGGATTTCAGAAAGCTTCACCTAAGACACTGGGATGTGTAGTGCAGAGAAGGTTTCTAGAAGTACGTTTTCCACCTATTTTTATCTGTAGCATCAATGAAAAGAATTTACAGACTATTGCAAATTTATTTCTCCATTTCTTAGTGTTAAATTATGCACAAAAATAATCTTTATCTCTCTCCCCCAACCCATTCTTTTGTATTCAAACTAGCGATGTTTTTGTCAACCTTAGCACTGTAGGAACGTGAAGGACTAGGGTTAGTATTTCTGAATCATGCCTCACACAACTATAAAAGTTGAAACATTAGTATATCCCTTATTCTTGTCTACTAATAAAAACTCTAGCTTCTGCTTCTTCTCTCTGCTTCAAATTTTTCAAATTAGCAAGGTCAGTTGTATTCATCTATTGTTGCATGACCAGTCACCCGCCCCCCACACTCATTTTTTTTTTAATGCGGCTTAAAACAACAATTCTTCATTATATTTCCCAAGTCTGTGTGTCAGCTGGATACCTCTACTTATCTGGCCAAGATTCGTCTTACCTGGGCTTCTATATGTCTCTCTACTCAGCTGGAAGTTTGATGAGGGCAGCAGGGGTGACTGGACCACGTGCCATTATCTGCCAGGTCATCCCAGGCTTGCCTGCATGGTGGCAGCAAGTTCCAAAGAGAGAACTTGGAAGCGTGCATGCCTCTCAGGGCCACGGCTCAGAATCGACCCATTTCCACTGTTGGTCAAAGCAAATAGCAAGGCCAGCTGAATACAAAGGCAAGTGAAAGAGCCTCCTTCTTTGTGGGAGGAGCCTCACAGTTACATTGAAAAGGAGCCTGGGAACCAGGAGGGGAATAAGTGCACCAGTTTTGCAAACCAAACCAGCCTCTTGAATATTAGAGAGAAGAAGAGAGCTGGGTGGTTGTGATGCTCCACTTCCTGATATTTCCTGTGTTTCTCCCCCCAGGGACTTACCCTAAGGAGCCAGTGAATTAAATGATAATCGGAGAGGTTGCCTTCTGATATAAACATAAGTTATAGTATACAGTTGGAAGGTAGAGTCTGGCCCTAATTTTTTTCATTCTCCTAAGGCATCTCTTTCTGGCCTTTATACGGTGCTAATATATTGATACAGGAATATATTAAAAACATTTTTTTAATTGCAAACATCTTTTCTGACTATATTGGTGTCCATTCTGATTGGTCAGTACTATGTCAGACAGAAGGTTAAAGATTTTGAATGTGATCCCTAATTAAATGTGTGTTTACACTTGATTATTGATTAACTAATTAAACAGCTCACTAGCAAATCTGGACTTCAGCTCCAAACTGAAGGCTCAAACAACAGGTAAAGATAATTTAGGAACCTCAGTCCTTTTTGCTAACCAGTATACATTGTCCCTTCTATTCCAGCAAACATAAGATACATGCAGAATATAGAATTCTGGCAATTATATCCAGGCAACTCTGCATCTAGAATTATTTTACAGGAGCAAAGCTGTTTGACTTACAATACTGCATATGCCAGACAGTTTATATGCATGCATCAAGGCTTGGCACCAAGTAAATAAAAGCTCTTTCACCTATCCTCAGAATTCAATTTAGCAGCAGCAAAATGTTCAGCTACCTAGATTCATCATTTTTAATGGTGTTCCTTGTAAAGTGCCTCATGGTAATTCTCTAAATGTCTCCTTCCCACAACTGATTGGAAAGCCATTATTTTATTTTAATTAGGACTTTGGGACTTGGAAATCATCAGAGGAAATCACTCTTACCTAGTGGAGAAACAGAAAATTTTTCAATTAAAATTATCTCAATTTTAGTACTGAAGAAACTGAAACATACTTAATTAAGAAATAGAAGTTTAAAGTGAAACTACAGTTTGCTCTATTCTAGTAAATGTTAACACAGATAACTTTTTATTGTTTTTTTGTGGAAGCTTTTCCTTGTGGAATTTAAATATAGGAAAAATTTGTGTTTTCCTTGGTATTACCTTAAAATGGTTCACCTGACTAAGGTTAATGAAACCTATTTGAATTTCAAGGGCATACTCTGACTATTTTAAGTCACAGGGCTGGTTCTGTATGAATTAGTCAAATAGGAGGAGTTTAGGTGTGGTATCCAGAGGCTTTTTTTGCTAACATTAATCTTCTCTTCTCCAACTTCCTCTGAAGGTATTGTGGCCACATGGTTTTTCTCTGTCTTCCCCCTGTCTACATCTGCTCTCAGAAAATCACTGACAAGAAGACATGATTAATATGCATTAGAACTGTTCCTTCCAATGGTAGATACGTTTTAGTCTATTTTGGATCATAATCTAATATCAGAGTTCCCTAACTGATGGCCTGCTGCCATCATCTGGCCTCCAGATGTGTTTTTAAAACATTTTGAACTAGCTGCTAAAATTTAGAAATAAGGAGATTTCCTAAGAAACTCCAGATTTCTGGTAGCTCCTGTGAGATTTGAAGCAATCCTATGCCTAACCTCCCGGATAGCAACAACAGGATGAGGCTAGAATTATCAGATAAAAGGCAAGGTTGCTCAATTAAATTAGAATTTTCAGTTAACAATAAATAATGTTTTACTATGTTAGGACCCATGTAATATTTAAGACCTACGAAACAAATAGAGGTTCAGCCCTTGTTTATCTGAAACTCAAACTTAACTGGGGTCCCTGTGTTTTTGTTTCCTAAAGCTGGCAAGCCTATATGAGGGTGAGCCGTGATTTTTACCTTATATAGGCACATTTTGCAGCAGACTCACTTCAGACCCACTAAGCCCCCTTCCTGCCTTCATCTGTCCAGCATCACCTATAAGCCTTTGAGGTTTTCATTACTGTCTTAAACTAAAAATCTTAGTCTCTAGTAGTATTTCAGTTTTCAGGTCTACAAACTATGTGCGATTCTTTTGTTTTATTTTTAAAGATTTTATTTATCCGAGAAAGACAGACAGAGACAGTGAGAGAGAGCGCCAGCAGGGAGGAGAAGGAGAAGCAAGTTCCATGCAGGGCAGGGAGCCTAACATGGGACTCAATCCAGGACCCTGGGATCACTACCTGAGCCAAGGCAGACGCTTAATTGACAGCCACACAGGCGCCCCTGATTATTTTAGCCAAAATCATCCCACAAAAGTATTTGTCAGATATGAGGGTCCCTGTGCCTTTGGTTTTTACCTATCTTTTTTTTTTTTTTAATTTATTTATTTTTTCGATGTTCCAAGATTCATTGTTTATGCACCATACCCGGTGCTCCATGCAATACGTGCCCTCTTTTTTTTTTTTTTTTTTTTAAGATTTTATTTATTTATTTGATAGAGAGAGAGATCACAAGTAGGCAGAGAGGAAGGCAGAAAGAGAGGGGGAAGTAGGCTCCCTGGGGAGCAGAGAGCCTGATGCGGGCTCCATCCCAGGACCCTGAGATCATGACATGAGCCAAAGGCAGAGGCTTAACCCACTGAGCCACCCAGGCGCCCCTATATATGCCCTCCTTAACCCACCACCTATCCTTTTAAAGGTCTTGGCAGTTGCCTCTGTTCTGACCCTCTTCTAGCCTTTTCAGTGCTATCTTGCCAGGATAAAGCAACAATGAGACTTCCTGGTTTTAAACCAGTGGGAAGCCTTTAAATCTTGAAGGGTTTCCTTTTAAGACAGTAATTATACCTCTGTGAATAGATTATAAAGCTTGAACCTAGGAAAAAAATGCCAAGGGAAAAAGTATTTATGATATTAATATTTATAATTGCTAAAATTGGGAGCCAATCATAGTGTTTAACAATAGGGGAAGAGAAAAATAAATTGTGGTGCATATCCCCAGTGGGCTACTTTATCCCTATTAGTTTTGTTTGTGAAGTGTTTAGAGTCCTATGGAAAATGCCAGAGTTAAGTCAAAAGAAATCTCAATAGGAAGTACTATATAGGATGTTACCATAATATGTCAAGAACCATAGCACAGAATAAGAAATAACTGCATAGAAATAAATCAAAATGATATCACTTGCTGTCTGTGGTTTCTGGAATTTTAGGGGGATGTTTTCCTCTATTTTTTTCTGTACTTTTTTTTTCTTTCTGTAATTTTTCTATGATTTTTGTAATTTTTCTATTTTTCTATTTATTGCTGTAACCATAATTTGAATTTCTGGGCATTGTTTAATTATTATTATTATTATTTTGGGTATCTATAATAAGATGCTAAAATTGGATCTTCCTGTCCTAGTTTTGTCTGAGGTCTGATGATGTAGATATCAGAAGCCACAGTGGATTATGTGGTAGACAACCATGAAAGTTTTGCAAAAAGTAGGTGACCAACCATTTGTTAGGTAATTCTTTTTTTTTTTTAAAGATCTTATTTATTTATTTGACAGAGATCACAAGTAGGCAGAGAGGCAGGCAGAGAGAGAGTGAGAGAGGGAAGCAGGCTCCCTGCTGAGCAGAGAGCCTGATGTGGGACTCGATCCCAGGACCCTGAGATCATGACCTGAGCCGAAGGCAGCAGCTTAACCCACTGAGCCACCCAGGCGCCCTTGTTAGGTAATTCTTAAACCTCTTCCATATATGGTGGGTATATAGAGTTGAGACAAGAGTTTAGTAGAGAGTTTGTGGAGGGGTATTTTGGAACAAATCCTCTTCCCACTCTGGGAATATTTAGCAGTATCCCAGTCCTCCTACAAGGGAACCCATTTTTATGGACTAAGTTGGCTCTGGGGAAAGACAATTCCCAAATCATCCAATGATGGTTGGAGACAGAATATGAGCTGATTTTAATTCGGAGTAACCAAAATATCATCCCCTCACCCCCCACTTTAAAATGAGGGCATATGGAGGCGCAGTACTAATGAAGTCTTGATGCCATCTTATTTCACAGAGAACTAATGGGTCTGTGGACCAATTTCCAGGTCATTTCCTTGAACTCTGAGAGCATAATTGGATTGGTTTTAGTTAGCAGCCAGCATAACATTCATATTGGTTCTGTGAACTATGGAAGGGAGTTATCATGGTAGGAAAGTGAAAGTGGAAGCCTTGGAAACTAATTCTACCTGGAGTCAGACCATGATTATAAATCAGAAACTTCAAGAATACAAGGGTTGTGGTACTCACCATTTCTCCATTTAATTCAACAGCTCAGTTCCTTTAAAAACTAAATTTATCGGGGCACCTGGGTGGCTCAGTGGGTTAAAGCCTCTGCCTTCGGCTCAGGTCATGCTCCTAGGGTCCTGGGATCGAGCCCCACGTTGGGCTTTCTGCTAGGCAGGGAGCCTGCTTACCCCTCTCTCTCTCTGCCTGCCTCTCTGCCTACTTGTGATCACTCTCTCTGTCAAGTAAATAAATAAAATCTTAAAAAAAATCACTAAATTTATCATGGTGAATGATGGTAGAATACTATAAAGTTAACCAAAAGATTACCTGATTTGCAGTTGTTGCAGTAGATATGAAATCTCTAGTAAAATAGATCACTGTAGCCTCTGGAAATTAGAAGATGGTTATAAGTCTGAGAAATATGTTTTTTCCCCCCTGTTTTATCAGGAAAATTAACCCAAAACAGTTCACATTTTTCTGGGATAGATACTTGCATTTATTCATGATCTTGCTCCAGGGCTGTATTAACTCTCCTGCTTTGCCACAGTTTAGTCCAGGAAGATGGTGATTATCTGTGACATTGTGTTAATCAAACTTCATAATAGTTGCTTAAGTGTGTTTTCTTTTATCCAACCCTATTACAACTCTCCTAGTTCATTCCTTTGTTGTAAATATTGTGATATTCTCTTAGCTAATCCCTCAAACTCTAGACTTTGCCCTCCTCCAGTGGTTTTCAACAGTGTCCCCTTAGAGGACTTTTGGGAATGTTTGGAGACATTTTTGGTTGTCATAGTGGAGGGTTGCTAATGGCACCCTGTTGGTGGAGTAAACAAGTGCTGTTAAACATCCTGCAATGGACAAGACAATACCCCACAATAAAGAATGTCCAGCCCAAAATGTCAGTAGTTTTGATGTTGGGAAACATACTCTGTTCAATTTACTCTTAATACTGTAGTCAAGTGTCAAGCACTGTGAAAAATATTAGATTTTACCCCTACCTTCAAGTGAATTAGTTAAACTACCATCATTGTGTGGATGGTGGCAGAAGACTCCAGAGTCAAAGAAAAAAGACTTTATTCCCTGTGGCCCAGAAAACAAATGATCATCAGCATTATCTGCACCAGTTTTACTACCCTTGTGTTCACTGGGTGATACAGTGGGCCTAGAAAGCTGCCCAAGCAGTAGGTTGAACTCTCAGCTGAAGAACCTAGGAATGCAGCAGTTTTGGAGCATCAACACACACTGTAGAAAGAAACAAACCAACCACTCCTATTCTTTCCCTCGAGAATGTCATCAGTTACCCTGTTATATAGTAGTGGTCTTGAACTATTTATTTGCCTATGTGAGTAAATACATGAAGTGCTCAGTATCTGGAAACACGTAATCCTTGCAATCTGGTAGAATTAGCAAGGACATGCAAGAATACTTGAAGACCACCAGCAGTGGATTGCCTTTACTGCATTACTTTTACAATATAAAGTTCAATCTATTTTGCATGGTAATCTACTTTATGATTTGACTTCTAACTCAGCCTTCATTTATTAATTCATACATCAGATATTAGTAATAATAACTTACACTTGTATCATTCTACCCCCTTATGCTCCTCCTCTCCCCATTCTTTTCCACTCATCCTTATCCACTCAGATGAATGATCCTTATTTTACACAACTCACTTCAGGAATCCTCTACTCCAGGAAACCTTTCCTAAACTTCTTGTTTGGGTTAAATATTTCTCCTCTGACTGTGATAGTACTCAGAATTTGTTTCAATCATTTGTCATTGGCTTTAAAATCTTGGGAGGGCTAGGTCTTGTCTCCTTCATATTCCTGGCATTTAAATAGTACCTACCATGTTGTGGACATGTAAGCATATTTTCTCTTTATCTTTAAATTTGTCGTTGTTATTGTTATTATTAGTAATACTATTACTACTATCTCACCTGAATTCATGGTATCTTCTTCATGAACTCATCCCCATCCAATTTTGCCTTCTGTGTACTTGTTTTCCACCAACACACACAGTATAGAGTGTGTTTTGATAATATCTAGTGGGCACTCATTTGCCCCAGATCTTGAGTTATTTTCCTTTTGGCAGCATATATTTGCAAAGGAGATAGCCAGAGAGTGAGGCAGTCCCCTGCACATTCTCAGATACCAGCTGGCCTTTGCCTTCCAAATTCTGATTTGGATTAAACCATGGGGAGCCTTGTTTGCCTAGTCTTGTTCTCCAAGCATATACCTGTGTCCTGGAGCATGGAATGCCCATGATACATACTTTGGGCAGGGATTAAAGTTCCAGGTCCCTGCTCTACTCCTTCTCTATCACACTATTTCTGCCAATTTCTCTTTTGGTACAGTATAGAGACATGAGTATTATATTTAATGTAAAAAGTGATGATGGAGTAAACAATGATTAGAGAGTTATCTTATAAAGATTGATTAATTGATTGATTGATTTTGCCTTCAAATTGATGTGCTCATTGCCTGCCATTATTTAAGACTTGCAAATTCCTTTTCTTAACTGCCCCATTAATTCATAGTGCCATGCAAACATTGTGAAGGTTTTAAATCGCTTTTAGTTTCTAATTTTGAGTTTGATTTAGCAAAAGCTAGGAAGAAAATGGAAGTTGATAGACTCTTAAATTAATATGCCCCCTGTGGGTATTCAATAAATTCAGATGCACAAAAACAATTATAGAATTCATGTAGATTGTATTCTTTATGATTTTGGTAGTGCTCTAATTATAACGAGAGTTACACTTTACTCTTCCCTCTGCATTTTACTTTTCTTAAAAGTTGACCTAAACTGATGCTGGTGAGTGAAACCATATGGAGTGAGTTTATTCACATTTTATTTCAGCCATGAAACAGCTTCAGCCAGCTGTGCATTGTATACCTTTTAAATTTATGTCCTCTGCCCTTCAACCAGTGAGAATGACATTGTTCAGTGAAATGTGAGCTAACATGCATTCCAGGTCCAGATTTTGTCTCTATTTAAAGGTTCAATATAGCTCCTGACTTGGAGGAATTTGATCATGTTTTTTTAAAAAAAGAAAATTACAATAAAATGTGTGCAGATACAACATCCCCGCCCCTCCCAAGAAACAGAACTTTTGCTTTTCTCCGAATAAGATAAAACAAGAGCCACAAATGAGAGGACAAAATTTAACTGCATTGCCATTTGATACAGATGTTCAATTTCCTATTGAGAAGACTCCACCCTATACAATACCGAAGAAAAATTGGATTAAGAGAGAGAACACAATTGCCAAAAATTAAAAGACCAGCCTTATTTCCATTATCAAAGCTAAATGTTTTTGGAAACTTGAATCAAACATTTGAGCTTTCTTAGTTGAAAGCTGAATTGAAATGATACTGCTATGCTTTTGGAGGTAGTTGAATTAAGCTATTTAATTCTCATCACATCATCTACTCGTGCAAGTACCTTCATATAATAACTGTCAACTTGCCTTAAGGCAAGAACAGAAATAATACACTTATTTAAGTATTCTGAGAATCCAATAAAATCCATACTAACAACATGTAATATTTGTCAGATTCTGGTTTTTATACTTAATTCTTAGGAGGTCAGAAATGAATCTGAAAACAGGTTAAGAGGTTTAAGGCTACGTCCAAAGCCTAGAACTTATTATTATTTTTTTTCAATTTGATAGAGAGAGAGAGATCACAAGAGGCAGGCAGAGAGAGAGGGGGAAGCAGGATCCCCGCTGAGCAGAGAGCCCGATGCGGGGCTCTATCCCAGGACCCTGAGATCATGACCTGAGCTGAAGGCAGACAAAGCCTAGAACTTATATGTAGTAGATACAGCTCAAATCAGTTCAGTTGCATTCTTTTATTATTCTTCTGAAAAATTTTATTACAGTAAAATACTCCTAACATAAATTTACTCTTTTAACTATTTTTAAGTACATAGTTCTGTGGTATTAAGTATAGTCACATTGTTCTGCAACCATTACCACCGTCCATTTCCAGAACTTCTTCAGGGTAAGAGGTGCCTTCTCTACCTTGTCATTCTTATCTTGATCATTCATTCACTCATTCTTGAACATTGAGTCAAAATAGATATTGTCACTGGGCTCATAGAGCTTTATTTTCATGTAATTGATTCAGATCACTCAGTAATTACACAAATAATGGTTAGCTGCTTATTTGTAAGATAGTGTAAGACATTCTGCAAGATCTTAGATACTGAATTTGGTAGATAGATTTTAAAAAGTTTTTTTTAAAATTTTTATTCATTTTTTCAACTGTTACATTAGTCACCATGTAGTACATCATTAGTTTTCGATGTAATGCTCCATGATTCATTGTTTGCATAGAACACCCAATGCTCCATGCAATACATGCCCTCCTTAATACCCCTCACTGGGCTAACCGATCCCCCCAACTCCCTCCCCTCTAAAACCCTCAGTGTGTTCCCGGAGTCCGTAGTCTCTCATGGTTCATCTCCACCTCTGATTTCCCCCACCCCTTCATTTTTCCTTTCTTTCTCCTAATGTCCTCCATGCTATTTCTTATGTTCCACAAGTAAGTGAAACCATATGATAATTGGCTTTCTCTGCTTGACTTATTTCACTCAGTATAATCTCCTTCAGTCCCGTCCATGTTCATGCAAAAGTTGGGTATTCATCCTTTCTGATGGCTGAGTAATATTCCATTGTATAAATGGGCCACATGTTCTTTATCCATTCTTCTCTTGAAGGACATCTTGGCTCTTGCCACAGTTTGGCTATTGTGGACATGGTTGCTATGCACTTTGGGATGCATGTAGCCCTTCTTTTCATTACATGTATATTTTGGGGGTAATTACCCAGTAGTGCAATTGCTGGGTTACAGGGTAGCTCTGTTTTTTACTTTTTGAGGAAACTCTATACTATTTTCCAAAGTGGCTGTACCATCTTACATTCCCACCAACAGTTAAGATGGTTCCCCTTTCTCCACAATCTCTCTAGCATTTGTTTTTTCTTGCCTTGTCAATTTTTGCCATTTGATCTGGTATAAGGTGGTAGGTATCTCAATGTGCTTTTGATTTGAATTTCCCTAATGGTTAATAATGATGAACATATTTTTATGTGTCTGTTAGCCATTTGTATGTTTTCTTTTGAGAAGTGTCTTCTGCCCATTTTTTGACTTGTTTTTTTGGGTGAGTTTGAGAAGATCCTTATAGATCTTGAATATCAACTCTTTATCTGTAGTGTCATTTGCAAATATCTTCTCCCATGCTGTGGGTTGCCTTTTTGTTTTGCTGTTTCCTTTGCTTGTAGAAGCTTTTTTATCTTGATGAAGTCCCAGAAGTTCATTTTTGCTTTTATTTCCCTTTCCTTTAGAGATCTGCCTTGAAAGAAGTTGCTATGGCCAATGTTGAAGAGGTTATTGCCTATATTCCCCTCTAGAACTTTGGTGGATTCTTGTCTCGCATCGAGGTCTTTCATCCATTTAGAGTTTATCTTTGTGTATGGTGAAAGAGAATGGTCACGTTTCATTCTTCTGTATATAGCTGTCCAATTTTCCCAGAACCATTTATTGAACAGACTGTCCTTTTTCCACTGGATATTTTTTCCTGCTTTGTCGAAGATTAGTTGACTATAGAGTTGAGGGTCTATATCTGGGCTCTCTACTCTGTTCCACTGGTCTATGAGTCTGTTTTTGTACCAATACCATGCTGTCTTAGTGATCACAACTTTGTAATAGAGCTTGAAATCAGGCAACATAATGCACCAATTTTGTTTTTCTTTTTCAACATTTCATTGGTGATTCAGGGTTTTTTCTGGTTCCATACAAGTTTTAGGATTATTTGTTCCAGCACTTTGAAAAATGCCATTGGTATTTTTATCGTGAAGGCATTGAAAAGTATAGATTGTTCTGGGCAGCATAGACATTTTAATGTTTATTCTTCTTATCCATGTGCATGGAATGTTTGTCCAACTTTTTGTGTCTTCGTCAGCTTCTTTCATGAGTGCTTTATAGTTTCTAGAGTGTAAATCCTTTATCTCTTTGGTTAGGTTTATTCCAAGGTATCTTATAGTTTTTGGTGGTATTGTAAATGGAATTGATTGTCTAATTTCTCTTTCTACAGTAAGTGTATAGGAGAGCAACTGATTTCTGTACATTGATTTTTTTTTTTTATCCTGCCACATTACTGGATTGCTGTATGAGTTCTAGTAATTTAGGGGTGGAGTCTTTTGGGTTTTCCACATAAAGTATCATATCATCTGCAAAGAAATAGTTTGACTTCTTTGCCAATTTGAATAGGTTTTATTTCTTTTTGTTGTCTGATTGCATTGCTAGGACTTCTAGTACTATGTTGAACAATAGTGGTAAGAGTGGGCATCCTTGTCATGTTTCTAATCTTAAGGGAAAGGCTCTCAGCTTTTCCCATTGAGAATGATATTCACTGTAGGCTTTTTATAAATGGTTTTTACAACATTGAGGAATGTTTCCTCTATCCCTACACTCTGAAGACTTTTAATCAAGAAAGGATGCTGTATTTTGTCAAGTGCTTTTTCCTCATCAATTGAGAAGACCATATGGTTCTTCTCCTCTTATTTATGTGTTCTATCACATTGATTTGTGAATGTTGAACCAACCTTGCATCCCAGGGATAAGTCCCACCTGGTCATGATGGATAATACTTTTAACATAATATTGGATCCTATTAGCTAGGATCTTGTTGAGAATTTTGGCATCCATATTCATAAGGGATATTGGTCTGAAATTCTCCTTTTTGATGGGGTCTTTGCCAGGTTTGGGGATCAAGGTAAGCCTGGCCTTATAGAATAAGTCTGGAAGTTTTCTTTCTGTTTCTGTTTTTTGAGACAGCTTCAGGAGAATAGGTATTATTTCTTCCTTGAATGTTTGGTAGAATTCTCCAGGGAATCTATCAGCTCCTGGACACTTGTTTTTTTGGGAGGTTTTGATCCCTGCTTAAATCTTGTTATTGATTATTAGTGTATTCAGTTTTTCAGTTTCTTCCTGTTTCAGTCTTGGTAGTTCATGCATTTCCAGGAATGCATTAATTTTTTCCAGGTTGCTTAATTTATTGCCATGATAATAATTTCTGATAATTGTTTCTATTTCCTTGGTGTTAGTCGTGATCTCTCCTCTTTCATTCATAATTTTATTAATTTGGGTCCTTTCTCTTTTCTTTTGGATAAGTCTGGCCAGTGGTTTATCGATCTTATTAATTTTTTCAAAGAACAAGCTTCTAGTTTTATTTATCTGCTGTACTGTATTTCTGGTTTCTAATTCATTTATCTCTGTTCTAATCTTAATTATTTCCCTTCTTATGCAAGGCTTGGCTTCATTCGTTGTTTTGTGTGTGTGTGTGTGTTTTCCCCCTCCATTTCTTTAAGTTGTAAAGTTAGTTGGCGAATTTGGGATTTTTATGGTTTTTTTTGAGTGAGATTTGGATGGCTATGTATTTCCCCTTTAGGACTAATTTGCAGTATCCCATAGGTTTTGGACCAATGTATTTTCATTCTCATTGGTTTCCATGAATTGTTTAAGTTATTTGACTTCCTGACTGACCCAAACATTCTTGAGCAGGATGGTCTTTAGCTTCCAAGTGTTTAAGTTTCTTCCAAACTTTTTCTTGAGATTGAGTTCCAGTTTCAAAGCATTGTGGTCTGAGAATATGCAGGGAATAATCTCAGTGTTTTGGTATTGCTTGAGACCTGATTTGTGACCTAGTATGTGGTCCATTCTGGAGAAATTCCATGTGTGCTCAAGAAGAATGAGTATTCTATTGTTTTAGGGTGCAATTGCTTATCCAGCTTTCTTTTGAGGTCCATTGGCATGAAGAATAGTTCTCCATCGCTTCACTTTCAGTCTGGATGTACTTTAGTGTCTAGTATACTATCTGGTTGTATCTTCTTATCCAGTCTGCAACCCTGTGCCATTTCATGGGAGCATTTAGGCAGTTCATGTTAAGTGATTGTTGAAAGATAAGATTTTATTGTCATCAGGTTCTTGTGAAGTCCTTGTTTCTATAGATTGTCTCTGTAAATTTCTGTTCTTCATCACTCTTGGGTTATTTCTCCTTTTATAGAACCCCCTTAATATTTCTTGCAGGACTGGCTTAGTGGTCACATATTCTTTCCACATATTCTTTCAGTGTCTGACATTCCTGGAAGCTCCCTATCTCTCCATCCATTCTGAATGACACCTGGGCAGATAAAGTATTCTTGCCTCCATGTTCTTCTCATTTAGTACCCTGAATATGTCTTGCCAGCTCTTTCTGGCTTGCCAGGTCTCTGTGGACATATCTGACACTGTTTTGATGTTCCTCCCTCTGTGTGCCCTTAAGATGGTTTCATTGGTTCTGAGACTTGTGAGTTTTACTATTACATGCCAGGGCATTGGTCTGTTCTCCTTGATCTTGGGAGAGGTTCTCTCTGCCTCTAGGACATGAATGCTTATTTCATTACTCACATTGGGGGAGTTCTCAGCTATGATTTGCTCAAATATATCTTCTAGTTCTGTCTCTTTCTCCACCACCTCAGGAATCCCAATATTCTGGCACTGGAATTTTTCGTGGTGTCGTTTATTTCTCTAATTCTGTTTTCATGGATTTGTTTTGTTTCATGAATTTTTAAGGTGTTCCAGGCCTCCTCCTGTTTCTTCCTTTCTATCAATTTGTCTTCTAGATTACTGATTCATTCTTCTGCCTCATTCACTGTAGCTATTAGACTATCTAGATTAGATTGGATCTCATTGATAGCATTTTTAACTTTGGCTTGATTAGCTCTCATTTCTTTTTCTTTTCCTTTTTTTTTTTTTAATGTACTATCAGTGCTTGCATGCTTTTTTTTTTTTTTGAAGATTTTATTTATTTATTTTACAAAGAGAGAGAGAGAGAGAGATGACAAGTACACAGAGAGGCAGGCAGAGAGAGAGGAAGGGAAACAGGCTGACTGCCAAGCAGAGAGCCTGATGTGGGGCTCGATCCCAGGATCCTGAGATCATGACCTGAGCCAAACGCTGAGGCTTAACCCACTGAGCTACCCAGGCATGCCAATTAGCTCTCATTTCTGCCCTTAGAGAATGTATGTTACTGTTAATGGTTTTCTCCAGCCTTGCTAATTATTTTTAAGATTTTTTTTCTTTCTTTCTTTTCTTTTATATTCTTTTTCTTTCTCTACTTTTTTTTTCTTTTTTCTGGTTAACATGTATTATTTGTCTCAGTAGTACAGGTCTGTGAATCATCAGTCATACACAATTCATAGCACTCACTATAGCACATACCCTCCCCAATGTCCATCACCTAGCCGCCCTATCCCTCCCCACTCCCCTACCCCCAGCAGCCCTCAGTTTGTTTCCTGAGATTAAGAGTCTCTTATGGTTTGTCTCCCTCCCCAATCCCCTCTTGTTTCATTTTTAACCTCACTATTGTCTTCATAACTGCTACCCTGAAGTCTATTTCTGATGTCTTGCTTATATCCATATCCATTAGGTCTGTGGGGGAGGCCATTGCCTCTTATTCTTTTCTTTGTTGGGAGTACTTCCTCCTACTCATTCTGTTAGGGGTGGTTGAGGGAATATATACAGTTGAAAATATCAATCACAATCCAGGCAAGGTGCACCCTGGGAAAGTTTGGAGCAATTAGAAGCCACCACCAAGAAAACCCAGCCAAAATAAAACCCAAGAATAAGATTTATGAACTTAGGAGAAAAAAGCAGTTGGGGGAGGTATGAGGAGAGGGGGGCTATAATCTCTTAATGTGGGCAAGGTAGGTTGTTTCAGTTCTTCCTGTGTGTATTTTGTTCTCCTTGTTAGAGAATACTTCTTACCAGAGTTACAGGGGAAATTAAAACTGATACACACACACACACACATATATATCGATTGATACGATATATATATATATCGTATCAAATAGGGAAAAAAGGACTATATTGAAGCTTATATCTATATATAATAGATATATATAAAAGAAAAAGATACAAAAGTATATGTGTGAAAGAGCAGAAGTTAGAAAGTTATGATGGAATATGTTGTATTAAGCATCTGGTTGAAATGCTAAGTAGGTAAAACGAAAAGAGAAGAAACATGAGAAAGAATAAAAAAGTTGTATCTAAGAAATACACATGCCATGAGGGAACACCAAGAGTTTAGCATAACATCTCCCCTTGGTGTTAGGTTTTACAGTTTTATGGGGACCCTCGGGTTGTCTTTCTCTTGTTCTTCCAGTTTGTCTTCTGGGAGAGGCGTCTGCCACATTATTTTTCAGGCAACCCTGCTTGGGTAGAGTTGCCCTGTCCCCTATCTAGGGACTGGGCTCCATGGAAATGTTTTTTTGTGGGGGGGGATTTTTTCTCTGCCAGCTTTTGTTCTCAGAGAATCAGGGCAAAGGGACAGGGCACCCAGACCTCTAACCCAGAGGAAAGAAGTCACAGTTTTCTCTGAACACTCCAGAACACACAGTCTCCTCCTCTGTAAGTGCCACTGAAAACCACAGCCTTGCACAGGCAGTACATGCCCCAGTGATTGTCTTGGTGGTTGATCCAGGTCTCTGCTTGTCTCTGTCCCCTGTGCCAGCAGAGTTTCAAGCAATCCCGGTCTGGATAGGTGCACGTGGCAACTGTGGTGATAGCCTGCCCTGCAGGCCTGCAGGCACAGTTCCATACAAGTGGCTGCCCCAGTCCTGGTGTTTGCCCGTTAGGCTCCTGGATGCTGTTTGAGCTGTTTGAGCACTGTTATTGGGCGCTTCCCCTCCCACCACCACCACTCTGCAAGCTATTGCTGGCCCCCAGATGCAGGACACTTTTGCACTGGGGTATTATTTTACTTCCTAGTGGGTAGCTTCTGGTGTCCCCCTCCGCCTTCTGTTTGTCCTCTGATATCTGTCCACACAGTCACAGCTCCTTCCTTTGTACTAAAGGAAAAAAGGCCCATGTAGAGATTCCAATGTATAATCTTACATATTGGCCTGATATCATGGGTGTTCAGACTGGCTTGACAGATATCCAGCTAAATTCAGGGGACAGGTCGAAATGGAGTCCCCTCCCTCCTCCACCACCTTGCTGTTAGATAGATATTAATCACAGTAAATAATTGCAAACTTTAGATTGGGATAAATGCTATGAAGGAAGAAGAGGTATGTACACTATAACCATGAGACTATAAAATAAGCGGATTGCATTTAGCAAGGAGGTAAGCATGGCTTCTCTGTTGAAGTAACCTTTGAGCTGAGAGCTAAAGGAGAGCATGTGAGGCAGGAGAGTGTGAGTAGAAAGATCCTTACATAGGAGTTGCATGTGCACAGGTACAAAGGAAGGAGACCAGAACATTCCAAGAACCTGAGAGAAAGTCCTTGTACTTAGAATCCAGAGAGGGAGCTTTCTGTGTAATGAGCAGTTGGAGGTCAGACCATAGAATATTGTGATATTCATGTTAAAGAGTTAGTCCTTTAAGGTAAAGAGAAACCACTAAAGTATTTTAAGCCAGAATAATAGGATTTGCATTTCAAAAAGTAACATTAGCTGCTTGTGTACAACAATTACATGGAAGGTAGACAGGGCCATCCAGGTGGGCATTGGAAGACTAGTTAGCAGCCTCTTGAAGAAAGCCAAGTGAGAGTAACGGTGGCTTGGATTCTGGTAGATGCAGAGGAAAGGGAAGGAAGTAGAACACAAAGAATTAATTACTGAGAAGTAATGATATATACAGTGAATGTGTTAGTGTTTATGCTATCTGATCTCAACCCTTCATGGACAGGAAATATGGCTTCTGGCTTTTTAATATTCTGAATAATTACATTTAGGAGTTTAATAACTGTGTCTGATCATAAAATCATGGACTTCTAAAGATGTTGAAAGTTGTTCTATTCTGTTTCCTTTCATTAAGATTGAAAAATGCAGTTTCTACTAACAGCACTTTTACTCTTCTAATCACTTATCTATCTAACAGTACTTTTATTCTATTCAATCATCTATTTAATCAGATAAGGGGGCTTTATATTAGTTTTGGACTTCCTCTCATTAAAATGTCCTACAATCTAATCAGCCATGGGAAAATCCACTGGTATTTTTATATCTTCTACAATTTGGTTTTGAGATTTTGGATGCTCTTCATGACCCACCTGGATTGTTTGAAATAGCTTCTGCATCAGCTTGTTTGCAACATTAGACTGGTTTAATAAAATAAAAGTTAATTTTTAAAATTATATAATGAAAAGTCTAGAGGTTATATGATTGTGATTTATTATTTTTGTGTATTTGTATAAATACCCCAGTCAGATCAGCTTTCAGGGATGTCCAAATTAAGGTTTCTATTATTCTACTGATCTTTTCCATATAAGGCCACAATATAGCTACCATTATATCTTACTCCTGGCAAAAATGTAACAGAAGTATCAGAGGAAAAGACAGTGGCAGCTCTACCAGGAGAGCTAAGGAATTTCCAGATATCATAAGAGAACTATTTGTTTGTCTCATTGGCCAGGATTTACCACATGGCTTCTCCTACATAAAAAGGATTCTTGGAAGATACTTTTTTTTTTAGCTCACCATCCTTTGTAGTTAAGGAAGGTTAAAGAAAAGGAGATTGGAATGGATGGGTGCTAGGAAGTTCACATTATAGTATCTACCACAATTTCCTAAGTAGTGCTTTTTTTCTGATTCTTTGTCCTCTTAACTTTCCTACCCATGTACACTTTTCAATACAGTGCCAATTCTTATTACATGTGTTTACTTTTGCCTTTTTTTGGAGTTGCATTATTGTATTATATTTAGCAGAACACAAATCACAAATATCTGTGATTTGATAGACCATGTTGAAACAATTTCAGACAAGCAAATTATTATTATTTTAAAATGTGTCCAGTTTACCTATACTGTCAAGAAATCTCTTTAGGTTTGGCCAGTTTTCTTCTTATGTGCCCTCAAATCAAGATTAACAGCTATACTATACTAGGTATTTTTAATATTAATGACAACTACAGATGTTTTCCCTTCCGAGATCTGATCGATTGCATATGAGATCCTCCTTTCATAATTATATTGAGTTTTCTTCCTCATATAGTCTTATTTCCTTAATCATTTGCACATTTGATAACAATATTGACTTATTACATATAAAAGCTTCACAAAACAGAATTCACCTCATGACCTTTCCTTATTGTCATTTAATGGCTTATATGGTATAAATTGATACGTTAGAAAATAGCAGAGACAAATCACATGATCTTACAATGTATACAGTGATCTGGGAGCTGCAAATATACTTTAAAATTTATCTATATTTTTGGTAATCTCCATTATTATGAATGAAAAATATTTCAGTGTGAATGTTTATAGTGTTTTCAAATAGTAAGAGCATTTACAACTGGAAATTTTCAGACTAGACAAATTTAATTAGGCTAGGCAAGAGGCAAGTGGATGAAGAAAAGAGTTCCTTTCTTATTCATTTTCTACTTGCCAGCTTCATTTCAAATACAAGAACTGCTTTCTGGAAATAAACGAAAAGAGAATATTTTTGTAACATTACAATGTGATGAATTTCATTGTGGTCTGGCACAGTGGGAGTGGTATCAAACATATCTCATTTATGAAAGGAGTTATTTTGAAATAGGCATTCTCTAAAATAATTTGCTTAACACTGATATGTTAACCCCTGCTTACCAAAAAACCATTTTGATATTATGTTGAATATATGACATTTTCAGTCTAAATACTTGTAACAAAGTCAATACAAATAATATTTTTGTTTTTTATATTTTATTAGGAATGGCAATTAGTTTGTTTCATTGGTGTACCAATTTCTGTGGCTTATGCAAAGGCTGTAAGATGTAACTCATAAAATGTGAAATAAGATAACTAAGTTTGAATTTTGTATATATCACTTATTAGTATGGGCTAATAAATCTCTGAATTTTAAATTACTTATTTATAATGACAGGATGGCTATGACCTATTTATAAATAGAATAGTACTATAATAATTGATACTTAAAAAATGTTAGAACCATTTTTCTCTAACAACTCATGTTTCCAATCCATTAAATAATTTTCTAATTGTCACCTCCATGACCCACATGGCCCAGTTTTAACATCATTTTTAAAAGTACATTAAATAGGTGTCACAATGTGATAAAAATTTAACTTGTATCTCAATATGAATTTTAATCAAATTAATGTCTCATAAGAATACTTCTAAAAATTATCCTATTTTCTTCTCTTGTTTGTTTATAGCATGTGGATTCTGATAAGCTTCTTATTGTCAGAATCTTTCCAAAATTTTCAGCAAATTTATATGGTTTTGTAATCATTGACACAGTCCATTTCTAGAATACTCCCATAACCCAAAAAAGTTCTCTTGGCCCATTTGCAGTTACTCCATGTTCCCAATCAAAGCTCCAGGAAAGCACTGCTCTGGTTTCCTTCTCCTTAGTTTTGCCTTCTCTAAACACTTCATGTAAATAAAGTCAAACAGTATAAAGTCTTTTATATTTGGCTTTTTTCACTTAGTCTATGCTTTTGAGTTCTATTCATGTCATAGTATGTACTGGGGGTTTCTTTCATTTATTGAATTGTATATCCATTGCATGGATTTTTTATTTACCCATTTTTTATTTATCCATTCACCATTTGATGGATATGTGGACTATTTCGTTGTTGGCTATTATGAATAATGCTAATATAAATATTCATGTGAAAATTTTCATTTCTCTTAGGTATGTACCTAGAAGTAAGATTTCTGGGTCATAATAATCACATTTAACTAAGAAACTGCCAAACTGTTTTCCAAAGTTGCTGTACCAATTATCTTCCAACTAACCATGCTTGAGTTTCTGGTTTCTCTATATCTTTATCAATACTTTGTATTATTAGTCATTTTTAATTTAGCCATTCTAATAGATGTTTTGTGGTATCTTGTTATTTTATTTGTGTTTTATTCATTTATTTACATTTTTAAAAATTTGTATTTAAATTCTGGTTAGGTAAAATGCAGTGTAATACTAGTTGCAGGTGTATAACATAGTGATTTAAGACTTCCATGTAACACATGATGCCATCACAAGTGTACTCCTTAGTCCCCATCACCTATTTCACCTAACCCCCAATCCACATCCCTTCTGGTAACTATCAGTTCTCTATTGTTAAGAGTCTGTTTCTTTGGGGGATGAGTTAAGATGACAGAGAAGTAGGGGACCCTGAAATTTCCTCATCTTTGAACACAGCTGAATTGAGGTCAGATCACTTGGAACACCCAGGAAATCAACCTTAGTATTGGAAGAAGGATCTGATTCTTGGAGATGTTGGAGGAGGACAGCATGGTAGGGGTGAGATGCATGGAAGTGAACTGGGGGAGAGAAAAAATGCTGTGCTACAGAGAGGAGGGGACCCTTTTTATGGGGAGTAAAAAGGGAGAGAAAGGGAGGGGGCTTGAGAGGGTGTGGAATAAGATTCAACAAGAAGAAAACCTCTTGAACCACATACTGGGGAGGTGAGGTAATTTGAGTGTCACAGGTTTTGCAGACAGTGAGTGTAACCCAACTCTTGAGGTTTTAGAAGTGTGTGAAAGCAGAGCAGAAGTATGAGCTCCTGGGGAGGAGGAGGTCTCTGGCCCAGAAGCACACACAAAGTGGTATAGCATCTCCTCGATGCCACTGGGAGAGATAATTCCCCATTTGGAAGGGGGTTTATTGTATCTCCAAGGACAAAAGACCCTGTAGGCACCAGCAAATACTCTTTTAAGTTGGCAGGAGACAAAGCCTCATATGAAGGGCAGATAACCAGCTCACTGCTTAGTGCCACACGATATATTCATGTACCATACAGGTGGGGGACGGTTATTCTAGGGAAAGGAGTAAGGAGTACTAGTCAGAGTCCACTGAGGCTCTAACCTGGAGGAGGGAGCAGATCTAAACAGTGCCAGCTCTTTTAAGATTTGGAGTTTCGAATCCCAGTCATGCCAAAGATAAAACAGGAAAGGTGTGGCCCTGGGTGTGCTGAAGGCCCTTGCTTTTTCCTCTTGAACTGCAGGGGTGTGATATCCCCTGTCTTGAGAAGAGAGCATGGGATGGTGCCATTTTACAACGAACAAGATCTGACTTCAGAGAGCAACACAGTGGCCCTCAGTGGAGGTGGGAACCCCTTACATCAAATCCCACTCTCCTGTGATTGGCAAGTGTTTTTCACCTGGACAGGATTGACTCTGAGCCAGAAGAGCAACACACAACATGCACCAAGTTTACTGTTCATACAGTGCTTCAAAGCAACCCCCTCTGTGGAAATAGAACCAGGCTATATATTTTTTTCTTATTCTTTTTTCTCTTTGGCATCACGCTAACAGTTTTTTATATGTTTGTTAACTTGTTTTATCATTTCCTTTTCTCCCCCACCTATTTTTTATTTTTTATTTTTTTGTATTGCACTGAATAGCACTGTACATTTAATTTGCCATTTAAGAAAAAAAAGAAATAAAAATGGACATAAATATACAGATGTTTAAAGCTAAATGAAAACGCCACCACACATATGTTCAGATGAAACCTTAATTACCCACAAAGTGAATAATGCAGATTTCACTTCAATCTAATCTAAATTTTGTAATCTTTTTTTTTCTTTTTATTATTTATTTATTTATTTAAAAAAATTAGGATTCTTTTTTTTCTTTTTCTTTGGAATCAGGCATATAGTTTTGTTTATTTGTTTATAGTTTTGTTTATTATTTTTTGTTTTGTTGTGATTGTCTTTTTTTTTTTTTTAGTTCCTTCTCTCACTCTCTCTTTTTTTTTTTTTTTGAGGTCTTTCTTTCTTTCTTTCTCAAGGATTTTTCGACAAACAAATCAAAGCACACCTAGATAAAGATCCAGACACCGCCCCACCCCAGCAAGTAAAGGGTAACTCTGCAAAGGACTGACCAGTGGAAAAGAGCAGCCAAAACACAAAAGCAGAGTGCACATAGGATATACCAGAAACACTTCCTGAAGTGCCAGGCCCTAGAGAGTAGATGAACTCTATGAAATATAGCATTACTCCTAGGTGCAAGAAATATAACAGGCTTTCATAACCATGAAAGATAGAAACCTAGCCAAAATGACAAGATGAAGGAATTCTCCCCAAAAGAATGGTCAGGAAGTTATCACAGCCAGGGACTTGATCAAAAACAGATATAAGAAACAAATCTGAAGAAGAATTTAGCTCAACAGTCATGAGACTACTAACTGTATTTGAAATAAGCATAGAAGAGACAGAGAAACCCTTGTTATTACAGAGATAAAAGACCTAAAAACTAGTCAGACTAAAATAAAAAGTGCTATAACTAAGATACAAAACTGACAATATAATCACAGTGAGTATTGAAGAAACAAAGGAGAGAATAGGTGATATAGAAGTTAAAATTATGGAAAATAGTGAACCTGAAAAGAGAGAGAAAATATTATTAGATCATGAAGGTTGACTTAGGGAACCCAGCAGTTCCATAAAGTGAAATAATGTCTGTATCTTAGGAGTCCCAGAAGAAGAAAAAAACAGGAAAAAGGAGAAAAAGTCTTATTAGAACAAATTATAGCTGAGAACTTCCCTAATCTGAGGAAGAAAACAGGCAGTCAAGTCCAAGAGGTCCAGAGAACTCCCTTCAAAATCAACAAAAACACTTAAACCAGGATATATCCTAATGAAGCTTGAAAACTTCAAAGATAAAGACCGATACAAAAAGTCATACCATACATATTTTCAGACCATAATACTATGAAACTCGAAGTCTACCACAAAAAATAATTTGAAAGGTCACAAATAGATGGAGGTTAAGCAATATCCTACTGGAGAATGAATGGGTCAACTGAGAAATTAAAGAATTAAAAAAAAATATGTGGAAGTGAATGAAAATGAAAACAAGACAGTCCAAATCCTTTGGGATGCAACAACAGTGGCCCTAAGAGGAAATTATATAGCAATACAGGCCTTCTTCAAAAAGCAAGGAAAGTCTCAAATATACAACTTAACTTTACACTGAAAGGAGCTGGTGAAAAACAGCATGTAAAGCCTGGACCAAACAGGGGAAGGGAAAAAATAAAGTTTAGAGCAGAAATCAATGATATAAAAATCAAAGAAAAGTAAAACAGGTCAATGAAACAAGGAGCTGGTTCTTTGAAAGAATTAACAAAATTGATAAACCCCTAGGCAGACTTATCAAAAAAAAAAAAAAAAAGAGAGAGAAACCAAATAAATAAAATCATGAATGAAAGAGAAACCAAATAAATAAAATCATGAATGAAAGATCTCAACCATCACTGAAGAAATGTAAACAATTATAAGAGAACATTATGAGCAATCATATGCAAACAAATTAGACAATCAGAAATGGATAAATTCCTAGAAACATAAAAACTGCCAAAACTGAAGCAGGAAGAAATAGAAATCCTGAACACACCCATAACCAGCAAAGAAATGGAATCAGTAATCAAAAATCTCCCAACAAACAATAGTACTGGGCCAGATGGCTTTCCAGGGGAATTTTACTGAACATTTAAAGAGGAATTATTACATATTTTTCTCACATTCTTCCAAAATAATAGAAATGGAAGGACAAGTTCTGAATTCATTCTGTGAAGCCAGCATTACCTTGATTCCAAAACCAGACAAAGATCCCACTAAAAAGAGGATTACAGATCAATATCCCTAATGAACATGGATGCAAAAATTCTCAACAAAATACTAGCTAATTGGATCCAACAGTACAATAAAAGGATTATTCACCATGACCAAGTGAGATTTATTCCTGGGATGCAAGGGTGATTGAACATCTGCAAATCAATCAAACTTATACACCACATTAATAAAAGAAAGGATAAAAACCACATGATTCTGTCAATAGATGCAGAAATAGCATTTGACAAAATACAACATCTTTTCTTGAAAAAACCATCAAGAAAATAGGGATAGAAGCAACATACCTCAACATTATATAGGCCATATATGAAATATCCACAGCTAATATCATCCTCAGTGGGAATAAAGTGAGACATTTACCCTTTAGATCAAGAACACAATAGGGAGATCCACTCTCCCCACTATTGTTCAATATAGTGCTGGAAATCCTAGTCACAGCAATCAGACAACAAAAAGAAATAAAAGCACCCATATCTGTAAGGAAGAGGTCAAATTTTATGCTTTAAAAATATGTTTTCTATGTAGAAAACCTCAAAGACTCTGCCTAGTACTGATGAAGAAGTTCAGCAAAGTTGCAGAATATAAAATCAATGCACAGAAGTCTGTTGCATTTTTATACACCATCTGGCTATCTGGATGTCTTCTTTAGAGAAATGTCTGTTCATGTCTTCCGCTTATTTTTAAATTAGATTATTATTTTTTTGGGTTGAGTTTTATAAGTTCTTTATGTATTTTAGATACTAAACCTTTATCAGATATGCCATCTTCAAATATCTTCCCCCATTCCACAGGTTGCCTTTTAGTTTTATTGATTGTTTTCTTCTCTGTGAAGAAGCTTTTTATCTTGATGAAGTACCAACAGTTTATTTTGCTTTTGTTTCCCTTCCCTCAGGAGATATATATTAAAAAGCATTGTTATATGTATTGTTACATGTCATAGAAATTGCTTTCTATGCTCTCTTCAGGGATTTTATGGTTTTAGGTTTCTTATCCATGATTTTTTATTTATTTTCCAGAGAGAGAGAGAGAGAGAACAAGCGAGTACACACAAGCAGGCAGAGAGGCAGGCAGAGGCAGCGAGAGAAACAGGTTCCCTGCTGAGCAAGGAGCCTGATGTGGGACTCAATCCCATGACTCTGGGATCATGACCTGAGCCGAAGGCAGTGGGTTAACCCACTGAGCCACCCAGGCATCCCTCTTATCCATTTTGAATTTATTTTTGTGTGTGATATATGAAAGTGGTCCAGTTTCATTCATTTGTGTGTAGCTGTCCAGTTTTTCCAGAACCGTTTGTTGAAGAGACTGACTTTTTCCAATTGAATATTCTTTCCTGCTGTGTCAAAGATTAAATGACCACACAGTTGTAGGTTCCCATTTTTTAAAGATCAATGATACTGAGCATATTTCTCGTAGATCATTTCCTATGCCTGTCAATCTATGTGTTCACAGTTTGGCTAATTCTCACCTCTCTGACCCTTTTGGTTTGGGTCTTCTGTAAAACCACTATTCTCATCAATGGAGCTGGTAGTGAAGGTATGAGTGTATCCACACAAAAAAATCAGAGATTTTTGTTGTTTTTATCCAGAGTTCTAGCAGTTTCTCCAGAATGAACAGTACAATTTCTTTCTCATCTTTAATCAATTTCCAGAGTCCAGATTGGCTATTTTGTAAATGTTTTCCAATTTTATAATCGTTCTTTTTTGAAGAAGATGGAGGAAGTGGGAATCTGCCACCTTTATAATACCACCACAGTCAGAAACTTTTTCTTTGGTAATTAATTTTTATCATATATTATAGAGAATTATTAGTCTGTGATGGACTAGAAATTAAAAAGGTAGAAAGAAAACCTGGTCTTTTGCATAGATAGATTAAGAAGCATTGCTTCTGGGGTACTTGGTGTCTCAGTTGGTTAAGTGTCAGACTCTTAATTTCAGCTCAGGTGATGATCTTAGGGCTGTGAGCCTTGTGTTCCATGCATAGGATTCTCTCTCTTTCCCTCTGCCCTTGCCCTCCTCTTTCTCTCTCTCTCTCTCCAAAACAAACAAACAAAACTTGTCCTTCATTGTCTTAAATCTGTTTTCAGTGGTGTCTATTTTCTTTTTGAGCCCCTTCAGTTATGTGCCATTTTTGTGAATTCATTGGTTCTTTTTCTACTTTTTAAACGAATGCTGACAAACTAAAATTTGATCTTCTTCTACTGCCTCCCATACACACCCAAGCAACTGCATCTTTGTTTTTACTCTTTGTTAAAGAGACCATTGATTTCTTGACTTTTAAAAATTTATGTAGTTGTATTTCTTCAAAATCTTCATCTGTTCTGCGGTGACTGTTTTCCAGTGTGCTTCTTTTTTGACTGTTTGTTTCTTTTGTTTTTTCCATCCTCCTTCTTAGATATATTTGTATAGAACATTTTTGGATTAATTATGGAATTGTTGAAGTTATAAAAATAGTGGTAACAATAATAAGGGTGGAGAGGACTGTTATCCAGAGATATATACTAGGCTGTCACTAATGTTTCTACTCTTACAGAACTGAGTGTGTAAGTGAGGTCCTTCAGCCTCTGTTTTCACTGCCAGCTAAAACCCTCAAGGCTGATTCGTTCACAATGGCAATTCTTTTCCCTGTGCTCAATCATCTTTAGTAGCAGATGGACTGCTACCCAAGATTTGGTTTGGATGTTGAAGCTGATGATGCTACACAAACAAGAGGGTATGATTATTATTTACATGATTGATTTATCTGGAGAAAGCAGGTCTAAAATGGCTTGAGAGTGCAGAGACACTGGCTCTTAGCTTTATTGTGGTTCAGAGGTGAGTCAAGAATGAAAGTTCCTGCCCATAGACAGAGGTTTGTATGGTTTGAATCTCCTGCCAAAGTAGTGAAAACCAAGTTCTCTTAGCTTGCCTAGATGTGGAGCACAAGAGAGAGGAGTAAGTTTAAAAGCTGTCAGCAGTCAGGGGCACCTGGGTGGCTTAGTGGGTTAAAGCCTCTGCCTTTGGCTCAGGTCATGATCCCAGGGTCCTGGGATTGAGCCCTGCATCAGGCTCTCTGCTTAGCAGGGAGTCTGCTTCCTCTTCTCTCTCTCTCTCTGTCTACTTGTGATCTCTGTCTGACAAATAAATAAATAAAACCTTAAAAAAAAAAAGCTGTCAGCAGTCAAATTAAAAAGAAAAGTAAGGAAGTAAGAAAAAAAGGAAAGAAAAAAAAAGATTTGTCATAAAAATTTTTGTCTCTCTGACAGAGTACTTTCCTATGGAGTGCCATCTTTTCGGATTCAAACAATGTTTGCTGAATGGATTGTGCTATCTTCTAGTAACCCTATTTTATTTTTACAAATAAAGTGTTAGTGTATCACATTCTATACTGTTATCCACTAAACAAATCTGCTGGAGTTTACACAGGTCTGTGGCAGTAGGCATTCTAGCTTCTTCTATCTTGACATTTATCAGCCTTTCTTCTTGTTGATGGTTCAGGGTTTCACATGCCTCTTAGAGTTAGAAGAGTTGGAGATGACATTTATGTCTTTAACTCCTTTTATTACATTCTGGAATTTCAGTGAAAGAAATTCAAAATGAAATGATTTTATTCTCCCATTTTTATTTAGAAGTCCCATTTCTCTACCTCATTCCCTTTTTTATAGCTTCATTTTATTATAGTGTAGGGTATAATCCAATTTATTATTCCCTTATTGATGTAGCACTTTTACTAACAAAAAAATGGAATCAAACATATTATTTACCTTTATAGCACATATAGCTTTGCACACATTTGTTAATACAATAAATTATGAGAAATAGAATTGGTTAATAAAAATATATACATTTTACATTTTTGGAGTTATTGTCAAATTGTTTTCCAGAAAAAAAATGTTTCAATTTATACTCAGATTGCAAAGTTCTAGGGTCTCAGAAAGATTTATTTGTTTTAAATAAGTACTATGGGGCACCTGGGTGGCTCAGTGGGCTAAAGCCTCTGCCTTCAGCTCAGGTCATGATCTCAGGGTCTTGGGATCGAGCCCTGCATCCGGCTCTCTGCTCCACAGGGAGTCGGCTTCCTCCTCTCTCTCTGCCTGCCTCTCTGCCTACTTGTGATCTCTGTCTGTCAAATAAATAAATAAAATCTTTAAAAAATAATAAATAAATAAGTAAGTAAATAAGTACTTAGGGCTCTTGAAATTGAGGGTGAGAAGAAGTTTTACAGTGAGATTTAGGGCCTCTTTTCTATTTCTATTCCCTTTTCTTACTATTCTAATAAGGAATATTAGAACACGAGTTTGCTGGAGTCATTAGTGGAAAAATAAGAGACATGGCAACTTTTGTACCCAAACTTGATTTTACTGGCTGCAAAAGCAGAAGAATGATATACAATGATTTATATATTTATTTTGTTTTGTTTATTTTACATTTTAATTCAAGTATAGTGATTTATATTTTTAAAGGAACACTGATGTTTGGTGTATGGAAATGTGAGTAGTGCAAGAAATAGATACAGGTAGCTTACACTAACATAGTAGCAATGGAGATGCTGAAAAGACAATGAATATAAGTTATGTTATTGGTTATTTATTCTTGCTGATACTGAATGAGTACTTTATCTTACTCCATCCATATAATCCTATGGAATAGTTCTTACTATCTTCAATATTCAGATGAGAAAACTGAGTCTCAAAGAAACTATGGAGCTTTCCCAAAATCATTTTTTTTTCTAAAGATTTTATTTATTTATTTGACAAACAGAGATCACAAGTAGGCAGAAAAGCAGGCAGAGAGAGAGAAAGGGAGGAGGAAGCACGCTCCCCGCTGAGCAGAGAGCCGGCTCCCCGCTGAGCAGAGAGCCTGATGCAGGGCTCAATCCCAGGACCCCAAGATCATGACCCAGGCTGAAGGCAGAGCCTTTAACCCACTGAGCCACCCAGGCGCCCCTGGAACTTTTTAAGCCAAAAATCTAGAGCCCTATAAAGAGGAATAATGTCCAGTTACCCTTAGATTTTTAAACAGAAATATTCAGTGACATAGACAACTGGAATATGTTTGAATGAAAATATAATTCATAAAATAATAAAATTATTTTAAGCCAAATTATCATTCAAGTTGAGAAACAACTGATACACATTCTATCATGAAAGAGCTTATGTAATACTGTACTTATGACTCCTTTTCAAAGGAAATTCTGATGAGAAATGAACTTAAATAAGTTATGAAGCCTTAGGAGTGGTGGTGAACAGTAAATTTACTTATGTTTAAAAAACTATGGGGAAAATGTTTATAAAATAGAATGTTAATGCAATAAACTTTGGCAATCATGAAGCTAATAAAAATCGATTGGGAAGTGTTTTCATGACAGTGTGAGAATGTCCATTTTCTAATAATTCATAAAAGAAAGTAGATATACACTATTCACATTTGGAATACATAAGATGAAAACATGATTTTTTTTCTTTCTCTTTCTTTTTTAAAAGATTTTATTTATTCATTAATTTGAGAGAGAGAGAACACACTCAGGCAGGGATGGGGCAGAGGAGGAAGGAGAGAGAATCTCAAGCAGATTCCCCACCAAGCATGGAGCCCAACACAGGACTCAATCTCATGACCCTGAGGTCATGACCTGAAATCAAGAGTCAGTTGCTTAACCAACTGAGCCCCTTCAGATACCCTTTGTTCTCTTAATTTTTATAGTACCTCTTCTAAATAGAGAGGTTTTAATTTTTTTTCATTTTAAAAATTTTTTTAAAAGATTTTATTTATTTATTTGACAGATATTACAAGTCGGCAGAGAGGCAGGCAGCAGACGGGGGCGGGGGGTATGGGGGGGAAGCAGGTTCCCCGCCAAGCAGAGAGCCCGATGTGGAGCCCGATCCCAGGACCCTGGGATCATGACCTGAGCCAAAGCAGAGGCCTTAACCCACTGAGCCACTCAGGTGCCCCGAGAGGTTTTCATTTTTAGAAGATATGATGTCTTATGGAATTTAGCCTTTGCTTCAATTTCAGTTCAAAACCTTTCTTCTCCATGCAATTAAAATTATATTGTCTTGATTTTAAAATAATTTATTTGATGTAATCTGATTATTTATAAAATTATTTCTGTCTTTTTATCTATCTACAGACATACCTCCTTGGAATATTAACAGCTTTGTGTGAAGCGTGAATGGTTTAGTTTGCATGATTTATAAAATGTGTATCTCTGGAATTCTCTATTGATGTTTTATAATGAGCTGTATTATTTTAAAAAAATATTCCTTTTTTAAAAACAGGTATTATAAGCTGAAAAAAGGAAGTGGATTTTTTCATTACCATAGCCATTTTTGAAAGAATGAGCTATGTTT
Source organism: Neogale vison (assembly GCF_020171115.1). Taxonomy (NCBI): domain Eukaryota; kingdom Metazoa; phylum Chordata; class Mammalia; order Carnivora; family Mustelidae; genus Neogale; species Neogale vison. The sequence goes on along the minus strand of NC_058091.1, from coordinate 195,748,571 downwards.
TATTGAACTAATGTGCTATACTATATACAATTTATGTTCTTTTCATGTTTTCCATTTGTTTATTTATTCAGTAATTACTTTAGGGGAGCCTGGGTGGCTTAGTCGGTTAAGGGTCCAACACTTGGTCTCAGGTTGGCTTATGATCTCAGGGCAGAGGAATTGAGCCCACAGACACTGGACTTCACACTCAGAAGAGAGTCTGCTTGAGATTCTTTCCCTCTGCCCCTCCCCTGACTCATGTGGACATTGCACTCTCTTTGAAGTTGACCACAAGATAGAGACTGGAGACAGTTTTTTTTTTTTTAAAGATTTTATTTTACTTATTTGACAGACAGAGATCACAAGTAGGCAGAGAGGCAGGCAGAGAGAGAGAGGAGGAGGAAGCAGGCTCTCCGCTCTGCAGAGCAGAGAGCCAGATGCGGGACTCGATCCCAGGACCCTGAGATCATGACCTGAACTGCAGGCAGAGGCTTTAACCCACTGAGCCACCCAGGCGCCCTGGAGACAGTTTTAATCCAAGCATTTCTCATCCTCTTCTGGTAAATGACAAAAAGATAAAACCAAGACAGCAAGCAGAAACACATGGTGCTCCTTGAATCAGGCATGGCCCATATTCCATTAGTTAAATAATTCACACACCAATCCCAATGTCAGTAGAGCAGAGCAACGTACTCTGCATCTGCAAAGGACAGGGTGATAAATATTTGCTGAAAAATAATCCACTCTATGACCATGATTAGTCAAATATTCGAACCAATGAATATGTAACTATAAATCAACTCTGTTGGTATTACCTCTCTGAGGTTAAGGGAAAGTTTTCTAGAGCTGACATATGGCTGACAATTAATTGGATTTCATTAGACAAATAGGGAGGAGAAATGAAAGGGTGTTTAGCCAAATGACACAATATTCAAAAACACTCATCTATAAAAGGAGCATAATATGTTGAAGGGACAAGCTTTAGTTTGGCTAGAACATGGTGAGAGAAATTGACAATATAATTTTGAGTCAACTTTCTGAGAAAGAAAGTTGCTAATCCTCAGAAAGCCAGTTTGCCAAGTAACAATTTGTCAAAAGTAATTTACTTAAAATAACTATTTACCTGGTAATCAAGTCACCACTTTTAAAATTTCAATCAGAGTTTATAGCAATTTATGTTACCTGATGTTTACTATAAACCTTGAGGAAGTTTTTTTTTTTTTATTTTTACTTTTATTTTTAATGTATTATTACTGTTTTCCAGAGGTTTGTCAAAGTTTAAAACATTCATTTTGTTTTCCAAATTTTGGGCCTTTGATGCTAGAAAATAAACATACCTTACACATTTCTAATTTTGGCATCTATACATCTTGAGTATCAAGGATTTTATCCATAATCACAGAGTTTTTCTCTTTGATACAACCCAGTCTTTTCTTAAACATATTTTAGTTCATATATGTCTTGACTTGATTAAATGAATATTCTACATTTATTTTGAAAATGTAATGCATGCTGTGTGTCTAAAATATGAAATACCCTCAATATATTTAATCTATACACTGAGAATCCATGGTGAATCAGTGTTGGGGAAAGAAAATGTGAATTAAAACACAGCTAAATCTTTGAAAAAAAAAGTCTTAAAAGTCCATTAACTGAATATGTCAAGACATATTCATAAAACTTTACATATAATAATAGGAATACATTTTAAATTTGGGGCAGTGTGTATGCACATGTATCTGTATGTATGTGCACATTAAGTGAATCTTTGATAACTCCAGTTTCATGACTTAAATATCCATTTCCCATTTCATACAACATTTAAACCTATCGTCTCTTGTTTGCATATTGTGAACTGAGTGATTGCCAATATGTACCAGATACTAGTTTATCTTTGCTTTGTAAATGGGTCCCCAGACTAACTTTGCTTTCAAATTTGAGTTAAGTTCATTAGGGCTCTTTCATCATTTATTGTTAAAAGATAGTTCGCCACTGTTAGCATTTGGATATTCAGAATAAGCAGTATATTTCAAATATCCTCTCAAAACCAGTGACTGGTGATCCAATAGATCTAAACAACAGCAAAATAAGTAAATAAGTAAATAATAAATAAATAAATAAGGCAATCCTAATTTACTAATTTTTTTCATTTTTCTCCTTTCTCAGCCAGTCTTAGTCATTCCTTTTGGAAGTGTTTGCTTGTGGTAGAATCTATTGCCTCTATCCTTGCCAACAGCAGCAACCAGGGAACCCCAGGTATAGACATAAAATTCTATTACAGTAGGAGATGACTTTCATGACCCATGAGGTAGTATATAATCTTTAGGTCAGATCTAGTTATATATTTTTTTCTCCTTGGCATTTTTTTGGGGGGAGGGGATAGAACACATCTGTTTTCAATACTGATGACTCTCTGTGACCTCTTGCTATATACCAGGGATAAGTAGACCTTTTTTTTGGGGGGGGGTATTCTTGGACTCTTGCTTACCTGGTTTATACAGGAAGTATGTTCCCTGCCCAGCTGTTGTATCCTTCTGTACTTTTTTATTTGTTTCAGACAGGATTACTGCCAGCCCATGATGTTCTATCTCTTTAAACATAAGGCAAACATTTTTGGCTACTTTTCTACACCATGACACTCTTCCTCCTACTCACCACCTCCATTTATGAAAAAGCAAATTTATATGTTTTTGTCACCATATGTTACTATAATATTGCTGGCTGTATTTCCTATGCTATATTTATAATCAGGGTCATTTATTTCTTTTTACAACCAAAAGTTTGTATGTTTTAATCCCTTTATTATTTGTTATTTATGCTCAATATATTTTTTTAAATTTACATGCTTTTATTGTTACAAGAAGGAAGATCTAGAATATTATGAATTGACATGTTATTGTGTATTCGTATTTTTACACACATATTTTTAAAAATTGTTTTATTATTATTAGCCTGAGCTCATGATATCTCTATTAAACATTTAAAGCAATAAGTATTTTAGAAATACCATCTTCTTTCTGAGTGCTCCTTGACTGAAAAGTTTTAATATCATCACTTATTAACAAACTTTACTCCAGCAAAACAACTTAATGTTGAGATTTTTCTACTAGTTCTTCTTGTCTACTTAAGCTCAGATATGTATGCAGGCATATACATATATTACATATATAATTTTTAAAGTCTTTGGTATTTATATTGATCAATATACTTGATAAAATCATGCACTTGTTAAGAAATTCTTACTTCCTTTTTAAGATGAAGACTCTTTTCTTTATATACCATCTCACCTTGCCCCCCATAGAAATGACTTGAAAGTAGAGAGTTTCTAGTGTTTGGGCTGCCATTCATTTCACTCCCAAGCAGATGTTTACTTTCCAAATCTGTTTGAAATGTGGTTTGTTTCCTTTTTGTTTACACTTGTTGACCGTGGTACAGAGTTTTCTGAAGACCAAGAATGGTAACACAGCTCAGTCATTTTTTTCTTTCCCAATAGTTATAATTATTGTTTCTTTAATTAAATCTCCACAAGCTATAAATTATTCAGTTACTTACAGCTATTCAATTTATGTTTCTTGCCTATCCAGAACTCACATTTCTGTATCACTGAGCATGCTGCATTTTCTCTGCATGTCCCTACATTCACTTTATTTTAATTTACAAAACCAATGTAAAAATATGAAGAAATCTATAATCCTAACATAATACATTTGAAAGTTTTATATATAAAGTAAGGATTTATAATTTTTTATCTTTGCTTTCATTTTTTTACTGTGATTTTACTCAGGGGATCTGCTGGTATCAAAGCCCTAAATAAAATCCTTATACTCACATTTCAAATTTCCTATAGATATTTAATATCTAATAACTTGTTTTAGAGTATCTCAGTTTCATAAAACACTTTGCTTATTTCTCACATCTCACTCCTTGTGCTAAGTTCATGATCCCTTTGGTCCTGTGTATGTATTCAGTTTTTCATTAGAATTTGTAAGACAGGATATACCATGGAAATAATTTTTTTTTAGTTATAGATATCTTTAATATAAAGCTTTATCAGTTTCATGAGTTCTTTTTCAAGTTTAGTTTTATTTGGTTGTTAAATTTCTCCATATAAATTCTTCTTAAATTATATTATTCTTTAAGATGATTGTAATAATCCATTTCATTTTCTGTATTATTTGAAAGTAAATCATATTTGAATCTAGATTTTCACATAAAGATTATATTATCTTTTAACTATTTTTTAGACTGAATGTTGACATGTATAATTTTTTCCATAATGTTATTTTGGCTCATTAAATAATCATCCTCTCTTATTAAGATATTTGTCTTTTCAATTGCCATAGGCCTAGCTAAAGCATGCAATCTTATTCCTCATTATTAAGAAGGACATCATTTTAGCCGTTATAAATCATTGGTATTTTTTCTTTCTTTCTTTCTTTTTAATGACAGAGAGATAGGGAGAGAAGGAACACAAGCACAGGGTAGCTGAAGAGGGAGAAGCAGGCTCCCCGCTGAGCAGGGAGCCTGATATGGGGCTCCATCCCAGGACACTGGAATCATGACCTGAGCTGAAGGCAGACATTTAATGACTGAGCCACCCAGGCGACAGCCATCCCACCCCTGCTTTTTTTTTTTTTTTTTTTTTTTTTTAAGAATTTAAGATTTATTATGCAGATTTAAGGTCATGCCTTCTTCACTGATGAGAGTTTCTTTTTTTTTTTTCCAATTTATTTATTTTCAGAAAAACAGTATTCATTATTTTTTCACCACACCCAGTGCTCCATGCAAGCTGTGCCCTCTATAATACCCACCACCTGGTACCCCCCCCCGCCACTTCAAACCCCTCAGATTGTTTTTCAGAGTCCATAGTCTCTCATGGTCCACCCCCGCTTTTTAAATCTTATTACTTAAGTAACCTCTACATCCAATGTGGGGCTCGAATTCTTGAATGTACAACCCCGAGATCAATAATCACACAGTATTTTTTTTTTTCTAATACTGACAGTTACTTTTCAATTTTGGAAGACATTTCATTGTATCCTGGTTTGCATTGTTCATAATTATGAATCTGCTGTCAACCTGTCATTCCTTTCTCACTGAATGGATGTTTAAAGTTCGATTTTTCAATTTTGTGTTTCGCAATTTTACTACCAGGTATTTAGATGCGGGTTTTTTTTTTTTTTTCTTCTTCAATTTGTGTTTCAAGTTTCTGTATCTCCTGATTTATAGGATTTATGTGTTTAATCAATTTAGAAATTTCTTAGCTGATATTTTCAAATATTGTAACAAATCCAATAACCCTATATGCTTTGCTTATACTTGAATTGAGAGCATATGGTAGATTTTCTCATTCTATTCTTTTTTTTTTTTTTTTTTAATCTCCTAAATCCCATCTTTTACTCTTTTTATAGTTTGACAACTTTGTGCTGCATTCTGGGCAATTTTAGATCTATTTTTCAATTCACTAATTTTCTTTTTAGTAGTATCTAATGTATTTAATTGTCCACTGAAATTATTTTAAATTAGATTTTCATTATACTTTATTTTTTAGTTTTAGGTTTACATAAAAATTAAGCAGAAGGTGAAGAGAATTCCCATACACTTCCTTCCATTCTGCCCATAGTTTCTCCTATTATTAGCCTCTTACATGTCTGTGTACTTATATTAGAATTGATGGACCAATATTGGATACAATATTATCAACGGTATATGGATTTGTGCTGTTATATAGATTTTTACAAATGATTACTATCATTACCAACTGTTACAGTACATACACATTTATTTCTGTACTCTAAATATCCCCTTTTTTCCACTATTTATTCCTCTCTGCTCATCACTCCTATGCCCCTACCAAAGTCCTGCCAAATCTTTGACAATCACTGATCTCTCTAAGGTCTCCTTAATTTTTCTTTTTCTAGAATGTCCTATATTTGGAATCATACGAATTGTAGTCTTTTCAGATAGGCTTATTTTACCTAGTAATACACATTTAAGCTTTCTGTTTTTCTCTTGATGGCTTCTTACCTCATTTCTTTTTATCATTAAATAATTAATATTCCATTGTATGGATGTTCTATAATTTATTTATTTACCAGTTAAAGAATATGTTGGTTGCTTCCAGGTTTTGGCAGTTAGACTAAATCTTTTATAAACATTTGTGCATAAGTTTTTGTGTAAACATAAGTTTTCAACTCATTTTGATAAAAACTAAGGAGCATGATTGTTTGATTGAATTGCATGACAGTGTTTAGCTTTTCAAGAAATAGCTAAAATCTTCCACAGTTAATATACTATTTTGCATTTTCACCAGAAATGGATGAAAATTTTTGTTGCGCCTTGTCCACATTAGCCTTTAATGCTGTTTGTGTTTGAGATTTGAACCATTCATTTTGGACTCCATACACTGTTCCACTTATCTATTTGTTTATTCTTTCACCAATAGTACACTGGTTTGATTACTGTTGTTTTAGAGTAAGTCTTAAAGTTAGGTGATATTAGTCCTCTGACTTTGTTTTTTAATATTGTGTTGGCCCTTTTAAGTCTTTTCCATGTAAACTTCAGAATTAATTTCTTGATATCTACATCCATTGAGATTAAAATTCTTAAGAGTTTATATACATAGACATAGATGGAGATATTTAGAACTTCTATTTGGGATTTTTTTTTTTTGTATTTTTTCAAATCTTTGTTACTTGAAATCTTACATTCTTTGCCTATTCGTATTAACTCTTTAATGTATTTAAATATTCTAAGAATCATTTCTCTAAATTGTATATCAGATAATTCAAATATATAACAATCTAGGAGATCTAATTATGCTATTTTTGTTTCTTTTGTCTCTTCTGCATAATAGCTTGTTTTTCGTTTGTTTGTTATTGTGGATCATGAACTCATATTCTTTAGGTTTTAAATATGGGAAAAAAATACCAGATCTTGAATGAGTATGATGTATCAGGGAGAATTTTTTTTTCACCTGAAAAGACTAGATCACGTAAAGTTAATTTTTTGAAGTTTATTTATTTTTTTTCCATAGAATATTTGTAGGTCACAAATGTAAACACAAAACCTGTGTTTACATTTGAAACCCATATGATGAAAGGCCTATGGTTCCAAATTTTCTGAAAATGTTTTTATTATTTAAATTTCAGTCCAAGAGGACTAGTTTTATTATTGTTTTTTGTTTTTCCATTGGATGGCAGTATAGTTTTATCCTCCACTATCAGGTTGCCTAGATGCAGAATGTGAGGGGGAGATCCTTGTTGACATGATTTATTGGGAAAGTTCTTTCAGAAAAAAAAGAGGTGTGAAAAGAGCTGGATAGAGCAGGTAAATTCATTCTGCAACTTGCTTGTTTAGTGATAGTTCCTCATAGGATAGTCCCTTGTGGAAATATGATTACATTTACACCATTCTCATGGTTCCATCCACATTTTTTCCCCAGTCTTTCAAGAGTGCTCCTTTTAGGCTGCTGATCAACCATCTAAGACATTTACCAGTGCTTAAGGATCTGGATATAGTGTGGCCACTTGTTTTTCCAGATAAAATGTATGACTTGATTCACTGTCTGAAACTCAGACCTCGGGGGGAGGGGCTCCCCTTACTGCTGTCATCCAGAGGACTCCTGCATTAGGTAGTCCATTAATTGTTCATTTTGGGCCTGCACCCATATAATAAACTGTCCAATCTTTTAACTAAGGTTGTATTCTTTCCTCCTCTCAGTTCCTCACACGGAAACTCCTGTGGGGCCTTACTGATCTATCCCTTATAGCCAATTTGAGTTTCCATCTTATAAGCAGTATGGTAGTAGGCCAAATCTCTCTATTTTGGGGAGCTGGGTATAGTTTTACAACACTCTGAGTTTTAAATGGTTATTGTTGCTTTTAACAGACTAAAATGTTTGCTCTTAACCTGATTCAAGAGTCAGCTTAAAGAACTCTTCTATGTAAATCTGAAATATACGGACCAAAAATACACAGAGATGGCTTACTACCAAACTGATCTATCCCTTCTAGCCAATCTGAATTTTTTCTTATAAAACCATCACTGTTTGGGACCATTCAGTTCTCTATATGGGCATAAAGAATCTCCATTTTCCCAGCCCTCAGGGTAACTTAGGCTGATGATTTGCTGATTGTTTTTAAAGTTTGGTTCACCCTTCCTTTCTATAAATAGTACAAAAGAAAATCTTGGTATAATCTGATCTGGGATTTAAAGGAACAGAATAAAATTGAAGCAGGAAAGCAGATTGCAAAATACCTTGTGGAAACATCAAGAAATTGGTTGAAGATACAGTTGACTGGAATATTTTTTTAAATTAATTTAATTTGTGTGTGTGTGTGTGTGTGTGTGTGTGTGTTCCAAAATTAATTGTTTATGCACCTTGCCCAGTTCCCTCCTTATTACCCACCACCAGGCTCACCCAACCCCGGAAACCCCTCCCCTCCAAAACCCTTAGTTTGTTTCTTAGAGTCCAAATCCACAGTCTCTCATGGTTCACCTCCCCCTCCAATTTTCCCCAACTCACTTCTCCTCTCCTTTTCCCAATGTCCTCTGTGTTATTCCTTATGCTCCACAAGTAAATGAAGCCATACGATAATTGACTCTCTCTGCATGACTTATTTCACTCAGCATAATCTCCTTCAGTCCCATCCATGTTGACACAAAAGTTGGGTATTTATCCTTTCTAATGGAGACATAATACTTCATTGTATATATGGACCATATTTTCTTTATCCATTCATCTGTTGAAGGGTATCTTGGTTTTTTCCACAGTTTGGCAACTGTGTCCATTGCTGCTGTGAACATTGAGGTGCAGATGGCCCTTCTTTTCACTACATCTGTATCTTTGGGGTAAATACCCAGTAGTGCAATTGCAGGGTCATAGGGTAGCTCTATTTTTAATTTCTTAAGGAATCTTCACACTGTTTTCCAAAGTGGCTGTACCAACTTGCATTCCCACCAACAGTGTAAGAGGGTTCCCCTTTCTCCACATCCTCTTTAACACACGTTGTTTACTGTCTTGTTAATTTTGGCTGTTCTAACTAGTGTAAGGTGGTATTTCAATGTGGTTTTGATTTGAATCTCCCTGATGAACATTTTTTCATGTGTCTGTTAGCCATTTGTATGTATTCATTGGAGAAGTGTCTGTTCATATCTTCTGCCCATTTTTTGAAATGATTGTCTGTTTGGTGTGTGTTGAGTTTGAGGAGTTCTTTATAGATCCTGGATATCAACCTTTTGTCTGTACTGTCATTTGCAAATATCTTCTGCCATTCTGTGGGTTGCCTCTTTGTTTTGTTGACTGTTGCCTTTTCCTGGCAGAAGCTTTTGATCTTGATAAAGTCCCAAACATTCATTTTCACTTTTGTTTCCTTTGCTTTTGGGGACACGTCTTGAAAGTATTTGCTGTGGCCGGTGTCGAAGAGGTTACTGCCTATGTTCTCCTCTAGAGTCCTGCCTCATGTTGAGGTCTTTTTTTTGTCCATTTCAAGTTTATCTTTTGTATGGTGTAAGAGAATGGTCGAGTTTCATTCTTCTATACATAGTTGTCCAATTTTCCAAATATGATTCATTGAAGAGACTTTTTTCCACAGTATATTTTTTCCTGCTTTGTTGAAGATTATTTGACCATAGAGTTGAGGGTCTATATCTGAGCTCTCTACTCTGTTCTACTGGTCTATGTGTCTGTTTTTGTGCTAGTACCATGTTGTCTTGGTGATCACAGCTTTGTAGTAAAGCTTGAAATCAGGAATCTTAAATATATATTTTTTTCCTGTTCTTTGAAAAAGCTAGTTAACTGACTTATCTCTGGATAAGTTAAACTCTTAATTACACCAAATGGAGGTACACTGTCCAAGATCTTACCTCTTTCTGTCCTCTTTCAAAGTAGGAATTGCAAAGTTTGAAAGTTCCTTTGTTGCCCTTTTCTTTTGTATGCTTTTACATATATGCACCAAATTTATTTTACTCATAGGCTTGGATTACAGATTTATTTTTTATTATGATAACTCATAGAATAGCTGGGGAAATTAAATAGTTCTATTTATTTGGAATATCCAAAGATATAGATATAACAATAAAATTGTAGTGTAGACCCTCCTCTATTTAGTTAGATTTTAAAGTAATTCAAAAGTATACACATAAGAACCATGGACACAATCTGCCCTTACTAAAACTCAGTTTGTTTTAAATTCTGTAATAATGATTGGAAAATCTCTTTTATTGAAGTGCCTCTGTATTGATAGCTCAGAAAGTGTCCAATTATTTAAACCAAAATAATTTCATTTTATGACTTGTTAGATGTATGTTTTTGGAAATATTTCATGTTGCTTAAATATATTTCATTTTTCACAAAAATATTTTTCATTGCTTGACTACCCTTCCCTGGGTTTGTGAGACATGTAGGAGAAATACTTATTTGTGCTTTGTATGGCTTGAAAATGAGTATGGAATAAAGGAAAATAATAGTTATGCCTAGACATATTAAGCCCTTAAAATACAGTTACTGGGGGGAGGGGGGGTTGGGAGAAGGGGGGTGGTGTTATGGACATTGGGGAGGGTATGTGCTATGGTGAGTGCTGTGAAATGTGTAAACCTGGCGATTCACAGACCTGTATCCCTGGGGATAAAAATATATGTTTATAAAAAATAAATAAAAAATGAATGAATGAATAAATAAATAAATGAAAAAAAAATACATCCAACACTGAGCTAAACACTTTATGAATATCACTCAAAACATCTCTCAGATCTGGGTCTTAACACTATTCTCTTTAAAGGTGGGGGGGCATTCTATTTTTTTAAGACTTTTTTTTTCAAGATGTTTTAAGTTCATAGCAAAACTGAGAGGCAGGTACAGAGAATTCCTGTATGCCCCCCTACCCCCACACATGCATAGATTCCTCCATTATCAACATCACCCCCAGAGTGTCACATTTGTTGCATTTGATGAACTTATACTGAGGCATAAAAGTCCATAGTTTACATTAGGGTTTACTCTTAATATACATTTTATGAGACTGGGCAAATCTGTAATGATATGTATCCATCATTATGGTATCATACAGAGTATTTTTATTGTCATAAAATCCGGTGCTCTGCCTACTCAATGCTTTACCACTCTCTCTAACCCCTAACAACTACTGGACTTTTTACTGTCTCTTTAGTTTAGCCTTTTTAAAAATGTCCTATAGTTGGGATTATATAGTACACGTATTTCAGATTATCTTTTTTTAAAACTTTTTTAAAAAATATTTTAATTATTTATTAGAGGGAGTACAAGCTGGGAATGGCAGGCAGAGAGGGAGGGGGAAGCAGGCTCCCTGCTGAGCAGAGAGCCTGCTGTGGGGCTCCATCCCAAGACCCTGAGATCACGACCTGAGCCGAAGGCAGAGGCCCAACCCATTGAGCCACCCAGGTGCCCCTTTTTTTAACTTCTTTGACTTAAGTTTCCAACATGTCTTTTCATGGTTTGATAGTTCATTGCTTGTTAGTGCTGATAATATTCCCATTGTTTGGGTATACCACAGTTAGTTTATCTGGATATTCACCAGTTGAAGAATGTGTTGGTTGCTTCTGAGTTTGGGCAATTATGACTAAAGCTGCTTTAAGCATCCCTATTCAAATTTCTGTGTGTACATAGGTTTTCAACTCTTCTGGTAAATAGTAAGGAGCACAACTGGTAGATCACATGGTAGAAATAGGTTTAGTTTTATAAGACACCACCAACTGTCTTCCAAAGTAAGCAGGCCATTTTGCATTCCCACAAGCAACATCTAAGAGTTCCTATTGTTCCACATCTTCACCAGCATACGATGTTGTCACTGTTCTGGATTTTGATGATTCTAGTAGGTATTTAGTGGCATCTCATTATTGTTTTATTTTGCACTTCTCTGATGACATATGATGAAGAGCATCTTTTCATATGCTTATTTGCCATCTGTTTATCCTCTGCAGTGAGGTGTCAGAGTCTTTGCCACGCCACACCTGTTTTTTAAATTGGGCGTTTTCTTACTCTTCAGTTTTAAGAGTTCTTTGAATATTTTTGGATAGCAGTTCCTTCTCATAATTTGTCTTTTGCAATATTTTCTTGTAGTCTGAGATTTGTCTTCTCAATCTCTTGGAACTTTTGAAAAATTTTAATGAAGTCTGGCTTATTGATTATTTCTTTTATGGATTGTGCTTTTGGTGTTGTATCTGAAAATCATGGCCATACTGAAGTCTCTTTCAGTTCTCTAATTTGGTATCTTCTAGGAGTTTTATTGTTTTGTATTTTACATTTAAGTATGTGACTTTACTTTTTGTGAAGAGTATAAGATCTGTGTCTGTATTCATTTATTTGCATGTGGATGTCCAGTTGTTCCTCACCATTTGTTGAAAAGATTATCTTTGCTCCATTGTATCGATGTGCTCTTTCTTTAAAGATCAGCTGACTCTGTTTATGTGGGTGTAATTTCTGGATTCTCTATTCTGTTCCATTGATCTATTTTTATATTCTTTCACAAATACTGCACTGCTTTGACTACTATATCTTTTCCAATAAGTCTTGATATGGGGCTTTGTCACTCCTAAAACTTTTTGTTCTCCTTCAGTATAGTGTTGGGTATTCTTATATTTTATCTTTCATTCTGTAAGAAAAACACTTACAAAAAGGAAGTATGAGAAACCCTGCATGCTTATGCCTGGTTGGTGTTGTCAGGACAAAAGAGTTCCTGTGGGTACACTAATCTGTTAGGGTAAGTAGATATGGTGACACATGTATTTTAAAATTATTTTTTTAACATATTATTTATTTATTTGACAGAGAAAGAGAGAGATCTCTAGTACGCAGAGAGGCAGGCAGAGAAAGAGGGGGAAGCAGGTCTCTGCTGAGCAGAGAGCCTAATGTGGGTGGGGGTCAATCCCAGGACCCTGAGATCATGACCTAAGCTGAAGCAAAGGCTTAACCCACTGAGCCATCCAGGCATCCCTTAAAATTAATTTTTAAAATATATTCTATGTTCATTCCTCTGAGTCATGTGTCAGTAGCTGGGAAAGGATATGAAAATGAATAGCATAAACTTAACTTCAGTGAATCATTATTCCAGTAAGACAAATGTATCTATAGCCTCTTTCTCCATGGATTCTATGACACTGTACTGCCCTGATTTTCCTTCTACTTCTGGGAACATATTTTCCATTTTCCTTAGCAGATTTGACTTTAGTAGGTTCCTACTTTACACGCAGAATGATGTTTTTAAAACACAAGTTAGAACATATTGTATACATCAAACTGCTATCCATCTGTCCTATCCCCCAAGCATGTACAGGTAATCAGTATCCTCTTTGCTCTAAGAAAATTGTAAAACACATGATGTCTGACCTCTTTTCACTTTCCAGCCTCTTCTTTGCTTCACTCTCTGTACCAACCACTGCAATCTTTTCTTTTTTTTAAAGGTCCTCATGCTCACCATGTTCCTTCCTATTATAGTGTTATAGGGCTCTGGTTCATGCTTTCTTCTAGCCAGACTCATCCTTTTCTCTGTCTCCTCTTTCTCCTTAAATTCTTTTATGTCACTTACTCAATGAAGTCTTCTCTGACCTTCTTCGTTAGGAAAAGTCTTTCTTTCCTAAAGTTATTATTATAGCATTATTATATATAATCAAATTATTATATAGCATTAAGTTATTATAGATTTCCTCTTACATTGCACTCATTATTATTATATTACTACATTTATCTTGTAATTCATTCGTTAGTGTCTACCTTCCCCCGTAACATTGAAAGCTGTATTAAGGCAGTTTTTTTTCTACCCTGACTCGACAATGCATGCCCAGTGACTAGCACAAGTACTAACATGTAGCTGACAATCAACAGGAGTATGTTGAAAGAATTCATTTAAATAGATGAATGTGGGAATGTGGTACCACATGAATAAAATAGTAGTAAGCATATAAATAAATACACAAAGTAATACTTAGCAGTAATACTAACCAAATTTGGATAAGTCCCTGTTCAAGACCCAATTGCATATTGCAAGATTTTAAGATCTCAAAAGGAAACATGTTATACTCTCCAGTTGGGTGATTAGAAAATTCACTGTCTTACCTAGGTTTGGGCAACATTTAAGGAAACCAACAAGGAATTTGCAGGATGGCCCTGAGACCTGAAGGGAAAGGAATAGGTTGGTTATTAGATCCCAGAACAACTAGCTGCATGGAGAGTTCCATTTGACCAGAGCTATGGCTTTCCATACAGGAACTCCTTCAGCTGATGGCAAACTTGCAAGGAGGTAGCTAAGGAAAGGAATACCCTGTGCTGGCTCTATGTATTTATTTTCTATTGTTGCTATAACAAAAATCCATGATTTTTTATATTGAGGTGTTAGCAAAGCTGCGTTCCTTCTGGAGACTTCAGGGGTCAATCTGTTTTCCTGTTTCTTACAGTGTTCAGGGGACACCTATATTTCTTAACTCATGGCCTCTTATATCTCAAAACCAGTAGGGTAGTGTCTTCAAATCTCTTTCCAACTCTCTAACTCCTGCTTCTGTCCTCACGTTGCACTGGCATTGCTCTCCGGCCCCCCACCATTCCCTGCCTCATCTTGCTTTCTCTCTGACTCTGATCCTCATGCCTCCCTCTTAAAGAACCTTGTGATAACATTGGGTCCCTGGGATAATTCAGAATAATGTCTCTATCTCATAAATTCTGTGGTCTTTTTAAAGACTTTATTTATTCATTCATTCATTCATTCATTCATTTTGAGAGAGAGAGAGAGAGGACATGAGCAGGGGGAGGGTCAGAGGCAGAAGCAGACTCTATGCTGGAAGCCCAGTGCAGGGAACTCTGGGATCATGACTTTAGCTGAAGGCACATGCCCAACCGACTGAGCCACCCAGACACCCACCTATCTCAGAAATTCTTAACATATCTGTATATGTCTTTTTTCCATATAAAGTAATATATTCACAGGCTCTGAGGTTTGAGGGGTGGATGTCTTTGAGGGGCCATTATTCAGATTACTGCATATTCTCTTTAGCCTCTGTTCTCCTGCTATTGCCTCCTATTGTTCTAACTGAACTGAGAGCCAAGGGGCAAAGAACCCATAGATTTAGCCTACATAGATTAGCCTCAAGGGTACAGGGCTTGATGGATCTGGAAGGGTAAATAGAATATTTGCAGAGACCTCATATGTAAGAATTAATACTTTACTCAATTATCTTTGGTTCTATCCCATCCATTTTATAACTTGAATAGGCCTTTTCATTCATAAGTTTGATTTGTTAAGTAATATGTGTTATACCCCCAGTATATGTTTTTTTTAATTGAAAAAAGCTATGAAAATGAAAAAAATTATATAAAAATGCCCATTTGATTTGGTTAGTTTTAGTTTTATTCTTCTCAAATAAAAATTCCCTAGATTCCTAGATTCAGAAAAACTGGAAAAAAGTAGGCTCATTACAGTTTTCTCTGACTTCAAATGTTTTAAAATATACAATCATTTAAATAGTTTGAACAGGATATAACTATATATCTGTTACATTGAGCAGAAGTTTTGTCCCTCTCACATAAAGATGATGGCAATCATGTCTTTGGGTTCTATAGAACAATTTAAAATTGAAATTTATTCATATTTATGTGGAAATTCTTAGATGAGGTAAGGACATTTTTCAGACATTTTCACACATTTAAGGCTTATGCACTCAGTAATATATAAAAAGTCATAATTTTAAACCAGTGGGAAGGACATTTTAAAGGGATAGTTTAGAAAAGAATAAAAAACAATGGAAAGATTTCTTTTTTTTTTTTTTATTTCTTTTCAGCGTAACAGTGTTCATTGTTTTTGCACCGCACCCAGTGCTCCATGCAATCCGTGCCCTCTCTAATACCCACCACCTGGTTCCACCAACCTCCCACCCCCACCCCCCGCCCCTTCAAAACCCTCAGATTGTTTTTCAGAGTCCATAGTCTCTCATGGTTTACCTCCCCTTCCAATTTCCCTCAACTCCCTTCTCCTCTCCATCTCCCCTTGTCCTCCAAGCTATTTGTTATGCTCCACAAATAAGTGAAACCATATGATAATTGACTCTCTCTGCTTGACTTATTTCACTCAGCATAATCTCTTTAATGGAAAGATTTCTTGATTTGAGATTAAAAAGTGAAAGACTCATCTTGGAAATAAAGCCATGATTAATTAAACAGCCATAGTGGTATTTGTAAAAAATTATATATTGATCCAGGAGGGTATTGGATAATTTTACTTGCTTATGCAGTCTGTCTTCTCTGTTATGTAGGACTCTTGGACTGTGTGGTAATAGCGGTTATTTTATATAATTTGACTCAAGCTCCTGAGGATGTTTGTGAAATGTGTTATTGTAGTTATGAATCATCTTGTTACTGCCAATATCTCTTCATTTTTAGAAGTTAGAGGAAAATACACAGTTAAGCCAACCTAATTGATGTAGCATATTGGTGAGGATTTATTATTATGGACAACTATCAAATATTGTCTTTCCCTGGTACTCCTCTTTTTGGGGGGCATATTTCCCTAGTATATGGAAGTCTTTGGTATAAGTTATTTTTACTCCTAAGAAGTAGATGCATACTGAAACATATCTGATTCTATAAGTAGGCTTGTTGGTGCAATCAAGAACCAGTTTCCTCTATAATATTTCTGTAAGTCACACATAATGCTTATAATAAAAGATACCTAAGAATCACTAAGATAAATTTTATTTTCTGAAATCTTAGTTTTTAAAATTTTCTTCCTCACTCTATCTTTTTTTCTGATATCTAGGTGCTTGGAAGATATCAATTAAAGCTTCTTTTTTTTTTTTTCAACTTATGGGTTAGCAAAATTATTTATCTCTCAAGAAATTAGAGTGCTCTTTCCTTCTACATCTCTTTTCTAAATGATTTCAACATTTTCCTAAATTTTGGACCATTCATCTCATTCTGGGGTATTTCAGGGCAATGAGGAGGAAACAACATAATTACCGGTCTATTCATTGAAAACATCTATATATATAAATTCATTTGTGTGAAATGAATAAATCCATCTGGTATTATTTCCCATCAAAGAATTGTTCAATATTGTAACTAAGAAAATTATAATTACTCCACGATGAAGGCAGAAGCAATTTATTTTTCATTTAGTCATTTATTTTTCATTTAGCCATTTAGTCATTATTTTCATTTAGTCATTTCAGATATATTAATCAAACAGGTACTGTATACTTGTGCTCTAATATGATCCCTCTTTGGTGAGATAGATATGTTTAATACACATTTTTGTTTTTGAAGGTGCTGACATTATAATTGACATGCACATGCTATGTAATGTTTCTTTTTTTATCCTTAGATCTGGAGTTAGGTTTAAGGTGAATTTAGTAATCAGTAGTATAGTGCTTTTGAGGAATTATGGGAGCTGGTGTAGAGAAGATGGCACTTTTTTACCTGCTAAGAGATAAACAATTTATAGTTATAATTTATAGTTAGATAATTTGTAGTTAAATTCAGTGTCAGAAATGACAGTGGGGTATTTATGGGAGGACATAGGAAGAGCAGCCAAGACAAAGAGGGGTCAAGAAAACGAACTTCTGGCAGGAAGTTTCTGGCAGAAATGTATCCATTTTAAAAGGTAATTAAGACCAAGTATGAGAAAAAAATAGTAATGAACTTGAGGGGGTATCACTTGTTCAAGGAGTCAAAGTAGTTTAGCATGGTTGAAGTACAAAATTTGAGAAGAAAGAAAGGCTTGCTCCCAAAGGGACAAGGACCACATCAGGGTGGGTCTTATGTGTCAGGCCAGACATCCTGTTTAAGTCTTTGGGAGGATATATGACTAGTAACAAGGCATTTACCTCTCTGTGCCTCAGTGTTCTATTGTGAAAAAATGTGAATAATAATGCTGGCTACCTCATATGGTACTTGTGAGAATAGAATAATTTTATATATATCTCCTATAAAACCAGTACCTGGCACAGTAAGTACTGGATAAATGCCAAGTTAACTATTAAAGAATTTAAAGCAGGAAAATGACACCATACATAAAATCTCATCCAGAGCACATGTCTTTCTTTATATTATATATTTGGTATTTCCTTTATCATTATGAGATTTTCCCTGTTTTCTTAGAAGAAGAGGGCAAACTAAGGGAAAAGTTTCTTAATCACTAGGAAATTCATTAAAAATTGTTGAATTGAAATTAAAATTTTAGATCACTTAATATCACTTAACATTTCCCTTTTAAGGATAATTTATCATGTTTTTCCACAGTCTATATTTGGACAGCTACCTTAAACACAGCCTGATCAGCTCAATATTCTGCATGAATCTAACAGAAACCAGAGGCTCTCTGGCTGTATGTTTCCTGAAGAGAAGAGTTCATGCCAAGTTTCTGTGGCAAAGGTCAGTACTTAATAGATACTGTGGTACACTTAATAATCCTATGAAATCCTGGGTGTTAAACCGCAACTTTGAATCACAGGCCTATTTTTCACATGTGTTCTTTTGCACATAGCCTTAGGTGCAGAAACAAATTTTCTAAACATTTCCACATCTTTTCCTTCTAATATAAAAAAATACATGGTTTTAAGTTAGTTCCATCAATGCCACCCTTATTTCTTTTATTTATATACTCTTTCAAGGTAAAATTAAAAGATCAGTAGTTGTGAAGACATTGTTTTATTGAATAACAAGGCACAACTCTTAGTGCTTAGGAAATCATGTGGGAATAAGGATTATGGCAGCCTTGTATGAGGCATTATAGACTTCCTTTCTCTTCCCTTCCTCTCTCTATCTCTCTCCATAAATGAAATAATCCCTGTAGACAGAACTCTGTTAGTTATTATATCCATTAAGATTTTGGATGTTTTCCAAATCACTTTCCATCTAAAATTATAAATGAGTAGTTGAAAAACAATAAGGTGTGTCAATATTAGAACATTCTACTTAAAAGAAAAAGAAAATTGGTACTTACTTACAGCACATTTACCCATAAATTGATTCTTATATATTGAGGTGAATGTATATATGCTAATGAGGGCAATAAAGTAACTTTTATGATTATTGAGATGTTCTCTCTTACTCTATCTGTTTTCTTCTTATATTTAAGTGCAAAAAAGAAAGTATTCTCTGTCTGTACACACTGCAATTTTAATTGAGGCTGTAGACAATATAGCTAGTGCAGTGTAATTACTAGCGGTGTTGTTCTGATTTCATATCAATTGGTTGAATAGTTCACACTTGAATGGCATATACGTGAAATAAAATGGTGAAATAATCCAGTCCAACTGAAGTTGTAGTCACGTTCTTAAACTGTAGAGGTGAATAGAACCTGGGAGATCATCTGGTCATATCTGCATATGGATTGGTGAGGACACTAAGAACCAAGAAGGTAGGTTGATCACCGTTATTGCTGGAGTATGGGAAAGAAAGAACATTATCAAACTTGTGCCACATCCAGCTGATTTGTCTTCCTTTATCCTTGATGGTCATTACTTTCAATTAAAGTCATGAAGGTAAGTTGTGCATTTCTGTAAAAATAACAGGTTATTTCTTTCTCATTCTGCTTTCTCATTCTGCTTTCTCATTCTGCTTTCTCATTCTTGCTCTTGCAAGAGCCTGTCATGAGGTACTTTTTCAGCTTTGAGGGAGGTGACAAAATCCAAGCACCTTCCAGATCCATTGCTGGTTATCTTCTAATCTCCTCATGTTATGTCCATCACTTTATAATGTACACTTAGAGAAGGCTTTCATGTAATAGGACATGAAGTCATACTAATAATAGCACTGCTCTGCTTTGGACTAAGAATTATTCTTCTTTTCCATTTTTCTAGTTAAATTCTTTTATAGAAAAATAAATAAAAAGCTTATATTGTTGCCTTTTCAATATTAGGAATGTATACTAACTAACCAATGTATTACTGAGATTAAGAAAAATATTAACTACTCTGAAGCTGGAGCAGGACACTTAAGAGGGCAACTGTTAGGTGAGGCTTTAGGGGAGCTCTCAGGCCAAAGTCTGCTGTCCAAGAATTCCCACATCTTAAAATATGGATGGGCTTGACTCAATGTCCCTGCCACTGTCAGTTATTGGCTGGGAACAGCCCACAGGAATTGTGGCCTTTGCATGTAGACAGTGTTGCATTCAGAGTGCAACAGTTGGAGATCTCACTGACTTTTTCAATAGCAGAAAATTCAAGTGTCATATTTTCACAGTTGCTCCAAGTGCTCCCATCCGATGTGGAATTTAATTCCTTCTTGCAGCAGTCCGTATGGGCTCATGAGCTGTTTTGGCCAGTAAAATATGCCAGAAGTGATTATGTATACTTTCTATAACTGAGTATTAGGTCTGCAATGTCTTCCTTCACTTCTTGTAATGTTGTCATTTGGAAATGAGATGCCATATGAGAAGTCCTGAATGTCCTGAGATGGCCGTGAGGAAGCCCACTTTTGCCACATAAAGAAAAAAGTCCATGAATAAAAGTACAGAGGTGCAAAACACATAAAGCCTTTTTGGATTTTTCTTGTCCAACCCAGATACCAGAGAATACAGCTGAGAGATTGACCCCAGCAGAAATATTGTATAGAGCAGAAGTATTGCCTAAATTCTGCCCAAATCTTGATCCAAAAAAAAAAACCATGAAAAAAATGGTTGTTTACTTTAAACCACTAAATTTTGGGTGCGTTTGTAATATATATAGTCCTGTCTCAGCATCCCTGCTACACTCAGTTATTGGCTGTGAACAGCTTACATGAGGCATAGCCTTTGTAAAATATCATGGTGGTCTCAGAGTACAGCAGCTATGAATTTCAGTCACACATTGACAGTCAAATGAAACAGAAGTCAGTGTCTTGTGCACTAACAAAAACTCTAAATATGTGTCATTGCCTTAGTGACCAAATAGTGGTGATGTCCTAAAAGGAGGAAGGGAACCTATTGTGGAGAATAGAAAAACAATGAGGAAATTGTTATTGAAGACTGGAGAAATGTCTGTATTATGTGTCTTTGGACTGTTTAGCAACACTGTACCTATGATATCCTAAAAGGTAGGAGCACGTGTAATTAACTGGTTGATCTGTCTATGGGGTTTTTCAGACAGAATACTGAAAATTCTGACTTTAAGTGTCTATTTTAAAGTAAGTTGAGAGAGATCAACGAAAAAGCTATTCAATTTTTCAATCAGAATTTGAAGGAACTATTTCTATCCTAGGACTTGCCAGGTGAGGAAAATAAAAGTAGTTGCCATTCCCATCTTGTCCAGCTGGCATGATATCCCCAAAGTAGGAAATGGAGACAGACAGAGCTAAGGAAATCCAGGTGCTGCCAATAAAATGTGGCTTTGGGTTCAATATCCAGTGAAGGGTCTATCTAGAAGGCCCCATTTTAAGATTTCAGAAAATTTGAAATGGCAGTGCTTGAATCTCTCAACTTGGAAAAAGTTATTCTAAAAATCTTAAGTGATTTGTCCTGTGATATCCTGATTGACAACCAAAGTAGAGGGGAACATGTCTTGAAGATTTTGTGAATGTGATTATTATCTGCTGGATGACATTATAATTTGATATGTGGAAAAAGTACCTTTCTTTTATAAGAATTACTTCAGTTTGGACTGAAAGGGACAAGAGAGTTCAAAATAAAAAGAGGTTCCTGGGCCTCAAACTTCTACAGTCCAGAAGCAAGCAAAGATAACTCTCAACTGAAAACATGGGCAGTGTCTTAAGGAACATAAAGCAGAAGGTAGAGCCAAGGTCTGAGAACCACCACTACCTGAGGGCAGAGATGAATTTTGATCAATATAAGTCCTTGTCCTCATAGCAGTAGTAATTGGAGATATATACTCTGTTATTTCAAAATTGCTATGGAGTAGTTATGGCTGTGTGCCTCCTATTTTCTCCCCTTTTCAAATAAGAAGCACATTTAATGTTGGGTAAAGATGGTAGGACACACTCTTTATTTTTTATTTATGTATCTTTGGAGCTAAGATGGTGCTTCCAAAGAACTGCACTTGGAGAAGCTCTTTGTGGCTGGACCCAATTTAGATAAAGAAATCTTCACCCTCAAGCCTGGGCCTGTTGCTGTAATAGAAAGAAATTTTGGGAAAAGACAGTGTATAGGAAGGAAATGTTAATAAAGGGTAGAGTGTGTTTCCAAAATAGGTAGCAATGCTTCTCATCCCACTTGCTAGTTTGCAATGTGACTTTTCTTTGTTATCATTAATTGTGGACTTTATTTCTTCTCTCCTGGAATCTGGGCTGTCCCTGCTCACTGCCTGACTAGGAGAATATAGGAGAAATGACTTTATAGTCTTGGCCTCAATAAGTCTGCAGTTCCTGCCTTCACTCCTCGGAAGCCAGTAGCCCCATTAGAACTCTCATTGCCCTGGGACTGCCATTCTGTGCAGAACCCCTGATTAAGAATAGCTGTGAGAAGCCCCAAGACATCAACAATGTGGATGAGGCTTTTTTGGCCCTTCTAGCCCAGCGCAGCTACCAGCAGATGACAGCTGATGGACTAACTCTTGCGCAACAGTGGAACTTTGTTCCCCTGGGTCCTGGCCCATATATTCATGAGCATAGAAAATGGTTGATATATGTAAACATTTTTGGATATATTGGTCATGTAGTAATAGGTAACTGAATAGAACCAACCCTCCAGTCCTAGGACTCACAAGCTTCCCCTGGAACAATTACTCTCCTTAGACTATACTCCAGGAGCAAACAGCCTCTGCACTTATTGGGGATACTGGTTTGTAATATGTGTGCAATTGAAGCTTTTGATCAGTCATCTCCTTTTGTGCTCCTCCTCCTCTTATAACTTGTTATTTTATCAACTCCAGAACATTCCTTCATGGAAAACCAGCCAACCAAACAAACAGAAGAACGAAAAAACACAACATGAAAAAAAAACTCCTTCCTTTGCTGTATTTTTCTCCTATGGATACTTTTCCTTCATTCTTCCTAAAATGTGTCGTAATCTTTCATCTTAGTTCAATATTGCCCCTCCTTCCACTTTCAGAACTTTAATGAATTTATTTTTAATTCAATAAATTTACAATCGTTCAGTACTTTGGTGGTGGGTGAGAGGAGAAAAGTCGTGTATCTCATCCATATTCTGGAACAGGAAGTCCATTCCTCTACATTGTAATCAACACTTGCTTATTCATTTCCTCGTTCCACAGCCTCAGTACTTAATCTTCTTGCGTAAAGCATCATAGTAGATCTTGTGCTCGCTTCGGCAGCACATAGTAGATCTTAAGTATATACTATAGGGCTTTACAGTACAGTGAAGGAGACAAGCATTTAAACAAGTAGCTAACACAAGTCAAGGTGAAATGAGAGTTGGAAAGGAGTTGTACACAGTGAGTGGTTTGGTTACAGAGAATTTAACTCTTAAATCTGATGTGGGAGTATGGGGAGGATTTCCCAGAGAAAAGAGCATGTAAGCGTCTAGCATTTCTCCCTCAGCCTCATGTGCTTAAGTCGTCATATGAAATATGATTTTGTTTTTTCATTCAAAATCGTTCTTTTTATTTTATTTTATTTTAAATTTTTTTAATTTTTTCAATTTATTTATTTTCAGAAAAACAGTATTCCTTATTTTTTCACCACACCCAGTGCTCCATGCAATCCGTGCCCTCTATAATACCCACCACTTGGTACCCCAACCTCCCACCCCCCCCGCCACTTCAAACCCCTCAGATTGTTTTTCAGAGTCCATAGTCTCTCATGGTTCACCTCCCCTTCCAATTTACCCAAATTCCCTTCTCCTCTCTAACGCCCCTTGTCCTCCATGCTATTTGTTAAGCTCCACAAATAAGTGAAATCATATGATAATTGACTCTCTCTGCTTGACTTATTTCACTCAGCATAATCTCTTCCAGTCCCGTCCATGTTGCTACAAAAGTTGGGTATCCATCCTTTCTGATGGAGGCATAATACTCCATAGTGTATATGGACCACATCTTCCTTATCCATTCATCCGTTGAAGGGCATCTTGGTTCTTTCCATAGTTTGGCGACCGTGGCCATTGCTGCTATAAACATTGGGGTACAGATGGCCCTTCTTTTCACAACATCTGTATTTTTCGGGTAAATACCCAGGAGTGCAATTGCAGGGTCATAGGGAAGCTCTATTTTTAATTTCTTGAGGAATCTCCACACTGTTCTCCAAAGAGGCTGCACCAACTTGCATTCCCACCAACAGTGGAAGAGGGTTCCCCTTTCTCCACATCCTCTCCAACACATGTTGTTTCCTGTTTTGTTAATTTTGGCCATTCTAACTGGTGTAAGGTGATATCTCAATGTGGTTTTAATTTGAATCTCCCTGAGGGCTAATGATGATGAACATTTTTTAAAAGATCTTATTTATTTATTTGACAGATAGAATGAGAGTGCACAAGTAGGGGGAGCAGCAGACAGAGGCAGAGGGCAAAGGAGAAGCAGGCTTTTTATCAGTGGGGAGCCTGATGCGGCTTTGATCCCAGGACTCCGGGATCATGACCTAAGTCGAGGGCAGAGGCTCAACTGAGTGAGCCACCCAGGCACCCCTAAATTATGTTTTTAAATTTAAATGTTTAAAGAAAATTTTGCATCTTGTATAAGTATGTCTCCAATAGGCAGACAAGATGGAATGGAGTTTTATACCCATGGAAAAACAGGAGTAACAGGAAGTCTTCCAGCATGTCTAGAGTGCTGGATTTGTGGCATGATGAAGTGACTCATTTGGTTCCAAAAGGACATAGAAATGTAAGATTCTAAGGGTAAATATATATCATTTGTAAGAATATACCTAAAATATCTCTTTTAGTTGATACTGGAAAGACTATAGTAATTCTTAAATATACTAGTGATAAAATATGAGAAAAAAGTAATGATAGGGTAATACTGACTTGGCAATTTTTAGGATGTAAAAGATGAAGAATAGAGGTAAATCAAATAAAATTTCTAGGCTTTGTTTAGGGGACTGATATTTAACTACTGTAGTCATGAGAGCAGGTAGAAACAAACTGTTAAGTATTATAAAAATTCTGCCTTAAATCTTTCTTAATTGAAACTATTTATATACAATGTAATAGCATGGCTATTGTGGCAAGGGATCTTTCTGTGTATCAGATACTCAGTCATCTCCTGCATAGCTGTAATCACATGGCCTAGATTGGGAAATTGAGCTGCCACTTAGTCTGATTCATTAAACAACATCCTAAAAATAGACAGTAAAGTAGTAACATGAAATCTTAGCAAATGGCTGTTAATGGAGAACTAAAAATCCATTATCTGGTAACTTACCGATAATTTTTTTTTCTGATAAAAATAGATTATTCGGATCATGGGTAGTTCTCGCCTTTAAAGGAGCTCACTGAAAGAACTCATTTCTAATGAAAATGCAATGAAATTCTTTTAGCTTAATCCCAAGAAAATAAGAAAATGTGTAAGTGATATTTCATACACCTGGGTGGCTCAGTTGGTTGAGCAGCTGCCTTTGGCTCGGGTCATGATCCCAGAGTCCTGGGATTGAGTCCCACATCGGGCTCCTTGCTCCGAGGGGAGCCTGCTTCTCCCTCTGCCTCTGCCTGCCACTTTGTCTGCCTGCGTTCTCTCTCTCTCTCTCTGACAAATAAATAAAATCTTTTAAAAAAATTAATTCATAAAATTTTACGGACAATTTTGAAAATGTTAGACTATACCCGAATTATCTGGAAAGGAATCTCATTGGGATTCACAGTCTTAAAAATTTTAACTTGTTTCATGTTTCTGGATTTTTATGCCACACACTAGTCCATCCAATAAAAGTTTTCTGAATCCTTAATTTACTCTCTCAATTTTGTCATTCCAGGCTTCTTATCAACAGGGCTTCCTTGAATTTGGTTTCATCTCTTGTCTGGTTATAATAACTTTGTTTCCGTAAAGGGATAGAAATCTTTTTTTTTTTTTTTAAGATTTTATATATTTATTTGTCAGAGAGAGAGAGAGAGAGAGCGAGCACAGGCAGACAGAGACAGAGGGAGAAGCAGGCTCCCTGCCGAGCAAGGAGCCCGATGTGGGACTCGATCCCAGGACGCTGGGATCATGACCCAAGCTGAAGGCAGCTGCTCAACCAACTGAGCCACCCAGGCAAAAGGGATAGAAATCTTAATGTTACAAATGAGTAAGGGATAAATGAACCTCTGGTTGTTCTGAGCCTTGAAATCCTGTATAAAAATCAACTCTTTCTGCATTGTAATATGTTTTATTTCTCTCTTTCTCATACTACTCTGCTTTCTGTTGAAATCAAATTCACTGAGGTGTCAATGGCTGATATTTCACCCAGAAGGTATTTGCATTTTAGAAGCTTTCTGATAAATATCTGAAATGTCAGTGTAAGAGTTTTTGGAAGATCTTGAAGCATGAAAGGCAGGGAGTCTGAAAGAGATGAGAAATTGTCAACTTGAAATTTCTTGAAACCAGGAAACTTGGGAAATGAGTCTAATAAATAGGAACCAAATTCAAGGAAGATGTATCTTCCCAGAATTTGGAAATCATGTTGTACTGGGAACTACCTACTTTTCCAATTTGTGGAAAAATTGGCCAGCTAGTGACATTTCCTTGTGTTCACGTTAGCCCAGACTATCTGAAATTTATGAAACATTGACTACTGAAGTTTATATTACAAAGAAAAATCAAACAGAAATTATACCTTTACTGGAGTCTGTTAGCTCTTCTCTCTTAGGAATGCCATGCTATTGGACAATGGAGGGAGTTGACAGTGCAACCTGGATATAAAGGGGGTGCTGTTAGATGTGGGCACAAGGAAAATAAACGCACAATATGTATTTAAAATATTGA
Source organism: Neogale vison (assembly GCF_020171115.1). Classification (NCBI taxonomy): domain Eukaryota; kingdom Metazoa; phylum Chordata; class Mammalia; order Carnivora; family Mustelidae; genus Neogale; species Neogale vison. Next base: position 195,721,784 of record NC_058091.1, on the reverse strand, counting down.
CTTACACTGAGGGAAATAAAATGGCAAGTGGCAGTGTTTTATCATTGGACACTAAAATCTCTCAATATCTAATACAAACAATTCCACTATTAAGAGATCTCATTAACAGTTTATCACAAAAGTATGTAAACATAAATAAGATTAAAAACAATAATTCTAAAAGGTATATTAGCTCTATATCTGCATTGGACATAGAACTTGATCAAATTAACATGACCTATTGTAATTAAAACTCAGCCAAGATAGAACACTAAAGACGATTTATGGGATGGGACTTCTGTAAGAGCTGCATAGCATGATGAATCATTTCTGCTGCTGTTCCAGGGCTCTCATAATTCTAGTAATAAAAGAATAATGAAACCATTCTGAGGAGGAATCACATTTATAAAACTTTAGGAAATTGCATTATCCTTTGACCATCTGATAGCTCTACTGATGAGACTCTATGGGAAGACTGCTTATCAAAGAAAGACTCTAATTCTTCCTTACTTAAAAGGAGTAATTTTTCTCCTAAAGTTGGCAGTGAGAAAAAGGTTTTTCTTATCTTTCCACCCAGGATAAACTTGAACCTCATAGTAAGTAGTAAGATGTCTTTACTACTTCTTCCCTAATTTGTACCCATTTGGCTACACTCCACTGGTTGTGCACATAGGCTAAACTTCAGTGTAAAATAAAAGCTCCATATGTGGATTTGTTTTTAATATTCAACTTGGGAAAGGTATATTAAAGGACAAATATGCTAGTTCAGTAAACCTTGCTAAATCTATACCACTATTATCTGCTTCTCCTTTCATATTTATTTGTAGATTCAGAGAGAAGCAAATGGAGCTGAAAACAGGATTTTTAAAACTAAAATTTACTTTTGAAGCCATATGTATTTACATGTAATTTACATATGGTAAAATTCACCTTTCTTATGTGTGAAGTTTATGAGTTTGGACAGACATAAAGAGTGGTGTAGGCACTGGCACAATCAAGCTGTAGAATATCAAAATGAGATATCTGTATTTAAAAAAAAATTGCTAGAGAAGTGGTAAGCTGAGGAGTGATTGAAATGGTAAGATAGAGTGAGTTAATGAGAGTGAGCAAATTCTTGAGAAAATAAGTCTGAGCTAGAGTGAAGACGAAAGAAATAGGTAAGAGAGAACAGAAAAATAAATGGTGAAGAAAGAGTCAAAGGAAGTGGGTTGCAAGAAAGGCATATAAGTGGTAGCAGTTGGGGATTTGGATTCCACGAAGGAGACCATATACATCACAAACCACTCTTCTTGGTTTTTATTCTTGTCTATTTCTTTTTCTCTCTCTTTTTTTTTTTAAGATTTTTATTTATTTATTTGATAGAGATCACAAGTAGGCAGAAAGGCAGACAGAGAGAGAGGAGGAAGCAGGCTCCCCACTGAGCAGAAAGCCCGATGCAGGGCTTGATTCCAGGACCCTGAGATCACGATCTGAGCGAAAGGCAGAGGCCCCAACCCACTGAGCCACCCAGGCGCCCCTATTTCTTTTTCTCTTAGTGAGTCCTACTTGGTGGGATAGTGCTTTCAGCCACCTCAGCTTAATATTGATTGTTTAATCCAATTAAAGGATAGAGCAGTAATTTTCAAACTTTAGTATGATTTATAATGATCTGTGAAGTATTTGAAAATTCATCTGCTTTATAGCCAACTTCCAAAGATCATGATTCAGTAATTCTTACTCCTTTTAAAAAGTTGGAAAAAAAATACACTGCAATTAGAAGTTGGAAAGTAGAGTAAAAGATTTTAACATCAAGAATAAAGCCACAAAATATGGGTTGAAGTGATATGCAGTGAGACCTAGTTCTACTAAGATGCTAAGAGGTACTGCTACACAGAGAAGACACCTCTATTGGCCCACCTGTTATTCCTCGCTGCACACAGAGGAGGATGTGTGGGATAATTGGTTGCAGAATTGGGAAAGCAGCCAATTAGTTATTGTGGTCTTTGACTTCTCTCTGTTCTCTTTTTTCCCCCTTCTCTTCTCCTCCTCCTCCTCCTCCTCCTTCTTCTTCTTTTTCATATGAAAATATTCTTCTCTCCATTTCCTTCTCACTCTCTAAATAAATATTTCCACCAGAAAAAGGCTGGTAGTCATTTATATCCATCATGAAATTCATTCATTCTACTTTATTAGATATCTTACTAGCATTTCCTAGCTATTTAACGAATTAATATCACAAAAAAATATTTAAACTTCTATTAAAGCAAGGACCACAGAACAGCAGCTTGCCAAATGAATGTGTGTTTTATTTGGTAAGCAGTATTTTAAAAAATAATTTGATTCTTATTTTAAAATGGAGATATTTTATACCAAAAACATGAATATTCTTGGTAACATGTCTATAATGTAAAACATTTTCAGGGTAATTATTACAGAACTACATATCTGCACATTAGTTTAATTTTAATTCTCAGGGTGGTCAGCCAAAGCTAGTAATTCACAGGTAGGACCACACATATGAGACAGCTGTTCTAAGCCTCCTTTGGCTTTTTTAAAAAAATAGATCTTTAAAAAAAAATGGATCTTTATTGGTAAAATTTTGATCTTTTTACAAAGCTTGAATGAATGTTCAGATTAGGGTTCAGTAGTGAAATTAAGTGTTAAGTAGGATATGTGGTTTGGCTGCACATCAGTGTATTTAAATTTTGCAGAGATAATTATGACTCACCTGAAACTATATCCCACATCCCTGTGGCATGGACCCCAGGTTGGTCTTTAATCTGTCCTCTGTGTAGCCATTGGTTTAGGAGCTTTCAGGATTTCAGCTTTCAGGATTGTATCATGCCAACAAGGGGGCACATCGTCCTACCTCAGGAATCTTGCTGTTTCTGCCTTGAGTAATCCTTTCACAACACTATGACTGGAGCACTTAAAAGGCCAGAGTTAGATTTCTAGAAAGAACATGGCATATTGACATTTTCCTAATTGTTTGCAACTCAAGGTCTAAAATTCTCTCTGTGGCAGATTTTAGTCATAAAGCCTTTGCTTTTCTTCTGCATAAGAAGCTAACCTTCATCAGCCTGGCTTCTTCAGCAGCCACTGCTCTCTAGAAAAATCTGAGTTGTACATGTCCAAACTGGATTGAGTGTTGGCAGCACTCGTCTTATAAAATAAGAAGATTGAGCAACACTGGACCTTCATTATTTGAAAAGATGCAATCGGAAAGAATGGAGAAGCAGCTGTGTCCTTTACTGACTCATTTAATCTCCATTTCCCACAATAAACACCACTTGCTCTTGTCTTAATCCCAGCCTGGAGCTTTTACTTACATTTCCTGCCGGACCCTATGGGCGTTGGGACCTATGAACCCAGCACTGAAGGAATTTCAGAGCTTGTCAAACAGGTGTGGAAGCAACCTTAAGCTTAGGCCACTTCACTTAGTGTTCAAAATTATTTACGTGACTAGCTCTGAAAATAAATTAGTATTTATTCATTTTGGTTCTTAGACTGGGTTAGATTGGCATTTAGGACCATTGAACTGCCCCCATTCTCTTCCTTTTTCTTTCCCATCCTCTTATCTTAATCTTTCTTATCCTCTGCCCCTAATATCACAAAGCTGGGAACCCAGAGAGTTTGCCATTTCTCTCCCCAGAGTGTTAATGGTATTTCATGAAAGTCATCCACTACCCAATGACCCATGACTTTAAATAGGTTGGAAACTAGGGTACCAGAACTCAGAATGAGTAGTTGCTTCCAAACCCCCTAATGAGTCCAGGGGAGGGCGTATCAGTGAGAAAGATAGGGGCTCAGGACAAAAACTATAGCTGGTGAGAAATAGGATCAGAAGTCTGTGGCCCAGTGTGTGTGTGTGTGCGTGTGTGTGTGTGTGTGTGTGTGTGTAGGAGAGACAGAGGGAAAGATTTACGGTGAAGATTAAAGAATATGCAAATACATGGGTTTAGGGAAAATTTGAAGTTTAAATAATGAATGATCAAAATGAGAAGAGAAAACTAGACATTAGTTTATCATACAAAGTAAATATTCAACTCTGCCTTTGGAGTAAGCTGCCTCCTGTGCATTCCGAAATCCCCTTAAGGTCATGTTTATGTATACTATTAAATACAAGTACAAGTATATTCTGTTTTTTGATTGACAGAGAAATTTCTCCCTTTATTGCCATTCTCAGAATTTGTTGCTTGTCTAATATAATCACGTACAAACTTTCATGAGCAGTTCTTTTTACTTAAAATATATTTGAAATCTGTGTCTGTAGGAATTTTGTATGGTTTGTTCACAGAATCCACAGTGCTTCAGCTCATGCTTGACATGTCACAGGATAGATTTTTTTGAAACAAATGAATGATCATGTTTATATTTGTGTGCATGCGTGTTTGTGTGTGTGTGTGTGTGTGGTGTTTCAGAGAAATGTCTGAACATTTTGGTAGAGAAATAGTCTAATTTCTATAAATACACTTTTGCTATCGTTGAGAAAAATTATGAATAACAAGCCTTTCAGTTTCCATGTATATATTTTCTATATAAAGACTCAAATCATAGTGATTTGTAAAATGATAGTATGATATGTATATTCTTTTATTTACTAATATAAATTTTATGTATTGAAATAAAAGTATTAACTCCTTACAGAGTACTTTTCACTCAGGTACTGCATGGTGGTAAATAGTTCTTCTTAGTTAGAAGGTAAAGCTCTTCATGACCCCAAACAAAATAAAACAGTACATGGCCTAATCTTGAAATCATTTTCTTCTTTTTATCAGGGAGGGTTTGAATGGGAGATAATAATTATTTAGTAAGTACTTAAGCTCTTTCAGTGAAAAATGTTAATTAGTATAAAATCCCATCAGTAACACCTTTGAAAATTAGTGTTGTACTGAATTCAAATTCTCACCACTTGATTAACATACATGACAAAAATGTAGCCCTGAAGAATCTAAAGTTATAAAATGTGGTATCTTTCATGTTTCTTATCCTTGCATTGAGACCTCAAAATTTTGGAAGGAAAAGAAACTTTAATTTTGACCACTCTTCCAGTGGGCTGCTAGCGAAGCATCTGGGAAAGTGTAAAACAGAAAGAGTTAAGAGGAAGAATGCAGGGCACTGGATGTCAGGTTCCTAAAAGTATAAAAGAGCATTTTGTTCCTTGTTTGTTATTCTTATGCCACCTACCTATCTGTACTAATATAACAGTGCCCTTGTTCCATCTCTGCCCTGGCTCTGGGGAAACCCAGTTCACTCTTTCCAAGCAAGGCATAGGGAGGCTTCCCCTTCCCATAGTCCTGCTCTTCTCCTCAGTGTCTAGGACCTCTCCTTCCACCTAGAGGATTATGAGTGTCCTGGGCCATTCAAGGGGCATGTAGTCCAGAATAATTGAGATGAGACTGAGAAAGTCGTAGGACAGATACGGCAGACACTGATTGGAAAGTCCTTAATAGAAAGCACCATAAATAAACCAGTATGGCTCTTTGCCCCTAGCAATAAAAAGTACACACAGAGGCACCTAGAGTTGTGGGTGCTGTTTTAGCTTTTGTTGGGTTCTGACAAAGACAACTGATGATATGGAACTGGGTAGAAGTGAGGTGCTCTCTCTTAGCTATGTGCTCCTTTCTTGTGAGCTCATTTTATTTTTTTTTCTTACCAACTTCTGTTATTCATCACCTCCTCTATTTTTCCTCCTTTCTTTTAACCTGTGAAATGTTATCTTTTCTAGGGGAGAGATGACCTGGGTTTTTTTTGTTTTTCCTGACCTATGCTTATGACATTAAATTTGTGCCCTGGGATTTTCAAGGGTTGAAATTTTGAACTCATAAAGACCCAGTCTTGGTGGTGATGTTCTGAAGTCGCTTAAGTTCAGTGCCATCTGTATGCAGGGTGTAGTAGTGGTCACAGTGAACTTACCAGGAAAGTCTGCTTACTTGATTTTGAAAAATATGGTAACAAAGGGTCACTTATCATCAATAAATTAATATTCAATTATGGTAATTATCAGTGAAACCTAAAATTTCAGTTTGTTATAAGCAACATAATAAATATTATATAAATATATAATAATATATATAAAATACATATTATATAAATATATATAGAATGTACCTATTTTATATATATAAATATAGAATACATAAAAATATAATTTTTGCGATACAAGTAATTTTGTAATAGTGTTTTGCTCTTCACATTATGCTTGTTGACTTGGAAAACAATCATGTATCAAATTTAGATTTAGTGTTGCTTTTATAAAAATTACTGCTTATTTTCTTCCTAATACTAGATACTGGCACATGTATTAAAAAAGGGGAGGAGTACCTCCTACAGAAAGGAAACCATAAAACTATTCAATAAACATAAAGACGAGATGCATCTTTAAATTAAGAGTATGTAACAGAATAGCTGATAAATGAAGAGAGGAAGGAAAGTAGACAAATGAGTGGATAGACAAGCATTACTGAGAGTGAGAGATTGACTCTAAGTTAGAAACAAAGAAACAGCTGCTTAACCACACAGCGCAAGGGAGACAAGACAATGAATGATCCATAGGGGCACAGAAAGAATGGGTTTAGTTCTATGCTTGACAATGTTAGAAACTCAGCACTAAGTTACTGAATGAGAAGATAAGAGAGATACAGGCAGAGAAAAATAACTTCATGAAATAAAAGGACCCATACTATGACCTTTATTTCGCACCAGAAGACTTAATCCTGATGTGATTTTGCACATACTATTCAAGCATAAATGCCTTTCAGTGTTTGAAATACAGTCTGTTTCACATAAAGTAAAAGATTGTGTTTGTTTAACCATAGTTAAATTTTGGCAGTCTTTGCTCTTGGAAGAAGAAAAACACGTGAAATTCATACAGAAGATAATTTAAAATTTTGTTAAAAATACATCATAGAAAAGTGTCTGTAGTTACACATAGTCAGGTAAATCATCATGTTAATGATTTTTTTCTGTTAATTATTATTTTCATGAGAAAATATTAAATTTATTACTGGTTTCCTTTGAGACATGATATTATTGGATAAGGCATTTAGAAAACTAAAAACTCAACTTTGTTCAAAAAGTTATCATAAATGGAGTATTGAGAAATTGTTTTATAAATAATATTATATCAACTTAATTGAATTTTAAAGACTATATAATAATTATAAACATTTTTATAAAGAATGATGTTACAATTATGTATGAGAATGAATGTAAATACACAGGGGTTAGAAGAAACATTAAAATATTTTTATTTTAATTAAATAAAATATTGTTTTATTATATATTAAAATGGTAGGATTACCTTATGGTTAAATAAGGTATTTATTAAGTTGGTAGGATTTAAAATCCTTATTCAAATGGTAGGATTTAAGCTCTCCTTCTTTATTTCTGACATATTTCTTCCATTAAAAGTAAAGAATTTTTTGTTGAAAATAGAACTGCCCTATGACCCAGCAATTGCATTACTGGGTATTTACCCTAAAGACACAAACGTGGTGATCCAAAGGGGCACGTGCACCCGAATGTTTATAGCAGCAATGTCCACAATAGCCAAACTATGGAAAGAACCTAGATGTCCATCAACAGATGAATGGATCAAGAAGATGTGGTATATATACACAAGGGAATACTATGCAGCCATCAAAAGAAATGAAATCTTGCCCTTTGCGACAACATGGATCGTACTAGAGTGTATCATGCTCAGCGAAATAAGTCAAGCAGAGAAAGACAACTATCATATGATCTCCCTGATATGAGGAAGTGGAGATGCAACATGGGGGGTAAAGGGGGTAGGAGAAGAATAAATGAAACAAGATGGGATTGGGAGGGAGACAAACCATAAGTGACTCTTAATCTCACAAAACAAACTGAGGGTTTCTGGAGGGAGGGGGGTTGGGAGAAGGGGGGTGGGGTTATGGACATTGGGGAGGGTATGTGCTTTGGTGAGTGCTGTGAAGTGTATAAACCTGGCGATTCACAAACCTGTACCTGTGGGCATAAAAATATATGTTTATAGGGTTATGGACATTGGGGAGGGTATGTGCTTTTGGGTAAATTGGAAGGGGAGGTGAACCATGAGAGACTATGGACTCTGAAAAACAATCTGAGGGGTTTGAAGTGGCGGTGGGGTGGGAGGTTGGGGTACCAGGTGGTGGGTATTATAGAGGGCACGGCTTGCATGGAGCACTGGGTGTGGTGAAAAAATAATGAATACTGTTTTTCTGAAAATAAATAAATTGGAAAAAAAAAGATATTCAATGAAAAAAAATTAAAAAAAAAGAAAGTAAAGAATTTTTAAAGACCATTTATAAAATATATTTTCTGTGCACGAATTTCCCTAAGTCAACTGCTATATATTCCTTTGAAAAATTCTGAAGTTATTACATGAAATTAAATCTTCCAACTATGGAACTTTTAACATTTTCATTAGATAAATGAATGACTATCCTGTTGTTTAGTACAGATGTGATCTGTAGACATTTCCAATGTCTATTTTCTCTAGTGAATTTGTGGAGGACACAAAGTCAGGTATTTTCAAACCTTATTCTTTCTTGGGTCACATTTTGGTTAAGGTCATCACTCTGATGGAAGAGATGGATGATAGGTTCTTCATACGTGAAAAGGAATGTTAGTTTAAGTCATTCAATCAGTATTTCTCATGCAAGTTATAAGGTTCTGTAATTTTTGCTGCAATTCTTGGTAGCTAGTTAATCTAAACTTTGGCATCAGTTAAGAGCCATGAATTGGAGGCATCTGCTTAAAAAAAATCAATCTTCTTTTTCTTCTTCTCTTGAAATATCCAATAAAATGATGTTTACGATTATGTAGTCCTAGAATTTTCATTACTTTGATGTAAACAAAGCATCTCTACACTATGAACAAAAAGCTCATATTGTGATAGTGCTATTAACAGGTCAAACTCACCTACTTCCTTTAAGAGACTAGCAAATACATTTGAAAATCATTAACTTCTCCAAAATTATTTTTGACTTAAGCAATTATCATTAACTCTACCTCTGTTTATTAGTGGCATTACTTTTCCATCTTGACTTTCTGTATCCTTGAATAATCCTGAGATCTGTAGATCACTGGATTTAATGAAAACCTGGCAGCATTCAGCAGAGAACCCTTCTGAAGGAGAGGCAGAGAAGATGCTCTTAATATTGTCCTGCTTGACTTTATTTGTCTTAATGATTAGGTTTCATTAAATATGAAATATATATTTAGAGTTTTAAGAATAAGGATACATGATCATGAATGTGAAACAAGTTAATGTGAGCCTAGTGAAAATGGAAAGCAGAAGACATGAAAAACTAAGGGAATGATAAAGTTAATATAAATTGATTTAGGGCACAGTTACTAAAAACCAAAGGGGTTTGGCAATGTTTGATGTCTTGGTATAGCAGGCATGATGCAAATGTTCCTTTGGGCTATTTAAGTGATATCCAACTCAGACCACTCAACTTTATCTGCACATTATTGATCTGGTCTACTTTGTAGACTGAGGACCTGAGCCACTGTTGAGTTTGATGGCTGCCTTGAGTGTCAGATGAGCAAATATGGGTGTCATAAGAAGGAAGAAGGTTGTCGGGTCTTAATAAATTCCTGAGGGCTGTTGGTTATTCTACTTCAATGCCCATTTTTTACAGTCTGAGTTTTAAATCTAGTATTAAAATTTTAAAACATCATAAATATTTGTAGAATTATCTCAAAATTCATTTTCATGCTCTCTATATCTGATTCACAGTTATTTGACTATGGACACCAGATCCACAGAGTTTAGTTTTTGTTAAGTAATTATTCCTTATTACATTTTTTTTCTCCCTCATGTTCTTTTTTTTTTTCCTCATTTTCTGATAGTAGTGGCCATCTTCAACAAAAATGAATGATTTTTCTGTTTTTGTACTCTAAGAACATTTTTTTAAACACCTGGAAGGGTTACTTTTAACTATGCAGCACTTAGAATTTTACGTATCTCTTTTCCTTCTTTAATTATTTAGAATTTTACTTATCTCTTTTCCTTCTTTAATTACTTAGAATTTGTTTTTCATTATCTGCATTCTACTGGGCTAAATATATGTTAAAGGGTAGGGATGAGAGCATTTACTTGGAGGATGGAACTTCTTACTGAAAGATGAATAGAACTAGGGACTTGTATTATTTAATTTAGCAGTTGTAAAACAAAAGATTTTTTTTTGGAAAGTACAATCTAATCTACAATCACAAGTCAGCTATTTAATAAGAGTTAGAGGTTTTCTGTGATCATATTCAGAAATGCATAAACTAAGCACTTGCACAAAGTCTTTAAAATACATCCTAATCTCTGAATATTCTCTCTCTAAAAACTTAAGCTTATGCGACACATTTTTTAAAGCTCATCTTTTGGTCCTGGAAAATAATGTGCATTTTACAAGAAATACTGAGCTCTCTATCTGTATAGACATAGTGTGTAGATACACACACACACACACACAGACACACACACACATTTAGAGCATATATATGTTTGTATACATATATATGTACACATATGTATGTATATAATACATGTGTAAACATGCTGATCAACCTTTTTAGAACTTTGTCATAATACTTCAGGCATGGGGTTTACTACTTACCTATAGAAATTAAAAATGTCTGTGTCTAAACTAAACCTCTAGAAATCTTATTTAATGGCTCTGGACTGGGGCCCAGAAATATCTATTTTTAAAAAACTCTTTGGGTAACTACATAGATAGATTTGAATAATGCTGATATACATTATGACATTGGTCCAAACATTTGGGAATCATTTTATTATTACTTTGTTCTTTTGTTCAGTCAATTATTACATGTATATGTGTGTGTATATAGCTTTTTATAATATTGTATATATGATTAATGTTAAATAACTTATATAACTTTAGCTATATATATTTCACATATTATTTTCTGAGCATAATGGGGGATAATTATAATTATAGTTCAGAGTACTGTTTTATTAATTTCCTGTGGCCATGGCACCAAATTACCACACACTTGGTAGCTAAAACAACAGAAGTTGATTCTTTCATATTTCTGAAGACCAGAAGTCCAAAATCAAGGTTTCATCAGAGTCCATACTTCCGTTGAAGATGATAGAAAGGAATCTTTGTTTCTACCAACTTCTGGTAGATCTTGACATTCCTTCCTTGTCTTGAGTTATATAACTCTAGTCTTTACTTCTCTCTTCACATGACCTTCTCTCTTGTGTCTCAGTACTTCGAATCCCCTTTACCTTCCTCTTGTAGGAATACTAGTTATTGGATTTAAGGTGCCTTGAATTTAGCACCATTTTATCTTGGGATCCTTAATTATATCTGCAAAGATCTTATTTCCTAATGAAGTCACATTTATAGATAGTGGAGTTAGGACTTAGACATATCTTTGGGGGGACACAGTTCAACCCACTACCAATATATGGTATATACAGTGATTTTTGTTTTAAGACTCTTGACTATCATCAATCATTTGAGCAATCCATTGCTTTTTCAGTTACTAAAGAATACTAGTGATAGTTTACTTAAAAAGTATCCAATGTATAAGACATTTGTTAATATCTCATCTAGTTCCAACCAAAAAACCTGGAAGAATAATGCATTCTTTAAACCTGCTTCTGCACAGAACCATGTAGAATGTGGCATGTGAAATTTGGTATTAATGTCCAGAACATGTTTGCAGGATACTGGTACATGCAAATCATGGATTTCCTCAATGCTAAACTATCACATGATCATTTTGCAACTGCCGAAAACTGGAAAGGCCAGACTTTTATGAAAGAAGTAAACAGTGATCCTGTAAGAAAGATGTAAGAGAATTGATGTGTGAAATCATTATTTTACAAGCCATTACTAGAGGTCCGTCATCGCCTCCCTTCCGATATCATGTTTTAGACATGATACCATATCCTGGCCATAGTTAATTGTATTGGGAGATTAACTGAGTATTTCTGGCTTTAATAAAATTATCTCTTCAAGAAATTTGAGAGTAACATCCAGGCATGATTCAATCACATGGTGTTAGATATTGGAATTGACAGATTTTAGTGTGATCAATCTAGATTAGAAGACCTGGTAATACAAAGTCACTTGAAAAGTAGAGGGATGGGAAGCAAAATTGGAACACTTTATTGAGGAAGTTGGATTCACAAAAGTAATTGAAACTCATATACCTGGGGTACCTGGGTGGCTCAGTTGGTGAAGCGCCAGCCTTCGGCTCAGGTCATGATCTCAGGGTCCTGGGATCAAGTCCCACATCAGGCTCCTTGTGAAGTGGGGAGCCTGCTTCTCCCTCTCTGCTCTCCCTCTTTCTCTCTCTCTCTCTCTCAAGTAAATAAATAATTTTTTTTTAAAAAGAAAGAAACTTCCCCCCTTCGTGAGATTAAGAGTCACTTATGTGCTTTTGGGTAAATTGGAAGGGGAGATGAACCATGAGAGACTATGCACTCTGAAAAACAGTCTGAGGGGTTTGAAGTGGCGGGGGGGTGGGAGGTTGGGGTACCAGGTGGTGGGTATTATAGAGGGCACAGCTTGCATGGAGCACTGGGTGTGTGAAAAAATAATGAATACTGTTTTTCTGAAAATAAATAAATTGGAAAAAAAAAAAAGAAAGAAACTCACACACACAAACATGTGCACAGGAGCAGGCTTGAGATTCCATGTGAGGAAGGAGTAGCTTTTTGACAGCCCTTCTCTCACTCTGAAATTTCAGATGACCTCCAAAAGTGAGGGTCTCTGAGGTTTCCCCAGACCCTTACCCCGAATCTTGGTTGAGTTCGTTTTTGTTTAGCAAACTATTCACAAGATTAAGTTTGGTACCCAAATTACAAACCCTTAGAAGTTCAAAATAAATGAGAAAAAAATTCACATAACATTAGGAAAAAAATAATAAAAGTAAAAATGAGTTGAATACCTTGACATGACTGTTGTTACTTGAAGTAAGTGGGGGAATATCATTGCCAATAGTTTGGTCCTTCCTGACTGCATTATGAGACACAAGATTTACACAAAGTATAGAGTTGAAACAGTTGGATGCTCAAACTTAGTTAAGTGATTGAAAACAGCTTGTCCACCAGGGAGCTGATTACTTCCTCTGCACTTATTTCTGTTATATGGTTTTTCAAAACCTTTGCACAATTAGCAAAAATGTAAATTTCTATTGTGTCTATAACAAATAATCACAACTCCTTTCATACAGTAATAGTAATATAGTAAACATATAATAGTAAGTACCACATGTTGAAATGTACTATATTAATACTCACTTTCTGCCTACATTTATAGCATGAGTTCCTGAGAGTAAGAAGTTTAAAATACTAAACTATAGATGAAAATCTAAAACACAATAAAGCCAGGAAATAGATCTAAGACTATGCATGATTGCGCACCCCTTCCTATACTGCCTCACCAATGTCACTGAACTTTCATAACAGTTCACATCATTATGTTTATATATTTTTATTGAAATTATACAGGAATAAAAATGAAGAAAGCATTCAAATAGCTTCATTTACTATTATTTATTATTATTTATTACTTCATTTACTCATAGTAAATCTGGGAAGCATTGAGCTGGAAGAGATTTTAGAAAATATCAGCTCCTACTCCATACCTCTTTCATGGACTAATTAAATGAGTAGATGATATGAATTAGGCTAACATTTTGGGTTTTATTAAGCTATAGTATATCTTTTTTTTAAAGGTTTTATTTATTTACTTGACAGAGATCACAAGTAGGCAGAGAGGCAGGCAGAGAGAGAGAGGAGGAAGCAGGCTCCCCACTGGGCAGAGAGCCTGATGTGGGGCTCGATCCCAGGACCCTGAGATCATGACCTGAGCCAAAGGCAGAGGCTTTAACCCACTGAGCCACCCAGGTGCCACAAGATATAGTATTTCTTTAGAAATGAAATAGTCACGGGGCACCTGGGTGGCTCAGTTGGTTAAATCTCTGCCTTCTGCTCTGGTTATGCAGTTAAATGCTCTACCCCTGAGCTATACCCCCTCTGCTCTGGTTATGATCTCAGGGTCCTGGGTACCATGTCCATTGCATTGGGCTCCCTGCTCAGCAGGAAGTCTGTTTTTCCCTCTCCCTCTGCCATTCCCCCTACTCATGCTCTCTCTCACTCTCTCTCAAGTAAATAAAATCTTAAAAAAAAGAAATGAATTAATCACTATTAGTTTAAACTGGATTCCATAATAGAGACTAAAAGCGTCTCTTAGAAAGATGTTGGAACTTCTAGAAGGGAAGAGAAGTGGAGTTCAGTGAGTTCTTGTCTCAGATTTACCATATATGACCTTGAGCACACCCAGTAATCTTTGTGGGTTTCAGTTATTTGGTGTAGAACAAAGATAATTAATGGTACTAATCTTACCTATGTTTGTGAAGATTAATGAGCTAATCATGTCCCAAACACAGTCTGTAATTCTGTAATGACAAGTACATGAGAAATGTTGAATACATTATTGAGATCAAGAAAGCAGCCTGTGTTTCTCATACTCATGATCTAATGGATTGCCATAGGGGTTAGGATTAAGTCCTTCCTTTTTAATATTACTGATTGGAGAAAGCTGCTCATAATAACAAGAATATCTGTGAAGTAGTTGGAAGGGAGTATGCCACTCTAAGTAACAACCATCTCCACAAAGTGTCTACATTCTAATCCTGGCTTTGCCCCTAACTCGCAACCTAACACCGGGCAATGTCCTTTTTTTTTTTTTTTTTCTTCGCCTTAGCTTTGGATCCCATAGCTATAAAAGAAGAGCATTAATATCTATGTGAGGTGGCATTTATGCCAATATATTTAGCATAAACTTGTTATCTAACATATCATAGGTGTTGTTTTGGGTGCCAAAGACAGAAAGAAAAGTTTTATCCTAAAAAAGCTTACATTCCAAAAGAAATATAGACAAAAAATAAGAGAATCAACAACATGGTTTCAGATAATAACAAAGACTGCAGGTGAGATAAAACAAGCTAAGGAGGTGGGAAAATGGTGTTAAGATAGAAAGCCTGGGTGGCTCGGTTGTTGGGCATCTTCCTTTGGCTCAGGTCATGATCACAGGGTCCTGGGATCAAGCCCTGCATGGTGGGCTCCCTGCTTGGCAAGAAGCCTGCTTTGCCTTCTCTCATTCCCCCTGCTTGTGTTCCCTTTCTCACTGTGTCTCTCTCTGTCAAATTAATAAATAAATAAAAATTAAAAAAATGTTCAGGGTAGCCTGAATGGTGCAAAGAAACAGGCCATATGAGGATCTATAGGGAAGTGTTCCAGACAGAAGGAACAGAGAGGGAAAGCCTCTGAGGCAGGCAGGGTCTTGGCATGTTTATGGATAAGTAAATAGGCATGAGTATGATTGGCTCAGATTGTATTAGAGGGAGATCGTTGGAAATGTCAGAGATAGTGGTAGCTAAGATCTAGGTTATATTGGACCTTCTGATCCTGGTAAAGAATTCATATTTTATTCTAAGTGTTGTGAGAATGTACTGGAAGTTTTTAGCACATGAGCGAAGTTTTGTATAAGTCTCTCTGGCTGCTGGTTTGAGTACAGAAACACAAGAACAAGAATGGAAATGAGACTTTTGTGTGATCCAAATGAGAGAGGATAGTGAATCGGAGTTAGTGGAGCTGTAAGATAACAGCTAGAGTTAGATAACAGCTGTAAGACTTGGGGTGCATTTTGAAGTTTCAATAGACAGTTAATGCTGATGTGTTACAGGAGGGAAGTTAGAAAAATTAGAGTCAAAGATGGTGCTAGAATTTTGGTCTTAGGCACAGAAGGTAGTGTTAACTTTAAATAAATGCATGCAAAATTTACCAAGATGATAAAAAGTGGGAATCCATGCCAAATTCTCAATGAAAAGTAAGCAAGAAAAATGGAGATCCGTGTTGGTAAAAATGCAAATATTGGATGTTTGGGGGGAGATCATATTAAGCAACTTGGAATTCTTCTAAACACATATGTACACCACAGCAAGCAGTCATTTGTAATAATGGATTAAGGAATGAAGATGCCAGTTATACAACATGGAAAACTCTTTAGCCATACAAAACTTACTCATGATTTGGTTTTGAATTGTTAAACTTAAGTTGAAACTTCAAAATGGATAAAAGAACATGTTAGTAAAGACCAAGCAGAGAGAAATTTGGATAAAAAGGAAAGCAACTCCCAACATGATAATCTGGTTTCCAAAATATGATTTGTCTTATTTCTGATAGAAGTCATTTAGAAATCTGCTTACCAGAACACCTTCAACTATCATTTTGGAAGTTTGATCCAAAGGGCCATGGGTGATAATTTATGTAGTAAGGAAATGAAAGGTCAACATATCACACATAAACAGCAGAATTTGATTTGATCACGAGTATGCAAAAGAGTTGACATAGTGAGCTGACATATATTTGCATTGTAATTGGAAAACAATTTCCCACACTAAAATAAGGAGGCAGGAGAGAAAAAGAAAAGAGGAGGAAGGGAGAGGTAAATTAAGAAAAAGACAAAGAAAAGGAAACACTGTTGGCTTTGGTTTATAAAAAAAACAAAAAACAATGATTTTTGATAGAGAAGAATGGTGGTCTTGTACGTCTCATAAATGCATCTAGAGCATGAGCCTCTGCTGCTGGGAGAACATGGAGTTACAGAAGATAGGGCTCAACTGGGAAAAGCTTAAGAAAAAGAAAACGAAACAAAACAAAATGGTGCACACAGTGAAAAGGGGAAATTGTCAGAGAAAATCTTTTTCTGACTCAAAAATTTCCCAAATTTTGTGCAGATGAGCCAGAATTGTGAACATAACAAAGCACATTCCAGAAAAATGTGGAAATTAGACAGAGGGGCCTTGAAGTAGGTGATAAAGAGAATCCTGCAGCACATGGAAGCAGACAAAACAGGTAAAAGAGATTGCTACAGTATGGGATGAATTTCCTTATAGTACGGACATCCAAGAGTCTTTACTCAGTATGATCATTGTATTTTCCTCGACAAATGATTTACTAGTAGCTTCATATGCCACTCTGGTAAAAGAGATATATAGGAAATTTACATTTTTGTGCAAATAATATCTGTGTACTAGATAATATCTGTGAATGAGAACAACATTCGCCAATAACGATATGAATTAAATATAAGCAGTTGAAAGCATTTTTCCCTGAAAACCTGCAACTTAGTTTATAAAGTATTATTTTATGATACAAAAATCAGAGTTCTCCATATTATAATAGCAATGTAGAGATTACATGGTGGTAATGATAATAAGTTTTGATTCCCAGTCTGGCTTTCAACTTCCTTTTTTTTTTTTTTTTAAAGATTTTATTTATTTATTTGACAGAGGGAGAGAGATCACAAGTAGGCAGAGAGGCAGGCAGAGGGAGAGGAGGAAGCAGGATCCCTGCTGAGCAGAGAGCCCGATGTGGGGCTTGATCCCAGGACCCTGGGATCATGACCCGAACTGAAGACAGAGGCTTAACCCACTGAGCCACCCAGGCGCCCCTGGCTTTCAACTTCTTAATTAAGAATACAGAATTAGTGGGGCACCTGGGTGGCTCAGTGGGTTAAAGCCTCTGCCTTCAGCTCAGGTCATGATCCCAGGGTCCTGGGATGGAGCCCCGCATCGGGCTCTCTGCTCAGTGGGGAGCCTGCTTCTCCCTCTCTCTCTGCCTGTCTCTCTGCCTCCTTGTGATCTCTGTCTGTCAAATAAATAAAAAAATCTTAAAAAAAAAAAAAAGAATACAGAATTAGTGAGAATTCTGGAGTGAGTGGCATGGGAGTAATGTTTTAGAATACAAGAAAAAAAAAAAGCTTTTAAAGTAACTAGACAGTGGCACCTGGGTGGCTCAGTGGGTTAAGCCTCTGCCTTCGGCTCAGGTCATGATCCCAGGGTCCTGGGATCGAGCCCCGCATCAGGCTCTCTGCTCAGCAGGAGCCTGCTTCCCGACCCCCTCTCTCTGCCTGCCTCTCTGCCTACTTGTGATCTCTGTCTGTCAAGTAAATAAAATCTTAAAAAAAAAAAATAAAGTAACTAGACAAACTTCCTGGAAGCATTGCCATTTTTTTTTTAAATTTTTTTTTCTCAGACTATTTCTAAGAGGCAAGATGTCTGTGATGTCTTTGTGTTTCAGTCAAGGACCCATACACTCTGTTCAGGATCCGTTCTATCAGAACGTTCTATCCGTTCTATTTCTGTTAAATAGAAATGGAAGTTTAATATATGTAAAAGACTTAAAAATGTTTTGCTTCTATTGGCTGCACACACACTTTAATCTTTATTCAGCTGAGGGCATATTTCTGATTGTTCCCACTGAGGACATTCTATAACAATCAGAAAATATGAGCCAGAATAAAATTTAATATATTCTCTCTTGGAGGTGGTCATGGTTCAATCTAAGCTGGGTGCTGGTGACCATTTGCATAAATAATTTATATGAAGTGTATGGGATTACTAAAGAGGAGAATGTTTTCAGAGGATATTGTTTGAGGCCAATAAAAGGTGGGGGTAGAGGGACAGATGAGAAGTAGAATGAAGGGGCGCCTGAGTGGCTAAGTGGGTTAAGTCTCTGCCTTCGGCTCAGGTCATGATCTCAGGGTCCTGGGATCGAGCCCCGCATCGGGCTCTCTGCTCAGCGGGGAGCCTGCTCCGCCCCCCCCCCCCGCCTACTTGTGATCTTTCTCTCTGTCAAATAAATAAATAAAATCTTAAAAAAAAAAAAAAGAAGTAGAATGAAGAGCATGGAGTTTCAACCTGAACTTAGGAACTTGTGACTGTACCAGAGAGCAGTGGAATTTCTTTTTTTCTCTAAAAAGCATTATGGGTTAGTTCAGTGAGCAATGCAGGCAATGTAGCATCATCTTGTTGCCCCCAATCCTCATGCTTTGCACTGAGTAAACATGGGCAAAGTGTGACTTGGAAATGGTAGTGATTTCTGAGAAATCCCCTCTGAACAGGAAGACCATGATATGATAAAAGGGAAGGTGAACCCTGTCAGGAGAAACAGCAACAGTGGGATAGAGTCTTATTTAAGTATTAATACCATATAAAATTGTTATTTAGCACTTACCATGTGCCAGACTATAGGGAAAAAAGACAAAACAGTGAATCTGATATATTAAATTTCTGCTCTTAAAGAGTTTATCTTTCTGGAAGAGAATAGGAGAAGAAATAAACACGAATAAACATGTAAATACAATACATAAAATAGTATGATAGAGAAGTAATGTATGTTCTGTGAGATCATAAAAGGAGCAGATAATCTAGATTTAGGTCAAGGATGGCATATTGAAGTTTTATTATCAAATAGCTCAAGGTTGAGTAGGATTTTGCATGGGAGAAGGGAGAGCATTCCAGATAAAGAGAATATCTTATACACACACACACACACACACATACTGATAAGAGGAATTATGCAGAGTTTAAGAAATTAAAAGTTTGACTGGAAAGGTATCGTGTAATGTGTTCCTGGTGGAGGAGTAAACGTGGTTAAAGATGAGAACACAGTAGTGGTCAGGTTCTGGATCATGAGGTTGTACAACCCTAATAAAGAGATTGTCTTTATCTACAGGGGAATTAGAAGATACTAAATGGCTTTAAAGCAAAATGATGATTTGGTTAGATTAGTGTTTTCGAAAGACAATTCTGAATGCAGTTTTGAGAATGTTTTAGAAAGAGGTTAGGAGCAAGAAGCCAAGATGCAGGCTGCTTTAGTAATACTACAGGAGCAAAATAAGAATCAGTGAAAACTTGTGTCGCTGGAAGAGTCTCATTGAGATGGGACAACCCAGCAGCACAGCCATGAGATGCTGGGAGCCACAGCTAACCACAATCCGTGCTGGAGCGAATTCTACACAATCTCCTGCTTCTTTGAGCAACTCACTCCAGAATCGGAGGCTCTTGGTTTCCACTCATTTCTGAAGACTGTTTCTTCAGTCCTCTATTGACGATAGTGTTGGGGATGGGGTTGGAGAAAAAATGAATGGATTTGAGATATAGCAAGTAGAATGTGCATGACTTGGTGATGGGATGTTAAGGATGAAGGAGAAAAGGAATTAAAGGAAAAGATTCAGGTTTGATCTGGGAAACTTGATGATTTTGGAACATTTCAGGGTACTGGATATAGGATTGAGGAAATACGTATCTGGTTTGGGACAGTATAGTCAGACTTCAACAGTTTTTTGTTTAGTCACCATCTGAACACCAATTAGAGGAAAACCCAAGATGGAAAGGAAATAGGAGAGGGAACCGAAACATATTTTTTCTCCGAGCTCTTTGTCATCGAGAGCCCAGTTGTAGGAGTTGAACTCCGTCAATAGGATGCTGCCACCCACGCCTCTGAATGTGGAATATGAGGATATTAGACAGTATCAAGTCCTAGAAGAAATACAACATATAAGAATTGGAACATGACTCTTGGTTTTAAGATAGGTTTTCCCAACCTCTACCCATTTTCAAGCTGGATAATTCTTTGTTTTGAGGGCTGTCATCCCTCACATTGCAGGATGTTTGGCAGCATCCCCGGCTTGAACGGCTAGATGTTGGTAACATCCCTTAGTTGTGATAACCAGAATGTCTCCAGGTGTTGCCAAATGTCCCATGGGGATGATAAAATCATCTATAGATAGTTTTAAGCTTAGCAAGTATAGTTTTGGTGGAATGACTGAGAAGGAAGCCAAATGACAAGAAGTCTACGAGGGAGGTGAAAGAGAGGGCAGCCTGACAGTTACTGTAGAGTGCCCTGCCAGACTGTTTTTGCTGAACTGAACTATACAATGATACCTTGAAGGGAGAAAAATGAGCATGCACTTTTATGCTCATGAGAAGCCAAGAAGAGGAAAAGGATGCAAGAGAGAGGATAATGAGAGATGTCCCACACTCAAAAATTGTATTCAACTCAGATCTGAGAATTGGTAGTGGTTCAACGGTTTATCACTGATCTGTGATGCAAATGCATGGGAAGAAGTTGAGCATAAACACTTAGAAAATCTATAGCAATTTGACAGTCATTTTACATTAGTTGAATCTAATAATAAACATTTTTTTCTTGGATTTTATACCTGCCGTGTTTTATTTTTCTAGTTATTCTTTTTTTTGTTATTGTTTTTTTTTTAAATATAGGCCTATGATGGATTGGCAAAAAGAAAAATCTGATTCTTTCGATACCGTTTGAGAAACACTGATGTTGACACTGGTAAAATTATCAGACAAATACTTCATTCTAAGTCAAGAGAAGGAGGAAAGGGCAGTACAAGAAAAGTAATTATTGCCTTCTGTTTTCTCTTCAAAGTAGCCCAAAATATCATCTGCTGAACGTTGAGGTGGGAAGTGGAAGTGCCTGAGTCAATGGTTTGGGGAAATGGAGTTTGGAAAAAAAATGCTGGGAGGCCCAGGACTGTGCCCTCCCTGACCAGAGGGACATAAAGAATACGTCTGGTTATTGAGGGTTCAAATCCTTGCATTTATAGCGATGCCAATCAAGACACCTACAAAGACTTCCAGAAATGGTTAGGAGAAATACTGTAGGCAGTTACACCATGTCTGAGCAAGTGGGGAATAATAAACAGGTGAAATTGGTGAATGAATGCTAATGTAACATTGGTGAATAACAGGCTGTTAAGGGAGGAAAATTTTTTT
Source organism: Neogale vison (assembly GCF_020171115.1). Lineage (NCBI taxonomy): Eukaryota > Metazoa > Chordata > Mammalia > Carnivora > Mustelidae > Neogale > Neogale vison. The sequence goes on along the minus strand of NC_058091.1, from coordinate 195,700,193 downwards.
TTAGATTATTTTAACATACATATTTAAATAGATACATACCAGGATGTAGGTAGGTGCTCTGATATTTTATCAAGTCTTGTGAAATAGACTTTTTAGACACATTCATGATGTAAAACTTGAGGTTCAAGAGATTAAGTGTCTTTGTAATTATGCAATAAACTAGAATTAAAACCTTGGCCAGAGTCCAGACTTCTAATTCCCTAACTTAGACTTGTTTGTAACTGCATAAAAGCATTTTTAAAACACACATAAAATTCTCATATACCGTGACAAAGGCATAAGTTCTTTACAATGAGAGAGAATTCTGGAAAGTCTGTGAGTTTTCTCCAAATTATTTTTTCAGACTACTCATTTTACTTAGTGTTTCAAATACAAAAGACACCTGGGAATCAGGTTAAGGATATTATGTTCTTTCATTGTCTTCTAATAAAATCCTTTTACAATAGATTTGACTGCTATTCTCCCAGTGGACTCTCAGGAGCATATAGTAATGATAATAATATGTTATATTTATATATTGCTTGACAATTTCTTAAGTAATTTTACATACATTATCTTATATGAGCCTCATCACAGCCTGGAGAATTTATTTACTGATGCTTTATTTTTTTCTTGACTGTCATATTCATTAGTCATAACTTAATTCCCTTACTCATATGGTTGGTTAGCTATGGAAAGTTTTATTCGGACAAACAAATGATACACAGCAAAGATAAAGAAAGTGTTATTTAAAATTCTAAATTCCTTGGTTCTCTTATTTGGTTAAACCATTAAAAGTATGGAGTATGGCTCTGTAGGAATTAGCATTATTTAAATATATATCCTTTATATCTAGTCAGAACTCTACAGATCATTTATAGGGTAGGGATTGTATATTTAAAAATTGATAGAGGTACCTGGGTGGCTCAAACATCTTCCTTTGGCTTGGGTCATGATCCTGGGGTCCTGGGACTCAGCTTTGCCTGAGACTCCCAGCAGGGAGTCTGCTTCTCCCTTTTCCTCTGTCTCCTTTCCCTTCAGAGTGCAGTCTGCTTCTCCCTCTTTTTCCTCTCCCTCTGCTCCTCCCCCATTCCACTCTTGCTTTCTCCTACCTCTGTCTCTGTCATATAAATAAATCAAATCTTTAAAAAAAATTGAAAGACATTTGCAAGATATTATTTATAAATTTGGAACACTGATCATTTTAGTAAGACCATAAAAATCTAAGAATATGTTTTGGAATTTTGTTCTCATCATGGGAGAAACCCATAGTTAGCCAAAATTGTAAAATATTATGGTGTTACTGTTGATTAAAAGATTGATTAACCAAGATTAATGACAGTATAGGAAGATATCTAATTCACATTTAAAAGGAATGCAGTAATACATTGTAACTCTAAAGTTTTAAATATAATTTATTCATTCTTTAAAATACAGAAAAGTCTATGGTATTTTGAAAATTAACAAAATACAGCAATTGAAAACAAATCTGGTTGAATTTTCAGGCTATTTAAACATTCATTTTTACAGAGATTAATTTTCTAGTCTCCCCCCCCTTATTAGTGCAGGTTCATACTGACAATAAATATAAATTTTTTTAATTTTTCTTTTTTTGTCACATATTTCAGGGGAAAATATGTTTGAATAGAATGGGTTCAAAAATCAAACAGTGTTCTCTTTACTTATTTATCGTAAGATAGTCTCATAGTCTTTATTAAATTTGAAATATGAAAACATGGCTAACAAATGAAATGAGATTTTGTTCTCAAAATAATGTCTTCCAAATTTGTGACCAAATTTGATTATTGTTGATTGTACTTTTAAGCTAGGAAGTTACTATTCTCCCTGAAGCACAGTAGTAATGGACATTATTTGAGAGAAAATATTACTAACTCCTCTAAATTAATCAATCCTTAATTATTAAGTTATTTAGACTTCTATTAAAGCCTTATTTCTAAAATATTGTATCATAACATTAACTCTAGTGAACTGGAGATATATCATAAAAAAATGAATTCAACACACTTGGAAAATAGTTGTTACTTATAAACATTATATTTTATTGGGTTAATAGGAAGAATATATGTTACTTCACCATTTTTAGTTTATTAGCAAGTGTGGAAAAAGTTAGCTAAATTTTAGTTACTAATAAAGCTAAGAAGTTTTGATAATCTCATAGAATCCTACTAAGTGGTCTGAAATGTAGTAAAAGAAATTTTAATCTAAAACTGTAGTTATACAGTTTAATATCTGACCCTCACCCTTTGATGGAATAGAGATAATAAGTATTATGAGGCATGGATAATGCCCCAAATGTAAATCCCAATAACAGATTATGTCAAATTATCTCAATAGATGCTAAATTCTTTCTTTCTCTTTTATAAACCCAGATTTATATTTATATAAATATGTTATATATTTATATATAATATATTATATATTTATATTTATTATTGAAACCCAGATTTATATTTATATAAATATATTATATACTTATATATAATATATTATATATTTATATTTATGATCGAAAACAATAACACATTTGGATAAAAAATTTCCATATTTGGTTTCATTTGTACTCAATATTTTGAATGAGATGTTCCCTCTGCATACTTTTAAGTTCGTGTTAGTAATAGGGATTTTAAAGAGCTTGTGCAGAAATGAGTGTGGAAATACATAATTACTTTAAATTTTTTATCTTTCCTTTGAAAATGAATCTCTTTTGAACTCACTTAGAAATTTTAAACAACTTATCCTCTTTGACCAAAGGGGCCAAACTTGGTATCTATAAATAGACATTGGTATCTGCACATCAGCTGCATAAAGACTCTGTAAGAGAAGAAACATTTTTAAAGTAATAAGAAGATAAAACTATTTTTGCTTTGTGGATAATGTGTATAAGGTAGAGCATTTTGAATATTTAAAAAACAGACAAATAAGACAATTAGATACCCCTTATCGACTTAGTCTTTTAATTTATTTAAGATTTTTTTCACAAAGGAAAACACTCTTTTTTTTTTAATTATGAGTTCTTTTTCAAGCATCTGGTTAATGTCAAAATTTAAACAATGCAGTGATTATTTGGGGGGGGGCAAAATTGACTCCATTGCGGTTCTGTTACTTATCGCGCTAGCCATAAAAGAGCAGATGTTTGATTCATATATGAATTATTTTAATAGTTTTCATTAGGTCTTTGTCTGCAGTTTGTCAGTATGGTTCTACAGATATATTCAACCATCTGTTCTTTGGACCCATACTTCTTGTGACTTACAGGGCTGTATTAATTTTATTGGATTAGTCATTAATTCAATCAAATTTGTTTGCTCTGGAAGTGTTCCAAAAAAGAGAAACTTCATCAATAAAAAACATCTACTCTCTTGTTAAATAAGATTTCTGTTGTGTATATAATTTATCCTATTGATTTAACAATTATAGATTTTGAAAAAGCATATTGCAGAACTGTTTTTGGTTTCCAGACTTCAGAATTTATTTTCCTCAGAGCTTCAGCGAGCAGTACTCAGAAACATCCATAGCCAGTATTTTTAAGAATTTCCTTTTTCTGGCAAAAGGAGTAATATAACTTTGTATCTTTGTTATCATGTTTACATCCATTTTTTTTAAGATTTTATTTATTTATTTGACAGATAGATCACAAGTAGGCAGAGAGGCAGGCAGAGAGAGGAAGGGAAGCAGGCTCCCCGCTGAGCAGAGAACCCGATGCGGGGCTCGATCCCAGAACCCTGGGACCACGACCTGAGCCGAAAGCAGAGGCCTTAACCCATTGAGCCACCGAGGTGCCCTTACATCCATTTCTTAAATGACATATTAAGATACCTTTATAGAATACTATGGATTTCTCATTGGAAAAATTTAAATATTAGAAGTGAGGTGTTTATAATAAAGGTAGTTCTCTCATGGTTTCAGTTCTATAGACTAACAAATGAAGCACCATTAGAAACAGCATCAGGTCTTTGCATAACTGGGCTACTGCCTGGAACTATGTAAAATTAATCCTATCTTTCAGAAATGCCCTTCCAAGTATGTTCCCTCTGCATACTTTTAAGTTCGTGTTAGTAATAGGGATTTTAAAGAGCTTGTGCAGAAATGATTGTGGAAATACATAATTACTAAGGAGAATAACCTTAGGTTAGTCTTTTTTCTTGTGTTGGAGAAGGTAGTCAAAAGAACATAAAAGTAGTTGACCCTTGAGCTGGTCCTGGGCAATCAGCTGTTCCTCATTCCTATCTTTGTCCTTGGAATGTTCTTTTGCCCTCTGTTCCCAGAGTGTAGCTGTTCTAAGGACATAGACTTGAAAGAGTGAGGTATTATTGAGACAATTTGAGGTAAGGCCTCTCTGTAAATTTCTAAGACTTGGCAGGCAGGTACAGAGATTTTATTCTGTGGTCACCCAAGACAGGTTTTATAAGTAATTTCCCTTGATTATTAAAACTGCCACCACCAATCTAGAATGGTCTCCCTCTTCCTTTAGTCTCTTCCTGTCTTGAGTGTATGGGCTAGTTTGCAAATCAATGGTAGTCCACATATCTCTGTGCTCTCTAGTTTTCTCACTTCATTCTTTGTTTTAGTGTTCTAAGGTAAGGTCTTGAATTCCCTAGCTGCATACTATGGAAAGTTGCATCTAAAATTTCGGTGAGTTTCCAAGAGGCTCACCTCATTCTTGTTAGTCCAACCCGGCCTCCTCCTTGCACGTTATTCTCTTTACTCCTTAAAGTAATTGTTCTGAGTGCTTCTGCAAACAAACCATCCTGAACACTTTTTAGATTCTTTCATTTCCCCTGAAGTTTCACTCACAGAGAAATATTTTTTTTGCCTTTTTTTTTCCAATTTATTTATTTTCAGAAAAACATTATTCATAATTTTTTCACCACACCCAGTGCTCCATGCAAGCCATGCCCTCTATAATACCTACCACCTGGTACCCCAACCTCCCACCCCCCCGCCACTTCAAACCCCTCAGATTGTTTTTCAGAGTCCATAGTCTCTCATGGTTCACCTCCCCTTCCAATTTTTTTTTCCAATTTATTTATTTTCAGAAAAACAGTATTCATTATTTTTTCACCACACCCAGTGCTCCATGCAAGCTGTGCCCTCTATAATACCCACCACCTGGTACCCCAACCTCCCACCCCGCCACTTCAAACCCCTCAGATTGTTTTTCAGAGTCCATAGTCTCTCATGGCTCACTTCCCCTTCCAATTTACCCAAATTCCCTACTCCTCTCTAACGCCCCTTGTCCTCCGTGCTATTTGTTATGCTCCACAAATAAGTGAAACCATATGATAATTGACTCTCTCTGCTTGACTTATTTCACTCAGCAGAATCTCTTCCAGTCTCATCCATGTTGCTACAAAAGTTGGGTATTCATCCTTTCTGATGGAGGCATAATACTCCATAGTGTATATGGACCACATCTTCCTTATCCATTCATCCGTTGAAGGGCATCTTTTTTTTTTTTTTTTTTCCCACAAATCAGTATAGCTTTTATTGCATCTTTAAAATATCACAAATAAGTCTGAAAAATCATCCGGCTTCTCGCTGTTTCTGCAGATGGACAACTCAGATCTTATTCATCAGCCTGCTGAACTGTTCCTTTCGTTGAAGGGCATCTCGGTTCTTTCCATAGTTTGGCGACTGTGGCCATTGCTGCTATAAACATTGGGGTACAGATGGCCCTTCTTTTCACGACATCTGTGTCTTTGGGGTAAATACCCAGGAGTGCAATTGCAGGGTCATAGGGAAGCTCTATTTTTAATTTCTTGAGGAATCTCCACACAGTTCTCCAAAGAGGCTGCACCAACTTGCATTCCCACCAACAGTGGAAGAGGGTTCCCCTTTCTCCACATCCTCTCCAACACATGTTGTTTCCTGTTTTGTTAATTTTGGCCATTCTAACTGGTGTAAGGTGATATCTCAATGTGGTTTTACTTTGAATCTCCCTGAGGGCTAATGATGATGAGCATTTTTTCATGTGTCTGATAGCCATTTGTATGTCTTGATTGGAGAAGTGTCTGTTCATATCTTCTGCCCATTTTTTGATGTGTTTGCCTGTTTCGTGTGGGTTGAGTTTGAGGAGTTCATTATAGATCCTGGATATCAACCTTTTGTCTGTACTGTCATTTGCAAATATCTTCTCCCATTCCGTGGGTTGCCTCTTTGTTTTTTTTGACTGTTTCCTTTGCTGTGCAGAAGCTTTTGATTTTGATGAAGTCCCAGAAGTTTATTTTCGCTTTTGTTTCCTTTGCCTTTGGAGACGTATCTTGAAAGAAGTGGCTGTGGCTGATATCAAAGAGATTACTGCCTATGTTCTCCTCTAGGATTCTGATGGATTCCTGTCTCACGTTGAGGTCTTTTATCCATTTTGAGTTTATCTTTGTGTACGGTCTAAGAGAATGGTCTAGTTTCATTCTTCTACATATAGCTGTCCAGTTTTCCCAGATCCATTTATTGAAGTGACTGTCTTTTTTCCACTGTATATTTTTTCCTGTTTTGTCTAAGATTAATTGACCATAGAGCTGAGGGTCCATATCTGAGCTCTCTACTCTGTTCCACTGGTCTATGTGTCTGTTTTTATGCCAGTACCATGCTGTCTTGGTGATCACAGCTTTGTAATAAAGCTTGAAATCAGGTAAGGTGATGCCACCAGAGAAATATTTTTAATGGGATTTTACTGAAGGTTGGTTTGGAAGTAACAGGATATAGAATATAAAATGGAGGATTAAGCCTCATTGTCCTAAAACGTCATCAACCATTCCAGGCTATACGAAATTCCTGCTCTTAGGCTCTAACTCTTTGATTTCTATTTCTTTGAGCTTCTTTATAGCTTTCATTTTAGAAATCTCTCTTGCAAGCTGTCAAATCCTATTTCTTTTTTAAGCAGAGTAGTCCACTTCTTTGCCTCACCCGTCCTAACCTCAGGATCTATTTTTACATTGCTCCAGCTTGATGAGGTGCTCTGTTTAATAAGTGACTAATTATTTTGGGTCCTCGCCCTTCGGTATCAATGAAGAAGTAAAAGTAGCTTGGGTATTTGTTTCTTTCATTTATCAAATTATTAAGCAATGATCCCTCTTTTCAATTTCTATAAATGAAAATGATTTCTTTTCCCTCTGTCCACAGCAAGTCCTTGTGTTTTTACTGCATATTTCATAATTGGGTTGCACAGACTTTAACATCAAACAGATGGGCTGTGTAGTTTTAAGAAACTTATGTCTCTGAGCTTGTTTCCTTCTCAGCACAACAAGTATATTAACTTTCAAGATTGTTGAGAAACTAAAACTACGGAATGTAATGTAAAAACTCTGCTGTGTGACATGTCTCTCTCTTTTCTTAGCAGAAATGTCATTTTACTAATAAGAAACATTTTTTCCCCTTCCTGGCCATTATGTTCCTAATTTCCCAAATGCACAGGGTGTCCTCGATTACAGTACCACACATTACTGACAGCCCATTCCATAAACTAAGAAGTCACCCACGTCAGTTTTTTTTCTTGCTTCCTCAACTACGTGAGGTAGCGTCACACACTTTACCCTACGTGTTTTACCAAGGTACTTATTCCCATCTTTTCAATACAATCTTTCTGCAATGAGTTATAATTATCTTTTACATTAGCACAGACGGACCAGTTTGTGGTCTGTGTATGAAGAAACCCACTCAAAATCCAAGATTTTAAATTTTTCTGGAAGAACTAGACCTTTTAAATTTCTCTTCTCTACAAATAACCTCTATTTCCTTCCTCTTTCTCTTTTACTTGTATGTGCTTCAAGGAGCTTCACACACTTTACCCTATGTGTTTTACCAAGGTACTTATTCCCATCTTTTCAATACAATCTTCCTGCAATGTGTTATACTTTTCCATCACCTTCATTTTCAGAGATATTTCATCATTCTGCAAATTGTTAGGGGAACAGATTTTGGAATGTGTTTTTCCCAGATTTTCATCTCAGCTCCATTATTTGCTAGCCTGAAGACCTTGGGAAATTATCTAGACTTCAGTGTGCCTCAGTTTCCCTATGTGCAAAATAGAGATAATAGATAACAGAGGCTTCAGGCAGATCTAATTAAATGGTTATTAAATGATTAAACTTGCTACAGTGCCTAGTAGTATAATTCAAAATATGATAGTTATAAATTGGTGGCTGTTTCAGCTGCCTAGCTGATCTGTTACATCTGGCACTGATTATTTCCATATTCTGGTGCCTCAGCTCTGCAATTTGCCTCATCTCTTCGATGACATCTATACTATCTCTAGTGAAGACTACATAAACTCAAAACAATTTTCCTAAAAAAATAATTTTCTTCTATCACTTCTCTTCTCAATGGTTTTATATTCATTTAGGAATAATTTTCAAGAATGTTTGACATTCCCAGGTAATCTCCTTCATTATGAATCTTCCATTCTAGCCAGACTTGTGTATTTACTATTTTTGTAGCTTTTCTCATAATCTTACTCACTTCCTACTGCTTCCTCCTAACCATTTATGCAATCCTTATTATCCCTAAAAGTGCAACTCAAGTCTTACTTCCCTGAGACTTGTTCTTGAAGACAATTTTAGTCAATTGATCTTGCATCAAGATTTATAAACCTTTGTCTGCATCAACTATTTAGCACCTGCTTTTAATTCTCTTGCATTAGTAAAATCTCCTGCAAATTACTTCTTTTAGAGTGTATATTCTTTGATGGGTAAATCTTATCTCTATTTTTTGAGTTCTTCTATTACTTAATGTAATGTCCTGTTCATATCTTTTTGATGATCTTCTATTACTTAATTTAAATGTCCTGTTCATATCTTTTTGATGATGATGATTATGGTACATAATATGTGTGTATGTGTGTGTGTGTGTGTGTCTGTCTTTTAAAAGTTTTTAAAAGTATTTTAAAAGGTTTTTTAGTAGTAGTTTAAAAGTATTTTAAAAGTTTCAAGTTCAACTATGAAAGTGGGTGACATTATCCTTTATTAGATAGTGATTAACTCTGCTTCTTAAATCTGTTATTGTTTATTTCTATCCCCCATTAAAAAAATTTTTATTTTATTTTATTTTATTTCAGTGTTCCAAAATTCATTGTTTACGCACCACACCCAGTGCTCCATGCAATATGTGCCTTCCATAAATCTGCTTTTCATACTTTCAAGTTTCAGAAGATATGAAATAAATGTATTTAATTTATCATTGTAAATTTCAGTTCCTGTGATCATTTCCTTGTGCAAATTTGTGGACCTACAAGTTATATATTGTTCTTAGGCCCAGCAAAGTTGTAATTTTTATTTCTTTGGCAGTGTTACTTATAAATGAAATATTGGTTTTTTGGTGAAATACCTATAATTTTTAAAACCATTTTTAAGAGTGAGTATGATATCCTAATTCTAAAAAAAAAGTTTTATCTCACTGAAATCATAAAAAACCCTAGCTGATTTGAGGAGTACACATTGGTAAATTATTAACCTATATATTAAAGTGAAGGTATGGATGATAGAAAATTAAATATTGGCTATGCTTGAATTTTTTTTTTAATTTTGAGGAGAACAGATTAATCCAAGGTAAATTTTGTATCTAAAGAGTGCTATTTTTGTAGACTCTAAGAAGTTAAGACTGAAGGTTGATCAGCAGGTTTTAAACTCCAAAATACTTATAGCCTATTTAACATGAAATTTCAGGGTTTACTCATCACTGATTTTGCATTTATCTCATGTATAATTAGACTCCAACCTCTTTGAGGATAGATATTCTTATTCACGGCTCTTGATGTATTTCTTAATACCCAACTGGGACTAAAAATGAAAATGTTGACTATGAGGAAGAAAATAACACACTCCAGGTTTGAATTTGCTCACATTTTAGTGTAACATGCATTTATTAAATCTTCACTATGCAGACTACCAAGCTACACTGAAGTTGGGCATAGCTGTGTAATACACATTTAAAAAAAAAAACCACCATTTTTCTTTCTTCTTATAATAAATTATATTATCTTTTTTGAAAAATGCCTTTCAGCTCTTTATGCCTAGAAGAAAGGGAATTTCTGTTTATATATATTTCTTTCAGTAGTAGTCCAAAAACAACCAAGCAAATTTAACTTTATTTTGTGACATATCCCTAGATAACAGTGCATTTTTTGGAGACTATATTTAGTTCCTCCGTATATGTGGGAAATTGGTGAGTGCAAATATTGTTAAAATCCCCAATGCAAACTAAGGAGAATAAAATGTGATTTTCAAAGCAAGTATATTTAGGACTTTTTACCACGGCAAGGAACTTCTGTTTTTGCTGGAAGGAGGGGGGAAACTATCACTAAATTAATTCTGCTATAAACATTTAATTTCTTAGCAGATTCTGTTTTTGTATGTATACAGGTGAGGTACAGGAGTGAATATAATGAGAGACCTCATCAAGTGTATTTTAGACACTCAAATGCTTAATTTCCTGCTCCTGTTACTTGAGCAATATAAAATAATTTGTTCTCATAGTCCTCTTCCCCTTTGGGAGCTGATATGGAAGGAAGCAGGAGATTCTTTTCAAGGCTCTATTTACAAAAAATGTTTTATCTTCTTATCATGCAGTCATTCACCACTTTACCATAAGTGTAAGGTTCTTCCCTGCATAAGAACAACATTCTCTAGAATCTACCTTTATTTATTTTTTTTAAAGATTTTATTTATTTACTTGAGAGAGAGAGCAGAGTGAGAGCAGAGAGAGAGAGCACACAAAGCAGAGGTGGAGAACCAGAGGGAGGAGAAGCGGTTCCCTGAGAAGCAGGGAGACAGAGGCGGGACTCCATCCCAGGACCCTGGGATCATGACTTGAGCCAAAGGCAGACGCTTAACTGACTGAACCACCCAGCCACCTCTAGAACCTACCTTTAGAGACAAAGTGCTATTGAGCTTTCTTGGGGCATGGATTTCTTTTCTCTCTCTCTTTTCTCTCTGTCAAGAACAAATTGGTTTAGAAGATGTATTAAGAAATTAACAAATACTAGTTTAGCTACCTTGGAGTAAAGTCAAAGTAACTTTAGTCCTATATCATTCATAAAGTTGGGGTTGAGTTCAGTTTCTAACTCAATCATACCACTGTGAGTACTGGTGTTCAGTCATGTCCATGCTACTTAGAAACCAATACACAGACCAGAATATTTTTAGGAGGATCTCATGTTTTAAGTGTCATAGATTAATCATTGGGACGGCAGATATGGAAATCAATGAAATTATAAATGTAACCAGGGTACATATATGAAAGCAATGATATAACTAAGTATTAATAGCTAATTAGCACAACTAAATATCAATTAATATTAATAGAACCCAATATTAATTTAAGAGGAGAAAGTCTAAAAATTGAGTATCAGTTCCTCTACGTAATTTTAGGTTTCCTAGCACCAGTATTAACATACATAAAATATAATTCTGTTATAAATTTTAATGACATGTAAGAAATTTACCTATAGAGCACCTGGGTGGCTCAGTCTGTTAAGCTCCCAACACTTGGTTCCAGCACAGGTCATAACCTCAGGGTTGTGAGGTGGACCCCTAAGTCATGTTCTGTGTTCAGCAGGGAGTCTGCTTGAGATTGTCTCTTTTGCTTTCCCTCCATATCCCCCCTACTGCATATACATGCACACATAATCTTTTCTGAGACTTATTAAGATTAATAAATCTTTAAAAAAAACCTGTAATAATAATGTTTAACTCATAATTCATAATGTTTTAATAATTACGATTTTTCAACTTCTTTGAATTTCTTTTTTAAGATTTGTTTCATAATATTGACATTCTGTCTTATTAACTAAAATTTTTTATTTATTAAGGGAAGAGATATTACAAATGCTCCCCATTTTATTGGGACTGTGCTTCATGAAGAACAGACTTGTATTTGTCTTCCATTCATTGTTCTGTTTTATACGAGTAAAAGAGGGGATCTAAATTAAACAAATTTGTATATTAGACCAGTGAAATTTGCAAGTGGCAAGAGCTGGAGATTGTCTTCATAGGTATAGTAGCTAACTTCTTATGTGTGAGTTCATCTAGAGACTTCTAGTATTTTTTATAGGCAAACTCCAAATGAACTTTTTCTGAGATACCTGGACAAAAAGGTTTAAGGTTCAGTAAAATGTGCGTGCATGCGTGTGTGTGTGTGTGTGTGTGTGTGTGTGTGATCAAGCCAGCCATCATGTTCTTAAGTCTGTACTCTCTCGTAAGTACTATCTTGATACTTTGAAAAGTGAAATAGGATAAAATACCTTCTTATAGTCAGTACTTTTTAGAAACATTAGTAAAAGTTAAAGCTTACAGAAAATTTCTAGAAACATTGTGGCATTTACATTTCTTTTTTTAAACTTATACTTATTTTATATATATATTAATCATACGATTTGCTATTAAATCCATATTTTCAATATTTTAAAATACTGTCAAATGTTTTTTTAAAGTTGTTTGTATGATTTCATGCTTCTTAAATTTGTTGGCATTGTGAATATATCTTTTTTTTAATTTTGAGACACTTTTGTTTTTATTTATTTATTTATTTATTTTAAAATTAACATATAATGTATTATATGTCCCAGGGGTACAGGTCTGTGAATCATTAGGTTACACATTTCATAGCACTCATCATAGCACATACTCTTCCCAATATCCATCACCAAGCCACCCTATCCCTACCCCTCTAACCCCCAGCAACCTTCAGTTTATTTCCTGAGATTAAGAGTCTCTTATGGTTTGTCTCCTACCCTGGACCCATCTTGTTTCATTTATTCCCTCCCTACCCCCCCCAACAATCCCCTGCCCTGCCTCTCAAATTCCTCATATCAGAGAGATCATATGGTAATTGTCTTTCTCTGATTGACTTATTTTGCTTAGCATAATACCCTCTAGTTCCAACCACGTTATCATAAATGGCAAGATTTCATTTATTTTGATGGCTGCATACATTCCATTGTATATATACATACCACCTCATCTTTATCCATTCATCTGTTGATGGACATCTAGATTCTTTCCATAGTTTGGCTATTATGGACATTGCTGCTATAAACATTTGGGTGCATGTGCCTCTTCAGATCACTACATTTGTATCTTTAGTGTAGATACCCAGTAGTTTGATTACTGTGTCTTAGGGTAGTTCTATTTTCAACTTTTTGAGGAACCGCCATGCTGTTTTCCAGAGTGGTTATACCAACTTGCATCCCCTTTCTCTGCATCCTCACAAACAACTGTCATTTCCTGACTGGTTAATTTTAGCCATTCTGATGGGTGTGAGGTGGTATCTAACTGTGGTTTTGATTTATATTTCCCTGATGCCAAGTGATGTTGAGCAGTTTTTCATGTGTCTATTGGCTATTTAGATGTCTTCTTTGCAGAAATGTCTTTTTAGGTCTTCCGCCCATTTCTTGGTTGAATTCTTTGTTCTTTGAGTGTTGAGCTCAAAGAAGCTCTTTATAGAATTTTGGATACTAGCCCTTCATCTGATATGTTGTTTGCAAATATCTTCTCCCATTCTGTCAGTTGTCTTTTGGTTTTGTTAACTGTTTCCTTTGCTGTGCAAAAGCTTTTGATCTTGATGAAGTCCCAATAGTTCATTTTTTTCTCTTGCTCACCTCACTTTTGGTAATGCTTCTAGGAAGAAGTTGTAATGGCTGAGGTCAAAGAAGTTGCTGCTTGTGTTCTCCTCAAGGATTTTGGTGGATTCCTTTCTCACATTGAGGTCTACTTTTTGGGTCTACTTTTGTATGATGTGTAAGGACCATCACAGGAAATTGTTCAGTTTAATTCTTGTGCATGTGGCTGTCTAATTTTCCCAACATCATTTGTTGCAGAGGTGGTCTTTTTTCCACTGGACATTTTTTCCTGCTTTGCCAAAGTTGACCATAGAGTTGAGGCTGCATTTCTGGGCTCTCTATTCTGTTCCATTGATCTATGTGTCTGTTTCTGTGCCAGTACCATATTGTCTTGATGATAAGCTTTGTAATAGAGCTTGAAGTCTGAAATTGTGATGCCACCAACTTTGGTTTTCTTTTTCAACATTCCTCTGGCTACTCGGGGTCTTTTCTGGTTCCATATAAATTTTAGGATTATTCGTTCCATTTTTTTGAAAAAAAAAAAAGATGGTATTTTGATAGGAATGGCATTAAATGTGTAGATTGCTCGAGGTAGTGTAGACATTTTCACGATTTTGTTCTTCCAATCCATGGACATGGAACATTTTTCCATTTCTTTGTGTCTTCCTCAGTTTCTTTCATGGGTACTCAATAGTTTTCTGGGTACAGATTCTTTGCCTCTTTGGTTAGATTTATTCCTAGGTATCTTATGGTTTGGGGTACAATTGTAAATGGGATCAACTCATTAATTTCTTTCTTCAGTTTTGCTGTTGCTCTATAGAAATGCAACTGATTTCTGGACATTGATTTTATATCCTGACACTTTACAGATTTCCTGTAAGAGTTCTAAGAGTTTTGGTGCAGAGTCTTTGGGTTTTCGTATAAAGTATCACATCATCTGCAGAGTGAGAATTTGACTTCTTCTTTGCCGGTTTAGATGCCTTTTATTTCTCTTTGTTGTCTGATTGCTGAGGCTAGGACTTCTAGTACTATGTGGAATAGCAGTGGTGTTAGTGGACACCCCTCCCGTTTTCCTGACCTTAGGGGAAAAGCTCTCAGTTTTTCCCCATTGAGAATGATATTCGCTGTGGGTTTTTCATAGATTGCTTTGATGATATTGAGGTATGTACCCTCTATGCTTACACTGTGAAGAGTTTTGATCAAGAAAGGATGCTGTACTTCGTCAAATGCTTTTCCACCATCTGTTGAGAGCTCTGCACTAGATTTAGGGTATATTTTGATCTATTAGAAGAAATTGTATCCCAAAATTTTGAAGAAAAAAACCCTTTATATATACAAAAAATAAGATTAAATACAATGAAGGGATAAAATATGACTATATCAATGAAAATTTAAAAAGATTTTTTTAAAAGATTTTATTTATTTATTTGACAGAGAGAGATCACAAGTAGGCAGAGAGGCAGGCAGAGAGAGAGAGAAGAGGAAGCAGGCTCCCTGCCGAGCAGAGAGCCCGATGCGGGACTCGATCCCAGGACCCTGAGATCATGACCTGAGCCGAAGGCAGTGGCTTAACCCACTGAGCCACCCAGGCACCCTTTAAAAAGATTTTTAAAAAAGTATTGATAAGGTAAAATAGTTAAAAACATTAAAATAGGAAAGAGAAAAAAATTAAAACAATAGAATAAGAAAAAAATTTTTAAAATTTAACTTTGAAAGACTAAAGGATCATGAATTCTGTGTGTGGCTTTCCCCTAGCTCTGGATTTCCACAGTTCTCATTGATCAGTGAATTTGGACTTGGCTGGATGTTCTTGCGGCAAAGCACTGCAACAGGGGAGGGGCCTGTTGTAGTGCTTCTCAAAGTCTTTTTCCGAGGCAGAATTGCACTGCCCTTGCCAAGGTCCAGGCTAAGTAATCTGCATGGTTTTGGTCTTGGGAGCTTTTGTTTCTTGAATGCTTTCCGTAGAGCTTTGGGAGACAGGGAATAAAAATGATGGCTTCCTAGTCTCTCACCCTGTAGGAGCTGAGAGTTCAGGGCCCCACTCCTCAATGCACCCTCTGAGAAAAACAATCAATCCCTCCCATCTCCCAGGTCTCTGGCCACACTCTGTGCTCACCTAGCCTCTGACCAAGCGTTTCTATCTCCAGCCCATGGCCCCATTTGGAATCTCCAAACCTAGCAGATTCCTGCAGTGTGCTCCTGTGCTACTCCTCCTGGAGGAGGAATGTGGGTTTCCCTGGATCTGCTGCTTGTGGGGTTCCTGCTAGAAGAGCAGTGGCCTGAATGTGCCTTGGATCATGGTTTGCTACTTGTGGGATCCCTGCTCAAGAATGAGTGACCCAGCTATGCCTGGGATCACAGTTATGGTGACCCTGAGCTGAGAGCTCACTCCTTACTCTGTCTTTGCAGCTTGCTTCCCCACTCTGATAGCTGGGAGCTTGGCCACACTCAGGCACCCCTAGTCTTTCTGTGAGCCCAAGGGACCTGAAACCACACTGTCCCCTCAAGGACTCCAACCCCTGCTTAACCTCTGGAATGATGTCCCTCAGTGGAGCAGACTTCTAAAAGTCCCTATTTTGTGCTCCACTGCTCCACCACTTGCTGGGAGCTGGCCCCTCCCTGCCGTGGTCTATCTTCCTGTCACTTTGTTTTCAGTTCTTGGCAAGTCCTACCTTCTGGAAAGTGGTTGATTTTCTGTTCCTAGAATTGCTGTTCTTCTTCTCTTCTATCTCCTGTTGAGTTTGTAGGCATTCAGAATGGTTTGATAACTATCTAGCTGAACTCCCAGGATCCGACGATATTTCAGTCTCCTACTCATCTGTCATCTTGTTCCTCCCCCCATGCAAATATCTTTTAGATACCATTTTGTTGCATCCCCTCTTTCATCTTTATCAGTTTCTCAGGTTTGGTATTGAGAAAAATGAAAATTTACTGGAAAATAAATCCCATGATCCATGTAGATATTGTTTCCATTTTTCTTTACAAAAATATAAGGACTGTATAAATAAAATATGACTTTAAAAATAACACAAATTCAGCATGCCAAAAACTTAGGGTAATTACAAGTTAAACCTGCACTTTCTAATAGGGAGACATGTGGGTACCAAGCACTTGATATGTGGTTAGTCTGAGTAGAGATAGGTGGTAAGTATAAGATAAACACAGGATTTCAAAACAGTTTGGGGAAAAAAATGGTGTATGAAATCATATTAATAAATTTAGTATCCATTACATGTTGAAATAATCTATTTAATATATTGGATTAAATATTATTATTAAAGTTAATTTCACTTGTTTTTAAATGTGTATACTAGAAAATTTGAAATTATATATGTGGCCTGCATTAATATTTCTGTTAGTACTGAGCTGGTTCATCACCTGCTGGTATTTTACATGTATTTTGCTCACTAGTGCATTTCTGAGTAGTGACATTACTCACTAACCAATGAACTTTCAAAGACCTTTCCACTTTCATGTTCATTGTGAGGGGAAGTTGAGGCCATGAATTATTCATCTGTAGCACTGAGGAAGCATTTAGTGGATCCCAAGAGGAGTGTTGAGCCGGGGGCAGTTTTAGGTAGACAGGCATCTGACATCTGTTTCAATGTAAGCATATATCACTATATTCCTCCTTTCTCTCAGCTGTGTATTTATTCTCAGGGTTAGCTATTGCTTTTCCAGGTTTATGGAAGGGGCTTCCTTGACTAGAGTATACTAAAAATTCTCATCATTTTAATTTTATTTTGACTTCTTTTTTCTGCCTTATTGAGATATAATTGACATTTAACATTGTGTAAGTCGAAGGTATATAATGTGAAAATTTGATTATGTGTATATTGTGAAATGATAACCACAATAAGGTTAGTGAACACACCTATCACCTCACATAGTTAGAATTTTTTTGTGTCTATGGTGACAACTTCTGAGATCTTTCTTAGCAATTTTTTAATTATAAAATGCAGTATTGTCAATTATAGTCACCACACCGTACAGTACCTCATGAGAATTTATCCATCTCATAACTGGAAGCTTGCATCCTTTGATCATCTTCACCTATTTCCCCCACACCACTGACCCAGAAATCACCATTCTAATCTCTGTTGCTATGACTGTGGTTTTTTTAAATATTCCATATATAAGTGAGATCATATAGTAGTTATCTTTATTTGATTTATTTCCATAGTATAATGCCATCAAGTCTCATCCATATTGTCATAAATGTCAGAATTTCCTTATTTATTATGGCTGAATAATACTCCTTATTTTTATAAAAATGTTTTATTTACTCATTCATCTGTCTGTAGTCACTTCAGTTGCTTCCATGTTAAAGCTATTGAAAATAATGCTGCAGTGAACATGAAGGTACAAATATCTTTTCCAGGTAGTGATTTCATTTCTTTCAGATGTACACTTAGAAGTGAAATTGTTGGATCCTTTAACAGTTCTATTTTTTAATTTTTTGAGGAAGATCCATATGGTTTTCCATAGTGACTGCACCAGTTTACATTTCTAATAACAGTGAACAAAGGTTCTCTTTTCTCCACATCCTTGCCAGCACTTGTTATCTCTTCTCTTTTTGATAATAGTCATTGTAATGAGTGTGAAGTAATGACTCATCATGGTTTAGACTTTCATTTCCTTTTCATTGATTATTGATGTTGAACACCTTTTCATGTACCTCTTGGCCGTTTTGAGTATCTTCGGATAAATGTATATTCAGATCCTTTGCCCATTATCTTATACCACTCACAAAAATTAATTCAAAATGGACTAAAAACACAAGACCTGAAACCGTAAAACTCCTATGGATAAAACAAACAAACAAACAAACAAAAAAACAAAGGAAAAGATCCCTGACATTGGCTTTGGCACTATATTGCTAAGATATATTTGGGGGTATATCAAAGCACAAGCAAAAAATGCAAAAATAAACAAGTGGAGCTACATTAAACTAAAAAGCTGCACAGTAAAAGAAAAAATCAGAAAATTAAAAGGCAACCTATGGAATGGGAGAAAATATTTATGAACCATGTATCAGATAAGGGATTATTTTTATCATTCAAAATATATAGGGAACTCAAGTCAAAAGCAAAAAAACCCTGATTTTGATTCATTTTTGACACAATGTTCTCAATATTATTATATTTTTATTTGTAATAATAACTTTTTGAGGTATTATCTTTCCTGTCAATGTGATACCCTGCCCAAGGGAACTAAAATATTTTCCTTCCGTCAAAGAAAAAAAAAAAATCAAATGGCAAATACGATTGACATTTGTAGAAATGAAAGTGACAGGAAAATCATGGGTAATTATCCAGGCTGGCTTGGCAGGGAGAAATTATTAAAATGCTAAAAAGATTAACAATAGATGTGTGGATTGTCTGGGTACTCTCTATCAGGCAGAGCTACTAATGTGCTTTGGCTGAACTGTCAGGATTAACTTATTTGGCTCTTTGACCCTTTGCTAAGAAGATGGATTAAAAAATTGATGCACACTATTCCCTTAATGCAAATATTCTGATGTTACAGTTTTTCCAACACAATATTGATTTACTAGAAGTAACCTGGAGCTAATAATAAGAACTTGACTCAAAGAACATATCAAGCAGGATGTTTTTCATACAAACTAAACAACTACTGGTTTTACTTTCTATATAATCTTTCAACAGCATTTGAGAGCTATATGGGTCCAATTGCATGAATATTAAAATGATCATTTAGAATTTAATTCATTATTTTGATAAATAGTCTTTTATTAACACCCACCTATATATCAGTCACTAGGCTGGTCTCTGTGGGAAATAGATTAAGAATTGTTCTTCACTTTACATATCTCATATTCTGTGAGATTCCTCCCATCTCACTGGGAATGGCTCTGATTAGATCTAAATGATTGATGAATTTTTAATTGTATAAAGGTGAAAACATCCCTTATAAGGATTAGTGGTATGTTGGAATGCTGAAGTCCAGAGTATCCTCAGACTCAAACAATTAACATTCTGTTTTAACCTTTTCCCTGTTTTCTCATTAAAGATTTCTCTTTAAATAGTAAGGATGAGCTATCTTACATGTTACTTCATTAGAATGTGAAAATGTGAAATAAGCTATATTTATTTTTTTGTCCTTGGCACCTAGCACAGACTATAGTGCATTATGTCCTTCTTCAGCAGAAGCCAACTCAGATTACAGTGAGCAAGGATTTGGGTGAGATGAGTACAATTGAAAAAAAGAAAACATAATGTCCCACTTGGCTTGTGGATGATAACTTTTCTATTTTTTTATTTACTGTTTTGCATTTCTCACAGTATCTCCTATGATACTGTGCATATAACACATGCTAAATGACACAGAGCCCCACTTAATAACTGATAAAATAATCTAGAGTGCACAGGATAATGTTGATGATTGATGGCTCTAATTTGTTGGTGAAGAAAAAACCACATTTGTTGTCTATTTTTCTTACTTCTTACTTAAAAGACTTTTACAGGGGCTTTCTTTAGGGAGACACATAGACACATATATAAGGTAGATATTTTTAGAATATATAAGGGATATGGAAAAACAATTAATATATAAGATATGTATGGAACATATGGTAAAGCTATCTTATTTTTTTGAATAAATCTTTCTTATTAAATTGTCTAAGTTATGCAAGACTTATTTTCATCTAATAATTCTCCCAAATTGTATTGAAATTTGCCTTGAGGATAAACTAAAAATTTAATGAGTGCATTTTCTTTTTACCTTGTCAGAAATGACCCTTATTTCTTTTCCAGCCTTATCTTTTGTCTTTATTCCTCACTTTCCATACTAAGCAACATGCAAATATCATAGTTCCCTATTTTTAGTCTTCTTAGCCATTGTTTCTTGGCTAACCCCTTGTCATCTTCTGTATAAGATTTATAATCCATTCGTTTGAGAAACCTTCCTTGATATCTTAGTATTCAAGAGGTGCCCCTGTTACGTGTCCCTTTGCATCTAGTACCTTCCATTTCCATAACATTGACCATTTTGTCCATTTCTTTTGTCACCTATAAAGGTGCTTTCTCTTTGAAGGTAGGGGCTATGTCTTTTGTTGTATATTCACAGTTGGAAAATAGGGTTATTCCAATCCAGAATTAGTTGAAAAATAAATAAATGAACAACAACAACAAAAAGCCTACCACATTTTAATGAGGGAAGAGAAATGCAACCAAAATAATTAAAAGCCTTGTGAACACAACAGAAATTGACCAGATTATTGACAATTTCTCCATTTATTCTTTAAGTCTCTAGTGTAGCATCATATTCTTTCTATTTCTTGGCAGCAATTCTCACATGTTAATTTATTTAAATCCTAAACCATAATGTTTTATTACATAAAGCCACTTTGAGTTGTAGCCCTTTGCTTATTTATGGAAGTACTATATATATTTTTTTTCTTTTGGGAAAAGAATAATTTTCTCAGCCACAAAAAAAAAAAAAATGATACTATCTTCCATGGAGGATTAGGCTCATCACTCTTGTTTTAAAAAGTTTTCACTTACGGTTATAGCACAAGATGTTAAAATCGCTTCATTGTCTAACCATCTGGAACAAAAGCAGCTTTTGTTGACCTCAGTTTTCTGGAGCTTTGTCTCTTTGGGGGAAAAATTTATTTTATTTCATAAGTCATGTTTGCAAATCAATCCACTGAATAACTGAAAACTGAGTTATAGTTGCTTATGTTCTTATTACACTTAAAAATAGGAAATTACATAAATGGATGATTATAAATTTGTTTGAATGTAAAATCTTTATGCTATTATTTTCACATGTTTATGGTATCTAGGATAGTGTAAATTTGAAATGATGCAATATAACAAGAGATTGTCTTTTAGAGAAGTTTATCAAAACTATTCTGCCTGCTACTAGCCATTTTTAGAGAGGTGATACCCTTCAGGTGCTTCGCAAACTCAATTAAAACAACAGACTGATGATGCCTGGTTCAGAGCTATCTGTACTGAGTTGAGTTGTGCGTACCTCCACCCCCTAAAATTCACGTCCACCTGGAACCTCAGAATGTGACCTCAGTTAGAAATAGGGTCTTTGCAGATGGAATCAAGTTAAGATGTGGTCATCCTGGATTAGGGTGGTCCCTGATCCAATGACTAATGTTTTTATCAGAAGAGGGGAATTTGAATGCAAAGATACATGCGCAGATGGAGAAGGACATGTGAAGATGGAGGCCGAGTTTGGAGAGATGCAGATTCAAGCCGAGGAACACCAAAGATTAAAAGGCAAAAGGTAGGGAAAAGGCAATGGAAGATCTTACCCTAGAGCCTTCAGAAAGAACACGACCCTGATGACATCCTGATTTCAGATGTGTAGCCTCCAGAATTGTGAGAGAATAAATTTCTGTTATCTTAAGCCAGACAGTTTTATTTAAAATGACCTGACTTTGTATCAAACACTACTGCACTATCCTGGAATAATAGATGAAGAGTAGAAGTGCTTTGTGAAGGTGCCTCAGGCAAGTAGAAGACAGACTGGAGTGGAGTTAAGTTAGGGCTTCCTGAGGACTGGTGTACGAGATTCTCATTGAGAAGGGTAAAGGAAGAGTGCTCAAGCTCAGTGGCAAGTGAAATCAATTTAAGGAATAGTAATTTCTGGTATTGTGTAGCAATCAGTTTATCTCTACTACTGTAGCATAAGAAGAGCTAGATTATAGAATTTGGGGGCAAGGAGAAACAATAGGTGTTATGACAGGATTTTAATTATATGGAAGAGGATATTGGCTTGTCCTTGTGAGACAGACCTGAAGAGTTGATTAT
This sequence comes from Neogale vison, assembly GCF_020171115.1. NCBI lineage: Eukaryota > Metazoa > Chordata > Mammalia > Carnivora > Mustelidae > Neogale > Neogale vison. The sequence continues at coordinate 195,677,852 of NC_058091.1, read as the reverse complement.
GAAGCAGTAGCACCAATATTCTCCAGTATTCATTCCAGATAAAGTTTGCATAACAAATGGAGATTAAATTCAACATCACTAGTAATCAGGGAAATACAAATCAAAACCACAATGAGATACCACCTTACACAAGTTAGAATGGCAAGAATTAGCAAGACAGAAAACAATACATGTTGGCAAGAATGTGGAGAAAGGGAAACCCTCTTATACTGTTGCTGGGAATGCAAGCTTGTACAGCCACTCTTGAAAACAGTATGGAGTTTCCTCAAGATGTTAAAAACAGAGCTACCCTATGACCCAGCAATTGCACTACTAGGTATTTACCTCAAAGATACAAATGTAGTGAAAAGAAGGGGCACCTGCATCCCAATGTTCACAGTAGCAATGTCCGTGATAGCCAAACTGTGGAAAGAACCAAGATGCCCTTCAACAGATGAATGGATAAAGAAGATATAGTTCATATATAAAATGAAATATTACTCAGCCATCAGAAATGATGAATAGCCACCATTTGCATCAACATAGATGGAACTGGAGGGGATTATGCTGAGTGAAATAAGTCAAGGAGAGAAAGACAATTATCATATGGTTTCACTCATATGAGGAACATAAGGAAATAATGCAGAGGACCATAGGGGAAGGGAGGAAAAACCAAATGGGGAGAAATCAGAGAGGGGGACCATCATGAGAGACTCTGGACTCCAGGAACAAAACTGAGGGTTACAGAAGGTGGGCGGGTGAGGAGATGTGGCAAGTGGGTGATGGGTATTAAGGAGGCACGTGTTGTGATGAGCACTGTTACACATAACTAATGAGTCATTGAACACTACATCAAAAACTGATGATGTACTATATGTTGGCTAACTGAACATAATAACAACAAAAAAGATCTTTTGTAAAGGAATAAAAAGAAATTGATGTCAGGACTTGGTATAATAAAAATTCTATGAGTATAATTTAGAATCAGTAGTTTGTAATGTCAAATTCTGTTTATGAGGTTTTAGTTAGTTCCTTCATGCTTCCTACTCAATTGCATTTAAAAACAAAACAAAACAAAAACAACATTCAACCTTGCCTCAGATGAAGCAAGAGAACTTATTTTACTCATCTTGGAAAGGCTCTTTTAACTTCTATTTCACCTAGTGATGAGATAAAAGAGTGAAGATATCTCTTTCAGTTCAAGAGACTAAAAAGGTGGCAGAATTGCAGTAGACACCAAGGGGGTACAAGAGGGTCAGACTTGACATGAGCTTGAGTATGTATCAACTGAAGCCTGAGATTTTGCCTCACAATTCCAAATAGCCAGCTGACAGTTGTTGACAGCAACACCTGATGTTGGCCAGGGTCTCTTTGCTACCTGCCGTAGTCCAAGCCAGGATGTAAGAGATGACAGTATGCACATTCACCGTGAAATTTTTTCTCTGCCTCATCTTGACAACTCAGTCTGATTATTTATAATCATTAGAGTTTTGCCATTTTTCCCTCTGGTTTTGAAATGTCCAGATTATTTTAGCCTTTACTGAACATCCCTTAATCTCAATCAAATTCTAAGAACTACTTCAACAAACTTTCTCCAACATAGACTCCTTTGAAAGTCTGAAGGTGTACTTAAACTTCCAATGGAAAAATGTTAGCTGCTTTAATCATTCATTACCAGGGCCAGAACACACCCAAAAGAAACCTTAAAAATGAGCTTTAGAGTAAAAACTTGAAAGGAGAAAATACCCCGATGAAAAATTGGTTCCCATTAGGATGTGTCTAATATTACAGAAAGAACTATCATGGGTTTGAACTGATTTGATATGAAACTGGCAATACATAACCTTAAAATCAATGGATACTAGATTTTTCAGAGAATTTAACATTTATATAATCTAATCTCATTTATAGTTGAGGAAATTTAAAAGAGAGAAATTAAGGGACACATATATTTAACATTCTCTGCTATCTAAACGACATGGCACCTCTTTGAATTTACTTATATGTCACATGTGTCCTTGGACTATAATCTCTGAAAGTCAGAGTCCTGAAGTTTGGATGTTTCTACTCTTTTCTCTCTAGGAATGCCAAGTACATACTCTTAAATCATGAGTATTTTTTTCTAAATATACCATGATCTTCTAACCTTAGAGAAAGAAGAAGTTCTAGGAAAAATCAACAGTGATCTCTCAGATGCCAGAAGTTGCTCTGAAAAAATCAGGCTATTCAATGATTTAAAAAAAATAAAAAGGAAAGCAAAGAAAAGAAAAAAAAAAGATATGTTTTGTACTATATGAAAAGGAGTTACTGGTATAAGGATTGGGTCAAAAAACCCAAGAAAGGCGTTCTTGTTGTTACTTTAAAAGTTTTCTTGCATTATTTAAATTTTGAGAGCTAGATTTTGAGAGCTAAATTCTGTATATTGATGTGCTAGTTTAGTAATACAAATTGTATTCTGTCAAATATTGATTTATTTTTCAAAATTTAGATCTCCAAAGGTGGACTAATATTGTGTGAAAGCAACGGGGTAAATCCAAATTTTCTGTAATCAGTCGTGGTGTTCTATATCTGCATGTCCTCTTCTTCCGAGTTCTTTTCTGTTTGATACTTACACTGGAAAATTCTCATTGTTGCAGTTAGACCAGATGGTATTTTTCTAAGTGTTCTTTTGACCTTTCCAATTTTATCTCATAGCCCAATATCAGACTCATTGCCACATAGTAGCAGCAACTTGGAGAATTAGTGACATTCAGGAAGGAAGACATAATAATGCATTTGATACTTTTTTCCCAAGGATCTCTGAAGACATTGTAGGGATTCTACTTGATTCTTGTTTTGTAAAAACAAATCATGCAATATTGACTAAAATTTCCCCTTTTTTGTTTTTAATGATTCCTGTAGAGTTTTCTCCTTGAAACCAGCATTTGATGACTTCAGGTGAAATCTAGCTGCCTCTGTGTCCCTGTTCAAATTTATAGAGAAAGTCTTTTAGGTTTGGAGGCAGAGGCTGCCTTAGTCATCCTTATATAATCAGATGATTCCTGATAAACTTGTCTCATGAAAAATGTGGACTTATGTACCCAAAATTCATGAAGGAAAGAATTAATGGCAGCCTTTAATTTATTCATCATTTATAGCTTTAGAGGCTGTTGCATGGAATCAAATATACCTGTTTTCCAAACTGCATTTTGGATCATAAAAACACTGAAAAAACACTGTCGGAATGCATTAGATACAATAATGTGGTTGAGATGTGACATAAGACTGGGAGAAAGTTGATCCTGGTGTTTGTCCTGGACAAATCACTGATAACTGTACAGGGTTAACCTCTCTGAGGCATGCTTTCTTCTTTCTGAAACTGATAGTTCTAGAACAGATGATTTTCAAGTTATAGCCCAATGTTTAACATCAATAATTAATGATAAATTAAAAGAGCTTATGCATGCTGGTGAAATTCCAAAAAGAGCAGTCACTATAGCACCTACCTTGGTGAGACGTGAAAGCTTTCATGTCTAACTTGAATCTTAAAAAGATTAAGAGTGTGATCATTAATATAGCAACTTGGCGTCTTGCTATTCAGTCTGGAATTTTTAACGCTTTATCAAATTTCTTTTTTGGAATAACTCAAAGTTCTGGTTTCAAGAACATTTAAACTATTTTTTAATTCATTCTGATTGACAACTGTTTACCTTTTGTTGGCCTGGAAAGCAGGAATTAATGATCATTTAAATGATATCTGTGTATTGGTATTTTCAGTTGAAGAAATCTATTTACTGAAGGGTCTTGTTTCTGTCCTTCAAACAGAATACAATCAAATGCAGATTTTTGTATATGTTCATTAGCTTTTTTTTTTAACTTTCTTTTTTACAATAAAATACCAAAAGCCGCATATTTTTTTGAGAAAATAAAGGAAAAGCATGCAACATGGATGACAGCTACTATGTTCAACAACTCCCCCTCCACATACCCATTCACTTCAGCGTCAATGAACCCAGGAGGTGAGACAATTACTGCTGAAAATGTAATGCCCCTTACCCTTGACACTTTGCCAATAAATTCTTTACCTCCCCCACTGCAAACAAATTCTTAACCTTCCACACGTCAGCATTGCTTTTGTCAGAGTCTAGGGATTCTAACATCAACAGTAGTACAGGCTTATCATCAATGGCTTAAAAAAACAAAACAAAACACAAAAACTTACTCATTCTTCATAGTAAAACTTGGAAATGAGCAGCAGACTCATTGACTGCTATTCGACTGGGCTATAGTTTCTGGATTTCTCTTTTTTTAAGTTTGCAAAAGTGTATCTTTTTCTTCTTTCTTATCCAACTTCAGTCAGTTTATCAAATTGCCAAACAATTTTTGGAATGGGGTTTTTTTTTTTTTTAAAGAATTACTTTATGATTTTCTTTTGATTTCAGATAGTTTTACTCTATTTCTTGCATATAGAAGAAATACAAATTCTCTAGATTCCCCTAGTTCTGTCATTTGGAGAACATGAATTAAATACCTATCATATTTAATAGTCTGAGTAGCAATTTGATACAATATCAATATCTTTAAAGGTAGAAGGTTTTGAAGAATTTTGAGTATGTACTTTATTTTGGGCTGATTTTATTTTATTTTATTTATTTATTTTTATTTCTTTTCAGCGTAACAGTATTCATTGTTTTTGCACCACACCCAGTGCTCCATGCCAGGTGGTGGGTATTAAGGAGGGCACATATTGCTTGGCCTGATTTTTTAAAAAAATAAGTGTATTCCATTTATTTCTCTGAAAACCTTCTGAGAAAGGTTTAATATCATTTTTCTTTATGCAGGAGGCTGAAAGGCTAATACAGCTTAAAAAACTTGTTCATGGTCACATTACTTCTAAAAAATGAAGGAATCAGGTTTCAAATGTGAATATGTCTCCAAAGTCCATGCTTTCAATAACTCCGTGCTACATTCTTCTAAGACTGTGGGCCAGTGGGAGAAGTAAACATGCAGATTCCAACAATGGCAAGAAATATAGTAGTGACTTAAAGTCCACTTGGTAGGTAGAGACTAACCATTTTAAAAGTCTCTTTCATAAAACATAAGAATTCTAAGGAGATAATTCAAAGGGCCCACAAATGTTTGAATTAAATTTCATGAAGTCTGAGGTTGATATGTGACCCATCTGTCACCAAATAATCTCTAATTCCAACTCTTTCTGATCATTGGAACAGTCTCATTCTTTTCATTGGATTTCTAATTGAGATAGGTTTAAATTTAGGCATATCATAACTCCTTTTTCATTCTTTTATTTTCATTCTTTGTCATTAAAATTATTAAAGAAAATAAGACTACTGTGATACAGTAATTTTGACTTTGCCTATATTTTCTGGTATTTCTTAACATGAGTATTACTTTTAGTTGTAATCAGGGTGTACCTATAATTTAGGATACTGTTTTTTGCACATAATATCACATCATATATTTGTATAAAAATTTAAACTGAAATGATTGGATTGTGTTTCTAAGAGAGAATAATAAATGAGATACTCCCATAGAACACATTTTTTTATGTCCTATGAAAAGAGAAATTTAGTTCTTTTGGTGGACTTCTTTGTGTTTTTTTAAGATACAGAAAACTATACAGAATAATAGAAAAGCAGTCTATAATCCTTTCTGTCAGATACTCTTTAGTGATTTTAAAATGAAAGTATCAAACATTTCTTATTTTTTTTTTACATTTCTGACTAAAATTCACTTAAGAAAGCTGTAAAATCGTGAAAAAAATCCCCCTCTCCTTCTTAGTGGTTGTGTACAAGAGTAGCCATGATCAATTTTTGCTTATTCTTCCAGATAAAAATAGGCACCATTATGTATGCATGTGTTCTTTTATTTACACAAAAAGGGAGGATGCAAACATTCTGTCCTATTCATAGACTATCTCATTTAATAATACTTCTTAGAATTCTTTCCATATATTATGAATAGTTCTATTACATTTTTGAAAGCATCATTCCAGGAGCACCTGGGTGGCTCCGTGGGTTAAGCCTCTGCCTTCGGCTCAGGTCATGATCCTAGGATGGAGCCCCACATTGGGCTCTCTGCTCAGCGGGGAGCCTTCTTCCCCCTCTCTCTCTGCCTGCCTCTCTGTCTCCTTGTGATCGGTCTCTCTGTCAAATAAATAAATAAAATTTAAAAAAAAAGAAAGCATCATTCTGCATAATATTCCATTATATAAAAGTTTCTTATGTAAACAATCTCCTATTAATGAAAGATTTTCCCATTTATTTGCTCTATAGGAGATTTAGGTTGTGCAGTAAAAAAGCTATAGTCCTTGTTCTTACACATATATCTTATTACTGTTTTTCCATCAGATCTACATGGTAAGATTTTCTAAGTTTAGGTGCTAGAGCAAAAAGGTGTTGGCATTTAAAATTTGGATGAATGTTACTAAATTGTTGTGTATATATGTTGTACCAGTTTTGTCCCCCAAAATGAAAAACAACAGCTAACTGTCCACAATGTTCTGTGCCAGGCACTTACTATTGACAATATTTAATATGTATTAACTCATTTAGTCCTCACATTGATTCTAGAGTTAGATACTATATCACCCACCCACATTGTGTAGATATGGAACTGAGGCATGATGAAGTAGCTAAATCATTTAGCTAACTAAGGGCATTTGACTAGTAAATAAGGGGGCTAGAGTATGAACTCGGGAAGTCTGGCCCCAAGGTCTCTGCTTTTAACCACCCTACATATTCCTTAATGGGGCAGAAAAGAGTATATATTATCAACTTTTAAATTTTGACTAATAGAGCAAGTAAAAACAAGTTATTTCGAGTTATATTTTTTATAAGTGAACTTAACTATATACTTATATTTTATTTGCCACATTTACTTCTTTTCTTATAAATTTACTTTTTCATATCTTTTCATGGTTGCATATTGCATTTTTCAAGTTGCTTGGTAATTTTTACAAACTCTTTTTTTTTTTAAAGATTTTATTTATTTACTTGACAGGCAGAGATTACAAGTAGGCAGAGAGGCAGGCAGAGAGAGAGAGGAGGAAGCAAGCTCCCTATTGAGCAGAGAGCCCAATGTGGGGCTTGATCCCAGGACCCTGGGATCATGACCTGAGCCGAAGGCAGAGGCTTTAACCCACTGAGCCACCCAGGCGCCCACAAACTCTTAATTTAAGAAAACGAACACTTTGTCATGTGTTGCGATAAATTTTCCAAAGAGAAGTTTTATATCTTTATACATTCAAATTTATTGAGTTTTAGCTCTTAGATTTTATGTTCTTAAACTTTTTATTTTAAGTACTTCTGTTTTAAGAATATGATAATTCAGCGGGAAAAAGGATTTCTGGCTTTTATAATTAAAAAGAAAGGTTGTATTTAAGATCGTCCTTGATGGCTGTTAATATTTTTGTAGATTGAGAATAGCTGAGAAGAAGGCAAGTATTTGGGCAAGGCCAATTATAGATGCAGAAGTGGCAGAGCAATCATCTCAGGATAACTCTCTGGAAGGGTCAGAAGAAATGGATTTTTGATTGAGTAAATACACCTCTACTCTCTGTGTAGCATCACTGGGCATACCTCTCTGAGGCCCTGCTATTGCCTAATTTTTTTTTTTTAATGTAATTTGTCTAGAAACATAGAAACTCAGAGACTGGGAGATGTAAAGTAATACTATGCAGAGATTAGTCTGAGATGGTTAAGAAAATCCCTACATTCTTTGTAAACCAAAAGACACCTGATTCTTTTGGCGAAATGCCTGCAGTTTTTTTTTTACTTAAGTCAGCTTTGTCCCAAACAAGTGCCAAAACAGAGGGGATCATCTGACATAAAATTAAGAGGACTTCTGTAAAAGTGACTTCTACAATGTCTATACTTGTTTATTTATGAAGACACAACACCATTTGAGATTTAGTCCTACTCTGACATTTGTTGATTTTAGTATCTGTAACTGGTTTCTAGCAAGCTGCTTTCTATTCTGTGTCTGAAAAATAAATAAATAGAAGGTTTGAAGGCTATGTTTGTTTGATGAGTTTGTATGGGCCCAACTATTAGAACACTGAGTTTGAATTTGGATAAGGGGAAAATTGGCCTCATCTGTCCAGGCTCCCCTATTGTGTTTTACCAATTGCAATTTATGGGGAAAAATCAGAAGGAGAAAATGCTTGGCACTAAGGAAGCAGCTGACAATAGGAAAATGAGCTGAGTGAAATTCTAAGAGTGCCTTGGATTTCTAGCCTTTATTTATAAATTCTCTGTCCTGTTTCCTCTCCTCTAATTATAGAAAATAATAATCAAAAACGATTTTTTCCCTAAGGGATGGAGGCAGTGGCTCATTGTTATTAAAATTATACTTTTCCCATTTTAAACTTTCTCTGAGAATTGATGCAGGTTTGAGTTAGTCCTGTTTCACTAGAGAATTTATACAAAATATTCATATAAAGCTCTGGCAGAAAAAATAAAAGCATCAAATGAGAGTACAACCACATAGCCTCACTGAAAACAGATGAAAAAAAGATTCTGTTGCATCCATGAAAAATACATATTTAATTGGAAAAAAAAAACCCACAAACAGATGTATATAAATCCAAGCTGCCCTCTATCCCAATTTAAACTGAGTGGCCTTACTGAGGTGTTGACTCTGGCCCTGGGGAGTTCCTACTTGGAGTTCAGAGTCAGTTACAAATGTGTTTTCAGTCAAATATAATTACTGAAGAATGCAAACATAATGTTTGCCATCCAAGACCCCTGCAACACGATACCCCAGATTAGCTTGCACTGAAGGCCTTTTGAGTGAAGATCAGTCTGAAAAGATTTTGCGGGAAAGACAGTATAGCTAACCAGATAGAGGAATCTGACTCCAGATCTAGCTGGATGCCCCTCCTCTTCACAAGTACCAGCCACAGCTATTACATGTTTGCCTCATTAAAGTGACAGAGGTGAGCCAAGATAAAGAAAAGGATATCTTCTCCATCTTTACTGTAATATCAATGTGAGGTTTAATATTTGGGGACAGAGGATTAGGCTCATTTTCCAAGAATGGATTTATATAATAATCAACTTAATCTGTGTTTAATAAGGTTTTTGTTCTTTTGTGTTCACTGTAATGTGGAAGTAATTTCAGTATGTCTGCACAGAGGTCCCCACTGGCTCCCATCATAGTAAGGTACACAACGACAGAGCTCCAGGCAGTGTCACACAGAGGAGCACATCATTTCTGGTTGCATGTGGCTGACTGCCTCAACAGATTGGGTTTAAACGGTTAGAGCATTTCTTCCCTATCCTATAATGCCTGATACAGCTGGGTTTTATTATATTAATAATGTACTAATCTCCATAAAATCAGAATCTTTTCAGAAATACTGTGTGGTTTGTTTCCTACCTCATAACACTTATACAGTATGCACAAAATTAATTTCCATATTATTAGAGCGATAAGCATGCTTGCCTTTGAAATCTGTACATGCACATAAAAATGTACACATGTGTTACACATATATATCAATAAGATGCTGTTATGCAAAGGTGAATATGTTGGTAGATCCTGATGCTGAATTTGTTGGAATTTTAAAATATGAAAGTTACTGGAAAGATCCTCATTAATAATTTAGGAATCCCATTAACAATCATACTGCAGAGTGAGTGATCTGCTTTGGATATCAGGAGATCTGAGACCTTGCCCAAATCAAATATTGGTTCTTGGACATCGCATAAGTCATTGAAGTCTCTGAGCCTTTATTTTTACTGTGAAAAATAAGGAAGTTGAGTTAGCTAATATCTAAGTTGCTCTCCACGGTCAAAGGGCTGTGTTCATGACCAAAAGGAACCACTGATGAACTTCCCTTTGTAGAAGTTTCCAAGTTGAAAGAAGAATTGGATTGCTTCTAGAAGAATAGTGTGCTACTGGAAGAAAGTTATATTTAATATCGTAAGACTCAAGAGTGAAACTGGGTAAAATAAAAATTCACACTTATTCAGAGTTCATAATTTGTCAACATTTGTTGGACTTTGCAAAGATTTTGTTTTTCCATCCCAAACTTTCTATTCTTGAGGATACATGACATAAAATCCATATTTCTGAATATTTCTCCATCAAGTCTCAGTAACTTACTTAAAACTGCTCCAGTTATATACTTCTGCATAACAAATTACCCCAAAATTTAGCACCCTAAAAACAACAATCATTGTATTTTACTCCCAAGTCTGAGTGTCAGAAACACGAGAGTGGTTCATCTCTGCCTCAAAGTTGGAGGGGCTTCACTTGGGATAGCTAAAACAGCTGTGCACTAGCTGGGATTGCTTACTTGGAGTCCTGTGAGTATGGCTTTAGTTCTTGTAGTTGGCTGTGGTCTCTCACTTCCTTGGCTTAGATGATGCCTGTGCTGGTTAGAAGGGCCAAAGAGGCTTTTCTCACATGATTTGTAACTTCATGGTTTTCCATGTGAGTCACTGGCTCACTCTGTGTAGCTAGGGCAGCTGCTGACAGCATGGTAGTCTCTTGGGTAACCCACATGGTGATTGCCTACCAAGAGGGAGATAGCAGAAGCCACCAATTCTGATAAAGATTATGCTGGAACTGTCATAAGGTCACTTTTATTATACTCTACATGTACAACGAACTTCAGGGAATAGAGAAAATATCTCCACCTCTGGGTGGTAGGGGGAGTCAAGAATTTGCAGCCATTTTTAATCTGCCACAGTAACCATTCCTGATTATTTCCCTAGAGGTAGAAGATTTGTTTGGATTTTGTCAGCTATGTGGATTATCTGTTCCTTTTTCATTATCAGCAAGTTTAAATTTCCAGATTTTTCTAAAAGGGGTATTAAACCAGAATGAAGGTACAACTAATACTCAGAAGGCCACTCACAGGTCTTACTTTTTTACAAAATTGCCTGCAACAGCTCAGTGTAGGCATCAAAATGAATAGGGCTTTCATCATCAGAAACTAGTACCTTGACCTCTAATCTGAGGCCATCTCAATGGAAAAAATGTAAAGCCTTACTGTCAATGGATAAAGAAGTAATCTTGTAAAAACCCAGAGTATTAGTTTGCAGGGAATGTGATAGAAAGGTACTACAAACTGGATGGCTTAAACATCAGAAATTTATTTTCTCATAATTCTGGAAGCTAAAAATCTGAAATCAAGATGTCGGTAGGATTGGTTTCTTCTGAGGGACACGAAGGAAGAATTTATTGCAGAACTCTCTCTTTGGCTTGTAGATAGATTTCCTCTTTCTGTTTTATCACATTATTTTCCTTACATGTCTGTGTCAAACTTTCCTCTTTGTACAAGGATATGTCAGTCATATTGGATTAGGGCCCACCCTAATGACCTCTTTTAATTTGATTATCTCTTTAACTTGGTTAGCTCTAAATACAGTCAATTCTGTACTGGTCCTTGTGGGCTAGGATTTCAATGTCTGAAATTTTAGGGGAACAGACAGAATTCCAATGGACTATACCCAGACACACTATATTATTTCTTCCAAACCCCCATGTCTGTGCCTAGCACTTCAACCACAAACTGGCTGTATATTATGAGAGAGGGAGACAGAGAAAGGCAGACAGAGAGAGACACACATACAAAAAGAGAGAGAGAGAGAGAGAATATTTAAATCATACGCCCTAGAACAGATCTCACCAAACTGGAGCATATCTTAACCAATCACTTTACCAGAACCTTTTGTTTCCAAAGCAGTGCTTTATGTTTATGTTTTTGTTATGAAGGTTGAAAGGAAATTACCTTTTGTTTCTTTTCAGTCTGTCCTACATAATTAAAATCAGTATGATATGTTGTACTGTCTTACCTACATGAGCCACTTACAGTACATTGCCAGAGGGTTTTTTTTTTTTTCATTTTCTGGGTTTATTTGCCAGTGAATCATTTGTTTTCATAGTACAAAGTGGCTCAGCTGTGCTTCATTGCACACTGAAAGTATTGCTTGACAAGTGGTTGTCCAAAACTCACCAAGCCGTGCTTGTGCAGGATCACAGAGGAGGCTCATGGCACAGACAAGCTGACTTAACGGGGAGTAAGCTTGCCTCGCTTTCTCACTGTCCAGATTCTCATAGTTCTTGACACGGGGAAAAATCAGAATGATACAGAGAATTAGAGGATAATGGAAATGTAATGATGTTGAGCATCTTAATTAAAGACTTTGGCAGGATACAATCATACATTTGTGTTGAATATTGGAATATGAGAATAATATTTGAAAGAGAAAGGTGCTTTAGTGAGTCTTCAGCAAAATCTGTTGTTGTAAAGAATGTAAAATAAATTGGAAAAAGTTTTGTAAAATAACTTTTTCAATGTTTATCAGTTACTTTTGAAGTGTATATTTCAATTCCAATTAGTTAGCATACAGTGTTATATTAGTTTCAGGAGTACAATTTAGTGATCCAGCACTTCTGTACATCACCCAGTACTCATCACCACAAGTTTCCTCCTAATCCCCATCACCTGTTTCACCCATTCCTCCACCCTCCTTCCCTCTGGTAACCATCAGTTTGTTCTCTGTAGTTAAGGGTCTGTTTCTCTTCTCTCTTTCTGTCTTATTTTTTCCCTTTGTTTTATTTCTTAAATTCCACATGTGAATGAAATTATATGGGATTTTTGTCTTTCTCTGAATATTTTGCTTAGCACTGTACTCTCTAGCTCCATCCATGTTGTTGCAAATGACAAGATTTCATTCTTTTTAATGGCTGAATAATATTCGTGTGTGTGTGTGTGTGTGTGTGTAATACACTGCTGTATCAACTTATCAATTGATGGATACTTGGGCAGCTTCCAAATCTTGGCTATTATAAGTGATATTGCTTAAACATAGAGGTACCCATGTCCTTTTGAATTTGGATTTTTGTATTCTTTGGACAAGTACCTGGTAGCGGGATTACTGGATCATAAGATAGTTCTATTTTTAATGTTTTGAGCAAACTCCATACTGTTTTCCACAGTTTCTGTACCAGTTTACATTGCTACCAAGAGTGCAAGAAGGTTCCTTTCTCTCCACAACCTTACCGCGACTCCTGTTGTTTCTCCCATTGTTGATTTTAGCCATTCTGACAGGTGTGAGTTGATAGCTTTTTGTGGTTTTGATTTGCATTTCCCTGATGATAAGTGATGATGAACATCTTTGTATGTGTCTTTTGGCCATCTGTATGTTTTCTTTGGAAAAATGTTTGTGTGTTCCACCCATTTTTTAAATTAGATTATTCATTTTGGGGGGTATTAAGTTTTATAAATTCTTTATATATTTTTGGATACTAACACTTTATCAAATAAGTCATTTGCAAATATCTTTTTATCAGTTTCTTAATGATAATTATATCATATCATATATCATCATATATCATGTCATAATAATAATTATAATAAATTAGAAATTTATTTATTGTAAACACCTATAGCATTAATTACCTATTTAGAAGGAAAAAATTGGATTATTTTTGCTAATCTGAGTTTTCCATTCCAAGATCTATCAATAGATTGTGAATACAGTAGAAACCAAACGTATATGCTTTTTTTTTTTTTTTTTAAGATTTTTTATTTATTTATTTGACAGAGCGAGATCACAAGCAGGCAGAGAGGCAGGCAGAGAGAGAGGAGGATGCAGGCTCCCTGCTCAGCAGAGAGCCCGATGTGGGCCTCAATCCCAGGACCCTGAGATCATGACCTGAGCCGAAGGCAGCGGCTTAACCCACTGAGCCACCCAGGCGTTTAACACATCCGGTGTGGGTGTTGCATTTACTAAAATGACGTCATTGCTCCAACATCAATAGGACATCCATTTAATTCTTTTCCTTTATTGAGAATGACTTTTTCCTCTTCATTCATATTATCTACCTTAGGCCATCTCCAGGAAACAATACATATGCTAAATAGATGCTAGGATGAAGAGTGGAGAATGATGGCTAAAGTGACGATTGCGTATTTATAGGACTCAACCTGAGCTTTGTGGCACTGTTCCAATATTGACCATAGGGCTTGGGCATTTGAACATGGCTCTGGGCTTAACTTTCTGAGTGGTATTATTTTCCAATCCAAGTAATCATTTGCAATCAATATAATTTTAGGATACAAAATCTAAGTATAAGGTAATTTTAGGAGAAATAGAAAATATAGTTTATTGGAAAAAATACTCTAAATTTTATTATTTAATAAACAGCACAACTAAGAAGCCATAATTGTTAAAGAGTCAGGGAGAATTAAATGTATTTTGACAACCAGGTTTTCAACAGAAGGAAACTAAGAATTGAAAACTCCCCATTAGAGTAGGTTGGGTTTACAAAGCTTATAAATAATTTCAGAGCAAGCTAGGGACAGATTGACACCCTGAAAACCTTGCAGAATTAATCTCATAACAGTATTTGTAGACTGCTGTCACTGTCATTCCTTTAGCAAATAGTCACTGAGCTGTGACAAGCATAGTGCTTGGGGCTGTGAATAATGTACTGCTGTAAAAGATAGACTCTGACATCAAGTCCGTGGTTTGTGTCACTTACTCGACAGGCATTTACTGAGCACTACCTATAGGGTAGACACTATGCTAAGTATGCCCTGAGGGCTAAATAGAAGATTATGATACAGTCTTGTCCTGAAGGGTTGACTGTTTCAACAGCCAATTTCTGGGAATTCTGCAACTGGGTTTATATTAACACCTGGAAGACAATAGCTAATTAAATAGAAATTCTCTGCATTATTATTTCTCAGCCAGGTAACCCATGTCTTCTTTCCCACCATCCTTCTATATTATTACTTTGCCCAGTCTTTGTAATGGTGTTCTTTTTGGATCAGATATTTTGATCATATATTTTGATCATATACAACTCTGATCATATACTGGTGTTTCCCATACTGTGCTGAACTATTTTTTTTTAATTTTTAAAAGATTTTATTTATTTATTTGACAGAAAGAGATCACGAGTAGGCAGAGAGGCAGGTTGGGGGGAGGGGAAGCAGGCTCCCTGCCGAGCAAAGAGCCCGATGCAGGACTGGATCCCAGGACCCTGGGATCATGACCTGAGCCGAAGGCAGAGGCTTAACCCACTGAGCCACCCAGATGCCCCTGTGCTGAACTTTTAAACTAAGATTATATTTTGACCAGTTTTCTCAGCTATCATCCATAACTGGTTCCCAATCTGTGCTTGCTTTGACCTCTCATCTGTTATGTACTGGAACTACTGTCTGCTGCCTGAAAACTTGACTTTTTTTTGCCCCCAGAAAATCTCATTTTGGTGTTCCACATAGTTGCAGTACTAGTATAAGAAATATTCATTGTCTGATATTGAGAAATTACTAAAATCTTTACTGAACATATATTATTAATTTTGATGCATTAAAATAAAAATGCTACTGTTTTTAGCATATTAAAGGAAGGGAAACTTGCATATGAAAATACAGAAATTGATTTAATTCTACTAATAACTTTTCCTAGGTTTCTTGAAAAATAAACAGAAAAAGACTGGGAAAAGAGACTTAAATTTGCCATAGTTGAATTCAGTCACCAGAAAATAAATTTGCCATCAGAATTTTTTTTTTTTTGGTCTCTTCAAATTTCCTATCATAACTTAGGCTTGTTGTTTGTTAGCCACTGGAATGCTCCTGCATTCCCAGATACCCTGTTCATTGTTCTAAACATAAGAATTTAATTTGCATTTTAATATCAGTTTCTCTAGCTAGTGTATTTTAAGTACATGTTTTTTCAGATCAACTTTGTCTTGCCTTGTTGTAGCAGTAAAAATTGTTGTACTTATTCTAGTCTTTAATATAGTGGCTTTCTATAATTAAATCTCACAAATTTATGAAAAGAAGTCTTAAAAAAAAACTTGATGGGAAAATCTGATAGCAATGCCAAAATTGTATGGTTGATTTCCAAAGTGCTATGCTCTTCTATATTGTAAGAATTTAAAAATCAAAATTGAGGTAACTTAGAGTTGTGTTTCTGATTGCCTTAAAGGACTGGGTTGGGACATTTTAAGAAAATTGCATAAAGCTATTTTGTCTACTTGGAGAGAACCTGGGTTTTTCAGATTTGTCTTTATGAGAGCTGTAATTTCAACAAAATATGTTTCCCAATGTCTGATTTTAAATAAAATTAATCAAACTAGTTTAAAAAGGAGACAATTGGCAAAGAAATTATTTCTTTGGCCTGTATGATATGGAATTTTCAGTTTAACTGCTTTTCTACCGTACACTCCCTCACTCTACCCATTCTGCTGCCACAGTTTGGGTTAAACTGAGTTTATTATTCATTTTTTTAAATGACAGGTATATAAAATTTTAATTCAGTGTTAATAACAGTAGAGAAAGGACTGATTGCTCATTCATTTGAAAATGAGTTTACCGCACTTAAACTTCAGAGTCATGATCTGGCTTTCTGGATCACCTTGATTTTTACATTGAAGATTTTGTCAAGGGCAGTTTCTAGGTTACTAGAATCATGCCTTCTTGGACAAATGTAACTGTGGAAAACTATTACAAAGCACCCAACCTTGATAGATGGTTCATTTATACCCTGTCTGTTATCACATGAGCATGTATTTCACTTGTACATGAAATTATTTAGTCTCTGAAAAATAAAATTGTAATATACTGTTGTTATGCCTGTAGGGATTCAATTAGTTCAATGATTTTGGAAATAGTAGTGATTTTAAGTAATGGGCTATAGACATTTGAAGCAAGCTTCCATATATCATAACATAGCATCTTGCTGTAACTGATTTGCTAAAGAACCCAAGGCTAATACAGATTTATGCTATCTAGTTGAGTTAGGGACAGTCTAGCCAGGGATTTTTTTTTTTTTGGCAGTACCAATGGAGTGATAAACAAAATAGACAAAATCTGTACCTTCTAATGAGGGAAGATAGAAAAAATAAGTTGATAAGCAGATAGATGGACAGACAGACAGAATGAATAAATGAATGAGTGAATGAATATTTAGTGTGTCAGTGATAAGTGCTAATAGTACAAATATTGTAAGGGTGATCACCAGGGAGTATAGAAGTGACCTTAATATTTCAGATAAAGTGACAAAGGAAGGCCATACTGAAAACGTGATATCCGTTAAATAATGAAAGAGGGTGAGAATCTGAGAAAAATGTTCTTGGCATAGAAAAGAGGAAATTCAAAGACTCTGGGGCAAGAATAAGTCTGTTATGTGCAAAGAACAGTAAGCTGTCAATGTGATGAATTTGTTAATCTCAAAGATGCCAACTCCCCACTTGGAAAGTTAATTACGAGAAAATATCACCAAAACTTCTTTGAAGCATATAAAAAAATGCTTTTGTAAGTAACCAGAACCATCAATGCCAACTATTCACTTATAGACCTACTTTTCTAAAGCATAAGGATGTTTGTATATGATTATTTATGCACAAGCTATTTGGAAAGAGTTTTCTTATGACAGGCAAAATTCTGGAGGAGAATTCAAAGTCAAGACAGTTGAAGTGGATTTTACATAAACTACAGATCTGAGAATTTAACAATCAGAAGATGAAAAAGAAAAAACTCAGAGGTAAATTATAACACATTTTCACTGTTATTAATCTGGTTTTTATAGGCCAGTGATATTTGAAATATTTGACTCTGTAATATTTTCCCTAATCTAGTTGCCCCTTTTGTTTATATCATAATCTTCTATAAGTCAGAGCTGGGAAGTCTGTCTCTATACATATACACACACACACATACACAAACATGCTAAATATATACAAATGTTAGTATTCATGTGTGTATGTGTAACATATGACATATAATAATAATTAGTATGCATGTGTAGCATCCAATATATAATAATAATTAAAATAGCTATTGAGTGCCAGATACCATTCTATATATTTCATATGTACTATATTATTTGTTCATCATTGTCACCCCCTAAGTGATGCATTATTGTTATCCCTATTTTATAGAAGAAGAAACTAAGGCTCAAGGAGGTTATATGTTTTGGCAATGGCTATGTAGCTTATGAATGAGGGGCAGAATTTTGTTCTAAGAGAGTCTATACAAGGGCTCAGTGAGGGAATCAGGATGTATCTGGTAACTGCATCTAAAAAAAAGTGCAGTAGTTTGCTGTTATCAGAATCAAAATTGGGAAGAGAATGGGAAGGAGCATACACACCTAAAAAACACATCTAATCTAACCCAACTGTGCATAGTAATAGAGTTCTTTGGAATAGGTAGAAGATGAAGGTTTTGATTTTACAGATTCTATAGACAGTGAAAGATGATTCTTAGAACCAAGATTTACTAAAGCTGTTATATATCTAGCTGATGAACCAATTATGATATTTAAGGGACTGACAAACTTACAAACATACTTAGTATTCTTAATTCTTCATAATTTATTTTTAGTTGTATACAATATATTATTTGAGGGCAAAATTTTTATTACAAAAAGACATCTGAAAATGAGCTTTTAAGTTTTGATTTTCTTAGTGTTTCTAGAGTAGAAGTAAATTTTGTTGTATTTTCTTCTATTTAAGCGAGCAGAATATAATTATTTACTAAAAAAAACTTTGATGGTATGTTTTACAAGAATATACTGAAACAGAAAACATTTTCAGGTTTTTAGACTAAGTTAGAAATTTACAAAATTATTAATATTCATGTTCTTTGTTTCACAAACAAAACTCTGGGTGCCTGACTATATAAATATTTTTTGTTTTCATTTGTTGTCTCATTCCAAATTTATTTACTGGAAGCAATAATATTTTTCATTAAAAAAGCCATATTCCTACTTAGAGAAAGGTAAAAATTGCATAAAATTGATTGGTATTGAATAGTCCTCTTCAACTGGCTGATGATTAGCTGCATACCCAAAGGGCAGTTATGAATTTTAAGTAATCAAATACTGGTTTTGAAATGAAATAAGAACACAATTATGCAAAGTAATTTTCTCAAAATATAATTGCTAATGCATGGTGCAAAAGAATACGTTGGGCCCAGGGATACTATTTATTATCTTTAGTCAGCTGTCTCAGACTTGGTATTCACTGGGGTATATTGTAATCTCAGGGCCTGCTTCTACGTTATCACACCAATGAGAAAGTTGCATCAGATTCATCGAAGGTGAATGATAAAGTCTAATCCTCATGACTTTTGGGTAATTTAGTGTCTTAGAAGAACTTGGGCTGTTATAAGAAAGATGATTACTTTGTATTGAGTTGGGAGGAACTCATTAATTGTTCATTGCCAGTTGCTTCTGGCTAAATTTATTTTTTATGCTCATACTCTTTTCAGGAATAATTCCAAGCCTATTTTTATAATAAACTAGGAGAAAACCAAGGAAAGCTCCCATGCTTGCAAGTTAACCAGCCATCTAAATTGCTACAAAGGCGAGTGACTCAATGTTAATTAAAACCAGAGTGGGTAATGTAGGAGAAGGGCCAAGTCTTTTGAATAGCAGAGATTAGAAAGACTGCTTATGGGAAAATTGTTCACTGCAGGCCCTTCTTCAAAATAATTTAATTTTAAAGTAAGAATTGGTAATTTATATTTCCACCTTTGAACTGGCTAGCTATACATTTTTAATATATTTGGTCTTCATCCATGGAGAGTTTTAATTTGATAATTAAGTCCCATCTATTTCTAGCCTTTAACCAGAGCTAATAATATTTTGGTTGTTATTGTTTCTTTGAAGTGGAGAAATATTGTTGCTCAAGACAAAAGATAAGTCAAGTTTTGATTCTCCGTGTTCTTCTTTCCCTTCTTAGTTTTCTAACAGTTATACGGAACCCATTTATTATTTTGTTCTGATTGTACAAAACATTTTTGTTACCAACTGATAGTTGTACTCAATATTATTAGAAGAAATCGTATGGGGTATGTATATTTTAGCTTTTTCATATAAGAGTGCACTGTGGAGCTTCTTTTGTGAAACACTTAGAAGATGTGAGAAATGTTTTGTAATAATTAAAGCACAATTATAAACTTATGGTATCATAGAAGAGTTTGAAAAAATATAAATGATAGGGTATCTCTTTATAATTGCTTCACTAAAAATATGTAAATTCCATATTATCTAAGGCTTGCTAGATTTGTTACAGCATTGATATCTCAGATGTACTCACTTTCATTAAAACATTGAAGATAGATTTAAACAGCATTGGTATCAAATAAACACATGAATGTTTCTAGTTGGAGTTTGAATTAGGAATCAAATTGAATGTGTTGGAATTTGATATTATCAAATTTATTATAATGTTACTCAGCACCCTTTCTGCAAATAGATTGTCATCAATCTGTTTATGAAGAAAAACCACTGTTTATAAAAAAAAAAAAATGAGGAGGAGGCAAGATGGTGGAGAAGTAGCAGGCTGAGACTACTTCAGCTAGCAGGAGAACAGCAATTCTAGAAAGAGAAAAACAACCACTTTCTGAAAGGTAGGACTGGTGGAGAAGTGAATCCAAAGGGACGGGAAGATAGACCCCGGGGGGAGAGGCCGGCTCCCGGCAAGCGGCGGAGCAACGGAGCACAAAATTAGGACTTTTAAAAGTCTGTTCCACTGAGGGACATCACTCCAGAGGCTAAACCGGGGCAAAGCCCACGTGGGGTCGGCGTGGCCTCAGGTCCCGCAGGGTCACAGAAGGATCGGGGGTGTCTGAGTGTTGCAGAGCTTGCAGATATTGGAACAGGAAAGCCGGCTACAGAGACAGAGCCAACAGTAAGCTCACAGCTCGGTGTTGCCTTGAACCGGTCGCAGGCTTGGTGAGCTCGGAGCGCGGCCGGAGGTTAGGCAGATGGGAGTTACTAGGAGCTGTTCACTGAGGGCGCACTGGGGAGCGGGGCCCCGGGCTCTAGGCTCCTCCAGACCAGAGACCAGGAGGCCGCCATTTGTATTCCCTCCTCTGGAACTCTACGGAAAGCGCTCAGGGAACAAAAGCTCCTGAAAGCAAAGCCGAGCGGATCACTCAGCCCGGCCCCTGGTAAGGGCGGTGCAATTCCACCTGGGGCAAAGACACTTGAAAATCACTACACCAGGCCCCTCCCCCAGAAGATCAACAAGAAATCCAGGCAAGACCAAGTTCACCTACCAAGGAGTGCAGTTTCAATACCAAGGAGAGCAGAATTCCAGAGGAGGAGAAAACAAACCATGGAACTCATGGCTTTCTCCCTGTGATTTTTTAGTCTTGCAGTTAATTTAATTTTTTTCTTTTTCATTTTTTTTCTCTTCTTCTGCTAAAATTTTTTTTAACTTTTACCCTTTTCTTTTGTAATGTTTTTTAACTAGTTTATCTAATATATATATATTTTCTTTTTTATACTTTTCTTTATTCGTTTTCTTTTTTTAATTCCTTTTTTCCCTTTGTTTTCTTTCTTTATTTTTGAACCTCTTTTTATCCCCAAATCAGAAGAGATCCCAATCTCTTTTTTTAATTCTTTTTTTAACTCTTGATTGAATTTTTATTTCAATCTCTTTTTTTAATTCTCTTTTTTTTCTTTCTTTCTTTTTGAACCTCTTTTTATCCCCAAATCAGAAGAGATCCCAATCAGAAGAGATTGGGAGATCCCAATCAGAAGAGATCCCAATCAGAGGAGATCCCTCAACCAATCATGAGGGGGGAGAAATCCCCCCTCATGATTTGGGATCTCTTCTGATTTGGTTAAAGCATATTTTCCTGGGATTGTTGCCACCCTTTTAGTATTTTACTTTCTCCTTCATATACTCTTAGCTGGACAAAATGACAAGGCGGAAAAATTCACAACAACAAAAAAAAGAACAAGAGGCAGTACCGAAGGCTAGGGACCTAATCAATACAGACATTGGTAATATGTCAGATCTAGAGTTCAAAATGACAATTCTCAAGGTTCTAGCTGGGCTTGAAAAAGGCATGGAAGATATTAGAGAAACCCTCTTGGGAGATATAAAAGCCCTTTCTGGAGAAATAAAAGAACTAAAATCTAACCAAGTTGAAATCAAAAAAGCTATTAATGAGGTTCAATCAAAAATGGAGGCTCTCACTGCTAGGAAAAATGAGGCAGAAGAAAGAATTAGCGATATAGAAGACCAAATGACAGAGAATAAAGAAGCTGAGCAAAAGAGGGACAAACAGCTACTGGACCATGAGGGGAGAATTCGAGAGATAAGTGACACCATAAGACGAAACAACATTAGAATAATTGGGATTCCAGAAGAAGAAGAAAGGGAGAGGGGAGCAGAAGGTATACTGGAGAGAATTATTGGGGAGAATTTCCCCAATATGGCAAAGGGAACGAGCATCAAAATTCAGGAGGTTCAGAGAACGCCCCTCAAAATCAATAAGAATAGGCCCACACCCCGTCACCTAATAGTAAAATTTACAAGCCTTAGTGACAAAGAGAAAATCCTGAAAGCAGCCCAGAAAAAGAAGTCTGTAACATACAATGGTAGAAGTATTAGATTGGCAGCTGACTTATCTACAGAGAACTGGCAGGCCAGAAAGAGTTGGCATGATATTTTCAGAGCACTAAATGAGAAAAACAAGCAGCCAAGAATACTATATCCAGCTAGGCTATCCTTGAAAATAGAAGGAGAGATTAAAAGCTTCCAGGACAAACAAAAACTGAAAGAATTTGCAACCACCAAACCATCTCTACAGGAAATACTGAAAGGGGTCCTCTAAGCAAAGAGAGGGCCTACAAGTGGTAGATCAGAAAGGAACAGAGACAATATACAGTAACAGTCACCTTCCAGGCAATACAATGGCACTAAAATCATATCACTCAATAGTTACCCTGAATGTTAATGGGCTAAATGCCCCAATCAAAAGACACAGGGTATCAGAATGGATAAAAAAACAAAACCCATCTATATGTTGCCTCCAAGAAACTCATTTTAAGCCCGAAGACACCTCCAGATTTAAAGTGAGGGGGTGGAAAAGAAATTACCATGCTAATGGACATCAGAAAAAAGCAGGAGTGGCAATCCTTATATCAGATCAATTAGATTTTAAGCCAAAGACTATAATAAGAGATGAGGAAGGACACTATATCATACTCAAAGTGTCTTTCCAACAAGAAGATCTAACAATTTTAAATAACTATGCCCCCAACATGGGAGCAGCCAACTATATAAACCAATTAATAACAAAATCAAAGAAACACATCAACAATAATACAGTAATAGTAGGGGACTTTAACACTCCCCTCACTGAAATGAACAGATCATCCAATAAAAGACCAACAGGGAAATAAAGGCCTTAAATGATACACTAGATGAGATGGACATCACAGATATATTCAGAACATTTCATCCGAAAGCAACAGAATACACATTCTTCTCTAGTGCACATGGAACATTCTCCAGAATAGATCACATCCTCGGTCCTAAATCAGGACTCAACTGGTATCAAAAGATTGGGATCATTCCCTGCATATTTTCAGACTGCAATGCTCTGAAGCTAGAACTCAACCACAAGAGGAAGTTTGGAAAGAACCCAAATACATGGAGACTAAACAGCATCCTTCTAAAGAATGAATGGGTCAACCGGGAAATTAAAGAAGAACTGAAAAAAATCATGGAAACAAATGATAATGAAAATACAACGGTTCAAAATCTGTGGACACAACAAAGGCAGTCCTGAGAGGAAAATATATAGCGGTACAAGCTTTTCTCAAGAAACAAGAAATATATATATATATATATATATATATATATATATATATATATATATCTCCAAATTAAGATGTGATCACACTGGCTTTGGTGGGCTTTAATTTCAATATGGCTAGTATCTTTAAAATAAGAGGGAAATTTGGACAAAGGTGGGGAGAGCCATATGTAGGTGGAGACAGAGATTAGAGTGATAGTATGCAAGATAAATAATGCCAAAGATTGCTAGCAATCATCAGAAACTAGAAGGGGCAAGGGCAGTTTCTTAGAGCCTTTGGAAGAAGTATGGCCATGTTGATATTTTGATTTCAGACTTCTAGCCTCTTGAACTATGATGAGAGAATACGTTTCTATTTTTTTTTTTTTACTTTTTTATTTCTTTTCAGTGTAACAGAATTCATTGTTTTTGCACCACACCCATTGCTCCATGTAATGCATGCCCTCCATAATACCTACCACCTGGCTCCCCCAACCTCCCACCCCCCACCCCTTCAAAATACTCAGATTGTTTTTCAGAGTCCATAGTCTCTCATGGTTCACCTCCCCTTCCAATTTCCCTCAACTCCCTTCTCCTCTCCATCTCCCCTTGTCCTCCATGTTATTTGTTATGCTCCACAAATAAGTGAAACCATATGATAATTGACTCACTCTGCTTGACTTATTTCACTCAGCATAATCTCTTCCAGTCCCGTCCATGTTGCTACAAAAGTTGGGTATTCATCCTTTCTGATGGAGGCATAATACTCCATAGTGTATATGGACCACATATTCCTTATCCATTCATCCGTTGAAGGGCATCTTGGTTCTTTCCACTGTTTGGCGACCGTGGCCATTGCTGCTATAAACATTGGGGTATAGATGGCCCTTCTTTTCACTACATCTGTATCTTTGGGGTAAATACCCAGGAGTGCAATTGCAGGGTCATAGGGAAGCTCTATTTTTAATTTCTTAAGGAATCTCCACCCTGTTCTCCAAAGTGGCTGCACCAACTTGCACTCCCACCAACAGTGTAAGGGGGTTCCCCTTTCTCCACATCCCCTCCAGCACACGTTGTTTCCTGTCTTGCTAATTCTGGCCATTCTAACTGGTGTAAGGTAGTATCTCAGTGTGGTTTTAATTTGAATCTCCCTGATAGCTAGTGATAATGAACATTTTTTTCACGTGTCTGATAGCCATTTGTATGTCTTCATTGGAGAAGTGTCTGTTCATGTCTTCTGCCCATTTTTTTGACATGATTATCTGTTTTGTGTGTGTTGAGTTTGAGAAGTTCTTTATAGATCTTGGATATCAGCCTTTTGTCTGTACTGTCATTTGCAAATATCTTCTCCCATTCCATGGCTTGCCTCTTTGTTTTGTTGATTGTTTCCTTTCCTGTGCAGAAGCTTTTGATCTTGATGAAGTCCCAAACATTCATTTTCGCTTCTGTTTGCTTTGCCTTTAGAGACATATCTTGAAAGAAACTGCTGTGGCTGATATCAAAGAGGTTACTGCCTATGTTCTCCTCTAGGATTCTGATGGATTCTGAGGTCTTTTATCCATTTTGAGTTTATCTTTGTGTATGGTGTAAGAGAATGGTCAAGTTTCATTCTTCGACATATAGCTGTCCAATTTTCCCAGCACCATTTATTGAAGAGACTGTCTTTTTACCACTGTATATATTTTCCTGCTTTGAGGAAGATTATTTGACTATAGAGTTAAGGATCCATATCTGGGCTCTCTACTCTTCCACTGGTCTATGTGTCTGTCTTTATGCCAGTACCATGTTGTCACAGCTTTGTAGTAAAGCTTGAAATCAGGTAACATGATGCCCCAGTTTTGTGCTTTTTTTTCAATATTTCCTTAGCAATTTGGGATCTCTTCTTATTCCATACAAATTTTAGGGTAATTTGCTCTAATTCTTTAAAAAATACTGGTGGAATTTTTATTGGAATGACATTAAAAGTATAGATTTCTCTAGGCAGTATAGACATTTTAACAATGTTTATTCTTCCAATCCAAGAGCATGAAATGGTCTTCCATCTTTTTGTGTCTTCTTCAATTTCTTTCATGAGTGTTCTGTTCTGTAGTTCCTCGAGTACAGATCCTTTACCTTCAAGAGGAACTTTTTAAGTAAAACCTGACAAGTTGCTGATGGTGCTGGCCTCTGAAAGTTGGCATTTCAGAGATGGAAGGCTGTAACAAGAAGTAGGTTTTCTGAGTTTGAGGAACTGAGAGATTATTGAAGTTGTGTGATCAGTGGGTTTGGGGTTAAGAGTAGAAGGTAAAGTATTGGACATGGCATACAACATAGACCTTGTAGGTTAGATGAATATTATTCCTCTTGCAAAGAAAAAAAGCATTGAAGTGTTTTAACCATGGGGATGACATAATCACTTTCATACTTTTAAAAGACAGTTCATACAGTGAGATCATTTGATAATTGTCTTTATCTGAATGACTTATTTTGCTTAGCATAATACCCTCTTGTTCCATCCGTGTCATTGCAAATGGCAAGTTTTGATTTTTGATGACTGTATAACATTCCATTGTATATATATACCACATTTTCTTTTTTATCCATTCATCTGTTGATGGATATTTAGGCTCCTTCCATAGTTTGGCTATTGTGAACATTGCTGCTATGAACATTTGGGTGCACATGCCCCTTCATATCACTAAATTTGTATCTTTAGGGTAAATACCCCGTAGCACAATTGCTGGGTCATAAGGTAGCTCTAATTTCAACTTTTTGAGGAACTTCCAGAATGGCTACACCAGTTGCATTCCCACCAACAGTGTAAGAGGGTTTCCCTTTTCTCATGATCTCACTGATATGAGGAATTTGAGAAGCAAGGCAGAAGAACATAGGGGAAGGAAGGGAAAAATGAAACAAAATGAAACCAGGGAGGGAGACAAACTGTAAGAGACTCTGAACCCCAGGAAACAAACTGAGGGTTGCTGGAAGGGACGGGGGTGGGAGAGATGGGGTGGCTGGGTGATGGACATAGGGGTGGGTATGTGCTATGGTGAGAAAAAAAATTCAGGCTGACCAGCAGAGAATGGAATGTATGGAAAATAAAGTAGAAGAAAGGAGACCAGTTAGAAAGGCATTGTATTAGTTCAGGCAGAAATGTAGCAATGGGAAGGAAGAGAAGTAGATGAATTAAGCATGGATTTTGTAGGCAAAACTAAAAAAACCTGTTTTTTAATAGCATACTTTCCCCTTTCAATTTCGCCACTACTTTCCCTGGATTATTACATTTGGATTAACAGATAGTTGGGATTATGTAAAATGGAAACTGAATGATTGTTTGAAGGGTTTCCTGTAAGTAGAGTTTGAACTTAGTGTATTATCTTTATGCCTTTATACTACTTTTTGGGTTCCCAGAAGTTGTTAGAGAGTAGCTTCTATAAAAATATGGTATTGGTATGTTATAGAGTAATTTCTATGTTTTTACTTTGTAGATATAAACATCATTTTGAAAGAGACTACTTGACATTCTCAGAGCACTAGGGCAAAGCAATAAATGTTTACCAAGGAATTATGTCTCCTGGAAGATAGAACAAAACTTGAAACCTTTGGGATATTCTCGTTTTCACTGTTCATATACTCTCTGACCTTGCTCAATACATTAAATGGCTCCATGTTACAGTTTCCCAATCTTTGAATGGTAATAATGATCTTTTCCATCTAAGTTAAGATATATTTGTAAAGTACATGGAACTTGCCAACAGGAAATCACTACATACACGACAATTTATTGTTAGTTTTATGGCCAATTCAAATCCCAAAGGAATTGAAGTCATTGCCATTTGAAGGTTGTCCAGTTCATTTTTTAGACAGATGACCGATCCAATACAACAATCACACAGAGTCCCTGAACAATTACGCTCAAACTCTGCCTTGGCTATCACAGAAGAAAATTATGATTGTTAAATCAATATGGCTATAAAAATGACTTGCCTTTCTTCCCTAAGCAGTTTGGAACTGTGAGAACGTGCTGGGATTAGAGGATTGATGAGAAGTCTGTACTGTTCTTTTAAGTATTGTTTAAATTTTGAGGGTAGAGAATTGAAAACTGCTTAGTTTTTTTTTAAAGTATTTATGAGAAAGATTTTCATTTAATTCTAAATATACTGTGTATGATGAGTTAAATGATTCAGTAAGTGTATACAATAGCATGGATTTGCAAAAATTATTTACATTTGGTGAGATGAAGAAAGCTAGATAAAGAAGTTGACATTTTACCTGGGTCTTGAAAAGATGAAGAGGATTTCCACGCTAGAAATAAGGGGGATAAAAGACTTTCCTCAAGAGAAAACAAAGTGGTTCAACCCATTCACATGGAAATACAGTGGTTACATTTGAGAAGAGCTGAGTACTTTATATTTCACTAGAACACACAGAGAGTAAGGAAACCATATAAATAATAGTAAGAGACAGAGTAGCTATTTTGGAAATACCTGTAATAACATTCTTAGTTTTATGTCCCATATTAGGAGCCTAGAATTGGGATAATCTGATCTTTGCTTTAAAAAAAGGTGGGGGGGGTGGCTCAGTGGGTTAAGCCTCTGCCTTCGGCTTGAGTCATGATCTCAGGGTCCTAAGATAGAGCCCTGCATCAGGCTCTCTGCTCAGCAGGGAGCCTGCTTCCCCCTCTCTCCCTCTGCCTGCCTCTCTGCCTAAAAGATGTTTTCAATGGTGTCTATGTAGAGACAACATTATTTAATATTCCCCTTCAAAATAACCATAAGTAGATAGAAAGTAAGATCAATTTAATGAGCTAGAAAAATGTCATTCTATTTTTTATTAAGATATAATTCACATGGTATTAAATTCACTTTTAAAGTATACAGTTTAGTGGTGTTCCTTCTCACAGACTGTCCAACCATCACTGCTATCTAATTTTAAAAACATTTCATCACCCCCAAAAGATATCTTATACCCAGTGACAGTCACTCCTCTCTTACCTTTGCGCACAGTACCACTAATACATAGTATCACTACTGCTAACACTAATGGTAGAAACTACTAAATTGTTTTCTGTCACTACAGATTTGCCTACTATGGATATTTCATATGCTTGGAATCATAAAATGTGTGACCTTTTCTGACTGGTTACTTTCACTTATTATGTTTGTAGTTTCACCTATGTTGTGGCATATAATACTGCATAATTCTGTTTTATTTTCAAATAATATTCCATTGTATGGGTATGCCACATTTGTTTATCCATTCATCTGTTGATATTTGGGTTGTTGGACATTCTGGCTATTATAAATAATATTGTTATGAATAGTCACATGTATATTTCTGTGTAGACGTATATTTGCAATTGTCTTTAGTGTATATACCTCACAATGGTAATGGGATAACTCTATTTTCAACATTTTGGGCACTGCAGCCGGCTGCACTATTTGACAGTCCCACGAGCAATGTATGAGGGTTCCAATTTTTCCACATTCTCTATAATACTTGTTATTGTCTGTCTTTTTTATTTTAGTCATTATAGTTAGTGTGAAGTCACTATCTCATTGGGGTTTTGATATGTATTTCTTAATGACCGATGATGTTGGTCAAACCTCTTTTCATATGTTATTGAGACATCTGAATTATTTCTTCTTTGGATAAATGTCTATTTAAATGCATTTCCCAACTTTAAATTGAGTTATTTTTCTTTTTATCACCGAATTTTAAAAGTTATTAATACATTCTGACAGGTCCCTTTTCAGATATCTCAGATACATGATATCTGATGAAAATTTTGAGATATTTTCTCCCCACTCTGGGGTTATCATATCCTTGATTTTCTTTGAAGCACACTTTTAAAATTTTTGATTAAGTTCAATTTATGTATTTTTTTCTTTTGTTTATGGTGCTTTTGCTGTCATATCTAAGAATCCCAAATCTAATCTAATTTAGAATTGCCAAATCTAAAGTCATAAGGCTTTATGCCTATGTTTTCTTTTAAGAGTTTTATATCATTAGCTCCTATATGTTTATCTTTGATCCATTTTGAATTAGTTTTTGGTATATGCTATAAGATAAGAGTCTAAGTTAATTCTGTTGCATGTGAACATCCAGTTGTTCCAGCACCATGTGTTTAAAGACTACTCTTTCCCCCTTGAACTGTCTTGACATCCTTGCCAAAAATCAGTTGATCATAAATAAAAGAATACACTCAGGACTCTCAATTCTATCCCATTGTTTTATGTATCTGTCTTTATGCCAGCACCACAATGTCCTGATTACAATTGTTTATTAGTTAAATTTTGAAATCAGAAAATATGAGTCTTCTTATTTTGTTCTTGTCTTTGAACATTGTTCTTGCTCTTCTGAGCCCATTGTAGTTCCATATGAATTGTAGAGTTAGCTTGTGAGTCTCTGCAAAAAAAAAAAAAAAACCATCTGGAATTTTGAAAAGAATCATATTTTGCTGGTAGATTAATTTGAAGAGTATTGCCATACATCTTTCTATTTATTTGGATCTTCTTTATTCTCTTTAAACAGTGTTTTATAGTTTTCGGTATACATGTCTTGTGCTTCTTTTGTTAAATTTATTCTTAAGTATTTTATTTTCTTTGATATGATTGTAAAATAACTTGTTTCCTTAATTTCATATTTAGATTATTCATTATCTAGTTTATAAGAATATAGGCACATTTGTAGGTTAATCTTGTGTCCTACATTCTTGAGGAATTCATTTCCTACTTTTAACAATTTTTCCTTTGTGGTTTCCTTGGGATTTTCTCTATGTGAAATCATATTATCTTTACTTCTTACATTCCAATCTGGGTGATTTTTCTTCATTTTTTTCTTGTCCAATTCTCCATCTCTCATCTTCAGTGATGTTGAATAGAAGTGGCAAGAGCAGACATTGTTGTCTTTTTCCTAATCTTAGAGGTAAAGCTTTCAGTCTTTCACCGCTAATTAAAATGTTAACTGCGAATTTTTTGTGGATGCCCTTTATTAGGTTAAGGAAATTTCATTTTATTCCATTTTTTAAAATGCTTCTCTCTGGTAAAATATTTTAAAATAACTTTTCAATTTGAACAAAGTTAATCACTTAGTATATGAAATTTAAGTTCCACACAGCTTTCTTTTATAAACAGATTTTATGCAAAAGATCCACATATTAATTTTCATGGTTTGAGTTAAGAATTTTAAATTATTTTTGCTTTTGTTTCCTTTGCCTTTGGAAACATGTCTTGAAAGAAGTTGCTGTGGTTGATGTTGAAGAGGTTACTGCCTATGTTCTCCTCTAGAATTTTGATAGATTCCTGCCTTATGTTGAGATCTTTTATCCATTTCGAGTTTATCTTTGTGTATGGTATAAGAGAATGGCAGCATTTCATTCTTCTATACAGAGATGTCTGATCTTCCCAGCACCATTTATTGAAGAGACTGTTTTTTTTTTTCCACTTGTATTTTTTTTCCTGCTTTGTTGAAGATTAGTTGACCATAGAGTTGTGTGTCCATATATGGGCTCTCTACTCTGTTCCACTGGTCTATGTGTCTGTTTTTCTACTAGTATCATACTGTCTTGGTGATCACAGCTTTGCAATAAAACTTGAAATCAGGCAACGTGATGCCCCCAGTTTTGTTTTTCTTTTTCAACATTTCCCTAGCACTAAGGAGGGCACATATTGCTTTGGGGAACTGGGTTTGGTATATAAACAATGAATCTTGGAACACTGAAAAAAATTTAAATTAAAAAAAAAGAATTTTAAATTATTTATTTTTTAAAAAGATGTAATTTTTCATGCAAATTTATTTTTTAAGAATTTATTTATTTATTTATTTGAGTGGTAATGAGGGCATGAGTGGGGAAGGGAGTACAAAGTGGGAAGAAGAAGCAGACTCCGAGCTGAGCAGGGGGCCAAGGCAGGACTCAATCCCAGGACCCTGGGATCAAGACATGAGCAGAAAACAGAAACAACCAAGTGAGCCACCCAGGAGCCTATTTGATAAAGATTTAAATTACTCTAGACATTTGTAATTTAAAAAAGAATTATTGTAAAATGGAATCAAACACTGCTAGTTTAAAAAAACAAGCCACACACCAAGATTTTGAGAAGATAAATTTACCTCCTACTCCTTTTGGGTACACTAAGCCACTCAATGTTCACACAGAAAAATTACTTCATAAATTATGCCAAATACATATTTGTTTTTATTTTTGCATAGAATAAGGTGGAAGAGAGAGACAGAGAAAAGTCACAGGTGAACATTGAATATTACTTTATTTTACTGTGATTAGATACCTTAGGAAATAATGACTTTTAACCATAAACCACATTGAAAATTTTCTGAGTGCATTACAGAGTTTCATGTCTCTCTTTTCTTTTCATTACTTTGTAGCTTTTAGTCTTATTTGGATAATCTGAAAGTCAAGAGAGGCAGAGTGTGTGCTTGGATATTTTCCTAATTCATAGGGAGTCAGCATTATAATGTAGTACTTGGTAACATGATTATTTTAAAAGAAATGAATTGGAGTTCCCCTTTCTTTTGCACACTGCCAACAACTGTTAACAAAACCCCAAGGTACTTATATTGGAGGAAAAGCAATGAGATTTCTTGTATTTGTTGCTTATAACATTTTGCCAATAGATTTAAAATCTGTCCTAATCCTTTGAAGCACTTATATGTGTTTTCCTCTCCTAATTTGTAGTCCATGTTCATACTTGTCCTAATTATCCTATTCTGTGATGAGTGATTTTAAATAGCTTTTACCACCTACTTACAAGAAAGGAATAAGATAATTAATGAGAACATGTATAAAGCATTTTGAATGTAGAAAGCAGTATTTTGAACTATAAGTGATGAACTATTATAGGAAGCATTTTTATTTCCATATTAGCAGAAATATATTTTTTGGTATAATTATATATGAATCCACCCCTTCAAGATACTATATTTTAACCCACTGGAGCCACCCAGGTACCCCAAGATAATATATTTTAGTAAGATATGTCCTCTATATGAGTGAAAAATCTGTTATTCTTGGATTAATATCCTTTGAAATAAAGCTTTATTCTTTATTATATAATAGTTAAATTTATAAAATAAATATTGTAATAAGAATTAAAAGTGAAAATAAAATCCTTTATGTTCAGCTCAATTCAAAGTGACTATTGTTAATCACTAAATGTCTTTTCAGTTGCTCTGTCAGTCTTAAATCATATAAACACCTAGTGGTCTCTCACAAAAATTATTAAATAAATAAATAATGATTAGTATAATTTCATTTTTAAATTTATAGAGTTATTACAGCATACATATTTCTTTTTTTTTAATTTATTTTTTATTTATTTTCAGCATAACAGTATTCATTGTTTTTGCACCACACCCAGTGCTCCATGCAATCCGTGCCCTCTCTAATACCCACCACCTGGTACCCTGACCTCCCACCCCCCGCCCCTTCAAACCCCTCAGATTGTTTTTCAGAGTCCATAGTCTCTCACAGTTCACCTCCCCTTCCAAGTTCCCCCCAACTCCCTTCTCCTCTCTAACTCCCCATGTCCTCTATGCTATTTGTTACGCTCCACAAATAAGTGAAACCATATGATAATTGACTCACTCTGCTTGACTTATTTCACTCAGCATAATCTCTTCCAGTCCCGTCCATGTTGCTACAAAAGTTGGGTATTCATCCTTTCTGATGGAGGCATAATACTCCATAGTGTATATGGACCACACCTTTCTTATCCATTCATCCGTTGAAGGGCATCTTGGTTCTTTCCACTGTTTGGCGACCGTGGCCATTGCTGCTATAAACATTGGGGTACAGATGGCCCTTCTTTTCACTACATCTGTATCTTTGGGGTAAATACCCAGGAGTGCAATTGCAGGGTCATAGGGAAGCTCTATTTTTAATTTCTTGAGGAATCTCCACACTGTTCTCCAAAGAGGCTGCACCAACTTGTATTTCCACCAACAGTGTAAGAGGGTTCCCCTTTCTCCACATCCCCTCCAACACATGTTGTTTCCTGTCTTGCTAATTTTGGCCATTCTAACTGTTGTAAGGTGATATCTCGATGTGGTTTTAATTTGAATCTCCCTGATGGCTAGTGCATACATATTTCTTTTATACCTCTTTTTCTTTTAATAATGTATTTAAAACTTTCTATAATTTCTAGAGTTCTCCATTATTTAATGACTAAATAACACTCTGTTAACATAACCAATTTCTTATTGTTAAACATCTTAATAGTTTGATTTCTTTGCTCAGTTTATAGTCCATGATGAGTATCCTGACAATTAAATCCATTGGACAACTTCAGAGAACATTTTCAGAACCCAGAGTACCAAGTGTTCTGATTCTGAGAGTACACTATTTTAAGGAATTAATACGTCTTGGCAATAGGCCTTTTAGAAAGATGATATTAACTCACATTTCCACCAGCACAATATGACAATCCCCATGCCTGGTGACACAGGATGGGTCTCTGTTTTATTTTTAATTATCGCCAATTATATATGAGAGAAAAGACATCTGACATTTTGTTATTTCCTTTATTTGAATTAAATCCTGAATTAACTGATTAATACTTTTTCCAATCTATTTTATTTCTCTTTAAATAATATGTTTTGCTTCTTTGCATTTGAGGTTCAGTGTCAATAACCTAAAAATTATAATTTGTCCATTCTGGAAAGATTACCATTTTAAAAAGAAATTCATTGCTTTTCAATAATTCTTCAATTTGCATACCTTTTAGATGAACTGTTCTGGAGTATTCCTATCTAAGAAATAATAAATATGTGTTCTGTTTATTAACTAAAATATTACAAAGCCTAAAAATAAATATAGTTGAAAAGATGATCACTCCTACACCACCAAACTGTAAGCCAGTGAATCTCAGAACACAAAAATATCGATAATAAAATACTTTAAGTATTCTTACAAAACAGTTGTCAAGTTAAAAAAATTAATTTGATAATTCATTTTCTTTTTTCTCACAACTTAAGAAAAAATTACTCATTGTTAAGGTTTTTTGTTTTTTGATTTTCAGATTCCACATACGAATGAAAGCTTATGGTATTAGTCTTTCTCAGTCTGACTTACATCACTTAGCATTTTACCCTCTAGGTCCATTGATACTGGCACAAATGGCAAGGTCTCATTCTTTCTTATGGCTACATAATACTCAGTGCATGTGTGTGTATCTGTGTGTGTGTGTGTGTGTGTGTATACACACCATATATTCTTTATTCATTCATCTATTGATGGACACTTTGGTTGTTTCCATATCTTGGCTAGCGTTGGTGGTATAGTGGTGAGCATAGCTGCCTTCCATATCTTGGCTATATATATAATACTGTAATAAACATAGGGGTGCATAGGTGTATTTTCAAATTAGTATTTTTGTTTTCTTTGGGTACTCAGCAGTGAAATTACTGGATCATATGGTATTCCTGTTCTTAATTTTTTTGAGGAAACTTCATACTGCTCTCCCCCATGGTTATACTAATTGACATTCTCACCCAACAGTATACAAAAAGTTCCATCTTCTCCATACCCTCACCAACATTGAGTATTTTTTATATTTTTTATTTTGATCATTCTGATGGGTGTGAGTTGATATCTCATTGTGGTTTTGATGTGCATTTTTCCCAATGATTAGTCTTATTGAGCAACTATATATATGTCTGTTGTCCATCTGTATGTCATCTTTGGAAAAAAGTCTACGCAGGTCCTCTGTTCATTTTTTTTAAAAAACTGGACTTTTTCTTGGTGTTAAGTTATATAAATTCTTTATATATTTTGAATATTACCCCCTTATCAGGTACATAATTTATAAATATCTTCTCTTCAGTGTGTTGCTTTCTTGTTATGTTGATTGCTTCCTTTACTGTGCAGAAGCTTTTATTTTGATAGAGCCCCACTATTTTTTTTTTTTGCTTTTGTTTCCTTTGTATCAGGAAACAGATGTTGAAAAGTGTTGCTATAGCCTCAGATAAATTACTCTTTATGTTCTCTTCTAGAGTTTTTATGTTTTCAGTTCTCACATTAAGGTATTTAATCCATTTTAATTTTTTTGTATGGTAATAAGGGGTACCAAAGGAATAAGATGTATGTGATTTCAATTTAAAGTGCAGTCCTCTAAAACTGAAATATTTATCCTTAGGGAACAATCATTATGCTGTGTTGATTTTCTTAATATGCCAAACAATGCTCTTCTTTTGAGAAGTTTAAATTAGAATGTTAGAAAAGTGATGTTGTTACTTGGGGAAGTAGGAATAATCTTAATTAAATAATAAATAAAATCTATTCTGTTAATGAGCCTTTCAAAAAAGTAAGTCTGAATTACTTTAAATCTGACATACTGAGGTATTTGCTCAAAGTCACAGATAGCCTCCATGAGTGTTAATTTATCTCTACGTGGGTAATCCACATCATTAGTTTGAAGAACTATCCCATCTGCATTACCTCCTGTGTCAATAGCACTTCTTCTGACTTGAGTGACCAAAGGAGTATATAAAGTATCGAAAGGCTTGTGACCCAAATGTCTTATATAGCATAGGTTAATTGAATATAAGTATGTAATACTAAGTTACCAAATTGGGTATGGAAACTGAAGCTCTCTTTGCTTAGGGAATCTGTGGTTTTGGAGTGATTTTAGCTTAACCACAGAGTGTGAAAATCTTGTACATTAGTTTATCTTCTTCACTGGCGTCTAGAATCAAATTATTGGCCACTTCTTCATTCAGAGAAGCTCTGGAACCTAGAGCTATTACTGGAAATAGGATGATCTGTAGTCTAGGTTATTTGAAATTTACCACTCAAAGTCCTTGACAATGGAAGTGGAGAATTTAAAAATAGATTTGGGGGATATATCCATTATTTATCCCTCTTTTACCCCCTCACAAAATGCCTCTTATGTATCCATGGGATATCCTCATTTAAAAGCACATTTTTGTTAGTATATAATACATACACTATAAAGTGCACAAATATTGGGAAGATGAAAGAACAGTTTTTTATGATCCATTCTAATCATTATCACAAAAACATAACTAGTATTTTTACTTCTATCACAACTTATCAATTTAGTTTGTTTAATTTTATGTAAATGGAATCATATAGTATTATTTACTATGTTTGGTTTATTTAACTCAGTATTATTTCTTTACATTCATCCATGTTGTACATGACATTAGTTTGGTATTTGTCATCGCTCTATAGAAATCCATTGCATAAATATACTATGCTTTTTTCTTTGTTTTTGATTGACCTTTGGATTATTTCTAGTTGAGTGCTATGACTAATAATGTGTCTATGAACATTTTTGTGCATGTCTGTCAGTGCATATATTTATGCATCCATATTTGGTTTAATATTCCCCACTATTGGAATAGCTATTCCATTCCTTCTGTGTTAGACACATCACCAAGTAATCTTCTAAGCAGTTTTCATTTTATATTCCCAGAGAACTCCAGTTACTTAGTATTCATGTCAGTACTGTTTTTTGGCAGTTTTAAAGATTTTTTTTTAAAAAACCTGTCCTAGTGAAAAGTAAATAAAATATAAAAAAAATAAATAATATCTGTCCTAGGGAATGTGCATTGATTAGTTGGGATTTTAACTTTCTGTGGGTAGTTGGGCATATATTCAACAACTCTGAACTTCTACCAATTGACCTAAAATTTCAACCATTTCAAAATGCATGTTCTTGAATATTCATATTTATAATACATTTGATAACTTTTTTTTAAAGATTTTATTTATTTATTTGACAGACAGAGATCACAAGCAGGCAGATAGGCGGGCAGAGAGGAGGAGAGGAGGAAGCAGGCTCCCTGCAGAGCAGAGAGCCAGATGAGGGACTCGATCCTAGGACCCTGAGATCATGACCTGAGCCGAAGGCAGCGGCTTAACCCACTGAGCCACCCAGGCGCCCAATACATTTGATAACTTAAAAATATTTTGTATGCATTAGAATGTACCTATTTTAAGTGTCTTTGGAGTAACTATAGGATAACATTCCTCTTAGTCTGGCATTTAGGAACCTCTACAATCCGATCACTTTATTTTTTTCCTGTGTTACACAAATCATGATGTCTCAACAACTTATAACACCAGTATAAGGTAATATTGCCAGAGCTTAAGTTTGTCGGGTCAATCGTTCCTTTCCCACAGCTACCCAAAACATAGTCTTCTTCTGAGATTCCCTTCCCCATCTAGAAAACCTCAAGGTTTTTCTGAGTAGGAGATGGTATCACATGTAATAGAAAACTATGACTGAGAGCCAGAGTTTGTACGGATATATCTGAGTAGATTTATTCTTCTCTGCTAAAATCCCTGTTTCCCACATTTACTTATGATGTGAATTACGCATACATATTCTTATATTGTTTCTCCTATAAGATGGGTGGTCATAATTAATATAGGCAACATCTAGTTGTGTTTTTGATAAATAATAACTACACAATACTTTTTAGTTACATATTCCAATACTTCAAAATAGAGTTCAAGCCATTTATTTTCCATTAGCTCTTTTCTGTATCTTTGAATTTTCTATACTTTTTAAAAATTAAGTTTAATTTATTATTTGATAAATTTTCTCCTTAACTTATTTTGCATTTATATGTATATACACACATATTTGATTATCAAGAGCACCTTTTATTCTTTGCATGTTACTGCTTTTACATTATAGATGCAGAATCACAATAGCATCTCTAAGACTTTAGATTTTTAATAAAAAATGCCTTATGATCTTTGTATTATATATTTCCTCATAGCTTTGTTTTTCCACTTGTGTGCTTTGTTTTTATTTTCTAGGTTTCCAGTTAAAGACCTTCTTCAAATGTTTGATAATCATGAGCTATACAGTCATATTAAAGAATGAGAAATAGGAAAGCAAATCGGTTAATCTCTGTGCATATATAGGGATTACTGATTGGTAGATTTTATTGAAAAGTGGTTTCATTAGGAGATTCCTTAAAACTTTATTACTTGCTTATGAACTGGTCACTTTTTCACCAAAAATAATTGCAATTTTCCTATATTAAAGATATAATTCTGGTTGTCAGGTTTCTTAGAGAATTTAAAAAAAAAAAAAGAAACCAGTCAATATAATATACAGATTTTTTTTAATGGGGTAAATTTGTATTTAAGAAAGTGCACAGATTTTATACCCAGTGTAGTTGAATGAATTTTGTAAAAAGTAAACATCTCTGTAAACTTCCACCTCAAATACAGAAGGTATCCATCATCCTGGGAAGTTCCCTCTTGTCCCTTGCTCATCAGTTGCCTCTGCACAGAGGTAATGTCTGTGCTGATTTCTGCTTCCCTGAACACTGTAACCTTAGCTTTCTTTTTTTGTTCAGTTCATCAAGTCAGTTGCCACTTGTCTCCCAGTTTTCTCAATTTCAGAATTTTATGACTGTCACATCTTACCTTGCTGTCTTTTCTTTGTTTTCTCTTTAAATACTCATTTTAGTTTAATTTTTGTGAGATTTTAGGAGGAAGCAGAAGCAATTGTGTGGTTAACCTTACATTTTAAATGTACTTTTCAAAGTAATGTCACAATTTTTCTGATTATACTTATTTAATTCTTGAGTCATTATTCTCATATTTAGTTATATGAATGAGTTAAATCTCTTATTGTTCTAAAATTTTGAGAAAATGAATGGATATTTTGGCTTTTTTTATAGGTATTACTCTGACTACTCTAATCCTTTTGTGTCAAAAATAATTAGCTTTAACATTGTATTGTCCCCATAATCTTTTTGTACAACATTAAATATCTCTCTTGCAGATTGTTTTACTTCCATTATTATTCACATCTAATAGTACTTTTCTATATAAAGAGTTATTTTTTGATAAAGTACAAGAGCCCTCTGTATATAGCTCTTGGATGACATTGAATATATTATTGCTAGATAAAGTAGCATGTCAATACATGTACTTTCGGGGCACCTGGGTGGCTCAGTGGGTTAGGCCGCTGCCTTCGGCTCAGGTCATGATCTCAGGGTCCTGGGATCGAGTCCCGCATCGGGCTCTCTGCTCAGCAGGGAGCCTGCTTCCCTCTCTCTATGCCTGCCTCTCCATCTACTTGTGATTTCTCTCTGTCAAATAAATAAATAAATAAAATCTTAAAAAAAAAATACATGTATTTTCTTTGGTATGACCATATGTTCTCAACCCTTATAAAACAAACCCGTAAAGATATTAATGTTTCATAGTTAGGTACAAATATATTACCAAAACCACTTGAGTGTAATTTCCTTCATTGTAAGAACTGTGTGATTCATCTATCACCTTATGTATAGGTCATAGATCCAT
Organism: Neogale vison; assembly: GCF_020171115.1. NCBI lineage: Eukaryota > Metazoa > Chordata > Mammalia > Carnivora > Mustelidae > Neogale > Neogale vison. Next base: position 195,638,010 of record NC_058091.1, on the reverse strand, counting down.
AGATATTCTATAAATGCTTAAATTATTATGTCTTTAGTTTCAATTTTCACAGCAAATACTCATGATGTTGCTTTAAGGATGAGCAAGCTGTGGCTTATGGAGATCGCAGTTGCTCCAAATTCATAAAGTTATTTCTTGGCAGTCGGGATTGTATCTTAGGTCCTTCATCATTGATCCAGGGGTTTCTTCCTAATTGCTTACTTTACCACATCAGCACTGTACATTGGCAGAGATCAAAATTATGAAAAAAGAATGGTCATCTGGCAGAACACTGGTGATATCCCTGAGCATATCACAGGGAGGCCTTACATTTTTAAAGGTTATTAGATCTCAGTGACTCTGAGCCTGAAGCCCCAAATATAACACAACAGTACTTCTACGTATAGGGGAATTTTGTAGTTTTGTCATAAGCAGGAAGCTTTACTGCATCTACCTAGAGGGTAGAGGTTTCCTACTTCACAGACAAGGCCCTGAGCTCCATAGGCATTAGCTTTTAGTCTTCATTAATTACCCAGGTCCTGTCCCCTTCCCCCTTTGATTAACATAACCAATGAAATGTGGTGCACTGAATCAGGCATTTCAAAACTACAGACTATCTTAATGAAGTATAAGAAAATCTTGGTGGGGCGCCTGGGTGGCTCAGTGGGTTAAGCCACTGCCTTCAGCTCAGGTCATGATCCCAGGGTCCTGGGATCAAGTCCCGCATCGGGCTTTCTGCTCAGCAGGGAGCCTGCTTCCTCCTCTCTCTCTCTGCCTGCCTCTCTGCCTACTTGTGATCTCTCTCTGTCAAATAAATAAATAAATTCTTTAAAAAAAAAAAAAAAAGAAAGAAAATCTTGGTGGGACCAATTTCTAGAGATCAATAACATACTTGGGGGGTGCCTGGGTGGCTCAGTGGGTTAAGCCTCTGCCTTCGGCTCAGGTCATGATCTCAGGGTCCTGGGATTGAGCCCCGCATCGGGCTCTCTGCTCAGCAGGGAGCCTGCTTCTCCCCCTCTCTCTCTGCCTGCCTCTCTGCCTACTTGTGATCTCTCTCTCTCTCTCCAATAAATAAATAAATAAAATCTTTAAAAAAAATAATATACTTGGTGAAGTAGTCAGAGCTAACTTAAAGACACTGGCAGGGGCAACATAGAGAATCTCCAAATAAGACACATAGCTCCGTTAAAACTGGTCTTATCATGGGCTTTCTTGACCCAGGATTCAGTTGTTCAAAATGAGTTAACGGTGTGGGATATGAGAGTAGTCAATTTAATGCTACCAATCAATGCTTGATATAAATAATTAAAGTCATGACATTAAGCCTCTGATACTAATTAACTAAAAGTCGGTTGGTATGAACTCTGCCTTCTTGATATTTGAACCTTCCTTGTTTCTCCATTCCTAAACAAAGCCTTTATTCTTGCTAGTAACTATTTGTTCCTATAGACTCTAAGAGCCATCAAGCCTACTTGGCCTGCCATTAGGCTGGTTAATAGAAACCCTAGGGATCTTCCCAATGTCAGAAACTTACTTTCCACTAGAAACTTGGTCTTTGAATGTTCCCTTTGGGTTGTTCTTGCTTACATTGGTGAAATAATGTTATATAACAAAAAGGTGGCTTTCAGATGCTATTGAGTAAGAGCCTAAGAAACATATAAACCTTGCCAGCTCATTATACAAAGTAGTTGAGGGGAAAGAAAATAGAGGTACAGGGCTCAATGGTTTGCTCTCAAACCTGAATATAGAACCCAGTGAAAGAGACTAAATTTCAGGTGGAAAATCTTAAATTTACTAGAAGCATTCACAAACCTTAAAACACATGCAGCTAAATGTCTTATTCTGTCTTTTTTTGATGTGGAAAACTCACAGGTAAGCTTTAGATCTTATCAATCACAATCCCCACTCCCAGGGGAGGAAAAATATGTGGAAAGAGAGATTTGCTAAAATACCTAGGTCAGAACTAGTTAGGCTTCTAGTTGCAAATTTGCAAGGATGGGAAATGGTTCTCAAAAACAAACAAACAAACAAACAAACAAACAGACAGACAAAAAGCACTCCATGCCCATTATATCTAGTTGCATAGTAGAGTATTCAGAGGCCGGGGAGAGTATGTTTGAGGATTAGGAAGTCTCAGTCTTAAAAGGTTAAGAGAAATAAACAAATTTGACAAGTTCCAATCCATTTGATTTCACCACTACCCCAGGAAAACAAAATCTCTAAGGTGCACGGAGTCCTGGAGAGGGAAGGGTAAGACCCTTAAATAACTGAGGACGCACACCTCACTGTTTCATCTCTCTAGGATAGTGGAAGGGAAATCGTCTCAAAAGGAAAATGATTACTCCATTGTGGGCACTGATATTTATTCTTTCGATAAGAATGGTGAAACTCTTTACCCTACAGCCTAGTGGTCAATATAAGTTCCAAAAAATAAAGACGGAAGGATAAGAAGACTTCACTACCTTGGGAATGGAACCAGGAACCCATGTGTGTGTGCCCAAAAGTATAAATAAATACAAATTTATCTATTAAATAAATACAATAATATGTCCTGTCCTATCTGACCTTTACTCTTATCATTATTACAGTGTTAGAATTATGTTCCTGTTTTGTGATTATTTTTCTTATGGGAATAATACCCACATTCAGTCTTAGATCAATACTATCTTTTAGTATTTGACATGAATTCAGTTCCTAGTTATCATTTCTACTTCTTGTTCTTGTTCTTGTTTTTTTTCACTTCTTTGGTGATGTGATGTTCATACAACTATTACCATAGGATTTATGGTTATTTTCATTAGTAACAGCATGGTTATGCTAATTGACACCTTAATTTGGTAAAAAAAAAAAAAAAAAAAAAAGAAAAAGATTGCCCTAAGAATGTTTGTGCCCTATCTACAAACACACAAAGAACATGAAACTAAAATTATCATTACAGTGTAAAAGTAGATAGTTGCATCAATGTTGATAACTAGGGACTAGCACTGAAATGATAATCCCTAGCATTATTAAGCATACAGAGAAAGTTTCATTTTAATTTGCTTAATTTGTTACTGCTTTCTTAAATGCAAAACATTATACATTTTTATTTGGTCATTTTGCTTCCAGGTATTTATTCCTAATATGTAACTGGACAAAGGCATACAATATATGTAAGTGAATATTTTCTAATATTGGTGAAAAGTCTAAAGATTGGACATAAATATTCCTCAATAGAAAAATAACAAAATAAAACTATACAGTGAAATGTTACACAGCTATTATAGAGATGATCTAGAGCTAAATTCTCAGAATCACAACATATACTTGATAAATAAACCATATACTGAATGTAGAATACTATCTATATGTAGATTTGTATGCAAATATATTTGCAAACAGAGATATCTAAAAGGATGTCCAATATATTATAATATAATAATTAATTGTTATTGATCAAATTTAGGTTGGTATTCATTTTTCTTCAGTATTATATTCCATTACTGATTTTTAAAAACCAAATAGAATATATATACTCTCTATATATTCTCTCTCTATATATATCTCTATATCCTATAGATATATATATTCTCTCTATATATATCTGTATTATATATATATGTGTGTGTGTGTATATATATATCTCACATAAATACCAAATATGAAGTAACTTTTATTTCTCACATGGGTTACTTCAGTAACACTGGTGGTATTCAAAGACACTATGTAGCTACTTAGTATGTATAATTTCTTGATTTTTTTTTCCAGTAGATTTCTTGCATAATCCAGGAATGAAGGTTGAAACTGAAAATCATTTAGTAGTGATAGTACTTCAGTGAACCAAAGCAAAAATGTTTCCCATAATTAGTCACTTTATATTTAGTTACTGAATTATTTATATATAGTTATTAGAGTTATTAATATGCAGTTGTTTATAATTTTAATTATAGCACTTTGTAGGAAGGGTCCAGGCTAAAACAATCTGACTGACAAGGCAGAAAAGTGGGGAATCATGACTCAACTCTATCCTCATGGCCTGATCATTGGGCCTAGTGCCAAATTTGTTTGGCATTATTGTATACAGAACATAATTTGTATGTTAGAAAACTAGTTAGAAGTCAATTGATATAACTCTTCAGTCCAGTGCAATCCAACAAGACAACAAATGGTTCCAAGGAAGAAAATAATAGGTATATGAGCAAGAAGTATCTTTGGAGAGTCTTGAATAATTTTTATAACATGATTTAGAACTAGCACCATTTTATTTCTTATTATCATTATTTTTTCTTCAAGTATTTATATAAATTCTCATTATTTAACATGTTTGGAATACAGATCCAGGAACAGAATTCAGTGATTCATCACTTACATAGAATGACCAGTGCTCATCACAAGTGTCCTCCTTAATACCCACCATCTGTGTAGCTTGTCCTCCTACCTCCCTTCCATCAACCCTCAGTTTTTTATCTATAGTTAAGAGTCTCTTATGGTTTGCTTCCCTCTATATTTTTTTCCCTTCCCATATGTTTACCTATTTTGTTTCTTAAATTCCATATATGAGTGAAATCATATGGTACTTTTTTCCTCTGACTGACTTAATTTGCCTTAGCATGATATACTCTAGCTCCATCCATAGTATTGCAAATGGCAAGATCTCATTTTTTTGATGCCTGAGTAATATTCCAGTGTGTGTGTGTGTATACATATATATCACATCTCCTTTATCCATTCATCATGCGATAGACATTTGGGATCTTTCCGTAATTTGGCTCTTGTTGATAATGCTGCTGTAAACATTGGGGTGCATGAGAACTACCAGCATTTTAAATTCTAAAATGTATGAATCTTACCTGAATCTAAACAAGATTATTTAAAGCAAATTATCCTGTATACCCCATTATAGTAATCCCACAGAATTTGGATTTTCTTTGTTTCTGCAGGTGCGCATGAAGATACCTAGTTGCACATTGTTGCCGCTTTTGGATATGTTGGTATGAGCTAAAACAACAGTCAATCAGGTTTCTAGATTCTAAAACTACAACAGGTGCATCCACCTGTAAATCGAAGTCTAAGTCAAAAATAGTTCTATCACTAATTTCCTTACAGTTCTATAGAGAATCTCTGAAGTACTTAACTTTCTGGTGTGCTGAACTCTCTGAGTGACCCACTGAGCAAAATACAATGAAAATTACAAAAGTTATACTTCACCAATGAAGTCAATGCCACTAATCTAGCTGTTTCCTGCAAGACTTGTTTTATCAGTTTTATTTTCCTTTTAGTGTAGCCTTTTTTTCCAATTTATTTATTTTCAGAAAAACATTATTCATTATTTTTTCATCACACCCAGTGGTGTAGCCTTTTAATATTAATTGAAACTTTCAGTACAGTGATATTGTGTGCTTAAGGAAAAAAAAAGTATTTTTCAGGGGCGAATTTCTTATTTCCAATAAGACTTCTTGCCTTGAGAGGAAATACAAGTTACAATGGAAGTCAGCATTTGACAAATATTTTTCAAATTCATACTCCATGCTAGCCTCTCTGCCAGGCCCTGAGGAGGAAATAGGGAACACAACAGACAGAGTGCCTTCTATCATGACAGTTTCATCTAGATGAAATATATTTGCTGTTAGGCATTAACAAGACATCGTTCGAAGACAACACATTTTAAGGTAAACTGACAGGATACCCTTTCTCCACCACTTACTAATGAGTGCACATGGGAACTTAGCTATACTTAGCTTCACTTTCCTCTTTTATAAAATTTGGATAATAATAGTTCTTACCTCAAAGGGTTGTGCAGGAAATGAAATAAAATAACACATACCAAGTGCTTAGAATAGTCAACACACATGCCAAAAATACAATGAATGTGAGCTATTTTTTTTTTAATTAAAACCTCATTTGTGTTATTTAGGAAGTCAGGAATAGTTTATAAATAATTCTCCTCGAGACTCTCTGAATAGAGGTAGAGGTGGTACTTGTTGGAAATTGAATGGGGCAGTTGTCCAGTCCTTGAATCTTTAACACTCATTTCTGATTCATTATCTATTCATCTGTTACCTTTTGTCAAGTGATTATATTATATTATTATAATATAATATATTATATTATAGGTGCACCTTTCTCAACTTTTGGCTGACCATGCCCTTCTGCTTTTATACATAGAAGACACTTATAGTGACCACAGTTCTTGTGAATGACTGCAGCAGATGCTCTTGGTGCCTGCTCAGATCCCTGCAGGACTTAGATTTTCATGCACATCAGTGAGGCTTCTAGCTGCCAGTATTTACATCTCTTGTATAAGTTCCTTCTCTGGCTGGCAGAACTCACCTTGCAGTAAACTATTCAGTAAGTCAAGAGTGAAGTTAATACTGCTCAGAAGCAGCTCTGCCAATGAGTGATAGAAGTTGGTGGATAAATACCTAGGTTTCCTTTCCTCAAGGATACGAGGACTCTTCCATACATATTTTGTACTAGTTCTCAGAGTTTCCTGGAATGATAAATTCCAGTTACCTATGGAGAAAACGTGCACTCAATCTCTCTCCCATCTTACTTCCATATTCCTCTTTTGGTGTTTCTTGGAATCATCTCCAAATAAATTACTCAAATGTTTTTTTGTTTTGTTTTTGCAATAGAAGGTTTTTTTTTTTTTTAATTTTTAGCGTAACAGTATTCATTATTTTTGCACCACACCCAGTGCTCCATGCAATCTGGGCCCTCTCTAATACCCACCACCTGGTTCCCCCAACCTCCCACCCCTCACTGCTTCAAACCCCTCAGATTGTTTTTCAGAGTCCATAGTCTCTCATGGTTCACCTTCCATTCCAATTTCCCTCAACTCCCTTCTCCTCTCCATCTTCCCTTGTCCTCCATGCTATTTGTTATGCTCCACAAATAAGTGAAATCATATGATAATTGACTCTCTCTGCTTGACTTATTTCACTCAGCATAATCTCTTCCAGTCCCGTCCATGTTGATAGAAAAGTTAGGTATTTATTCTTTCTGATGGAGGTATAATACTCCATAGTGTATATGGACCACATCTTCCTACCCATTCATCCGTTGAAGGGCATCTTGGTTCTTTCACAGGTTGGCGACCGTGGCCATTGCTGCTATAAACATTGGGGTACAGATGGCCCTTCTTTTCACTACATCTGTATCTTTGGGGTAAATACCGAGTAGTGCAATTGCAGGGTCATAGGGAAGTTCTATTTTTAATTACTTGAGGAATCTCCACACTGTTCTCCAAAGAGGCTGCACCAACTTGCATTCCCACCAACAGTGTAAGAGGGTTCCCCTTTCTCCACATCCCCTCCAACACATGTTGTTTCCTGTCTTGCTAATTTTGGCCATTCTAACTGGTGTAAGGTGATATCTCGATGCGGTTTTAATTTTAATCTCCCTGATGGCTAGTGATGATGAACATTTTTTCATTTGTCTGATAGCCATTTGTATGTCCTCATTGGAGAAGTGTCTGTTCATATCTTCTGCACTTTTTAAAATATGATTATCTGTTTTGTGTGTGTTGAGTTTGAGGAGTTCTTTATAGATCCTGGATATCAACCTTTTGTCTGTACTGTCATTTGCAAATATCTTCTCCCATTCCGCGGGTTGCATCTTTGTTTTCTTGACTGTTTCCTTTGCTGTGCAGAAGCTTTTGATTTTGATGAAGTCCCAAAAGTTTATTTTCGCTTTTGTTTCCTTTGCCTTTGGAGACATATCTTGAAAGAAGTTGCTGTGGCTGATATCGAAGAGATTACTGCCTATGTTCTCCTCTAGGATTCTGATGGATTCCTGTCTCACGTTGAGGTCTTTTATCCATTTTGTTTATCTTTGTGTACGGTGTAAGAGAATGGTTGAGTTTCATTCTTCTACATATAGCTGTCCAGTTTTCCCAGCACCATTTATTGAAGAGACTGTCTTTTTTCCACTGTATATTTTTTCCTGTTTTGTCGAAGATTATTTGCCCATAGGGTTGAGGGTCCATATCTGGGCTCTCTACTCTGTTCCACTGGTCTATGTGTCTGTTTTTATGCCAGTACCATGCTGTCTTGGTGATCACAGCTTTCAAATGTTTTTTTGAGTTACTATTTAGACAATTTAATTTCAAGACCATTCTGTTACCTTGAAAACTCTGTAAACCTTGTCCCACTTTCTTGTGGAATCAGGAGTTGCTGAGAATCTTGAGAAAAACTTGAATATTCTTTCATTGCTAGTTATGGTTTTTTCTTTATCCTTATAATTTCAAAAGTTGTCAGGATATATAGATCCTTTTCTTACATTGTCTGAAACTCTGAATAATTTATCTATATATTCAGATTTCAAACTATCTGTAAGAATTTCCCTCTGTTGAACATTCATTATTATTTCTGTTCTGGTTGTTCTGGTCCCATTTTCAGAAATATCTATAATTTTGACCCAAATTATACTGTATTTCTAATATTCTCAGTCTAGTTATCTCTGACATTCAAAATTTTTGCTCCCTTCATTTAAGGAGTGCTTCCGCGTCTTTCATGTAATTGATTCAATTTCCTTGTGTAATTTTTGTTGTTTTTGCAACTTGCAGAGCAGAATTTTCCTTTCACTTTCCCTGCAATTGTTTTCATTATCACTCTTTTTATTACAAGGGAAAGTCCTTTATTTCTAACACTCATGTGGCATATCTGCTCTTGTTACTTAGAGATCATGACATTTAGCATCTTATTAAAGTGAAGGGTTATTTTCCCAAAACTCATGAAAATTTTCATGGTTCTGTTAGAAACTTCTTTGGTTTATAGTAGTATTTTCCAGTATCTTTTATAGTATTTCTTTGGAAATACAAGAGAAATCTATCCTGAATGTATAACTTGTTGCATGCTGATTTGTGAATTGCCATTTTCCCTCTCTTATCTGCCCTTTATGATGGTGAAATTCCTCTTTAGCTCTATAATTCAATAATCTAAAAATAGGCATAGCCCTTAGTTTCATTTCTAACATCTGGCTTTTATCTGTTAGTGCTTACTGGGCCTGAGATGAAAACTTAACAGGATTCCATTGTTTAGCATTCTGATATTCAGAACACATGGAATACACGAACACAATTCTCAAATGTATGTATATGCATGTACATATGTATTTCCTGTCTTACTTGAAAAATTACATATGACAACCCCGTCCCAATCTAACAGGTGCCTCTCTGTGTCCAATTCTATTTATAGGACCTCAACTTGGTTCCATACATTTATACCATGCATCTGTATCTGAAGAGATACAGTCTCTTCAGGCATCCTTCTTTCTCTGCATTTTCCCCCCTTTTCATTCTTTCTTTCTTTTCTTTTTTTCCTAAAAGTTGCAGTGCATGGATCTGTGAGGGTACATGTGAGTATATGGGCTTTTTTATATACTCAGAGGTAGCCACACAGTAGAAAGATTTCTGCTCAGTTTTCTCATTTCTTAATCAGAGGGCAGACAAATGTGTATACTAGCTATGTATTGGCATAATAAAATGGTGGGTGAGTGGACAGTTATAATTTTTATTTCATGTCTATCACCCTTTATCATAGAAATTGTATGTGTTTTTTTTGAAGTTGATTGTATTAGTATGATATTGTGCTTTCTTTTCTCTTCCATGTCTTTATAGTGTTTTAAATAGTAGAAATTTCATAATACTGCATCAGGAGATGCCCACCACTTTAAACTGGAAGGAAAAACTTAAGGCAGGAATACTGATGGTCTGAAGTCAGAAGGAAATGAGTTCAAATCCAGAATCAAACACTTAACATCCCTATGAATGTAAGTTCAACTCTCTGATCCTCAATTCCCTCATGGGAGATGAGAAATGATAATATCACACAAAGCTGTTCTTTTGTTGAGAGGGTTAGATGAGACAGTATTTTGTAAAGTGTTTAGCACAGTGTCTACAAATGCACTTGATACGCATGGCTGCCATTCAGCCCTGAATCTGTTTATTAATGAGAGGACTTCTTCTGGATTGACATTAAGGTACCTCAATTTTAACCTATTCTAAACCAAATTTATTATCAACTGCCCCATCTGCAGCCCATTTATTTTCCAGAATTCCCTTCTATGTGTGTATTTAGTAAAAACCCAAGAAACTAACTAAATGATGTGCATCTTCTCTGCACTTTCCCACCAATTTTGTATCAGACTACACAAGGGGTATAAATGTCATTCAAATTATATGATCTCTCTGAAACTTCATTTTCCTATCTGCAAAAAAGAGGGAAAGCCTAGGTGATTCTTGAGATCCTTTCCATCTCAAAATATCTGTTTTTTTAATTTATTTTTTATTTTCAGCATAACAGTATTCATTATTTTTGCACCACACCCAGTGCTCCATGCAATCCGTGCCCTCTATAATACCCACCACCTGGTACCCTGACTTCCCACCCCCGACCCCTTCAAAACCCTCAGATTGTTTTTCAGAGTCCATAGTCTCTCATGGTTCACCTCCCCTTCCAATTTCCCCCAACTCCCTTCTCCTAACTCCCCATGTCTGTGTTTTTAAACTGAAATGAGGTACACCTGAAGATTATAGCTTTAAGTTTCTGTGGAGGAAGGCAAGGGAAGGGGAATAAATCCAACAGATTAGTTACATCCCTACAAATATCATAGATAATCATTTTGATTATTTGACATTTTGTTTTTACTGTAAAGTTTATTTGATATTGGATCACATGCTCTGTTATATTGTTAAAATTTTCATATGCAAAAACCTTTTCTAATTAGATTGTAAGTCTCATGCTCTATAAGACTGAATTAAACTTCATTTTTGCCAAAGTATTATAGATATAGGAAGTTCTCAGTAAGTATGTGTAGAATTAATGGGGGACTACATCTGTAGAGTAGAATTAAAAATCTCTGCAGGCAGATATATCTTAAATTATTTTATTGTACAAATCTTTTTGTAGACATATGTTTTTGTTTATCTTAGTAGAATACATGGGAGAAGAAATGCTAGATCATTAAATTGTTTCATTGTAAGTAATTGGGAATACTTTTTACAAATCAGTTGTAACATTTGCACTTCCATAAAAAAATATGAGAGTTCCAAATATTCCATCTCTTCATCAACATTTGTCATTGTCGGTCTTTAAATTTTAAGAAACTCTAGCGTATCTATAATACATATCAATATCATTTTTTTAAGTCTTTTGTTTGTCTTTTTGGTGCTGGATTGTGAGGGTTCTTTATATATTCTGGGTACACATCCTTGGTAAGATAATGTTTCTTAAACATTCTCTCTCATTCTGAAGATTGCCTATTTTCTCAGTATTCTTTGATGAGCAAAAAAGTTTTACATTTTTAATTTTTTTCTTTTCCGGTTCTTGCTTTTCATATCCTGAGATCTCTGTATTTTACCTCCCATTAATGAACATTTTCTTCTGGAATCTTTATGCATGTAGCTTTTATGCTTAGGTATTTGATATAATATATATCATTAATTGTTATATTTAATGTGAGGTATGGATTAAGTTTGTTTTTTTCCTTATGTGGGTATTCAATTGTTCCAGTACCACTTACTGAAAAGACATTTCTCTCCTCATTGAATTGCTTTGGTAACTTAGTTGAAAATCAGTTAAATATATGAGTATGGATTAACTCATTCAAGCATTTTTTTCCTTAATAGATTGTTTTGGTAGGAGGAGTATTGATTATTGAGTTGAATGCATAACATGGGAAGACTGCATTTATATTAAACTTGAAAGTTATCCTTTGTGAACCAAATATATTTTCTTAATAAAAAAGTGTTTATATTTTTAAAAAGTGTTCTTGTATTTGCATGAGGCCACATGAGAAATAATTTTTTTTAATTTTTTTTTTTTATTTTCAGCATAACAGTATTCATTGTTTCTGCACCACACCCAGTGCTCCATGCAATTTGTGCCCTCTCTAATACCCACCACCGGGTTCCCACAACCTCCCCCCCCACCCCTTCAAAACCCTCAGATTGCTTTTCAGAGTCCATAGTCTCTCATGGTTCATCTCCCCCTCCAATTTCTCTCAACTCCCTTCTCCTCTCCATCTCCCCATGTCCTCCGTGTTATTTATTATGCTCCACAAATAAGTGAAACCATATGATAATTGACTCTCTCTGCTTGATTTATTTCACTCAGCATAATCTCTTCCAGTCCCGTCCATGTTGCTACAAAAGTTGGGTATTCATCCTTTCTGATGGAGGCATAATACTCTATAGTATATATGGACCACATCTTCCTTATCCATTCGTCCATTGAAGAGCATCTTGGTTCTTTCCACAGTTTGGCGATGGGCAAAAACAGTAGAAAGAAATGGCAAGAGATGGAAGTGAGCCCTAAAGCACCATGGTCAAAGTAGTTAGGAAGATAAAGTGACACAGAAAGGGAAAGGAGATGTAGCCCAGATACATAACACCGGAGTACATGGAATTTAACTTAAAATTTTGGTAGAGGAAAAGAAAACTTAGGTTCTTTGAAATATACTCATTTCCACAGATTTAGTGTTTTATGTTGTAGTTTTAAATTGAACTCAGTTTTTCAGAGTGATAAATGAACACAAAATGCTAGTGATGTCAAAATGTCATGTAAACTCCAATTTACTGTCATACTTTACTGGTTTGTTGTTTCAGCCACCAAAAATAGAGGTTTTTTTCCTCCAGACATGAATATATGGAAATAAATTATTATTTTTTTTAACCTTTGAACACTTACGCACTTACTCGAACACTTTAAAGTCTTTTGTTTGAAGGGAAACAACGAGGAATTTGGATTTTATTGGAAATTTAGGGTTGTGTTGGTCCTGGTAGAAGTCTACTTATAGTAGTTCATTATGGGATGCTGATAAATCAGATGTATAGATGATGCATTCTCTTGTCCAGATATTGGTTGACCCGTGCCATCTTCTGCACATCCTTCAAGGATCTGCTGAACAGCATGGATTGCAGATAAGCTGGCACATGGTGCTGTCAGTCTGTTGGTCATTTTCCATCTATTTCATCCATACACTCTATAGCTTGACTACAAGAAAATGCTTAAATGAAGCATATATTCTGTTGATCTTTTTGGAGGAGGAGAATTAGCTTCTTAAAAAAATATCTGTTGTTGGCAAATTGCTTATGAAAAAGAAGCTAGACATGTCCTGAGGCTGTTTTTCAATTTAGATTCTCATTTTTCTCACAGTGCCAATTATTTTTTGTATTTCCTTAATTTTTTGTCAAAAATAGTTTTTTAATGAGGAAATAAAATCTTTAAGATATCATGCACAATTATTACTAATGCATTTACCTTTGTGAGGCAAAGAGTATGAAATAGACTACAAATTATCCATAGAAGAAAAATATAAACATATGACAGAGAGAATTTATAAGCCAAAGAAAACTTAATTTTGCTTGTCGCGTCATTGTTAAATTTATCATTTCAGAAATGACTTCCTTTTTTTTCTAAAAGTGTACTTGATCACATTAATTTTACCTGTATTTTATACATGTAGTTATAGGAGTTCAATGTTTCATATGTAATAGCACACTACTATAAAGAAGCAGAAATATTTTTAGAGCTGAATTTCAATTTAGTACAAAATAAAAATAAAATAGTGAAGTCCTGCATTTTTCTTGCAGGATAAAATTCAGTATAGTAAGGTACTTTATGACATTAATTTTTCACTTCATCTCAGGAGAAGGAACTCACTTTATGATCTATAAAACACAAAATACAAACCTGAAAAGATGTGTTTGCTTTTTATAACCACATTATTAACTGATGTATTTGATGGTCTTATTTAAGGATTTTGTGATTTATTTATGGGATACTATTTTATAAATGGACTGTAGGGAGAGGCAAGATTCTTGGCTCTGAAAACTGCTAGTGCTATGGGGAATTATTGAAGTTATAAGCTAGATAAGGGGAATATTTTCTGTCTTCACTAACCATAGCAACAGGTCTCTCCATTTAAAAATAAAAAACAACCACCACCACTTCTATAAACCAACACCTGTGTGTCATATGTGAGAGAATGGTTATCTATGGGTAGCATTTAACCACAACTTAATGAGGACTTTACTCATTATCAGCATTAAGGATCCCTGCCCTGATCTTTACTCCTCTTCAGTTTAAACTGGTGATACCCACACATGTGGAATTACCTTTTACCTCTTTTTCCTTTTTTTTCTAGTTTCCCAGGGAATAGTGGATTTTGTGTTTATTCCATGCCATTAGAAATGAGTAGATTCTTATCATCTATCCATCTTCCTAAAGAGATACATTTTTTTAAGATTTTATTTATTCACTTGTTTGACAGAGAGAGAGATCACAAGTAGGCAGAGAGGCAGGCAGAGAGAGAGGAGGAAGCAGCCTTCCCACTGAGCAGAGAGCCCGATGTGGGGCTCAATCCCAGGACCCTGAGATCATGACCTGAGCTGAAGGCAGAGGCTTAACCCACTGAGCCACCCAGGTGCCCCGAAATACATTTTTTTTTAATGGAGATGTTCTTGTTCTGTCTCTCCTTTAATTCAAATCTTTCTTTCCTTTGTCATTGAAATATTGAACAGGTTTTTAATGTATGTCCACTACGAAAATTGGTACAAAAAGTAGAATATTATTTTAGAGATTTGGGGATTTTACTTAGAATGACCTTGCAATGTAAAGGACTAGTGCTATGATTGTTTGCACTACTTTTTAAGGGACCCAAAGATAGTAGCACAGCCAAGATTAGGAGTCAGGGAGCTTGATTTCCAGTCCGTACTATTATGCATCATACTCCTTTTTACCCCGAAATCAACTGATATCATTTGCTTTGGCGATAGATTCAATAAATGCATACTACAATATGCAGCTTACTGTCAGAAAGAATGGAATCAAACTTCAGTAGCATAAAAAAGCTCTTCCAAAACTATGTATGTGTGGACTAGAAGCAGCACAAAAATCTGCCAGTTGTAGCTACAATCTTGAACATATATGCCAAATGAGGTTGACGCACCTGAATTAGACTTGAATTGATTTCTTTACTGCCAGACTTTTTACAAAATTTTATATCAATCTATATTCCCAGAGGTAATATAAGAGAGTTTCACTTGTTCTACATTTAGATCAATATTTATTATTGTTTTTCTTTTCAAAATTACTTAGTCATTCTAATGAGTGTGTGTTGGTATCTCATTGAGGTTTTCAATTTGCATTCCCCTGATAACTAATGTTATTGAGCATCTTTTCATACCTTTTGATCATTCATTTATGTTATTTTATGAAGTGCCTATACAAATGTTTTTCTGATTTTTTTCACTGAGATTTTTTTGATAATAGTGAATTGTACTTTGTATATTTTAAATTCATCTCTTTTGCTAGGTATATGTATCTTCTTCCAATCTGTGCCTTACTTTTTTAACAGTGCCTTTACAAGAGTAGATGTTATTAATTTTTGCTAAATCTCACTTATTCACTTGTGTTCTCATTTTTGTCTGTCTTATATAAGAACAATGTGCTTTCCTCAATGTCACACAGACTTTCCATTTACTTCTAAAAGTTTTTTAGTATTAGCTTTCATACATAATGAAAGATCAATTTTTCTTTAATTTATTTATTTTTTTCAGCATAACAGTATTCATTGTTTTTGCATGACACCCAGTG
The DNA here is from genome assembly GCF_020171115.1 of Neogale vison. NCBI lineage: Eukaryota > Metazoa > Chordata > Mammalia > Carnivora > Mustelidae > Neogale > Neogale vison. The sequence continues at coordinate 195,622,453 of NC_058091.1, read as the reverse complement.
CTCCATGCAATCCGGGCCCTCTCTAATACCCACCACCTGGTTCCTCCAACCTCCCACCCCCCACCCCTTCAAAACCCTCAGATTGTTTTTCAGAGTCCATAGTCTCTTATGGTTCACCTCCCCTTCCAATTTCCCTCAACTCCCTTCTCCTCTCCATCTCCCCTTGTCCTCCATGCTATTTGTTAGGCTCCACAAATAAGTGAAATCATATGATAATTGACTCTCTCTGCTTGACTGATCTCACTCAGCATAATCTCTTCCAGTCCTGTTGCTACAAAAGTTGGATATTCATCCTTTCTGATGGAGGCATAATACTCCATAATGTATATGGACCACATCTTCTCTATCCATTTGTCCGTTGAAGGGCATCTTGGTTCTTTCCACAGGTTGGCAACTGTGGCCATTGCTGCTATAAACATTGGGGTACATATGGCCCTTCTTTTCACTACATCTGTACGTAATGAAAGATCAATTTTAAGTTAGTTTTTGCATGTGGTATAAGGTAAGGGACTTACGCTCACTTTCTTCCCAATATGAGTGTCAATTATGACATCATTTACTGTAAGAACTATGCAGTGAAATACCTTTGCACATTTATTGAAATTCACTTCATCATATCTCTCTGATTATAATAGTAGATTGTCCATTTTGTTCTATACATACTTATGCCTATTTATACACAATATCACACTGTTTTTATTATGGTAATTTTCTAATAGGTCTTGAAATCGAGAGGGATTAAGTCTTCCACCTTTATTTTTCAAAATTACTTGGGCTATTTTAGGCCTCTTGCACTTCCACATAAAATTTGGAATGAGCTTGTGTATTTCTGAAAAAGAATTTGCTAGATTTTTATTTTTACTGCTTGGAAACTATAAATGGACTTATGGAAAACTAATAACTACAAAATTGAGTGTCCGGATTCATTAACATGGTACAACTTTTTATTTGTTTAGGTTTTTAATCTCATTAATAATTATAGTTTTCCACTGATGGACAAAATTGAAGATGGCAAAAGAGATGGACAGACATTCCATGCTGATGGATTGAAAGAACAAATATTGTTAAAATGTCTATACTAACAAAAACAGCCTACACATTTAATGTTTCCCTATCAACATACCAACAGCATTTTTCACAGAACTAGAAGAAACAATCCTAAAATTTGTATGGAACCACAGAAGACCCCAAATAGCCAAAGTAATGTTGAAAAAGAAAAGCAAATGGCTAACAGATACCTGAAAAGTTGTTCGTCATCGTTTACTATTACGGAAATGCAAGTCAAAACTGTAATGAGCTATCATCTTATACCTCTCAGAATAGCTAAAATCACCAACATAAAAAACAACAGGTGTTAGTGAGGATGTAGAGAAAAAGGGGCCTTCTTTTTGGGTATGCAAACTGGTACAGCCACTGTGGAATGCATACTGTTACAGCCACTGTGGAAAACAGTATGGGGGTTCTTCAGAAGGTTAAAAATAGAACTACCCCATGATCCAGTAATTGCACAACTGAGTACTCAAAGAATACAAAAACACTAGTTCAAAAGGGTATATACGCTCCTATGTTTATAACAATATTATTATGAACATATTATTATGAACAATATTATTCACAGTGGAAATAGCCCATGTCCATTGATTGATGAATGGGATAAAGATCACACACACACACACACACACACACACACTGGAATGTTATTCTGCCATTACAAAGAATGAAATCTTGCCATTTGCGACAACATGGATGGAACTAGAGAGTATAATACTAAACAAAATAAGTTAGAGAAATACAAATGCCATATGGTTTCACTTGTATGTGGAATTTAAGAAATAAAACAAATGAGCAAAGGGGAAAAAAATGAGATAAATCAAGAAACAGCCTCCTAATTATAGAGAACAAACCGATGGTTACCAGAGGGCGGAGGAGGGTTGCAGGTGACATGGATTAAGGAGTGCACTTGCTGTGATGAGCACAGGGTGATGTATGGAAGTGTTGAATCATTATATTGTACATCTGAAACTAATATGAAAACATTGTAGGTTAGCTTAGTGGAATTAAATTAAGAACTTAAAAAAATTAGTTTTCACTGTATAGATTTTAAACATACTTCATAAAATTCATTCTTATTTCATGTTTGGGGTTCTTCAGTAAAAATGATATTTCATATTTTTAAGCTAGTGAATAGAAATATATACAATATTGACTTTAAATGCTATGACCTTGATAAACACATTTACTTGTTCTACTAGCTTTTTTTCTTCTCTAGAATTCTTAAGATTTTCTTTATACATAGACATGTACCTGACAATATTTTTTCCTTTAAATATGTATGATTATTTTTTCTTTCCAGACTTACTGCACTAAGACCTCCCTTAAAATGTTGATATAAGTAGTGAGAAGGGACTTCTTCCTAACCTCAGGAAGTTGTCTACTTCCTGATCTTAGGAAGAGAAAATTCAGTATTCACAAGTAAATATGATTTTATTGTTGGTTTTTCATAGATACCTTTTATCAAATTGAAGATATGTAGTCTTCTAGTACTGTACTATTCCGTTCAAATCTAGATAAACATGTTTATTTCCATTCCACAGTATTTAATTTTAGTGAGCACTGTCCTCATTTTATGGGCCCCAGGATAATCTCAATAAATATATTTTATTCTGCCTATCTAATAAAACTCTTATTTTTTTTTTAACAGTTATTACTTTAAGATCTTTCATTTTCAGTCTACACACAGGTGAGGGCTTTCCTTTTGTATTCTCTCATGCATCCTTAACACCCCCTCTTTTTTTTTTTTTAACTAAATTCCATTGTTCAAGGTTGACAGACTTAACACAAGAGGTCACAATCTTTTTTTTTTTTTTTAAAGATTTTATTTATTTGACAGAGAGAGAGAAATCACAAGTAGGCAGAGAGGGAGGCAGAGAGAGAGAGGAGAAGAAGCAGGCTCCCTGCGGAGCAGAGAGCCCGATGCGGGGCTCGATCCCAGGACCTGGGATCATGACCTGAGCAGAAGGCAGAGGCTTTAACCCACTGAGCCACCCAGGCGCCCCAAGAGGTCACAATCTTATTAGCTGTATTTTCCCTATGAAAATTTAACTTTTTATTGATGTGTAGCTATAAAGTCTTTTAAACTTGAAAGCTGTTATAAAATAAAATTACCAATACTCATAGTAACTACAAAATTAAAAGCAAGCCAATAACTTTTTACTAGACAATTATATTCAAATTCAGGTTAAATTTTTCCTATTATGCAGTAAATCTGTTAATTTATTTTTCTTGGTCACTGATTATTCCAAATATTATAAAACCTAGTCCTTTAGGCTGATGACATTTACAAGCCAAGTTACTTTTGCCTTGAATGGCTAAGTCACTTTTAGCACTTTTTCCTGTTTTCTGCATTCATTATGCATTTATGGTAAAGCATCCTTATACTAACATTCAGATTTTACTAATTAGGAGTCTCTTTTTCTTTTTTTAACAACATTATTAATTTCAGGAAGGCTTTAAGACTGCCTTTATCTGTGTAAATTGTTATTTTCTCTTCTTAGTCTAACCAGATAAAAGAAATTAGAATAAAAAATGTCAAACTTATGCACTTCCTCAGTCTGCTTAAAAGATTACATATCTCTTTCTCTGCAGTTATTTATTTAAAAGAGAAACAAAACTATTAACTTAGCTATCAGGTTAATAAATAACATTCAATAGGAGCAAAAATAATTTGTATAACCTCTTCATTAATCAGGAGTAATCAACACTGAATAATTTATCTACAGTGTTTTAAGGCTTTATCTCTTGGTCCCAATATTTCTTAATATGCTTTTTGACAATACATTTATATATGCAAGAATTTTCAGAAGTCAAATTTTCCCCCACTTTTAATTCTAATTATCTTAGAAACAACTGTTTATTTCAATCCACAATAGGTAGTATAGTCCTAAGCATGCAGTCTCTAAGCATGTAGACTGCCTAGGTTAACATTTCTGCTTCATAAATGAACTATGTGTTGTTGGGCTACTTATTTAATTATTTCATTCATAAAATTGGGTAATAATACCATCTAAGTCATGAACTAGTTACCAAGATCAAAGGAGATATTTTCTAAATTTTGTTATTTAATATTGATTATTGCAATATTGGTTTCTGGAGTATGAATTTAGTGACTTATTTACATACAACACCCAGTGCTAATCACAAGTGCCCTCTTTAATGCTCACCTATCTAGCCCATCCCCCCACCCACCTTTCTCCACAACCCTTAGTTTGTTTTCTGTCATTAAGGTCCCTTAGTGTCTTGTTTCGCCAAGTATTTTTTTTTTAATAAAGTGAATATCACAGTGCCTAGAAAAAAGGACATGATGATTTCTACCTTATCCTCACCCATCATATACAAAGGGCAGATAAACCTGAAATTAATTAGCTCAATACCAAAAGTACCTCTCCAAACACTTCACCATATATTCTTACATACAGTTTATCCTTGAACAACATGGGTTTGAATAGTACAAGTCCGCTTAAAAGCAAGTGGTTTTTGCTGAAAAATACTTTGTTTCCAAAAAAAACAAAAACAAAAAACAAACAAAAAAACCAAAAAATGTTTTGTTTCCATTTGGTCCACATCTTGGGCAAGGTTTCCAGAGTGGTTAAAACGCTGCCTAGTGGCTGTGGGGAGAGGCTCAGGCAGAAGCCCTTATACCACAGGGTTACCACAGGAGTCCCTCAAAAGTGGCTGGACTCCTCAGGCTCTTAGTTGTGCTTGAGACTGAGCCTTTCCAAAAAATACTTGCCACCCCGGCCTGGGAGCCATCCTTCCTCAGTCAGTCAGATGGTCATCCCTCTTTCTTCCTGAGTTTCATTTCCTGACCTAGGAAGTGCATCCCCAGTAAGTCACAAAAATAGGTATCTGCACAGCAAAAACCCAGGACATGCAGATCCAAAAGGATCTCATTCTGGTGCTTCTCCAGTACCATGGCAGCTTCCATGGTGCACACAGTTTTAACTCCACTCATCTTGGAGCTTATGCACATCCTGGAAGAGGGCATTGCTGCTCTGCTGGTTTTGCCTCTTCAAGAGACTTGGTGCCCTCAGGTTTCTCCTCAGCCAACTTGTAAAAAGTGTCTCACATACTCTGGAGCTACATTGTAGTGGTTGAATTAGAAGCCAAGAAAATGGTTAGGTGTAGGAGGCCCACAGATGCATGTTGACCAGATGGTTGATGGTGGTCTCCACCTTCATGGAATAGTTCTGATGAATCTGGAAATTTGTGGTTGATTGGCAATAGGGAGCAAGCTCAAAAAATGATGGTGGCTGATCCCTGTAGGCAGAGGATGGCTGAGAATACGGTTCTGAAGGTTGTGACTAGAAAAGAGTTTGGAGGGAGTTTGGAGGCTTGAAAAAGGGGCATCCCTGAATGTGTTCTGTGTAAACATGAAGCAACAGTCAGATCCATGGGACCAGAGGGGGCACTGCCTAGGGGTAGAGGTTTTTATAGGACAGTACTGTAAATATATTTTCTTTTTCTTCTGGTCTTCTTAATATTTGATTTTTCTCTAGGTTACTTTATTATAAGAATAGATTATATAACACCTATAATATAATATATGTGTTGCCTGTTGATGTTATCAGTAAGACTTCCAGTCAGAGTCAAAGACAATCCAGTCAGATACCAGTCCAGCCATATCCATATCCAGACATACCAGTCAAAAAAGCTTCCAGTGGTATTTCCCCCTGCATTGACAGGTCAATACCCCTAGCCCTCACATTGTTAAAGGGTCCAACTGTACTTTCCATGTGCAGATTGCCAGAGCTGTCATATGACACATCTTTTTTATATTACAATATATTAAAATCAAAATACCATGCAAACAAATGTTAATTTTAATGAATGTACATTCCAAGTATTTAATTTTATAACTTCAAGGTCATTTCAATGTACTATTAAAATACTTCTAAATATGACTTTTAAAACAAATTATAAGGATAAACACTTTATCATCCACCTATGACATTAGATAAATCTGTATTTTAAAACAATAAGCTTATAGAGAAAGAAAAAAAATCCCTGTTTTTTCCTATTTCTATTGCTCACTAAAAGAGATTTTGTTATGTTTCAGTTTCCTATTACAAATGCTGAGCTGAATGTTAATGAGAGCAGTCAATTCTTGATCCATTATACGACCTAATATTTGAGTTATTACATTAAAGAGAGGTATTAGCACTACAAAATAACCCTGATTATACTGGATGAGAGATGAATGATTAAAAGCCTGCATGAGGCATTAATTTACTACCTAATAGTCACATAATACCAATTGACTATTCTGTTATTCCCCCTTTGGGTAAAATTATTTTGGATAGAATAAAATTGCAGTGAAATAGTTAGCAAAGATCACAGATAGAAGTACTATAATTTATCAAGCAGCCTAGTTGGACAGCCTTGTCAAAGTAGGTTAGGGAATTTCTCATGATTGTAGCCAGTGTTGCAACATTTTTAAAGATAGCAATCCATTATCACTTCTCTTCTGGCACCTGAAAAAAATCACCCCACAGAATCTGATTTCCTCCTGCGGTGACATGACACTGCTCAGAAGGCACTGACACATTCTTTTTCTAAAATATCAACTATTAATTGCAGACTCTACACCTGAGTCATGTTTTGTCCCTCAAGTCTATTGTGTATTACTAAGGAATTAGAAAACTTAAATAACTTGGATTCTCTTATATTTGGATTTAATTTTATTTTGATTATATCAGTAATAACATTAGCTGCAATTCTGTTCTAAAAAATACGTGTCCTACAGTTTCTATTAAAAGGGATGTATGGCACATGTACTTAAATAGTTTATACATACATATGTATATATACAAATATATGTATATATAGATAAAGAGTTCTGTCATTATATATAGGAAGGGTATAGCACTTGTTTTTGGTATGGCTAAAGCCAGTGAACTTAAGCCAATTGAAAGGTAGGATAGTTGTGTGGAAGACTCTTTTACAACAGGAAACAGGTGAGTTTCAATTGGTAATAGCTACAATTCATCTCAGTAAGAATTTTAGATTGCAATGTGATAAAAATTATTCTAAGAGAGAAACTGATAATGGAATTGTTCTTTCTCATGAGAAATCCATTAAAAGGGGTACCTGGGTGGCTCAGTCAGTTAAGCATCGGCCTTCAGCTCAGGTCATGATCTTAGGGTCCTGGGATCGAGCCCTATGTGGGGGCTGTTCAGTGGGGAGTCTTCTTCTCCCTGTCCCTGTGCCATACTGCTTGTGCTCTCTTGATCTCACTCTCAAATAAATAAATAAAATCTTTTTAAAAAATCTATTCAAGAATGACTGAAATTCTTCTAGTTCTACAGAACTAGAATCCTAAAAATGAATTCATATGATGACAATTCCAAAATTTTACTTCTCTTTTCCAAAAAAAAGCCTCATGAAAAGATTCTCTTAAAAAAATTAGTGATTATGTCAGAGACAATCACTGCATACTGACTATCCATAAACAAACCATATATCCCAACTTCTTGGAGTTAGATGGAACTTTGGAACGAATTCTTGAACAATGGGTGTGAGTAGAAGTAGGAATTGTCACTTCCAGAATGAAGCAATTAAGAACTGTTGTGTGATCCCCTAACTTCTTTTCCTGTCACTGAAACCATTGGCCATGGGAAAACTTCAGGACACTGAAGTGACAATTCGCATCACAGAGTAGTTCTTTAGAACTAAGGATTCCCTCAGTCATTCATTTTAGACATGTCCTGTGAGCTAGAAAGAAGAAATCATTTGCTAAAATAAGTCACTGACATTTCTGTATTGTTCTGCAACATGATCTAGGCTATATAAATTAATTCAGTGAATTAAGCAAATGAAAATATGACACTGACCAAGTTGCCCTGAATATGGTTTTAATATGGGAGAAACTAAATAAGGGTGTTTTAATTATTAGGAAATGTGAACTTTGTTGAAGAAACTGATGTGAATTGTCACTCAAGAACTGAGCTGATACTACTTTTTTAAAAAATTTTTTTTCAGCATAACAGTATTCATTGTTTTTGCACCACACCCAGTGCTCCATGTAATCCATGCCTTCTCTAATCCCACCACCTGGTTCCCCCAACCTCCTCCCACCCCCCGCCGCTTCAAACCCCTCAGATTGTTTTTCAGAGTCCATAGTCTCTCATGCTCTTGGATTGGAAGAATAAACATTTTAAAATATCTATACTGCCTAGAGCAATCTATACTTTTAATGCCATTCCGATCAAAATTCCACCGGTATTTTTCAAAGAGCTGGAGCAAATAATCCAAAAATTTGTACGGAACCAGAAGAGACCCGAATTGCTAAGGAAATGCTGAAAAACAAAAATAAAACTGGGGGCATCACGTTACCTGATTTCAAGCTTTACTACAAAGCTGTGATCACCAAGACAGCATGGTACTGGCATAAAAACAGACACATAGACCAGTGAAACAGAGTAGAGAGCCCAGATATGGACCCTCAACTCTATGGTAAAATAATCTTCAACAAAACAGGAAAAAATATACAGTGGAATATACAGTGGAAAAAAGACAGTCTCTTCAATAAATGGTGCTGGGAAAACTGGACAGCTATATGTAGAAGAATGAAACTCGACCATTCTCTTACACCGTACATAAAGATAAACTCAAAATGGATAAAAGACCTCAACGTGAGACAGGAATCCATCAGAATCCTAGAGGAGAACATAGGCAGTAATCTCTTCGATATCAGCCACAGCAGTTTCTTTCAAGATATGTCTCCAAAGGCAAAGGAAACAAAAGCGAAAATAAACTTTTGGGACTTCATCAAAATCAAAAGCTTCTGCACAGCAAAGGAAACAAACAGTCAAGAAAACAAAGAGGCAACCCATGGAATAGGAGTAGATATTTGCAAATGACAGTACAGACAAAAGGTTGATATCCAACATCTATAAAGAACTCCTCAAACTCAACACAAACAGGTAACACAAACTCAAACACAAAACAGATAAGGATACTACTTTTTGAGTCTTATCTTTAATTAAAGTTTCCCCATCTGAGGTGGATTTATTGCCCTCACAGCTGTTGTTTGGGAACTTTCTGTGGAAGAACTGATACACTTGTGAGTTCAGGGAAAGGTTTGAAATTTTGCTTGACTATCGTGCAGTTTTTTTTTACTCTGTTTCTCAAGTGAACTCTGTTTCTCAAGTTTCTCTCATAGGAAACAAGTAAATAATACTTGTAAATAATATAAGTAAATAATACTTGTTTCCTATGTGTCTATATGTTGTTAGGATTGTTCAGATAGTATTTTAGTTATGACCTCTCACTACTGCCCCTAATGGGGGAAAAAAAGCTTAAAAATTCAGTATGTCAGGAACTATATTTTTCATTGATAATGACTAACACTAACATGTGGACTTGTCAGCTTGTACAACCCTAGAATGTGAAGGCATTTGGTGAATATTTAGGAAACTAAGGCTTGACACTTAGCTGCTCATGTTAGCTTTTGGTGAAATTGGGTTTATCTATCTCTAATGCATTATTTCATTAATCTTCAAATTTAATATTCAGATTGAGCTCACAATAGCATCTGATCGAAATTCACATTTATAAAATATGCATTTCTGGATTTAAATCTTCTTGATAGGAAAATAAACATTCTTTATATTAACAGTTTTCCTGGAAATTTCAGAAGTAATTGTCTACTTGTTTTCAAATAAGTGATTAGTCTTTGCCAAATCCTACGTAGGAGGATACATATACCAACTTTCTCCTGTACCTTCCATACCTTTGTTTTGTCTTTCCCAGAAACAACAACAACAACTTCCTGGTAGAATGAGGTATGAATAATAATTTCCCATTCCTGTAGTCTACATATTAAACTTGGTTCTTTTTTTTACATCCCTAATGGGAACTTAATATCAAATAACCTGTGAATTCATTAGCATTATTTTAACTGTAATACCCACTGCATTATTTGGGTTTTCTATTGCCTTTAAATTCTCTTCTCTTGCCTTTTTTTACATTTTAAGCAATTGTAATGAAATGAACAATAATCCTCCACTTTTCCCCTCCTATTTGATTAGATGTCTCTACCTTTACAAAGTAAAAGAAAAATATAAAAATGTAAAGTACTAATAAGTCTTGAAATATAAGGATAATTTATGGTAAAGTGAAATCATACACACACACCCCCCATATCTCTGGATCACATTATCTGGGTTAACATTCCTGCTATGTCTTTACCAGCCGAATGACCCTGGATGGGTAATAATGCTTTCCTGAGAACTGACCTAATTAGATGTCACTTAAGGATCATCAGGTAGTGAAAACTCTGGGCATTGCTATTGCTGCTGTTGATACAGTGGACCCTCAACCCTCAGCTTTCTGAGGTCCTCTCTCTTAACCCAGTCCAGCAAATGGAGGCTTGGGGATATTCTCACTGATTTTGATCCCTCCTGTGTGGTGTGGTTTGGGGCAACTGAATCTTGTTTAGAGGAATTTACGCACAGCTTTTCACTTGTGTTGACCTATTTGTTAAGGAAGATAGGCCAAGCTTCTAGTTCAATATTTTATACACATCCACACTGCTTTCCCACCTTGTTTTCCTTTCTTTCATTCTCTCTGCCTCCCTCACTCTCCCACTTTCTAAATTTCTTCAGAGTAGATCTAAGTCTGTTCTTTTTTTTTTTTAAAGATTTTATTTATTTATTTGGCAGAGCACAAGCAGGAGGAGCAGCAGAGGGAGAGGGAGATGTGTGGCTAGATCCTGGGACACTGGGCTCATGACCTGAGCCAAAGGCAGACACCTAACAAGTTGAGCCACCCAGGTACCCCGGTCTAAATCTGTTTCTTAAGAATAGAGACAGTAGGAAAAGGCTCAAAGAAAGAACTCTAATAAATGAAGTTGGGGATTTGGCAGAAGTCACAGAGTGTTGAAGGAATCCCATCTTTTTATTTGAAAATACCGGCAACAATCTCATTCTGTGCCTCTTAAATTTATTTTTGTGTTCAGTGAACAGTGACGTTTGAATCAGGCAACCAAGTCGAAGAAGAGCAGCTGGTAAGAACAGTGTTGTGTTTGGAATTAGGGAGTTGAGTACTTCTTACACTGTAGTTCTTATGCCTGAACAACAATTTAAGGTGGTAGAATGCAAATGATTCTGCCTTTAAAAAAAATCTTTACATTTTATTAGAAAGGAAGGATTACATATACTACAGGAACACTAATTCTTTAGGGGACATGCTTTTAGTTGTTATAATTCTATTGGGACAGGAAAATTCCAGGAACTGGGAAGTTTTCTTTTTCTTCACATATCTTCTAAATAAGATTATGATGAAAACTAATATACAGCAATTTACATACATAATTACATATTTATAGTAGATCCTTTTACTGTCATCCACTCATTAATATTTAAAAGATTTTATTTACTTATTTGTGAGAGAGAGAGCAAGCATGAGCGGGGGGAGGGGCAGAGAGAGATGGAGAGGCAGACTCCCTGCTGAGCAGGGAGCCAGGTCCCAAGACCCCAAGATCATGACCTGAGCCAAAGGCAGACACTTAACTGACTGAGCCACCTAGGCACTCCATCCACTCACATTATTAATAACTATCTCATCTCACAATTTCTTATTGATTTCTGGGTCCTAGAAATCTTTTTTTTTCCATTGTCCATTTTAACAATGTAAAGTATATTCCCAAAATAACTAAAATTTTGTATAGCACATCACAATTTACATAAAAAACATTTAACAGCTCATTTAGGCATTTCAGTAAACTTGAAAATTGGGTGACAACCTCAGAAGTTATGACTCAGGAAAACACAAGTAAAAATGGAACATGAAATTCTGGGTCCAGATTCTCTGAATCCAAATTTCATATCCTCTTCACTCAGTTATGTGGAATATATATCCTAGATGACACAGTAATGCATGCCTTCAGTGGTACATGCCTTTCATAGCTAGATTTTTGCTTAAACTTAATATTTGTATTAGTGATTTTTTTTATGCTTGGTCTTTAATTTTTTTTTTTTTGATCACTTGGCTGTCATGCACATAAATAATTGCTTAGCACTCGTTTTCTTAGTTTTTGTTGTTGTTGTTGCAGAATCTATGCTATTCCTGTCTCAGGAGCTTCTTTGTAAGCCTTTGTTAGCCTGCAAACTTCATTTGGTAAGAAGATAGATCAGAATAATGATAATTAACAGAATTTCTTTTAGCCTATTAATCTAAAGTGATCACTTACCCTCTAGTTTGTTTTTTTTACTTACCCTCTAGTTTTAAATATTTTGTTATAAAATATTTAAGATATACAAAAAGTACAGAGAATATTATAATGAATACTATAATGAATGTGCCAACCACCTAGATTTTTTAAATTTAATTTAATTTAATTTTTTCATTGTTCCAAGATTCATTGTTTATGTACTACACCCAGTGCTCCATGCAATACATGCCTCCTTTAATATCCACCAAGAGGCTCACCCAACCCCCACCTTCCTCCCCTCCACAACCCTCAGTTTGTTTCTCAGAGTCCACAGTCTCTCATGGTTCATCTTCCCCGCCGATTTCCCCCAAGTCACTTTTCCTTTCCTTCTCCTAATGTCCTCTGTGTTATTCCTTATGGTTCACAAATAAGTAAAACTGTATGATAATTGATTCTTCCTGCTTGACTTATTTCACTCAGCATTAGATTTTGAAAATGAAACATTTGGTTGTATCTTCTTCAAATACAGTGTTAAGTGTAAATAACTTCAGCAATTTATGTAATCCATTGTAATCCCTTCCTGTTCATTCATATCTTTAATTAGCAAAGACCCTGAAGTTGGCATTTATGTATAACAAGCTTTCTATGTGTGTATTTATAAACAATAAATAATTTCATATATTTATCATTTTATACAAAGTATATTTTACTAAATTCTCTCTATTCACAATAGCTTTGTTGAAATGATTCACACAGAATTATCCCTTTTAAAATATACGGTTAGGTGATTTTTAGCATATCCACAAAGTTGTGCAGCCATCATAACTGCCTACTTTGAGGACATGTTCATCACTCCAAAAAGAAATCTTGTGTTAATTAGAGATTACTTGTGATTTGTCTCTTCTCCTACCCTGGAAACCACAAATTTCCTTTTTCATTCCTAATGAACTATCTATTCTGGGCATTTCATATAGTGAAATCATGTAACTTGCTTCTGGCTTCTTTTACTTAGCATAGTTTTTCAAGGTTTGACAAAATTGTAGAGCCATCAAAACTGTATTCCTTTTTGTTGCTGAACAATATTCCATTGTTAAGACACATTTTTTCATCTATTCGTCAGTAGATGCTCACTAGGGTTATTTCCACTTTTGACTATTACAGATAAGGCTTTTATGAATATTCCCTGCAAAGTTTTTTTGTGAACATGTTTTCACTTCTCTTGACCATATACCTAGAAATGGAATTACAGGGTTGTAGAGTAACCATGTATAGCATTTTGAGGAACTGCCAAAATGTTTTCCTGTGACCACACAATTTTACTATTCCTCCAGCAATGTATAAATGTTACAATAACACTTGTTACTGCCTATTTAAAAAAAAACAAAACTTTAATTTTAACCATCCTAGTAGGTTACAGTAGTGTCTAATTGAAATTTTAATTTGTTTTTTCCCTAATGAAGTGATTTTGAGCAACTTTTCATGTGCCTACTAGCCATTTGCACATTTTTTTTGGACAAATGTATACTCAAATCCTTTTGTCATTTTTAAATTCAGGTATTTGCCTTTTTTATTGGGTTTGTAAGTATTCTTTATGAATTCTGGATATAAGTCTCTTATCAGGTATGTAATTGCAAATATTTTCTTCCCTTTCTGGGTTCTTTTTTTTTTCATTGATGGTGTTGTTTGAGGAATAGGAGTTTTGATTTTTATGAAATACAGCTTTTTTTTTTGTCACTTGTGCCTTTTGTGCTAGGTACAAGAATTGCCTATCTAAGGTCATAAAATCTCCTACCATATTTTCTTCTAAAGTTTTAGAGTTGTAGTTCCTAAATTTAGGCTTGTGATCTAGTTTGAACTAATTTTTGTGTATGGCATGTGGTATACATCTATCTTCATTCTTTTACATATGACTATCCAATTGTCCCAGCACCATTTCTTAAAAAGACTATTCTTTCTTTATTGAATTATCTTTATACTTTTGTTAAAGAGTAGACCATAAATGTAAGGGTTTATTTTGGGGATCAGTTCTGTCCACTGATCTATTTTTATGCCAGTACTATACTGTTTTTATTACTGTAGTTTTATAGTAATTTTTGAAGCAGGAAGTGTATGACCTCAGACTTTATTCTACTTATTTTAGATTGTTTTGGCTTTGGGGATCTCGATATTTCACATGAATTTTAGAATTAGCTTTCCAAAATTTTGCAAAAAGTCAAGTTGAGATTTCTACAGGAATTGTATTGAATGTATGTCTTGCAACCTTACTGAACTCTTTGGTTAATTGTGTGTATATACTCATATTTTTAAAATGTATGACTGCAAGAATTGTAAATTCTAACATTGGATTTTGGGTAGAACCAATTTTAAATCTACATGATCTACAGTGTTCATAGTTTAACCTTTATGCCAGAAGTCTTTGCTATAGGAAATATTAGGGTTCAATAGAAACTTAGAGTTTGTATATAGTAACTTCTTAGTCAAAAACAATATACTTTATTTCTGATAGGGATCATTCAATCTATATTCTTTTATATTCTATGCTTTGTAGATTTAGTAGCAATTTTTTGATCCCAAGGATGAAACTATGTTAAATGTATTTTTATATACTGTATCAACTAATCTCTATAATAACCTGAATTCAATATTTTCCTCTACATTTTATAAAGAGAATGTAGCTGAAATGTACATGACAAGTATCCAAGATTAGGGACTAGTCAGAGGGAGTCAAGATTCAAATTTGGGTCTAACTCCAGATATTTTGTTGCTAATATTTAGAAAGATCTTATTCATGTTAACTAAAATTTATTTCTGTGAATTTTTTATTAGTCTTAATTCTACATTATTAAGAATCAAAGGATAAGTTTACTCCCTCTCTTGCTAGAGACATATAAATTTCTCTCAGTTTCCCTATAGGATAATTATCAAAAATCTCTAGACCTTTCACAGTGTTAAACATGATGCAGTAAATGTTTTCATTTATCAGTGTCTATAAAAGGTAATGCTCCCTAAAATAATGGAGAGTAAACCCAAACAAGATAATCTAGATGTAAACTAGTTATTGGTATACCAATAGATAGGTCCAGATATATTAGACAAAATAGAATGTGTACAGAGGTGAGTCCAGCACTTTTCAATACTACCAGAATCAACCCTGTAGAGAAACAAGAATCATAATAATGTCTTCACTTGGACATTTTAAGTTAAAAATAATTGGACCCCCTTTTTAAGTAGGATTTAGTGAATACTAAAGAAGTATTTTACAAGTGCATTACTCTTTATTACATAACATAAATTTGTTTTTACCTAGCAAATTATGTATCCACAATATACTTATTGAACTAAAATATTTTAAAAATTATGAATACTTAGGAGAGCAGATAAGACAAAAACTGAACTTTAATATTTAAAATCATCTGAAAAATAATTACGTTTGAACATGTCAATAAGCTGAGTTATAATTGATTCAGTGATAAGTAGGAAGAATAATGAAAGGATTATAACCAGCCATATTGCTGTTTGTATCTCAAAAGAAATGTTCTTATTCAAGTAGTCATTGGTAGTTATTGGACCATTCACTTAGAGGGAATTCATCAGAACATTTTCTCTTACTATAAAATAAAATAAAATGGAGGTTCTTAGAACTTTTCACCAGAGATACTATTTTGTATACAATAGTATTAAATAAATAATACTATTTTTATTAAATATTTATTATTTATTTATATTATTATATATTATATGATAATGTATTATATATTATATATTATTTATATATTATTACTTATTTATTTATTAAATAAAGTATTAAATAAAATAGATTAAAATTTTCTCTTACTATAAAATAAAATAAAATGGAGGTTCTTAGAACTTTTCACCTGAGATACTATTTTGGTTAACTTTTAATTAATTAACTTTAAATTTTAATTAACATATAATTTTAATTTATCTCCCCCATCTATTCTTTCTATTTCTATCCCTAAAACATATACTTTTGCTTGTTCTGAAGCAGAGCTTTGTCTTTCCAATCCATCTCAAAATCATTTGTGCACAGATGAGGAACAAGTGTTACTTCATGGATTCAGAATGATCCGTGCTATAGGGTACCTGGATCCCTGTGTTAGATTCTAAGACTAAATTATAAGGCATTGGAAAAGTTCTGGATTCACATCCCTCTCTCTCATAGGAGAGGCAGGGAGTAATTGCAGCATACCTGAGAGATATTTCTCATTCCTATTCTAACAGCTCATTAAATGCTAAGAGTAGAAACATATACTTCAAGGATAATTATAAGATATGATCTAAACTTTATAAACTTGTTTGCTATGTTCACTTCTCACAATCCTTTGTCATTTAAAGTGAAATGCATGCATGCGTGCATATATACATACATACATACATACATACATACATACATACATAACAAATTAACTGTCTAACCCAGGTACTACCTATCCTCTGTAGGTCATATTCCTTAAACTCCCACTCTGCCCTGTCAGATACTTATTTCTTTCTTTATTAATTCATAGACAAATTAGAGACTTTCAGGGACCACTGATTCATTTACTCTAAATCAGAAGTTTATTTAACCTCAGGGTAGGAGGTAACAAAGAATTAAATTCAACAAATTTATAATACTTTAGGTTCTTCTATGACATTAGTCTCAGGCAATTATAAAATATGCACTAGCAAACCATCAGTGCAGAGAAAACTATTTGTTGAGTCCATGCATCTGTTTTGAAAACCTTATTCAGAAATTGTCTTTTTCTTAAAACATGAGCATATTAGTACCAGTTTATTCTTTGAGGCTACACAGTGTATAACTTGTGATTAAATAAGACATCTAAAGACAACCAGACTGCTGTCTCTATCTTTCATTGTACTCTGGTTTTTAGCTTACATTGTAATGACAACTTTCCCTTTTTAACTCCAGTTGTTAACACTTTTCCTCATTTTTCTTGATTCCAAAAATGATCATAATCATACTAAAAATCAAATCATAATAACGTTATTTTTCTGTCATTTGTACTTTGGCATCATTATCATTATCTGAGTGTAATTTATCACCGTCAGGAGATAGTCCGAGAAGAATTAGTTGATTCTGAATTTCATCATCCATCTTGGATTGCATCTTTCTCTTGGTTGTTTTCATTTCATTCTTTTTCATCTGAAACTTATTTTTAACAGAAATGACAGCAGAAAAAATATAACCCAAGAAATCTGTTCTCTTGTTGTCACATATCAACATTTTACTATTGTCCCAAGCAATGAACTTATACTGTCTTCTATCTAAGGGCTGATATGATTTTAAATCATAAATAAACATAAACAATCATAAACAAAATATTGGCTAAATAAAATCCTAAAAGAAACAGTTATATCACTAATATAAATTTTAGTTTGTTTTGCCTTTATGATCACAGATCAGCTCTAAATTCTAAGAAGCACCATTATAACTCCTTGAAACCTTCATAATGCTTCACGTAATGAAATGAGGGATTAAGGAGTGTTCTTTCACTCTATGTAAAGTCACAAGTCTGCTAGTTGGTAGAGGTGGGTATCATTTTGGGGGGCTGAGTCTAGTACTACTTCTTCCATAATATTTTTATTGGTGTCAATGCAAACTGTGCCTAAAGATTGAACATTGAGGTTTTTTTTTTAGAAGCCCACTTTGGGTATAATAAATGTGAATTTCACATAAAGTGTGTTCCTGATGATAAGTTTCAACTACTGTAAATTGTTATTTAATTTAATCCATTTATTTGCAATTCTGACTCATTTGTCCTCAGACTTGTAGAGGTGAAGCATGACTGATCAAATGCATGCTTCAGCCCCGTAAGTTTTCTATGATCTACTTGGCAGTCATCAACACTGCTAATTGCTTTGCTGCTGATTTAATCCCCTCTCAAAGAATCTTGCCTGTAATGTTTCCTGCTAATCTCTCTCTGCTTCCCCCCCGCCCCCCCCCCACAGACAAGTGCTGCTTTCCTGCCATTTGGCTTTTAAATATGCCAGAGACCATTTAATTTATTTTCCTGCACTACTCAGCTCAGGTTTTGTACATTTTTTCATGACAAACAAGAATGCTAAAAAAATAATTGCAAATAAAAGTCAAGTTATTTATCTTCACTCATACGTTAGGATTTTTTTTTTCTTTTCCATTAGCAAAACACGACTTTGGTAATTATGTGTCTGTTACATTCTAATAGATTTTCACTATCAATAAATGATCCAATAGGATGAGTGTTCTCTTATAGTTAAAGCATTCTTAAGAGCCTCTTGCCTCTTAAAAGGTAAATACCTTTTCTCTTTCCTCAAATTTCAAAACACTTAAATGGGGAAAAAAAGTATTATTAGTTCTGTTATTCATATGCAGTTGTTTTATTTATATATTATATGGCTTTATATTGTTATTACTACTTTCTGTAGCCTCTAACAACAAAATAATGCAGAGGAATTTATTTCCGAGGGAAATATTTAGTTATGTGTGTTTAGGCAGATTGCGTATACTCTCTGGGTGTAATTTGCTTCATCTATTTGTTAATTAAATAGTGATTTGTTGAGTACCTTTCTTAAGTACTGTAAGACTGGTGACTTGAAGGTAAACAATCATAGCCACCTTGCGGTGCTTATATTCTACAGAGAGATGGGGTGAGGAAAGTGTGAGAGCAGGTGGTTAAAACATCTCAGAAGAGAGAAAATATTTGGGCTAAGTTCTAAAGATCAGCTGAGTGAGAAGGACATGGAGGTGGAAGCAGATAGGAATAGTCCAGACAGAGGGGTATCTCAACCAAAGCCATGAGTGGAGAGAAGAGCCATATATCTAGGGAAATATAAGCAGTGAGAACTACTAGATAAAAAAGTGTGAGATAGGGAATATAGGGAGAGAAAATTAAAGGGCAATAGCAATAAAATTACAGAGAGTGTGCACATCATGTTAAGTAGTTTGAAATTCATTTGGTAGGTGATATAGGAGAACTGTTGAAATGTCTTAAGAAGAACCATGAAATTATATTTGTGTGTAATACAAATTACTCTAAAGTTGACATAATGAATGATTTGAGAAGTACAAAAACATTGATGACATAGTCCCAATTTCAACTGTATCCCATTGTCATTATAAATCCATTTGTGTTACTCAGATAACATGAACTATATTTTTTGATTTAGTAAATGAAGACATTTTATTATTTTGAAAAATGGGGACAATAAAATTTGCATGACTGGATCTAACAAAGTCCTAATGCATACAATATAAGAATTTAATAGAGAGTCAGTATCTCTCTAACATTTTGAATGAATGAATCTATGTTTTGAGTATGACATGTCAGATACTGGGTTAGGACCTTTCATCTAGGTAGTAGTAGTTGAATTTGCATGATAATCCAATATGAAGATGCAGTACAAATACAGATTACTGTAAGTGTTGACTATGTTGTGTATGTGCTATAATAATGCATTTTATTTTCACAGCAGCTCTGTTAAGGAGTTATGGTTATTCCCATTATACAGATTACAAAACTGATTCAGAGAGCTTTTTGTAAGATTATATAACTAGTAAGTAAGGGAGATGAAATTAAATCCAGATCAGCGTGCCTTTAAAGCTCACTCTGTTGGTATAAAATGGATCTATAGCACAGTGTCTTTACTGTCCTTAAGGAGGAAAATGAGAATTAGAGTTCAAATAATTAAATGAAAGATTCATAGCAAGTGGCAGAGCCAACCAAACCCAGATCATCTGATCCTAGGTATAATGTTCTTTCTGTTACCCCAGAGCTGTCTTCTTACTGTATCCACAGAGCTACGCTCTGAAAACCACAGCTTCTTAGGAACATCTGCAGACTTTGGTGCTTTGATTGCCTTCTGGATTTCCAAACAGAACTTAAGTCTGGACATTTCCCACATCCGGATCCCCTATACCATGATCAAATGTGATCATCTGATATCTACATTAGGTATCAAAATACCTTAATTATATTTTATTGACATCTATATTTTTTAGTTGGTAGTGTAATTTGATTTAACAGACCATAGAAATAGCCAGAATGTACCCTTTCCTAGTCATTTGCTGTATGCTTATCTCAAACCACCAAGAGAGATTTTTTAATAGTATTTTAGAGCTCTTATTTCCAACTTTCTTCTCTTTTTTAAAAAATTTTTGCTTAAATTTTAGTTGACAGACAGTGTAATATTGGTTTCAGGAGTAGAATCAGTGATACATTACTTACATACAACATCCAGGGCTTCACCAATTGTCCTCTTTAGTACCCATCCCTCACCTAGCTCATGCCAACTGACCTCCGTCCATTAACCCTCAGCTTATTCTCTATTGTTAAGAGCCTCTTGTGGTTTGCTTCCACCTCTTCTTTTTCTCTTTCCCTTTCTGATCTATTCCTCTGTTTTGTTTTTTCCTTAAGTTCCACATATGAGTGAAATCATATGGTATTTGTCTTTCTCTGATGGAGTTATTTTGCTTAACATTATGCATTCTGGCTCCATCCACCTTATTACAAATGACAAGATTTCATTCTTTTTGATGGCTGAGTAATATTCTATTGTATCTATATACCCCTTATTCTTTATCTATCCATCTGTCATAGACTTTGAAGTACTCACCATAGTTTGGCTATGGTTGGTACTATTGCTAAAAACATCAGGGTACATGTACCTCTTTGAATCTGTATTTTTATAGGTGAATACCTAGTAATGCAATTGCTGGATTGTAGGGTAGTTCTATTTTTGGTTTTTTTTTTTTTTTTTTTTTTGAGGAACCTCCATACTGTCCTCCAAAGTGGCTATACAAGGTTACCTTCCCACCAACAGTGCAAGAAGGTTCCCTTTTCTCCATATCCTTGCCAACACCTATTGTTTCTTATGTTGTTAATTTAGCCATTCTGAAAGCTGTGAGGTGGTACCTCATCATGATTGTGATTTGTATTTCCCTTATTAGGAGTGATGATGAAAATCTTTTCATGTGTCTGTTAGCCATTTGGATGGCTTCTTTGGAAAAGTATCTATTCATGTCTTCTTCCCATTTCTTAATTGGGTTGTTTGTTTTTTGAGTGTTCAGTTTGATAAGTTCTTGATAGGTTTTAGATACTAACCCATATCAGATATGTTGTTCATAAATATTTTCTATCATTCCATAGGCTTTAGTTTTGTTGATTGTTTCCTTCATTGTGCAGAAACTCTTTATCAAGTACAAATAATTCCTTTTTGCTTTTGTTTCCCTTTCCTCCAGTGATGTAAGTTTAGTAAGTTGCTATGGCCAAAGTCAGAGGTTGTTCTCCTCTAGGATTTTGAGGGTTTCCTGTCTAACATTTAGGTCTTTCATCTATTTTGAATTTATTTTTATGTATGGTTTAAGAAAGTAGTCCAGTTTCATTTTTCTGCATGTTACTGTCCAGTATTCCCAACCCCATTTATTGTCTTTTTTTCCATTGGATAGTCTTTCTTGCCTTGTTGAAGATTAGTTGACCATATAGTTGTGGATCCATTTCTGGGTTCTTTATTTTGTTCTATTGATCTGTATGTCTGTTTTTGTGCCAGTATCATACTGTCTGGATGACTACAGCATTGTACATAACTTGAAATCCAGAATCATGATGCCTCAAGCTTTGCTTTTCATTTTCAAAATTGCTTTGGCTATTTGGAGTCTTCTCTGATTTTGTACAAATTTTAGAATAGTTTGCTCTTGCTCTACAAAAAATGCTAGTGGTATTTTGATAGGGATTGCATTAAATGTGTTGATTGCTTTGGGTACAATAGACTTTTTAACAATATTTGTTCTTCCAATTCGTGAGCATGGAATACTTTTCCAATTTTTGTGTACTCTTCAATTTCTTTCATAAGTGTTCTATAGTTTTCAGAGTACAGATCTTTTACTTCTTTAATTAGACTTATTCCTAGATATAATTATTTTTAGTATAATTGCAAATGGGATCGATTCTTTGATTTGTTTTTCTGCTGCTTTATTATTGATGTATTGATGTATAGAAATGAATTTCTGCATGTTGTGACTTTGCTTAATTCGTGTATTAGTTATAGCAATTTTTTGCTGGAGTCCTTGAGTTATCAGCATAGAATATCATGTCATCTGCAAATACTGAAAGTTTGACTTCTTCCTTGCTGATTTGGATGACTTTTATTTCTTTTTGCTGTGTGATTGCTGAGGCTAAGACTTCCAGTAGTATGTTAAGTAGTAATGGTGAGAATGGGCATCCTTATCTTGTTCTGGACCATAGGGGAAATGCTCTCTATTTTTCCCCATTGAGGATAATATTAGTTGTGGTTCTTTAATATATGGCCTTTATGATATTCAGATATGTGCCATCTATCCCTGCTTTGTTGAGGTTTTTTTTTTAATCAAGATTAGATGCTGTATTTCTCAAATGTATTTCTGCACCAATGACACCATCATATGGTTCTTATTCTTTCTTTTATTAATGTGGTGTATCACATTGGTTGATTTGCAAATATTGAACCAACCTGGCAGACCAGGAATAAATCCCACATGATCATGGTGAATAATTTTCTAAATGCACTGTTGAATTTGATTTGCTAGTATTTTACAGAGAATTTTTACATCCATGTTCATTAGGGATATGGCCTATGATTCTCCTTTTTAGTGGAGTTTTTATCTGGTTTTGGAATCAAGGAAATGCTGGCTTTATAGAATGAGTTTGGAAGTGTCCATTTCTTTCTTTTCTTTTCTTTTTTTTCTTTTTTTAGTATAGTATGAAAAGAATAGGTATTAACTCTTCTTTAAATGTCTGGTATGTAAATAAATAAATAAATAAATAAATGTCTGGTATAATTTCTCTGGGAAACCATCTGGCCCAGGAGTTTTATTTATTGGGAGATTTTGATTACTGATTCAGTTTCTTTGCTGGTTTTGAGTCTGTTCAAATTTTCCATTTCTTCGTGTTTTGGTTTTCATAATTTGTAAGTTTCTAGGAATTTGTCCATTCCAGATTGCCCACTTTATTGACATATAAATTTTCATACTATTCTCTTAATTTTTTTTTTTTAATTTTTGTGGTGTTGGTTGTGATCTCTCCCCTTTCACTTCTGATTTTATATATTGGGTCCTTTCTTTTCTTTTTGGTAAGTCTGGCTCGGGATTTATCAATTTTATTAAATCAAAGAACAAAGCTCTTCATTTTATTGATCTCTTCTACTGTTTTTGTTGTTTGTTTCTATAACTTTATTTCTGTTCTAATGTTTGTTATACCCTTTTGTGCTGGCTTTAGGCTTTATTTGCTGTTCCTTTTCTAGTTCCTTTAGGTATAAGTTTAGGTTGTGTATTTGGGACTTTTCTTGCTTCTTGAGGTAGGCCTGTATTGCAATACACTTCCCTATTAAGACTGCCTTTGCTGCATCCCAGGGTATTGGACCATCGTGTTTTAATTTTCCATTTTTCTATGTACTTTTAAAATTCTTCTTTAATTTCCTGGTTAACCCATTTATTATTTTGTAAGATGTTCTTTAACCTCCTTGTATTTTTGGTCTGTCCAAATATTTTCCTTGTGGTTGAGTTCAAGTTTCATAGCATTATAGTCTGAAAATAATGCATGGTTTGACCTCGGTCTTCTTTACCTGTTGAGGCCTGATTTGTGACCCAGTATGTGATCTTTTCTGGAGTATATTCCATATGCACTCAAAAAGAATGTGTATTCTGCTGCTTTAGGGTGATAGGTTCTGAATATATCAGTTAAGTCCATCCAGTCCAGTGTGTCATTCAAAGCCATTGTTTCCTTGTTGACTTTCTGCATAGATGATCTGTCCATTTCTGTAAGTATGGTGTTAGTCCCTTACTATTATCATGTTATTATGAATGAGTTTCTTTATATGTAATAATTAATTAATATATTTGGGTGCTCCCAAGTTAGGGGAATACATATTTACAGTGGTTACATCTTCTTGATGGATAAACCCTTTCCTTATGATATAATGTCCTTCTTCAACTCTTGTTACATTCTTTGTTTTAAAATCTAGTCTGTCTGATATAAGTATTCCTATACTGGCTTTCTTTCTTCTGATGTCCACTAGTATGATAGATGGCTCTCTATCCCCTCACTTTCAGTCCATGTATGTCAATTTTTAGGAGAAAATTGAATCTCTTGTGGGCAGTATATTGATGGGTCATATTTTTTTAATCCATTTTGATACCCTATATCTTTTGATTGGCACATTTAGTCCTTTTCATTCAGAATAATTATTGAAGGATACAACTTAGTGCCATTGTGTTATCTATGGTGTTGGTGTTTCTGGTGATGTTCTCTGATCTCTAGTCTTTGTTGCTTTTGGTCTTTTTTTCTCCACTCAGAGTCCCCCTTAAAATTTCTTGCCAGACTGGTTTAGTGGTCACAAACTCCTTTAGGTTTTGTTGTCTCCATATCTATTTCTTATTCAATTCTCAATGAGGCTTGTTGAATAAAGAATTTTTGGCTGAGCATTTTTCCTGTTCAGCATGGTGAATATATTCTGCCACTCTCTTCTGGTCAGCCAACTTTCTGTGGACAGATCTGCTGTGAACTTAATCTGTCCTCCCTTGTAGGTTAGGATTTTTTTATCTTGATGCTCTCAGTATTTTTCCTTGTCTGTGTATTTTGTGAATTTGAATATGATATGCCTTGGCTTTAGTTGAATTTAATGGGAGTTCTGTGTACTTCTTGGACTTTGATGTATGTGTCCTTCCCCATATTAGGGAAGTTTTCAGCAATAATTTGTTCAAATAAACATTCTGCCCCTTTTTCTCTCTTTCATCTTCTGGGCCTTCTATGATACAAATACTATTATATTTTAATAACTTGCTGCGTTCCCTAAGTCTACCTTTGTGATCTATTACCTTTCTTTTCTTCTTCTTTTCAGCTTCATTATTTTTCATAATTTTATCTTCTGTGTCACTGATTTGCTCCTCTGCTTCATCCATCCTCATTTTTATGGTATCCATTTGGGTTTGTATCTCTTGGTTATAGCATTTTTAATTTCAGCCTGACTAGATTTTAGTTCTTTAATCTCTGGAGTAAGGGATTCTCTATGGTCTTCTATCCCCTTTCCAAGACCAGCTAGTATCCTTATAATTGTTGTTTTAAATTCTAGTTTGGACATCTTACTTATATCTTTATTGATTAAGTCCCTGG
This sequence comes from Neogale vison, assembly GCF_020171115.1. Lineage (NCBI taxonomy): Eukaryota > Metazoa > Chordata > Mammalia > Carnivora > Mustelidae > Neogale > Neogale vison. The sequence goes on along the minus strand of NC_058091.1, from coordinate 195,597,100 downwards.
CTGTGAGTTGTACTTCCTGTTCTTTCTTTTGGAGTAAATTTCTCCAACTCGTCAGAACAGTAGGGTGGGGAAAAAAAAAAAAAAACAAGAAACAAACAAACAAAAAACAACAACAACAAAAAACTAGATCCTGGGTGAGTGTTTGGCCTGCTTGTTAAAAGAATCTAGATTATAAAATTAATAAATAAATAAAATGAAAATGAACAAAAAATTAAATAACTATACAAAATACAGAAAATAATAAAAATAAAAGGACTTGAAAAAATAAGAAAATAAATGAAAAAATAATAATAAAAAGAATTAAAGTAAAAAGGAAGGTAGTTCCTATTTCCTCTACAGCCGAAATTTGTAGCACTCTATGACCGGTAGACTTGGTATGAGCAAGTTGTTTGTTCTGGTCTTCTGGGGGAGGGGCCTATTACACTCAGTCTCTGGTGGACTTGACCTAGTGAAAATGCACCTTAGAGCACAGTGGGGAGGGGCTTAGTGTAAGCAGCTCTGGCCTCCACTAAGTGGCACTGTTTTGCTCCCTGATGTCTTTCAGTTGGGCAGGATGAATGTGCCAGCACCCCACTCTCTAGCCCCAGGTCTGTAAAGTTCATGCCCTCCACTCTCCAGGGAACCCTCAAAGAAGAACAATCAATCACCCCTTTTGTGTTCCTGGTTTCCATCAGACCCCTGCATTCATCCTGCCTTTGTCTAAGTGTTTTTATCAGGCGCATGACCAAGTTTCTTTCTTTTTTTTTCTTTTCTCTTCTCTTCTTTTCTTTTTCCTTTTCTTTATTTTTTTTCTTTGCTTTCTTTCTTTGAAGATTTTTTCTACTAGAGAGGAGGGAGCATGAAAAAGAAAGCAGGAGTTGGGGGGAGGGGCAGAGGGAGAAGGAGAAGCAGGTTCCTCACTGAGCAGGGAGCCTGACCTGGGGCTTAATTCCAGGTCCTTAGAAACAAGACCTGAGCGAAAGGTAAATGCTTAACTGACTGAACCACCCAGGCATCCCTGTTTCAAAACTCCAAATTTTAGGGACTCCCACAACACAGACCTGCACTGCTCCTTTTGGGGAGGTCCCACTGTACTTTTGCTATTTGCTGGCCTGTCCCAGGAAAGTTGTTGCATGACTGTCCAGCACTTCCAAGTTTATGGTAACATAGAGCAGAAAGCCAGCACCATGACTCAGTGTTCTCAGCTTGCACCCCACTCTAATGCCTGGGAATAGTGCAGCATGCTGGTGCTACCCATTCTTCTTACAAATCATCCAATTATCTCTTATTCATCCAAACATTTTCTCTGGTATTATGCTCTTCCTTGTCCCTTAAGGCACTGTTTATCTTTTTTTCTCATATTTCTTGGCTTCTTAATTCACTGCCATTGTTGGCCACACCTTCCTTTGGCAGGGACCTTTCTCTTGTTTCAGAATGCAATTTTGAGTATCAAATCACAATTGGTGCATACATTATGGGAATGACAACTTTCCTGAGAGGTGAAAGTTTCTAAATCCTAAGATGCCCAGGAGCTTCCAACATCTAACATGAGAATAAAATGCTCTAGGTGGTATTTTCCTAGTAGCTTCCAGGTAGCCTTAGCCCTCTAACCAGAGGATAAGAATAAGATAAATGAGGTAAAGTTGCCTTAATTGATCTTCAGACCTATGGCCAAAAGTAAAAGTACTTAGTGACCCTACAGACTAGTGAATTAATACTTTATTTTTCATGCCACTATGTTTATGAGTGGTTTGTTATACAACACTATTGTAGCAATAACTCAAGGATATAGAAATTGCAGCTTGAAGTCTGAATATAGGGTTTTATTATAAAACACCATAGAGAGGGCATCAAATTTGAAGCCACAAAAGCTTTTGTCTGAACGGCAAAAAGTACTGTAAGTTTAAGCAACAAGCAGGAAATGGAAATGCTGTGGGAAAAGTAGATTGGGGTTGAAATATACTCTACATACAGTAGATGAGAGGTCCTTTCAGGATGCCATGAGGTAGAAAAAAGAACAACTCATGGAAAATTTCTACAATTGTGCTTGGAAAAATCTCAACCATACCAAATCCTTGATAGGATTCTGGATATTTCTCCCAATGATTATACTAGCTGAGCACATATAGAAATAAGAAAAACAAATAATACTAGCAAAACCACTATTGCTATTTCTACCCAAACATTTCTGTGAAATGTAGTTAGAGAAGCAGAATGAACTTGGCTATAGGTGAGCTTCAGCTCAGGGCAAGTTTCTAAAGCTGAAGATACAATGCAGTAGTATCTTACCCACCAGACAATGAGATGGCTTGTCTTATGTGCAATGATTTAGAATATAGTGTTTTGAATAACTATAATTGGGATAAAAATTTATATGAATTACTAAAAAGTATGTAAATGATTGGAAATTAGTTCTTGCTATGTAACAGTGATTTTTTAAACCATTTCCCCTTGCCACTCTCATAATAAAAAACACAAAAACAAATACTGTATATTTCTCTAACTTCTTAAAATTGTTATTAAAAATATTCCATATAAGTTTAAATTGGTAGATGTCTAGGGCATGATACATACTGACTTAAAAATAATAATACCACTATTTCTTATATTATATATTTGTTGAAAGTGTAAAACAGAATTAGTTTTTTTAAGAACCAGATTTTTCAACTTCCTACCTTTTTTTCTCTTTAAATTTTATCTGTCATTTGTTTTGTTTTAAATAGGTTATACTTTCACTTGGATCAAAATCAAAATGCTATAATAAGGCAAGCATTGAGAATTTTGTTTCTATACCTGTATCCCATAGGAAATAATTTTTATTAGTTTTTTGGTATAATTCTAGTGTCTTTCAGGCATATGCAAGCCAATTCCAATGTCTTTTAAGCATTTACAAGTTCTTTAATAAAATGGAACATACTGTATAAAATGTACTGAATTTTTTCTTTTGACAGTGATATTAGTTTCCTCATTGTTGATGTAACAAATTATCATAAATATAGTGACATTAAAAATATAAGTGTATTACCTTAGAATTATGGAGGTCAGAATCCAAAAAACTGTCTTTCTAGTCTAAAACCAAGGTATTTGTAGAGCTGATTCTTTCTATTTCTTGCTCTTCCAAGTTCTAGAGATTGCTTTGTCATTCCCTGGCTGCTAGCCAAACCACTCCAGTATCTGCTTCCATCTTAATATCATCTTCTCTTCTGTCATCACATCTTCCTTTTGCTCCCTCTTCCAAAGATGCTTGAGGTTACATTTAAGGCCTACCTGGACAATCTAGGATTATCCAGGATTATCTCCCCATATAAAATCTTTAATTTCAAATTATCTTTTGCCATGCAAAGTAATACTTAAATATTCTGAGGATTAGGACATGGATATCTTTGGTAAGAGTGCATTATTTAGACTGACAAGGCAGTAGTTCCTGGAAGTCACTACTATCAGTCAATAGATAGAGACTTTCTTACTTTTTTTTGTAGCTATGTAGTATTCCCATATATAACTGTACCATAGTTTATTTAATTTCCTACTGATGTACTTTTTGTTTGCTTTTACAATTTTATAATTAATAATTTGATAAATACATTTTAGACCTGCTCATATATATTACATATAATATATTTAAATATAAAACATATAATGATTATAAACATAAAATATTAGTTTTAATACTCATTAAAGATTAAAAGCAAAATTTTATGAAATACATATACTAATAAGTTATATGGACTTTTTATAACTAGCTCATATGTGTGGTGACAAATCTACTTGTTAGAATAAGATCATATTAATCATCGATTCTATTTTTCTTTTTATACATGTAAGCTCTGAGAATCTTTGTTCACAGAAATAGGTGAGAATTAAAGGAATTACAACAATGACTTTGAATTCTTTAAATTCTTTCTCATCATATGCTTAAAACCACATAGTGATCTGTCATCAAAAACTATTTAATAACATAGCAGGTGACAACTCAATTATTTGTTGAATTCAAATAGTTGGAAACCCTGAACTGAAAAATATTTATTATTTCTTATCCATTCATCAGAATCTCAGTTTTTCAAAATCAAAAGCCACATTGTGAAAAACATTGCTATGTTTTGTTATTCTGGAGTTTTTACCACCTAGAATGAGGGAAGATAGTAAAATCTGAAAGGAAGGAAATAAGATCTAAGTTGGCAAAGAAAAAAATATATCTGGAAGTTGAGAAAGGGGACAAGACTAAACTACATGTTCCTTCTTGGGAAGATCAGTTTTGAGTATGTGCACATAAAAGAGTTGATGATCTAAAAATTGATTCTTTTAAAATATTCCTTCTTGTATACTCTGTGAATTCTTCATGTACCCTGATATATACATATCTCATCCAATTTTGAAGACTACAGCTGTTTGCTACTTCAGAATGTATTCTCAAACACAGAAGTTTATACTTTTATTCTCTTCTTATTGACATATATATAAATTTTAGAAGCATTGTATTAGAGCAAAAGGTCTCTAAAACACTCCATCTTCAAGAGCAAAGCTGGTTTTTTCTACTTAAATTATTCAGAATAATTTCTGGTGGTTGGTGAATATATGTATATAGGAAATGCTTGCGGATTGATTAAAAGAGAGTTATCAAAAGTAAATGCGTGCATAACCACGTAATTCAAATTTGGTCTGTTTGATGTTCATCTGCTGCTTTCTTCTAAGGGAGTCTGAGTTTTAGTCATAATAGGAAAGGTCTACTCTTTTTAGTTGCTTTTATATAACTGTAGCAGGGCAGTAAGAGAGACTTTTCCTGCTGTTTTCTGGCTGCAGCTTGAAAGCAAAATACAATGGGTGTTAAGTGCCCACACATTTTACAGAGGTGCTAGACCATCTATGCAGAATTTGTTGGAAAGTGGCCCAAATTGGTTTTGCAACACTTAACCCATCACCACCTCCAGTTTATATATATAAGAGGAGTCTAGTAAACTGGTGAATGAGGACTGGCAAATAGGATTTCCTTGAGGAAAATTTTGGAGTACTGTGCTTTTCCTCTCCCACTTCTTCGTAGGGAGGATATGCTCCTTTTCAACTGAAGCCATGTGAATAGGACTTCAAAGGACCATCTAAAAGTTTTGAAAGTATAGAAACTCATGTCTGACTCTCACTGGAAAAGGAATAAAGACTAGCTGGTATTTGCTAGGAAGCAGAACACAGAGAGAGGGCTCCATAGGGGATGGCTCTTATTTCCAGTGTTAGTGGGAAAAAGATACGAGCTTTCCTTTAGATTACGAGGATGTTGAGCAATGTAGCCAAGTTTGAGCCAGGATGGCATGACCCCAATAACAATGGACTATGTGGGACATTAGCTAGAAGAGAGTAGCTGAAGAGAAACTCAAGAGGCAATAAAGGACCTTTGTGAAGAGTATGAAAGTGGAAGGTATTTGGAGAACTCTTGAAAGAGAGCTGACATTTAGGCATTAACCATCAAGAGAGCTACGATTTTCAGATTAAAATAGTACAGGCATGTTTTTTTTTAAATTGAATATTGAATTATTTTTTCTCTATTGAGATGTATGAGTTTCTTCTATATTTTTTTAAGTAGCCAACAAATATATGGAAAGAGGCTCCACATGACCAATCATCAGAGAAATGCAAATCAAAACCACAATGAAATAGCACCTCATACCTGTGATGATGGCTAATATCAAAGGGACAAGAGATAACAACAAATGTCAGTGAGGATATGGAGAAAAGGGAACCCTCGATTAGTGCACAACAACTATTGGTACAGCCATTATAGAAAACATTATTTGGTGCACTGAGCCTATTCTTTGTCAAAATCAAGCATTCAGGATTGTGACAAAGGTTTGCAAAGACCAATAGGCTGAAATGGTTAGCACTGTGTGCAGCTGGATCATGTCATTGTATCTAAGGACACATCAACCAGAAATGATTATGTCAAAACAAAATTCTCTAAGTGAGAGCCTTGGAGTCAGCATTTTCTAAAAGGAAAAACAGCTCAGAATGTGCCTGTGTAAGGACTCTAAGTACATCTCATGAATGCTGAAGTGTGGCTTTGAAATGTTCTGTGGTTTAGTTACATTATGTGTAGTGAACATATGATACTTCCATCTCATTTGTCCTATCTGAATATAGTTCTTAACAGTGGATTTTTATTTTTATTTCTTTTTAAGATTTTATTTATTTATTGTACAGAGAGACACACAGTGAGAAGGAACACAGGCAGAGGGTTGGGAGAGGAAGCAGGCTTCCCACTGAGCAGGGAGCCCGATGTGGGGCTCGATCCCAGGACCCTGGGATCATGACCCAAACTGAAGGCAGATGCTTAACGACTGAGCCACCCAGGTGCCCCAATAGTGGATTTTTAATACATGTTTCTTTTGACATCCTCTAATAAATTTTTTAAGTCTGTGATCTGCTGTCGCAAAAACCACTATTGAATTACCTAAGGTCAGCTGTTAAGTTCATGTTACATATAAGTAATATCTTCAAGGAATATGGCAGGGTTGGGGGCCAAGGGTCTCATTAACATAGGAAGAATTCTTAACCAACTCTATTTCCTCTTTATCTTTTATAATAATTGCATGCTCTCTGTTACCAGCATATTTAGTTACAAATCTCACACCATGTTTAGTTACATCACTTCTCTTTAATTCAAAGCATTACTCTACTTCAGTCTTTTTTGAATGGGGTACAGTAAAACCCCAACAAAATATTCCATTCAAGAAAGTACTTCTAATGTTTCTTACAAAATTAAAGAACTCTAAGGATTTTTTTTGAAATAAGACATACTTATCATATACATAGAGCATTTTTGTTTTGACACTTTTTCTTATATTAGTACACTTTAAAATCTGCTTAAACAGTGTGCTTAACTTCCAGTGGAACTGTGTTTGATTATCATGGGTTACAAGTGGGAAATGAACAATCTTTAAAATTTTTAATTGGTAATTACTATATAATTATGTCTTTTAAATGTAAAAACATTCTTCAATTAGTATATACAAAAAGGTCTTTCCCAGAAATCTAGTAAATGAGTGACAAAGATGTCTTACCAGAAATTTAATTTTCTGTAAAAGAAAGTACTTACATCTCAGTCCTAACAAATCAAGTCATAGGACTTCTCTATTTGAGAAGCAAAAGAGGGACCCAAGATGAGCTATTATCATCTTTAAAGTTTTAATGACAAACTTGTATATCTCCTAAAGTTTATGTTACTATGCATTCATATACTGGTTTATGTGATCATTTACCCAAACACTATGATTGTAGTTTCTTCTCATTAAAGTACCTTGTGTGGGAATAAAAATACATTTTGTTCTGTTAATAGTATTATCAAAAGTGAAAAGTGAAATTCTTTGATTTAACATTTAGTATTTTTATAAGATTTGAAAAATATTTTTCTCTTTTAAAGATATAAAATTACTAATTTTTTTCATAAAAGTAGTGACTAATGCTCAGAAAAAGAAAGCAATATAACTTGTTAAAGAAGAACTCTTCTGGGTGAGTGTTAATCAGTCTTCACTCTTATAAATCTCAAAGTCCATATTGATCTTAGCAGATTTCAGATACAAGTTTCTTTGGTCTAGAGGAATTTTTCAGTTATAGTTGTTAGCCTTAGAGCAGTGCTTCTCAAACTTTAAAGTATAAATAAATTACCTGGAAATCTTACTAAAATGTAGGCTGATTCAGAATACCAAAGATGGATCCAATATTTTGCATTTCTAACCTGCTTCCAAGTAATGCTCATGTGGCTGGTCTATCCTGTGAATTATATGATCCTAGGAAATTTCTTCTCTAAGATTTGAAATACCATCAGTATTATTTTGTAGTTATCTCCAACTTAGAGTGTTACAAAGTACTGCTTTTATCTAAAAATAAAGACGATTTAGTCCTCTTGAGTACCCCTTCAGAATAATGCATGTTAAGTAGGCTGCCTATGGCTGTGCTCTACCTTTTATTAATGAGAGAAACTGGCTGCTAAGAATAATGATTGGGTAGCATGAGATAGAACTATAAATCCTTTAGAAATAATTGTTGTATTAGTGAAATGGAAATAATATATACAAGCACCATAGGAGCACAAATGTGTATTTTACTTTTAAAGAAATACTTAGTCGCAAAATACTTAGTCCCAAAATATGTAGATTATAAACAAGATACCGCTAAACAATACAACCAGTCAAAAGTATTCACAAAAAAATTAATAAAATAAACAATTAGAGGGAAATTTACATGAAATGGACCAGTTCCTTGAAAGGCACAGAAAGACATGGATACTCTAAGTGGATATCTGTATGAATGAATTAAATCTGTAATCAATTAGTTTCCCAAAGAGAAAGCATGAAACCAAGATTGGCTCACTGGTAAATTCTACCAAACATCAAGGAAGAAATTGTACCAACTCTCTAGTATCTCTTTCAGAAGATAGAATCAGAGTGAGTACTTCCTAACTCATTCCATTACTCTAATACCAAAACCACACTTTCTTTCTTTTTTTTTTTTTTTTATTTAAAGAAAACTAGTGGACTAATCTATCTCATGAACATAAAATAAAAGTTCTTAGCAAAATATTAGCAAATCAAATCCTACACTTTATAGAAAGAACTATACACAACAACCAGTAGAATTTATCACAGCTATACCCAGTCAGATAGGGCTTATATAATATCTGAAAATCATTTAATGTAATCTATGACATTGATAGGCTAACAAAGAAAAACAACATGATCATATCAATAGATGTGGAAAAAACATTTAAAAATACATTACCTACTTATGATTAAAAAAATAAAAACTTTAGTAAACTAGGAATAAAGAGGACCTCGACCTGATAAAAAAAAATCTACACAAAAAAACCTATAGCTAACATCATACCTAATAGTGAGAAACATGAAGCTTTCTCAGTAAGATCACCAATCATTTTTAACATCATCCTGCAATTTCCAACTAATACAGTAAAGCAAGAAAGGAAATAAAAGGCATTCAGACTGGGAAGAAAGAAGTAAGACTGTCTTTGTTTACAGAGGACCTAATCATTATGGAAAATCCAAAAGAATCAACAAAATAACTCCTAGAACTAATGTGTGATTATAGCTGTGTTTCAAAATATAAGATTAATGTATAAAAGTCTGTTGTTTCCTGTATATTAGCAATAAACAAGGCAAATTTGATATTTTAAACCCAATACCATTTATAATACCACTCCAAAAATTAAATACTTAGGTATATATCTAACAAAATATGTATAAGATCTATATGAGGAAAACTATAAAAATCTGATGAAAGATATCACAGAAGTAAGTAAGTGGATATCCCAAGTTCATGGATTGGAAGACTCAGTATTGTGAGGATGTCAGTTCTTCTCAATCTGGTCCAAAGATTCAGTAAAACTCCATTAAAATTTTGTTTTAAGTTAGTTCATGGATGAACTGATTCTATCATTTGTATGGAGAGATAAAAACCCAGAAAAGCCAACTCAATACTGAAGAAGAAGTATAAAGTCTGACACTACTCAATGACAGGACTCTTATGAAGCTATGGTGACCAAGACAGTATGTTATTAATGAAAGATAAGATAAATAGATGAATGGAATAGAATAAAGTGTCCATAAATAAATCCATATGTCTACAGTTAACTAATCTTTGGCAAAGAAGCAAAGGAACTGGAGTAGAGCAAAGATAACATTTTCAACAAATGGTGCTAGAATAACCAGACAGCCACATGCAAATAAATGAATCTAGACCTAGACTTTATACCCTTCACAAAAGTTAACGCAAAATGGATCACGCACCTGAATGTAAAATACAAAACTATAAAATCCTGGAAGATAACATAGGAGAAACTCTAGGTAATCTTATTATGGTAATGACTTTTCAGATACAATACCAAAGGTACAGTCCATGAAAGAAATCATTGATAATCTGAATCTGGACTTCATTAAAAATTAAAAACTTCTGCCCTGTGAAAGACAAATCAAGAGAATGAGAAGACAAGCCACAGACTAGGTGAAAGTATTTGCAAAAGCCATATCTGAAAAGAAGACTGTTTTCCAAAATATACAAAGGACTCTTAAACAATAAGAAAACAAACTACCCAATTAAAAATGTGGGCCAAAGACCTTAAAAATCTCACCAAAGAATACACATCGATGAAAAAATAAGCATATGAAAAGATACTGTCTTATGTCTTCAGGGAAATGCAGATTTAAACAATAAGATACCACTACACACCTAATAGAATGGCCAAAATCTGGACAACGAGAACACCAAATGCTGATTAAGAGGTCCAGCAGGAACTCTCATGCCTTGCGAGTGGGAATGCAAAATAGTACAGCCCCTTCGGAAGATAGTTTACAGGTATCTTACAAAACTGAACATACTGGGGCACCTGGGTGGCTCAGTGGGTTAAAGCCTCTGCTTTCGGCTCAGATCATGGTCTCAGGGTCCTGGGATCGAGCCCCGCATCGGGTTCTCTGCTCAGCAGGGAGCCTGCTTCCCTTCCTCTCTCTGCCTGCCTCTCTGCCTACTTGTGATCTATCTGTCAAATAAATAAATAAAATCTTAAAACAACAACAACAAAAAAAAAAACTGAACATACTGTTATCATATAGTCCAGCAACAGCACTCCTGTGTTTACTCAAAGAATTGAAAACAGGTCTACACAAAAGCCTATATATGGATGTTTGTAGCAGCTTTATTCAATTGAAAAATTGAATTACAACTTTATTTCATTGTTAAAACTTATAAGTAGCCAAGATGCCCTTCAGTACTTGAATGAGTAAATAAACTGTGGTTCATCCAGACAATAAACATAATTAAGCACTAAAAGGAAATGAGCTATCAAGCCATGAAAAGACATGGAGAAATCTTAAATGTGTATTACTAACTGAAAAAAGATAATCTGGAAAGGCCACATACTGTATATACAATTCCAACTATATGACATTCTGGAAAAGGCAAAATGATGCAAAGAGTAAAAAGATCAGTAATTTTCAGGGTTTGGAAGAATGAACGGATGGAACACAGAGGATTTTTATGGCAGTGAAAATACCATGTAAGATATCATAATGGTAGAAGCAGGTCATATATTTGTCCAAACTCATAAAGTGTACCACAGTAAGAGTGAGCCTTAATGTCAACTATGGACTCATGTGATTATGACTTTACAAGGTAGGTTCTTCAGTTGTAACCAAAACACCACTGTGATGGTGGTGACAGAGGTGGCTGTGCTGGTGTGGGGGTGGAGGGCATATGGAAAATCTTTGTACCTTTCCCTTGATTTTGTTGTGAACCTCAAACTCCTATTTTTACAAAAATAAATCAGTCAACTTAAAAAATAATTAGCTGATCATGGGTAATTTTATGATGGTATTTGAGATATTTTTGCCTATTCCATGTTTCCCTTATATAAAAAAGTTCTTGCTTCAAATGATTTTTTTCATTGCAAACTGATTTTCCCATTTCCATAAATGGTACCAACAATTACCTCACTTTCACAGGTTTGCAACATCAGAACCATGCATTTTTCCACATCTTACTGCCAGATTCTACCAGTGATTCTTGATTCCATCATACTGGCCCAAATCATTATCAGAAATACAACCAGAGTCTATGGCTGATCTCCTATATCTGGTCTACTTTATTTTGCTTACACAGTGCTCTTTCCTTCATCTTCTTGCTTTGGTTGCTTTCATCATTTCTCTCTTAAGCCAAATATTTTAATGGTTTTTCTAAACAAAAATCTAAAATTCTCCATTTGTTTTGTAGGACCTGTATAGTTTGATCCTAAAATACTTCTCAGAGGTATCTTCCTTTCTTTCTCTATGTCGACCTTCCTTTCCAACCCAGGGCTTTCTCACCTACCTTCTGTCATAGGCAATTTAATGTCCCCAGGTCCTTTCTCCACCTACCCCTCTCCTGCCAGAGATGTCCATACCCTAATCTTTAGAAAATGGCAACATTAGGTTATATGACAAAGAGGAATCATGGTTACAGATGGAACTTAACTTACTAATCAGCATACCTCGAGAGGGAGAGATTATTTTGCATTTTTCAAGTAGGCTCAATGTTGTCACAAGTGTCCTTGTAAGTAGAAGAGGGAGGCATAGGAGGGAGATAGCAATATAAGGTCACAGTCTGATAATGCTGACTTTGAAGATGGAAGCCAAGAAAAGCAGGTAGCCTATAGAAGTAGGAAAAGGAAAGAAACATATTCTCCTCTGGACTGTCCAGAAAGGCACATCACCCTGCTGACACCTTGATTTTAGTGCAACGAGACATATACTGGACTTCTGACTTCTAGGACTCTAAGATGATAAATCTGTGTTTTAAGCCATTAGGTTTGATGTAATTTGTTACAATAGCATCTGAAAATAATGCATCTTCTATTGAATTCACTCTGTTAATTCCATAAAGTGCATTCTACCTTTAGTTATCATGGACTTATATGTTCTTGTTTCTTTGCATTATAAACTAGTGGGAGCAGGGAGCTAATACTCTATATCATTTAAGAATATGTTTCTGTACATGGCCTTGAATATGACAAACTCATAGTTATCTTTATTGATAATTTGATTAAGTTGGGTACTTTTGTAAATACCACTGGTAAATATCTATCATAGAGACCAATTCTCAGAGAGAAAAAAAATAGAGTGGCAGTTCTATTATACAGCATTAATGTGTCAATTTGCATGGTCAAGGAAATTTGCTATCTTAATTTGTTAATATGAGCGGCTCTAAGGGGTGACTACATCAATTTACTAAATTAGGAAACTGAGCCTTACCAAGACAAATGGATTTGTATGTGATTAAGTAAGTTATACAAAGGAAGAACCTGAAACTCTAGTTATGTTTGCATGATTCCCAACTTCCTGAACTATCCATATTTCTAAAACTCTTACTTATAAGATTAAATGAGCCAATTTAGTACAAGGCCCAGCTGTATAGATTTAATCTGAATGTAGATTCCTATGATTTTTTTTTTAAATTCCTATGATTCTTAATAGACCCTTAGAAAACTGTAGGATATCACATTTCATGATGCTATGTAGAGAATACATAGTGTATGGGAACCTCTAAAGGGAGAAAAAGAAGAAGAGTAATTGGGAGGCCAAAAATCTGTTGATTTTAGTTACAATAAAGAGCTATCATGATTGCAGATTACAGTGGCCATTAGTCACACATAAATGCTACAAGTGGATTTTTTTAAATTGATCTTAAAATTATTTTTGCCTTATTTAAAATGAAGTTGTGTTCTTTCAGTAACATAATTAAGTCATACTTATTCATAGCTGGTATATGTATACTTCCTAAAGTCCCAATATTTCAATCTAAATCATCTCTATTTTTTTTTTAAGATTTTTAAAATTTATTTGACAGACAGAGATCACAAGTAAGTAGTGAGACAGGCAGGGTGGGGGGGCAGGCTCCCCGCTGAGCAGAGAGCCCAATGCGGGGCTGGATTCCAGGACCCTGGGATCATGACCAGAGCTGAAGGCAGAGGCTTTAACCCACTGAGCCACCCAGGCTCCCCTAAATCATCTCTATTTTATGAGGACCCTGTACAAATGTAATATCTACAAGGTACAAGAGATGAATCAGTGCTGCCAGCATCTCCTGGAAAGCCATCACAAACACTCGTGCCAACCGCCATTGTTACAGCAGAATCTCTGGAAGTACAGCTGTGCTTGATGATTTCTTAATGCTTACAGATTGGCACTAATGACTAGTTTCAAGAATCACTAGGATAGAAGATACGACATGCATTCATATTATACATTGATCTTCTCCCTTTTCCTCAGGTGGAATACAGAAAAGGAAAACTTTAGCAGTTGCCTAAATTGAAAGATAACTTGTTTTTCCTACGGAGCTGCAAAAATAAAAGGTGTTAGGATACATGATTGCTATATGAAACATGTTTAAAGAGAATAGTTCTGTGTATTTTGGCAAAAAAAATATTTTGGTGGGGTCCAATATAAAATATCAATCATTATGGAACATGTGTTTATAATTTTAATTCTGTTCTGTAGTGGTAGAGAAATATTGTCCTTCAGTATGCACCTGAAACAAATATCTTTAGAGGCCATCTAGTTTTCTTTCTGTATAGTCTTGGTTTTCACATCTGTGATGAATTCTGGGTTCAACAATTTCCTATGCAAAAATTAAGACCAGACACAAAAACTAGCCATCTATCAACTACTCATTTATTTAGAAGAAAATCTGTAAAATTTCTCTACTGAAAGTTATGTTTTAAAATAAATCTGTTAGAAACAGTAGAATGGCAAATATATTAGTGGGTTTTTCTTTAATATCTATCAACTACTCATTTATTCAGAAGAAAATCTGTGAATTCCTCTACTGGAAGTTGTATTTTAAAATAAATCTATTAGAAACAGAATGGCAAATGTATTGACAGGATTTTTTTTTTTAATAAAGAACTTTTAGAACACTGACATATTTTATCTTTATATTCCCATTTAACGTTCAAATTTACTAATTTAAGATGAATCCAAAAAAAGTATTAAGCATAGTCAAGGTGATGACAAAAATCAGTATTATAAATCTAGAGTTGAAAAATCAAAGAGTTTGAAAAAAATTTCCCAGGTTTCAACTATGAGGAAAGTTTAGGTGTTTTATAAGGAAGTTATTCCAAAAGCTACCTAACATTGAAGGATCAAAAGGGAATGAAAGTAACTCTCAGAGTGAATTATAAGAAATAGCCGAAGACTGATCATTAAAGTCAATGGCAATCAGAAACAAGTAAGAGGATTAGAGAATCAAAAAATGTTCCCATAAACTCTGAATACAAAGTCATTTGGGAATTAAGAATACTATGTCTAGATTATACACTATTCTGTATAGAAAAAAAAAAAAAGAGTTGGAAAACTAGTTCTTAAAAGTAAATCAACTGTTTCTACCAGATAGAGTAGTCTGGTTTCTTCCAGATACGTTTACAACTTAAAATCCCCTGACATAACAAACATAAAAAGACGCTGAAAATTATAAAACCACAGAACTTGAGAAATGGTAAGGGGATGTGTTCTCCAAGTTTTCTTACTACTTACCATATATTTGGAACAGGGCACTGCAGAAGCCTATAACCTGAAACTGCCAATAGGCACAGACAGATAAAGTTCAAAGAAGAGCCTGTCCTCCTTAGTTAGAAGACTGGGAAAAGAATAGCCTCAACAGAAAACCTTTTTGCTCTACTTTCCCTACTTCAGCTACACACAAACACAAAAATGTGCACGCATCCAAGTAGGCAGATATTTCGTGTGTGCAAATTTTCAATTCATTGGCATAAACACCAAGGAGAGTTATTCCAAAGTGACTGGACCATTTTATATTCCCTACCAGCAATAAATGAGAGTTCTTGTTGCACTAAATACTGAATGGAAAAAGTCAATCATAGGATTCTATTTATATAGTATTCTTTAAATGGCTAATTATAAAAATGAAGAACAGGTTAATGATTGCCACAAATTAAGAATGGAGTGAGACGGGGCTCCTGGGTGGCTCAGTGGGTTAAAGATTCCACCTTCGGCTCAGGTCGTGATCCCAGGGTACTGGGATGGAGCCCGCGTCGGGCTCGCAGCTCAGCAGGGAGCCTGCTTCCCCCTCTTTCTCTGCCTGCCTCTCTGCCTATTTGTGGTCTCTGTCTGTCCAATAAACAAATAAAATCTTAAAAAAAGAAAAAAAGAATCGAGTGAGACGTATTGCAACAAGTAGGTGCATGTGGTTTTAAAAGGGCAACATGGGGGCGCCTGGGTGGCTCAGTGGGTTAAAGCCTCTGCTTTCAGCTCAGGTCATGATCCCAGGATCCTGGGGTCCCCAGGGTCCTGGGATGGAGCCCCGCATCGGGCTCTCTGCTCAGCAGGGAACCTGCTTCTCCCTCTCTCTCTGCCTGCCTCTCTGCCTACTTGTGATCTCTCTCTGTCAAATAAATAAATAAAATCTTTAAAAAAAAAAAAAAAGGGCAACACTAAGGATCTTTGTAACAATGAATATGTTCTGTATCCTGAATATATCACTGTCGATATACTGGTTGTTCTATTGTACTACAGTTTTAAAAGATGTTATTACCATTGGAAGAAACTGGGTAAGAAACATGTGAGATTTCTCTGCATTTTTTTTTACAACTGTATACAAATCCACAATTATCTCAGAATAGAAGCTTAATTTAAAAAATCAGCTGCCCTTCCCTCAGAAAGATAACAGATTAAGTTAGCTTTTTGGCATAAATTCTTTCATCTCCATGAACAAATTTGCATTTACCTAAAACAGCCGTATGTATAGAGCTTATTGTTTTGCAAAGCAACTTCATAAATGTTACCTCATTTGATTAAAAAACAAAATACCAGTAGAACAAATCTATGAAACTATGAGTCTGTTCCTTGAAAAGATAAGCAATTGGTTAACCTTTAGCCAGACTCATTTAAAAAAAAAATAAAAAGAGTGGAGAGAGAGAGAGAGAGAGTGAGAGAGAAGTCTCCAATAAAATCAAAATTAAAGGAGGAGAGGGGTTCCTGGGTGGCTCAGTAAGTTAAGCATCTGCCTTTGGCTCAAGTCATGATCCCAGGGTCCTGGGATCAAGCCCCAGGTCATGCTCCCTGCTCAGAAAGGAATCTGCTCTCCTTCTCCCTCTGTGTGCTCTCTCTCTCTCAAATAAATAAATAAAATATTTTAAAAAAATTGTTGAAGGAGGAAAAATAACAACCATCACCACAGAAATATAAAGGATTATAAAAGAATATTATGAAAAACTATATACCTACAAATTGGACAACCTAGAAAAAATGGTTAAATTCCTACAAAGAAATAACCTTCCAAAACTGAATCAGGAGGAAAGAAATTATGAATAGACATTACTTGCCATGAAATTGAATTGGCAATCAAAAAACTCCCACAAACAAAAGTCCAGGGCCAGGTAGCTTGACTGATGATTTCTACCAAATGTTGTATCATTTAATACTTCCAACAACCCCATTAGTTTTTATCTCTACTCAATAGATGACAAAATTGAGAGAGAAAGTATGATTTGCCCAAGGTGACCCAGATAGTAGGTAATAAAGACTCGGTTTTTCTACAGTGCATCTCTTGTATCTCTCACAAATGTGTTCCCTTTGGCTTTCCTCCTCTGTTCAGATACCTAATCACTATCCTAAGAATTAGCTTCTATATACTGTTCATAGTTTTTTATCCTTGTTATGTGGCCAGTTGTTTCTCTTAGAAATATCCTTAGTGTCTATATTTGCCATCTGGGACTCCTCATCTTCAGCCCTTCAATAGCTCTTCCCTGGGCCCATGATTCTCCTTAGTTCTTCTGTGGGACTGGGTCTCGCCCCACATCCTTGTCAATACCAATGCTTTTGGCTCACAGAAGGCTCGTCCTGGGTCAACAAGTCTGTCTTACCCACATCTGGCTCAACTTCTTTTTCATATCAGATTGTGATCAAAGTAAAGTACATTTTTCCAAATGCATTCTTTGCTTCAGTATGGTGAATATAAAGAATAAGTAGCCTGAGGTATAAACGCTAGAAGGATTTCAACATCTGCTATCACACCCACATATGGAACTTTAATTTCCCTTTGGTGTGCCAGGCTTCTGAGGAATGTTGAAAGTATTTAAACATTTGTGAATAATAGTGGGAAGAAATGTCATTGGCCCAAAGAGAACTCCTTTACCAGTATTTTCATAATGTTTATATTCATGTAATAATTAATATATTTAGTATTCTTCAGAGACTTCCAAACCCTAAAAAAGGGACCTTTTGGATTAGTTGACATTTGAAAAAAGAAATCATAATCTTTCTTTAATATATGTTATATATATATATATATATATATAGTTTACAATCAGCAAGTTATACTTACAAGTCATGAAATGTTATGTCATTTCTCTTTTTTTTTGTTAAAATTTTTTAAATTTTTTGTAATTTTATTTTTTTCAGTGTTCCAAGATTCATTGTTTATGCACCAAACCCAGTGCTCCATGCAATATGTGTCCTCCTTAATACCCACCACCAGCCTCACCCAACTCCCCCACCCCCCTCTCCTCCAAAACTCTCAGTTTGTTTCTCAGAGTCCACAGTCTTTCTCATGGTTTGTCTCCCCTTCTGATTTCCCCCAACTCACTTCTCCTCTCCTTCTCCTAATGCCCACCATGTTATTCCTTATGCTCCACAAGTAAGTAAAATCATATGATAATTGACTTTATCTGCTTGACTTATTTGACTCAGCATAATCTCTTTGGTCCCATCCATGTTGATACAAAAGTTAGGTATTCATCCTTTCTGATGAAGTCTTAATATTCCATTTTATATATGGACCGTATCTTCTTTATCTATTTGTCTGTTGAAGGGCATCTTGGCTCTTTCCACAGTTTGGCAACTGTGGCCATCGATGCTAGAACATTGGGGTAGAGATGGCCCTTCTTTTCACTACATCTGTAATTACCCAGTAATTACACTACTTGGTGTAATTACCCAGTAGTGTAATTTACAGGGTCATAGGGTAGTTCTATTTTTAATTACTTATGGAATCTCCACACTGATTTCCAAAGTGGCTGACCAACTTGCATTCCCACTAACACTGTAAGAGGGTTTCCCATTCCGTGGGTAGCCTCTTTGTTTCGTTGATGGTTTCCTTTGTGGTGCAGAAGCTTTTGATCTTGATGAAGTCCCAAAAGTTCATTTTCAGTTTTGTTTCCTTTGCCTTTGGAGACATGTCTTGAAAGAAGTTGCTGTGGCCGATGTCAAAGATGTTACTGCCTATGTTCTCCTTAGGATTTGATAGATTCCTGCCTCATGTTGAGGTCTTTCATCCATTTGAGTTTATCTTTGTGTATGGTGTAAGAGAATGGTGGAGTTTCATTCTTCTATACATAGCTGTCTAGTTTTCCCAGCACCTTTTATTGAAGAGACTTTTTTTTTTCCCCACTCTGTATTTTTTCCTTCTTTGTCAAAGATTATTTGTATATCTGTCACTTCTTACCATAAAATATTTTTACAAAGTCATGCACGAAAGCTTAGCTGATAACCTTCTATTGATGTTAAATTTAAAATCCAAATGAACACAAGCACTCCTGAATCTCTATGTCATTCATTTGTTAATTTACTTAAATTACACTTGTGCTCACTTACAGCAACACCCATACTACTGGATATGAAATCTTGGGTTTAAAACCATTTTTCCTGATTTTCTTACATCCAATATAAACTACAGACTATAGAAACATCTTAATGGAGACCAAAGACTGGAATTTTGCCAAAGAATTTGCAAAATTGCTATCTTGTTAGCATGTCTTGCCAATTTTGTTGATAATGCAACTTGATAGCATATGGTCTCTTAATTAAGAGCTTACCTTTCCCTCCTATTTCCTTGCCTCTCTTTTTAACTCTTCTGTCTTCTCTCTACCATCTTTACTCCCCATAATATTACCTCTGCCTTTCCTCCTGGGTCTCTCTTTTCCCGACTATCCTTATCTGCCCCCCCCCGCCCCGCCCAGCCTTTCATCATCTCTCCTCTCCCCTCCTTATTCATTCATACTCCTCTTCACCTTACCACATATCCTACATGTATTACCTCTCATTCCATTTCTGCCCCTTCCCTGCATCTCCTTTTTCCATTCCCAGAAGTGTGGTTCTCAAAGTCTGTCTTCTTTACAAACATGTTTTTATTCAATGAGTCTAGATCCCTAGCTTACCTAGTAAAAGGAGAACCAGTATCAACCATCCCACCCACAGGAAGTGAGCTTTTCTTCAGTTAAGAAGATGTACATTGTAAATCAGAGCTCTTTGTGGCAACTGGGCATTCAGTGGAACCTCACATTTTCTCTGTGAATGACAGTAATTGATCACTTTGGAAATATGTTCTTGTTCTGCTTTGAGTTTTATATCCTAACTATGGTGATGTAAATGACACATAATAAAATGTAAAAATTACTGTTTGAAATTTAAATGGTAAATGTTATGTTGCAGTTATGTTGGTGAGTTACATCTTTAAAACCACTCTTGATCACAGAATGAGATCACTGATAATAATGACAACAGATTCTTTGTAATAGTATTGCTATGGGCTATATTGATTGTTCTTTTTACTCTTCAGATCCCAGCTAGTATTTTTCCCCTTACTAGTAAAGAATTCATTGAACAGGATACAGACCCCTTTCCCTGGTTAAAAAAAAAATAACAATGTGCAATTTTTTTCTTGCTTTACAAATTTTCGGTGGGAAGTGTACACATCTGATACTAGCAGTTTTATGAAATGTGCAGAAGGTATAGCTATGTTTGTACTACCTCACAGCAACTGAGAAAATGCAGGTTAAATCTAAAGTGCAGCTCCCATAGGTAAGAATGTCTCTCTTTCATTCCAAACAAATGTTCTAGTATTACACACAACAAAAATACACATTCAGTAGGGGATAGCTGAATAGCACTTTAACAAAGAGAAAGAAGTGGAATGGAATGAAAAGTAAAAAGCCTCAGTTGTAGTGTACTTAAGAAAACAATATGATTTTTTTTTCTTTTTAAAAGAATACTCAAGTAATATGGCTAAACCATACTATATGACTTTTAAAAAGTAGATTTATTTTTAAAAAAGTGGATTTATAGACATATCAGAGAACTGGCATTGAGAACATGTAGTCTCTTAAGAAAGTTTTTATGAAGAAAATACTAAGAAAAAACATGATCTAAGAGAGAACTCAACAAATGCATAGAATAATCAGTTGACAGCTTTACTGAATTCCAAAGAACCATGTGCTAGGTCAACTCTTGGCCAGTTTGAAGTTACTGGTTATTTGCTTACACAACATTTTACTGAGTTCTATTGTGGCAGCTTCCTGAATTTTATTGTTGCTACTCTTGTTATTTTTCTCATCAATGATCAGATTGTGTCATCAAAGGTGGTTTTAAAAATGCAACTCCCAGAGCTCCTGGGTGGCTCAGTCAGTTAAGCATCTTTCTTCAGCTCAAGTCACAGGGTCCTGGGATCAAGACCCACATTGGGCTCCTTGCTCAACAGAGATGCCTGCTTCTCCTTCCGACACTCCCTCTGCTTGTGCGCTCTCTCTCTCTCTCTCTCAAATAAGTAAAGTTTAAAAAAGAACACACACACACAAAAACAAAAAAATACTACTCCCTAACATAACTATGACATTTACCATTTACTTTTTAAATGGTAATTATTACCATATATAATGTGCAATTAAAAAGCCCTGCCAGGTGCCCGAGTTAAGAGACAAACTATAGGGCGCCTGGGTGGCTCAGTGGGTTGAGCCTCTGCCTTCGGCTCTGGTCATGATCTCAGGGTCCTGGGATCGAGTCCTGCGTTGGGCTCTCTGCTCAGCGGGGAGCCTGCTTCCTCCTCTCTCTCTCTCTGCCTGCCTCTCTGCCTACTTGTGATCTCTGTCAAATAAATAAATAAAATCTTTAAAAAAAAAAAAGACAAACTAGAAAGAATTTCTTAAGGAAAATATGTTACAAAGGTTGGTGGTTACAAGCAGGAGGGCATTGAATTTCAGGTTTTGGGGTCTAGCTGGTGACATGAACACATTTTATTTAATCTCTCTCTCTCTCACACACACACACACATAATCTCCATCTTTCACTTTATACTCTCACACATGTACATTCATACACGTATACACATCTGTGTGTGTGTATGTACACACACACTTTATCTGTTTTGCTTTTTGTCCTTTTCCTCCTCCTTTACCAACTTGTGAAAAATTCCATTTTGCAGTGTCTTTTATAATTGTTCAGTCCTATATAGAGAGGTTAACTGAACAAGACAAGATTTGTTTTGTTTTTAATTTCATTTTTTGAGTTGACCACACAATGCTGATAAAGCTTGGGGAATCAAATACTGCTGTTAGAAATCACAGTTTTTGCCTAAACACTTTGGCTCCTTTGCATGCCACATATCTGGGGTATCATTATTTTACCATAATAGCAGTATTTTAACTGGTAATAAATTGAAAACTTTAATTATACATTGCCCTCTCTTCAGAGAGAAAAATACTCTTACAAGGAGCTTAATCTACAAGAGATAAGCCACTCACATATTTGCTGAAAAGTGTAAAAACAAAGTATCTTTCCATAAATCACCAAAAATATTTCCATAAAGCATATTATATTTTTACATGTATTTTTTTACATGTATTTATATTTATAAAATAAAAAGACAAATAAGGTATATAATCGAAAATGAGTACATAATTCAAGAAAGTGCTGTATAGGCTGAGATTTTAAAATCTTTAATCATGACAAGGCTACTTATGATATCTTCTGTATTTTTCTAGTCAGTTGTATATGAAGTGTTAATTACTTTTTTTTCCGTTATACTAACTTAATTTTCATTTAGTAAGTTTTACTTTATGACTAGAAGTGGCCCAGAGGGAGAAAAGTTTAGAAGTTATTTTTTTGTTATTTGTGCATTCATCCCTATAATAGTAATACTGAAGTTTGATTTTTTTCTAATAGTGATTAATGCTTCAACTTTACACAACTCCATTTTGTTATTCCTTTGGTTTATTGGCCCCAATAAAGGTCATTTCTTCACAAAGAATTACCTACAATTATTCCCAAAAGAAGTGTTGCACTGGCAACTGTCTAGGGAAATGAGTTTTTCTGACTGGTTTTTATCTGCATAGCTCTGTACACTCTCCATTTCACAGACTTTTCATGTGTGAATTAAAATAAGCTGAACATAAGAAACTGAGATGACAAGAAAGCTCATTTAACTTATTTTGTGTTTATTTTTTGAAATGACTTTAAGAGAAGAAATTGGATAGTGCAAGGATTAGCTGTGTTTTTTAACTTCTGAGGTCTGTACCTCTAACTCACGTCACAGAGGTGATAAAATTTTTAAAAAGCTTATTGCTCCTGATAGAATTACTGGGTTATGTTTGAAAACAAAGAACCCAAGAGAGCTCCTTACTGAAGATCTAACTCCACATTGGGCCCATTAAATATTGCTGTTTTCAGAACCACTATCTTTGCCCCTCTCCTACCCTAATGCAGAAAGTGTTGTTTCTGACTCCCCTGACAGGCTATCCTATGAAATGTCTCATTGCAGGTGGAATTACCTCATCCTCTAAAATATAGCTGACTTTTTCACTTATTTTCTCATTTAACAAAACACATACTCACATTTTTACTGATCTGATCAAGTCCTAATTTCCATTTCCACCTCCCCACTCATTTTACTAGTTTTGCTAAGGTTGTCGGGATCAAGTATACATGTTTGTTAACTCCTCATCTCACAAAGCATGCAGTTCATATTAGCAATGTGCAGAATTGGGGTTCAGTTAATATTATGCAGGTATTATGCTGCAGTCATCTTTGTAACACTTGTACTTTGGACAATTTCAAGAATATATCCTATGGTCAGTAAGCACTTATTGAGAGTATGAAGGGATGAATTAATGGTTTATAAGTAGTAACTTATGAATAGTTAGTTGGGGCAAAACATCATTCTCATTTCGTCTTTCATTAATTTAGTTTAAAAAACAATTATTTAGCCCACAAAGGAATGTGTGGTTAGTGAATGAATACCCAAAAAGATCTACATAGATGTGATTATTTTCTCCCAAAAATGTTTAATAAAAGATTTGAGGTCTCTTAGATAACCAGATAGATGAGCTAGCTAAGAGAAACTTGCAAACAGATGTGGCAGTCAGGCTCAGCAACAAAGAGATGTTTGGGAGATGGTGTTCCAAACAAATGGTGAGTAAGTGCTGGGACAGATGATTAAAGAGACCTTTTTTTTTTTTTAAAGATTTTATTTATTTATTTGACAGAAAGAGACACAGCCAGAGAGGAACACAAGCAGGGGGAGTGGGAGAGGGAGAAGCAGGCTTCCCACCAAGCAGGAAGCCTGATGCGGGGCTTCATCCTAGGACCCTGGGATCATGACCGGAGCTGAAAGCAGATGCTTTCTGAGCCACCCAGGTGCCTCTGATTAAAGAAACTCTGAAAAATACCTAATGGAGAGAGCTAAGTACAAACGTAAATAATCAAATACTTGAGGACATGAAGCATTAAAGTGAGTCAGTGACAAAATAATAATTGATTAAAAGAAATAATGAATTTATATCTAACCTTTGTTTTTAATTCTTAAACTATCCAAATTATTTTAAATTTATAAGTAGGATTTATATAATTTTTAATGTTCCCTAGATAAATCAATCTCTTCTTTAAAAAATTTAACATTTTCAGCATCATTAACCCATGTTTTCCTATAACCCACACT
Source organism: Neogale vison (assembly GCF_020171115.1). NCBI lineage: Eukaryota > Metazoa > Chordata > Mammalia > Carnivora > Mustelidae > Neogale > Neogale vison. Next base: position 195,572,875 of record NC_058091.1, on the reverse strand, counting down.
TGAGATAAGTCTATTGCTTTCAGACTTTTCCCCCGTTAAAGCAGTATTCTACATTGAATGCAATTTACCTAGTATTATTTAATTTCAATACAAAAATCTTGACTATATTGGACTGAAAGAGCAACCCACTTCACATATCTATGACAATGCATAAAGGTATTTTCCTCCTTCTTTTTAAAGGCTTAATGAAGTCTTTCCACATTTTGTTATTCAGCTATGATGGATAGACCCCTGTAGGATGTCCATGTTACGATGCTGTTCTGATACCAATGCTGAGCCTTCTGAGAAGGCAAAGATTCTTTTTCTGCATTTTCATCTGGATTTCTTTTCTCAGATCATTTTGTGTTCCAGATATTTGTGTTCTTGTCCTGTGTTACCCTGGGCACTGACAGTTTACATGGAATAGTGTTCTGTTGTATATTGGGTTCTTACTCTATGCTTTGCTCATGTACTTTATTCAAAGTTCATTTTAAATATGTATTTTTAAAAATCACTTTTATTACTTATAAGAGTTGCTTCCTCTGGTTATTCTGTAGGGTGTCTATTGCTATTTACTTGCATTTCTGAAGAAAAATGTGTGTGTGTTTAATCAAGTGTATTACTCTCTTGAAGTGCTGTGTTGAAGATAGAAAAGAAGTTAATTTTTATTTATTATCTTAACAATGGTTACAATAAATTCTCAGAGGTTTCCTTTATAAAAATACAGAATTGCAACTGGACAAAATTGTTCTGATATGTTCTGTGTTAAACTTTCATATATCCTCACAAAGAACTTAGTGATTTAATTATTTCATGCCCTCTGTTGTCCAGCAACCTTAACGGGTATTATCAATCACCTGAATGACTGTGCCCAAACTATAGGTATGGTGACTGGAACTCTTGATTTCTTCTAAATTTTCATCATCTCTGACTGATATAAGTGCTACAGTATGATATGTGAAGGGAGACAGAGGTACAGGGAAGGAGAAGAAGAAGAACAAGAAGGGGGAGATGAAGGGGGAGGGAGGAGGAGGGAAGTAGACTGTATTATGAGATTTTAAGTAACACAAAATTCTAGGGAGATGGAAATAGAGGGAGAAAATGATAAATGAAATATATGTATGACCTGGAGGGGGTGGTGGTAGGAAAAAAACCATACAATGGAAAGGTAAATTTTAGGTTTTCATTAACCCACAGGATGAAATATCCTTTATCTTATGGGGATAAATGTGTATAATAGAAAGACTCTTTGGTGAATATTGAGAGCATTTTTGCTTAGTAAGAAACCTTCTCTGATACCTTGGTTTTTCCTAGGTGAAGCAACCTTGGGTATGTTTTAAGTGCATAAATTAAATTTTTAGAATACGTTTCGGGGTTTTCAATTGTCTTGAGAGAAAGCAGCAGTTCATGAAGAGGAGTGTGTCTTTATTACCTGCAGTTAATACAATAAGCTTCCAAATATTTTCACATTGTTTATATAAGAGCACCTTCCTATGGAATCAGTCTTTCTTATTAACTTGGGTTTGCTGTGAGGAAACTACATGCATATATGTATGTGTGTGTGTTTATGTGTGCATATATATACATGTAAAAAGACCTCTTGACTTTTTTATAATTTTTTTTTGTTGTTGGTTTTACAACAATTTAGCTGTAATAACACACCTTCTAATATAAAAGGCATTGACAACACCACCACCGCCCCCATTTAAAATGGGGTGTTTTGGTTGTAAACGAGCAATTCTATAAACCATTAGCTTAAAAGTCTCTAGATCTCTTCTATTAAACATTTATTTTCTGTGATTACATCTGAATATAATAAGCACAGGCAGTGATAACATTCTGAAAGTTATTTGAAACTCAGTGGGCTGTTAAAGTCCCAAAATTATTTTTGAGAATGCTAAATTCTACTTAAGCACTTTAAAAAATATGGAACTACTAATGTAGGGAAGACCCAAGGAACTTCTGACATTTGTAGCACAAGTGCAAACCATGATTTCTATACTTTGTCGCATTTCAATTTATCTAAGCTCCAGTCAGAACAATACCCAGTGCTTCTTGCCCAAAGGCAGCTAAACTTTTTGACATGCCCCATTTGCATTTACCTATTATCATCCTTCTCTCTGGAAAACTTATAATTATTGTTGCTCTGAAAAATCAGTCGATGGCCAACTTCGGCAGTTTCTCTGTCACATCTCTCCCCTCTAGTCTGTATGTTGGTTTTTAGTGCTAGTTCCTAGAGGAGAAGCTTATCATGTCTTGCCTGCTTCTGGTGCATTTAATTTATCCTATTAACAATAGCCAAATTAAATTTCTTACATTCATCTCGTGTTTTATTACTTCCCAATCCAGAAAGTTTAAAGATCTTCCTTCCTTAAGTGCCCATAATATATTCCCAACCTTCCTTTCCACCTCATCTTTACTACAGTATTACTAGTTTTGTATACTTCAAACCATTTAAGTGACTGATTTTCAAAATATATTCAGAAATTCTATCTTTATTCTTGCTTCCCTTATACCTAAGTTCCATTTCTCCTTTTAAGAATCTCTCTTTCCGAGCAATAACCTTAAACCACAAAACATTGTCCAGTTTAAGGGTGACCTAAAATATCACCTAATCTAGATAGTTTTTCAGATACCACTCATACTCAAGGGCAGCTATTTACAGACCCGTGTAAACTTCGGCCCATTTAATTATAGTTATTTTTTGGCAGTTATCTTATTCCTTATTATATTTTCCTTTATTTTGAATTTGCTTATTTGCAGGCTTTCTGTCTCTCTCCCAAAAAGGAAGCAAATTTCTCATAGCAATCTGTTGATATTATACAGTCATTTCACATATAATAAGATGTAAATACATTTTTGTTTTATTCAGTTGAGGTACTTCTACCAATTTATCGTTTTCCTTGACAGAAACATAAGGCAATATATGTCCTATAATTTTTTTTTCACCATAGATTAAGTATCAGTTTCTTATCACTTTTATTCAGAGAAAAAGATAAATCACTTATACTCAGAACCTATTATTTCCCATTGAGTTAATCTGGTTTATACAGAAATTCTATCAGCGCTGCAAAATGGCAAACTCTCATATCTATACTTGTAAAATTGCTTTAAAATAACTTTAAATGAAAAATCAATGAAAATAATATGGTGTTTTCACAAAAAAAGAAATGATGGCAATGACTCATGATCTTCTAAGGGAAAACACATTTAGGAATCTCATTTTCTCCTGATAGTTATGGTAGAAATGAGCTGAATCTAAGTAATGAAATTCTAATCAGACATGGCTCCTATGAAATACTACAGCAGTGTTATTTATATTTTTTTGGTAAAAGTCACCTATTATCTTAATGTTTATTGTTTAATGCAATACTTTTAACACATTGAAGTTTAACTTTTAGAAATTAAGAAATTGGGACTCAGAGGTATTAAATGATCAGCAAAGAATAAATTAAAGTTACAAGGGAAAAAAAGAAAATATTCATTATTTAGAAATAATCAGTTGAACCTAATGATAATTTTTAGAATTAAAAATTCTGGTCAGGTGGATGGTTGTAACATCAGCATACAGGTATCAATGGTATTTCTACATAGCAGCAACAACTTACTGAAAAATGCAATAAAAAGATATCCCACTCTCAAAAGCCACAATTATTTTACAGTACTGAGGAATAAATCTAGCAAAATATGTTAAAGAAATGTGATCACAAAATTATTTTTAAAAACCTGAAAAATGCAAAATGATAAATATATAAATATATAATAAATATACCTTTATATAAAGGTAGTCTATGATCTTGTATGAAAGCTATAAATATCATGAAATTGTCAATTCTCAAAAGTCAAGTCCCTAAAAGTATTTATTGTGGGAAGTAAATGAGCTTATTTCTTCATGTTCTTGTCAGCATTTGATGTTTTAAGGTTTTGGACTTTGGCCACTCTAAGGCCAAATACTGTGATAGTGGTATCATGCTGGTTTTTTAATTTGCAATTCCCTGTTGACATATGATGTTAAACATCTTTTCATATACTTATCTGTCATCTGTATATTTTCTTTGGAGAGGTTTCTGCTAAGGTATTTGGCCCATTTTTTTAGTCTAGTTGTTTGTTTTTTTATTGTTGGGTTTGAGTTCCTTGTATATTTTATTTTATTTTAAAGATTTTTTTTATTTATTTGACAGACAGAGATCACAAGTAGGCAGAGAGGCAGGCAGAGAGAGAGGAGGAAGCAGGCTCCCTGCTGAGCAGAGAGCCCGATGCGGGGCTCAATCCCAGGACCCTGGGATCATGACCTGAGCTGAAGGCAGAGGCTTTAATCCGCTGAGCCACCCAGGTACCCCAAGTTCCTTGTATATTTTAGATAACTGTCCTTTATCATATATATCTTCTGTAAATATTTTTCATCCAGTCTGTAGCTCGTCTTCTCCTTCTCTTGACATTACCTTTCATAGACCAGAGGTCTTTAATTTTAGTGAGGTCTAGCTTATCAATTATTTCCTTCATAGATTTTGTCTGTCTAAAAAGTCATTGTCATACCCAGGGTTATCCAGAGTTTCTCCTATGTTCTAGAAATTTTACAGTTTTGTGTTTTACATTTAGGTTTATGGTACATTTTGAGTTAATTTTTGTGAAGAGTGTGAAGCCTTTGTCCTGATTAATTTATTTGCATGTGTTTGTCCAGCTGTTCTGGCACTATTTGTTGAAAAGACTATTTTTGCTCCATTATATTACCTTTGTGTCTTTGACAAAGATCAGTTGACTGTGGGTCTCTTTGTGGACTCTGTTTTGTTCCATGGATCCTTTTGTCTATTCTTTCATCAATAGCACTGTTTTCATCATGGTAGCTTTATCATAAGTCTTGACGTTAAATAGTGTCATCTTCCATCAACATTGTGTGGGATTTTTTCTCTCCTGTGTCATCAACACTTCAGGGCTTTTGTCTCTTCATATACACTTTAGAACCAGAGTGTCAATATCCATGAAATAACTTCCTGGAATTTTGATTGGGATTTTGTTGAATCTATAGATCAAGTTGGGAAGAATTCATATACTGACAAGATTGAGTCTTCCTATCCATGAAAATGGAACGTTTCTCCAATAATTTACCTTTTCTTTGTTTTCTTTCATTAGTTTTGTAGTTTTCCTCATATAGACCATATACAGATTGCCTTAGGCTTTGTCTAAGTATTCCATTTTGGGGTGACTGCAAGCTTTCCGAAGAACAGTTTCTTACAAAATTTGGTGAAGTTGCAGATACAGGATTCTACACAGAAAAACTCCTCCTTTTGTATATATACTTAAGAAGAAATTTAATAGATGTGTATACACATACAAGCCTGTTCATAGTTTCATTGTAACATTATACATTGGAGTAAATATTAAAAGTACTCATCAATAGAAAAATGAATAAATTGTGAGGTAGTCATGAAATGAATTCCTATTAGGCAAATAGGAATAAATAAACTGTGAGGTAGTCATGAAATGAATTCCTATTAGGCAATTTTAATAGAACAAATGCATATGTATCAACATGGATAGATTTCATTAATAATATATTGACTGAAAGAGAGCAGGTAGCAAAATGATAAAAGTAGTAAATATTATATAAACTTGTAAAGCAATGTTACATATTATTTAACATAAATATTAGAAATTAATGAATATGGATTTGGAAGATTCAAGCCACTATCTGAACAACAGTTATCTTTGTGGGATGATGGAGGGGAAAAGATGTGCTAAGTAGAAAGATGTTTCTGCCTTATCTAGCTTTAAAAACAAAAAGAGTTGAAGGAAATATGGCAAACTGTTGACATTTTTTAAATCATTAGTTGCTCATGAATTCTTTTATTTACTTCTCCACTCATTCATTCTACCTAAACTACTCATTGTTTCTTTCATTTACTTGAGGTTTTTTTTAGCATATTTATTGTCATTCTTTGCCATTACAGGGTAAGTACCATGACATCAGGTACCTTGTCATATGTTTAAACACCATATTTTCTGTATCTACTGCATTGCCTCACTCAGAACACAAGTTGAAAGAATAATAAAATTAGAAGTATGAATTTATACCAGCTTTATCATTTACAAACAGTTACAACTTGAGGCAAGTTATTTAACATTTATGAAGCTCAGTTTTCAAGCCTATAAATTACTGATAATAGTCATACCTTCCTTATAGGATTGTAAGGTTTTAAAAATAACATTTTAAAGATAAGACATTTTATTACATTAGCATATAGAATGTGCTCAATAATTGGCAACTTTTTTTTTTTAACTATTATTAGTGACAGGTAAGAGCAACATCTCACTTTCCAACCACTTTTACATTACTATTTGAAAATGCAGGAGGTGTAATAGACTTAAGAAAAATTCTGACCTGAAGGCTATTAGGGTAACCCAAGTAACTTTATTTGCATTAACCGAAGTGACTCACATAAAAAGATGACTTTTGCAGTTTTAGAGAAATTCAATCTGGTCATTATCAGATAGTTCCCTGTGTTATATTTTTAGGTCATGTTGTTACATTAAATGTAGGACATTCAAATGAAGGAATAATCTTTCTGTTAACCTTTCAGGCATATCTCAAATTTTCTGGATCTAATTTTTAACTTCTTTTTTAAAAGAGTAAAAAAAAATTACTCTTCTCTCAGGTTAGGGTGACAGAGCTTCAGTAAGAACTTTTACAAATCAGCCCCACCCCCTCACAATTTTACTAAATTTATACTATATTCTTTGGCCAATGAATTCATTTTTCCTATTCTTGTTTTATTGCTTGATGATACTCTAGTAAGTGACGATTTGTTACGATTATCATTCACATTTATGCAAAAACATTCCAATGAAAAGTGAAATGGAAGACAGAGCAGCTTGCAAATCTATCTTGTTTGGTTTTTTTTTCAATATATTTATTTTCAGTAAAACATTATTCATTATTTTTTCACACACAAAGAGGCAACCCACGGAATGGGAGAAGATATTTGCAAATGACAGTACAGACAAAAGGTTGATATTCAGGATCTATAATGAACTCCTCAAACTCAACCCACACGAAACAGGCAAACACATCAAAAAATGGGCAGAAGATATGAACAGACACTTCTCCAATCAAGACATACAAGTGGCTATCAGACACATGAAAAAATGTTCATCATCATTAGCCCTCAGGGAGATTCAAATTAAAACCACATTGAGATATCACCTTACACCAATTAGAATGGCCAAAATTAACAAAACAGGAAACAACATGTGTTGGAGAGGATGTGGAGAAAGGGGAACCCTCTTACACTGTTGGTGGGAATGCAAGTTGGTGCAGCCTCTTTGGAGAACAGTGTGGAGATTCCTCAAGAAATTAAAAATAGAGCTTCCCTATGACCCTGCAATTGCACTCCTGGGTATTTACCCCAAAGACACAGATGTCGTGAAAAGAAGGGCCATCTGTACCCCAATGTTTATAGCAGCAATGGCCACAGTCGCCAAACTATGGAAAGAACCAAGATGCCCTTCAACGGACGAATGGATAAGGAAGATGTGGTCCATATACACTATGGAGTATTATGCCTCCATCAGAAAGGATGAATACCCAACTTTTGTAGCAACATGGACGGGACTGGAAGAGATTATGCTGAGTGAAATAAGTCAAGCAGAGAGAGTCAATTATCATATGGTTTCACTTATTTGTGGAGCATAACAAATAGCATGGAGGACAAGGGGCGTTAGAGAGGAGTAGGGAATTTGGGTAAATTGGAAGGGGAAGTGAGCCATGAGAGACTATGGACTCTGAAAAACAATCTGAGGGGTTTGAAGTGGCGGGGGGGTGGGAGGTTGGGGTACCAGGTGGTGGGTATTATAGAGGGCACGGCTTGTATCTTGTTTGCTTTTAAACACAAATTGTTGGGGCTCCTGAGTGGCTCAGTGGGTTAAGCCTCTGCCTTCAGCTCAGGTCATGATCTCAGGGTCCTGGGATTGAGCCCCGCATCAGGCTCTCTGCTCTCTCTCTGCTTGCCTCTCTGCCTACTTGTGATCTCTTTCTCTTTCAAATAAATAAATAAAATATTAAAAAAAACACAAATTGTCTTTTTTCTATAATCATAGCAATATAATTCTGCATTTTATTTCTTAATGGCAGGACTTAACTGATAGAAAATAGAGGTTAGTTGTTATGTAGAGGTGATGGATAGTTATAATAATAAGGCGAATGTCAGGTTGTAAACAGTATATTTTTAACCATCACTATTTTTCCTGCAGATTATCCAATTTGGCATGTTATATTCTTTACTAAAAAGGATATTGCAATAGGAGTAAAGAGACTATTTATTCTTTTGTAAGTTTATTGTGAGATGTCTGCCTCTATGCATATATTCTCACATTTGATGTCCTAACCTGTGAGAGGAAAAGAATAATTTAATCTCTAGAGTGTCTTGAGAATTAAGCACCTCAAAAGTGTATTGGGTTCTTGTGTGTGTGGTAACTAATATAAGAAGAATCACTGAATCAGTGGAAACAATGTGTCAAGCTATGGATTTCTCTAGACCTTATGTTGTAGGAAAAAGAAATCAGTTTTTAAAAAAGTCTTCTAATGCCATCACTTGAAGATATTGGGTCATCTTGGGAAGGCAGGAGATGGCAGCCTATTAGTGAAATATCAAAATTAAATAATCCTATAGGTAATTCACCTTGTCAAGGAGGCAACCTGCTCTTCTGCCAGACTGCTTATTAAATGTGACAGAAAACTTAAGTTACTAGGTTTGTGACCACGTACGTGTTCTTGTTTCCCATCCATAAAACAGACAGAGCTTTTTGTACTTAGTAGAATTTCAATATATATTCAATGAAAAAATATACAGAGGGCCTGAATCAATGAGTACGTGGAATCCTTCATAACAGTGAGTGACGAGAGTATCTCCAGGTCCAGTTTAATGAGTACACCGGAGCCTTACAAGTCACTACTGATTTCCAAAGGACAATGTCTTTTCTCCCTCCATCTTCCTTCCCTTCCTTACTTCATCCCTCTTTTTACTTCTTCAAAATCCTTCTCTATCAAAAGCTTGACTTGTGACAGAGATTTGAAAGTCGGTCCAAAGTTGCTAGAAAATGAAGTTGCTCTTCTAGATGGTGTGAACATTGTAAAGGGGTCAATAGAGAGATAGAAGAGGAAGAATAGATTGTTGAACCACAAGGGCTGGTGAAACCTTTGGGAGCAGAGAACGACAGGCCGTGAGACTGGACAGTGCACAACAAAGATTAGATTCTGCAGGAAAATCAGCAGAATCTGAGAACTAGGTTTATAATACAATGAAATTTCAGAGTAAAAATAATATAATACCTGCATTCTCAGCCTCAACTTACATAGAGTCCCTCATTCAGTATTCCTGGCTTCTTCCATCTATTGAGTTATTCAAACTGGCCTATTCTCCAGTTCTAGGTTTTCCCATATTTTGTACACTCTGCTGATTAAGGGTGTTTTTCTTACTCCTTATGTCTTACTTCTTACCTCACATGCATTAATTCTGCAAGTCTCAATTTTAATATCATTTCCTTCAAAAAGGCAATTATGGGTTTTCATATTGCTTCAACCCAATTTAAATTAGTTCCTTTATATTTTCATAATATCTTATATGTATCTATAAAAATACTTGCCAAATTATAATTATATATTATATTTTTATGACACTTGTATCTCTGCACTGTCATGTAAAATCCACAAACATGGTAATCATGTCTATTTTGTTAATACCCTATCCTCAATATCTGGCACATTTTTTCTCACATGGAAGATGTTCAATGTGTATTTAGGGAAGGGAGGGAGGGAAGATGAGATTCTCTGTATGTTACCATAATAGAAATTATGAAATAAGTTATTTGAACAAAGAAAAAATAGGTCTTAATTTAATTACAGGTGTTTACATGGAAAAAACTTTTATATAATATATGAATCATTTACATAATTAATTATTAAAATTTCAAGTAAAATTTAGTAAGTCCAAAAAAAAAAAGGATGACATATATTCATGAATATAAAAATTGTTCTTAATGGGACACCTGGGTGGCTCAGTCAACTGAGTGACTAACTCTTGGTTTTGGCTCAGATCATGATCTCAGGGTCGTGGGATCAAGCCCCACTTTGGGGCTCCTCACTCAACAGGGAATCTGCTTCAAATTCTCTTCTTCTTCTTCTCCCCCTGCCCCTACCACCCCCTCTTTCTCTTTAAAAATAAACAAATAAATCTTTTTAAAAATGTTCTTAGTTTACACATGTGTGTTATGTGTTGTTTTTGAAAATGATTTCCCCAAAGGATTCTATTAAAATAGTGATATTTATGTATCCAAATCAAAAAGAAGATATTTTATCCTTTTTGTATTGTTTAAATGTAAAATGTGGATATTTCTATGTTTTTATAATAGGTATTTCAAAATTGATTGTTGGCTGTCCCATCTCTGCTTTTCTAAAATTAGTATTACCTGTAAAACTGAAACTAGTTTTTATAACAGTCCTGAAATTTAGTCTCTAACAGTTTACGCATGGAAGAATCATATCTTCTAATAAAGCATAAGGTCAGAAATATAGTTTTGGATACTGATACTGTAGATAAGTTAATTATAATAATTATTTCATTATGTCTTCAGACAATAGTTCATTATTAGAGGCCACTAGAGATATTTATAGCAATATTGTCTCACAGTTAGCTAGGAAGGAATAATGGGGAGAAGGCAAGGAAGATGCCTTGAGCTTCAGTCAGGAGAACTGAGCCATAGTGCTAAGGATACCATCCATGGCTGTGTGACTTTGGGCTGGAAGAGGTCAACTCTGTGTCCACTCTCTCAGTAATGAAATAAAACAGTTGCACTAGATAAAGTCCAAAGTCCCTTCTACTTTTAAAACTTCTACATATACTTTTCTTTTTTAGGTTTGTGATGATGACATTTTACTTTCCCAGATTTTATAGTAAAGCATGACCACTCCCTCTACAGCTCTGTCATTTTGAAGTCCATCTCCATGGATAAAACTGTGGCTATTTCCACATTTGAGATTACTATCCCAGTAAACTCTTGTTGCAATCAAAGGAGAACTTAAAATTTCCTGATTTATCCCTTAATTCTCAGATGAGAAAAATGAAGTCACAGATGGTACATGCTCAGCGTGTATACCGAGCATACAACAGGCCTGAGAGTGTAAACCATGGACTTTGACTTCCAGCGTGATTATCATTCATAACGCTGTGTGGTTATAAATGATGATAATTCATCTCTTGCTGTGGATTCTCAATTTCTTAATATAAAATTAGTTTTAGTCCTCTAAAGCCATATGAGAAGAAGGAATTATTAACAGTCCTTGAAGTACAGTTGAGAGCACATAATGAGTTTATAAAAAGACACTGAAATTAGTAATAATTATGAAATGCTCTCTATCAACAAAAATGTACACTATCTACAAAAATTAATTACCTAAAATTATTAAACATAAGTATGTAATTTGTGGATTTAACAATTTTACATTAATCACATGGATTCATTAACTATTTGCATATTTTCTGTTTCTATAAATCACATGTATATGCTGCATCTAATTATATTTATTGAAATAATTAAATTTTCTAGCTCTTTTACCTAAATTACACATACTTAAAATACTATTATGAAAAGAATATATACATATTTTTAATTAAGCTGCCTTTCTGAGGTTATTCTGGCTGTGTTTAAAATATTATCACTGTAATCTTGGGGTGCCTGGGTGGCTCAATGAGTTGGGCATCTGCTTTCAGCTCAGGTCATAATCTCAGGGTCCTGGAATCGAGCCTCATGTCGGGCTCTCTGCCTACTTGTGATCTCTGTCAAATAAATAAATAAATAATAAAATCTTAAAAAAATATATCATCACTGTATTCTTTACATATTTTAATATATTAATAGTTGTATTCAGTTTCATTTAGCTTCATTGTATAATTTAGGTTTCTAAGTATAGCAACTTCATGTAGTATCTCAATCTTTTCTGTAAAATTCCTCATAATGCTTTGCAAGTCACTCTGCATTCTTCCTCTGTCTCTTTGTTAGTCAACCAAACAACATATTTCTTTCCTGGGTAAATTTTAACAGAACAAGTCACAAAACATATGTCCAAGTGTTTGAATTTAGTAAATATTATTAATCATATCATATTCCTAAAATTAATAGAAATGGCCCTCAAAAATTGAAAGAAATGTTGCTTACTTTCAAAGCAACCCAGTAGCAATTTTCCCTTTGTCCCTGAAAGCAGAAGCAGTTTGTAATGATTTAAAGGAATAAATTGGGCTTATTTTCTCCTGAAATAGGCTGAAATAAAAAAAAATTTTTTTTTTCTTGGCTTAGTTCTATAAAAAATATTTTTTTCTTGGTTTGGTTCTTTTTTTTTTCTGATTAATGAATTCCTTAAACAATATTTGGTGATATTTTGTTAGGAAAATATGTTTGCATGTGTATTCTCTGGCTTGTTTTTAAGAGGACTTGAGATGACTGCCATGATTTTTTATTCCTTTCCCCTTTATAATGAAAGTACATAACAAACTTCAGAATATGTATCAGATACGGAATGTCACTTATTAAGTATATATTATGTACCAACACTGATCTACATATCAGCATCATTTTGAGCAAAATGGACATAATCTCCACCATAAGTGGGGTGGGGAAGCACAGAGAAGGGACAATATAGGGTTAAAATTTCTTCTAATAATATAATGCTCTTTTAGTACCTGGTCCAGACATGCTTCCAAAGAAGGTAATGTCTAAACTGGCCTAGTGGATGCATCATCATTACCTGTAAGTGTCATAGGTAGGAAGTAGAAATTAGAAAAATACATGTTCTTTTGGAAGATTTGGTTCTGAAGTCATTTGTAGATGACTAGCTTCAATAAAGGCAAGTTGTAGAGGTATTGAGTTTTGTCATTTGTGGGGATTACTTAATGTTTGTAATCTCAGGGAAAGAACCAGAAGGAGAAGCTGAAGATAAAGTCTTTTATTTTCATTTATTTATTTATTTATTTATTCTCAATTTATTTATTTTCAGAAAAACATTATTTATTTATTTTTTAATTTGAGATAGAGCGAGAGCAAGAGAGAGAGCAGGAGCACAAGTGGGGACGGGGAGGGGCAGAGGAGGAGGTAGAAGCAGGCTCTCTGCTGAGTAGACAGCCCAGAACCCAATGTGCGGTTCGATCCCAGATCCCTGAGATCATGACTTGAGCCAAAGGCAGATGTTAACCAACTGAACCACCCAGGCACCCCATAAAGTCTTGATATGATAAGTGGATTACAGTCTTGAATGAGAATGCAAAGGGTAAGAGCAAGGAGTAAAAACCAGATAGTTTGCTATGAAGTGGAGGTTTCCCGAGACTGAAGAGGAGGAGACAGAATGGTGAAAATAGAGATCAATTGAGAAGAATAAAGGGAAGTTGAGGGAGTTTATACCTCATGTCACTGGTGGTCACTATGTAAATACCCATCTCAACAAATTAACCACACATATTCAAGTTCAGTAGGAGTCAGTCACATAAAATTGGCATTGTCTTCTGATGAATATTGTGGCTTCTTAGATTCAGTATCAAAGGAGAAACAAATAATTTTTGCAGCTATAACAGTATTTTAAGAGTGCTAAAAAAAGAAATAATTTTGGAATGCTGGTTATGTGTTATTTTCTATTTACAAATATTACTAAGCAATATACTATACAAGCTGATAGGTAAATAAAGATAAAATACAGAAATTAATTCAAACTACCTCACTTCTCAAATTACAAAATGTGGTCACAAAGAACCGTAATATTTACTCCAATTTAGTCTCTAATAACATTAGTGTTCTGATTTGGTGTGAAAACGTAAAAGACAGTCAGCATCATTCTTCCATCAGGAGAAAGAAGACTTAAAATTGAAAAAAATCAGTAGTGAAGTTGAATTAGGTGGGCCATAATATCTGGAGGGAAGGAACATAAATTGCTACTAGAGAATGGCTGAAGTTAACAAATTTGGAGGACTTCGTTATTCAGAAAGAAAAATAAAACCATAAAATATTTTATAATAATGCAAATTAGATTTAATAAGAGTGACAATAATATAGGTAAAAGAAAGAGAATACTCTAAAGAAAAAAGAGAAAAGAAAAAGGTCTAATTAACACAAATCAATTCAAAATGGTGACGCATTTATCTCTTTTCATCATAACAAGGAGAAATGTATGGCTTATGTAACTTTACCTACACAAATGACATGGATGGAAACAACTGGAATTCAACCTGATGCCATTTGTGCTTAATCCAGATTTAACATCATCTCACTTCCCAGGTCTTGTGCACCCATTCTCAGCTTTTAGTCAACTTAATAAATATCTTCTCCTGCCATTAGCCTTGACTACTGGAACCAATTTTCCTTACCAATGTGGACTACAACATTGTACTAATAAAGCAAGAAATCACACGGTAAAGATATTGGTCAAAATTCCTGAAGAAATGGGTGAATAAACTCAAAGGCAAGCAGGTAAATGATAAACATAAATGTGAAGAGGGTAGCCAAACTGGATTTATTTGTTCATGGATTTGTTTCTACTTTGTGCTAAGTACTGTTCTAGGCATAAGATCAGTTAGAGACTTCTGACAATGCAGAAAGCATAAAAACTCTCAAAAACTAATGAATCTTATCAAAAGAACAAAGGAACCAAAAGAAGTGACTCCCATTGGCCAAACATGGAACTATTTGAACATCAAAAAGAGTAATGAATGCAATTGATTGTGCAAATTGAATATATAGGAAGTCATTGGTTCTAATACTAAACAAGAAAGAAGGTGGTCTGGGGTGCCTGGCTGGTCAGTTGATTAAGCATCCAACTCTTGATTTCTGCTGAGGTCATGATCTCAGGGTCAGGAGATTGAGCCCCGCATTGGACTCTGCACTCAGAAAGGAATCTACTTGTCCCTCTCCCTCTCCTCTTCTCCCTATATACACTATCTGTCTCTCTCTAAAAGAAAAAAATATTAATTAAAAAAAATCATAAAAAAGGGATGCCTGGGTAGTTCAGTCAGTTAAGTGGCTGCCTTTGGCTCAGGTCATGATTTCAGGGTCCTGGGATCGAGTTCCGCATCAAGTTCTCTGCTCAGGGTGAAGCCTGCTTCTCACTCTGCCTGCCACTCCCCCTGCTTGCGCACTCTTTCTCTAATAAATAAGTAAAATCTTAAAAAAAAAATTTAAAAATAAAGAGGAAGGCCCTCTTCACCCTCTCAAAAACAGAAACAACAAAAATAACAACTCATTCTATATCAGAGTATGTAAGCAGGCAGCGATTTCTTTCTTGGCAACTAAAACTTGAAAGAAAATAAATATTTATTCTGTTTTTCCTTTACAAATTCTTTTTTATTACAGCCTTAATTTAGGTTGCTATAACAAAATACCATAGATTAAGTGGTTTGAACCACTTTTATTTTTCGTAGTTCAGAAGTTGTGAAGTCTAAGATTAAAGTTGGGCAAATCTGGTGACATGCAGTAAGAGTAAGTTTCCTGGTTTACAGATGGCCATCTGTTGTTTTTTTTTTTTTTAAGATTTTGTTTATTTGTTTGTCAGAGAGAGATGATTTGAGGGGGGTGGGGCACAAATATTCAGACCATAGCATGGCCAACTAGCTCTAGTTTCCTTTAGTTGATGAAGGACAATTTTTCTTTTCTTGAGATTTAATATAAATGTGGAAGAAGTTACAGAATTAGAAAACAACCATTTTGTAACTCCTAATGAAACAGCTGATTCAGTCATTAATCATTAATTCATTAACATACTATGTGAAAGGTTGATTAGGATCTTTATATGGAGCAATCAGGTTGTCACTGACTGAGCTTCTGTGATGTTAGCCTGACTAAAAATGAAGTTAAGAGTTAGGCAGAGATCTGTCTATCTTCATTGTGTTAGAGTGTAGCATCATTAAAATATGGGACAACCAGATAGTATTTCCTAATGTAATGCAATAAAAAACACACAAGAATTGTATAGTTGAGTTGCCAAAAGTTTATTTGAACCCATTTAAGTCTCTAGAGCTGGTCTGTATCCACTAGAAATGAAGAGAATAGAGGAATATTAAACAATACCCAAAGTAAATAACCACACTAATCTAGAATGTGGATCAGTCAGCTTCATTCTTCATGATAACTTTCTAGGGATAAGCTACAGGGATGGGTGACAGGAAGAGGCAAGAATGCTCTAGGGAGAAAACACAAAACTAAATAAATAAAATATATGGACCTTGCTTGAAATTTTCCTCAAAGAAACAAACAAAAGACATTTTAACACAATTGTGAAGAAATTTAATTAATTACAGATGGGTATAAAATGACAATAGATAATAGTGTTAATTTAAAAGTATGATAATACAATGTTTATGTAAGAAAATGTCTGTAGTTTTTAGAGATGCACACTGAGATAAATAAGGGTAAAATTCTGTCCATAATTTCCTTTAAACTTGTTTAGCAAAGACAAGAAAAACTTAGATTAAGGAGAGATAACAAATCTTGATCTTAGTGGTTGGTGTATGGGGGTGTTATACTGTTACTATTATTTTTGTGCATATTTGAAAATATCCATGATATTTTTTAAAACTGTTGTGAAAATCCTGGTAAGAAATGGATATAGGCTAGGCATGAGTAGTTATTATAGAAAGATTTAGAAACTGTTTAGAAGATGGGCTATAGAGTTGCTGAAGGAATTGATAGTTGAGATGGTGGAGGTGAGTGAAATGATGAACTTGATTTTTTGGTTGCTAAATGTGGAGGAGTATCGAAATACTGATTGTGGAACAATGGTCTAAAGGAAGTAGTATCTGATATCCAAAAAGACAATGATTTAAACTCTAGTCCTTAGCATACATGGTATAGAAAGCCAATCAGGCTCTCCTCTTTCTACACAGCCTCACCCAAGGCTTCAGTTCTAACTCACCCATCAGCAGGTCTTAGATCTGCTTCATCAGTCGGAATTCCACACTAACTCCTAACAGCACCAATTAAATCACTCATAAAACTCTCAGACTTGACCTCTTAGAAATAGTTGTATCATCTTTTCTACTCTCCATCTTGACCCCAAACCTGCTTCTCCTGTATCCTCTGTTAATGATTTAATAATTTCCTCAGTTATCCAGCATAGAAATCCAAGTTGATCTTGTTCTCACCTCTCCCTTATACTCTCTCTTACTCATTCATCACAATGTCCTGTACCTCCAAAATATCTCTGATGTTTCTCTTTTCCTTTCTACTCCCATTTCTAAACCCTAACGTATAAAGTCAATTAGACCACAATCAGACCATCCTGTCTTTTCAACCTCATCTCTTGCCACATCTGCTTTAGTGTTAGTAGGTTCTATTCATGTCTTCTGGTAAACAAGTCCCAGAAGACAGTATGTTCCTTTCTTCTCCTGGACCTTTGCTTAAGCTCTCCCTTTATTACATTTATTTCTAGTAATTTTTAGTCATCCTCTAAGCCTTGTTTGAATCCTTGCTACTCTCACTCGTATAGAGTGAGCCAGAGGACTGGCTCATAGCCCTCCCCTCTGTACTCATATAATGTCTCAGCAGAAGTGCTGCCACCTTCTAGTGCTGAGCTAGCCGAGTGCATGTCTTTCTCTTCCTCTATATTGTGGACAAATTGAGGACAAAAAGGTTGTCTTACCCATTTTTTTTGTCTTGTCACTCAATGTCAGACATACATTAAATGTTCAATTACTGTAGTTGAATTGTGTTATAATCTATATTTTCTTTTGAAAATAAGTGTGATGAGTTTTGATTAGTAATATAAGAATGAAGTATGAATAAGCCTTCTTTCTTTTTACTCTATTTAATTATATAAACATATGCCTTAGTCATTAGAGACTGAAATAAAGTAATGCATGCTAGAGTTTCTTGGGCTCATTTGAAAATCCTGTCATGAATTCTTTTTAAGAGTATGAAAGAGATACTTTCTCGATTGATTTTTTTTCTTAGAGTCATTCTCCTTTTTGTATTTCTGCCTAAATTCACTTGTATATGTATCGGGTAGGAGAGATTACATGTACAAAACGTTTCGTAAGTTAATGGGTAATTAACAAAACTCCTGTAGGTGAGCACAGGTGGGTATGTACTTTTTTATAAGAACTGCCCCAGCATGACTGTTCATTGGCCAGTTGAGAATATGACAATAACATTAGACTCTACACAAAATAAAGCAGGGATACTGATTTTACCCTGGTCTACCCAGAAGTGTCTTAACATTTCAAAGTTAAAGACAATATTTCTCAGAATTTAGCTCAAGTTACCATTTCTGAGGAGAGCACTTCTTATGGATTCATGGGTCTGCTTTTCTACTCAGGCATGGTATTCACTTGTGGGGGACTTTTAACTTTCAGGTACTCTATTACTGCAGGGTAGTAGAACTGGGAATACAGATTGAGCCTGCATGCCAGAATGAATTTTATCCCCAAGTCTCACCTGAATCATGTCCAGATGTTACTGCTTATCTGAGAAACACTGAGAAATAGATTCTTACTTCATTGTCTTCTTACTCACAGATCTGTAGTAGCAGTTAAATGGGATGGGGGAGGAGGCTAAGAGAGGGCAGGAAATATGGAAGGAAAATACTTACTAACTCCTTTTAACCTATATCTTGGTGATGATGGAGGAGTACAAAAGGATGTACCCAGAAATCCCAAGTACATAGAAATCCCTAGACAGACTTTATTCTGTATAGCTGAAATGGGCATTACTTGTGTCGCATGAGATTACATTATTCTACTACTACTACTACTATCTACATTCTACTGGGTTGTTTCTCCTTTGAATGTTGTTCACTGTACAAAGGGAAATAATGCAATGGACAATATGATACGGGTTTATTTGGTATTGAATCTGATGTGTTTCATATTTTCTCTTAGAGTACCCAAGCCAGTTCATCAAGAACTATAGAAACATCCTTAAAATGCAGATGAATGCATATATAATGAAAATTAAAAATTAAACCTATCAAAGGCAGTTAATCACATTCACTGCAGTTTTGCATTAATTGTTGCTGAAGTCACTGCCTGTAAAGAGCAAAGGAAATTAAAAACTATCTTCAGCCTTTTGTTAAACAATGGAGTATTTTTCTTTTCTATTTTGAATCTAAGATGAGTAGGACTCCGGAGACCTGTGTTAATGATTTTTTTTCTCAGAACAGAAAGAAACCTAGTTCTTTAACCAGCTTCATAAACAAATGATTAGAAAGGAATATAAAGTAATGAAGATAGTCTGAGGGAACACTTTTATTTTTTATTTATTTTTTTAAAAAGATTTTATTTATTTATTTGGCAGACAGAGATCACAAGTAGGCAGAGAGAGAGGAAGGGAAGCAGGCTCCCCGTGGAGCAGAGAGCCCAATGAGGGGTTTGATCCCAGGACCCTGGGATCATGACCTGAGCCAAAGGCAGAGGCTTTAACCCACTGAGCCACCCATGTGACCCTGAGGGAACACTTTTAAATGTCAAGCTGGGGAATATATTTTTTGAAAAGGGACCACAAGAAGCTGAATAGTTGAAGAAGCTAAATAGGCAGCATTTAAACATCACTGCTATACAAAGGCTAGACTGAAAAATGAAAATAGCTGATTACACATAGTGGTAAATTGGATGATTCTTAGCATTATAAAACAGTATCTCTACAATAACAAGGAAAATTGCTTGGTGTAGTCCTGCCCTTACAAAACTTGAAATTTTGGCTTCTGTCTTAAAAGAATGAAGCTGTAATCACATTCCTGGGCATCTGTAATATCTTTGTAGGTGTTCAAAGTTGACCTACACACATACTAAAAATGGAATCTTTTGGGAAATGAGAATGTGTGGAATTAGCACCTTTACTCTAAACAGATAATCCACAGTGATCCTGGAGATGTGTTTTTGTAGCAAACTTCATAAAGTCATTGACGATGGAGAACGGCCAAGTGCATTATCTGTGACTCTCTCCTGAGAGCACATTGAAGAACAGAGAACACACTAAAAAAGAAATGACACCTGTATATTGTAGCACAGGAATCGAACACCAGAGTGTTTTGTTCCAAACTTAATCTCCAGGGAGTGGCAGAATATTTCAAAAAGATTTTGCTAATTTGTGGCTTTAGTCTTTAAATTTCCTTTAGCTCTTTTCAGTGCAGTCTTAGGGTGTGTTTGCATCCATTATCTTCAGCTGTTTGTTTTGGCATCTTGCAAAAAGTTTCAGTGGAAGAGCGAATCCTTCATTCTACACGTGTGCTCTATTGAGGACTTTGCAGGAAGTTGGTTGTCAGCCTCTCATAGAAGATCCTATTAGAGCAATCAAAACCATCAGAAACCAAGTTATTTTTTTTTCTCAGAACTCAAGCTTAGATAACATTAGCCTAATTTTTAGAAACAGCCAGATTTCTTTTTAAGTTTATACCTTCTATTTTTAAATTAAATTAAAAACTCCTGCAAATATTGTTGGTAGCAATGTTCTTTGTCTACATAAGACTGACCTGCTGGAATTGTTTTTAAGTTCTTTAACAGAAAGATTTTGTTTAAAATTTTCAGTTACCATGCAGTCTTTAAAATAGAGTTAATTTTATATGTATATTTATTTCAGTAATATCAAGAATGTATTTTGGGGCTCCTGGGTGGCTCAGTGAGTTAAAGCCTCTGCCTTTGGCTTGGGTCATGATCCCAGGGTCCTGGGATTGAGCCCCACGTCGGAGCAGAGAGCCTCTTCCTCCTCTCTATCCCTGCCTGCCTCTCTGACTACTTGTGATCTCTATCATAAATAAATAAAATCTTTAAAAAAATTTAAAAAAAGAAAATACATTTCATTCATGGTACTAGAAGATTCTAGCACTGATTTGTGATAAAATAGAATAAACTAATGTCTACAAAAACTGAAATTATTTTATATGTATTCCTATCACATTTTTTGTTAGTGATCATTGATGCGGTATCTAATACTATGTGCCTAAAGAAATTGAGCTAGAAAAAAAGGGTTATCAAAATAACATACTTATGAAGAGTGGTTGCCAAAATTAACACTAATATATACATATGTTTAAAAATAGGAAAGGATTAGCCTCTGTGAACTTCTGTCATCAATTGTGTTGGGAATTGGGCCAACTTCTGTCTTTGTTCATGAACAGTTCATATTCAGATACATGGGGAACACTCCTTAGAATTCTAGGCCATAATTTATCCTACTACCTACAAGCAGCACTGTTTATAAAAGCAGCCCTGTCGAAGGGCAGTTCCTTGTATTGCAGAGAAGTAAACACTGGGTAATTTTTAAATTACAGCTATTGAGGTTCACAGACTGAAATTGTAAACATAAGTTTGCCTCACTCACATTGGTTCTTAAAGATTCAGAATCCTCTAAGCTTCCCTACATGGTAAGAAATTGTGTTGGAATGTGGAGAACAAGAAACGTTGGAAGGTTTAAAAATATTTTTAGTTTTTCAAACGAACTGTTACTTTCCTTACATGACTATTCACCTTTTATTTTGAGACACTGGAAAGTTCTTAATATTTTTTGGTTTGTTTTTATGAGTATAGCAATGGATACTCTTAAAAGCTATATAAACTACCGGGCTATTAATAAAACAACGATAGCTGTTATTAATTGAGTGCTTATCCTGTACTAAACAATGTTCTAAGAATTTTATTCACATTATTTTGTTCAGTATTGGCTTTTGTTAAATTTCATTCACTGACTAGGCTATAAGGAGGCAGTAGATAAATCATAAAACATGCACATGAATAAATTGGCTGTGAAGCCAAACTTCAAAATGGTTCTAGTTGTTTCTTGGACCGTTACAGGTTATAACAGTAAATAATGATCATATATCTTAGATTTTCTGGAATAGGACTAAATTAATACATATTCTTTCTCATTTTAAGGTCATGTTTAAGATATTGAATATCACAGGCTTAGAAGACTGGTCCAGACTTTTCTTTGCATAAGAGATTCCCAGAAATAAGGCCAGAAAAGTAGAAGTGACTATTTAAGATAGGAATGAAATCTGGCTTTTACTGTTTGACTTCAAGTAAACTTAAAGCTTAATAGGATCTCTAGAATGAGCACTGAGAAGAAATTCAAGGAGTTAGATAAAATCACTCCCAAATTTGTAAAAGCACTAAGAATTTAAGAAGTGCTTATGACCCTATAGACAGATGATACTTGCATAAAATGTGCAGGAAACTTCCTCAGTGGATGCTGTTTTTCTAGGACTGTTATCACTATGAATTTAAGATGAGTCCAGATACAATGAATAGAAATCAACTGTTTTCATAATAGGAAAAATGAGTATTGTAAAAAAAATTCAAGTGGTACAAAAAGGTACAAAATGGTCTCCTTGCCAACCTTAGCCACCCATGTCTCAGTGACAAACATGATTTTACTTATTTCTGTATCATTCCAGGCATTCTGTGCATAAATAAGTTTGGGCCCTTCGTTCATTTCACAAAAATGCAAAATGGAATGTGTAAATTGTTGAAATAGCAGAACATTGTGCATTCCAACCAGTATATGTAGTCATTCCCTGAGATGGCTGCATAATATTCCATTGCATGGATATAACATAATTCATCCAACCAATGCCTTCCCATCACATATTTATTTAGTTCTTGTTTTCTGACATCAGAAACTATGCTGCATGATCTCCATGTCAATTTCTAGTCGCATATCTTAAAAGTAGAGTTGCAAAGTCAAGGTGGATACATAGTTTTATTTTTCATAGATACTGTCAAATTTTTTTCCTGAGAAACTATGACAATTTGCATGCTTATAATATATATTCTTATAATTTTCTTTTTCCTGTAAGAGACCAAACAAAGTATTATCAAACTGTTTGATCTTTCCCAAGCTACCAGATGAAAAATTATCTCTCATCTTTAATTTGCATTTATTTAATTTTGAATGCTAGTGAATACCTTGTCTTAAGCTTGCAGGATATTTTTTCTTATATTTTTTATGATTTATCAGTATATATCCTTTGCAAATATTGTTTCTCAGCTTACCTTGTAATTTATGGCATGCAGAAAATTTTAAACTTTGTAAAGTTAAACTAATTTACATGTATTTTTGTGAAATATGGGAATTTTGGTATATCCGCACAAACTCATACCAAAAGGTCTTTTGTTATTTAACATTATTTTCTTGGGATAGAATTTATAAAGTTTTGTGCTTAAGATAAGCTTGAGAATAAAATTGCCATTTTTTTTTCTATTGATAACCTATCTTGGACCTTTCCTTATGTATTCTATTTGCCTTTATACTAGAAAGCACAAAGTTAGGAGTTACTCTCATTGCAGCAATGATTCTTGGGCTTTATTTTTGTAAACTAACTTTTAATTTTTATCTTTGTGTTTAATTACTTCTATCTGTGTTTTTCTTAGATGTTGTATTTTATACCTTTAGTATAGGAATACAATAGTTACAACTTTAAAGCACTTTACATATTTCTATCACATATATTAATTTGATTGCCATATTGAACAAGTATTCTCACTTTTTTTAGTTATAGGAGAAAATAAATATTTGAAAATTAATGACTTTGTGAAATTTCATAGGTAATAAGCCAACCCAAATATTTTTATTTTAAATGTACTGTGCTCTTTACTACATTACTCTTCTCTCCACCCTAATAAAGTAAAAAATGCTGTGTTATTGGTTCAGGATATGCTTTAATACCAGTTACCTGAGAGTGAGATTGGGATGTACAAATACAGATTCACAATAAGCATAGGACTGAAAGGACCCTTTGAAATTTCCTCTAGGGAAATTTAGAAAATGACCTTTAAATATGATGATTAAATAGTATTTTTTAGGATTTGAAATAGATCATAGACAAGTCACATGCTTGCCAAATAAAAGAGATGAATGACAGTATAGTATGACATTCTTGGATTAAGTTTCCAATAATCCAAAGTATTATTTTTCACCATTTGGATTGATTTAGATTCACATTTAATACCCAATTAATGCTGATAACACTTTTATTGTATATTTTAATTATTGAAGTCCTAGAGGGTAATTAAGCATATTAATTCTTCCCAAAGCATCCATTATGGCTTTTAGGGCAATTGCTCTTCTCCAATTTTGTCCTTTAAGATATTTCTTCTTCTTTTTTGATATGCCAGATGTGATCCCAACTGGAGCACAC
Organism: Neogale vison; assembly: GCF_020171115.1. Lineage (NCBI taxonomy): Eukaryota > Metazoa > Chordata > Mammalia > Carnivora > Mustelidae > Neogale > Neogale vison. The sequence goes on along the minus strand of NC_058091.1, from coordinate 195,548,742 downwards.
AAACTTCAGTTCTTTGATAGTTAAGCATATCTTTCACTATTCCTCATCTCCATGACTCTGTTAGCTCCAAGCATATGTGACAGAACTGTTCCACTCTGAGGATCATGCTGTATTCACACTCAGTCTTTGATCTTGACTTGAGCTATTTTTTATTTCATTTTACAAAAAAGGCATCTAACAAATTCATCTCTTAGTCCCTTTCAGCTATAACCCTGTGATTCATCCACCAAGAACCTAGAATCTAGGTGTATTTGAGAAATAGTTGGATTTCAACCTAGAAGTCATCTTGGATTTTTTACCAGAAGACATGCATATTTTAAAATTTTTCTGTACAAGATAGACTGACTTTACCGTTAGTATTTTTTTTCTTTTTGTATAAAAATTCTCTTACTTGTACCTTAGGAAACAAAGCCACTTGACTATACCCCACATACAACACTGGAAAATGCACTGTCTTCTGTGTAATCAGATAATTTCTCACCCTATCCATCTATATCTGACCCCCTTAGTTCACATTTTTATAATTATCTTACTTCACTTATAGCTTTCATTACTTTTTTCCCTAACTTACTAAAATAAATGTTTACTTATCACAGAGTTCAATCTTCTAAAATAATGTACATATTTCCTTTTAAAGCATAATAAAAGAAAGTTGCTCTGCAAACATAACTGCAATTTGTCATCAAAAACATACATCATTCACACTTAAACACATTATATATATATACTAACCTTACTCTCCAGTGACTGTATTACATAAATGTATTTGGTGTCACAATATATTTTCTTCATCTGATAGCCTTTATAAAGAACTAATATTGTATTTTATACATATCAAAATCAGGGATTAAGTTGCAGAGGATTTTATAAATTATTAGATTCCCAAGTATCTTGTGTTTATAGTAATGCACTTAAGAATTACTGTTATTTAAGAGACAATGTAACTCAATTGTGCACGGTAGGACCTCATTATAAACAAAATTTTTTAGTACTTTAGTTACTACACATAAATATAGGAAATTCATCTCATGGTAACTGATATTATAATCTTTAAGCACAAAACATGAAAACACCAAAAGCTTTCTTGTTGTTGAATTAAATTATAATTAAAGTAGAGTTATAACTACATGTTATTACATGTACCACTAAGCAAAACACAAAGACTGTTTGAAATGTGAAGTATCCTTAGGCTGTTTTTAAAATGCTGTCCATAAAACATGAATTACATTTTTCTTTTCTTTCCCCATTGCTTTTGGGTGCAAAGAAAGTACTGAAATCACATAATTCTGTGTTGTTGGCTCACTATCATCATTAGTCTAAGAAAAGCTTCTCTATTGATTAGACTATTTCCTACTCCTTTTATCCTCCCCTTACCCTCTAGAGACTACCATTTTAATGTGTTTATGCATACCCTTTTTTTATGTCTTCATTAAATATTTAGTGTTTGTGTGTATAGAAATATCTTAAATTTGCATAAATAAATGTTATTTTTTATTTAATTAATTTATTTAGCATCTTGTCCCTTAGACTTATTTTTATTTACTTAAAAAATTGTATATAATGTTTTTAGAGTGTAAAAATATGATGATTTAATATATGCATGTATTTTAAAATGATTACCACAACCAAATTAACACACCCATTATCTCACATAACTATCATTGGTGTGTGTGTGTGTAAGAACACTTAAGATCCCCTACTCTCTTTGCAATTTCTAAGTATACAATACAGTATTAAACGGCAGTCCCCATAATGTACATTAGCTCCCAGAGCTTACTCATAACTAAACATTTGACCAACATTTCCCATTACTCCTACCACCATGACCCTAGCAACTACTATTTTACTCTTTGATTTTATGAGTTAGACTTCATATATTACATATATAATAAATAAGATCATACAATATTTGTCTTTCTCCATCTGGCTTATTTCATTGAACATAATCCTCTAGGTTTATCCATGTTTGCAAAATTGCATAATTTCCTTCTCTTTAAAAGTTCTGAATAATACCATATTCTGTTATTATAATAGTCAATAAATATATATATACATATATGTATATGTATATACATTTACACCTATATATATATTTACACCTATATATGTGTATATATATACATTTACATATATATATACACATTTACACCTATTCTACCCTCTTACTGGTGTTGCTCCTGCTTATTCTATTTATAACTTTCTCCACTCACCACTGTGATTGTAAGGTCTCTGTATTGCTGAGTGTGCATCTTATTAGGTGCTTATCAGTGTTCTCAGAAACAAATGTCTAGACTGTTTAATTGTACACAATCACACAGACACACACACATACCTATACACAAAGTATAAGAACATTCTTGTTCTTGATCTTTGATGGATCTCACTGCAGATTACTCTGGGATGCACAAAATATTAAAAAATTCAAGTAAAGAGGAAAATATTTTTAGAATAGGCAGTCTCAGAAAAAGACCCGCTAATATTCTACAATAAATGCTTGAAACAATATAAATGATTATTAAGCTATTAGTAGCAGTCTGTTAATTCCCTCTGCTTCATATGTAAAAGGAAAAATGTATGATGACCTCTGTTAGAATCAGAACCCATAAAGAAGAATCCCCAAGAGTCTTTTGCAATAAATATCCAGGAATAAATTTTAAGAAAAAAAAAAGGAAGACAAATATGTGGAAACCTATAAAAATTTATTGAAGAACATAAAAGTTAATCAGAATAAATGGAAAGTAATAACATGGTTCTGGATGAGAAGAGTCAGTGTTTTGAAGACACCAGTTTCCCCCAAATTATTCTATAAATCCACAGAAACAAACACAAATATCAACAAAATATTTTGTGGAACTTGGGAAGTTAATTCTAAAGTCTACCTTGAAAAAAATATCTAATCAGAGTCAAGAACTTATAGAAAAAGAAAAGTAATAAAGAATTACTTATACTATGAGAATTCAAATATGACAGCAGTAGTAATATAAAACTAGGGTAATTAAAATGACAATACATTTGTGAGGGAATACACAAGTTTCTATTTTAAAATAGAGATTCTAGAAACACACTAATGTATATACGGGAATTTAGTATGGTATAGATGTGGATGGTACTTAAAATCAATGGGAAAAAAAGAAACCTAGTAAAATTTAATACCATTTAGATAAAAATTCACAAAGTATTTAATCTGTCTCATTTATGCATAGATAATTCCAGTAATTTAAAGATATCTGTATATGTTGAAAATATAAAGTTAAAGATATCTATGTTTCTATATTTATCTATCTATATATATGAAGTATGAATTTACTAGGAGAAACGACAGATTAGTAGATAATTATCTTGGGATAGTGACAGTTTACCTAATAAAAATGAAAAATCCAGAAACCATAATATAGAAGTAAGAAATAGGTGCCTATAAAAACATTTAAAATAATTATAAAATTGAAAGATTGCATATGCAGAGGGGACAGAGAGATTGAGAGACAAACAGGGATAAGTACCTGGCACAGATAACAGAAAGTCCTGATACCCATCATTAATCCCATAAATCCATCACAGCTATCATAAATCAGTAAGAAAAAAAAAAAAAAAACTATAGATTGGGAAAAATGGGTGAGAAAATACATAAATAGGCAACTTCTAGAAGAATAATTTTGAAATTACAAAAAATGTATAAGTACATGTGTTGTCTTAGTAATCAGAGTTATCATAAATCAGTAAGAAAAAAAACTATAGATTGGGAAAATATATAATTAGGCAACCTCTAGAAGAATAATTTTGAAATTACAAAAAATATTTAAGTACATGTGTTATCTCAGTAATCATAACCAAGTAAATACAAATGTACTTGCTGGCCATCAGATTTGCAAAGAAAACAATTTTGAAGATTTTATTTATTTATTTGACAGAGATCACAAGTAGGCAGAGAGGCAGGCAGAGAGAGAGAGGAGGAAGCAGGCTCCCTGCTGAGCAGAGAGCCCGATGCGGAACTCGATCCCAGGACCCTGAGATCATGACCTGAGCCGAAGGCAGCGGCTTAACCCACTGAGCCACCCAGGCGCCCAAGAAAACAATTTTGAATTTGATAATATGGAGAGTTGTTAAGCTGTGGGAAAATGAACATATATATCTGTTTTGGACTGCTGACTGTCTTAGCAAAAATGTGTTATATGTAATCTCTTCTGACCACAGAAACTCCACTGACTTTTAGGAGCTAAAAACAGTCACACATATGTGAAAAAGTGGAAACAATCTATATTGTCACAGGTAATACAAAAGTTAAGAAATGTAGTATGAAGGATTATGGAATACTATGAAACTTTTTTTTTCCTTCAGTGAAATTATATGTGTAGTATTGAATTATCTTTAATATATTTTGAAAAGTGTATTAAAGCAAGTCATAGAAACATGTATATAGTAGGATTCCATTGTAAAATGTAAAATTGACACAGAATATGCTGTTCTGTATATGCATTTGTATGTGCATGTGTGATTCAACATACAGTATCACCTCCAGAAGTAAATGTACCTTATTTGATAATGGTTTTTTAAAGGGAAAGACTGAAATTAAAGTAGCGGGGAGGGTTGTGCATGTGTGTGTGTGTGTGTGTGTGTGTGTGTGTGCGCGCGCGCAAGTGTTTGTTTGTGGTTATGGGGCTTAGTGGGGCCTTCTACTTTATTTCTGTGCATCCTTTCAAACATTTTTAACTTCAAGTATTTATTACATTTAGTGCAATTTTAAGGGGCGATTTAAAAAGTGATAGATGTTTACCATTGTTGACATGCAAAGACATCTTTTTTTAATCTCATTTTATTTTTTAAAGGTTTTATTTATTTATTTATTTACTGACAGGAGAGACACAGGAGTGAGAGGGAACACAAGCAGGAGGAGAGGGAGAGGAAAGCAGGCTTCTCACTGAGCAGGGAGCCCAAGAGCAAGTGAGGCTTGATCCCAGGACCCTGGGATCATGACCTGAGCCGAATGCAGATGCTTAAGGAATGAGCCAGCCAGGAGACCGGACATCTTTTCTTTTTTAAAGAATTTATTCATTTATTTGAGTGAGAGAGAGAGCAAGCAAGCCTGAGCAGGAGGGAGAGGCAGAGTGAGAAGCAGGCTCCCTGCTGAGTAGGAAGTCCATTGAGGGGCTAGATCCAGGGACACAGGGATCATGACCTGAGCCGAATTTACCTGACTGAACCACCCAAGAGCCCCCTCAAAGATATCTCTTAATAGAAGAATAAACAAGAATGTTTCGAACAATGTGTAAAGCAGATTAAAAACACCCTCTGTCTAAAATACAAAGGTTTATTTTTGAGTTGTCAGGGTCAGATAGGAGGTGCAGATCTCAATCCGGCATTTTAGTTATTGGTTTAACTTGAATGTTCTGACTGTAGGGGAAAATAAAGGGTGCTGGTTTTTTTCTCAGAGAGATGAAGATCAGTGACACTCCTTCTCCATCTGCATTAGAGCACAGAGCCACAGGAAGGACACCACAGGGCAGCCAGGGGTCTCTTTTGTGTGCTTTTGTGTGTAGCGGCAGGAACTCACAGCCATGACTTCATTGTGTTTGGTCTGAAAGAGCAAAGAAAATCGTCAAATTGCCTGAATAGAGGGAACATTTTTATTGAACCATCTACAGGGCTAAATTAATTGAGCAATGGAACATGATAGTTCAATGGGTGAGATTATCAAAAGCAAACTGCCCCCCTAGGGCAGAAGCCCCAGATGGGTGCCTGAGGGTTTCTGAGAATAGTGATTTCTTCATGATAAAATATAATTGCCCCCTATTGTTACATTGCCCTTTAATGAATCCCATCCTGCACCTAAATATGACAAATAGGAAGGGATAATGTGCAAGACGGTTGATAGTTACATCTGATGTCAAACCAGATGAGGCTACCAACTTCGAAGAGAGGCTGTCCTTTGTCTTGGAAAATCTAAGAATGCTTTTTTGATTGCTTCTGGGGGATTTTGATCAGCATAGAATCTGAAGAATGTATTTTATTTCAATTGACCCAAATAGATGAATAATCTCAGAAAAACAATGGGCAAAAAGCTGTTTTTGTGAGAAAAACATAAAATATTAAATAGAAGGAGCTTTGAAATTTATTCATTCCTTTATTAATTGACCAAAAATTTGAGTGCTTACTAAAGGTCCAGACAAAATGATAGAAACTGTCATTTAAGAGAATGACAGTTTTTATTTGGTGCACAAACTATCTGAAGTTTTGATATTTAAGCAGCTTAACTCTCTAATCAGCTAGCATGCTTCCAGCTGGAAGGAATTGAAAGCTGAGCTTGAACTGGCTTAACCAACAACAGCATTTTTTGGTTCACACGTATGGAATTCCAGACATAAGGCAAGCTTCAGGGGTGATTTAATCTAACGTTTCCTGTGCTGTTTCTTTGTGATTCTCTAGATTATCATGACTCAATGGAACTTTCTGCAATAACAGAAATCCAATGGTTGCCACTAGCCACGTGTGGCTATTTGAACCGTTAAAAACTGCTACTATCATTTAGGAAATGGATTTTTAAGTGTATCTAATTTTTAGTAATTTAAATAACCAGTAAAGCTAGTAGCCATTGTATTGGAAGATATACCTCAACACTGTTCCCTCTTGAACACTATGGGACAACAGCATCTGCAGACTTGTAATGTATCAGCTGCAACTAATGACACATGAAGTTATTCTGATGGAAGCAAGGGATAATTATAATAAGAGTTTCACCCAGAAGAGCAAATACTTTTTTTTTTCCCATCACATTGACTAATATTAGATCACAAGCCCATTCCTGAACTGATCACTGGTAGAAAGATGATATAATCATTAGCCTTCCTGAGTTTATTCCTGTTACAGGAATAGGGTTGGCTTCCTCTGGGGTCCCATAGGAGGGGATGGATGACACCTAAAAATATTGGTATTTGCCTAGTGGGAGGAAAAAGAAGTAGGATTCCTGGGAGGACAGCTAACCATGTTCTCCTCACTCTTTAAACAGCAGTTTGTACCGACTAGTCCAACGAGATAAGTGTCTGTGTTCTTCTCATGGCTGGATCATCCCTAATCTTGTCATTCTACCATCCACCAAAAGTTGCTGGAGAAAATTGTCCTTTAAACTTTTTTGCCCCCATTCTTGGTAGAGTTGTTAATAGTAACTTTAAGAAGCCCCTCTTGTAGTATTTCTATGGTCCAACTGTTTGCCCCAGTAGTCAGAAGAAAGTAACTGGGACTGAATTCACAAAAATCACTGAACTCTCATCACAGTGTCCTAAAGTTCCTGTGGTTCTGTTTTCGTGCCACCCTACTTAGCTTCTTGTACTTGTTCACCACGTTCTCTATCAGCTCAAATGTTTCAGAATCACGGATTCTCTCTCATGCAACTCCTTGCCACCGTCCAGGTCCCCATTTAGACATCTCTTTTTCCAAGAAGTCTCCTTTGATCCATCCACATCTGGATTAGGTTTTCTGTTTTGTGCGGTGATAACCTTCCTTTGTTTCTCAAATCTTCATCATTTTCATACTCTTATCGTTTTCTCTATTTACTTGTCTTTATCTTCGGTTGTACTAAAAAGTCTACCAGGTCAGAGAGTTTGCCTTGTTCACCTGAATATCCTTAATGTCTATCCACAATATCACAGGCATGTAGTAGGCGATCACCAAATAACATGGAGGACATAGGGAGATGGAGAGGAGAAGGGAGTTGAGGGAAATTGGAAGGGGAGGTGTAACATGAGAGACCATGGACTCTGAAAAACAATCTGAGGGTTTTGAAGGGGCGGGGGGGTATCAGGTGGTGGGTATTATAGAGGGCATGGATTGCATGGAGCACTGGGTGTGGTGCAAAAACAATGAATTCTGTTACGCTGAAAAGAAAAAAAAGAAACAACTACTTTGAATTAACAAATGATACATGCTGAACAAATGAATTGGTTAATAAATGAACAGGGTAGGTAGTCCTATATCTATCATATTACATCACATAACACACATCTTTTTCATCCTAAATTATTTTGTATCCACATATATACTGTGGATATATATAAGAAGCTTCACCTACCTATACTTTAATAGTTAACATATTCTGAAAATACATTATTTTCTAAATTAAAGATGCCTTGCTAGCTTAGTTCCTAGTTTTTGGCTTACCAACATTGACAAGACCCTCTTGGTTTAAAAGTTTTATGGGACTTTGGTATTTTAGGAATGTCAAGAATTTCATTTTCAGCATCCATTTGCAGCACAGTAAAAGTATTTCTTTTCAGATAGCTTATCTCTTGCAATAGGCTGGAACTCATTTGGGAATTAGTTGAATCACTGAAGTAGACCTTGATTGATCGGATATAAAAGTTCTACATTGACTCTTACTCTTTATTCAGTGTAAGCATGCTTCTCATCATGGTTTGCTTTGTACTGACTATAATAACCCATTTCTCAGTCTCTCTTTCTCTCTGTACATCATTAATTAAAAGCTTTAAGGGGGAGGTGCGCCTGGGAGGCTCAGTGGATTAAAGCCTCTGCTTTTGGCTTGGGTCGAGATCTCAGGGTCCTGGAATCAAGCCCCGCATAGGGCTCTCTGCTCAGCGGGGAGCCTGCTTCCCCCTCTCTCTCTGCCTGCCTCTCTGCCTGCCTCTCTGCCTACTTGTGATCTCTGTCTGCCAAATAAATAAATTAAAAAATATTTTTTAAAAAAAAAGCTTTTAAGGGGTTAAGGCATAATACAGCAAAATCAGCTATGCCTTTTTGTTACTTATCACACAGATCTGATGGGATATATGCAGTTCAGTATTCTCAGCAGAATAAAACTACAACTCTACTAACTATAACTACTAACTAATTAGTAACTACTAACTACAGCTCTAAAACCGCTTCCTTTTTGGAGAGAAAAATTAATTTCTTAAATGCAGAAGTAAGAAGAGGTATTCTCCAACTTCTTATGCATATGCTGGAACTGTAAAGACTATTAAGTCTCATAGAAAAAAATGTTGGAGGCACACTGAGGACAATAACAAAGCATCTGGAAGTATAACCAAGAAGGCTTATATGTGAACTATAGAGTTTAGTTAAGGTGCTGATGTAACAAATTTAATCTTGCCCCCTCACCCTCTGCCCCATGGAAGCCCATGGAGAAGATACACCACACACCTGTAGACATCTATTTATGGAGATACACACACATGTCCTGATGCTTAATAAGTGTGCTAAAACACTGAGAAAAATGTTCCCTTATTTTGCCAATATTTAAAAATAAGGTAAAAATTCAGCTTCAGAGATATAATGATTAAAATAGGATTATTGGGAACAACAAAAAAGATACTCTAAAAAAAGTTACCAATATTGGTTTGAATAACTTTATATAAGGTAGCTTCATCTTTAATTATAGAAAGGGGAACACAGAAAAATGTAGTCATCACTTGCAAAATCCAGTGCTTCTTTATTTATAGAAACACTCATTTATTTATAACTGATATTTATTACCTAACTATAATGTTCCAGAAATGGTATGATCTCTGTCCACAAGCAGGTCATGGTCTGGTAGAGGGGACAGCCATTAACAAATATTCATTGTATAATGTAAGCCATATTATTTGATTCAAGTGTGTACTAGGTTGCCACATCAGGAATTAATTACAATGACTAATCTTAGCTTTCAAGCTGGGGAAGAAGGCACATTTTTGTATAGGACATCAGAGTTGTATGAGTTTGCAGAGGGAGGTGAAGGAAAGAAGATTCTTTTTTTTTAAAGATTTTATTTGTTCGAGAAAAAGAGAGCACAAGCAGGGTAGCAGCAGGCAGAGGGAGTGAGGAGTAGCAGGCTCCCTGCTGAGCAGAGACCCCCCCCCAGTCTCTGCTGGATCCCAAGACCCTGGGATCATGACCAGAACCGAAGACAGACACTTAAGCCATAACCCTTAACCCTTAGCCTACTGAGCCACCCAGACATCCCCAGAATACACACCCAGAATACACACACACACACACATACACACACACACACACATGTATGTATGGGTATATGGACATATGCACACATTATTATATATATATTATATGCACACATGTGTACATATACATGTATTATACCAGATTTTATTTATTACATATATATGAATATATGTGTATATATACACATATGTACACATGTGTACATATACATGTATATATATACTAGATTTTATTTATTTGTTTATGAGAGAGAAAAAAGAGAGCAACAGGCAGAAGGAGAAGCAGGCTCCCCACTGAACAGGGAGCCCAATGCAGTACTTGATCCCAGAACATTGGGACCATGACCTGAGCCAAAAGTAGACACTTAGCTGACTGAGAGCCACTCAGGTGTCCCAGGAAAGAAGATTCTCAAGGAAGGAGATGTATCAGAGAATGAGGACACACCTGGAATGGTGTATTTAGGAAATAAGGAAGATCTCTGCAGACAGAAAAAGATATACTTAAAGAAAATTGCCAGAGGATGCCTCTAAAAAGATATTTGGGTCCAGAATGTGAAGAACTTGATATAACCTATGGACCTTGAATCTAGTCTTGTATATATATAGTAAGATCTTAATGTAGCATATGATACAATAGGTATATATTTTATTTTATTTTTTTTAAAGATTTTATTTATTTATTTGACATACAGAGATCACAAGTAGGCAGAGAGGCAGGCAGAGAGAGAGAGGAGAAAGCAGGCTCCCCAAGGAGCGGAGAGCCCAATGCGGGGTTTGATCCCAGGACCCTGGGATCATGACCTGAGCTGAAGGCAGAGGCTTTAATCCACTGAGCCACCCAGGCACCCCTAGGTATACATTTTAAAAGATTTTTTTCCTGAAAAAAAGGAAAAGAGAGAAGTGAGGCAGGAAGAGATTGGGGCGGGGTGGGGGGCGCGGTGGGCGGGGGATGAACAATGAAGGAGTTACTTTGATTCCAAAATGGGAAGTGATAAGCATTGGGAGGAAGGTATGCCAGAAGGAATTAGGCAGGGGATACAGACACAGAGGTCTTAGGGGAGGCAAACAGTCTTTGTTGATCCTATGGAGGGTGGAAGTCATTTGAAAGAAGTCAAGGATGTTTAAGGCAACTAGTTGTGTAGTAAGCTTTTAGGCTAGTTAGGAAATACAGAAAGAAAAGTATAGTTAAGGAAATAAGGAATTTAATTTTAGACCTGCTGAGTCTGCTATATCTGTGGGACTTATAGATGGGGTTGTTTATTCAGTAGGCTGAAGAAAATATTGATCTTGAGCTCGGGAAAAAGGTATGAGCCAGATATATAAAAAATGGAGTGATAACTATAAAGATGAGGGTTTATTCTCTGACAGTGGATGAGATTTTCTTGAGAGTGTAAAATGAAAATAAAATACTTAGAGTGCAAGCACACTTAAGGAGTTTAGCCAGCTAACAAAGTAATTAAATAATAAACAGAGTGACTGTAGAGTCCCTGAGAGGACAGTTGGAATGAGTTTGTTTGTTTTCAAACTGAATGGAGAAAAATCTGCAGGGCCAGATGTTACCAAGAAAATAAGTGTGATTAAGTTGGGGTGGGGGGAGGCCAAAAGGCTGAATATAAGAGAAGCCCCTCGGGACTTTAGTGATACTTTTTCTTTTAAGGTGGTGAAGCCAGAAGATAGAATGCTACGAGTTCAAGTGTCGATCTCTATTCTAAGAAGGTTGACAGTATAGGTAAAGGGAGGGGACGAAGATGGGTGAGAATAGTCACAGAAATTCTCTGAAAATCATTGTGAGTAAAGGAAGTATACCTGTAATAAATTCTGAAATCCAAACCTGAGTCCCCAAATCACTTTCAGCATTGTTACATGTTTCTAATTTCATAAGCTGTGTTAACCTCTCCTGCATATCTTTTATCTGATAACTGGAAATTTTAAAAATATCAAATGGGGGGCGCCTGGGTGGCTCAGTGGATTAAAGCCTCTGCCTTCAGCTCAGGTCATGATCCCAGGGTCCTGGGATCGAGCCCTACATCGGGCTCTCTGCTCAGTGGCAAGCCTGCTTTCTCCCTTCTCTCTCTGTCTGCCTCTCTGCCTACTTGTGATCTCTGTCTGTCAAATAAATAAATAAAATCTTAAAAAAATATATCAAATGGATAAATACCGGCAAGTAGGCTGGTATTTAATACTTTAGCATTATGCTTTCTTGAATGTGTACTGTCTATGACAACATTTAATTATGTATTTGAGACAGTGGTATTGGGAAGTAAGCAATCACCCATACTTCTCCATGATCATTAGTGTCACTGTCATAGTCATAACATGAAATAAATGGGATATGGTTTTATTCTGAAGAGACTTTATATTGCCTTTTCTTTTCTTCCCCTAGTTGGCTACATCATTTAATTACTGAGGATACAAGAAAAATAATGTCTGTGAGCTACGCCATAATTGCCTCCCAACTCCTTTGAGAATCAGTTATGTTTTCCCTGAAATTAAAATTGAAACTGTAATATGATGGAGATGGTTCATCTAGAAGATCAAAGCCTCCTGGTCTGTCTTTCTATTCTGGGTACACTCATCACCTTTACAATAAAATAATTTCTTTCTCCTTGAACTTGTTACTAACATCTTTTAAATTTTCTGTGTCTGAATTGGACTTGAGTTCTAAAAGCTTATGCTACCTATGAGCTTATGAATGTAGACACCTGGTCACACTGAAAATACTGGCCTGGTTTAGCTTCTTTTTTCAGTTTCTGGTGTGAGTCAATGTGGGCCTCATGAATGGAGAAATTTTAAGCCTAGCCAAGGCAAGATGTTTTCAGCATGCCTTATACTAGTAGTTATAATTATGGTTCTAAGAGCTGAAGTAGATGTAATCCTAACATCTGACCCAAGCTCCCAGGAAAGAATTCACTTTTGTTTCCTGTTATTTCTGAAGCTACATACTTTAAGAGGTATGTGCAAGGCTGTATTTTAACTAGTAAGTAGGGACCAAAGCTAAGAATAAATTTGCTGCCTGTTACTCTGGGATAATGCCCACCATAATTCACTGTCTTGCTATTCTGTTCTCAAAACTTTTATTCATCCCCCTCAAGTAGATCAGTCCCAAGAACAAACCCTTTGGTAGTGTTGCTTTTGCAAAGAACTGTATCTTTGGTTTGTGCTCTAATCTGAGTCATACATACTCAAGTACCTTCAATCTCCAAAATAGTGCTGTTGTCACCGAATAGTAAAGTTTAAAAAGATGCCTAGTCTTTTTTGGTTTGAATTTTTTATTTGACATAGAAATTTATAAGTTGGATCTCACATATTTTATTACATCACATAAACTAAGTCTGATAATGTACCAATCCTATGCAAAAACAAAAAACAAAAACAAACACCACCACCACCAACAAAAAATTGCTTTCAATTTGTGCAAATTTTTTTTATACCTGACTGACTGAGCTATTGGGTATAGCAACTGTGGTAGCGAACTTCTAACATGGCTTCCAGGGATCTCCTCCTCCTGTTATTCATGCCCTTGGGTAATCTCCTTCCCTCGCGTATGGGCTGGAACTAATGATTTTCTTCTGATGAACAGAAAATGGCAGTAGAAGTATCACTTCTATTACGTTATAAAATACCATGACCTCCGTTTTCTTAGCAGACTCTCTCTCCTTGTCTTTGATGGAAAAGATGCTATATAATGGACAGGGCCATGTGGCAAGGAACTGAAGGTGTCCACTACCCACTAGCCAATAAGGAACCAAGGCTCACCTTCAACTAGCCATAATGAATTGATTACCGACTTTATAAGTGAGATTGGAAATAATTTCTTCCTTGGTAGAGCTGTTAGATGAGACCCCACATCTTGACTATAGCCTTTTGAAAGCCTGTGAAGCATGAAGCCTACTTAAGCTTTCCCCAAATTCATGACTCACAGAAACTGAGATAGTAAATGTGAGGAAAGTGACTAAATTTGGGGATAAATGTCAAGCAGCAATAGATAACTAACAAATCAACATGCATCCAGATGGCAGTTATGCAGGAATATTTAAATATGTAATAAAAAACACTTAAGTAAACAAAAAAATAAGCATTAATTTATTCTTTAACTATAATCTCAGGTTCTCTTTCAGTTATTTCATTTTACTTCAGACAGTTCACACATACACAAACTTTCAAATTTCCCAACAAAAAACACATACAAATAAAAAAAAATAGAGGTTGAAATTTGAAAGTGCAGCCAAATCATTAGCAGTTAGATGTGACTCTTAGAAGTCCAATAGGAAAGAAGGAAAAGAAAAGATTTCAAGGATAAATTTTAATGTAGATGATTTCATGTATGGGAAAACAAAGCGCTAAGTTCTATGAGAGAATTTATATATTTGACACATTAAAATAGTTAAGATCGTCAATACTGTGTAATTAATTGAAGTTTAAAATATAATTTAAAATAAATGCAATATAATATATTTTTAAATATTTTGTAAGTTAAATAAACTTTGCAAAGATTAATAACAAAAGTATTTACAGCAGCATTGAAACTGTTTACTTGGAACATTTGTTTTATTCCTGAATGAAACTAGATAAATGGAGTGTTGGTACATTTTAAAAGAATTCTGTTTTAGAATAAGTCATTATGTCTATCCCATGCTTGCAAGAAAATCCAAACCATCCCAGAAAAAGGAGAAGATGACCTGTATGTAAAGACCTCCAAAGAAGAGATTACAGTTTCTTTGGCTACACATTCCATGCCTTAATAAACATCACTGTCAGAAAGTTCTCATATCTAACATAAATCTCTTTAGTTTCACTTGAAGCCTGAATGTTGTATTCTGTGTTAAACAGATGGAAGACAGTTGGTTGCTAAACTCTGAAGATCTTTTAAGAGACTTGAAAACAAGTTTCATGTGGTGGAGTCCTTCATATTATTGATTTACAGCTCAGGGCTTTTAAATATTGGCTATGCCTCTGCTCACCCCTATCCCAGCCCCACTCCAGAGTTGCTCTTTAACTGACCCCTTAAGGCAGTGTTGAAAGGTAGAAGTCTTCATATTTAGGAGTTGAAAACAACCAGCTGTTTCTATAAATTCCACTCATGAAGACCCATGATTCTGAAGATTCCAAATAAATATTTTCCAACTTCCACATGATATTTGTTCAAATATTTGAAAATCACTCTTTAATCACCATTATTTCTCTAATAGGATAAAAATCTTAACATTCCTTCTACCAATTCACCTTATGTAACATGAATTTGGGATCTCTTTGCTTTCTGATCTTTTCATCTAGACACATTATGTCATTATTTCTCTTCTTTTTAAATTCTAGTTTTTCTATTATAAACATATAACTTTAGTTATCCATGACTTTGATTGATAGTAATGAGAAGTATAGTATTTTTTGTTTATTCACCACCAGTTTAAAACTTTTTCTTTCGTTATTTTCAGAAGTTGGTATATAAAACTACTAAAAATGGTGCTTTGGCTTTCAAATACCAGATAGTACTGTATTGAATGGCCTTTCAAACTGTTTACTTAACTTTTGATTTTTTGTGATCACCAGGGTACCTTCTTCTGTTTCCTTCAGTACAAAAGTTCGAAATTTTTTTCTATGAATGTGTGGTATCAAAAGTTAGATATAATACTTTAAACACTGAAGTAGTATACAGTTCAAGAGTATGTTAAATTTTATTAGTGTAACAATGTATTCCTTCATACTAATCACCAAATTTCAGTATCCAGAGATTTTACTAGAACTTTATTATGTAGATATGGTTGGATCATTGATTTTCCTGTGGTTGAACTCAATCTCCAACTTGGTTGATCCCAGGTGACCCAAAGCCCCCATTCCAAATCATATTGTTGGCCTTTCTGCCATGGACACCTCCAAGCTAAGACCACGGGGAGTGGTCAGCCCTACCTTAAGTAAAAACATTCCTATCAGGTCTGACATACATTACTTGTCAGAGCCAAGAACAAAGCCAAGACCTCTCTTTGGGCAAGGCAATTTATGTACTACACACTGGTAGTCTTTGCCTCTAAGAGGGATGGTGGACCATTAACATTTATGTAATTACTGATATGGTTTAATTTAACCACATCATTTTGTTAGTTGCTTTCCATTTGTCCTGTCTGATCCCTATTTCTTTTTTATGACTTCGTTTGTATTAACCGAATATTTGATTGTAAGATTCCATTTTATCTCCACCCTTAGCTTATTAGCTACATTTCTTTGTTTTTATTTTGTTTTTATTCAATGGTTGTTTCAGAGTTTGTAATGTACTTATTTAATTAACACAGGCTAACTTCAAATATTAAACCTTATCAGGTGTGCCATAAAAACTTCACATCAATATACAACCATTTTGCTCTTCTTGGCCTTTACCAAGGCCAAAAATTTATATATTTAAACCTAAATATGATAGGTAACTTTAGATACATTTTTATTATTTTAGCTCTGAACAAACAATTAACTTTTAGGCATTACATAATGAAAAAATTAGATTTACTCATTGCTTACAGTTGCTGGTGATATTTAATCCTTTTTATCGTTTCATATTTCTATGAAGTATCATTTTCTTTTTATCCTGAAAACTTCCTTTAACCTTTCTTGAAATGCTGGATTCTTGATTATAAATTTGTACAAGTTTGGCTTAAATGGATAAAAACCTTTTCTTCATTTTTTTAAAAGTTATTTATTTGAGTGAGAGAAAGAGACACAGAGAAAGAGCTCAAGGGTAGGGACAGAGGGAAAGAGAGTCTTTTTAAGCGACTCCAGGCTGAGTGTGGAGCCTGACCTGGGTCTCAATCTCAGGACCCCGAGATCACGACCTGAGCCCAACCTGACAGTTGGTCACTTGAGGAACTGTGTCTCCCAGGTGCCCCAATTTTTTCTTCACTTTTGAAAACATGGTTTCACTGGCTTATCTATTCTAGGATGACATTTTTGTATGTGTTTCAGAGACATCATTCCACTTCTTTCAACTTGCATTGTTTCTGACAACAAAATTGATTTTATTCTTTTGTGAGTAATCTATCTCTGGCCACTTTAACTTTTTTTTCTATTTGTCAGTGAATTCTCTTTTAATGATGGTGATGTGAATCATTTGTATCTTTAGTTTTATTCTGCTTACTGTCCATTTGTAAAATTTTCCACTACTTCTTTTAAATATTTTTATGTACTTTACTCTCTCCCTCCTCTTATGTTATTATGTTATGTTAACTTATTCCACAGTTCTCTGATACTTTCATTATTTTCTTTGTTTCATTTTGCATAGTTTCTATTGTTATATCTTCAAGTTCATGAATCTTTTCTTCTCAAATCTCTATATGCCTTTAATGTCTTTTTATTTTTATCTCACGTATTATAGTTTTTATTTCTAGAAGTTTGATTTGAGTCTTTCTTATATATTTTATATCTCTGTTTAATGTTCAAGCATTTCTTTAGCTTCTTAAATGTATAGAATGCAGTCATAACTGTTTTATCATCTGAATAATTTCCAGGTTATTTTAATTGGTTGATTTTTCTATTCCTGTTGGGTTACATTTTCTTGCTTCTTTTCATGGGGAGTAATTTTTGATTGGTTGTCAAGCATGAATTTCACTTTGCTGGATTTGGTTATATTTGTATTCCTATAACTATTCTTCAGCTTTGTGCTTAGATCCAGTTAAGTAACTTGGAAAAACTTTTATCCTTTTGTGCCTTGTTTTTAACTTTTGTTAGACAGTCCAAGAGCAGCATTTCGATAAGGGTTAGTTTTGCCCTATTACTGAGGCAGAGCCCTTTTTAAAAGATTACCTAATACTCCATACATTTTGACATTTTCTTGCTTGCTATTGGTTTAAAGAAAAATGCATACTTGTGTTCCTCGGATTGTTGCACTTAATTTTTTCAATGGTTAACTTCCCAGCCCTGATTAATTTTTTTTCCACATAAATGAGCTTATCAGTATTCAGTTGATAGACTTGAGGGAGGCCTTCTGTAGATCTCCAGAATTCCTTCTCTGAGCTTCTTTTCATTCCAGTACTCAACTATGCAAACTCTAACTATTAACTAACTCTAACTATTGGACTCCTCAAGTTACCAGTTTTGTGTCTTCAACTGAGGGAGACTGTCTAGTCTTGCCTGAGTTCCTTGTTTTGCAATATGACCTGAAAATAATTTTCAGGCAGTGTACTGGGGCATTGGGGCATTTTTTAACTCTCTCTCTCAGAGTTCACTATCCTTCATATCCAGAGGTCCAATGCTTTTTCTTTTTTTTTTTTTTTAAGATTTATTTATTTATTTTAGAGATACAGAGCATGTGTTGGGGGGAGGGGTTTCAGAAGGAGAGGAAGAGATTGAATCTTAAGCAGACTCCCTGCTGAATTTGGAGACTGACATGGGGCTCTATCCCATAACCTGAGATTATGATCTGAGCCAAAATCAAGATTCCAGTGCTCTATCAGTGGAGCTACTAGGTGCCTTCAGAAGTCCAATGTTTTAAAACCATTACTTAAAATACATTCCTGATTTTTGTGTGTGTGTGGTTTCAGATGAGAGGTTGACTCTACTTCCTTTTATTCCATCTTAGCTAAGAACATAGGTCTTATCTACCCTTTAAAAAATGTTTAGTAGTATCAGTGGAGGCAAATTTCTTAAATTTTTCCTATATAGGAAAGAAACATTCAACATTAGGCAAAATTTCTAAGGGTTGTTAAGTATTTCCTTTTAAGTTGAGGTAGATGAATAAAGTGAGTCATTGGGATTTCATAGTTATTAAATGTTTAATTATTCATTGAAAATATTGATTAAAATGAAAACATATTGGTCCCAGTCTTTGGAATGCAGCAAAAGTTGTCCTGGGAGGGAAGTAGGTAGCAATGTAGGCCTACCTCTAAAAGCAACAAAAATCTCAAATAAATAACCGAGCCTTACACCTAAAGGAGCTAGAAAAAGAACAATAAATGAAACTAAAGCAGCAGAAGGAGGGAAATAATAAAGATTAGAGCAGAAATAAATGATATAAGAAGAAAAAAATAGAACAGATCAATGAATTCTGGAGGTGGTTCTTTGAAAAAAATCAATAGAATTGATAAACCTGTAGCCAGACTTATCAAAAAGAAAAGAGAATGGACCAAAATAAATAAAATCACAAAAGAGAGGAGAAATAGCAACCAAATACCACAGAGATACAAACAATTATAAGAGAAGATTATGAAAAATTATATGCCCCCCAAACTGGACAATTTGGAAGAAATGGATAAATTCCTAGAAACATAAATTACCAAAACTGAAACAGGAAGAGATAGAAAACTTGAATAGACTGATAACCAGCAAAGAAATTGAACCAGTAATCAAAAATCTCCCAAAAAACAAAAGTCTAGGACCAGATGGCTTCCCAGGGGAATTTTACCAAACATTTAAAGAAGAGTTAATATCTATTCTTTTTAAACTTTTCTGAGAAATATAAATGGAAGGACAACTTCCAGATTTGTCCTATGAGACCAGCATTCTGCTAATGCCAAAACCAGACAAAGATTCTACTAAAAAAGAGAAGTACAGGCTAATGTCCCTGATGAACATGGTTACAAAAGTTCTCAGTAAAGTACTAGCAAACCAAATCCAACAATACATTAAAAAGATCATTCACAATGATCAAGTGGGATTTATTCTTGGGTTGCAAGAGTGGTTCAGTATTCTCAAATCAATCAACAATCAATTAACCATATTAATAAAGGAAATGATAAGAACCAAATTATCATTTCAATAGATGGAGAAAAACATTTGGCAAAAATACAACATCAATTCATGATTTTAAAAAAAGCCTTAATAAAGTAGGTCTAGAGGTAACATACCTCAACATAATAAAAGCCATCTATGAAAAACCACAGCTAATATCATGTTCAATGGGGAAAACCTGAGTGCTTTCCTTCTATGGTCAGGAATAGGATAGGATATCTATTCTTATTACTTTTATTCAACATCGTACTGGAAGTCCTAGCCACAGCAAACAAACAACAAAAAGAAATAAATGTTATCCAAGTTGACAAGGAAGAAGTAAAACTTTCACTATTGCAGATGACATGATACTGTATACAGAAAACCAGAGAATCCACCAGAAAATTGCTAGAACTGATAAACAAATTCCTTAAAGTTGCAAGATATAAAATTAATGTAGAGAGATCTGCATTTCTATATAACAATAATGAAGCAGCAGAAAGTAAAATTTAAAAATGAATTCCATTTATAATTGCACCAAAAGCCATAAGATACCTAGGAATAAACCTAACCTAAGAGGTGAAAGATTTGTCCTCTGAAAACTATAAAATACTGATGTAAGAGATTGAAGAGGACACAAAGAAATGGAAAAAAAAACATTTCATGCTTATGGATTTAAAGAACAAATACTGTTCAAATATCTATGGGACCCAAAGCAGTTTACATATTTAATGCAATCCTTATCAAAACACTGTCACCATTTTTCACAGAACTAGAACAAACAATCTTAAAATATGTATGGATCTACCAAGACCCCAGATAACCAAAGCAAACTTGAAAAAGAAAAAAAACAAAGCTGGAGTATCATAATTCCAGACTTCAAACTATATTATAAAACTATAAAATAATCAAAACAATATGGTACTGGCTCAAAAATAGATGCATAGTTCAATAGAACAGAATGATAAACTCAGAAATGAACCCACAACTATATGGTCAATGAATCTTTGACAAAGCAGGAAAGACTATCCATTGGCAAAGAAGATAGTCTCTTCAACAAATAGTATTGGGAAAACTGGTCCACTTTCTAACACCATACACAAAAATAAATTCAAAAGGGATTAAAGACCTAAATGTGAGTCTTGAAACCATTAAAATCCTAGAGGTTCAGAACACAGGGAGTAACCTCTTTGACATTGGCCATAGCAACGAAATATGTCTCCTGAGGCAAGGAAAACAAAAGCAAAAATAAACTATTGAAACTTTATCAAAATAAAAAGCTTCTGCTTTTTTATTTTTTTGAAGGAAACAATCAACAAAGCTAAAAGGCAACCTGTAGCAAGAGAGACGATATTTGTAAATGACACATCTGACAAAGGGTTAGTATCCAAAATATATACCTTACAAAACTGAACACCCAAAAAACAGATAATGCAGTTTAAAAATGGGCAGAAGACACAAATAGACATTTCTCCCAAGATGATATACAGGTGCGGACAGACACATGCAAAGGTGCTCAACATTTCTTATTGTCAGGAAAATGCAAATCAAAATTAAAATGAGATGTCACCTAACACCAGTCAGAATGGTTAAAATTAGCAACACAGAAAACCACAGGTGTTGGTGAGGATGTGGAAAAAGGGGAACACTCTTACAGTGTTGTTGGGAATGTAAACTGGTGTAGTCACTTGAAAAAATACGGGATTTCCTCAAAAAGCTAAAAATAGAACTACCCTATGATCCAGCAATTATATTACTAGGTATTTTCCCAATGGATACAAAACACTAATTCAAAGGGCTACATGCACCATGATTATAGCAGCATCATCAACAATAGTCAGTTATGCAAAGATCCCGGATGTTCATCAACTGATAAATGGATAAAGAAGACATGGTGTGTGTGTGTGTGTGTGTGTGTGTGTATTTATATTTATATTTATACACACACAATGAAATATTACTCATCTGTTAAAAAGAATGAAATCATGCCATTTGCAAAGATGTCGATGGAGCTAGTGAGTATTATACTAAGCAAAATAAGTCAGAGAAAGACAAGTGCCATCTGATATCACTCATATATGGAATTTAAGAAACAATAAATGCACACAGGGGAGAAAAAAAGGGATGCAATCCAAGAAAGAGACTCTTAACTATAGAGAACAAATTGATGGTTCCCCCAGGGGAGGTGGGGCAGAAGGGTTAAATAGGTGATGGGGATTAAGGAGGACACTTGTGATAAGCACCCAGTGTTATATGTAAGTGTTGAATCGCTAAATTCTACACTTGAAAATAATGTTATGATGTATGTTAACTAACTTGAATTTAAAGATTTTTATTTGTTTATTTGAGAGAGGGAGAGTGAGTGAAGGGACAGAGGGAGAGTGGAAGGGACAAGCAGATTCCACACTGAGCATGGAGTCCAATGTGGGCTTGATCCTATGACCCTGAGATCATGACCTGAGACAAAACCAAGAGCTGGATGATGCTTAACTGACTGAGCCATCCAAGAACTCCTAATGAACTGGAATTTAAATAAAAACTTGGGAGAAAAAATGTAGAATTTAAGACTAAAAATGTAGAATTAAAGAACTATCTTAGATCAATAAAAAAATTATTATAGTCATAATCCTTTATGCCACAATCTAAAAGATTTATCACAATCAAAAGAATTAGAAGATTTTAATTATGATCATTATGAAAGGCATTAATCTCAAATAAAAAATTTAAAAAGATGCAGATACTTTAAGCAGAGTAATGAACTCTAATATGTCCATCTGCTCACCTATGGATTTACTAATCTTTATGTAAAAGATTATGTAATTATTGCTGATAACCCAGGTACAGATCCTGGGGAGGTCAGATCACCCTTTCTGAAGTGGAACAGATGAAGCAAAGAAAGCCTCAGACAGGGAAAATAGCATTTGTTAAGTAAGGCACAGAATTTTGAGAAATAATGCCTCATTGAAGGCTGAAAGCACAGAGCTAAATCAGTATAATAGGAAGAGAAGAGTCAGTGCTCTCAGGAAAAATCATTCTGAAGAGATAGGTAAGGATCCAGACCAGAAGCATCTTTTATGTGTACCAGGCTGCTTATATTTTTATCTCTTTGGCAATGAAGAAGCATCATGTTTGTTGTATGCTTTATGAACTTTGGATCCCAAAACTGGTCCCATAACTGACTTAACTCTAAATCTGACGGATGTTCACTAATTATACAACCTTATGTAACTACTTAACCTTTCTGGTTCTCAGGCCTTTCATGAATAAAATAGGGTTAGAAATACTTAACTTTTCGAGTTGCATGAGAGCTATGAGCTATGTAGTGTAGCTAATCAATAAATACTAGCTATGTATAATACTTGCATTGTATAATATAAATTAGCTATAACATTGGCTATTTTATTGAAGCACAAGAGTGGTGAAGTCTTTTCTTTAAAAATTATTGCATTTTTGATGTATAAAACACTAGAGACTGAAGATCACTGGAGATGTCTTTGACAATCAAAGTGAAGGATTTTATGATTCTGTAATAGAGTAGTCTTGGGGATGCTGGGACACAGTGACTGAGAGTATGTGGGAGGTAAAGTAAAGGAAGGATTGTAGGTTCATTCTAAGTTTTTTTCCATTACGGATTTCCTTAAAAGGGGTTGTGTTGCTAAAAGCAGGTTCAGGGGTAATCATAATAGCATTTATACAGCACTTATTTGCACCCAGCACTTATTTGCTGCCATTTCATCTTCATTGTCATCATGTGTGGTTAAAGACTATTTCAATTTCACACAAGAGGAAACTAAGCAATAGAAGGATGACTTTACTTCAGGGTCATCCAGCTGGTAGTTGGGAGAGCTGAGATTCAAACCCAATGAAATGTTCCATTCACAGTGTTTTAACCATTCTTGTCTATTGCATGATTATGAAAATGGTGTGAAATATGTAGGGGAGACGAAGCAATGCTCTGGACCTGTATATGGACACGTTTAGCATATTGGTATCCGTTTCCTCATCTGAAAAATTTTAATTATAGGATTAGTTTATGATGACCTTCAATTTATAAGATTCTTTTAATTTTAATTTAAAAATGGTGAAGAAAAAAATCAGTGATATAAAATTAGTTAGCAGCAAAACATAATTGGGAAGATAAGAAACGTGAAGTTGGCTGTAAGAGGAGAGGCCAAGAGACAAGAAGACAAATGGAAAAAGGAAAGGGAAACTGACAAAATAGAAAAGAAAAAAAATGAGCAAGAAAAACTAAACATGAATGGACTGACAAGAGGAATACTGAGCCATGAGAAACTATGCCTCCAATAAATTAAAATCTTTTAGTAAGAAAAAAAAAATACACACAGTGTTAAGGTTAAAACAAAACAAAACAAAAAAGACAAACAAACAAACAAAAAAACCCCAGGTGCTTATGTGGCTATTTTATGTGCCAGATTTTATTTTAAGAAGGATTTTAATAACATCCCTTAAACACCCCAGACTGTACCATCAGTACAAGAATAATTGATGGAAGTGCTGTAGTTGCCAGGCCTTGGTATTCATTTAAATGTATACAAGATGATTTGTTATGTAAATATGATGTAAATGAAGCCATTGTGACTTCAAGGCAAAAGACTCTGGGTGACTCAGTGCTATCATTTCCACCTTGGGCAGGCAGTTAGGAAACATAAAAGCAGCATTAACTACTGAGAGTGTGTTTGTAAAAGAGGCCAGGCTGATAGTGATTTTACTGGTCTGGATGCTGTTCAAGGTAGAGCTCTTTTCCAAATGTAATCCTATTTGTTATGTTGCATAAACCTACAGTTAATTTATCTTTTTCCATCAAGATCCAAATCACACATAATATAATTGCTTTTGTAAGTAGACTATCCATCATGACTAATGATGCAAAGATGAACCGGATGGCCAAAGGTCTGATGCATTTATTCTCTACAGAATGAAAGATAAGAACATCTCACTTTTTACATAACATATAATAAGTCTCTAATAGGTGGAAATGTTTTGAATTCTTAAAATAGTTTAGTTTTGATCAGGATACATTGGCCATCTCTAACTAAATAGATTGAATTTCAGCAATGTTATCTCAATTCAGGCTATGTTTTCCTATGGGAGAATGTTAAAACTGGAGATCAGATTCCTAGGCCAGCCCACATAAGCCTTTATTATTTTCGTTATTTTAGACCTCACATATTGTGGAGACCCTTTATGTGCCAGGCAGCCTTCCATGAACTTGAAGTAGAACAGTGAACAACAGGGATGAATCATTGGCCATACAGAATAATAAACAGTCTAATAACATTGTCTTAAGGGTATAAAGAAAGAAATAGGCAAGGAGGATTCAAAGTGACAGGAGATACAATAGATAGGTTTAAGACAGGCACTATGAGATATTAAACCTACTGAGACAGAGGTTTGGATTCAAGGTGTTAGTTATTAACACCTTTGAAGTGAAGGAGAAAGAAGTAGAAATGGACAGAGTACGGAGTCAGATTGTGATACAGGCCAGACAAAGCCTTAGCCAATCCATTTGGGAACTCTTGAGTAATAACTGCCCATTAGAATGTCCCCACAGGGTGTTTTATCCCTGCCTTTCTCAGTTAAGTGGACTGTCACAGGAAAGGCACTGTGAGTGGGCCATTTTCTGAAGAGGAAGTAGATCCTGAAGGAGCTGACAATCAGAGTCTGCCTGCTGATTGCTCTACCCACCTGAAGAGGGTTTTCTTCCTTGAAATGTGATCTAGGTGGCACATCTTCATAACTAGCACAGTACGATAAGGAGGGAAGTTTTTTCTGAACAGGAAACTAAAAGAAATACAAAAATGAACTTTGCTGATTTATATAAATGTGTTTCAAAAAAAGGGAACAGCAAAGACTTTGAAACAAGAACACGTTTGATGTTTAAGGAACAAGAAGAAGAGTAGCCAGTGTGATTTGAATAAAATAACAGAAGAATAGCATAAAAAATGGAATTGAATATGGGTGGGACCAAGGATTATTGATATTAAGTGTGAAGAGAGGGTTTTAAACAAGGGAATGGCCTGACTCACAGTTTAAAAATATTTGTGTGGCTGCCTCACAGATAATTAAGTGGAGAGGTCAGGGAGAAAGATGGGCAATAGAGTTGAAAATTATTACAATAATCCAACAAGAAAATGAAGATGTAGACCAGCATGGTAGCTACTGAAGTGATGAGAATTGGTCAGATTCAATTCCACTTTAGAGTTCAAGCCACCAGAATTTGTTGATAAAATGGATGTGGAAGTATATGTGTGAGAAAGTGTCATCAATGATGACCACTAGTTTTAGGCCAGAAAACCTAGGTGAAAAGTGGTGCTTATTTGAAGATGGAGAACAAGGATAATAAGCATTTTCAGATGTCCAATTGGGAATTAGAACATCATTAGACATAATAAATTTGAGTGAAGATGTTACACCAGCCAGTGAATATTTAAATAAAATTTCAGGGTAGAAGTTCCAGCTAAATACATAGATGACAGTTAAAGCCATGAGACAGGACAAGATGATAATATCAAAAGAGTGAGTGTAGAAGGGACATGGTGACTGCTTTGTAACTCTGTATTAGTCAGGATCGACTTGGTTCTAATGAAATAACAAACAGCCCCCATATTTCTCACTCACTCTAAATGTTTGGAGTGAATTAGCTGAAGTTTATTTCCATTTTGTCTTTACTCGAGGGCTCCAGTTAAAGATTTGCCACTTACGTGAAACTTTAGAAGTCATCATGGCAGAAAGAAAGAATGTGATCAGTCTATATAGGCCCTTAAAGCTTCTCCTGGGACACATGTTGTTTGCACTTACATTTCAGTGGCCCAAGGCAAGTCATCTTGTATCTAATTACAAGTGGACTGGGAAATGCAATCTTGCCCTAATGACTTCACAGATACTTTAAACTCTTTGAGGTAAATAAAAGAAGATGATCTGGTAAGAAGTGGCTAGACATGTAAGGTGAAAAAGAGAAGTAAGGTATAAAAAGTATTTAAAGAATAAAAATACATATTTTATCATATGTCTATGAAGCATCAACTTTCTGAAGAATATATGAAGCTGACTTCCAGTTTCTGATTCCACATGGAAGGAATTCATAAATCGCCATCCTAACAACTGAAAAGTTGAACAGCCTGAAAAATCAACACTTCTTGGAGAGGGGAAGACATAAGAGAGGGGAAGACACAGTGTAACTATTGCTTCCAGGACTGGAGAGACAGTAAAATCCAGGGAGTCATGCCTTACCAGAGCAGAGGCTCAGAGTGACAACAGCAGTGGGAACCAGTGCCCAGTGGGAAAAGCTGAGCTCTAGCTGACGAATTGCTGGATGGTCAGTGTGGACAAGTTAAAAACTCCAAGGAAATACTGTCATAAGGAGGGTCTTAAAATATGAGATTTACTCCAGGAACTTGATCAGAATATGTGAAACAAACAATATTCATTTTTGTAATTAATATATACTTATAAGAGAGTCTTATAATAATAAGAGAGAGTAGTCATAATAATAATAATAATGATAATAATAATAAGAGAGAGTCAGTGAAGAGCTCAGAAAAAAGCCTTCTTGGAATATGGGGAGTGATGATGGGAACAAGGGTACAAAGGAGAGGAGACAGGATATGCATATACTGACCATAATGACCAAAGCATGCACTCAGCCAGCATTTCTTAACAAGAAAGGCAGCCTGGAGGGCCATGTTTGATACTAGGTGATCTTGTACCTATCCTTGGCACAGCCATCTGGAGCAGGCATGCTCACCTCACCCAAAGAGAGCTAATCACGGAGGCTGGATAGCACCTGTGACCTGTGGCTTGGCATGGCAGAGCACTCATAGCTGGCCCAGCAGATTACTGAACTAGAAAATTTGAGTTCAGGGGTCCTTCAATGACTTAGTCGGTTAAACATCTACCTTTGGCTCCAGTCATAACCCTGGGATCCTGGGATCGACCCTGGATAGAGCCCCTCATTTGGCTTCCCACTTTGAAGGAGATGATATCCATTTTGATGAAGAAATTCTAATATGTTATAAACAGTATCTATAAACTGCTTTATACCCACAATTCATGTCGATTGGCAACACGTTTTTCTACAACCCTGTCACTCTAACTTCTCAGGCCACCCATGTTTTTTGAGCTGTTCTGTTATCTTGTTGTTTGAGCCAAACATTTGAGGGTAAAGGAAGCCTGATAAAATGAAATTAAATTATAGCATGGTTTTGGAATATGGTCACAGTGTCATTCCATTCTTGTGCTATCTATCTTCTGGATTTCTATATAGCTCTGTCATGCTTTCATACCCTCTCCAAATGGTTTGGAGAGGGCTGGCATAATTTTTGACCATGAATATAGCTATCACTTGCTTGTTTGAGACTATGGTATTTTGTTCTGGTTTTCCAAAAGTTTGATGGGATGGTAGAATCTATGCAAGAAATGTTTCTATTGCTTTAATTACTTTAATTTCTTAATATAAATGATAAAATTTCAAACAAGGCTCTAAATGTAGACCCACCATTGTCATATGACTGTTCCCATTTTTTTCTGGTTGAGCAGACTTCTACTTTCTTTTTTTCATTTTCTTTTCCTCCTCTTCCCCACCTCTACCTTCTCCTCCTCTTCCTCTTCTTTTTTAATTTTTTCTCAGTTGAACTATTAACAGACATTTAACATTATATTCATTTCAGGGGTACAGCATAAGGATTTTACATTTAGATTTATTTTTAAGTGATCACCCCAATAAATATAGTTAGCATCACCATCATATATAGCTAATGTTTTTCCTTTTCCCGTTTCTTCTCATTTTCTCTTTTTTCAGATTTATGTCACATGACCATAGCTAGTTGAAAGAGAAAATGAGTATCTAGTTGTTCCAGATAATTAAGTCAGGATTCTATTGGCAAGAAAGAGGGGAATGGATGTTGATCAAAATACTGAAATGTGCTGCATACATTATGTTCCCCTTATTGTACTTATCTTCGCTTGTTTTTCTCCTGAATCAGAAGCCCTGACTTAGTGTCTGGAATAATGCTTAGAACATAGTAAGAGTTCAGTAAATATTGGTGAAATTTTAAAATATAAATACTAATGATTTCATATGATGATGTTTTCTCTGACATACTTACCAAGCTAACTTTGTAAAGTAATAGATAATAGAGGAAAATGCCGAGAAAGCAATCTAAAACTCTGTGCTTATTTAGAAAAATCTTTATCGAGTTATTCTACCCTGCTTGATGTGTATTATTTAGCTTCACAGGACTACTATAATATTCAGCCAAACCGTTCATAAATGTTAGCATAGAATTTCATATGTCACCCTTTTTATATAATGCTAAGTAATCTAAGCAATAAAAAGGAAGAATAGCTGAATATTTCATTGTACAAACTAAAGAACAAACAAGAATAAGAGCATCAAGAGTGAGGACCAGCAGTATTTTAGACTAAGATTATCTGTACAAATCTATTGCCTAGAAAAGAAAATTCAGAGTATATTATACAATGTACATACAATAGTATATTATACAATTGTACATTCATAGACAAACCAGTTTCTAGGATCCTGGTATATGAGGAGATAGAAAAACAAAAGAAAATGCCAGCATATTAAAATAGCTACCTAGAAATCCATAACTCTGTCTGCTTCATATCCCGCTATTGCATCTAATTATGTCACAATTAATAAGAAAAGTCTTTTATTTTCAATATGACATGTCTCTGGGAAAATCGTAAAGCCGAAGGAGATCTATAAGGGGCAGTAGGCCTGTCCAGCACTCACAGATGACAGAATTATAAATGATACTGAATTTCATTATGTAGTTAGTATTTAGTAAACAACAGAATTATCATCTATTTCCTTTCCATTAATATCTGCCAAAGGAGAGAAACTTGGTACTTTACTCCATCCAGAGGTCTATTTTCTTACCAATTAGTCTTTTTAAAAATATCTAAGGCACAAAGTAATAGTGTTGAATTTTTATTTATGTCTTCTTTGTTTATGTTGTACAGTAGTTAATGATAATAAAATGTCTTGATTTTGCCCAAAGGTAGTTATGATTGAAAAATATAAGAAAACTTACTTTAATTAGATAATATCTCTTTTAGAGCTTAGTTAAATGAGGGTTTTAAGATATAACTTTTTTTTTTTTTTCAGTTCCCTAGAATGTGAACAGCTAAGAAGATGAAAGCCATATATAATTTCTGGTTTTGTTCCTCAATGGTAACAGATATCTAGAAATGAATTCTTGAGTATTCATTTTGTTATAGCCTGGGAAAATCAGCTGAGCATGACATGGCCCACTGTCTTTAAATCTGGCCTCTGCTCTGTCAGTTTAAGAATGACAAGAAGAGATGAGATAGAAGTAGGGTAGAGTAGGAAAATCAAACTATCCTACCAGCCACACCCCAGTGGCAAGATACATCACAATCTGTAATACTGTCCAGGCAGAGAGTCAGTAAATCGTTGGAGTCCCACGATAAAGTAGGATGGTCTCTTAACAGGGAACAGAGAATAGTAAGGAAAACAATGACTTAGGTGATACTTAATCATGTCAGGAACAAAGTGCTAATCACTGGATTATGATTCCCATTAACTATAAAGTTTACCTCAGACCTATCCATGGTTGTAGGTGGGAAGAAAGTCACCAGGATGAAAAGTCAGGAAGGGAACTATAGATCAAGCATAGTTATCTAAAGCACCAGGTGCAAACTTCTTGGCATTTCTATACAATTTTATTTTTCCTGGTTCTCCTTCATCCTCATTACCCTTCTATAGTATCCTTCATTGGTCCATTTCCTATATTTCTAATGTTCTCCCCAGAGTTTTTACTTTGGCAGTTTTCTTCTATCCCTATAGAATCTCACTAGACAAATTTGTTTGTTTTTATTTTATGGAGTAACTTTTACTGAGATTCTTCCTGTCTTAATTAATTTGAGACCTCAAAAAAGACAAGAAGTAACAAATTGTTCTCAAGTACCCCATATTTGAAAATATAGCTCTGGACCACTTATTTAAAATAGGCAATTTTGTGGTCAAAAATTTAATTTAAGCTATTCATTTGTCAGCTTCCTGAAGGGTATAAATTGTTGAGGTTGAAGAGGGAGAGTAAAATAGAGAGTTTCTTTGGTGAGTCTCATTGGAATGCTGTTAGATTCCCTCTACTTAATGAGAGTAAGGGTCAGCTCTTCCTGACCATAAGTATCCAGTGCCTAAAATTTGTCTAATTGAGTCTGCAGGAACAGATGTACATATTGAATGCCTGAGATATTTCAAGACTAGAACTAGTGTCAGTATAGACTAGCGGCTACATTGAGATCCTGTGTGATTTCCGCCCCAACTGGGGGAGAGGAGGAGCTCCACAGTTGAATAAAAGCCAGAATTAAAGACTAGTCATTGTATGTAGTGCACGGAGACTAATCTTGAAACTACAAAATGGCGAGAAGGATTTTTTACTATTAAAGATTCATCAGGAGAGGGATTTGTTGACGAGTTCATCTAATGGACAGGGAAGTGGTTTACTGTGAGAGGTTTTTTGTTTTTGTTTCTTTTTTAAAAGATTTTATTCATTCATTTGACAGAGAGAGAGACCAAAAGTAGGCAGAGAGGTGGGCAGAGAGGGAGAAGCAGGCTCCCTGCTGAGCAGAGAGCCTGATGTGGGACTCAATCCTAGGACCCTGGGATCATGACCTGAGCAGAAGGCAGAGGCTCAACCCACTTAACCCAACCTGAGCCACCAAGGCACCCCATACTGTGAAAGTTTTAAGAAACAGGGAAAAAAAAAATAAAGTTAGGGTTTGTTTGTTTGTTTGTTAATGTTTGTTTGTTAATGTTTGTTTGTTAAATTCAATGATGTCTGACATATTGATGTGAATGACTACACTAATGAGTCAACACTCCATCTTCAGCCTCATCTCTCTTAAGACTCATATTTCTAGCTTCCTGTTGAATCTTAACCTGTTAGTCTCTGTATTTACAGACACCTTAACCTAGCATATTCAGAATCAAATTCTCTATAAAGCATGTTTATTTTCCTTTATTCTCTCTCTGTAATAAGAACATTAAAATCTATCCAGCCAAATCAGTATGACTCCTACTTGTGCCATATTCCTGACATTCACTTCAAGTACTTCTTTTCTGCCTCCTGAACAAATTTTACTTCTCTTTCTTCTCCCTGCTAATGCACTGACTGAATCTATCCATCAACATTATTTGTCCAGATTTGTGAAATATTCCCTTATCTCTCTACCTTTAATCAAATCATAGTTTATCTTCCACATCACCTCTCTAGTTCCATCTTTTTAAAAACAAATGTTATTTTTGCCTATACATTTTATACATGATCTCTCCACAATTAAAATTCTTTCTTCTGCTAGAGAACTCTTAAAATCATTTATCAAGTCATCATCAGTTTCTGTGTGATGCATATGTAAGTCCCCAACTTTTTTTTCTCGATCATATCACCTTTTTTTTAATGAACAGCTATTATAACATGATTCACACTGAATTGTGATTGCCTGTTATTACTACCCCTCCTCTCTCCAGAGGGTGAGCTCCTTAAGTATCAGAATCATTTTTCAATCTTTTTTCTTGTTCCAACATCTGGTTGTTAGATGAATGAACCCAATGATGAGCTCCTCATGTAGTGCTAGACATTCTTACCCTACTTTTTGCTTAAACTAGGGTTAATCCTAGAAACTGGAGCTAAAGTTGAGCTTTTGTATTTGTTCCATTTGACACCTGTTAGGAATGGGTAGGTGAGAGGGATGAAGGAGGCAAGGGCTAGAAACCAGACTGATCATAATAGGTACTGGGATTCAGCAAAACTAAAAGCCATTCATTCATTTCAGTTTTGTTTTTCTCTTTCTTATTTTATCTTTTGGGTACTTAAAACTAGAGTTATTAGTTTAACACGTTATTATGTAATCATTATAATTCACCATTGTTCACTTGAGAATTGAAATATTCTTGCTGTTCGTTAATATAAATATTTGGCATTTTAATCTTGTTGCTTTTCTTTAGTCTTCATTTGGTTCTTGCAGAATGAAGGGTTACATGAATGCTCAATAAGACTAAACAGCTGGGTTGGACTGAGAAGCTGAAAGCAGTTACCACTAGAAATTGAGCATGGACTGCAACCATGCTAAGATCCACCACAAAATGCAACAATTCTGCTTATATCCAAACACAAGCATAATAGCTTTTTGCAGTAACTTTTATAGTGTTCGTTTGGGATATCTCTATAAAGAAATTGATTTGTGTATTTGCTAGAGGTGACATCTAGGAATGAAGCACTGTATTTGGAGCAAGACAGAGCAAAGAAGTGACTTTCTGTATATCTATATTTATTTATGTATCTTATACTTAAATAGTTTTAATAAATATATGGATTGCTGATTAAACATCCTCAACACTAGGGATTATCTAACAATATAATTCCTGATCTGTGATTAGATTATAATTTCTATGAATTTCAGTCAGAATTTATAAATTGCATCTTATATCCTAAAAGAGAGGATATCTTCAAATGGCATAGGATCACAACAATCATGGATTCATGGAACAAAACATATGACACTATATCCTAAACATAATAGTGATTCATACTGCTTCAGCTGCAAGTTTAGGTAACAACTGTAATGTAGTCAGATCCTTAACATCAAAAATTTCACTTCCACAAATAAGCTAGTTTCATACATAGAGATTCTGTTTCCATGTCTCTCAAAATTCCTGGCAAAGTGGTAGGAAAAACAAATATGAAGTAACTGTTAAAATTTTGTAAACAAATTATGGAAGCATAGGCATCTCCTCTTGGGTATTACTGATCCTCTCTTAGGTATTATAATTTTCTGTTTGCTACATTTTCTGTAACTGCAATCACAGTTATCTTTATTGCCTACTTAGTATATGCGACTTGTTTTTCATCATTGCAGAGACCCTTTTCTTGCTACCACTCCTCTTTCAAAGGATTATATAAAGGAACATGAATAGCATGACATTTACAGCTCAAGATGTCAACACAATTAGTTCTGTTTGCCTGATTAACTTGAGAATAAAGTAACTATACCAGAATGACCCATATTAGTCAACATTCAAAATTATTTTAGGTTTAATAGCTAACATGAGCCCTACCTTTTCATTAAGTACCCTCTCATCTCTATATCTTCAGCTCTTTCTCTCTACCAATCTCCATTCCCTATTGTCCCTTAGTTCTGTTTTTCCTACCAAATACACACACACACACACACACACACACCCCATATTCACATGATTATATGTCTAGGGACACTTGCACAACAGTGCCTGATAAAATTTAGCAGCAGAGATCATTAAAATTAATAATTTGAAAATTACCAGGTGTAGAAGATAAATTGAACTGATAAGAAGAGAAGTCAAAATACTGTAAGAGGTGAAATACTATTTAGAAGGGACCTGCCAGTGGGATACTTGAGTGGCTATCATTAAGTGTCTGCCTTCTGTTCAGGTCATGATCCCCAGACCCTGGGATGGAGACCTCTGTCGGAGTCCTTTCTCAGTGGGGAGCCTGCTTCTCCCTCTCCCACTCCCTCTGCTATGTTCCCTCTCTAGCTCTCTCTCTGTGTGTCAAATACATAAATAAAGTCTTTTTTTAAAAAAAAAGAAAGAAAGAAAAGTCCTGTCAGGAAGATACTTATGACACTATTCTACAAATTCTTTCTTTTTACAACATTAAATGTCTTAATGTGTGCCTTACTGATTCAATATTAAGGGCAATATATTGCCCTTAAGTCAAAGCTGCGAAGAAGGATAAAATAGCCTTTGACATTTTCCATTCTGTACTCTGTGATCCTCTGATGGCATAATATCTTCTACCACTTTCTGCTCTTACCCATTATTGTCTAGAATT
Organism: Neogale vison; assembly: GCF_020171115.1. Classification (NCBI taxonomy): domain Eukaryota; kingdom Metazoa; phylum Chordata; class Mammalia; order Carnivora; family Mustelidae; genus Neogale; species Neogale vison. Next base: position 195,514,235 of record NC_058091.1, on the reverse strand, counting down.
TTGCTTTTTGTACCTGAACCATGCATGGCTTTATATACTGTAAAATTTAGCTCCTGCTAAAATTAGAGTGTTTCACTCTTCCTTTCATTTACCTTCTAGTAGTTTAAGTGATTAATCTGAATAAATCAGGAGTCTCCAACACAAGTAAATACCATAGAAAACTATGAAATGCTATAAGGTAAAGTGATAAAGATACAGGACAACTATGAATGGTGAGGACTGAGGCAAACTGGAGGCATCAGCCATGCCTAAAATGGAAAGCCATTATTCAGCAATGGCCTAATGGTATTGTGTGGAAGTGACTGCCTGGTGTTGTAAGAACTTAAGTTGTGTTGTTGTTGTTGTTGCTGTTTGTTTTCAAAGAAAAGCCAGAAATGTGGGTTTTCGTGTAAAAATTCCAAATTTGAAATACTGTGCATGTGTAAAACAGAATATATGTGTGCACAGAATTTGGATTATGTCACTGGGTTAAGATTTCTGTGATAAATGATTTTCAAACAAAGAGATAATGGTTAACAGTTGCTTAATCATTCTTTGCAGAGATATTCAGTTTAGTGAGAGGGACCAACACTTAAAAATAATTATAGCTTTGCAATGAGTAATAAAATTGTAGATGTGAAGTACCAAGGGAGCCCAGAAATGAGGGAAGGAGATACCCACAGAGAATGTTCCAGGGAGTGCATTCTAGAGGAGGTGAATCTAAATTAACAGGTGTTTACAAGGGACCAAAAGATAAAAGGTGTGTCAATCAGGGAGTTGCACGTTGGAAGAGACAGAGGCAAGAAAGAGCCCTGAGTGCTTAAGGAAAGAAATTATTTGAGGTTCTTTACCCAAAAAAGTGCAATTGAAAATTCCAGAAGTGATATTTGGCTTCTGAGGGAGATTATTGTGGGCAGTAGGGCCTTTTGGATTCTTCTTAATAATTTCAAAACATAAACCCTTCCCTATTTTTTTCTGTCCCACACCAGGAGATTTTGATAGGGCCTTTCTGCAACTTTAGATCAAAGGACAGTCATCACATAGTTTTATAACACATTTTATGGTCATGGAAGTTAAATATTTACATGTGGAAGATGGTAAGGTTACTCTTATCAGATATCTTATTAAAAGATGTATTGCTTATGATTCCAACCTTTCTACTGTTTTAAAAGTTTATCTATCTGCCTTGCAAATGCAAGTGAGGCCATTGAACATCTGGTTATCTCAATCACAGGGTACATACATCTGTGCATGCAAATTGGAATCCCTTCAAAATCTTCATTGAAAAACTCTTCACATTGATAAATGTTTCATTCTCCCTGCAGAACTTACTGCAGAGGTTAAGACTATCAATAGAAATACCCAGATGAAATTGTCTCATATCATGTATCATATCAGAAATAGTATATACAACTAAAAAAATATCATGAAAACAACTAGTACAGATGGAATCTATGTAGTTAATACAGAAAGAGTGCAGAGATATAAGAATGGAGAAATAACTAAGTATGAGTAGTATTTTGAATAAAACTATAAAAGGTTTTATATTAACATATTCAAAAATTATATATATATACACACACAAACCTATTCACATTCAAAGAAGCTTTTGTTAGAATGTATAAACATGTCGCTAAGAAAAACAAGATTTATCTTTCCTCTATGGCCTCAGATGGTATGTTTGCATTTAGTTTTTCGGTTTTATTTAAAAATAACTGTTGTTTAGTGATTTGAAAGTTGTTTGCAGGGACACTGTCTCACACACATTTTATGAAGGTTAACTTTAAGTAACGATACTGACCTAAATATATCATATACATATTCATAAGAAATTCCAGTTTTAGTTCACCTACTTGCTATCCTGTCTCTTCTACTATGTTTCTATATTATTAACGTGCTATGAATGCACTAATTTAGCCAGTGTACTTCTATTTTGTTTGGATCTTTAATAAAATTTTCAGCTTATAGATTGATTCACTATTCCCATTCTTGACCAAATCTAAGAATGCTGATCAATATTTGCTGAACAGAATAGAGTATACAGCACAAGATAAGAAGGACACATGCACACTCATTGCTGTTTCTCTGCAGTGAAAAATATTTTAAGGTGTCCAGTGATTTGTGTTTGTGGAAATGTGTCCCTTGGGTTATGATGGTATAAACAATTATAACCTTTTAAAGACAAAGTCCTAACACTAAATGGTTTCAGCTGGACTGTGATAGAAAGAAAGTGATAGTACCACCATTCTGGAAGAGAAAAATGTTAGTTGATTTAAATGGTGATGGTTTGAATTATATCAACATTTCTATAGGAAATATTTGTGAGTCAGCTTCATTTAAGCTTTATTTTTACTTAAGTTCTTGGATGAGGATGAGGTAGGCAGACTTAGGTGACCTGATAGTAAGGAACTGCTTGGAGATTATTTTATCTATTACTCCAGGATTGCCTCACTTATTGAATTCTATAGTTTTTATTTATGCAGAAATGTCAGGGTCAGGAGAAAATTAAAGAAACTAAAAGAGAAAAAGATAAAAGATCAGATGTCTAAAATGAAATGTGGATGATGCCACATCATATTCAGTGTACTGGACTAGGGCAGGGGGAAGAAAATCACATTTCCTTGGCATCCTTCATCTCAGCCAAGACAAACACTCCACTTTAGAAAATTAATAAAAGAGTGGTTACATTAATTTTTTTCCTGAGAATCTTTAACATCATCAGAGTGACTTTTCCTTCTGGAGCAAATTGAAATGGAATTTAAGTGGATTTAATGTAGGGTTGTTATTTTAACAAACATAAAAGACAGAGAATAATGTAGTTTGAGTTTCATTTTTGCAAATGTAAGGTGTCCCTTCCTCTTTTAATTCTTAGACAAGACATATGAATGAATCCCAGATATAGCCAGATAGATGAAATTCTTTCCCCACCAACCTATTTCCAAGGCAATCAAGGACTGCTAGTTAAAAAAATCTAATTCTGTGCATTTCTGTCATTTTAGCTTTTGCATCCTAAATTTAATACTCTAGTTCGATGTTTATAGCTTTACGCCTGTGTGTTTTGGTTTTGAGAGTGTATCTACAGATAAGGAAATGGAGGGGTGAGAACTTTGAATACTGACTATTCTAAATTTAAAGTACAAGTTGAATTTTAAATAGATCTGAAACTGTTATGTGAAGTGGGTTGTAGTCACAGGTAGTACTGTTCAAATTGGGAAAGACCTGACTCTATACCTGGAGTTGAAACTTAGACAAGTAATTATAAAGATAATCATTTAGAATGAGACTATGTGCCAGAGTTTACAGTTATTTTAATTTCAAGATCAAAGTCACTTTTGTCATGTAGCATGTTTTTAACAAAATTGAGTGGGTAGCATATGATAAATGGAATAAATATTTACTTATAAATCTCTATGATGAGAGTTATGGGGTAATTCTTGAGCATCTTTGTATTTTCTCAGGATATGATAGAATAACCTCTTTGTCCTATTGAAGATCTTGTGATAAAGCTACATAGTTTTAGGTAGAAATTAAGGAAAGGAAGAAGTAGTTGTATCAGTCTTAGAAAGGTTAAGTGGTTTGGACTCTCCATCATTTACAAATGAAACCTTTGTGACCCAGCATCACTAAAAATAAACAAGTATTCTGAAGAAAGTGATGTGAGGAACAAATGACCTGCAAGAAATCCTGATTTGAGCTATTTTAATTTATTTACTTATCTCCCTAGGCACTTAGTTTAGAAAAGAGCTCTATTTATTTATGCACAAGGTATCAGAAATAAGAGTTTACTTTTTTAGTCTGAAAGATGATTTTTTAAAATTTTTTCTATTTATTTATTTTCAGAAAAACAGTATTCATTATTTTTTCACCACACCCAGTTCTCCATGCAATCCGTGCCCTCTATAATACCCACCACCTGGTACCCCAACCTCCCACCCCCCTGCCACTTCAAACCCCTCAGATTGTTTTTCAGAGTCCATAGTCTCTCGTGATTCACCTTTCCTTCCAATTTACCCCAACTCCCTTCTCCTCTCTAACACCCCTTGTCCTCCATGATATTTGTTATGCTCCACAAGTAAGTGAAACCATATGATAATTGACTCTCTCTGCTTGACTTATTTCACTCAGCATAATCTCTTCCAGTCCTGTCCATGTTGCTACAAAAGTTGGGTATTCATCCTTTCTGATGGAGGCATAATACTCCATAGTGTATATGGACCACATCTTCCTTATCCATTCGTCCGTTGAAGGGCATCTTGGTTCTTTCCATAGTTGGCGACAGTGGCCATTGCTGCTATAAACATTGGGGTACAGATGGCCCTTCTTTTCACGACATCTGTATCCTTGGAGTAAATACCCAGGAGTGCAATTGCAGGGTCATAGGGAAGCTCTATTTTTAATTTCTTGAGGAAAGATGATTTTTAATAATACATCTAACACAGTCAGCCTCTTTTAAAAGAGTTAAGTTCTTCCAAGATATATAAAACCTTTGAAAAAGGAAAAAATGACATGGAGAGAGTGTTCTTTTTTGCACTCATTTCCAAGAATTGCTATTTTTAAAAGTAGTAATTTTTAAACTCTAGCATGCACCAGACATAACGGAGGGGCTAGATACAACACAAATTGCTCAGTCTTAACTTCAGAGTTCCTAAGTAGTAGATTTGAAATGGAGCTCCCAAATTTTCATTATTCATGGGTTTCTCAGATATTGCTTCTGCTAATGAAGCATATTTTTAGAAATACTACAACAGAGTAACATCATTTTAAGGCAGGTTAACTTTATGATAGAGTCATAGGACTATTTATGTTCACTTTCTGTAATTTTAGAAAGGGGATATGTGACCACAGTGGTGACTACAAGGAATATATCATCATTTACTGATTGCTTTACACACACAAATATAAATGCACATGTTGTTCAATGGGGAAAATATTCATTTTCTGGAAGGCAAAATATCTGGGGTTTAATCCTCCTTAATTGTTTGGAAAAAATTCTTGGAAAAATTAGCCAACTACTCTGTTTCTCAAATGTCTTAGTATTAAAGTGGAAATAACAATACTTTACCTGGTTTGAAGCACCGATCTTCGAGAGGGAATATCTTGAAATTTGTCAGGTCTGTAATCTACATGATATAAATAACATTTACTCTCTTGATGATTTATAGATATAATTTATAGATAAATTATAGCATTTTTCCACTTGATAAAATCCATAAATAATGAACACTGTGGCCAAATAGTTGAGACTGAACTATTAAAATTTGCTCTTCCTTAAGTTCCACAACCTACTTCTGGTTTTTGATTCTGAGATTATTTCTTCTATACTTTAAGGGATGCATTGTAATTATAATAACATAGAGGTCAAAAAACAAATATTAATCATACTCACTTCTCTCATCATTTTATAAATTTGATTCCTCTAACTTTGCCTCCACTCTTATCCCTGTTTTTATCACCTTAAATTTTATATCTTTTTGAAAACACCCACACACCTTCTCCTAGTTATTGTCTTTCCTCAAGCTGTGGCACACAGCACTGTATTCAACATCCTAATATAGATGAATTATATTTTATTAGAGGATAAAAACATGTTTACTGGTTAATTTTTCTTTAAACAGCTTTCCCAAGAATTCTCATAGATCTGTTTGCCTTATGTTCTTCAGACATTATTTTTGGGAATGATTCTACATGAGGATACCTTTTTTGTGTGTGTTTGTATGTGTCTGTGCATGTGTGTGTAATTTCTGTTTGTTAAAAGTATTATATTGTACTAGTTGACTCAGATACCTAGCTTCTATTCTTCTGCCAACTGATACGTAAGGCTCAGTTTTAGTTTATACTCCTCCACTAGACATGCCAGTTTGTTTAAATATTTAGTGCTATTAGAAAGTCTTGAAGTTTCTGTAGTTGATCTTCTTTCAGCTCATTATAAAAATGTTCAGGTAGTTCCTGGCAGGTCATCAGGTAGGTGATACTTTGTGTAGTAGCTGCGGCTCTGCAGAGAAATGGAACTGAGAGGGGGAGAAGGAGTGGCAAAGAGAGTGTGAGAGGAAGAGGGAAAGGAAAAGGAGGGAGGGGAAGAAGAGATTATAAACAATAGGTTTTGTGATTATAGAGACTGCAAAGTCCAAAATCTCTAGAACTGATGTGCCATTTTGAGACAGAAGGGTGGGAAGCTGCTATATAATCAGGAAGAGCAAAGACTATAATTGGAGGGCTGTCAGGCTGGAGAATTGTTTCTTACAGAAAGCCATGCTCTTGCTCTATTAAGGCCTTCAACTAATCAGATGAGGCCCAACCACATAATGGAAGGCAGTCTGTTTCACTAAGTCTACTGATTTAAATGTTAATCTCATTTGAATACACTGAATCAAAATAAAAAGCTTGAAGAGAGGAAGGAAAATGGCAGCAAAATAGCAGGACCCTAGGTTCACCTCATCCCACGAACACAACTGGATAACTATCATTGAATCATCGTAAATAACCCAGAAATGATCTGAAGACTGGCAGAACAGACTCCACAACTAAAGGGAGAGAAGAGGCTACATCATAGAAGGCAGGGAGTGCTGAGATGAGGTTGAAGGGAGAAACAGATTATGGGTGCTGCAAAGGGGAAGAAGCTGTGGTCACAGAGAAGGGTAAGAGAGAGGAGCACACAAGGGAATGCAAAAGGAGACATTTCCCCAAAGCCATCGGCTTAAAAAATAAAAGGGGCTGAATTTCATGAACTTTTGTGAACAAGAAGGTTTAAAGTCTGGGATTTGAAAGTCAGCCAATTTGGCTGGGACAGTCTGGAGGGCACTGCAGTGCTCTTAGAGAACAGGCAGGCAAACAGTATGGGGGCAGACAGCATGAACACAGGGATCTGAAAAGTGCCTGGAGCACAGAGTGAGGTGATTATTCTCTCTTCCAAGGCAAATGCTTAACCTACTGTGCCATCCAGGTGCCCCTTGGGGAGAATTTAAAGCAACAATCATAAGGATATTTGCTGGGCTTCAGAAAAGAATGAAAGACATCTGCAGAGATATAAGAGTTGAAAAAGAATCATTCAGAGATGAAGAATGTAATAAATGTGATTAGGAACAGGCTTGATGCAGTGAACAGCAGGCTAGAAGAACCATGGGGACAAATCAGTGACCTAGAAGACAGAGTAATGGAAATTAACAAATCTGAACAAAAGAGAGACAGAAGAAGAATGCAACATGAGAATAGATTTAGGGAACTCCGCGACTCCAACAAATGTAATAGCATTTTTATTATAGGAGTCCCAGAAGAAGAAGAGAGAGAAAGGAGGCAGAAAATTTATTTGAGAAAATCATAGCTGAAAACTTCCCTAATCTAGAGAAGGAAACAGACATTCAGATCCAGGAGACACAGAGAGAACCTATCAAAATCAATAAAAGCAGGCCAACACCAAGACATATTGTAATTCAATTTGTGAAATATAGTAATAAAGAAAAATTCTTAAAAGCAGCAAGACAAAAGAAGTTCTTAACTTACAAGGGAGAACTTCTAAGGCTAGCTGGAGATTTCTCAACAGAAACTTGGCAAGCCTGAAGAGAATGACATGATATAGTCAAAGTGCAGAAAGGGAATGATCTGCAGCTAAGAACACTCTATCCAGGAAGGCTGTCATTCAGAGTAGAAGAACAGATAAAGAGTTTCCCAGACAAATAAAAGCTAAACGAGTTTGTGACCACTAAAGCAGGCCTGCAAGAAATATTAAAGGGGACTCTTTGAGTGGGAAGGAGAGACTAAAAGTGACAAAGATAAGAAAGGATCAGAGGAAATCCAGAAACAAAGACAAAATGAGTAATAAAATGGTAGTAAACACATATCTATAAATAATAACTCTGGGGGCACCCAGGTTGCTCAGTTGGTTAAGCATATGACTCTTGATTTCAGCTTAGATCATGATCTCAGTGTTGTGAGATTGAGCCCCACATCAGACTCCACGCTGGATGTGAAGCCTGCTTAAGATTCTTTCTCTTGCCCTTTGCCTCACCCCACCACTATCTAAAAATAATAAATAAAAATAAAAACAATGACTTTGTAAATGGACTCAATGCTCCCCTCAAAAGACATAGGGTGTTGGGATGGGTAAAAGATAATACCCATCTATATGCTGTCTACAAGAAACTCATTTTAGACCTAAAGATACCTGCAAATTGAAAGTGAGGGGATAAAGAAATATTTGTCATGCAAATAAATGTAAAAAGAAACCCAGAGTTGCAATACTTATAACAGAAAAAGTGAACTTTAAAACAAAGACTCCAACAATATACAAAGAAGGACACTATATAATCAGCTGGGGGGGAAGGGGAGACAATCCAACAAGAAGAACTAACAATTATAAATATTTATACACCCAATATGGCATCATTCAAATATATATATTTCATTTATTTGAGAGAGAGAGTGAGCAAGAGAGCATGAGTGGGGAGAGGGACAGGGGCAGAGGGAGTGGGAGAAGCAGATTCCCCTCCCTGCTGAGCAGAAAGCCTGACACAGGGCTTGATGCCAGGCCCCAAGGATTGGGGCATCAAGCTGAAGGCAGATTTTTAACTGACTGACTCACCCAGGCACTCCAAGAGCACTCAAATAATTAAGGCATTTATTAGCAAACGTAAAGAAACTCATTGATAATAATACAATATTATCAAAGGACTTTAACACTCCACTTACGTCAAAGGACAGGTTAACCAAGCAGAAAATCAACAACGAAACAATGGCTTTGAATGACACCGGATCAGATGGACCTCACAGATATATTCAGAATATGCTATCCTAAAACAGCAGAATTCACATTCCTTCAAAGTATTCATGGGACATTCTCTAGAACAGATCACATATGAGGTCACAAATCAGGCCTCAACAAGTACAAAAAGATTGCAATCATACCATTCATCTTTTTCAGAATACAATGAAACTGGAATCAACCACAAGAGAGAACTGGCAAAGACCACAAATACATGGAGGGTAAACAACATGTTACTAAACAATGAATGGATCAACAAGGAAAAAAAAGAATAAATTAAAAAAAAAAACAACAAACATGGAGACAAATGAAAGTGAAAACACAATGGTCCAAACCTTTGGGATGGAGTAAAAAGGGTCTTAGGAGGGAAGTATATAACAATACAGGCTTACCTCAAGAAGCAAAAGAAATCTCAAATAAATGATCTAAACTTACACCTAGAGGAGCTAGAAAAAGAACAACAAATGAAGCCTAAACCCAGCAGAAGGAAGGAAATAATAAAGATTAGAGCAGAAATAAATGATACAGAAACTAAACAAACAATAAAACAGATTAATGAAATCAGGAGGTGGTACTTTGAAAAAATTAATAAAACTGATAAATCCTTAGCCAGAGACATCTAAAATAAAAAAGAACCAAAATAAATAAAATCACAAGTGAGAGAGGAGAAAAGCAACCAGCACTAGAGAAATACAAACAATTGTACAAGAATATTATGAAAAGTTATATGCCTCAAAATTGGACAATTTGGAAGATATGGATAAATTCCTAGAAACATATAAATTACCAAAACTGAAACAAGAAGAAATAGAAAGCTTGAACTGACTGTTAGCCAGCAAAGAAACTGAATCAGTAATCAAATAAAAAAAACTCCCAAAAAACAAAAGTCAGAACCAGATGGCTTCCCAGGGGTATTCTACCAAATATTTACAGAACAGTTATAACCTATTTTTATTGAACTATCTCAAAAATTGGAAGAGGAAGGAAAACTTCCAAATCCATTCTCTGAGTGCAATATTTCCCTAATACCAAAACCAGATAAAGACACCACTACATGAGAGAACTAGAGGCTAATATCCTTGATGAACACGGACACAAAAATTCTTAATAAAATACTAGCAAACCAGGGGCGCCTGGGTGGCTCAGTGGGTTAAGCCGCTGCCTTCGGCTCAGGTCATGATCTCAGGGTCCTGGGATGGAGTCCCGCATCGGGCTCTCTGCTCAGCGGGGAGCCTGCTTCCTTCTCTCTTTCTCTGCCTGCCTCTCCGTCTACTTGTGACTTCTCTCTGTCAAATAAATAAGTAAAATCTTAAAAAAAAAATACTAGCAAACCAAATCAAACAATACAGGAAAAAGAGCATTCAAAATGATCAAGTGGGATTTATTCCTAGATTGCAAGAGTGGTTGAATATTCACCAATCAATGTGATACACTACATTAAAAAAGGATAAGAACCATATGATCCTTTCAATAGATGCAGAAAAAACATTTGACAAACTACAATATCCATTCATAATAAAAAACCCTCAACATAGTATGTTTAGAAGGATTATACCTCAACATAATAAAGGTTATCTATGAAAAAACCACAGCTAATATCCTCAGTGGGGAAAAACTGAGAGCTTTCCTTCAATGGTCAGGAACAAAACAGGGACATCCACTGTCACCGCTGTTATTTAATATACTCCTGGAAGTCCTAGCTACAGCAATAAGACAATAAAAAGAAATAAAAGATATCCCAATTGGAAGGGAAGAAATAAAAATTTCACTATTTGCAGATGACATGATACTCTATAGAGAAAACCCAAAAGACTCCACCAAAAAAAATGCTAGAATTGATAAACAAATTCAATAAAGTCCCAGGATACAAAATCAACTTTTAAAAAATGTTACATTATTTTACAAAAATAATGAAGCAGAAAAAAGTGAAATTAAGGAATTGATCCCATTTACTATTGTACCAAATATCATTAAGATACTTAGGAATAAACCTAACCATAAATTCTGTCCTCTGAAAACTATAAAACACTGACAAAATAACTTGAAGATGACACAAAGAAACAGAAAGACATTCCATGCTCCTGGATTAAAAGAACAAATATGGTTAAAAATGTCTATACTGTCCAAAACAATCTACACATTTAATGTAATCCTTATCAAAATACTAGCAGCATTTTTAACAAACAATTTTAACAAATTTCAGGATTACAAACAATCCTGAAATTTGTGTGGAACCACAAAAGACCTTGAAGAGCCAAAGAAATCTTGAAAAAGAGAAGCAAAAGTGAAGGCATCATGATTCTAGAATTCAAGTTATATTACAAAGTTGTAATCAAAATAGTATGGTACTGGCACAAACATTGACACATAGATCAATGGAGAAGAGAAAACCCAGAAATGAACCCACAACTATATGGTCAGTTAATCTTTGACAAAGCAGGAAAGAACATCCAATGGGAAAATAATAGTCTTTTCAAAATATGCTGTTGAGGAAACTGGTCTGCAACATGGAAAAGAGTGAAACTGGGCCATTTTCTTGCACCACACACACAAAAAAATTAAAATGGATTAAGGACCTAAATGTGAGACCTGTAACCATAAATATCCTAGAAAAGAACACAGACAGTAGCTTTTTGTCATTAGCTATAGCAACTTTTTTCTGATATGCCTCCTGAGGCAAGGGAAACAAAAGCAAAATAAACTATTGGAGGTACAGCAAAATAAAAAGCTTCTGCATAGTGAAGGAAACAATCAACAAAACTAAAAGGCAACCTATAGAATGGGAGAAGATATATACAAATGACATATCTGATAAAGGGTTAGTATCCAAAATACATAAAGAAGTTATTAAACATCTCCAAAATGAATAATCCCATTAAAAATGAGCAGAAGACATGAATAGACATTTTTACAAAGAGAAATACAGATGGCCAACAAACACATGAAAAGATGCTCAACATCACTCATCATCGGGGTAATGCAAATCAAAACTTCAATGAGCTATCACTTCACACCTGTCAGAATGGCTAAAATCAGTACAACACAAGAAACAACAGGTGTTTGTGAGGATGTCAAGAAAAGGGAACCCTCTTAGGCTGTTCATAGGCATGTAAACTGTTGCAGCCCCACTCTGCAAAACTGTTAAGTTTCCTCAGAAAGTTAGAAAATGGAACTACCCTACAATCTGGCTATTGCACTACTTTGGTATTTTCCCAAAGAATACAAAAATATGGATTTAAAAGGATACAATGCACCATAATGTTTATAGCAGCATTATGTACAATAGCCAAATTATGGAAAGAGCCCTAGTGTCCATCAACTGATGAATGGATAAAAAAGATTTGGCATGCATTTATTCAAATATATATATTCACCTATATATATTTATTCATATAAATTCATATAGATTTCATCCATCCTATGAGTAACTACTCATAAAGAAGGATGAAATCTTACTACTTGCAACAACATGATTGGATCTATAGAGTAAAATGCTAAGCAAAATAAGTCAGTGAAGGACAAATTCCTTATGGTTTCACTGATACGTGGAGTTTAGGGAACAAAACAAAGGCAAAAGAAAATAAGGAGAGATAAACCATGAAACAGATTCTAACTATAGAGAACAATCAGAGGATTAGTGGGGTGAAGGATGGATGAAATAGGTGAAAGGAATTAAGAGTATAGTTATCTTAATGAACACTTAGTAATATATAGAATTGTTGAATTGCTATCTCATACACCTGAAACTAATTTAACAATGTGGAAGTTAACTATACTGGAATTAAAATAAAATAATATTTAAAACAAAACAAAACAAAAAAACCACTCTCACAGAAATATCCAAAATAATGTTTGATCAAGTATCTATGTACCCTGTGGCCAAGCCAAGTTAACATATAAAATTAACAACTATAGGGTGGTACCTTTTCCTCAACTTAGAAATAGCTTATCTCTCTGCGGCCCTTGGGTTTTTTGTTTGTTTGTTTACAAGTCATTCTTCTAAAAAAATATGATCTTTCCATTGCATGTTGATCAACCATTAACTATATAACATTGTATTATTTAAATTCTGAATAATGTACATTACCTGCTCCTTTCTTGTAAAGTTCTCTCAAATCCTAATATTAGGAACATTTTTTTCTTTAAATATCATATTTCCTTTCCACTCAATTGCTATGCATATTTCAGTGTAGAATCATCTTAACTTTCATCATATTTCCAGAAGGTCAGATAAGGAGGTGAGATTAGCACATTTTATCCACATTTTATCCTTTTCAGGATCATCTCTGTGTTAGAATTATAGTAGCTATTTGTACCAGTTCTCTGGCAGAGTATGGACATGGGAAACTTGCTGTGACAATTGATTTGAGTAATGATTTTCTTTAGCCATAATAATTACATACACTTAAATTGGTTGTTAAATATATCTAGAACAATGGTTCCTAAACAAGTCGATCATTAAAATCATGTGAGAACTTCTTAAAAATAAAGAGTCACAGGCTTTACCATTTAGATATTTGTAATAGAATCTCCAGGGTTGAGGCCCCCAAATACATACTTTAAAAATACTATTTACTTAATTTTGATGGTAAGCAATTGATATGGAGAATACAGAAGAGTTACAAAATTTTAAAAATCCCTTTTTTTGTTTTGTTTTCAGGATTATTTGAAAGTAGACATTACTGAAAATAACTTTTTTTTTTCATAATGAAAACTAAAATGAAAAATCCATTGATTCTTTTTCTTAGATCCCTTTAATTCCAAGGGGCAACTTTTTGACCATCATTGTATTTTATAACACTAATGATTGTTGGGCCAACATCTTATTATTGACTTACTTTTTAAAAGCCTTTTATTATTTTCTTTAGAATATCAAGCAGTGTTCGTTAAAGCTGTTTTAGTTGGTCTTCTGTGTTGTACACCTGATTTGCCTCACTTTGTGGATTTTCTTGTTTTGCTCCTTTGGCCAATTAAAAATGTTATCCTACTCCCCTCACCCACAATGACCTCTTTTGTTTTGCCAGTTATCCATACAGGGATTTTGTTTGAGCATCTGGATTTCTGATCCTTGGCACACATTTTGCTTGAGCCCCTAATAATGTGTTTTAAACAGTCTCCAGGTTTCTGGTAGATTATTTTTGTTTTGTTTTGTTTTGTTTCCAACTCCTTCACACTTTTTTTCTACTATTCACATTTTGATGTAGTCCCCTTTTATCAAATTGAGTTAGCATGTGTTCAGTGTTTCTTGGCTTTTCTACTGTCAGCAGAATGTGAAACTTAATAATATACTGATCACTAATATATAGTGGTTTATATAATTTCTGATTCACTTCCTGTCTTTTATGCAGAACTCAGTATATTTCCTTTCCATATGGATTCTAAAATTACTCTAAGAGCAGTTATTTATTCCCCTCCAAAATGTTTATTTCATATTTCTCTTCGAGAAAAATCCATGAATGCAGATGTGAATAATTAAAATTCCATTTGATTACCATCTGTCCTGATTTTGACTGTGCATACTTAGGGTTAATATTTTTAGTTCTCTCTCTCTCTATCTATCTATATAGATATATAGATAGATAGATATTTGAACATCAGATGAATAGGATTGAAGTAATCATAAATCTCAGTTGATGGCACAGTATCTTCTTGGTGTTTTTCTTGATTAACTGATTAGCGAATCATTTCTTTTCTATCCATACTCTCTATTTTCTCCCTCCAGATAGACAATGATGCTGAGAAGTTTAATAAGTTTATATTTAATTGGTGTTTTTGCAAAGTGTGTATTATTTTATGTGTACTTTGTTTTTTGTTGTATTTGTTATATTGTAAAGAATATTTTGATAGATATGTCTTTCCTTATTAATCAGTACTGGTTTTGGATAGTCTATGTGTATATCTAACCTGTTGCTTCTAACTGGTGTGAGGTATTTCACATGTACATCTGTCACTCTGTTCTTGCCTCCTCTCCTGGGGACTGGTGACTAAATTAGCCTCCAACTCTCCAACATCATTTAAACCTGATTTATGGATCACCCACCATTAAATTTCTTGATTGAAACTGATTCAGAAAAGAATATTTCCCCTCCAAATGGTTTTACAGTAAAATATTCATCTATATTAGTGGTTCCCAACCTCAGTGCTATTGTCATTTTGGACTGGATAAATATTTGTTAGAAGAAGTTTTATGTATTGAAAGACATTTAGCAGCATCCCTGGCTCTACCCATTAAATAGAGTAGCATCCCCCATTATGACAATGAAAACGTCTCCACGTGTTGCCGAAAGTCTCCCTAGGAAGGAGAGAGGACAAAATACCCTTTTTTTTTTTTTTTTAAAGATTTTATTTATTTATTTGACAGACAGAGATGACAAGTAGGCAGAGAGGCAGGCAGAGAGAGAGAGGAGGAAGCAGGCTCCCTGCTGAGCAGGGAGCCTGCTGTGGGGCTCGATCCCAGGACCCTGAGATCATGACCTGAGCCGAAGGCAGAGGCTTTAACCCACTGAGCCACCCAGGCGCCCCAAAATACCCTCTTTTTGAGAACAACTGCTGTAGATCTTCTAAATATTTGGCTGCTACTTTTGTTAAATTTTATATATTATTAGTTACCATTATAGCCTGTGACTCAGTGACACTATATCCTGACTTTTTCCCCCAACTTGTTCACTGTTATTTCGAAATGTCAATTACATATGATTACACCTTCTTGACAGTCATTCCACTTCCCCTATCTGCTTGGTTTATATAATTTTTATGTAGCCATCAGAGAAGAGAATCTTGGTTTCTCTAATGACATGGTTTTCAGTGACTTGCTCACTTTATAATGGCCTTTATATGGACTTTATAGGTAATAAAGCTCTTTGTATTTTAAGTCAGGCCTGAAGTTAAACAGAAATTTTAGTACTTATCTTTAATTATGTCATTTCAAATTTGTAAATAAAACAACAGTCGTTACTCAATTTTAATTATAAGCTGAACTGTACAACTATTCACAGATTTGACTTTTAAGTTGTTTCTATCTCTATTAAAAGTAAAAACTAAGCAATAGCATGGAAGACCATAGAGGAAAGGAGGAATATCCAACGGGGGAGAAATCAAGGCAGGAGATGAACCATGATATGTTCATCTTGTTATGGAAACTAGAAACAATCTGAGGGTCTCAGAGGGGTGGAGGGTGGGGAATATGGTAGCCAGGTGATAGGCATTGAGGAATACTACATCAAAAACTAATATGTACTGTACAGTGGCTAATTGGCTGAACATAATTTTTAAAAAGAGAACAAACAAAAAATTAGTAAAATCTAGCCAAAAGTCCTCATTAAATGGCAGGTTCATTACCAAAAGGATCTAACAATCCACAGACCTTCTCTTTAATTATTATCAAATATGAACAGGTAAATTATATATTTAGTTAATGAATTAATGTTTTCTCTCAGTGACTCCTAAAAAATATGAAATCTTATGGTAAAACCTCTAATTCAAATGGTCTGAAATCATACAAGTGAAATATTTTTAGAAGCTTAAATGAATGAAAAGTTTACTAGATTTAGAGTCAGGATATTTGCATGTAATAACTAGTTTGCCCATTGTGCATTATATGTCTTTTGGCTTAAGATTCTCTAAATTTAGTTTCCTCAATGAGAAATGGCAGATTTTTTAAAAATGAGATGAAATTATTATTTTTTAAATTATGTTCAATTAGCCAACATATAATACATTAGTTTTTGATGGAGTGTTCAACAATTCATTAGTTGCATATAATACCCAGTGCTCATCACCACACGTGCCCCCCTAATAAGTTATTGCAATTCTAAGACATTATCAAGAAAAAGGGATTATTTTATTATTTGCCAGAATTTCAGCAAAATTTTGATTCTCCTCATGTTCAAGACATTATTTGTAATGGCAGGCAGAATTTCATTTAGAATCCATGAAGCTACTGGCAATATGTGGTATTGTTGATTTTAGGCTCATCTTTTTTTTTTTTAAGATTTTTATTTATTTATTTGACACAGAGAGAGATATCACAAGTAGACAGAGAGGCTGGCAGAGAAGAGGGGGAAACAGGCTCCCAACTGAGCAGAGAGCCTGACCTGGGGCTGGATCCCAGGACCCTGAGATCATGACCTGAGCCGAAGGCAGAGGCTTAACAAAGTGACCCACCCAGGCACCCCTAGGCTCATCTTTGATGGCATGTTGATGACTTTTGGTCTGTCCCCACCCCTGTACTCCTGCTATAGTACCACCAATTCCAGTTTGTCATTTGTTTTCCTCCCTATCTTAACCATTTACCTTTGGTCAACACAAAACATTTACCTGTATCTAAATTTTGGTCCGGCATCCCCCACCCCAACACTCCTCAGGTAAACAGATCTTTCTCAAGTATTCTATTAATGGATCTAGTCAAAACCTCTAGACCAATGATCTTGTATGAGGAACTCAGGAATATATATTGCCTGTAAAGATTCAGCTCATAAATGAATAATATTCATTAAGACAGAAGAAGAAAGTCCAGATAGTACTAGATTCTCGGATTATGCAGTTAATATCCCCCACTGGCTTCCCATTTCAGTCATAATATAATTCAGTGTTATTACAGTAACACCCAGTGCCCCATATGATTTGATATGTCTATACCATCTGACTTCATCTCCTCCCACTCAGCCCCAGAACATTTCACTCTAACCACACTGATCATATTACTCATTCTTGAGTAAGTCAAAATAGACTTTGCCAAGTTGTTTTTCTTTTTACTTGGGATATACTTCTTCCATGGTGAATGCTTAACAAATATGTTAAATGAATGAACATGGATTCCTCTACTTCCTCTCTTACCTCTATAGCTGTTTTTGAGGACTAGGGATAAGAGACAGTTCTCTACTGTGTGACTTACAATGCCGATCCACCTGCATTTTATGTCTGTTCCAAGTACTCAGTGATGGTTATCTATCAGATCTGTGTCCAATAACAAGGGCATGATTCTACATCTAAATAGATATTTGCATAAACCTGAGAGGAGATTTGTTTGTAATAACATATTAATATATATAACACACACAAAATACAGTGAAAGAACTCAAATTCTCATTTTATTTGAAACCTAATCTATTTTCCAGTTGTACAAATCACATAATCTTCAGAGTTAATAATATATTACAAAACTGAACAATTTATTTGCTCTTAGTTTTGTGAAAGTTTATTAGCATCTGTATTTATTAATTTTTAAAATAGAATGGAGAATGATTAAAATAATAAATGTAGTCATTTATAACAATGTTTAAATCTGTAGTACAACTTTTTAAAAAAAATAATTACAGGAAACTGGTGGACTCCTAAGAAGTGAATTAAATTAGTTTTGATTTATTCTCTCTTTTCATGTTGAACTTTGCTAATTGTATCTAACACATGAAGAAACTGTGAGCTCAATTTTTGCTATGATCAGAACGTGTAAGGTAGATGCTGCTTTGCAGGCTTCCACAGTGCTGTGTAATGTTTCCAGTCAGTTACAGTTTCTCTCTGGCAACCAGATATGCAGAAACACATTTCCTGTGGGATGAAAGAAAGTGCACTCGCATATTCCAAATGAGTGTGTATCCAATTTGAATGTGTTCATTGATGAGAAAGTGTCATATTTCATGATCATTCTTTCTTGTGCTTCCACTTCTGCATAAAGAGATTGTCAATCATAGGTCCACACAGTTTAGAGGTATAAACTACCTAAATGAAGAACACCAATAGGCCAGAGGCTTTAAGCCATCAATACATCTAAACCTCAATTCTGCCATTTATAAGTGACTTTGGGCAAGTTATTTCATTGCTAAGTAGAGTTCACAGTAAGTAGATAACATTTAAGTCATAGTGCTAATTGGGAGAGCTGTAATTAGGAAACAGATTTAAAGTGCCTAGCAGAAGCATTAATACATATAGAGCACTCAGGAAATTTTGGCCCTGAAAGATCACATCACCTATTATTCAACTGTTGATAGAATCAAAGGCAAATGAACAGCACTGTATTGAAGGATTTTTATATGCACTATAGTAAATAATCATGTCTTGACTGACTTTCTGGAATTAGGATCTTGCTCTGTGCCTCTCTCAGAATCAGTACTCATTAAATACTGATTGCTGCTGAATGTTACTCAGCTGCCCACAGTAAATATGGAGAAATGTAGGGGAAAATGAAGAAAGTGGGCCATGCCCATTTATTTCCCTTTCTATCAGAGAGTTTGCTGACTTTCCATCCTAATGGCTTGAGTGTTCTCCCACCAACACCCAGTTTCTCAACAGTTACGATTTAGCAATTTGAACTTTACTTCCCAGTCTCTTACTGGCCAAATTCCAAGTTATTTCTCCCACCCTGTGGGTCATGTCCTGGAAGATTACCACAGCACCCCTTTCCTCTAGACTCTGTGAAGCCATACAGAGCTTTTTAGAAATTGAAACCTTAGGGGAAATGGTTTCATAGTAATTTATTTGTAACAGAAGTACGCTGTTTGCTTCTCTGAAATCGGTTCCCTAAAGAAGTGGAGTTCAGTTTTCTTTATAAAATTTTTGTGTGAGGCCAAAGGTGAGATGACCAGAACATATTGAACTAATGTAAATGGAAAAAGTTATCCTAGACCTGAGTCTTTATCATCTCTCCTGAGTTATATTGTTTCTCACAAGGGAAGGAAGAGAACCAGGAAAGGAGACCTGCCCCCTAACCATACTCTACCGTATCAGATTCTTTTAAAACAGAGCCTTTGGAACCTGTCTGGGGGACACATTTCACCACACGGTTAAATAGTGGGTCCCCTCCAGTGTTGTCAGAAGGTTACCTGAGGTTCTGCCTTCTGTGAACGGCATCTTCATTCCAGTTAGTGTAGAGAAAAAAGATGTTAGAGCTTTAGTAGCAACGAAGGCAGAGGTGGAGTAAGATGAAATTACATTTTAATGGTGTGAAGTCTAAAAGCAAATTTTTTTGGTGGGAAGAAAATTTTGGGGAAAGAAAATTATTTGCTGTTTTTCTGTTACTCTGGAGTTGAAATTGGTTTCAGCAATTCACTTGTTATTGCTCTATACAATGAAGCCTTTATTTAGGTTATCATTTGGGGATTTTAACAGTTTTTTTTTTTCATTTAAAACTGATAAGGAGAGAGTATTATTAGTTCATGAAAGAATATTATCCTCCATATCATTTCTCAAGGACATTTTTCTCTCTTTCCAGAGACCCTGGACTTTTATATCAATTTGCTTTTCTGTCTATAGGCAGGTAGATAGCTCTAGGAGAGCTTTCCTTATAGTGTCATAAATGATTTTCCCTAGAGTTTATGATTACAATATCCACTTGTAAACAGATTGTCATGGTTGTGTATGATTAGGTTTCAAAGTGACTCTGCTTTATACTTTGTCTCTAAAAATGCCCATTGGCTTGAATGCCAGTTGGATTAAAAGGGGAAAAAACTCATTTTATGATTTGTACAGCTGTTTCTGAGTTCAGATTCTTATAAAAGGTACCCCGGTGGCATTTCCTTACCACAAGATTGACAGACTGGGGAAAGCTAAACATTTTCTTTTCTAAAGAACTAGTGGAAAACAGACCTATTTTCAGGATTGGCTTGTCCTTGGTAAAGAGTTTGAAACCACTGAGTTGCATCATAGCCATAAAGTAAAGAAGCTGTTCCAAAGTCTTAATTTCTAGCCAGTGTTTAAGCAGCTGCAGCAGAAAAAGAAGAAAAAAAAAAAAGATTTTCTTCTAACTTTCCAAGTCACTCCCAGTACACTGATTTTACTGAGAAATTTCACAATGGTTATTTCCTCTTCATGTTCAAACAGAGGCTTAGTGTCTTTAAATCTCTTTCTCTGAATGTCATATGGAACATATAGGATGATTTAGGTGTGTACATAAACTTTAAGAGAATGTAAAAAAAAAAATCAGTGTAGGAGCACTGGAACTTTAAGTAGGATTTTTTGGGTAAAACACATATGCACATGTCTCTTAAGGAGCTGACATCATTGAGATTTAACAGTTGGAGTATCATTTAACCTAGTTCTTTCTTTTTCATAAATTTTCCTGCATTCCTCGATGGGTTTCATTACCATTTGGAGGCCAGTTCTTCATGGAATGGAGAGGCATCATCTTCTCCCCATGGAGGGATGGAGACTAATATAACAAAATTTGGGGATATGAGCAAGAATGCAGAAACATAAGCCTCCTGTGAATTGTGGGGAACCGGAATGCTTTTCTTTTGATATTACTCAAACTCTAAATCTAAAGGGAGAAGCAGCATAAAGCTACATGTTACAATCCAAAAGTAAACTCTTTTTCCAACAGAACAAGGATATGCTATGGTTTTAATTGATAACATACTTGCACTTTTTCCCACAAACAAATCTTATTCCTAAATGTACTGGTTGTAGATTATTTTAGGTGGTCTGAAACCCTACAAGTTCTTCCTATGTCAATTCAACTGAATAATTTGTTGGTAAAAATTAAGTAAAAAAAACCTTAATTTCTTAAAAAAAATTTTTTAAGGGCTTTATTTATTTATTTATTTGTCAGAGAGAGAGAAAGAGAAAGAGCACAAGCAGGGGGAACAGGAGGCAGGGGGAGAGGGAGAAGCAGGCACCCCACTGAGCAGGGAACCTTGACCTGGGGCTCAATCCCAGAACCCTGGGACCATGACCTGAGATGAAGGCAGACACTTAACTGACTGAGCCACCCAGATGCCCCAATTTCTTAAAATGTTTTAAACATAAGTTGATTTCTCTGCTTTCCCTGTTGATGAAGTACTTAGTGATATAGAATAATCATCTTAGCTTCTTTATGATTTAATTTTCCTGTATATGCAATAGAAATTGTAAGCAGCTGAATATGAATTTCAACAACCAAAAATTTATCTTTCTCAGTCCTAATGAGTTCAGATGGATCAGAGATGAAGAATAGTGAGAGAAACTTGAAGTTGAACTTACTGAGCATTTTTTTAAAGATTTTATTTATTTATTTGACAGAGATCACAAGTAGGCAGAGAGGCAAACAGAGAGAGGAGGAAGCAGGCTCCCTGCTGAGCAGAGAACCCGTGCGCAGCTCGATCCCAGGACCCTGAGATCATGACCTGAGCCAAAGGCAGAGGCTTTAACCCACTGAGCCACCCAGGTGCCCCTGAACTTATTGAGCATTTAAAGTATTGTTGACCTAAGAGAGATTAGAAATTGAAATAAGTATATAGAACATTAAAAGAAAGAATTTACTGCTGAGAATAGGGAAAAGGGTGGGAAGTGGCATAAAAGAGTAAGAACGGCTTTCCATAAACTACATAAAAACTTCATCTCATTACCCTATAGACAAGGGGCATACACACAGTAAAACCTTTGTAATCTGGCATTTGAGAGGAAATGAGGTACCAGTTAGTGTCACGTTATGCTTAATAAAGACTTAGCTCATGTTGTGTCAGGAGGTATCTTTATTTTACTTCTCTTATCCTCTCATTAAAGGCTTAGACATAAAAGGCATAAAAGGCAGTGGTTTCTACATATAAATCATCTTTTCTTTCTTTCTTTCTTTTTTTTTTTTTTAAGGCTTTGGTACAGCAGGGATCTACCTTCCCACTCCACCAGAATGATCACCTGGCATAGTGGTCCTACTATTCATACTGTACTGCCTTCCTTCAGCATCCTCATCACTGAATCACTTGTAATAGCTACATTCATCTCTTGTTAATGGCAAGAGAAAGGGATCACTAAGTATGTGTGTGTATATATGTATATGGTTATTTAGTGTAATCATATATGATTACATAGTCTTGAAACAGAACTTGACAATGTGAGAAAAGATGAGGAATAAACACTAGAGCCACTCACTCATATATTAAGTACAACAGCAACTTCCATGTTTTGACCATCTAAATTTTGGCTTAAATCCCATGCGGTATAAAAGTGAATAATAAACATCTAGATCTGACAAACTTTTCTAGTTCTTTTTACTTTTGGTCTTCTCTGTTACATAGACATTATAATATGTCTATGGTCCACTCTTCTTCACAAGTAAGAAAATTTCATTCATTAAACAATTTTTTTCAGGATCAACCTTTGTGCTAGGAGCTGTAGATCCAATTAAGACATCATTAGTGCCTTGGAGGAATTTGAAATGCTGCCTAGAGGAACTAACTCTCAGTTTGTTTCACCTGAATATTTGGGCTCACGCTGATCCCTCAGCATGTCTGACGGACCTATCACATGATTTTAGATCTTTCTTTCTTGAGAACATTTCTCAGTTTAAGCTTGAGAAATTTTTATGTATAGGATTTGAGCTAGGGGCCAGTGATGATATTGTTAAGTCGTAAGTTCTTAAAGTTAAATATGACAGATTATCTGGCTTTCTGAGGCTTTTTAAAAACATGCATTCCTATCCTTGGTTTGATCCTACTGACTTAGATTCTTCGTATGTGGGGTTCAGTAGATTCTGATACAGATGAGAATCTGTATCCTTCATGAGGTTTTCATCAGCCAGCTTGGAATCAGGTAAAGAATATGTGAGTCCTACTGAATCTATATTTGTATTTTAATCTGTTTAAAGAATTGTATAAAAATTATATTAAAAGCCTGAAATGGGGAATTATGTCCAATTGTGAACACATCACATCAATTTTGCTCTTTCCAGTCCTATGCAAGGTTACAAATTCCCATGATGCACAATATAGTGAAGAGATTTCCTCTTCCAATATATTGCTGCAGGCATTTGGGAAATGCCTAAAGATAGAATAGATTTTCTAGTGCATAAGCATATATAATCTGATTACAATATTTTATAGACTCAAACTGATCATATGTTATGTAAATATATGCAATGCGTGTTTTGTCAGAGGCTCCCAGGAATATATCCACAGACAACTGGAAAATCTAAAATTATAAACAAATTTTTTCCACCTACCCCAATGAAACACTAAAGTCCCCCAAAGGGGTACATGTGGACTAAATACAAATTTGTACCTCCTGTTGGGATTGCTCAATTTTTACAGTCCATGTGACCTCAGAAAACTCATCATTGGTCCATAGAAGCCTAGGGATTTTTAAAGATAGTACAAGTAGATTGTCTGCAATACTTCTACCCTGCTCCTCCCAATTCCCATGTTTCTCACCCTACAGAGCAGAGGGTGTCAAGGTGGCAGACAGGTCCAGAGTCTCAGCCACTACCCTGGCTCTATGTGGTGAGATCGAAGATGCTCCAGCTATCACATACAGTTCTGGGAGTTTGACCATCAGTCTTTTCTCCTTTTCCACCTTTCCCCTAGTTTTTTAGACTTTTTGTGCTGAGGTTGGCCTTTCACATCAGCATGTATGAATCATAAACCTCTCAAATGAAAAGTAGAAAAGACCCAGGGATTTAGCTATTTGTACACTAATAGGAATCCTATGTGGGTTTGTATGTCTGATTCATTTGATAAATTCTGTTTTAAAGGAATACAGGCTTCCAGACTTGTGGAGTATAGTGTGATTACAATAACCTCTATGTGAGGTATCCTGCAGAGGAGGGCTTCTGGATGAAGGGAAAAATCACTGAATTCATAGTTGACTTCAACTCACATATCTCAGGGACCCTATAAGAGTCTCTCTGGCATTTATCTTTTCAGTGAGTGGAATCAGATAGTCTTCAAAATTATTTTGTGTTTATTATCACACTATTATATTTTATAATTATAATTATATAAAATTATGTTTACGATTCCTACTAAAAACTTCACTTTTTTTTTTTGACTTAGCATCTTCGTGTTTTATGTAGTTACCATGTTTTCCCTGTCTTTCTTTCTTTGAGTGAAAATGTCTTCCTTTCTCAAGGCTTGGTAGTTTCTATTCAAATCTCTGCAGGCTGATTGCAGAAGTTTCCTGAAGCAAACCTAAGCATTGACTGGCATTTATAAATCCCTGGCAGCATACCAAAGTTGGTTAAAGAAATAAGATGCATTATCTCATAGGCTTAGCTAATCTGAAAGTTATGGACTGTCTCTGGATGTGAGGGCTTAATATGGTGGCAAGCTGTAGAGTGACAAATTAAAGCTGGTAGCGTTACTGTTCAGCTTCATTCTCCAAATATCCATGTGTTTTGAGTGGAGTCTCTCACAGGAAGCTGGGGTCATTAGGGAGATATGTTGCGTATTATATTTGCTTGACAAACATGTTTGAACATGAAACATGAAGTACTGGGAAAAGTTATAATCATCTGTTGTCCACATTATAATTAAGAAATCTGGGTTCACAAATATGGATTTTAATCTAATTCTATAGTGTAACCAGATTTTTCTCTTAGGAACCAGCTGATATGGGGACAATTTTATAGGTAAAATCAAACAAAAGAGGTTGCTGCCTGTGTTCTCCTCAAGGATTTTGATGGATTCCTTTCTCACATTGAGGTCCTTAATCCATTTTGAGTCTATTTTCGTGTGTGGTGTAAGGAAATGGTCCAATTTCATTTTTCTGCAGGTGGCTGTCCAATTTTTCCAACACCATTTATTGAAGAGGCTGTCTTTATTCCATTGGACATTCTTTCCTGCTTTGTCAAAGATTAGTTGACCATAGAGTTGAGGGTCTATTTCTGGGCTCTCTATTCTGTTCCATTGATCTATGTGTCTGTTTTTGTGCCAGTACCATGCTGTCTTGATGATGACAGCTTTGTAATAGAGCTTGAAGTCTGGAATTGTGATGCCACCAACTTTGGCTTTGTTTTTCAATATCCCTTTGGCTATTCGAGGTCTTTTCTGGTTCCATATAAATTTTAAAATTATTTGTTCCATTTCTTTGAAAAATATGGATGGTACTTTGATAGGAATTGCATTAAATGTGTAGATTGCTTTAGGTAGCATAGACATTTTCACAATATTTATTCTTCCAATCCAGGAGCATGGAACATTTTTCCATTTCTTTGTGTCTTCCTCAATTTCTTTCATGAGTACTTTATAGTTTTCTGAGTATAGATTCTTAGCCTCTTTGGTTAGGTTTATTCCTAGGTATCTTATGGTTTTGGGTGCAATTAAAAATGGGATTGACTCCTTAATTTCTCTTTCTTCTGTCTTGTTGTTGGTGTAGAGAAATGCAACTGATTTCTGTGCATTGATCTTATATCCTGACACTTTACTGAATTCCTGTACAAGTTCTAGCAGTTTTGGAGTGGAGTCTTTTGGGTTTTCCACATAGAGTATCATATCATCTGCGAAGAGTGATAATTTGACTTCTTCTTTGCCAATTTGGATGCCTTTAATTTCCTTTTGTTGTCTGATTGCTGAGGCTAGGACTTCTAGGCAGCAACCTCTTCGACCTCAGCCGCAGCAACATCTTCCTAGGAACATTGCCAAAAGCAAGGGAAGCAAAGGCAAAAATGAACTGTTGGGATTTCATCAAGATCAAAAGCTTTTGCACAGCAAAGGAAACAGTTAACAAAACCAAAAGACAACTGACAGAATGGGAGAAGATATTTGCAAACGACATATCAGATAAAGGACTAGTGTCCAAAATCTATAAAGAACTTAACAAACTCAACACCCAAAGAACAAATAATCCAATCAAGAAATGGGCAGAGGACATGAACAGACGTTTCTGCAAAGAAGACATCCAGATGACCAACAGACACATGAAAAAGTGCTCCATATCACTCGGCATCAGGGAAATACAAATCAAAACCACAATGAGATATCACCTCACACCAGTCAGAATGGCTAAAATCAACAAGTCAGGAAATGACAGATGCTGGCGAGGATGCGGAGAAAGGGGAACCCTCCTACACTGTTGGTAGGAATGCAAGCTGGTGCAACCACTCTGGAAAACAGCATGGAGGGTCCTCAAAATGTTGAAAATAGAACTGCCCTATGACCCAGCAATTGCACTACTGGGTATTTACCCTAAAGATACAAACGTAGTGATCCAAAGGGGCACGTGCACCCGAATGTTTATAGCAGCAATGTCCACAATAGCCAAACTATGGAAAGAACCTAGATGTCCATCAACAGATGAATGGATAAAGAAGATGTGGTATTTATACACAATGGAATACTATGCAGCCATCAAAAGAAACGAAATCTTGCCATTTGCGACAACATGGATGGAACTAGAGCGTATCATGCTTAGCGAAATAAGTCAAGTGGAGAAAGACAGCTATCATATGATCTCCCTGATATGAGGAAGTGGTGATGCAACATGGGGGCTTAAGTGGGTAGGAGAAGAATCCATGAAACAAGATGGGATAGGGAGGGAGACAAACCATAAGTGACTCTTAATCTCATGAAACAAACTGTGGGTTGCTGGGGGGAGGGGGTTTGGGAGAAGGGGGGTAGGGTTATGGACATTGGGGAGGGTATGTGCTTTTAGGTAAATTGGAAGGGGTGGTGAACCATGAGAGACTATGGACTCTGAAAAACAATCTGAGGGGTTTGAAGTGGCGGAGGGGTGGGAGGTTGGGATACCAGGTGGTGGGTATTATAGAGGGCACGGCTTGCATGGAGCACTGGGTGTGGTGAAAAAATAATGAATACTGTATTTCTGAAAATAAATAAATTGGGAAAAAAATCAAACAAAAATACTTTTGTTTTTAAAAATAATTACTGAGCTCCACAAACATTATTGATCTCAAATAAAAAAAAATCCTCAAATGTTTTTGGAATTAAAGAGATGATTATTATCTTTATTGAATTTTCTCATATTTTCATTATTCTTAGCTTAACGTGTAAAACGAGTGAGGTTGTGACAAAATCTTTGGGTAGCAAATTCTAGCTCTCCAAGATTATAGTAAAATAAAATACCTAAAGTTGAAAAAGTGAAAATAAGAACCCATTTTGGCCTGATTTCTCTTTCCTCAAATATTTGAGATCAATATATATCTAGAATAGAGATATTTATGTATAATTATATGTAACTTCTCCTTTATAAATATACCATAAACCTAAATTATGCTTATTAAGGATTGAATGTGTAATAATGGTTTTTCTTTTCAAAATGATAAACCAAGTATATACTTGGTTTATTTATCCTTGCTTATTGTGGTGAATGTCGGAGAGCCATTTACTGAAGAAATTAAGTTCTTTGGTTTTTAAATATTGGACTAAGCAATTCTTCTCATGGTAGGAAAAAGAAAATACCTCAGGTGAATAAGTGATCATTAAGTGATGAACTGGACAAAAGTCTTAGTAGAGAAACACCACTAATAGGGTTATCACTAATAATACAGGTTGGGCTACAGGTGCTGGAGCAGTAAGAGAAAGCCATCCTCATACAGCAGCCCAAAAAACCCCCAAAAGAATGTCAGTTTATGTTTTCTGCCTTAATTTCAACTTATATATATTTAGAAAATCACATTCCATACACTTAGGACTACCATTCAGTGCCTTTAGATTAGGGACAGCAGGACAGAAATAGCATGACTTTTTTGAGTAAGTGGCTTTTCTACAGAAATGAGCACTGTGCTTACGTTGCTCAATTCCCAGAGTCTCAATTTCTTCCCCTACCAAGCAGTGTTAAAAACTCACTTCCAAACTCTGGAAAGAACCAAGATGCCCTTCAACAGACGAATGGATAAGGAAGATGTGGTCCATATACACTATGGAGTATTATGCCTCCATCAGAAAGGATGAATACCCAACTTTCGATTCAACATGGCCAGGACTGGAAGAGATTATGCTGAGTGAAATAAGTCAAGCAGAGAGAGAGTCAATTATCATATGGTTTCACTTATTTGTGGAGCATGACAAATAGCATGGAGGACAAGGGGAGATGGAGAGGAGAAGGGAGTTGGGGGAAATTGGGAGGGGAGGTGAACCATGAGAGACTATGGACTCTGAAAAACAATCTGAGGGGTTTTAAGTGGTGTGGGGGTGGGAGGTTGGGGGAACCAGGTGGTGGGTATTAGAGAGGGCACAGATTGCATGGAGCACTGGGTGTGGTGCAAAAACAATGAATACTGTTATGCTGAAAATAAATAAAAAATAGATTAAAAAAAAAAAGAATTTAACCTGAAAACAACAACAACAACAAAAAAACCCACTCACTTCCTATGAAGAATTATAGTAGAGAGTGTGTGTAAAGCCTTGTTCACTTCTGGCACATAATGATGTTTTTGATACCAGTGATGAACACTTGCCAGATACCATCAATTGGGCTGAGTGCTTTACATGCATTATCATACTGCATACTTTCCTCATACCCTGAAGTTTGTCCTTTATTCATTTCCCCTCAGTTCACAGGGAAATTACGTCCCAAAGCTCCTAAATGGCAGAACTGGAGTTAAAACCCAGATTTGTTCAATCCCACGTCTGAGCTCTTAGCCACCACAGAATATCTACTCCCTAGATGTCCACAGTGTTCTACAAAATCAGTTATTATTTACTATTCCTGTTTTATCTCAAAAAATAATAAGAGATCGAGGGAGTGTGGAGATTCTAGAGAGTGAAGGGGGAAATTATATACCTTTCTAACCAACATAGTCTTCAGTCATCATTAATTTACCAAGTAACTTCTCAAATGGAAAGATTACGGGTTTTCTAACCTCAATGAGAGTGGACAAAGTAAAAACAGATCTCTTTCTTGCTTGTGTTAATGTATTTTGTCTCATGTGGTTGGATTGGGATGAAGTTTGGAGCCTGGCTTAAGCACAATGTAAACTGGTCATGAAACCCCATATAGATGCAGCTATTTATTGCTGACAGGGTGTTGACCAAAGTTTCATATGCATTGGCTGCCTCATTCAGAGGCTTTAGGAAAACCACTCCATAGGGCCCATATTCCACGTGGTACCGCTTTCCAGGATGATTAGTGGAGCTTTGACCAATCCTGAAGGCTTCCTGATTCAGAGGAACTATCTCAGAAAACTCTAGAAAACTTTAAAATAGGTATAACAATCGCTAAAATGATACGGACCGGATTTGAGGATTTGTGGCAGTACTTTGGATTATTATTCAGAAGGGTAATGTTGTATTTGTTTGCCTCTAGTTCTCTGAAACCATTTTTTGGTTTTGCCCGCTGTTTCTTTCTAGTGAATATTCCTGTTGTTACTACCCATAGACAGAGCGTGATTTAGTACTCTTGCCTCTTAAATGATAAGTAATTATTGAAAAGCTTCAAGAAAATGGACAATCTGGGGCACCTGGTGGCTCAGTGGGTTAAGCCTCTGCCTTCAGCTCAGGTCATGATCTCAGGGTCCTGGGATCGAGCGCTGCATCGAGCTCTCTGCACAGGGGAAAGTCCGCTTCCCCCTCTCTCTCTGCCTGCCTTTCTGCCTACTTGTGATCGCTCTCTCTCTCTCTGACAAATAAACAAATAAAATCTTTAAAAGAAAAAAGAAAGAAAATGGACAATTTATATAGTCGCAGGGGAAAAAAAAGATTTTTCACAGACTAGGTAATGAAAAGGAGTCCCAAAATAGAAAAATATATAAAAAATTAAAAAGCTCATTATAACATGCATTATTCTTCCAGAGTATCTGAATCAAGGTTAACAGAATGATTTTTTGCTGCTACCTTGAGGTTTGAGTTTAGTGGTTCCTATCTCTAGCATGAAAAGATGGGAATAAAATGAAGTACAATGAGGGTAGAACAGACCTGGCAAAGATAGGGTATAAAGAATTCTACTAAAGACTGAAGGGTTGATGAGGCTTTACTCAATTCTCTAGTTTCAGAAACAAGTTAAAGCAAATGTGGCAAGAAGTGTGATTGTTTCCTACTCTGTGTATTTCTCCCTCTCCTTATTAATGACTTGGGAATGGTAATACCTCATCTGAGGGATACTGATGAATAATTTTAAAAGGTACAGAAAAATAAAGATGAAAAACTGATGGCAATGTCTGTTTCACAAATGTGAACCAAGCATTTATATTTGCATTGTATGTGTTACCTTGTCTGAAAAAAATCCGTTTCCTTTTCCCTTTTCGGATTCTAGGTAGACTACATTTTTCAGGTTATCTTGCAGTTAAATACATCCCTGAAGTGAGTTTTAGCTCTTGGAATGGGAGTGGAAATAATTCACGACGCACAGTTCTCCCCAGTGAAATCTTCCTGAGTGAGATCTTCCCTGACCTTTATACATCTGCTTCACTGAGATCTCAGATGATCCAGAAGAGGGCAGAGCCACAAAATCTAGACCATCTAAATCACTACCATAAGAATAACTGCCAAATTCAGGAACCACCTTAGTCTTCTGTGTGAGTTGTGTTTTGTTCATCTAGTAACATTTTGGAGTTTGTTTATTAGCATTTAACCTATCATTATGCATAAAATCAAAATCCTTTTGAAATTCAGTAAGTGATAACTAGCTTACTGTTCTTGGAAATGTGTGTTATAAACGAAAGTCACATGCCTTCCTAAATCGTTTTCTAGTATAGATACCTAGTTCTAATATAAGAAGTGAGGAAACATCTAAGAATAGAATATAGCAGCAGTCCAATGCAAAAGTTACATAAAGCAACAGGTAATGCTGGGAGATCTGTTCATAAAGATAATCACATATTGCTCATCTATACTATGTCAGTCCCTATACAGATTCTCTACATATGAACTTAACTTTAGCATTCCAGCAACCCCATAAAGTATTGTTCTGTCCATATTACAGATATGAAAACTAACATTTCAGAAATGATATGATTTGATCTTAGGCAATTAATAAATGGGATATCTTGGACATGAAGCTCATTCAGTATGACCATTGGGGATACTCTTACTTGGGGGGCTGTAAAAGCACCAGAATTCATCTCTGATATGCCAGATCTCAGTACTATTTGCTTATGAAGGACATTCAGGGGAGCCTATGGTGTCTCAGTTGTCAGAGCCAGATTACTTCGTCTTTTGGGTGAAGAGAGAGAAGGCCTAGCTATCGGTGAGGGAGAGTATGAACGAGCCTCAGAGGAAAGGGCGCCCAAGACAGGGAACCAGAAAAAAGTTCTCCAAAGAGATGTTTAATCTATTCTATGATGGGAAGAGTTTGAGATTTCCCAAACTCTTACATTGCCATTGTAGAAAAATCTCAATCTAGTTGTGTGTGTGTGTGTGTGTGTGTGTGTGTGTGTGTGTGTGTATTTTGCAACCTAACTTGGAGGGGATGTCTTTTTCTAGACTTTGAAAATCCTGTCTTATCTAGCCCAGAGTGTATCTAGGCATTCTGCAAATTGTGATGATTTGACATTAATCTAGAGTTACAGTATCAACTGGAGGCACACTGTTTAACTGGGCAGCTTATGAATTTACAAATAATGCTTTGGTGCAGTATAGTAGCTTGTCTTCATTAAAAAGTGCTAAGAAATTGTATAAATTTACCCCCAAATAATAATAATATGAAACCATTGCAAAGTCTGAGGTGCTCAAGAGGATTTATACAGTAATTGGTACATTTTTCTCTTGGATTACCTTGAAATTTTGCCAGTGTTCCCAAAAGAAAAAGAGCAAAATATGCAGTGTGGTGTTATTAGTTTTGATTGGATATTCTCTGAGCACCCCTTTCTGTAGAAGGAGTACAGCTCTCTTTACCATATGCACAGCTCTCTTTGGGAGTTGATTAAGGAAGTTATTGAGAAAATGCCCTACTTTGGACATTAGCATGTCTGCTGTTTGGTCTTCCGTATCATCTCTGAACCACGGCTTAAAAATATGTATGAAGGACAAGTGCCTGAGGGAATTGTGGTGGTGCTTCTGTGTCTCTATCACAGCAGAGCTGTGAAAATTACATATTAAAGACAAAGTCAAGGTCAAAGTATTCTGGGCCTTGGTTCAAGAGAATTGGGAATAGATTTGAAGGATGGAAAAAAAAAAATCACAGACCTCAATGGCTACATCACACAAACTTTATTTAGCAAAAAGAAAAATATAAGAAAAGGACACTCTTAAGTAAACCAAAAGTTCACATCTTTCATGTCTCAGGGACATATTTTTAATGTTTTAGGAGACCACCTGAGACAAGAAATCTGCCAGAGGGGAATGTTCCCAGATTTTCTTCCCTCTCCTTCTTAGAGGGGCTGTGGATGGCCTAGAAACATCCTGCTCTGCTATGCTGGTCTCCATCTACAAAGGTCAAATAGGAGCCTAGTAAATTTATAGGTCCTACTGATCAGCAAACTTATGTTTATTGGCCAGTGACTAATGATTTGCCACAGAAATGTCAGGAACTTGCATATTCAGAGTGAGATGGTACCTCTTCCATCCTCCAGGCATTCATCAACAGAAATTAAGAACCTCAGAACCCCTGGTAAGATCCCCAGTCTTCCTGCCCATAGTACTCATAGACTATCCACTTCTGTGTGTCTTAGAACCATTAGGACATTCTTCATCAGTGTCTTTATTCATGTTTTTGTGAGTCATAAGAAGCCCAGATGTCCTAGGTCATCCTTTACCTTTCAGATACTAATTTCCATAATTTCTGCATATTTCCTTCCCAATTCCCAAACCCTTCCACTGTAGTCTCTGGAATTTAAAGTCCATTATTATCATCTCAGCATATGCTAAGTGAAATAAGTCAAGCATTGAAAGTCAATTATCATATGCTTTTACTTACTTGTGGAGCCTAAGAAATGACACGAACTACATGGGGAGATGGAGAGGAGAAGTGAGTTGGGGGAAATCAGAGAAGGAGACAAACCATGAGAGACTGTGGACTCTGAGAAACAAACTGAGGGTTTTGGAGGCAGGGGTGAGGGGTGGGGTGAGCCTGGTGGAGGGTACTATGGAGGTCACATATTGCAAGGAGCCCTGGGTAGGGTGCATAAACAATGAATCTTGGAACACTGAAAAAAATTAAATAAAAAAAAATAAAATCCATAATTAGCAAAATTCCCTAGATCTTCAACTTCTTCTTTGACTGTTCCCTTACTATCTAACTGTAAGTGAAAATTCAGTCCCTCTTGAAGAGGATTATTTCTCCTGCATTCTCACAAGTGACAGGTTTATCTCTTCCCCAAGACCTTTACGGTGGGGTTAGTGGTCTCCTTTGCCTCTTATTCCTGCTTCCAGACAATTCTTCCTCTTTTCAGTGTCTCTCCACCCAGCATTGAATTGTATTTCTTCTTGCAACACACCCAATGAACCGTCCTTGTTTTTCTCACTTACCAATCCTCCAGTCATTTCCCCTTATGTCTTAAAGATTCATTGTCATTCTCGACGAGACCACTCTGTCATAATTCTTAGTGAGCTGCTCAGATGTTTCTTCCAAATTTTGGTCTCTTAGGATTTTCTACCCTGTTCACTGTGTTTTAGCAGCACTGGCCTTCTTCCTCTTCTTTAAACACGTCAGGCACACTCCCTCTTCAGAACCCCTGCCCTTGATACTGTTCCTGCCAGGAATACTTGCCCCACGTTTTCATTTGTATTCCTTCCATATGTCAGATCTAGACTAAAATGATACCTGTTTGTGACTCTCTATGATTGACTAAAATTAATCACCCTCCCACCTGACTCCCTATTTTCTTCCCTCCTTCAATTTTCTCCTTGGGTTATACTATACATTTTATATATTTATTTGTTATTGCCTAATTCCCTCCCAGAATGTCAGCTCCCAAAAGACAGGGATTTTTGGATGGCTTATTACTAACTACTCAGCATTTGTAACAGTGCCTACCATGTATTAGTCACCCAGATATATGCTGAATGAATAAACAGTGCTGTTACCCGTAAACTGACCTCACCTAGGTCTGACACAGGGCTTTTGAGGCATCACATTCTTCCTGTACAATCATTTGGTTAAATCCCTACGTGACTGCATAGAACTCATGCATGCTTTACCTAGTATCTTTCCCTAAGCAGGCCAGGCCATGGCTTACCATACAAAGCTCTGAGGAGAAAATAATTGAATAGGGTTTATATTAGTTTCCTAGGGCTGGCATAACAAAATACAACAAAGTAAATGGCTTAAACAACAGAAATTTATTGCTTTACAGTTCTGAAGTTTAAAAGTCCAAGATTAAGGGTGCCTGGGTGGCTCAGTGGGTTAAGCCGCTGCCTTCAGCTCAGGTCATGATTTCAGGGTCCTGGGATCGAGTACCACATCGGGCTGTCTGCACAGCAGGGAGCCTGCTTCCCTCTCTCTCTCCGCCTGCCTTTCTGCCTACTTGTGATCTCTGTCTGTCAAATAAATAAATAAATGAATCTTTAAAAAAAAAAAGTTCAAGATTAAGGTAACAACAGTGTTCACTCTCTCTGAGGACTGTGGGCAAGAATTTATTGTGTGTATTTCCTCTACCTTCTACTGATTTGCTGAGACCCTATGACATATTTTGATATGTAGAAGCATCACACTAATCTTTGCTTTTGTCTTCACATGATCTACTCCCTGCATGTATACCTATCTCCAAATTTCTCCTTTTTATAAGGACATCAGATATATTTGCTTAAGGCCCATCCTAATGACATCATTTTAACTTGATTACCTCAGTAAAGACCTTATCTCCAAATAAGGTCACATTCTGAGATATTAGGAATTAGGACTTCAGCATATGAATTTTGGAAGGACACAATTCAACCCTTGACAAAGTTTATATCCTTAATATGGAATAGCATATTACTAGAAGGGATATGTGTTTAATGATACAGAAAGTCTCAGAGAAAACCAATTAACTTAATAACAAAAGAATTTCCTGGGTGCCTGGGTGGCTCAGTCATTAAGCATCTGCCTTTAGCTCAGGTCATGATTCCAGGGTCCTAGGATTGAGCCCTGCATCAGGCTCCCTGGTCAGCAGGAAGCCTGCTTCTCCCTCTTTCACTCCCCCTGCATGTGTTTCCTCTCTTGTTATGTCTCTCTCTGTCAAATAAGTAAATAAAATCTTCAAAAAAAAAAAAAAAGTACTTAAAAAAAAAAGAAAAGAATTTCCTGAGTTTAGACCCCCTGACTGCTTCACCTATAATTCCACCATGTTATTTTATCCTCTTGGGGAAAAATAAAAAGGTATAATAAAGATAATTAGAATACATAATAATTAACAAGAAGCCCAGGTCAAGATGTATAATTTTATTGATTTCACTTCCAAATCAATTCATCAGAATGGAATCAATTTACATGCAGAAAAATAACTGTAATATTTTAATCCAGTTTAACACCATTGCAAGAGAAGTCTTGAGAGAGAAAGCAACAGATGTCAGCCTGGCCAGGCTGACAGAAGTGAAAGCTCCCAGGAGAGACCTCTGGAATGAGGACATTTTGGACAAAGTGCTCATTTTGTCCAAAGGCACAGAATTTTATTCCTTCAAACAAATCCAAATATAGAACTTGAACACATAGAACAGCTGCTGTTACTTCTGAAATAGTAGAGGAATGGCTTCTTAGAGCTGCAAGTATGTTTTAGCAAAAAATGAAATATAACTTAAAATAAAAATGATGTTCACATTATTCACATAAAATGATGTTCACATAAGGTGAACAGATTTTTATGGTAGAGAAGAATTCAGATTTTTTTTTAGTTTAGTTTAGTTTTATTTTATTTTGAGAGGGAGATAAAGAGAGAGAGAGAGAGAGAGAGAGAACACGAGAGGGGGAAGGTTAGAGGGAGAAGCAGACTCCCCGATGAGCAGGGAGCCTGATACAAGACTCAATCCCAGGACTCAAGGATCATGACCTGAGCCCAAGGCAGTGGTCCAACCAACTGAGCCATTTAGGCATCCCTAATTTCTTATTTTTGATGGCTGGATGATAATGATCATACATTTATAGAGGTAGCATTAATTATGTGTCTTCTGTGTATTAGATATGTTATTATCAAATTAGTAAGACATGATTCCTGACCTCAAACTGCTCAAATCTAATGAAAGAGCCAATCACATTATCCTTTCAATACAGTGAAATAAGTGACCTAGATAGAGTACTAGGAAAATAGAGGAGCATCTTCCTTATCCTGACCCTGTCAGAATCAGGAATACATCCAGAATGCCTGACTTAAGCTGAGTCACTGTGCAGTGCTTACCTGGCAAAAGGAGGGTGGGCAGGTATTTCAGCTGGAAGGAAAAGCAAGAGTTATAGATGCATAAGGATAGTGGGTACAAAGGGCTGTAAGTAATTCGTTATGGCTGGAATTTATTTTTATATTCAAACTGTACTCTAAAAACTACAAGAAAGATACTGTATTTGCATTTTAGAAAAAGTTTATTCTGGTATTCATACGGAAAATGAGTTAGAGGGAAGTTAAAAAATAATCAGGAAGATAAAAAGCAGAATGACCCATTTTGTATTTTGGCAGTGAGGATATTATCTAAAATGATAGAGGAGGAAAGGAAGAGATTTATGAGACTTGCAGAAGATCAATCAACAGGTCATGAGGAGAGTGAATTAAATGAGAAATACGAAGAAGATGGCTTTCAGTGTTGTGGTTGAAGACTTCACTGAGGATTTGTTGAGTTTGGTGTGCCTGTGCTACATCCATGTAAGCATACCTACTATTGGGTAGGTGGGTTTGAAACATAGGGTAGAGACCAAGGGTGGAAACAGACTTGACAGCCATGTTCTTAAGAATTGTTGTTGACATCACCTGAGAGGGTAAAAACATTTACATTGAGAATAAAAAGGGGGAAAGAACTTTCTCAAAAAATATCATAAGGTAATTGAATATAGTTAGTCTATGTGCTGGTATTTAATAAATGTCTGTGATAGTGAAATAAAAATTTAAAAATCACTAGGCTCTCTCAGAGCTCATGTTCTAATATAGATGAAGTAGAGACCCAAGGAATTGTAAAAGGGAAAAAGGTTATGCATATATCTGCAAGAGAGGAACACTTATTGAGAATAGGTTTTTATTTAAATTTTTATTTTAGTATTCTCTCTAGATTATTTAATAGATGATAAAATAGCAGAGGAAGAGCAACAATGAGAAGAGATAGATTATAATATGAATTCATAGAACTATAGCAATGGAGTGGGTGTATGTCATCAGATACAGATAGAACTTTCTGGCAGATATTTCAAGCTATTCCTCTTCTGTCATTTACTATTCATATTTTCTCTTTTCTTTTATCTTCTCACCCTTGGCTTTTGGTTTCTCTGGCAGCTTCATCAATAAAAGAACACAGTTAGGTTAGTGGGAACACAATACAATAAAGCAGTTTGGGTAAAGCCAACATTCCACTGTAATGCAATATGGACACATATAGGGGTCCAACTAGGAGCTGAGACCTATGAATTTTAATGAAACAGTTCTTTACAAATCAGTGACAAAATCTTGTGAAATAAATTTATCCAGGTATTGAATGAGCGTTATAATGTTGGGGCCATTGTGAAAGGTGATTAAAACCTAAAAATCCCTAAGACACATGTTGTCCTGGAGATGCTTATAGATTTGTAGATGTACTGAGATGTTGCTTTTACAATGATAACAGTTTCCAGTACAAATATTTCCAATGTTAAACTGTTAAATGATAGCTTATATTAAACCAACTTAGGTATCTCTTATGGAGCTACTGTCCCAAAGGGCTGTGAAGTTCCCTTTGCCATTGCATCATCACACTGAGATATCCTTGATCCACATTCTCATTTCCCCACTTGATGCAGACTCAAATCCATAAAGTCCACCTATTTCTGGCTACTTGTTGGTTGCTAGGATTGGTTTGTGTTTGAGTCTGAGAGTAGAAGCATGTCCTGACAAGTTCTCTTTCTTAACCACTACATCCTGATTCTCTCGCCTCCATTTCTACATTAAACTTCCAAGTCTTTCTTGATAATAAAAGAAAACAGCTAAGAATAGGCCAGTTTTTCTGTAATGGTAGAAAATCTTACTTCAGGGCTCTAAGATTGAAATTCATTATTGCCTCCAAAGTAAACTATCTTTTCCTACAGATAGAGGTGGAAGGAGGAAGTGGCGGAAGCCATGCTAAATCAAAAAGGGGAAATCAAAGAAAGGGTATCTTAATTTTTCTTGGATTACTCCTAGTTCAGTCCATTATTCCAGCATAATTACATAAGAGCACCTCCTTTTATTCTCCGATGTATCCCACTCTGGACAACAATCTGATTATGGTGTGGCAACACTAATTAAAGTTCTGTTCCAAGATCCAAATAATTGTCAAAGGATTAAGTGAGATACTCAAGAATATGGTAAGAAAATAGTAGCATCTATTTCTTTTTTGTTTTTACCATTTTATTTATTCATTTATTTTAGAGAGAGAAAGAGAATGAGTGAGTGGTGGGGTGGAGTGGTAGGAGCAGTGGAGAGAGACAAATAGACTCCACACTGAGCACAGAGCCTGACATGAGGCTCAATCTCATAACCCTGAGGTCATGACCTGAACCAGTATCAAGAGCTGGATGCTTACCCAACTGAGCCACCCAGGCACCCTAAATCTATTTCTAATTGGTACTAATAAATAATAGGAATGACTTTTTTTTTCTTTTGATTTTTTATTGCCAATCTACTTTAAAAAAACTTATTATAGAAAATTTCAAATATATATAAATAAATAGAATACTGTGATAAACCCAAGCATATCTATGGGACTTCAGAAATTATTGACTTACAGTTAAGTTATATTCTATAATCCTATCCATTTTTCCATGTGATTTTCCTATAAACTTTATTTTTCAGAACATATTTAGATTTGCATATTTAGATTTACAGGAAAATTGCTAAAATAGCATAGAGAGCTCCCATAGACCCCATACAAAATTTCCCCATTTTTAACATTAGCATGATAGTCCTATTACAGTTAATGAACCAATATTGATAACTTCTTACTAATTAAAGTATACTTTATTCACATTTTCTTAGTCTTTACATTTTTTTTTCTTTCCAAGAAGCAGTACAGGATACCATTTAGCTTTTTTTTTTTTTAAAGATTTAATTCTTATTTATTTATTTGAGAGAGAGAAACAGATAGTGATAGAGCACAAGCAGGGAGGAGAGGGAGAAGCAAGCTCCTGCTGAGCAGATTTTATTTATGTATTTGACAGAGAGAGAGAGAGAGAGATCACAAGTAGGCAGAGAGGCAGGCAGAGAGAGGCGGGAAGCGGACCCTGCACGGAGCAGAGAGCCTGACACGGGGCTCAATCCCACGATCCTGGGATCATGACCTCAGCCAAAGGCAGACGCTCAACTGACCGAGCCACCCAGGCACTCCATCATTCCACATTTAGTTATCATATCTCTTATAGATAGTCTTGTTTCTGACAGTTACACAGTTTCTTTGGTTTTGATGAATTTGAGAGCTTCCAGTACTGTCAGGTATTTTGCAGAATATCTATTGGATTTTCATGGTATTTTTCTCATGATTATACTAAAGTTGTGAATTTGGGGGAGGAATACCACAGGGCAGTGTCATTTTCATTACACCATGTTAGGGAACGTGCTATTAATGTTGACTTCCATCACTTAGCTGGGATAGTGTTTTTTAGGTTTCATTGCAATGAGGCTACTCTTTTTTTCCCTCCTCTTTACATATCATCCTCTTTGAAATGAAGCCATTATGCACAGTCCACACTTAACCAGTGAGGAGTTATGTTCTTGAAAGCATAATGCAACCTAACCTAACCTAACCTATCATATCCTTGAAGGCAAAGTGTCCAAATAAATGATTTGGGATTATTCTGTATGAGAGTTGTATCTTGTCATCCTCATTTATTTATTTAATCAATTATTTATATCAATATAGGCCCATGGGTATTTATTTTATACTTTAGGTAACAGTGCAATACAACTTCATTTTTTTGCCCAAATTGTTATAGCTTTGGCTTTTGGGAATACTTTCAGTTAACTCCTTTGTCCTTTGGCATATGTCCATCACTTCTTTAGTTTCTCACACTACAAGATGCTCTCAACTTACCTTGTGTGTTCCTACCCAGGTCTTAGAATAAGCTTTTTCTCAAAATGGCTGTGGGGCCTTTCACTGGAGAAAAGAAATAGAAATCAAGATATGACATTACATGTGCCCATTGCCACTGGGGTGGCATTGGTCCTAGGAACTCTCAGATGGTAGAGCAAGGACTGATCTGTGCATATATACACATCTATAAATATTTCTGTGGGTAATCATGTGTATCTGTATTAAATTACATGAATTCATATGGATAACTCCCACTCTAAGCCATTTACTAAATGGATTATTCTAGCTTCCTCCCCTTACTTGTTCAAAAATTCTTACTTTAACAATGAGAAATCTAACTCCCAGAATGTGCCATTCATTTACCTAATTATTAATTCAGATACACGTAAAACACTATTAGAATTGTTAACTCATGCCTGCATGGAATCAACTTGATCTAAACTGAAGTACAGTACCTGTGTGTTGTGCAATGTACATGCAGTTTCTTTTGCTTGTACTCTTAACAGACTCAGTTTGTTAAAGAGTTACTTAGGTCAGCACCTTCACCGCCCCCCACCAAAAGAATTCCTTTAGATGAAGTTGTTTCAGACATTTATAATACAGTTAGTCTATTTCATCGCTCTATATCCCATTGACTTCTGAAGTTGTTTAAAAAATTTCAAACCGTTTCTCTCCATGTGCTGTAAAGATTTGTGGGTTTTCACATGTGCATAAAAGCCATTTATCTCTCATTAAATTATCATACAGAGTAGTTTCATCATCTTAAAAAGTCCTCTGTGCTTCATCTATTCAGCCCTCCCCAGCTACACTTGAACTCCTCATAACCAGTGATCATTTTATTTTCTATAATTGTGCTTTTTTCCAGAATGTCATACAATTTGGATTATACAATATGTATCTTTCTTAGAATGGCTTCTTTCACTTAGAAATATGCATTTACATTTCCAGCTATATCTTTTCATGACTTGGTAGCTCACTTTTTAAAAATCACTGAATAGTATTCCATTGTATGAATGTATCATAGTTTGTGTGTATATTTACCTTTTTAAGGCCATCTTGGTTACTTTAAAGTTTGAGCAGTTACGAATTAAACTTCTGAAACTCACATGCAGTTTTTGGCATGGACATAAGTTTTTGGCATGGACATAATAGGTATTATTACCTAGGACCACAATAGTGTATAGTAAGACTTCATTTATCTTTGTAAGAAATTGACAAACATCTGAAGTGGCTGTACTATTTCAAACTCTAAACGACCATAAGTCAGAGTCCTCTGGTACTTCATCCTCATCAGAATTTGATTTTATCTTCTTAATTTTATTTCAGGCATTCTAAGAAGTATATAGTGGTATGTCATTGCTTTAATTTGTTATTATTTCATGCTACATGATGTTGAGCATCTTTTCATATGCTGATTCATCTTTTCCATACATATTTTCTTTGGTGAGTTGTCTCTTCATATTTTTGTCTATTGTTATTGAGGTTTTTTTTTTATTGTTGCATTCCCAGAGTTCTTTATATATCTTGGAAATATATCTTTTATTAGATTTGTTTGCCAAATACTTTATTCCAAATATTTTTTGCATGTATGTTGTCTTTTCCTCTTAATATCATCTTTCACAAAACAAAATTTTAAAAATTTTAATTTGGTCTAACTTACCAGTTTTTTCTTCTGTAGATTATGCATTTTTTTAAATAGTTTATTTATTTATTTGACAGACAGAGATCACAAGTAGGCAGAGAAGCAGGCAGAGAGAGAGGGGAGGAAGCAGGCTCCCCACTGAGCAGAGAGCCCCATCAGGGCTTGATCCCAGGACCCTGAGATCATGACCTGAGCCGAAGGCAGAGGCTTAATCCACTGAGCCACCTAGGCGCCCCTATGATTATGCTTTTGATGTTCAATCTAAAAATGCAACATCAAGCCCAAGATCACCTATATTTTCCCCTACATTTTCTTCTAGAGGTTTAATAATTTAAGTCTATTATCTATTTTGAATTAATTTTTTTTCAAAGGTGTAAGGTTTATGTTCAGATTTTTCTTTTGCATGTGGATGTCCAACTGTTCTATCATCCTTTATTAAAATGATCATCTTTTCTCCATTGAATTGCCTTTGCTCTTTTTTTTTAATTTATTTTTTATTTTCAGCATAACAGTATTCATTATTTTTGCCTTTGCTCTTTTATGAAGAATCCATTTGCTCTATTTGTGTGGATTTAATTCTAGTTTTTTTAAATTTTATTTTGCCCATTTATCTTTTGTGAAGGGTTTCACTAATACTATACTGTCTTGATTACTATAGGTATATCATCAATTTTGAAATCAGGTAGTATAAACTCTCCATTTTTTCCCCTCAGTATTGTGCTGACTATTCTAGGTCTTTCACCTTTTCATATAAACTTTAGAATCAGTTTACCAGCATCTCCAAAATAGCTTGCTAGGATTTTAATTACTGTTGTGTTAAATCTAAATCAGATTGGAAAGAATCACCATCCTTATAATACTGTCCTTCAGTCCATGAATGCAGAGTACCATTCTATTTATTTAGTTTTCCTTTTATTTTCACAGCATTCTGTGGTTTTTAGCATATAGATCCTATGCATATTTTATTAGATTTGTGCTTATATATTTCTTTTTTGTTTGTTTTTTTAAATGACTTTGTTATGCTTTTTGCTGGCATATAGAAAAACAACAATTTGTATATGAACTTTGTATATTGTGGCCTTATTATACTTGTCTATTATTCTGAGAATTTTTTTGTCCATTTTTTTTGGTATTTTCTACATAGACAATCATGCCCTTTTTGAACAAAGATGGCTACATTTCTTCCTTTCCTTTTCCTGCCTCATTGCATTAGATAAGATTTCCAATATAATGTTGAATAGGAGTGATGAGAGAGAACATCTTTGCCTTTTGTTTCGATCTTAGGTGGAAAGCATCTAGTTTTTTTTTTTTTTTAACCATTAAGTATGATACTATCTGTACATCATACATTATCTTTAACTTATACTTTAAAAATATTTAAAAATATTTGAGAACATCTAAATGTTCTCAAGTATAGAATTATATATATATGTGTATATATATACACATATATACACACACACTTGTGATATCTTCTCTATCTTATTGCTACCAATAAACCACTTACTTAGTACCTTTCAAGAACTATGACTTTGTTTTTGTTTGTTTGTTTTTAAGTTTTTATTTATTTTTTAAATTTCTGTTCACTATTCCAGAATTCATTGTTTATGCACCACACTCAGTGCTCCATGCAATGCATGCAATACGTACCCTCCTTAATACCCACCACCAGGCTCACCCAACCTCCCACCCCCGCCCCTCCAAAACCCTCAGATTGTTTTTCAGGAGTCCACAGTCTCGCATGGTTCATCTTATGACTTTGTTTTAAAGCTAGGATAAGATAGGAAAGAATATAAAGATAGTCTGCAGAATATTAAGAATAAATAACATCTGATCGTGAACAATAAGCTCAAGCTGGTAAACCACTCTCTGGATCCAAATTAAGAAGAAAAGAGGAGATTTAAGGTTTGTTTCTTGGTAAGGAACATTTCCCTGGCAACACCTGTTCTCATTCCTTTGGAGCTATATAGCCCGTTCTTCAGAATACCTTGTTATAATTCTATCCCTAGGAAACATTGTTATTAATTAGTAGGAGGGAGTTTGCCCATTACATGGAAATGGGGAAATGAGAAAAGGAGATTTCAACTCCCATTGCCTGGAAGGTATGTTTCCTATACCCCAAATCGGAATTCTGAATAAATTCCATCATAGTAACTATTTATATTTAGTAGTTATTTTCTCTAAAACTCTTGTGAAGATACTGTTCTACATTTCCGATGTTAGAC
The DNA here is from genome assembly GCF_020171115.1 of Neogale vison. NCBI lineage: Eukaryota > Metazoa > Chordata > Mammalia > Carnivora > Mustelidae > Neogale > Neogale vison. The sequence goes on along the minus strand of NC_058091.1, from coordinate 195,469,907 downwards.
ATCATTCGACTCATACCCATGAGTATGTTCTTCATGAGAAGCTGTGGAGATTTACCCAGCACGTAAATTATCCCTCTTCACGGGCAGGTTCTGAATTTTAAATTGCTGCTTCCCATGTCTAGTTTGGGATTCTGACTATCTGAATCAGCTCAGCATCATTAGCCGAGTTCTCCCTTTGCAGGAACAATGCAAAATCCTTATATAAAAGGTCATTTTCAGCCCTGGTAAGATAGTATTTCTGGGCTTATCTTTCTACTTTTCTTTCTGCTAGCTTATTCTGAACAATATCTTCAGTTTTCATTTGATTATGTTACCTGGTTTGAGAGAGACAGTAGAAAATGTAATAAATTTATAAGTCATTTATGCATCCTCCTGAATTGATTTACATAAGAAAAGCCTTCTTCTGGAAGAAGAGAACCAATAATGAAGACACAAGAGAAGAAAAATGCAAGAAAGGTAGCAGAGTCTGAACCAGAAGGAAGTAAGAGAGAGAGAGAGAGAGAGAGAATTTGTAAAAGGATAGCTAGGATGAGTGAGACTTTGAGTAGAGAGAAGAGTAAAGGGAGATTTTGCTGTGAATTAAGCAATATAATCCCTCCATTGTGCCAATTTTAGAATGTTCAGTAAACGTTTACATGAATTTCTAATTTTTTTCTCAACATTGAAATACTCTTTTATTGTTATTATGATCCCACTCAGATGGGTTAGTTACACTACTTTCCTTCTTTCTACCTAACACCTTGCATATCAACATGCTTACCTGACTGATTGTGATGCTTGGCTTCAGCTTTGTCCCTATAATCTATGGCTCACCTGTCTCCTGATTCCAGTCCAGCCTGCTTGCTGAAAGCCTGTGCTCATGTCTCCCCAACACATATTCCATGCTCTACACTCCATCTTACTAAAGACACTTAGGCAGCTGTAAAAAAAAAAAAAAAAAAAAAAAGTCAAGTGATTAAATAGAGAAAGTAGAATTTTAAATGGATAATTAGATACAGAGCTTTCAGAGGGCTGAAAATCCAAAGAAGCAACAGAGACCAGCAAAAGCAGGAAGTTGCCAGATTTGCTAGGACTGCAAAGATGAGGAAAAGATGTTACTGAAACTCAAAAACTGTGACCATGTAGGGAGATATCAAAGTGTATTTGGGTGAGTTGGGGTTTATAGAGGAGACACAGCTGCTGTTAAAATACCGCAGGAAGCAGGAAAAAAATAGAAATACTCAGGTTTCTCTTTTCCATCTTCCATTCTCCCACCAATGCTTCCCTTTGACCAAACTTAGTGAGAAGCCAATGGACAAAACTTAGGAGAAGTAATTTGCAGGATCAGTCCCCTACAATTCAGAGTGGAGCAAGTCTGTTGCTATTACAGACACTGTCTGATTATTACTATCATAATTATAAGCATTCTGTCCCAGATGATGAGGATGTGCCCAATATTTCAAATAAAAGAGTCTTCATTGCTGTGCTGTGATCACCTATAGCTACAGACAGTCTGTCTCAATGCTGAAACTACAAATGGTTCTCTGACCTTCAGTCCATCACAAAGAGCACCATGACTGTTAATCCTTACAAGGGCAACTTCCAAATAAACGTACGTGGCATCTTCCTGGCCTCATGCTTTGCACAGAAGCCAGGTAACTAGGCCATATACTTCTTTTGCCAGACTGTCTGCTGATTAAAAATACTTTATCTCCAAGCAGTACTAAGCAACATCTTTCACCTTTACCAGTGAAGGGTGCCCACCAATGAGATGGGAGAATTCTGGCAAAGGCACAATCAGTGACCTATTATCCTGTGGAATTTTGGCCCTAATTTCAGGACACATAGAGGAAATGACTCAATTGTGTAGGCCCGGTCCAGGAAGGCTTCAGAGAAGTTCTGCAGGCAACCTGGCTGATGCCTAAGTCTTCCAGACCTTCTGAAATGAGGGACCTCCCTGGGAGCATCAGAAGCACTCTAGAAATAACTTCTCTATTCTTTTTGACGCTCTGCCATTGGACCTCCCATCTCTAATATGGAAACAGAATGAAGCTCTGTTGCTGCCTGCCCAAGCTAACCACCTGTTGATTCCATGGAGAAAATAATATACTCAGTGGGGAAGCTTTGCTTCCAATTTGGCAAGATGGCTAATTTCCCTGTGTGTGTTAAATCCATGGTGGCAACACACACCCAAGTAAGAAACCTGCTGAATCCTACACTCTGCTGAATTTTAAGCCATAAATAAAACCATCCTCTAAACCATAGGATGAAAACAGTGCAGGACTATACTCTGCATTCTCTTTCTAACCCTAACTGTGCTCTACAACACTACTTACTTTAGTGTTATCTTCCTCACATAGATAGGATTTTCACCTTCCAGAATAACCAACCTGACTAATGTCCTCTTTGGCACTAATTTTGGAGTTTTCAGATTCTTCAAAAATTGTGATATTTGTCCACTATCTGCCATTTTCTTACCCCACCTCACTGCTAATAGATAAATAAAATCATATTATTCAGGAACTCAAAGAGACTTGAGTTTACATAATTTCTAGTCATAAGAGCATTAATCCATTGAACTCTCCACTACAGAATTAACATACAATTCTTTACTGACTCTTGATTAAAGGCAACCTCATAGATGATAGTTCTGCTTTCTACCTGGTTCTTGTCCACATTTCTCTGTGAATAACAGCTATCTGAGCAAAGTATTCAAGGTCTAGAGAGCTCATTAGGACATTCCCTGATAGACCACAAGCTAGTACAGTGTAACAAACAGGGACCTAAGTAAGAATTTCCAACAGGAAACCCTTTCCATCAAGCTTCCCATGAAGATGTACTAGTGCCTCTGCTGAAGTTGGAGGACTGCTGCTGGCTTCCATTTGGGTTATGAAGGCCACTGATTCATTCCCCCCACATTTTTTTACCACTTGGTGCACCAGTGATCTCAAGCTATCTGAATGATCTGGTCCTTTAATATAAAACCCCCAGTTAATATAACAGGCAGGAAAAGTCTAGTTCCTGTACCTCAGCACTTTAGAGACCCAACTTATATTCTGTCTCTACCCTCATTCTGAATATATTTGTTCTGTTCAGATGACTCTAATTTCTACCCTCTCTGTGCATTATATTCCTTTCCCTGCTCACACACTCACTGTGATATGGGGTTTTATGGTCTAATTTGGTATCTGGCTTTGTAGATTCTATTTTTGGCATGTCACTCTGAAACTCACTGGCCAGCTTTGACCTATCCTGTACACAGCGTAGATTTTCAGAAACAATGTGCCCAAGGGTTAGGGCTCTAGGCTCTGCTTGTATAAGAGTTCATCCTGAGTAAGTAAGGACTACATTTGGTTTATATGCACAAAATGGTTTACACTAAATAATGCTGGCTATTGAGTAAAACTCTTGATCAGAGGTGGACATGTATGATTTATTAATCTTTACTTTCTAAGTGTTTAGATCTCAAATGTGAACACACACACACACACACACACACACACACGGTGTTTCTCCAGTACTTTCATTCTACCAATCATCCTGGGATGTTAATTAAAAAAAAGACTGAACTTGGGACACCAGAGTGACTCCGTTGGTTAAGTGTCTGACTCTTGATTTCAGCTCAGGTCATGATCTCAGGGTCATGAGATCAAGTCCCATCTCAGACTCCTCACCCAGCAAATTATCTCTCTCCTCCCTCTGTCCCTTTTCTCCCCATCTCACACTCTGTTTCTCTCTCTAAAAAATAAATGAATCTTTAAAAAGATAATGAACTTGATCTTCGAAGAGCACTAAGAAAGCCCTCAAATAGAGTTTTAATTATCTCTGGGGCCATGTAGTTGCTTTAAAGGATTAATTCTCCTCTTTAAATATGAACAATTTTCTTTTTCCTCACCTATTGGGTAAATATTTCTATAAATTCCATCCTTGAACATTAGTTGAAAATCAAAAACAAAACAAAACAAAGAAAACCACCCCATCTTCTTATGAATTAAACACTTTCTTAATATAATTAGAGTTGGGCTACCATAAATATACTTCATCATCTATGATGTACTAAACTAAAACCCAAAGAAATGATGTGAGATGTGCCAAGTTTCATTTTAGACTTGCATTCCTTTTATCTTTTTCTTAAGCAACAGTACCTTTATATTCTTGGCACTACTATCCTTCCATCCCAACTGTTTAATCCAGTGTTTCTAAAATTCTAATGTGGTAATACATCACCTGGATATCTTGTTAAACCACCGATTCTGAATTATGAGGCCCGGGATGGGACTTGAGATTCTGCGTTTATAATAAGCTCTTGGATGATGCCGATACTGCTTGTTGCAGTCCACGCTTTGAGTAGTAAGTATTTAATCAACTTCTCTCTATCACCTAATAAGGCATGAGAGGCATTTCTTTTCTCTCAGATGTTGGCATCTTTTCAGGCAATAAAGCAGGAGCCAAGTAAGAGATCCTGTCTAGTGGAAATTCAGACAGCAGCCCTGGCCTCATGGGAGTCTAGAGGCAAATGCAGTGGCAGTTCTTGGGCACCCCTCTGAACTCCCTCTGCAGCCCAAGTAGTGGATAGTCTGGGGAGTTGATTTTGTGGTGGTGTTCTGGTATCATGCAGATAAAGATGTTTTTGTAGGCCAGAGAGTAGATTTGAAAAAAGATAGGATTAAGATATTCTAATCATAGGGGCTCCTGGATGGCTCAGTGGGTTAAGCCTCTGCCTTCAGCTCAGGTCCTGATCTCAGGGTGCTGGGATCAAACCCCGCCTCGGGCTCTCTGCTCTGCGGGGAGCCTGCTTCCCTCTCTCTCTCTCTGCCTGCCTCTCTGCCTTCTTGTGATCTCTGTCAAATAAATAAATAAAATATTTTAAAAAAAGATATTCTAATCATAATACCCACTGCAGAGTTTGAACTGTTTGATGACAGTTTATTTCTACTTGACTGTTAAGAGACAGTTACTAACTTTGACTTTTCCGTGGTATTGGAAACTTACATCCTTTGCATATGGATGCGTAGTCCAATAGCAATAAGCAAAAAGCAATAGCTGTTGAGCCTTGTGAGAAGTATTAAAAATATACATTTTCATATGCAATTATTTTCTCACATCAAAATTGTAAACTGATGAAAAAAAATACATTTTTCCACATGGGCCTACGGTGAGCAGGGCTTCTCTGTAAGCAATGCCTCCACTAAAAACTATCACCAAAGGACCAGTGTTTGGGGCCTTTTCAAATCTCTTCAGGTCCTTCAGGTTAGACCAGTTTAACTTAAATCTTGAAAAAACTTAAATTCTGCTTTTATATTTTTTTTTCTAAAATAAAACCTCTTTGTTTAAATGTGTCATTTTATCAGAATGCTACAGCAGTGATAGCATGGTGCACACAGGCTTCAGTATCTCTCTCATTAGCATCCCTAGGAGAAGAATGGCAGAATTATATTTTCATACAAGGCTCTAAGAAATAAAAGAATGATTTAGAAGCAACATTAAAATTAGAAATGGGCTAGGTTCTGAAACCAGATACTATCTAGAAAATGTGGTAAATCGTCCATGTTTTTCACACAGCATCGTTCTGCATTGTGAGATTACCTAGGTCTTTTGGTGTGCTGGCTACTTCTTTGTAAGTGGTTGAGTAAATTTATCATCTCCGTGTCATATGAGCTCACTGCTGGCACCGTTTCAAGAAATCTCATTATTTTTTGATGTCTATGATGGATTAAAGATGAGAATATTGCTGGCCTAAGGCTTCGTTAGTCCTGCCTGTCATATTTGTCAGCTACAAAGCAGCTCTGCCAAAGGGTTAGGAGGGCGTTTGGGATAGTGGGCCATTAAAACGCGGTTCCATTACTTACACTCAGTTAGATTGAGGAAATGGAGGGTAACAAGTGTGAGAGTTGTCTCATGGGATCCATATTCTTTGTTACACACCCAAAAAAGAAAAATCAAGATGACAGTAGAAACAGCAAGATGCTCTCTCTACATGGGATGGCCACATCTTGTAATTTCTCACTGTGGGTGAAAAGTGCTTGTTTGGGTAACCTCACAGGCAATTCTGAGAGTTCTGTGGCCAGGCAATATCCTGCATAATCTGCCCTGATTCTTACAAGAAACTGATCTTGGATGGCTCTCTGGCCTCTTAGAGACAGAACAAGGCTGTCTGAAGGCTTTTGAGTCCTCAGAACAAAGACTACCATGGCATATGATGAGAATAACCAGTAACACATTGTGACTGGAAAGATATTCTCAAGGATATTTTAAATCAATAATAGCCTAATTTAAAATAACCTTAATATTCAATTTTTAAAGTAGTTACTATATTCTCAAGTTTTTACAAATACCATGTAGTACAAGGTAAGCAAAATGACATCTACAATGTTACTAAAATATTGATGATCTTTTTCGTGGTAATGCTTTCTGAGTTTATTTCCTCATGTTCATGTAGGAGGTAGGACTTATGGGTCAGACTACTGGGATGTAGGTGTCTTTGGGGATTTCGTCCCTGAACGCCAATATAACCATTTATTGTACCAACTACTCTACTTGATAATAAGGAGACAGTGGTTAAAAAAAAAAAAGGGCTTAGTCTATTTTGGTAATTGACATTAAATCAGCTTATAAATAAATATATACCATGCATTTTGTTCAGTACATTTCAAGGTATTTGTGGATCTTTTTCTTTTCTTTTCTTTTCTTTTCTTTTCTTTTTGTCATGATACTGTGTTGGGAATTCTGGCTAATACAGACATGAAAAGACATTACCTTCTCCACCCACATGGTCATTATAGTCTTTTAGTAAAAAAAACATATAAATAGATCATATAATACTTAGTAATATATTGTATGAAGCTATAATTGTCTTTGATTCTGTCAATTCTCTTTCCTTTCCCTTCTCTTTTATCCTTCCTTGTATTTAATTATCCACCTATTATGTTGATAGTATATATCAGGGACTATGTGCTAAGTACAGCCAGATAGGATCAACTGACCACTTACTACGTGCCAGACATAATGCAAATTTGTTTATATTCATTAACTCAAGCAATTTGAAAAGTGGTAGTTATTATAGATACAGATTTTATAGATAAAGAAATTGGGACTCAGAAAGATTAAATAATTTGTGCAAATAGGTAGAAAAGTTGGCTTTTGAACAGAACTCTGTGTGATTTCATATTATGTGTTCTAATTCACTATACAATTATACAGGGGATCTGTGTTATACTGTGAGATATTTTTCAAGGAAAATACAACTTGTAGTCAAAACTGAATAAAAAGAAATTATTTCTAAAAAATGAAAATATTTATTCAAACCTGTGTCACTTAATTTTAATTCATTAACAGTGTCCCCAAATCATTTCTTTTTTTTTTAAAGATTTTATTTATTTATTTGACAGAGAGAAATCACAAGTAGATGGAGAGGCAGGCAGAGAGAGAGAGAGAGAGGGAAGCAGGCTCCCCACCGAACAGAGAGCCCGATGCAGGACTCGATCCCAGGACCCTGAGATCATGACCCGAGCTGAAGGCAGTGGCCCCCAAATCATTTCTTAATAATATGTTTTAATGCCTTCTATTAAATAATACTACAAAATAGGTTGTGTGTGTGTGTGTATGTATGTATACTTATATATAATACCTATAATTCTTATTATATATATAATATACATATATAATTCTTATTATATATATATAATAAGAAAAAACTTTAGTAAAAATATTTTCATCTTTAAAATCTTAGTTCTGGGCTTAACGGAAAACTACTGGTACCTACCCATTGGCTGCACCAAAAACAGTGGTTATGAAAGTTTAGCTAAGAGAGACTATGACTTTGGGCAAGTAATGAAGCTTACTGAGAGAACATTCAATTCACAGTCATCTGCGTCAACTTGGCATACACATCCAGGAGGGTGGAGGGAGGCAATTTGAAGTTTTAAAGGTCAGAAATATCTGTCTTTTCGTTTGCCTTCTTTAAGGCAGTAAAGCAGGATGGAAGGATTATGTTTTCCACTTTCACTTGACACGGAGGTCACATGATATCACACATTGGCTCTCTTTAAGCCAAACTTTCAGTGTAGGACAGGCATGTCACTGAAGTGTATATCTTAAGGCGCTGTCAGTGATCCTTGAAGGAAACAGAATTGGACATTACCTATACAATCCATGGGTCCTTGTGTATGCTTCTGAGAAAGTCAGTGGAAATACAGATTAGGTGCCATTTTAGGAAACACACTCTTAAGTAGGACTAAACTGTTACTTGACACCTATGAGGACCACAGAGCCTGGTGAAGTGTGGCGTTGGCTACTGTAATGAGTTTAGGCCACTCCTGTGTATGTAAATGCTTAGAGTGTCCTAGCTAGGCCTGTTCCTCTACGTGCACTGTGGACTCTAACTTAAGGAACAGTCACTCACCCACATGCATGGCTGAGCACATCTATCCCACAGAACAGGCCATTCTTACCCCTCATCCCCAGAGGCTCTTTCAGAGTAACCGAGGAGAACTGTTTACTCAAAAGAAGAATTGGATGTCTAAACCCTCCAAGATAAGTAAACCATTAATCCCTGCCTTAAGACCTTTTTGGCACCTTGACAAAAATTGTAAACAAGCTGAAATGTGTACTTCTTATACTTTCAGTGTCATACATAAAACAATCTGGTACCCCCAAATCTGATTTCATGCATCCAGTGTTTTAAACATTTAATCCCACTATGTCAACCTCCATATTAATCTCTAAATCTTTGTTTTGCCCATACACCCTTTATTCAAGAGTAGTCAGTAATCACCCCATCTATATGCCTTGTCCCCTGTATATGTGACTGCTGGATGTACGATAAAGTTTATAGAATTTTTTCCCATAAAATTGTTTATGAGTTCAAAGATTCTTGAGTTCAAGGACCACGTCTACTATTTCTTTTGAATTCCTCAGTGTGGTATCTAGCATGATGCCTTAAACATAATATGCCTTCATTAGCACTTGAAAATATTTGCCTTTTAAAAAATTTTATTTTATTTTTTCAGTGTTCTAAGATTCATTGTTTATGCACTACACCCAGATGTGCCCTCCTTAGTACCCACCACCTTTTTTTTTTTTAAAGATTTTACTTATTTATTTGAGAGAGAGAGAGAGAGAGAGCATGAGAGGAGAGAGGTCAGCGGGAGAAGCAGATTCCCTGCTGAGCAGGGAGCCTGATGTGGGACTCGATCCGGGGACTCAAGCCAGGATCACGACCTGAGCTGAAGGCAGTTGCTTAACCAACTGAGTCACCCAGGTGCCCACCACCCTTTTTAATATTTTTTTTCTATTTTCAAAGCCACATTTGACATTAATTAAATTGCTTATTTGGAAGTAAAGAGTATTAGCAAATGAGGATCATTTGTTCCATAATTTAAAACAAAAAGTAATGCAGTTTTAACATTTAGTTGTGCTTTCTCTTGCTGTGCAGAAGCTTTTGATTTTGATGAAGTCCCAGAAGTTTATTTTCGCTTTTGTTTCCTTTGCCTTTGGAGACATAGCTTGAAAGAAGTTGCTGTGGCTGATATCAAAGAGATTACTGCCTATGTTCTCCTCTAGGATTCTGATGGATTCCTGTCTAACGTTGAGGTCTTTTATCCATTTTGAGTTTATCTTTGTGTATGGTGTAAGAGAATGGTCGAGTTTCATTCTTCTACATATAGCTGTCCAGTTTTCCCAGCACCATTTATTGAAGAGACTGTCTTTTTTCCACTGTATATTTTTTCCTGTTTTGTCGAAGATTAATTGACCATAGAGTTGAGGGTGCATATCTGGGCTCTCTACTCTGTTCCACTGGTCTGTGTGTCTGTTTTTATGCCAGTACCATGCTGTCTTGGTGATCACAGCTTTGTAATAAAGCTTGAAATCAGGTAACATGATGCCGCCAGCTTTATTTTTGTTTTTCAACATTTCCTTAGCGATTCGGGGTCTCTTCTGATTCCATACAAATTTTAGGATTATTTGCTCCAGCTCTTTGAAGAATGCCGGTGGAATTTTGATCGGAAATGCATTAAAAGTATAGATTGCTCTAGGCACTATAGACATTTTAACAATGTTTATTCTTCCGATCCAAGAGCATGGAATGGTCTTCCATCTATTTGTGTCTTCTTCAATTTCTTTCATGAGTGTGCTTTCTCTATGCAATATCATGTTCTATAAAATCTTCATGATTCATTTTTAGCTATCCATACCTTTCTAAGAATAGGAAAACGTCTGTTGTATTTGGCACTAGTAGAGTTACTAAAGCTTAGGATTTTACACAACAGAAACATTGTCTTTTTTTCTCCCCTTAGACAGCTTTCTTAATACTATTTAGTCATTCTACTTTTTAAGTGCCACAGAACTGCCCTCTCAGGGGTGTTTTCTCCTTACTGTCTTCACCCCAGTGCTTTCTCATCTCAAGAATAAAAAAAGACAATCAGTGTTTCCTCTGTACATTTTCCATATATTCGTGTAATTTCCTCCCGTTGCCATAACCTGTCCTGGCATTTTTTACATTTCCTATTGAAAAAAATGAAAATTCTAAGGACACCTGGCTGGCTCAGTCAGAGGAGCATGTGACTCTTCATCTTGGAGTTCTGAGTTTGAGCCCCATGTTGGGTGTAGAGATTACTTAAATAAATAAGACTTATAAACAAAAGGGTGGGCGAGCCTGGGTGGCTCAGTGGGTTGAGCCTCTGCCTTCAGCTCAGGTATGGTCTCAGGATCCTGGGATCAAGTCCCACATCGGGCTTTCTGCTCAGCAGGGAGCTTGCTTCCCTCTCTCTCTCTGCCTGCCTCTCTGCCTGCTTGTGATCTCTGTCTGTCAAATAAATAAATAAAATATTTTAAAAAGAAAAAAGAAAAGGAAAACTCTGATAAAAAAATTATTAGGTTTCTTTATTTTTATAAAGCAAAGTCTAATTTACATTAGTCAGATATTTAATATATTCTATTAGTATCTATAGTACATTATTATAGATGTATGTTATGTAAGAATAGAAGAAACAACTAGCTATTTGCTGAAAAATTTCCTGCCGAAATAAATTGCTATATTTCTGAAAAAGCTTAAATCAGGTGAAAATTTAGAATTTAGAGACATTTTCTGGCATTATTTGACCAAAAAATGGAAGAGAAAAGAAAGAGTGTCATTCTGCCTCCAGACACTCACTATATGAAAGTGGCAAAATTTTACAGTGACAGAGAGGAGAAGTTCAGAATCTCCAAAGCTAGGGTTACTCTAAATCTGACTTTTCTTAAACATAAGAAATAAAAAGTTAAACAACAGGGGATAAAATGAAGTGCTTTATCCTCATAAATCATTGTAGCTATAGCAAACATTTTATTTAATTTAAATCATCACCTGAATATTCAGTATTTATATTTGTGGAATTATTACAAAAGTTATTATTTAAAAATATTAAAACTGTTTATTGTAATAATTACCTCTTAATAATTCTATCTTATAAATAGTATCTATATTGGACACAGTGAGCACTTAAGTTTCTTAGAAATCTTGAGTGGCAAGACAAAGTACTGAACCCTTAATTCAAAGACAAATTACTACATTCTAAAGCTGGGATCATTAGACCAGGGATTTTAAGATTTTATTTATTTGACAGAGAGAGAGAGAAAGACAGAGAGACAGCCAGAGAGGGAACACAAGCAGGGGGAGTTGGAGAGGGAGAAGCAGGATTCCTGTAGAGCAGAGAGACAAATGTGGGGCTCCCTCCCAGCATCCTGGGATCATGACCTGAGCCCAAGGCAGACACTTAATGACTGAGCCACCCAGGTGCCCTGAGTTGGTTACCTCTTAATAATTGAGATGAAAAATGGATGTATGAATGAAGAATTCAGGTTTTCTTTCTCTTTTGGACTTTTCACATAAATTCTACAGATAAGTTATATGTACAACATACCATGTTAAACCCCTAAAACTTTGAATCACTCTGTATTTATGGTCAAAAATTTTTTTTTAATTTACACCATCTCAAAAGCACTATAAAAACCATATGAGTCAAATCACCCAATTGTCTGTAGTTCATCTCCAAACTCATTGATTAGAGCCAAATGGTAGTTTACCCCAATATATCAGGAAATGATCGTTCTGTTTCTTGTTTTGTAGTTGTAATGGCTCTATATTCATAAGATTCCAGTATAAACATTTATAAATTATCATTCTCTCATTCTAGTATTTATACATGAGTAATAATAAAGAACAGATTATTTTTCTTTTGTATTCAAGTGTTGTGATTTTTTAATTATATATACTAATAGACTGAGACACTAAAATACCACATGAAATGTGTAAACTACAGAAATGGTAATAGGCAAATTAATCCTGCTAAGAAATATGTAGTGGCACATGTGAAAGAAAAGCAAGAAAAGAAAAGAAAATTCAAAAATAGGACTAACAGATTTTACTTCAAGCTGTCTGAATGATGAGGGTAATAAAATGACCCTTAATATACTCAGTGAATTTTCATCCATCACTTCTTAAAGTGTCTGTAACTATAAATCAGTCAGTTATTTCTGATAGCAAATTGTTTGAAGGATCATATCCAGAATGACAGCATTTGACAGTCAACTTAATGGCGAGTTACTACTGTGTATAGAAGACGTGTATCATGCAGTCTTGAGTCTTGTATGCAGACAGCATTGATGGAGTTGGGAAGCAGAGTTAAAGGAAGTGATTGATCCAGCAAAGGATCTAGATATCTATATCTAGATAAATTATATCCTGGGTTGTATGAAACACTAAAACTAAGTCAGCTTTCAAGGGTGTCACAATAGGCAGATAGATGGGAAAGGTATTCAAACATGGCAGAAAGGCTACCAAGATACAATTTTCTAAGTGATGTCAAAAGTGGATACTTGATAGTGACTGTCCCCCTCAATATTATAATAGACTGACAGATGATCTAAGACTTAGTTAAGAACCCACTCACTGATCACTAAAATCAAGTCACTGCAAATTTCTTTATTTCCTCCTTTGGTGCATTTGCCTCCGTTGAGATAAAAGGAGAGCCTGACCAGTAAGTCTCATTTAAATCTCTGGAGTCAGAAAATCTGAGCAGAGAAAACCAGCTGACCATTAAGAGACTGCTGAGTAGAAACAAGTCGGATACTTTTCTCAATAAAGACGTGGTGTCAGTGTTGTCCCAGAATTGAGAAAGAGGATTTCATGAAGTCATGTTTGACACTGCAAGTCACTCTTTAAAGAACTCTGTTGTTTAGCAACATGGAGTTGAGAAGTGAAAACATTTGTCTTGGGCATATAAATGAGATAGTAAATTACAGAGGCTATTTCAGTTTCGTCAAGAACAAAATTCTGGAAACTAGTCCATGAAGTTCCATTCCTGATTAGATTTAAAAGCTGATTTTCTTTCTTTATTTTTTTTCACTAAACATACACTTTAATAAGTTCAAAACATATGTCATTAAGGTTTAAAATGAGTTAGTTCAATCTGAAGATAGTTAGATTTGAAGATCATTTTTGCTGTTTTTTTAGCCCGTTGTGACTTCAACAGAAGCTTGAAAATTGTCAAGAATCATGCTGTTTATATGATAGTTCTTCCTCATTTTGAACTCTGCAACAAATTACAGAGATTTGGGAGTTTTCTCAGTTTCAAACCCTACAAAAATGTGAAGGGTTAATTAATTAATAGAGATCTTAAAAATCACACAAGAGTTTGGTTACTGGCTGGAAAATGTGCAGAGAATATCTTCAAAATAACAGCATTTAAGGCAAAATATTTACACAAACCAGCCCTAACTTTATCTGTATCATAAACATTGTGTCATCCTTTTGATTCCTATTTGCTAGACTAAATTTCACTGGACAAAATATATGAGTATCATTAATTTCCTCAGGAGCATTGTTATTTGAGAAAAGTCTAGCTATAAAAGGACTGGATAAATGCACAATAATCAAACCCAAACTGATTACATTTTAATAAATTTGTTAAATTCTCTCATTTTTAAATAAGGTGATAAACTAAATGATAAATACCTGTATGCAAATCAAGATTTTTTAAAAATTTATTTATTTATTTTTAATTTTTAATTTTTTATAAACATATATTTTTATCCCCAGGCGTACAGGTCTGTGAATCGCCAGGTTTACACACTTCACAGCACTCACCATACCACATACCCCCCCACAATATCCATAACCCCACCCCCTTCTCCCAACACCCCTCCCCCCCAGCAACCCTCAGTTTGTTTTGTGAGATTAAGAGTCACTTATGGTTTGTCTGCCTCCCAATCCCATCTTGTTTCATTTATTCTTCTCCTACCCCCTTAAGCCCCCATGTTGCATCACCACTTCCTCATATCAGGGAGATCAAATGATAGTTGTCTTTCTCCGCTTGACTTATTTACCTAAGCATGATACCCTCGAGTTCCATCCACGTCATCGCAAATGGCAAGATTTCATTTCTTTTGATGGCTGCATAGTATTCCATTGTGTATATATACCACCTCTTCTTTATCCAGTCATCTGTTGATGGACATGTAGGTTTTTTCTATAGTTTGGCTATTGTGGACATTACTGCTATAAACATTCAGGTGCACATGCCCCTTCGGATCACTACGTTTGTATCTTTAGGGTAAATACCCAGTAGTGCAATTGCTGGGTGGTAGGGTAGTTCTATTTTCAACAGTTTTAGGAACCTCCATGCTGTTTTCCAGAGTGGTTGCACCAGCTTGCATTCCCACCAACAGTGTAGGAGGGTTCCCCTTTCTCCACATCCTTGCCAGCATCTGTCATTTCCTGACTTGTTAATTTTAGTCATTCTGAGAGGTGTGAGGTGATATCTCATTGTGGTTTTGATTTGTATTTCCCTGATGCCAAGTGATATGGAGCACTTTTTCATGAGTCTGTTGGCCATCTGGATGTCTTCTTTGCAGAAATGTCTGTTCATGTCCTCTGCCCATTTCTTGATTTGGTTATTTGTTCTTTGGGTGTTGAGTTTGCTAAGTTCTTTATAGACTTTGGACAATAGCCCTTTATCTGATATGTCGTTTGCAAATATCTTCTCCCATTCTGTCAGTTGTCTTTTGATTTTATTAACTGTTTCCTTTGCTGTGCAAAAGCTTTTGATCTTGATGAAATCCAATAGTTCATTTTTGCCCTTGCTTTCCTTGCCTTTGGCGATGTTCCTAGGAAGATGTTGCTGCGGCTGAGGTTGAAGAGGTTGCTGCCTGTGTTCTTCTCAAGGATTTTGATGGATTCTTTTCTCACATTGAGATCCTTCATCCATTTTTAGTCTATTTTCATGTGTGGTGTAAGGAAATGGTCCAATTTCATTTTTCTGCAGGTGGCTGTCCAATTTTCCCAACATCATTTATTGAAGAGGCTGTCTTTTTTCCATTGGACACTCTTTCCTGCTTTGTCGAAGAAGTTGACCATAGAGTTGAAGGTCTATTTCTGGGCTCTCTATTCTGTTCCATTGATCTATGTGTCTGTTTTTGTGCCAGTACCATGCTGTCTTGATGATGACAGCTTTGTAATAGAGCTTGAAGTCTGGAATTGTGATGCCACCAACTGTGGCTTTCTTTTTCAATATTCCTTTGGCTATTTGAGGTCTTTCTGGTTCCATATAAATTTTAGGATTATTTGTTCCATTTCCTTGAAAGTGATGGATGGTACTTTGATAGGAATTGCATTAAATGTGTAGATTGCTTTAGGTAGCATAGACATTTTCACAATATTTATTCTTCCAATCCAGGAGCATGGAACATTTTTCCATTTCTTTGTGTCTTCCTCAATTTCTTTCATGAGTACTTCATAGTTTTCTGAGTATAGATTCTTTGCCTCTTTGTCTAGGTTTATTCCTAGGTATCTTATGGTTTTGGGTGCAATTGAAAATGGGATTGACTCCTTAATTTCTCTTTCTTCTGTCTTGCTGTTGGTGTAGAGAAATGCAACTGATTTCTGTGCATTGATTTTATATCCTGACACTTTACTGAATTCCTGTACAAGTTCTAGCAGTTTTGGAGTGGAGTCTTCTGGGTTTTCCACATATAGTATCAGATCATATGCAAAGAGTGATAGTTTGACTTCTTCTTTGCCGATTTGGATGCCTTTAATTTCCTTTTGTTGTCTGATTGCTGAGGCTAGGACTTCTAGTACTATGTTGAATAGCAGTGGTGATAATGAACATCCCTGCCGTGTTCCTGACCTTAGCAGAAAAGCTTTCAGTTTTTCTCCATTGAGAATGATATTTGCAGTGGGTTTTTCATAGATGGCTTTGATAATATTGAGGTATGTGCCCTCTATCTCTACATTTTGAAGAGTTTTGATCAGAAAGTGATGCTGTACTTTGTCAGATGCTTTTTCAGCATCTATTGAGAGTATCATATGGTTCTTGTTCTTTCTTTTATTAATGTGTTGTATCACATTGATTGATTTGAGAATGTTGAACTAACGTTGCAGCCCTGGAATAAATCCCACTTGGTAGTGGTGAATTATCCTTTTAATGTGCTGTTGAATCCTATTGGCTAGTATTTTGGTGAGAATTTTCGCATCTGTATTCATCAAGGATATTGGTCTATAGCTCTCTTTTTTGATGTGATCCTTGTCTGGTTTTGGGATCAAGGTGATGCTGGTGTCATAAAATGAGTTTGGAAGTTTCCCTTTCATTTCTATTTTTTGGAACAGTTTCAGGAGAATAGGAATTAGTTCTTCTTTAAATGTTTGGTAGAATTCTCCCGGGAAGACTTCTGGCCCTGGGCTTTTGTTTGTTTGGAGATTTTTGATGACTGTTTCAATCTCCTTACTGGTTATGGGTCTGGTCAGGCTTTCTATTTCTTCCTGGTTCAGTTGTGGTAGTTTATATGTCTCTAGGAATGCATCCATTTCTTCCAGATTGTCAAATTTGTTGGCATAGAGTTGCTCATAGTATGTTCTTATAATTGTTTTTATTTCTTTGGTGTTAGTTGTGATCTCTCCTCTTTCATTCATGATTTTAGTTATTTGAGTCCTTTCTCTTTTCTTTTTGATAAGTCTGGCCAGGGGTTTATCAATCTTATTAATTCTTTCAAAGAACCAGCTCCTAGTTTTGTTGATTTGTTCTGTTGTTTCTTGGTTTCTATTTCATTGATTTCTGCTCTGATCTTTATGATTTCTCTTCTCCTGCTCGGTTTTGGGTTTCTTTCTTGTTCTTTCTTCAGCTCCTTTAGGTGTAGGGTTAGGTTGTGTATGTGAGACCTTTCTTGTTTCTTGAGAAAGGCTTGTACTGCTATATATTTTCCTCTCAGGACTGCCTTTGTTGTGTCCCACAGATTTTGAACCATTGTGTTTTCATTATCATTTGTTTCCATGAATTTTCTCAATTCTTCTTTAATTTCCTGGTTGACCCATTCATTCTTTAAAAGGATGCTGTTTAGTCTCCATGTATTTGGTTTCTTTCCAAATTTCCTCTTGTGATTGAGTTCCAGCTTCAGAGCATTGTGGTCTGAACTTAAGCAGGGAATGATCCCAATCTTTTGATACTGGCTGAGACCTGATTTAGGACCGAGGATGTGGTCTATTCTGGAGAAAGTTCCATGTGCACTAGAGAAGAATGTGTATTCTGTTGCTTTGGGATGAAATGTTCTGAATATATCTGTGATGTCCATCTTGTCTAGTGTGTCATTTAAGGCCTTTATTTCCTTGTTGTTCTTTTGCTTGGATGATCTGTCCATTTCAGTGAGGGGAGTGTTAAAGTCCCCTACTATTATTGTATTATGGTTGATGTGTCTCTTTGATTTTGTTATTAATTGGTTTATGTAGTTGGCTGCTCCCACGTTGGGGGCATAGATATTTAAAATTGTTAGATCTTCTTGTTGGACAGATACTTTGAGTATGATATAGTGTCCTTCCTCATCTCTTATTATAGTCTTTGGCTTAAAATCTAATTGATCTGATATAAGGATTGCCACTCCTGCTTTCTTCTGATGTCCATTAGCATGGTAATTTCTTTTCCACCTCCTCACTTTAAATCTGGAGGTGTCTTCGGGTTTAAAATGAGTTTCTTGGAGGCGACATATAGATGGGTTTTGTTTTTTTATCCATTCTGATACCCTGTGTCTTTTGATTGGGGCATTTAGCCCATTAGCATTCAGGGTAACTATTGAGAGATATGAATTTAGTGCCATTGTATTGCCTGGAAGGTGACTGTTACTGTATATTGTCTCTGTTTCTTTCTGATCTACTACTTTTAGGCTCTCTCTTTGCTTAGAGGACCCCTTTCAATATTTCCTGTAGAGCTGGTTTGGTGTTTGCAAATTCTTTCAGTTTTTGTTTGTCCTGGAAGCTTTTAATCTCTCCTTCTATTTTCAAGGATAGCCTAGCTGGATATAGTATTCTTGGCTGCATGTTTTTCTCGTTTAGTCCTCTGAATATATCATGCCAGCTCTTTCTGCCTGCCAGGTCTCTGTGGATAAGTCTGCTGCCAATCTCATATTTTTACCATTGTATGTTACAGACTTCTTTTCCCGGGATGCTTTCAGGATTTTCTCTTTGTCACTAAGACTTGTAAATTTTACTATTAGGTGACGGGGTATGGACCTATTCTTATTGATTTTGAGGGGTGTTCTCTGCACCTCCTAAATTTTGATGCTTGTTCCCTTTGCCATATTGGGGAAATTCTCTCCAATAATTCTCTCCAGTATATCTTCTGCTCCCCTCTCTCTTTCTTCTTCTTCTGGAATCCCAATTATTCTAATGTTGTTTCGTCTTATGGTGTCACTTATCTCTCAAATTCTGCCCTCGTGGTCCAGTAGCTGTTTGTCCCTCTTTTGCTCAGCTTCTTTATTCTCTGTCATTTGGTCTTCTATATCGCTAATTCTTTCTTTTGCCTCATTTATCCTAGCAGTCAGAGCCTCCATTTTTGATTCCACCTCATTAATAGCTTTTTTTATTTCAACTTGTTAGATTTTAGTTCTTTTATTTCTCCAGAAAGGGCTTTTATATCTGGCGATAGGGTTTCCCTAATATCTTCCATGCCTTTTTCGAGCCCGGCTAGAACCTTGAGAATTGTCATTCTGAACTCTAGATCTGACATATTACCAATGTCTGTTTTGATTAGGTCCCTAGCCTTCGGTACTGCCTCCTGTTCTTTTTTTTGTGGTGAATTTTTCCGCCTTGTCATTTTGTCCAGATAAGAGTATATGAAGGAGCAAGTAAAATACTAAAAGGGTGGCAACAATCCCAGGAAAATATGCTTTAACCAAATCAGAAGAGATCCCAAATCATGCGGGGGGAGAAAAGGGATAAAAAGTGGTTCAGAAAGGAAAACAAAACAAAACTAAACCAAAAAATTTTAAAAAAAAAAGAAAAAAAATTAAAAAAAGAAAATGAATAAAGAAAAAGTATAAAAATGGAAAAAAATATATATATTAGATAAACTAGTTAAAAAACATTAAAAAAGAAAAGGGTAAAAGTTAAAAAAAGTTTTAGCAGAAGAAGAGAAAAAAAATTGAAAAAGAAAAAAAAATTAAATTAACTGCAAGGCTAAAGAATCATGGGGAGAAAGCCATGAGTTCCGTGCTTTGCTTTCTCTTCCTCTGGAATTCCGCTGCTCTCCTTGGTATTGAAACTGCACTCCTTGGTAGGTGAACTTGGTCCTGGCTGGATTTCTTGTTGATCTTCTGGGGGAGAGACCTGTTGTAGTGATTCTTAAGTGTCTTTGCCCCAGGCAGAATTACACCCCTTACCAGGGGCCGGGCTGAGTAATCCGCTCGGGTTTGCTTTCAGGAGCTTTTGTTCCCAGAGCACTTTCTGTAGAGTTCCAGAGGATGGGAATGAAAATGGCAGCCTCCCAGTCTCTGACCCGGAGGAGCCGAGAGCCCGGGGCCCCACTCCTCAGTGCGCCCTCAGAGAATAGTGCCCAATTACTCCCTTCTCCCTGGCCTCTGGCCATGCTCTGAGCTCACCGAGCCTGCGACCGGTTCAAGGTAACCCCGAGCTCTGAGCTCACTGTCGGCTCTGTCTCTGTAGCCAGCTTCCCCATTCTAATACCTGTAAGCTCTGCAACACTCAGATACCCCCAATCCTTCTGTGTCCCTGCGGGACCTGAGGCCACGCTGACCCCGTGTGGGCTTTACCCTGGTAGCCTCTGGAGCGATGTCCCTCAGTGTAACAGACTTTTAAAAGTCCTGATTTTGTGCTCTGTTGCTCCGCCGCTTGCCGGGAGCTGGCCCCTCCCCCCAGGGTCTATCTTCCCGTCACTTTGGATTCACTTCTCCATCAGTCCTACCTTTCAGAAAGTGGTTGATTTTCCATTTCTAGAATTGCTGTTCTTCTTCTCTTCAATCTGCCGTTGGATTTGTAGGTGTTTGCAATCTTTAGATAAGATATCTAGGTGATCTCCTGCTAGCTGAAGTAGTCTCAGCCTGCTACTTCTCTGCCATCTTGACTCCTCCCTGCAAATCAAGATTTTTAAACATAAGAACATTTTTTTCATTGTCTTAAATTTATCAGATGACCAAAGCAAGGAATATATTAGATAATAAGGAAATTTTATTTGAAGCTTATATCTCTGGGTTCTATTGAAGGATACAAATCCTATTATTTGCTACTATGTGTGCAAAATATCAGTACTTGTTGCTTAGGCCATGACTAAAATTCAGGGTGGGGAGTAGAAGTGACCTTACCCTTGATCTACAAGAACTCTTTGGTAATATCAAGGGACTAAACCCTGGATTTCCTTAGCCTTTCTTTCTGCTGTCATGGGTAGACAGAGAGGACCTCTGTTTTTGCCTCTGGTTTAGACTGAGCATTGGCAAGAATACAGTGCAACCTGAACCAGCTATTTGGAGGAAAGCTAGCACATTCCTCTGTAGAGTGACAAAAAGTTTGTAGTATGTATACTAAAGGATCATAGCCCATAAAATGTCCCTTTAAAGCAAGCATAGCCTTCATGGATAACCTGTAAAGAGGTATCAGGTGCTTCATCTTTTGTAACCCATAAATGTGAAGAGGAGAGATGGAAGATGTCAGAAAATGCAATTGTATCATAACTAAGAAATGAGCGCAACCACATGAAGAATGTTATGTTCTCCTACCTTTCCTGTAGTGACACTCTGTGATTATTTTCTATCTTTCCAGTCATTCTTTTCCTATCATTGTCTCTTTTCCCTATGCTTATTACTTATAGTGTTTCCACATTCTGTCCTTGTATGGCTTTTCTTTCAGTTGACTTTCTCTCCCTATGGAATCTCACTTACTATGCACTTTATTCTGTATATCAAATCCTTTCCCATATTCTTCACTTTTACCTTCCTTCATCCATAATGCATCATTTGCCAAACCCCTCAACCTCTCCTTGGAACTTTCAGCTCACCTTCTTGATCTACAAGACAACTGACTCTAGGCTAAGGGCACTGCTTCCCCTGCCCACCACCCAAGGAATATTCACTTTCCCTCCAACCACTGGGCCCCCAGGGTAAGGTATTTCCTCATTTTCACTTTTACAACCTTTTGTTTCCCTTTCACTCGAAGTGCCTAGATCACAAAACTGTATCAGCTAATGCTCTCCTGAGTCCCATGCCATACCCTAATTTCTGGGGGTACCATTGTCATCATTCACTGTGAATTTAATATACCAGTAGGTTAGCCTCCAGCACTCCCAACTCTCAGTTACTTTAGCATCTCTACTCTAATGATATGGTCAGCCTCACTAATTTATCCACTCACCCCTTTGGTGAGTATTCTTTTTCCCCTCCTTCAGTACTTGAAATTCTGTTGCCATTTATTATATTTATTCCCCTGTATCACTGTCTCCCGTGCCTATCACTCCTTTCATGATGACTTCTTGGCAAAACTAAAATTTTGGTTAAATCAGTCTTTCTTTTTCATACCTTTACCTGTGTAGCTGAATAATATGGAGAAAACCTTGAGTATTATTAAAGGTTCGATCCTCAAGGTATGGCCACAAATCCAGAGTTGGCTCTTAATACTGCCTTTCACTCATACTATACTTCAGGAATCCAGGTATTTTCCCCACTTTCTTAGCTCCTTGTTCCTTTTTTTAACCTCCAATATCCTCTTTCTCAGCTTCCCATTCACTGATGACTTGGTTTCTAACTTCAGCAGGAAACATGAAGCATTCAGAAGAGAGCTTCTGTCGACTCCTTTCACCACATTCACTCACCTTCCAACATCTGAACCTACATGTCTGCCTTACTGCATCTTATGCTGAAGAATATCCTTGGCCATGTGGACGCTAGAACCCACCCCCACTGCCTCATCTAGAACATTGTGCTGACATTTCTCTCCTCTCTTTCTATATTATCACTATTTTGCTCTCTACTAGTTCATTCCTCTCAGCCTACAAATATGTTTTCCCTACATCTTAAGAGAAAAAAAAATCTTTCTTTTGACACCTCTTCCTATCTACCACCTCATTTGAAATGAATGAAATCTTTTTCGCAAAGAGCCTTCAGAAGACTAGTTATATTTTCTAATACCTGTCTTTGATCCTCTTCTAGCTTCATTCTAGAGAGAATTTTTTCCTTATTACACACACACATACTGCTTCTGCTTCTGTTAAGTTTACCAGTCTCTTCATGTTGTAAAATCCAAGGATAAGTATCAAGATCTCATCTTACTTGACCCATTGGCAGTATTTTCCATAGTTGGTCATTTCTTCCTCCCTGATGTACTTTCTTTCCTAAGGCTTTAGGACATTACAGACTATTGTTTTTGTTTTTGTTTTTTCTTAACATGCCAATCATTTCTTCCCAGTTTCCTTTGCTGAATTTGCCTCTTCTCTCTGATATCCAAATATCCAAATATTGTAATGCCATGGGACTCAGTCTGGTCTTAGATCTTTTTGTCTTCAATAACTGCACTCATTTCTTGGATTTCTCATCCAGTCTCGAGGTATTCTATCTCTTGAGATTTAATCATATCATTATATCCAGCCCAAACATTCCATATTCCAGTCCCCCATATCCAACTGGCTAGTGGAGAACTCCACATGAGTGTCTAATTAACACTGAAAACCTGGTATAGCACAAACCAAATTCGTAGGCTAGACATGTCTAGTTTATTTGATGGAAACACTATTTTCCAGTTACTCAGTCAAAATCATTGTAGACAGCCATGACTCCTTTTAAACTGTCAAATCCTAACAAAGCCTGGTGGTTCAAACTTTAGAACATACAGAATCTGATCATCATTCTCTTACCCACTATGACCATAGTGGTGTAAGTTATTATGTACTCTTGCTTGGATTACTATGGCAATTTCTAATTATCTCTTACTTTAATCTTTATTTCCTACCATCTATTCTCAATCACTTGTTTAACAAGAAAGTTTTAAAATGTGACTCTGGCCATGACATAATTCTGCTCAAATCCCTTTAGTATTTCCCCATTTCTAACTGAACAAGTCAAGTTTCCTAAGGTGGCCTACAGCTCTATATTTTCTGTCGACTCCTCTCATTTCCCCTGTACACATGCACAGGTCTGTAACTCTGAATTCATCTACTACTCTCACCTTTTTTCTCTTTCTCTTCCAGCCACATGGGCCTCTCTGCTGCACCAAATTTTTTTCTCCCATAGCATTTATCACCTTCAACACACCAAATTAATTACTCAGTAGGCTTACTCATTCAGTTGAGGCAGAACATGAGTCAAGCAATCTATAGATTTGGGGTGGGATTAGTGATGAAGAAGCAGGTAGACTAGGGGAAAGGGACAGGAAAAGGAGAAAAGCCAATAAAGGATACATTATCAAGCAAGGTGTCACTGGGGCAACTGGATTTAATCCTCCTGGAGACTCTGAGAGATAATATAAAACATATATGTAAGAAGTATAAAGTGAGGCACCTTTTTTTTTTAAACCACCAAATAGTACACATTAATGTTTAAAGGCTGCTTTTGGTTGGTAGAAGAAAGAAAATGAGGAGAAGGAAAAAAGATTCAAGTAGTTGGAAGTTGGGTGGACAGTCATGAGAGTATCAGTGTTGAAGGGCTATGGTGAGAAGTATTGTCTCTTCTCCCTAAATAAATATACACTCCTAGAGAGCAGGAATGTTCATCTATTTAGTTTATGGCTATATCTTATCGTCTAAAACAGTCCATCACACATAAGAAGTATTCAGTGAATATTTATCAAGTAAATGAATTTAGTCATGAAGTTACCTACTTCCTGTATGTGATGACTTCCTAATCTATTTCTCTAACCTTTCTCTGATGTTCCCATTATTATTTCCAAAAGAGTCCTGTCCAAGTCAGTGGGTAGGTCCTACTTCAAAAACTGAATTTTGCAAAACACACATATCCCCACACCACCAACATCAGTCTCAGATTTGATTACTCTGTCACAATCCCCCCTGCTCCTAAAGACAAAAGTCATTGTGTCAATTTGGCTTCTTCCCCGTTATGCACAATTCACAAGTTCTACCACTGAATTTCTTGCATCTACATTCTCCTTTATATCTCCATGGCAAGTATTTTGGATCAGACTTTCGTTATCTCTTTTATGGAAAATCTCTGAAATGCCTTGGAAAAACATTGCTTGTCAATTTCAGTCTTTGAACTCCAATATTCTCAGAATATTTATCAAACACAAATTTAACTGTATCATTTTTTCTTTTATTTTTGCTTAAAATTTGCAATGACTGTCATTTAAAGAATATATTTTAAGTTCATTATTGTGGCAAACAAGACATTTCCTTTCTGACCACAGCCTTTCTTTTTCAGCCACTCTTCAGTTTAATTCATTGATCAGTTTTTTAAACTAATATATGCCAGAGGGTCTGCTCGTGCCACATCCTGTGCTGATTGTTACTTATAAGCCTAAAGTGTATTATGTGTGTTTGCACATGAAATATAAAATTATTAGTCATACCTATGACTAATCAAAGGGCTTTCTACTATTCATAATGAATAACATCGTATTTTAATATGTTGATATGATTCTTTGAAAGAAATCACAGTTTTTTAGACCCCATTATTACCTTCCAGGAGCAGAAATGTTTGCTTATGGTAAAACTTGATAAAAAAATATTTACCTCATTGAACTGTACTTGATGATTAGGTCCCATTCTGTACTCTGATAATATCAACATAGCAACTAAGCATTCATTGAAATGTATTTTATTTTTGTGAAATCATGTAACTCTTAATTTGATTACTTACAAACAATAAAAAGGTAATAATTTTCTGTTTCTATTTCCTATGAAAAGAAGAATAGGAATTTTATGTTTTCATATGTGAGAGTGTGTGGTATGCTTCAGCATTATAAAGAGAAATTTGATGAAGGACTTCTCAGAACAAATAGGCAATTGTGAAAAAGATAAATCCTGATACTACTTACATTTAGTTGAAATAATGGAAATAACAAGCAAGCAAATACATGTATAATTGCACAGGATAACTATGAAAAAAGGGAGAGAGGTATGATTAGGTAGGGTGGTCAGAGACCTGTTGTGGAGAACTAAGAGGTGAGCATTAGGGGCATAGGGAATAGTACTGCAATGTCCTTTGTTGGAAAGAGTTTTTGTATTCAAGACTCTAAGAAAGTTTCTGTAGCTGGTAAAGAGTAGATTGAGGAGGAGGGGAATGAAATGAATTTGGAAACAAAGATGGACAGTGGATAAGGGAAAACCTAGAAAGCTTTGGTGAGGAGTCTGCATTTTATTCTTAGTTCTGTGGAAAGTCTCCAGAAGTGTTCCTGAAAAGGAACTATTTAAGTCAGATATTTAAACAGTGTGATTCTAAATTCTATGTGAAAATCAATTACAAAGATAGAAGAGTGAAAGCTAAGGAACCACTACGAGATCTCTGTGGGATTAATTACAGGTGGGGATTCAAATGGGCCACTAGATATTCATATCTGGAGTTACAGGATATTTTAGTCTGCTTGGGCTGCCATAATAAAATGCCATAGACTGGGTGGCTTGACTATACGTTTACTTAACTCTAGTTCTAGAAGTTGAGAAGTCTGGGTTCATGGTGACTGTAAGGTAGGTTTCCTTCTGAGGCCTCTTCCCTTGTTCTCTAGGTGGTTGCCATCTGGCTGTATGCTCACATAACTTCTTTGTGTGTACAGAGAGAGAGAAAGAACAAGCTCTTTGATGTTTCTTATAAGACCACTAATCCTATGGAACCAAGGCCCCATCTCCGTGACCTCATCTAACCCTAATTAAGCCCAAAGGTTTCAAATGCAAATACCATTATATTGGGGAATCATAGCTTCAACATATGAATTTGGATAGGGAGGAGGTGCAGTTCAGTCCATAATACAGGTCTGGCTAACCATGTGAAATTAGGAAAGAAACTTCTTTTTAACCGGAAGAAAATTCAGAATGTAGGATGTATAAGGTTTCCAATGGTAAGAACAGTACAGCTTTCATTTTTAAGTCTTTATGATTTTAGAAACACTTTCTTCCTTGTAAGTTAAATCTGCTTTCTACATTGGCCTCCATCAAAGATGTTCTCATCCTTTATTGAGTACTGTCCATGTGTCAGGTACTTTATACCCGTTAATTGTCATCACAACTTTATTAGGTAGGTATTATCATCTTCCTTGCACAGGTGAGGACTGTGAAGCCTAGAAAGTGTGAAAAACTTGACCACAGTCCTCTTACCAGGATTCGAGCTCTGATTTATAGAACTCTAAACTCATTTCATCTATCTCAATTGGTCCCTAAACCATTCCCACAAACCCCCATATCGGGTATTGCCTTCTGTGGCTAAATTTCACTCACAGTTTTTTTCTCAAGCTTTTTGAGTGAATTTATGCATCATTTGTGTTTATGTAACATCTTTGCACATATCCATTTAATAGATTTCTCATGTATTATAGTTAACCTTGAGAATGATGAGCCTTGTGATATAGTTTTGTACTTCTCCCACCAGTAAATGAAATAATATCCCAAAATTAATACTTAAAATTTGAAAATGAATTTTTGAGAAGATGACTTGTCTATGCAACATTTTTGTTTGACTTTATTTTACTCTTTATAGAATCTACTTTTTACCTTTTAATCTTATAACTTTAAAAATTTATCAAAAATAGGGCGCCTCAGTGGGTTGGGCTGCTGCCTTTGGCTCAGGTCATGGTCTCAGGGTCCTGGGATCGAGTTCCGCATTGGGCTCTCTGCTCGGCGGGGAGCCTGCTTCCTCCTCTCTCTCTCTCTCTGCCTGCCTCTCTGCCTACTTGTGATCACTCTCTGTCAAATAAATAAAAATAAAATCTTTTTAAAAAATTATCAAAAATAAATGCTACTGCTGCTATAAACATTGGGGTACAGATGGCCCTTCTTTTCACGACATCTGTATCTTTGGGGTACCCAGTAGTGCAATTGCAGGGTCATAGGGAAGCTCTATTTTTAATTTCTTGAGGAAAGCAGCAATGGCCACGGTCGCCAAACTGTGGAAAGAACGAAGATGCCCTTCAACAGATGAATGGATAAGGAAGATGTGGTCCATATACACTATGGAGTATTATGCCTCCATCAGAAAGGACGAATACCCAACTTTTGTCGCAACATGGATGGGACTGGAAGAGATTATGCTGAGTGAAATCAGTCAAGCAGAGAGAGTCAATTATCATATGGTTTCACTTATTTGTGGAGCATGACAAATAGCATGGAGGACAAGGGGCGTTAGAGAGGAGAAGGGAGTTGGGGGAAACTGGGAGGGGAGGTGAACCATGAGAGACTATGGACTCTGAAAAACAATCTGAGGGTTTTGAAGGGGTGGGAGGTTGGGGTATCAGGTGGTGGGTATTATAGAGGGCACGGATTGCATGGAGCACTGGGTTTGGGGCAAAAATAATGAATACTGTTATGCTGAAAATAAATAAAAAATAAATTTTAAAAAATAAATGCTACTTTTCCTTGAGATTTAACTGTAGAATGGGGATTTCTCCACATGTCCAAAATTTACTAAAATGTAATGGATATGATAGTAATAAGCCTTCAGACATGATTTATCATTTCCTCAATTTCATCATCTGTAAAATAGCAATAACAATATTATTCCTAGACAATTTGGCAAATTTCTTTGGATTGCATGTTAAACATTCCAATCCAAGAGGACCAGTTACTATTAATAACCACAAAAATAATTAACTATAAAAATTATTCATTTGTGTAGTACTTACATTCATATTATACATACATATCATCAGTTCAAGCATTAAAACTTAAAGAAAGCATCCTACTACATTCAAACCTCTGAATTTTTGTGTAAAGCTGATGGTTAGCATTGAAAAAAGATTGTTAAGAGCTTCCCACAAAACTCAGTGCCAGACAAATATTTTTCCTCGAGTAATCTCACTCAAATGAGACAATATGATATGGAGAAAAGAGTGATGGAGTGATAAGCAGAACTCTATTCTGGTCCTGATTCTGTAATATCTATATTATTTGTCTCAACTTCTCTATGACTCAATTTCTTCACCAACAAATAATTTAATTGTGTTAAAATACATCTCAGAGCTCTAAAATTCTAAGATTCTGTGCTTATTCTTTCGAGGGGAAGACTCAAATATCCCAACAGTTCCTTTAAATACAGGTGATTCAGTTTCGACTTAACCCCCTTTATGGACCTTTATGGCTATTGATTAATTCATAGTGGCTTTATAGTTACGATTGAATTATTTAAAATGAGGTATTCTGTGTTCAGGTTGCCACGTTTCTGTGTTACTTTGTGTAAGTCCCTTGGCCTGTCTGTCCAGAATACTATTTTCTTATCTTTAAAATAGGGATGATTGTGAGATTTAAGTGAGTTTGTCCATACAAACATAGCCTGAGACATGTGGTATTTGACACAGGGTAAACACACAACTGATGACCGCCTTTTTGTCACTCTTATCATCATCATCAGTTGCCAAATACTGGTTCCAAACATCAGCTCTTCCATTCAGCTTTAAATGCCTCATTATAAAAATAGTATGTTTTTGTTTTTGTTTTTTTTGAAGAGGGAAATGAGATACCATTCTCTGTGTCTTTCAAGTGTTGTTGTTGTTAATTTTTCTAATTTTAATTTCAGTGTAATTAATATACAGTGTTATATTAGTCTCCAGTATCCAGTATAGTGATTCACCAATTCCATCAATTACTCAGTACTCATCAAGGTATGTGTGTTCTTTAACACACAACACCTATTTCACCCATTTCCCCACCCACTTCTCATCTGGGAACCATCTGTTTATTCTCTGTAGTTCAGAGTCTGTTTCTCATACTTTGTCTTTTCTTTTTCCCGTTTTTCATTTGTTTTGTTTCTTAAATTCCACATATGAGTAAAATCATCCAGGATTTATGTTTCTCTAACTGGATTATTTTGCTTAGCATTGTACTCTCTAAATCTATCTGTGTTGTTGCAAATAGCAAAATGTCATTATTTTCGTGGCTGAATAATAACCCTTTATATATATTATATACATATTAATTATATTTATATATACATTTGTATATAAATAAATTTAATATATATAACATATTTAATATATGTGTATTTTATATTATACACACACACACACACACACACACGTGTCACATCTTCTCCAACCATTCATCTATTGATGGACACTTGGGCTGCTTCCAAAGTTTGGCTAATGTAAATAATGCTGCTATAAACATAGGGGTACATATATCTTTTCAAATTAGTGTTTTCATATTCTTTGTGTAAATACCCAGTAGTTGATTCCTGAATCATAGGATAGTCTTATTATTAATTTTTTGAGGAACTACCACAGTGACTGCACCAGTTTGCATTCATACCAGCCATGCAGTAGGGTTCCTATTTCTTCACATCCTCATCAACACATGTTGTTTCTTGACTTTTTGGTTTCAGCCATTCTGACAGGTGTGAGGTGATATCTCATTGTGGTTTTGATTTGCATTCCCTGATGATGAGTGGTACTGAGCATTTTTTCATATGTCTGTTGATCATCTGGATGTTTTCTTTGCAGAAATGACTGTTCATATCTTCCATGAATTTTTAAGTGGATTATTCGCATTGGGGTTGTTGGGTTGTATAAGTTCTTTATATACTTTGGATACTAACCCTTTATCGATATATCATTTATAAATACCTTCTCCCATTCAGTATGTTCTTTTTTAGCTTTCCTTGATTATTTCTTTTGCCGTGCAGAAAGTTTTTATTTTGATGTAGTACCAATAGTTTATTTTGGGGACCTATTACTCTGTTTCCTCATTTTTCCTAACTCTCTGTTTCTGTGTGTTAGGAAGGTCAGCTGCATCTCCTCTCTTGAAAGTTAAGGCCTTATGAAGAAGCAATCCTGTAGTGCCCTGCAGTGCAGTGCCTGCTATTCCGCAGAACCCAGTGTTTTAGGGGGTGTCTCTTACGTGTGTTACATGTGCTCTGCTATTGTGTTCTGGCTACTTTTTCCTTCAGTCCAGTCTTTTGCAGAGGCTCTCTTTGCCTATGTAGGCAGTGTTTATTCCCTGGCAGGGGTGAAGCACATAATTTTAACAAGGTATATGCTGGTCTGCATTTACCAGACCATGAGGCCTGCAGTTGCCACTGCAGGGTCTGGGGCTTCATAGGTAGGGTGCACAGTTTTACTAACAGGTACCTGGGACTTCCACAGGCTCCACTGTCACATCCACTACCACTGCCACTCCACCACCGAGACTGGGGCCCTCCAAAGCATGCTAGTCAGGAGACATGGTGTTGGCAAAGTTCTCACAGGTCTTCTCAGGGAGGGGACCCACATCACGCCACAGGACTGAGGCAAGTGTGACTGGAAAGGTGGATCTGCTGAAGCATGGAGAGGTGGGGCTTGGTATAAGCAAGCATGTTAAGTAGTAAATTTCATTGCTGGGCTGGTTCCTGCAGGTGGCTATGTGCTTATGCTGAGCGGCCAGGAAAGAAGAATGGTGCCTGTCTGCTCCTTTGTTCCTGGAAGGTTTTTCCTGTAATCCCTGCCCCTCTGGAACAAGCCCTGAGATGAATAAATAGCTCTCTCCTCTGTATGTCCAAGGTATTTTTCAAGCTCCTACTTCTACATTGTATCTTTACGTGGTCCATTTTGCTCCTGTGGCTTTCAAGTTCTTTTAAAAAATAAGAATAGTCTTCTAGTAGCCTTTTTTCCTTTTTTCTTTTTTCACATTTATAAATAAAAATCAATGAAAAAGTATCTCATATGTGTTATAAATCTTATATACAATATTTTCTTTAATATTCTGGGGTTCTCTTTGTAATTTTTCTGTAAAATCTCTGACATATATAATGTATATGTGTATCTGTATATATATGTATTTATATGTGTGTGCATATACATACTTGTATCTTTTCAGTAGCTCTCAGTTTTTATTTTTCACCTGTTATCCCTAAATACCTTAAAAACTGAGTCTCTTCTATTGTTAGGTCACATATTTATGAAACTATACCAATTTTTAATTAATTAGCTTGTATGTTAAATGGTGGTTCCATATACATGATGGTGAGAATTCTCTTCCTCAACTCTTTCTGGAGTGGACAAACAATTTACTTATCTTTCAGGCCCTGATTCTGTGAAAGATTACCCACCAGGGGTCAAAAACCTTAATATAAACCGCTGGTTGGCAGTTATATCCCCACACTGCATCAACTTCCCCTCCTCTATTCTGTGCAGATACGGTATGTTAGAATCTCATTTATTACCTTCTCAGTGTGAACTGCTCTCTTTTGTCATGGTAGTAAAAGATCTTATCTTTGCATTAACCATAATGTAACTCCCTTTCTTTTTCTTAGGTTATAATAAATTTTCTCTCTTT
The DNA here is from genome assembly GCF_020171115.1 of Neogale vison. NCBI lineage: Eukaryota > Metazoa > Chordata > Mammalia > Carnivora > Mustelidae > Neogale > Neogale vison. The sequence goes on along the minus strand of NC_058091.1, from coordinate 195,438,219 downwards.
TGAAACTTAAGTAGAGAAAGAAAATGTATTAACGTGTAGGTTCTGAGTATATTTATGGCTAGGAATGTAGTTATTTACCCACTAATATTCAGAGTTGTCAAATTCAAACAGGAGGTATTTTTTGAGACATATATCCACATGTATATCTCTCTATGTATTTTTAAAATCCATACACAAACATAAAAATATTGTATATTTGTCTGGGAAAATTGGGAAATGTTTGCTTAGAGTTTGCCTCTGCAGTGCCGGTTCGTCATTTGTCATGTATCTGGGAAATAATATATATTCTTAAAACTGCTTCCTCCTTTGTATCATGGCATAAATAACATAAACAATACCTTACTATTTCCATTTTCCGATTTCAATGGATAGCCAAGTTTTTCCACTTTCATTTTCACTCTCTAATTTGTTCCTTTGCATCTTTTCTTCTTCAGTCTCACCATGGGAAACATGTTCAAGTAACATTGTTGTTTCAAAAGGTAACTCTAAAAGAAATAGGCACTATATTTACATATACCTCACATGTAATTAAACCTAGCAAGCAAATCTGTCAATTCCCAGTAAACTCCCCTTGGCACAGGACCTCACAGTACATGTGTGTGCTCAAAAGGGCAGATCATGTCTCCAGTCATGTTCCACTGTGTCGCCAGTTCTTTGAATTACAAAGTGTCTTTTTTGTATTGCTTTTTTCCCTCTACTTTAGTTACATTTTCAGCATATGGGCACATGGTCAAAATTTTTTTAGTAAACAAGAATGTTTTACTTGACCTATCTTACATGTTTTTGCTAAGAATTTATAAGGAGGAAATGTGAGTCCAATTTACTACAGATATCAGCTTTTTTCTCTTAACAAAATAACATAAATGACACTAGGAAGGATCAGGAATAACACGTGAACAAGGTGAAAATGTAACTACATTTGTGTTTCCAGACATCACACATAATTCAGGTATTAATGCAAAGATTTTTCAAGATAGCAACTTTCTTCTTTCCAGCACCTCTCTTCTGAAGCAAATTACTGAGTGAAAATTAAAACACACACACACACCTAAAAACAAAAAACAATTATAATCCATATCCAGACCCATCTTGTATCATGAAAGGTGGAGAAAGACAAGGGGAGAGTAAATGGATGTCAAATACTCTTGCCATATCAGGTTTTCTTTCTTTGAAAGGATCTCTCATCTCTCTGGATCTCCTGTCTCTGGGTCCCAGGTGTTGCTTAGATTTAGATTAATAAAGACACCTCAAGGCACAAGAAGACATTCTCAACATGGTTAGTACATGCTTGTTGCTTTCCTGGGTAGACAATGTATAGCCAGACAGTTTAGATCTGCACCAAAATGACCTCTAAGGCCTTTTGCTGTCCTGAAATTCTATTTTGAGGATACAATTAAACAGAGCAAGTTTCTAGCATGTGCACCTGCTCCCCTTATCTTAAGGGAATGGCAACAATAGAGAGAAAAGGCCAACAAATAGACAAGCTGAAGGTGGTATTGGCTCCATATTAGAAGGCTTCGCCTCATAATTTTTACTATTAAAAACACAGCTGGTATACAAGGGAGATTTGTAAGAGCATGCGTTTTAAAGTTCAGGTTTGGTTTACATGTAGTGTATGAAATCATTTCAGATTTGTATATATAGAATTGTACGTGGAATGTATACAAAGATGACGTGATGTCCCAGAGGTAGCATTTACTTCATTTGAAAGAGATATCCCAATATTACTAGAACTACAGAGTACCTGGAGCCCTAAAATAAAGTAACACTTTCTATTTTAATGTTCGAGGCAAAAACTATGGCTCAGTGGGTTAAAGCCTCTGCATTCGGCTCTGGTCATGATCTCAGGGTCTCAGAATTGAGCCCCGCATCGTACTCTCTGCTCTGCAGGGAGCCTGCTTCCTCCTCTCTCTCTGCCTGCCTCTCTGCCTACTCGTGATCTCTGTCTGCCAAATTAATGAATAAAATCTTAAAAGAACAACAATAACAACAACAACAACAAAAACACAAACAACTATGTATCTCTTTGCATGTGTAAGCTGCACTTGAACCTGGAGCCTGAGGAACCAGGTTCCCAAACACAGTGGAAACTATCCTGTCCCTGCTCTCTGGTTAAGTCTAACTTGAAGAGTAGATTCAAGTGATGAGTGCCTAGTCCTGTCTGATGAGCTGTTCATTTCACTAGATTCAGAGGTAACTGGAGTAAAATCCAAGCCAAAAGAACATATTAAAGCAAAACTGTGTCTCTCCATTGGCATTGCAACTTGTGGGGCCCCTAGTCAAAGGGGAGGGGACTTAAAGCATTGAACAGTAAGATGGGTCGTTTCTCTAACCTTTAATATAAACTGTGATTGAAGAATTGGCTATCAGGCAGCTGGAAAGGAGAAATGCTATATTGTCTTGTTGCTCTGAAAAATGGTGTTAACAGAGACTTACAGAAATGTTGGCAGGCTGGAAGCTAGGACATCTAGAGAACTTTCCCCCTTGTGACCTTTCACTGTGCCCATTATGGATAGCAAGGAACGTCAGGATGCACTGAGGGCAATTTTCAAGAGAAAAGTCAGAAGGGGTTGATAGGAATGGGAGATGACCTTTTCTACAGCATCATTACCTTGCCAGTGCTTCATAAATATAGATTTACCAACCTGATGCCTTTCATTCAGATGCACTAATCCCCCCCCCAAAAAAAAAGATAATTATCACTTTTAATTTTAGTTCAGAGTTTTTAATTCTTGTTGAGGGTCAGTTCATACCAAATTGTTCATTAAATTTCTTTGAATTCTCCTAACATGGTCATATATAGTTAAAAAAGAAGAAGAAGAAGAAGAAGAAGAAGAAGAAGAAGAAAGATAAAAATCATCTCTTTCCACCAGTTGCGTGTTTGCACACCATCTATCTGGAAACGTACTCACCACTACAGATGGTCACAGTGTCACATTTGGGTGTTAATTTCTCTGTTTTTGCTCCAGCTGTTATTTTCTAAGAGGGCAGAAAGTCTCTCAGAAACAAGTGCTATCAAGATATGCTTTCCCATCTGCAGTACATAAAGATGTCTTTACATCTTGCTATTAAGTGTGTCGTTTTACTAAGCATCTCTGTTGTAAATTTTACATTCCTCTGGGGAAAATAGTTTTCTTTTCCATATTTCATTTGCTCTATTACCATCTCTAATTCATTGAAGTAGATAATATCAGAGCCACAATTATAATGCAGATAGATCATTCAGGCAAATATGGTACAGATCTGAAACAAGCAAACATTGTTTCTACCCCACTACAGCCTTATATCTTTTAGGTAAATTATTATATCTTTTTATTCATAAGCCCTTATAAATATTATTTTCTCATAAGCATTATAAATTTTCTTTTGCTTACATCATGTTTCTAATGAATTAGTGACATTAACAAGGTACACAAATAAAGAGTCTTAGTACGTTGTGAAGTGCAGGCACTCCTTAGTGAGGGCCAAATGGAAAATTTATTTTCCTTCTTCAGAATTGGCAAAGTGGAGCACAAGAACTGGAATATCACCTCAAATCTTGTTTAAGCAAAGCATCTCATGCATTCTAACATTGTTTCCTGCTCCATTAATGCTTTCACATGAAAAATCTCTGATGTTCAACACCATCCCATTTTATCCCCATGCCAACTCCCTTCTGCAATGGCAGGTTTCAAAATGTATTCTCAGATAGGAATGCTGCCGTTCAGGCTGAAGCATGAGGGATATTTCCCCCAGAAGAAACAGATAACATCATATCAGTGGGACTGTTGGCCATGAAAGAGTGGTGAGCAGCCAGTTTGCTGATTATATTGTTTGCTAAAGCTGCTGTAATGAAGTATTACAGAGTGCCTTACAAAACATAAATTTATTGGCTCATAGTTCTAACTGCTAGAGATCTGAAATCAAAATATTAGCAGGGTGGGTTCCTTCTGAACATTGTGAGGAAAAGATCTATTCCAGGCCTTTCTCTTTGGCTTGTGGGTGGACATTTTCTTTCTGCATCTGTTCACATGGCATTTTCCCCATGTGTGTTTCTGTGTCCAAATGTTCACCTTTTATAAGGACACTAGTCATATGGGATTAGGGGCTCAATGTACTCCAGTATGACCTCATTTTAATATAACTAAGTATATCTGTAACAACTGTAGGTCCAAATAAGGTCACAATCTGAGATACTGGAGGCTAGGATTTCAACTTATGAATTTTGGGGGACTAATTCAACACATAATACTTATGTATTTTAGGAACATTCCTCCTGCTTGTGAAAGAATGTGAGAAGGATATTCAATACCATATAACCTCAAAAATGAAAACTAAAGTTGCAGAGGAAGAGATCATACCCCACCACAGTGGCTAAGGACCCACATGTCTTTTAGTACCAGATTAGATATATGAATTGTGAGATATTCATACTAGAACACTACCTAGCAATTACTAAGAAAAAAAAAAAAAAAACTACTGCATGCAACATAACAGTTGAATCACATAAGCTCTGGTGAGGCTCTGAAGCAACCAGACTCCCATACATGGCCAATGGCATTGTAAAATGGTACAACCACTCTGAAAAAATGCTTGGTACTATCTACTAAAGTCACTTATCCTATTGTCCAGAAATTTCAGTCATGGATATGTACTGAAGAAAAATGAGGACCATGCGTATAGCAAAGGCATATACAAGAATGTTTATGGCAGCTTTATTTATAATACAAGAAAAATTGGAAACAACCAACATGCCCTTATATAATAGAATGGATAAGTGAATTTTGATATGGCCAGTGGAATACTACACAGTGATGAAAAAGAACAACCTACGGCTACATGCAACATCATAGCTTAATCTTACAGTCACAATGTTGAGCAAAAAATCCACAACAAATAAATACATACTATAAAACCCTATTCACATAAAGTCTGGAAACAGGTAAAAATTAATAGTGTTAAAAATCAGGATAAAGGTTACCTTAAAGGCAGGGAGCATATGCTTAAGTAAGGTATACGTACTGTTCTACATTTCATCTGGGCAGTAGTATATTGAGTGAATATGTATGTAAAATTTTGTCCCTTTTTTGTATTTGTGTTATACCTCAAAAGAAGTTTAAATCACACAAAAATGCAGTAACAACTAAAAAAGAAATAATGTAACTTGTAAAATACTGTTCGCAGAAAACCATTAACACAGAATTTAAAAAGCAAAAACTTTTAAAGACAGAATCTAGTCCTATCCTCCAGTTCTAGGATTTTATACTACAGCTCCATAACTTGGCTATGGCAAGTAATGGGGGAATTCCCACTTAATCTGATAAACACCCCTTGCTTTCTCCTTTTACAAGTTAAGAAATAGTGGCAGTGTGATGGCTTCTTCCTCCCTTTCTGCACCATCCCAGCCCTTTCTCAGACATCATGCCCATATAGTCTCCTAATTCAATATGTAGCAGGAAATTCTCATTTTCTAATAGGTATTTATGGGAAATATAGGGCTCAGGGGGATGATTAAGATGTTCCTATATGTTCCATTTATTTTCAGTCTTTTACATTTGAATCAAAAGTCAAGGCCCAGGCCTGGGGCATTTCCAGTTCATGCCAAAATACCAGAAGGTGAGTATTTCCATTGGAATGACTCAGGCTACTCACCAAATATTTACACATCCTTTCACACCCTTAACTCTGCAATGAAGAATTTGTGATTTTGGAAGTATTCCAGAATCCTATAAATCCCTCTATTTTGAATTCAAAACCAAACCTCTTGAAAAAGAAGACTAATCCTGAAAGCATCAGAAACGTTGTTTATAAATATCAGGAAATAAAAGATTCTAAATAGTTTACCTGGAATTTCCTATGGTTATTTGTAGAAGGAAAAATATATACCCACCAGTTTAAGAAGTTGAATCTTTAGGAAGTCTACATGCTTTTAATGCTGGTTATTTCTTTTTTTTTTTTTTAAAGATTTTATTTGTTTATTTGACAGACAGAGATCACCAGTAGACAGAGAGGCAGGCAGAGAGAGAGAGAGAGGGAAGCAGGCTCCCTGCTGAGCAGAGAGCCCGATGCGGGACTCGATCCCAGGACGCTGAGATCATGACCTGAGCCGAAGGCAGCGGCTTAACCCACTGAGCCACCCAGGCGCCCAATGCTGGTTATTTCTGAAGGAAGGAACATTTTCTGAGGATCAGTGAGTGATAGGCAGATAGATGTTCTAAAATGTTGCAGGAAGTCTTTCTTTTTCTTTGTTCTCTTAATCAGTTACCTAATTAATTGCTTTCTTATCAGTAGTCCCTAAGGCAACTGCCTTTGCCTCTTAGCAGAGCAGTAATGTGTAGCTTTATTCCCTTCAGAGTCAAGACCCTCTGTCACTTTTCAAGATGTACGGACCAAAGTATCAGGATATTTAAAGAATGAGAAAGTATCAGGATGAATGGGTAAAGGACAATAACGATAACAAATTTTTAAAAAATTAAATATGTCAATTATCAGGCCATTAATAACATAAAAATAGTTTTAGTAGGTTGATATTGGAATAAAATCCTTAAGATTTTGTTGTTGTTGTTGTTGTTGCTGTTAAAATCTGTATAAGCGACTAATATCACGGTCTAGGCTAAGTGTGAATGCCACATTAAAATTTCAAATATTACTTCTCTATATTCTGGATCTTTTTTTTCCCTCCAAATCAGTAAAGTGACTGTTACCACCCTTGGTAAATATCTCCAGTCAGGATGGAATGACAGTGAGGCTTGGTCCCATCACCCTTCTATTTAGTTCTTTCTCTAAAACCTAGGAAACTACTTCTCAGCGGCTGCCTCCCAGGCAGGAGTGCAATCCCTCTGGTCTAAGAAAAGCCACGTGCTTCTCAAATACATTGCTTCATTAAACTCTTTCTACTTAATCTTAATTCTGCAGAACTAAATTTAGTTGGGCCTAAATTTAGTGCTGTGGGTGGGGGTGGACTAAGGTGATGTCATCCTAAAAATTTACTAATCTCAATTCTAATGGCCATCCTTTTATGAAGGTATTTTAGGAACAATTTAATGTTGGGTCATTCACACAACTTTAAGAGACAATTGAAGGTGAGAATCCATCTCTATCTCCATCTGATCACACCACATAACTTTGCTGGCTTTACTTCTCTAATGTTGGTCTTGTCTAGAGTATTAAAGATAAAAATGGTGAAAGTATAGGACAGTGGAAATCATCAATACATACTTTGCTTTCAGTGAATCTAGGGCACGGGGCTGTGACATTCTTGTGTATCTCTGGTTTCAGCAGCTGTGGAAGTGCAGGTGTATGTCTTCTTGATTCTGAGTAGATACATTATTAAATCAATTTCTTCTCTAGGGTTTTCTTCTCTTGAAGCTTCCTGTGACACATGTAGGAGTTTTATGGCAGGAAACAGCATAGAATTGGGCCCAATGGGAATGCTTTTATTAGACCCAACATGCACTGAAATAAAGTCCTACTGCTGCTGGGACAATTTGCAAACACTCTTACTTACGAGTGCACCTCTGATTCCCAAGAGCCAGTCTCATTCTTCCGCACAAGGCTGCCTGGGGAGAAGTCAGCTGCCTTATGCAAGTAAACCACGACTGTATTTTATTGTGCATGGTCAGTCTATTATGGGGTAGATTCATTATGTACTAGAGATGAAGGTATTTACCCCCTCCCTCAACACTCTGACATCTAAAGCACTAACAAGGGTTTTTAAATAATATATGAGCAAGTATTGGCCCCTTTCCTTTCCCAAGTCTCTCCTCAAATCAGATTCTTGATATTAGAGCATGTGGAATTCCCCGTTGACTAAGTCCCTGGGCAGCACACAGAACTGAATACAACTGAAATCACTTTACTCTGCAGCTGCAAAATAATGATCCCACAATAGTTTATCAAAGACAAAGAAAGCATGGACTTACAAGAGCACTTTAAGGGAAAAAAAAATATTCTCACTATGTCAAAACTTTTAATTAAAGAAAAATATTTGGAAAATTAGGGATGTATAGATTTCTTCAAATGCTTATTTCCTTCAAATGCTTATTCATTCATTCTTTTGTGTTGATATTTTATCAGGACTATTGTGGCATGGCAAATTATTACTTAATTTTTTGCTAGAAACTGGAGTTCTATGGGGGGTGGGAAAGGCAGTGCTTCCAAACACTCTTTCTGCTGTAGGAAACACCTTTCGAATCTTTTTGTTTCTTGCTAATGATAGATTAGATAGATAGATAGATGGTAGATATACATATATATATATATATATATAAAGAGAGAAATAGATGATAGATAGATAGATAAAATTATTGCTGTCTGGGGCAGCTGGCATATAGAGAAGATATAGGCAGCTGAGTACTTCAGTACCAAAGTTTAGGGTGAGATTTTGTCTAAAATTAGTGAATGAAAATGATCATTACTTGTATAATTTTCTGAGCTATGAACTTAGAAATAATTTCTTTAGGTCAAAACACGTGCTACTTTCTTTTTAGTTAGAGGAGACTATAATTTTAAAATGTTTAATGTTAATAGAAGCAAGGTAATAAATTTTAAAATCTGTCCATTATCTTATGGAATCTATATATGGCATGTGCTATTTGTACATAAAATGAAGTTCTACAATCTGTGTGATGAAAAATCGACAATCCTTGAAGCAGAAAAAGCTTAGTATGGTATTATTCTAGGGATGAGAATAATAATTACGTGTCATAAAGAATTATGTAAAACCTACAAAGCTAGCTATGGAAATTCCTGTTTTCCCCAAAGTATTAGTTATACACTGATTATTGTAGTGTTCAAGCCCAGAATTGTGGGAGTAAGACACTGAACAAAGAATGCAAATCTTATCAGAGCATATTCAAGGAAATTTTTCCATTCTAAACTTTGGAAGACTGAGAAATATACCTAGAAGAAAAGAGGATGATAAAAGCAGGGAGGACCCCCAGGATAAAGGATGAGATTATTTTGTATACTGTAAAATAAAGGCAGAAAAAAAATCTACTCTTAGAGCATTAAGTATTTGCTTCTCAAAACAATAGTCTTATGGTTGACCAAAGACCTAAAAACCATTCATCTATTACAGTCATTGTACTATTAATTGTGATCAGACAGTCATATTTTATATTCAAGTTCCTTTACTTGGCAATATTATTTTAAGTCACATCAAAGTAAAAAATAGTTTACATTGGGACTGAAAAGAGAAAAGTAAATATTGTGTCACTGTAATTCATTCTGTATAAATGTAATGATATCACACTTTAAGGAATAGCATCTTAATGTAAAAAAACATATTTGACAGTACAGACAAAAGGTTGATATCCAGGATCTATAATGAACTCCTCAAACTCACCCACATGAAACAGGCAAACACATCAAAAAATGGGCAGAAAATATGAACAGACACTTCTCCAATCAAGACATACAAATGGCTATCAGACACATGAAAAAATGTTCATCATCATTAGCCCTCAAGGAGATTCAAATTAAAACCACATTGAGATATCACCTTACACCAGTTAGAATGGCCAAAATTAACAAAACAGGAAACAACATGTGTTGGAGAGGATGTGGAGAAAGGGGAACCCTCTTACACTGTTGGTGGGAATGCAGGTTGGTGCAGCCTCTTTGGAGAACAGTGTGGAGATTCCTCAAGAAATTAAAAATAGAGCTTCCCTATGACCCTGCAATTGCACTCCTGGGTTTTTACCCCAAAGACACAGATGTCATGAAAAGAAGGGCCATCTGTACCCCAATGTTTATAGCAGCAATGGCCACAGTCGCCAAACTATGGAAAGAACCAAGATGCCCTTCAACGGATGAATGGATAAGGAAGATGTGGTCCATATACACTATGGAGTATTATGCCTCCATCAGAAAGGATGAATACCCAACTTTTGTAGCAACATGGACGGGACTGGAAGAGATTATGCTGAGTGAAATAAGTCAAGCAGAGAGAGTCAATTATCATATGGTTTCACTTATTTGTGGAGCATAACAAATAGCATGGAGGACAAGGGGCGTTAGAGAGGAGAAGGGAATTTGGGTAAATTGGAAGGGGAGGTGAACCATGAGAGACTATGGACTCTGAAAAACAATCTGAGGGGTTTGAAGTGGCAGGGGGGTGGGAGGTTGGGGTACCAGGTGGTGGGTATTATAGAGGGCACGGCTTGCATGGAGCACTGGGTGTGGTGAAAAAATAATGAATAATGTTTTTCTGAAAATAAGTAAATTGGAAAAAAAAAAGAATGGCAGGAAAAAAAAAACAACATATTTGACACCTACTTTTAGATTTTGGTATGATTTTCATATCAAGAAAACTTTGTTTTAGAATCAAGAGACTAACATGCTTCCAAAATCTGTCTGTAAGTCAGTTAGTCATAGTTGCTTTTTTTTTGTTTTGGTTTGCTTTGGTTTTTTATTGCTATGTAACTGGAGAGATACTCAGGTTGCTGAGGTAAGTGTAAATTTATTACTTCTGATGGAACTTCCTTACCCAGTCCTTATTTTAATCTAGTGGACATTCAGCCTTGTGCCTGAATTATTAGTGATGCATAATTCCCATAATTATATTAAGTAGATCCATGAAGGCCATAAAAAACTACTCTCAGCTTACTGGTAAAGGTATTATGGGATTATTACCTTATTTTAATGATAGTTTTCTTTCAAAATTCGATAATGACTGACTACTTATAAAGAAAGCAGCTGTCCAATTTGCTACTACCATTCAGTGAAAAATTGCCCTCACAAGGGGTAGAAGTTCTCTCAAAAGAGTGGTTCTGTGCTTATTTGAGAAAACTCTAAATTACATTCAAACTATTGCAAATGTATGTGAAAACCATACGAATATAACATAAAGTTCATTGTAAATACTGCTATTGTTTTCTTAGTTTTTTTAAAATTCCACTTATTAATACTTAACTCTGAAACAGCAAGAAAGGGAAATTTTTTATTCTAAGTGTGATTCACAAATTTGAGCTTTATTCACTCTTTGTGTTGGGATGTTTCAATAACCAACATTTTGTTTCATAAGGAAGCAGAACCAAATTCTGCAGCATTTGATGCCATAATCATTCCTCATTTACAGTCCTTCCTTTGTTTTAACAAAGAGGTTCACACGTTTTACTGTAAGTTAAACTTGAGTAAGCACATACCCAAAGATTTTATTCTTTGATATATAAATTGTTTACCTTAAGTACTTTAAAACAGTGTCATTGTATTCCTTGGAATTTTTAACACTGCATATTTTAAAATAACTGCTAATGGGAAAAAGTCAGATGTCAGAAGTGTTAGATATATTTTACCATGACTTTTAACTGTGAGTTTTGTATTTGTGAAAAGGCTCAAATTAGAAAGAAGAAAGTTACTATAAGATACACCTTATTTTAAATCTGCATACATAATGGACCTGCCTTGTTCTTCTTAAAGGGAAGATTCCACTTCCAGTCTGTGTTCACCTTGGAAAACATTGATCAGTACATTTTACAGATTCCTTGATGGAGTAAATTAGTCTTTCTCTGCTACTTTTTTCAGAGCTACGTTAACTCCATCTAAACAGATAAACCCAACATTGAGAGAGTTTGTGCCATTGATCAGTGAGTTCAGGTTCTAGAAACATTCACATGTTTATTCAACAAATGTTTACTGAGTCTCTGCAATGGACCAGGCACATTCTATGTACTGTGTTACAATAATAAACAGAAGACAAAACTCCCTACCTTCGTGGAGCTTGCACTCTAAAGGAAGAAACAGACAGTAACTAAAGAAAAAAAAAATTACGTATGTTAGATATAAATTTTTAAGAAGGAAGAAAAGCAGAAAAATAGAAAAGGAAAATGTGTGAGTGTGTGTGTGTGTGTGTGTGTGTGTAATGTTATATATGTTGGCCAAGGAAAAACAGTTTCCAAATAATTCAAGAAATACATTGAGCTAATTCACTTTGTGCCCTGAGAGAAATGTACCATTTTATTTGAAGAATCAAAATAGATGATTTTTCTTTCACTGAATTCTCATGAAAATGTTGTAAGAAACATCATAGCCAAGAGGTACATTTGAATTTAGTATAATGCAGAATATAATTCTTTATTACAGCATGTATTGATAAAAGAGGTAAATTGAGTCTGTCTTCCCCATGGTCTTTTACAAAACTGAAGGTTCTGAGAAACAGCAAGTAAGTTGTTTCACCTAAGTTGGAGGTCTAGAATTGCAAATGAATGAACAGGAAGGGATAAAAAATATTTTGGCTTGAAACTCAAGTCCACGTGCGTTAGAGTGGATTATAAAACACACAAGAACAAGTGATCTTTCATACTGTTTGGCAAACTAAATCTAAGTATCTTAATATAGGAACTGTAAAATAATATTGCACATTTTTGTAGCTCCAACAAGTACCTTGCATTATTTTAAATAAAATTCTGACTGAAGGAAAACTATTACATCAATGATCCAAAGCCTGTTAAAGAAATAGGGAATATTTTTCACAGAGAGACACTGGAAAAGCATGTACCTGCCTTTGAAGAGATTTTTTTCAGCATGTCATGGTGAAGTCACCTAGTTTTTAGGAAGATGATAAGACATCTTATAATTCCAGTAAGATGCCTCATATTCCTTTACCATTTCCACAATAGAAGAATTTATAAATCTCCTTAATCTATGTTCAAGCCACTTTAATCTTGCAGTCTTTAAAATATCTGCTTACTTCTAGTATCACATGAAGAGAAGACCCCTTTTGACCATAAATCAGGACTATCATCCCTGGGGATTACATGAGGAAATAAAAGGAAAGACTTTGACATGGGTATGGAATGCAGTTATGGAGGAGTCAGAGATTAGAGGAAATCAGCCCCCTTCTCAGCAGTTCTTTCCTGAGGGGTCCTTTGCCTGAGATCCACTGAGATGAAAGTCCTCAATGGGTCCAAGACTGATTTTTTTTTTTGTATCCAGTACTGGGATATTTTTAGCAAAGGCCACTGTTTCTTTGACATGATATCTTTCAGATTCTGGTCTTACCTAAACCACCTCTGGCAAGAAGTGATCTGTATGTGAGGTCTAATGAAGTACTCTGTGTGCTGCTAGGTACGAATGAGTTTTCTTAGCAAAACATCAAATCACTGACTTTGCAATTTTAAGAGCATCACTGAAATTTGTTTATAGAATTACTTGCTATTTATCAGAGTTGGGGACCTAAAGTTGAATTTTTTAGAAGTGTTTCATCTTTCAGACATGATGATTCTTGCTCAGCATACTCACCTCTCTCCCTAAAATTAAAGGGAATATTACCTGTGGGAGTAGTGCTGCCTCTGCCAATTTCATTTTTCATTAGAACCAATCAAAAAGAGATTATGGCATCTTTTCTACTGAGCAGAGTTCTCTGTTCTTGTACATGGGTCTACTTAGCCAATTATTGTGAACATAAAGATCTTTATTGGATATGGTTTAATATCAGTGATGACAATCTATCCCTAAGGAACTGACTCATGTAAAAACAATTCTTTTAGATTTGTTACCTTGTTACAAAAGGTAGCAGAGATTTCCTTCTGTAAGGAAAAATCCCCTCCCAACTGCCAACACAGAAGTGTGTTTTCTAACTGTGTGGGAGACACACCCAGCAGGGCCCAACACCTGCGTCAGTGGGGGAGGGGCCATTGGGTTGTACTAATGACCAGGGTCACTTGGCTAGGTAAGAAATACCAGGTGTACATGCCCCAGGCGACCCTCATGGGCAGCCTCTGTTCTCCCAAATGTAGCTAAGCACAGAATGTCAGTAACTACAACCTTGAGGGAGCGAGTTCTAACAGTGCTGTGTATCCAACTGTGTTGGAAATTACCCAGGGAAGCCTGTTTCAACAGGACTTCTAGCTGCAGTGGTAGGTGCAAAAGGTTCAAGGGAGTCTTTGAACTTGAGGATGCCTATCATTCCCAGGTTTTGAAAGCTTCTAAGAACTACTACCTGCCAGTCGCCAGGAAACTGAGAAAGGAAGTTAATAAGCCAACTCAGTTTGGCCGTAATTTATTGCAGTTCATGTTTTTCCCTCTTTTGCACATTTGGAAATGCAATGTTACTGCAGGAAGATCTATTTCCTGAAACATATTTTGAATCTATTTTCTAATCCTTGCTTCACAGAGTTTCACAGTTTCTGAAAAACTACATGACTTTAATTATTCTTGTTTGTGATATTCATATAGGATCTAGCCACAATCCAGCTCATAGTCAAACCTTTAGAGTAATAGGTATATGGTCTAATGGGTTCATCTGAATTGGTACTGACTGTTCTAGTGGTGTGTATAGATGGTTGCACAATATGACAAGTGAAAAATCTTGAGTACAAGAATCTGAAATTGGAATGTGAGGCCACACTCCACAGTTACTACTTGAGGAGTTTTTGACCTTTCTAAGTTCCCATTTTACCTCTACAAAATGGACTTAATAAAACATGCCATATAATTTCAAGAAGCTGGCATATAAATCAAAGGAGATAATTTATTTAAAAGTACTTTGTTAAGGGAAATATATTACAGAAATGAACACTTTTGTTTTAATTTTCAAGATACTGATTCTGGGGCTTTTCAAATTTGGGATGTCTACCATTAAAGATTGTATCCCTTGGACCCCTTGTAGCTACATGATTATATAATCTTCCTCTCTGGGTGAGTGTTCTATGTATAGGAAGCATATCCCTTGATGGAGGAAATAGCACAGTGAGAGTTTTTCCCTCCCTTATTCTTGCTCCCCTGAGGTTGCATTGCCCAGGTGACAGACTGGAAGAGAAACATGCAGCGCACAGGCATTGCAAGAAATTGTTTCATGCTTTCGGGCTTCTTTTCTAGAAAAAAAAAAAAAAAGAGAGAAAGAGAGAGAGAGAGAGAGAGAGAGAGAAAGGCTAAAGCACTATGGGAAACATTTTATCTTAAAGGAAAAAGGACCCATTACTTAAAATGGGACTGGAGAGGCAATTGGGTGGCTCAGTGGGTTAAAGCCTCTGCCTTCAGCTCCGGTCATGATCCCAGAGTCCTGGGATCGAGCCCCGCATTGGGCTCTCTGCACAGCGGGGAGCCTGCTTCTCCCTCTCTCTCTGACTGCCTCTCTGCCTCCTTGTGATCTCTGTCTGTCAAATAAATAAATAAAATCGTTTTTTAAAAAATGAACATAAATCTAAACTCAATGCATTAATAATGGAGAGAAGGAAACTTTTTTAAAAAAAGTTAATGTGAATTGAAATTGTATTCTTAAGGAGTTTTTACGAAAGTAAAGATAATATATTTGCTTTCGTTAAATATGGAAAAGAAGCTATCTGCAGAATGAAAAGGATCAACACTCTTACAAAGGGTGAATATAATGCAAAGTTAAAATTAAAGAGTTGAAATGAATATGGCATTATATTATAAAAAAGATTTAAAAATTCATGTTGAATATGATAAAAAGGTGTAATTGTGAAAGATAGGAGCTCACATCAAAGTCTCTTAAAAGAATAGAAGACACTGAAAATACTGATATGCAGGCATTTGGAAAGGTTATGAATGATGACAGGAATTCTTTGGATATATTTTTAAAAAGTAAATAAAGAATTGTTCAAATACAAAAGTCAAAGTAAACCCTTGCCAAGAAAAGATAAAATTACTAAAAGAATTAAGATGAAAATTCTTGATTTATTTAACAAAGTTTGAACTAATATGGGAGGAAGCAGAGAGATGATCATCTTCTAGAGGAAAAGCATAATTTTCAGAAGCTGAAGATCTAGACATTCCCATCAGTGAGAGACTGAAAGATTCTGATCCCAGAGGGTACCTGAAGAGCCTCCTCAATTCACCTCCTCCCATTTAACATGGAGAGGTAACCTGGGGAAAATCCTTCTGAAGGAAATCCAGAAACTAGCAGACTAACTCTTGCACATTAGGTGAATGAGGAAATATGCACATGACCCACATTGAAACAGATAAAAAAGCTGAGAGAAACTCTTACCATGAACTCCACTCCCAGAATAGCTCTATATAATCAGGAGGGAACTCCCAATTCTTAATTTCTCCCTGGGGAGCAAAGGGTTTGAACCTAATATCCAGTGCACCAACTTTTAAGAATCACTGACTTTTGGGGCCCCAAGATACCTGGGTCTGAAAGCACATAGGGCTTACATGCACAAGACCTGCAGGGATGTAGGAAAAAAACAAAAAACAAAAAACCAGTTCTTAATGGGTGTTCAAGGACTTGATATGACTATATCCAAGGGGTTAGTACAGAAGGTACAGGCATAAAACACCAATCACCAAGTTTCTTCCTGGGAG
Organism: Neogale vison; assembly: GCF_020171115.1. Classification (NCBI taxonomy): domain Eukaryota; kingdom Metazoa; phylum Chordata; class Mammalia; order Carnivora; family Mustelidae; genus Neogale; species Neogale vison. The sequence goes on along the minus strand of NC_058091.1, from coordinate 195,421,968 downwards.
TGTGCTAACTATATACTCTCCCAGCTGCTCCCTGAGTGTCCGTCTTCCAATCATCCAATATCAAGCTGCTGATTATAATCCTCCCCATTGGAACACTAACAGGTCTTGCCACAGCCTCAACTACTGGCAATCTCTAAAGAACAAAGAATACAGTTCGGACAATCACAAAGTTTCAAGAGACAACAACAGCTTGGACTAAGCTGAATAATGAGATTCATCTACTACATGAGACCACTCTATCAAGACCAAGGAAGGTGACTTTGGTCTCAGAACTAGAAACCACACAGATAATCAAAGAAAATGAAGAAAACAGAGGAATATGTTCCAAACAAAGGAACAAGATAAAACTCTAGAACTAGACCCTAAGGAAAAGAACTTAAGTGATTTATCTTATAAAGAGTTCAAAATAATGGTTGAAAAGGTGCTCACTGTGGGCAAGAGAACAATGAATGAGCAGAGTGAGAATTTCAACAAAGAGAGAAGTTATAAGAAAATACCAAACTACAGAGCTGAAGAATAGAATTACTGCACTGAAAAAGTCAACAGAAGGGTTCAATTGACAGACCAGGTCAAGTAGAACAAAGGATCAGTTAACTCAAAGACAGGGCACTGGAATTTTGTTCCCCAGTCAGAGGAACAAAAAGGAAAAAAAAAAAAAAAAAAAAAAAAGAATGAAAGAGAGGCAACAAAAGCAAAAATAAACAAGTCATACTACATCAAAATAAAACTGGGGTGCCTGGGTGGCTAAGTCCAGTAAGTGTTTGACTCTTGATTTGGGCTCAGGTGATGATCTCAGAGTCATGAGATCAAGCCCAGCATTGGGCTCTGTGCTCAGTGGGGAGTTGGCTTGGTATTCTGTCTCCCTCTCTCTCTGCCCCTCCCCAAGCTCATGCACGTTCTCTCTCTCCCTAAAATAAATAAATGAATCTTTAAAAAAAAAATGACCTAAAAATCTTCTGTACAGTAAAGGTAACCATCAACAAAATGAAAAGGCAGCCTATGGAATGAGAAAAAATATCTGCAAACCATATATCCTAAATATATAAAGAACTCATACAACTCAGTAAAAAAAAGGCAAATAACATTTTTTTAAAGAAGATATACAAGTGACCAACAGATACACAAAGAGGTGTTCATCACCATTAAGCATTAGGAAAATGCAAATCAAAACCACAATGAAATCTTACCTCACCTTTTATAATGGCTATCATCAAAAAGATAAGAGGTAACTGTTATCAAGGATAGGAAGCAAAGGGAATATAAATTGATGCAGCCACTATGAAAAACAGTAATGGAGGTTCCTTTAAAAAGTTTAAAATAGAACTATCGTATGATTGAGTAATCCCAGCTCTGGGTATATATCCAAAGCAAATGAAATAAGGATCTTGAAGAGATAGTGTCACTCTTGGATTCTTTGCAGTATTATTCACAGTAGCCAATATATGGAAACAACTCAAGTGTCCATCTTAGATAAATGGATAAAAAAGATGGTGTGTGTGTGTGTGTGTGTGTGTGTGTGTGTGTGTGTATGTGCACACATATGGCATCTTTCACAGGAAAAGAAAAAAGGCCAAACTCACAGAAACAGAGCAGAAAAGTGATTGCCAGGTCAGGGACATCAGGAAACAGGGAGACTTTGGGAAAAGGATATTAACTTTCAGGTATAAGATAAGTTTGTTCTAAGAATCTAATGTATGTCACAGTGACTATACTTGTTAACACTATTGTATACTTGAAATTGCTAAGAAAGTAGAAATTACAATTTCTCATATATCATATATATGCATATATAAATACTTGAAGTGATGAATATGCTAAGAGGAAACTTTTCACAAGGTAGAAGTATATCAAATCATCACAGTGTACATGTTATATATCTTGAAATTTTTCAGTTATACTTCAGTACAGCTGAAAAGATTCATAGCTTGAGATAAACCAAAAGATTCTAATAATGAATATATTCAAATGGGCTTACCAAAAAGAATTTTAATAGCAATCTAAAGAATTCAGTGCTTTGCAGAGTTAATTAGTAGATATGATGAAGATTCAAATTTGTTTAAAGGTACATTAAATATGGTAGGAAATTTTTCATGCATACATGAAGCTAACAACTTCACATTCATTATAATATCTGAACATAGAGGAACAACATTAATGTGAGTCAATAGTTAAGTAATTGTATCTAATTAATGCAAAGTCTTGAAAATGAATGTTTTAGATTCCATGTTCTTAAAACCAAAAGACAATTTTTAATCTTTCTATAGACATTTAGTTTTTTTTAAAGTAGATCCATTTGGAAGTTGATAGTAGTTCACATATAGATGTAATTCAGTTATGAAGAATAGTGGTTTTCAAACATCTCTATACATTGGAATCATATGTGGAATTTTAAAAAACACTAATGTCTAGACCCCACATCTAGAAACCCAAATTTAATTTGCATGGAGTGCAGCCTGGAGATAAGGTTTTTTTTGTTTGTTTTTTTTTTTTTTTAGGTTCCCCCATGATAACAATGTGCATTCACATTAGAGAATTAGTGATGTAGAAAGAACAGGAAAAATCAGTTGATGCTTGTTTACATGAGTACAATAAGCTAGCTTAACATAATCACCTGCTCAATGCACTCTCTCAATTTATTTTCCAGCTGGGACTGAAATTATTGACCACAGAGTGTTTATGCAACTAGTAACACTCATTCCAATTAAATGTTAGCAATGATTTTCTTTCTATGGGGTTACACAATAGTATCTGATATTCTGAACAGGTGCCTGCATTAATGTGAATTTGCAAAGGCAAATATCAAGAGAGCTGCTGGTTAAGTATGCCAAAGCTATTTATTTATGATGGGTGCCAAGTCTGTCCTTTGGGACTGACTGTCAGCTACCAAAAGAATTAATTAATGGGCATCTGCTACTCAAAATTGCTATGTTAAGATTTTCAAAATGGTTTTCATATTCCTAGTGATAACAAAACTCTTTTCATCAAACAGAAAACATACCCAGGCAAATGCTAACTTTCGACCAGTAAGTAAGAGTTGAGAATTTTATAAAATTTTATAAATAATTTATAAAATTATTTATAAAATAATCTTGTATTATATAAATACATTATCACTTTTTCACCAATGAAGAGTCCCAAGAGATGATGAAATTACCCATTACCACATACTCAAATGAAGGGAAAAAGTCCCACCTGGAATGAACACCTTCTTTTTCTCAGGCCTCTATTCTGTCTGTAATAAAACACCTTGTCTTAGAGACTTCCAAATACTACAAATAAGAAGTCATTAGTTGCTGGAATCAAACGTTAAACTAGAAGTCATTTAAAAAACCTTGATGAAGGGGTGCTTAGGTGGCTCAGTTGGTTAAATGTCAGCCTCTCGATTTTGACTCAGGTCATGATCTCAAGGTCATGAGATTGAGCTGCTTGTAGGGGGTCTGTCCTCAACAGGGAGTCTGCTTGAGATTCTCCCTCTCTCTCTGACCCATGCCCTGAGTGCTCTCTCTCTGTAAAAAAATAAATAGGGGCTCCTGGGTGGCTAGGTGGGTTAAGCCTCTGCCTTCGGCTCAGGGCATGATCCCAGAGTCCTGGGATCGAGCCCTACATTGGGCTCTCTGCTCAGCGGGGAGCCTGCTCCCCCCCCCCCGCCTACTTGTGATCTCTGTCTGTCAAATAAATAACTAAAATCTTAAAAAAATAAACAAATAATAAATAAATCTTAAAAAAAGAAACCTTGATGAAGGCATAAATTGATTTCTAGGCCTCTTGGATTTCTCATAGATGAACATCAGATCAATCTAAATTAACTACTAAAATAAAGTGGCTAAAAAAAAAAATAAAGTGGCTAACACTGAATTTATCAAAAACTTGTATCAAATTTCCCCAGATACGGTTCCATTAATTTCCATTTCTTAAGGAAGACATTTTTTTAAGTATACCTCTACTTTGCATCTAGAGTTCCCATATTCCATCTATTCCATTCCAGGCAGGAGAGCAGGTCCAAGCCTCAATTTCCATTTATGGAACAGAGTTCATGAAGCATGGCTTTCATCCATGGAACAGTTTACATAGCGCTATGATGGGGTTTCTCTTTATTGTATTTTGGAGGGTTCTCAAGGTCTCACCAGTATTCAGGCCAGTGTGGTTAGCTTCTAAACTTTATTTTCATTTCTAGTGTCTTCCTTTTGCTCTCACATTCCATTATTTTTGGCCTTAGTTAAATCTTCTTATATTACTGTATTCACAGCTTCATACTAAAATCAAAAGTCTAGTCCATGCAGCTGCCTTTGCAAGTCTTTATTTGACCCTTCCTGTGACTGTCTGATGAGCTTTCACTGGTAGAATTATGGAACAGTAAGGGACCTTATTTCTGTGTGACCCTCCACGATTTTAAATCCAGTAATCATTTCCTATTTCCTTTATACATTTTAATGTAGCAAATTATATGGCCTCCCATAATCAGACATTGCTGTGTGTTTTGCTTTTTCTAAGTATATGATCCTGTATTTCCCCAATATTCTTTCATTGCTGTTCATTGACTTTTTCAACTATTACAGAAAATAAGACCTATTATAAAAATGAAATTCCTATACAGTGTTAAAGACAAGGTTTTGTTTATTTTATTTTGTTTTCCAGAACAGTCACCCTCTACATCTCTGTCTTATTTGCTGTTTTAGTTATTGGTGGTTTGTTTGACCCATTATGTCATTCTTGCCTCAATTTAATTTTCCTGGCACCCAAGACCTGAGTTTGAATTTCAGCTACACCATTTCCTAGTTGTGTGATTCTCAGAAGTGTATTTATTTAAACTTCATAATTTTGGGGTTCCTATTAATACAAATAAAGCTGATAATAGCACCAGTCCCAATAATTTATTATTAGGGCTAAATGTAAAACCCATAGGATGGTGTCTGGTGCAAAGTAAAATTTTAAGTGTTAGTTACTTTTATTGTTTGTAAAATTGGAGTATTGTAACATTGAAGAACAGGCAGCTAAAGAGGAAGGAAGGGGCCAACTCCAATTTTGACTTCTATGACCAATGAAAACCCAATTTTCTGTTCCAGGGGAAGGAAAGGTTCCAAGATTCCTACTTAGTTATCTCCCATCACTGTAACAAGAAAAAAAAAAAAAAAAGTCATTGGAATCAAATAGGTCAGTGCTACTCTGGGTTTAATGCCCATTGACTCCACACTATTAGAAACACAGATTCTACTGTGCTAGCTACATGTTCTTGAAGTAACAAGAAATTAGCACAAAAAGGCAGCAATGTGTCATATGCTTTCACTTGCTCTCGGGATTTTTTAGAAAACTCATGTTTCACTCATAATTTTCAATAGTTAAACTGAAGAACATTTCTGGCTCTCTAATGTTTTTAAGATTTATTATCTTTTCTGTTCAAAGTGTTTAAGTGATATACACAGAAACTGCTGTACTGTAACAGTACAAATAACAAACAATATCTAGGTTATCCCTTTCTAGCAAAAAAAAATTAAAAAATCAAATCAACTTGTATATCAAGGGCTTTGTTCCCTCTGTTTGTATTATAACCTCAATTATGATAGGATATTTCTATATACTTTTATAGTTTTAAGTTTATATAATGCTTTACCAAAAATTTGTATTGTCTAGGAGAGACAATACAAAGGAATTAATGACTCTATATTACTATACTTTGTTTTTCACATATGTAAAACTACACAACATGACACCTCTCATTTGGGAGGGTATTAAAATGACAGATACATTGATCACTATTTGAATTCTAACACAAATAGAGCTACATCTTTTCTTAAGGATCATTTGAACAGAAAGACAATAAAAAATTTGATGTGTCTATACGGTTTCTTAAATACTTCATAAATAACAACAGCCTAAACTAAGAAGGCAAAGTGAAAATCAAAGGATTAATAAGCCTAAAACCCAAATCATTCGTCAAGTAAGTGAGGTATGATACAGCAATATTAAGGTTTTACCTAAAATAAGAATTTAAAGAGTATCTGAGAAATAGTGTAAAAAGTCAAACTAGAGAGGGGTTAGGCTCCAAAGTGAAAGTACTAATCCTTTCCTTAAGCCAACTAAGGAAGAAACTACATTAGTTAAGAGGTCAGAAATCTAAGAAAGATAAAAATAAGTATTTATATGTGATTCAGTTTAGCACATAAACTGAGAGATTAGAAACTATAGCCTTTCCTTGACGGACATTCAGGTGTCAAAATAAATCACTTATTTGTACCACAGGCCAGAAAAGTTCAGAGGTCATATGCCAGGGTGACAGTTTGACAGGCTTATGCAGGTGTGGGAACCTTTGACTGAGAGTTTGAAATCTCTTCATTGATGAATTTATGAGTAATGAAATTGGGCAGAAATGCACAATGATTGATGACTTTACTGTCAAGAGTTTGGTTGAAATGCTTGCCAGTATCAACAGGAGGTCAAAATAATGAAAACACCACATATTTCTTTAAAGTTTCCCAGGTTCTGAGGATTTTCAGTTGCACAATTTGAGATTCTAAAGGATTCCAAAGCAGGTGTGACAGGTATTATTTTCCACCTTTACAGAGAATGAACTGAACCGTAGAGAAGGAGTTTCCTGGACTAACAGTCATAATCAGAACTCTGACTGAGGTTTTTGTTATTGCTTTGTTTTGCCTAAAAGTCATGCTACTCTGGAAGAGAAGGAAGAAGAGTATATAAATATATATGGTTTAAATACACAATTTTTAGGGATATCACATTTGTGACTCAGTTTTATCCTCACTAACACCCCAATAATAATAAATAAGAAAGAACTACCATTTATTATGAGCCTATTATGTTATCACATGTCATATACATCATTATCCTTAAGTGCCTACAATAGCGCAGCAAGGTAGTATTAGCATTTCTGTTACAAAAGTCAAGAAAAATGATTCTCAAGAAATATTAGATGATTAGCCCATTTTTCTTATCACCTGACACCTTTCATTGAACTTCCCCATGGATCCTTGCTGGTCTTAAGATAATGATTTGCTGTGTGAAGTCTTGAACTTCCTCCTTCTCCTACTTGGTATCAACCCATGTTCATCCTTGCCAACATTCCTGCCCCTAGTCTTTGCATGTAACTCCAGGCTCATTCATCCAGTTAATTCATTTCCTCAAAGAAGTCTTCCTGACTAAGCCAGTCTTTACTATAACTTTCTCTTATTGTTTACTCTCATACAATCTCTCTTTTATAACATATAATAGTTATGATTTTGTATTTTCATGTCAAATTATTGAAGTATTGTTCCTCTCCACCCCAAACTATAAACTGGATGAGAACTAGAATTCTATCTTTGTTTTCTTTGTCATTTTATTCCCAGTCACCAGTATAGTGCTGGCCACAAAAGTCTTTTCAAAATATTATTTATTTTTTTATCCAACAGACATTTATAGAATAGTACAACTTAATTTACCATAATAAAATGATAGAATGTACCAGTGGTAAACAAAACCAAATATTGGTTGGATCTGCTCTTTCATAAAGCAACTATCATTCTTGATGTATATCTTCTTAGTTATTTGATTTTGTCTTAGGTAGGTAAGAGATTTTTCAACATATTGATAGAAAAAAGTTTTTCTAAATCTTCTTGGATGATGCCTTCATCATTCAAACATTAATCTAAATAAGCATTATTTACAGAGATGATAATGATCATTATGATGAATCATTGCTTTTAACCAACTTAAAGAAATTATTTGCTTTTACATCTGTGATGGCTTGGTTTTGCTATATTGCTAATTTGTAGTATAGCCCTTCAACATGGATCTCCTTAGCTAGTACATTCAGATTCTTCATTGGAGAGCCTAAGTCTAATTCATGTTTCTGACCCCCATAGCCCTAGAAGAGTGACATGCAGATAGTCAGGGCTCAAGAAATTCAGGCTAATAGAAAGCCAGTGATTGCAGTCAACATGGTGAGAAAGGTTGGTGTTACTTGTTTCTGTTTCCCAACAGAATTTCATATTTTGTGATGTGTACATTCCAACACTGGTTCTCCTACACCAACTGGATATCCTATAGTTTGTTCAATTCTGATACTAACACCCAGAGTTAGCATCAGACTCCACAGGTCTAAGAACTTAATTCCACAAGACTGCCTCATTTCAGAGGTCAAGGATCACCTCTACTTCTGACTGGCTGTAATTTTTGGTGTTCTTATGAAGGCCTGTCAGGTCTGATAGTTCACTAAGTCAACTAATGGAACTCTGGAAAGTCCCTTACCTATGATTAAGTTTTGTTACAAAAGATACAACTTGGGAACAACCAAGTGGAAGACATGCTTGGGGCAGGGTTGTGGGGGGTTAGGTGCAGAGCTTCCACTCCCTCTTTAGGCATCCACTTTTCCAACTCATCTATATATTTTCCATCTCCAAAACTCCTGGAGCCTCATTGTTTCAGGAGTTTTATATGAACTTGCAGTACATATAATGCTTGAGTAAATTATTTTTTTAAAGATTTGATTTATCTGTTTGACAGAGAGACATAGCAAGAGAGAGAGAGCACAAGCAGGGGGAGTGGGAGAGGGAGAAGCAGACTACCCACTGAGCAGGGATTCAGATGCAGGGCTCAGTCCCAGGATCCTGGGATCATGACCTGAACTGAAGGCAGTTACTTAACAACTGAGTTATCCACGCATCCAAGATTGAGTAAATTATTGATCACATGACTGAACTCAATCTCTAATACCTCTCTCTTCCCCAAAGGTCCATCAGGAGGTGGGGCTAAAAGTTTCAACTTTTTAATCAAGTGGTTGACTTGTTATGAGTAATAGAAGACGCTCCTATCACACAGGAAATTCTGAGGCAGTTAGAAGTTCTGCAAGGAGCAGGGACAAAGACAAATACATATGCCATATGCAGGAATTGGGACAGAAAGCTGGTTGGAAACCATAGCCCTACTACCAACCTTGCTGCTCATATCTCATACTGAGTTCTGACAAAAATTGGTATATTATCCTCCAAATTTGCAAAAATTTAAGAATATGAGTTCAATAAAGTAATCTTTATTTCAAATTATTTTTAATTAAATGTAAAATGCCTCCAAAACAACATAAAAATAAAAATATCCAGGTTCTGATTTCAGAATCAAAAATAATATGTAAGCAATTTCAAAATAATTCTCACTAAGAAAGCCACATATACATCACAGCTTCTCAAAACTACTCATGCTTGGGCAGACCACCTTCTGAAAATATGTTGGGAGCAGCATACTTATTCTCTTTTTCTCACTAGAAAAACTAGTGCAAAATGTTTATTTCCATTTGAACCACACAGAACTATCTCATTTATTAATAAGAGAGTTTAATTTGCCATATTTTAGATTATATTACAAAAACATATTTCCATTTCAAATCCTTAAGGCTTTTGATTTAGTTAATATTGAGAAAAAAAGGGAATATAAATAGGTACGTACATCAAGTTGACACCTTTATCCCTAATTTCATCAAGCTTTTAATTTCCACTCCAAAGAAAAACTAGAAGCATCTATATGTGTAAATAATTGTTTCCTTTAGGATATGACTCATACCTTCCATTTAACCAGTAAGATGTATAAGAAGAATTGCTTTGAATGATACTCACATATCCTTCTATTTAGCAGTCTGCTAAATAGATTGGGAATTCCCAATTTCAGGTAGATTCATACTCTTTTTTTTTAAGATTTTTTTTTTTTTCAATTTATTTGTCAGCTAGAGAGAGTGAGAGAGACTGTGTGTGCACAAGCAGGGGGAGCAGCAGGCAGAGGGAGAAGCAGGCTCCTTATTGAGCAAGGAGGTTGATGTGGGACTTGATCCCAGGAATCTGGGATCATGACCTGAGCCAAAGGCAGATGTTTAATGACTGAGCCACCTAGGTATCCCACACACTCCAACTTTCGAGTACATAAGTACTGGTGATATTTATTTTTAACAAGGGTTCCAAGTGATGAATTAGTCATAAACTGTATATTTCTTCAATGAATAAAATGAGTTAGGATGAATTATAATTAGAATTCTAATTGAATTAGAAGGAAACTTGGTTTATCTGTATTTGTTAAATATAGTATCTCTGTTTATGTCAGGAGCTTACTAAAAAATGCAAATTGCAGATAACTTCAGAGACCCATGAGCTGGGCTCTAAGGAATAGGGTCTGGAATCAGCTTTTTTAGGAAGCTCCCAGTGTTATTCTAATTCACCCCAAAGTTTGAGACCTCCTTCACTGGAGATGCCTTCCAGCACTATGATTTTACGATTCTGGTTTGTGACTAATCAGCCTCAATTTTAGTTGGTAGACCACACAACTCCCTGCCAAACTTCCTCCACCAAATATAGCAGAAGTTGACAGATGCCCAAACGGCAGTGGTCTTTGTGTGTGCCCATCCTAAAAGCAGCTGGGCCCTGTGGCCTTAGCCCCAGCTGTCTGGAACTAGACAGCAGGTGCTGAGATGGCCAGCTGTTCTCACAAGGCAAGCCTGGCAGTTTGGCTTGCCTGGGTCTTGAATTTTCCCTTGGGTGGCCTTCCTTTTGTGGGTGGTCCAGCTCAACTCTAATTCTAGTGAGTGTGCATTCCAAGGCTGAAATACCCAGGCCAGGGCCTACTGAGAGCACATATGTGTTTTATGTTTATAAATATGTATTCTCACATTGGATTGAATGATCACTTAAAGTCCCTCCCGGCCTTAAATTCTGTGTATATGTGTGTGTATTGATAATTATCTTGCAAAATGTTCTCATACGTGGTTTTTAATTGGAGATGAAGATGGGCATGGCCCAATGGTCTCTACTCTTTCTCAATCCTCTTCAATTTTAAAATTAAGCTGTTTTAAGAGCAGCACTAAAAAAACAAAAACTTAAATACCACCAAAATTAGTAGTCTAAAATAACTGTAGCTAAGAAATCTCAGAGAAAAGGAAATTTTGTGACAATACCTATCCATGTGCAAAGGACATAAAAGTTCATAAAAATGTAAAGGGCTAAAGAAAATGCATCCTTTCACAAGAATGTAAGAAAATATCATGGATTTAAATTACTATTAAATTACTATTCTCACATTTCTTCCTTTTAAATATAAGTACCAAAATGATATATATTATAACACTATCATGGTATGTTAAATTTGTAAAATTACCACAAAATTAAGATTAAACTGGAAGTTATATTTTTAGTATTGTGTTTATATATTCTTTATGTTTGTATTATTTTCATAGTTTGCATCTTCTTGTAGTAATAAACATGAGAAACTCCATAGTCTGATATTGTCAGATAAACTTTTGCTGAGATATCTTACCATTTTAAAATGACTTGTGATTTCATAGAATGAATCAGATATTAAGGTTTCTGAGTAAGAGATATATTTTTTTAATACTCTGAGTCAATACAGTTCTAGTCTACTTCACCTGTGTGCTAAAAACATGATTGAATAAGGTTGAAAAGACTTTTCTTATAAGTACTTGGTAATTTTTCCTCTTAAACTCCCTATGCTAGATGCCATTTAAAAATATTATTACAAATCGATGGTGAACCATGAGAGACTATGGACTCTGAAAAACAGTCTGAGGGGTTTGAAGTGGTGGGGGGGTGGGAGGTTGGGGTACCAGGTGGTGGGTATTATGGAGGGCACGGCTTGCATGGAGCACTGGGTGTGGTGAAAAAATAATGAATACTGTTTTTCTGAAAATAAATAAATTGGGAAAAAAATATTATTACAAATCTTTCAAGAAACATTTATTTTGTAAACAACAATTTCAAGGAGTACATGAAATATTAAATACTAAATGATTCTTTTGGAGGAAAATACCAGATCTATACACTAGCTTGTACTAAAAAAATATTTGGAACAAAAGACAGTAAATTGCAATAAAATACAGTAAATTGCAGTAAAATGAGCAATGCTTTACCTGGAAGAGGAAAAATTGTACTTTACATATTTACTGTCAAAAGGAAACGAGGTTTTATATATACATTTATATATGTATATAAATTATACAATTATTCAAATTGCTCATAAATGTCATTATTTTAACTAAATAGCTTCCTTCAGCCGTCTGCAAAGCAATTAGCATAGCTGAAAGAGGTATACACAGATGGCCTGTAAATGTAAGTTAGAAAATGAAGAGGAAATTTGATGGTTGGTTATTTAATTTGATCAATAAGACATGCAAAGTGATGGGAATAAATTGATGTGTAACCCTGAACTGCCCATGCTATCTACATTGATCTGCTTAAGTGGCAAGCCCATGAGCTTCACTCTGTTTTGTGGGAATTAGGGCAGAACTCTTTCTTGGCAAAATGCAGCAAAAGCAACAGTGATTTCCAGGGCATCCTATTGGATGTTAAGTTTCCTACCTTTTTTTTTTGTTCAGAGCAAGTTTTCTAAGTCCCTAAAGATTCTCAATTCCTTTATACTCTGTAAATATGTTCCTGTTCCGTGAAAGCTATCTCAAATGTAGCCACAAAAATGTAAACATAAATGAATATATTTTTATTGTGGTAAAAGATATATAACACATGAGATCTGTCTTAACAGTTTGATTAAGTATAAGCACAGTTTGTACAGTATCTCTAGAAATTTTCCATCTTGTGTGACTGAAAAATCTTAACCCAATGAATAGCAATTCTCTCATTTTCTCCTCTCAAGCCATCTTCTACCTGATGTTTTTAGAAGTTTGACTATTTCAGATACCTAATGTAAGTGGAATCATGCAGTATTTATCCTTCTGTGACTGGTTTATTTCACTTAGCATAAAGTCCTAGTTTCTTCCATGTTATACAATATGACCATTTCCTTCTTTTATGCCTGAATAATATTCCATTGTATGTATACATTTACAATTTATATACCATGTTTCCTTTATCCATTCTTCCACTGAAAGATGATTTGTCTTTATCCATTCACCTATTGTAGTAGCCACCCCCTACTTTCTTTTATTTGCAGCTGTCTGCAGGTATCCAAACTACTAAAGTTCTTTGAGAACATTGACTGAGTCCAGACAGAAACCATTTCCCTGGGCAGTCCTCTGAAAAGCTGGACTGTTGGAAGCATGCCCCACTCTTCACTTTCACCCTGAGGGAGAGGTGGGCTGGGGTGTTGCCTCTGATACCAAACGATGCAGGCTTAGGAAAGGGACTGTTGTGGGTACAATGAAATAGTTTTGTTATCCATTTCAACTGCAGCTGTTCCTAGCTTTGTGTTCACCTACAGTACCCTAACTTCTCGCCAGAATCTCTAATCCTTCTAAAGGTATTTTGGTCCACATAAGGTAAAACCAGCGTTTCTCCTGGGGGGCCAAAGGCTGGGACTTCCTATTCTGCGGTCTTGCTGATGTCACTACTCCAAAATGAACGAACAGTTAGAGCAGTATCCTTATTAAATGTATTAAAACAATTAAATTTGGTCATCTTAAGCATGAAAGTCTGAATAAAACACTGATTTTAAGATTCCATTCAACAAACGAAAGAATGGGGACTCTAAGAGAATTTTCCTGGGAGAAGTTCCCCTACGGACATCTCTGTATGAACTCTTAGTGGCCATTCTCTCCATAAAGCCAGCCTTAGCATACCCATAGCTTTTGTGATGTATTTTATAAAATCCTACCACTCCAAGATTGGTTAAGGACTTAGATTTCTTTTGTGAGAGATCCTGCAACAGAGAGGCGAAGAGCCGAGGCTCTGGAGCCAGCAACCTAGGTTCATGTCCTCCTTTTGCTACTTTCTAGTCATATAGGATTAGGCATTCATGTAAGGCATTAACTACACTGTTTCTCACCTTTCTCATTTTTTTTTTAATATTTTTATTTATTTATTTATTTGACAGAGAGAGATCACAAATAGGCAGAGAGGCAGGCAGAGAGAGGAGGAAGCAGGCTCCCTGCTGAGCAGAGAGCCTGATGCGGGACTCAATCCCAGGACCCTGAGATCATGACCTGAGCCGAAGGCAGCGGCTTAACCCACTAAGCCACCCAGGCGCCCACCTTTCTCATTTTTATGATACTGATAAAATCCTAATAATTGAACCTCATTTGGCTGCAATGAGTATTAAAATTATCAATATTTGTAATGTATTCAGAATATTGCCTAGTTCTTGGTGTTATGTAGGTATAAGCTATTACTATTATTTATTTAAAAAGCTAAAAAAATAGTGCAACATAAAAATTAAATATTTCACTAAAAATGCCATAAGAAAACTTACAACAGAAAAAATGCACAGCAAAAAATATTTGAAACATAAGTCACAAGTTATAATAATAAATTACATATAATATATAGTATACTCATGCATAATAATTAATTATAATAGCTTTACAAATTGAAACAAAAATGAAATTCAATTTTATTATGATAATGGCAAAAATGAAAAGGGTTAATAATATGCAGCATTAGCTAGAGATTAGATGTTCTTAAATAGTGAATATAAATGAAAACCACCAGGGATATTTTAGAGAAAATTTATTGAAACACAGAAGTATTCATCAAAATATAAAATATCCATATGTATTAAATGAGAGATCCCAACTCTAGAAATCCCTATAGAAATCCTTAAAGTATCCTTTAAGTTTGTAAAATATATGCTTATTCATAGTCATTGTAACATGCTTTTAATAGGTAACACTTGGAAATAAACTGACATTTGGTTATCAATCGAAGTTAATAAATTATGCTCTAGTTATACTATGGAATATTATGCAGCTGTTGTATATATCATCCATCACACCCCTTAAATGCATAAGAGAAAATTTACCATTGTGTATCAAATTATTGACTTTGGTTACCCTGGTTACCTCTGGTGAGTGGAAATATGTTAAAGACTATGACACGTTTTATGTTACACTCTAATTTTATACCAAATACACTTAATTTTTAAAAAGCATATCCCAAAGCAAAAGTGAATTATTTTATATTAGTAATCACTCAATAGCAAGGTATAAAAGAGTATATGTAGTAACATCGCATAGGAAGGATAATATTAGTTAAAAAATGCACCAAACATTGGTATTTTTCGCCCTTAAGTAGTGGGGTAACAGGTGATTTTTATTTCCTCTTACCTTATACTTTTGTAAAGTTTCCAAACTGACTTGTATTATATTTAGGGAAAAATAACCTAATGTTCTTTTAAAAACTTTAATGTCCTCAAACCCCATGATTGAAGCCTTTATGGAAATTGAGAACATAGCATTCCCATGTAAGTCTAGAGTGAAAATGAAGAGTCCTCCCACCATTTTGCCCAATTTATAGGACCTGCATTTCTGCTATTATATCCTTGTCCTCATTTATCTAATGAACCCAATGCACAAAAGATTATAGACAGCAACATGGCAACCTATATGATTTATGGAGCCCGAATATTCCTAACAACATACTGAAATAAATCTATCAATCATCAAGTGGGAGCTAGGATTTAGAAAATGGGCCTATATAGTAAAGTCTCCATAAACATAATAAAATAAATCTGTTGAGAATCATTCATTAAAATTTATATTAAATACTTTGGTATATATGTTTCAGCCAATGTATATGTCTTCTTAAATGACTATATGACTATTGTTCACTTAAAAATAATAGTCTCTAAAATTATGTAGCTTTTCTTTTAAACCTTTCAATTTTCTCTTAGATTTGCTTTTTCTATTGCACTTGGCCAAAAACCTCTGAAATTATGTCAGAATTGTAGCTTTTGGAGGTAAAGTCTCAAATGACCAAATGGGTCAAATCAAATTTAATATGATGTGATTTTAAAGAGGCCAAGATACTAAATTCTGAAAATTGATGTTTACTCTGGAAATATTAACTAAATATTTTGAAAAAATTACCAAGGAAGCAACCCTTTTCCCTTGTACAGCTTTGTTACATTTGGCAGTCATGTCCAAAATCGTTTTCTATAACCATATTCAATTTAATGAATATCCAAGAATTGTACCATAGTGACATGGGTGGGAATAGTACTGTTTATTAAAATTAACAGTAGTAAATGGGCTACCCTCAATTATCCATATAACATGAAATTTGAAATTCAGAAAGAAATAGAAGCCTCACTTTCAACAATAGTTTATAGCCTATAACATTTTTCCTAAGCTTAAAACAAGCAGTCCAATTTACTGATTAAAGTTTTATCTCATTTCCCTGGGGCCCACACGTGAAGGGGAAAAAAAGAGAAGAAAACTATATAATCCATAGTTTAAAAAGGGAAATTGTCAGCACCACAGTCTAACTCTCAATAACTCCCAATAAAGTCAGCAGTGCAGAAAAATCTCTATGAAAATAAATTACACAAAGTGAGACTGTCTATGTTCTTGACATCAAAGGTATTAATTATTGTGAGAGTCCAAATCCCCTTACCAAAAAAGAAAAATGAGTCTGCTCTGCCTGGGACACAGGGAATGCCATAGCTTAGCATCTGAGGCAATAATGATCTAGCTGTCCTGAATATAAGGTGTACCAGAAGAGGTGAACCCTTGCCCCCCACCAGAATTGACCTCCTTTCCCACACCAATTTATGGCTTGAAAAGAAAATGAATAAAATTAAATTAAGTGGAGTCACCTTGTCTTTTGGAGACCAAGAAAGAAAAAATGGGTATGATATAGAGAAAGAGAGAGAATTCAAAATGTAAATCATAGATTCTTTCCTAAACCTCTAGTGATTTTCAAATTGAGTTATTTATAGTATTCTTCCCTACAGTGATTTTTTTCTCAAATGTATGCATAGGAGTCATTTGATTACCTTAATAAAACACAGATTCTCATGCTGATCCCAAGTGATGCTAATGTTACTGTTGCATGGAGCATACTTTGAAAAGAAATGCATGCCTATCATATACTTGAAATTTATATATATATATGAATGAAAGATATATATATATATATATATATATCAGCTACTGTGGACATTGCTGCTATAAACATTGGGGTGCATGTGCCCCTTCAAATCGCTATTTTTGTATCCTTTGGATAAATACCTAGTAGTGCAATGCAATATTGCTCAGCTATCAAAAAGAAAGAAATCTTGCCATTTGCAATGACACAGATGGAACTAGAGGGTATTATGCTAAGTGAAGTAAGTCAGTCAGAGAAAGATAAAAACCACATGACTTCACTCACATATGGAACTTCATTAAGAAATGAAACAGGAATATAGAGGAAGGGAAGGGAAAACAAAAGAAGACAAAAACAGGGAGGCAAACCATAAGAGAATCTCAACTCTAGGGAATAAACTGAGGGTTGCTGGAGGGGAGGTCGGTGGGGGGATGGGGTAACTGGGTGATGGGCATGGGGGGGGCAATTGATGTAATGAGCACTGGGTGTCATACACAATTGACGAATCACTAAATACTACCTATGAAACTAAAAACACTATATCTAAATAGAATTTAAATAATTTTTTTAAAAAGCAAGGATTTTCTTCTGAAAAAGAAATAAAAACAATCCCATTTACAATAGCATCAAAAACAATAAAATGCTTAGGGACAAACTTAACCAATAAGGAGAAAGATCTCTACATTGCAAACTACAATTTTGATGAAAGAAAATAAGAGATATTCTGTGTTGAGGGATCAGGATAATTAATATTTTTTAAGTGTTCATACTACCCAAAGTCATCTATATAGCCAGCCAATCTGTAACAAACACCAATAGCATTTTTCCAAACATTGAAAAAAAAATTACAAAAATTTGTATAGAACTATGAAAGACACTGAATAGCCAAAGTAATCCTGAGAAAAAAAGAATGAACCTAGAGATACACCACACCCTGATTTCAAACTACCTTACAAAGCTATCATAATTAAAATGGGATGGTACTGTCCTAAAAATAGGCACATAGGCAAATGGAACAGAATCAAAAGTGCAGAAATAAACCCTTGCATTTACAGTAGATTATTTGATAGGGGAGCCCAGAATACTAAATGAAGAACAGATGGTCTTAATAAATGTTGGGGAAACTTGATAAATCACATACAGAATCAAATTGGACCCTTCTCTAACACCACTCACAAAAAAAAAGTCAAGATTTTATTTATTTATTTATTTATTTATTTGAGAGAGAGAGAATCAGAGCACGAGCATGGGGAAGGGCAGAGGCAGAGCAATAAACAGACTTCCCACAAAGTGGGGAGCCCCATGCGAGGCTCTATCCCAAGACCCTGAGATCATGACCTGAGCCCGATGCAAGGCTCAAATCCAAGACTGAAGATTATGACTGGAGCCAAAGCAGATGCTCAACTGATTGAGCCACCCAGGCACCCCAACACTCAGAAAAATTAAAGTACCTTAAAGACTTGAACATAAGACCTGAAACCATAAAAATCCTAGAAGAAAGTATAGGAAAAAATCTCCTTGACATTGGTCTTGGCAATGCTTTTTTGGGTACACACACACACACACACACAAAAAAAAAAAAACACAAGAAATAATTAAGTGGGACTATATCAAACTTAGAAAAAGCTCTGCACACAAAAAGAAATAATCAACAAAATGAAAAGGCAAACTATGAATGGGAGAATATATTTTCAAACCACATATTTGGTAGGGATTAATATCCAAAACATATAAGGAGCTCATATAGGTCAACAGCAATATATCTGTGAAATTGTCAGAGGACCTGAATAGACATTTTTACAAAGAATATATACAAATTACCAATAGGTACCTGGAAAGATGTTGAACGTTACTAAACATCAGGAAATGCAAATGGAAAAAACCACATATCTGTTAGAATGGCTATTATAAAAAAGACAAGAAATGGTTGATTGACAATAATGTGGGAAAAAGGGAACCTTTGTATATTGTGAGTGATCATGTAAATCAGTATAGCCACTGTGGAAAACAGTATGGAGGTTCCTAAAAAATAATTAAAAATATAACTACTGTGTGATCCAGCAATCCTGTTTCTGGGTATATACCCAAAGGAAATGAAATAGAACCTTGAAGGAATATCTGCAGTCTTATGTTCATTGTAACAAGCCAAGATATGGAAATAACCTAAGTGTCTGTCAATGAATGGATCAAGAAGATGTGGTATATATATACATATGTATTTTATATGTGATTATATTTATACATGGAATATACATGTCTTCATGATAGCGTGAAAGGGCCAATACACTTGAGGTGAGACAACCTAAAATTCTGACCTTAATCAACCAGTTCTTCACTGGTATAAGTTCCCTCTTCTTGGAAATTAGAATAATAAAATAATCCAAAATCTTTAAAGACAGTCTGGAGACTAGACAATGTGAAGGTACCTAATGTATTAAAAAATTAAAAAGTAGGATGTGTTACCCCATTTAGACCCAAGAAATTAATTTATATTTTATATTTTCAAAACATATTTTCAAAGCACAGCAGTAATGATTCAGTGAACTGTCTTGCAAAACTTTAGAAACAGTGCCAGCTCAACCATTCGCTAATCTTAGAGGGAAAAAAAAAAAAAACCTTTAAAAATTCAGCAAAATGTTACAGTTTCAGAAAAGAAACTTATTAATTAAATAAATATTATTTGGTCAACTATTAAAATACACCATCATAAATCATGATTATCAAAGTATTAGATACTATTTGTTTCACATAAACTCAAGTTTCTGTCTTTTTTTAAAAAGTTTTTGTTTAAACTCTGGTTAGTTAATATATAGTGTGATATTATTTTCAGGAGTAGAATTTAGTGATTCATCACTTACTTCATGAACTAATGTTTAAAGCCAAATGGGCTGGAGAATTTTTAGGTTATGGAATAAGAATTTTTATATTTCTTCTAAAAATTATGTCATACGGTATTAAAAGTTTTTTTATGGCACACTTTTTGTAATTGATTTGAATATGATTTAAAAATGGAGTTATCGGGGTGCCTGGATGGCTAAGTGGGTTAAGCCTGTGCCTTCAGCTCAGGTCATGATCTCAGGGTCCAGGGATTGAGCCCCACATCAGGCTCTCTGCTCAGCAGGGAGCCTGCTTCCCCCTCTCTCTCTGCCTCTCTGCCTACTTGTGGTCTCTGTCTGTCAAATAAATAAATAAAATCTTCTTTTAAAAATGGAGTTATCTTCTTAATCAGGAAGAATAATACAGTATTCTGGCATGGATGGCAGAAACAGACATTTCTATTTGAAAGGATCTGATTACTCAGTATTATTGCTTTTAAACCATGTTATAACTTTTCACATTAGTCAAATAGCAACAACAGTGGGGAAAAAAAGGAAATTAAATACAAATTATTAATGAATGAAATTTGAAAACAATTAAAGAATTAATTCTGACCAGATGTTCTTATATTAATTCTGTTTAAAATAGGTTTTGTTTAACCCCTACTGTATATACCTTCTACAAAGTAAAGTAACAAGCATTTAGACTTCATTTTTTTATTTACATATTTTTCATTTATGTATTTATACCCCTTACTCCACCAAAGGTTTTGATGTTGCTACAGATAAAGACACGTATGCACACAAGAACACCCAAATACACACTATAAATTCAGAAAAAGAAATAGAGGAGATAATAAATATATCAAAAATCTAGACTAATGTCATAGCCTAGACTGAAGAATAAGAATGAACTTTTTGAAGTAATATATCGGGAAAGATTTCAACTATGAACATTGAATAGTCTTCAATAACAGTTTTACGTAATACACAGAGACATAGATAACTGTAGGAGGTTTAACAAAGAAACTAATGTTAGAGTTAAGAAGATAGGGAGAACAGTCTTTCCTTCCTGTCTATCAATTGTTTCAGCTGTTCTTTTGATGTTAAGTATGTGACGATTCAAGCTTATTATTGAAACAAAATACAGACTCTATTTTGCTAAGTAAAGGACAATTCATATGCTTTGGATCTGGAAATTTTGAAAGTTAAGGCTCTTGATCTGTTTTCTAGTAAGGCATTTATATAGAAGCTAACGGTACAACCCTCAAAAGGAATTTTTCATGACATGACTGAAAAATGACTTCACTTAGAGGATGTCTTTGTGTATCAACAATAATACACAACACAGAGGCAGAAATAAGGCAGTTAAGTGCCTGCAAGACCATTTTTAACTCCCCCCTCCCCACATTCCTATGCATCTAAGTCTTTAGATCAACATTCAGTTGATCCACCTCCACTGGAAATAACCAGTGATGAATCAGTGCTTAGCACATGGAAGAGATTACTTTATCCTGGAAAATATTAAGACCAGGTTGCTTTTATCAACTTCCTTGATCATAAAATCATGGCTTAGCCGCTAACAAAAGTGTAGAATAGCACTACCTCAAGGAGGCTCCAGCAAGAAGAGTCGACTGAAGTGGGTATCCTCAGATAATTGAAAGAACTGGCTTTCCAAATTGATTTCTTGTCATTGATTTGGATATTTGAGAACATCTGCCACAAACTGATGTTGGTGTTAGCATAAGTAATATTATTACCCCGTTCTTCTGGATATATTTGAAAAACGGTATCTTTTGTTTTGTGAAGCTATTTCTGACTGCCAATAGTAAAATTGTGTCGTAGAAAAAGATATTTGTTTCCTATTGGTTCTGGCAGGAGGCTATACTTTAAATTCATGAAAATGTGGCATTAAATTACTTAAATACAAGTTGAAAAATTAAGTAAAAGTTTGAGGACCCTATACAGTTTTTACACCTCTTGGGGATGAAATTTAATCATGAAAATATTTCTGCATAATCGGATTCTCACTGGTGTTTTAATCCAAATCACTGGCATCATGGGTTAAGAAAACCTGGAAAATGAAATAAAAGAAAAGAAGGAAGAAAAACATGGAGAGAGATTTATAATTAAATGTTCCTTGAGGGAAGTACATTTTGGTTTACTCCTTTGGAGAAGTTGGGTGCAGACTATATGAGTACCGAGTGTGTGTGTGTATATATATATATATATATATATGTGTGTGTGTGTGTGTGTGTGTGTATACACATACACATATATATATATATATATATTTTTTTTTTTTTTGAGAGAGAAAGAGAGAGAACAAGCAGACAGAGGTGGAGAGAGAAGCAGGCTCCCTGCCGAGCAAGGAGCCTGATGTAGGACTCGATCCCAAGACCCCAGGATCATGACCTTAGCTGAAGGCAGTGGCTTAACCGACTGAGCCACCCAGGAGTCCCCTCAGTATATTTTTTAAGACTTTGTTTATAAATCAACATTATTCCAAATTGAGTATACACTTATTTTTTGGTCCTATTTGATTCCTTCTTTCCATTTTACATTAAATTATATCCTTTCCACTCATAATTAATAATAACATAAAGTATTGAGTCAGAATTGAAGTGTTATACTTATGGTAACATCAAATTTTTACTTCACAAAATGCTATATGAATGTTTCTGCCCAGTTTGATTAAATTTAAATGTAATTATGTTTTTCTAGCAAAACGCAGAAACTAGTTTGATGCTAGTCTCCTGCCAAGCCTGAGATATCAAATGACTTTTATTTTGGCAATCAAAATGTATGCAAATATCATCAAGAAGAAGTGCCTATGTAGTAAACTTGCATCTCTTTTTGTCAAAAGTCTGCCTTGCATTGGGCTGGGATTTTTTTTTTTTCCTTTACTGTTATTGTCCTCCTTTAAATAAACATATTATCAATAAGCATATTGGAAGATAATGTAAGTTTAACTTTTCTTCTTCCTGGTGGGCCAGATTAATTAGCACATGCTTTTGGAAATAATTACATGTTTTCTAAATTAGGCTCTTCATGCATTCAAAGCTTTTGTTTTGTTTTTTAATATCATTAACCATTTAGCAACATTTATATCTAAAAAAATTTTTAGTCATTGAAGCGGGTTCTGATCTTTATATTTAATATTTCTCTCTTCATGTATATTACAACAAAGCCTATTAATGTCTTCATAAGTATTTTGAAAGTTTTTCTTTATTTTAAGTACAATGAACAATTGCCTTTTCTAAACTCATCAATAGACCATACAGACTAATGTGCAGAATAGAAGCCAACTATTCTTTTATATGCATATCTAAGTAAAAATTTTTGTCCTATATTTTTATTAAATATTTCCAAAAACTAAAAATATTTAAGGTGTTATTTTTATTTTTTAATTTTTTAAGATTTATTTATTTAATTTGACAGAGATCACAAGTAGGCAGAGAGGCAGGCAGAGAGGGAGAGGGGGAAGCAAGCTCCCTGCTGAACAGAGAGCCCAACATGGGGCTCTATCCCAGGACCCGGGATCATGGCCCAATCCAAAGGCAGAGGCTTAACCCACTGAGCCACTGAGGCACCCCTTAAGTGTTATTTTCTAATGTGTAAATTCCTTCAAATCAATTAACATAAAAGATCATTCATGTGTGGAGAAAATGGATTTTAACATGAAAGAATAATGAATACATTCTTTGTTTTATGAATTACATATTAGAGTATTTCATTGTTTTCCAAGAGTGAAAAGTAGATCTTCTTTGATACAGGAAAATATTCTCTATATTTATCGTACAATCTTTGTATTTAAAAAGTTAACATTTGTGTTTTCAACCTTTTGAGTTAAACCTAAACAATCAAAGTGATATCATAAATTATAATTTTACTAAAAAATAGACTTGAATCTCAGGCAGTTGCAGGTTATTGGGATGGAAAAAAAAAATCACTGAACCAGTAGTGAATCTATTAAGATTGATAACCTTAACTGCTATTTTCTTCAAACCTCTATCATTGTTTAAAAATAAACTCTAAAAGATATCCAAGTGTTACTTTTTATCAAAGAGAAGAGAATATGAAAAGATCCAAAACAGTTACCTTTTTGTACTTTAAAAATAGGCATTTTAAATAAGATACAGCAATGTATCTTTTTTAAAGGATTTTATTCATTTATTTAAGAGTGAGAGAGAGAGAGCAAGGGGAGGGGAGCAGAAGGAGAGGGACAAGCAGACTCCACACTGAGTGCAGAGCCTGTTGTGGGCCTTGATCTCATGATGCTGAGATCATAACCTGAGCCAAAATCAAGAGTCTGACACTTAACTAACTGAGCCACCCAGCACCCAGCAATGTATCTTTTAAAGATTATAACAACTTAGGAGGTGTTATTAGGAGAATTGGGTATTATTAGGAGAATTATTCAGTAAAGTAATATTTTTGATGGGGAGATTGCAAAGTTTGAAATGTACTTACAACAATATAGTAGTAATAGCTTGTGACTTTAATCCATTTTATTTTTATTCCTGCTCTTTTTTGTGCAGGAGTGTTTCAGTTACTAGTAAAATACGAATTTCTTGATAAATATATCTTTTAGATGGAATTTAGCTGGTCTTAATCAAGTCTTGAGGCAACTACAAAAACTTCCAAAGAGATAAGTCATTTTTTCAAGGAAAGTTACCTGATTAAAATATTTACAGTATACCTCCTAAAAATATCATGTGAGCAATCCCAAAATAGAACCAAATTGAAACCAAAAATTATGTGTCTGTCTGGTTGTTCATTCTATGAAAATAGAAATATCCCTGTGGTATAGAAATTATTATGATGACAGCTAGGCATCTCAAAAACCACATTAAACAAGAAGAGTATATTATGGGAATACGATATTTGCCCTGGCTTTCTTTCCCCCACAGAATAATTGTCTGAAACTATTTCATGGTGGCTTATCTAAATGTCTACTGACTTGTTGGTGGGCAAACAATATGCAGCAAGAACTGAGCCACCGCACTTTACTGAGTCTACAGTAAATTTTTACGTCCTTGGGTATTTGGAGATAATTTTAGCCCTGATTCTGCATCCCCTATTTGTCCCCTCCAACAAATATACACTCTGGTGAAACTACTGTATTATGTATATTCATTTTTCAATCACCACATGGGCCATAACCACAAGATATAGAAATGCACTGTACCCAGTTCAGCCTGGTTTTAATCATGTGGTGGGAGACATAGTGTAAGAGGCAATGAACATTGGCATTCTAGTCAGTTACAGGATCTTAACTATAATCACACTAATAGGGTTCAGTATCAATTCTTTCGACCTCCCAAGGAATAAAACTGTTCATATTTCACATACTTTTGTGCCAAATCTATAGAATTTTAAAAATCTTGAATAGAGAAAAGAGCTTTTTCAGAGTAATTTATGCCTGCTGTATTATATGATACCTTTTCTACTCTCTTTTGATGTTTTAGTCTTAGTATACCAAATAAGAAAGCAGTTAAGTTTCTACCAAATGATGATGACTTTCTTTTCCATAATTCTATTTCTTATAATACAGATATGATCTAATGCTTTTTTTATTTTACTTTTTTCTTTTACAGTGTTTATATGGTTCACAAAAGGATCGCTTGAAACAGACACATTTGAAGTTAATCAACCCACCAAAATAATGATATCACAGAATAAACACATACATGTCTACTTTGTAACATTCAGAGTACATGCTCTAGAACTATAGTCTCTTTTACTTCCTCTGGGAATCCTAGTGAAAATGATTCTTCTTGAATCAGTGGGTCTTAAAATGTGGTTGTAGGACTACTAATAGTCCACAACATTTTCCCCAGGCGATTCACAGGCTGGTCTCTTGAGGGCTTAGTTTTTTTATATGACAATGTCCAAATACCTTTCTCTGTTATGCACCAACAACTGTGATGTTTAATTAAAAACAAACATTGCATCACCATACTAAAATAGCAATAATCTTACTAATGCTGGTGTTTACTTGAGTTGTGCTCTCAGTGGGAATGAGTGAGATACTGGGTGTGTCATATATTATTTCTTCCTAAAGTAACATTCGACCTGAAAAATGAAGAATAATTTTAGTTCAAATGCTGACATATTTCTGTGTTTGTTCATGTTTTTTCACTGAATGGTTTTGTTTTGTTTTTGTTTTGTTTTGTTTTGTTTTTTTCAATTTATTTATTTTCAGAAAAACATTATTCATTATTTTTTCACCACACCCAGTGCTCCATGCAAGCCGTGCCCTCTATAATACCCACCACCTGGTACCCCAACCTCCCACTCCTCCCCCGCCACTTCAAACCCCTCAGATTGTTTTTCAGAGTCCATAGTCTCTCATGATTCACCTCCCCTTCCAATTTACCCAAATTCCCTACTCCTCTCTAACGCCCCTTGTCCTCCATGCTATTTGTTATGCTCCACAAATAAGTGAAACCATTTGTTTTGTTTTTAAAAATTTATTTGTTTATTTACTTATTTGACAGAGATCACAAGTAGGCAGAGAGGCAGGCAGAGAGAGAGGAGGAAGCAAGCTCCCTGCTGAGCAGAGAGCCCAATGTGGGCTCGATGCCAGGACCCTGGGATCATGACCTGACCTGAAGGCAGAGGCTTTAACCCACTGAGCCACTCAGGCGCCCCTTGTTTTTGTTTTTGTTTTTACAACAGTCACCTTTAGTCAATAGCAATTCTCCTGATCTGAGCCTTTTTGAAAACTATTCGTATTGCCAGGGTCAAAAATCTCTTGATTTGATGCTAGTTATTTGGGATATACTTGAGTAAAATTAATAATAATTTTAAAATTCTTGATTATTTGCCTCTCCAGTTTTGTTTCAATCGATATGTACCCCAGAATTCAAAGCAAAATGGAAATAATATAGATTTCAAGCCACATAACTTGGGTTCAAATCATTTTTTACATTTATTAACTGTGCAAATCTCAGTACATTCATGAACTTTGCACAACCTCAGTTTCCACATTTAAAAATAGCTATCATTCAGTTTGACATGAAAATTAGTAAGATGGCATGTATATAGCACAATACCAAATATATGGCAGTATATAGAGTCATTCTCTCTCCCTCCTCCACCTCACGGAAGGTGAATTGATATAGCTACCATAAAGGGCAATATGACAGTACATATTCAAACTGGAAATGTGTGAACCATATGTCCTTGGGTGCTATGACAATCAATTTTACGTATGTCTGTCTCCCTTAAAAAGAGCTGCTTACATGGACTCTCTCCCTATCACTACTTGGATAACCCTGTACAAGTCGTTTTGCAGAGACTTTTCCTTATTTGTAAAATGGAAATAGTAACAGTATTTCCCTTGTGGTGGTGTTGGGCTTAAACAAATTATTGTAGGTAAAGCACATAGAACAGCTCGTAGATCTGCCAATAAATGCTTAATAAATATATTACTTTAATACAAAAATGTAGCAATATGAAATACACACACACACACACATGTGTATGCGTGTGTGTGTGTGTAAATTTAAATGATTCAGGTGTGCCTGGGTGGCTCAGTTGGTTAAGCTTTGGACTTTTGATTTTGGCTCAGGTCATGATGTCAGGGTTGTAAGATGTATCCCTGTGCAAGCATGGAGTCTGCATGAGATTCTTTCTCTCCCTTTCCCTCTGCCCCTCCCCCTCCCTCTAAATTTTTTTTTAAATGACAATTCATTAGGAATCAACTGATTTTTTTATTAAATGGTATAATATAATTGGTTATTGATCCAAAAGAGAGTGAAGTTCAAACTGCTAGCTTGTACAATTTATAAGTGCATGTTTTAGATGTATTAATTATTTAAATCAAGTGTAAAACCTTTAAAAATATATAACAAGGAAACTGAGAAGGGTATTTGTGCAAACTTGCCTGGTATTCTTCCTTCAAGGAACTGTACTCATCTACCAATATGGCCCTACCTTAGCCCCTGACATTGCAAACTGTGCTCTACCTCCACTATAGATTACTTTCTTTAATCTGTATCATGGAACTTTTGGTATATTAGGGACAGTAAGTCATTTATGTTATAATTTTTCTATCTTATAGATTCAATTTCCAATCTTTCTCTTTTATCTGTATACTTGACTATAATTTTTAAGTAGTCAAATTATTAATTTTTCTTTGATTGCTGTTTTCATATCATGTCTGAAAAGACCTCTTCCATCCAAAATATTTTAAAATCCACCCATAGTTTTTCTTGATTAATTTTGTGTATTAAATCCTTAATTTATATGAAGTTATAAATCCAGTTTTTATTAAAAATGTCAGTTAGAGGGCGCCTGGGTGGCTCAATGGGTTAAGCCTCTGCCTTCAGCTCAGGTCATGGTCTCAGGATCTTGTTATGGAGGCCTGCATCAGGCTCTCCGCTCAGAGGAGAGCCTTCTTCCCCCCTGCCCCTCCTGCCTCTCTGCCTGCTTGTGATCTCTCTCTCTCTCTCTGTCAAATAAATTAATAAAATCTTTTTTTAAAAATGTCAGGTAGATTTTACCCATGCTATTAAATAATCCACTTCTCCCTAAGTGATTTGAATTGCCATCTCTATCTTTTTATCTTGTTTTTATATATCTTTTTATTTCTATATCTTTCTATCTTGATATGGTTTTTGTTTCTAATACTTATTCTGATCCACTGATTTGGGACCAATTTTTACACTTCAGTATTTTAATTTCTATTGCTTATGATTTTATATTTATACCTTCTGTCCCCAATTTTACCTCATTAGCCTTTTATTTTTGTAAGTATTTTTCTGGCTAACCCCTCTCATGGCTATACTTCTAAATGTTGCTTAGAAATGGTGGTCCAATTCCACCATCCCCCATTTCTACCCCTTCACACTCCTCTCCATCCCCAGGTAACCTGAGGATTAAATTGAATTTATATAGCTTTTCTGAATTCAAAGAGTGTTGCTCTATTTATTCAAGTTCTCTTATATATTCTTCAGTTAACTTAAAAATTTTCTTTAGATATCTTTTGAAGACTTCATTATGTATGTTTTTGTGATATTTGTTGTGTGTATTTTACTTTCTAGCTTTTAAATCACATTTTGTAATTAGACGTTGTGGCTTTATTAAATACCCATTGACTTTCATATATTCATTTTATAAAAAAGCCCCTATACTGAACTCTCTTATAGTTTTTTTGTTTGTTTGTTTTTTTATTTGACAGACAGAGATCACAAGTAGGCAGAGAGGCAGGCAGAGAGAGAGGGGAGGAAGCAGGCTCCCTGCTAAGCAGAGAGCCCAATGTGGGGCTCAATCCCAGGACCCTGAGATCATGACCTGAGGCGAAGGCAGAGGCTTTAACCCACTGAGCCACCCAGATGCCACTCTCTTGTAGTTTTTATGACTGAATATAACCAAATCTTTCCTTCCAGTGTTTATACTTCTTATTTAATGGCCTAATCTAGTGTCAATTGCATTTCTAGGGGAAAAAAAAAAGAATTTAAATAAAAACAGTAGTGTTAGAAACCATAGACCTATATTGGGTAAGAAACAGTTTTTAATATAGGTTTTATCAAGAATAAATGTTGAATTTTATTAAATGTGCTTTTGACAGCGCTCAAAATACTAAATGATTTTTCTGCTTACATAATTTTTGTTATAAATGTACTATGATTACATTTTTGGGAAACACTGTATTAAATATTAGCCCAGATATAAGCACCTGACTCAAGTTTCAGCCGTGTCACTTTATACTCTTTGCTTTTCACTTTCCTCTTACCTGTAAATGGAGATAACAATAGAACTGAACTTATATTTTATGAATATTAAATGAATTAATCTATTTAAACCACTAATAACAACTTCTACAAAAAAGCATGTGCTCAAGAAATAAGAACGGTTATTAACAGGGTTGATTTTGGGTGCTGTCTCTGTCAGATTTAGGAATGTGTTATGCCATTTATGTAGGAAGTCTTAGGAAACATAGCTGCACATCCAGAAAATCTCACAGCACTTTAAAAATAACTTTTCAGGGGTTCCTGGGTGGCTTAGTGGGTTAAAGCCTCTGCCTTCAGCTCAGGTCATGATCTCAGGGTGCTGGGATGGAGCCCTGCATCGGGCTCTCTGTTCATCAGGGAGCCTGCTTCCCCTTCTCTCTCTGCCTGCCTCTCTGCCTACTTGTGATCTTTGGCTGTCAAATAAATAAATGAAATCTTTTAAAAAAATAAAAATAAATAACTTTTCAGTTTCTTCCTTTCATGCTGATTTAGTTGGGTTTCCTATCTCTTTTTAAAACTAATTTGGGTATTAATTTATTTTAAAATGTCCATTTCAGCTGACTTTCTAAAGGATTCTCTTTAATTAATTTTCAGTTACTTTTTAATCCATTATTTCCTTTTCTAAGGGCAATTTTTGTATATTTATTTATCTTTTTTGTTTTTCAATTTGGCTGGTATTTCATTTATTTGATTGCCCTGTCTCACAAAAACAAAATAGTACCCACATACCAATTCAGTGAGAATTTCTATTTGTATGTTTGTCATCTGATTCATTATTTCCTTCTCTTTCCTTATGTAAAAATTCCTTTCTGTCCATTCTTTTGTCACCTTTACTTATTTCTATACCTGATCTGTCTTCTTTGACCAGCTTGAGAACAAAATGAGGTCACTTTCCATTTAATAATTCAAATCAGATTGCACCATCCTCATCCTGCCCAAGAGATGTTTCATGATTCCTGATGGAGATCCTCAATTCTGTGAGAAAGTTCTCTATCCAAAATTTCAGTCCTATTACTATTACTTCCAGGGGGAAAAAAAATCCGTAGAATCTGCTGAGGCACATAGAAGCCTTGTGCTCTTCTAGTGTTCTCACCATTGCTCTCCCAGGCAATCACGATGGGCACTCCCTGTCCTCTGCCCTGTCTAAGGCGAACACCACCATCACTGGTCTGCAGCAGTTGCCCAGGGGAAGTAAGGGTAAGTGTTGAAGGAAAGGGAGGAGAAATCCACCTTCTCTAGTATTATGTTCAGTCATGGTTGATACAGTTTCTCCAGTACTTTGTTTAATCATGGCTGATACACTTTCTTTATAGGAATTCATTTCTCTCCATGAATACACACATGTATATGTACATGCACATAAATATCTGCATATATATGCCTAGTGGTAACTAGCCCACTGTGGCCTTAGTGAGGTGCTACAATAATTCCAGGAAAATCTTATGATAGGTTGGTAA
The DNA here is from genome assembly GCF_020171115.1 of Neogale vison. Classification (NCBI taxonomy): domain Eukaryota; kingdom Metazoa; phylum Chordata; class Mammalia; order Carnivora; family Mustelidae; genus Neogale; species Neogale vison. The sequence continues at coordinate 195,391,153 of NC_058091.1, read as the reverse complement.
TATACTTTGCTGATATGGGTTAAGACACAAAAGGAAGGGTTTCTGAGTAAACAATTAAAACTTACTTTTTTGAAATGTTAAGGCTGAGCTTGAATCTAAGTGAAGAAGGGCAGAGTCCGTGGGTCTTGTCTCTCAGAAGCTCAAGAGTGTAGCATTCGCAGGCGCCTGGGTGGCTCAGTGAGTTAAAGCCTCTGCCTTCTGCTCGGTTCATAATCCCAGGGTTCTAGGATCAAGCCCAGCATCGGGCTCTCTGCTCAGTGCGGAGCCTGCTTCCCCTCCTTCTCTCTCTGCCTACTTGTGATCTCTGTCTGTCAAATAAATGAATGAAAATCTTAAAAAAAAAAAAAAAAAAAAGAAAGAAAGAAAGAAAGAAAGAAAAGAAAAGATAAAGAGTGTAGCATTCGGTTAGACCACAGAAACCAGAAAAAGATAGAAGAAGCAGCAGATTAAAGAACAAATGGAAAACCAGAAACAAGTGGAAGCCAAGAGAGGAGAAAGTTTCAGGAAGGAGGGCAGAAACATTTGTTGTTGTTGGGTTAGACCAAGAGAACACAGGACCAAGGCACACATCTGAGTTCTAGGCCAAAGGACAGGGCACAATGGATCAAGGTCAACTACCTCTGTGTCTTGTTCTATCGAGTCCTCTGTTAATATGATAAGGGATATCAGGATGACCAAATGCTGACATGTAGTCACACAGACCATCTGCCATATCTATCTCTAGAAATAAAGTACTATAATTAATACAACTTCCTAAAGTGAAAAAGAAGAACAAATTTAAAACAAGAGAACTCTGCTTTTCTGGGAGAAGATCATCAGCTTCCCATGAGAGTTCTTGTTCTTCTTGGTCCCCAGGAGACCAAGAAGAAGCCAGATTGATAGAATCATCCTAGCTTTTAAAGCTGGGAGATAATGGGCAACTTTTCCTTATATGCCTTAGCAAGGGACAGGAGACCAGCTACTTTTAATACTCTTAATTCTCTCTCTCTCTCTCTTCCTCCCCTTCTCATCACCAACCCCCTCCAAATTAAACATGTGCTTCATTGTATCTAATAGCCAGTATTGCTGATGAGATAGATAACCTGATGCCATGCTCACATTTATTTCTAGGCAGTTAACGTCTTTTTTTCTCCCTGAAATATCAGAGAATCTTCTCTGTGTATCTATGGTTCTGTCATTACATTAGACAAAGCTTGTATTAGACTTTCCACTTGAAAACTTGTTTTTAACGCAGACACATATTAGATCTTAAATGATCTCTACCACTTTATTATTGATATTCTCTTGAAGTTCATAAGAGGTAAAACTTTATGTTTCTGTATTCATTCTCCAAGTGGCTTTATTTTTTTAGTTCTTGTTCTCTATCTTTTTGTCTGTTTCTATGTCAGTAGCTACTGCTGTGTAAAAAACCACCCCAAATTCAGTGGCTTAAAATAGTAATTGTTTATTATTGCCCTCAAGTCTGTGGGCCAGCTAGTGTTTCTGGTCTTGGCTATGTTCTTAGATACTTCTGTGGCTACATCTAAGACTGAAGCAGTAAATGTGCATAATTAGTGTTTTAATGTTTTTTAATATATCAGGTGGCATGGGAACTATTAAAGATTAGTAGAATGTTCAGAGGTGTTAGGAGGCAAGTTGAAGAGACTCCTAATGACCAAGATGAGGCACTGTGAATGTCAATAGTGGTAATAACTGTTATCAAAGTCCATTTAATGTGTTTAAACCCATGAGGACATAATGCTTCCAACACACAAAAACAAAAAAGCCTAATCACTTTTGAATGGTGTTAGGAAATTTAACTCTGAAAACTAAAGAAATGAGAGAATCAAGCATTTTTCATGTCTTTTCTATACAAACCACATGTCTAGGTAATAAAATAATAAAGTAACATTTCTCTTCATATAGGCATTCTAATAAATAAATCAAGAAGAAATGGTTGTATTGGAATATCACCATTTTGCAACTCCGAATGAATTAGTGACTGAAACAGTGCACATCAGTGGCTGCTAACATCATAAAAATAGACAGCCAACCAGACCATGTAATATTCTCATTAAAAAATAAGCCTCTAAATATAACTCAATTTTCAGAAAATGCAGAAGGACATTTTAAACTATATCGTAGGAACACCATCAACCAAGATTCAGACTACAAGAAATTCTACAAAACAAATGTTCCAATTCTTCAACAAATAAATTACTCAGAAAAAAAGAAAATGAGAGGACAAATTAAACTATGATATTTAGGGATACACACTTGATGATACAATTATAAAGAAAAGCAAATAAGTGTTTACCATGTAAGTTAGCATAGTGGCTACTCATGTAGGGTGGGATGAATTGTGTTTTGAAGGGAGCACATGGTGGTCCCAAAAATCTTTCCTACTTGGGGAGGTGGCTAAAGGGTGGCCAAATTATAGTAATTGAATGGGCTCCACATGTGTATCGGTGTTTTATTTTTATGAATTTGTATTAAATTTTAAAGTTTTTTTTAAAATTTTTTTGAAGATTTTGTTTATTTGACAGACAGACATCACAAGTAGGCAGAAGCAGACAGAGAGAGAGGGGGAAGCAGGCTCTCCGTGGAGCAGAGAGCCTAATGTGGAGCTCCATCCCAGGACCGATCAGGACCCAAGCCAAAGGCAGAGGCTTTAACCCACTGAGCCACCCAGGCACCCCTAAAAGTACTTTTTTTTAAAGGTTTCTTTTATTTACTTGAGAGAGAGTGAGAGAGAGAGCATGAGAGGAGAGAGGGTCAGGGGGAGAAGCAGACTCCCTGCGGAGCAGGGAACCCGACAACGTGGGACTCAATCCCTGGACTCCAGGATCATGACCTGAGCTGAAGGCAGTCGCTTAACCAACCGAGCCACTCAGGCCCCCAAATTTAAAAATATTTTTTACAAAATAAAATATCGAAGCTTATGGGATGCAGCTAAGCAGTACCAGGAACTTCACCAGCCTGACTTATCTTAGCAATGAAACAAGCCAATAGATCAATGTAGTCTGGAGCTTAGCCCTGATAGTCTGTACAAATTAGACCTATTTGCTAGGGACTGCTGCTTCCAAAGGGCTGATGATCTGGCAGATGTCCTAACAGTTTCCCAGTCTTGCTGGGAAAGCTGCATGGAATCCTGATCTTTTCCAGGATACAAAGCAAACATGTAATGATATATTTAGATTTAATTGGGAGAATTTTTCTGTTTATAGAGGATATTTAAGAAAGAGCTGTTATAGGACACAAATGCCCAAGAAACATTTCTCAATCCTTTCCTATAATTTCCAAAGATAAGATATATGACAATTACAATCTGAAATGTTTCATATTAATCCATCTTTATTCCATAGCACATAATTCTTACGAATCTAAGAACAATGAGATAATAACTTCATTTAGATGCAAAAATAATAATAATTACTACTCCAAGCAATCACTGTTTTTTTTTTTCTTCTTTTCTTTCTCAAGTTTTTATTTAGATTATGGTTAGTTAAGATACAGTATAATATTAGTTTCAGGTATAAAATATACTGATTCAACACTTCCATACAACATCCATTGTTCATCAGAACAAGTGAACTCCTTAATTCCCATCACGTATTTAACCCATCCCCCACCCTTCTCCCCTCTAGTAACCATCAGTTTTTTTCTATACTTAAAATATTCTGTTTTTTTTGGTTTGCCTCTCTCTCTCTTTCTTTTTCCCTTTGCTATTTATTTTGTTTTTTTTTAATTCCACATAAGTGAAATTTTATGGTATTTGTCTTTCTCTAACTTTTCATTCTTTTTTATGACTGAGTAATATTTATCTCTGTGTGTATGAAAGATATATATGCATAATGTAAAATATGATATAAAATAACAAATATAAATTCATGTATGTACATATATATGAAAGGTTTCAGATTCTAATATGGATGGTATCTTCTTTATATATTCGTTAGTCAATGGGCACTTGGGCTGTATCCATAGATAGTTTAGTTATTAGATAATGCTACTGTAAACACTGGGGTGCATGTATCCCTTTGAATTTGCATCTTTGTATTCTTTGGGTAATTACCTAATAGTGAAATTGTGGATTGTAGGATAGTTCTCTTTTTAACTTTTTGAGGAAACTCAATACTATTTTCCAGAGTGGCTATACCAGTTTGCATTCCCACCAGCAGGGCAAGTAAGTTCCTTTTTCTCCACATCCTTGCCAGCACCCGTTGTTTCTTGTGCTGTTGTTTTTAGTTATTCTGACAGGTGTGAGGTGATATCTCATCGTGGTTTTGATTTGTATTTCCCTGATAATTAGCGATGTTGAGCATCTGTATGTCTTTTTTGGGAAAATGTCTATTCATGTCTTCTGCGCATTTTTTAATTGGATTATTCTTGTTTGGGGTTTGAGGCTTATAAATTCTTTATATATTTCTCTGGAGGAGGCTTAAAACCTCACTTAGTTCATAAGCACTATTTCTTTTATTCTATTTCTTTGTAGGAATATTCTATATTGAAGTCAGAAATAATTGCATAGGCAATTATAAAGGATGACATTTTTATTCTTAAATATGTATTTGATCTGAACTGGACAGTCTGGAATGAACATTTTCTTTCCCTGAATGAGGTCTGTCATCAATTAAACTTAATAATTAGAATATTAATCTTATAATAATATCTGTCATTATGCCATTATCAAGTCTACTTAATAACCTTTAGCAGAAACAATTCAATCTTTATTACTCTTTAATATGCTCTGAATATTAACCCTATTTTGAATGTAGAATGAGCGCTGGAGTGTAAGACTGTGAGAAGAAGAGCCAACAGTAAGTGAAGAAGGGATTTTCAGAAACTAACACTATAAAAAAAAATACCTTGATAGTTAAAACTTGAAGGATATAAATTGAAAGGGTTTTACATCTAATACCCCAAGAAGTAGACAATATTCCACTGGTAGATACAAATCAGACAGAAAAAGCAGCTATCTCCTCATGGCACTCCCATTGAACTTTTTGAAGATATGCTGATTTCTAATTTCAGCATTAACAGGAAGAGAATAAAACATAATCCTACATAATTATAATAATGATAATTTAATTACTTTGCCATCTGGATGTAAAATTTGAAATTATTAGGATGACTCTAATTAAAACCAAGAATACTGTTAAACATTGCTAATAGCAATTCCCTTATCGTAGGTTAGCTTATAAAAAAAATCTGGCTACTGGATATGTATAAGAAGTACATTTAAATGAAGTTAAAAGTGGGAAATAAATGTCTGTGTTAATACATAACAAGTAAAACATAGATGAGTCCTGTTAATATCAGATAAAATAGTATTCAAAGCCAAGAGTAAAAATGAGGACATGGACATTATCTTTAAAATGAAATCTTTCCAAAAGCAATGTATAGATTTGATGTAATTCTCATTTGAAACCAAATATTGGTATAGGTTTTTTTTTTATCATGATTAATACTTAAAAATTGATGTGGAAAACTGAAGGAATAAAAATTGCCAGAAACATTTTTGGTGAAAAAAGAGTAATAAAAGATAACTTAGAGTACAAAATAATTGAAGCCTATTATAAAGTTACCATAAGCAACATGGAAAAACAATATTGACAAATAGGTCAATGAAATAAAACCAGAGATCAGAAATAGATGTACTAGATATGAAAAGCATATGCTAGAAGTACCAACTTAATTTCTTTAATAAATAATACATGCATAATTAGTTATTAATCTGAAATAAAACAAAAACTTTTACACTCTTTTTCATACCCTGTAAAAATAATTCACATATAGATTGAAATCTAAACATAAAATAAAATTAAAGATGTTAAAATAAATGTAAGAGATATTTATAAACTCTTACATGGAAAGAGTCCTTTACCAAGACACTAAATCAGAGAGGTCAGATTGATATATTTGGCTACTGAAAGGTTTGTGATTATAACACCATAAACAAAGTTCAGAGGAAAATATGGAAAAATAATTTTTGTAAGATATATGATTAATTTTCTACTTTCCTACAAAATAAAAATGTAATAATAGTCTGATAGAAAAACAGGCAAGAGGAAATGAAAATCACCAAATACTCAATCTCATTAGTAGTTGATAAAATATAATACAGTAACCAAGAGACAAAACTGTATATTCACTTGTTGAAAAAAATTGTTTTTAAAATGCTAATACTCAATATTATTGAATTTATACAGAAATGTTGGCTAGTTGATGAAATTGAAATCTTCACAAATAATAAGAAATAACTTAACAGTTATTCAAAATTGAAGAGAAAAAACCATAGTAACTGAATGTAATTCTGACCTGAATCTTTTTTCTATAAGGGACATTAATGTGACATCTGGCAAAGTTCAATACAGGATTAAATAGTATTATGAATCAGTGTAATTTCTTGAGATGGATAGTTATATTTTGGTTATGATGGAGAATGACATTGTTCATAGGAAATACAAGCTAACATATTTAGGGATATAGGGACATCATTTCAGCAACTGACCCTACGTTCTTTGTTCTGTACTTTGAACTTTTCTCTAAATTTCAAATTGTTTTACACATAGTACTCTTTAACACAGAAAACAACTTTTAGAAATTTAGTCTACAAAAATATAAAAGCAGAAAGGACAGGATTATTTATTTCTAGTGGGGATTAGAAAAAATCTATATTAATTAAATTAAATTAAATTAAATTAAATTATTAATTAAATTATCATACACCCATAATACATAAAGTTTTGCAGCCAGATGAATGAGTTAAATCTTTGCATTTCATTTGCACATCTGACCATGCATGGACTTAGAGAGGACCAATGTATTGAAAAGTCTCTGCTGAGTGTCACTGTGGTCCTTTTGGGGGCCTTGGTTGGCCTGTAGATGACTATGAAGATAAAGAGAAAAATGCTAACAACCTATACTCCTGGACATAAAAACACATCAATAGAAAAAAACTTGTGTTTTTCATTCCAATAAATTATTTAAATGCTTTTTCTTTTTGTTTTTTTGGTATTAGCCAACTCAACCCACTCATCATGTAGTTCTCCCTCTTCCAACTGAACATTTCAAACACCACAGCATAACCATGCATTCCCATTCTTCAGACCCATGAACTCCCATAAACTCAGTAACCAGTATCCTACCACTGTTGGTTCTAGACTTTTACTTGTTTTATTAATGTTATGATTGCCACAGGACAAATGGAATGGAATGAACTGAAGTTAATTCAAAGTAGAAAGCAGAAGTAGAGATTTTTTTAAAAAATGTATTGTTCTTGAAAGACATACAATATTACTCTTTTTATAATGAGCTGCTAGTGTCTAAGGAAACCCCAGGTTAAGTATTTGTTGATTTCAAGACTTTGTTGATGTTAGTGTTCTTGAAAGGAAGAGAGAAACAGGGCTTCCCAAGAGGGGGGGAGGATGGAATCGGCCCTCCAGGATACGGAAATAATTCCCAGAAATTTAATCTAAACAAATTTAAAAATCGCTTTGCTAAATACTTAAGTTAATGAGACATTCCATCTTCTTTTTACATTGCTCCACCAAGCATCAGTTTGAAGTTTCTACCCACTTGAGTGCATTTGGGAATTTGAATTAGAGCCTGAGGAACGCTGGGCTCATCGGGACGTGCCAAATCTCTAAGAGCCACTTGAGCTTTATTTACATTTACTCTAGATGGATCATCAGCCTCATATTCAAGTTTTTGCTTTAGTGTACACTCCGGACAGTGGCTTGTTTGGCCACTTTGAAAAATAGTGTTGCCATTCATTTCAAAATTACGAGTCTGGTTTCTGATTCAGAGGCCTGAGAAAATGTTCTTCCACTATGAGAAGGAACAAGTCGGAAACATTATCAGGGTAGGTTTTGGATTTCTCCACTCTAATTTGGTATAATTTATCTCAGCCTGGCTATATTGAGCGTCTATTACAAACCATATTATGTCAAGCAAAAGGAAATGTATGACAAAGTTCTCAGTCTCAAAGAACATATAGGGAAGGTTTTCTCAATCACTCCCTAACCCTGAAGTTTCTGCTCTAGGTGTGTGAACAGCTGGGGTTTGTACTGTGTTCTAAGATGAAGTAAAAAAAAATATTTGGGACTTTCTGCCCAAAATACTTAATATGGGTAAGGTTGTAATTTTTATTCTTTTCCTCTTCAAATTACATTGTAAGTTCCTCAAAAATAGGAATTACTCAGTGTCTCATAATTCTTTTCTATCCCACTGCTATGTTCTACTCACAACATATGTACATGCGTGCTCACATGTTCCTCAGAATAAGAACTATTCAAATGAACTGCTTGTTATAAATGTAAAAGGGTTTCTTGTTAACTTGGCCTTAAAGTTTTACTCTTTTGATACCTTATTTCTTTAATCTGGGAAGTCAGGTACAGACACCATTTTTTTTTTTCAGATTATCCATTTTCCCTCTAACATATCAGCTTAAGAAATATAAACAAGCTTAATTAGTAATAACTGAAAGAAATAAAACAGTAACTGTTTCTCCTTGAAGAGAAGCCGTTATATTCAATGACAACTCTTAGTTTATAAAAGAGAACAATCTTCCTACATGCCCTCCCTATCCTTCATACTACATACTCCAACCCCTGCCAAGAATGGAAATGGCCAGTAAACATATGCATATGCAGATGTTTAGGATGGGGCTAGGACACTTTTGTACATTTATGGCATCTTCATCATAGAAGAATATTACACAAATATAGAAATATTTATTGTATTCCCTATGTATTGGTTTTCTAGGACTACCATTGCAAAATACCACAGAGGAATGGCTCAAACAATAGAAATTTACTTCCTCACAGTGTGGAATCTAGAAGTCCCAGATTAGGGTGCTGGCAGACTTGGTTTCCTCAAAGGCTTATTCCCTTGGCTTGCAGATGGTCACACTCCAGCTGCCTTGTGACATGGTCCTTCTGTACACCCACATTCCCGATGTTTCTCTGTGTGCCCTGCTCCCCTTTTCTTATAAGAGCAGCAGTCCTGTTGGATCAGATCCCACCCTAAGAACCTCATTTTAACTTAATTACCTCTTTAAAAGGCCTATCTCCAAATACAATCACATTCATATGACTTCTGGAGGATACATTTCAGTCCGTAACACCTTATTAGCAGTTATTCAACTGATAGAAAAGTCAGACAGTCCCTGGTTTCAATGAGCAGAACATAGCTTCTTGCAGGGAGATAAATCAATAAACAAATAATAATAGTAGGCATTACATAAGTATAACAAAATTAAGCATGAAGAATGTTAAGTTTCAAAAAGGAGGGACTGAACCCATTTGGAAGGATCAGAAAAGAGTTAAGGGAGCAGGTGGCATTTGAAGATAAGCCTCAAGGAATCCTTTGGATAGGAAATGAAGATCAGACATTAAGTAAATGGCTTATGAGGCTTTGGTCTTCAACACACTCTTTAGGTTGATAGTTTTGTTCTCATTTTATTAAAAGTGGAACGTTGATATTTAGATGATTTAGTTAAGTTATAACCGTAAGCAGCTTTCAAATGAAATGCCAAGATCTGTCTTGTTCTACTTTCATTGAGATGAAGAGTTGACAAAAGAATGTTTTAAAGAAAAGACTATTTTAAAAGCAAAATGCATTTATCATTGTGCTAAAAAAGTTTTCAACGTGAAAAAAATCTAAATATAACCCATCAAATAATATTTTGAAAGAGTCAACACCATGGAACTGTAAATGCATATACCCCAAATTATTTAATAATTCAACATTATTTTTTTATTTAGGAAACATTCTTGGTGAAACAGAGAATTCCTTCACATAATAAAAGAAATGTATGAAGAATCTATAGGAAGCATTAGTCTGAGTAATGAAACTTTTGACGGCGTCTCTTCAAAATCTAGAAAAAGATAGGCTTCTATTATGCTTTTTACTGGACATACTGGCCAAAGTAGTGAGTTAAGACAAGAAATATAAGGCATAAACTTCGGGAAAAAAGATTGGAGTGATGTGGCTATGATCTTTAAGAAGTCAGAAAATATGTTACGAGAGGATAATAGAGATACAGGACAGAGACGGAGCATAGAGATGGATGAAGCTGTTGGGAATTTGTTTTGTACGTTGACTGCTGAGGTTTGAGATTTTGTTTTAAAAGTTTGCACCATATCTTACATAGACACTAAATTAATTTTTTATATTAACTGTTACAACATAAGAATCTTGGCTGCCTGAGTAGCTCTCTCAGTTAAGTGTCCAACTCCTGATTTGGGCTCAGGTTGTGATCTACGGGTGGATTCGCACTCAGTGCAGCATTTGCTGGTTTGATTGTTGCTCTCCTTCCCCTCTGCCACTGCCCTCCCCATGCACATGTGCACGCACGTGCTCTCTCTTTCTCTAAAATAAATATATAACTAAATAAAATCTTAAGAAAGAATAATATTGAAAGTGTTTGAAATATGAGTTTTTATTCCAGTAACAAACTAATGTTTAAAAAGTTCTCCAAACTGACCTCCATGCAGTATCCATGCTTAAGATCAAAGTTTGGGCTTACATGTGCAAACCAGTTTTATCAAATTCAGTGTTTTTTCCCCATATTTAGTTCTCTTAAAAATAATCACACAATTGCTAGGTATTTATAAGCTACTGAAATAACTCAGGTATAAACAGTATTTTACACATAATGCAATGTCTCTTCTCCCGTAATTTTTAAAATTTTAATCGTATTGTCTCTACCAACCTATTTTTTTCTTCTTCTCATTTTGATCTAGAAACAGTTTCTAAATGTGTTACCTATTCTCAGGGCCATGTAAAAGGTGCTATTAGAAAGAAAGCACCAGGGGCGCCTGGGTGGCTCAGTGGGTTAAAGCCTCTGCCTTCGGCTCAGGTCATGATCCCAGGGTCCTGGGATCCAGCCCCGCATCACATTGGGCTCTCTGCTCAGCAGGAAGCCTGCTTCCTCCTCTCTCTCTGCCTGCTTCTCTGCCTGCTTGTGATCTCTGTCTATCATATAAATAAAATCTTAAAAAAAAAAAAAAAGAAAGAAAGAAAGAAAGCACCATAGCAGGTTTTTCTACCCAAATAAGTGTGTTTTGTGTGCGTAAGTGGTACAGGGATCATGGAAATGAAGCCTTCCTTTAGTATTTAAAAGGACACAGACACCAGTTCTACTGAGAAAGAACCCAAGTAGCAGCTCATGCTGATAGTGTTCTTAAGTCATATATCATTTGGGAATGCTGCTTTCCATAACTTGTACTTATTAAGAACTCTATTTACCAGGAACTGATCTGATATACACTGCTAAATAAAGTATCATGTCTAGTGGGACAGGAAAACGAACCAGCGATTACACATTAAAGTAGGGTAAGTGCTAGGGTAGAGATGCTAAGGGGGCACAGAGAAGAAGCACCTCTCTTAACCTGAAAGAATTAGAGGAAAATTGTTTAGACTATTAATAAGATGTTTGTTGTAGGGATTTTGTATATGCTGTAGTCAGCAGAAAATGTCCCCCAAATATGTCTATGCCCTAATCCCTGGGCCCTGTGAATAATTTATGTTACATGGCAAGGGGAAATTAGGGTTGCAGGTTGAATTAGCATTGCTAATCAAATGATCTTAATAAACAGATTATTCTAAATTCTCCAGGTGGGCCAAATGTAATCCAAAAGTCCTTTGAATATGGAAGAGAAAGGCAAAAGAGTTGGTATCAAAATGATGCAACATGAGATATACTCAGTTGGCTACTGATGGCTTTGAAGATGGATGGTAATTACAAGCAAAGGATTGCAGGCAGCCTCTAGAAGCTAGGGGAAAAAAAAAAAAAAAAAAAGGATTCTCCTCCAGAATTTAGCCTTGGTTTTAGCCTGGTGAGAAAATTTTGGACTTCCAAAATTACCAGAACTATAAACTAATACAAATACATCATTTTATGCCACCAACTTTGTACTAATTTGTTAAAATGGTCACAGAAAAATAGTAAAATGCCCTTTACTAAGTTAGGGAAATGTGGTTGATTCCTAGTTTTATGAGAGTTTTTATCATGAAAGAATGTTGAATTATGTGAAATGCATTTCTGTATCTACTAATATAGTTATTTTTTTAACCTTTGAATCGTGAATTACACTGATTGATTTTTAAATATTGAATTAGCCTTGCATTCCTGCTATAAATAAACTTGGTCACAATGTATTATTCTTTTTATAGTTATGTTATATTTGATTTATTAATATTTTGTTGCAAGACATTTGTATCTATGTTTATGGGAACTATTCATATGTAGTTTCTTTCCTTATAAGGTATTTTATTTATTTATTTATTTATTTTTAAAGATTTTATTTATTTATTTGTCAGAGAGAGAGGGAGAGAGAGCAAGCACAGGCAGACAGAGAGGCAGGCAGAGGCAGAGGGAGAAGCAGGCTCCCTGCCAAGCAAGGAGCCCTATGTGGGACTCGATCCCAGGACGCTGGGATCATGACCCTAGCCGAAGGCAGCTGCTTAACCAACTGAGCCACCCAGGCGTCCCGGTATTTTATTTTGATATCAAGAGAATGAGGTGGAATAAGAAATATAAGAGTGTGTAGAATTGGTAGAACTCTCCCTTCAGACCTCTGTGCCTAGAGTATTATGAACCCTCAGATAATAGCTTTGTGTATTTTTTTTTGTGTTGTAATTAGTGTAACTAATGTAGCTATACCATAGTGATCTTACTCAATATTTTCTGACAGTAGAGGTATGTGTGGCATTTGTTTGGTTTGGTTTCTGCCTGACACATCATGCTTCTAATATCTGAGAATTTGTGTCTTGGATTATTTATGGAAATTTTTCAATCATTTTTTCTTCAAATATTATTCTCCTTTCATTTTAGAATTTCTTTCTGGATTTCCTGTTAGACATAAATTAGAACTTTTTTAGTCTGTTTCTTAACTATTCTTTCAACTTCCATTTGCTTGTATATCTGGGTAATTTCTTCAGATATATCTTCCACTATAATAATTTTCCATTTCCTTCTGACAACATTGCTGCTAAAATTTCAACAATTTTTACTTTTTTCCTTTTAAAATTTTATTTTGTTATTGTTATGTTTAATTTTACATGTAAATCTGGCTAGGCTATGGCAACTAGTTTTTTGATCCAAAATCAGTCTTGTTGCTGTGTGAATATTTTATACATGTGATTAACATTTAAAACCATTTAAGCTATATGTAAGGCAGATTACTCTTAATATGTGGTTGGGTCTCATTTAATCAGTTAACGGTCTTAAGAGTAAAATCAAGTTTTTTGAAGAAGGAATTCTACATCAAGAATATAACATGGAGGGGCGCCTGGGTGGCTCAGTGGGTTAAGTCGCTGCCTTCGGCTCAGGTCATGATCTCAGGGTCCTGGGATTGAGTCCCGCATCGGGCTCTCTGCTCAGCAGGGGGCCTGCTTCCCTCTCTCTCTCTCTCTCTCTCTCTCTCTGCCTGCCTCTCTGTCTACTTGTAATCTCTCTTTGTCAAATAAGTAAATAAAATCTTGAAAAAAAAAAAGAATATAACATGGAAATCCTGCCAAACTTAATAGCTTGGTAGCTTCTCTTATAATTTATAAACTTGCATGCCTCCACAAGCATATGAGCCAATTCATTAAAATAAATCCAGATAACTAGAGCATTCAATTAATAGATAGAATATTTTCTATCATAATATCTACTATTAGATATAAGGCATCTAGATATATATAATCTTAGAGATTTATGTATATATGACATATATTCTTATAGAGAGAGCTATTTACATATATCTAGATAGATGAGTACATAAGATACGTGTGTGGGGGGCTAGATAGATGATAGATAAATAGATCAATCTTATTGGTTCTTTTTCTCTGGAGAACTCTAAATACTACAGTTACCAAATGTCTGATCTTTCCTATAGTTTCTTATTAATTTATATTTTTATTTTGGTAAATATTTGCAACATTTGGATTTAAAAGTTTAAGTCTGATATTTGCAATTTTTTAAGCCTTTGAGAATCTAAATGTGTTGTTCATTGTTTTGATGACTATTCCATGGTGATTTGGTTCTGTGTATATCTAGTAACCTCTAATTGAGAGCTCATATGTGATTAATTGTATTATATGAATAATACAGTGACAAAAATTGAGAGTGTCTTCTTCTTAACTGGATTTACATTTGGTTCTACTGGGAGCCAGGCAGTGTTACGAAACTAGGGTCACTTCTGCCCCATTTCTTGTTTTCAGGTTGCCTGAGAGTCACATATTCAGCTCTGCCTACTTTATGTTATTGGCCCAAAATCAAATTTTAGGACCACTCAGCTGATATTGGCACCTGACCTCAGATAATCATACTCTTTGTGGATTTTTTATTGTTGTTGGCTCTTTGAGGAGTCTCATACTCCTTGTAAGTATTCATGCACATATACACATAAATACATACTTTAAGCAATGTCTAATCATTTTGTGCCAGGACAGTCCTTTATTAATTTCTGGTCTAATGTAATGCCTGCAGCACATTGCCAGTCCTGAGGATTTTCTTAACAAATTCTGCAGATAATCAACAGATAATTGGATAGTCATGGAAATAAAATATAACTTAATGAAAACCAAAAACCTACAGAACTTGCTTAAAAGAGTACTCTCAATACACTGAGTTATTTTTGTGTAATGCTTTGAACTTTGTTTCTAATAGAATGTCAGAGAATTCTGGATTTGTATATAAAATAGGGGATAGCTGAAGAAAATGTATCTCTAGAATTCTATAAATTCAACTTTGGGTGATTTACCATCTCAAACAGCAATGTTGAGTGTTATATATATCACTTGGAGACTTACAGAGTCAAAAAGTCTGCTTGAAACATTTTTATACTTAGGGGAATCTTATTTTTGGTGGCAGGAGGGAAGCAGGGATTGGAAGGACCATCAGTCAGGAGATAAAACAATTTTTTCTTATGTATGAATCACAGACTCATGGAAACTAAAGTTTGAAAATTACCCAATAAGTCATCTCATCCCTCTCTTTGTCAAAAAAGAATCGCTTCCTCAAGAATTTAAAGGAAAGAGCTTTGTTCCATTCATTTTTTAAAACTCCTTTCAGGCCTATCTTTTTTTCCTTTTAAACCGTTCTGGTTATATTAAGATTTTCTTGGTATAACAGTCCTTCCAAAATGCCATAGTTAGAATGGTACTGTTCTATGAATGTTTGGAATGACTGATAAGTCAATAATAAATGTTATTATATGAAATTTAGAAGTTTTATATCAACTAATATAAAATATCATCAGTCCCAAATAAAAGAATAACATGGGTCCTAAATAGATATTATTTAAGATAATAAATGAATCAAATTCCACCTAATCATAAAGAAGACATATTTGAAACTTGCAATGTACATTATAGCTTAACTTCAGATCAACCACCAAGCGATGCTGTCTTTCCAGGTCATAGTCAAAAAAATAGTTTAGTAAATCATTTCCTCTTGTAATTTAACTAAAGTACTTTTTTCTGGCCACACACTATTCATATTTAGTGACTCCAATTCATATATCTGATCTTGTCACATGGTAGTTCAAAAACTTCTGATGCCTCCAGTTTACTACTGAATAAAATTGAAATAATTCTGTCCAGAAATTATTTTCTACCTCACTTTCCAGTTTCACTTCTCACACATCAGTGTCCCTTCTCCCTTCTGAGTTCCCTAAGTTTGCTTATCGCAGTCCACCTGCTATTTCCTAAACATATTCTTCATTCTTTAGAGTGTTGTCTTTGCTTGAATGTCTGCCAGTTGCCTCGCCCTGGCCCCCAACCATCTCTATAATCACCTGCTTCAGGTTAAAATATACCTTAAATCTTATTTGAGCTCAAATCTTATTTGAATATCATTACATAGAATAACAATGTAACTGAAGAAAGAGAAATAAAAGAATTGATTCTGTATACAATAGGACCAAAAACCGTAAGATACCTAGGAATAAACTAAACCAAAAAGATAAAGGATCTATACTCTAGAAACTACAGAACACTTATGAAAGTAATTAAGGAAAACACACACACACACACACACAGAAAAAGAAATCTACACTTTCAATGCAATCTCTATCAAAATACCATTGACATTTTTCACAGAGATGGAACAAATAATACTAAAATTTGTATGGAACCAGAAAAGACCCTGGACCCCCAGGGGCATATTGAAACAGAAAACCAAAGCTGGGGGCATCCTGATGCCTGACTTCAAGCTATATTACAAGGCTGTGATCATCAAGACAGCATGGTATTGGCACAAAAACAGACACATAGATCAATGGAACAGAACTGAGAACACAGAAATGGACCCTCAACTCTATGGTCAACTACTCTTCAACAAATCAAGAAAGAATACTTACTGGAAAAAAAAGAGTCTCTTCAATAAATGGAGCTGGAAAGTTGGGACAGCCACATGCAGAAGAATGAAACTGGACCATTCTCTTACATCATACATAAAAGATAAACTCAAAAGAGATGAAATACCTCAAGTTGAGAAGGGAATCCACCAAAATCCTAGAGGAGAACATAGGTAATGACCTCTTTGACATCAGCCACAGCAACTTCTTTCCAGACACATCTGTAAGGGCAAGGGAAACAAAAGCAAAAATGAGCTTTTGGGACTTCATCAAGATCAAAATCTTCTGCACAGCTAAGGAAACAGTCAACAAAACTAAGAGGCAGCCCACAGAATGGGAAAAGATTTGCAATTGACATTACAGATAAAAGGCTGGTATCCAAGATCTATAAAGAACTTCTCAAACTCAACACCCGAAAACAACAAATGATCCAGTCAAGAAATGGGCAGAAGACATGAACACACTCTTTTTAAAGAGTCTTCTGAAGAAGACATATAATGGCCAACAGACACATGAAAAATGTTCTACATTCTTAGCCATCAGGGAAATACAAATCAAAAACACAATGAGATATCACCTTACACCAGTTAGAATGGCAAAATTAACAAGACAGGAAACATCAAATGTTGGTGAGGATGTAGGGAAAGGGAAACCCTCTTACACTGTTGGTGGGAATACAAGCTGGTGCAGTCACTCTGGAAAAAAGTATAGAGATTCCTCAAGAAGTTGAAAATAGAACTACCCTATGACCCAGCAGTTGCACTACTGGATATTTACCCTAAAGATACAAATGTAGTGATCTGAAGGGGCACATGTACCCAAATGTTTATAGCAGCAATGTCCACAATAGCCAAACTGTGGAAGGAGCTGAGATGTCCTTTAACAGATGAATGGATTTAAAAAAAAGATATGGTTCATGTATACAATGGAATATTACTCAACCATTGGAAAGGATAAATACCAACTTTTACATTGACATGGATGGAACTGGAGGGGTTAAGCTAAGTGAAATAAGCCAAGCAGAGAAAGGCAATTATATGGTTTCACTCATATGTGGGACATAAGGAATACCATGGAAGAGCATAGGGGAAGGGAGGGAAAACTGAATGGGAAGAAATCAGAGAGGGAAACAAACCATGAGAGACTCTGGACTCTGAGACACAAACTGAAGGTTAAAGAAGGGAGGGGAGTTAGGAGATGGGTTAGCTGAGTGATGGATATTAAGGACAACACATGTTGTGATGAGTACTAGGTGTTATATGCAACAAATGAATCATTGAACAGTACGTCAAAAACTAATAATGTACTATATGTTGACTAATTGAACATAAAAAAAAGAAAATCATTGCAAAGCCCTCTAGTTAAAATTAATCAATTTCCCCTCTGAAACCTTCAATAATATTAATTTCTTCTTCTATTTTAGTGCTTAGCATAACACTGAATTTAAATTATAGATGTAAAAGTGTTTATCTACTAATATAGTCTTGAGTTGTATCACTAAGTAATCATCTTTTGTTTCTTCTGTAGCACATGCAGTGTGTAAGTTCACTGAGCACTGACTTATTGCTACAGTGAGTTAACTAATTGTTCATGTGACGTAAGAGTGTGGACATACGTTAAAAATATAGTGTTTGAGTTCTACATACAGTTTCTGGAGTCAGAAATATGGAGATTAGAATCCTTGTTTAACTACTATATAACTAGCCTTAGACAATTTAACCTCTCTATATCAGTTTTCTCAACAATAAGATGAATTTAGACACACAAATCTATGTCATGTGACAGAATTTTAGGCACAAATTTATGCTGATGGAAACTGTATATGGCAACCAATAGAATGTCCTACAACAAAGCAGAAATGAGTCATTGCTATAGAGTCCATGTCCCCATAATCCAGCCCTGTGTTAATTGGCAATCCTCGATTTTGTTCTGTTTTATACAAAAAAGTATTTAAATACATATAAGTCAGGCCATCAAGAAAGATTCAGTTTCAGCTCTCAAGAACAAATTTATTTGGGAGGAACAGTATACACATATACAGTTCTCTCCTACTTTCTCCAGGGAAATATTGCTTTGTTATATAAATGCTTCATAAAAGTTTGACAGTATATGCAAATTTAAATTTATTATCCTGAGCTCACAAGTAGCTAAGCCCTGTTTTGGAATTTGCCTCCCAAAACCAAGGTCTGTGACATTTTGTTTCACGTATAGTTATCTAGCAAAAATCCCAGCAGAGTCTTCAGGATCCTGCCCAAATACCTCTCCACAATAAATTTTCCTAGGACTTTCCCTTTATTCCCAGAATAAGAAGTTGTTTCCTCCTATGAAGTTTTCCTGGCATAAAGCAACAAAATGAAACCAGGACTGCAATAAAAAAATTAAGCTCCAGAAATTTACCTCACCTAATAATTGATGAGCTCCTCAAGACATCAACCGTGTATTTTTTTAGCCTTTCCCCATGTGCTACCTATCTGGTCACTAACTCAGAGGAGGTCCTCATTATGCATTTGCCAAATTAAAAAATATATGCCACTGTAGAATCAAAGAAGACTTGGTGACAGAAAATTCTAATTAGGAAGAACTCAGGGAGAAAAAAGATTTTAAAAATTTTCCTTTAGTTATCTCTCCCTCCCTCCCTATCTGTCATTCCTTTTATCTCCCTTCCCTCCCATGTCAGCCTGCTCACAAAATGCTCTCTCATGTGCTTGCACACACATGCATGTGCATGTGTACATGTGCACATGTGCATGCACACACACACACACCCCTAAATATTTCCATGCTTTTCCAGCTATCTTCAATGAGTGACTTTACTAACCCTCTAGTAGAGTTATCATTGCTAAGGACAGTTCACCAGTATTTAACTATAAAATGACTAAACACAAGCCTCTTATATAAAAGTACAAGTTTTTTAGATATGTGTAAATGTAATTAAAATGAGATCTTATGCTCAGAACAGGCTCTCCACTTAGCTCTCCTGGCCTGCACATGAATCAGTTCTTTTCCTCCCGGTTCACCTAAGACCAAATTTGAATTTTTCAAAAGAAACATTTCTGGGTAGTTAAGGGTACCACAAGCACAGTGGCAGAAGGAGGAAAAACAAGGGAAAATTTGAAAATGAAAGTTTTACAATATACAGAAGTTCAAATGTATTAACCAATTAATCAGTTCTTAACCCCCGTTCAGCTTGCCTCAAATGACCTCCCGAAATAGAATCCATGTCACCTTGTCTTCCTCTCAAAAAACTGAAAACCCTAGCTCTAGAACTTCATCATTTCAATCCAGAGGCTTTGGAATATGTTTCTGCCTTTGATAGCAATCCATATGCTATAAAGGGGATAAAAGAGGGTCCCTGTCAACAATCAAACCAAATTAGGAAATGAAGAGGACTATGTGCTGACACCAGTAACAACAAAATGATGCAGCATGCATGTTATAGGGGGGAAAGTGTCATCCAGCTTCAAAGAAGTAAATTAGTTCTTTTGAAGAAGCACAAATATTTGAAGCTGTAAATTACAATGTCAAATTAGATAGAAATCTTCAATATAGCTCAGTCACAAAATGGTGCAGGGTTCCTTTGGACTCCACACTGAAAAAGATCGTATCACTTGTGTCATAAAACTGAGAGATGGGATGTGATAGAATTTTCCATATGAATGATGGATCCACACCTGGAATAAAGAATTCAGTTTTTTGCTTATAGGTGTCTAAAAGATCTAGATAAATTGAAAAGAGTTCAGAGGAGAGGGAGAAAAAAATGGTGAGTAGAGTGAAAGATTTGATGGATGGACTAAGAACAAAGACTCCTACTTTTGAGATTTCTAAGCAAAAACCTTGAGGGAGAATATGATTGGGGCAATTCTACTGATACCAGAAAGCCCTAAACTTTGGTTTGAGTGAAGAATGAGGACTTTGAGATAAATCAATTTATGGTATTTCAGACATAAGCTAAAGTAATGAGGCAAAATTATGACGAACCACATTATCATTGAAAACTTCACAACTTCCAATTAATGACCATCAAGTTTTACTCAAAGTGTGGCCCAGGGAAATGCAACATCAGCATCTTCCATAATGCAGAATCCCAGGTCCCCATCCAGAGCTCCTGAGCCTGGATGTGCATTTTAATAAGACCTCCAGATTATTTAAGAATGCACATTAAATGCTTTGGTGAGTGCTGTGAAGTGTGTAAACCTGGCGATTCACAGACCTGTACCCCTGGGGATAAAAATATATGTTTATAAAAAATAAAAAATTTAAAAAAAAAGATTGCACATTAAGACTTGAAAAGCACTGGAAAATATCCAAAGAAAAAATTTTAGTCAGGGTTGAGTTTAATTTTGACTTGCTACTTATTAGCTGTGTGATCATGAACAAATCATTTAATCTCTGCATGTTGAGTCCTCACCTATAAAACAGGTATAGTAATAACAATGTCACACTGTTATGTTGAAGATTATCGAAATAATACATACTAAAGTTGTGAGGGACATGTAAATGGCAGCATGCATAAATGATAAAATGGCTTACTATCTCTGAGGGAGAAAGAAAAAAGAAAGAGTAGACAAACAGTAAAAGATTATGTCCTGAAGGTCAGTGAGAGTACTTTTGCATCTTTTTCTCATGAATTTCAGTCTCCACAACTCCAAGTGAATTTTTGCTTCATCATCAACCCTTCTGTACTTTAATCACCAATTCGGTGATTCAAACATCTCTCCAATGTATCACACCTATGAAACTTCCCAAAAAGGATCGGTAGGGGACACCTGCTTAAACCACTGGAGTGAAGAAATGGGGAAATCATTTCATCTGTTACTCTTTTCCACTTAGCTCTGAATTTGTTGAATATAGCATGCAGTATTGGTGTTTCTACATCACTCTGCAAACTCCAAAGAGAGCGCTCAACAGCAGTGAGAAGAAGTTTGATCCCTGGAAATTCTGCAAGGTGAAATTTCCAGTTCCATTTGACTTCTTGTTGTAGGAAAAGAATTAGGCTGAATTGTTGATGATGAGGATACTAAGGAAGAAAAATTCTGACACTCATTAAAGTGGAAAGAAAAAGTTCGTTCAGAACTATTTTGATAGGTGTCAAGACTATTGCAATAGGGGAGAGAGACTGACTTAACTCCAGACAAAGATAGCAGGGGATTTATAGCCATTGGACAGAATGGGGTGGGGCAGGGGTTGTCAGTGGATGAAAAACTCCTAAGAAGAGGCATCAGGATGAGGACAATTCTTGCCAAAGAGAATTAAGAGGATTCTTGCTGAATTCTTACTGAACATAGGCCAGAGTGGTCAGATATAAAAAATGGGAAATGAGAAATTTGATCCGATAACAACAGTGAGGGATTCTTTCTAAACTGAGTAAGGGAGGTTCTTGCTGAAACTGTGCTGTGCAGGTGGAAGGCAGCAGAACATGCTACACAAAGGATGCCTCTTTTGCATATAAATCATTTTGAACTGAAGGCAATTGAAAAGAACTAGATACAAACAAGAAAAGCTCTCTCTTCTCCCACTATTGCTTAAAAGCAAGACATAAATTTATAAGGGTGTCTCCCTTCCCCCTCCCCTCCACCACAAAGGACAGAAGTTAATTACTAGAGACCACTCTAGAACTTTATCAACCCAGATATGTTGCCAGAGCAAAGTACATAATAAACTTTACTAAGAAGCTCTTATCTTTTATTAGTTCTCCATATATTTATCTTCCCACAATTTGCCATCTTAGAAGTTCCAAGTTCTTTTCCTTTGTCTTGCCACTTCTCTACAAAATTATTACTCCCTGCTAAGATGCTATATAAACTCAAGTTCTAGGCATCCCTTTGAGTTACTCATCACTGTCCATTCCCATATGTATGTGTAACACACATGTTAATAAACTTGTTGAAGTCAGGACCCAAAGACAAGGTCTAGTCAAAAAGGGGACTTAGAGGAGCCTGAATAAAGTTTAGTAAAAGAGAGAGACTTTGTCAGGGGTCAGGGCTCACGGTGTACACACACAGACACACACTCACACACACATGTGAGCTTGTACACACACACACACATGCAGCCTATATTGATATCCAGCTCCCCAATCTTCCATCAGGCAAACTCTATTCTCTAGGGATAGTTCTGCCATAAATGTAAGCAAATAAGATAGTTCTGCCATAAATGTAAGCAAATAAGAAGAAAAAACTTTAAGATTTTTGAAGAAACTGAGTGAGGCAAACAACATACAGAATAATTTCAAGATCAAAGGAATGACTTACTACTGCTGGTTTTAACCAAAATAAAACAGAGAAAATAAACAAGCAAAGCATCATCATGGCTTAGAGAAGCTGGGGGAGGCTGGTCATGTTGCTAGAAGTAATACTGGGGTGTGTGTGTGTGTGTGTGCGTGTGTGTGTCAGAGAGATTGAAGAGTTCTTATAAAATTTAAAATAAACAGAATGTATTTTTATTAGTCAGTTCCTTCAGGGTTATCAAGTTAAAAAAAAATCAGACAACAGAATAACTCCCTGTTTTGCTATCATATTGAAATACATTTCACCTAACATGAAATAAATGAGTTAAGTATGATATTAATCTCAATGCTATTACTGTTTTCATGGGTACTTGAACCTCCAATGACAGTGTCTCTAGGGCAATGGCTGTCATCACAAGTCAATATGGTAAATTTCTTTTTTTTTTAAATAATTAATTTGTTTATTTGACAGAGGGAGAAAGGGAGCACAAGTAGGCAGTGAGATGGTGGGGCTCCAACTGAGGACCCTGAGATCAGGACCTGAGCCAAAGGCAGACACTTAATTGACTGAGCCATCCAGGTGCCCTAGTACTGTAAATTTCTTATCAAAAAACTATAAATCTTATTATCACTTAGGAAACACCCTTTTACAGATGAAAAAAATCCCTTTGCTAGTAAAATAGCAAAATGTAGTATTCCAAATTTTTTTTACTCTTATAAGATTGTTTTCTAAGATTCCCATTTAACTTGTATTTGACAATGAATTTCCTTAAAATAATTCACATTGTTATTTAAAATGGTTCTTGAATGCTAAAAAGAACTGCTGAAATAGAATTTTCTGAGAGTAGGCAGCCTCTTAAGATTATGTCTTAATGAACAGGGGTCTACTTTGGAGACAGCAGTGATTTTCATTAAAATAAAATCAAGAAACATAAATTTTGTTGGCACAGTACCTTATAATTCCACAGATATGTCTTGGGTTTGCATTTCCTTTTAAAGGAAGTTGATAAATGCAACCTTCATATTTCAGATAGAATAAGCTTTAACAAAAGAAATAACATGTGCCTAACAGCTGTCACATAATTAAAACTACACTTTGGATATAATAGTGAGAAAGGGTAATAATGACAAAAAGGGGAAATAAATAATAGTCTCTTCTTTGAATAATAGCAATTTAGTATTTGGCTCCCCATCAACAAGTATGTAACAAATTTGATGTTCATTTCAGTATTTGCTATTTGCAATGTAGATATGTGTAATAAATCAGTATTTTTAAATTTTAAAGTCACAGATTAGTACTCCAACTATTGGGTGTACATAATGCTTACTGTGGTGATCATATTTTTCCCACTCATAAGATGTTTCAGTGATCATTTTCTTTTTAAAAATTCAGTAAACATGGCAACAGCATATCTGAACACTTACCTATTTCTTAGTGAGAGAAGGGAAAAAAAAGATCACTTGAGTTGTGAGGAGAAATTAAAATGCCCATGAAAAGACCAATATTTCAAGTTTTGGAAATCAGTGAAGCCGACATGGAAAGAAACTGAAAACCTACAATGGTGGATGAAAGTCCTTCAGGATGCATCTTAATGTCCACTTTAATTTCATTGCCACTACAAACATTTTCACAGGAACTCTCTCTGGGAAAAGCAGTCAGTCAGTCTATCAACTATTAAAGCTCATCGGTTTCATTTTTCTGCCCCTTAGCCTCTGGTCACATACACTGATGACTTCCTAACGTCAAAAATACCTTGTTAATGGACCAGTGCCAAGTTAATTTACTGCATTAAGAGAGGCCCCTCTCCTGAGAGTCTTAGAAGAATCTTGGAAGTTATGGACAAAATTGAGAAATCTCTAGGTTTGAAAGAGCTATTTATTTATTTTTTTTCTCAATTTATTTATTTTCAGAAAAACAGTATTCATTATTTTTTCACCACACCCAGTGCTCCATGCAAGATGTGCCCTCTATAATACCCACCACCTGGTACCCCAACCTCCCACCCACGCCCGCCACTTCAAACCCCTCAGATTGTTTTTCAGAGTCCATAGTCTCTCATGGTAGAGCTATTTAAAGGTGTTCAATGTTGAGGGCAGGCCCTCATGGGCTAAGCATGGGAGCTAAGTATACGATGTGATAGCTGAAGATTAGTAAACACAGAGATATGAGAGTTTGAAAAGAAACTTGAAGAGTAAAAAGCAGTTTGATGATTCTAGTGTAGCAAACTATTGAGGAATAATCTATTGTTCAGACAGATGGATTTTCAGGAATATGTGAAATAAACAATACAGTATTTGGAATGTTATCTTCCCGAGCAAGAATTTCCAGGAATGATAAAGTCATGTTAATATAGGTGATATGGTGAGGCACGTGGGTGGCTCAGTTGGTTAAGCATCTGCCTTTGCCTCAGGTCATGATCCTAGGGTCCTGAAATCGAGCCCTACATTGGGCTCTCTGCTCAGCGGGAAGCCTGCTTCTCCCTCTTCCACTCCCCCTGCTTGTGTTTCCTCTCTTGCTGTCTCTCTCTCTCTGTCAGATAAATAAATAAAATCCTTAAATAAATAAATAAATAGATAGATAAAAATACAGATGATATGTTGGTAGTTATCGATGTTTTCAGTTCTTACTCTCTTATGGGGCTTAAGAGGCTGATAGTTTCATTATTAAGGCTGGGACTCTAGGATCTTTGATTTGCTGTGCATCCGTATTGTTCTTATCTTTACAAACTTCCAGAATTGATGCCTAGGGCTCACCACTGTTAACAGCATTTGACAAAGAGTAGAATGTATACTGCTCCTGGTTGTGAGTTCTAGGGGAGAGGAATCAAAATAAGTATCCAGAAATTATCCTTCACTTATACCTCCTCTTTCAACACACCGTAATGCCACCTCACTATTGTGCAAGGTTGGAAATACACAGCATATTTTTAAAACCTTATGTTGCCTAGTAGAGGTGACATTTATTACTAATACTGCAGGTCTAATCTGACTTTGAGAAAGGAGTCTGGCACACAAGAACTATCAGTGGCTTTAAACAAAGAAGGCTGTTTGTGGAAATGATAATCTGCATGATCAGGAGGCTTTCTAAAGGAGAAAAATCAAGAAAAAAAGAATGCAAGTCACATTTTTTTACTTTACTATATTTCTTTTCATTAATCAATACATATATATTTTGCATAAGAAAACAAACATAATACTGCGATATAGAAATCTTTGTGAATCAATACCTCTCATAATACACACCGATTGTTTAATTCACATTCACTAAATCAAGCATATGCACCATCTCCTTTATTTAATAAGCAGGCTGAAGAAAACTAGTGAAGCTTTCTATTTTTATAGTTTTATAACTCTTTAACTATTTTTGTACATGAAATATGATTTTTAATAAAGTTTTCTTTACATAAAATTCAGAATAATAGAAAATCTAATTGTCAATTTGAAGGGGGACTTGGATTTAAAGGATATATGTGTATGTGTGTATATATTTATATATATAAATATGTATGTAAGATAGTAAGTATATATAAATATGTATTTAATTTTAATAGATACTATCAATTCTGTTGCAAAGGGTTCATAGTATTTCATCCTTCTGCCAGCATGCTTAAGAATTCCCATTTCCCCACCCTTTTTCCAACAGATCAAAGGATTGAAATGGAATCAAGGTAGGGACGAATGAAAGCAAGTTGAAGCAGGGCTCTCCTTTACAGTCAGAACATTAGGTTAGTCAGTTTTCTGTAATATTTTATCAGCCTCCAGACCATTAATTCATCCTTTTAAATAAGACACTGGAATTCTATCTCCAAATTCTGAAATTATGTAATTTGGGCCATAGTCAGCATTATGCAAGTCACAGCAGAGTACAGCCCCAATATTTGAAAGCCTTGCTGTGGAGGTTGTTTGAAAGAAGAATGGAGAGGAGCAGACAAGAGACTTAAAGATGGCAGAAACTTAGAGAAAACAAAGTCAACACTACTAGGTAGAGGAGAAGGAGCAGCCCAAGTTCATGAATTTCCTTCTGACTCCATTGAGCAGTCTACTCAGGTCTCCTTTCCTCAACCTGATTAATCATAATGTTTCCCTGAGCTTTAGCTGGCATAGTTTTCATTTGCTGTTGCCAAGGACTTTAGGTCTTTAACAAGTTGAAGAACACAAAATGTCACCTCTGAAGTGGAAGGTTGTACAAAATGTGTAAGTCCACGAGCTGAAGAAATGCCCCATCCATACAGATAGCAGTAAAACTTGTAGACGATAAAGACTTGGCAACACAAATATCAAATCGAGTAAAATATATGTAGCCAGAGGACAATCAAAGCAGAAAATATTTGCATTAATGAATGCAGTAACTCTTTGCATAACTCTTTGTATAACTCATTAGTTATAGCCATTACAGTTTGCAAAGATTTGAGGAAAATGGGAAAGTATAAAATTTTCAGTGCTTGTCCAAAAATATCCAGAAGAGAAAGTACTTTGATCCTGCAAAAGGCTTGGTGTTAAATGTTCTCCCCATTTTAGCTTTAAGGACCTATGACAGTAGACTAAGGATGAAATTGTATTGCTTGTTTGAATAGAACTTTATTCTTGTCAAATGGCTTCTAAGAACATTGCCTCATGAGATTCTCATCACTCCAATGCATAGTTGAGATTGTACTTCCATTACAAAATTTAGAAATTGAGATTCAAGATAGATAAATAAAAATAAATCAAAATAAATCACTTATTATTCAAAGTCTGACAAGGCATTGCAAGGACAAAATAAGAATACTAGTATTTTTGTCTCTTGAACAGTACTGTAATCTCTAGCCTGCCAGAATAAATTTAGGGGAAACTTGTCGTGAAGAAAATTGTACGTCTACTTTATATTTCAACAAAAGATGAAAACTATTTATTAAATAAAGGTCAACCTCACTTCATATAGTATTGGGCTCAAGGGCAACTACTTCTCTTATCAAATCCCCAAGAACAAGGCTAATAAGGAGGTACAAGAACCAGGGCAGTTTTGAGCCTTAATGCTAGATGTGGAGTTTTCTGTTAGATAAAGGAAGGAAATGAACGGCCATTGAGACTCTGTTACTTGTCTTTCCTTGAAATCTACCCTCCTTGCCATGTTCCTTTTGACTGTTCCTTTTCTTGAGTAGCATATTTTATATAATAAGAGAAACCTAGAATTATTTCACATTTTCAGGGAAGTGTCTCTTTACTGAGCTACAAGAAGTGTTGTGCCCAT
The DNA here is from genome assembly GCF_020171115.1 of Neogale vison. NCBI lineage: Eukaryota > Metazoa > Chordata > Mammalia > Carnivora > Mustelidae > Neogale > Neogale vison. The sequence continues at coordinate 195,363,363 of NC_058091.1, read as the reverse complement.
TCTACCCACTTAAGTCCCCATGTTGCATCACCACTTCCTCATATCAGGGAGATCATATGATAGTTGTCTTTCTCCGCTTGACTTATTTGCTGGGGGGAGGGGGGTTTGGAGAAGGGGGGTGGGGTTATGGACATTGGGGAGGGTATGTGCTTCGGTGAGTGCTGTGAAGTGTGTAAACCTGGTGATTCACAGACCTGTACCCCAGGGGATAAAAATATATGTTTATAAAAAATTTAAAATTTTAAATTTAAACATTGAAATAAAAAATCTATATATATCCAGTAGTGAAAAAAAAAAAGTATTGTGTCCATTCTTATAATGAAAAAGAGCCAGATTAACCTAAAATTCATTATTTCTTTTACCCATCAGAAACCTGAGTTCACAGAGCAGATTGATGGCCCAAAACCTGAGAAGATATTAGTGCCTACAAAGATAGAGGAAAGGTGAGCACTCGTTTCCATGGGTTAAACACGCCCCTAGTCAGACACCGGTGATAACTGTTGAAGGCTGATTGTGGGTTGGTGGGACACTGTGAAGCCCAGCAGAGAAAAAAAACTGGAGGTGACAGCACATTACTGTAGGCTGTCCGCAACGAACACTGAAAGATGTTCACAGAGAAGATCCAAAAGAGACTTAAGAATATGTTCATTGTAGAACTTGTGGACTTGGGGAACAGCAGCCTTGAGAGTTGGGAAAGAAATTCTTATCCTTAGGACACTCAGGAAAACTCAAGGCAGATTGAGGAAGGGACTTGAGGAGGAAAAATACCCACTCCCGGGCAAAAAGCAGGACGATGCCCTCAGCTCACAACTGAAAAGAGGGAGTGGGAGGGGATTAGAAAACTCCATCCCTGAGACCCAGGATTTAGAGTCTGCCTAAGACAGAGATTTCATCCGAACAGCTGAGAATTTCCGCTAGCAAACTAACACACTTGAATTACAAATTATAAGCACGAGCAGAATATTGCAGGGAGTCAGCAGAAGTAAAACACAGGCATTGCAAAGAGATCTTTTCTGAAGAGAATCTTCAAGAGGCAACCTGAGGTATAACACCCAGATGAGACACTGTCCTGGCATACGAATTCCCACACCAGAGTATGACTGCAGAAATTTGAAGCCCATGGCACATTGAGGGTAACCACAGCAGCAATGAACACCGTTCAACTCAAATAGAAACCATATGTAGTATGTTTTTAGATCACAATGGAATTAATATAGAGATCAGTAACACAGAGATTTTGGAAAATCTCCAAATATTTGAAAATTGAGCAACACAATTTTAAATAATCCATGGGTCAGAAAAGTAGTCTCAAGGGAAATTGAGAAATAATTTGAAATGAGTGAGTATGAAAATTCAACATATCAAAATGAGATTTGCAATGAAAGCAGTGCTTACAGGAAAATTTATAGCATTAAATGTTTATACTGAAAAAGAGGAAAGGATTCAAAGCAGTGATCTTACTTCCTACCTTAAGAAACCAGAGGAAAGTAAACTTACCGCAAGCAAAAGAAAGGAAACAATAATGAGTAGAAATTAATGGATTTGAAAATAGAAAAGTGATAAGTGAAAATCTGTGAAACCAATAACTGTTTCTTTGAAAAGGTAAAATTGGTAAACATCTAACTGACAGCAACAATTTTTTTAAAAACACAGAAAAATGCAAACTACCAATATCAGGAATGATAAAGGAATGTTTTTACTGACATCATAGACATCATCAGGATAATACAGAAATACCATGAACAATTCTATGTCCTAAGTTCTAAAACTTAGGTCAAATTGACCAATTCCTCAAAAAACAGATTACCAAAATGCACTCAAGAAGAAATACATAGCTGGATTAATCCTTTATCTGGCAAAGAAATTTAATCTTCTCCAAAAAAGAATTCTATGTCCCGGTGATTTTATTCGTAAATTCTACCAAATATATTAGGATGAAATAATACCAAGTTCTATCTAGAAAACAGAAGGGAATACACTTCCCAGGTCATTTTATGTGCCTGACATTATTCTAATGTTTAAACCAGACAAGGGTTTTATAAGAAAATTACTGAAAAATATCTCTCATGAACTGAGACATGAGTCCTTAACAAAATATTAACTACTTAAATATAGTAATATATAAAAAGAATAATCTATCTTGACGAAGTGGGATTCATCTCAGGAAAGCAAACCTATTCAACATTGGAAAATTGATCAGTGTAACTCACCAAATCAATAACCTAAATTCCTAACAATGGTTTTGGGGGTTTTTAGGTATGTTTGTTTCAGTTAATCATGAGCTTATTCTAACATTTGAATGGAAAGGCCAAGGAACTAAGGTAACTTATATTATTTTGAAGCAAATGAATAAGTTGGAGGACTCATATTACTTGTTTCCAAAACTTACTAAAAGCTACAATATTCAAGATGTGATATCTATCAAAGAACAAACAGATCAATGAAATAGAATAGGAAACCCAGAAATAACATCTATTTTAATATAGTAAAATGATTTTGACAAAAGTGCAAAGACATATCAAGAAAATATAATCTTCCAACAAACAATGCTAATAGAACTCAATTTCCATGTGCAAAAAAGTGAATTTGACACACAACTCACACTTTACACAAAAACTAACTCAAAATGGATCATAGACCTTGATGGAAATCCACTATTTGGAAAATCTGTGTGATTTGGGTTTTGCCAATAGTTTTTAGATATGACTCCAAAAGCAAGATTCATCAAAGAAAAATATTATGTCTTGGATAAATTATCAAAATTAAATTATTTATTTATAAAAAATACTGTTAAGATAACAAAAGGGGGGTTACCTGGGTAGCAGTGGGTTAAGCCTTTGCCTTCAGCTCAGGTCATGATCTCAGGGTCCTGGGATAGAGCCCCGCATCAGGCTCTCTGCTAAGCAGGGAGCCTGCTTCTCCCTCTCTCTCTGCCTGCCTCTCTGCCTACTTGTGGTCGCTCTTTCTGTCAAATAAATAAATAATTTTTTTTTAAAAAAGATAACAGAAAGAAAAGTTATATATCCTGGAAGGAAATCTATACAAATCACTTACCTGATAATGGACTTGTATACAAGATATATAAAGAACTTTATAATTCTCTAAAATTAAAAAAAGGGTACATTTAAACTGATACTTCATCAAAGAAGATACACGGATAATAAATCAGCATATGAAAAGATGATCAGCATCATTAGCCATTAGAGAAATGCAAATTAAAACTCCAATGAGATATCATTACTCATATTAAAATGACTAAAATAAAAAAAATTACAGCATCAAGTGTGGTGAATGTAAAGAGGAACTTGGTGGGAATGCAAAATAGTATGGCAACTATTTTGGAAGCTATTTTATCAGTTACATATGAATATAAACATACTTTATATTTACCATATAACCGAGCTTTCCTATTCCTAAGCATTTACCCTAGGGAATTATAATATTATATTTATGAACACTTGTATGTTTATATTCATAGCAACTTCATTCATAAGCTCCAAACTTTGGAAACAATACAAATGTCCATCTGGACAGGAATGAAGAACAAATAGTGCTTTATCCATGCAATAGAATACAACTCAGCAAGAAAAAGGAAAAAATAAAACAAAACAATGGATTCTCACAGCATGAATCTTAAACACATTTTTTAAGTGAAAGAAGTCAGACTAAAAGACTTACATTTTCTCTGATTCTAAATATATAGCATTCTGGGAAAATACAGCACCGGAAAGTAGATCATCCATGCCAAGTTTGAATCTGAGAGGAGGGGTTGACCACAAAGGGTGGTACAGGAAATTTTGGAAGTGATAGAACTATTTGGTACAATACTGTGGAGGTGACTGTATGACTTGGTGCTTTTGTCAACACCCATAGAACTGTAGGTCATAGTCAGGGGATTTTACTGTGCAAACCTTATTTTTTTATTTTTATTTTTATTTTTTGAAGTAGGCTTCATGCCCAATGTGGGGCTTGAACTCATGACCCTGAGATCAAGAGTCTCGTGTTCTACCAAGTAGGCCAGCCAGGTGTTTCTGTATGCAATTTTTTAAAAAAATGAGTTAGAATGTCAGGGGAACCCAAGAGGAAATATAAATTCTGATAATTGAATTTAATAACTGTATTATAAACCCACACTAACACAACTGTTAAAGAAAGGCACTGACTTAAATAACTTTGAAAAAATATTGTCTTGACTGGATGATATAAGATGAAAGGTGAAAATAACTGAATACAAACACTGTGAAAAGAATAAACACAAAAATAGAACGAAGGAAAAGCTGCTAGGATTCCGTGGCTCATTTTCTGTGATCGCTAAGCCCAGGGGATCACTGCTCTTTCACTCACTCAGACAGTCTTTCCTGGGATTTACCTTGCCTTGCTTCCTGCCTCTTCTCATCACTGGAATGGTAGGATCATAAGAGTATAAACCCAGGTGAAAGGGTTCAATGTGCCACTTGGATTAATGTTGTCTACATATAGGCTGGTCTCTTGCCTGTCTAAAGGATTTCCCATCGTTCCATTGCCATTTCACAAGGCACTCAAAGCCCCATCTAATAATTTCACTTGCCTGCCTTTGTCACTGTGTCTGTTTACCCTCCTGGGGACCACAGTGATGGCTGGTTGAGGAGACTCAGTGTTTTGTTTTTGCTTGTTAAAGAGAGGGAGAGAAAGCCTGGGGGAAGGGGCAGAGGGAGAATCTTAAGCAGGCTCTACATCCAGTGTGGAACCGCACAGAGGGCTCCATTTCACGACTCTGAGATCATGACCTGGGCTGAAATCAAGAGTCAGACCCTCAACTGACTGAGCCTCCCAGATGCCCTAAGGACTCCGTGTTTCTAATTCTAGGATTCCATGAATTAATTCTCCCTTTCTCTACAACTCTTGCCCATTTTAGAGACAAATAGACATTTCACATATGAGACAGGAAAGAGTTGGAGAAACAGATCTATCTACTTAAGCTAGGCTGTGGTTAGAATAAGAACTTAGAAAAGGCTGAGCTGGAACTATATTGCTTCAACGTTGCCTTTTCATAAACCAATTCTATTTAACTCATGTGCAAAAATCAGTAGTGTCATTGCAGTCCTTCTCCTCCAAGTAAAATTCACAAAGATTCAGCAATATTTTTAGGGAAAGTATATAATAGAAAAAAGATTATACGTGGCATGCTTGGAACTTTGTACATTGAAGAATTTTAAAAGAAATTCACTCTTGGGCAGCCTGGATGGCTCAGTTGGTTATGCAACCTACTTTTGATTTTGGCTCAGGTCATCATCCCAGGGTCATGAGATCAAAGCCTATGTCCAGCTCCCTGAGTGGGGAGTCTGCTTGAGGATTCTCTCTCTTCCTCTCTCTCTTACCCTCCCCCGCTCGTGGGTGTGCACATTCTCTTTCTCTCTCTCTAAAATAAATAAGTCATTAAAAGAAAAAGTTGAAAAAAATTTACTCTTCCAATACGACCAAAATATTCCATGTGCAGTATAAAAATCATAATATTTATACTCTCTTTTCCAAGAATAAGTCAGAACATTTCAGCAACTTCATTTAATCTTTACGTCCATCTGTGAGCTGTCAGTTAAGGAATTTATAAAACTTTTAAAAATTTACACATTTTATTGATTAATACCACCCAAAATTAAATGACTAGGGCAGAAAAGTTATAATAATTTCTATTTTTAAGACTTTTTAGTGGGTTAAATCGGTGATAGGGATTACAGAGGGCACATGTTGTGATGAGCACCGGGCGCTGTATGTAAGTGATGAATCACTAAATTCTACACCTAAAACTAACATTTACACTCAATCATGAACTGGAATTTAAATAAAAAAATTGGAAAGAAAAAAGCAAACAAAAACAAAGACCTTTTACTATAGCAATATGTACAGCAAAATCATGCCTGTGTGTGTATGTGTAGAATAAGTGTGAACTTACTAATATTCCCATACTAATACTGTGTATTTTAATGTGAATATCTGATATTGGTTTCAATAGCACACTTGAATACCTAAATCTTACTCATGCTTTGCAGTATTATTTTCAAACACTTTCTTCATTTTCTATATTGTATTTCTCCGGGAAGATTAAAATAATCTTCAGTGTAAGGACTATAAGTGCAGGTGTTTTATTTTTTATCGAGGCCTTGAAATTAGTATAGTCTTCACACCATGGTCTTTCAATATGTGTTATGACTCAATCAGAGAAGCAGTAATGTTAGATAGTATCTTATGGGGAGAGGAAAGGAGTACTTGGGTCTACTGTCCAGTGGTAAGGAAGAGGCACTGAAACCCTAGTATAAAAACCACAAAAGTTGGTTCTGTGGGATAAAAAGAAGGAAAAGTTTTCCCGTTAAGTGGGATTTGTAGACCTTGAGTTATGCCTTATTGTTTTCAGCTTCTAAGGTCTATCTTCCAAACTTTTTAGTAGATCCTTTCTCTCTCTCTCTCTGTTTATATCTGTTTCCTTCATGAGACGCTGGATTCTCTGATGAGAAGTTGCATCTTGTTCACCCTAGTTCCAGTAAAGCCCTAGCCCGGTCACTTGCAAATAACAGACGTATAGTAAATAAGTATTATTTTGGATTAGCTTTTGCTCAGATTTTGCTTGCAGGCTTGGCCTCTTTACAAATTAAGGAATCCCTAAGCATTTATTTCTTAGCTTCCTTCTTCATTAGCTTCTTCTAAGTTTATTTGTTCTACACTCTGATGTTTTGATGATGGTTGCTGGTTAACTCATTTGGGACATGGTAAGTGCAGAATCCTTCCAAGGCAAGGTTAGATGGATGAAGTACTTTGGTGTAAAACAAATCAGAGCCCTTAATCTCATTTTGGACTGGTAGAAACTTTCAGTTTTTTGCCTCTGGCTGACCTCCTCCTCAGCTTTCCACAGGGAAAGCTACAGGCTCTGCTTCATCTCTTCTGAAGAAGTCTTTTCTTTGGCTATAGGTGGCATTTTGTCTATAACTAAGACAGTTTTGTACTTGTCTCTGCCCACTGTCTACTATGAACCTCTACAGAGAAGCCTTAGCAAACTCTTTCCTCTCCAGTAGACTCACTCTGAGTTTCTTCTTTTGATTTGAGTATTTGTGGGAGTTTTTTTTTTTTTTTTTTCATTCTCTGGGGAGGGATTTAGGTGATCAGATTTCACTTCTATAGCTAAACCAGCTGTCACTGGGCAAATCTTCAAGAGATATGCAACACAACTCCAGCTGTTTCAAGGCTGTGGAGACCCAAGTTTCTAGTCAACTCAACCCCTTCAGGTAACAGAGAAAGTCCCTCAAAGGCAGCAGCAGTCACAGAGCAGATGGTTATTTTTGTCTGTTTGGTTTTTCTTTTGTATTTTGTAGAGTTGACCCCTTTGTTCTCTTTTTAAGCTAAATTCAGTCTTTGTTATTGAAGAGTTAAGAGGATGAATCAAGAGAGAGAGGTAGGAAAGACTGAACCTGAAGAGAAAAAGCCCAAGTGCAGTGCTGGCAAATCCCTTTTTTAGATTGAAGATGAATAGTAGAGACTAAATAAAGGCGTAAGAGCAGTCTTAAATCAAAGAAAATGGAAGTTCTTTGTCCCAGAGGTTACCATCCTGAGGTCACTTTTTACCATGACCACACACAAGTGGAAAACCCTTGGCCAGAAAAAGTAGAATAAAAAAGGACAGAACTTAATTCTGTATAGTTTTGTGGATTTTTACCTTACCCTTCCATCTCAGTACGAGATCTCCAAGGGCATACTTCTATAAAGTGTTCTTTTTATTTACTGTTCTTAGTTAGAGCTAGGTATACCATCATATGGTCACTTCCTCCAAGGGAGAATGCCTCCATTGAACAGATTCCCAGAAAAATCTGCAACCCAACCCAATGACATTAACTGTTCTGAGAAGCAGAAGTGCACTGAGCTTTACTAAATAGAAAAATGGAAAGGACCCTCTTGAGAGGCTTGGTGTGTGCTCACACATAGCTAACTCAAGTTGATTGCTCAAGTAATAGGAGGCCACAGGAGAAGCATGCTTGAAATGAGTGTCTGCTTCCTGCATGGTTTAATTGCCACCAAATACGACCCCCCTCCCAGGAAGACAACATCTTATCCAAAAAAGTATTCTACCAATGATTGTTTTTATGTCACTGAATCTTACCATCTTAGCAAACAAGCATAGAAAATACTCAGAGATTAGAAGATAGGTTTAACATTGATGGCAGTATCATGACTAAATGAAAAATACAAGTTGTCTGACCTATCCATCTGTAACAGTATCCTGGAGCTGTGAACTTGTTACTTTACCAAATTCCATATAGGAATGATGGAAAGACAGACTGTTTGGTTGAAAAATAATACATAAGGAGAGTACAGAACAAACCAAAAAAGGAAATTAATCAGATTATTTTCTCACCTTCAAGTGGTGGTTGCAGATGTTTTCACAGGTCTCAGGACATCTGCTGTTCATCAATTCTCACAAATACATGGTGTCACTATAAAGCACAGCTTTACTATTGTATTTATAATCTGGAGGTTTCCTATTTTTTCTTTCATGCTTTGCTTCTATAACTTATAATCCTCAAGAAACTAGTTATTTTAGGCAGATTTGTTTCTGGTAGTAGAGATAAACTCCCTTAATTCAAGGCATCAAAGATGGAGAAATCCATGCCCTTTCATAAGCAAAAAAGAAGCAGCAGTTAATATTTTTATTAAACATCTACTTTGCTTTTTTATTCTGATATTTATTTCCTTAAATTAAGCACTTGGTGGTTAACTTAAACTGCATAAACATTTACTACAGAAAGCAATTTAAAGACCAGAAATTGTCTGTCCTCAATTTATTTGCTGCCAGACTTTTAGCAAAACTGTTTAAGATGGCTCTTTATAATGATTCTATCTTTATAATTATTTAACACTCAGATATGAAAGAACATTTTTAATAGAAGATATTTTAGTTAGAAATAATTACATTTACAGATACTGGAAATTACATATGTTAATTTATATAGACTGTTTATAAATCAAAAAAACAAAATATTCTATAGAAGCATTAAAAAAATCTGAAACCAAACAGCAAAATTTAACTTATAAACCAAAATAGGATTCGATACAGGGATATATATTTGAAAAGAGAAATCTTTACCTTTTCATTTTATGACTTAAGTTAAAAAAAAAAAAAAACAAGGAAAGCAAGTCTATGTGTTGATGTGTAAATATAATTGCAAATGTGTTCCTTGGTTGTTTAAATCACACATTATGAATAAGTGCTTTTGTTTTCCAAGTTCCTGTGGGATATATCAGGTCAAATGTCAGCTCTGGCCTCAAAATGTCCTCTTAAAATCCTGTCTCTCCTTCCTCCAAAAGCAGGTGCATGAAATAAACCAGCAGGCAGTCAAAGTTGAAATTACATTTGTGTGTCCTAAATCATGACATTCAGTCTTGAAGAGAAAGAAGAAAGCACAGATGTCTTTTCGCCAAAGGACCTATCTCTGTGGAAAAAAAAAGAAAGAAAGAAAGAAAGAAAAGTGGGGGGAGGGAGAGACAGGAAATCACAGAGACACACCACATTCCTGTTTGTTCCAACTGAGCACTTCCACAGACCTTCTTTGTATCAGACAGAATGGAGACCAGACTCTCACAAGTGCTCAGGCCAAGATGAGGGCTGCAAATTCTCAGTACTTCTGTGTTCACCCTCTCTCCTTAAATTACCAAAATATTAACATCATTTTAAATTTGATCATTATGAATTTCATTTCCTGGGTAAGCAGGGTAAAGTTTTAGAATGGTATGAAAGAGGGGCAGGGAAACATGGCTAAGATGTGCATGTGGGCCCCTTTGGGATCATCTCTTTGAATACAATGTGCAGTACTGTGATCCTCCCATAGAAATAACCTCAGCGATTTCTCTAGAATGAACATTTGAGCAACTTTTAGAGGAAGCTTTTTAGAGATCTAGACATGTAATTTGAACATGAAGACTAAACTGTGTTGTGTACCTTCATTTTTTTCCATCTTCAAATGTAAAATTGGAGATATTTCCTAAATTATGCTGTTGATTTATGTTCTATTTAGTTATTTATGTTTTGAATATATATTTTTAGCTTTAAAAAAGCTGCAAAATGGAATGAAAATAAAATTCACACTTACTCCTTCTTCTTTTTTAAAGAATACATTCTGGAAGGAAAAGCACCAGCCCTACCCCACTCCCGTCCTCCAAAATTATGATTACTAATATTTGGTTCTTAGCTTTCTAGATACTTTTTTTCCTTGATTATAAGACAACAGAACCCAAATGGAGTCACTTATGCTAAGCCCCTATTACCAAACCAAGTCTTAATACCTAACCTAATTGCAGTTTCAACCTTTTGCAGGGAGGTAATCTTAACCAGTCAGTCTGGATATCAACAGTAGTGAGGTAGTCCATCTGATAGACCCTTTCTATCCCCAAAGAATGCTCCTTAGAATGCCTTTCTTTTTGCTAGATGGGATGCTGCCTGATTCATGAATCCCTGAATAAAGCCAATTTAATCTTCAAATTTACTTAGTTGAATGTTGTTGGGTTGTTTTGTTTTTAGGAATTTTCTTTTTTTTCTTTCTTTCTTTCTCTCTTTTCTTTTTTTTTTAAATTTATTTGACAGAGGGAGATCACAAGTAGGCAGAGAGAGAGAGAGAGAGAGGGAGAAGCAGGCTCCCTGCAGAACAGAGAGCCCAATGCGGGGCTTGATCCCAGGGCGCTGGGATTATGACCTGAGTCGAAGGCAGAGGCTTAACCCACTGAGCCACCCAGGTGCCCCTGAATGTTGTTTTTTAACAAAGAATATGTGTGTGCATGTTCATGTATGTATACATATATATTAATAAATATATTCGTGTATACTTTACAAAAACTGATATTTTATCTGATATCTGTATTTTAAATTTTTTAACAAAAATATCCTAAACATGTTTTCACAGAAAAATATATGCCTCATTTTATAGCTATCTTATATTATATAGTGTTTTTAAACATTCTCTTATTTTTTGCTTGGTTTTAAATTTTTCTGTTACAACTGTGTTTTTTTTTTTAATTAACATATAATGTATTTGCTTCAGGGGTACAGGTCTGTGAACCATCAATCTTACACAATCCACAGCACTCACCATAGCACATACCCTCCCCAATGTCCATAACCCAGCCACCCTATCCTTCCCTCTCCACCCCACAGCAACCCTCAGTTTGTTTCCTGAGGTTAAGAGTCTCTTATGGTTTGTCTCCCCCCACCCTGGCCCCATCAAATGTTGTCTTTTTATAGGTGGATAATCTTTGTGCATAGTTGCATATTACTCAAGGATCAAGTCCAAGAACAACAACAACAAAAAAAAAAAAATGGTGTGTCAAAGTGTTTGTGCATTTTAAAATTTCATGAGTTTTTCCCTCATTGTCCTCAGCCCCTGAGAGTATGTGAAGGTACCTCCTTTTCCTCCATATTTATAACTGGATATTACCAATCTTTATAGTTTATACTAAAAATGATCGATGATCCCAGGGTCCTGGGATCGAGCACCACATCGGGATCGCTGCTCAATGGAGAGTCTGCTTCTCTATTTTTACCTCCCCCTGCTTGTGCTTGCTCTCTCTCTCTCTCTCTCTCTCTCAAATAAATAAAGAAAATATTTAAAAAACTGATAGAGGGGAAGGAAAGAGTTTTATTTTGTTTTGAGTGTCAGTAGTTTTGTTTCATTGGTTCTCTTCTCACTTAGTGAAATTTAATATTTAATTATATGTCCAGTGATCTTTTGTTTTTTGTGAATTTCCCGTTCAAATTTTCATCTTATTTCTAATAGGTTATCTTTCTATTATTGGTTTATAGACACTGTTTATATAATGAGCCAAAACCTGACCTGTTAAGATGTTGTAAATATTTTCTGAGTCTTTTCTTTGTCATTTAAATTTATGTGAGGCATATTTATCATTCAGAAAAGTTTTAATTCAGTGTCTCTAAGCATATAGATTTTCTGAGTTTTGTACTTAAAGCTTGCTTAGGTAGCTCTTTCTTAATAAAGAGTATGCAGTGGAGCTCCTTGGTGGCTCAACTGGTTAAGTGTCTGCCTTAGGCTCAGGTCATGATCCCAGGGTCCTGGAATTGAGGCTCACCTTGGGTTCCCTGCTCAGCAGGGAGTTCGCTTCTCCCTCTCCCTCTGCCTGTCCCCCAACTCCCCTGTGTGTGCTCACTCTCTCAAATATAAATAAATAAAATCTTTAATAAAAAATAAAAGTTAAAATAAATAAAAATAAAGAGTATACAGTAGCTCCCTTCACCTCCTCTCTTTCCCTTAATCACAGTTTTGCTTTCCTCAGTTTCAGGTACCTCCTGTCAACTGGTCCACCAAGGTCTGAAAGCAGATAATCCTCCATTGACCTATCATCAAAAGGTTAATATTAGCCTAACACAACATCGTTCACCTCACTTCATCTCACTGCATAGGAATTTTATCATCTCACATCATCACAACAAGAAGGGTGAGTACAGTACAATAAAATCTGAGAGAGAAAGAAAAATCACATTTGTATAACTTTTATTTTAATATATTATTATAATTTTTCTATTTCATTATTAGTTATTACTGTTAATCTCTTAGTACGCTTAATTTATAAATATACTTTATCCTAGGTATGTATGTATGAATAGGGAAAAAGCATAGTATATATAAGGTTCAATACCGTCGGCAGTTTCAGACCCCCTTTTGGGGGTTTTAGAACGCATCCTCCACAGATAAGGGGGACTACAATAAAATAGTCTCCTTTTTTTTGCAGTTGGAAATTTTATTCATCTGACTTATACGTGTGTGTGTGTGTGCTGAGTTAGTCCCCTAAATCTATTTTCTTTCAAACAAATTACCAATTAAAGTAGGTTTTAAAGAATGAGAAACATTTGATAGGACAAGTTCCCTCTCACTATTTTCCATTTTGAAATAAACTTTTAATTCACCTCTTAAGTCCTACCCTTCAAACACACATACACACACACACACACACACACACACACACCCCTACCTAATAGATGAAATTCTGAATGTGCTTAAAATTCACTTATATCAAATGATGACAAATTGATCTATTTATAATGTTGGGTCCTCCCATTTAGGACTGTGGTAGGTTCTGCTATTAACTCAAATTTTATCTTATGCGTGTCAATTATTATAATTCTCTGTGTATGGGTCAGATGTGTTAATAAGCGATATTAGTGTATGCAGAGCCTATCTCATGATATCAGAAATGGGAGAAGGCAGTTTGGAGCCTCAAAAATAGGAACTGTGTAGAACAGATTAGGTGATATCTCTGACACTATCAACCTCATGAATTTTCAAAAGCATGACTCCTAAAGTTACTGATTGTTGGTTCGGTTTTGAAGTAACAAGGCCCATGGTGTTCTGCTGTCCCTCACGTACATCCGAGGGTAGTCTACACGGAAACAACCACCCGGCTTGTAAAGTCTCAGGCCACTGACTCAGGACCAAATACAAATATTTTCAACCAGTTCATTCTGCCACTTCCTAGAGCATCAAGCATTAGGCTCATTTTCCAAGCAACTGGTACAATTTTTAACTCCTAATTACATACTACGGTGCTTTAGGCCCTTAGCTTTCTGTTTGTAGGATTTGAAAAATGACAAGGTCCAACCACAGAAAGCAGCTCCAAGCAGCACTAAAGCAAGCAAGTTCTGCAGAACTTGCTTAGAGAAGCAAGCAGAACCCATTTATGTTTTAGAGGCCAGTGGTTTTACTGAGTGGCGATACGTATTGGGTCCCTAAAAAAAAAACCTCCTGCCTCTCAGAACTTAGTGCTGAAATCTGTTTACAAACTGATTCCCGTACAAAACAGACTTAACTATGTGTGATCCTCACAGAAGTTTTCACAAGAGATTATGTTTAAATGCTTATCTACCAAGGAGGGTGTGTTTTAAGTTGTCCAGTATTTTCTTCCCTACTGCACTTCGTCAGACAGACACTGTTGAGGTCACCATACCAGATTGTTTCATTCCCTGCCATCCCATAATTTTTTTTTAAGATACCTGAGAAACATTTTCAAAAGTAAAAATTTGGGGCACTTGGGTGGCTCTTGATCTCAGTCTTGATCTCAGGGTCATGAGCTTCATCCCCATACTGAGCTCCACAGGTGTGGAGACTACTAAAAAAAAACCTCAAAAATAAAAAATAAATAAAAATCTTAAGGAAAAATAAAAATAGAAATCTTACATTGGTTTTCCTTTTAAAAATCTTATATTGGCTTTATATTCCTTAATTTGAAAAAAAAGATAAAGAACCTGTGGCAGAATGGACTATTATTTCTGATAGAAAGAAATGAGCTGTCAAGCTATGACAATGCATATTATCACAGGAGAGAAGTAAATCTGAAAAAACTACGTACTGTATGAGTCTAACCATATGCAATTCTGATAAAGGCCAAACTACAAACATACTAAAAACATCAGTAGTTGCCAGAGTGCAGGGGAGGGAGGAAGGATGACTAGGTAGAACATATGTTATTTTTGGAGCAGTGGAAGTATTCTGTATGGTACAGTAATGGTAGGTATAAGACTTTATGCATTTGTCAGACCCATACTATATACAGCACAAGGAGTGAACTCCTAGGTAAACCATAAACTTCAGTTATTAGCAATCTTTAAATATTAGGACAAACATCCCATTGTACTGCAAGAGGTTGGTAATAAGGGAAATGATATATACAAATGGGTTGGTAGAATGGGGAGTCATATGGGAACTCTCTATGCTTATTGCTGAATTTATCTGTAAACCTAAAGTTAGGCTAAAAAATAACATTTATTATTTTAAGAAAGGCAAAAAAAAAAAAAAGTCAGCTCACAGAGAAAGTGCAGCATTCCCTCAAGCACACTCTTTGTTATAATGTGAGATAATTTCACAACTGTATTCAGAATTCTACAGTGGGATGGATTGATGATCTCTTTCCTACCAAGTTTTCTATGGTAGTCTATCAAAAAATTTCCTTCTGGGTTCTCATTTAAAAAAGGGAAAAACAGAAGAAAATTATGTCTGAATCAATTCATGAAATTGGCCAGTTTGGGAAGGTATAAAGGAACAGGAACAGAGAAGAGATTGTGCCCGAGAAGAGATGCCTTGGGTTGTGTTTAGGTTATGTCTCATTTCAGGGTCCTCAGGCTTGTTGGCATCCGCTTGTTCTGTTTAAGTTATAGATATTACACCAAAGTATCCAGTTTAGTGGAGTTAGGAGTTAGGCTGAAATCTGGATGGTAATGACTGGTCTCAGGTCTGCCTGAACTGGTGTCGGGAAAATGGATAGAGATCCCAGAGTGCATCTTTATATAAATAAACATCCCACTAGATGTGAATGAGGGATGAGAGACTGGGAAATGAAGTGTAGCACGGGTTGCATTTCATTTAAGAGAGCTGTCAAGCTGGGGATTGAGTCTGTGCAGTCCTGAGATGTATGTTCCCCCAAATGTTCCCAGTTCTAAACAGCTCGAAAATAACGAGGAGAATCTTTTCCCCACATATTCCTGCAAGTGCAGAGCTCAAAAAGGAATGGCTGATTTTAAAAACACATTTTCTCATTCACAAAGCTTCTGTATGATGGTGTGCTCTATTCTAGAAGTTTTATCTTTATCACATCACCCTGTGTCCAATTTCATAGCTGGGGTATGAAAGCAGACAAAATATTTTTTTAAAAATTAACAAAGAAAACCTTACTGTTTCCCTTGTTGAGAATCAATTTTTAATTTAATGTCCATAGCATGTTGTTCTCTTATCTAAGTTTATTTTAAAATATGAAGTGGCTTTGTTAGAATTGTGCTGGGTCAGCACTTGGGATCTGTGCGTCTGGGGAATGAAAATTAAGATGACCAGATATTGTCTATGTTATAATAGTGATGGCACTAAATTTCTGTCCACTAACTTGAGGAACCTCCATTGGATTGTGTTTTTAGGGTAGCTGTTTTTCTCTAAAAATTCTAGAACCAGCCCAGAAATAGCCCAGAAAAATAATGGCCCACAGTACTCTGTACCAACCTTATACAAAAATATTAACACATAACTTTAAGGGACACAGGTTTTTTTAGTCATACCCAGGTGCTCTCAATGCTTCTGTACCTCCTAAATGAAATGAGTTAAAGAAAAAAAATGATCTTAAAAAAACCTCAGATTCTTAGAGTTGGCATGCACTTTCAGGATTAGTCTAAATGTCTCTAATTCCCTCTAAACCAGTTTCTCACTTGTGGCACTATTGACATGTGCCGGCTAACTTTATGTTGTAGGATGAATATTCTGTGCACTGTAGGTTTTCTAGCAGCCTCTCAGGCTTCCATCCACTTGCCAGGATCACCCTCCACGAGACTGAAAACGTAAAATGTCTCCAGACATTGCAGAATTTCCCCTGGAATGGGGAAAAGAGTAGGTAAAAATCATCTGAATTGAGAACTACCATTCTAAACCTCCCCCAGTGCTCTTAAAAAAACAAAACAAAGCAAAACTAAACTAAAAAAAAAATATATATATATATATAAATTTATTTGTTTTTTAGACAGAGAAAAAGAGAGAGACAGCATGTGAGCAGGGGGAAGAGCAGAGGGAGAGAGAGAATCTAGAGCAGACTCTGTACTGAGCTGGGAGCCTGACTTGGTCTCCATTCGAGGACCCTGACATCATGACCATGTCTTAACATACATATACTATGGAATTCTTATGGAATTCTTTACTTTCTATGTATCTGTCTCTGTATCTCTTTAACCAAAGCAAATGCGTGTGTAACTAGACTGGCATATATTTGGAGTCTGGTATTAAGTTTGAAATTTTTATTTTGTTTGTTTATTGTTCCACCAACAACTGAAGAGCGCTCTCATTCAGGTGTTATCATGTGTGGTCTTTCTTCTGGCCCAAGTTTCTCTTCCTCTGGCGTGGTTCAGTTCTGCAGGAACTTTGCATTTGCCACTTAGGGCAGATGTTGGCCTGGTGTGGACTGTTTCTTCTTGTACTGAGGGACTTACAACTATGTACGAAAACGTCTTCAGCCTCTTCATCTGTGAGCGGTTCACTCGAGAGATTAACAATCTTTCTGAGGTGATTCACTGTGTTCTCAGCACAAAATCCTGTTTCCTTCCAGAGACTGGCTTTCCTTTGTCTCTCTGTGTTCCTTTGAGAGCCTCTCTCGCTCACTCTGCCTGCACTGCTCTGTCTCTGTGCCTCTGTTGTCCATCTGCCCCACCCAGGCCATGTGAGGTGTGTCTGTACCGCGCCTTCTAGTCAGGGACAGGAAGTTCCGGGCAGGTGATGGAGACAGAGGCCGCAACTCCAGTGTCCATTCCAGGCAGCACACTATCTGTCCGTCTGTGCTGCCACGCTCTAAGGGCTTGGATTCCCAATCTGTTAAGATCCCAGCAGGAAGCTATTGCCACACAGCCTGGAGTAATTTGTAATGAGTCTAATAAAGGACATTTGCAAAGATATGGTCAGAAAGTGAAAGAACCCTGAAGCAGAGGCTGGTACCAAAGGGCTAATTGCACAGGCTGGGTAGGCCTGTGGGAGCAAGCGTGGAGAGCAGTGACTGTCATTTGGAGAAGGCTGACTGACAGGGGCTGCGGTCTGCAGTCACACAGCCAGCCGGGGTAATGATCTGCAAGAAGAATACATTCCCCAGCCGCGCTATTCATACCTCCCATCCTCCTGGCTTCACTCTGGGAGCAAGCAAGTCCATTGATGCGACCTCAGAGACTATAGCCCCAGAGCTCAGCGGTACCCAGAGGGGTGGAGTGTGAGCCCCAGATGGAAGATATTGAGGACACATCCTGGCAGCATCTCACCCCTGCTATCTTTCAGTCCACATTTGCATCTCATAGGTGGACTGTCCCCAGTGAAAATACCTATAAGAGTGACATTATAAACTATTGAAACAGAATAGGATCTTAGTAATCAATCATTTAGTCAGGAAAAAATCTCCAAGCATAGGAAGAAATGGAATCCTTGCCCATCATACAGTGCCTCATTGGAAACAAAAAACCAGACCTCCTAACCTATAGTCAGTGTGAAATATTCTCATTTTAGAAGGAGAAAGAAATCTAAAATGGCAAATGCAGTTTAGGCCTTTTGGCAGAATGTGATGTGTGTGTGTGTGTGTGTGTGTGTGTGTAAGTCTCTTTCAATCAGCAGATATTTAGAGATAAATAAATATAAATACAGATATTTATCAAAGCTAGAGTGTCTGAAAGCATAGATGGCATTTCAGTTGGTGCCACCAAAATACATAGGCAGCATTTCAAAGTTGCGTGGAGTTCCATTTAATTCACCACAGGCATTGGACTTGACATCAAATATTATATGACTTCAAGAAATAGGGATATTCTTCATTTTCAGTTGAATATCTTTGTATTTCAAATTCAATACTTCTAATAATTTTTCTCTCCTTTGTAACATTTAAAAGCAGTATGACTAGCACATCCTTATTTCTGTCCCATCAAAAAAATTTTGATTTGAATATAATGGCATATAGTCTTTAGCAGTCTGAATTATTTGCACAACTGGAGAAGTATCTTATTTATTTGCTGCTATCGGAAAACAGTTATTATCATGCTATTACATTTTTTCAGAAAACTTATAAATTACCATATTAAGCAACATGTTTTTATAAGTGTAAGTGTGTGGATTGAGGGCATTTATGAACTGTGTTAAAACTTAAAAAAAAAAAAATGGGGCACCTGGGTGGCTCAGTGGGTTAAAGCCTCTGCTTCAAGTCAAGCTCAGCTCAGGTCATGGTACCAGGGTCTTGGGATGGAGCCCCATATAGAGCCCCCCATCAAGCCCCGCATCAGGCTCTCTGCTCAGCAGGGAGCCTGCTTCCCTTCCTCTTCTGCCTGTCTTTCTGCCTATCTGTGGTCTCTGTCTGTCCAAAAAAAAAAAAAAGGTTAAAAACGTTAAAAAAAACCTTTAAATGATATTACCTTTACTTAGCAATGCAGTTTTTGCTATAGATATAAATTGTTCAATTAAACGTGATCAGATTCCCCTTGAAGTAGAAGGAAGAGGGCTATTTGTCTCCACATGAAATAAACCCAAGGTATTGTGCTTTTTTGAATTTTTGTATCTGTTCTCTGTACATATTTGGCTTTCTTAAGCGCTTCTAGGCCATGAACTGTCAAATTTTATTGTCAAGCTACCTGATTCTTATAATACCTTCTTCACAAATTAATACCACCAATTTAATTATGTATTTATTCAGTCAATAATATCTATGGAACATATTCTAAGGAAACTTCAAGGAGACTAATTCAGTCAGGATAAGTGATTTTCTAACAAAATTATCCAAGGATAAAATAAACTGCCTCAAAATATATAAATTCTTCATCATGGGGTATGAAGAGATTTTAGTATTACGAAGGCAAGTTTCGGAAAGGCAAATTTGTAATATTTTTTCCAAACATGAGATGCTGTAATTCTAGCTATAATTATCGTAAGATCTACCCTCTCTAAACTCAGAGACTTAGCCCACTTTTCTAGCTTTTACATAGCAATGAGCAATGCCTGACATAGAACTACCAGATTGCTTATTTTTTAGTTTCCGGCTATTTCGAGGAGGAACAGTTTATCAGTTAACACTCTATTCCAAAGTGAAGCAATAATATATGTTACTCTTCAAGAAACATTTCATATTCCTTTTACTCTATTAATCTTAGTTCACTCACTATTTGATACCATAAAAAATAATCAAGAGCAGTACTGTGTTTTGTTTAATTCAAATCTAAATAGAACTCTGTAAGAATCCCCCAATTAGTCAAATCACAGTTCAACACTTCCATAAAGTTTTGACGATCTAGGAGGAAGTTGTCAACTTCCATTTTCTCTGCTTGTGAAAAGATGTGACTTCTTTTCCCAGAAAGTTTTCTCATTCAGTCACCTATCAGAATTAATGGGTATGTGACTAACACTGAGAGCAAGGAGAAGGCATCGTGTAAAATGGATCTTTACGTGGTGCATGAAACCATGTGTTGGACTCAGAATAGGGTCATTCAGGCTCATTGACTCCCCAATGACTGTGGGGTCCCTATCTTGGCCCAAGCCCTCTTCTAGCATGGATAGTGCGTCTTTGAAAAAACAGGCAAAAATCTCTGCCTTCAAGGGGTCTGGATTTCAGGGGAGGAAGCCGAAAATAAATAAGATAATTGGCTTTTATTTTCAATTTATTTTTTATTTAATAATAAGTGCTAGAAAGGAAAACCTAAAGCAGAAAAAGAGGATAAATGTGTGTCTCTATGGGTATATGTTGAGAGGAATGCCAAATTTTAGTCATGTTGCCCAGCCATTTATGTCCCCAAAAGAGTGACTTTTGAGTGAACATTGAATAAATGAAGGTTTAGCCCTGTGGATATGTGGGGGGAAAGCATTTGAGGCATAAAGATGGCTAAGTAAGGAAGAACAGTAGGACACGTGGTTGGATTGTGTATAGTTTCTTGGTCAGAATATGAATGTTTGCTTCCACACAAAGTGAGATAAGGCTTCCCTGGAGACTTTTCAGCAGAGGAAAGACATGATTTGGCTTATGTTTATACAGTATCACTCTGGCAACACTATTGAGGGAGAATGGAGTGGAAGAAGGAATGCTAATTAGTGAATTAAAAAAAAAAATGATACGTGGGGCGGATAATGATCCTTGGATCGGGGGATAGTAGTGAGGTGGTGAGAAGGGGTTGAATTAATCTATACATTTTGAAGGCATCGTTGACAGATCCAACGTGAAGGATGAGTACCAGAGTGAGTTTAAAGGTGATGCCAAGTTTCTGGCCTGTGTAAGTAGAAGACTGGAGTTGTCATTCACTGAGGCTACCTCAGGACCTAAAGCTTAATTTGTTTGACATTGAACCATCATCCACCTGTCCAGGCTCCGCTCCCATCAAACTAAGAGTAATCCAAAATACCTATCAGCATGTTACAGGTTTTAATTTATTTAAAAAAAAAAATTGCAAACTGGACTCATGTAAATGGGTAGTATGTTGTCAACAGGGGGAAAAAAAGAAGATAATGGCTATGGAGAAGATTTGTAATAAAGCAATATGACCAGCGATCTTTTACATCCACATATAATTCTGAACATTTCCACATAAGCAGACTAAAACGTTTGATTAAAATTATCTATTTTAACTCCAGTTCGTTCCCCATCAATTGCACTTTTTCTACTGCCCATTTTTCCCAGCATCCCTTTAAGCAATTCTTGGCTTAGACTAAGGGTTCACTCTGGGGAGATCCTAACTAATACAGTCACTTCTGTTTCCTGGCTCTCTATTTCTTGCCTTTTTAAAGTATAGTTGACCTACAATATCAATGACCAGGGTACAACATAGCGATTCTCTATCTGAGTACATTCTGAAAAGAGCGCTCTGGTAAGTCTAAATGTATGACTTTTGCCAACCCATTTAAATGGTATGGGTAAAGTAAAAGCACTTGCAAAGTGCTTTAGACTAATTTGGTGGCTGCAAAGTATTCAGAAGAGTTGTTGGGTTGAAGGGTATCTCAGGAGGGCAAATGAAGCTCCTTTTATTTTAATTGCCTTAGTTAAGCTCTGCAGCATCACGTAATGGTATTATATTTCCTGTCACTGGTAAAGATTTATCGTGATGAATCTGTGCGATAACCCCAGGAATCGTAATAGTCATTATAAGCAGTTTCACTGACATGTGTTACAGAATGGTGACCACTTATTTCTTTTTGTTGCCAGCAAATATATGAGTCTTTAGTCGACTGAATGACAGTAACACATTTTTCCTTTCTTCCCTCAGCACAGTCTGTTCTGATTAGGGGAAAAATTATTAAAAATGTTCCGTGACATCATGCTTCACGGGAATACAACATTGGAAACAATAAGATGTAGGACTCCTCTCCACTGGAGGAGATACACTGTCTTTCTTCTCCTGCTTTTGCCTGCTTAACACGCTGCTTGTCCTTAATGACACGCTTGGGATCATGGTGACCTCTCTACAACTCTCCCAGCACGTGTAGCCAGACTATGACCAAAACAAAATATCAAACACAGGAGTATGATTCTATTCTGCATGCAAAACAGCTGGGTATTAACTACTTCAAAAGGTTCTGAGTATTAGATAGTTCAAAAGAAACCTCTCTCTGAAAGAAATACCTCATGTGTTAGGATTGAGGAAGTGTTAACATTGCTTTAAATGAGATTAATTTCTAATTGCATCCTTCCCCTTATAACTTTCTCCACAAACCTCAGGCCCTCAGTTTTCTGTTTGTTTTTTATTCTCTATTTCTTGTATTTCTTGAATTCCACTCCCAAGGCCAAAATGACATTTTTTGTCTTTTGGGGTTAAAACTGATTCCATTTTTCTACCTTTCCAACCATGTTTCATTAAAACCCAATGTTGATATAACCTCCGTGAGGGAATCAAATCTGTCCTCTATCAATTAAAGCAAAACCGGTAGATGGAACTAATGTTGGCACCCTGAGTCTTCTTAACATTCCTTATATCTCACTTTTCTTTACAAACACAAATTTCAAAATTTCTCTGAAATAATCATTCCTGTATATGTTGCCAAGTATACAGACTCCAAAGGGAGTATGCAGTAAATATGAATTATACTCCTACTTTATAAGAGGCATTATGGTAGATGCGAAGGTAAATATTGCAATGTCCTGAAATGCCGCCTGTCCCAAGAAAGCTCCAATCTGTGGGAAAATCTGAGAAAAATAAGTCAGCAATGCATTACAAGGACTATCTGGGTGCTGGCAGAGTGAGATTAAATCCATGGAGAGCATAGCTTATTTAGAATGCATTACAATATTTTCCACGCTACTGGATCTGCACGATAGTGCTTTGCTCTCATTAGAGCACATGTTACTATCCCTGTTTGACAAATGAAAAGACTGAGTCTCAGCACAATATTTGCAGAGTAACTACTAGTAGAAACAAGGTCTAGAATCTTTATGTGTATGCTTCTTAAGGTAGGTAGATAAAGGGTTCTCCTGGGACTCAAGGTACACCCCTTTACCTTCACTCTCTAAGTTTTTAGTTATTACTGGAATTTGAAACCACTCTGTATTAATATCTTAGTTCTGTTTCCTTGAGAAACAGACAGGGAGGCAGATAAACACACACAAATATTCGATGGGGTGTGTGCCTTGGGATCAACCTCTCTAAAGGAATGAGAAAAACAAGAGTTGGCAGAGGGAGAAGCTGAATTTAAATGCATTTGCTATAGGGAGTTTTGCTGCTTCTTCTTCAAAGCTGTTCCCTGTTGAGGTAGCAGGGTTGGGGTCTTTCTCCTGCCTCATCTAATAGTCATGGAATTCTAGGTGCTCGGTCAAAAGTGAGCCTTGGGTCAGGAAACTTTCTATAGCTACTGCAATTCCCAGAAAGGTATTCAGACTTGAATAGCCAGCAGCCAGTTACTAGAGAAGTCAGCCAAGTTTCCAGAAGTGAAGGTCTAGGTGGTGCATCACAATTCCTCCTACAGCTAGTCCAGAGAGGATAAGTTAATGCTATGGAAACCAATTAAACTCAAGATGTTGGTGACAACACAGTATAGATTTATTTCTTGCTCACAGAACATATCCAGTAATATTAGGTATTCGCTCTCTTGAGCGGCTGTCATCAGGGCAGTGGTTCAGCGATCCATGCTGTTCCTTCTTGTGTCTTACCATTTCCACACATGGCCCCCAAAATTATTCAGCGGCTTTTCACTGCTTCCTTCTGAAAGTGACATGTCATTCTACTCTTACCTTGTAGGGCAGAATTAGTCACAGAGCTCTGCAAGAGGACTGGGCAATAGGTGTTCTCAAGAAGGGAATGTGTTGCTCCCAGGAAGGAGAAAACCAGATGAGATCAATGCCAGAAGCCTCTCCATAGACACTTTTTGGGTTTTTGGATACTAGGGTAAATTACACTAAAACATTTAACCTCAGGCGATTAATTAATAAGTATTCACTGATCACATTTTATGTAACAGTCCTACATTATAAGTTTTGACAAGTAATATAGCAGAGAACAAAGCATTAAAATCTAAATGGGAGAAGAGATGATCACATTGGCACAACAAAAGAACATTATTCAAGGCAGTACATAATTGAGAGTTAAATTGTGAGTGTTGCTAAATACTGTACAAGCGCAGAAGACAGATAGCAAAGAGAGAAGCCGGGAAAGACTTCCCAAAAAAGACCAAAATTGAGTAGGACCTGAAAACGAAAAACCCTGTAGAAAGAAGAGCAGTTTGCCCCTTCAGTTAAAATAAGGTCTAAATCATGACCAAACTAAGAATTTTTAATGCTTCTTTGTTCTGAAAGTTTCATGTTCTTAAGGATATGCTGCCGTAATTAGTGCCAAATAATGAGAGAGGGCTGATAAATGATGAAACAACTTCTCACAAATGAAGAAACAAGTTATTGAAGAGCAAATATCAGTGAGGAGCAAGTGTGCCCATAACAAAAAGCACTTGGCTGAAATGGCTTGCTGAATTCTTACTATTTCAAGACCCAAATCAGTTGAAATTTCAACTGATACATTCATTGGTTCCTATAGTGTTCATCCCCAACACCATCTGATTCCACCACTTGAATAATTCGTGACATTGAACTAATTTCTCCTTTCCACTCCCCAAAGGATCCCCCTCAAAATAAAGGAGTCTAATCTTTTGTATTTTTTTTAAGGAGGCATCTTAGAATATATACTAAAATGTCATTGACTCATTTTTGCTGAGGAGAGAGAGCTAAAATATACACCTGTTCCATTTCTGTTAAGTCACGTGTTCTCTAACTAATCCTCACAATCCCTGGGGTTGAACAATTTTATCCCAATTTTATGTATGATGACATTGAGCTTTAGTGAGCTTAAATCACTTTCCCCAAGGCTGGAGTTAAACTGCTTGCCCAAAGTATAATTCAACTATATATCTGTCTAAGATCCATCCTCTTTTCACCATGAAATTCCAAGCAAAGTCAATAATTCTATCAAAATTAGCCTACACCGGATCACAGTATTACTGCAGAATTTTGCATAAGGTGAACCCCATTTTGAATTTTAAAGTAATTTGATTGTTAAAGTTCCTAGAAGAGTATTTCTCTAAGTGTTTGCACCATATGGCAGTCCTCGGCCACGGGCTCTCAGAAACCGCCTTATGGAAGCTCAAACGTAATTCACTCAGTGACTGTCAACATATACTCCACATTAGTGATCTGTAAGAAATTAAGTAAGACCACCCAATCTGTGAGACTGATCCTTTAGCTGTTTCCGACCTGAGCCATATTCACAGCAATGGCCATAATGTTGACCATGCTGTGTTCTATTCTCGCCCTACTGGACAATGCTGGTCCTTTAGAACACTTTGAAAACCACATGCTTTCAAAGCATCTGCCGCATTACTATGCAACAGCAGTTTTCAATGGACCATGCTTGAGATGAATGGAGCTCAGGATATGTCTATCACATATAGCAAGGCACTAGAGATTAATGAGACCAGATGTTCCTAGGAGTCATGGGGAAAGAGCAATGGAATGTTGCTCTGCTTTTACTATTGACTTTTCCCCTCTTGCATGTTTGGTGGAAGAGACAGTACAACTCAATCTCATACAGAAGGCAAAGCTGCTCCAAATAATTCAGAAAGTGCTATAATAGAGTTGCTAGGTGACCGTGTAAACAGTCTGGGACCCTAGCAGGAAATTAGAATAACCTATTTATCAGTTAAATAAATAAATAAAGACCCGCACATAAAATGAGCCATCAACAACAAATAAAAGAATTTAAAAGCAGAAATGACCCAAGTGACACCAAAAATGTAAAATTTTAGAAGCGCCATATTTGTTGGAGGTAGAAGAAGGCATTCAAAACAAAACTGCAGAGGAATCTGAATTTTGCACTGAAGCAATAAATGATCCAAAGCACTGATTTTGTTCTTTATGGAGCTCCCTTGGTAAGTACCTCTGTACGGGGCCCTGCTCTTAAGGAGACGGACTCTGCTGAAATTCCTAGTGAGAGGTTTCTCACCCCTAAAACTCCAGTTCCACCGAAAATAAAGCAAGCCACAATAAGGGCTGAGTCACAGAAGCTAGCAACACTTGTCTTTCAGTCTCCAGCACAGCCCAGAAACCGAAGGGAAGACTAAGTGGATGAGGGGGACATAAAATCATCCCTCATACCAAGCTGTGGTAAACTCCCCACTGGGAAGCTGCTGGAAGAAAGGGCATTTAATCTAAATGCAAAATGGCACACACTGCTGGTTGTCTGGGCTTCAGTCCATGGAGGGGAACACATGCCACCGTCTCACCTTTTCCTTCCCTGGAAATGAATTAGTGTGTTCAGCTTTGAAACTCATCAGCACACCCCTGTTTTCACTTTCCCCACAAATAGATAAGACGTCTCTAATTTTGACTGAGAGTGAACACCTTGCTGACATGATGATTTGTGTCGGGTAATGCAATTGGTTCCAACAATGCGGTGTGAGATCAGAAGCAATGTGAGCAATCAATCTGGCTATTTCTTTTTAAGCTCCTTTGCTCTGTCACACTTTCTCTGATTTTCTTTGTTTTGGGAGGTTTTGGGTTTTTTTGGTTTTTTGATGACCTTGATGGTGTTGAGGACTACCGGTCACATATTTTTATAGAATGTTTTTTGGCTTGGGGTTTGTCTGATATTGTTCTTGACTATACATAGTTGTTGTTGTTTTTTTTAAATCTTAATTGTATTTTTTTTCAATGTTTCAAGAGTCATTGTTTATGTGCCACACCCAGTGCTCCATGCAATCGGTGACCTCCTTAATACCCACCACCAGACTCAACCATCCCCCTACCCCCTCCCCTCCCAAACCCTCAGTTTATTTCTCAGAGTAGTTTTGGGTTTTTGAAAGGGAGACCCCAGAAGTAAAATGCCATTCTCATCTCATCACCTCAAGGGTACCTACCAACAACATGAGTTATCACTGGCAAAGTTAACCTTACTTATCAGGCTGAGGTAGTATTTCTCGGATTTCTACACTGTACAGTTAACACTCTTCCTTTTTCAGACTCTTCTTTAGAAGCAAGTGACTGCGCATAGACTGCACGAAAAGAAAGTGGAGTTCAACTCCACCTTCTCGGTGGTGGGTGAATTATTTGGTGTTCTTCATAGGAGATTTATCTCATTTCCATTTATTTGTTTCTGCAATCATTGATTTATATCAGTAAGGAATCATGGATGTCTATTTTATGATTGGGTTTATAACGCAGTAAAATGTTATTTATATTGTTGCTCAAACTGCTTCATCTTTCACCACTGTGACTCTATCTGTTGCCTCCTCTGTTCCATCTGCTTACCCCCATCATTTTGTTTTGAGCACTCCCTTACTTATGACACCATAATATGTTTCAGGCTCCTCGTGTATATTCCCTGCTATATATAGCTCTAGGATCAGTCGTTTCCCTAAGAAGCCATGGTTTCCTTTATTTGAGAATGGTGTTATTAGCTAAGATCTTGGGCCTCCTTGAGCTCATACACTCAAGCTCATGTCTTCAAGGTCCCCTCAGCAGGCAGGACTAAGAAATACATGGACCTATACTAAGACACATGTCTGCTTATAATTATTTCTTTATCAGTTTGTTTCTACGTTAAGCTAAACATGAGTCCTACTGATATCTTCAATTTTCATCCAGTACTGCTGGGCTCACACTGACCTTCCTCCCTTTCTTATCTGTAATTCCCTACTCTAACAGTAAGAAACTCCCATCATCCTCATTCTTTTACTTATTTACTCAATCCTACCATATGTGTATAATAATTTCAGAGTTATTAACTTGTACCCACTTGAGGGAAAAAATATATATCTATTACCTGGAATACAGTGTTTGTGTATTTTCAAAGTTAGTTAATCAGAGCTTTACTCCCCACCTTCAGTGAGACGGTGTCTTATATGTGTAATATAGTTAGTCTTCTGTTACATTCCACATTCCATTTTGGGACCTCTGAATCTCCTGATTGTTTTGTTTTGTTTTGAATTTATTAGCATACTGTTAAGGTGTACTCTTTGGTGCTGTCAATTTCTAAGGGCTGTGATAAACATGCTGTGGGCATGTGGGCACCACCACATTACCATAAAAATTAGTAGTGCCACTACCCTTAAAAAAGAAAGTAAGAAACAAACAGATAAAGGGTGAAAGAGACAGAAAGAAAACAGAAGGTAGGACAGAGGGAAGGGAAAGAGGGCAGGACATATCAATAGGTTAGCTACTGAAATCCATGACGTTATTACACATTCCCTCACACTTATTGGTAATAATTATAATTATGGTAATTATGGTAAATTATCTTACCATATGAGACATTTCAGCTGGATAAATTCTACTGTGTCCTATTCTTACATGCAATGCTCTTATGGGCTGTCATTTACACAGGGAAACTTTCTTAGAGTTGACCTGAAGAAAGCATTAGATGGCAGCCGGAATAATGCATCTTTTTCCCTGTTAGATGTGTTGTTTTCCTTGTTTTGTGCCCTCCTTAGACTGTATTTTCAGCACATGAAATTTTGTACAAACTGTCACTTCAGGGTCCGAAAGGATTTATCTCTTTTAGAAATTTCTAACCTCAGTATTACAGTTTATATCACTTAAATTCTTCTTACTAGAATACAGAAAGCATCTGGGGCATAAGAGTAGGTGTTTTGTGCATATTGATCAAACCAGTCATTTTGGGTTGTCAGGTTCATACCCTGACAACTGCAGCCAGACTAAAAATTTGAAAACTTCAGCCATTATTCTGCTGGAAACTTCTAAATGACAGAGATAAGATAAAAATATACATAGGGGCACCTGGGTGGCTCAGTGGGTTAAAGCCTCTGCCTTTGGCTCGGGTCATGATCCCAGGGTCCTGGGATCGAACCCCACATTGGGGGCTCTTTGCTCAGTAGAGAGCCTGCTTTCGCTTCTCTCTCCCTGCCTGCCTCTCTGCCTACTTGTGATCTCTGTCTATCAAATAAATAAGTAAAATCTTTAAAAAAAAAAAAGATAAAAATATACATGGACTATATACTGGTGAGAAAAATGTCTTTGGACAAAAGAAAATTAGAACTCCAAAATGGTACAGATTCTGCTAGTCTTAGTTGTATGATTTTTACTCTTCCTACTCACTGGGCCTAAAAACATCTTACCAACCCCCCACCAATAATAACAAAATTCAAAGACATGGATAGCTGTTCACATGACTATTTCAGGCAATTACACATGTAGATGTTAGACACACTGCCTTGCCAATTAGTTTTAACACTTAGTTTTTACTCAACTGAGTGACTAGGAATCATAGACTCTCTCTTTTCACTCGGGCAGTGATCTTAGATAATTCCATGTGCTGAGTAAGAAAGTGTTCAATGAACCTGTGGTGGTAAACATGGACTCTTTCTTTAAAATCTGTGCATCCATGACAAGCATCAGAGTGGTGCTTGCTACCTGTCCCTTTCATTTCTTGCATTTTTTTCTTTATGCTAACTCTCACAGCACTTCCATATTTCCCCAGCTGCCTCAAACTTTTCACGGCGGGAAATAGGACTATTCCATGGGAGTACTTTGCGGGATAACTCTTTACCTTCTGCCAAAGGAAGAGCAGAAAAGTTTGTAATTTAAAAATAGAAGTGGAACGCCTGGGTGGCTCAGTGGGTTGAGCCTCTGCCTTCGGCTCGGGTCATGATCTCAGGGTCCTGGGATGGAGCCCCGCATCGGGCTCTCTGCTCAGCAGGGAGCCTGCTTTCCTCTCTCTTTCTGCCTGCCTCTCTGCCTACTTGTGATCTCTGTCAAATAAATAAATCAAAATAAAAATAAAAATAAAAAAAAACAGAAGCATACTGGCCTGAGTGCTAGAAAACTTTGTGTCAAAGGTTCGGTCAGCTCCGGACTGGCTGAGGCGCCCGAGGTTAATCCCATAACCCGGATATCTACTTTTGATCTTAAAAACATGTAAGTTGGACTAAATGATTATTAAATTTCTTTTTAGCTCCAACATTCTAAGATTCTAATGTTTTATATTATCAAATTATAGGGATTGCATAAGTAAAGAAAGTATTTTCTGAAAATGTGTTTGCTGACATTTGCTTAAATATGCCTTGTTAACCTAATGTGACACATGCTATTCGTAAAATGAGAGACACTTGTCTTGCCCCTGTTCATACTTCTCCACCGTCTCTACCACAGCATGACCCTAAAGGATAGCTATCACTCAGGAGTCAGTAATGAAGTGGAACCCATCTGGTCAAGAGTTTAAATTTGAAAATCCCACTTACAGTCATTTTCTTCTGCTTTACCACCTGGGGCTCTTTGAATTCTTACTTTCTAGAGATGTAAGTTTTCCATAAGTAGAAGTGATTCCCATAAAAAGGCAGGGGAAATAGAATTCCTTTCTTTGGAAACAACATTGTCTGGTAGGTTCAGTATTCAAAATGGTGTAAAACTTTATTTGGAAATTTAAAATAGCAGGTTAGTGTCTTGAGGTATCAGGACAAAGGGGAATTTCCTGCATAGACCAGACAACAATTATTGTTTGTGACTTGGAAGCATGTCATGGGCTAGTTCTAAGTATTAAGTCTAAAAGATACCACAACCTTTCACCAGATACCCTGAATTGCTCAGACCCACGAGGCTTAATGGAATTACTGGGCTCATCCCATGTATGTCTTTTTCAAGGTAGCATCAGCATAACAGGGACCCTTTCTCCTCACATGACAGGATGTGCAGGTGACCCATATAATATTTACAACCATTCCTGATCCTTTCCAAGAGGATCAAAAGGAATTAAAAAAAAATAAATGAAGGAGTTGAGGATCCCATGGTCAGTCTTACTGCAACTAGAAAGGACAGGGAAATAGTGGAATTTAGTAGCAGTAGTGTTGGACATACAACAACCGTATCTTCCAGAAGAGAAGACGGTGGGCTGAAGAGTTGTCCAACTCAAGTATTACATAGGTTCTACTTGGCTGTTCATCAGCAAATGAGTGGGTAAGACCTGAGACAGAAAGCTGTTTAGCATAGAAGGAGGAACTCTGCATGGCTTTGAAAAGAGGGTTAATTAGATGTATTTTTAAAAAGCCAAAATGGTGTTAGAAGAACTATAAAACTTTTCTTCTACAACCAAACTCAAAAGACACATGACTGTTTTAAACTTTCAAAAAAGAGCTGGAAATAAATCATTTAGGCAAGGGAAATAGGATTACTGAGTTTTAATATAGCTGTCAGGAAATTGTTTTTTATTATCTCAAAACTAAATTCTGAGTGACACAAACTTAGACTGAATGATAATATATCAAATGTGCAATCAAATAAAAATGCTATATCTTCACAGAATATTATTGTTGGCACTTATCTTTCCAAGCCTACATTTAATCAACTAGAATTATGTTTAAAGCAGTAATTTATTGCAATGACTAGATGCCTTCCAAGTTTAAATCTCCGGGGCATAACTGAGGTCCCCATCACCTCGCTTATTTCATGCAGAGCCTACCGGTGTGGCTGCCTGCTTAACACCAGGACTTGTTTCCCTCTACCTTCCATGTTCCCTCTATCAACAGCCCTCATTCAACAAGAGACAGTTAGGTCCCCATTCCTCACCCCACCCTGCCACCCAGCTTTGTCTAAAGCAAAGCACAATCCCTTTACATGTTAGAAAACCTTTCTTAAAGTTTCAAAGGTTAAATAAATAAATAAATAAGGAAGCAAGCAAACTATAAGTAAAGCGGGAGTTATAATCCTAGTAGTCATGGTCTCTGGCCTCTATGGAAATGGAATGGGCTCCTTTGAGACTGCTTTTACCATCTTCCTCCTCATTTCATTCCTTCTTTCCTCTTTTCCTTCCTTCCCTCCTTCCTTCCTTCATCAGAGGGTAACCCAATCCAAATTGAAACTGGCACTGGCTCAAGGCATGATGTCAAGTTACGGGGTCCCAGTCTCTTAGTCCTACTCTTCTATTTGTGTTTCAGTCCAAGGAAATTTCTGATCTGAGCTATGCTGCACGTCTGCTATGCCAGCTCTCTG
Organism: Neogale vison; assembly: GCF_020171115.1. NCBI lineage: Eukaryota > Metazoa > Chordata > Mammalia > Carnivora > Mustelidae > Neogale > Neogale vison. Next base: position 195,331,395 of record NC_058091.1, on the reverse strand, counting down.
ATGCTCTTACTTTCTGCCTTATCACCTGCATTCGTAAGGAAAGGAAGGCAGTTCTCTTTTGGCCAGCTAAGGTTCCTCCCTTAATTTTTCTTTTTATTGTGACTTTATTTTTTTGAGAAGATTTAGGTTCACAGCAAAAGTGTGGGGAAAGTACAAAGATTTCCCAAGTACTTCCCATATGCATAGGCTCCCCCATTATCAGCATTCCCCACCAGAGAGGTACATTCATTATAACTGATGATACTGTGTTAACACATCATAGTTTACATTATGGTTCACTTCATGATATTATATATTGTATAGATTTGGACAATTTTTTTAAAAGATTTTATTTATTTATTTGTCATAGAGAGAGAAGGGAGAGCGAGCACAGGCAGACAGAGTGGCAGGTAGAGGCAGAGGGAGAAGCAGGCTCCCTGCCAAGCAAGGAGCCCGATGTGGGACTCGATCCCAGGATGCTGGGATCATGACCTGAGCCGAAGGCAGCTGCCTAACCAACTGAGCCACCCAGGCGTCCCAGATTTGGACAAATGTATAATAACACGTATCCATCATGGTATCATACAGAATATTTTTACTGCCTTAAAATGCCTGTTTAACTCCCCCCCACCCCACCGGAAACCTCTGGCAACTACTGATGTTTTTATTATTGTATAGTTTTGCCTTTTCCGAATGTCATATAATTGGAATCATAAATTCTGTAGTCTTTTCAAATTGGCTTATTTCACTTAGTATGTGCATTCGACGTTCCTCCATATGTTCTCATGGCATAAATCTCATTTCTTTCGGGTGTTTGAATAATATTCCATTGTCTGGATGTACCATAATTTATTTATTCACCCAGAAAGACCTCTTCGTTGCTTCCAAGTTTTGGCAATTATGAAAAAGTTTATAATAAACATATGTGTGCAAATTTTTACATGCATAATACTTTTCAACTCTTTTAGATACGTATCAAGTAGCATTATTGCTGGATCATATGGCCAGAGTATGTTTAGTTTTGTAGGAAACCATAAACTGTTTTTGTCTGTGGCTTTTCCATTTTGCATTCCCATTATCAGTGAATGAAAGTTCCTTCTGTTCTACATTATTACCAGTATTTGGTGTTGACAATGTCCACATTTGGGGCATTTTAATGGATATGTAGTAATATCTCAAGTTTTAATTTGCATATTCTTGATGACATGTGATGTGGAGTATCTTTTCATATATGTGTTTGTTATCTGCATATCTTTTTTGGTGAAGGTGTCTGCTAAGGTTTTTGGCCCATTTTTTAATTGGTTTCTTTGTGTGTCCTTATTGTTGAATTATGAGAATTCTTTGTATATTTTGGATAAGAGTTCTTTATCAGATGTGTCTTTTGCAAATACCGTCTCTTAATCTATGGCTTCTCTTTTCATTTAACATTGTCTTTTATGGAGGAGAAGTCTTTAATTTTTTTTTTAAAGATTTTATTTGTTTATTTGACAGACAGAGAGGCAGGCAGAGAGAGAGAGAGAGGGAAGCAGGCTCCCTGCTGAGCAGAGAGCCCGATGCGGGACTCGATCTCAGGACCCTGAGATCATGACCTGAGCCAAAGGCAGCGGCTTAACCCACTGAGCCACCCAGGCGCCCCGAGAAGTCTTTAATTTTAATAAAATCTAGTTTATCAAATATTTCTTTCATGACGTACCTTTGGCGTTAGATCTAAAAAGTCATCACCGTGCCCAGAGTCATCTAGGTTTTCTCTTTTATTATCTTCTAGGAGCTTTGTAGTTTTGAATATTACATTTTGGTCTGTGATCTATTTGGGGTTAATTTTTATGAAGGTTGTAAGGTCTGTGTCTCAATTTATTTATTGATTTTTTACATGAAGATGTCCAGTTGTTCCAGCTCCAGCACCATTGGTTGAAAAGACTCTCTTTGCTTTACTGTATTGTCTTAACTCCCTTGTCAGATATCAGTTGTCTATTCACATGTGGGTCTATTTCTATACCTTTTACTCTGTTCTGCTGATCTATTTGTCTGTTTTTCTGCCAATACCGTGTTCTCTTGTTTACTGCAGCTTTATTGTAAGTCTTAAAGACATGCGGTGTCAGTCCCCTCACTTTGTTTTTGTTTTGTTTTGTTTTGTTTTTTATTCTTCAATATTGCGTTGGCTATTTGGGGGTTTTTGACTCTATGTAAATTTTAGATTCAGTTCATCAATATTTACAAAAAAAACTTGCTGAAATTTTGATAGAAGTGTATCGAGTCCATAGATCAAGTTGGGAAGAACTGACACATTGGTAATATTGAGTCTTCCTATCCATTAACATGGAGTATCTATCCATCCATTTAGTGTCTTCAATTTCATCTGTCATGGTTGTGTAGTTTTTGTTTTTGTTTTTTTTTTCATATAAATCTTATAATATTTTGTTAGATTTAGTTGTGTTTTATCTTTGAGGCCACTAATATAAATGGTATTGTATTTTTACTTTCAAGTTGCAGTTGTTTATTGCTAGTCCTGCCCAGATTTTGAAGTCACCTCTGTTGTTCTTTCAGGGCATCTGTGGACTCCTAAAAATTCTACCTTACCAGTGCTGCTGTGTGCTCTACTCCATCCAGTTTACTTGATGCACTAGCCAGTTATTTAGATGGTGCATTTTTTTATTTAGCAAATGCAGTTCTTATGGATAGATGTTTATGGGCCAGGCACTCTGTTAGGCTTGGAGAACACTATAGTGAACAAAAGGACAGAGCCCATACTGATGGACCCTAATAGAAATATTTATCTATGTATATTGATATTAATATAGGTAGAGAAATAGATATATATATATATATATATATAAATTAAATATACTGGGAGATAATAAATGGATCCTATGAGAGAGAATAAGAGGGATCTAGTTTAAATTGGGTGTCCAAAGAGACGTAACAAGAAAAAGTAAGATTTTTAAATGAGATTTTGAGGAGAAAAAGCAGTTCTGGAAATGAGAGGGAAGTATAAGTGTTCAGGCACTGTGAACATCTAAGACAGTCCTAAAGTACATCAGGATGTCTTCATACAGTTGCTCAGTGTGTGCAGTACCCAAGTTGCTGAGGATATAGCTTATTCAATGAATAAATCCTGTTGTCTTGTAATGGATCTTAACTTCTACTCTGAGTTGGGGTTTAGAACTATCTCACATATGGAGTGGGAGCATGGTGCCTTCATCTGGGAGGTCAGGCTAATGTACAGCTTTGAAAATACCAGTAGCAGGCTTCTGTCTCTCTCTGTTTTGCAGTTTGTACCTCTAGTAGTTCTCAAGCTCTTGCCCCGGTTGACCACTCTGACCCTTCCCTCATAATCTTCCACAAGGCTAAAGTCCAGGGTCTGTCTACAGTTTCAGCCAAATATGAGAAAGTATGAGCAATACTTGAAAAAGCACAGTTTTGATTGAGAAGGAAATTTACATTTAACTTAAAAAAATGAGTTTTTATTCCTTTCTGGAGATGGTCCATATCTCATGGACTGAGTCTAAGGACTCAGTTTTTTAAAAATGCAAATATGGGGCACCTGGGTGACTCAGTGGGTTGAAGCCTCTGCCTTCGGCTCAGGTGATGGTTTCAGGGTGCTGGGATCGAGCCCCGCATCAGGCTCTCTGCTCAGCAGGGGGCCTGCTTCCCTTCCTCTCTCTCTTTCTGCCTGCCTCTTGCCTACTTGTGTTCTCTGTCAAATAAATAAAATCTTTAAAAAAAAGAAATAAAATAAAAATGCAAATATAATCATCTCTTTTTCTAGCATACCAAAGTAAGTCATAATAAAAAATTGAATGTCACAAAATAGAATTTCAAAGTGACCTATAAGCTTAGGGGGGGAAAAGGTAGAATGTGTAGTTAATACAATTAGATTTATTGATTTAATCTGGAAGTGGCTAATAAAATATTTAAGCAATGAATAGGCACAATGAGGCATTTTTTTAAAAAAAATTTTAAAGAATGTGTTAAATACGTAGTAGAGACGATTTTAAATTACACATATAATTAATTAATGAAAGTGTTTTTATAAACTTACTCTAGAAACACAAGTTAAGTATCCTTTAGAAATTTATTTAAGGGACGCCTGGGTGGCTCAGTTGGTTGGGCAGCTGCCTTCGGCTCAGGTCATGATCCCAGCGTCCTGGGATCGAGTCCCACATTGGGCTCCTTGCTCTGCAGGGAGCCTGCTTCTCCCTCTGACTCTATCTGCCACTCTGCCTGTGCTCGCTCTCGCTTTCTCTCTCTCTGACAAATAAATAAATAAAATCTTTAAAAAAAAAAAAAAGAAATTTATTTAAAAACCCTATTAATGACAATGTCAATAAAGCTGGCATATTTGCAATTAAAAATGACATTTCTCAATATAGTAATGCATATGTCTTTGCATTTCATGTTTATGAATATTGGTTGTGTTATTTCCTTATGCGTAAACTATGATGAATATCCTGATGCTGTGACAACAGAATAAAAATGTAAGGAGATTATCGATTTATTAACTTTTCCAGTTTATTTGGAAACATCATCTTTTTTTTCCAAAAGAGAACTAGATTAAGTATATTTGTTAAATTGTTAAATCTCTGAAATTGAAGACATATAATTTATATAATATTTACCTTTAAGTACATGTTTATTTTAAAAAGAAAGTGTCATTCTTGAAATATTTGCCGCCTGTGAAATTGAACTTAGAATAGGTCTTTTCCCAATTAAGTAGGATTTTTTTTAAAAAAAGCCGTGTATCATCGAGACTGTAAAGAACTTTTAAACTGGTTAATTATATTAATAAAAGTAATACATGAGGAATGGAATAATGGCCACAGCACTGGTTGGTAGAGCATAGATACTCTGTTGAAACTGTAATCAGAAAGTTTTCTAGATGTGCCAGGCTAGGTAGTCACCTCTTACATGCAATTAAGATGTATTCAACTGTATGTTTTTCTCCCATTTATTGCTCTGGAAACGCACTTTGAAACTGGAAGCCTTCCCTGGAGTTGACAAACTCTGAGGCTGGCTCTCTCCCGGGCTGGTGCTAAGCTGGAATGAACAGTGGAGTGGTTTGTAGCTCTGCATTTCCATCTCAGTTCTATCACCAGGTTGGGCTTCTTTCTCTTCTGGTTCTCATCTGTTCTGGGGGTTTTGTTTTGATTTTCCCCCCTCGTGCTACATTTCCTTTTAAATTCTGCTTAATCACAAAGACCAAGATCAAAAATGGAAATATATAACTCTCGACAACTCATTAAGAACTCTGATTTTATACAAACAAAATTTTCACATGGAAATAGGGAGGAAGTGAACAAGATAGAAATCATACTCCTCCCCACCCACACAAAGGCATGAGCCCTTCACTATTTCCCCACACAGTTCTTTTCCTTTTTTTTAATTCAATTAGCCAACACATAGTATGTCATTAGTTTCAGATGTAGTGTTCACTAACTCGCCAGTTGCATGTAACACCCAGAGCTCATCACATCACGTGTCCTCCTTAATGTCCATCACCCAGTTACCCATCCCCCCACCCATGTCCCCTCCAGCAACCCTCGGTTTGTTTCCTAGAGCTAAGAGTCTCACAGTTTTTTCCCCTCTCAGATGACGTTCCCCACACTTCCTGAGCCAACATAGGCTACACACTGAGGATTTTTACACCTTGAGAACTTCTCAGAGGAAGACCAAGGCGAATTAAAACACTGTGAAACATACAGCATGTTTAGTGGCCTCATGGCATTAGTAACTCTATGTCCAAAGCACTAAATAACTCACAAATTAAAAGCCATTTCTTCATTGAATGATCTTTGTAAAAAGATGAATAGTATTGATTAAGGGAGATTCTGGTGTATAATCTTTCAAATCAATTAATGTAATGCATGGAACTGATTACACAAATAAGCATTCAGTCAGAATAGCAAGCCACAACCTGCAGGGTTCTACCCTCTGTCTATATCCAGGATGGTAAAAAGACCACCACCAACCTACCCCAGAACAAAATCCTGGCAGCACCAGAGCCTAAATTTGTCTTTACAGCAGCTGTGAAGGGCATGGATAGTCACATTTAACCTTTCTGGATTCTGAATTCTGGTCACAGTTTTACAGCCAGACTTGTTCTTCTATAATGCAATCACCTCTGACCCCAGCACTTCTCAGCCTGTGCAATTCCCTCTACACCAACTTTATTTACCAATTATCCCGTCTTCATGCAAAGATGGAGTCATAGCTTCTCACATTAACAGCCTAACACATAATTTGAGGAGTTAATTATTATGTTAATTATTAAGTTAAATAATTATGACAACTCTAGAAGTGAGGTTTTGGAATTTATCCTTACTTTAGATAGTTTTTAATAAGTCTATAAAATTTTGAGAGTACCTATTTCTGAGGCTGAATGAACAAAATGTATGCCTGTTAATAATGATATCTTAATTCTAGGTCTGTAATATTTGATATCATTACAGTGAAAATTATGTCCAATGTTATACATTTCAAGGGTTTATTTTTATTTTATTTTTTTAGATTTTTATTTATTTATTTGACAGACAGAGATCACAAGTAGGCAGAGAGGCAGGCAGAGAGAAAGGAGGAAGCAGGCTCCCTGCTGAGCAGAGAGCCCGATACGGGGCTCGATCCCAGGACCCCGGGATCATGACCTGAGCAGAAGGCAGAGGCTTTAACCCACTGAGCCACCCAGGCTCCCCCATTTCAAGGGTTTATAATGAATATTTCATCAATAGATAATCTCCTGCCACAACTTTTTTGTTTTTTTAAAGGAAGAAACTAAATATTTATTAAGTCTTCAGGACAGGTTTTTATGATAAATTGCCCCAGAGCCAGATTGCCATGTATGAATCCTGGTTCCGTCATTTATTATCTGAGTAAACTTAGTTAATTATTGAATCTTTACATTCTTTGGATTCCTCGTCTATAACCTGAGAACAGTAAGAGTATATTATGATGCAAGTTTTCTAGGGGGCTGAATGAGTTATTAGTATAGAGAACTTAAAGAATCCTTGGCTAATAGCATACACTCAACAAAAGTTAGATATTATCAGTGTCATTGTTTAAAAACACACAATAGGATAGTTCAGCTCTTGAAATGCAAAATAGTGTAAGAAGCTGATAAATGAAAAGGAGTTGTATAACTGTTAACAGTAAGAATAAATTAAAGATGGGAATCAGGATTTTCAGAGTTTGGAAAGTCAGTCATGTAAATTTCTAATACATAGAAATAGCTAAAAATATACAACATATGACTTAACAAATGGTAGGCACGTTTTTGAGGAAGGCAGCATTTTACAAATATCTAAATTTAATTTCTCTACATGTAAGACTTCTGACTTCCATATTGTCTCCTCATTCAAGGGAAAGCTGCTGAGTGTTCTGTCCAATACATTAAACAAAGTTTATTTTTAAACAGTAAGTAGGAGCTGATGTCCATCATCCCTTTTTACTTTGTCTTGTGTCTTCTCTCCTTCCTAAATTGAACAAGTCTCTTACATTATGAACTCACGATCTTTTTATACTTTTAGAAGTTATCAGGGACTCCAAAAGCTTTGCTGACATGATTATTATCTATCAATATTTACTATAATCTAAATGGAAATTAAAAAATTAAAATTGTGTGTTTATTCACGTGTTTAAAGATAGTCATAGTAAACTCATTACATGTTACTATAAATGACACATTTTATGAAAAATAATCTTATATCGAAAAGCAAAAATATGAATAAAGTGTTGTTTTAGATTTTTTCAGATCTCTGAAGTGTCTAGATAATAGAAAGAAGGCAATTAGATTCTCATATGTGCTTATGCATTTACTCTGTTACTATATCAGTTGTTACATAGCCTCTGGAAAATTCCACAGTACACTTAAGATGAATACAAAAAAGGCAAATAATATCTTAATATTATTATTAAAATTATTTTGAACTGTCGGAACCCTTGAAAAGGCGTTAGGGACTTGCAAGATTCGCTGAACTCCATTGTAAATGCCACTGTCCTTGAGAATTCATTTGTTTTTGTTTTTGTTTTTGTTTTTGTTTTTTAAAGATTTTATTTATTTATTTGACAGACAGAGATCACAAGTAGGCAGAGAAGCAGGCAGAGAGAAAGAGAGGGAAGCAGGCGCCCCGCCCAGCAGAGAGCCTGATGCGGGGATCAATCCCAGTGCTCTGGGATCATGACCTGGGCCGAAGGCAGAGGCTTTAACTCACTGAGCCACCCAGGTGCCCCAGAGAATTCATTTGTTATCTACCAAGTATTTATTATGCAGTGCTGTATACTGTGGAGTATACAGGAAAAATAAGATATACAAAAAGGCTTCGAAATACTTATATCCTTGGTAAGGAGATTTAAAATATACATATTCAAAAGCAAATAACATTTTAAGACCATTCCTTTTCTTCTCTCCTATCTTGTATAATGCTAACAAGTTTATATATATTATATCCTTAAGTGAGGTTATATGCCATAAGATTAGGTACAAACCCATAGAGTCCAAAGAAGAAAAAGATAATTTTAGCCTAAGAAGACCTTAAGAATGTAGAAGAAAGTTAAGTTGAGCCCAGAATAATCAATAAGACATAAGTAGGAATTAAATATAGGGAAGGGTATTTAAAACACACCACGGTCTAATGTGGCATATTCAGAGTATTTTCAAGAGAATCAGATGGTTAGAGAGGAAAATACAGATAGAGGCAAAGTGGAAGGTAAGATTAGACTAGGACTTAACTTTGGAAAGACTTCAATTTTACAGTGAGGATATGGGGGTTTCCTTATGTAAGTAGTAGGAATCACAAATGTTCTTGAGTATTAGGGTAACATGAAAAATGTATGGTCTAGATAGGAAAGAAGGAATTGGAAAGTAGAAGAACAAGTTGGGAGGGGAGAAAATAGTGTAGACATTGCATAGCCACTGAAGAGCATTATAAGGAAGTTTAGATTTCAAGGCATATTCCACTACCAACTCACTCCATTTTCCCAGGATCACCAACCAAGACCTCTCACCATACAAAGCTGAGAAAGATTTAAGAGCATATATCACAAACAGCCACGGAAATTCTAAACAGCAATGGTTTACAAAATTCATATACTGCCCCATAATTCAGTACTCAGGGTTTCATGACTGCCCCAAAACTTCATGACAAGTTGTGACTTTAGTTCTGGTCACAAAACATCTCCCTCTGAGAGGGGTCAGCCAATCTTCCGGGGGCTTGTGATGTGATCAACTATAGTTGGCACCATCTGCCTGTTTCAAGGGCAGGCTCTCATGAAGGAAAATCTGTCTGACCATTAATGTTTCCATGCCAGCTTATAGGTTTTGAATTCAAGGAACCAGGGAGGAATGGGAAATTAATATTAGCAGTCACCACTTTGTTCTGTGTTCTGTGATCTTTTCAATAATGAAATTATTGTTGTTATTATTATCACTAATTAGCTTGCAATTGAATACTGTGGGTCAGCTATTTTTCTAAACAAAGGGAACCAGCATCATCTTTTTCCCTTTTAGGATGCTTTTCTAGGCATGCTAACTGGAGAGTTATTTTATATTCTATGAGATGTAACCGAATGCTTGCTACTCTGAAGTAAAAGAGGGTCTGGGAAAGACAATCTTCCTGACTGTCAAACTTTCTAGTAGAGGAAATCAGGGAAAAGGTGGATGGGAATGAAGGACTTTGATGCCTGCAGTCACAGAGTCTGTCATAGTACCTAAGGCAAGACAGCATTGTAACTTACATGGGTCATGAATGAAGAATAAATTAGGCAAAAATAAATTAAATACCTCCTAGGCGGTGATTGTTAATGGTTGCTAAACAATTTTAGAGACTCAGTTGCAGTATTTGCAAATTCAATTATATAGTCTTGAATTTACTTTAAAATAATTCAACGGCATAAAAAGACTGAGTAGAGATATCAGAGAAACAAGATCAGCCATATAGTAATAGTTATTAAAGTTGTTTGTAGATATATAGTGATGCTTTATACTTTTCCTTCTACTCTAAATGTTTGATAATTTTAAACATCATTCAATAAATATAAAACTCCATCTAGCATAGAGTAAGCACCTAATAAAGGTTTAATAAAATGACCCCAGAAACTATTGTATGAGTAGCATTTACATGGATCTGTTCACTGTGCATGTGTATGTATAATTTATATTAATTTTTTAAAGTTTACATTTCTCTCCGAATAATGGATGAATAGCTTGCCTCAGACTAATCCTGTCATAATTAATATAAAGTCTGAGCAAGATATGTATTTAATTATATATATAAACAATATATATAAAGAATATATTTACAGGCACACACACACACACTCACACACACACACACACACACACACACACACACAATACTGGAGGGGATACAATCTTTGAAAGAAAGGAAGCAAATTAAATGAGCACCACATTTAACCATTCCTCCCCTGAGGGCCCTTCCCTGTTTGCAATGGAGTCCAGCATAATAAAGCTCTGACAGAAAGCAACTTCCCTAATAGACTGAGGAGAGATAGATTTGGCTGTCAGGAAAGTTCTGAGAAGGAGGTAGCCACAGAAGGGAAGTATAAAATCTGCATAAAAATTCCTTCAAATTATTGGCTGACTATGGAGCTGCTTATATATAAGGTACAAGTCAGAGCCCAAAAGACCAAAAAAAAAAAAAGGAGAGGGGGAAGGAAACCCAAAAGACAAGCAAACTATTTCATTAGGCATGTAATTCTAGGGATGCATAGCTTGGTTTTTAAGTTTTATCAAGTGTCATAAAGACCTCAGGCTTTCCTCTTCAGAAGGGCCATACCTTAGGAATAAGAATAGGACTAAGGACTATGCCCTCGAACTAAAGATGAAAATAACAGAAACCCACACACACATGACCTAAAACCAGTTATCCTTGTTAAGACGGTTAGTCAGCAATTTAACTGCCCAGCAGAACAAAACTCAACACCTTTAGAGAAAGATAACAAAACTCAGAGTTCTGCAACATAACAATCATAATATCCAATAGATAGTCAAATAACCCTAGATATAGAAATAATCAGGAAAATCACCCATCATCCAGAGAAAAAGAGCATCAATAGAAGCCATGCTATAAATGGCCCAGCTGTTTGAATTAGCAGGCAAGAACTTTAGAACATCTGTTACAAACATGTTAAAGACTTTGTAGGAAAAAATGACAGAATGGGAAATCTTGGCAGAAAACTGGAAAGCATAAAAAAATTTATTTTGAAAAGGGATTTTTTAACTTAGCAGTCAATCAACCAGTAAATACAGAGCACAATGCCTGTCAGGGGCTGTGTTTGGTGGCCCATGCATAAGTAGGGCTGCAGAGAAGTCGCACTGATGTTCTTCAGCCAGAGTAGCTTCTATTTTCCTCCTCTCTTTTTGCCTGGTAGGCCCGGTCTTGAATAGGACTCTGCTCTGGGACAGATCCAGGTGGGTAATAGCCTATATGTTCCAAACCAGGCAGGTGGCTTTCATGTTTTCATAAGTGATTGAAATTAAATATTAACCATAGCAATTGCAAGTTATAACAATAGATCCTTATATTCTTATGCTATTTTATATTTAGCAAAGGCTATCATACGCATCTCCCCCATGTTTCTCAAGAGTCACGTATAGTATGAGTAGCATGGTCTCTTCATAAAATAACTGCGTCCCTCAGAAAAGGTTTTAAAAAGATGGTCATGCCGTAACCCAAAAGGATCGCTAGACAATTAATTGGTAAAAAGCCCAAGCTTCATTAGAAAGAATGGCATTAGCTCTGAGCTTGGGGACCCTGAGCATATGGGGGTACCAGGTGATTTATTTACTTTGCAATTATCCAAGAGTGCATGGCTAAAAGGTATTTGAAAATTCCCCAGGCGCTAGATGTTGATTTACTTCACAGTTTCAGTTGTAGAACCTGGCCTATACCCAGCTCTTATCTCAGAAATCACTGAAAGAATAAATCATTATAAACTGACCTACAAATCCCCACATCTTCAGTCTGAATTATACCACCTTCTAGAATTTCTAAGACTGTCTTTAAAACCAGTAACAATCACTAACTGCTTTTTATCAATCCATTCTATAAAGTCCAATGTTTCATTTGCAAAAGAACAATACACAGTTCACAAGATAATACCCCAGCTGATGCCTTGCGTTGCTGTTATGAGATGGGAGGGTGTTCTGAGTTAGATTTCTGATAATAATGACAGCAGGTAAGGAGGTCTGAAAGGAGGAATTGGTAGTTTTGATCGAATCCACAGGCAACGAACGTTAAATGCCCTCTTCCAAATGGCACTTGAATTCCTCCCTGAAAGATCCTGTTAGGTCTCTTTATGACAGCCCAGCCCATTGAAAAGCTGAGTTTATTTGGTTTTATATTAAAATTCTCAAAACGATTCCTGTTGGTGCAAAAATGTATATTATAACTTCCCATAAGCCATATGAAAAAAAAATAGGACTTTTTTCTTATGATCTCCTTATCATGGGATAGAGTCCTATTTCTGGGATGTTTGTGAAAATGTAATATATGAACATCCTGAGGCTATCTGTATATAATTTAAAAAAATTTTTTTTTTGTCACTTGAATTAGTAAAAGTGATTAACCATTTCCTCATAGGCCTTTTTTCAACTTAAAAATCCAATTTCAATATTCAGGGTCACAGAGAGAATCTTAGGCATATAAGGTAAATATTGATGAAATCTGAGGAAAACAATAAAATTTTATATACCCTTATAGTAGATTTACTGTCTTAAAATGAAGTGCATGAAGCCATCAAGATTTTGCCATCTTTTTCTTAAATTCATTTACTAAAAACTTCATAATGCAAAGTTCTGCGTATTGCCAGCTCTGATATACAGTAATATACAATTATTATGTGTACACAATACCAAATAAATTACTAATTTAATTTCTAAAGGAAAATCAGAGGATAATAATCATTGAATTACTTGTCCTATATGTAGGGTAAGATTCCATTCCTCTTCCCTAATTAGTATGAACCTTACTGGAAAGCTCTAAATTGAGTTATTTTTTTAAAACAAAGGAGAGGCCAGAAAACCATTTCCCCTGAGCTTCTAGGGAGGTCATTTCCCCTTCTCGATGGAACTGTGGTAGTCATAAATTCAATGTGCACTTAGGTCTTGGAGTTGCAAGCAATCTCTCAAGTTACTCAAGAAAGAATAGACATTCTTTCTTAGTCAAAACTACTGTCATTAGAAATCCTTTATGTCTACTGCCTCAGCGACCATTTTCAGCCAACACTTCTGCCTGTCCTGCAGATTTGCAGGCAAGTGACAATATTTTTAAATCCACCAACAGAAAATGTATCAGGTAATTTCAGAATAGCAACAATTAACTGAATCAGTTTCCAAAATGAATTACAAAAAAAGCACTGTGTTCTGAGACAGAGGAATGATTTATACTATATAAAAGAGTAAAATTGTTTCTATTGTTTTCTTTGTTCCCAGTTTCAATGCAGAAGTCTAGCATTGTGGAGTTTCCCCCTCACACTCCAGTATTAAAAAATGTATGCCATGACAGTTGATCTTTTCATAGTGGCAAAGGCTCAAATGAATTACAACTGAGAAAAATAATGTGCAATAAAACCACATTAGAGAGTGACAAAAAAGAGCTTTGCCTGAGAAATATCCTGTCCTTTTTTGTGGCATTTGTAACTAGCTAGATATAGTTTATTTGTTCTCTTTGTAATGGGACCAGATGCCACTCAGAATTCATCTTTCATGCCACTTGCCATACCCAGACTGAAAGGAAATGAGGATTGCCTGTCCCAGGCTAGACAAAGAATGAGACAGTAAGAGGTAAGACAGGATCTACATAAAGTGATGACCACAGGATTATTGGTCATGTGTCTTTGGGTCTATGTTGCTTTGAAAGAGAAAGATATAGGTGGAGACGGGTAGTAGAGAGAGAGATGAAAGATCTAGAAATGGCTGGTTTCAACTGTATTAAGTCCAGGAAGTGAGAGGCCACAGGTCAAGCAAACAACAGAAAGTAAGAAAGTGCCCTGACTGAGAGGTTCCTTGGTCCTGGAAATTCGAGAAATATTTAGAAGCTTGCAACATTTCCTCACATCTTCCAAAAAACTGTAACTTAAAAGAAAGGGCAATAATTGGTAACAAAATAACAATAACCATACCTCACATGTGGGTTGCTGTATACACATTTAGTTTCATTTTAATCCTTACTACAATTATATAGGGTATTACTTCTCCACTGTGGAGATGAGGAAATGAGCTCAGCGCCGACTGAATGGCTTATGGTACACAGCTGGTAAACAAAAGGCTCAAAAGAAGAACTTCTGTTTCTAAGTTCATACTCAGTGCACCATAGCAAAGCCACCTCTCCAAGCAGGAGAAAACAAACAAACAAAGACTCAAAACATTATTTCTTCTTTCCACTCAAATTCTGTACAACTCAATTACTATGTATCGAGCACCTACTCTATTTTAAACATTATGTTATGCACTGTGAATATATTAAAAAAGTGTCTTCTCCCTTTCAAAGACTTTCAAAATAATTCTGAGAAGAAGATATCAATAAAGAAAGCAATATAAGTTTGGATGTAGATAAAAATGCCAAAATATATGTGTGAAATATATACATATACTTTAAATACAGAGATTTATTTTTATAACCTTTACAAAGTTCTGGAAAACTGCCAATTCTCGGTTGCTTGTAAGGAAACTTAAAATACATTTCCTAGGGGCTCCTGGGTGGCTCAGTAGGTTGAAGCCTCTGCCTTCGGCTCAGGTCATGATCCCAGGGTCCTGGGATGGAGCCCCACATTGGGCTCTCTGCTCAGTGGGGAGCCTGCTTCCCCCTCTCTCTCTGCCTGCCTCTCTGCCTACTTGTGATCTCTGTCAAATAAATAAATAAAATCTTTTAACAAAAATACATTTCCTAAACTTACATGACAATAATAATAATAACAGCAACAACAAAATAGCTAAGCTTCTTAACTGCTAATCATTAACTTATTTCATTCTCACAGTAATTCCGTAAGGCAGATAGCGTTAGACCCTATTTGTACTTGTTGAGGTAAAATAAGTTGGCCAAGGTCATACAGCTAATAAATTACAGAATCAAGATTCAAGCCCAGACAGAAAGTTGGTCCAACAGATGAATGTGCCCTAATATATAAAATATTAAGTCCCAAAATATACCCAGGAAACTCCAAAATTCTATTAGTTTCCCTTCTCTTACTAAATCAGCAATGAAGGTAGATAGCTACAACCCTTATTTTAAAAAAAAAAAAAAAGTTTGAATGTCTGCCAGACCCCAAATTGCATCTGAAAAAAACCAGTCACACTTACTTCCTTTTCTTTAAATGATCATGCTTTGTAACTTTGGAGTCAATATCCTGACATATGATTTCAACTAAATGGACCACAATTGGTGTCATTGTCAATGGTAGCTGTCTGTGGGTGAGCCAATGGCAAGAAAATCCTGAGTAGTAAGCTTTCCCAGTCCTGGATAAATTAAAAGCATTACAAGAAACTGGTCAGTAGAACACTAGAGCATGGACCAACTTACCCAAGAAGTGAAAGCTACTCTTGCTGGGGACAATCTTTGGAAGACTTCCCTTTGCTTTTTTACTTCCCCATATGTTCTTAAAATATATCCTATAGCTTTGGAGGCAAAAATGTATTTCAGTCTAAAAAAATTAGCCTGAATCAGTCTAATTAGCACAACCTGAAAATTATTCCAATAAAGTATACAAAATTTTTCTTGAGAAAACACCATTTCTTTTAGGCTAAAGTTCATTTTTTTTTAGTAAATTGACAGAACTGCTCAAAATGTATATATACACAGTGTTGTATTCTTCACAGGAACACTTACCATTCTTTCATTGCTTCAAAGAAATTAAGATATGCTCCAAAATAATAGAAAATAAATTCTCCCTCTTAAAGAGAATACTAATCCAATATCCCACCCCTGTTTATAAATTCAGAAGAAAATGAACTAGAGAAAAATATCGAGTCACTAGTGGGTCCTAATTTTAGCTACCATTTCTTCTGTCACTGCAATATGATTTTGCTTTTTTAATATTGGTCCCACCCACCCAACATGCATGACCTTGCTTACTGCTGCAAGTATGCCCTCGAACATCAAGATACCTAGAGAGGACATGATGATATCTCTGGGAATCTCTGGGTTAAACCCCTTTGGTTTACATACACAATCCAAAAATTATTCAGGAAAGACATCGATTAAATCAGGAGGTTGAGTCATTAGAAATTTTCTAGTTTATTTGTCTTTACCTAGCTGAAATTAAAAGAGACCACTCAAATGATTTTTTACAAAACAAAGAACAATTTCAGAGAAATTATGGTTTCCATCTAAAGAGAAAAGGGTCTTATTCTTCTTGCCTAACCAGATACTACCTAACCAAAAATTCTACAATCCAAGAATGTGCATGTAAAAAAGGATTATTGTCACTATTATGGTATTTAAGAAATATTAAACTTGACTCATTGAACTCACTATTACATGTATCTCAATAGCAAAAAGAAATATAAAATGCCATGGAATTTACTTCTAATTCTGGCCAAGATGTGATAACAGGGATTTGATTTACCCTACCACCTGGAACAAACAGAAAACTGGACAAATTATATAAAACAATGTTTTTCAAGACTCTGGACATCAAGCAAAGGAAGACACTGATCTCTGATATATGGAAAACAAATAAGGCATTCTCTATAATTACCTAGATTCCTGCTTTGGGAGAGTTTCCACACCTTAGAACAAAGAAGGGTAACTAAGGTAGAGTCTAGATGATTCCCTGAGCTGAGAAGGTGAGCTAAGAAGCTAGGGAGACTGTTAAGGATGAGGTTTGCAGAACTGAGTAGCCAAGAGGACAAAGAAGCACAGAGGGAGCCCCAGAGATCTGTATTTTCCTCTGTTTTATTATGGATAGTTTCTATTACAGTATCTTCAAACTCGCTGATTATTTTTTTTTCTTTTGCAATGTCTGGTCTGCTATTCCTATATTTTCCATAACAGGCATTGCAGTTCTCATTTCTAGAAGCTTCACTTTAGTCCTTTTTATTTATTCCTTGCCTCTACTTAAATTTTTGAACATATTGAATGCAATTATAATACACATTTTAATATTTGTATCTGCTAATTCTAACATCTGTGTCAGTTCTAGGATGATTTTAATTGATTGGTTTTTCTCCTTATTGTGGGTCATATTTTTCTGCTTCTTTGTATCCCTGGTTATATTTCATTAGATACCAGATATTGAATTTTACCTTATTGAACTGGGTCTTTCATATTTCTACAAATATTCTTGCATTTTATCTTAGGGCACAGTTAAGTAACTTGGAAATAGTTTGATCTTTATACATCTCATTATTAAGATTTGGTAGGTGAGATCAGAGCAGTGTTCAGTCTAGGACAAATTATTTACCATTAGGTAAGGCAAAACCCTTTAAGCAAGACGATTTTGAGTACTATAGTCCCTGTCCCATGAATTATAGGGTTTTTTGTTTTGACTTATAGGTGAAAGTATTATTTTAAGCCCTGTATGGGTAACAGGTACTATCCCCTGTGCTTTCCTGTGTTCCTTTCGGCAGTCTTGCACTGTTTCTTCATGTGTATCTGCTGATCTATAAATATCAACACTCTTTAGAAAATGTAACAGATTGCAGAGTCTCCACAGTGTAATATTCACAATGTCTAAATACAATCCAAAATTAGTCAACATAAAGAGAATGAGAAAAAATGTGACCAAGTATTAAAGAAAGGCAGTTAATAGGACCCAACCTTGCAATAACCCAATTGTTGTAATTATTATACAAAGACTTAAAAGCAATATTCTAATTACATTTAAGGGAGATAATGAAAAAATTCACAAATTAAATAATGGATTGAAAATAGCACAGAAATGGGAAACATGAAAAAGCAAAAGGAAATTTTTGCACAAAAAAGTGTAATGGATGGAGCGCCTGGGTGGCTCAGTGGGTTAAGCCTCTGCCTTGGGCTCAGGTCATGATCTCAGGGTCCTGGGATCGAGCCCTGCATAGGGCTCTCTGCTCAGCAGGAAGCCTGCTTCCCCCTCTCTCTGCCTGCCTCTCTGCCTACTTGTGATCTCTTTCTCCCTCTGTCAAATAAATAAATAAAATCTTTTTTTTTTTAAAAAAAGTGTAATGGATGAAATAAAAAAAATTCACTGAAAGGGCTTTATAACAGAAGATGACAATCTGTGGACATGATAATCAAAAAATCCATTCTAATAAGTAGAGAGGGGGAAAATTATAAAAATATAAGAGTCTCAGGATTCTGTGGGGGCAATATCATAAAGATAGTTAGAATCTCAGAAGGAACAGAGAGAGGTAAATTAAAAGAAAATCAAGGGGAAAAATGTCTAATGTTTTCCCAAATTAGGTAAAGATATAAATTTATAAATTTAGGAAGGCAGCAAAACTATGAAGAAAACCATGCCTAGATCCATAAAGTAAAATTGTTGAAAGCTAAAGATGAAGGAAAATTTTGAAAGCAGCAGAGGATAAGAACTAAGATTACATACAGTGGAACAAAGACTTGACTGACCATAAACTTCACATCAGAAAGTATGGAGACTGAAAGACAGGGAACAACATCTTTAATGTACTTAAAAAACAAAACTGACAACCAGAATTCTACATCAAGTGAGAATATTCTTCAAGAAGACTAAGAAAGTGTCTTTACCAGACTTGGCAGTAGCAGAAATGTTAAAGGAAGTTAAAGAAAATTATACTAGATGGACTTTAGACATTAAACAGCAAGTGAAGATCACTGGAAATGTGTATTGTTGATAAACTATACCCCAATAAAGTAATAAATAAATAAATAAATAAAGGAAATTAGCTAAGCTAATATTATGGTACAAATTAGAAAAACAGCCAAAATGAGAGGAATTAGATAGAAGTATGCCAGTTGTTTTGTTTCAAAATAACCCAATGAGGTTGAACCTAAAAACAGATTTTAAGCTTTCTTTGATTCATTGTTACTCAATGCAAAATTATTCTTTCTATGGCAAGAAGAAATATGTGGTTTGAAATTATTGCTATAATCTAACTGGGCTGGAGGAAAAATGCATTTTATGTCAGAGAGGTTTTCAAACACTGGTAGAACTTAGCTACTGGAAAAGAATTAGAGAAAAGCTGTGGCATTCCTTAGACACTGCATAAATTCTCTTTCTTCCAGATTGCTTAAGAAGTAGAAGTAAGAGTTAATTGTAGAACTAAGAGATTAAAAATGTTGCAAATTCATTGGAAGAGTTAAAGAAAAAAAAAAAAACTCTTCAAACTGTTGACAATAAGAGGCTCCTGGGTGGCTCAGATGGTTAGGCATCCAACTCTTGATTCAGCTCAGGTCATGATCACAGGGTCATGACATCAAGCCCCCAGTCAAGTCAGGCTACTTCCTGCTCAGCAGGGAGTCTGCTTCTCTCCTTCTCCCTCTGCCTCTTCTCTCTCTCTTTCTCAAAATTAAATGATTAAATCTTAAAAAAAGAAAAAAGAGGAAAGACAGAAACTGTTGACAATCAAAATTAGATTTTCTAGATTTTAGATTTTACAAACAAAACAAACCAAGAAGATTGATGATATCATGAGAGAAAAAAAGAAAAATCCAAAATTAGGAACCAAAAGATGAAACAAATTGACTTAGGACAGAAATCACCAAAGCACTATAAAATCAGTGGCAGGCGAAGAGGCCTCTGTCACAGAAGAACTGAGAAGTGTGCCCCAATCTGCAGTCTGTGCAGTGTGCTGGGGGTAGCAGCAGCCTGCTAAGAACCATCTCTCCAGTTGCCACACTCCTGTGGAACCCAGGTTCACAAGCCTCTGGGGCTACCAGAGCCAGGTGATTAAGGGGCAACCTCTGAGCAGCAGCTGTAAAAACTGGGGCACCAGATATGAGAACCGGGGCACCAACCACGTATAAATCTCCCTCCATTTGACACCAACACACTGGGGTACAGCAAAAGGAGAGAAGGAAGACAGCACTTACATCTGAAGCCTCTGGAGAGGATTCCAGTCAACCGCTCATTGAGTATTTAATTAGAAGCCTGCCCCTCAGGGCCACGCCAGGATGATTAGCCTTCTTCACAGTAAGACAGAGTTCTTAGGTCTGTTGTCTTTTGCTCTGTCCTGTGGTGGTAGCTGTTTAAGAACTCTTTCTCAAGTAATAACAGTCCTGTGGGACCCATTAGCATAAGCCCCATTGGCTGCCAGAATCAGGTGATGTGGAGATATCCCCTGGTAGCAACTGTAAAAATTGGGGTGCCAGACAGGGGTATGAGCTCCTTTCTGAGTAGCACCAATTATTATAGTTCCATGGGACCAGGAGCACCAGCCCCCCTGGTTTCCAGAGCCAGGCAGCTAACCGTGTCCCCTAGGTAGAAACCACAAAGACTAGGGCACCAGACACATGTAGAACTTCCCTTCCAGAAGATACTGATGCTCTGGAACATGAGAAAGGCAAAGCCTCAAGATGGCATCCAACAATCTCTCTCCCCAGAAAGTGTTCCAGTAGTCTCTAGTAGTTCTAGTAGGTATACTAAATTAGATGCCTGGTCCTAAGGCTTGGGCTTTAATATAAGCAAGTGAGCCTTCTTCACTTTAAGCTTGGATATAATCAGCTACCTCTAAATTGGGCCCTGGAGTGGGCAGGTAGGACCATGCAGCCTCTTTAAGAGCTGTCTCCCAGATTGCTACAATCTTGTGGGTCTCAGGACATGAGATCTCTTCGTTTTCAAAGATAGATGGTTTGGGAGCTTGTCTCTCTGATGTAGGTCCTAAAAGTTGAGGTGTTCAGTGTGGGATTCAAACCCTCTTCTTAGGAAAAATCTCTCAGTTTTGAGATTTTTTTGAAGTTATGGGTTGCCAGGTTGGTGGTATAGTTTAAGGCAAGACTGTCTCAGCCACTCCTACCCATTTTGATGTGGTTTTCTTCTTGTTTCTCTGGTGTGTAGTTGTCACTCAGGGTACCTTTAGGGTTTTTTTGTGTCTGTTTGTTTTTTTAACATTTTATTCATGTATTTGACAGGGACTGAGAGAGAAGGGGAGCAGAAGTAGGGGGAGCAGCAGGCAGAGGGAGAAGCAGACTCCATGCTAAGTAGAGAACCCAGTGTGGGGCCTGATCCCAGGACCCCAGGACCCCAGGATGATGACCTGAGCCCAGGGAAAATGCCAAACTGACGAATCCACCTATGCACACCTCACCTACCCTTTTATTTTTTTTCAGAAGAAATTTTTTTATATGTACCTGAACACTTTGTCTATAAGGAAGAGGTAAGTTCAGGATCTTCCTATGTCACTACACTCTGCCTTGCTCCAGTTTGCCAGTATCTCCCAGAAAAGAGCTTATGTGCTCATCTGGAGCCCCAGTTTTGTGACTACAACCCAGGGAACACCACCAGATCACCTGGTCAGTGAGACTTACACTAGCAATCCCACAGTAATAGATATGTCTGTATACCTTTAAAAGCTACTGCTGAAGGATATGGCTTTCAAATGACTTGACTGGGTGCTGAGATACTACCCTTAGGGACAATGGCAGGTCTTGGCCCATCCTCAACTACTGGGAGCTATTAAAAATATAATAGGATATAATAAGCTATTTGGACAGCACAAAGGTTTGAGAGAAAACAAAGAGTGAGGGCAGGGTTAAATGTCAAAGTTTATCTCCACCATAAGGCCACCCCTTCCAAGACTGGGAGAGGTGGTTGTTTCATCAACTGTATAGAAACTAACTCAGAATGAAGAAAAATAAAGAAACAGAGGGATATGTTCCAGGTGAAAGAATAAGATAAAACTTCAGAAATAAGTCTTAATAAAATGGAGAGAAGTGATATACCTGATAAAGTGTTCAATGTAATGGTCATAAAAATGCTCACCATACTGGGGAGAAGATTGCATAAACACAGTGACAACTTCAATAAAGAGATGAAAAATATATAAGAAAGTACATAATAAAAGTCACAGAGGTTAAGGGGTGCCTGGGTGGCTCAGTGGGTTAAGCATCTGCCTTCGTCTCGCGTCATGATCCAGGGTCCTGGGATTTAGCCTGCATCAGGCTCTCCACTCAGCAGGGAGCCTTCTTCCCTTCCCCTCTCTCTTCCTGCCTCTATGCCTACTTGTGATCTCTGTCAAAAAAAATAAATAAAATCTTTTAAAAAAAGTCAAAGAGGTTAAGGATGCAATAATTAAGCTGAAAAAAACACTAATGGAGGTTCAACAGTAGACTAGATGAAGCAGAAGAAATGAATCAACCAAAAGACAAAGTGCTAGAACTCATTCAATCAAAGTAGCAAAAGGAGAAAAGAATAAAATAAACCTTAAGAGGCTTATGGGACAACATCAAAGGGACTAACATTTGCATAACATTACAAGGAAGAAGAAGAATGAGGGGGGCAGAAATCTTCTGTGAACAAACAATGGTTGAAATGTGCCCTCACCTGGGAAATGAAACAGAAATCCAGATCCTAGAGACCCAGAGATTTGCAAATAAATTGAACCCAAAGAGACCTATATCAAGATTCATTGTTAACCAAAATGTCAAAAGTTAAAAATTAAGAATATTAAAAGCAGCAATAAAAAAATCAAACTTGTTATGTACTGTGGAACCCCCATAAAACTAGCAGCAGATTTTTTTAGTAGAAATTCTGCAGGCTGAAAGGGAGTAGCAAGATACATTCAAAGTGCTGAAAGAAAAAAACACTTCCAATCAAAAATACTTTACTCAGCAAAGTTATTCAGAATTGAAGCCGAGATAAAGTTTTCCAGGAAAGCAAAAGAAAAAAGGAGTTATCTGGTAAATAAAATCAGGAGCATCAGATTAAAAACTGGGCAGAAATAGATAATGTTCCAAAAAAGACACGATGTCCAACACCATTAATCATCAGGGAAATACAAATCAAAATCATAATAAGATATCATGTCATGCCTATTAAGAGATGGCTATTCTCAAAAAGACAAGAAATAGGGGTGCCTGGGCGGCTCAGTAAATTAAACGTCTGACTTGATTTTTGGCTCAGGTCATGATCTCAGGGTGGTGAAATCCAGTCCTGTGTCAGGCTCTGTGTTGAGCATGGAGACTAATGAAGATTCTCTCTCTCCCTCCCTCCTCTGTGCACCCCTGCTTTTGCACTCTCTCTCTTTAGAAAAAAGAAAATGCCTCTGTGGGGGGGTGGGTAGAAGACAAGAAATAACAATGTTGATGAGGATGTGGAGAAAAAAGAACACTTGTACACTGTTGTAGAAATGTAAGCTGGTACAGCCACTATGGAAAACAGCCTGGAGGCTCCTCAAAAAAAAAAAAAAGAGAATAGAGCTACCATATGATCCAGGATTTCCACCAGTGGGTTTTTACCAGAAGAAAATGAAAACACTTGCTTGACTATATATATGTACCCCTATGTTAATTGCAGCATTATTTACAATAGCCAAGATGTAGCTAACCTAAGTATCAATCACTATATGAATGGAAAAAGAAACTATGGTGCATATGTGTACAATGTAATATTATTCAGCTATTAAAAAAAAAGGAATCTGACCATTTGCAAAAGTAGGGATCACCCCGGATAGTATCAGATTAAGTGAAATGAATCAGAGAAAGATAAATACCATATGATCTCTCTTATATGTGGAATCAAAAAAGAGCTCAAAGCACAGATTGGAAATTGCCAGAGGCTGGGGTCAAAGTTTGAAAAAGAAAAGGTAAAAAGAGAGAAAGAAAATGGAATGAATGAAGAACACAAGTCACAAGGCGCGCTGAAGCCAGTAAAGCTGGACCAGGTTTTCCTTTGCTAACCAAATCACTAGTTAAAAAGCAAAAGCTAAGTAGCTTGACATTTCAGAGATTCTGCTTGAAATAACATTAGGTGTTATTTCCAAATGGATTGTACAGCATTACCAGATAGGAACGATTTATTTCCCTTATGCTTTAAATGAACTAATTCTGGTATCCATTTGAGTCTATGTATTAGTGTGGTCCAAATATTTCTAGCCCCTTTGTTCATTTGTAACTCCCACACCTCTCGAATAAAAATGTGTTCATCTGAAGCAGGCTTTCACAGTGATGGATACATACTGCTCTGTAAATTAACTGTTCATATGTGTGCCTCCCATGTTATGATGAGTGCATAAAGAGAGAAGCAGTTCCTTATTTACCTTTGAGTTGTCAGCCCTAGCACAGTGCCTAGTTTTCAAGGGATGTTCAGTAAGTTGTTAAATAAAGTGCATTCTGTGTCTGTTTATGCAGAATTGGCTACATAATTTGAGAGTCCAGTGCATACTCTGGGGATCCTTATTAAAGAAAATCTTTAAGGATTTTGAGATGGTGACTACAAAGCACGTGCAAGCATATAGGTTACTTACCCACTAAGCCTGCCCTAAACTCATGCTGTCAATTACCCACGGGCTTTTACTTCTGTTCCTGAGTAGGAAGTAATTTAGAGAAGATGTTATTTCATAATGGCTTAAAAAAAATAACAGCAAGGATACAAAAGGAAAAAAAAGATGACAGACAAGAGCTTTGGGGCTGTTACCACATAATAAAGACCAAAGAGAGGATAGAAGTGCAGGTAAGGTTAGAAGTGCAAAACTGTGAAAAGTGTATAGTGAGGTGTCAGGAATAAATGTTCAGCATTTTTTAGCAAGGTTTGTAGCTTTTTTCTTTTCCCCTAAACTACCTATTTAAGAAAACTTCACAGTTCACCAAAATATTTGATTAGCTTAAACATTTTCAAATAATTTAAAATAAGTCTCCCATATTCATACCCAGTATCATAATGCCAAACATCTGGAGTACAATAAAATTGCACTGATCCTAAACGCATTAATGATTTCTGGCATGATTCAAAAGGCCCTTCGGCTCTTCCAAGGTCATTGTTAAAAGATAGCATTTTTCCTTGAGTCTCAGTTGCAGAGGATCGAGTTAATCAGGGTCCATAGCTCATGACGTGTTAATATTGGTCATAAAAAAGGCCTCTCTTTGTTTTATTCATTTAGTTCCTTTTATGCTCTTACCTGTCTTACATTTACTACTTCCTCTCCAGGAAGTCATTCCATTCTGTTCAATGTATTTCTTTTTGATTGTATGTCTTATGAAAATGTGATTTTGTTTGGTTTGGATGAATGGATTCAAATAATGAGTTCAAATAGAGGATTCATTTAGGTACATAATTTTGTATGTTACTCATATTTTTATTACTTTTCTAAGCACTATGTTTTTAAGATTTATCCATATTTGCCACATGAACAGAATTCATTGTTTCTAACCATTACATAGTAACCTATGGTGTATATACCCACCACTTTCTATTATCTGTCCTCCCAGTGATGGACCCCCAGATTGGTTCAACTCCTCCACTACAAATAATGCAGTAATGAATATCCATGTATATGCCACTTAATAGATTGGTGTGAGACCTTCCTGGGAATGTATATTGAGGAAAGGAATAGTTTAGACATAAGAAAAATTATTTTGAGTAGGTCAGTTTATATCACTCTTTGGAATGACTCCCTCACTTTTATCTCCCCACTAGCAATAAATATGGGCTATTCTACCACTACAACTTAGTCAATACTTGGTACTACCTAATTTTCTAATTATTGCCAGAGGTCTAGGTATAAAATGGTAAATTATAAATAATAAAATGAGAGCTCATTATCCTTTTGATTTGTGTTTTTAGCCTTACCCATGATGAATTTGAGCATCTCTTTGTAAATTTCTTTTCAGATCTTATGCACGTTTTTATTGAGGTTTTGGTCCTCTTTTTGTTAATTTGCAAAAATTCCTTTTACATTTTAGGTATTAATCCCTGGTCAGTTGGAGATACTATAAACCTTTCAAGGGCATCCGGGTGGCTCAGTGGGTTAAAGCCTCTGCCTTCGGTTCAGGTCATGGTCCCAGGGTCCTGGAGCCCGACGTCAGGCTCTCTGCTAGGCAGGGAGCATGCTTCCCCCTCTCTCTCTGCCTGTCTCTGCCTACTTGTGATCTCTGTCTGTCAAATAAATAATAATAATTAAAAATTTTTTTTAAATTTCACCCTTTACCATTCTGTTATCTATACATTATATTTGTGATGTCCTTCATCAAATAGATCCTTTATTCTGACAAAAATGTGTTTTCCTCCTATGTTTTATAATTTTAAAGTTTTATTAAAACAAACAAACAAACAAACAAACCTTCCTAGTCCCTAACTCGCAAAAGTATTCTTCTTCATTGTCTTCCACTCCGTTTTTACATCCATTTCTCACAGACAAATATTTAACTAGTGTATGTTGTTAGGTCCTCTGTCTGTATAGAAATCCAGTTTTTATGGACATTGGGGAGGGTATGTGCTTTTGGGTAAATTGGAAAGGGAGGTGAACCATGAGAGACTATGGACTCTGAAAAACAATCTGAGGGGTTTGAAGTGGCGGGGGGGTGTGAGGTTGGGGTACCAGGTGGTGGGTATTATAGAGGGCACGGCTTGCATGGAGCACTGGGTGTGGTGAAAAAATAATGAATACTGTTTTTCTGAAAATAAATAAATTGGAAAAAAAAAAAAAAGAAATCCAGTTTTCCTTACACTACCCATAAAGGATCTATTGTTTCCCATTGATTTGTGCTGCAACATCAAAACATCATTGTGCTAATTAAATACTAAAATGTACAAAAAAAAATGTTAAAGTGGTCTGTTAGAGCCCAGATAAAACAATGCATTGTTTTGTGATTTGCTTCTAAGAAAGAAGGAATTTAAACTTTGCTAAAGGGAAATATGTATAACAATTTAAGACACGCAAATGTGTGGGTAGTAGCCACAAGAAAAGCGAGCTGTCCCTGAGGTGTTGAAGCAGAGTCTGACTGCCCACTGGAACCCATGTAATGTTTGGTGCAACACCTGGTTCTCAGATCTCTAATAAGATCAGGCTATCTATCGTCTAGGATCCTGCATGAGCTTAAGTTCAATGATTCTGTAAGTCTATGCCATCTAAACTTCCTTCCAACTTAATGAAACTGTGATTTTTTTTTTAATGTTGTCATCTCTCCTTTATAAAATATTCTGATAATTTTATCAAAGGCCTTGCCCTGGAACCTTATGAAGTAATTGTGCATATATCTTCATATATAAAATACTCATGAGCTTTGACTGCAGGTCCTATGTAAATCAGTTGAATTAGACCCTATATCATAATGCACCAGGCTTGCCTTTGTTCACCTTTGCAAACACCTTGACTAATTTCTTCAAATAAATAATGTATCTCCTGCAAGGTTTTCCAAAGAATTATAAAGCTGTCCTTGCAGACGTAAAAAGTGAAGTCAGGCACACTGATTCATTGGAGAGACACCTTCCTTCTTTCCCTCTTCCCTCTTTTCCTCCCTCCCTCCCTTCCTTCCTTCTTTCCTCCTTTTTGAACTTACTAAGAATTCTTTACACATGTAGGGAAGGGAAAAAAAATATTTTCTTCTCCCCATTTTAGGTTCTCCAACTGGAGCCCTATACACTAGACTAGCTATAGGCAGATAAACAAGAAACAGAACTTCATCAATATGTGCCTATCACATGTACTCACGAGATCACTGAGTGATAAGTAACCCAAAGGAGTGTTTAGAAGTCGGGCTTATACATCATCTTGGGCTAAGCAAAAGAAAAGGAGTCTGGGACTTCTGGGAGAAGGAAGCAAGTTATGAGAAGGTAACTAGGAAAAATTTGGTTAGCAAATATTGTTTAATTAATTTTTTAATGCAGATTTAAGTGCTACCTACTTTTTAAGAGTGCTCTTTATCCTGGCACTGGGAAAAGAGAGACATCTTTGCAATTTCCTTTACAAAAAGAAAGCCTGTGCTCAGTATTTAGAGCTTTTTCCTGCATCTGCTCTGTCTCAATGGCCTTTACCTCAAAATAATCCTTATGCCAAAGTGGCATGTTTTGAGGTAGTTTATTCTGCTACCTTCACACATATCAAGTACCCAATAAATATGTCCACATTCTACCACTTTTTAGGTTTTTGTGGTTTTGAAAAATCCTAGACTATATGCAAATATCTTGTATATAGTGGTGGTGTAGAAAGTCAAGTCTTGATTGCAAATACTATTCCTAGTATTTGTAAGAGAAAGGACATCTCTCAAAAGTTGATGTTACTAACCTCAAGACCATGCCAGAGCCTTGACCTGGTCTGCTTCTCCCCAGATAGTTCCCTTTTATAAAATACGGAAAATTCACATCCAAATTAAGCATCACATAGTTTTTGTCTCTGCCAGAAACCTTAGGGACACAGCTCAAGTTAGAAAAGTGTCCATAAAAAACTGACATTTCCAGTCAAGTCTAAGTAGGAGATTCTGAGGACAGTGAACCCATTACTAATGAATAAGCGAATTTGCACAGTAATTATGTTGCGAAGGTTGTATCATAGCGATATATCACTCTCCTAGCTCTATTTGAGCCAGGGTAATTACACTGCAATGAAATGACTAGGACAACAGTAAGATGCTGTTTGATTTTCTAATTATTATTGAGGAATGCCGCCTGAGCCCAGCCTCGAAGGCTTCTCTTTGGATTCATCTGTGCAGCTCATGCTGCTTCTCATGCATTATACATTAAACCCATATGGCTGTTTGAGGTGGAGGGTCTCTAGAGGGACGTTCCATACTGCTCTTTTCACTGAGGGAGGGAGAACGGTAGGAAAAAGAAGAAAGAGGGGAGAAGACTGGGGCTAGTGAGATGGAAGGAAGGAGCACCACTGGGCAAAGTTCAGAATTCAGACAAAGGTGAGCCGAATTAATAACCATGAAAAAGAGGTAGGAGAACACTTCCAGGTTTTCTGTATTTGGGTTTTTGTTGCTAAGTTTGAAGAAGCTCCAAAACAAGGCTTCTCTCCGAATCTGTCAGTTTCTACTAAAATCTTCTGTCCTATCATTTGCTAAGGAGAAAGAACTGGAGTTATTTGGCAAAATGCATCAGTGCACTTGAGGCTTGATTTCAGTGGAGTCACGTTAAAAACTGATACTTAAAGGTATCTATGCAATATAGTAAATACAACAATATTTTTATTTGACCAAATATATGTAATTTATTTTTAAAAGGAAGTATAGAAATTTTTCCATATGCTCAGAATCCACCCCCAACAGTGTACAGATTATTAATTCCTTGGAAATAAGTTACAGAGGGAATTCCTTAAGCTCTTCTCAACAGAATATTGCATCTAAATTTTAATTTATGCAAACCTTGAAAGTTACACCCATTTATTAGTCATATTCATCTTTGTTTCTCTGCCTTGGAACTATAGTCTTCAGATTCCATAGCCCTTAAAGATCACCTAGTAATTTAAAAAAGAATTGACCCAGGCACAATTCTAAGTATTTAAAATTATTTATTTTATTTATTTCTCATAAAAAACTGTATATTATAGTTTATCATTTAAATATTAAAGATTATAAAATATAAGTATTACTTTTGTTCTTGTGACTGGATCCATGATTTGATGCAATTTATTTTTAATTTGATTAGTCATCTTGCTTACAGAAATAAATACAGTCTTGAAGCTTGGCAGGACATTTTCATGGTGCTTCCTTTTTCACAGAAAAAACTAAACAACAATAAAAAAAATCATATGAATTTAATTATTAATGACATTTCAGCCAGTGGGCTGTTAAATGTCATCCCACTCACATTTTAATTATCAACACCTCTTTATAAATTGGGTAACATTGTTTCCTGTTTGCAAATGTTAACTTTCCAATTAAATATCTACCATTTAAAAAATATTTTTAAAGAATCTGATCTAGGTTAGTAAGCACGGGCTTGATGGAAGAGAAGCCTGCAAATAGCTTTGAGCAGATTCTCTGTATTTATTTTGAAATGGAGCAAGGCTCCAAGGAGACATTTCATTTTACTGTTTCCATAAAGATGGTGTTTTTCTCTTTCCAATTCTGGCTTCTTGCCCCTGTGCTCCTATATAGTTAGGAGCCTCGGGGAACTCTAGATCTCTGATTCTCACTCTGCCTTTTGTCAGTGACAAATTAAGTCTCTCCCTCATAACCAGTCTAGGGTTCAACCTGTGCTTTGTGCACTATCCATCCCTTATTAATCAGGGTGAGACATGCATCTGCTGCCTCCAATTAACAAGCATATGAATTATAATATTTGACTAGAAATTGAAAAGAATTACAAAAAAAATGAAGCTATCTGGTATGTAGAGTTCTGAGCACTTTTACTTTTAAGATAATACTTCAGAAAAAAAGGGTTTTTTTGCTTGCTTGTTTGTTTCTCTTGAGGGCAAATGGTCCTCGGAAAATATTAGTTGAATTATAGTAAGAAAAAAAGAAATTTTAAAAAGAGGCATGTAACTATTCTATTGCTCCACTTTTTAAATTAGTAAGCAGGAGCTTAAAATTCTGTTTAATAAGTGTAATTATAAGCAAATGTAGGGGAAGAACAACACTTTCCCCTCTACCCTTCTGAATTCTTGGCTGAGACCTGCTATAATAAAAGATGGATTAGTAAGAGAAAAATCACAGAAGTCTATTAACATGTACGCTTCATTTGTACATGGGCGATACACAGGGAAAAATGAGTAACTCCCTGAGGTGGCCTAAGCCACCAGCTTGAAATCATCTCCCACTATAGACAAAAGAAAGAAAGGGTTCCGTGTTGGGGAGGTGGGGTGGAGAAGAAGCCAATTATGAGAGGTTACCAGGAAAAGCATGAGTAAACAAGGCCAAGATTTGTTATGCAAATTTAAATCTGTGCCTTCTCCATTAATAAGATTCTCTTGTGATTTAGTGTCATGCTTCCGTTCTTGGTACACAGAGAGAGACACCCTTACACATGGAGATTTATTTTATAAATGTTAATTTCCCTTGCAAAACGATAACTTATACTGTTTTCAGAGCTCGTCCTGGGTCTGCTGTTTCTCGAAACGATCAGCTCAAAATAATCTATGTGCCAAAGAGGCAAAATGTGGGTTGGCACATTTTGCTACTCCCCACGATGTAGTTACTTGTTTCTGCTTGCACTCTTCACTAGGTTGAGTGGAAACTAGGAAGGATTTCAGGTATCTTTGTATTCTCCACCTACTCCTCCTAGTGCTTCCCATAGTATCTGGTAAATAGTAAATACTCAAAATTTATTAGATGATAGAGTGAATAAGCAGATATAATAATTAATGTATGGAATTGTAGAAAAGAGAACCTTGGAGATTATTCTGCTCAACAAATGGGAACTTCAGTGCCTTTAAATGTAGACAGTAAAGCTGTAAAGAGAAAAAGTCCAAGATCTGATTAGTGGCAGGACCAGAACTCAGTCTTGGTTCACTCCCAGTGCTTTTTACTGTTCCACACTTAAATTCTAAAGTATATCCACCTAATGGTAAAATACGAAGAAAGGATTAAGGATTAGGAATGTTTGCAATAGACATGCATAGACAAAGTAATCACGACAATTTGGAAAAGACAAGGAGAAGCACAGAAATACAGTCACATAAACGCACACATCCACAGAATAGACTTCTGTGGGTGGCTCAGAGACAGAATTCTATGACCTGGTATCCCCACCTTGTGGTATTTTGTCTAATTCACTTACAGACTTGGAAGTTATGTTGCATTTTCACAACTTCAACTTTAAAGTCTATTTATCAGTTGGTATGTACTCTGAGGTATCTACCAAGGGAAAGCAATTAAATGAGGGCACTTGGGTGGCTCAGTCAGTTAAGCATCAGACTCTTGATATCAGGATTTTGAGAGTTCAAGCCCCACAAGCCTACTAAAGGGGGGAAAAAAAAAGCAATGAAATGAATCATGATCCAGGTATATGATAGAACACTATACAAGTTTGCTTGAAATATGGACTTGTATGGACCAAACTTTATTTTAAAAATAACTGTAATAAATAAAACATACAGTAGCAGAAATCACATCTTACTAAATGGACAAAAAAGGAGGTATAAATATGTATGTACATGTTTGACAAATCTAGAATATCTCTGAAAATATATATATATATACATATATGTATGTGTGTATGTGTGTGTGTGTGTGTGTGTGTGTATACATACTACACAAAAATTAGAAAATAGGTTGACTTTGGAGAAGAAACTAAAGGACTAGAGATAAGAAGTGGGCATTGCTTTGATGTGTTCTCCTTGGCAATGTTTGAATTTCTCACTAAATACAGATAAATTTTTAAAAATATAAAAGTGGAAATAAAGAGCTAGTCTGGCTCATAAAGTTGTAGGATCCCATTTTTGACACTTTTTAAATTCTTCACGTTTTTCCAGGGTTTTTGAATACCAGTAGTCACAAAGGAACAAAATAAAATTAAAAGAAATTATATTAGAGGCTATAGATAGAACAAAACTATGCCTTTTAGTTCAGAGCACCATGTTTAACATCAAGTAAGCAATAAGTCACAAAACCTGAGGCTAATCAATGAGTTACAGAGATGGATTACTTTCACCCTACTCTTTTCTACTTACATCCCTCCCTGAAGTCTGCCCACTACTTCTCAGAGACTGCAATTCAGAAAATAATTATTTTCTGCTTTGAAAATATATCCTATCGCTCCTTGCACAAGCCTCTGACTAGTAGCCCTGGAGACATTATTATATATATGGTTTGGTGTGAGCATTTCAATCAACTCATGAGACTAATTGTGCTAGATACTTTGTCGCTAAAATGGCAGGTATAACTCTTGAAAGGAATAGTACTCAGCCATACAAAAGAATGAAATCTCGCCATTTGCAAAACATGGATAGATCTAGAGAGTATAATGCTAAGTGAGGTAAGTCGGTCAGAGAAAGATAAATACCATATATTTTCACTCATATGTAGAAATTAGGAAACAAATGAACAGAAGAAAAAAGAGACAGACAAAAAATAGACTCCTAAATATAGAGAATATACTGATGGTTGCCAAATGGTAAAATAAATGGAGAATGGTAAAATAAGTGAAGGGGATTGGGAGTACAATTATCTTGATTAGCACTAATATTTGGAACTGTTGAAACCATATTATACATGTGAAACTAATATAACACTGAGTTAATTATACTGGGATTATCACATACACACAAAGAACTGAATAGATAGAAAAAATAAAAACAAACAATAATTTTGAAAGAAGAGATTTCTGAAAGGGAATTGTTGAAGCCATAAGAAGAAATTATGTTGAGAACGCACCTCTTTGGAAAAATAGGCTCAGTGAAGTGTACATTTTGAGTACTTCAAGTGGAAACACCATAAAATATCTCTAGCTGCCTTAAGTCTTTCTTAGAATAATGTGAAGATGTAAATGAACAAAGTATTTATTTATCAGCTCTTCTTGATATTATATATCATCAGTAAAAAGGGAAGCATGCGTTTCCTATCTCCATGACATGACCTGATTGGACACTATGTCCACCCCCCACATGGATGGGGGAATGGCAAGTTACATTGCAAAAGAACATGTGTGTTGGGAATTACTATCACAAATATCTTTGGAAAATTCAATAAGCCACACTAAAGTGTCTTCCAGAACTGATATTATGTACTCACCGGCTGTAATTTTGTTATAGTAGAAAGACCACATGCATAGGAGTCAGAAAAGCAAGTCTTCATCCCACCTTTTAATAACTTTTTATTTGTTGGGGCACCTGGGTGGCTTAGTGGGTTAAAGCCTCTGCCTTTGGCTCAGGTCATGATCCCAGCGAGCCCTGCATTAGCAAGGAGCCTGCTTCCCCCTCTTTCTCTGTCTGCGTCTCTGCCTACTTGTGATCTCTATCTGATAAATAAATAAAATCTTTAAAAAAAATAAATAACTGTGTAATTTGTCATAAACAGTTTTCTTGATTAAATAATTTTACTTGGCTAAAATACAAAAAAATACTGAAGGCAATAATTTTGCAAATTTAAAAAGTTAACAATAATTTTGAAAATTTAAAAAGTTAATACGAAATTACCTTTAAGGTTCTCTCCTGGATTAAACTTACTTCTTATTATCACTTTCGAGAGTGATCTCACCTAAAATATTGGTTTAGTAATATCACTTCCATGCTAGTGAGTGACTTGCAAATCTACACTTAGGACAATGAATTAGTGCTGTAGCTCTATACCAGAATCTCAATATGGATGTCCTTCCAACAAAACAAAAGCTATAAAAGACATTACTGCAAATATTGGGGAAATGTGTATAGATTGTAGATTAGGTAATAATATAGTAATTTTAAATTCCTTGACTGTGGCAATTGTATTTTGAGTATGTAAGAGAATAGACTAGCTTTTAGAAGATATGTGCCAAAATATTGAGAGGTGAAGTGTCTTAGAGAAAGAAAGAGAAAGAGAGAGATCATATGAGCAAAATGTGAACAATGGGTGAAACTAGGAAAGGCATAAAGGGAAGTTTATGGTATTTATTGTACTGTTCTTGTACCTTTTCTATAGGTTTGAGTTGTTGAGAAATAAGATAGAAAAATAAATAAAATTATCTCTTTCCTTTTTCCATTAAGCATAATTAGCTCAAAATTGGATCCTCCTTTAGTTTTTCTCGGTTTGGTCACTGACATCACCATCTGTCACTCATCATAGTCAACCAGTCACCAAATCCAGAAGACTGCGTGATTCCCACTTTTACTGCCTTAGCACAAATCTTGACAGTCATTCACTTGGATTATTGAAATTAACATATTTTATTTTTAAATATTTTATTTACATATTTGACAGAGAGAGAGAAATCACAAGTAGGCAGGCAGAGAGGGAGGGGGAAGCAGGTTCCCTGCCGAGCAGAGAGCCCAGAGCAGGGCTCGATCCCAGGACCCCGAAATCATGACCTGAGCCGAAGGCAGAGGCCCAACCCACTGAGCCACCCAGCGGCTCCTGAAGTTAACATATTTCAATGTAATTTTCCCATTCTTGTTTCTCATCCTAGATTACCTTTCTAAAACATGTCCCTGTCTTCCTGGGAGAAAAAAAAAAAAAAATGTCTTCAGTGTTCCACATATGCCTTAAATGACAATGTCTATAGCCATGTACCTCCTCCCACATCCTTCCACCTT
This sequence comes from Neogale vison, assembly GCF_020171115.1. Taxonomy (NCBI): domain Eukaryota; kingdom Metazoa; phylum Chordata; class Mammalia; order Carnivora; family Mustelidae; genus Neogale; species Neogale vison. The sequence continues at coordinate 195,296,414 of NC_058091.1, read as the reverse complement.
AATATATGAACTGCACAATAAATGTCCACATACACCTGAAATCATCTTCTGATTGTTTCTGTGACAAATTCACTTAGCACTACTATACTAAATTAGGGAGAGTTGTATTTATAAATTGCTTTTAATCTATTACTGAACATTTAAGAAAAATTAAACATAAACTAAGAAAATGTATTCATAGGTCTGGCTGCCTCAGAAATGAGGACCCTGCAAACAGTTTGCACTCTGGATGGGAGGAGCCTGTATGAAGAAAGATATGGATTTCTAATATGCTCTATGGGATTAGGCACTGTTGCCTGGTCGCATCATTAATCAAAGCTGAAAAATTACCTACCAGAAGCCAGCAGTCCTAGACACCAACCATCTATTTCCTTGCTGCTTTCTTGTATAAGCATGCCACTGTGAATTTGATGAACACCTTTCTCTAATCTTTCTGTTTAGCTCTACCTCCTGTTTTATAAATTATTATTACTATCAGTCAGGATTGGGATTGGCTTATTTGTCTTCAGGTAAGGCAGATCAGGGGAAGAATTTTCTGGCCTAATCACATGTTTCTTAAACAAGTACACCCACATATTCTTACGGATTTGGCAAGCCTTTTGCCTACAAATGGTAATGTTCTGATATGCAGTAAAATTATTTCACTCTGAAGTAACTTCAGATTGAGACATTTATCTCAGAACATCAAGAGCTGTCTTAAAAGATAAAATGAATTGTGGCTCAATTGTCTAGTTAATTTCCTAAAAATGGAGAGCCCTGTCAGAGAGAGTTCCTCATGTGCACACCCAGTCTCCCTCTACTAGACTCTAAGTCTCGTCTTATGATATCTATCACACTCAACACAAACCCACACGCACACGCCACTTAGTCCAGTGCCATGGACATAGTAAATGTTTAATATGTATTTAATAAGTAAGTAAATCAAATACTCCGCCTTGTCTTTTCTTTAGTGTATGCTAGGTAATTTTACCTGAATTGTCAAATTCTACTTTCCAGTTAATTTTATTTTCCTGGTCACAGCGTGCTTGATTTGTGGCATTTCAGAGTTCATGGACAGCTTTGGGATTCATAGGATGCAGCCCTTTATTTCCCAGAAGAGAACACTGGAATTGCAATAGATTAAAAATGGTTTTCTAAAGTCACGCAACTGAAGAGTGGCCCTTCTAGAACACGCCTCAGTATGTTCTAGTATGAGTTCTAGTATTCTCCCTGCATCACACTAAACTGCCTCCCTTCAAAACAGTGCAATTATATGGTTAAAACACAACCGTATAAACTTTGGTATATCTGCTTGTTTCTGTGCAGAACATGTCCTTTTTGCCTTCAAATGGAAAAAATCTGAATATTTGTTTAAGACATACATTGCATAATCTGAACATGCACAAAGAAAGTCATTAAAAGATACCAATGACCTTTGTAATTATCATAATAAGTAAGGGAGGGACTAAAAGTTCTTGAGATTTTTCCTGAATTGATTCACCAGGGAAATTTATTATCTTATACAGAATTTGAAGAAAGTGCAACAACAGGAGAGTAAAGAAAAAACAAAAAACCATTGACTTCATCTAGTCATTCAGAAACCTTGGTTGAGAATCACTTGCTAGAATCTATGTAGAATATAGACAAAGAAACAGGTGGGCATCTTCAAAGGTCTAACAGCCTGATAAGATGAAATGTAGCAGTGCTTTTTCCCTGTGAAACACATAGTAGCATTCATCACAGCCCACAAAAGAGAGAGTGGTTTTTGGATAGCCACACCTTAAATGCAGAAAGGTAGCTGGACATTAAAAATGTCAATGTGTAAATAACAGTTAAGTTCCCCTTCCCCACAAAAAAAAAAAGAAAAAGAAAAAGGAAAAGAAAAAAAAACACAAAAACAAAAACAGAGGGGGGGCGATTAACAGAGGAAAGAGAAAAAGCGCATGTCAGGTATAGTTGGAATGATTAAAAAATCAAAGTGTGATCTTCAGTGTTGCTTAAACTGGGTGTTACAGACAAAGAAGACAGTCTTCTAATGACTCATGGTGTGACCCTTGTGTGGCTGAGCAATGGCTCTTCACAGAGACTTTAGGATCTGTGAATTTACATGCTAGTGGAGTTTCCAGTGGATTTCATGAACTTGGGGAGAGAGGTAAGGTGATTGTGACAGCCACATCTCTATGGAAACCAAGGAAGCTACTTTCATCCCTAGGTGAGTTTCTTCTCTTGGAAATCCCAGCAAAGCTAAAGAGAGATTGTGGACTGCAGGGAAGGGTAGTGACAGCAATAACCAGCTACCTCTCATCTACTGGAGGTCTTTAATATCCACCATGCTATTCTTCTGTATTAATTGGCAGTGTATTTGATTTGATCGGTTCTCTGATGCAGTAAATTCCGAGAAAACTAGAATCACAAGTGCAGATTAAGTGAGCAAATGTGATTACCCTTATGTAAACAAATTATGTTGGTAAAAATAAAAGTGGCAGTAGCTATAAGAATAAAAACAGTAATGGCAATACTTATTGAGACTCAGTGGGTCCCAGTTGCTCTCTGGAGATTACTTTACTTAATCCTGATAATAACCTTTCTAAGGTATACATTATCACTCTCTATTGAAACCCAAGCTGCTCCCTTCTGTGTGAATGAGCTTCTCTAATGCACTTTGCTGGTGATCTCCTTTAAGTCATTTGGCATATTTTCCCTTGATTTCTGAATTATGTGCTTGCTTATTTTTTTTTTCTAGATTATAAACCTTGAGGGCAAGAACAGTAAGAGCAAAGTAACAATGCTTTTCATTTAAGTGGGAATCAATAAATACTTGCTGGATTGGATTGGATTACTTTTCATTGGGCAGTAGCTCGTAACTGTAAGAAAACCCAGGTTACTGAAGAGTTACTTAACAAACCACTGTTCAAAATCCAGGTGTTTTTCTGAGTCATTGTGACATCTATTTGACTCTATATTTAAGCCAATTTGCTCTTCCTAAGTTTCTGTTCAACAATAATTTGAAATTTTAACAGAATTATCATTCAATTCTATTCTAAGGGTGGGCTGACCAGGAATCTGGGGTTCTCCATGTATGAAATGGAGTGCAGACCCCAAAGCATATAATTTCCATGTAGCCAGATATGGATATACAAGGTTATGTATAATCAGTAATTAATACAAATATAACAAGTCATGAGAGAAATTTATTATACTAGGATCAAAAATACTCTAACAAGCCTTTTTGATGCTCTCTTCCTCATTATTACTGTCATTGCACAAATATTGTCTTTATTATTGTCTACAGATACTGATCACAGCTTTCAGTGGCTTAGTGTCATATAGAATATAGATTGCTTTCCACCTTATTGGAAAGCTGCATAATTAATTTGTTAACAGACAAAAATAAGAAATGAAGATAACTTTCTCAGAAATTTGGATGGAAGCAAACCACTTAACATGTTAAAAATGTTATAGTCACAAATTATTTTGGTCATTTTCTGTGACATCACATAATACTTTGAAAAGCTATTTATTATTTTTTCTTGTATTTTTTCAGATGAAGGGACATGTGCAGGAAGTTTTCACATTGCTAGTCCAAAGTTAATAATTAGCTAAATTAGATTTGGAAGCTAAAGCTAGAATTATAAACTTTCTTTCTGTATATAACAACAGCTCAGGCAGGGAGCCTGCTTCTCTCTCTCCCCCACTTGTGCTTTCCCCTTCTTGCTTTCTTTCTCTCAAATAAATAAATAAAATCTTTTTTAAAAAAAATAGAATAATGATAGCATTAATTAGACCTGAGCCATCCTTAAATATATCATTTTCTCTAGAAATTCTTTATATTTTAAAAATTGCTCCTTCATACTGTAGTGAAATTATGAGGTTCATGACCAGAGAACCTTTCATTGCATGGGAATGAAAGGTGGTACAGGCATTTTGTTTGGGGTGTGTAGTATGTAAGCCTGATTCAGAACTGTAGAATAAGCCAGCTGTTTCAGTTATAGCTACAGATATTGAGGGTTTTTACTCCCACAGAGATGAGAGTTCTTGAGATAAACAGTAAGGTAAGAAATAGAAGTAAGAAGGAAGACTATAAGATGCAGTGAACAAAGATAAAAGTAATAAATAATCTCGCTTTCACAAGTCCTAACAAATGAGATCATCTGGCCATGCTTTTAATATAATTCAGTACCTATCCTGATGGAGAAAAGCCACTTCTATAACCTCTGTTTCCATTTTTCCATCACATACATTATTTTAGAGAGAGACTGAGAAAGCACCTGAGCAGGGAGAGGGAGAGAGAGAGAATCTCAAGCATACTTCCCACTGAGAGGAGAGCCCACTGCAACACTCAATCCCAGGACCCTGAGATCATGATCTGGACTAAAGCCAAGAGTTGACTGCTTAACCAGTTGACCCACCCAGGCACCCCTGGCAAATGCTGATTTTTTTAATTTAATTTAACTTATTATTTGAGAGAGAAACAGAGAGAACACAAGCAGGGGAATGGCAAAGGGAGAGGGAGAAGCAGACTCCCTGCTGAGTGTAGAACCCAATGCAGGGCTCGATCCTAGGACCCCGTGATCACAACCTGAGCAGAAGTCAGACACTTACTAGACTGAACCACCCAGGCGCCATGGAAGATACTGAATTTTGGTGAGAGGTCCCAGTACCCTCCCTGGGATCCTCTCCACAAGGCTGCTCAAGTGTCTTTCAGACATGGAGTCTGGCTTCTCCCAGAGTGAACAGCCGAAGAAACCAAGGTAGAATCTGCCTTTTATAAGTTACCGTAGAAGTCACACACCATCATTTCCACAGTATTCTGTTGGTGACATAAGTCAGCACTGGTTTATTGTGCATTTGCTTCAGCACAAGGACCTAAATATGAGGAGCCAGGGAATATTGGGCGGCATCTGGGAGACTGAATAACATGTGAATTGTAATCTGCCTTTATTCAGTATTTGGGATCTTTAGAATCCTTTAAAATCTCCCCTAATTATTTCTGAAATGATCTCACAAGGAACACAGAGTTCTTTTAAATAACATGCAATCATTGCTTTTCCCCCTTCTTTTGTTCCATTTCTGGCTTTCAGTGATAAAGCCTGCTACCCAGGCTTGAAGCTTACAAAATCTCATGAAGCCCTTTTTTCTGGCACAAATCCTGATAATAAATATGCCCTATGCAGGTGCCCTGCCGGGCTAAAGCCTCTCTGCTGTGCCAGACATGATGTAGTGCCCAATGTTGCTGACATCATGGAAGCCACCTGTTTGCTGGGTGCCTTCAGGGTGGCAGCAATGCCGTGCTGTATGTCCTCTAGTAGGTAGGAGAGAATCCCCAGTCAGCCAGTGTGTCATACCCCATTACATGAACACAGAACTCCCAGTGATTTCAGGCTTTTTGATGAAAAAGCTCTTTCAAATGTTACCTGGTTCTTTCTAGCCTTGACCTGAGTCCTTTGGGACTGAGAGACTGGGCAATAGACACTATTCTGTATGAATAATGACTCTTTCTCTCCAGTACTGATGGTATTATTGGGCACAGATATGTGCCAGATTCTCTTCTTCCTCGTAATAGTTATTTCCCAGGGGGCTTGCTTTCTTATAAAAATCTGCCTGTGGTAGACCTCTACAGCAAGAGTTTTAAAGTGCATTCAGTTTAGGTTCAGTTAGGACTCTTGCTATACTCCTCCAAGTAATATTCCTAAAAGCTCTCTATCCCCAGAAATGGACTTTTTTTTTTTTTTTTTTTTTTTTTTTTTTTTTTTTTTTTTACTGGAATGAACTGAGGGGTGCCTGGGTGACTCAGTTGTTTAAGCACCTGCCTTTGGCTCAGGTCACGATCCTGAAGTTTCCGAACTGAGCCCTGCTTTGGGCTCCCTGCTCAGTGGAAAGCCTGCTTCTCCCTCTGCCTCTCACCTTGCTCATTGGCGTTCTCCCTCTCTCTCTCTCTTCTCTCTCTCTCTTCTCTCTCTCTCTCTCTCTCTCTCTGTCTCTCCAATAAATAAATAAAGTCTTTTTAAAAAAGAAATAAACTGAATCTCTTTCTAGGTTTGATTCTGAGAGATGCTGAGACTCCTTCAGTAAATGGTTGGGAACTAAATGTGTAAGCTGATTGTGTAAAAACTTCACAGGAGTTTTGATGATAGAAGTAGCATAATCAACCTTGTCTGTCTTTGGCAACCCTACCTGTGAAGAGTTAATGCCTTTTGGAAGAGCCATTCCCTCCATTCCCTCACAGTACGCCTTCGGGAGGCAGAGTAACTAAGGAGGTAGCCCATAGGCTCTGAAGTCAGACTGAGATGAAAAGCCAAATTTGTCCACATAGTAGTTAAATAAAATTCGTTGCATTACTAAATCTAATTTCCCTCATCTGACACTATATGGCTATTGTAAGAATTACATAAGACTGTCCAGGCCTGTGCTTTACAAACAAGTGCTTAAGAACATTAGCCATTGTCATAATTTTCAAAATAATTATCAGTGCTGGTTCTTAGTAAAGCTTCCTGGCGTACTTCATAGCCTGTGACTTACAGCCAACCCTGAACTGATGCTCCCGCATATCATCTGCTGCAACATTTTCATCCCGCTAGTCAAATTCCCCTTTTGGATCTCCAGGGAATAAATAACTGGAGAGGTGGACCCCACTTACCCTGTCTTTACTGTGAGTTCTAGAACATTAGCAACAGGATTCTGCCTATGAGTCAGTTTCAAAGGCAGGTTATTAGGGTTCCCGGTAACATTCTGCTCTGCATTATCCTTTTCTGGAGGTTGCCTTCTCCCCATTACTATTCCTCAGAATTCATCAGTTGAAAAGACCCTAGAATTACGTTTCTCAAGCGATAGTCCCCACATCACTTTGAGAAGGGAGATACAGTAGCTAAAATTTAGATTCCTGGGCCACATCCAAACTTACTGAATTAAAATACAAGGAGGTTGGAGGCAAGAGTCTATGAATATTTTTTTTTCCAACTTTCTCCTAACATGGTTGAGATGCAGGGAACTTGTGCCTGGACTTTGAGAAGTCCCAGCTTACTGCACAGGAGCTTGAGAACCAAGAAATCAAAACATCATGAACTAAGTCTTATCTTTAAGGGCCAGGAAAAAATAGATCTAACATGGCTCACCAAGTAGAACTGAACTCTCTAAGATTTGACTTTTCCTGTTGTCACATGCCCAGGGGAAAGTGGTGCAGATGAATCAGTTACAAAATGATTGATATTCCCAACTCTCAGTTCAATGCATTTATTACACATGGTATTAGAGAAGGGCTTGATCATCAGCGACTAGGATGGATGGCCCTCAAAGTTACTCCTAGGATGGTGCCTTGTAATGTTGGCTAATTTGGTAGCTATTCCAATGATTTGTGCTCCACTCCTCTGGGATGTGACTTATCTTAATGTTAAAAATGGCTTCCTATTCCTCCTCCTCCTATTAGTATACGTAATAATTCTTTCAAATATTTATTTATTTTATTTTATTTATTTTTCAGAAAGAGAGAGAGAACACAAGCAGGGAGAAGGAGAAGCAGGCTTCCTGCTAAGCAAGGAGCCTGATGTGGGACTTGATCCCAGGACTCTGGGATCATGACCTGAACCAAAGGCAGATGCTAAACCAACTGAGCCACACAGGCATTCTAGCATATGGAATCATTATGGGAATCTAAGGTGCTGTACATTTTACCCCTGTAGTCTAAGCCACTATGAAAACATTTTACTACAGCAACCACTGGCTTAAACTGAGCCCCGTCTCACCTCATATGAGATGCCTATTAAAGATAGTATCCCTACAACACAGAAGTAGAACTTTCCTGCATTCTGATATATCTTAAGAAATTTAATCCTTATGATCTTGTGAATTTCCATGATTTAACATGCCTATTTATACATAATTAAGCATCTCCTCATAATTGTAAGTATTCTCTGTCCTGAGAGAGTAGATGTTTTTTACTATGGGCCCTGCAGGCTTCAATCAGTACCCTTCTCTTTGAACTCCCCATTCCTACCTCCTTTTACAATACTGTAGTAGAAAGCTCCAGCCAGGGTCAAAATGTTTCTCCCCAAAGACTGGCAAAGGCATTTCTGATCTCAGAAAAGAACACTACTTTTCCCCCAGCCTTTCCTACTACCTCCAACAATATTTTTAATCTAGTTTTGTAGTGCCATGCCCAGGCTTGGAGCTCTATAAATAATCTCTTACAATAAACAGTAATCTCTCTGTGGCCCTGCCACTAGCCATAAGGCAGGGCATTCTGATCTTTGGGTAATCATTAACCCATGCTACAAACAGATGCTGTACTAGGATTACCAAATACTCACAGAAGCCCAAAGAATATAATTGCTGTTTCATAGGCCATCCCAGCCTTTGGATAAAAAAAAGTCTTTATGGGGGTGCCTGAGTGGCTCAGTGGATTAAAGCCTCTGCCTTCAGCTCAGGTCATGATCCCAGGGTCCTGGGATCGAACCCCGCATTGGGCTCTCTGCTCAACAGAGAGCCCGCTTCCCTTCTTCTCTCTCTGCCTGCCTCTCTGCCTACTTGTGATCTCTCTCTGACAAATAAATAAATAAAATCTTTTAAAAAAAAAGCTTTTTCTAGCCTTCCTTCTCCTAGGGGCTTCTAAACAGACACCTCAGCTCTTCATTGTTGCCTCTGTCAGTCCCTCCTTTCCTCCTCTGGCCCTGATGTCTACAGGGGCCTGGATGACTCAGGTCTGCAAGACCCTCCCTGGGCCCATCCCCACTGATGGGGGATGGCAGTGCCGTTTCACACTGATGCCTGCTAGGGTCTGAGGTACTTTAGCTGCTCCAATAGGCCAGGAAGGGCCCTTCCCCATGGCACCATCACACCATGGGAGAGTGAGGCAGTGCCCCTTTGTGGTCAGTATGTCATCTCTCAGAAGTTTTTGTACACTTTTTGAGAAACACTGGTTTTGTTTTTTCTTAAGGCATCCTCGCAATTCTGTTTTGTTTTTGTTTTTGTTTGGGGTTTTGGGTTTGGGGTTTTGGGTTGTTCAGATCAAGCAGTTCATTTAAATGAAGTCCCAAACTGTGTTCACTCCTTTTCTGACACTAGGGCTGGGCTAATGAACAACTGTCCTTAGGAAGAGTTCATTTCCAGAAGGCTATTAAGTTTCCAGGCAAGTATATTCTCAATGCAACCCCCTTATCAGTGTCATAAGTATACCCTGGATTTTTAAACTCTTAGGGTAAACAGAGCTTTGGGCTCAAATCCTCACCCTCTTTCCCAGCTATGCCTTTACTGACTTCTGTGAAGTACGCAAAATCCAACAGTTCAAAGTGCCGACCTGGGTAGTTTACTGCTTTCTCTTGAGTGTAACTTGCTCAAAGGTGACATATTAGTTATCTATTGCTATGTAATAAATTACTGCCAAAACTGGTGCCTGAAAACAACAAACATGTATCATCTCGTGATCTCTGTGAACCATAGACCTGGGAGAGATTAGGCTGTGTGAGTCCTGAGGCTGCAGTGAAGGCGTTGCGGGGGCTGCATTTACCTCAGGGCCAGTTGGGGGAGGATCTGCTTCCAAGCTCACTTACATGGCTGTTGGCAGGCCTTGCAAACTGAACTGAAGGAATGAGTTACTCAGCAAATGGTTCTCTCTGTGACGTTTCTCACAGTATTATAGCTTGCCTTTCTCAGAAAGTAGTCTCCAAGAAACAGAGAGATGGATCAAGAAAGAGAAAGAGAGAGAGCAATGCTCAGAATTCCTCTGCCTGGTGACATGGGTTTTGTGTGTATGTAACTTCTTCATTGGAAATTGACAATATTTCATTTTACTATGTTTATTAGGAAATTCTAATGAGTGCTAGGCTAAGGTAGAACTTTTAAGAAGTAGCACATGACAACTGTGTGAATATTAAGTTAATTTATTGCCATAACACAGAACAGCAAAATACCAAATATCTCCAAAATAATTGGCTGTTTAAAAATCACATTTGTAAAGCAGTCTGTGATTAAACTGTAAACTGCTTGTCGGTTTAGCAATAACAAAATAGGGTAGTTTTATACTGAAATATTTTACAAAATATTTCTGCCAAAAAAAAAGGAGTTTTCCTGATATGATTTGTGAAAGACTTTAAATAAAGTCATACCACAAACAAGGTCATCAGATTCATGCTTCAACATTTATGCTTTCTGGTGGTAGACTAAATAATGCCTACCACCAGAGATGTCACTTCCTGATCCCCAAAACCTGTGATTGTTATTCTACATGGCAAAAGGGACTTTGCACATATGACCAAATTAAGGATCTTGAGGTAGAATTATTCTAGATTATCTGAATGGGCCCAGTGTAATTCTAAGAGTTGTCATAGGAGGAAACCTAGGAGTTGTCAGAGTAAGACAGTGATATCATGATAAAAGAAAGGAATAGGAAGAGAAATCGAAAATGCTACATTATTGGCTTTAAAGATAGAGAAAATGGCCACAAGACAAAGAATACAGGCAGTTTCTAGAAGCTTGAAAAGTCAAGTAAATGGATTCTCCCACAGAACCTCTAGAAGGAAGCAATCTAGCTGATACCTTGATTTAGTCTAATGAAATTGATTTTGAACTTCTCTAGCCAGCAAAATTGTAAGATAATAAATTTGTATTGTTGCATCTTCAAGTTATGTGTAATAATTTATTACACCTGTGATAGGAAACAAATACACTTCAAAAAGAGATAGTGAGAGGTCTCTCAGCATTTTTACAAGTGTTTCATGACGGACTGAACTTCTTGAAGGTTGTAAGTAAACACATATCCCAGTTCTCCAAATATAGAGAAAGACGTCGCTTCTAAATTGTTAAAGATTTAGACTGGAAGGAGCTTCCTCCTAAGGCAACTTGTCCTGCTTTCAGGTGGAATTGGACCCTGTGGAGGGCCCCAGCATCAGCCATGGCACAGATCCTTCATCAAGAATCATAATGTGAAAGACCCTTGCAGCAGTCCATTCCGGGATCCCTAGTGGGGAAGAGCCTGGGGAGCACAGTCACTACCGTAGAGGTAGCAACCCATAGATTTTGATAGATTATACAGGGGCTCTATCCCTAAAGATTATTAGGGTTATTATTAGGGTTATTAGGGTTAAATAGGTAGAAACTACCAAATATAAAACATATCTATGTCTTCAATGGCCCAAGTTATTCACTCCAATCCCTCCTTAAAATATTCATTATATACCGAATTGACCATGAAATGAAATTTCAAACAAGTTTCTTGGAACTAATGTTGAAGAGAATAACTTGGAATATGAAAGTATTTATTTTACAAAATATGTATACTTCCCCCAAAAGTACTTTATACAATCTCAAAGAAGTAGAACTAATTTATGAGATTAAATTTAAATATATCCTTAGCCACTGTGGGCTAAATTATTTTATTTAGAGACAAAGACACTTTAATATTTCATCTAGAGATCTGCTTGCTCATGGATTATGAATATTGGATAGATCCCTTTCTTATAAAAGAGATAGAGAGAGAGATCTCCAAGGGTACCTCATAAAATCCCCAGAATTAAAAGTATGTGGCAGCCTTGGGTAACAGGTTAGTGATGCTATTAGGAAATGAGGTTAGCAGGCAGAGGGCATTTTCAGTTCATAACTGGGTGTTTTTTTTTATTATTATTATGTTTAGTCACCATATAGTACATCATTAGTTTTTGACACTGTGTTCAACACATCTTCTTTATCCATTATCTGTTGAAGGACATCTCTGCTTCTTCCTCAGTTTGGCTATTGTGGACATTGCTGCTATGAACATGGGATACAGGTGCCCCCTTTTTTTACTACATCTGTATCTTTGGGGTAAATACCTAGTAGTGTGATTGCTGGGTCATAGGGAAGTTCTCTTTTTAACTTTTGAGGAACCTCCATACTATTTTCCAAAGTGGTTGCACTAGTTTGCAGTGGCTTAGTTATAGTAGTCCTAACTTAGGAAAAGACTGAGCACTCAGTGCATGAAAAAGAGTCTAGAAGCCCAACATGGAAATTCATGCACTATCTCCAGGTGCCTTCCCCTTCTTCTAGTTGACATGTCAGAGGTGGTGGGAGAGGGCCTTTTGAGCCTACTCTATGTCAAGGTAGGCACCCTGGGCCTGCATCTTCAGTATCGTGGTCCCACTCATGAACATCTGCCTCACAAGGAGATAGGAGTTCCTGGTCATTAGAGACCTGACCAGAAGATCAGGTGATATTATATGATACACAATCTTATCACTGTAGCCTTGACTATTGAAGCAAAGGCAGACACACTGAGTCTCTGCTGGGTAAGATGGGAATATTTTTTAAATGCTTTAACTGCTAAGTAATTTATGGGTCAGACTGTATAACCACCTAGCAAAGGCTTAGTTTTGCAAGAGGAAAACAAATAGTTGCAGAGATTGCCCTACATGCCCTATCTTTTCAACATAATATTCACTAAATACTATGGCTGCCTGCCAACCTGGTCAAGGACTGATGTGAAGGCAAAAAGGCTAATAAAACTTCTTGCTGTAATTGCTTATTCCAGGACATTACCATAACCAACTTTGGCAGGAATCTCCCCCTCCTCCAGATGACTTGCTGTCAGCTGGGTGGTGGTGGACCACCAATAGATACGCTGCCTTCATCCTGGGCCTTATATTCTGTTCTAGTCACTACTACACTGTTCACCAAGGAAATCTCCTTCTTCCATGTGACATATAGACTCCTGAGCTATCACTATGGCTCTCAGTTTAAGATTTATTCTGAAAAGCATTGTTCAGATTCTTTGGCTTTTACAGCTTACTGTCTGCCAACCTTTAGATACCAGTCTATAGACAGGTTGGTTGACAACCTGTCTATAGACAACCAAACCACGAGGTAGAAAGAGAACCCATTCAAACTGACCCCACAGTCGGGCGAGAAAAAAATGTGTAAAATATGACTAGAAATGTGAGCATGAGTAGCTACATTATTTGCAAGGTCCAATGCAAATTAAAAATGTGGGGCCACTTGTGAATAAAATATTATAAATTTCAAGACAGTGACAGCATAGCATTGAACCAAACAGGGGGCCCTTCTAAGTATGGGGTCCTCTTGAACAACACAGGAAGCCAGCTCTATCATTTTCCACTTCTCAAATTACCACTTCCTACTAAGGATTCAACAGAATATGTCAGGGCTTTCTACTCAGCAATCTGTGAGAAGCCTTAGCTTACCTCAACTGGAAAGGAGAGCAAAGAGATTATGGGATGGGAATCTGAGCCTGACCCAACACTGCTACATCTGGGTTGTTAGATACATGTATATATACCTATATAAAAGATCCTGATCTGCAAAGAAGTTCCAGACACCTCCCATCTATTCTCAACTTGCTTATGCTTGTTCTAGTCTTTGTAGTTTCTGCCTTTCTGCCTCCATAACCCAGCTTTGATATCTGATTCTGGCATCCTCTCTTTGGTAACCATCCAGATGCACCCTTCTGACTTTGTAGACTCTGGTTTCTGGCACTGGTTTCAGCTCTGCTGGCTCCTCAGGTTTTAATATCCCACATTTCACATGAGAAACTGTCTGTTCCCTCCCCTAGTTTTTTGTCATCTCACTAGCCAGACCAGCCCCTTTTCCTCTACTAGCTAGTGGGGAAAAAACATAAATAGAAAATTCCCTATGTAGCCTTGACCTAGTAGTTAACTTATTCAAGAGTTAATAAGAAACCGTTACCATATTCTTCCTTTACTTGTCTACCTCCTTGAAATTTCTTTTTTTTTTTTTTACCTTCTATGACATTATACTCTCCTTGTCTTCCTCCTACCTCACTGAAGTGCCTTCTCTTTTTCTTTTCAGTCAGTCCTTCTCCTACCATTCTGCCTCTGCCATATCCAGCAGCACAGCCACCATCTTTTTACCTTACTTTGCCATAAATGTTAGGGATCGTTGTGTTCACCCCTGAGCTCTTTTCTATGACCTTTCATGACATACTTCTATCAATTAATGATCTCCAAAATTTTATCTCTATCTCCAACTTCATCCCAATTCCAGGTTTATATATTTCACTGCCTTCTTCATGTATCCATATGTTTTGCCTACCACTAGGCACATATGGGTCTATTCCCTGACTCTAAAAAAGACTATTCGGGGTACCTGGGGCAGCTGATTCAGTTAAAAATCCCAATCTTGTTTTCAGCTCAGGTCATGATCTCTTGGCTCTTGAGATGAAGCCCCTTCAAGTCAGGTTCCACACTCAGTGGGGAGTCTTCTGAGAGGCTCCTCTGACCCCACCCCCCGCCCAAATAAATAAACAAATCTTAAGAAAAAAGAAAAAAAAAACCCGTTATTCCTTCAGTCTTCCCAGTCTCAATAACAGCCACCTTCAAATTTCTCAAACCAGAAAATTGTTGTCATTTATTCTTCTCCCCTTTATCCACTGAATACAGTCTGTTTGTAAGGCCTACTGGCTGCACTTCCCCATATATCTTTTATTAATGCACTTTTTGCCAAAGACTGCCATTATCTGCCTTACCTGGGCCCCATTAATTCTTTCCTGAATTATAGCAATCACCTTATAAATACTACCGTCCAATATTTTTTCCCACTAAAATATTCTCTCCAAATAGGACCAAGGTAATCTTTTTAAAAATAAATTAGACAATGTAATTGCTCCACTTAGAACTCTCTAGTGGCCTCTGACTGCATTTAGAATGAAATCTAAATGCTTTACAATTCTTACACTTTCCTCTCCTACCTCAAGTCTTAACACGCTCCCCTTCAATCAATTTGTTCAATAACACTATATTGCTGTCTTTTCTCAATTACACCACAGGGACTTTGAACTTACTTTGCGTCATTATTGAAATATTTTTCCTTGATCTTCACATAGTTGAAACCTTGTCATTATTACCTCAGCAGAGTAATTTCTGGCAACCCTAGCAAACGTTGCCTGTCCTACCACCTGATTTTTCTTTATCATTTCCCCCACCTCTTACTTTCTTTTTCCCTTCCTTCCCTATTCTTTCCTTCCTTCTTTTTTTGTTTGTTTCTTTGTGTATGTGCATGTCTATGTTTTGTTTATTTGTTTATCAGGGAGAGGGCTTTCTTTATTTGCCTTGTCTGGCAATATGAGCATTTAGAAGAGCTAGCATCTCATATGTACTCAATAAATGTTTTCTGAACAAACAAGTCTACAAAGTTATGAGAGTGATCCAATAATATGTAGGTCATTTTGCACAAACTCATAGTCCTAATCCGGCCACTGCCTATTTTGATAGGTAAAATGTTATTGAAACAACCATATTCACTTGTTTATAAATTGTCTATGGTGACTCTTGAACTACAACTGCAGAGCTAAGCACAGGCAACTAAGACCAAAAGAGCTTGCAAAGCTGAAAATATTTACAATCTGCCTCTTTACAGAAAGTTTATTCACCCCTGCAATAACACATGCTAGGCCAACTTGTCATTCAAATTCAATGAAACAGACATTGTCTAACCTAAATGTGCCAAGGAAACAAAAGCCATGTGCCCTTTCTGGAGGTGGAGGGGACACTACTTGAGAAAAAATTCAGCTAAGCAAAGCATGATGCAAAATAGAGGGTTCCAGGGCGCCTGGGTGGCTCAGTGGGTTAATCCGCTGCCTTCGTCTTGGGTCATGATCCCAGGGTCCTGGGATAGAGTCCCACATCAGGATCTCTGCTCAGCAGGGAGCCTGCTTCCCTCTCTCTCTCTCTGCCTGCCTCTCTGTCTACTTGTGATTTCTCTCTGTCAAGTAAATAAATAAAATCTTAAAAAAAAAAAAGCAGGATTTCTCTTAAAAAAAAAAAAAATAGAGGGTTCCAGAATTGAAGAATCTAGGGCAAAAAGTTTTTGTGGGCAGTCTAAATCTATTTAAATATTGAGCTAAGACTAAAAACCATAACAATTTTTATTAGCAGAACATAAAATTTGGTAAGTGCAATAAATCTTAATTACGTGACCAACAACAACTAAGGAGGGATACATATTATTCTCCTCAGTAATAATCACAGCAAGTTGACAGGAGTTCCATTTCTTAATGGGGAAAAAAAAAATAGTCCTTTTCAACAAGTGGTGCTGGGCAACTGAATATCCACATGTAAAAGAATAAGGTTGGAGCTCTATTTCACAACATACATAAAAATTAATTTAGCATGGATCAAAGACCTATTATGTTATAAGAGCTCCAACTACAGAACTCCTAGAAAAAAATACAGATAATATAAATTTTCGTGATGTTGGGTTAGGCAATGATTTCTTAGATAAAACACCAAAAGCACAAGCAATCAAAGAAAAAATAGACAAATTGATCTTCATTGAAATTAAAAAATACATCTTTTGTTTTTCAAGAATGTTATCAGGAAAATGAAAAGAATGGGAGAAAATATTTGTAAATCACATATCTGATAATAGTCCAGATGCAGAATTTACACAAAGAACTCTTATAACTTAACAATAAAGAAAACAAATAATGAAATTTTTAAATGAGCAAAGAATTTAAATAGACTTTTTTTTTTGGAAGATATACAAATAGCCAACAAAAACATGAAAAGATACTGAACATCAGTAGTTATTAAAGAAATGCAAGGCCAAACCACAATGGCATATCACTTCACACACACTAGGATGGCTATAATAAAGTAGATAGATAATAACAAGTGTTCACAAGAGTATGAAATTAGAGCCCTTATACATTATTGGTGGGAATGTAAAATAGTTCAGCTGCTTTGAAATACAATTTGGCATTCCTCAAAATGTCAAACATAGAGTTATCATGTGACCCAGAAATTCTAGTAAGTGGAAACAACCCAAATGTCCATCATCTGATGAATGGATGAACAAAAACAATGGATAAAAATGTGGTATATCCATAGAATACAATATTATGTGGCAACAGAAAGAAATAAAATTCTTATACATTATACAACACAAACTTTGGAAACATTGTTTTGAGTCAAAGAGGCCAGACCCGAAATTCATATATTATATGATTTCACTTATATGAAAAATACTTGCTTGAGCTTGTGATAGTCTACAAAACTGAACTGATAAATACCATTTAATCTGTCAGAAAATGAATGAGTTCTGAAAAATTAAGTCATGATATAATAGAGACCCCAATCCCTATAGTTTTTTACAAATGTAATTGAAGCACTAATCTCTGTCTTTGTCCCCAGTATGCAGTAATTTCTTTTTAATTTAATATCTTACTCAAGGAGTAGGACAGAACAGTTTCAGAGATTTCCACTCAGTGTTGGCCTTCTTCACTATGATAACTCTTACTGTACAGGTCAAGAATTCAGTGTAGATGTTACCCAACTGCCAAGAATATCAATTCTTATTATACACTCAGAGCCTGGGGAAATAATAACCAGGTGGTTCCACCCATAGAACCAACAGCCGCTGCAAACTTGATTTTAGTCAGGACTCCATTTACTACTTGGATTCCTGTTAGTCTCTTCTTTCACAAGGAAAATACAGTAAGCCTTATCTTCTAGTGTAGATGTGAACTCAAATAGTGTGTGCATGAGTTCTCATATTGTCTGGGTATTCCCCTTTCCCCAGTGAAGTAAGTGACTTTGAGCCCTTTCCTGGATGAACTAGGGGAATCATTACAGTATATACTTACTGTGGTGTAGCAGGTCCCTCCTCTGTCTGTTAATGGACTCTATGTTTGAAAATCAGCTCAAGTCCAGAAACTGAACAAACTTTTGAAGTGTTTTCTCGTTCTTACCATCTTCCAGTTGTAGATATTAAGCAGTGCTCTTGCTCTCTGCTCATCTATTTTGCTCCTATAGATGCTATCCTATATTAACCATCTTGGCAAATCTTCTTGCCTGCCCTGTGCTAATCCTTCTGGTTGTTACAGTAATGGTGACCTCCTGGTTTCTGGCTGACCCCCTGATGTCTTTTACTTTGGTACCTCATAATCCACCTGGATTAAAGTACTCAGGTCTGTGAGCCCCTCTCCTACTATCATTCTGGCCTAAAGGGAAGATCCAACCCTCACTAGCACATTCCTCATAGCCTTAGTGATGGGCTTCATCATCAGGTGGGTCTTCTGGCTTTATACAATACATCCATTCCAAGATATCCACCTCCGGAGATCTTATTCCTTTCTCTACCATATGCCAGAGAAGTTCAGGAATTTCCTTTTCACTCAGCATAGACCTTTGTTTGGGGGGCTTTTTTTTTGTTTTTGCTTTTGTTTTTCTCACGTCTAACAGCTTCCTCAGCCATGAGTTTGCTCCATTCCCTATGGCCCTTGCAGGGTATTAAATCATACATCCTGAGAAAGTACCATCAAGCAAATGAATTTATGCTTACTCTGTCTTGTATTCTGGCCCCCTTAATCAAACAATCTTAAAGCCTAATCCCAGAGATTCTTTACATGTCCTGTAGCTCTGTGACCCTGACAAATATATAAATTAATTCTTGTCTTCTTATCGGTATATACTGTCTATCCTCCCCCATGAAGCCCAGCATTCCTTAGCTGGGATATACTGTGATTTAACCCTCATAATCAGATTGGCAGCTAGGAGAGGAGATGGGATAGCTATTGATGGGATAAGTATTGTATTGCTGGGGAGGCCTTTGTAGTGTCTTTCTGCAGAGTTCTTCAGGGAGAGCTAAGCCACCACTGAAAGTTCTGGGAACTTAGAAATGTCTGCATGACCCAAATCATTCAGAGCATCCATCTAGTTATGTACAACATATGTTTCATGTTCCCAAGTGTGATACTGTGATTTATACTAAAAAATAAATAATTGGTTTTCATCTTTTTTGCCACAGAGCTCCTAAAATTCTTGGACTTTCCTAAGTAATGAGAGAAATTAAGGTGTCTTTTGTTATGTTAATGGTGTGACTTTTGGAAAGCACCTAAGTTTAGGAGCTGGTTGCTAGAACCAATCATGTAATTAGATGGTTGAAACTTTCAGTCCAACCACCCCCCACTTCCCACCCCCCACCTTGCACCCATACTCTCCTGCCAGGAGAGAAGGCCTGGAGGTTGAGTTCAATCACCAATGGTCAGTGAGTTAATCATGCCTGTGTAATGAAACCTCTATAAAAAAACAAAAGGATGGGTTCAGAGACACTCTTGGTTGGTAAACATATGGAGATTTGGGGAGGATGACGTGCCTGGAGAGGGCTGGAAAGGGCAAAGAAGCTCTATGACTTTTCCCTTTATATTTCTTCCATCTGGCTATTCCTGAGTTATATCCTTTTATAATTAACCAGTAAGTTAGTAAGAAAAATGTTCCTTTAAGCTCTTTGAGGCACTATACCAAATTAATTGAACACAAGGAACAGGATGGGTGTCATTGAAACATCCAATCTTCAGCTGATTGATCAGAGGCACAGGTGACAGCCTTGACTTCTAAGTGGGGGAATAGGGGAGGCAGTCTTTGGGAACTGAGCCATTAACCTACGAATATAAAGCTGTCTTTGGGTAGAGAGTGTCAGAATTAAAGTGAATTCTGTGACACCCAGCTGGTATTAGAGAATTGCTTGAGTGTGTGTGGCAAACCCTCTGTATACTGAAATTGGTGACCAGAGTCCTTACCAAATTTTTCTAAACAAGTTCTTGACCTTATCATAACAGACCTGCTTGGACTAAGTATTTAGAGTCTCTGGAGTATTATGACTCTATCAAATCTCATGTCACCTTTTCACCAGTTATGAACTGAATTGTGTCCTCCTAAAATTCACATGATGTCCTATTCCTCGGTGTAACAATATTTGGAAATACACCCTTAAAGAAGGTAATTAAGGTTAAAGGAGGTCATAGGGGTGGGATCCAAATTACAAGTCATTATAGGAAGAAGAAGAGATATCTGAGATCTCTTTCACTCTATGCACTCAGCACATGCACTGAGGAGAGGACACAGCAAGAAGGGAGCAGTCTGCAAGCCACCAAGAGAGTTCTTACCCACACCAACCATGATGACATCTTGATTTTGGACTTCTAATCTTCAGAACTATGAAAAAACATATTTTTATTGTTGAAGCCACTCACTGTTTTGAATCCTGTGATGGTAGCCTGAATACATCACCTCGTCTGCTCTTCCTCTGCAAGAGAAAAAGGGCTTTTTGTAAGGTTCCAAAGTATTTAGCTGTCTGTTAACCACCCTCATTCAGTTTCCTGTTTTCTCTTTGTATGGTGTCAATACGACCTAGTAGAAACCAGACAACTCCATTATCCTTGAAGGAGTTACTTCCAGGTATCTGTCAAATACCTGAATTATTGCACCAGCAAGGTGTTTCTTTATACCAGGACATTTTCTCCGCTAAAATCTTCAGCATTTAGGCTGCCGTCTTGTGCCAAGGAGTAGCCATGCTATATATTTTACTTAAGACAAGGTCCTCTTTGTCAGCCAGTTAAGGAATGAGCCATTCTCAAAATTCATCTTGCCACCTAAATTCTTGGAAAAGTACTATTTGCATCAGTTCAGGTCTTTCCATAAGCAAGCATCAAGATAGGATTAGACATTCAAGAGGTTCATTGTTATCTCTGAAAGATAAAAGTGGAAGTGGAGGTAGATATGAAGAGGCTTCAGATCAGTATATAGGTTTGACAATTATGAAAAGAGAAAAAAGAGAAGATTGGTTAGGACCAAACTTTGAATGCAGTATAGTTCCAAGAAAATCCTGGCCAGGCCAAGGACAGACTTAAAGCACAAAATTGTTCTTGAAAGAAACTGATATTGAGTGTAAATAGTCTGGTTCTTATGTCCCCAACAGGCTCAGTCATTGATTCGTAACATTTGGGGGAAAGCACTTACCTATCATGGTTGACTCAAAGATGTAACAGCTGGGATTGTCAATCAATTATGCTCCCTCCATCAGGTTCTTTTGGAGGAGATCTGGATAGCCTACTTCCACGACTGCCTTAGGGTACATATTAATACTTTGACTTGATTAAAGAGTGAGCAGAGATTCTGGTATTTTCTTGTCAAACCCTTTTCCTTTATTTCTTTCTCCCTGGCACTACATAATCCTGCCTCATTGAAGTTAGTAGGCTATGTGAATCAGTTCTGGTGATAAAATGTGTATTTCTTCTACACCTGAGCCCTTAAATTTCTAAGCAGTTCTCCACTCTCCTTCAAATTCTGAGGCAAACTTGAAGATTATGTGTTGAAGAAGCACCACAAAATGGAGGGAGAAGCTGGGCCTCTGAATAACCACTTTGAGGAGAAAGGCCAAATTGCATTAGACTATGGGATGTTGGCAAGAAGCAAATCTCAACTAAATTAAGATTCAGACATTTGAGAGTTTCTTATTTCAATAATTAGCCTACCTTTTTTGTTCCAGCAGTCAGCTTACTTTCTTGATAGAATTATTTTAAAATAAGCCATTTTTTAAAGTTCTGTTTTGGATTACCGAGCTAGAATCCTCATGCAGAAGTGTGTGTTGGAATGATTGAATGAAGAGGCAGTGGAACACAGAAACTGAATGACTCCTTATTCTTACCCACTTTTAAATAATAGTGCTCTCCTAAATAACATTCTGTAAAGCATAGCTGAACTCTATTAAGTAAACAAGTAGAGTTCTTAATAACTAATGTAATGCATACTTCTACATTTCTTAAGCAAATTCTTTGGGATTAACTTAACTTGCCAAAATATTGCTCACCAGTGTTCTCTAGAAATATTTTCCCAAATGATGACTACAATTTCTAGATGACATCCAAGTCATTCTTGTGAAAATTATCTCTGACCCAAAATAGGATATCTTTTACTCTTTTTTTTTATTTTACTCCAAAATTAAATTTCTTGTTTTCTCCAATGATGTATTAGTGAAATAAGTCTTTCCTTGGTTCCTCCACAATAACTGGTGAAAAGTATGTGCAATGTTGCCAGACTGTGAAAATAGTTCTAGAAAATCTTCCCAAGCTTGGTGAAACAGATACAATCAACTTTATTGCCATGCTCTTCTAGTTTTCAATATACAATGGCTCAATTATTTTGTATGACTTTTTTATCAAGAAGCAAGTGCCAACTACATGTGAGGGCAAGAAAGGAGTTTCAGTCATCCAAAATCTATTGTACTTTACCTACTTATGAAATTAAAATCTTAACACTTTGCAAGTTGTCAGAATGGTATGTGTTCAGCATACTATAAAAGGAACAAAATCTGTTATTCTATGTTTTAAAAATCCTAGGTCCCTCTTACCTATCATCCTGAAGACATAAAATGTCTGTTAATACTAGTAATGTTTCATTGGTTCTACTTTAAGCAATTTCCTCCGGTATTATAGCTAGATTTACTAATTATTCTGCTTTAAGTTTTCCTTATTTCTTTAATGTGTTGTTTATATTTATTAGGTGCCTAATAAATACCAGGTGCTTTGCAAACACTGGAGAATCCTAAAATAAAAAATATTGGCAAAAAACTTGTTTTTTAGTTATTAGTAAGACCAACCATCAGAAAAAAAGGAAGGAATGAAAGAGGAAACAAACATAAAAATATCAGATAATAACTGCTATGCAAAGAATTAAGACTGGAGGGTGAAATGGATAGTGAGAGTGGGCAGTGAGGCAATTTTATTTTATGTTTTAATTTTTAATTTTTAAATGTTTTTAGAAGATTTTATTTATTTATTTGAGAGAGAGAGAAAGAGTGAGCACACAAGCAGGTGGGAGGGGCAAAAGGAGAAGCAGACACCCTGTTGAGCATGGAGCCCAATGCAGAGCTCAATCCCAGCACCCCGAGATCATGACCTGAGTCAAAGTCGGATACCTGACGGAGCGCCCACTGAACCACCCAGGCACCCTGGGAGAGAGAGAGAGTGAGAGTCTTCAGCAGGCTCCAAGCCCAGCGTGGACCCCAAGGTAGGCTCAATCTCACAATCCTGAAATCATGACCTGAGCCAAGATTCAGAAACCTAACCAACTGAGCCACCCAGGTGTTACCAGTGGGGCAATTTTAAATATGTGGTCCAGGATACACTCTCTGAAGGAGGCATTTAAGTTACAGACTGAGGCAGGCACGTGAAATCAAGGAGGGCTGCATGACTTGGAGTCGATGGCGGGAAGCGGTGGCACAAGGGCTTTGAAGAAGAAACAAACTTGGAGAATTTGAGGACAAGAGGGAATGCTAGCATGATGGAGCATATATAACAAAAAAAAAAAAAAAGGAGGCTGATGAAGTAGAAAAAGGACTTTTATATAGAACTTATATTTTTTAGATAGGTTTGGGGCTTTTATATAGAGTTTAGATTTTATTCTAGGTAACCAACAATCCATTGAAGAGCTTTGAAGCAGAAGAATGGTAGAAGCCAAATTATATTTCCAATGTAAAGGAACATTTTGTGGGGATTCTGAAACGTGGGATGATTTGTGGATATTCACTGTCACTACCAAAAACAATACTAACAAAATCTTTTGAAGATAAGGGAATAACTTCTGACCTAACACTGTACTTATTCATTCATAGATGACTAGAATAAGTTATGATAGTCTATAAATTTTGACAAATAGCTAAACTACAGTCAATGTATACTGAGCTCCCATTTTCCACATAAGAGATTCAGACTACTTTGAATAAAAGAACATCCTCAAGATCTCAGTATAAGTACAGAGGAGTAAAACCCATATGTTTTTCACCCCTCTTCTCAGTCTAACCACAACGGTAAACCACACTATGCTTCATAAGAATTAAGGATGTCAATTGTTAAAAGAAGGAGGAGGAGAAGAAAAGAAAATTTTCATTTATTGACTCAAGATGCAAGTCAAAAGTACATTAGTCTTTGTCTTAATTCAAGCCACTTTAAACCACTACCAAAGATTTATCTAGCTGCTTTCATTTCTTTATGTTCCATTGTGTCTCCATTTATCTTTTCCTAAATTTGATGTGAGATTTTTTTTAAAATATCATTATTTTTAATTTATTTATTTGAAGGAGAGCAAGTACAGAGAGAGAGGGAGAAGCAGACTCCCCACTGAGCAGAGACACCCCCGCCCCACCACAGGGCTCTATCCCAAGACCCTAAGATCGTGACCTGAGCCAAAGGCAGAGGTTTAACACAGCTACCTGGGCACCCTGATATGAGATATTTTTAACAGAAACATTATATAATATTGAGAAAATAAATAAGAAGGAAAAAATGAGAATGTGTAAATAAGGATAGAAATATGAACCAAAGATAAGAAAACACAGCAAACTGTAAAAGTTAGGGGCCTGGTTTTATCTTATTTGCTAGCTAATTGTTTTGAGGAACATTTGGGATTATGCAAACAAAGCATGTGCAGACAGATGGAAGATGTTCCTTTAACCATCTTTGAAATAGAACCAAGAGTAGATATAATTGCCTTAGTGTAAAACATCACAATGCCAGTGACATAGGTATACATCAAATGTAACATGGCAGATTGACTACAGACATTAATCTTGACCACCCCCCTGCCAACAATTTTAAAGTAGCAGTAAATAAATTTTAAAAAGAAAGTGGGTAAAACAATATAAGACATATTGGACAAGAAATGGCAACGAATTTTTGGAGTCCAGGGGATGGTCAGGAAACTGACAGAAAATAGAGAAAGCTACAGAAATACCATTGAGAATAAGCTAGTTTTAACCACAGAATGCTCAGGACTTGGAAGTATCAACTACACTGAAAATGGATTAGAAGGTGTGAAAACACTCATTAAAAACCTGAATAAGAAGATGTTTGGACTTCTCTATTTTTTCCTCCACCCCAGTGGACTAATTATGCTCAGCACCTCCATCGTCCCCCTCAAAGTGTAGCGTTCCAGCAAAGGTGGGGGAGGTGAGATTTAAAGCAGAAGAGGAGAGATGATCAAGTAAGGTGTTACCAAGCAGTGGGACTCTCACCTTCCTACCTGTGCTCCAGAAGTAAGCCCTCACAGCTAGACATAACCCTGATGCAAGAGACCAGTGGCATTACTCACTAGAAAAACCGAGCAGGTCCAGATGAAAAACAAAAATGAAAACCACAGATATATTTATTTGGGGATAGCTCAGTAAAGAAAAGCCAATTTTCATTACCGAGATGCCTACTTTTGATAAGCACCATCCACACATTCAAAGTTTACTATATGTTTCCTCACATTTAGGTATGAATAGGGAGATATGAAATTACCAGAGATATGACCAAAACCTCCACATATAAGACAGAATAAGAAAAGACACAAAAAGAAAAGGGAAATCAACAAGAGACCATGACAATGGAAGAAACAAAAGAAAACTGCAGAATTTTACAATTAATATCCCGAGATAATATGGGATATTAAAAAAGAACATTTATTAAAGATTAGTAAAATTTAGAGAACAAGAAAGAGCTTTTCAAAATTTGTGTATGTATCTAAAATTTAAAAATTGATTTCTAAAAATCAAGAACATTTTCGAGAAAGTCAGGCAAGAACTCCTTTAGGTGGAAATATGGAAAGAAAGAATAAGTAAATAAGAGGACACTTTTAGGAGGTTCAATATCAAACCAATGGGAGTTCTTGAAAAAGAAAACAAATGGACAAAAAAAAAAAAAGAGGGGAATATTTTTTTTCCCTAAAATAATATAGGCGCACATAAGAAAATTTTCTAAAATATAAAGACATTAGACTCCCAATTGAAAGGGCTAACTAAGTGTTACCACAATGAATTAAATGAATTAAAGCCCCTAATTAAAAGATATCACTGTGAAATTTTGACACCAAAATTGGGAAAAGAATTTAAGAGTATACACCCACAGCAGTGGTTTTAGGAATACGAAGGATTTAGGAATCAGAATGGTACTAAATTTGAACTACAAAGCTTGAGGTTAAAAAATAATGGAATAATGTATTTGAAAACAGGAAGGAAATTATTTTCAAGTTAGAATTTAACCCAAAAGTCAATCAAGTGAAAGTGTAGAATGAGGATATTTTCTGATACGTAAAATAGTCTCACTCTTAATGATTAAAAATCTCTTCTTAGGAAGTACACAGTAAAAAGGGTAGAAACCAAAACAAAAGAGATGCAATTCCAAAAAATAATATGCAACACACAAACAAAAGGGAAAGAAGCTCCTGGTTAATAGCAGTGCAAAAATGTTGAAAGCAGCAACTTTGGATATAGATAGAAGGAGAGAGAGCTCTGTAAGAGGGCTGGGTGTAGGAGGCAATGTTAAACTCTTGAACAAAAAAATTCATTGTTCAAAAAGGAAAATGTGATCACTTGACAAAAATGAAATATGAACTGTGTTTACTTTAGAGAAATCAAAGATTTATGTTCACAGAAAAAAAAAACCTATACAAAAATATTCATAGATGTTTTATTTGTAATAGTCCCAAACAAAAAAATAACCCAATGTACTTTAACAAGTAAATAGATAAATTGTGGTATATCCATACAACAGGATGTTATTCAGCAATAAAAAGAGCAAAGTATTGATAGAGACAACTTAGATGGATCTCATGGGCATTATGCTGAGGGAAAAAGCCAATCCCAGAAGATTTTATTATGTATGATTCCATTTATAAAACATTTTTTTTTTTGCACTTCTCAAGTTAACCTTGATGGATGTTACATTCATAAAATATTGGAAGAAGGGGTGTCTGGGTGACTCAGTTATTAAGCATTTGCCTTCTGCTTGGGTCATGACCTCAGCTTCCTTGGATTAAGCCCAAAGGCAGGCTCTCTGTTCAGTGACAAATCTGCTTCTCCCTCTTTGTCTCCACCTGCCCCTTGCCCTCGCACCCCCATTCCTGTTCTCTTTCTCTCTCTCTCTTTTTGTCTCAAATAAATAAATAAATAAATAAAATCTTTAAAAATAAAATTAAAATTTGGAAGAAGAACTAGTAATCCATGTTGTTTTATACTTTTTTTTTTAAGTTTTTAATTCCAGTTAGTTAACACAGTGTTATATTAGTTTCAGGTATACAAAATAGTGATACAGTTCCATACATCACCCAGTGCTCCTCACAACAAATGTACCTCTTATCCCCATCACCTGTTTAAACCATCACCCCATCCTCCTGTCCTCTGGTAATCATGTTTGTTCTCCATAATTTAGTCTGTTTCTTGATTTCTCTCTCCTTTTTTTTTCACTTTGCTTGTTTTGTTTCTTAAATTCTACATATGAATGAAATCACATGTAATTTGTCTTCATCTGACTGACTTATTTTGGTTAGCATTATACTCTTTATCTCCATTCTTCTTGTTGTAAATGTCAAGATTTCATCTCTTTGTATGAGTTTTTTATTATGGTGCTGTCCCAGTAGTTTATTTTTGGTTTTATTTCCCTTGCTTGAGGAGATATGTCTAGAAAAATGCTGCTATAGTCAATGTCAGAGAAATTATTGCCTGTGCTCTCTTCTCGGAGTCTTATGGTTTCAGGTCTCACATTTGGATCTTTAATCCATTTTAAATTAATTTTTGTGTATAGTATAAAAAAGTGGTCCAATTTCATTCTTTTGCATGTGGCTGTCTGATTCTCCTAACACCATTTATTGAAGAGACACTCTCTTTCGCATTGGATATTCTTTCCTACTTTGTCAAAAATTAACTGGCCATATATATATGGTTTATATATGGATTTTATTTATAAATAAATAAATATTTCTGGATTTATTCTGGCTTATTTCTGGATTTTCTATTCTGTTCCATTGATCTATGTCTATCTTTCTGATAGTACCATACTGTTTTGACTACTACAGCTTTGTAATATAACTTGAAGTCTAGAATTGCCTTTGCTTTTCTTTTTCAAGATTGTTTTGGCTATTTGGCGTCTTTTGTGGTTCAATACAACTTTAAGGATTATTTCTTCTACTTCTGTAAAAAATGCTATTAGTATTTTGATAGAGAATGCATTAAATGTATAGATTGCTTTGGGTAGTAAGACACTTTATAGTATTTGTTCTTTGATTCCATGAGCATGGAATGGCTTCCCATTTCTTTGTGTTCTCTTCAATTTCTTTCATCAGTATTTTATAGCTTTCAGAGTACAGAGGTCTTTCACCTCTTTGGTTAAATTTATTTTTAGGTATCTTATTATTTTGGGTGCAGTTGTAAATGGGATTATTTTCTCTCTCTGCAGTTTCTTTACAGGTTTATAAAAATACAACAAATTTCTGTATATTGATCTTGTATCCTGTGACTTCACTGAATTTTAGTATTTTCTTGAAATGACAAAATTATAGAAATAAAGAACAGATTAGTGGTCACCAAGGATTAGGACTGGGGCTAGAGTGTGGTTATAAGGATTAACATGAGAGAGTTTTGGGGGAGGGGTTTTGATGGAACAGTTCTGTATTTTGATGTGATGGTAGTTACACAAATCTATAAAAAGTGACAAAATTTCATAAAATAATACATAAGCAATGCATCTCAAAACTGCTGAAATGCCAGTTAAGGTCTGTAGTTAATAGTATTATACCATTGTTAGTTTCCTGGTTTTACTCATTATTTAGATGTTAGAGGTGAGTAAGTTGCTATCATTGGGTGAAGCTGAAAAACTAAAACACAGATACTCTCTATACAATTTTTGAAACTTGTATGGTCACCTAAAATTATTTCAAAACAAAATATTTAAAAATATATATTCCTCTCAAAGACTATTCCCAGAGATTCTGATTCAGTAGGACTGAAGAGAGAGAAACATGAATTTGTACTTTGGCAAGCTTACCAACTTGTTCTCATCAGCTGTCACATTTGAAATCCCTTCATAAAATGCATGATGTTCTCAAAAGTTCCCTTGACTATGAAGACAACAGCAAGTTCTACACAACATTTCCTATAATGCTTCTTATTGCAAACTGAAGTTATCATGCCAAAGGACAAATAACAAATCCACAAGGGACCAAAACAGTGTATATCCCATCCCTGGGGCATGGCTTAATTCCCAGATAGCAACTAGTTGAAGACTAGACAGCTTCAGATCTTTCAAGCATCACTCTATAAACATTATTTCTTATTTTTAAACGTCTCATAAGATGTTTCATGATGTCAATTAAGGGCAGATGAACCTGATTTGATATTACACTAAATGGAGAGGAAGGGTGATATTCTTTTAAGAGTATTACAGAAGATCTCTACTTGAAGAGTAGTCCTCCCACCTTCAAACACTGATGGGCTGAAGAAACATGTTTAAAAAAATACCAAGTTTTTCTTTTTTTTTTTTTTTTTAAAGATTTTATTTATTTATTTGACAGACAGAGATCACAAGCAGGCAGAGAGGCAGGCAGAGAGAGAGGAGGAAGCAGGCTTTCTGCTGAGCAGAGAGCCCAATGCGGGGCTCGATCCCAGGACTCTGGGACCATGACCTGAGCCGAAAGCAGAAGCTTTAACCCACTGAGCCACCCAGGCGCCCCAAGACCAAGATTTTAATATAATCTACATAGAAATGTATGAGTAATTGAGGCCTGAGGCATTATCTTTTAATTCTAAGAAGTCTAAAATGTGGTTTATGTTATGAATATCAATTGAATTCAATGAGAAAGTTCTATAATGTGGTTACGCCTCAACACTTTTTTTTAAATAGATTTTTATTTATTTGACAGACAGATCGCAAGCAAGCAGAGAGGCAGACAGAGAGAGAGGAGGGGAAGCAGGCTCCCCAACGAGCAAAGAGCCCGATGCAGGGCTCAATCCCAGGACACTGGGATCATGACCTGAGCCTAAAGCAGAGGCTTTAACCCACTGAGCCACCCAGGTGCCCCAAGGCTCAACTCTTCTATACTGCCTGGTTAATATCAACTTTTATCATTTTACAAGCATGAAAATTTTATTCTCATGAAGAGAATGACTAAGTCTAAATATTTTCTCACAGTTATTTTGTTAATATAAAATTAGATGGCTAATATTATTTATAATCTCTTAGAACTTTCTCTAGCATATCTATTGTAAGGAAAGAAGACAACCGTTCATTCAATAGACCCGTTTTTTAGCATCTCCGCTATATATCAGTTACTATCTTAGATACTGAGATTCAAAAATGAATAGTATGTTGTTTCTTTCCTTACAATGCTGGCATCTATTGGAGTGAGAAAATATTAAACCTACAACTACAGGATATCAATTTATTATAGTTTAAGTAGTTTTTGATCTGAATCTTGAAAGCTGAGTAGAATCTAGCTACATGAAGAAAAGACAGAACATAAGAGAGAAGAGTTTATGCAAAGGCATAGAAGAATTCGTGTTGATGATGTGTTCAGGTAACAGTGACTCTATCTGAGGTAAATGATGCATTTGGGTGTACGTTTGTGAGCCACAGGGTAAGTCCCTGAAGCCAGATCATGGTGAGGATCTTTTCGATGACAGTCTAGCCTGCAAGGCCACCTTGAAAGCATTAAAGCATCTTGAAAAGAGCTTCTAAGTAGTAGTGTTGACACGGGATTATAGTATGAGAAAATAAAAGGCAAAGAGAAAAATGAAATTATTGAACTTAGAAAATGGTTTGGGGTGCAGAAAAATTATCCATTACGATTGTTCCCATTGTCATCACAACCTATACTTGTTTTCACACATTGGAAAGCCACTCGTTTTTAAAGCAGCTGGAATTAGTCAAAATCCCCCGAATTTATCACATTACACCTATACTCAAACTATCTATATACAATAATTTGAAGAAAATTCTTAAAATTTCATGTGCCAGCCAAGTCTCTGTTAAAAGGAAAACAATTGTCCTTTGGAGAAACACCATCTGGATCGCTTCAAACCTACCAGGCACTAAATGCAGCACTAAAAACGCCTAAAGTCTGAAATTTATAAGTAACAACAACAAAAAAACCTTAAAAGAATTTTCAGATCTTTAAAAACTTCCCTCCAGTAAGGCAGGTTGGCATTTTCTGCACTGCCCCTGCATACAGTAAAATGTCATGTGACTTTCTAGAAGGGATATTGTGAAGATTAACAAGATCGTGTTTTAAGGTTTTTCAAGTTCTTCCAAGAGTGAAGAAGCTCTGTGAGCTCAGGAGTAACATTCATTTTTCACCACAGAGTCATTTGAGTCCCAGGGATATCAGAGTGAAGCAAACCCAACTTCCTTCCAAGGATCTTCCTACCTACATGAAATAGTTAAATAATATTCAGTAGAGAATTAGAACTATTAATCTTTGAATTATTAAGCAAGAACTGTGCTAAATAACTGTGCCCACATTACTTGTAGTTGTCTTGAAAGGCCCTTAATCATACAGAAAAGGGTTTTTAGAGCACCTGGGTGGCTCAATGGGTTAAGCCTCTGTCTTCGGCTCAGGTCATGATCTCAGGGTCCTGGGATCGAGTCCTGCATTGGGCTCTCTGCTCAGCAGGGAGCCTGCTTCCCTTCGTCTCTCTCTGCCTGCCTCTCTACCTACTTGTGATCTCTTTCTCTATCAAATAAGTAAATAAAATCTTAAGAAAAAGAAAAAAAAGGTTTTTACCCTTATCAGGATAATGCAGGGATTTCCTCATTGATTATTTAGGTTGAGGGAAGGAAGAACTAGTATTGCAGGTAAGCAGAAATGTAGATTAAAAACGAACTTTTAAAGTATGGGCAAATCAAATTTATTTATTTTAATCAATTCAAGCAGTCAGTAATATGTATTCAGTAGTCCTTGATGCAAGTGTTCTGAGAAATTATAAGAAAGCAGTCAATTCAACAAAATAATCAGTTACTTGGTTTTTTGGAGACTCTTGAATTTTACTAGTAAAGATAGTATATAGACACAGGTATATTCATAAGCAATGGAAATATTACCTGGTATTTACTAATAATACTGTTCATAAGGGCTGTGCCAAAGGCTGCTAAAAGTGAAGATCTGCCCTTTTTTCACTTCTATTTATTTACAAACAACATTTATTGATTATTACCTGACATAAATTCTTTTGTAAATAGGTTGATATGGCCTACCTTGCAATTCCTTTGTTCATTCAAACATTTATTAATACCCAGACACAAGGGCAAATACCAAACAAAATAAGCTATAGTCAATGACCTTAAGGTCTTTTTACAATAGTGATAGGGTCATATATGTAAATATATTATAAATTCATATTACATATAAGGTAGAACAGTAATTAAGATGTATAAATAACATAATGAAGGTTTAATGCTAAATCAAGAGTTCTCAAACCTGGGGACATTTTAGAATCACCTAATTTTTTTTTTTTTTTTAATTTAAATATAGTGCACAAGGCACCTGGGTGGCTCAGTGGGTTAAGCCTCTGGCTTCAGCTCAGGTCATGATCCCAGGGTCCTGGAATTGAGCCCCACATCAAGCTCTCTGCTCAGCAGGGAGCCTGCTTCCTCCACTCTCTCTGCCTGCATCTCTGCCCACTTGTGATCTCTGTCTGTCAAATAAATAAATAAATAATCTTTAAAATAAATAAATAAATATAGTGTACAGCTCCACCTTCTGCCAATTCTGGTTTAATTGGGCTGAAATGGAAAACTAGAAGGTTGGGTTTTTTTTTTCCCCAAAGCTCTGCTGATTCTAATAAGTATCCAGAGTTGAAGAAAACCTAATTGTTTGCTTAAAAGATTAGAAAGAGACAGGTAAAATATAGTGTTGAAATTGATGTAGCTCCTGTGAAATCCTATAAGAGACAAGGGAAATTCCTAAGGATAGCTACTATGTAAATTGAATGAAATATGGTAAATTTATTCTAATGATTCAGAGGAAGAGAGAAGATCCACTAATAATATCCATATAATATTTTCTCAGTCCATGATCCCAAAGCTGGGACCAGGTAAAACCAAAACCTATGTGAATATTTACTCTTAGAGTCTCATTCTCCAAGTTCTTCCAATTATTCAAGCTTATAACTTACCAAAGACTCTAAGGAAAGTTTCTGCCATATGTTATATTTGAGATAAGAGTGATCATGTGAAATGGTACATTCGAGGGCCTGCCTTTCAGAGCAAACTGAAATCCCAGGCATCACCAAGAGGAGTGGAGATTTCCATGGCACCCTCAGACCTTCCTAGTCATTGATATACCAGAAGACAATAGTCTACACTGATAGCATATTCCATCAGGAACTATAGTTATACAATTTGGAGTTCCCACTCAGTTTTCCTTAGTAATAAACAAAAGCAAATAAAATAAAAACACAAGGGTATCTCTATTTCAGAGTTTTTTGAGTTCAACTTCCAGGTGTATGTTTGCATTAGACTTACTGTGTCCACAGCGATGAGGAGAGTACAAATCAGGTAAAAGGTGATCTTTTATTGAGCCAAGCAAAGAGAGGCTTAACATAAATAAATCTTGGGACTAAAATGTACTATATTGAAATTCCCAATCACGACTTGCCCAGAAAAGTTTGAGACCAAAGTTTTACAGCCTTATAAAAATATTTTCTCAGTAGCATCACGCCTCTATGTAATATTTTAAAGCATGCCTAGTCGTTTGGATTCAGCACAGCTGGAAAATAAGAATCATCTGAATGAATAGGTGAGTTTCTTCATCAGTGGATTTTAAATATAGGTAGGCATTCACCCCCCCTTCGCTACCCCTCTTGAAGCTTCAGGCCTTGGATTCAAAGCATGATTCTGTTTAACACTCTCTAATTGATAAATACATCTTTAGCATATACAAAAAATGTATACAGCTAGAATTTTCATCAAACACCCATAATGTCATTTTTCTAATTCAAATTGGCTGTGCACCAACAGCTTATTAACAAGGTATTTTCTTGCTGCTTGGGGTGTTAGGGCAAAACATGGGGTATGTAAACATGTGTAGGTAGAAGTTAAGGAGTATTCTTTAGAGCTAACATGCATGAGTAGTCAAAACAAAATCTTTTAACTATAAGTTTTATTCATAGAAGAGATAATAAAGATGTGCTTTTTTTTTTTTTCTTTTCCTTTTCAAGAGAGATCATTGTATAAGTATGTTTATTGTTGGGTCATCTCATTGTTTGTCATTGGCCTTCATGAGGTGTTTAGTTTTATTCCTCATCTATTGCTATAAACATCACTTTTTTTTTTTTTTTTTTTTTTTGCATTGCTCATGTAACCCATACTTACTAGTACCACAGCATCACCACAAAAGGAAACACTAGGAGGCTGGAAGTCTGTTCCCCAAGCAGTTATGATCTCAGAAATCTCCCAGTAACTCAAAGTTGCTGTATAAGGAGTCCCATTCGGTGACCAAAGCAGTCTCTTGTGTTGAGCAGAAGTGTCAATTCCTTGAAAACAGTCAAGGAATAACAGTAATAAGACAGAGTGCAATTATTTATATAGTGAGGGATCTTTTTTACTAGGTTAGATATCAGCTATAGACAGTATGTGGCAGCAACAACAACAAAGAAAAGACAAAAGATGGCAAGGACACTTGGTCCCACCCTACTGCTTTCGATTTCATTATTCTCCAAAGATAGAGAAGCCATCAAGGGCGGCATCTTCTGAAACAAAGGACAGAAATCGATATCTTCCTGAGCAGGAGGCAATGTCAATAAAATATCTCAACCCCCCTTCTGAAGATGGCAAAAAGTATTTTCTCAACAGTTGCTGAAATCCATTTTGCCTCATTTTCACAAAGAAATGGTAGTTTCCCTTTCCTGACTACACTCTTATATGTGGTTGGCTTTCATCCCTTCTCCTCTGTTCTGTGCCCAAGCAACAGTCCAATCCCTCAAATTCATCTTTGTATCCACTGGGCTATCACAAGGCAGGCGGACACAGGGGTTCCTCAGTCATTATTGTTGTATGTTATATTAAAGATTGTGAGGATAGGAAAAACTCTATGTCTTAAATCTGTTGGGGTGTCTACAACAAAATACCACAGACTGGGTGGATTATAAATAGCAAACATTTATTTCTCACATTTTGGAGGCCAGAGGGTACAGGGTGTCAGAATGGTAGTGTGAGGACCCTTTCTCAGGCCCCAGACTTTTCATTGTCTCTTCTTGTAGTGGAAGGAGTGAGAGGTTTCTCTCTGGTTTCTTCTATAAGAGAGATCCTATTCATGAGGGCCCCACACTGATGATTTCCCAAGGGTCCCACCCACCCTCCTTGTGGGTTAGGGTTTCAACATATGAATTTTGGAGGGACACAAACCTTCAGACCACTGCACTATGGCTTCTTAAATGTTTGGGCTCTCCCTGGCTTTAGTAATAGAAAATGTGTGTCTAATAAAATAGCAGATATGAGATATTTCATATACCCAGGGCTTGGGTTTTTTTAAGTCTTTTGTTTTGTTTTGCAATGTTGGTGAACAACATTGCCTTGGTAAGTATGTAGCATATGTATGTAAAATAGAAATGGATTGGAAACCAAGTATATCCACTTCATATGAGAAGTTGTCTTTGGGAAGGGAAGGAAACTAATGGAATGACAGGGAGTTGGAGAAGACTGGCTAAATTTGTAATGTCTTGTTTCTTTAAAAAATGATGGGGCAAATATAACTAGTTGTATGTTTTAATGTTGTTTGTTATGATGAGTGTTTTTTATATTGTTCCTTCATTTTTTCTGTATCTTAAGACCTCAAAAATATTAAGAAAACAAGACTATTAGCTAATCACATGTCCATTGTGCTATCTCTTTTTGAAGGAGATGTTTGCAATTAAAATACCCATCCTTGCTGTTCAATTGGCAGTTGCATCAAAGAAATCTTCATTGGGTATTAATCAATTCAAGATCACAATTTTAATGTCACTAGTCATCCTGCTTTTAAATAAATACATTAATATTCAAATTCATGTGTAAGTGCCCCATATATCTGATTAACTGAAAGTTAGACAAGCCTTAATATATGCAGAACACCATTCATGTGCTCTAAAAAGCAAATGAAGAAGCTGGAATAAATATATTATGAGTTATATGTGTCTGTCTTTTATGGAAATGAAGAAAAATTCCCTCAGGAAGAACCCAGATACTTGGCTGTTTTCATAATTTACAAGGTATAGTGCTAAATACAATACCTGGCAAAGCATCAGTAAGGGTAAGAATGAGTACATTCATCTATAATAGTAAGTTATGAATAACATTTATATTACATATATGCATCACACATAGCAACTGCATGTGTATAAAATTTCTTTGAGTACTGCGTTGTTTATAAGAACTTTCCAAAAAGGATCCCCAAATTATTGATGACTGTTTACTTTCAGCCCATGAATCATTTCCTGAAGATATTTTACAATTGTGATTCAGCTGGGCTTTTAACAGACTTATTTATTTTTTTGTTTCCTTTTTTAAAAATCACCATTTCTGTTTTCAGATTATTCACAGGTTTGGCCCCTCTCATGGGGTAACCACCAGACACATCTGTTGATTTCTCCCCAAATGACGATAGCAACAAGAGTGCACTTACAAAATAAAGGCCAGAGAGGGAGGGAGTCTTTTCAAAACACAACAGGGAAAATCACCCGAAATGAGAGAAATGAGATAACCAGCAGATGCTCCAGAATATGGAAGTCATCTGTAAGCATTTAGCAGGATTGAGAATGCTCAAACAGTTCTCCATTTGCCAGACGCCCGAAATAGAGACAGATGAGCTATTTTCTCTGAACTTCAACAACAGCGCCTGCTGAAAAAGCAAACCCTTTCTGCCAAGGGTCACTTGTCGAAACTGTTAACTGTAAATCAGAGTTCTCCATTTTGGCCTTATGGTACCCAGAATATACAGCCGAAATGTTCCTATGTGCATCTTACCTGCGGCAGGAAGATGATCATCCTTGGTCGCTGAAGGTCTGCAGGGATGGGGACAAATTGTTTACATGTTTTGAACAAAGACACCTTTTCGGAAACCCTCATGTTGTATGCACTGTTTCTTATCTTTCCCTGGCAAGTAAGAAGTGTTCCCAAATGAAATAACCCACATTTCAACTGCATTGGTAAATAGTGGTGAGGATATTTAGGTCTGGAAATGGTCATGAAAAGGCCCTTTATGTATTTTTTTTTTCCTCCCGAAAATAATTGCTGCTGCATTACACCGTGTCTTTTAACCTGCTTTAGAAGAAAGGAATGTCTTTCTGTGATGTGTATTATCTGGAATCCTTCTCCACATATTGTCTAGATCATGAGTCTAGGTTTTTGTTTTTTGTGGGTTTTTTTGTTTTGTTTTGTTTTGTTTTGTTTTTGTTTTGTTTTGGTTTGGTTTGGTTTTTTGCCCTTGCTCCCAGGGTGTCTGAAACATTTAAAAAGAATAGTGAGTAGTCAGAACTGCTCATGCTGGCAGCGGGTGCCTTACAGTTTACCATCATGTAAATGTCAATTTTGCTTTCATTTATGGAGCTGAGCAGAGATAAATCCCAGTAGCATTGAAAGAGATCTCCTAGATTTCAGTTTGCCTCATTTCTGTGTGTGGCCTGACCCGTCAACCCCAAGCTTCTCTGTTCCTCTTCATCCTGTTTAAACTCCATTACTCTTTTCCTTTAATTTTTCCAGCTCTCTCAAGAAGCTAGGGGGATCTCTAGTGAGGATAGAATATATTCTAGGCCAGTGGTTCTCATGCTGTTGTCCCAAGACTAGCATGGAAACAGACTTGGGACTGCTAGAAATAGAGATTCTTTATATCTCACCTATTGAAATAGAAACTCTGGAGTTGAGGTCCAGTAATCTGTGTTGTAATAAACCCTTCAGGTCATTCTGACACATACCAAAAAATTTTGAGAAACACTGATCTATACCACAGTGTAGAATTTCTCTTAGGAACTCTGCAAACCATCACCTCTGGAAAACACCAGTTTTCCCCCACAGAATTCCCCATGTGAGAGCTTGAATATTTTCAGATGCCCTTTTTGCGTCTACTAATCTCCAGGTATAAAAGGAATCCCATTTCAATTATGCCTGGTGTCAATGTTTGGAGTAGATAGTGATGGATTAATTTCCATTAAGAATTTATCCTGGATCAGCAAAACAGATTAAACTATAGCCCCAACGACTTCCAAAAATGACACTTCTTTGATTTTTCTCCTCCACTAATGTATACCAAAAAGGAGATTTTAAAGCCTTGCAGAATAGCGGAGAGAACTGTGTAGAAGACAGGCACTCCAGTTGGTTGATGAAAGGATTATACTTGCCAGTGAAGTATCCTTATTGGTGGATAAAGACAACTGATTGATTACCTTCCTTAACGAGGTTTGATTGTACTACTCAGCTGAATGAGGTTTTGCAGGATTTTTAAGATTATATTCAAAAGAATGTGTGGTCAAAATATGCAACTGAGGAACTACAAAATCAGGGTTTTATGGCATTTCATCTAAAAACCGGTAACATTGCAAACACAAAGGAAGTTTCAAAAGGGATTTTGTGAAGTGGCAAAGTTTATGAATCACCTCAGAATAAAAGTACTGAACTTACCTTAAGAAAATACATGACTGGGGCTCAGTGGGTTAAGCCTCTGCCTTTGGCTCATATCATGATCTCAGGGTCCTGGGATCAAGCCTCACAGGGGCTCTCTGCTCAGCGGAGCTGCTTCCTACTCTCTTTCTGCCTGCCTCTCTGCCTACTTGTGATCTGTCAAATAAATAAATTTTAAAAAATAATATTTAAAAAAATTTAAAAAGAGAATACATGACTGTGTATTTTGTTGTTGTGCCTCTGAAAGGTGTGGTTGTTAAGCTCTGTTGAGAATACTTCTTCAGTGTCACAGAAATTACATTCTTTTTTCCCTCCTCTATGCAGCCTGTAGCCAGATAAGGTCCCTCCCCACACTATATCTGTAACCTCTGAAATTCAGGTCAGAGAAAGGGGAAAGATTAGAGGGAAGACTGGCCTATGAAAATGCCTAAAGGTGGAGAAGGTCTCAGTCATCAAAATCAATCAGCAGTCCCCTTGCTTTCAAAATGGGAACAAGATTTACTTTTCTTTAGAAAAAGATTTTATTTATTTATTTATTTGAAAGAAAGAAGGAGTGTGAGGAGGGGGCCAGAGGAGAAGGAAGAAGCAGACTCAACTGAGCAGGGAGCCTGACATGGGGTTTGATCCCAGGACCCTGGCATCATCACCTGAGCTACAGGCAGGTGCTTTACGGACTGAGCTACCCAACAAGATTTACTCTTTATTCAAGAAACTTCACCATCAAGTATTGTGGCAATGTCTTTCAAAATGAAAATGCCATTTGATTCTGTATTTCTCATTTTTTAAGGCTTGAGAAGACCACATTGTTACTTGGCACTTTCCAGATGCTTGCTGAGTTCTGGAGTTGGTGGTCCAAAGGTAAGCTCACCCCCTCTCATGTCTCAGACCCATAGGCTCAAGCTGTTTCCTCCAGAACCACATGCAGGTCACAGGCTCAAAATCCCTGAAGGTTTCTTAGCAGGAGACAGCCAGGCAGCCAAAAGAATTTCTAGGCTTCCATGACGATTAGAATATAATATACAGTGTTTTAGCACATAAATGATACCCTTAATTATTGTGAATACACTCGAATGCCTGCTCTTCGCAGAAATAACCTCTATGCACTGAAACAGTAAGAACTATTACACAAAATACATTAAAAAAAAATTTCTGTCCATTTCAGGAATAATTTGCCCCTCACTGGGAAGAACAAAGCAATAGGAATGAAATGGCATTAGGATGTTACAAAGGAGTGCAATCACTTCAAGTCAGGGTGTCAAGAGCCACTGCTTTGCATCGAATCCACTTTCTATACCCTTCAACTGTCTGAAAAAAGAGAGCATGCTATGGAGACTGTTATCTGTACCTCTTGGGGACATTAATGAAACATGAACAAATACAACAGGCATTAAAAAAATATATAGGCACTGTTTCATTTTTCAATTACTTTTGACAAAATAGGCTGGGCCACACTCTAAGCTCAGAAATGTAGTCTTTGTTGCAAATACAGAGACATTCCAGCCCCAAAATTAATGTGAATCGTCATAAAAAGGTGAAAATTCACAGGGAATAATTTATATCCTTCTCTCTACACTAGGGGTAAAAAGTATTACAGAAATTCTGCTCTAAATAAAAAGTGAAAGTATTCAGCATTCTAGTTTGGTGGTTTTTTAAAATGGTATTTTTCCCTTCACCTCTTTAAGTCCATCCAAAATTCAGAGCATTTATACACATACACACACACCATGTACACACACTATGTACATGGTGTGTGTGTGTGTGTATGTGTGTGTGTGTGTATGTGTATGTTTATAGTATACACACATAGTATTTGGTTGCATATTAGCAACTAAAATCCCTCTTGTGAAATAAACGTTCCTCAGTATGACACTACATCCCCTAACAATACTCCGGTGTTTCCAGAACATAACATTATGTTCTGAACTTAGAGCTATGTGAACAAATTCACACCCAAAGGAAAACCAGCAAAGTGCCTGGCTTGCTTCCAGTTTCACTTTCCTCATTGTTTTGCAGGAATGAAGAGCAATTTTGTGGTTGAAAATGAAAATGTCT
This sequence comes from Neogale vison, assembly GCF_020171115.1. Taxonomy (NCBI): domain Eukaryota; kingdom Metazoa; phylum Chordata; class Mammalia; order Carnivora; family Mustelidae; genus Neogale; species Neogale vison. The sequence goes on along the minus strand of NC_058091.1, from coordinate 195,256,210 downwards.
TTTCCCAACTGTGACCAGTTCTTCTGACCTGGCAGAAATGATTTCAAGCCTGTGTCTTTCAGGTCTTGAAGTCTTCTGCTTCAAAACAATTTCTGCTCAAGAGGACGCTCTCTGGTCCTCAAGTCCTGGTCCACATTTTCTGCTTGATCTTACCTTGCTTTCTTGCATATGCAACTTCTTACTAGAATTTCATAAGTTCTTTTTTATCCCAAGGCTTCCCAAGAGGAAATGTACTATCCAAGGATGGGACTTTGGGCGACTTCAGGATGTACGGGTAAGAGTTAAGTTAAGACTAATCAGGTCTTTGAGTCAAAGTACCTGTAGGGCTAGGCTCAGCACAACATGGTCCTCATATAGCATAAAATTCAGACAGTTCAACTCAGGTCAAAATCAAAAATTCTGATTGGCGCCAAAACTGTGTTTCTGTCTCTTTTATATGTTTTATTTTATTGTCACAAAATAGGGGACTATAGAGGGGAAAGCCACTCTTGGATTACAGTACAATTTTTTTAACAAATTATGTAATCACTTTGGCTGATTTCACATTAAATATTTACAAAGCAAGGTAGTTACATAAAAACAAATGGAACTAAGCTTTGGAGAATTAGCTGCTAGAATCTTATTTGTGATTAACTGAACTGTTTGACATTGGTATTATGTAAGCAACCTCAAAAAGAAAACAGTTAACAATAGATAAGTTACTGGATGGAAGTGTTTCTTTTTTTTTTTCCTTTAACATGTAGATATAGAGGAGTGAATTAGTTAAGAGTTCTATGAAAATGATATAAATATGAATTTAAATTAGTGATAATTATTTAATGTGTTCTAAAAATATTAACATTATTTCAATTTTAGCAATTACAGATGGAGTTAAGTATATATTTAAATTCAATTCCATTTAACAGAATTCAAATTTGAAATTGTCCCAAATCTCTAAAGTTTGAAACCATTCAAAATGTGATGCTTTATTTTAAAAACTAGACAAAATCAATCCAAATCTATAGATTATTAAGATTTGGAGATGATAAAGCTAACAACAAATTTATCCTTCCCACCATCTCTCTTTTCTTTACATGCCTCTCTGCTGGTTCATGCCTTTCAGTGCTTAAATTTTTTTTTTTTCAAAGTAAAAGATTCATAGAGGGTTTTCATTTCTATTTTCATAGGCTTCTTTGGTATCTTAAAAATCCTTTAAAAGGGATATCTGACCATTTTCAGAGGCCAAACATTTTATATTGCTTCCCCAGTCCCCAAAATTAATTAATATCATTCAGTACCTTGAAAAATGAAGAGGTAAATAAATGGTGCTGTTATAAATCCAAACAAATTATAAAAATTCATTAGATTCTCCTCTTATTAAGAAGGATACAACTACTAGTAAAATAACTTGAGGAATTGAGCTTGAGTTATTTTAAAATATGCTGAAAATTGTAATAGATCTATTGGCTTTTTGAAAGAAGGAAGAGCTTGCTTGGGCCTCTTGACTCTCACCTCTATTAGCATTTATATCACTGTTGGGCAATGTATGCAACCTACAGAACTTAGCAAAATCTTACCCTGTAGAATAAAGTAGAAGCTGAAAGAGAAATATGCCTATGAGTTTTCTTGCTTTTTGTATTATGGAAAGTTCAGCCATAATAGGTCCCTCTGCAGTAAGAACAACCACATGTATAAGATGGAAGGAAAGGTTGTATGTCAATCATCTCTCTCCTTGCCTCTCCTAAAGTGTCAGAAAATTCTAGAAATGTGAAGCCGGAAGGGATCTTCAAGATCACTTAATTGGACTGCATTGTTCAAAAAATTATGGGAATGAGACCTGCATAAATTAATTGACTTATCCAAGGTCATACAACTATGCTCTGAGAATCAGAAATCTAGCTTCTAAACCTCTTCACCTTATAGAAGCAGAGTAGGACACTTCCCAACAAAGAGCGAAAGACAGACATCATCTAGATGTACCATTTCAATAGGAAATGGTGCTGTCAGATGTCTCACGTCTTCTTCGTGACTACTGTGTCTCTTCCAGTTGGCAGAAATAGCAAAACTAGAAGGAACACAAATCTATTTCTTTCGTCAAAGTTTTTAACTTCTAATTTGAATGATGGTTTTCACCTCTAGCTTAAAAGTTAAAATTTAGCAATTTTGTTGTTAATTTAAAAGTAATGGAAAATATTACTTTGCTTCTTGCAATCTCTAAACTTCATACACAAGACTTCAGGCCTCAGGGATAAATTACCAGTGGCTCCATATGTTAATAATTTATTTTATTTTATTTTTTTTTCCAATTTATTTATTTTCAGAAAAACAGTATTCATTATTTTTTCACCACACCCAGTGCTCCATGCAAGCTGTGCCCTCTATAATACCCACCACCTGGTACCCCAACCTCCCACCCCCCACCACTTCAAACCCCTCAGATTGTTTTTCAGAGTCCATAGTCTCTCATGGTTCATCTCCCCTTCCAATTTACCCAAAAGCACATACCCTCCCCAATGTCCATAACCCTACCCCCCCTTCTCCCAACCCCCTCCCCCCAGCAACCCACAGTTTGTTTCGTGAGATTAAGAGTCACTTATGGTTTGTCCCCCTCCCTATCCCATCTTGTTTCATGGATTCTTCTCCTACCCACTTAAGCCCCCATGTTGCATCACCACTCCCTCATATCAGGGAGATCATATGATAGTTGTCTTTCTCCGCTTGACTTATTTCGCTAAGCATGATACGCTCTAGTTCCATCCATGTTGTCGCAAATGGCAAGATTTCGTTTCTTTTGATGGCTGCATAGTATTCCATTGTGTATATATACCACATCTTCTTGATCCATTCATCTGTTGATGGACATCTAGGTTCTTTCCATAGTTTGGCTATTGTGGACATTGCTGCTATAAACATTCGGGTGCACGGCTAAAATCAACAAGTCAGGAAATGACAGATGCTGGCGAGGATGCGGAGAAAGGGGAACCCTCCTACACTGTTGGTGGGAATGCAAGCTGGTGCAACCACTCTGGAAAACAGCATGGAGGTTCCTCAAAATGTTGAAAATAGAACTGCCCTATGACCCAGCAATTGCACTACTGGGAATTTACCCTAAAGATACAAAAGTAGTGTTAATAATTTATAAAGCTAAATAGCTTCACACCAGGATATTGGGTAGGCAAAATCCAAAGAACGTAGCTTTCTTCATTTATTGCATACCATGCATCACATCACTGACGAAGATATTCACCTTGAAGTCAAAGGGTAAAATAATAATAATAAAAATATGTACTACATGCTCAATTTCTATGTCAGGCAGAAGATGAGGGGATAAGTAAGGAAGAGACCTTCCCCTCAGAGAGTTTACTTTTGAGCAGGTGAGACACGATGACATGCACACAAATAACCACAGTTCAAAATATGGCACTTCCATTAAAAAAAAAATCACAAGACTCTAAAAAACTTAGAGCTTTCTAGGGAACCTGAAAAGCATTACGAAATGAGTGGCCTGTGAGATAAAACTTGGAAGCTCCCATAGGCCTGGGATTGGCAGGGAAGATGGAAATTGTCTAGGGCTGATGTTGCCTGAAAGCCGCCTCAGACCCTCTCCTGTGTTCTTTGTCATTTCTTGCCTCTATACTTTGTTCAGAACGTTTCTTCTTCAACGAGAGTTACCTGCCCCCACCTCTCTATTCCCTCACCTCCTCCATTATTTGGAGAAGATGGATGAATCAATATCAAGGGCTGAACAGCTTTAGAAATGTGAATAACTACTTCCCAAAGGCTATACCCCATCTCTGCTTTTAGTGTCCTCCCCACCAGCCCCCCCCCCAGTGCACCCCCTGCCTAGCCAAGGGCTGCACCCAGAGCAGCAGATCAATAGGGTTATTCGTTCATTCGTATATGTTTACTGAGCACGGACTAACGTGAGACATTATGTTAGGAGGTAAAGGAGGTGGACAAAATTAATGTGGTCCTCACATTAATATCTATAAACTCCACAGAGTTTACAGATATTTAAATAAGCAGCTGCAACAATATGGTAGATGTGATGACAGTGGAAGCATGGGGTGGTGCTGTGGTACAAGGCAAGGACATCTTCCGGGCTTCGCAGCAGCCAGAGAGTTTTCCACAGAGAGTCATGAAGGATGATAAGGAGTTGGTAGGTGCCCTCCTGCAGCAGAGGCAGGGAACTGCCGTGACTCAGGAAGCAGGAAGTGTGTGTTTTTGCAGTGAGGCACCTATGGAGGCAGTGACCAGTGGGAATATCAGGCAGAGTAATGCTGCCCAATGCTTGCGAGTAAAAACCTCACAAATGCTGTGAGACTGAGTTTACTGACCAAAGGTCAAAGGAAGGGGAGAGGGAGCTGAAGTTTTCCTAGCGTCTGTGAAAGGAAGGTCTGCCGAGAGATTGGAGGTGGGGAATCTATTAACTAAAGGGAAAAGAACCTGAAATAAAAGATGGGGGATTGTAGTCTTTTGAAGCTCTCTCCTTGCTAATTATGACCCAAGGTCAATCCATCAGAAATCAGAACAGATAATGCTTCAAACTGACAGGACTTGTTTTCATGCAAATGTCTCTTGAAATGCAAACTAATGGGAAAAAAAGAGTAAGAAAACACGGTGTGAAAGGCGGCAAAGTTCGGCAGCGATTTCTTTATACAAAAAAAAAAAAAAAAAGCAACCCTGAGAAAGAGGTGGGAAAAATAACTCTTTCCAGCAGATTGCAAAATCTATTCCCTGTAGATTATGTTCATCTACATGTTCTTTAAATTCCATCCTTTGAAACATTACATTCTTTTTAAAACATCCCAAATAGAACAGACCTTATGAACATCTTCACTTTATAATTTTAACAGAACAGGGACTAGAGCCCACCAATGCAAAGGAAATATTCTTTAAATAACGGGATGACGGCTTTGCGAAAAAAAAACAGTATGAGGTGTCCTGGTTAGGGGCTTAGGTGGGAAAAAAAGAGAGAGAGAGAGAGAGAAAGAGAGAGATTTAAAGATAGGGTACTTGACTCCAAAAATGGTGCTGTGAGACTGAATATTGTGGGCTGAGGAAATGTGTTTTGCTCTGTTCTATTTAATTCTGAGGTTAAAAGCAGTAGTCAAACCATGACAGCGAGGAGCTTTCTGCTCTGTTATATTACAGCTCACTTATTTCCCTCCAAATATTAAACAATGCCAAAAAATCTTTTAGTTATTTGGGATGCGATCCATTTTCATTTCTCTCTTGTCCTTTTTTGGTTGTAAGATGACAGTTTAATATTCCAGGCGCCAAACCAGAACTTGGCAAATGGATTTAAAAAAAAAAAAAAAAAAAAAAAAGTTAAATGCCGTAGGGAAGAAAAAAGGTATGCAATTAATTTTCCACAAGAAACTGTGAAATTGGTGCTAAGATGACTATGTTTATTATCTATTTACTTCATACAACTCTTGAAATCTTTCAGAACACCATAGCATGTAGGTAATTTTACTAAACTTAGTTAACTCTTGGTTTTACATATGAAAATTCACATTTATTATCTTCCACTTCAGCATCTTTTTAAGAGTTGATATGTAATTATCTGAAATTAAGTGCAGCATTGTGCAGTGACTAAAAACCCAAGTTTGAAGACAAAGTTGAGTTTCAGTCTCACTCATGACTCCTAAGTTATGTCACTTTGGGACCCTTACTTAACCTCTCTCAGTGTTATTGTATCATCTTTAAAAGTGACATATTAATAATTCTAAATTCACCATGCTTTTCTGAGGATTAAGTAATGTAAAACAGAGCTGATGCATGTAAAAGAGTGGATACATAATAAGCTTTGAGTAAATAGGAGCTCTTGTTATTATTGTTCGATGAATGTTCGTTCTTGTGCTGAAGATATAGAAGTTTCCTTGGCCAAGGTCACCTTTTTATTCACACCAGTAGTTTTGTAGGTATTTCTGGACTTTATTACATTGCAAATCAATGTTAATCTGAATATGTGGACAACATTATAACCAGCTCCAAGAATGAAACACGTCAAAAAAAAAAAAGAATGAAACAAGTCATTTTACTGGAATGATGCGTTTTTTAATATACCTAACCTGCTTAAGAGCTGGAAGTTGGTCACTCAGTCCACACTCAGAAATTGCCCCCTCACAGTCCTGTATGCACATTTCAAAATATCAGACAGAAGAAAACCTCATTTGCCAGTTGTCTTGCTTAACACCAAACATGGTAGGGAACGCAGTCTGTTGTTGACTGAGTAGCTTCAGGGCTTTCTTTCAAATGCTAGTTTAAAAAAAAAAAAAAATGACTATGGCCAGGAGAAATTCCAGTTCTGAAAATACTATGCACCATTGACACATTTGTCTTTTACTTAGGGAAATGTTAAGTTTTTGAAGTACATTTTGGGTGTAATGGACTTGGAAAACACCTCTAAGATGAGCTTTGCATGGTTGTTTCATTCAACATCAGTTTGGGACATATATTTTATGTGTTTGGCCCTTGGGTAGCTGTGGGGCTGCAGCAAGGATTGAAATGTAGCTCCGGACTCATAGAGATTACAGTTAGAATTGGGAGTAGGGGCATATGTGGGGGAACGTTCAGAAATTAATAGGCCTTGCTAATGCAGTGTATATAATACATTCTGTAAATGAGAAAATGTAAAATAGTATAAGAATGCGCTTGTATTTGATTTCTGGCAAGATGTTGAATAATGGTAAGGCTTTAATCAACCAGTCAATGTACATTAGTTGAGAACTAGTGTTAGTGATTCGGGAATGGTTTGACAGTGGGGAAGTGATGTTTCTACTGGACCCCTCCCTGGCCACATTAAGTAAGCAAACAATCTAAACAAAAATTGCAGTTTTTTAAGCAAATGTGGTTTTAGGCTGACTTCCCAAGGCACCTTCACTCTCCCGTGGGCTGTCATTTTAAATCCTTTCTGCGTAATCAAACACACCATGCTGTTGAGACTTCACTGTGAAATAAGAAAAAATAATTATAATCCAATGCCTCAGTCCCCAAAAACTTTTGTTTATAATTTTACTTGCAGAGACTAGTAAAATCCCAAACACAAAATCAAATCCTCAGCACCAGGGGAAATGGAGAACTCTTGACTAGCTAAATATTCACTATCTTTATCAAAAGATTTTTGAAGAAAATATGTCAAATCATATTCAGTATTAACTTAGTGCTACCTCTTTGGAAGTTGTGATACCATTTGTTTGATCCAAGTTTGTTTTATAGCTTCTGGTCATCTCTAACTAAGTCCATCCTTGACAATTTTTCAATAAATATAAGGGACACCAGTGTGGCTTTGTTGGTTAAGCATCTGCCTTTGACTCAGGTCATGATCCCAGGGTGATCAAGCCCCACAGGCTCCTTGCTCAGTTGGGATCCTGCTTCTCCCTCTGCCTACCACTCCCTTGCTTGTGCTGGCTCTCTCTCTCTCATTCTCTCTCTCTCTCTGGCAAATAAATAAATATATCTTAAAAAAAAAAAAAAAAACACTTATGATATGGAAGAGGGTGGGGGTGCCTGGCAGGCTCAGTTTGTAGAGATTCAACTCTTGATCTTGGGGTCATGATTTCAAGTCCCATGTGTGGCATAGAGTTTACTTAAGAAACAAAAAAGAAGAAGATGGGGGGGAATAAATCTTAATTATGCTGCTGATCTTTTCTGTAAAGTACTCTATAAATATGTCAAGAAGCTATTCACACAAGAGGAGACTTACAAATAATATTCTTATGGTTCTTTCATTAAAACTAGAGAACAGTTCAACACCCCCAACCCCTTTGTTCTTGTTAACTTTGTGATCCAAATCAATAGGACAAGGTCTGAAATAAAGTTGAAATGATTATGAAATTGATGCATATCTAAATAAATGTATATACCCAAAGTATAATCTCTTTAAACAAACCTAAATCTTCTTTGGAGCCAGGTAATAGTCAAGTTACAAGAAAAATTTATACAGATAATCATACATACATGCATACACATACACACACAAGCACACACACATGCTTGGTGAGGGACCTAAATTGGGTTGGAGAAAAGTAGAAAAATACAAGGAATCAGTTACTCTTTATCTAGGCCTCAGTTAAGAAGCTCTGTTAAGAAAAGAAAAATTGGGGGGGTGTGCACCTGGGTGGCTCAGTCCTTAAGCATCTGCCTTTGGCTCAGGTCATGATCCCAGAATCCTGGGATTGGGCTCCTTGCTCAGTGGGAAGCCTGCCTCTTCCTCTCCCACTCCCCCTGCTTATGCTCCCTCTCTAGCTGTGTCTTCCTCTGTCAAATAAATAAATAAAATCTTTAAAAAAAAAAAAAAGAGAGAGAGAGAGAAAGAGAGAGAAGCCATTTTTAAGTCCATTACATGAGGGACAAAATATGCAGTGCAATGATTTAAAAATTAACAGCAATAAGTCTTTTGAAAACACTCGTTAATTGAATAGGGCAGTGGAATTTGTGGAAGCCAGAAGAACTTAATTTTATTTTCACAAAGGTCTATTTAAAAATGAAAACTTGAAAAACCCTATCTATGGACATACCATGCTGAACAGGCCTGATCTCTAAAACGAAAGCCTACTTTGACATCAGCATATTTTCCACCTTTGTGCAATATCTAAAAGAGGAAAATATTTTATTTAATAGAGTTTCAAAAGTACCCTTAAAATACCCACATGGTTTAAAGAAGTGTTCGTTTAGATCAAGTCAGAATAAGAGAGTATAAGTGGGACATTTTGGGACCCAGGTGAGTCCAAATGATTTGAGAACTGCTGCATTAAAGCAGTACCAAAGAGGCAACCAATGTCAGAGGTGCCACGTGTATTGCTTCAGCCTCAAGACACACTTGGGTGACAAGATGACACACAAATGAGGTGAATCCAATGTGCCATTTGAATTTCAGCCATACTCTAAAAAATAAAAAGCACAAGTACTCAAGAATTGGTAAAACTCAAAGTTTTGCCAAAGGGACTATCAGCTAAGGACTTAGAATAAAATATTCGTTGCTCCTGAACTGGATTGAAAACAGAGAGAACTGGGTACTCCAGATGAGACTGAAATTATTTTTTCATCAACAAATACTCATTCTTATTAATTTCTAACATTTTACTTGATGTAAGGTTACAGCTATGATGCTGTCATGCCTGAACATGTTTCTGCCTTTGTGGAACCAGAAGTCTCATTTAGGTCTTTAGTAGCACTATATACACTATGTATATACACTCTCTCTATAGATACATACACTACACACACACACACATACATACACACACACATACACACACGTGTGTGTGTGTGTCTGTGTATGTTCTTTCCTCCTGGATGTGTGTGTGTGAACCTTTCAATACCTTGACTATGCAACTATATCTTATTGGGTGAGTTGGAGTTAGAATATGGGCAGTTATGCATTTGTTTTTAATTAGAAAATCAGTTCAACTTTCTGAAGCCAAATACAACGTACATGACACTGTGCTAAATTGTAAAGGAACGTTCACCCAAATTCAGTAAACAAACAAAAAGATTAATTGGCTACTTGTTAACATAAATAGGAACCTCATTTACTTGAACAAAAAGTAACTTTTAAAATATTGAACATTGGGGCTCCTGGGTGGCTCAGTGGGTTAAGCCTCTGCCTTCAGGTCATGATCTCAGGGTCCTGGGATCAAGCCTGCATCTGGCTCTCGGCTCATCAGGGAATCTGCTTCCCCTTCTCTCTCTACCTGCCCCTCTGCCTACTTGTGATCTCTGTCTGTCAAATAAATAAATAAAATCTTTTAAAAAATAAAATAAAATATTGAACATTTATATATCATGAAGGTGATGTGGCTTCTGGCATAGAGGGGGTCAGAATCCAGTGAGAGAGACCAGTTACAGAATATGGAAGGAGGGATAAATTTTGCCTAAATATCCAGGGAAGTCCTTCCAAAGATGCAACATTTTGGCTGAGACTTAGAAGATGAACTCAGAACCCCATGCATAAAAAAATAAAGTTCTAGGCAGAGGCAGAGCATGGAGGATATATAACAGAGAGATCTGAAAACATCTGTGTGGCATGATTGGGAAAACACTCATTGAAGAGAAGAGTAAGGGAGAGAGAAAATAAATGTCTTAGAGATGGTTTTAAGGATAGATTTAAAATAGCTTGAATGGGGTGCCTGGGCATTTGTTAAAGCCTCTGCCTTCAGCTCTGGTCATGATCTCAGGGTCCTGGGATGGAGTCCCTCATCGGGCTCTCTGCTCAGTGGGGAGCCTGCTTCCCCCTCACCCCCTGTCTGCCTCTCTGCCTACTTGTGATCTCTTTCTCTGTCAAATAAACAAATAAAATCTTAAAAAAAAATAAAAGAGCTTGAACGACAAGCTGAAGAATATGGGTTCGATTCTATGAAAAAGGGGGAATCATTTAAGGTTTTTGAAGATAACTATCCCATGATCATAGCTGTGTTTTAGGTAGGATGAGTGATAAGATGGACTGGGAAGAGAAGAAAGGGAGAATCCACTATGATGAGGGAATAGTTTTCCAAGTTAGAGACAATGAATCCTCACCCTGGGTCTGAGACTAGTGATTCTTCAACAAATACTTGTTGAATGAGTGAAAAAAAAATTAATGTAATTAAGTGACAGTGGGGCTATTAGATTTAAGAGTCATTACCTAATAAAACTTACGTGATTTGGGAAGAATATGATGGAGAAGGTGAATGAACAATAGGGAAAATTAATGATTCCAGGGTTTCAGGATGAGCTAAGAGGGTAGGTTGTGTTGCCATGAACTGAGTGTGGAACTAGGTTGAGAATGTGGTTATAGTGATGGTGAGAGGGTGGGAGATTAACAACATCCAACAACTTATTGAGTTTGGGCTGATATCTTTATAACTGTACTACACTAGGTATGGAATCATTATCTGAAGGTTAGAAAAGAAGTCATAGCAAGAGAAAGAGTTGAATATCATCTGAGATTAGTCAAGGTACAGAGAGCTTGAGATTATAAGAGAAAGCAGTATAGCATGAGGAAAAAAAAAAATATGACTTTCACAGATTGGGTGCCCAAGGAAGTGGTATCTGGGATGGAGATTAGCTAGCATGACGTTTATTAGGGAGAAGGATTCGAGTCTACACTTTGGGGAAAAGAAGACGTCAAGGTGTAATAGAGTTTCAGCAGAAACTTCAGCTAATCCCCCAGGGTTTTCTCACTATGGTATGAACCTTTATAGTTGCCCCACGTTGGAACAGAGGCCGGGCCTTATACCTCTGTATCCATCAGCCACTGGAAATGACTGTCCTGGGAACTAGGCGTGATCTTCGGCTGAGTGACTCTCTTCAACTGCGGTAACTCCTAAGAGGTGCTAACAGTGGGGGTCTGTCTGCTATCCGTGCACCCAGCAGCAGGAGTTATAATAATTACTTCTTACCCAGAAGGTGTTCTTGGTGGCACATCACATATCCGCCAGGATGAGTAAGCACAAAGTAGTGTAGGAAAGCCTATACTGAAAGAAGGGGGTGGTGAAGGGTGAAATAGAACAAGGGTTTCTGGAGGTGAAGGAACACTAGGATACGAGGGCCCTTTGGAAGCCAAGATTCAAGAAGCAAGAGACACACAACAGATGGACTATCTGAAGGAAGTTTAAAGAACAAGAAAAGAACATTGAAATCTGGCACAAAAATGATTATTATTTTTTTTAATGTTGCTATGGACAAGGGGAGAAAATAGAAGAAAATAGAGAATTGTTTGGCCCAAAGTAATCCTCCTTGAAATCACAGAAGCAAAGGGGAAGTCAATATGCTAAGGAAGAAAATAACAGGCAGCAGAAGAACGTGTTCTCTTTCTGGTCAGAAGTTCACCTGCCATTACTAATCTCCTACTCCGACTTGATTTCATCCAACACAAGAAGTGAAAATGCTAAATCCTAGAATAGCAGACTAATTAAATTGGCTCAGCAATAGGTTCATTTCAGATGAGAAAACCCATCTGATGAAAAGAGTTTTCTTTACTCCTGTGAATTTGCTGGTAACAGTCCTCTTGAAAGACTCCAAGTTATGTTTCATTCAAGATGTTCAAGAAATGCTTTCCTAGATATCCATTTAGAGTCCTAAAATTCTCTAAGCAACTTTATGGTCTGATAAACTTCAAGCTATTTTCCAGATTAAGCTTTGGATAGAGTGAACGCCTGTGTCTGGTTGGAAGCCCAGTTCTATGGAAAGCATAAATAAATACCCTTATTTAAAGTCACAGAAAGCCTGACAGCATTCTTGACAGCATATTGCCAAAAACAACCCAAATGTCCTCAAAGAAAAGAAAAAACTTTTCTTCAAAGAAAGATAAAAAACAAAGAAACATTTATTGACCAGTTATTACGCTCAAGACACTTTTTCAGATGTTTGCATGCAATATGCCAGGTGTCTTCACTCCAATTCTGTGAGCTATCCCGTCTTATAAATAACATTCCTGTGTTTCAGTTTTCCAAATAGCATGCCCAATATTACATACTCTATAAGGAACAGAACTAGGATTTAATGAATGTCTGAATGACTGATTATTTCTTTCATTTGCATTATTAAACATCTGTATTTGTATTATCAGAACTCAAATCATTTGATAGCAAAGCTCAATCCTAAATTTTTATCTTCATGATTATTTTCATTTTTTGTGTACTTATTTTTATACATCATAATGTTTTAGAAACACATTAAAAAAAAAAATCCAGCACAGCTGCCTGCAGTGGTAATTCAAGTTACATGAACGAAATGACTCAGGAGGTCACCATCGCCCCACAAGGATGCAGCTGTTCCATAATGCACTTTGGGGGGGACACCAAGAATAGTGCCTGGGGTGGTGAAGACTAATACATATTGTTTTTCAAGTGACTTATATAGCATAAAATAGTCACTCTTTATTGAGCGAAATTGGTAAGGTTTTTTTTCTCTTCTTTTTAAAAAACTTTTTTTCAATTAAAACAATTAGAAAGATTGAATAAATCATAGTATGTTAGAAAAAGGTAAACTAGCAAAGAGAAAACAGATATCTCACTCATTTTCCTACCTGTTGGCTATAGAACTTCTGTGACAAAGAAAAAGGTGTTTGGGGGCCAAGTATATATATTCAACTCATTTAAATGATTGGAGATTCACATAGGATCTGTTAAATTAATTAAGGTAGCCAGTAGACTAAGATGTTTTTAATATGCCAGTAGTCTTTGCAAACAAACCAAAACCTAAGCCTGTAAATGCCTCAAGTTTAAAAAATGAAAAACTAAGGACAACCAGTCACAAACAGCCAACTAAGCTTTTTCAAATAATGTCACCTCTTAAGCCATCAAATAAAGCTTTCAAATAAGCCAATCAAATAATGTCCTTACTTTGCTTTTACATCTTCTGTAGACAAGTCTTACCCGTAGCTCCTGGAGGTGGAGGGCTCCTGACCTCTTCCAGTTTGGTAATGTCTCATTCCAGCCAATTTTTGCTCTAGTAAGCTTTTAAAATTTTATATGCCTCAATTTATCTTTCATCAGCTGAATGGTCTTTAATTCAATTCTCTTTTATATTTACATGTTGAATAACAGAAGTCTACTCCTTTTTTAACATCTATGTAGTAAAATTAAATATCCATGTAATGATGCTTTTAAAACATTTTATTTAGAACTAAATCTGAAGAATGAATTGCTGATGGAAAATACGCTGTATTTTTGAAGAAGGATTTTGGTATCAGTTGTTGCAAATAGAAATGAGTTAGTAAAGTCTATTCTTAATAAGCTTTATGCAGAAATGTTTGACCTCTGGGTATTTCTATAGTACAAATAAATTGATAAGTTAATATAATATCTATTTTTGGACAATATGTGGTACATTGTACCCTATTATTCACCAGGGATTTTTTTCAGTAACACCTGAACACATAGAAGTTAATTCCAATAATTGAAAATATTTAAAAAAAAGAAAATATTCTTCTGTAAAGAAAGTTATTGTATAATTCTACATGGTCCTGAATTCACACAAACATTTATATGTATGTCTACTTTGGGTAATATACAAGAATTGGCTACTGTTGATCAGCAATTTAATAAATTAATAGGTTGTACTTACATTAACACATTAATCTCCTAATTATCTGTTCTCTTCACAAATGCTTAAACTAGCTTTTAAAAATGTTTTAGTGCTTCATAAAGGTAAACCAGGAGTACTTGAACAGGAAATAGATTAAGGATTCATCCTATAGATGGACAGCTGTATTTATGATCAAATATATAACTCAATATTTTTCCCCAGGGAATGAGACATATTTGTAGAAGTTAGGAAAAAAAATTCTTGGCTCTGTCTAATTTGACATAGACAATCTGTCACCAGTACTTGCTCTAGGAAAATAAGCGTATCTGCTCAGTGAAGCTCTTCCATTATTTTATGTGTAGGTTGACAAGTAGAGGAGGTTAAATCATATAGCTAGAAATTTTTAAAAAAAATATATATATATATATATATATTTTATGAGGACTGGTGGTGAGCACTCACTGCATAATTACTTATAGAACTAATAGTAAAGAAGAGTTCAAAAGGATACATTCTAGTATATAATACTCTATGTTTGACAATGTAGATATAAGACAATTATATATATAAGTATTTTTTATACACAAACACACATACATATTTGTTTTTAAGAGAGAGAGAGAGAGAGGAACACAAGTGGGAAGGAGAGGCAGAGAGAGAGAGGGAGAGAGAGAGTCTTAAGTAGTCTCCAACCTCAGCACAGAGCCCAACTCAGGGCTTGATCTCAGGACCCTGAAATCGTGACCTGAGCCTGTATCAAGAGTCAGATGCTTAACCGACTCAGCCGCTGAGGTTGTCCTATGGAACAATTATATTTAAAAAAAATAGAATAATGAAAAAAAATTGTTTTTATAAATAATGGTGGTGGTAACAGTATTACCAGAAGACAGTAATGCATGTGATATTGAATAAAAGAAATGAGAAATTATAGGATACTCTAATTCTGAGGTCCCCTGTGTCCTTGAGAACTAGTGTTTCCAAGGAGAATGTGAAAGGAGAAACAGATGGAATGTAAAACAGTTTAAGTAAAAGTTGTATTCTAAAATTTGTATAGCACATATTAGTATGAGCTCATGAGATATTTTATCGTTAATATGCACTTACATAATATATAAATTATATACATACACATGCATGTATATAATATATATAAAATGTATTAGCTACATCCACTAAAAATCTTACATTAACTCTGCCCACTGAAAAGCTCTAGAAACAATGGTCTATCCATCCACAATGAGCAAGCTAAATATTGTATGCCTCCCAGTGAGAAAACAGACTACCTGTCTGCAGCCTTGCCAAAGGATCCAAACTGGGGTAGATTCGGGATAAACCATTATGAGTTCCACTTTGACATGCTGTGTGCTATGCAAGTGGAAGAGCATAGTAACCATCTGAAAATACACTGAAGGCCTTATAAGACTAGAATAAATATTTGAGGGTCATTTTTATGGTGTGGCATTTGAAACAATAAAAATTAATGAGTTGTATGTTGAGAGAAATAGCAGAAGTCTAAAGTGTGAACTGTAAGAAATCAAGAATCAAAATATGGAGGTATTGGGGGGATATGTAAAAGAGATAAAGGGGTTTAAGAGAACAATTATTGTAATGAACACTGAGTAATATATAAAAATGTGGAAATATGATATTGTATACCTGAAACTAATGAAATGCTACCTTCATTATACTTCAGTAAAAATAAATAAAGAAAGAAAACAAAATGTTAAAAAGAAGAATCAAAGCATAGATAAATAATCATAAAGAAGATCCACTGAGCATTTCAGAGGAGTGAGAGAAGCAATGAGATCATAGGGGTCACATGAGGAGAAAGTTGAAAGAAGCGAAGTTTGTGAGATACCAGTTTTCAGCCGAAGACCTAAACATTCAAGATGTGGTCATCAGTTCCATGGCCTTACTGCGGTGAAATGTTAATAATAATTGCTCCTTGAAATTGCTAAAACCAAACAGAAAATGTCAGGAACCTCATCTGCACTTTAAATTTAAGTAACCACAAAAATAAAACCTTTGTAAATGTACACTGTGGAATTATTAACATTCTCATGTTCTGAAGGAGAAAGCTGATACACAGAGATATCAAGTGGCTTTGGAAATCCAAGTTAATTGAGAATGAACCTTTTTTTTTATTATTATTATCATCAGGGTCTTCTTAGACCACCCTATCTCTATGATTTCAGATTTCAATTAAAATGTTAAAGGTCCTCCTATGTGTATTTATCAGTTATCGGTGTCCACTTAAAAAGAGATTGAAAATTCATAGCCTGATTCTATGTTTTGAGGAAACATGAAAGAAGCATCATAGCAAGATGGACAACAGAGGGTGCCATCTACTTTGTGCATGAGATGCTTTGACTAATCATTTCCTGAATCGTTACTAAGTGATGCTTCATGAAATTCTTGGCAACTGAGTGTTTTAAACTGCAACAGATGTGAAATGGTGAGTAATATACTTCCGTATTTTTCTCCCTAAAGGCAGTTGCAATTCAAATCATCAAAGTCAAAGCAAAGGCAAATTGACTATACTTAATTAAATGTTGATGCCAATGGAAAACCTTATACAGTATCTGGAGATGTTAACAAAGAAAAGCTTGCAAAATGAAATCAGCAGCTACTTGGTGTTAACTGATTTCCAAGTCAAGAAAGAGGGGTACAAATAGTAGGCCAACTTCCATGCTGATAGTTAACAACTGACTTCCAGGGAAATGTCATTCTTGAATAGTGGCTTTGCTAATTGCTTATTTTAGATTTTTTCCATTGAACAGAATTACAGATTCCTCCTACAATTTCCTAGGAAAACATTTACTTAAACCTTCCTTGACTTTTCAGTGCAATAACAATAAAAGGCATCACCTTCTGGTACTTAAGTTGAACACAATGCCTTCAGCAGAGTCGTTCTATATTTGCAATAAACTTATTTCTCACGAAGGATCAAAATCCTCACATATGGAAAAAGTAACCAGCCATTTTCAATATGCTTTGTGACAGATGCTTTCACAAGCAAAATGAAGCATGGAATCCACAGGTTTCCAATGAAGAACTTAACTGAGAATAACGTGAACAGCTGGCAAACTTTCTGATTCCCCCAAGAGGCACATCTCAGAAGGCCATTGCAGCGTTCCTACCTCCCTCCTAAACTTCCTTCCACTGCCACCGAGCCCCTATCACGTGCATGCAAATGAAACACTGGAATCTAAAAATTATTAGATTCTCTGACCAAGACATGATGTTCTGGGAGCTTCCTCAGAACTTCTGTGAACACTTCTTTTGGTCTGAGTATGTAAATTTTATATTATCGATTATTTCAAAGTAAAATTGTTTATACCTCCAATTTTTTTACTTTACTTTCCAAAGCAAACATTGAATTTCTATTTTGTTATTTTCAGATTCTTCCAGACATACAGCTCTATATACCAATGATACACGGAACTTTTCAGGAAACAGATCAGAGGTTCTCAACCTTTCTATGTACAAGATTTTCTTTTTAATATCAAAAACCTCAGACTCTGCTTATGATAGTAGTTATATTTTTTTAGATTATTTATTTATTTATTTGACAGACAGAGATCACAAGGAGGCAGAGAGGCAGGCAGAGAGAGAGAGAGAGAGAGAGAGAGAGAGAAGCAGACTCCCTGCTGAGCAGAAAGCCTGATGCAGGGCTCCATCCCAGGACCCTAGGATCATGACCTGAGCTGAAGGCAGAGGCTTTAACCCACTGAGCCACCCAAGCGCCCCTATAGTAGTTGCATTTTTATTATCAGGTGATTAAGGACTTACAATGATGGTAAAACGTTACAAGGATCCACTTTCATTTTTTAATTATATTTTATTTATAATATCAACACCTGTATGCACTTGGAAAAATAACATTTATTTCATAATACCGAGATTTTTACCCATATATTTGCAAATATTATAAAATACTTAAAAAAGAATTTTCAAATATTATAAAATATAACTCTACCCTCTAGTTTTACTTTTCCCTTTCTATTCTTAAGAGCACCAATACGATTTTCCAGAGGATGCATTTTTATCTTAAGATCTTTCATGTTTCAGAAGAAGATTCAATAAAGACAGAAGCATTATGGTCAAAAGTAAGGCCATTTTCATAAGGAAGATGTGGTCCATATACACTATGGAGTATTATGCCTCCATCAGAAAGGATGAACACCCAACTTTTGTAGCAACATGGACCGGACTGGAAGAGATTATGCTGAGTGAGATAAGTCAAGCAGAGAGAGTCAATTATCATATGATTTCACTTATTTGTGTAGCATAACAAATAGCATGGAGGACATGGGGAGATGGAGAGGAGAAGGGAGTTGAGGGAAATTGGAAGGGGAGGTGAACCATGAGAGACTATGGACTCTGAAAAACAATCTGAGGGTTTTGAAGGGGAGGGAGGAGTGGGATGTTGGGTGAGCCAGGTGGTGGGTATTAGGAAGGGCACATATTGCATGGAGCACTGGGTGTGGTGCAAAAACAATGAATTCTGATACTCTGAAAAGAAATTAAAAAAAAAAAAGTACTCAGAAGAAAAAAAAATTGATGAATATTAACTACTTAAAGAAATAGACCAAAAATTCTCTGTAAATATGTGGTTGAGAATATTTAAGGACTTTGAACTAAAATAAATAAGATGTAATCTTAGGGAGTCAATAAAGAGATGTAATGAATGAGAAAAACTGAAAAAAAAAAAAAAAAAAAAAAGGTAAGGCCATTTTCTTGCTCTAGTCCAGTGGCTCCACCGCACATACTACAGATCCAAGCTGAAAAGGCCAGAGGATCCTTTAAGGTTCTTCAAACATGCTGCTTTTCCTGTCTCACCAATTGCAAGTGATGATGTACATCATTCATACCCTGGACACAAGGTCTCTTGACCCACTTGATCCACCCCACAGTGACGCCTACTACTACTTTCCAGCTGAAACCCTATTTTCTCTGCTGAACAATTACGGAGTTGTCTTCCTCTTCCTCAGCAGAGGCTGCATGCAGTCACAGATCCCAACTTAGATGAGTAAGTCCTTCCCTTCTACCCTTCTCACCTCCTGCACAAGCCTTCACTACATTGCTGATCATGGGAGACTTAGAGCAAATGTAACTTCCCCTGTGAGGTTGCCTCAGTATCTCTAAAAGTATTTGCACTCATGGAATGTACACTTCAAGTCACTTATACAAGTGATTTCAAAACAATATAATCTCTCTGATTGCCTTTTGCAAGCAACATAGGGCAGGAACGGTATAATAATTATTATAGTATATTCAATGCCTGTCCTTCAATGGTTGCCAACAAATGTCCCCTAGCCTTTAACAGCTCTCTCAGATTGTATGAAATCAAGCTCAAGGAACTTATGTTTATCAAAACCCTTAATAAGTGGCTCCAGTCTATTTTTTTCATTCACATCTCTCTACAATTGGCCTCGCGCCTGCCTGCACTTTGCCAGAAATTACCAGACATTTTAGTCACATGACTTTATTTTTTGTCAAGTTCATTCGTTCTTTCTTTCTTTCTTTCTTTCTTTCCCTATCATTCTTTTTGCTTTCACAGAATGCTATATCATTCAGTTGATATATTTCCTATGATACCTTACTGATCCTCACTCAACTTCATCCCCTGATCTTTCTATTGAAGTATTCCTAATCTTTTATGTGTAATTAAAATAGTACTTCTGTGGAAACATCTTTAATTTACCAGTCAGAATTAATTGGCTTTTTTTCTCCTCTGTCTCAGAATACTTTACATACACTTCATTTAAAGCAGAAAATACAGGGTAGTCTGCGCCTTGCTGTGGTAACAGATAAAGCCCAAAATCTCAGCAGTTAGCCCAGTAAAGCTGATTTCTTGCTTTATAAAACCTAATGTAAGTCTGGTAACTTCCCAGGGTAGCTGTTCTCCATCAGACGACTTGATTAGTCACCAGCCTGCTTCCAAATTGTGTGTCTGCTATGGCAGCATGAGGCTTCTTCCTCAATCATTTCAAGAGGGGAGAAGAAACTGGAAGACTGTGCAGGAACTTTTGATGCCTCAACCCAAAAGTGACATGCTCAGAATCCAGGGGTAAAATCAGGCATGTTGATCCCACTTAATGCAAATAGGCCTACAAGAAAGGATGACTGGATATTAGTGAGCACTCATGTTAAGTACCAGAGAGACTAACTTGCGTTATAGATATGGTGTTTTTACTTGTCTCCCTTTGATAGACTGTGAGTACTAGAGGGAAAAGTCATTATCTTCTTCATTTCTATACCTCAGAACTTCAGCCAGTACCATGCTTTCAGAATGACATCAGAGTTACTATTAGAGCTGAATTAAATCACAAGGGAAAGAAGGTTGTGCTTATGTCTGAGGAGAAGAAACAAATTCTGTTCTTCCTCAGATGATAGAGTCTCCCTCTCATATTCTGAAGAAATTCTGTTTTTCCTCACATGATAGAGTCTCCCTCATATTCAGAGGCAGCTTAACAATTAACACTCCCTTCCATTCCGTTTTGAGTGTTAAACATTCTTTTTTAAAGAATAGCGAAAGTTGCCACATGAAGTTCAATAGTGGTTTTGTTACTTTCTGAATATTTAGATTCTGCATATATTTATAGTGCATGAGAGGTCCAAGATATGAACTGTATAACTCCTATAGAGAGAAGGCTTCGGAGAAATCACCCAAAATCTACTACATGGCCAGCTTGCTAGAGAAGTTTGTCCTTATTTTTTTAAAATAGTAATTATGTAAACTTGTCACAAACATAATGTGTCTACATAAAGAGTCCAACTTACCCAAATTAAACACAGAAGTGTTTTAATGTCTATCCATTGACTCTACCTTTCACATATTAAAATATAAAAATTATGATAATTAAGAAGTGATAGTGTTTTAAGTTTACTAAGAAGACAGTGACAATATAGTATAGGAGAAAGTGCCCCGAATTGAAAATGAGATGACTTGATTTTTTAATGTAAAATCCATCACAGTAGCTTGTTTATAAAATAGATGGGTAGGTGGTATTTAAGTTTGCTTCTTAACCACCAACCTGTAACAGCAGTAACTGTCATTTATTGAAACTTTATTATACTACTACTGACATTTTTTTAAGATTTTATTTATTTATTTTGGAGAGGCAGGCAGAGAGAGGGAGAGAGAGAGAGAGAGAAAGAGAGAGAGAGAGAGAGAGAGAAGGAAGCAGTCTCCCTACTGAGCAGAGAGCCTGATGCAGGGCCCGATCCCAGGTCCCTGGGATCATGACCTGAACTGAAGGCAGAGGCTTTAACCCACTGAACCACCCAGGCACCCCTGACATTTAATTTTTAATATAGGAATCTGTGGTACCAGGCAGTTTCATAGATGCATTACAGATTTCATTTATTCCTTACACAAACTCTTTGAGGCTGGCATTATGATTATCTCTATTTTACAAACAAGGAAATTGAAACAGAGAGAATTTAAGCAGTTTGTTGTTCAAGGTTACATGGCTACCACTAGATTAAAGCACCATCTGACTACAAAGTCTGTACTTCTACCACTATGCTCCATTTTCTTACCCGTATCTCACTCATATTATATCATTTAATATAAAACATTGTGGTGGTTTCAACTGCAAGAACCTGAGTAGCCAACTAAAACTGACTTAAACAAAATGGATGTGTCTTATCTCAGATAAAAGAACTTCTCCAGGGTGGTGATGTCATCAAAGGTTCAGACTATCCATCCTTCTGCTCTGCTATCCTCTGTGGGTCAGTGACCCTTCTCCTCTTGGGAAGGACCATACCAAGCAAAGAAGACAGTATATTTGTCCATGAATACATTTTGGAGAGGAGATGACCTTTCCCAGGAGATATTCTGGTATTTCCCTCAGCTCAGTGACCAGGACTGGTTTGAGTAAAGGAGGGCTCAGAATATGAGAATCTGATACTTGGAGACTGTAGAAGGAGAGACAGACTTTAATAGAAAATGTGTATTTGTAAAAGAGGGAGCATGTGCACAATGGAGGGAGGCAAGCCAGAGAAGATGGTGGGATGGTTATAGGTAAACGATCAGCAGCAAGTAGTAGCATAGGTAAATATTACTTATTTTATAGGTGAGAAAGCAGACTTCAAGAAGTGAAAAACTTGCACAAAGTTACTGAATTGTTAAGAGACATAATTATATTTAAATCCAGATTGTGGCAAGACAATGTGCCATCCACTACACCATACCTATGCTTTATTAACCTGTAGTCTTTGCCATGATGTTTACATTCATCTAATTCACTGGTGACTGATATTTTGGTTTGCAACTTGGTACCTTCACATTATATCCAGCTTCCTCTTCTCACAAAAGTCATCTTAGCTTTGATTATTATCTGAAACTTAGGCTACTTTTTGTCAACATATCATTCAGTGTTGTGGCTCTTGGTATTTTTTAGTTCTTAAAATCAAATCCTGCAGTAACTTAGAAAAGATCAGGTACAAGATCAAGCTACTTATTCAGCATTGCCTTTGCAACCATGACTGACACATCCTTTTAATTTTAAAAAGAACACTGCATGAACATGAAACAGCATAGAGGGTTAAAATAAGTTTTTTATTTGTTTTTTTCTAAAGTCACATCATAAGTTTATCATCCTAACAGAATTTAAGTGCTTTTCCTTCCAGACTTTCTTTAAAAAATATTGTTACATAATTAGAATCATAGTTTATATTTACATTTGGTATCCCTATTCTTTACTTAATGTTACAAAAAAAATACTATTATGCTTGCCATATGCACTTCAAAATCATCATTTAAATATGCAATATTTCATCAGTTAAATGCATTGTACTTAATTACTCCCTAGTGTTAGACATTCAGTGTTTTCCATTGTTTTCGCTATTATAACCAATGTGTGACATACATCTCTGGGCATATTTCAAATTATTTTCTTAGATCAGATTCCCAGAAGTAGAATGACTAAGACTAATGACTAAGGTTTGTTTTTGTTTTGTTTTTTTGTGTGTGTTTTTGTTTTGGGGTCTTCATGGATTCTGCCAAATTACTTTTTGGAAAGGATGGGTTAGTTTACAGTGTGATTAGTAATGTATGGAGGCACTGAATTTCCTGTGCTCTCACCCTCAGTGGAGAATATATTTCTAAGTCGAGACATTAAAATGAGCCTTCATTTTGTGATGCAAGAAAGAACCACAACACTCTGCTAGCAGCTCATAGTTTAGGGGAGACAAAATAAACACAAATATCAATAAAGCACTTGTGGATAGAGGGAAAATGTAATGAAGGAAAAGTGTCCTGATTATTGTGGAAGCTCAAAAAGGGAAACAGCACTTGAAATACCTCTTAGAAGAGTGAGGAGAAGAAAGATGGGTGAAGAAGGCATGGAAATTCTGGGCATGATCAAGAGCACAGAGGGTTGAAATGCCAGGGCACATGGTGAGATGTAGAGCTTGAGGTTATAGGAGAATCAGGTAGGAGTCAGAGAATGGGAGAGAGAATCCTGGTGAAGGAGAAAGCATAAGATTTTGGACATCACATGACATAATAAGAAGCTTAGGTCTAATTTTGCAGGTTTGGGGGAACTTCTCTGTGGTTTTAAGGAAAGGGTGGATGTGATACAAACTTTTTAAAAAAGCAGTGATTTTCATTGTGCAGTCTAGAACAGTAGCATCAGCATCACATGGGAACACAGAAAGACAAATTCTTAGGTACCACAGGACACTTGCTTGGTAAAAACTCCAACAGTGGAACCTAACAATCTATATTTTAATAAGCACTGAAGTGAGTCTGATGCCTAATCAACAATAAAGTTTGGGGGCACCTGGGTGGCTCAGTTGGTTGGGCAACTGCCTTCAGCTCGGGTCATGGTCCCAGAGTCCTGGGATCGAGTCCCGCATTGGGCTCCCGGCTCCATGGGGAGTCTGCTTCACCCTCTGACCTCCCCTCTCATGCTCTCTCTCACTTGGTCTCTCTCTCTCTCTCAAAACAAATAAACAAAAATCTTTAAAAAAAAAAATAAAGTTTGGTAATGACTGCCTTAAACTGATATTCTGGCAGCTAAGTAGGAGGTAGCTTTGATGGAGTAAAGTTGAATGCAGGAGGCCAATCAGGAGGCTGCCATGAAGGTCAAGTGGAAAAATGATGTGTCTAGAACTTGGTCAATGAGATTGAAAGTAATCAGGTTTAAATGAGTTTCTGTAGGAAAAAGTAGACAGATTGAGAATTTTGGGTTGAGGAGAGAGAGTCTCTTCAGAGATAGACACAGCTCCCCCCCCCACCCAGATATACAAATTCTAAAGGGGCAGCCTGAAGAAGAAGCATTCTTTAAGAAAAAGAAAAGATATAGTCAGGGAGGTATGAAAAGGAAGAGGAAGGTAAGAGCCATGGAAACCAAAATACAAAGACTCAAAAGCATATACTGGGCTTTACAATTAGGGCACCATTTTTAAGTAGAGAGAAAATAAGATAGCATAATCGAAATTAGACTGAAGGAAGGGAAAGAGGAAATGAGATTTGAAAGGATGCAAGAAATTGTGGTGTACTACTATGTTGGAGAATGCTGAATGCTAAAAAATAATAATAATAATAATAAGAGTTAGATCCTGAGGTTGGTAAACATTTTCTAAAAATACCAGATAGTAATATTTTCAGCTTGTGGGCATGTGGTCTCTATGGCAAAGATGCAATGATACCATTATAGGGAAAAAAGCATCTATAGGCAATACACAAATGAATGCATGGCTCTTCCCAATAAAACTTTATAAAAACAGGCAGTCTGTTGGTAAGCATAATTTTCCAGTTCTTGCTCGTTTCACTGAAGCGTGTGCCACAAGGCAGAGAGAGTGATAACATCGGTCATAAAAAGCCAACGGTTAGACGATTTGTCAAAATGACAGAAAGTTTTATTTTTCTTTTATTTCTTTGGTTGTGTTGTTTTTTAAGATGGGAACATAATCCACAAATTTACAGGCTGGAAGGAAAGAATATGTAGAAATGAAGAGACTGGAGGATGCACTTACTCTTTTTTTTTTATTATTTTTTTAAGATTTTATTTATTTGTTTGACAGAGATCACAAGTAAGCAGAGAGGCAGGCAGAGAGAGAGAGAGAGGAGGAAGCAGCCTCCCCGCTCAGCAGAGAGCCGGATGCAGGGCTCGATCCCAGGACCCCAGGACCATGATCCGAGCTGAAGGCAGAGGCCCCAACCCACTGAGCCACCCAGGCGCCCCTACTCTTTTTTTTACCCATATTAACTCAACTCCTGCTATGCTCCAAGCATTATTCTAGGCACTGAGAATAAACAAGACACAAGGTCATTGCTCTCAAGGAAGTAAAAATAGGAATCAACCAATAACACAGAAATAAGCATACTAGGTGATAATAATTGCCATGATAAACAATAAAACGGGTGATGCAATGGAGAGAGCCAGCTGGTTATTCTTTTTTTTTTTTTTAAAGATTTTATGTAAACATAGAATAACCAGCCAGCTGGTTATTCTATGTTTACAGTAGGAAGGTCTTCTCTGAGGCAATCGTATTTAAGCCTTGACATGAATGACTAGAAAATGGAGTAGAGAGCGGTGGTACCTGGTGAGACAAGTAACTAACAAGGCAGAAGAAGAGGGACCAAGGGGATAAACTGAGTTTGAATGGAGAAGACCTACTCATCCTATCAGACAAAGAATAGGTGGAAATGCTGAGCTTAATTTAAGGTCAGAGATAGAGACAGTTAAAGGTTGAAAATTCATCATCAGATTTCATGATAAACCAAGAAACAAAGTTATCCCACTAGAGTGGTTAGGACAGAGCCCAAAAAAAGGGTTTGAGTTGACTAATAAATAATTAGGTGGTAAGAAAAGGTAATTCACCAGAGTCAAATAAAGAATGGGTTGTGGCAGTGAAGGTCCATCCATATTGGATACATTTATGCAAAATGTCTGCCTGTAGAAACACTTCCAGCATTTTCAGGAAGAGAGATTTGTGGCATGTTCTGTAGAGCATGTGGTCTACTTCAGACACATTTAGCCTTGCCCAAAGAACTCTATCATTTTGTATTCAAAGATTCAATAGTATAGGGTACAGATTTCCCAGAGAGATAAGCTCACTCAAGAGAGTATTTTTTAAAAGATTTTATTTATTCATTTGACAGACATACCACAAGTAGGCAGAGAGGCAGGCAGAGAGAGAAGAGGAAGCAGGCTCCCCACTGAGCAGAGAGTCTGATATGGGGTTCGATCCCAGCACCTGGGGGTCATGACCTGAGCCGAAAGCAGAGGCTTAACCCACTGAGTCACCCAGGTGCCCCTCAAGAGAGTATGTTTTAAGAAACACATTCAAAGGCTAGGAATTATGGAAGCAATTTACATCACCTAGCTTGGTTATTCATAATTATTAAAAGATAGTACAATTGAGGCACTATATAATATTAAAAGAAATATTGGAAGCCACTGGTTCACTGGAGCATGTGCCACAGGGCAGAGAAAGTGATAACCTCTGTCATAAAAAGGACATAGTAGAAATCCTCACAAAATCTGAGGAAGGGGGAAACCAGGTAAGTTCAGAGTCGGACAAATAGGATAAAATGGGAAATCGGGCCTTAGCCAATGAGAATGAATGCCAGAGTTTCACACTCTAAACACTAGGGGCTATTTGGGTTGAAAGAAGACATAGAAAGCCTGATACTGGAACCATTTTTTAAATTTTTTTGGAAGGTCACTGAAGGCTCTGTTTGTTTGTGTTTTTTTTTTTTAATGTATTTTTTGATATTTTATTTATTTATTTGTCAGAGAGAGCACAAGCAGGGGGAGCAACAGGCAAAGGGAGAAGCAGGCTCCCCACTGAGCAAGGATCCTGATGTGGGACTTGATCCCAGGACCCTGTTATCGTGACCTGAGCTGAAGGTAGACACTTAACCGACTGAGCCAACCAGGCACCCTGAACTTTTTAGCTAAATGGACCTTGGGAGTTAACCTTGAGTTGTAGCATCCTAAAATTTTTAGTCTCAAGAAAATCAGGGATGAGATTTTATTTATCCAAGTGTTAGCTTGGGAGGAGTTGAAAAGAAAATCCTAGAGATGAATTCTGAGGAAATGTTGAAAAAAACTTTGGGCATTCCATCAAAATAAGCCAAGAATCTCATCAGTTAAAGGAGAGAAGGAGTATTCAAAAACTGAGCCAAAGAGAAGTAAAACACAAAGAAAAGAGTTCTAAGGGGAGGGTGGTAAATTATAAAAGTTACTTTCTGTTCTAGTGAGAGTAGAGCAACTATGGATTTTTTTTTTTTTTTTGGAATGTCTGAAGCCTTTTTTTTTTTTTTTAAGATTTTATTTATTTATTTGACAGACAGAGATCACAAGTAGGCAGAGAGGCAGGCAGAGAGAGAGAGGAGGAAGCAGGATCCCTGCTGAGTAGGGGCTCAATCCCAGGACGCTGGGATCATGACCTGAGCCGCTTGAGGCAGACAGAGGCTTTAACCCACTGAGCCACCCAGGCACCCCTGGAATGTCTTAAGTCTTGATGTCACCAGGAAAACAGTCCTGACTGTGCATGAGTGAATCCAGGATTCATCCCAACCTCTCAAAGATGCTGGAGTCACCACTAAAGAAATATTTCCACTCCTACTCATATAGAAGCCAGAATTTATTTTTAGACCCAGCTGGTGCATTGAACAAGAGCTATTCCTGTACAGTTTTCATGGTTCCTCCAGTATTTAGATTAGGGCTGATGGTCCTGCTACAAAAAAGGAAATGAGACAAGGACAAGGCAGTCAATGGCAATCAATCACAATGATCACATATTAAGACAGAATTAATTATTTTAGGTAAGAATTTCTGTTACTCCTAGGATTCTCTCTTTTTTTTTTTAAACTCCTAGGATTTTCTATTACTTAATTGAGATTTCCTGCCTAATCTAGACTATAAATGATATATCAAATTTCATTTACATGTCAAAAGGACACAATTAAAAACCCTATATAGTGCTATAGCATTGATGCAACAGAGTATTGCATCTAAAATGTGTTCAATGGAGTATTGGTATCATGAGATATTAATGGATATAATGAACCAAAAGGATTCTGTGATCAAAACCCATGAGAACCACTAGGCTCCATAAAATTAAATACTGCCTTTATTACAGGACTTTTCAGAGCCATTGATAAGCTAATTTTGCCATGACTTTCCAAAGGAGGCACATAGAATAGAGTACTTATCACTATTACTTAACTATGGGACACATTTTGAAAATGTGGTTAATGGACCTAGTTTTCCATAGAACATATTTGATAAAATCTTTTACATTGAAGGAGGAAAAAAAAGGATTATTAAAATGTATTCTAATATCGCCTTCTTTTCTATAGCATCAGTGTATTGCTCATTCAAGATGAAAAATCCTAGAGAAAACTTGGTTCACCCACAGAGATATATACAAGATATCTATAAAAAGCCTTATTCATAACAATCCTACCTAAAAGTCCATCAACAGGAGAGTGGACAAATATGTTCTGATATATTCATACAAAGAAAAACTATACAGCAATGATAACACTTCACACAGCAACACAGGTGAATCTTAGAAACACAACATTTAGACAAAAAAGTCATGTTTCAGAAAACTACATACAGTATAAAATCAAATGTTCTTGTTTAGGATGCCTAATCACATGACATAACTACTTTTAAGAAACAAGGCCATGGTGAACACATAATTTAGTGTGGTCAGGGGAGGCAAAGACATTGAATAAAAAAAAGAAGCACGGGGCGCCTGGGTGGCTCAGTGGGTTAAGCCGCTGCCTTCAGCTCAGGTCGTGATCTCAGGGTCCTGGGATCGAGTCCCGCATCGGGCTCTCTGCTTGGTAGGGAGCCTGCTTCCTCCGTTCTCTCTCTCTTTCTGCCTACTTGTTCTCTTTCTCTCTGCCTGCCTCTCTGCCTACTTGTGATCTCTCTCTGTCAAATAAATAAATAAAATCTTTAAAAAAAAAAAAAAAGAAGCCTACAGATAGATACAACAATAATGATAAGTTACCTAATTATTGTTGGGGAATTATTCATGGGTATTCATTTTATTTTTATGTTTCATAATATACATGTGTTATGGTTTTCTTTTGTATTATCAAATATGTACTATAACTGTAATTTTAAAAAGCGCATACTTAGCAATCAATAAATATTTATCTAATGAACAAAATTATTAACCCAACTGGGATACCAAAGCAACAGAACAGCCTACTAGACATGAAGGTGGTTACTAATGACCAATGTCAGAGGGATGTTAAGATCACAAAAGCCCTTGCAGGACATGGATGGTGGCAGAACTTAAAAAAGACAGACTAGGGACGCCTGGGTGGCTCAGTTGGTTAAGCAGCTGCCTTCGGCTCAGGTCATGATCCCAGCGTTCTGGGATCGAGTCCCACATCGGGCTCTCTGCTCAGCAGGGAACCTGCTTCTCCCTCTGCCTCTGCTGTCACGCTCTCTGCCTGTGCTCGCCTGCTCACGCTCTCTCTCTCCCTCTCTCTCTCTCTCTCTGGCAAATAAATAAATAAATAAAATATTAAAAAAAAAAAAAAAAAAAAAGACAGACTAAATTTTCTGCCGACTCCCCCCAACCCCACCCAGGTCTCAGACAGAGACCTGGAATATTTAAATAAAATTAAGAAAAGTGATATTTCACACACACCTGGATTCATTGGCCAATATTCATTCTTAATACATGTTTTGCTTTTTAAAATAGTCAATGACTGGGGGTGCCTGGGTGGCTCAGTGGGTTAAGCCGCTGCCTTCGGCTCAGTCATGATCTCAGGGTCCTGGGATCGAGTCCCGCATCGGGCTCTCTGCTCAGCAGGGAGCCTGCTTCCCTCTCTCTCTCTCTCTCTCCCTGCCTCTCCACCTACTTGTGATCTCTCTCTCTGTCAAATAAATAAATAAAATCTTAAGAAAAAAAAAAAATAGTCAATGACTGTAGAGCAAACCCAATACCCAGTGGTATAAGTTATTGAATTTGACAGTAGAATCCCAACACTGGAATGCTTTCTGGATGTCAACTTTTGCATCATCATGGTGCATTATGATAAGATAAATTACTGTTTGGATCACTAAACCTCTTCCCCTTTATGTAAGATGGAGATGTGTTCAGCCACAAAAAGCTGGGTAACTCCAGCTATTTACTCAAAGAATGGGAAACCACAACAGAACTATATCATAAACAAAGGAAGGAAAACTTTTTTGCTATTGCCAGCATCAAAACGTCCAAAACTGTCTTTTTTAAAAATTAAGATATAATTGACCCATAACATTATATTAGCTTTAGGTATAGAACATAAGGTTTCAATATGCATACATATTGTACAATAATTACCACAGTAAGTCTATTTAACATCCTTCACCACACATATTTACAAAATTTTTTTCTTGTGAAAGAACATTTAAGATCTACTCTCTTAACAACTTTCAACATGAATAGATCTTGAGGGCATTATGCTAAGTGAAATAAGTCGGTCAGAGAAAGAGAAGTATCATGATGCTCTTATTGTAGAATCTTTCTTTAAAAAAAAGTGTTTGTTATTCATTAAGTAGAAATCTTCAGGATCCAGGCTCTCTACTCTACTGGTTCTTTTATTGTTTATTTTATTTTATTTTATTATTTATTTATTTGAGACAGAGAAAGAGTGTCTGAAAGAGTAGAGGGGAAGAGGCAGAGGGAGCGGGAAAAGCAGACTACCCGTGGACTAGGGAGACAGGAAGGATGTGGAGCTCAATCCCAGGACCCTGGGATCATGACCTGAGCCAAATGCAGATGCTTAACCCCTTAACCAACAGAATCATCCAGATACCCATGTACTAGTTCTCAAAATGTGCTTTCCTAGACTAGTAACATCAGCGTAACCTGGGAAATTGTTAGACATTAAATTATTTTGGCTTCACTCCAGACCTACTGAATCAGAAAGTAGGAAGGTGGAGCTCACCAATCTCTGTTTTATCAAACCCTTCAGTTAATTCTGACACTCGTAAGTTTTAATTTCTACTGCCCTAGAATAATTGAGAAATCCTCACATAAAGGATAACATTTTATTGGTTATATTATTTTAAGTAGGGTATCTCAGTGGTTCATATATGTTTTTATCCTTTCCAAGCTTCTTAATTAAGAATTTTCTAGAATAGCTTTCATCCCAACAATGACTCAAATTTTTATCTATCCCTTATCTATTTTGCTAACTAAACACAGTGATGTGACATGTGATTTCCCCAGGAACCACTGAGGAATATTGTGTAGACAAGGGTAAAGTAGAATTTTGAAACAAATTTAACAATAAATCAAGTTGCTTGCATGCTTTTCCCCAAAATCTCAGACTTCTGGGTAGAGGGGAAGAGGTTTCATTGCTATTTCCTCTAAGAGGCCAGTGAGAGTATAGAATTTTCTTTCAACTGTTAATAGTCCAAGTGGGCTCTCTGTGAGAGGACTGAGGTAGTCTGGGAACAAAGATGAGACCCAGCATAATGTGGTATATCCTCCTCTCAAAAACATTAAAGATTGTCCAAAGCAAATACAGACATTTGGGGTTTTTCCATGTGTAAAGGAGATCTCCCTTTTCCTCAGGACCCAGGCCTTGCAGAATAATTTATATAAAAAAATTGGGAATTCCATGAGGAAATGATACAAATAATTTACAATAGAGGGAGAATATGTATAAAAATTCTTGCCAAGAAAAGTTGACTTCAAGGGATCTATAAACAAGGGCTCTTAGAACACTTAAAATACTACTTTTAAGTTTTAAGAAGTTCTCAGAAGTTGCAAAGAACTCAGAAGTTCTAAAGCAATGATACGAGAAAGCACCATGGGATTTGTAAATATCTGTGAGGTAGCAAGAAGGAAAAACAGAATAGTGGGCAGAATATAAACAAGTGATTTGACAATTAATTATGTATCACTTTAAAACATCTTCCTCCTTTAAATCTGTTGTTCTTGACAATATTCTTGTTCAGCATCAGTGTGTGCTTGAGCTTTGTGTTCCCACTACCCTAATAGGCAAAGATAACCCTGCCATGGATATGGTCTTTACTTGCCATCACAAGATACTTAGAGAAAAACTAGAGTTGTGCGAATCTTTGCAAATTGAATTATAGTGTTCCACAGCTAAAATGCTATAGCTGAGCAATAAGTTCCAATACAATTTCAACATCAGATACTTCATAGGCCTTAAGGTCAAAGAGATGATTATCAGCCTCGCTGATTATTATCAGTACTGCCATTTTCTGAAATTTGAGGACATCATTCTTATTGCAGTTGTTTTGAATAAACCCTCTGGAGCTGAAGAGCAGTCTGGTCCCAGGTTATTTAGAAAGCCCTAAAATTGTAGGACATTGGAACTAGAAGTTTAAAATCAATCTTATGTCATGCATCCATTGTGTTGATGAAGAAACTGAGACTGCCAAAGTCACACAGTTACCTAAAAAAGCTGAAATTGAAGAAGAGATTGTGTTGACTCATATCCAGTGAAAACGAAGCCTCCCCCTCTCTCCTCCACCATGGCTTTTACTATTCCCCATTTCTCATGATATTCTGGACACAGTATAATGGCTAGATTCCAAGGGCTGGTGTCCCTAGAGAACCAGCAGAAGCTTGTTAGCCCTGCATGACCTAGCTTCACAAGTCATAAAGCACCACTTCCACCATAGTCATCAAGATTCAAAAGAAGAGAAAACAGGACCCACCGCATGAAAGAAATGTGACAGTCACATTGAAAAAAGAAGAACATAAGGGATAAGAGATATTGTTGTGATCATCTTTGAAAAACACAATCTGCTGCAGATTACACACGAACCGCTAATTTTTTTCCCCTCTGGAAATTTCACTCAAACAATAATAAACTGATTCCCCACCCGAGGCATAAACCCACCAGCACAGGGAAAATGAAAAAAAGAAGCAAACGCAATAAAATTTTAGAAGCTGGGAAGCAGATGTTCAACTGGCAAAACACTTCAGAGAACCCAGAAAACTGAGTCTTAAGCAATGGGGAAAGCTTCAAACTCATCAGATTTCTAACACAGAGTTTGTTAAGAGCTAAAGATGTGGTAGCATCAGATACCATAATAACTGAGTAGAAGGAAAGAGCTAGAATAAGGATTTTTAAGAAGCAGTCAAATCTCCAGATTCCCCTTCCCAGTTCTGGGCAACCAAATGCCTGCACGTCCTAAATGCTTGCCCAACAGTGGAGGCATGTTCTTAAAGGAGTGAAACAGGAGGGATTAAGACACCTTTCAGGGTTGAAGATAGAGATGACATGATTTGAAAAGGGCAGTAAGCTATGAACACTGATGACTCTGACCTCCCGCTCTCCCTTCCTAGTTGGTTTCCTGATAACTAGTCTCTAGGCCCTCACCCTTTAGACAGAGGACTAGAAACATTTCTTCTGGAAACCTGATGCCTTCAGGTTAAGATCTCTAGAGGTCAGGAAGCTAAAAACTTAGCCGCATCATCCAGCTGTGATGTTCACAGTTGACAAGATTCACTCATGTCTCAGAACTTCCAGTGAACTTTTCTGGTCCCCTAAAATTACCAGATATCTGAGGGAAGCCTGCCCCATGCAAAGTAGGAAAAAATAGAAAAAGCAGCTTGGAAGAAACAGTGTAAAAAGGAGGGAGTTATAAGATAAATGTATTATTAATATCCAGTGAGATGTACGAGGAGACATTGCATCTATGGAAAAAAAGAACAGGATGTTATAATACAAGAAACATCCTGAGAACCAGAAGTGCTCTAGCACATTAAAAATATGGTAGAAGATAGGTTTAAACAATCTTTAAGCAAAAACAAAACAAACCAACAAACAGGAAAAGAAGAGCAAAGTGCTACGTACATGGTAATAACTTCCAGGTCGTTTGACTTAGAAGGAGTTAATGCGTTTGATCTGGGAAAATGAAAAACATAGATCTAATGAAATTGCATCAAATTAAAACCTAACAACTAGTAATAAATAAAAGCATCTCTATACCCCAATTATCAAAGGCAAGAATATAAAGAAAACATTGACTTCATTTGGCATGACAAAAACAAGAGTAGCGAGAAATAATTTAAATAAAGAAAACAAAAATACCAAGAAAACCAGAAGATCAATCCAGATTAATCCAGAAGACCAATCCAGAAGGTATATTAAAAAAAACAAAACAGGGCGCCTGGGTGGCTCAGTGGGTTAAGCCGCTGCCTTCGGCTCAGGTCATGATCTCAGGGTCCTGAGATCGAGTACCGCATCCGGCTCTCTGCTCAGCAGGGAGCCTGCTTCCTCCTCTCTCTCTGCCTGTCTCTCCATCTACTTGTGATTTCTCTCTGTCAAATAAATACATAAAATCTTAAAAAAAAAAGTGTTCCAGAAATGAAAAATGGGAAAAAAAGGAAAATAATTTTTTTTTTAATTCTAAAGCTTCAGTTGAAGGACCCATTACACGTCTAACATAATGGATGCAAGGAGACCTGTATCATAGTGTGGGATTTCTATACTTCAGAATACTGAGGACAAATATATATATATATATAATATATAATATATATAATAAATATATAATATATAAATAAATTTATATATATAATTACATATAAATTTATATAATAATATATAATTATATATAAATTTATATTATATAATATATATATATATTTAACTCCTATATATATGCAGCAAGCTTCTAGAGAAGTGGGTGGGGGAAAGAGGGGCTAGAGAGAGATTGGAGTTTATCTAAAAAGTATTAGGAATTAAAATGGCTTCAGATTTTTGGGATGCACCTGGGTGACTCAGTTGGTTGAGCAACCAACTCCTGATTTCGGCTCAGGTCATGATCTCAGGGTTGTGAGATCCAGCCCTGTATGGAGCTCTGCACTGGGCATGGAGCCTGCTTAAGATTCTCTCTCTCCCTCTCTCTCCCTCCCCATATCCCATCCTCGCTCATGCATTCTCTCTCTCTTTCTAATAACAACAAGAACAACAATAATAAAATGGCTTCAGATTTTTGTCAGCAGCAACTTTGGAAACTGGGAGCAGTGAAAGTCAAAAGAGAAGTACCTTCAGATTTCTGATGGAAAATCAGAGAATTCTGATGTAGAGATTTCTATAACAAGATGAACTATGAATAAGACAGAATTAAAGTAATGACACTTTCACATAATACAAAGCCTCAGAAGTCCCCCTGCCCCGACATACCCCATATATCCTATCTTGGAGCCCCTAGGTGTCTTTGCTCTACCAAAAATAAAAGAGAAGGAAAGGAAGAAGGAAGGGAGGAAGGAAGGAAAGACAAGCATAACAGGACAGAGCACAGGGAAGAAAAGGTGAGTCCCTAGGATGGTGGTGACAGAAGGTCCCACAGCAGCTGGGTAACTGGGCACAGAAGGGCAAGCAGCCCAGATTGTAGCAGATCAGAGGGCTCAAGAAACTACTTCTGGAATATTAACTTAAATAGAACACTTGATGCACAAGAGTTTGTGGTTAAAGAGATGATAAAGAAAACCAAGCAAAACTAGAAGGGTTTTTATTTCATAGAAAAATTTAAACTTGTGCCCAAAAGGAAAAGTAATACAGTTTACTAAATGGAGCAGCTGTGTTAAGTATTTACATAGGCATAATCATGTAAACAATGAATCTAGATCTATTCAGAATGACCATATACCTTTAGCAAACTGATGGAAAGATCGGAAGGTGACCCTATTTTCTACAGGCGTAGGGAGCAGTGAGGTGAACAACGACATTGCAGTAGTGGGAAGTCGATAGATTATAACCTGACACTGAAAGATCAAGACATAGCATTGCAATTATGTTACTAGCAAAAGGGCGAGACGTGCCACAAAAATCTGTTAAAAGTGGTTCTGTCTGGGGAGGGTGGTGAGGCGTTGCTGTCTTTCTTAACAACTTTTACAAAACTTTTAGACTCTTCAATCTACGTCCATGCACAGCTTTGATAAAAATAAAGAAAAAATATGGGTCTAAAATGAGAGAGCAGCATTCAGCCAGGAATGACCACACCAGCTGATTCAAAAGTGTAGGAGTCGAAGCCTATTTCCAAAATGGTTTAACCATGTTGAGAAGGAACTACAAACTCTCAGAACTTCGCTTCCTGAGTTCTTTATTATCTGGATCTGTGTTATCCTGGCAGGAATCTTCTCTTTAAAACAGGCACTATTTATATTTTCACGTCTTTTTCACCATTGTATCTTCTTAATTCTTTCTCATATTATTACCAAATAAGCATTCATTGGCAAGCTGCATCCAAGGCAACCCATGAACTTGAAAGCAGCCACATACAACCGATGATGCAAGTCTGTGTCTTACAACAAGGATGGATTTTCTTATCTAATCATGGAATTATGAAATTTCTAAGTTATCCTATAGGGATAATAATGCACTTGAAAATAGTTCTTCTTGGACATTTCTTTGAGGAAATGTACATGTTTCCTTAAGTCTCTCCCTCCCTGTAAGACTATTACAAATGCCCTTTTCTGAAAGCCCCCCAAAATTCTGCTTCAGTATACTTGGAACAATCTAGTTTTTGAACATCTTAAGGTAAATGGGATATTCAGTTTCAATTTCAAATTTTAGAAATATTTATTTTTCCAAAAAAATTTCCTTCAAATTTTAGAAATACTTATTTTCCCAAATAACAATAAGCTAAATGTGAAATTGTGGAGTTGCCTGTTTTGCATTTATGTTTCACCCAGAATAAAATTCCTCTTACTAAACTTTCTCTATGCCATTTCCATATAAGCATTCTGGTTTGGTTCAGCTCAGGATATTCCATTTCTCTTGAAAACCCTGTCAGTAACTGTTCATTTCATGCCTATGAGCATACCTTCTGACTGCCTACAGCCTGATTGATCCATTCATTTTGACCATCTTATCAAACATGCATAAGCGATAATAAATGCAACCCACATGAAAAAGCTGTTTTTCCCCCATCTGATTTACCTGCAGATATTAGGCACCCTCAGTGTCAAATGAATATCATCCTCATTTTCCAAAAGCAATTTTAATATGTTCACTATAGTGGATATTCTGCATTTCCGAACAACAGAGAATCTGGAAACCTGCTTTAGGTTGATATATCATAAAAATGGGCATCAATTCATTCCTTCCTAAATCGAACCCACTATTGTTGCTGAGATTTTCATTTCTTTGCTTTTCACATGGCAGATTTAAGTGAAAGATAATACAAAGCCACATAAAATATTTCACCACATTAAACCTAACTCCCTAAGCATACCAGGAACTCTTGCATTTCCTAGAACTAGAAACCATTACCTTACACTTCTTGTGATTTATTTTGAGATTATATTTTGTGCGCCCCGCAAAGAAAGCATTCAGCTGCTTCTGAGGGCCAATTGGGGTTTGAGAGATTAATGAATACTGAATCCTCAGTCTTAAAAAAAGAACAGTCACACAGATGTTAAAAACATTTTGGGCATGAAAACTATGCCAAAGTCTCAGCGATATCATAGAAATGGATGCTAAATACTGAAAGGCTATCGTCCCAGCATCCTCTCTTCTGAAGGATTTGATTATAATCGAGCATGTATCTTTCAACCTGTAAATTATTAACTATAACTAAAAGGGGATTGAGGAAATTTCATAGTGACTCATAATCACTCCTGATATTTGATATTTGCATAAATAAACCCTTGGAGATTTAAATGTCATCTTGTCCATATGAAACAGAAGGTTGAATTTTGATCTAAATCACCCTATTCCAAGATGTCTAGCAAGGTCTGTACTGGGCCAAAATCTGGTTAATGTGAGGGATGTGAGAGAAAACAGTAACTGCATGTGTAAACATGCTTAGAAGGAGATTTGGCAAGTTAGATCTAAAAATGGATGAGAAAAAAATAGGAGCAGGAAATGAGAGCAAAATAGAAAGAACATTGCAAGTTATGGTATAACCCAGAAGGTCTAGAAATACTCATTGCCTATCTCTGTCCACATCTTTCTCAGTGACATGTCTCTGTTTAAAGATCGCTGATGGGTTGGATGTAGTATATAGATGACAAACTGAAGAAAAAAAAAAGTATGTTTGAAAAACAATCCAAATCATTGTTAATTAGTCATGTACATGAATAACGTGTGTGTGTATGAATGTGAGAGCACTTGCATATGCGTATGTGCCTGCCCAAAGTATGAAATGGCTCCTGAAGTAGGACATTTGCAGCCCCCAGATACAAATAACTAGCCCCACAGTGAGATCCTTAGCCATGAGCGGATGCTAGGGAGAAGTTACCGTGCTCAAAAGATTCCAGTATCTATAGTCACAAGCTGCCTGTCATAAAGCCATAAACCAAAAAAAAAAGATAATCTTTAGAAATAGTTTGCCTATGTGAATGACAGTTTCCAGCTTTATACTGCAGGTGTGCAAAACAAGTAAAACACTACATTTTGTTTTACTTTTCATTTTCTTTTTCATGATCTTTTGAAGCTTTCCGTTTTCAGCTTCTAGCAAGATCTAGTTTAGGTTTATTCTGACAGTTAAATAATTAGAAATAATTATAATTTAAATGTTTTGACTTTATATTGAAGCCTAATTGTTTAATAAATATATTTCATGTTTATTGTATTATCTGGAATTAATCCTAATCAAATTTCAGGACAAAACATAGTCGAGAAAGGTTTATGATTTTTCAGATTTCTGAAACTTTCCCTCAAGTTAAATTTGTAAGAACGATTTCTTCTTGTTAATTTTGTTCAGTTTTTAAAATCAGGGGTGGCCGTAACATTGAAATTCCATAAATATTTTTGAAAGCATATTAACAGATTTGTGGTAAAGTTTAGAGATAACAAAGTACTATACTTAAAAATACAGAGATTGGTATTACATATGTGCACACAAATAAGAATTCAAAATTTCTGTTTGTCCAGTGCATTAGTTCCTAATGCCCCAAAGTTTAACTCTTTAGGTGAAATAACTTCCAAGTCACTAGAAAACATTAGCATCCAGAACATTTTATTGCCTACCAATGCTAGTTCTTCCACTCATTTAAATAATAGCAATGATTGGGGTGCCCGGGTGGCTCAGTGGGTTAAAGCCTCTGCCTTCTGTTCAGGTCATGATCCCAGCGTCCTGGGATCAAGTCCTGCATCAGGCTCTCTGCTCAGCAGGGAACCTGCTTCCCCCTCTCTCTCTGCCTGCCTCTCTGCCTACTTGTGATCTCTGTCTGTCAAATAAATAAATAAATAAATAAATAAATAAATAATAGCAATGAGAATAGCTAATAAACTGTGGCAGACAGAATTTTGGTTCCTATAATCTTTACTACCTCATTTGTCTGTAAATATGTTGTGTTTCATGGCAAAGGAGACTTTACAGATGTAATTAAAGTTACTAATCACCTTGGTTAAAGATTTGAAATAGGACTATCCAGGAGCCTCTGGGTATGCACAGTGTATTCACATGAGCCCTGAAAGGCAGAAGAGAAAGACAACAGAGAGAGCTGTGGTAGAAGGTTCAAAAGCACAGGAGACTGAAAGTTCGAGACAGTGTCAATGTGCCATCACTGGCTTAAAGTGGAGGGACCCAAATGTCAACGAAATAGGAACCACAGACCTGCAATAATAAAGAAATGATTTTGCCACTCATCTGAACAAAGCAGGAAGCAGATTCTCTTTCAGAGCCTCGGATAAGCGCCTAAGCCAGCCAACACCTTTACTTCAGCCTTGTACCTCCCCAGCAGAGAACTCAGTAGAATTTATCCATTCTCTGATCTACAGAACTGAGAGATAACAAATGGCTGTTTGTTTAGATCCCAAAGGATGTGGTGATTTGTTACAGCTGCAGTAGGAAACTAATACCTAACCTCAGAGCACTTACCACGTACCAGACACTAAGTAAGCATTTCTGAATATAAACTTATTAAGTCTTTACAAAAAAGCCTTATGAGATGAACGCCATTTTTTTAGACAACGAGAGTAAGACACAGAAATCATAAATAAACAGGGACACAAGTAGTAAATGGCAGGCCCTGATTTGAACCCCAACAGTCTGACTCCAGGAACCGTAATATTACAGTTGGGCTGTGTCAAAGTGAGGTTGGGCTCAAGCAGATGTGTGAAATTAACTTAAAAATTGAGGGAAAGAGAATGAGAAGGATTACATGGGGAGAAGAGAGGAAAGGGAGATTATGAAAGGCAAAACAGGTGGCTGTCAGAAAACTGGAGGGGAAAAATCAGAATTCCAACTGCTTTTGTCTAGCTTCCTGCCACCAAAACTAAATGATTCAGCAATGACTTATGTATGAAATTTTGGATGACTCCCCATGCGTTGGACTATTTTTATTATGGCTTCTGAGTCAACACATATATTTCCCTGAAATAAATGCATCACAGCACTGGATTCCACAGTCATATCCTATCCGTTCACATGTCTGAATCCCCCAGTGGACTCAAAGCTCCTTTAGGGAAAGGACTGACTTCCACATTCCTATCCCTAACATTCCCCATACTTCAATAAGGAGTTTGTAAGATAAATGAGAAAAAATGGAACAAATTTCTGAACTCTAAAGCATAAGTTGTGTTTTGTTTTGTTTTATTTTGTTTTTAGTGAGGCTTATTATCTCGTTCTTCAAGTGTAATTATTCCAAATTACTTTAACTCATAAAGCTAGGAAGCCAGTTACCAAACATATTTCCTCCAAAGGCTTCTGACATGTGCAACTAATCCAATTGGAAAGAGCTCTCAATATTTTTTTTCAATATTTATTTTTGATGCCTGTGTAGAACTTCCTCCATAGCTCATAT
The DNA here is from genome assembly GCF_020171115.1 of Neogale vison. NCBI lineage: Eukaryota > Metazoa > Chordata > Mammalia > Carnivora > Mustelidae > Neogale > Neogale vison. The sequence goes on along the minus strand of NC_058091.1, from coordinate 195,215,488 downwards.
AATATATAAATAAAAAATTCAGTCCACTAGTATACTGACATCATCAAGGCAAAGGGTAGGACAGCCCTGAATCATTCCATGAGTTTCCTAGGTGTATCTTCACATTGATATGAGACCTGAATGTCCCTCATAACTTTCCCTACAACAGGCAGCTACAAAAGTTAACTAAAAAAAATTTTTCACTTTAGTTATGAGACTTGAGTTCCAGCTAGATACTTCTGACATACAGGAGATAAAAATGGACATATCTGTGGTGCTTTCTATATTTAAGATGTTTATTTATTGGTTTGTGATGTCATTTCTTACTGACTTACACACTGCCCCCTTCTGGGTTTGTTCCTGCTTAGACATCGTTTCTTGTTTTTTGTTTTCTTTTTCTTTTTTTTTAAAGTTCTTAAAAAAATTTTTTTTTCATAGGGGAAGGAAGGGAAAAATAAGACAAAATCATAGAGGGAGACAAACCATTAAGAGACTCTTAACTCTAGGAAACAAACAGGGTTGCTGGAAGGGAAGGGGGTAGGGTGATGGGTAACTTGGGTGATGGACACTAAGGAGGGTGCATGGTATAATGAGGTGTTATATACAGCTGATGAATCACTGACCTCAACCTCCGAAACTAGACATCCTTTCTTGACAATTCCTCTATCTTCTTCAAAATTCTTCCCTCATCCTTAGGCTGATATAATACTCCACCCGTCCATTTCCTGTTAAATAAATCTTTTGGATTTACAACTTGACCTAATTTTTCAGCTTACCTAAATCCATTTTTTATTGTTGTTTTTGGAACCTCAGTCACACTGTTTTGATATGTTGATCTATAATATATTCTTATCTATTTTTATTTTAAAAATGATGTTTCTATACAAAGAGAGTCCAATCCTTTCTCATTGTTTTTATATAAAAGTTTCATTTTTATTACAAATTCTGTGTACATATACTCAGAGACATTCCTAAGCTCAAGGTAAATGAAGTGATATTTCCTCCAACTATACTTACGATCTTTCCTTGCCTGAAAAGTCTTGCATTCATTATGGTATTGCCAGTAACTATGACAAATAAACCCTGAAATTTCAGTTATCTAATACAATAGAACTTAATTTCTCCCTAGGTCTAGCCCAGTTACTCCTGATGAACAAACAGCTTTTCTTTATGTGGAAGTCAGAGACCTGACTTCCTTATTGGGAACAGGCCATCCTTATTGGGAACACGCCATCTCTGAGGGCTTTCTCATGATTTCTATCTATCTAGCCAGCAAAAGAGAGGGTGGTGCATATCATTTCTGCCCCATTCCATTATCAAGAATCAAACACAAAGCCTCATCTGGATGCTGGGGTAGCTGGGAAGTACAGTCTCTGCTGCTTTCAGTGATAATTCTACTTTGGAGGAAATGCAGGGATTGGTGAGCACTGGAATGATTGAATGAATTAGAAAACCAGAAACCAATGTGGCCTAAGGATCAAAAAGCAGGCACCAGAACCAGTTTCCTTCTTAAGTAGAAAGGGGTGGCTAAGGAGGAGGACTTTTCAAAAATACCTAAAAACAGTCCAGAGAGAGAATGGGATGGCATAATTTGTGGCTTACATACAAATAGAAATTATACAATCAAGTAAAACTTATCAAATTTCTTAGCATTAAAGAGAGACTTACATAAGTTACCTATAGATACAGATTGTATTGCTAGCAATCTCACAATCTGGAATAAGTTGAGAAACTGCCTCATGAGGCAGGTAGTCAAGCTACACATAAAGATTACATAGAAAGGGTATAGCTTCTATACCCTTTCTATGCTCCACCCAGTGGGGCAATGGGTGGCTCAGTCGGTTGAGCATCTGACTCCTGGTTTTGTTTCAGATCATGATCTCAGTGTCATGAGATCAAGCCCCATATTGGGCTCCACACTCAGCACGGAGTCCACTTAAGATTCTCTCTCCCTCTGTCTCTGACCACCTCTGCTCTCCCCCATCCTCTAAAATAAAAAAGTAAATCTTTGAAAAAATTATTAAAATTATAAAATTATTTAAAAAAAAAGAAAAAGTGAGATGTTTAACCTTATAATAATAGCCTGGACTTCAGTGACCAACTTTTTCCATGTTCATCTAGAATATCAGCAGAGTCACTGAAAGCAGTTACTGTGGGTAAACTGGCATCATCACCTTTTTGTCTGTGGTACAGTTAGGTGAGTCTGAGGTAGCAAGCTCACCTGCAAAATGTTCTTCTTTAGCCATGACCCTGAATACAGGAACTTCTACCCTTATGATATGGCATTTATTTGATAGGCTCTTCAGACTTGTGGGTCCTCATTTAGTCTCTTCAGTATGGGATGCAAGGCTGACACAGAGAATTAGTCTCCTCAGAAGATTCTGCTCAGAGATTTCAAAAACATCTAAAGTGAATCAAGAGATAAATCCCCAGAGATACTTAGGCATGAAATTGAAGAAATGTTTGTCAAAACTTCCAAATATCCATTATAAATGACAAGTCCCCATTATAGAAACTCTACTGGTATAAAAAAGATGATTTAAGTCAGAACAGTGGATAGAAAAGTGGTTAGATAAATTTTAATACGAGGAAAAGCAAGGTAATGCATTTAGCCATAAATTATGCAAACTCTTAAGTACAAAACAAAGAGTTCTGAGCTAACAGTTATGATCAAGAAAAAGGATATAGGATGTGTGGAAATTGTTTGCATTGGTTGCCATGGTTTTGAAAGTAAACCAAACATGAGGTGTAATTGCACAATTTTAGTTGATAACGGGAAAAAAAATGAAGTAATTATTATTTTACTCCTATAAAATTATGGTGTATCCATACCTGAAATCCAACTGTGGCAGCCATTGGGTTGTGTGGCCATCCTTTCAAAAGAGAATCTGCTGTGAAGGGTGTATTCTCTGGACAGCCGATGATGTTGTTTCATATAATCCACCACAGCATTCTTTTTTTCTTTTTTTTTTTTTTTTTAAAGATTTTATTTATTTATTTGACAGAGAGAGATCACAAGTAGGCAGAGAGGCAGGCAGAGAGAGAGAGAGAGGAGGAAGCAGGCTCCCTGCTGAGCAGAGAGCCCGATGCGGGACTCGATCCCAGGACCCTGAGATCATGACCTGAGCCGAAGGCAGCGGCTTAACCCACTGAGCCACCCAGGCGCCCCCCACCACAGCATTCTTGCGGAGGCCGTGCTATTCCTAGACTACGTATGGCCAGTGACAGAGCAGAGAGGTGGTTGTAGAGCTCTGCCCTTCTTGCCCCAAGTGGGACTCCTCTGACAGGCCGTCTTTTCTCTGGGGCTACATTTCAGCCAGCCCAGTGCCTTCTCAGAGCTGCACCACATTGTGAGGTTCTTTCCACCCCACCCTACTATTTCCTTGTATCTATTTATAGGTGTCAAACATGCATCACAGTCCTGCATAATTCTGTCATGGTTCTCCAGCCTGATCTGGGCCCTCTCCCCTTTATCTCCTGTGGACAATTCTCCAAATAAAACACTCACTCATCTGATTCCATACTGTCATCCTCTTCCCAGCCTGACTCAGCTGGTACCAGAAATGATCCAATACAACGTGGTGATATAAGGTCTGTGGAGTAGATCTCTTAGTGCCCAGCTAGAAGGAGGCACACATAATCTCTGATACAAAGAATGAACCCAACTGCTGAAAATGTTACCAGTGGTCATCTGGGAAAATGGTCCACTAGAAGGAACACTTTATTGCTGGTGCGATGATTCAGGCATTTAAATTGTATGGTGGAAAAAAAAAAAAATGCAAGTAAAGACAGTGAAATTGGTTGGTTATACTAAGCCCTGTAGAAGGACAAGGAGAAACTTCAGTCAGTTAACAAATAATTAAATGCTAATTATGAGAGCCAGAGGGCATTTGGGGTAACTTTTGAAGTAGCCTTCCTCATGTGTGTTGTGTGTGGGCGATATGAAAGCAAACAGAGCTGCCAGCAGGCACAGGACCTAAGAGTTTGGGTTGTCACACCCCAGATCGTTTAAGACAAGCTGTGGCAGGTCTGTTACACTAAGTTCGGGGCCAGGCTGAGAAGATTGAGGGCACGGAGATGCAAGATGGGAAGAGCCAGGGAGATGCCCCTAAAAATGGGGGCTCAGCAGACTCCCCTAAAACTATGGAGTTGCAGAGGTGACACCCCTCCCCAGAAGAAATGTCTCCCCTCCCATGCAGGAGATGTTGCAGAGGCCTTTCCCCTACATGGCAACAAGTGCCCCTCAGAAGCTGCTCTCGCTGCCTCTCCTTGCACAGGTGTCAGACCTACCTGGGGCCTAAGGTGCTCTGACTACTTCTGCTCCTTCTCCCCTTTTGTCTTTCACAGGCATTTCCGCTGGTCAGTCCTTTGTAAACCTACTTTTTTTTTTTTTTTACTTTTGATATGAGAAGATCTTCTTTTTTAAATTTAATTTAATTTTAATTAATTTAATTAATTTAATTTAATTTTAATTTTTAAAAATTTAATCTTGTTTTATTTACATTCAATAAATTAACATCTAGTATATTATTAGCTTCTGAGGTAGAGCTCCTTGATTCACCAGTCTTATATAATCCCCAGTGCACATGACATCCCATACCCTCCTTCATGTCTACCACCTTGTTATTCCGTCCTCCCACCCTCCTCCCCTCCAGTAACCTTCAGTTTATTTCCAATGAGTAACAGTTTCTTACAGTTTGTCTCCCTCTTGGATTTCGTCTTGTTTTATTTTTCCCTCCCTTCCTCCATGTTCCTCTGTTTTGTCTCTTGAATTCCACAGATGAGTGAAATCATATGATAATTATCTTTCTTTGATTGACTTCTGTCATTTAACATGATATCCTCTAATTCCACCCACATTGTTGCAAACGGCAAGATTTCAATTATTTGATAGCTGTGTGATATTCCATTGTATGTGTATATCTCTCTCTACATATATGTATATCAATCTATCTATCTATCTATCTATATACACCATCTTCTTTATCTATTCATCTGTCAATGGGCATCTGGGTTCTTTCCACAGTTAGGCTATTATGGACATTGCTGGTATAAACACTGGAGTACAAGTGCCCCTTCAGATCACTACATTTGTATATTTGGGGCAAATCCCTAATAGTGCAATTGCTGGGTCTTGGGCAAATCTACTTTTATCTGAGCTTCTGCTTTCCAGGGGACCTCAACTACACTCTAGCATTCCATCTCAGTATTTGTACAGAGAGATAACTTGAGAAGGTCTACATTTGAGGACAACTGGAAAGAGCAAGTCAGGGAGACTACTAAATTAGTGAGATGTGAAGATAATACGAAGACCATGTAGCCAGAGTGTTGATGTGATGAATTCTCTAATACAGGCTGCCTTGGCTATAAGCTTATCAGAATCTCAGCAGGGGGTCAGAAAGACAGAATGAAAGGATGGCTCAGTTGGTTAAAACATCCGCCTTCTGCTCAGGTCACGATCCCAGGGTCCCGGGATCAAGCCCTGTGTCAGGCTCCCTGCTCAGTGGGGAGTCTGCTTCGCCCTTTAGCCTCACCCTGCTTTTATGCTCTCTCTCTCTCTCTCTTTCTCTCAAATAACTAAATAAAATCTTAAAAAAAAAAAAAAAAGAATGAAGAAAAGGACAGAAGGGTAGAGGTAGGAGTAACACTAGAACAGATCTCATTGAGAAGTCCTCTTCATGGCAAGTCATCACCTGCATCTTGATATCCCATAGGTCAAAAAAGGTGGTAGGAATGGAAGGTGTTACACTTTTGTCAATTAAACAATTGCAGTTAATAATGACAGAAATATAATAATCCCAAAACATTCTGGCAAGTTAATGAATGGCAACAAATTGTTAGTAAAGCCTTGCTAATTCACCCATTGCATGATCTTTGAAGGGTTGTTAGGTAGTGTGGTCCAAAGCAGACTGTGCATCTGGTTCGGTTTAGCAGTTTTCACTTGCTATATGCTCAACACAAACGCTGTGATCCTTTGTCGGTCTCTATTTTGAAGTCAATTCATAATAAAATATTTTTTACTTCCTGTTAAAAAGAGGCACATACATAAGAACATACTCTCACTCAATTTTTTAAATTATTTGAGACTTCCTCAGCTTAAAGCATTAGCCATTGTATGGGACATTTTTGCACTGGGAATGAAATGAAATCATGTGTTTGTTTTACATGGGCTGCCGAAGAGCCTTCAGGTAATCACTGTTGTTTGTTCCTGAAATTCAAATCTGTGATTTAAGGTGACACTACAAAATGTTTGGAAATAGATTTAAAGAATATCAGTCCTAACCAAAAATATCAATCCTCCATTTATTTTGTTTTTCCTTTTCCATAAGCTAAACTTAATTTTGTAGTAGTCACAGGAATTAGGGAAACATGAATCATTTACCTAAATCAGCTTCAATTTCATTACCTTTCCATAATCTGAAGACATAATAGTTTCAGTTTATTTTTAGCTTATAAGGGAACTCACAAGGACACTTCTTCACTTGTTCTGAGTTGTTTATAAGGTCAGATTCAGTTATGAAGCCTCAGATCCAATTTCTGTTCACAGCTCTGACCCGGGGCTTGCTTGTGTTCCTCTGCCTAATTCCATGGGGGTATGAAGAGAGGCATTATGTTCATATGATATGATGCAAAACCACTGAGCTCATCAAAGGTGTCAAACTTGGAAGCTGATCCTTGCTTCTTCCTTCCCAAAGTGTAAAAATAAACATCCCAATCTCTGGCTTCTCTGATTGCACCAGTCACAAGTTGTCAGATGATTCCTTTGTTCCTAAACATTTTTAATGACTGGAAATAACAATTTTAGCCTCATCTTTAAAAAGCAGCCTATTTCATCTGAACTGTCTCACAATTCCAAATCTGAACGTATAATTTTAAGTTTCTGAGTGGCAGGAAGGAAGTTAGCTGAACTTTTTTTTTTTTTTTAATAAAACTTGTTAAAAGCAAAAGCCAGATCTCTCCTTGTCAGACTTTAGCCTTGAAGAGAATTTCTTAATGGGAATTCCAGGATAAATATAGCAGATGTAACACTAATTTATTCTTTATCAATCCATTAGCTAGGAAGTTTTTCTCGATCATCTCTCATGTGCTAGGTACTGGAATATATGAAATAAGTAGTGTTCAATTCCTATTCAAGACTTTAAGGTGTCATGGGAGAGATAAAATTAATATGCATGAACTATATACTAAGCTGAACTAAGAAGGGTTAACAGCTCCTGGCACTGAGTTTAAGAGTAACAGGTGTTTGGAACAAAAGAGAGATTCATGAAGATCAACATAATAAAAGAAAGCTTTATGGAGGAAGCAGTATTTGAACTGAGGCTTGAAGGGTGAACTACTGGGGCTAGCAGTAAGCAAGGTGGTTAGGAGTCATGTTTCTGTTAGGAGGCAGACCTTAGCAGCGCTGTGGTTGGGGAGCTGTGGGGCTTAGAGAAGTAAGATAGCCTATTTACCTTCCTAAGCCTTATTCACCTCCTCTGTATCATGGGGTTAACAATAATAGCACCTTTCTTATGGCTTTATTTTGTTTTAGATAATGGCAAGATATGTGTAAAGTGCTTAGCCATAAAAGTTATCTGTCAGTATTAGGCAGAGAGATGGGGACATCTTGAGGAAAGCAATACAGTCAGTCAAAGATCAAATACGGGATGGAGCTTGTATGCAGATCTGTTTGGCCAGAGCACAGGACATGAGGAGGAAACTAATGGGAATAAAACCAAATAGATAAGGCAGCACCTGTTAAAAGCTTGATATACACATGAAAGCATTCAGTCAAAAGATAGTTAGTATCACTATGTCTACAAGACATCATGTTAGATCCTGGAGATTCTGCAATCAATAGACGAGAATCATTCCTGTCCTCATGGAGTGTCAGTTCTTCAAGGAATACAAACATTAAAAAATACAACGGGAAAGGGAAATATTAAAGTTTTAAAACGTTTTGTGTTATTCAGGATTTTATAAAAGTTGATGATATTGAAAAAGAGAGCTTTCTAACCATAAAAATAATTACCACCAACCTGTAGCCATTAAGCATGTGATTAGATGTGATACACTATCACTCTACCTGGTAGAAAACAAAAGCAGGCCAGTAAAATCAATATGAAACTTTTGATATCATGTAGACACAGTTTCAGTTTTTTAAAGTCCTTTGTGGTCTGCACAACTATCTTTATCTACCCTTAAACTTTGGGCTGGCTCCAAATCATTGTATTCACATTTTTCTGGGCTGAACCTACTTACATTATGACTATGTGTGTGTACCTCCTGCAGCCTATGATGCCTTTCTTTATCTCATCGTGATTTTGTCTCCCTGCCCTCACATTCCTTCTTCTGTATTATGAGATGGTATGTGGGCAAAACCCTCCTTTCTTGCATTCTTGCTTTCTCATGTAACCTGGTTGATTTCAAAGAGTATCTTCTAAGTACCTGCTGTGTCCCTATCACTGAGAGAGCCACTGGGTTTTATTCTTTCCTGGGATATTATCTTGCCATAATAATGGATGCTGCATGCAAATTACTTTAAAAAAAAAAGATTTAATTTATTTATTTGACAGACAGAGCACAGGCAGAGGGAGAAGCAGGCTCTCTGCTCAGCAGAGAGCCTGATGTTAGGCTCCATCCCAGAACCCCGGGATCATGACCTGAGCCAAAGGCAGATGTGCAACTGACTGAGCCACCCAGGGACCCCATTATAGTCTTAATAAAGGTAGAGTTATAATCAGTTAAATTTAGCAAACATATATTTTATATATCACAGTTATTGCTGATCCCAGGTGGCTAATTCACATAAATAGTGCCTTTTAAAACAAACATTGTATATTAGGACAGGCTAGGTTATGTGCAGTAACAAAAAACATCAAACTTTCTGTGACTCTCCAGAGCAAATGTCTATCTCTATGCACAGTACATAACCCAAGTGGCCAAGCTTGGTTTATGATAATCACCCAGAGACCCAGGTGGACAAAGTTTCTGCCTTCTTGTAAGCTGCTGTCTCACAAGAGCCTTCAGGTCATAGGAGGATAGAGAAGAGAACAAAGAAAATCGTGCATAAGCTCTTCTGTGAGGTGACCCTCATCACTTTACTCCGGTTTTCTTGGTTAGAGCCTGTTACATGTTTGTCTAACCCTAATGGGGCAAAGATGTGCAATCCTCCCATGCTTCCAGAAGGATTGAAGGACCAGCGATATTAGTGAGTGATGCCCATCATATCCTATGAGACCAATCAACTTGCCCATTTGAGAGCCACGTGCCTCAAAATGCCACGTGTTTACAGCAGACATCTGAGGTGAACTAAACCACAACAGTTAATGATTCTCGGATTGTTCGTCACGTAGCAATTTTCTGTCAACAGCAGTCCCTAAGACATTGCCATTTTATAAACAACACTAAGATGAATTCTCAGATAGTCACCAAATATGGAGAATATAGTTCTCCAGAAACTTTAAAGAGGAATGACAGCTTCATGACACTGACCAGATTTCCCCACAACAACCAGGGAACAGCTCCTCTTCTGCTAACTTATTTCAAGAGGCTTCAACAGTTTTGGGGCAAACCCAGTGTCTGATTGTATTCCAGAAGAAAGTCCATGATGTTGAATTATTTGGGCTCTCTTGAATTTTGCACTGGTAGTGTTCCCATAAACCTGGAATGTCAAAAGGACTAATTATTGTTTCTAGGGAGATTGTTTTTCTGAAAGATGGCATGTGCCTTACTTAGAGTTATAGGTAATTTTAAATGCTTTATGCGTATCAGGACTGACCTATTGCTACTGCTGAAAGATGGAAAGCCAGTAATGGATCTAAAATTAAATGCTTCAACTCACCAATAATAACTTAAAACTGAAATGTAAACATGTGCATTAAGAATCACAAATTTGGAGCACCTGATGCCTCAGTCAGCTGAGTGTCCAATACTTGGTTTCAGCTCAGGTCATGATTTCAGGGTCGTGGGATTGATCTCTGCCTCAGGCTCTGTTCTCCGCAGTGGCAAGTCTGCTTGAGGATTCTCTTCCCTCTCCCTCTGCCCCCCACCCAAATAAATAAATAAACCTTAAAAAAAATTTTTTTAAGTCCTTTATACATGCTGGTACAGAATGCAAAGATGTTAAAACCAATGTGCAAAATAATTAGCAGGGTTTTTAAAAATCAAATCATTGTGGGGCACCAGGGTAGCTCAGTCAGTTAAGCATCTGACTCGTGATTTCAGCTCAGGTCATGATCTCAGGGTCTTGAGACTGAGCCCTGACTCTGGCTCCACGGTCACCAGGGAGTCTGTCTGAAAGTCTCTCTTCCTTTCCCTCTCCCTTTGTCCCTCCCCGTACTTGCATTGACTCTCTCTCTCTCTCTCTCTCTCAAATAAAGAAATCTTAAAAAGGAAAATAAAGAATGACAAAATTTGGGAATACAAAAGTATATAGACCATTTTCCCAAAAGAATCCTGCCATTTTTATTGTTCTCTTCATTCCGAGCAAGTGTATTTGCTCTTTAACTTCTGTCATTTGCATCAGTTTGGGTTATAGACTTGTCGGTTTCACACACCATGATGTAAACACCTTTGCTAGTGATAACCACTGTGGTCTTTTTATAATGATTATAAAATGATAAGACTGATACTTTGCACCATGTACTTTTCTTCTAATCAGCCCAAAGCTTATGACACAATCAATATGAAAGCTTTTATATTGCTGTCGCAGGCTTTCATTGACATTCTAACACAAGCAGCTGTCATAAACCAGCCAAAGAAGAATGAGGCCATTATGCTGGTCTTATTGATTTAAACTAAGTGAAAGTGGCCCATATGTCTCTAAGTCCTTTTAGCACAACTTCAGTTATGACTTAAAACTGTTTATTGGGAAGAAAGATATGAGTGTTAATTTCTTCTTTCGTGTGTTTAAAACATAACGTTCCTGCTCTTATTATAGAATTATGCAACCACTGAACACCTCTCAGAATGATGAGTTCTAGTAGAGGGTTTTTTTTTTTTAGGAATTATAATGCTCTGAATTAAGTGTTCTTATGAGAAGCTAGCCAGCCTGCACATAGCTATGATGTTAACTGGTCTGATTGGAGGTTCCATTGATTGTCTCAATCTCACAGCCTCACTTACTAAGTAAAAAACCCGGATTTCCTAATCTACCCATTTCCCTTTATTCAGTTTATTTAACTGGCTTGAGAATATTAATTCACCTGGGTGTTGAGATTGTATGTCTTAATATGAATTCTCTCTATGCAAAGCCTAGACAAGGACTTGGATGCAGGCCATTTACTTAGGAGTAACCTCAAAAAGAGGGTTGAGGGAACAAGGTGATGAAAACAGGGAAGGAAGGAAAAGAAGCAACATAAAAACGTATTTGGTGGGGCACCTGGATGGCTCAGTTGGTTGGGCAACTGCCTTCGGCTCGGGTCATGATCCTGCAGTCCTGGGATTGGCTCCCACATCGGGCTCCCTGCTCAGCGGGGAGTCTGCTTCTCCCTCTGACCCTCCCACTTCTCATGTTCTCTCTCTCTCTCTCAAATAAATAAAATTTAGAAAAAAAAATGTATTTGGTGCAATTTAGCCAGACATCTAAGGAGAATGCAGAATGTGTTTCACCATGATTCCAGTTGAAGGAAGGCAGTCTGAGGACACTTACTAAATTATCTGGGGTATTAATATCCAGTGAGTCCCTCGACTGAGCAGGAACTGTGGCTTTGGAAAGCATCTCCATAGAAAGTGAGAAGACACAGGGGAAGGCTTTGATGTCAGTGTGAAGCTAAGATTGCATAACGGTAGGCCCTGCACCTATGGCTAAAATCAGAGACAGGCCAAAGGATGGGACATGAGGCAACAGAAATATATGCTACACTACAAATTTGGTAATAATATTAAATATTTAAAATTAATTTCTAATGTCTCCTTATAAAACATATAGCACAGTGGTATCCCAAACTGAAAGGTTTTTTTTTTTTAATATATTTTATTTATTTATTTGTCAGAGAGAGAGGGAGAGAGAGTGAGCACAGGCAGACAGAGAGGCAGGCAGAGGCAGAGGGAGAAGCAGGCTCCCTGCCGAGCAAGGAGCCCGATGCGGGACTCGATCCCAGGACGCTGGGATCATGACCTGAGCCGAAGGCAGCTGCCTAACCAACTGAGCCACCCAGGCGTCCCCAAACTGAAAGGTTTTTTTGAAAAATGTACAGTTCAAGACACCTGCATGGCTCAGATCATGACCCCAGAGTCCTGAGATCAAGCCCCACATTGGGCTCCTTGCTCAGTGGGGAACCTGCTTCTCCCTCTCCCTCTGCCATTCCCCCTGTTTGTACTTGCTCATGCTCTTGCTCTCTCTGACAAATAAATAAATACAATCTTAAAAAAGAAAAAAGAAAAAGAAAACTGTACAGTGCAAAGAAGCTTTGTGACAGGTTACCCAAGAATTATGATTTAGGTCTTAGAAACTTTAGATACAGTATGTTATGTAATCAAGGAAACTGTGTAAACCCTTTCTTCCCATCATGCCTCCCCTTTAAAAATGGATCCGATACCCTTAAGACATTATCGAGGACAAAGATCTTTGCTGGTCTCAAGGACACACTGCACCTGTGCCTAGCCTGTGAGATGGTCAGTGCATACTGTGGGCGCAGAATCCTCCCCCTGGCAATATCCCCAGGTGGGTGGAGACACCACAGAGACACACCTGGCAGAGACTAGTTAGTGTACTGTATCACCTCACTATAGATCTGCAAAACTTTATTTTTTTGCTCTGTAAAATTGATTAGAAATTATCTCAATATTTGTAGTGCACTTATCTATTTGTACAAACATATACAATATATACCATTACTAATATTTGCATTTATAGGCTATTGTGTCTGGTTCATGGATATCTTTTAAGGTCCCCAGGGCTGGGATTATATTTCTTTTACTTATATATCTCCCAACACTCAGCCATTAAAAGCTGAATAAATACTGTGGAATACAAAATTGTTATCCATCAAGTGTCACGGAGGAGAGAAAAAGACCAGAAGTATTATTGATGACTCACTGTGCTGGGAGTTATACTAGGTGCTTCATACAGTTTATCTCATGTAATTCTCATAATAACCCTGAGATAGGTACTAGTATTTACCCTGTGTACAAATGGGAAAACTGTGATTAAGAAAAATGTAATACCTGGACCAAAGTCATAAAGCCCATTAGTTATGGACTTGGGGGTTAATTTTCTATTTATTTATTTATTCATGAGAAGCAGAGACAGAGGGAGAAGGAGGCTCCCTCCAGAGCAAGGAGCCTGATGTAGGACTTGATTCCAGGACCCTGGGATCATGACCTGAGCAGAAGGCTCAGCAGAAGGCTTAACGACTGAGCCACGAAGGCACCCCTGTACTGGGGTTTAAACTGAGGCTTCTAGACCACTGGCTTCTGCAAGATACCCTTATAATATTTTCCTGCTTCAGAGGAGGCTCGAGTGGAGGCAATGATATTTAGAATTGGGGAAACTGTTGTCTGATGTCAAAGAGTGTCCTTCCTGAATTTGTACACTTCTGGCATTTAGTGCTCTCTCTTCTATCTGTACCTTCTCTACTTTCTCATAAGACTGCACTCACACTCAGGGTTTGCCATTCCCTCAGCCATCAGTGTCTCACTTGACCAGTAGATCAGTGCAGGCCCCGGGGCCAGAACACTTTGAGGTTTTTGCACTAACTTTACAGTTCATCCAAATTCTCAGTGTTCTTTTGTCCATTTTTGGATTAATTTCTTTCCTTTGTCAGGTTAGCCCCATTATCTCTTATTATCCTCAGAAGGGAGTACTGCTTAATATAACAACAGCAGAAATGCTCAGACAGCAGGGCCAAAACGCTCTGATGGCTATTGTGGTAACTGTGGCTTTCCTTCTGAAGCTGGATCAATCAGCCCTTAGGAGCCTGGACTCCGTCACGCAGCCTGAGTTCAATTCCTGGCCCTGTTCTGTGATCTTGGGCAAGGTATTTAAACTTTTCTGGGCCTCACTTATCTCATCTGTGTAATGGGGATCATAATAGTATCTATCTGACAGGGCTGAGAGTTGAATTAGTAATGACATACAAAACTTAGAACACAGTGCCTTATAGATAATGAGCTCGATATAAGGATCTGATCAAGAAATACAATCCCATCCAGGAATATAAATGTGGGATATTCCATGGATCCAGGTTGTTAATACCATGCCTGAATGTTTGAACAAAGAGAAACTGAACATTCGTCAATAGGTAAAAAATGCTAGTTATAAAAAAATAAAAATAAAAAATCCCAAGTACCCTACTCAGAAAGAGGCTCCTGGAAGATAAATTGTCCTCAGTATTGCTCTGAAATGTCTCTTGACTCTATTTTCCCTCTCTCCCCATTTCTCCCTCTCTCTCTCCTTCCTTCCTTCTCTTTCTAGCTGTAGACTTACTTCAAACGTTTACTACTGCTTCACATGCATAAACATCATGTCTAGAGTTAATTCTTTGATAGGGTTTCCTGGGAAGTGGCTGAAGACAAAGACCACATTAACATCTAGGGAGTGTGGACCTAGCAGTCCATTTCAGGCAGTGTCTTGGTCCCTTGGAAACACTTTGCCTTGGTAGGGCAGCACTTGTCCTCTGTTCTTATCTTTTTTCCTTTAACATTGACTGCCCTCCCTGCCTGCAAAAAGAACACCTTGAAAAGATTAATTATTAATTTCAAAAAAGTTACTTCAAACACTTCAAAAGTCAATGTAGGCAAGGGAAAGCCCCAATAACTGGTCACACTTGACATTGGCTTCATCATTTTATTTATTCTTTTTCTCTGTCTTGAAAAACAAAAGGTCAATTCTGTTTTATGGCATCTGAGACATAAATGCATATGAGGTTAGGGTGTGCTGGTGTTCAAATATTTATTGGTTAAGTCTGACACTTATATTTATAGTCTTATCTCCAAAGACCTGTGAAGTGTATATTATTAAATGGAATCTATATTGAGAAGTTGTGCTCTCAGAATACATAATATGCCTGTTTAGTTTCTTTTCACATACCTGTTTTAAGCTAAAGAATTTCAGTGGCTTTTGGATATTCAGCTTTTTTTTTTTTTAATGTCTGTGGAATTGAGTATACAATAATCATTCTGATTGACAGCATTGGCATCTGACAGACAAGATTCTCTAGTACTAACTCTGGGACTGAAGAGTTTCAACACTAAGTACCAAGCCCGTCAGAAATTATGTTTTCCATTTTTTGAAACAAAGTATCAGGTTACATTGACCCACATACTCCTTCAAGTAGTTGTTAAAATTACTTGAAGATTATCAGTTATCAAATATTTATAGTTTGGGTATTTGGGATCTTTTCAAGGTCCAAAGAATTAAGTACATTAGACAAATATTTTCAGTGTCTAAAATTTGCAAGATCCAGACCTAGTCTCTGTCAAGATAAAGCAAGTGACAGACAAGAGCTAACATTTACTGTGCTCACCTTGACCAGGGCACTGTTCTAAGTACATTCCGGGCATTAATTCATTTAATTTTCCCCATAACCTATGAAAAGCTGGTATTGTATCTCCCAGAGGAAAATAATTTGTTAAAAGTCACACATCTAATACAAGGTAAAACCAGGATTTGAGCTTTATTCATATTTTACTTTGGCCCTTGAGGACTTGTCAGTAAATGGAAGAAAGAGAGGGAATAGAATAAAATATATAAATAATCATAGAGCAACCTGTAAGATAATGGAAGTAAAAATGTTACAAAGATGGAAAAAAAATGGGAATTACACCCATTTTCGTCAAAACTGAAAAGTCTTAAAGAAAGTGGCATATTGATTGATATATGAGGGGTAATTTGTATTGAAAGAATTGGAGCTGGTTCAAGGCATTCTCAGTAGAAAGAAAAGAAAGAGCAGAGGCACAAGAATATGAACACACTGTGGGATGAGCAAGTAGCTCAGTTTGGTAAGGTTTTGGATAAAGAGAAAGTAGTAGTGGTAGGTGACACCAGAGAGGTCAAATGAGGTTTAAAAATGCTGAAGAATGACCAGTTGATGTATGGAAATGTCAAATCACTGTATTGTACCCCTGAAACTAATATAACACTATATGTTAACCCATTGGAGTTAAAATAAAAACTTAAAGCAAATGTTGAAGAATATTAAATGCTAGGTTAAAGAGTTTTAGAACTCAGCAATGGAGACGTTTTAGAATTTTTGAATGGGTAAAATGATTAAAGCACTGCTGGGGGAAAATTACCTAGCATTGGAATTTTATGATCTTTTCCAGTGATCCCGTTTCTAGTTTCAAACTATGCAAGAAGAAATATCTATATTAAGAAGAGGAAATAAGGAAAGGAAAAGTGGAGGTGAGATGTACTTTTCATAGGAGCCAGTCACTGTACTGGTTATCAGGTGAAATCTCAGTGAGTGGTTCTCAGGAAGGAATGGACAGAGGAGAGCTCATGGCCATTGGTCACTGGTCCCACTCACTGCCACACTTGAGAATCACGTGAAGCACTTCCTGTATCCCAACACGCAGGGCACATCCCAGACAAATTATATCAGTGTTTCTGAGATTCCAAATCACATGTCAGAATCTTTAAAGTTCCCAGAGAGATTTAATTGTGCTGCCAAGATTCAGAACGATTGCTCTAGTAAGTCAAGGGATGAGGGTTTAAACTTCAGGGCTGACAGTGAAAATGGAAAAGAGGAAAGGAATCTGCAAAATAGTTTGCAAGGGAAATCAATATTTCTTTTGAAAACAATGGGAAAACTGTTCCCCAGCTCCATGCTTTCAATTAAAATAAACATATAAATAAACAAACAATAAACCTTCTACATGTGATAAATACCCTTGGAAAATCTGAAGAGCTTAATCAAAACATAGAGCTCCATTGATATCAAAGCAAAACGTTGTCCAGGTTGAGTTACTTATTAATAACCTTAGAGTGATTAGCTCCTCTCCTATCTCCTTAATAGGGAATTTAGGAGTATCAAATGCAATAATACAGAACAGAGAATTCAGATGAAAAGCCAGAACTATATTCATGTAAGCAATTACTTTAAGCAGCATCAAGTATAGTAGCTTTACATTAAAATTCTCATTCCAATTCACCTGGGATAATAAACTAATTTGTGATTCCAGTTGTTTCTGGAACTTCAGTAAGTTGAGCCCCAAATTCTAAGTCCATTTGTTGGTGCTCATTGCTCTAATAGAGTTGTTTTGCTATCTCACATTCTTTTCTTTTTTAAAATTTGATTTATTATTATTTTTTTTAATTTGAGTACAGTTGACCCACAATGTTACATTTGTTTCAGGTGTAGGACATCGTGATTCAACTTCTCTACATATAAAAGCTAAGCTATGCTTGCCGCAGGTGATGCTACCATTTGCTACCCCACTTTAAATAATAGCAGCCCCCAGAGCTACAGTTTTGAGAACAGCTTATGGATTCAGCTAGGGGTTACCTTTGATTGAATGAGTAGCTGGATGCCAGCAGCCAAAGGTTTCGTCCCTACCATCTTTGTGAACTTTCCCTGGGTTTTACAAGGTAATATTCAAACTGACTGCAGCAACAAGGCAAGTATAGTTACTCTACCCTTTGGCTACTGACCGCTATACTCTTAGAAGTTATTTTCAAATAAATTCCAACATGCTACCAAACTTTAATTAATCAAGTTTCTGTTATATTTTTACCGGCATATAAGGAAAAGAGATTAGAAAAGGAAAAAATGAGTTTGAGCCACTCCCTCTAAAAATGCAATGGAAAGGTGATTCGCCTCACACCATTACCCTTTGAAATTCTATCCAGTCTCAAAATTATGAATATCAATTACTTTATCCAGTATTTGATGCCCCCAAATGGTTTACAATCACATTTCGTTAATCCTCATAAAATCTCACTGAGGCATGCTAGAGTTACTATTCTTATTTCATAGCTAGAGGAATCAAGGTTCAGAAACGCTAAAGAACTTCTAAGTGACTGAGCAAGCCAGTTGCAAAGTGAGATTGAAGGAATATGTAGCCACTTTCCCTTCTGCAGCTCACTGCCTCCCTGAGAAATTTTTGTGTTAAAGTATTCTACAGGACAAGTTTTCTTTCCTGTAAATCCAGGGCCTGCCTCACCGGGCCAAAAATCTTTATATTTGGTAATAGGTCTGCTAAGTAATCAAAGACAGAATTTTTGAAAGGTTACTTGAGTTCTCCGCAATTCAAGTATCTTTGTAAAAAAGATACTTTTTACTTTTGTAAAAAAGTACTGATCCAGAAAACTGAGAAACTAGGTCTAAGATAATTCCTGAATCACACACTGCTTCACATTGTTGAAGTGGTGAGAAGCAGAACACCAGATGACGGGTCCCGCCAAGGAAAAATTTATAGATGTGTGTAATGAAGTCAGTTTTCCCTATTTTCCTGCTTCTTTCCTCCCAGCTTTATCAGTATTTAACCAACACAATTTATTTATTCAACATGCTGTTCCTGGGAGCCTATTATGGGTCAGACACTTCATAAAATACTGGAAATATACAAGGATGAATAATAAATACAGGATCCCAGCCCTGTGGTTCACAGCTTAGTAGGGGACATAGATACATAAATAAATAGCTCGGGCTACAAAGTGTTACACACTGGGGCTGAGTTGGAAGTAAAGTGGGTTGAGAACACAAAGGAAAAGACCAATTAACTGCCTGAAGGAAGGCGGCACAACCTTCAGGAGAAGCCCCTTCTCAGCAAGGTCTTCCGCCAGCGTGTTCGAGTCTGCCAACAGGAGGAAATAGTGCATTCAAGGAGGAAGAAGGGGAGATTCTTGCTAAGGACCCTTAATTACGTTCTAACAAGATTCTAAACTACAGCTAGAAAGAGCCAGTAGTGTTTTCCTGAGCTGAGGGCTTATCTTCCAGGGGCTCCAGATCAGAACCCGAATTCAGCAGCTCATTATACATTCTCAGATTCGCACCGCTAGGCCTACGTGGCAAGGGACCACGGAGACTTCGTATGATGGAAAGACGGATGGTTTCAAAGTTGGAAACCTCAAACTCAAGGTCGTGAATTGGGGGAATCAGAAAGGAGAGAAGAGAAAGACCGAAGAGAGGACATAGAAGGAAGAAAAGAGAGACAAGGAGGGATTGGCATTCGTATTTATGAAATTGTTCTCTTGGAAATGATCACATTTGGACAGGGCTTTATGAGGTTATTGTGTCGGATGGATTAATGACGGTGAAAATGCTTCGTAAAACGAAGAAGCTATACAGATAAGTGCCATTATCCCTGGAAGCAGGCTTCAGCTTGTAATGGAGATGGGGCTCAATCTCGGGTCCAAATGCAGCTGTGCTCCAAGCCTGCCATCTCGGAAGAGAAGACGAGATGAGAAGAGTTCTGGGAAGAGCTGAAAGAGCCGGCTGCGCGCGAGGGGTGTGACCTCCCTGCGCTCTGTTGCATTGCAAAGGGAATTTCCTGTGCCAGCTCAGCCATAGCCTGCCTTTCCTACAGGATATCAAGCTCCAAGTTTACAGTTCCTATCAGGGAGTCTCCTTGTTTGAACAAAGCCTCATTTGTTAGGAAGTGTCACAGATCAGCGTGTATCAGATGCAAGATTGAATGTCCCTCCAGCACAAAGACATGCAAAGCTATGCCAGGATACCAGCAATGGGGCTTTTCACCATGAGAAAACAGATGGTCAGAGTGAAAAAGGCCGGCCTTTATGCAAAAGAAATTCTTCCAACCCACCCCCACCCGCTCCCCACTTCCCCTTCCTCCCCCTCCCCCCACTCTCCTTTCACTCCCTTGCCCTGACAGGGAAACATTCGATATGCTGCAACATCATCTGATGTTTGTGTCCTTTTAATTAAACCAGGGGATCTGGAATAGGGACGCCCTTGTCTTTGCAGAGAAATGATTTCAAAAAGAAGATAATAGAACCTCTTTTTCTTCAGGCTTGCAAGGGCCTTGTGTGTAATTTGTCCTTTGCAAGAGCAATCAAAGATAACCGGTGCGCAATTGATTACGGGCTTTGTGTCCTTTTAATTACTTGTTTCTACACACTGGTTTAGTTTCATGCTGAAAGCAGATCTGTCTGAGTCCTCTCTGAGCTGTAGTGCTTTCTTTTGCTTACATGGTTGAATAATAAAGCTATTAGTAAACCACCGCCACATAGAACAATCCTATCGGCTTAGGATAGATCCTGAATCTTGCCTTTCTTTATTCTTCCAATAGGCTATTAGATGGTTTTA
Organism: Neogale vison; assembly: GCF_020171115.1. Classification (NCBI taxonomy): domain Eukaryota; kingdom Metazoa; phylum Chordata; class Mammalia; order Carnivora; family Mustelidae; genus Neogale; species Neogale vison. Next base: position 195,195,317 of record NC_058091.1, on the reverse strand, counting down.
TGGAAAACAAGGTTAAAGAACACTATATCATTGCTTAGCTATACAAAAATATTCTACAATTTCAGGGGAGTAAAGTCTCCTTATTTCCAAAGTAGAGTTTTTAAGAACAGAGAGTTAGAATTTACATAGCCAAGTTTTTGGTTTTCTGGGTTTTTTGTTTTTTGTTTTTTAATTTGCAAAGATAGGAATACATTTTTTTCCTCTCTTTTAACTGAACACTAATCTACTGACTGGTATTATAACTGAATTACTTTGAAAAACCATAGAAAAAAAAAAACTAACAAGTTAGCACAATACCTAGATCAGAGCCTTTATTTTTGTATTCCATGTACTGAAAATGCTGTCAAATCAGTAAATGCCAGATGACAATATAGGAACAATTTTGTTCTTATTTTAAGCTCTACCTAAAAGCAGAGACAGTAAGAGAGGAGATTGCTAATGATAGAACACTAACTAAATCTCTATGCCACTCTTTACTTACCTGTACTGACTTATGCCCTAGAGAGAAAGAGCAGCTAATGGTTGTAACCACATAAAAGAAACCCATCTAATTTCAACATGCAGACTCTGAGACTACAGCTGCTGCAATAGGAAATGAATGGAAAGGTTGACCAAGTGTACGATCCCCAGGAAGCACACTAGATCCGGAGCCCACCTCCTGCTTTATCAAATCTTCCACAGAGGTGAGCTCCTACAGAGGGTGAAACTACTGCAAAGTCTGGAAAACCTCTGAGTCTAGATTCCCCATCCACCTGTCATGCTCAGGTCCTTTATGCGTCCCTTCTGCCATGTCATTAGATTCCTCCTCCTTCCCAGAAACACTCGCTACCTTGCAAGCAGGTCTCTGCCTAAGAAGTGTGTCCCTGGCAACATGGGGAATACAGATATTCACCTTCGAATTATGGTTCCTTCTGACAATGAGCATGGAGTCTAGGCAAGGAAATGAGCTTTGGACAAGTGAACGAGTCAATGAAAAAGGGAACACTTTGGGTTCCAACTTAGAGGAGAAGGTAGCAGTATGCAAAAAGCAGACAGATGAGACCTCTTGGAGCATAGGGGATGTAAACTGTGCTGAAGCATAAATGGATATCAAGCAGACTGGGGAAGGCAAAGAGGAGAGAGCATTCTAGCATGGCTTCAGGGGGCAGTGATAAGTAAAGCAGGAGAACCAATAGAGAAAAGTTAAAAAATAGGAACAATGGATAAGATCAGATGGATTACAAAGAATTCTTACGTCTCAGACAGGCTTTTTTTTCTTTTCTTCTTCTTTTTTTTTTGACAAATATTCATCCAGCACTCTCTGTGTGATGACTGTTGAACTAAGCACTGGAGATTGTCAAAGGAATAAGATAGAGTCTCTACTCCCATGAAACCCATCATCAGATGGAACAAACAGAGCATATCAACCACCAAAATTTACCGTGTATCTATACGCCATTCTAGCAGATCTTCACAGTTACCTTAACAAAAGAGTCCTGTTCATTGGATATGTTTATCTTATACCAAATATAATGTGTTATCTTGCTGATAGCTGTAACATCTGTTCTATGTAATGTTCCTCCCTGTTTTGGGTTGATTATTATTTCATGAATCCTATTCTGTTTCTGTCTTCTTACCTTTCCATTTCCTTTCTTCAGCATTTTGTCTTCGTTATCAGACACTTTCATTGAGCTCTTATTGGATCTCTCCTCTGATGTTTCACATTATCAGGGTTCTTCTGCAAGGCTGTTATTTCTTAAAACACTTAAAGATTTCTTAAAACAATTAAAGATATATATGTATATAATTAAAAATGCATTATATATGTGTATGTGCATACACACACACGCGTGCGCTCATGTGCGTGAACACACACACACACACACACATATATATAGGATTCTTAGAATGCCAGAGTGTTGATGTGAAAACCGTAGTAAACTGATCATTGGGGAGACATACCTAAGCATTATAAACACACAATTTAATGAAATATATGTCTAAGCACTCACTGTATTTATATGCTTCTATAATAAAGTTATAAGCTACTACGGGAGTACGGAAGTAGAGGCAAAGAACAAGGATATGGAGGTGAGTTTGATAAGGATCTACCTCTTGGAGTAGCAAAATGAGTATCATATGTAGTATAATATAAAAACAGATATCATAGGTTCCCTATATTCTGCACTCTCTCTTCCTTTGCTGAAACCTATTCTGAATTATTTAGAAATGGAGTATTTCTTGTTTCCTTCTCTTACAAAAGCCCGCCCAGCAGAATGTGCATTGTCGGTGGGCTCTGATGCAAATCGCTTCTCAGCAAAAGCCACTCTGCCATTATACTCTAATTTGCAGCCAAGCTGGCTTTCAGCTGGTGCCTTGTCCTTGGGCTATCGTTCACTGTCAGGGCCTCTCCAGGGCACACCAGCTGTTATCTTAACAACGAGAAGGAAGCAGTCATATGTCACTGATTCCCAAGAAAAGCCTGCCTGGCTGCCAGGATTCTGCCTGGGTTCCAGGACCGATAATTGTGTGGCTAGGATCAGGGCTGCCCCTGGGCAAACTTGTGATGTACATAATATTTTTCTTAATTAATATCCATTTTTCTTTGGTCCCGACCTTCCCCAGGCTTCAGGCCAGACTCTACAATTCCAGAACTTCTTTAGGATGCTCTCTTTGGATAAAAATTCAATCTCTATAGCAGTGCTTTTCAGTTGACGTGCTAATATGATCCCCACAATACACATCACATGTGTGCACACACATACACACACACACACACACACACACACACACAAATGCAAACTTTTGCATACAATTGCAGGTAATTTATAAAATTCTCTCTGAGACCAGCCTGGGATAAAAACCCCTGCCCCAACGTTTTCTTTCTCTTTTTTTCTGTCTCCGTCCTTTCTCCCATTCCTTCACACTTCATTCTTTCATAAGAGAAAAGTTCTAATCTAATTCTTAAGAAAGTGTTCAAAATTATTTTCAATACATATTTTTAAGTTTATTTACTTTTTTAGATTAAAACAAAACAAAACAAAAAACAATAAAACAATAAAACAACTGATTGTGGAGCTGGTTAAAACCAAACTCCAGCTAAAAGGACCCGTGGATGGACTCTTCCTGCAGCCTCTGTTCACACAGCTACTGTTGAGACAACTGCAATAAACGTGTTTGGTGAAACTTTGGGTATGACTCATACGGAATTCTGGAGAGAAATTCCTTATTTTTCTTCTGAGGGTAATTAAATATTAAGTTGGAGAAACTAATGGTTAAAATCCCCTTCCCTTTGAATTCAGAATGATGGAGATCCAGTTTTAACAGCTGCCTGCTGTTTCCCAACCCCAGTGTTTTCGAGAAGTGCCATCTGTTTTATTACACAGCTGCATATAGTGCTTGGGTGTCTGTGGGCAGGATTCTCAAAGAGCTTACTTGGTATTGTCACTTCTCTTGGTGGTTTTCAAAATGGCACTGGCCTTCTCTGGGAAAGGAAAAAAAAAAAGAACTAGAAAGGTTAGTGAGAGTACATCACTAATGAGATAAATTCATGTGTAAACGGAGTGAGAGCTAAAGGAAGACTTTTAGAAAATGTAATTCTATTTGCTGTCTGTTTCCAGCATACCAAAAGGTAAGACATCTGATTAACTCTACTTAATAGAATACTTTCAATGATCTTATCACTTCTATACTAAAAAAGAATTGAAAAAATTAGCAATTGCATGGAATGGCACCTTTGCCAAGCTTGGCTCTCGGAAAAAAATCAAGCTAGAAAAACCTTCTGAGGCACTAAAACCAAATAATTTCAGTCTATGAAGGAGGGTCAGGCCATATTGGTCCTGTATGCTAAAACTGAAAAGATGAGAACATGACATATGCTACTACATCCCCCTTCGTGCCTGTTTTAAACATTGCTAATTGGTTAAGGCATATTTTTATTTTATTTTTTATTATTTATTTATTTTTATTAACATATGATGTAATATTTGCTTCAGGGTACAGGTCTGTGAATCATCAGTCTTACACAATTCACAGCACTCACCATAGCACATACCCTCCCCAGTGTCCATAACCCAGCCATACCCCCACACCACCACACTCCCAGCAACCCTCAGTTTGTTTCTTGAGATTAGGAGTCTCTTAGGGTTTGTATCACCCCAGTCCCATCTTGTTTCATTTTTTTGCTCCATGCCCCCCAACTCCCTACCTTTCAAATTCCTCATATCACAGAGATCATATGATAATTTTCTTTCTCTGACTGACTTATTTCGCTTATCCTCTGGTTCCATCCACGTAGTTGCAAATGTCAAGATTTGGGGGGGGGGTTGTTGATGGCTGCATAGTATTGCATTGTGTGTGTGTGTGTGTACACATCTTCTTTACCATTCATCTGTTGATGGACATCTAGGCTTTTTCCATATTTTGGCTATTGTGGACATTGCTACTATAAACATTCAGGTACATGTGCTCCTTCAGATCACTACATTTGTACCTTTGGGGTAAATACACAGTAATGCAATTCTGGGTCATAGGGTAGCTCTATTTTCAACTTTTTGAGGAACCTCCATACTGTTTTCCAGAGTGGCTGCACCGGCTTGCATTCCCACCAACAGATAGGAGGTTCCCCTATCTCCGCATCCTTGCCAACATCTGTCATTTCCTAACTGGTTAATTTTAGCCATTTTGACTGGTGCGAGGTGGTGTCTCTCTGTGGTTTTCATTTCTGTTGTCCTGATGCCAAGGTATATGGAGCACTTTTTCATGTGGCTGTTGGCCCTTTGGATGTCTTCTTTGCAGAAATGTCTGGTCATGTCTTCTGCCCATTTCTTGATTGGATTCTTTGTTCTTTGTGTGTTGAGTTTGATAAGTTCTTTACAGATTTTGGATACTAGCCCTTTATCTGATATGTCATTTGCAAATGTCTTCTCCCACGCTGTCAGTTGTCTTTTGGTTTTGATGACTGTTTCCTTTGTTGTGTAAAAGCTCTTGATCTTGATGAAGTATCAATAGTTCATTTTCGCCCTTGCTTTGCCTGCCTTTGGCGATTTTCCTAGGAAGAAGTTGCTGTGGCTGAGGTCGAAGAGGTTGTTGTCTGTGTTCTCTTCAAGGATTTGGATGGATTCTTTTCTCACATTGAGGTCTTTCATCCATTTGGAGTCTATTTTTGTGTGTGGTGTGAGGAAATGGTCCAGTTTCATTCTTCTGCATGTGGCTGTCCAATTTTCCTGACACCATTTGTTGAAGAGACTGTCTTTTTTCAATTGGACATTCTTTCCTGCTTTGAAAGATTAGTTGACAATAGAGTTGAGGGTCTATTTCTGGGCTCTCTGTGCTGTTCCATTGATCTGGTTGTCTGTTTTTGTGCAAGTACTGTACTGTCTTGATGATTACAACTTTGTAATAGAGTTTGAAGTCTGAAATTGTGATGTCACCAACTTTGGCTTTCTTTTCAAAATTCCTCTGGCGATTTGGGGTCTTTTCTGGATCCCTATAAATTTTAGGATTATTTGTTCTATTTCACTGAAAAACATTGATGATATTTGACAAGGGTTGCTTTTTATGTGTAGATTGCTTTAGGTAGCATAGACATGTTCACAATATTTTTTCTTCCAATCCATGAGCATGGAATGATTTTCCATTTCTTTGTGTCTTCTTCAGTTTCTTTCCTGAATACATTATAATTTTCAGATTCTTTGCCTCTTTTGGTTAGGTTTATTCCTAGGTATCTTATGGTTTTTGGTGCAGTTGTAAATGGGATCGACTCCTTAATTTCTCTTTCCTCTGTCGTGCTGTTGGTGTATAGAAATGCATCTGATTTCTGTGCATTGATTTTGTATCCTGACATTACTCTGATTCCTGTATGAGTTCTAGCAATTTTTGAGTGGAGTCTTTTGGGTTTTCCACATAAAGTGTCATATCATCTACAAAGAGTAAGAGTTTGACTTCTTTGCCAATTCAGATGCCTTTTATTTCTTTTTGCTATCCGATTGCTGAGGCTAGGACTTCTAGTACTATGTTGAATAGCAGTGGTGATAATGGACATCCCTGCCATGTTCCTGACCTTTGGGGAAAAGATTTCCGTTTTCCCACATTGAGGATGATATTTGCTGTGGGTTTTTCATAGATGGCTTTGATGATATTGAAGTATGTACCCTCTATGCCTACACTGTCAAGAGTTTTGATCAAGAAAGGATGCTGTACTTTACCAAATGCTTTTTCAGCATCTATTGAGAGTATCATACGGTTCTTGTTATTTCTTTTATTAATGCATTGTATCACATTGATTGATTTCTGGATGTTGAACCAACCTTGCAGCCCAGGAATAAATCCCACTTGGTCCTGCTGGATAATCCTTTGAATGTACTGTTGGGTCCTGTTGGCTAGTATTTTGGTGAGAATTTTTGTATCTGTGTTCATCAGGAATATTGGTCTGTAAATCTCTTTTTTGATGGGGTCTTTCTCTGGTTTGGGGGTCAAATTAATGCTGGTCTCATAAAATGAGTTTGGAAGTTTTCCTTCCATTTCTATTTTTTGGAAGAGTTTCAGGACAATAGGTATTAATTCTTCTTTAAATGTTTGGTAGAATTCTGCTGGGAAGCTTTCTGGCCCTGGGCTCTTATTTGTTGGGAGATTTTTTTTAATTATTATTTTTTTAAATAAACATGTAACGTATTTTTATCCCCAAGAGTATAGGTCTGTGAATCACCAGGTTTACACTTTTCACAGCACTCATTATAGTGTTGGGAGATTTTTGATGACTGCTTCAATCTCCTTTCTGGTTATGGGCCTGTTCAGGTTTTCTATTTATTCTTCATTCAGTTTTGGTAGTTTATATGCCTCTAGGAATGCATCCATTTCTTCCAGATTGTGAAATTTGCTGGAGTATAGTTGCTCCTAATATGTTCTTATAATTGTTTGTATTTCTTTGGTGTTGGTTGTGATCGTTCCTCTTTCATTCATGATTTGATTAATTTGGGTCCTTTTTCTTCTTTTTGATAAGTCTGGCCAGGGTTTTATCAATCTTATTAATTCTTTCAAAGAAACAACTCCTAGTTTCATTGATCTGTTCTATTGTTCTTTTTGTTTCTGTTTCATTGATTTTTGCTCTGATCTTTATCATTTCTCTTCTCCTGCTGGGTTTAGGCTTTCTTTCCTATTCTTTCTCTAGCTCCTTTAGGTGTAGGGTTAGGTTGTATACTTGAGACCTTTCTTGTTTCTTGAGAAAGGCTTGTGTTGCTATATACTTTTCTCTTAGGACTGCCTTTGCTGTGTCCCAAAGATTTTGAACAGTTGTACTTTCATTTTCATTTATTTCCATGATTTGTTAGAAGTCTTCTTTAATTTCTTAGTTCACCCATTCATTCCTTAGTATGATGTTCTTTAACCTCCCTGTATTTGAGTTTTTTCCAACTTTCTTCTTTTGATTGAGTTCTAGCTTCAGAGCATTGTGGTCTGAAAATATGTAGGAAATGATTCCCATATTTTGGTACCTGTTTTGTGACCTGAGATGTGATCTATTCTGGAGAATGTGCCATGTGCATTAGAAAGAATGCGTATTCTGTTGCTTTGGGTTGGAATGTTCTGAATATATCTGTGATGTCCATCTGGTCCAGTGTGTCATTTAAAACCTTTATTTCCTTGTTGATCTTTTGTTTAGATGATCTGTCCATTTCAGTGAGGGGGGTGTTAAAGTCCCCTACTATCATTGTATTAATATTAATGTGTTTCTTTGATTTTGTTATTTATTGGTTTATATAGTTGGCTTCTCCCATGTTAGGGATATTGATATTTAAAATTGTTAGATCTTCTTGTTGGACAGATGCTTTACATATGATACAGTGTCCTTCCTCTTCTCTGCTTACAGTCTTTGGTTTAAAATTTAATTTGTTGGATATAAGGATTGCCACCCCAGCTTTCTTTTGATGCCCATTAGCATGGTCAATTGTCTTTCCACCCCCTCACTTCAGATCTGGAGGTGTCTTTGGGTCTAAAATGAGTTTTTTTCCAGATAGCATATTGATAGGTCTTGTTTTTTTTATCCATTCTGATACCCTGTGTCTTTTGATTGGGGCATTTAGCCCAGTTACATTCAGGTTAACTACTGAGAGATATGCATTTAGTGCCATTGTATTGCCTTGTAAGGTGACTGTTACTGTATATTGTCTCTGTCTATATTTTCAATGACAGACTAGCTGGGTATAGTATTCATTATATATATTATTTCTCAGTTAGTGCTCTGAATATCAGGCTAGTCCTTTCTGGTTTGCCAGTTCTCTGTGGATAGGTCTGCTGCCAATCTAATATTTCTACCATTGTATACTACAGACCTCTTGTCCTGAGCTGCTTTCAGGATTTTCTCTTTGTCACTGAGACTTGTGAATTTTACTATTAAATGACCTATTTTTATTGATTTTGAGGGGGCTTTTCTGTGCCTCCTGGATTTTGATACTCAAATTAAGGTAATTCTCTATTCCCTTGTTCCCTTCATCAAATTAGGGTAATTCTCTGCTGTAATTTGCTCCAATATACCTCTGCCCCCCTCTCTCTCTTCTTCTTCTGGGATCCAAATTATTCTAATATTATTTTATCTTATGGTATCACTTATCTCTTGAATTTTCCTCTCATGGTTCAGTAGCTATGTATGTCTCTTTTTTCAGCCAATTATTCTCTATCATTTGGTCTTCTATATCACTAATTTTCTCTTATGCCTCATTTATACTAGCAGTAAGAGCCTCTATTTTTTTATTGCACCCCATTAATAGCTTTTTAAATTTCAACTTTGTTAGTTTTTATTTTATTTCTCCAGAAAGGGATTCTCTAGTATCTTCCATGTTTTTTTTGAGCCCAACTAGCACCTTGATAATAGTTATTCTGAACTCTAGATCTGACATCTTACTAAATTCTGTATTGATTAGGTCCTTAGCTGTTAGTACTTCCCCTTGTTCTCTTTTTTTTTTTTTTTTTGAGGTGAGCTTTTCCACCTTGTCATTTATCCAGATAAGAATAGATGAATGAGAGAACAAAATACTAAAAGGGTAGCAATGACCCCAGCAAAATATACACTAACTGAATCAGATGAAACCCAAAACTGGGTGGGGGGAAAAAGGGGGGAAATATATATATATATATATATATATATGACTGGTGAATAGAACAGAGCCAAACACTTGATTTTGCGGTATTTTGGTCTGTTAGAAGAAACTGCCTCCCAAAATTTTAAAGAAAGAAAGAGTTATATATATACAAAAATAGGGGTAAACAGGATGAATGGATGGAATACCACTGTAAAGATGAAAACTTTAAAAGATTCTAAAAAAGGAATTGATAAGAGGTTGGTTGAAAAGGGGGGGAAAAAAAAGAAAAGAATGTGATTTGGCTGGAAACTAGAACAAAGCCCTGCACTAGATTTAGGGTATATTTTGATCTGTTAGAAGAAACTTTATCCCAAAATTTTAAAGAAAGAAAAACCTATATGTATACAAAAAATAAGGCTAAATACAATGAAGGGCTAGAATATGACAATAACAATGAAAATTTTAAAAGATTTTTAAGAAGGTGTTGATAAGATAAAATAGTTCAAAAATGTTAAAATAGGAAAGAGGAAAAATTCAAAAAAATAGGATAAGAAAAAATGAAATTAAAAAAATTTACCTTTGAAAGACTGAAGAATCATGGAGGAAAAAAGGCCATGAATTCTGTGTTGCATTCCCCTAGCTCTGGAGTTCTGCAGTTCTCATTGATTGGTGAACTTGGTCTTTGTTGGATGTTCTTGCTGATCTTCTGGGTGGGGCTTTTTGCAGTGATTCTCAAATGTCTTTGTTCAAGGTGTTATTGAATGCCCTTGCCAGGGGCCAGGCTAAGTAATCTGCTTGGGTTCGCTCTTGGGAGCTCTTGTTCCCTGAACGCTTTCCACAGAGCTTTGGAAGATAGGAATGAAAATGGTAGCCTTCCAATCTCCGGCCCAGAGGAACTGAGAGCTCAGGGCTGCATTCCTCAGTGTGTGCTCAGAGAAAAGCAATCAATCCCTCCTGTCTCCCTGGTCTCCAACCACACTCTGAGCTCACCCAGCCTGTGGCCGAGCATTTCTATCTCTGGTGCATGGCCCCATCTGGAGTCTCCAAACCCAGCAGATTCCTGCAGTGCACTCTTATGCTATTCCTTCCAGAGGAAGAAGATGAGTCTCTCTGGATCTGCCACCTGTGGGGTCCCTGCTCAAAGAGCAGTGGTGCGACTGTGTGTCAGATCACATTTTAAGGTAACCCAGAGCTGAGAGCCCCCTTCTCAATTCCATCTTTACAGCCAGCTTCCCAGCTCCAATACCTGGGGGCTCTGCCACACTCAGACACCCCAGGTCTCTCTGTGACCCTATAGGTTCTGAGACCACACTGTCCCCAAGAGGGATCCACCACTCACTTGGCCTCTGGAGCAATGTCCCTCAGTGGAGCAGACTTCTAAAAGTACCAATTTTATGCTCCGCTGCTCTAGCACTTGCCAGGAGCCAGTGCCTCCCCCCTCAACCTCTCTTCCCTTTTGTTGCCTCAGCTTCACTTCTCCGCAAATCCCACCTTCCAGAAAGTGGTCACTTTTCTGTTCCTAGAATTGCTGATCTTCTTCTCTTGATCTCCTATTGTGTTTGTAGGTGTTCAGAATGGTTTGATTACTATTTAGCTGAATTTCTAGGACCTGATGATATTAAGTCTCCTACTCTCTGTCACCTCGCTCCTTCCTCAGTTATGGGATATTTTTGTACTAAGCCAAAATACAATCTCAGAATTCCTCTGAACATAATTGTATAGGCATTCTCTACCAAGTGTTTAAAAGTGTCTGATGAGATAAAGCTCTGTTGGTATTCCTGTGCTAGGTCATTGATAGAGTTACTGGACCATTGGCTTGTGTTACACTGGGTAGAGGACAAGAGTCCTCTGTAACTGCTTCTCCACATCATGGGCCTGCAGCTAGAGCAGGAGTCCTAAACCACAGTCCCTGGGCCAAAGCCGACTTGCCAACTGATTTTGTAAATTAAGTCTTATTAGAATGATAGCCACACCCATTTGTTTACATATCGTGTATGACTGCTTTACCTACTTCAAATTACACAAATGAATAATTCAACAAGCTAGTTTAATTTTTTCACATTCATCCAAGAATGACACAGAGTTCAGAACTCTGGACTCTGGTTCAAATTCCATGAAGACCTTTATCTTCTACAAAGAGATGATACAACAACTTTGTATAATAGAAGGAAAAACACAGAACCTCTGATTGGCTTACAGATTCCAGCAGCATTTGTGTTGAGAGCCATGAAAGAACTAGAAATAGATATGAAATATGATGCAAAACCAAGGTTCTTTTCCCTTCCTGTTTCTCTTGCCTTCCCATCACCTCTTTCCCCAGCATAGGAAGTCACATTTGGCTTTTACATAATCCGTGAGGCTTTTTCTAAAACAGAGAAGACTAATCCCTGGTGAGTTCTGTGGTCAGACATCGAGTAAAACCTTAGCAACAGTCTAGCCCTGAGGTTCAACAATGCTCTGATAAAGAGGTATGCCTGTTAACATGGCACCACATTGCAAATATAAATTTTTATATTTAGGAACTTACAAACGTATATATTTTTTCTATATATTTATAATATATATTAAACACATATATATTCATATTTATGTCAACTCTGAGTAATTCTACATAATTCTTTTCTTAGCATTGTGCTCTCAATTTACTGTTTTTAAAGGATCAAAAAAATGGTTCCTTCAGGAATTTTAAGACACAAAAAGGGGAAAAGAAAGTAGGAAACTAACCTTTCTTGAACACCTCCTTTGTGCTAAATACTGAGCTTTATGCTTTCCCACACATAAAAATGAAGTTGTCTTCATTTATTCCTCATATCATCCTATGACATAGAAGGATTCTATTTATTTTATTGGAAGTTTCCTGACATGGATGAACTCAATGTACAACTCTGGTGACTGAATAATGGAAATTCACTCTCATTCTTAAAGAATGTTTTCCACTGAGAGTGATCCCTAGATTGCTGTGCAATGCCTTAGATTTCTTTTTTCCTGTTGTTCCAAAATTCTGATATCAGAAGAGGAGAAAATCGGAGTGGGAATGGAAAAGGAACGGGAATGGTCAAGAAAATGTTGGAAAATGAGGAAACAAAAATCTGCTAGTTCTCATCCTCGAAACAACCGTTAAAGCATATTCCCGAAAGATATTCCTGTCCCTAGTGATGGAACCAAACAAAACGACACATGCGTCAGATATGAGCAGATGTGTTTGCCCCAATCTGTGTTGGGAGATAATAAAATCCTTTGACAGGAACTTCAAGGAATACAGTGTCAGCCTGGCATTATTTAATCTCACCATACCTGGCAAGCATAGGACAGATTTCTGAGAGATTTTGCTGTGGCAAGAATAAAAGGATTCCAAACAGGAAATTCCTGCGGGGGCTCTGTAGCTGGGTCTACTGTAAAAACTGCAAAGTCAGCTTCGGCAACGGCAACGCAGCATTGAAGAATAGCTAACTGCTCACTTGGTATGTCTGCTCCCTTGCCACAGTTCCAAAGCCACGATGAACTGGCCATGGAAGGCAATGTTGCTGGGAGTGGAAGACTAGCTGGAGCTCTGCACTTGGACAGCAGTCCACTGGAAGGGACAAGAGGTCAGCCAGGCTCTGCCTCTGTCAGAGGCATTTTCCAAGTGACTGGCAAACGCTCAGCATTTTCATCCCTGTTTAGCAAGGGAGGGGGATGAACTGCAACCGTATTCTGCTGAGTTTTAACAGCAGACAGACTTGGTGGATATCTTTCAGGTTTATTCAGCTTTATTCAGCACATTCTTCTGCCAGCTGAGTTTTAAAGCAACACTGTTTGGCAAAATTGACACAGATATCGTGCAAATAATTTGACTGTTTCTGCTTCTTCCCACCCCCACCCCATCTATCAAAGGGCATATTGGACCATCTGATGGTATAATGCAGAGCTTTCCTTTCCTTTTCTTAATGCCAATCCAGATTTGGCCAGTCCTGATTAGCAGTTAAACTGCTTTTTCTTTGGGGTTTTTCCAAGTTCTCTTTCTTAAGCAGAAGTCACTAACCCCTAGTAACCAGCGCTTTCTCCATGCTGCATTTTCCAGCAGTTATAGGGCGTGTTGAAGAGTGTGAAGTCTTCAAAATCTGAGGCAAGACTCCTTGAACTCACGTTCTGGCTCTGCCACTGAGTAATTTTGGACAAGATAACTAACCTATGTAAGCCTCAGTTTACTCACCTATAAAATAGGAGGATTCCTGGGGCGCCTGGGTGGCTCAGTGGGTTAAGCCGCTGCCTTCGGCTCGGGTCGTGATCTCAGGGTCCTGGGATCGAGTCCCGTGTCGGGCTCTCTGCTCAGCAGGGAGCCTGCTTCCCTCTCTCTCTGCCTGCCTCTCCATCTACTTGTGATTTCTCTCTGTCAAATAAATAAATAAAAATCTAAAAAAAAAAAAATAGGAGGATTCCTGCCTTGCAGGGTTTTTATGTAATTCAATGTGCTGATGCAGTCAAAACACTTAGCAGATTGCCTTGAATGGACAAGAAAAGCTCTAAATTATATCTTTCTCTCTCTGTGTATATGCTGCCATTTTTATCATTTGTTTTAATCATCAAAAGTTTTATCATGGTCTTTTTAAAAAAAACCTTGTGGAAACTTCTTCCCCACCCCCAACCCCTGCCCCTGTATTAAAACAGTAGCCAGCTTTTTGTTTAGAGCTAAACAACATACTCCTCAGGTCCCTTCCCTCTACCCACGAGCTTTGACTTCTCACCCATCTCTAATGGACTGTTTCCTGGCTCCCTGTGATTTCAGGGAAGGACTGTTACTGTTTCCTTCTATCTTGTAATGCAGTTTTCTTTCCTCTAAATCTACCAGGAAGAAAAATGTAAGAAGAGAAAGTGCAGGTAGAGAGGTAGAGGAAGAAAGAAAGAAAAGGAAAGGAAAGGAAAGGAAAGGAAGAAAGAAAGAAAGAAAGAAAGAAAGAAAGAAAGAAAGAAAGAGGGAGGAAGGAAGAAAGAGGGAGGAAGGAAGAAAGAGGGCGGAAGGAAGGGGAAAAAGAAAAGAGAGCTAGATGTATCTCACACTTGCCTAGCTGAACTTATATGAACTTTTCCTGGTATCTCATTTTGGTAGATAAGATTAACCATCTATTTAATATGTAGGTCACTTGCATTAGGGGCAAAAAAAGAAAAAATTTGTAATTCTTTTGTCTTCTGATCCTATTTTAGTTTACCTATGCATAGTTTTATACTCAGTAATTGATAAATCTTGAATTGTTAGGTGATTTTAATAGAAAACCGGATACATTAAAAATAAAATAATAAATGAAATGTTTATCCCCATAAATATCACCACCACCTTCTTGATACTTTCTGTATAAAGTGACTTAATACTCACACAGCATTGCCTTCAGATAGATGAGTTATTTACTTATTGGTATTCAATACCCCTGCAATTCTTGTTCATGAGAAAGAAAATGACTGCAAATCAAGATAAGTAAGGGGGGAAGAAAAGCAAAAAAGAAAGGAAAATAAGTAATGTGCTGAACACATCAGTGTGAAATCCACATCTTCCTTTCAGTGCACTCTGAATTAAGCAAGTGGTGCGTGACATGTGCCAAAGTTGGATCAGCATCTGTACAGACGTGCCCATCTGGTATGCAGGTGTTTGTACTGATATTCCTCAGCCAAACTTCCAGGGGGTAGCATTTTTGTGGAGCTAGCTCTACACTAGTACAGGGAAAGACAAAAAGGGGGACCACCCACTTATAATGGTGCCACTTCTAGGTTGATCTCATACCCTCAAAGAGGGCTTCTTAAATTTCACATGCATCCAAATCACTTCAGCAGCTTGATTTTTTTTAAAGATGTATTTATTTATTTTACAGAGAGACCATGCTGATGTGAGTTGGGGGAGGGGCAGAGGTGGGGAGAGAGAGAGAGAATCTTAAGCAGACTCCCCATTGAGGGCAGAGCCTGATCCAGGGTTTCATCTCATGATCCTGAGATCATGAGCAGAGTAAATCAAAAAGAATTGGATGCTTAACTGACTGAGTCACCCAGGTGCCTCTGAGCAGCTTTATAAAAAGACAGAACCTTCTGCCCTTCCCCAAGAGATTTACATTCAGCATGTACCTATGGTATGTTCCAGAAATCCGTTTTCAACACAGTCGAGGTTATTCTAATGTAAGTGTTCCTTAGTCTGCAGTTTGAGAAATATTACTCTAAAACATAGAATAAAATGCATAAAATAACATTTAGAAGTAAAAAATCACTTTTAGAAAGTTTGCAGCCTTCCTTCTCATTATGTGAATATTGCCTGCAACCTTCACAAACAGAATAAAAAGAAGAAAAAAAAAAACAGGAAAAAGACATTGTTGATAAAGCAACTCTGGATATTAACAAACCATCTAAAATTCTTTTGTGCCTATGTGTTAGGTCCTATACCTACAAAGGGCATCTAAGCACACCTCAAGGTTGGTACAGAGGTACCAACAGAGGTACCAAGGATGGTAACCTTGAACCCAATCACAAGTTCTTGCCCAATTTTCACATGATTCTTTGGCAACTGGTAACATATCCTATGCCCAGGTGTTTAGTGTGTGTCTGGGACCATAAAAAGTATGAAGAGTGTCCCCTAAGAATTCTTCTCAGAATCAAAATTCCCCTAAGAATTCTTCTCAGCAACCAAAGCCACTTTCCTATTCACTTATTCCAAGACTGGGAGATAGAAAGAAAAGATAGAACTAAGGAGACATTTAAATGCCAGATCAGTGAAGTAATCTTGAATCATGTTGGGTTTTATTTACTAAGTATTAGGGATCATTCAAGCAGTTTGGTTAGAGGAATGTAATGATCACAATTACTTTAGAGATTTCACATAGGTTATAAACTCTGATGGTTTTGTAATAATGTACATGAAAATATTCTGCTAAAAACAAAAATGATGTATTTACTAACATATTGATGTGATAAAATTATAAGTCATTAATATAATTATTCACATATCAGTATACTCCCTCTTTATCCAAAGTAAAAGGAAAATAAAAACCCTAGAATCTACCCCTTCTCATTAGCCTTAAGGATAAATATCTAAGAATAATGTCCATTCAATAAATATTTATTTTCATGCCCATGTTATGTTAGGCACTCTTCTAGGTGTCAGGGAGCAAAACAGGGAGGGTCTCCACTCTCGAGGTGTTTATAGTCAACTGAGACAGACATTGAACAAATAATCAAATACGCTGGGGCTTTCCAAATGGCTCTTTGCTATTCCTGCTATTCCTAGCAGTGCCATGCTTTGATTTCTTTTCATGGGTAAATCCCTTCCCTATTCCACCTTTCTTAAAGGTCTCCTAAGCAATCATCAGAGGTCTCAAACTCAATGCCTCCAGACCTATTTTATTTGGCCCACACAATGCTGAAGTCTACTTTCTTTTAAAATGTGAATTCCTTGCCAACATAAAATAGGAGCTTCTAGTTTCTCTTGAATATTTGGTCAGATTGAACCTCAGTTTCTATAATGCAGCAAGTGTCCAGAGTTGCCTAGCATCTGTCATCTTCAGAAGTAATGCGTTCCATCTCCTCAGCCATGTTTCAGCACAGTCCCAATCGCCTTCTGATGTGCAGGCCAAGGATGTATTGACCTCAATCATCTCCTTTCAGGTGTTGTTTTTCCTACACTGGGCTCAGTTCATTACCTTACTCACTCTCTTAGTTGAATTTGTGACTACCATTCTACAGAAGAGAACTCTGCAGTCTTTCTACAAAATCCTCTTCAGCATGTCCTCTCCCCTGGTTGTACTGCTGGTGAAGGTTCTGTACTAAGTAAGTTATTAAACACTATTCATTGATCATTTTATTTACTCAAATATTTCTCCAACTTCTCTCTCCAGCTGTGCCTTTCCTTAGAGCCATTTGTCTCAAGCAAACCAGATCACTCATTGGTCAGCCTCAAATATAACCTGCTATTTTCTGTTTCATTGTCTTCAATCCTACTAGAATTTCTGTATCTAGAATTCACACCCCCTCTCCAAATGCTGTCCAGTTCTGTCTATCATCAGGTCCACTTCACATCCTCCTCCATGAAGCCTCCCTGACTTCCAGCTGGATATGGTACAGTCTCTCTGTGAACCCTCATACTACCTTACCAGAACTCTGTAAAGTCCTTCAAGCTTCCTACCTCATGCCATAGCACTCTACATTTGAGCTTCCTGAAGGCAGGAATCCCATCTAATTTTTTCTTTTTATGGTGTTATGTTAGTGACTACACAGTACATCATTAGTTTTTGATTTAGTGTTCCATGATGCATTGTTATATATATATAACATATATATTATAACTGGGTGTATAACACCCAGTGCTCCATGCAATCCATGCCCTCCTTAATACTCATCACCAGGCATACACATCCCCCTACCCCCGTCCCTTCTGAAACCCTCAGGTTGCTTCCCAGAGTCCATAGTCTCATGGTTCATCTCCCACTCCCATCTAAGTTATCCTCCTTTTCTCACTAGCACAGTACATAGCAGAAAACAGTCATCATTTGCACAATAAATGAAGAGAAATTTTGCTTAAAACTCATTGTAAAGGGAAGAAGTAGGTGATGACTGTATTAACTTCCTATAATACCACTGGTTCCTTTCAGTGCTCAAGTCACATAGAGGGACACTTGTTTGAGGGGAGTTTTGTAAATGACCTCTTACTCCCTACTTTTGCTGTTCCTATACATGTGTCCAGGGGAAACATGTTCACTCATTCCATGTCTTTCATCAGTTCCTTACCTAGTAATCTAGTCCAAGACATTTTCTATTTCCTCTCATTAAAATGCTATATGAAATAACATTAAGTCTTTGTTCTAGACTCTAGAGCCTTAACAAAGTTTGGGATTTAGCTTGTTTTTCCTTGACTGCAAGCCTTGACAGCATGAACTCTTAGACATCATATCTTATACAACAAACAAATATTTTTTTGTTACAAGTGCCTTTCATTTATATTTAGAACCTATTTAGACATTGAATTCTAGAGCTAGAATGTATTCTTGTGATTTTTGTATGGATGTTAGTTTCTATCTTTGGAAAGCCTATATACTTTCCTATAAAATGAGAAAAAATATATGATGAGAAGTTAAAATTTCTTACACAATTTCACACTGTTAGTTACTGGAATCGTCTGGACTATTTCAGTTGTGAGTGGAGTGAGCAGAAAATGTAGCTGTATCATTTTGAAAAATGATCTTGTCTATCCACCCACTGCTCTAGGCAAGAGTGTCCTGAGGTCACCAGTTACCCATTCAGCTATTCAATTAGCACCTTTTGAGAGTGGAGAGGTGTGTGTTCAACTACCTGAGGCATACACACAAAATCTCCCTGTTCAGTACTTATCAGTTTCACTTCCAAGGTCAAAGGAGATTAATATTTTTTTTCTTTTATAGGGCAGACTTTCAGTCACGATCTTGGATTCCAACAATATTGCCCCCACACTTCTGATCTGTACTTTATTCTATGTCAGCAAGCCATTTTAAAATAAAAATAAATAAATAAAAATAGTATAAAAAATGTTCTCTTCTGGAGGGTGAAAGATTTCAGAGCCCAACACACCCACAGGCAGATCATTTAGAACTACCCAGCCTAGTCATTGAATCCAACTTGGCAAGTGATGATGTGTGAGCCTGTTTTTTAGTTCCAACCTGTTTCATACTTAGGCTAGCCCAGCTATTTCCCTTATTTCCAATTCCTTGGGGATGCCAGATCCTTTCTGGCTAAATTCCAGCCACAACACCTAAACTCCAGGCACAACTTCACTTCTCTTCTTCAACCTGAAGCACGTAAGCAGATGGTTTCTCCTCTTGTTGTTTCTGTCACAAGACCCTCCTGTCTTTTTTTGTCTTTTTATAAAATTTATTTTTTATTAACATATAATGTATTATTAGCCCCAGGGGTACAGGTCTGTGAATCGTCAGGTTTACACACTTCATAGCACTCACCATAGCATATACCCTCTCCAATGTCCATAACCCAACCACACTCTCCCTACCTCCCTCCCCCGGCAACCCTCAATATGTTTTGTGAGATTAAGAGTCCCTTCTGTTTTTTCTCCCTCCTGATCCTCTCTTGGTTCATTTTTAACTTCCCTACCCCCCACACCCCCGACGTTTCCTCTCAAATTCCTCATATCAGAGAGATCATATGATAATTGTCTTTCTCTGATTGACTTATTTTGCTCAGCATAATATCCTCTAGTTCCATCCACATTGTTGCAAATGGCAAGATACCATTTCTTTTGATGGCTGCATAGTATTCCATTGTGTGTGTGTGTGTGTGTGTGTGTGTGTGTGTGTGTATACCACATTTTCTTTATCCACTCATCTGTTAATGGACATCTAGGCTCTTTCCATAGTTTGGCTATAGTGGACATTGCTGCTATAAACACTTTGGTGCACGTGCCCATTTGGATCACTTCATTTGTATCTTTAGGGTAAATACCCAGTAGTGCGATTGTTGGGTCATAGGGTAGCTCTATTTTCAACTTGTTGAGGAACCTCCATGCTGTTTTCCAGAGTGGCTGCACCAGCCTCCTTCCCACCAAAGTTAGGATGGTTCCCCTTTCTCCATATCCTCACCACCATCTGTCATTTCCTTACTTATTAATTTTAGCCATTCTGACTGGTGTGAGGTGATACCTCATTGTGGTTTTGACTTGTATTTCCCTGATGCCAAATGACGTGGAGCACTTTTTTATGTGTCTGTTGGCCATTTGGATGTCTTCTTTGCAGAAATGTCTGTTCATGTCTTCTGCCCATTTCTTGATTGGATTCTTTGTTCTTTGTGTGTTGAGTTTGATAAATTCTTTGTAGGTTTTCGATACTAGCCCTTTATCTGATATGTCATTTGCAAATATCTTCTCCCATTATGTCTGTTGTCTTTTGGTATTGTTGACTGTTTTCTTTGTTATGCAAAAGCCCTTGATCTTGATTAAGTCTCAATAGTTCATTTTTCTCCTTGCTTTCCTTGTTTTTGGTGATATTTTTAGGAAGAAGTTGCTGTGGCTGAGGTCAAAGAGGTTGTTGCCTGTGTTCTCCTCAAGGATTTGGATGGATTCCATTCTCACATTGAGGTCTTTCATCCGTTTGGAGTCTATTTTTGTGTATGGTATAAGGAAATGGTCCAGTTTCATTTTTCTGCATGTGTCTGTCCAATTTTCCTGACACCATTTGTTGAAGAGACTGTCCGTTAGCCATTGGACAGTCTTTTCTGCTTTGCCAAAGATTAGTTGACCATAGAGTTGAGGGTCTATTTCTGGGCACTCTGTTCTGTTCCATTTTTGTGCCAGTACCATACTGTCTTGATGATGACAGCTTTGTAATAGAGTTTGAAGTCTGGAATTGTGATGCCACCAACTTTGGTTTTCTTTTTCAACATTCCTCTGGAGATTTGGGGTCTTTTCTGGTTCCATATAAATTTTATGATTGTTTGTTCTATTTCCTTAAAGAAAAATTGATGGGACTTTGATAGGGATTGCATTAAACATGTAGATTGCTTTAGGTAGCATAGACATGTTCACAACATTTGTTCCGCCAAACCATGAGCATGGAATGTTTTTTATTTCTTTGTGTCTTCCTCAGTTTCTTTCCTGAATAAGTTATAATTTTCTGAGTACAGATTCTTTGTCTCTTTGGTTAGGTTTATATCTAGGTATTTTATGGTTTTTCTTGCGATTGTAAATGGGATTGACTCCTTAATTTCTCTTTCCTCTGTTGTGCTGTTGGTGTATAGAAATGCAACTGATTTCTGTGCATTGATTTCCTATCCTGACACTTTACTGAATTCCTGTACATGTTCTAGCAGATTTGGAGTGGAGTCTTCTGAGTTTTTCACATAAAGTATCATATCATCTGCAAAGAGTGAGAGTTTGACTTTTTCTTTGCCACTTTTAATGCCTTTATATTTGTTGTCTGATTGCTGAGGCTAGGACTTCTAGTACTATGTTGAATAGCAGTGGTGATAATGGACATCCCTGCCATGTTACTCACCTTAGTGGAAAAGCTCTCAGTTTTTCTCCATCGAGAATGATATTTGCTCTGGGTTTTTCATAGATGGCCTTGATGATATTGAGGTATGTACCCTCTATGCCTACACTGTGAAGAGTTTTGATCAAGAAAGGATGCTGTACTTTGTCAAATGCTTTCTCAGTAACTATTGAGAGTATCAAATGGTTCTTGTTCTTTCTTTTATTAATGTATTGTATCACATTGATTGATTTGCAGATGTTGAACCAACCTTGCAGCCCAGGTGTAAATTCCACTTGGTCATGGTGAATAATCCTCTTAGTGGACTGTTGGATCCTATTGGCTAGATTTTGGTGAGAATTTTTGCATCTATGTTCATCAAAGATACTGGTCTATAATTCTCTTTTTTGATGGTCTTTCTCTGGTTTTGGGATCAAGGTGATCCTGGCCTCATAATAACGAGTTTGAAAGTTTTCCTTCCCTTTCTACTTTTTGGAACAGTTTCAGGACAATAGGAATTAATTCTTCTTGAAATGCTTGGTAGTTTCCCTGAGAAAGTGTCTTGCCCTGGGCTCTTGTTTGTTGGGAGATTTGATGACTGCTTCAATCTCCTTACTGGTTATGGGTCTGTTCAGGTTTTCTATTTCTTCCTGGTTCTGCTGTGGTAGTTTACACATCTCTAGAAATGCATCCATTTCTTCCAGATGGTCAAATTTGCTGGTGTCTAATTTCTCCTAATATGTTCTTATAATTGTTTGTATTTCTTTGGTGTTGGTTGTGATTGTTCCTCTTTCATTCATGATTTTATTTATTGGGGTCTTTTCTCTTTTCTTTTTGATAAGTCTGGCCAAGGGTTACCAATCTTATTAATTCTTTTAAAGAACTAGCTCCTAGTTTCATTGATTTTTTTCTTTTTTTTTTTCTTTTTTCTTTTTTTTTGGTCTCTATCTCATTGACTTCTGCTCTGATATTTATGATTTCTCTTCTCCCACTTGGTTTAGGCTTTCTTTGCTCTTCTTTCTCCACCTCCTTTAGGGGCAGGGTTAGGTTATGTACTTGAGACCTTTCTTGTTTCTTGAGAAAGGCTTGTGTTGCTATATACTTTCCTCTTAGGACCATCTTTGCTGTGTCCCAAAGATGTTGAACAGTTGTAACTTCATTTTCATTTATTTCCATGATTGTTTTCAAGTCTTCTTTATTTCTTGGTTCACCCATTCATTCCTTAGTACGATGCTCTTTAACCTCCCTGTATTTGAGTCTTTTCCAACTTTCTTCTTTTGATTGAGTTCTAGCTTCAGAGCATTGTGGTCTGAAAATACTCGGGGAATGATCCCAGTGTTTTGGTACCTATTCAGACCTAATTTGTTACCCAGGATGTGATCTCTTCCATGTGCACTGTTGCTTTGGGATGGAACCTTCTGAGTATATATGTGATGTCCTTCTGGTCCACTATGTCATTTAAAGCCTTTATTTCTTTGTTGATCTTTTGCTTAGATGATCTGTCCATTTCAGCAAAATGGGTGTTAAAGTCCCCTACTATCATTGTATTATTGTTGCTGTATTTTTTTTATTTTGTTGTCAATTGTTTTATGTAGCTGGCTGCTCCCATGTTAGGGGTATAGATATTTAAAATTGTTAGATCTTCTTGTTGGACAGACCCTTTAACTATGGTAACAGTGTCCTTCCTCATCTCTTATTATAGTCAGTGGCTTAAAATCTAATTTATCTGATGTAAGGATTGCCACTCCAGCTTTCTTTTGATGTCCATTAGCATGGTAAATTGTTTTCCACCCCCTCACTTTTAATCTGGTGGTGTCTTTGGGTCTAAAATGAGTTTCTTGCAGACAGCGTGTTGATGAGTCTTTTTTTTTTTTTTTTAATCCATTCTGATACCCTGTGTCTTTTGATTGGGGCATTTAGCCCATTAACATTTAGGGTAACTATTGAGAAATATGCATTTAGTGCCATTGTATTGCCTATATGGTGACTGTTACTGTATATTGTCTCTGTTCCCTTCTGGTCTACTAGTTTTAGGCTCTCTCTTTGCTTAGAGGACCCCTTTCAATATTTCCTGTAGGGCTGGTTTTGTGTTTATAGATTCTATTAGTTTTTGTTTGTCTTGGAAGCTTTTTATCTCTCCTTCTATTTTCTTTCTTTCTTTTTAATATTTTATTTATTTATTTGACAGTCAGAGATCACAAGTAGGCAGAGAGGCAGGCAGATAGAGAGGGAGAAGCAGGTTCCCTGTTAATATGAGGGCCTGATGGGGGGCTTGATCCCAGCACCCTGGGATCATAACCTGAGCCAAAGGCTGAGGCTTTAACTCACTGAGCCACCCAGGCACCCCTCTCTCCTTCTATTTTCAATGATAGCCTAGCTGGAAATACTATTCTTGGCTGCATGTTTTTCTCATTTAGTGCTCTGAATATATCATGGCAGCTCTGAATATATCAGGGATAAGCCTGCTGTCAATCTAATATTTTTAACATTGTATGTTACATACTTCTTGTCCAGGGCTGCTTTCAGGATTTTCTCTATATCACTAAGACTTGTAAATTTTGCTATTAGATAACCTGGTGTGGGCCTATTCTCATTGATTTTTTGGGGGGTGGGTTCTCTGTGTCTCCTGGATTTTGATGCTTGTTCCCTTTGCCATATTAGGGAAATTCTCTACAATAATTTGCTCCAATATACCTTCTTCCACCCTCTCTCTTTCTTCATCTTCTGGAATCCTAATTATTCTAATATTGTTTCATCTTATGGTATCATTTATCTCCCGAATTCTCCCCTCATGGTCCAGTACTTGTTTGTCTCTCTTTTGCTCAGCTTCTGTAGTCTCTGTCATTTGGTCTTCTATATCACTAATTTTCTATTCTGCCTCATTTATCCTAGCAGTAAGAGCCTCTAATTGCACCTCATTAATAGTTTTTTAAATTTCAGCTTGTTTAGATTTTATATCTTTTATTTCTCTAGGAAGGGTTTTTATTTCTCCATATAGGGTTTCTCTAATATCTTCCATGCCTTTTTTGAGCTCTGCTAGCACCTTGAGAATCTTCATTCTGAGCTCTATATCTGACATATTACCAATGTCCATATTGATTAGGTTCCTAGCATTCAGTATTGCCTCTTGTTCTTTTTTCTTTTTTGTGGTGAGTTTTTCTGTCTTGTCATTTTATCCAGATAAGAATATATGAACGAGAGAATAAAATACTAAAAGGGCGGCAAAGACCCCAGAAATTATATGCTTACCAAATCAGAAGAGACCCCAAATCAGGAGGAGAAGAAAGGGGGTAAAAAGAATTTTTTAAAAAATCTTTAAAAAATAATTAAAAAAAAAAAAAAATATATATATATATATATATATATATATATATATATTAGACTGGTGAATAGAACAGAGTCACCCACTTGATTTTGGGTGTATTTTGGTATCTTAGAAGAAACCACCTCCCAAAATTTTAACAAAAGAAAAACTTATGTATATACAAAAATAAGGGTAAACATGATGAAGGGATAGAATATGACTATAAAGATGAAAATTCAAAAAAATTTCTGAAAAAGGAATTCTGAAAAAGATAAATTGGTTGGGAAAAGAAAGATAAACAAAGTAGAGAGAATTTGTTCAGGCTGGAGACTAGAACAAAGCCGTGTGCTAGATTTAGGTTATATTTTGATCTATTAGAAGAAGTTGTATCCCAAAAATTTTTTGAAGAAAAAACCCTATATGTATACAAAAAATAAAGTTAGATACGATGAAGGATAAAATATGACTATAATAATGAGGGTTTAAAAAGGTTTTTTTAAAGAAAGGAATTGTTGGGGCGCCTGAGTGGCTCAGTGGGTTAAAGCCTCTGCCTTTGGCTCAGGTAATGATCCCAGGGTCCTGGGATCGAGCCCCACATCGCGCTCTCTGCTCAGCAGGGAGTCTGCTTCCCTTTCTCTCTCTGCCTGCCTCTCTGCCTAGTTGTGATCTCTGTCTGTCAAATAAATAAATAAAATCTTCAAAAAAATGTTTAAAGAAAGGTAATGTTAAGATAAACTCATTAAAAAATGTTAAAAGTGGAAAGAAGAAAAGTTAAAAAAATAGAATAAGAAAAAAATAAAATTAAAAAAATTTAATTAACTTTGCAAGATTAAAGAATCATGGGAAGAAAGCCATTAATTCTATGCTTTGCTCTCCCCTCCTCTGGAATTCCACTGTTCTTGATTGGTGAGTTTGGTCTTGGCTGAATGTTCTTGCTGATCTTCTGGGGGAGTTGTAGTGATTCTCAAATGTCTTTGCCTGAAGTGGAATTGCACTGCCCTTGCCAGGGCCCAGGCTAAGTAATCTGCTCGAGCTTGCTCTTGGGAGCTTTTGTTCCCTGAAAGCTTTCCGTAGAGTTCTGGAGGACCAAAATGAAAATGGCGGCCTCCCAGTCTCCAGCCCAGAGGAGCCAAGAGCTCAGGGCCCCATTCCTCAGTGCGCTTTTGGAGAAAAGCACTCAAATCACTCCTGTCTCCCTGGTCTCCCAGCTACACTCCGAGCTCACCCGTCCTGTGACTGAGCATTTCTGTCTCTGGCACAGGGTCCCATTTGGAGTCTCCAAACCCAGCAGATTCCTGCCACTCTCTTCTTCTGGTGGCTCTCCCCAGATCTGCCAATTGTGTGGTCCCTGCTCAAAGAGCAGTGGTCTGACTGTGCCTTGGATTACAGTTTAAGGCAACCCTGAGCTGAGAGCTCACTCCTCGGCTCTGTCTCTGTAGCCAGCTTCCCCACTCTGATACCTGTGAGCTACACTCAGACACCCTATTCTTTCTGTGACCCTGTGGGTTCTGAGATCACACTGTCCCCACGAGGGCTCCACCCCTTCTTAGCCTCTCTAGTGATGTCCCTCAGTGGAGCATACTTTTAAAAGTTTGAATTTTTTGCTCCTTTGCTCCACTGCTTGCCAGGAGCTGGCCCCTCCCCCACAGTCTTATCTTCCCATTGCTTCAGATTCACTTCTCTGCACATCCTACCTTTCAGAAAGTGGTCGATTTTCTGTTTCTAGAATTGCTGCTCTTCTTCTCTTCAATTTCCTATTGGGTTTGTAGGTGTTTGGAATGGTTTGATAAGTATCAAACTAAACTCCTGTTACCTGATGTCATCTCAGTCTGCTAC
Organism: Neogale vison; assembly: GCF_020171115.1. Taxonomy (NCBI): domain Eukaryota; kingdom Metazoa; phylum Chordata; class Mammalia; order Carnivora; family Mustelidae; genus Neogale; species Neogale vison. The sequence continues at coordinate 195,169,164 of NC_058091.1, read as the reverse complement.
TCCACCATCTTTACTCGAACTCCCCGAATGCCTGTCTTAACACACAGTCCAGGTTTGTCTCCACCAATTCCTGTTGCCTTCTGCTCTTAATTCAAATCTCATTTCCTCTCTCTTTGCTGTTTCTAAGCATATTCACTAGTTCTCTTTCTCTCCCAAACATGGCCAGTCACATTGTGTCCTGGTCTCATTTCCTGATGTCAGTCAGCCCCAAATCCTCTTAAGTTTCTGTCAATAAATGGCAGGCTCTTTTTATGATTGTTGGCCAAACCCGTCTTTGTGTTTCTAATATAGGAATTAAAGGGGTGAAAAAAAAAAAAAAACACCTGAAAGTCCTTCCATTAATGTTATTACAGGATGGGGAGAGAAACAAAGTCGCTAAGCTTCTAATACTTGTTATTCAGTACACAGAAATAAAAAGCAGGTAATAAGGCAGTGTTTCTCAAAGTGTGGTTCAACAGACCACCTGTCTTGGAATGATCTGTGGGAAAGGGAGGGAGGAAGGTTGTTGCTTAATAAAATCCTGGCCTCTACCCCAGGAGACAGAACCAAAATCTCTGAGGACCTACTAAGAATCTGAATTTTTGACAAACTCCCAGTTTTTCCAGCACACAAACTTAAAAACAACACATAGTCTCTCTATTGTCCTTTAAAAGCAGTTATTCTTTATGCCATGTTGTTCCATGCCAGTCTTTAGGTTTCTTCTATACTCAATATAGTATTTAATACATGATTTTAAAGAGACAGGAGCTATAGTAGAGAATGATCAAATTCATTCCTCATGAATCTTACATTCTGGTCAGAAAAACAGAGATCTGTGGTCACCATAGCAAGAAAATAAAATATAAATCAATGAAGAGTCTCAGTCACTTTTTGAGGAACAAAGATTATGCACAAATATACACAAATTCATTTATATATATATATATATATATATATATATATGTTTGTGTGTGTGTTTGTTTTTTTTTAATTTTTTTTAATTTTTAATTTATTATATTTTATAAACATATAATATATTTTATCCCCAGGGGTACAGGTCTGTGAATGGCCAGGTTTACACACTTCACAGCACTCACCAAAGCACATACCCTCCCCAATGTCCATAACCTCACCCCCCTTCTCCCAACCCCCCTCCCCCCAGCAACCCTCAGTTTGTTTTGTGAGATTAAGATTCACTTATGGTTTGTCTCCCTCCCAATCCCATCTTGTTTCATTTATTCTTCTCCTACCCCCTTAAGCCCCCATGTTGCATCACCACTTCCTCATATCAGGGAGATCATATGATAGTTGTCTTTCTCTGCTTGACTTATTTCACTAAGCATGATACACTCTAGTTCCATCCATGTTGTCGCAAATGGCAAGATTTCATTTCTTTTGATGGCTGCATAGTATTCCATTGTGTATATATACCACATCTTCTTGATCCATTCATCTGTTGATGGACATCTAGATTCTTTCCATTGTTTGGCTATTGTGGACATTGCTGCTATAAACATTCGGGTGCACGTGTCCCTTCGGAGCACCACATTTGTATCTTTAGGGTAAATACCCAGTAGTGCAATTGCTGGGTCATAGGGCAGTTCTATTTTCAACATTTTGAGGAACCTCCATGCTGTTTTCCAGAGTGGTTGCACCAGCTTGCATTCCCACCAACAGCGTAGGAGGGTTCCCCTTTCTCCGCATCCTCGCCAGCATCTGTCATTTCCTGACCTGTTGATTTTAGCCATTCTGACTGGTGTGAGGTGATATCTCATTGTCGTATTGATTTGTATTTCTCTGATGCCGAGTGATATGGAGCACTTTTTCATGTGTCTGTTGGCCATCTGGGTGTCTTCTTTGCAGAAATGTCTGTTCATGTCCTCTGCCCATTTCTTGATTGGATTATTTGTTCTTTGGGTGTTGAGTTTTCTAAATTCTTTATAGATTTTGGACACTAGTCCTTTATCTGATATGTCATTTGCAAATATATTCTCCCATTCTGTCAGTTGTCTTTTGGTTTTGTTAACTGTTTCCTTTGCTGTGCAAAAGTTTTTGATCTTGATAAAATCTCAATAGTTCATTTTTGCCCTTGCTTCCCTTGCCTTTGGCAATGTTCCTAGAAAGATGTTGCTGCGGCTGAGGTCGAAGAGGTTGCTGCCTCTGTTCTCCTCAAGGATTTTGATGGATTCCTTTCTCACATTGAGGTCTTTCATCCATTTGGAGTCTATTTTTGTGTGTGGTGTGAGGAAATGGTCCAATTTCATTTTTCTGCATGTGGCTGTCCAATTTTCCTAACACCATTTATTGAAGAGGCTGTCTTTTTTCCATTGGACATTCTTTCCTGCTTTGTCGAAGATTAGTTGACCATAGAGTTGAGGGTCTATTAATGGGCTCTCTATTCTGTTCCATTGATCTATGTGTCTGTTTTTGTGCCAGTACCATGCTGTCTTGATGATGACAGCTTTGTAATAGAGCTTGAAGTCTGGAATTGTGATGCCACCAACTTTGGCTTTCTTTTTCAATATTCCTTTGGCTATTTGAGGTCTTTTCTGGTTCCATATAAATTTTAGGATTATTTGTTCCATTTCTTTGAAAAAGATGGATGGTACTTTGATAGGAATTGCATTAAATGTGTAGATTGCTTTAGGTAGCATAGACATTTTCACAATATTTATTCTTCCAATCCAGGAGCATGAAACATTTTTCCATTTCTTTGTGTCTTCCTCAATTTCTTTCATGAGTACTTTATAGTTTTCTGAGTATAGATTCTTAGCCTCTTTGGTTAGGTTTATTCCTAGGTATCTTATGGTTTTGGGTGCAATTGTAAATGGGATTGACTCCTTAATTTCTCTTTCTTCTGTCTTGCTGTTGGTGTAGAGAAATGCAACTGATTTCTGTGCATTGATCTTATATCCTGACACTTTACTGAATTCCTGTACAAGTTCTAGCAGTTTTGGAGTGGAGTCTTTTGGGTTTTCCACATAGAGTATCATATCATCTACAAAGAGTGATAGTTTGACTTCTTCTTTGCCAATTTGGATGCCTTTGATTACCTTTTGTTGTCGGATTGCTGAGACTAGGAATTCTAGTACTATGTTGAATAGCAGTGGTGATAATGGACATCTCTGCCATATTCCTGACCTTAGCAGAAAAGCTTTCAGTTTTTCTCCATTGAGAATGATATTTGCGGTGGGTTTTTCATAGATGGCTTTGATGATATTGAGGCATGTGCCCTCTATCCCTACACTTTGAAGAGTTTTGATCAGGAATGGATGCTGTACTTTGTCAAATGCTTTTTCAGCATCTATTGAGAGCATCATATGGTTCTTGTTCTTTCTTTTATTGATGTGTTGTATCACATTGATTGATTTGCGGATGTTGAACCAACCTTGCAGCCCTGGAATAAATCCCACTTGATCGTGGTGAATAATCCTTTTAATGTACTGCTGAATCCTATTGGCTAGTATTTTGGTGAGAATTTTTGCATCTGTGTTCATCAAGGATATTGGTCTGTAGCTCTCTTTTTTTGATGGGATCCTTGTCTGGTTTTGGGATCAAGGTGATGCTAGCCTCATAAAATGAGTTTGGAAGTTTTCCTTCCATTTCTATTTTTTGGGTCAGTTTCAGGAGAATAGGAATTAGTTCTTCTTTAAATGTTTGGTAGAATTCCCCCGGGAAGCCGTCTGGCCCTGGGCTTTTGTTTGTTTGGAGATTTTTAATGACTGTTTCAATCTCCTTACTGGTTATGAGTCTGTTCAGGCTTTCTATTTCTTCCTGGTTCAGTTGTGGTAGTTTATATATTTCTAGGAATGCATCCATTTCTTCCAGATTGTCAAATTTGTTGGCGTAGAGTTGCTCATAGTATGTTCTTATAATTGTTTGTATTTCTTTGGTGTTAGTTGTGATCTCTCCTCTTTCATTCATTATTTTATTTATTTGGGTCCTTTCTCTTTTCTTTTTGATAAGTCTGGCCAGGGGTTTATCAATTTTATTAATTCTTTCAAAGAACCAGCTGCTAGTTTCGTTGATTTGTTCTATTGATTTTTTTGGTTTCTATTTCATTGATTTCTGCCCTGTATGATTTCTCTTCTCCTGCTGGGTTTAGGGTTTCTTTCTTGTTCTTTCTCCAGCTCCTATAGGTATAGGGTTAGGTTGTGTACCTGAGACCTTTGTTGTTTCTTGAGAAAGGCTTGTACCGCTATATATTTTCCTCTCAGGACTGCCTTTGTTGTGTCCCACAGATATTGAACCATTGTGTTTTCATTATCATTTGTTTCCATGATTTTTTTTCAATTCTTCTTTAATTTCCTGGTTGACCCATTCATTCTTTAGAAGGATGCTGTTTAGTCTCCATGTATTTGGGTTCTTTCCAAACTTCCTCTTGTGGCTGAGTTCTAGCTTCAGAGCATTGTGGTCTGAAAATATGCAGGGAATGATCTCAATCTTTTGATACCGGTTGAGTCCTGATTTAGAATCAAGGATGTGATCTATTCTGGAGAATGTTCCATGTGCACTAGAGAAGAATGTGTATTCTGTTGCTTTGGGATGAAATGTTCTGAATATATCTGTGATGTCCATCTGGTCTAGTGTGTCATTTAAGGCCTTTATTTCCTTGTTGATCTTTTGCTTGGATGATCTGTCCATTTCAGTGATGGGAGTGTTAAGGTCCCCTACTATTATTGTATTATTGTTGATGTGTTTCTTTGATTTTGTTATTGATTGGTTTATATAGTTGGCTGCTCCCATGTTGGGGGCATAGATATTTAAAATTGTTAGGTCTTCTTGTTGGACAGACCCTTTGAGTATGATATAGTGTCCTTCCTCATCTCTTATTATAGTCTTTGGCTTAAAATCTAATTGATCTGATATAAGGATTGCCACTCCTGCTTTCTTCTGATGTCCATTAGCATGGTAAATTCTTTTCCACCCCCTCACTTTAAATCTGGAGGTGTCTTCAGGCTTAAAATGAGTTTCTTGGAGGCAACATATAGATGGGTTTTGGTTTTTTATCCATTCTGATACCCTGTGTCTTTTGATTGGGGCATTTAGCCCATTAACATTCAGGGTAACTATTGAGAAATATGAATTTAGTGCCATTGTATTGCCTGGAAGGTGACTGTTACTGTATATTGTCTCTGTTCCTTTCTGATCTACCACGTGTAGGCTCTCTCTTTGCTTAGAGGACCCGTTTCAATATTTTCTGTAGAGCTGGTTTGGTTTTGGAAATTCTTTCAGTTTTTGTTTGTCCTGGAAGCTTTTAATCTCTCCTTCTATTTTCAATGATAGCCTAACTGGATATAGTATTCTTGGCTGCATGTTTTTCTCATTCAGTGCTCTGAATATATCATGCCAGCTCTTTCTGGCCTGCCAGGTCTCTGTGGATAAGTCTGCTGCCAATCTAATATTTTTACTATTGTATGTTACAGACTTCTTTTCCCAGGCTGCTTTCAGGATTTTCTCTTTGTCACTAAGACTTGTAAATTTTACTATTAGGTGACAGGGTGTGGACCTATTCTTATTGATTTTGAGGGGCGTTCTCTGCACCTCCTGAATTTTGATGCTTGTTCCCTTTGCTATGTTGGGGAAATTCTCCCTAATAATTCTCTCCAGTGTGCTTTCTGCTCCCCTCTCTCTTTCTTCTTCTTCTGGAATCCCAATTATTCTAATGTTGTTTCATCTTATGGTGTCACTTATCTCTCGAATTCTCCCCTCGTGCCCAGTAACTGTTTGTCCCTCTTTTGCTCAGCTTCTTATTCTCTGTCATTTGGTCTTCTATATCGCTAATTCTTTCTTCTGCCTCATTTATCTTAGCAGTGAGAGCCTCCATTTTTTTATTGCACCTCATTAATAGATTTTTTGATTTCAACTTGGTTAGATTTTAGTTCTTTTATTTCTCCAGAAAGGGCTTTTTTATCTCCAGAGAGGGTTTCTCTAATATCTTCCATGCCTTTTTCGAGCCTGGCTAGAACCTTGAGAATTGTCATTCTGAATTCTAGATCTGACATATTACCAATGTCTGTATTGATTAGGACTCTAGCCTTCTGATTAGCTAGAGCCTATTGATTAGGACTCTAGCCTCCTGTTCTTTTTTTTGTGGTGAATTTTTCCACCTTGTCATTTTGTCCAGATAAGAGTATATGAAGGAGCAAGTAAAATACTAAAAGAGTGGCAACAACCACAGGAAAATATGCTTTAACCAAATCAGAAGAGATCCCAAATCGTGAAGGTGGAGAAAGGAGATAAAAAGAGGTTCAGAAAGAAAGAAAGAAGAAAAAAAGAAAGATAGAAAGAAAAGAATTTTAAAAAAGAAAATGATAAAGAAAAGTATAAAGAAGAAAAAGATATATATATTAGATAAACTAGTTAAAAAAGAAAAGGAAAAGTTAAAAAAATTTTAGAAGAAGAGAAAAAAATGAAAAAGAAAAAAAATTAAATTAACTGCAAGACTAAAGATTCATCGGGAGAAAGCCATGAGTTCCGTGCTTTGCTTTCTCCTCCTCTGGAATTCTGCTGCTCTCCTTAGTATTTCAATTGCACTCCTTGGTAGGTGAACTTGGTCTTAGCCTGATTTCTTGTTGATCTTCTGGGGGAGGGGCCTGTTGTAGTGATTCTCAAGTGTCTTTGCCCCAGGCGGAATTGCACCGCCCTTACCAGGGGCTGGGCTGAGTAATCCGCTCGGGTTCGCTTTCAGGAGCTTTTATTCCCTAAGCGCTTTCCGTAGAGTTCTGGAGGACCCGCATACAAATGGCGGCCTCCTGGTCTCTGGCCCCGAGGAGCCAAGTGCCCAGGGTCCCACTCCTCAGTGTGCCCTCAGAGAACAGCGCCCAACAACTCCCGTCTGTCTGACCTCCAGCCGTGCTCCAAGCCCACTGAGCCCGCGACTGGTTCAAGGTTGCCCCGACGTGTGTGCGTGCTGTCAGCTCTGTCTCCGTAGCCGGATTCCCCATTCTAAATTAACCTGTAAGCTCTGCGACACTCAGACACCCCCGATCCTTCTGTGACCCTGCGGGACCTGAGGCCACACTGACCCTGCGTGGGCTTCACCCCGGTTTAGCCTCTGGAGCAAAGTCCCTCAGCAGAACAGACTTTTAAAAGTCCTGATTTTGTGCTCCGTTGCTCTGCCACTTGCCGGGAGCCAGCCCCTCCCCCCATGGTCTATTTTCCTGTCGCTTTACCCGTCGCTTTGGATTCACTTCTCCGCCAGTCCTACCTTTCAGAAAGTGGTTGTTCTTTTGTTTCTAGAATTGCTGTTCTTCTTCTCTTTGATCTGCAGATGGATTTGTAGGTGTTTGTAATCTTTAGATAAGCTATCTAGCTGATCTCCTGCTAGCTGAAGTAGTCTCAGCCAGCTACTTCTCTGCCATCTTGACTCTTCCCTCCTGTGTGTTTGTATTTTATATGAATTTCTATAGTCACATAAAATAACAAAATGATAAATTTGCAATAGCTAAAACATAGGGTTATTTTCTTTTAATTCCGAGGAATTGCTTTAGACCCTTCTAGAATGTTTTCAGAGACTTTTGTATAGACTAAAAATGTATCCATTCTTACTGAGATTAAAAATGTTAGTGTGTGCCTGGCTGGTTCAGTCAGTGGAACATATGCCTCTTGATCTGGGGCTCTTGAGTTCAAGTCCCATGATGGGCTAGAGATTACTTACAAAAAATTAAATATCAAGCAGTAGGAAAGGAATTCTTGGTGATGAAAGTAGATCTCAGTGCACCCATCAGAAATGTAACACCAAGAGAAAACATATGATTTGGCAAACAGGTACCAGAGCATGTACCCAGAGATGGCTGTGTGTGCATGCCTGCTCCTCAGCCTTCAAGATGAACAATTACTACAGACTCACTTGAAATTCCTGGGAGATATGTGTTTGTGTGTGTATATATATACATGGAGAAATATGAACACTTTTCTGGATTGAAGCAGAAATGAAGGGAGGGAAAGTTGAAAAACATAAAAGCATCTCGAGCCAAGCTAAGAGCTTATCTTAACCTCTTTGCTCTTGCAAAGATACATTTCATTTGGCAGTGTGAATACATGTGTGACCATCATGAATGTTGAAGATTTAAAAATCAACCAGCAATCCCTGGGCCATTTCAGCTGTGTTTCTACTTCACAGGGCCTCATGGGGACTGCTGGGAGCAGGTGTGAAGTTCCAGTTTATTAACAAGTTAAGTCAGTGTTGCTGTGCATTTTGAGGGGCATAATAGACTGGCCAATCTCAATGAATATAGAGTAGCACTGCACTGGAAAGATGTACAGAAAAATAAAATACTATCATTGTTACTATTGCAAAATGCACCTGTTAGATGTATACTCTATTTCAGACATTGTGCTAAGTGATTTAGAAGCATCATTAAGTTTATTAAATTGTTTAGATAAATTAGTGAAGATTTTTTTTTCTGGATAAAGAACATTGAAATTATAGTTGATGTGAGGATCCCAGCCTGTATCAATGAGAATCCCCAGTTTGTCTTCTCTACATATTGGTCTACTTAATTCCTTGTTTGCTTTGCCAATGGAACTTAAATTTGCCCATGCCTAGCTGCTGAGTTTAGTGTGACCTGTGAGGCTTGATTATCCACGAAAAGATTTCAGATAGGATGTGAACACTTATTTCACTGTATTTGAGAGGGCACCAGAAGAAAGAAAGTAGAACATAAAGTATTAGCAGTAGATAAAACTTAAAGAACTATTTAATCCAGCCCCCTAATTTTTAATTAAAAAAGAAAGAATGAGGACCAAAGACAGTCTGATTTTGTACAGTCTTCCATATTTCCTTATGTGTCTGGCTTTTGTTCCAGTTCTTTGGCTTTTGCCACATGGTTCTCAGCCAAATAGAAATCATTTGCTCTTTTCGTCCTTTCTAGAATGTTTTGCCTATAGCCATCTCACAGGACTGAAAGGTTAGAAAAGCCACCAGTCTCTTCATAACTGACAGCCATGGAGGATCATTCTGGCATACTCAGAACCATAAGTAATTATAACTGTGACTGGCTGGAATGGATTTTATAACTTGGAAGTGTTAAAGTTTAGTTGGACTACAATTGATGCATTATGGCACTAGCCACGTTAAAAATAATCATAAAAAGAAACAGGTGGAATTAATTTTAGCTATATTTTAGTTAACCCAATATATTAAAAAATAATCATTTCAGCATATAATCAATATTAAAAACTATCAGTGAGGTATTTTTACATTATTTTTTCATACTAACTTTTCAATATGTGTGTATGAATTTTACACATACAGATTTTGTACTTACAACACTTAATCTCAGTTAGACCAGCCACATTTCCGGTGCTCAATAGCCACACACAGCTAGTTGCTACTATATCAGACAGTGCACTTCAAGAAGCTTCCAGCTTTAATGATTTGATGCCTCTGATATATGGGCTCTGAATATAATGGGGACAGAATTACAAATAAAAGAGAATACATGTGAAGAGTGACTTCCATTATCCTGACTTATATTTGTGTCAAGTGCATCCATAATAAAGCCTCTCCTTTTACAATTGTTGATGGAGGGTAGAGGCTGGGAAATGGGGTCTGCTACCACATGAATTTCTGATCATTTAGCTCACTGTTGAAAGCTGCTTAAAGTTTTTTCTAACTTTTCCATTCCTTTTATAAACCAGGAGAGTAGTTCAAGTCTGCATGTACCAAGGAGAGTCATAGAAACCAGTCAGCCCACATGAAGAAGGATTCCCTCTGAGAAGACTCCAATGAAACATGTGAGTTATATCTAACCATCTGCAGGCATGTCATGTAGAGAAACCAAGACTTGTTCTTTTGTTCCTGAGGGACATCATTGCTAAGAGTTCCAGTTACTATTGAATACCCACCAGTATCAGGCACTTTGCATGGGCTTTTAATACATTATCTCTAGTTCTTGTATCTACAGCAAAGTAGATAAGGTTATCCCATTTTATAAGTGAAAACAAGAGGTGAGGGCACAGAGCAGGTAAGCTGTGTTCTCAAAGTCACACCCTGAGTAACTGACAGACAGGGACTCTAATCCAGGTCTCTCTCCACATCAATAAACCACAATGTTACCATTCCAATTGCTCAGGCCAAAAAACTTGAAGCCCCCTTTGATGCCTCTTTTTCTCTCACACGCTATATCTAAGCCTTCAGCAGACTGTATCTGCTCTGCTTTCAAAATATATTCAAAATTTGAGTAATTCTCACCAACCTTGCTATTGCCAGCCTGTTCTAAATCCCCAGCACATACCCCCACATTATTAGTTTCTTCCAAACTGCCCTCCCAGATCATGTTCATGTCCCCTGCTTGTCTACATTTGACACAACAACTAGAATCATCCCAGAAAAGAAAAGTTCAAGTGTATCACTCCTCTGTCCAAAGGTGTGACATCCATCTTGGTTTAATTTGATTAAAAGCCAAGGTAATTATTGCAGTTGCCTATATAAGTCCCTAACCAACCCCATTGTTTGTCCTACCTCCTTGCCAGTCCTCAGGAATCCTAGTTGGGGCCTTTTAACTTGCTGTCTTACATCTACCTGAAATGTTCTTCTCTGAACTATCTGATGAGCTTTCCTCACTTCTACCTCCTTCAGGTTATTATTCAAAGTCACCAACTCAGTGAGGCTTTCCTGACCACTCAATTTTAAATTGCGACCTGCCTACTGATCTTTATTTTCTTTATACAGCATATATTAACACCTAACAAATCATACTTTTAAAATCCTTCCTTTCGTCTATCTTCTCTTCTCCTAGAACAATATGAGTTCTGTGAGAGAAGAGATTTTTTTTTTTTCTGTTTACTTCTGTCTCTCTAATACCTAAAACAGTGTCTGGCACCTACTAGGCCTTCCATAAGTGTCTGTTGAATAAATTATTATATCCCACAACTATGGGGTCCCACTGAATGAATCTTGCCTGAAGAGAGGCATCACTAAGCCAAGGCCAACAGCATTATAGGAACACAGACTATCAAAGCTGAAAGAATTATCTGGTTTTCTGAGTAGGACCAATGGGGAGACACTAAAGGGAAGTGCAGAGATTTTTCTCACAGTGGTTTTAAAAACATAATGGAGCTAAATGAAGTCAAAATTGACTGCACAACCACATGTGGGAAATTGATGTGGGGAAGGGGAGGGATAGATTCTTAAACTTAAAAGACCTTCCAAAGACTGGAGTTCTGTGATTCTCAGGTTTGTTTTGCCTTAAGATAAGTTCAGGTTCTAAGGCCATAATGTCTTCTCCAGCTCGATGTCTGAGCGATACTCCAGCAGATAGGGTACAGCGCCATCTTATAAGGGACACTGAGCATCTTCCCCTAGCATCAGACTAAAGGTTAGAGAATGAGGGAATAAGTATCCTATCCCATTGTGCCATAGGTCCGAGGGAAAGCAGAAAGTCAGGAGCCAGAGTGAGTCTTTAGGGAGTCATAAGCAAGGCATCCAGGACAGTGAGATTGCCTTTTGTGGCACATACCATTGCATTTCATTATCTATACAGTAAGGTGAGAAGGCCTTCCTAGGAGAGGTTATGTAATCTTTGGAAGTGTCTGGAAGATCTCCTGAGTGAGAGTTCTTCCCCATATATGATATTTTGCAAGAAATCTCAAATTTTCTGAACAGGTAAAATAAAAAAAGCAAAATGATGCTTTCACTTATACTACAGTAGACACTTGAACAACATAAGGCTTAGGAGCATCAACCCCCACACAGTTGAAAATCTGTGTATAATTCATGACTCCCCAAAAACTTAACTACCAATAGCATATTCTTCATTGGAAGCCTTACCAATAAACAGTTGACTAACATATATTTTGTCCTTTGTATGTGGTGACATACATATACTATATTCTTACAATAAACTAGAGAAAAATAAGATGTTAAGAAAATCACAAGGAAGAGAAAAATACATTCACAGTTCTGTACTATTATTTATTGAAAAAAACCCATGTGTAAGTGGGCCCACACAGTTCAAATCCTTCTTGTTCAACTGTATTATTGTTTTTTTTACCCAAAGTTAAGAAAATTTTGAAGCTTTTTCCCTTTTTTAATGAAGGAATGAGAATTCAGGAAGATCATAATCTTCATGCAAAGAACCCTATACAATTTCAACTCTTATTTAAGCTTTCTTATTTTTAACAGTAATGGCTATCGAAATCCAAAGACTTTGCAAATGCAGAGAATATTAAGTACAATAGCCTTTGATTCTGAACTGAAACAGAATTAATATTCTCAAAATGATATTTCAACCCACACCACAGAAGTTTCCTTTTGAAGTCGACATAACTCACACATCCAAACTTCCAACAAAATTGTTCCTTGGCTGTAAGATACAACTAATTGATTTCAGAAGCCTTACCATGCATGGCAATTTTATTTCTTATTTTTATAGACATGGGGAAAAATTGTTCTTAAAACAACTACAGGGTTGGGACACTGGGGTGGCTCAGTGGGTTAAGCCTCTGCCTTTGGCTCAGGTCATGATCTCAGGGTCCTGGGATCGAGCCCCATATCAGGATCTCTGCTCAGCAGGGAGCCTGCTTCTCCCTCTCTCTCTGCTTGCCTCTCTGCCTATTTGTGATCCCTGTATGTCAAATAAATAAGTAAAATCTTTAAACACACACACACACACACAACCCAACTACTGAGTTAGAGTTACCAATTTAATTACAGTGTTTATTATAGTCAAAGAATTCTTTGTACAAAGGTGTAAATTGTCTCCTATCTTTTTTCCTCTTGTCTTTTTAAACCAAAGGTAATAGTATCAAAGGCAAGTTTGAACCTTGCATGAAAGATAAAGCCTACACAAGGACATGAAGTTAGCAAGAAGCTACATGAATCACTGGGTTGTTATCATCAAATTATGTAATATCATAAGCTCTTTGCTATAAATAAACAAGTATAAGAATGTGAATGATACAAAAGTTCAAAAGGCCCATATAACTAGCAATAAGCTGAGACATAGGAGCATTTTAGAGCTTATTCTTTAAATGTGATAAAAGCTAAACAGAAGACCCTACCTGCAAGAGCAAAAACATTTTTTTCTATTTTAATAGACTTAATTACTTTGAATTGTCATGATCTATGACAAAGACCAGTTGGTAGAGAACAGATGACATATTTGGCTGTTTAAGAACTCTTCCTTCGTGCTACATAGTAAGTCTTCAGTAAATAATTCCAGAATAAGAAATAATGTCATCTTTGCTATTCTTCTACTATACCATTTTCTGTCCACTCTTCACACTGCCCAACCTTGTGTGTTCAGAAAGTTCCAACTGAAGAATGCTCAGGAATTACTTTTACCCATATTTCTGGAAAACTGGTAGCTCATTCTTAAACTAGAGAACAGACAAGAGAGTGTTAGAAGAAATGAAAGATATCAGCGTGGCTTGGGTTTAAGGTCAGTCTAGCAGAAGGAGTTCAGGGCCAAAGGTCTAAGAATGTATAGGGCCCAAGCAAATGGTATTTGCCATTGACAACTCATCCAGACCAAAGTTCTATGTGACTTTGCAGGGAAGATCTGGATCTCCAGGAGAGGGGAAGGAAGAGGGAGGAGTCCATTTAGGTCAACAAATCCCATGGTCACTTAATTTAGACAATCAGGACACAGAAATCAAAGTGATGCAAGACTGTACAAAAGGAAGAGGTGACAACATCAAAGATACAATGATTCTAAAACATCTGCTAGAAGTTCAACTACTTTGTCCTACATTGTTAAAACCTAAGACTATGACTATCGCCAGCGGTTGAATAACTTGACTATCACCAGCACCAAAATAACTTGGCACTTCTTTTTACCTTAACATGAAGTAACAGAAGATGGTTTCTAATTCTGCAATGCAGGGTTTTGGGGGTTTTGTTTTTGTCCTTTTTTGTTTTGTTTTGGTTGGTTGGTTTTTTAAATAAATTCTAGGAGATAGAAAAAATGTTGAGGACCTCCATATAAATCATTCTTCTCGTGTTTACATTTCACTGCTTTGCTAAATTCATCTAATGACTTTAGTCTGTTCAACTTTTGCAAACTCAGCACAGTTATAAATACAGTAAAGAACAGCATTTCTTCCACTATTACCATTCCCAAAGTAGGCTCAAACAGTACAAAGACTACATCCTCTTTAACGATTGAAAAAAAAAAAAGCTTTCTTATTACTCTGACATTTTTTTCCTACCATTTCTACTAGGAAGAATTGGTGGCCACTCTTTCCTAATCTGAATTAGCTTTATTAAGCCATGTAGAAACAAATACCTCTCAAAGCAAATGATACGTATTTTCTCGCTTGTCAGTACTTTACTGGTTGGGTGAGTCTTCCTTGAATGCTTTGCTCAGAAATGACTAACAAAATCTGAGGCCTTGAGTTTTCTTGGTAGAGAAGACACATGCTTTCTGTCATAATAAATTGTCCTTTTGGTCTTCACCTCACTGCTTCTTGATGGCTTATTCCTGTCATGTGAATACATTTTCAGAATAATGATAGACAACTGAGCCACAATTCATCTATGAAAAGCAATGTGTTTTTAAGGATGCTTTCTAGAGAAAGCTTGAATGTCTGACTTGTCAACGTTTGAGACATTCAATTAAACCAGTGACTTCCTTTGAAAATTGGTGAATTATGAGCAAGATTAAGTTTTCCAATGAAGAATACATCTTAAGTGACCAAATAGACCTGGTTGTAAGCAAAAGCTCTAATTTCGAAAGAATGCTAGCTAATTTATGTAGGAGTGATAGAATTAATAAATTACCAGTTTGTAAATTTAATGAATTTAATGAAATTACAGATTTTGACAAGTATTATCATTAGTATTAAAACTGTAAGGAGAAATGTATAGCAGGATTAGATGTCCATGTAATACTAAAGCATACAGACTATTTTCTGGTAATGAGGAGAAAATACAGTATTATAGTAGATGATTAGGGAGTCATTAACATATGCAGTCAAAGCAATGCAAATGGTGGGAAACCCAAATCTGTGTTCCCTGATATAATGCATTATGGAGTACATGACTCAAGCTAATAGCTACTCCTACCAAAATATTTACTGTGATTTAACTAAGACTTTCCACATGGATGCAAGACAAATTCAGAAAAATGAGATGTTCTACAGGATAAATGATCCTCTCTTCTTGGCAAGTCAGTGTCATGAAACAAAAAACTTCTAAACTAAAACAATTATATATATATATATATTTACAATTTATTATTATTATTTTTTTTTTTTAGAGAGGGATTGATGGGGAGAGAGGGCAGGGAAGGCGCAGAGGGAAATGGAAAGAGAAATTGTTTTCCTTTCTTTTCTTTTTTTTTTTTTTATTAACATGTATTACTTGTTTCAGGTTCTGTGATTCATCTGCCTTACACAATTCACAGTGCTCACCATAGCACGTACCCTCCCCAATGTCCATCACCCAGCTACCCCATCCTTCCCACTCCCCTCTCCTCCAGCAACCCCCAGTTTGTGTCCTGAGATTAAAAGTCTCTTAAGGTTTGTCTATCTCTTTGGTTTCATTTTGTTTCATTTTTCCCTCCCTCCCCCTATGATCCTCTGTCTTGTTTCTCAAATTCCTCATATCAATGAAATCATATGACAATTGCCTTTCTCTGATTGACTTATTTTGCTTACAATAATACCCTCTGGTTCCATCCACATCATTGCAAATAGCAAGATTTCATTTTTTAGTGGCTGCATACTATTCTGGTGTGTGTGTGTTTGTGTGTGTATACATATATATAAAAAACATCTTCTTTATCCATTCATCTGTTGATGGACATCTAGGCTCTTTCCATAGTTTGGCTATTGTGGACATTGCTGCTATAAACATTCAGGTGCATGTGCACCTGCAGATCACTACATTTGTATCTTTGGGGTAAATACCCAGTAGTGTGACTGCTGGGTCACTCAATTTTCAACTTTTGAAGGAACCTCCATACTCTTTTCCAGAATGGCTACAACAGCTTGCATTCCCACCAACAGTGTAGGAGGGTTCCCCTTTCGCCTCACCCTCACCAACAACTGTCATTTCCTGACTGGTTAATTTTAGCCATTCTGACTGGTGTGAGGTGGTATATCACTGTGGTCTTGATTTCTATTTTCCCGATGCCAAATGATGTTGAGCCCTTTTTCATGTGTCTTTTGGCTGTTTGGATGTTTTCTTTGCAGAAATGTCTGTTCATGTCTTCTGCCCATTTCTTGATTGGATCCTTTGTTCTTTGGGTGTTGAGTTTGAGAAGTTCTTTCTAGATTTTGGATACTAGCCCTTTATCTGATATGTCGTTTGCAAATATCTTCTCTCATTATGTTGGTTGTCTTTTGGTTTTGTTGACTGTTTCTTTTGCTGTGCAAAAGCTTTTTGCACATTTTTGCCCTTGCTTCCCTTGTTTTTGCTGATGTTTCTAGGAAGAAGTTGTTGTGGCTGAGGTCAAAGAGGATGCTTCCTGTGTTCTCTATAAGGATTTTGATGGATTCCTGTCTCACATGGTGGTCTTTTATCCATTTAGACTCTGTTTTTGTGTGTGGTGTAAGGAAATGGTCCAGTTTCATTCTGCTGCATGTGGCTGTCCAATTTTCCTGACACCATTTGTTGAAAAGACCGTCATTTTTCCACTGGATGCTCTTTCCTGCTTTGTTGAAGATTAGTTGACCATAGAGTTGAGGGTCTGTTCCATTGATCTATGTGCCATACTGACAGTACCATACTGTCTTGATGATTATAGCTTTGTGATAGAGCTTGAAGTCTGGAATTGTGATGCCACCAACCTTGGTTTTCTTTTTCAACATTCCTCTGGCTATTCAGGGTCTTTTCTGGTTCCATATAAATTTTAGGATTATTTGCTCCATTTCACTGAAAAAAGTTGATGGTAGTTTCATATCAATTGCATTAAATGTGTCAAACACTCTAAGTAATATAGACATGTTCACAGTATTTTTTCTTCCAACCCATGAGCACAGAACGTTTTTCCATTTCTTTGTGTCTTCCTCAATTTCTTTCATGAGTACTTTATAGTTTTTTTTTCCAATTTATTTATTTTCAGAAAAACATTATTCATTATTTTTTCACCACACCCAGTGCTCCATGCAAGCCGTGCCCTCTATAATACCCACCACCTGGTACCCCTACCTCCCACCCCCCCGCCACTTCAAACCCCTCAGACTGTACTTTATAGTTTTTTGAGTACAGATTCTTTGCCTCTTTGGTTAGGTTTATTCCTAGGTATCTTATGGTTTTTGGTGCGATTGTAAACGGGATCGACTCCTTAATTTCTCTTTCCTCTGTCTTGTTGTTGGTGTATAGAAATGCATCTAATTTCTGTACATTGATTTTCTATCCTGACACTTTACTGAATTCCTATATGAGTTCCAGCTGTTTTGGAGTGGAGTCTTTTGGGTTTTCCACGTAAAGTATCATATCATCTGCAAAGGGTGAAAGTTTGACTTCTTCTTGCAGATTTGGATGCCTTTTATTTCTTTTTGTTATCTGACTGCCAAAGGTAGGACTTCTAGTACTATGTTGAATAGCAGTGGTGATAATGGACATCCCTGCCATGTTCCTGACCTTAGGGGAAAAGCTCTCAGTTTTCCCCCATTGAGAATGATATTCATTGTGGGTTTTTCATAGATGGCTTTGATGGTATTGAGGTATGTACCCTCTATGCCTATACTGTGAAGAGTTTTGATCAAGAAAGGATGCTATACTTTGTCAAATGCTTTTTCAGCATCTGTTGAGAGGATCATAGTTCTTGTTCTTTCTTTTATTGATGTATTGTATCACACTGATTGATTTGTAGATGTCGAGCTACCCTTGCAACCCAGGAATAAATCCCACTTGGTCATAGTGACTAAGTCTTTTGATATATTTTTGAATCTTATTGGCTAGTATTTTGGTGAGAATTTTTATATCCATGTTCATTAGGGATATTGGTCTGTAATTCTCCTTTTTGATGGGGTCTTAGTCTGGTTTGGGGATCAAGGTGATCCTGGGCTCATATAATTATTTTGGAAGTTTTCCTTCCATTTCTGTTTTTCGGAATAGTTTCAGGAGAAAAAGTATTAATTCTTCTTTGAATGTTTGGTAGAATTCCCCCTAAGAACCTGTCTGGCCCTGGGCTTTTGTTTGTTGGGAAATTTTTGATGACTGCTTCAATCTCCTTAGTAATGGGTCTGTTCAGGTTTTCTATTTCTTCCTGGTTCAGTTTCGGTAGTTTGTGTCTCTTGGAATGCATCCATTTCTTTCACATTGTCAAATTTGCTGGCATATAGCTGTTCATAGTATGTTCTTACAATTATTGTATTTCTTTGGTATTGGTTATGATTTCTCCTCTTTCGTTCATGATTTTATTAATTTGGGTCTTTTCTCTTTTCTTTTTGATGGTATTGATGTATGTACCCTCTATGCTTACACTGTGAAGAGTTTTGATCAAGAAAGGATAAGCCCCAAACCAGGGTTTTATCAATCTTATTAATTCTTTCAAAGACCCAGCTTCTAGTTTCATTGATTTGTTCTAACATCTTTTGGTCTCTATTTCATTGACTTCTGCTCTGATCTTTATTATTTCTCTTTTGCTGAGTTTAGGCTTTCTTTGCTCTTCTGTCTCCAGCTCCTTTAGGTGTAGGGTTAGGCTATATATTTGAGACCTTTCCTATTTTGTGAGAAGGGCTTGTATCACTATATATTTTCCTCTTAGGACCACCTTCGCTGCATCCCAAAGATTTTGAACAGTTGTACTTTCATTTTTATCTGTTTCCCTAAATTTTTTTAATTCTTTAATTTCCTGGTTGATCCATTCATTCTTTAGTAGGATGCTCATTTGCCTCCATGTATTTGAGTTCTTTCATTTTAGAGCATTATTGAAAACAATAACATGTTCTGTATCATCATTTGTATACTTTCCAGACCCCAGAAAAGCCCCCTACTATAAGGTAAAAGAGAGTCCATTTTATGAAATAAAGTCTGTGACAACATAGTAAATCATCCCTGCCCTCTAGTACTTCACAGGATTACAATGAATGGGACCTCTAGCATATGTATTTATAGTGTTGTGACTCTGTAGTGGTCTGCTTGTCTCCCCACTAAACAGTACATTTGGAAGTCTAGTGACCATGTCTAAATGCTGTGAAACCCATTGCATCCCATATACGACCTCTGGGGTACCCAGAAAATGTGGGATGCCATGATGCTGATGCTTTCCAATTGTTAGTTGGAAAGTCAAAACCCTAAGTAATTCCACTATATCATCTTTTGAGTGCCGAGCTGGAAACTTAAACCAATGTGCCTGACTTTCCAAGCAGTGCTTTGGCCCCTGGACATACCTCCAGCTGAAGAGAATGTATAATATAGAATTATAGTCTCATCCTCATGTCAGAGGTTTGGGGACACATTTTGCTATTTGATGTTCATATAAGAGGCGTCCGAGACTAATGAAAATCAGGCACTACTCATAGTACCAAATACTGTTAGACAAGGTTTGTGTTAAAGCGTGACCAGCCTGGTTCCCTAGACCATTCTTTCAGGAATGGGGGTCGCTTAGGCTGCCCATAAACCACAGGCACCAGTGCTCAGTGCCTGGAAATTTTGTGATACTCTGCATAGACCCTTCTATGAGACCACCTGTGAAAGAGTGTTGACTTCCCTGCACATATCCTTCTGTTTTACCACCATCCACTGATGGGCAGATGCAATAGTTAATGAGGACACAACACTGAAGGTAGATGCCAAGAGGAGAAAAAAAGAAGAGCTCAGGTATGAAATCAGAGAAAAAGGAAAATAATACATTCACAGGAATGAAGCAGATGAAACTATGAGAGAAGGCCTCAGGGAAAGGATAGCAAAGAGAGTGATGAACTGCTGCATGACAGAATCCACTGTGAAGGTGTCCTCCCTTTACTCTGTAATCCTCCAGCTCCCAAACACACTTAGGTGACAAGCTGCCCTATTACTGTCTATCCCATCTCCTCACAGAAAGCTGTCCTCACCTCCTAAACCTCTTCTCCCTACCTGAAACCACAAGCTGCCTATGGGGGCAATTGCCATGTGTATTTGTATATATATAAGTATGCATACATATATTACACCCACAAACACACATGCACACTCACCATAGAGTCTAAAGCTCAACATTAGCTTAGGTAGAAATGACTTTGATTCCCAGCTCTGCAATTTACAAACCATTTGATAGATGACAGTTAATCCATATAAACCTCAGATCCTCCTCTATAAATGGAAAAACAGTACTGCTATCAGTATTGATCTAAGGGTTAGATTAGATAATGTATGTTTAAAACTTTTCCCAGTTTCCAGCAGAAAGTCAGTACTCAGTAAGTGGTAGCTATTCTTGTTAATATTAATAAGAATATTTTATAACCCTCTTTGTCCATCAAAGTTTCTCCACTTCCTTTTCTTATTTACCACATTACAAATATTAAATCTTTACTAGTGCCTAACTTTTGTTTACCATAAGAGTATAGAAACCAAGTTCTTGATTATATGGCACATCTTTTCTTTTTAAACCATCACTAAATACTGACTATAAAAAAATGCATCATTATAAATCCCATATTTGATCTTCTTGTCATATCTCTATTATACGTGGTAATTTGACACAATTCTTTAGACAATGACATTCCTACAAATGAAAGATTAGAACTGGTTGAGAGATCATTTGCCTGTGATCAACATTGCAAAATAAGTTGGGTATATTAGTTAGCCTCAAATGTAAATCAGAAGAGAACTGGGTTTATATGTATGTCCATGTGTCTATATGTTTGTGTGTGTGTGTGTGCGTGTGTGTGTGTCTGTGTCTGTGTCTGTGTGTCTGAGAGAGTGGAAAGAGAGAGAAAATGAGAGGGATTGGGAAAGAGAGACTGAGAAAATGAATCAGTGTCATAAATAACTTATACTTGGGTTGATTAATAGAGTGGGTAAATATAAATTGCATTTACTTCATTTCTGCAATGATGTTTGAAATAATTTTGCCTTATATGTGCCTTCAAAGTGAAGTGTAACAGCACACAAAAGAAAAGGCAAGGAAAGAAAGAATTAGTATTTGAATGTTTCTGGCCTTTCTTCCTTCTCCTTCTCCAAGAAGGTCCTCTTTTTGCTGGCCTAGTTCCTCACCCCTCCCTTCTGTACCCTGGGGACTGGACAGAGATTACTGAGTGTGATGCATAATCTAGAGATTGGGGGGTGGGGAGTTGACAAAAGATTAGTGGCTGCAGAAAGGAGGGAGAAGGAGATTTGAAGGGTCAGGGAGAAGGTTGGAAGGGAAATTTTTATCCAGAGCAAAGAGGAGAGAGTCCTGTTGTTGTGAAGGAGAGAGAAGCAATGGAGACATTTAGAAGAGGTTACTAGTGGAGATAGGAGAAATGATTCTTCAAGAAATATTACTAAGGATCAAATGTCTTCCTCACAGTATTTTGATAAACTCAAGGTTTTTTTTTAATATCATTTAAAAAAAATAAATAAAAGATCATTTTATTTTCCAATCTGCCTACTTTTGCCATGTGTTTCTTTGACTGAAACATCTCTTTAGAATTAGGTTTTGATGTGTTTTAACGTGTTTGTGCAGTTTCAATTACTTCTTTTGTTTTCATTTGACTGATAGGCAACTCCCCTAGCTATCTCTGTTCACTGAATTTGCCCAGATGTTTTCTCTGTTTTTGTCATCACCTCACATCCAACATATGAATGTATATTTCTCTTTTGCTGTTTTCTTGAAATCTGTATCATCAGATAACTTGTAAGCAGTTTCTTACTAAACTGAACAATAGGTTTAACACATACATGCATGTGCACATTTACATTCATGCTTGTGAGTGTGTACCCATGGACAAAAAACAAATTGGCATATAGCCAAAAGAAGCCTCAGTCAAATGTGAACAACCATTAGGGATTATTCATAATCAAGAGAAGTCTCAGCACTGGCCAAATAACACAATTACAAATGTGATTATTTGATAAAGATAACAAGTAAAAGCAACAGACCAGAAAAAAGTGGGTTGTAAAATGTTGGGATTTCATAAATCTTGCTTTGGACAAAAGGAGGAAAAAGGCAGCATAATTAGTGAACACTATTACCTATTAAGTGGGATTCATCATATAGATTTAGTTAGGTTATGAGTAGAACATGCTCCACAAAAACCTCCTCACATCCTGGGAGTGAGTGTGTGTGTGTGTGTGTGTGTGTGTGTGTGTGTGTGTGTGTGATCAACATGCAGGATAACATGCTGATTAAAGGCACTGGGCTTGGGGTGCCTGGGTGGCTCAGTGGGTTAAGCCTTGCTCATCAGGGAACCTGCTTCTCTCTCTGCCTCTGCCTGCCTCTCTGCCTGCTTGTGCTCTCTCTCTCTGTCAAATAAATAAATGTGTAAAATCTTTAAAAAAAAAAAAAAAGCACTGGGCTTGAATCCTGTCTCTATTAGCTAGGCAAATTACATAACATTTCAAATATATTAATAAAATTAATTTCGGATTACTGCCCAAGATTAAATTTGGTAATATGTATAAAAACCTTGACCTATTAGCTGCACATAGACAGCAAACAAAGAAATATCAACAACAAACATATGTAGCATCAACTGTGTGTTGCACCCAAGTCTATGAGCATGTGTGTACATCTGCATATTAAATCCTGTGAGGTAGTGACCTATGAAGTGGGCACCATTTTTACCTTCATTTAACAGGTGGGAACAGAGGCATAGAGAGGTTAAGCAACTCCTCCAAAGCTATGTGGTTAAACTATGTTAGAGCTGGAATTAAAACCCAGATCCACAGGTTCCAGAATCTGTGTACTAGATTATCTTCTTAACAACATCAACAGTAATAGCTGTTCCTTAATCATTATTAATCTTTGTCATTAATGTGTGAAAGAAAAAGCATGCTAACATAGGAGCTGATTTCATAAGCCAAGCAGCTATATACAACACATATATGGAAGAAATGGATCTTGCGCCAGATTGCCTATCAGCAGGCTCTTGCCTATTTTTCTTTATGATGGCCCCATAAACCACCATTGTGGGGTGCCGAAGAAAATGTAGATTTGAAGCAGTAAAGTGCAAGACAAACAAAATGAAAGGCTTTACTAAAGTTTTAAAGTTTCTCTTGAGACACATAAATAAATGTAGCTTTTTCTGTGCCTCAAAAGCAAACTAAATAGGTCTTATCACACACACCGAGGAAACCTCATTTTTAAGTTGTAGTTAATAATATTTGAGCCATTGACACCCAAACTGTCTTTTCTTAAAAACAGCATCACAGAGTAGGGTTGACGGATTTCACAGATGAAAATATAATCGTTGGGAATACTTATACTAAAAAATATTTATTATTCATCTAAAATTCAAATTTAACTGGATGCTCTGTATTTTATCTAACAACTCTAGAGTCAGAATACATAGAATTTAAGCTTTAGAGATTGGTATATATGCTGTTTATGAATTCTATGAGTTATTAGAAGCTTGAGGAAAAAAATGCTAAGGTGTGTTCTAAAACAAAACAGAAACAAAACCTTATATCGTGTGTATTTCAATAAACAACAGTCTCTCTGTATTTTTTTTTTAATCAGAAATTAGGAACAGAATTAGTCTTGTGCTCCTTTAGTGCTTCTTCCAAAAATGAGCTCAATGTACTAGATTAAAAGATAGATTTTGAAACTCCTATCCATGAAGTTGTCTTAACTTGACTAGACCTTTCTGAACATTAAATCTTCTCAGTTCCATGAGAGTCAATTTATCATCTGGAGACAGTATAAAAAAAAACTTTACATATATAAAAATATCTCTGTAAAACAGTACTGGAGACCATGGAGGAATATAAATCACTGAGAAATGTTGTTTAAATTTATCCTTGGGAGGATAAAGGGAGGAGAAGGAGGATAGGCTAGCAGGATGGAAAATCTCAGTTTGGTCAATAAAAACAAAATGGCCTTGCGTGTCATGTTTTCCATGGAAACAAATAAAAACTAAGCAGAATGTCAACCTCTGCCTCTCAAACACAATTTTCAGAGTTTGTGCTACAGAGCAGGTTGCTTACGTCCATTTTTCACCAGTGAAGATCTGTCACTCGGCCAGAGCA
This sequence comes from Neogale vison, assembly GCF_020171115.1. Taxonomy (NCBI): domain Eukaryota; kingdom Metazoa; phylum Chordata; class Mammalia; order Carnivora; family Mustelidae; genus Neogale; species Neogale vison. The sequence goes on along the minus strand of NC_058091.1, from coordinate 195,145,136 downwards.
ACTACAAGCCAAAACTCCCATTATTGTGTGCCTGTCCATTCAGTGCAGACATCATCTTTTTCAAAACACGAGGGAGGCACAGTTTGGGCTGCATGTCAGACAGCTGTTCTGTGAAGAGAGGCTCTCCTGCGGATCAACAACACAAAGCCTTTGGGTTGCCCTTGCAGGTGCTTATCCGCCGGCAGGAAGAACTTTCTTATTTTTAATGTGTGCAGTAATGAGCTTCATGTTAATCCCATGCGGCACCACGAAGTTTCACATGTTGACCATAAAAGGGAAGAACTGTGTCTTCACAACTCAATTTGGTTTGCATTCTTACCATTATTAATGACATTCATAAAATATAGTCTATTCCAAAATTGTTTCCAGGCTTCTTCCTTCTTAGACTCTTAGTGGAACAGGTCTGGCAGCATAATCCATCATAAATTATAATAACCATTTTGAGCAATGATTGTTTTGCATTATCAGTAGTCATATTTACAGGGTGTTGTATTGGAAAAACTGATTTATTCAAGTCTGTCGAAATAATTGACAAATGCATTTTTATTAATCAATTTGTATCTCTATAAATGCATTTTTATGAATGCCTTCTTTGTCTTATATTAGTATAGGTACACTACTTTTTGTTATTCATTACAGAGTACCTCCATTTCCTTTGTTCTATTTTTAAACAATTGTGTCCTGTGATTTATTATAAAAAGCATATCGTTAAATTCCATTGTTCTTTAATTAGTCTGATAATCTCCTACTTGGAGCACTGAGTCTGTTTAAATGTAATAACATACCACGTGGTGATGTTTAGATCTACCATCTTACTCTTTTTCCATTTAATTCAACTATTTTACATACCTCCTTCCTCTCTTTTCTTGCTCCTTTTTACATTAATCAAATATTTAATTTTTTTGTTGTCTCCATATTGAGTCAGTTATGCACTATTAAATTCTTTGGGTGATTACAGGCCAAGATATGTCATGCTTCATTGACTGATTTAAAGTTATTACAAATTTTTTTCTCCACTTTCCTGGTAAATCTAATAACTTAACCACTTTAATTATATTTACTCCTCCTGTCTTTTGTGTTATTATTCTCATGCATTTTAATTGTATGTATTTTTCAAATACCAAAGACATTATTATGATCATTTTGAACAATCAATATTCAATTCTATTTATCCATCTATTCATTCTTTCTTGTGTTCCTTCCATTTCCATGTTCCTATCCAAAATCATTTTCTTTCTTCATAAAGAACATCTGTTAATATTTCTTTTAAGACACGCCTGCTATTGACTAATTTTCTCAAACTCATTTTCTAAGAAATATTTCTAAAGATATATTCTCTGGAATAGAATTCCAAGTTGGAAATTTTGTTTGTTTGGTGATTTTTTCTCTGAGCATTTTAAAGATTTTGCTCCTGTATCTCCTGTTTGTCCTGTTATTCTTGTTCTTTTGAAGATTTGGTGACTTTTTCTCAGGCTGAATTTTTTTTTCTTCTCCTTGGTTTTCAGCACTTCTATCACTGTGTGTCTAGTTTCTTTTCATTCTTTTGTTTGTTTTATATTTTTATCCTGTTTGGGCTTCACAAACCTTTATTCTATGGATTTTTCTTTTCCTCAACTTTGGAAAAATTATTTGCTGTCATATCTTTTAATATTGCTGCTCTTTCTTCCTTCTCCTTGTGGTACTCCAGATACATGTCTTTTAGAACTTTTCACTGTGGTCCAGGAGGATCTATTGTTCACATTTTTTTTAAATTTATTTTTTATTTATTTTCAGCATAACAGTATTCATTGTTTTTGCACCACACCCAGTGCTCCATGCAATCCATGCCCTCTCTAATACCCACCACCTGGTACCCCAACCTCCCACCCCCCCGCCACTTCAAAACCCTCAGATTGTTTTTCAGAGTCCATAGTCTCTCATGGTTCACCTCGCCTTCCAATTTCCCTCATCTCCCTTCTCCTCTCCATCTCCCCATGTCCTCCATGCTATTTGTTATGCTCCACAAATAAGTGAAACCATATGATAATTGACTCTCTCTGCTTGACTTATTTCACTCAACATAATCTCTTCCAGTCCGGTCCATGTTGCTACAAAAGTTGGGTATTCATCCTTTCTGATGGAGGCATAATACTCCATAATGTATATGGACCACATCTTCCTTATCCATTCATCCATTGAAGGGCATCTTGGTTCTTTCCACAGTTTGGCGACTGTGGCCATTGCTGCTATAAACATTGGGGTACAGATGGCCCTTCTTTTCACGACATCTGTATCTTTGGGATAAATACCCAGGAGTGCAATTGTGGGGCCATAGGGAAGTTCTGTTTTTAATTTCTTGAGGAATCTCCACACTGTTCTCCAAAGAGCCTGCACCAACTTGCATTCCCACCAACAGTGGAAGAGGGTTCCCCTTTCTCCACATTCCCTCCAACACATGTTGTTTCCTGTCTTGCTAATTTTGGCCATTCTAACTGGTGTAAGGTGATATCTCAATGTGGTTTTAATTTGAATCTCCCTGATGGCTAGTGATGATGAAGATTTTTTCATGTGTCTGCTAGCCATTTGTGTGTCTTCATTGGAGAAGTGTCTGTTCATATCTTCTGCCCATTTTTTGATATGATTGTCTGCTCACTTTTTTTTTTTAAAGATTTTATTTATTTATTTGACAGAGAGAGACACAGCGAGAGAGAGAACACAAGCAGGCAGAGTGGGAGAGGGAGAAGCAGGCTTCCCGCTGAGTAGGGAACAATGCAGGGCTCAATCCCAGGACTCTGGGATCATGACCCAAGCCGAAGGCAGCCGCTTAACGACTGAGCCACCCAAGCGCCCCTCTATTGCTCATTTTTAATGTAGTTTTGTCCTTTTATCTGTTAGATTTGGTTTATCTATTTTCTAATAACCTGTCTTCTAGTTCCCTGATCTTATCTTCTACTCTTCAAATCAGCTACCAAATCCATCTATTAAGTTTCTTTTTTTTTTTAACTTTAATTCCAGTATAGTTAATATATAGTGTTACATTAGTTTCAGATGTACAGTAGAGTGATTCCACAATTCAATACATTACTTGGTACTCATCATGGTAAGTGTACTCTTAATCCCCTTGACCTATTTCACCCATCCCCCCCCCGCCCACCTCCCGTCTGGTAACCACAGTTTATTCTCTACAGTTAATAGCCTGGTTTTTTGTTTGTCTCTTTTTTGTTGTTGTTCATTTTTTTTGTTTCTTAAATTCTACAAAGCCTTATGGTCTTTTTCCTTCTCTGACTGACTTATTACAGTTAGCATCTTACTCTCCAGATGCAACAACATTGTTGCAAATGGCAAGATTTCATTTTTTTTTTTTATGACTGAGTAATATCCCAGTCTGTATATATGCCACTCTTCTTATCTAATCATCTATTGATAGACACTTGGGCTGCTTCCATAATTTGGCTATTATAAATAATGTTGCTGTAAACATAGGGGTGTATGTATCTCTTTGAATTAGTTCTTTCATATTCTGGGTAAATAGTAGTGTTATTCCTGGATCATAGAGTACTTATATTTTTAATTTTTGAGAAACCTCTGTGCTGTTTTCCAGAGCGACTGCATTCCCACCAACAGTGCATGAGAATTCCATTTTCTCCACATTGTCACCAACACCTATTGTTTCTTGTATTTTTTACTTTTAACAATATTTGTTCTTCCAATCCATGAACATGGAGTATCTTTCCATTTATTTGTAATTTTCCATTTCTTTCATCAGTGTTATATAGTTTTCATAGCAGAGGTCCTTCACCTTCTTGGTTAAAGTTATTCCTAGGTATCTTTTCTTTCTTTTTATTTCAGTGTAATTATAACCAAGATTAGTTTCTTAATTTCTCTTTCTGCTACTTTATTATTAGTCTATAGACATGCAACAGATTTCTGTATATTATTTTGTATCTGTGACCTTACTGAATTCATTTATCAATGCTAGTAGTTTTTTAGAGGACTATTCACCATTTTCTATATATCATATCATAACACATGCAAATAATGAAAGTTTTATTTCTTCCCCCATCAATTTGGATGCTTTTTATTTCTTTTTTTTGGGGGGGGTTATTTATTTATTTTAGAGGTGGGCATTGGTGGAGAGTGGAAGAGAGAGAGGGATAGAGGGAATCTCAAGCAGACTCCCCTCTGAGCATAGAGCTCAGTTCAAGGTTTGATCTCACAACCCTGGGATCATGATCTAAGCTGAAATCAAGAGTGGAACACTTAAGGAACTGAGCCATGTAGGCATCCTGGATCCCTTCTATTTCTTTTTCTTTTCTGTGTTCTGTGGAATAAAAGTGATGACAGTGGATACCCTTGTCTTATTCCTGATCTTAAAAAAAAAACCTCGGGGCGCCTGGGTGGCTCAGTGGGTTAAGCCGCTGCCTTCGGCTCAGGTCATGATCTCAGGGTCCTGAGATCGAGTCCCGCATCGGGCTCTCTGCTCAGCAGGGAGTCTGCTTCCCCCTCTTTCTCTGCCTGCCTCTCTGCCTCCTTGTGATGTCTCCGTCAGATGAATAAATAAAATCTTAAAAAAAAAAAAGAAAAAAGAAAAAAACCTCATAGTTTTTCCCCATTGAGTATGATGTTTGCTGTGAGTTTTTCATTTAAGGTCTTTATTATGTTGAGGTATATTCCCTCTGAATCCACTTTGTTGAGGCTTTTTATCATGAATGGACGTTGTACTTTGTCTTATTTTTTCTGTATTGGTCAAATGATCGTATGGTTTTTACCCTTTCTCTTATTGACGTGATGTATCACATTGGTTGATTTGCAAATATAGAACCACCCTTGCATCCTGGGAATAAATCCAGGATTTATTGCCTAGTATTTTATTGAGGATTTTTGCACCTGTGCTCATCAGAGATGTTGGCCTGTAGTTCTTTTGGTGGCATCTTCATCTGGTTTTGGTAATAGGGTAGTGTTGGCCTCATAAAATGAATTTGGAAAATTTCCTTCCTCTTCTATTTTTTGGAGTAGTTTAAGAAGAATAGGTATTATTAACTCTTCTATAAGTGTTTGGTAGAATTTACCCATGAAGCCACCCTGTCCTGGACTTTTGTTTTTTGGGAGCCTTTTGATTACCGATTTCAGTTGCATTGCTGGTAGTTAATCTGTTCAGATTTTCTATTTCTTCCTGATTCCATTTTGAGAAGTTAAGTGTTTCTTGGAATTTATCCATTTCTTCTAGGTTGTCTAATTTGTTGGTATAATTTTTCACAATATTTTCTTATAATCCTTTGTATTTCTGTGGTGTCAGTTGTTACTTCTCTGCTTTCATTTCTGATTTTGTTTGAGTCCTCTCTCTCTCTCTCTCTTTATGAGTGTGGTTAGAGGTTTATCAATTTTTTTTAATCTTTTCAAAGAACCAGCTCCTGGTTTCACTGATTCGTTCTGTTGTTTGGTTGGGGTTTTTTTTTTGTTGTTGTTGTTGTTTTTTAAGTTTCTCTTTTATTTCTTTCTGTTCTAGTCTTATTATCGCCTTCTTTATACTAGTTTTGGGTCTTGTTTGTTCTTCTTTTTCTTGCTTCTTTACATGTAATGTTAGATTGTTTATTTGAGATTTTTCTTGCTTCTTGATGTAGGCCTGTATTGCTATAAACTCCCTCTTGGAACCACTTTTGCTGCATCCCAAAGATTTTGGACATTTGTGTTTTCATTTTCATTTGTCTCCATGTATTTTTTAATTTTTCTTTGATTTCTTGGTTGACCCACTCATTATTTAGTAGCACATTATTTAACTTCTGTGAGCTTATTCTTTGCAGATTTTTTTCTTGTGGTTTATTTCTAGTTTCATAGCATGTAGTCAAAAAAGTTGCATGGTTTGACGTCAATCTTTTTGAATTTGTTGAGACTGGTTTCGTGGCCTAATATGTGATCTATTCTGGAGAATGTTCCATGTGCATTTGAAAAGAAAGTGCATTCTTCTGTTTTAGGATAGAATGCTCTGATTATCTCTATTAGATCCATCTGGTCCAATGTGCCATTCAAAACCATTATGTTCTTGTTGATTTTCTGTTTCAATGATCTATCCATTGATGTAAGTGTGTTATCAAAGTCCCCTACTACTATTGTGTTACTAAAAATTACTTCCTTTATGTTTGTTATTAGCTGCTTTGTATTAGAGTACTCCCTTATGGGTTCATAAAATATTTATAATTTTTATCATTGTTGGATTGTTCCCTTGATGATTATGAAGTGTCCTTCTCTCTTGTTATAGTCTTTGTTTTAAAATGTATTTTGTCTGATCTGAATATTGCGACCCTACTTTCTTTTCACTTCCATTTGCACAATAAATACTTTCCATCCTTCACTTTTCAATCTGTATGTGTCTTTATGTCTGAAGGAGTCTCTTGTAGGCAACATATAGATGGTTCTTGCTTTTTTATCTATTCTGTCACCCTACATCTTTAGATTGGAGCATTCAGTCTACTTATATTGGAAATAATTACTGATAGTTATGTACTTATTGCCACTTTGTTACTTGTTTTATGGTTGTTTTGTGGTTCTCTATTACTTTCTTGTCTTGCTCTCTTATGGTTTGCTGATTTTCTTCAGTGATATACTTGGATTCCTTTCTCTTTATTTTTTGTCTATTACTTATTTTTGATTTGTGGTTATCATTAGGTTTGTAGATAACATCTCATGCATGTAGCAGTCTATATTAAAGTTGATGGTTGCTTACTTTTGAACCTTTCTTACTCCTGTCCCCAGGCCCCCCACATTTTATGTTTATGGTGTCAGACTTTATATCCTTTTATTCTGTGAATCTTGACTAATTTTAATAGATATACTTAAATTGACTGCTTTTGTACTTCCTACTTTTCTTACTCCTATTTATGGTCTTTCCTCTCCTGTCAAAGAATCCCCTTTAAATTTCTGTAGAGCTGGTTTAGTAGTCATGAATTCATTTCACTTTTGTCTGGGAAACTCTTCATCTCTCTTCTATTCTGAATGATAGTCTTGCTGGATGAGGTATTCTTGGCTGCAGGTTTTTCTTTCAGCACTTTGAATACATCATGCTACTCCTTTTTGGCCTACAAAGTTTCTGGTAAAAAATTAGCTGATAGCTTTACAGAGTTTTCCTTGTATGTAACTGTTTTCTTTTGTTATGTTTGATAATCTCTCTTTATCACTACTCTTTGACATTTTAATTACTGTGTGTCTTGGTGTAGACCTACTTGGGCTGATTTTGTTGAGAGTTCTCTGGAGCTCTTGGATCAGGGTTTCTGTTTCCTTTCCCAGATTCAGGATGTTTTCAGCTATTATTTATTTACATCAATTTTCTGCCCCCTTTTCTTTTTCTTCTGTTTCTGGGATCTCTATAATGTGAATTTATATAATGTGAATGTTAGTATGTTTTATGATGTCACTAATTTCCCTAAGTCTGTTTTCACTTTTATTTTTATTTTTCTCTCTGCTGCTCAGCTTGATTACTTTCCATTACTCTGTCCTCCAGGTCACTCATCTGTTCTGCTTCCTCTAGTCTACTATTTATTTCATCTAGTTTATCTTTAATTTCAGTTATTGAGTTCTTCATCTCTGATTGGTCCTCTTTTGCTTTTGTCTCTTTGTTGAGGGTTTCACTGAGGTCCTCCACTCTTTCCTTAAGTTCACTCTTTTCTCAAGTTCAAGTTCAAGTTGAAATTGCTTTCAATTCTCTCAGACATTACATATCTCCATTTAATTTAGCTCTCTTGCTGTGATTTTGTCCTGTTCTTTCATTTGGGACTAATTCCTCTTCCTCCTCATTTTGTCTAACTCTCTATGTCTGTTTCTATGCTTTAGGAAAGTCAGCTACATCTTCTGCTCCTGAAAGTAGTGGCCTTATGAAGAAAAGGTCCTGTAGTGTCCTATAGCACATTGTCCCCTGTTCACCAGAACCTGATGCTTCAGGGGTGCCTCCTATGTGTGCTGCATGTGCCTTCCTGTTGTGGCTGAGCCACTTTTGCCTTCAGTACAGTTGTCTACAGAGGCTCTCTCTGCCTGCTGTGAGCAGAGTTTGCTGCCTGTGTTGTTAATGGGCCTGTCTGAGGCCACCCTGGACTTGAATTGAGTCTGACTAGGTGTTTACCAGAGATGGAGTAGCACAGAACTGCAGGACATTTTCCCTGGATTATCCCCTGAGAAACTTTTATTGGTGGGTGGGGCTGCAGTCAGACCAGATGTCTGCCCCAGCCCACTGCTGGGGCTACAGTGGAACTGGTGTGGGTTTTTCTCTTCCCTTCTCCCCAGGGGGAGTCACTTTGGAGTGGTTGGGGCTGCTTTGCCCCAGACAAGGCTTGTGACACTGCTATGGATTGGCTCTGGCCAAGGGCATACTGGAGGGAGCAGATCTACAAAAGAACATGGGAGCGAGGCATGCTATTACCAAGTTAGGTGGAGAGTGTTGGCCCAGTGCTGCCACAGGTGTCTGCATGTCTAGGTTGGGGGAAGAGGAAAGAAATGGTGCCTGCCAGCTCTCTTATTACTGGAGAAGTCTCCCAATAATCCCTGCCCCTCCAGTACACACTCTGAGATTTGTATACAAATCTTTCTCCTGTATACCGCAGGCATTTTTCAAACTGCTTTTTCTATGCTAGATCTCTGTGGAGCTGTTTGTTGTGATGTTTCTTTAAGGGCAGAGACTTATTTCTTAAGCCTATGACTCATAGTTACTATAAAGTTCTTGTCTACCACTTACGATATCTGGGCCATTTTGAGTCTGTTTCTTTTTTCCATTTTTTCTCTTAATTTTAGATTGTAACATTCAAGTTTTCACTGACTGAACAGAAAGAGTTGAAGTTGGGTTTTTGGTCTGAAAAGGCTTAATATAACCCTGTTCTTAGGACATAGACCTGCAGGGCTTTCATCTGAGAGCATGGTGCATTTGCTGTGACTTTTGTCCCTGGAAAGTCTAAAATTCTAATCATGTATTCTTGACAGTAGAGACCAATACAAATTTTGTTCTACTTTTTAGAGTTCTTCCCTTGCATTTTTAGCCTCTATCATTGTGTAGTTTTGGAGTTTTGTAAATAACCTGAGATTAAAGCAGCTTTGTGTTTGAAGCTTCTTTAATCTCTAATTTTATCACTCTATATTTCAGTCTACCAGAATCTCTGCTGCTTTTTCTGACATCATTTTCTGTTTGCTCCATAACCAGTGTATTCATCTTCTTGCCTACACTAAGAATTATCATATTCACCTAGCCACAGAATATAGAATGTCAGACTATCTCTATGATTTCCTTTTTTGGGGGGAGTATTAACTCTTACAGTTCTTGTTCCTTCAGCAGTTTTCAGATGCTTTTCATAGATTAATTTTATATTAGATTTGTTCATTCTAGTTCTTATTTTATATTTTGTCCATTCACCCTGGCTTTGGTTGGCCATAGCCATTCCATTCTACCTACCAGCTTTTAATTTTATGTTTGGTGATTTAAACAGTCATTGGTCTCCGCTTTTACTGACAGGGCATTGCCTAACATTCTGGGTGGGGGGAAGTATATCTTCTGTTTATTTATAGGCACAAGAGGATCAAAACAGTGTTTCTATTTAAAATGTTTTCCTTCTCATTAACATATTTTATTAACAGGTTCCATTTTTTATTGTGAACACATCAAAAGAATGATAAATATTTGAGAATATTGACTTTACTGTCAAAATCTTACTTGTTTTACATAGGAATACTTTTTTAATGTAGCTAAAGATTGACTTGGGAGATACATTTTTGAGATTATTATATTTAAAAGTCTAGTCAATGAAACCATAATAGATATAATTAATTCATAACGAAGCATGCAGATCAAAAAAATTCAAGAAAAACCTTAATAAATTTATTGTCACTCAAGATGGAATTGAGACCAAATGGCAAACTGCTAATAACTCTTACTTCCGAATCAGCAGTATGAGCTATTCCTCTCAGAACAAACAAAAGAAGTAGAATGATTCTAGACCACCTTGAATTTCCTAGATTAATAGATCACTGATGCATGTATGTTTGTTCTGTCAAAAGGTAGGTAAAATCTTAAGTTATCCTTGAGCCTCATGACCTATCAGAAATAATCATACCTCACCTCAAAAAGATTCAAGACAACTTACATTAATAGAAACTAAAAGTTCATTTTAAAAGAGTAGAAGCTATCGAGGCAAAGAAAAGAAGAAGATAATTAGATGAAGCTAGGGGAAGGTGATGCTTGCCATAAGGATCATGCTTCATTCAGACAAAAAGCACAAAGATTTTACCTATTTTTCTCTTCATCCTTTAAGGAGTTACTGAGTAATCAAAGGAAGCAGATCTAATGTTCATGGTTCATTTCCTACAGTTTGAAAAAAGAAATTCTTTTTTGTTGTTGTTTTAAAGATTTTATTTATTTATTTGTCAGAGAGAGAATGCAAGCAGGCAGAGTGGCAGGCAGAGGCAGAGAGAGAAGCAGGCTCCCCGCTGAGCAAGGAGCCTGATGCAGGATTCGATCCCAGGACCCTGGGATCAGGACCTGAGCCAAAGGCAGCGGCTTAACCGACTGAGCCACCCAGGTGTCCCTGAAAAAAAATTCTTAAATAGATTGGCAGGTGGCCTTCATGATTACTTCCAACATTATGATTCTGCCAGGCAAGTGCAATTAACACCTGTCTATGAAATGTGCTATAAAGAAAGACTTTCTCTTCCAAATAGCTTTCCTCTACTTTAAAATTTCCTTCTCCCCAACTTGGCCTCCATTTTGGAAGCCATCTAATATTTAGTAATTCACAAAGCCTAAATTGAGAAGTCGGAGTTTAAGAGAATTAAGATCTCTCCTAAATGCATACCTTTGATTTAGAAAGATAACACTCATTACCAGCCTAATATTGTTCTTTATTAAATTTAACTCAAGTCACACATCATCAGAGTGCTCAGTGAGATGGTTCCTGACTCTGCCCTACCAATTTCAGTTGCTTCAGTGAGCCACTGACAAGCTTGGTGCAATGGGTCAAAGAAGTATCCACTCATCACTTCCAACTGGTTGAGACATCTTAATAATGTGATTAAATATTTTGATATGAACCAATATTTTGATGGAGCTATTAAAAATGTTTAGCATGTATCCATGCTAAGGTTTGTTTAGCACTTAATGTATTGAAGTTTGTTATAGACTCAATATATTCTGATTTTTCAGATCCATGTAGTATATTTGATTTGATATGTTAAATTTTAAGGAGATCAAATTAAACTAAAATATAACCTGAGGAATGTGGTGAGGAGAATAAGTAGAAAATGTGTCTAAAAATATTTAAAAGATTGGGGATGGCAAAAATGAAACATTTGTGAATATAATCACTATTAGCAATGCTTAAAGATACCCTTTTGGGAGGGGAAATTTATTCTTCTCTGCTCTCCTACAGACAAATGAAAGAATAAAGATGAGTGAATGAAAATAAGAGAAATATCCATTTGTATCAATTTTTTAACCATATAGAACCTCCTAACAATGGGAAGGGTTGCTTTATGAAGCTATGCCCTTCTTGTCATTGAAAGTGTTCAAGCAGAGTCTGAATTATCATCCATTCCATGATTCATTCACTTAATAAATATTTATGGAGGGCTTATTATGTTCAAGGCAGTGTGCTGAGACTATGGGAAAGGCAAAGATGAATCAGACTGAATTCTTCCCCAGTAGCAGAGCTACGACTTGAACTGAATAATTAGAATACAAGGTAAGAAAGGAAAAGTGCCCTAGGAGACATACAGATAATTTTGCATAGGAAAAGAGGGAGGCATGATTTTCAGTTCTTGGATATTGGAGGAGTGCTTTCTTCTCCTCTACAATCCATTCTCTACAGAGCAGCAGGAAATCAGTTCATATTACACTCCTCATAAAAACACTTTAACAGTTTTTCATTGCACATATTATAAACCCAGCACCATCACATTTGACTTCTAAGGTCAGATGTGATCTGGCTTCTGCCTATGCTCCCACCCTCATGTGCACCAGCCACAGCAGTGTTTCTGTTTCTGGAACACACCAAGCTCATTCATCCTTTTTTTTTTTTTTTTTTTTTTTTTTGTCAGTTCATCTGATGAATGCTCTGTTTCCAGACTTTGGTTTGGTTGACAGTGTCTTATTTTCCAATTTCAAATCCCATGTCATTTCCTCCATGAGGCCATCCTTTCCTTGGGCACTCCATCTAAATTAGCAGAAGGTGGCTTCTCATTCCTCCATCTCTCCATACCCATCATCATTTTATTTTCTTTCTAGTACTATCCAAATTTTGAATCTATCCTTTCTCTTGCCCATTTATTTATAAATTGCCTATTATCTGTCTTTCTCAACTAGAATGTAGCAAGAGTGAGGATTTGTCCACCTTCTTTGTTGTTGTGTCTCCAACATGCAGATTAGAACAATATCTAACATGCCATAGGCATACGATACATCCTTCTTGAAGGCTTACTGAATAGAGTTTTTTGCACAGGGTGAGAGTTTAGACAAGAATCTTTAACTCCTTCCAACTCTGATATAATATCAATGTTCTATGCAAATTCCTCTCAGCTGGATTATCCATTTTATCACATCTGGGATTTGGGTCATTGTTTTTCTTTTGCTCTACAGATGCTTTTTCAACTTTCCAGCTCAAATGAATGCATGTGTTTCAGTGATTCTTCTCTCCTGAATCATGATTAAATCTTTAAAAATAAATTCCCTAAATCTCTATTAACCAGACATACTCTTTGCATGTTATTTCAATATTATTTTGTAATTGGTTCTGTTTCATAGACGTTGGGTTGCCTATGCCAACTGAAATAAAATGCTCACTACATATGTCACTTCTCAGTAGCTTCATCAAAAAAACGGTATTAAGAAATAAGTGAACTTAATTTTAATAGTATAATTTAATCTAATCTATCAAAAATATTATTTCAACATGTAGCAATATAAAAATTATTCATGAGGGGTACCTGGGTGGCTCATTGGGTTAAGTGTCTGGCTCTCGATTTTGGCTCAGGTTGTGATCTGAGGGTCATGAGATGGAGCCCTGACTTAGCTTCTGTGCTTAGCATGGAGTCTGCTTGCTCTTCTCCCTCTCCTCCTTCCCCCTGCTCTCTATTTCTCTCTCTAAAATAATAAATATATAAAATCTTTGTATGTACAATAAAGTTGTATTTAGTGGCCAATTATTTTATATTGCTTAAGCATTAAAATTTTATGTTATTAATGTTATTGATAAAATTAAATAAAATTTAAAATCCTCGGTCACACCAGCCACATTTCAAATGCTCAATTAACCACATATTTTTTTTTAAAGATTTTATTTATTTATTTGACAGAGAGAAATCACAAGTAGACGGAGAGGCAGGCAGAGAGAGAGAGAGAGGGAAGCAGGCTCCCTGCTGAGCAGAGAGCCCGATGCGGGACTCGATCCCAGGACCCTGAGATCATGACCTGAGCCGAAGGCAGCGGCTTAACCCACTGAGCCACCCAGGCGCCCCAATTAACCACATATTGCTAGTGGTTACATCTAGGTCAACGTACAGCTACACAGCTAAATAGTAGATACCCTGGTACAGGAACTGTCTCTTCGACAATATACCTCATTTGTTGGATACGTAAATTAATGAATAAGACATTATTTAGTTTCTAACAAACAAATGAGAAAACATAAATGAAAAACATAAATGAATGATTTGTACTGTTTCTCCAAATAAGTCTTTAATTACTGCTTTTGCCAGGAAATGGCATTGATAATAGCAAAAACAGCACTGGAAAATAAAAATACTAGTGTAATTAATGAATGTCATGAGACTATGCTGTTGTGGTCAAAATAAGTTCTGAATGCCTTAAGCAACTTTAATGATAGGGAAAGTTAACTCAGGGCTATCCAGAGCATCTCAAGATTTTGCTTCTTCACACAAGCTAAGAGCACTGTTAAACATAGTCAGAGGAGCAGCTGGAGAAAAGGCTGCCTCCAACCCTTTATAATAAGAACAAGCTATTACCATTTGTGCATCCTTGCATTTCATGTGAGCCTCTATTATAAAAACCAAATCATAAAATAAATCAGCAAATTCATATACACATATATGTATACATCAGTAGAAGGGGAAATGAAGAAAAGGAAAATTACAGTATAATAATAAATGGAAAATGAAGTTTTAAAGGAAATTAATGAAATTTTAAAACCTAATTAAATAACCATAAGAATTTAAACACAAAAAGATCTTAAATATGAAGTACTTGAATCTTCAATATAATAACATTAAAATTTTCTAAAAATTTAAGAGTAATATAGAATAAAACCAAGATTATGAAAAAAGCTTAAAAAGTTAATGAATGAAAATGGAATGTTTCTATCATAATAACAGTAGTTAGAATTTCTCAAGCACAGACCATGTGCCTGACACTTTGCTGGATATATTAGGCTTTTAGCTTCTCCTTTCACAGCAAACCCTGGGTAATGACCTCACTTTTTTTTTTTTTTTTTTAAGATTTTATTTATTTATTTGAGAGAGAGAGAGCACAAGTTGGGGGAGGTGGGTGTAGAGGAAGAGGGAGAGGAAGACTCCCCACTGAGCAGGGAGCCTGACATAGGGCTAAATCCCAGGACCCCAAGATCATGACCTGAGCCAAACAAAGGCAGAGGCTTAACTGCCAGAGCCACCCCAGTACCCCAGTAATGTCCTCATTTAAGAGATTTAGAGGTTACCTGCAATTCACGCTGCTAGTAAGTGGAAGAGCTAAAATTGGGAGGTGAGAATATTCAGTATGATTTCTATTTTAAATGTTCTGTTAAAGAGTGGCCAGACTCTGAAAGAAGTAGAAATAAGAACTTCTATATAAGAAAATAAACTCCATCCTTCTAGCCCCTTCCACACACAGCGACTGTGCTGAGCTCATAGCATCCGTGGTGAAGAGGTAAGCCCTGGTCAGAAAGAGATTCTTACTATTCTCTGAGGCTCCCCTGGAACATAAAGATGTGTGAGTGCAGAATTCATGTGAGATTATTCATTGAGGAAAGAAGAGGTGGAGAGGGATCTACTGAATGACACCACCCTCAGGAACCCCCATCCAACTGAGTGGCAGTACCAAGTTTCCACCAATGTCATTGGGACACAATTTACTCAGCAAATTGTGCAAATATACTAACAAACTGAACTCTTTGATGGATTTTTTTTATTTGCTATTTCAAATTAAAATTTAAAAAAAAAATGAAGAGGAAGGTAGATTAATCAAGATGTATAAGCCACAGCCTGTCAGGAGAGGAAGAGAATAAAATATTAGCTCTCCTTAGAAAAAAATTAATTGACATTGCAAAATCACCTCAGACACAAAATGTAGACTGAAAATATTTTAAAACATCCACAATATTTAGTGAAAGTAAAATCATGTGACACATGATCAACTCATAGTAGATTTACTTTTTTAAAGAATGTTTTCATCATTTTATAACCTATTTAATAGTGGCCTTTAAGGCTTCTTTTTTTTTTTTTTTCTTTTTTTTCTTAGTGAGTTTTTAGGGTTTGTTTTTTTTTCCCTTGAATATTTTTCTGGGACCTTCTCCTCCAACCTATCCTCCTACATACACTAATTTAAATTATGTCTTATGCTTTATAGATAAACATCAAATTAATCTTGAAATCTTTAGTGGTGTGAATCTAGAAGAGGCACGAATAAAGGCTAGGAGCAATGTATCACTGATGGGTCTGACTTCCACCAGCCCAGATACAACCAGAAAAGGACTTACATATAGCAAGAATTCTAATGTTCTTGTTGGGGAGCCTCTTTGGTCTTCCTCTAAAGTTTCTTCTGTTTTTACAATTCTTTCAGAGCACACAGGAAGTATTCTATCAAATTTTCACTGTCTTTTACATCATTTTGTCTGTCTCCTAAATAAATAAAAATCTGTGGCTCTGCTTAAAGAACACGGCATTAAGGAAGAGGGTGAGGTGGATTTTATAAGAATGTTGCTGATGAGACTAGTCCCTCTAGTCACATCAGGGACTCTCAAGTGTGTTTTGTTGTTTGGGTTTTTTTTTTGGTTTTTTGTTTGTTTGTTTGTTTTGCCTCAACCTTCAGTAGAAACACAATTTAAAATAAAATCTTCAAACCATTTTTTGGAAATGGGGAGGATATAAATTATAAATGAACTCAAAACAATCCATGAAAAAATAAGTCATACTGTTAGAAATTATAAAATGAATTTTTCCTTTTTTTTTTTTTTTTTTTTTTTGGTAAAATGGAATTCTAAAGCGCTAACATATCCTTTGCTAACTGGTAAGAAAAACTGAAAAAGCAAAGAAACAGTCTGTTTTCAATGTGATCTTTGGTTTCATGCAGGAAAAAAAAAAGCCCAAAGAAGTCAACACAAATATTCTGAGTAGGCTTGGAATGAATGCTGTCTTTAGCAGATATGGTTACATCAGAGTATCATAGATCGATTAGACAAAGTCTTTAGAACAATCTAACACCCTTAACTCAACCTTGGGATTTCTCACTCTTGCTTGATCATAACAATTACACTGGCTTCTTTGGAGATTCTGCTTTGGTGGCTCTCGGCTGAGACATGGAGTTCTGTATTTTTGAAAAGCACTCCTGAAAAATACTTAGGATCAGGCTAGTTTGAGCAACCCTTCTTTATAGTACAAGAACCAGCAACTTTCTAATATTCATTTGGTTCATGAGACTCTTTACTATTAAAAAGTATAGGCTCCTCAGCTGTCACAAGAATTCTGATCTGCTTGAAAATCATATTTCTCAATGGAAAAAAAAATCTTGGTATATTCTTTTTAGCCTTGTTTGTGTAAATGAGCACCACCATCCACCCACTTACCCTGCCCCCCCCATAGCTCCTTTCCCCCTTTGTAAACTGAGAAAGCCAGTCCCCTCAGACTGCACTGCATCAGACTAGAAGTGACTCTCCCAAGATAATGACTTTAAAGGCTTAAACTGAAATCATCTACTGATTTTCAATAGTTCAAAATTTTAATATAAGAAGTGAAGAGCAATGTATGAGTACTGGAGTGTAAATACATCTTCTGTGAGCATAGTCTGCCTGGACCAGAGGGTAAAATAGGAGGATGGTATGGGAGGCTTCCCTGAGGTTCCTTCTCATCCCTCTGCCCCATCTCCAAACACAGCAAGACAGCTTTACCCTCTTCTGCATCATTCCTTACTCTGCTATGTAGTTTTCCTCTAAAGAATCTGTGGGTATTCTTCAACCTCCTATTCTCTCTAAGCTTCCTCTACCTACTTTACAAAGCCCTTTTCCAGGGTGTTTAGCCATGTGTCCTTCAAACATGTTGTCCTTCGACAATGTTCTTCTGTTCCTGACACAGGCCCTTACTCTGGGTCTTGCCGTATAAAGTGACTTCTAAACAATAGATAAGCGCTAAATATTATCAGAGGTAGTATTATCATACTTTGTGTTTGAAATCATAAAATCTTATCTTTGTTTTCTCACAAGAGTACCATTATCCCATTTTCCACAAGGGGAAACAGACCTAGAAAGATTGAGTGACTGCCTCCTTCAAGTCAGTAGCAAGCTTGGGACTGGTGCTTCCATGCTTCAACTTCATTATGCTCTCCAGTTAAGCCAATGTGCCGGTCATTAAAATATTCTTTCATTCAAGAATTATTTACTCTTTCTTCCAGATCATTAATAAAGACATTAAACAAAACCAGACCTCCCGCTGACCCTACAGTCAACACATTGCCCTGAGTCATTAGGACTTGTCTTCCAGCCAGTTCTCAATTCATGTGACGGGGCACACAGCAAAGCCAACGCTAATGAGGTTGGCAAATAAGGTTTATTGAGAAACTCTATCAATTGCATTACAAAAATATAAATATATTTGTGTTAAGGTACATTCATTGTGCTTATGGTTTTTAATTCTATTGAGAATGCCATCAAGACTGTCTGCCACTATTTGCTTCGGTAAATCTGTTCTTTGATTGCAAAGCTCTTTTAGCTCTTTTGATTGAAGTATCCTCTTAGTGTTTCAATCTTAACAGTGGTGCTATTATTTTCTTTTAAAGGATTGATTTCACAATGAGAATGCAAGTACAGATTCCTTATTCCAAGATGATTATTAGGAAAATTCATAATAACAAATGCCAGGGAAGAACACTGGGCCAGAGAGAAATCCTTGGACATCTTAGTAAGTACCTCTGGCCCCAGATCTTCTCCCTAGCACTAAACAAAGTGGTCTCAGGGCCAAGATGGTGACACCTAAGAAAGAACTCAAGACAGTTGTGCTTCTAAGTCTGTCCTCCAAGTGGAGCACCTCCCATTCACGTGCCTGATTTTTACACCAGATTTTCTATGGCTCTGCTCCATTACATTGCTTTTCTTGTCCTACAATTCCTTGTACTTAACTGCCGCATATGAACCTTTGTTGATACACTGTAAGAATTTATCTACGTATTTTCTACCTGTTTAAGCAACTTGTTTGTCTCTTAGTGAAAATTGAAGTGTCATGAAAGGCAAGGAATTTCCATTTCAGCCAAAGTAAAGTAGTCTCCTGGTGACTACCCCAAAGCATTTTGGAGGAACAGAAATTGTGTCAGCTAGGAATTAAATTAACAACCGCCATGTTTCCCTAATCACAATGGCATAACCTTATGTCCAGGATCTTCACAGCTGAGGAATTTGCCAGTGACTCGCCAGAAATCACTATACACATACAGTTTTTGGCCTGCCTTTAAAAAGGGCAGCTTTTATCCAGTCCCTTCTGGATGAACTTTCTGTTTTCACTATTGGCTTGAGCCATTTTACAGGGACCATACACTGTACATATGTTCCAAGTAACACAAGTTTTAAAATGGCAATATCCATTTACTAAATAGTTATATTGGAAAGTAATATCTAACTTTAAAATGTAAGTAATCACATATACGCTCTCTGCTAATTAATGGCCCTACTCATTGGAGTGAGAGCAAGGATGTTTCCAGTATTTTGATTATTTTATTACATGTGTATGGTATTTAAAAGGGCTTGAGATTTGCATGGGAGGGAAATGAATTACACTTTAGCACACTGGGTCAAGAGATTACCCAACTTTTACTATATTTTCTGAAATATATACAGAAGGGCCATTTTATATGTAAAATACTATGAATTCATTTCTGTATGATAATTGCAAGAATTGCTACAATTATAAGTGCTGTTTAGTAGTATCGATTAATATGAACTGATATTTATGGGCAAGAAAAATGAGTGATTCAGATTTGAAGAGTTGCTTGTGGGGTCCTGTTCCATCTGTTGATCTTGATTTATGCCTGAGGGACATTCTGCACAGACAAGTTTACAGTTGTCTTAGACTGAAAGACCAAGGTGCTTTATTAGCAACAAACGTATGCATGTTTTCCTTTACAGATATCAGCTGCTACAAGAACAAACTTGCAAAGCTTTTTCTGGGTTTACTCCTATGTGGCAGTGCAATAGCTTTCTCCAAACTGATTCTTTTGAGTGACATTATGTCATCATGTTTATTAACTGTTGAATTACAGAAAATGAATATTTACATAACTATTCTAAATGCAAACATGAAAGTAATCTCATAGGAATTGGTAATATCAAGATCCAATTTAGAATGTGATTTTACATTCTTAAGTAACGTGGTTTCGCTATTGATTAATATTTGTTTATAAGTTTCATAAGAGTGTGATATGGAAGGAAAAGTGACCCATTTCACGTATTGTGAGTTGAACTATCTTATGAAAGAATAAATGCTAATATTTTCTAGCATTTCCTTGGTTTTGCTCTGTGCTAAGTACATTATGTGCACACCTTGTATCATTTCATCGCCAACAACAAATCTCTGAGGTCAAATCTATATTATCTCCATTTCATAGTTGAGGAATAGGAGGCACAGAGGGTATTTATATAAGTAACTTATCCAAAGTATACAGCCAGAAAGCAGAATCTGAACACAAGCAGTCCTGTGCAGAGCTCTGGCTTTTGGACTCATGCCACCAGAAAGTAAGGTAGGTTAGTGGTTCTCAGACTTGGGTAGAGGTCAGAGTCACATGGAGGACTCATTAGAAGTCCAGTGCGCTATCCATTGCGCCACAGAGCCTAGAGGACTCATTAAAACACAGACTGTTGGGCCTCGCTGCCAGAGTTTCTGGGACAGTAGGTCTAGTCTGAAGCCTGAGAATTGGCATTTCCATCAAGCTCCCAGGTGATGTGTTTCTGCTGTCTCAAGAACCACACTTTGAAAACCACAGAAGTGGTTGACTTGAAGTCAGAACAGCTGAGATGGGCTGTGGAGATTTCAGGAGCTGGAGATGCTACCATGTGACTGGAGAGAGAGAAAAGGGGGCAATCAGACATTAAGGTAGGGAGCAAAGCAGGACATTCAGGAAGAGGGAGCCTGAGGAGGAGGAGCACAGGAGAGAGGGGGGCTGTGTTGGTATGCGAGTCTGTGGTCAGGAAGAGAGGGCAGGTGGAAAATCCCACCATGAAAGATGTCAAATCCAAGGAGGGAACTTTAAAAAGAAACACTGAAAGTGCCACAGGAATTTTTCCTCCAAAAACTCAACCTTGGGAAAATATTTGACTTTTCTAGAGCGTAAGGACATAGCAAATAAGAGACAATAGCGGCAAAGGCATCAATCTGGGAGACAGAAAAGGACCCTCAGCCCTAAAATTCTGGCGATCCTGTAGCAGCCACTTTGCCTCTCTGGGCTCAGTCCCCTAGATCTTCATCTTACTTAGTCCAGTCCACCTCTACAGTCCTTTCTTGTTTCAATGGTCTGAGTTTCAATTGATGGGGATATTGGGTTATGACTTTCCAGTGTATTGGCTTTACAAATCTCCTTCTTTCCTTCATCCACATTGCTTATGAACTGATAATCCCCTTACCCAGCCTGACTTAGAATGAAGTATGAACTTATTAATGACTGTTAAGAGGGGTGGCATTTACATTTATTTCTGGCTTTGGTTTAAGTCTTTAGATAGCACTGCAGTTAAACTGATGTATTTTTAGCAGCATGAAAAGAGAGGTTTGCCTAATGTGTGTTGCCTTTTGGGCCTATCTTCTATGTAGAAGTCTGGGAAAGCCATCAATATAGGCAGTGAAAGAAGTGAGGTGCTCCAAGCTTGTTTCTTGGTTATAATTAACAGAGGCCATTCGGAGACATGTAACATTTACTCTCAAATTAAGATGACATGCACTATCTCCTACCCACCCAATTCTTTCTATTAAAGAGTCGAGACACCTTTTAAAAGCAGTAGGCAAGGTATATGGGTTTATTTCCATGTCCAGGTCTCAGAAGAATTTAAGAAGGAGATGTTCCAGGCCAGGAGACTGGCCGAGGAATACCAGTGTGCTTGTGTTCCTCTTACCATCACCCTGTAGATGCTCTCTTCTCACCCTGTGTCTCTCTCTTCCTGTACTATTTTGACCAGAACCCAAAAAGTATGTGACAAGGGGGCTTGAGCCCGTTTTTACACTTCTCAACCCTAGCCTCCTTTTGTCCAGATGTATAGTCACCTTCTAATGTGTAGTAGGGCTGACTAAAGAGAATCAGGATGGCAATGTGGGGGTACTTTTTGTGGTAGAGGGAGTTTACAGTACTTTTCATATACTCATTTTTCAAGTATAAAAACTGTGGTCTACAAGACAGAAAGTGGCTTCTCTGGATCACTCAGTGAGGGGGTCACAGAAACTGAGCTAGAGTCTGACTCAGTTTTTACCAAGAGATCCTGTGGCATACCACGTGTCTCAGACCTTGTTACTAAGTTTTCCTGTTGTGTTTATTTCCCACTTGTACACACACACACACACACACACACACACACACACCACACACAAGCTTTCGCACTTTCACATGCTTATAGTCATTCACTTACTTCTTTGCTCTCACACTCAAACACACTCATAATCAACACATACATTCCCTCCCACATACTCCTTGACTGTCACACCCCCATACTCTGAGACTCTGAGTAACTTCAGGAGCATCGAAATGTCTGCTTCCCCAGGTGGCCTGCTGTTGGAAGACCAACTCGTTCTCAGAGATTCCTTTTGTTGAATCGAAGTGATCCACGTGGGGTTTGAGACCTCGTGTAAACACCCAGCCATAGGTTCAAACCAGGACTTGACCTGCAGAGGGGTTCCCCATGGAGGCTCTGACTCCTGGGGGTTTTTTTGTGCTAGATTAGGTGACAGTCAGTGAGAAATGGAACTTTGAAAAGAAAGAAGTCTGGAGAGGATTGAGTGACGAGATTCTAAGATGATGTGGTCAGAAGGGAATTGATGCCAGGGAATCACTTCAAGAGTGAATTTTAAAGATGAGAATCCAGTGACTGAACAGAACCAGATTCCAGAAACAAAATCCAAGTACCTAAAATTGAGGTGGTCAAGAGGAACTGGATGGTATGAAGGTTTCTGTGGCGTCAGAGGATAACTGGGATGAGGAGATTGGTGTCCTACAGCTCTGCGCTAACCATAAAGAAAGGTGATTTGCTTGTAGCTGAGTTCCACTGGCCTCTATCTGGTGAACTCCTTGCTCTATTCTCTAGCAACTTCTGACACTTAGGGCCTTCACTTCTTCCTTGGACAAAAGAGGAACAGGGGACTGTAAGTCACACAGTGGCCAACTTTAAGGAAGACTTTGATTTTATTATTCTTTGAGGGAAGTAACTGTAGATCTATCACCTTCTCTTCTGCCCTGTTTGGCAGTCAGACAACTGTCACCCAGATAAGATGGGCCTTCCTGAAGGTGCTTTGAATTCTGCCTGAATTTTCTCAGGAAAACACCTGACATCTGGTGTGAGAACAATCTAGAACATGTTCTCACAAACTCCCAGAAGCTGAATATCAAGTTTATCCAGACTTGGATCTCAATGATCCTTATACACAGCTTTTAATTAATCAACAAATTAGTCAACAATATGCAAATAGGTATGATAATTATTTGGTACATCTATCACCTTCTGTATTTATGTAGCCTGTTTTATGTGTGGGCAAAGTGGGTGGCCACAGGCCTGGTGGGATTTAAGCAGTACAATATATGAAAGGTACTGCCTCAACTATAAATTTTGTCCCACTTGGGGGCATAGCCATAATCTGCTTTATTCAAGTATTTAACCATTTCTTTACCAATAATGAAGCCAAAAGTTTTTCACTCTACAAAAAATATATTTTCAATTAATCATGTCATATGCTTTCCTAAAAAAATGTTCTTACTATGAAGCCACATAAACACAACAATGGAACTACCAAGTTTCAGTTCAATTCCATATGCCACAGGGAGTCTGCAAGTATGGAGGTCTCACATTTTGATAAGACAAGGTAGAGATGACCTCTTAGAAATTAGAAACAAGAACCTTTTCCTAGTGGCATTTAGCTTTTATTCTAAGTTGCCATCTGGACAAATTAGCCAATGAAGGCTTTATATTTCAAACCTTGAAAAGGAGAAATAGTCCAAGTAAATTTTATTTTAGGATTGACCTGCTCTCCTAATTTTTATCTCCACACAAACATTCAGTTAAGGTTAAATTATGATACGGCTCTTTGATCTTTCTACATCAGTTGAATCATGAGTCAGTTCTCAGTATTTATGGTTTCATGATCATGAAAATATTGTAGCAGTTTTCAAAGAAGTGATCCTAATGCCCAATGAGTAATCGAAAATACAAAGTGTTTTTTCAGTTGCTAACGTATCAATCACAAGAAAATCTGTCTGTAGGAAAATTACCTCTCTACAAGTGAATAAAACAGCAATCAACTGTGGAATGATTTTTTTTTTCAGTTAGCATGTTAAATCTGTATAACAATCAAAAATATAAATATCATGTTTTATATAATTCTTTCCTATAGTCCCTGATAAGTTACAACTCATGTTCACTGTTTTTATTTTGATTTTTTTTGTATTGCCAAAACATATGCTACTGACCATATAAGGCAAAATTGCTCTGTGTCTAAAAAACCACATGGTGAATGCTTGCATTTCAATTAAAACCAGATCTCTTGACATCTTTATGCATCTGAGCCCTAGCCACATGAGGGTAGCTCTGTCAGCCTCCCCCACTCTTGATCAATGTAAGCACATCTATTCTTAGACTATGAAAGATGTGCCTTAGGTGCCAAGGGAAGGATTGCTGGCTTGTCACAGCTGCAGCCTGGTGGGGAGTACTTTGTGTGGTCTGTGAGCACAACTTTTCTGCCTTCCCTCCTGGCTATGCACCTCTGAGTGGGAGAAGATGCACTCCAGGCTCATCTTCCTTCTTATGTTCTCACGTCAAACTGGGAGGTTGAGAAGAACATATTAAAGAGGCCACACACTTGTTCATCATAGGTTGCCTGGAAAAAGACAGAAGCTGCTAAATGAATGAATCATTCTTTGGGAGTGGCTGTACCAAGCTGATCACTCCATTTGAGTCAAGACTAAATAACTTTAGGGGCAAAGAACCTGGAAACTGTTAGATAGAAGATAGCAGAGGAAAAAAATAAAAGAACATTTTATTTTTATCGACTGGTGATTAACTTAGAATAGAGTCATTTGATGACTGCCAGGATTGTTGAAATGGTGAAAAGACATGGTTCCTGCATCTCCAAACTAACCAAAGATAGGGTTTTGTATTTCTACACCAGATTGCGGTTTCTTACAAATAGTTTTAGCTAAAAACAAAACAAAAACACCCAATTTTTTTTTGAAGTGCATTGTTTCCAGAATCAATCAGAGGTAGTAAAAAAGTATATGTGAAGTGAGAGATGAGAATTTTTATTTGGGTTAAAACTAGAAGAATAAGCTGAACTCTTAGTGGTGGCAGTCTCTACTAAAGCGTTCCAAACCATCTGAAGCCCAGAACTTACACTGCTGCCTCCCCTGACTCAGGCTTCTAGAACCTGTTAGAGATTGTCATGAAAAGACCCAGAGTTTTCTAATTCTTGTTCCTTTGAGGATATGACCATTATTCATTTTGTTCATTAAATAGTCTAAAATTAAAGAGCCTAATATTCAAAAAATCAAAATCTGAAAAATTAAACAAGGTAAAAAATGTCTTCCAATTTTTCTTAACTCTTTCCTACAGTTTATTTGGGTAACGTTTCAAAAGACTGTATGACTCAGTTCACCACCACTAGTACAGAGGAATCAAACTATAACACAGATTATTCTAATGATAATAAAAGTGTCCTTAGACTTAAATAGCAATCTTTGAAGAAAAATTATTCTTAGTTAGTTGATTAAGTTTGCCCTGGTAGCTGAAAGGTAAATTATTTCTGTGGGAATCCACAAAAAGTTTTAGAATTAGGAAGTTGTATTTGCTTTTATTATTAGGTGACATAACATCCTTTAGGTTCAAGCTGTTCATTTGAAGACCACTTTTGTCTTCCTTTCAGAGTAAAATTTTTTCCAGATACCCTGCACCTGTTTTCACAACCATGACATAGCCGGAAAGTTTTCTTCTGCTTATCGTTAGTTGCTAAGCAGAATATATTTCAGTATGCCAGCTGCAAAATTGTCAATCAAGCAAACATTGCATGTGTTTGGTAATCTGATAACACTTAACGGCCATCCTCTGATATCTAGCAATCAATGCGAGGAAATTTAGCCTAAGCAGAGTCATACTTTGTATTGTGTGAAATCAGAAAGGTGATGAAAAAAGCCTGAAATTTCAGCAGTTCCCGGTGTTTTCACTGGTGTTCTTGTTTGACTCACTTAAAAGGGTTCCTCTCCAGTATCAACAGAATAGAGATTGTTTTGTAAAAACACATTTTCACTTCGTTGTGCAAAAGATTTAAATTTGTTTCCTAATTTTGGTCATTTATTCTTCCCAAATCTAAGGCAACATGCAGAGGAAGCATGCCATTTGTACACCCTGGTTTTAAGGGCTGCTTAGGAAGGTGTGGGGAGTGGAAATTTATCACAGATTATTCATCGCCACAGCCAGGATGGTGTTAAGTAGAAAGCTTTTGTGCGTGAGTGTTCCTATGAGTATTTATTTTGAATGTGTGTTAAGCAGTCGCTATGCAGTAAAACAGGAGGGACCATAGGAAGCTGTTCCCCTTACCTTGAATCCAGAGATACCAATGTGGGGGTTATATGCTGGAACGGGACTTGTTAGAATGGAGCTTGGTGCTGGGTTTGTTATTGCCTCTCCGTTTTTCCAATAGATTGCATGTGACTGTGATAAAGAAACAGTCTTTGATAGCTAAACAAAGGCGTAGTCATTTCATTTTATGTTTGGACTTCCACTCTTCTGTACAAATCAAACAAAGTGATATCCAGCTGCTTACTTACTCCAACCATAAAGCCCTGTTTTATCATATACTTCTATGCATATCTATAAATATATTATATAAACCATTGTAATATGAGAAAGTTGAGGTTTCACTTGCATCAGAATCAGGAAACACAAGGTTAGGATTGCCAAAGCAATTTAAACTTGGACCCCCCTCCTCACTATCAGCAATATAATAGTGCCTTTCATTTCATGAACTCATAGTTTGTTACCGTTTGTATTATAGTATGAGCATCTGGTTATGGGTAACAGACAAGATGGAAAACCTGGGGAGAACCATTCCTCCCTAGGATCCTACCATGTTCTAGTGTGCCATTTTTACACTGATGGTCCCCAGGTAGTACAAGCTTGAGATGGCCTCAAGAGTCTTCTATTGGATGCTCCTACCCCAGTACCCATAGGATAGCATGTGAACACAACCTCTCAGTTTAAGCAAATCACTGGAGTCAGAGAAAGCCCTTCGAATATTAATGAGGTTTTTTGGGTCACATTTATGGTATGGTATCTAATCACACAAGAAAGCACTCAGAAAAGAACTCAGAAAATATTTTAAAAATATGGAAAGAAAAATGTTTTACATTTTGCTGAATGTTCTTCCTACCTTTCTGGATGCTTCTCCAAGTCTATTTCCCACACTAGACATCCTATTCAAGCAACTTATAGGTCATATCTTTCAGTTGTTTATATTTTATGACAATTTTTCTCCCAGAATGAATATCTTTTTACAGAATAGTTTTTTAAAGCCACATATTTAATTGTATGGATGTAAAAATAATTTGTTTACCTACTCCCCTGGTTTTGGACTTTTTAAAAAATGTGCTATTACAAATACATCTACAACAGACCAACTTTCTTTTTTTTTTTTAAGAATAATTTTTTAGAAATAGATTTTTGGTTCTGCCATTTTTTTACTGAAGTACAGTTGATATGGAACTTATCTTAGTTTCAGGTGTACAACATAACAGTTCAACAGTTCTGTGCATTACACAGTGCTCACCACAATGAATGTAGCTACCATCTGTCACCATACAATGTTATTATAATATTGTTGACTGTATTTCCTATGCTGTATTTTTCATCCCTGTGACTTATTTATTTTATAACTAGAAGTTTGTATCTCTCAATCCCCTTCACTTTTTTTTGCCCATCCCCCTCAGTCTCCCTCCCCTCTGGCAACTACCAGTTTGTTCTCTGTAAATAAGGATCTGTTTTTGTTTTTATTTTCATTTTTTGGATTTCACATTTAATGAAATTATATGCTATTTGTTTTTCTCTAACTTATTTCACTTGGCGTAAAACCCTCTAGGTCCATCCATGTTGTCATGAATGGCAAGATTTCATTCTTTTTAATGGCTGAGTAATATTCTATATTGTGTGTGTGTGTATATATATGTACACATATACATGTGCATAACACATATATATGTACATGTACACATCTTTATGTATATGTATGTATATCTACATATACATATATATACCACATCTTCTTTATACATTTATCTATCAGTGGACATTTAGATTGTTTCCCTACTTTGGCTACTCTGAATAAAACTGAATAATGAATAATGAATAAACATGGAAGGGAGCATATATCTTTTTAATTAGTGTTTTCCTTTTCTTTGGATAAGTACCCAGAGTGAAATTGGTAGATCACAGGATAATTCTTTTTTTAACTTTTTGAGGAACTTCCACGCTATGTTCCACAGTGGCTGCCCTAGTTTCCATTCCCACCAACAGTGCAGCAACGGTTCCTTTTCCTCTACATCCTCACCAATACTGGTTATTTCTTGTGCTTTGAATACTAGCCATCTGACTGATTTGAGGTGGTTTCTCACTGTGGTTTTGATTTTCATTTTCCTAATGATGAGTGATGTTGAACATCTTTTCATGTGTCTGTTGGCCATCTGGATGTCTTCTTTGGAGAAATATCTATTCATGTCTTCTATTCATTTTTAATCAGATTACTTGGTGTTTTGCTGGTGTTGAGTTGTAGGAGTTCTTTATATATTTTGGATATTAACCTCTTATCAAATATATCTTTTGCAAATATCTTCTCCCACTCAATAGCTTACCTTTATCTTTTGTTGGTGGCTTCCTTCACTGTGCAAAAGCTTCTTGGTTTGATGTGGTCCTGATAGTTTATTTTTGCTTTTGTTTCTTTTGCCTGAGGAGATAGATCCAGAAAAATGTTGGTAAGGTTAATGTCCAAGTGATTACTTCGGAGCAAGACAATTTTAAAGGTGAAAGCTATTGTTGTATTATCTTTCAGAACACTTATCCTGTACCAATTTACATATCTGGCTCAATATATCTCTAGGTATAACTGTTTATGAAACCTTCTATGCTCTTTTTCAATAAATTTAACAGTTATGTCTAGTCCTACATCATAAACAAAAGTGATGAAAACAACATCTAGACGGAGGCTGTTATTCTTCTACTGAATGGGGGCAAACTGGAAGTTACAATTTAACAATGTACCTATTTCAGCCATGCTGACATGATTTTGCTCTCTGCCTTAATATCCTGACTTCTACACACCCACAAAAGTCCCCTTGAATTTGTAAAGGTTTCACTGCTGCTGTAAGTGTCACTTCTCATTTCCCACACTGAAGGCTGCACGTGAGGTAGCTGTCTGTCTTCTTTAAGCTACCAAAACTAGTAGAATTGCACCAAAAGTACACAATTAGACAAGCCTACCAATGCTCAGTTGGCATTGTTTACACCACAGAAGTGAAGCTGACAAGTGCATTTTGGCTTTGGTCATGGGTTATGCCTTCTCTGCCCTGCATGATGATGATGTACAGTGGTCTATAAGTGGTGTGAGGCGACTGTGGTCTTAATGGTGGCCTCCTCCCTTTCTCTCCCCCCTCCCTTGTCCCTACTTCCCCTCCCTCCCCTCCTTCACTCCCTCTTCCCCTCCCTCCCCCCTTCTCTCTCTCTCTCCCTTTCTTTCTTCTTCTGTCTCTTTTAAGATGAAAGAGTCAAAAGAAGGAATGCAATCAATAAGAAAACACTCCAGTGAAGGTAGATGACAAGCAGCTGTTGCCCGGTGCCCAAAAATGCACTGATCAGGCCCAGCCTTGTTTTGCATGTGAGTTTGGATGGATCACAGCCTTTGGCATAATCACTTGAGGATAATGTTTCTTTTTTAAAAACTTTTGAATCTCTCATAAATGAAGAGTAGAAGGAAAACTTGGTCATAAAGTGATGCAGAAAGACTGAGTGTGTGAGCTCACCAATATAGGCATGTCTTGATGCATATTTGTGGCGTTATCTGAAACTGATCAAGCATGCAGTTAACTGATAGGTAGCTAAATGGTCAAGAATATAGAACATAGAAAATATAGTGCAATATTTGAGATGTTTTACAACCATGATCTTATTATCCCTTTGGCAGCAGGTAGCAGACTAATTTACAAAAACTAAATTTACAAAACTAAATCTTCTGATTTTTAAGTGAATGACCCGTATTTCTGCTTGAGTGCCTCCAGCGGCATCCCTATACATTTCTCTTTGAAAGATAGTATTTTATTTCCCTTTGTCTCACATTTCATCCATGTTCCCCCACCCTTTCCTTTTTACTAACTGTAGATGGATTCCAAGCGGCTCACCCTGGTAAAAGAGGAAGATTTTTCAAGCTTGTAGCAACTGTTTATCTAATTGCCTTTTAATGGGCTGGACATTGTTGTTGGGGATTTTGCTGCAGCACCGTTTTAACCCTTACAGGGAGTGGGTCTTGAAATGGTGTGCTGTTGTCCTTCAAACACTCCAAAGGTCTATACACACACACACACACATGCACGCATACATTCTACACATAAAGCCATGGGAAAGTTAAGGAGAGCTCCTATTGAAAGGAAAAGCTATGTTTGGGCAGTGAATATCCTGACTCGAGAAAGCCAAAGTATTCAAAAGCCGGCAGTTTTCTCAGGCTCCATCTCTCTTTATGAAAATTCAGTCTCAGGAAAGCGTGCTTGCGCACACACACACACACACTCAGTCACTCACACCTGCACCTGGGCATCTTAGGCACTCCATAGCCTGCAGCATCATTCCCCAGTGTAGGAAATGAAAAGGGCTCCCCTGAGAACCCTACATACTCACATGGTGTTTCAGTTTCGTTGTTTTGGTGGTGGTGGTGGTGGTTGGTTTCTATTGGACCCCAGGTGCAGAGAGAGTCGACTTAATCACCAGTGGTCTGGACAAGGCTCCTCAAATGTATGTATTTATTCCCTTTGGCCCCATTCTCTCTCCCCCACATAGATAGCCATTCTGGTATGCTTAATATATATTTTTCATTTGAAAGGGTGCTCTGCAAGACATTTGTTAAGTGTGTGCTATCATTCTCTTAAATTTTCAGGGACAAAACATCCTCTGTTTCAGCTTTTAAACATTTCAAAGTGTATCTTGTGCTCTCATCTTCATTTAAAAAAAAAATTAAAAAAGCCTCTTCATCTAATACTAGCACTGTTAGAAATGAGTTAATCCCCCTAGGTGACTTTTCCATGTAGTCCATTATTCTGCTACTCTCCTAGGACAAGTCCCACAGATCTTTGCTCCTTTCATCCTGTTTATCTTCCAACACTTTACCAAAATGCAGTGAAAATTATACACATTTTTTTAAAGATTTTTATTTATTTATTTGACAGAGATCACAAGTAGGCTGAGAGGCAGGCGGAGAGAGAGAGGAGGAAGCAGGCTCTCCGCAAGGCAGAGAGCCCAATGTGGGGCTCGATCCCAGGACCCTGGGATCATGACCTGAGCCGAAGGCAGAGGGTTTAACCCACTGAGCCACCCACGTGCCCCATTTATACACATTATTTGCAGGAATATTAATGCATAGATAAAATCAGGAAATTCCAAACAGTTTTTTCTTATTAAACTTTATTTATCTTGACTTTTTTATTTGTGTGTTTTTTCATTTCTATCCCTTATACATCATAGTTTGTAGAAAGCACTTAGTATGTGGGAAAACAAAGAAAAATACTTTTTCTTGAATCACTTTATTCTTGCTATCATATTAAGAGTTAGGAAAACCGGGGCACCTGGGTTGCTCAGTGGTTTGGGCTTCTGCCTTCAGCTCAGGTCATGATCTCAGGGTCCAGGGATTGAGCCCCACATCAGGCTCTCTGCTCAGCAGGGAGCCTGCTTCCTCCTCCTCTCTTTCTCTCTCTGCCTGCCTCTCTGCCTACTTGTGATTTCTCTCTCTCTGTCAAATAAATAAAATCTTTAAAAAAAAAAAAAAAAAAGAAAACAAATTTTCCAGATCTTATTTTTTATCACTTTAGCACAATCATTGGCATTGATATGGCCAAATAGATCGTTACTCTAGACCTCTTCCCTTTTTGCCACAAATCCATTATTTACAGATTTAACCCTAATATACAGATGAGAGAATTGAGACTTCAAGGCTGCTTACCCATGACCATATAAACTTTCAGGAGTGAAGTCTATTTTTTTAACCCTGAAGTCCATGGCTGAGGGAGTGATGTTGAACATCATGAGTTCTCCAGTAGTCTCCAATACTCCAACTACTATGGTCAAAATACGGTTTGACATTATAGGTATGCCTACATTACTCTGTAGTATTCCTTATTTGGTTACTCTTGTCCCAAGCCATGCACTACGTGTTGTGCTGAACATTGGAGATGGAGGGATTGGCTGGCACTGAGTCTTCTCTAGTGAGCTCAAGACCTAAGCAAAACCAGCAAAGTGTTTACCTGTCGAAGGCCAGATATTCTTACTCAGGCCAACTTCAATAAGGAGCACACCAAGGGCATCCTCAAAGGGGTAGAATGTAATAAGGAAGCCTAAAGAATAATGAACACAGAACTGAACCCCCTTGAGTCTCCCATTCCTGACTACAGACTCACCCCTGACTGGTTTCCACATACTGGACTCAATATTGGAGATTGAGTCTCTCACTAGTATGTGAGATACTAGTACACATTTATTATCCTGATTATCCAAAACGATGATTTGGATGTTAACATCCAGTTCCAGATTTTACAGATATAAAAACAGGATATTGGAGGGCGCCTGGGTGGCTCAGTGGGTTAAGCCTCTGCCTTCGGCTCAGGTCATGATCTCAGGGTCCTGGGATCGAGTCCCGCATCGGGCTCTCTGCTCAGCGGGGAGCCTGCTTCCTCCTCTCTCTCTCTGTCTCTCTGCCTGCCCCTATGCCTACTTGTGATCTCTCTCTGTCAAATAAATAAATAAAATCTTTAAAAAAAAAACCAAAAAACAACAACAAAAAAAACCAGGATATTGGAATCTGCTGTTCATTAAAAGAGGAAGACTTCCTAAAATCCATGTAATGACCTACTTGTTCTAGTCTTTGAAAAACTGTTCACTAAAGCCCGTAAAGCAGCTACAGACTAAAATCAGGAAAGTGCCATTTCCTAGAATTTTGTGTAGGTAAACTAGAATTTACTGCTTGTAAAGCCATACTTTGGTCACCCATCTGATGCTAACGGTCAGATCAGATCATCAAATGCTATAAGCACCATCCTAACAAAATAGACATGATATGGAAACGAATACTGGTCAAGAGGCTCCCTCAGGTCAGCTCTGGGTCACTCATCCCATGAGCAGCATTTTATGGTTTGGTTCAGTACTGCCCTGAGGTACACATTAACTTTTAACTGAGCAAATTGCTAAAAATTTCCTCAGAAATGAGTCCAAGCAATTTCCCTTCTTTCTTCATTTATAATGTGTTGACATTAATTAGTACCTAATTCCTGGAGTGTGTTCAGGCTTCAGTGACAGACAGAAAGGAACGATTTCTGAGCAGATTAGGCACACAGCCTCCTGGCCCAGTGCCAGGGGACGCAGGTACAGCCTGACTGCTCTCAGGAGCAGGTCCTCATCAGCCTGGCCCACATTCCTCATTAGGATGCAAAGATCTTAAGAAGACTACAGGAAATGGTCGTACTTAATAGTAATAATCACTTTTCCTTAAGAAACTCAAGACATTCTGAGTTATTGGCTAAGATCTATGAAGAGTAAAAAAGTAGAGTCACTTAATGACCACGCATGGTGACTGAGCAAGCCAATGTTATAAGCAGGTCTGCTTCCAGCACCTTCTGGCTTTATGCTATTTTTAAAATAGTATATTTCTTCATGCATCCCAGATCCCACATCTGCACAAGCACCTTCTATGTTTCAATGAAAATGGATGCTCTAAAGGATAGCTTTATAACATCAGTTGGGCTAGGTTTAGATTAAAGCATGGGGAGACTGGAAGAGTAATAGAGGGTATTTCCTGTATTTTATGTCTTCATCTAATAATGGAAGTCCTCTCTTTGGTCAGAGAGCTGTGATGTTCCGGTGCCATTACAGAACTTCACTGGGAAATGTTAGTAAAAGCTGTAGTTTTCCCTCTTTCTGGTACATTAAGATCTTCATTTACAAACCATTTTGATTATTAGAAAGATAGAAATAGAGAATGAACACATTAATAAAGACAACCCAAATTGTGCTTTTGAAAAGCGAGTATGAATGCTACACAGATCCTAATAAATGATACAACAGTGAGCAGCCTGGAGGAGTTAAAAACAGCCAGCAACATACACAGAACTGGAGTGAAACAGAGAAAAACAGATTGAGATTTATAACTGAGGCCCACTTATGAAAATTTAAAAAACAAGGACACAAAACAACACACATTTGACCAGAGCACAAACAAATATGCATAACAAACACATTAGGTTATTTTCTGGAGGAAAGAAATAGGCATGGAAAAATGGAGACAAGAAAAGGAAATGGAAGGGCTTCCTCTAGAAATAGTAATTATTATGAGGTAGGGAGGGGATGTGATTAGCTCGACTCTACACCTGAATTTTAGAAATATATGTGTGTGTATATGTGTCCCACTAATGTCCTAAGCAATATAGACAGCTCGGAATTTTTAGCTTCCAGTTTTAATCCCATGCTGTTCTTTATGAAGATATGAGGCCTGTGAACCAACACATCACACTCTCCTTGCCATGGATGTTGAGGACTACCATTGTTCATGGTATATTTTAAATACACAAAGCCGTTACATTATGACACTACCAAGACATTGGTAGGAGAGAAGACTTTGCCTCTGCTGTACGTGACCCAGGAAAAGCACAACTTTCATGCAGTAACAGAAAAAAGCAAGTGTCTGAGTACCTGTGATTTTCTTGTATTTCTTAGAGTTCTTTTAGTTTGTTACCATTTATTAGAGAAATATCAACAGGGATGCCTGAGTGGCTCAATCTGTCTTCAGCTCAGGTCATGATCCCAGGGTCCTGGAATGGAGTCCCACACTGGGCTTCCCACTCCAGGTGGGAGCTGTTTCTCCCTCTCCTGCACCCTCTGCTCGTGCCCTCTCCTTCTCTCTCTCTGTCAAACAAAACAAACAAACAAACAAAAATCTTTAAAAAAAAAAAAAAGAAGTATTAGCAAAACTTGATCAATATTCAGGCAAAAGTAAAATTACTTATTATGATCCATTCATTTCCCAGCCAAGAAACAGAGATTCACTAGTCA
This sequence comes from Neogale vison, assembly GCF_020171115.1. Lineage (NCBI taxonomy): Eukaryota > Metazoa > Chordata > Mammalia > Carnivora > Mustelidae > Neogale > Neogale vison. The sequence continues at coordinate 195,110,397 of NC_058091.1, read as the reverse complement.
GAGCCTATATATCTCACACACTGTTATTTGTAGTAACTGAACAAATATTCTTTTGTTATCTTACATTTAGCCCATGCTCCAAGGTGTGAGTACCCATATTCATCCACAATCTTTAAGTATAGTCTAACATTATGAATAACTTCCCCAGAGAAGGAGGAAATAGTGACATTATTAAAATAAGACGTCACAGCAATTGTAAAAATAGAATCCACCTGCAAATTAATGTTTAAAACAATTAATGGATATTTTAAGCACCAGCTTGTTGTCTTTTTTTCCTACCATGATTTACATGAAAGTTTTAATACTTTAGAAGCTTTCAGATTTTAAGTACCAGAACATAATGCATATGAATACACACCCATGGAATCCTCCAGCCTGAAACTTCTTTTCAGAGAAAAGTCTGAGTACTGAAAATGTAGCAGGTCTGGTTTTTAAACAGTTGAGCTTTTCAAGGGGATGGTAATCTATCATAATGGAACATTTAGCTTCACTTTAAAAGTATACATTTATGGTTTTCTTTTTATGACATCATTATGATCTTTAGTCCTAGAATTGCTATTCTGTGATCAGAGTGTGAAAATGACACAGAAATAAGTCACAAGAGAATTCAGTTGCCAGTTAGTAAAGGTTGTAGTTATTGGCCATTAGATTTTTAATACAATATAAAAAGGAGGTTATTATCTATCATTATCAAAGAAATGTAGGCTGTACTTCACGTAATTAAAGTAACTTCTAATTACATGAGATTGGATTTGCTTTCTCCACAGTTCATTTCAAATGAAATGAGTCAAAGAACTCATCCACTCTTTTTTTTAAAAAATATCAGTAGACTGGTGCCCTTTTTCTGAACAAGATATATGACATACCTGGGATGCTATGTGGATCAACCTAGTAACATGCCCAAAGTGAAAGAAAGTCCAAGCATTACCTCCTCCTGAATCTGGAAGTTATTTGAGGGGAGATGAAAAGAATTCCAGGCCTTTCTCTTTCTCCTACTGTAACTTGGTATACACAGATTCTTTTTATTTAAATCACTGATTCATTCCTTTAAATCTTTATTTATAAAAGAACCCTAATTATACAGTCAAAAAATATTTATTTAGCACTTACAACAGACCAACCACTGTTCTAATCTCTAGAGGTGTTTCTCCAAGTGTGGTGTCCACATCCCCTGCAGCTTAGTTACTACTAGAAGCCATGCAGATAAAGTGTTGACCATTTCCCACCCCACACCAACTCAGTCCTGTCTTGCAAGGTGGGACCCAGAAATCTAAATTGTTAAAAGTACTTCAAATTACCTTGAAAATCCCAATAAGAAAATTTAGTCCCTGTCAATAGGCCTAATAAAAATTTGGAAATGCAGATAGGAAATAGCAGATCCAAACTTACAGTCAAACAACCTGAGCAATGATTTGTGTCACTTCTGGGATAAACCATTTAACTGACAAAGCTCTACTCTGTCTCATCTTCTTCTGACATGGCAAACCCTGAAACCTCATAGTGAGTTGGTGGTATAAAATATTAGCATCTTGCCAGTGAGTAGAACCTTGTTGCCAATCCACATTGGCCATGTAACCATGAGCAAAAAAATATACTTTTGTTGTTTGAAACCAGTGAGATTTGGGGGACTATTTGTTACTGCAGCATAACCAATTTATCCTGACCCATGCACATGATTCACCTTCCATCATTTTTCTTATAGGGAGTGTTGTTATCACACATCCTTTCCTTCAAAAATCATGTTAAAATTTTTCCATGTACTGCTTCTTCCCCAGCTCATGCTCTCTCTTTTTCTGTCTCTAATAAATAAATAAAATATTTGTTTTCCATGTGAGAATCTACAGATAGAACTTGCCGAGCAGAGGTAACTGCAAGAGCAAAGATCCTAAGATCACGATGAACTTCCCTGTTTGTGGCATAGGGAAAAAAAAAAAAAAGGCTAATATAACAAAAGAATATGGGAGCGTAAGGGGAAGTGGTAGAGGAGAGAGGTAAGAAATAGGATGAGAGAATTTGTTAGGGATCAAATTACAGAGACTTTGTGAGCCATGATAAACACTTTAGATTTTATTCTTTGTGGGAGGGATGCCGCTGGAAAGTGTTAAGCAAGAAACTATATAATATGAATTACATTTCCAAAAGATCACTCTGACTACCTGGGGGACAGTGCAGAGGAGACCAAACCACCAAACAGAGAGGAAAAAAAAAAAAAAAATGAATTTCTCACCGAATAGCCTTGTGCTTAACTTCCATCTTTGGTCCATTTTATTTCTGTGCCCTGTGTGGTTTAGTCAAATGTAATCTAGGTTTTATTAGAGTATTATTTCTCCCAAATTGACATTTAAAAAATGCTTGTCTCTGTGGTCGAATTCCAACAATAATTCCTGCTTCATTTAACAACATCTGTAAGGCCTTTTTACGTGACAGACACTGTGGTGCAAAGATAATCGGAACAACATAGCAAGACCCTGTGGGGAATCTCTGCAGGGTCCCCAACCCTTACTCCTAAGAACATTTCATCTTCTTTCCAGTGAATCTTCTGTTTGTCTTCAGCTACCATCAGTCTTCTTTGTTTACAGACTTGGCTGTAAATTCCTCAACTTTCTTGGTTCCTTGAACCTCCACTCCCACCCCCCCATGTTTAACACCATTGACCTGACCTTGACTTCAAAGATGTATCCTACTGGAACTATCATAGAAACTTGGCCCTATAGGACTTGAGACTTTTTTTTTTTTTTTTTTTTTTTTGTCACTATCCATGAGGTGGAGGGGGCACTGTCAGAGTATGAGAATCATAGGAAACAATCAGATCCCCATGTTGGACTGAAATCCTCACTGAGTTTTGCTGTGCTGTGACATCAGAGGAGGAAGAATTATAATTTCTACATTCTGCCTCATTGCAGCAAATCACTTCATCAGCATGGTTCTCCCCTTAATGTGGGATGCTGTGGTTAGTGACCTAATTGCAACATATCCTTCAGATTCCATAGAACCAACGTCGCCTCCCAGATAGCTTGGGATAGGGGAGAGGTACTGCCATTTACAGCCTATCAAACCAGTTTGGAAAGCCATCCCCCTCACTCATTATTTGTAAATATATACAGGCAGTCCTCACTTTGCACAGTCCCAATATGCACATTCAGTTACCACGGTTAAATTACTAACAACCTGGTCCACATTTCTATTACCACAGTATATTAACTGTGAGTAATTGTATAAAGTAAAAATTTTGCTGCTTGTCTTTGCATCCTAAATCACTACTTGAATAACAGAGGCCTATCCTCATCAGTGGCCAATCATGTCACCTCTTTCAAAGTTGGTCAGTGATGAGTCACAGCCCATGAGACTCAACCAGGTACAGGCAGCAAAGCAGGTAGTTTTGCCTCTTTGTTTCCCAGTGATAAATCCCCATGAAATTCTACAAAAATGGTTAATGAAGATGAAAGTACAGCAAAGAAATGAAAAGTGATACTGCTGAAAATGAGATTGAAGTATAATCTTCATGGAGTTATAGGAGAAAAGGCTGACGGTGGCAATCTTGTCCCTGCTACTGTGGGACACACTCTAGATGTGCAGCTACAGGGGGTTGGGAAGGCCAGCTTGTGGACATAAATGAGGAAAATGGTTGTGACAAAGAGAAGGCAGAAGTCCCGAAGGAAATGCCTGATTTGGGCAAAAGATGTCACGTCAAAGGCATTCTCAGAGATACTACATGACATTGAAAAGGCCAAGGATTAAATGTCTGAAGCTGATCAAAATTTGCTAAGGCACAGAAGAGATGCATTGAATACATCATAAGTTACTTACGTGAATATGGCAATTACTGTTCAAACAACTTTTGAGAAGTTTTTTACACAGAAATAAAAACACTGAATTCTCAATATTTGTACTATTTTACATTATGATGTACTAAATAGGCATTAGTTTTGCCATTCATTTTCATTTCACTGTACCACACTTTTATCACTGATAGAGAATTTTCAACATTTGACAGAAATTTTTAAAGGTCATGGAACAATCTTATATTTTCTCATTCACTGTATTACTTTGCATGGTTTCAGTCTGAATGGCTGTTTTCACAGTCCTGCACTCCTATGCAAAGTGAGAATTGCCTGTACAGAGAAACTCAGCATGCATCCATATTATATACTCTCTCTATTCTGTGGAGCTTGTAGCTCCTGTTTTTTTATGCATTTTGTCTTGGAAACTTCTTTTTATTCCCTTATATTGTTCTCTAATGCTGGTAAGTGATTTCAAATACAATAATTTTATGAGATTACCCTTGATAGAATAGAAAGTTTTCTATGTGACTCACTCAATTCCTTCCAAAATTGTCTCTTTTAGCTAAAAATTTTTAATACTCATTGTTTAACAATAGCAGTAAAATTGAAAAGTAACTCTCAAAATGTAGGAGTTTAAGGAAGTACCATATCATTTTTGTGGTGGATTATCTACATCTATTTAAAAGAATCATGAAGAATAACATTAAAATTATGTGAAAGAGTTTTAGGACTATCTTACATAGTGGGAAAAGTGGGTGACAAAATACTTTCCAGTGTGATTCCATTTTTTGTAAAATACACGTATATGTGTGCATGTATATATGTGCACATATGTGTGTATGTGTGCACATAAATAATCATAATGAAGAATGTAATCAAAATGTCAAGGGTAGTTATCCTTGAGTGGAAGGATTATGAAAAATTTTTTTCCTATTCTCTGTGTTTTCTGATTTGTCCACAATGGGAACATAACATTTTGTAGTAGACTGTCAAAACACTTCTGCTCTTACCTCTACGTTTTCTTTCTTTTTTTGTTAAAGATTTTATTATCCATTTGAGAGAGAGAGAGTGATAGAGAGCACACAAGCTGGTGGAGGCAGAGGGAGAAGCAGGCCTGAGCTGAAGGCAGAGGCTTAACCAACTAAGCCACCCAGATGCCCCACTTCTACATTGTCTTTATAGCTTAGTAATAAAAACAAGCAGTGAAGCAGACATTAAATTGTGTTTTTTAACTCTCTCAACCTTTCTCACTTGCTGCCTTCCTATCACAGACTCAGAACATTCCCTAATGAGTCAGGCAGTCATGATGGCACTGACTCTGTAAAAATATATATATTTAGAAAGATCAACTTTTCCAGGATTGGAGGTGAAGCATACCAGAGTTTAAAAACACTCCAGGAGTCTCAAGATTCAAAATCTCAAGTTTCCTTGCCTCTAACTTTTAATGTGCCCAGTGCCAGCATTGCCACACCCAGGCATCGCTGATGGATTGAAGAAAACATCTGTGCAGCGTCGATGGCATTGCCTGTGTCTGGTTAACTGAAAATAGTTGACAAAATCCACATGGTTAAATAAATTAGGAGAATGGCAACTAAGGCACAGATGTTTGCAATCTTCCTGCACGGTCCTATAAACATAATCTGCTAGGAAAACAGTGCCTGCTGGACTGTTTCTCACATTCACACACTCAAATAGTTTTTGTAAACTATTTATTAAGCATTTACTATGCACCCAGTCCAACGCTTAATGCTTACATTCATTTTCTCCTTTAATCCTCACAAGAACTCTGTAAACAGAATACTATTGGGTGCCTGGGTAGCTCAGGTGGTTGGGCAACTGCCTTTGGCTCAGGTCATGATCCTGGAGTCCCTGTATCAAGTCCCGCATAGGGCTCCCCACTCAGCGGGGAGTCTGCTTCTCCCACTGACCTCTCCTCTCTCATGCTCTCTCTCTCTCTCAAATAAATAAATAGATTCTTTGAGGAAAGGAAGAAAGGAAAAAAAAACAGAATACTATTATTTTCATTGTATAGATTTATAGGAAATTACAGCTCGGAATGTTGGGTAACTCATCCAGGGTCAGACAACAAACACCTGATAATAGCCACTGAGTGAACAAGAATACAGGGTTTTCTTTCAGTTCTTCATTTAGAACAATATTTGGTTTAAAAAAAAACAAAAACCTTTCATCCTCAAACAACCAACAAAACATGACATGCAGACTAGTTGTAAAAGAAACAAGTGACTATGTGTAAAAAATGTATTCTAGAAAACCCCCCTACATATAAGTATCTCATTAACTTCATGTATAATTGCCAATTGCTCATAAGAAGGAAACAGATTTTATTTGAAGCATAAAAATTTAAGCACTGTTTTTAAAAGCAGTTTTGGATAAAATTTAACAAAAATGTAATGAAAAACACTAAGGGGAAATTAAAATAACTTCTTAGTATTACTAAATAAAGAGAATTGTTTTGATGAGCCAAAAGTACTATTTCAATTAGCAATCCTATAACAACAACAAAATTAACCCAAAAACGTTCCTTGTAGACATATCAGTGTATCTCCCACCTCAGCAAATAGAAAAAATTCTATCATGTTGAAGATTCTCACAGAAAGCATTGCTCCTACACTTCAGGAACTGCCATTCTTGCTCCAATGAGTGGTTCTCACTGCAGAAACTCAAAGCCCTTTTCATTCCACCTTGGCCTTCCATCTCTGACCTTTCAAGTCTTCCTGAAATCAAATTGCCAAATCCTGTTTTCTCCTTGCAGAGCATCTCCTAATCCTCCTAATGTAATTTAGGCTGACAGGACTGAACTACAATGTTCAATAGCATATCTGCAGATGAAAAGAAGGGTGGCCCAAGGGGTACTCCAAGCAAGCTTCCAATTGGACAAACCAGACTAGAGAAGGCCTGTGCCTGTCCCCATCCCTGGATGTGGGCACTCCAACTGCTACCCATTTGTAGCTATTACTTGTTCTTGGTCTCCAGAGCTGGGAACTCAGGCTTCTGACTACGTGGAGACAAATTATTTTTATTAAGAATAATATCCTTATTTACAGAGTACTTATTATGTGCCAGTCACCTTGCCAAGTGATGTTGTATGTCTTTATAGGACTTATCTAATTAAATTATATATCTTTCTGCTTTCTGCATTTGGGGAGATTAGCAGGTTTATTCAGTGGCCAAAATAGGGAGTAAGAACAAAAACAGTACTTTGTTTTCATCTTTTCCTAATCTTTTACTAGTAAACTTTTATTGAACACCTATTATGTGTTAGGAATTGCACTGAGTGTAGATCTCACCTTTATGGAATAAAAATTTCTTGGAAGCAGAAAAATGCAAAAAATTACTACAATGTAAATATGTTAAGAAATATATATAATTCATATTCTATAAAATTCACCTTTTAAAAATGTACAACTCCGTGATTTTTAAAAAGTTTATTTATAATGTGCAACCATCTAATTCTAGAACATTTTCATCAATCCCCCACAAAGAACCTTTTTACCTATTACCAGTCACTTCCCATCCTCCTGCCCTTGGAAGCCACTCATCTACTTTCTGCCTCTATGGATTCGCCTTTTATGGACATTTCAAATAAACAGAATTATATTTAAAAAGAGAGAGAGAGAGAGAGAGAAATATATAGAAAGCAATCATATTTAAAAAGTGGAGGTTGCCTAAGTAAATTAGTTAAAAGGTTCTTCTGCCTTCTCTAACCTGCTTCATTAGTAAAGTTCTGTAAGGGGTGGCCTACATAAGAATTTTTATCACCTTAAGTCAGTCTCCTTGCTATAGAACCATCTAGAAAGATCTGAATCACAAATAGATACTAATGACTCTCACATTCAGAACAGTATTTAACACTTTGCTCCTAGATTCTTTCTTTCTCTAAGGTTAGCTGCCACTGACACAAATAATTTATGTTTTCAAGATTATTTATTAATATGTATAAATGATCCCATACATAGGAAACAACAAGGAGAAAATTGTATATGAGTTATGAATCCACATAGAAACAAATAGAAAAATCCAGGAGATAAATACCTATGTACAAAGACAAATAATGGAAAATGTGATACAGCATTAGAATAATTAAAAACTTTGTTTTTCTCCATATATCATTCTATATTGTGCACATCTATAAGTATAACTGTTTAGGAGTTTTACAATCAGAAAAAGTAAAAATTTTGTACAAATTAAAACCAAAAGAAGAATGAGTAAAAGTCTGCTTGGTATAATATATTATTGTTTTATTGAACCAGTTTATGATTTTAAGTAGTATGGTTATATTATTTTCAAATAATTTTTTTAATCCTGAAAGGAAACAAAAACAAACGGGTTTTGTTTAGGTAGAAGTTCCCAACTCTAAATGGATCCTATTCACTATCTTGTCACCAGACTTGAGTTCACACAAAATGACCTCTCACTACCTACCTATTAGAGAGAAAAAGAGAAGAAAGGTGACTGGCTGCTCAGACTGATAGTTTCACACACTCCTCTTTTAGAGATTAGAATTTCCTTCAAGATTCAACTTCCTTTAGGAGAAATTCAGCATCCAGACACATAAGTGCACATACACACACACACACACACACACACACACACACACATACATCTAAGCCCCCCTAAGAATTTATACATTTTAAAAAATTGCTTGAAAATATAAAAAGCGCAGGGCTGGTGATGAAAACAGGAAGTAACTAGAAATGGGCACATAAAATCTGTTTGGAGTGCTGGAAATGGTTTGGAACTTGACTGTTGTGATGGTTGCTTGCATAATTCTGTAAACCTAGTGATAATCATTGTACTGTACTCTTAAAATAAGTGAAATTTATACCTCCATGAAACTTACAAAATAAAAAACATAATTTCATTGGATATAGGAAAAAATTACTATAGCAGAATAAGATGTTTGAGGAGTCCTAAAAGCAATTAAGGAATCAAGTTTGTAGTGAAAGCCATATTAGGGAGGCCTTGCTATATGTTAGCCCAGCTATATATTAGGGAGGCCCCGCTATATATAGTGAAAGCCACATTAGAGAGACCCAGCAAAATGAAAATCTAGCACCATTATTTAAAAATCATTAAGAATTTCAAGATGGCAATATTAGACCAAGTATAGGGTCCTTCTGAGTGCCAGGTAACATGGCCTAAGAGCAGCCTTGAGGACTGGAGAAAGCATAGGCTGAAACATGGAAAGGGGAATTCTATGAAATTTGAAGGGTGCTCCAAATGAAGAGTAAATGGATCCAAAGAGTGGCTAGGGCTTGGTGGTGATTACCAGGAGAACTGAGGGAGACACATGTAGCAACACGGTGGGTCAGCACCTTCTTCCAGTTCTGCTTATGCTCAAGAATAGCTGAGAAGTAAGAGTAGCATATACTGCTGGACTAAGGCATTGAATGCAGGAAATTGGTATTGCAGAGGCATTTACCAAGAGTAGGAGGAACTCACAAACTGAAAAGACACACCGCCTTCACTTCCTACCCCAGAGGCACAAACTAACCCTCTTTTAGGATAATGGGAAAGGAAGATGCCCTAAGGAGACCCTTCATTCACAAATGGGAAATCAGGAAGTTTAAATGCCCATGTGAAATGGACAAGCAATAATCATAACGTTTGCAAAACCCAAATACAGGGAAAGGAAGAAACTGCAAACAGAAAAATGAATCCATGAAAATATAGAAACCATTTAAAAATTAGCATAATTAACATTTGCAAATAAATGTAAGGGATGATCTTATCTAAAAATATAAACAAAAGAATGTTTATGGAATAAAAACATTCAGAGATCTTAATTTTTTATTTATTTATTATTATTTTTTTAAAGATTTTATTTATTTATTTGACAGAGAGAGATCACAAGTAGGCAGAGAGGCAGGCAGAGAGAAAGAGGAGGAAGCAGGCTCCCTGCTGAGCAGAGAGCCCGATGCGGGACTCGATCCCAGGACTCTGAGATCATGACCTGAGCCGAAGGCAGCGGCTTAACCCACTGAGCCACCCAGGCGCCCCTTAATTTTTTTAAAATACAGACAATGGCTTACCTGTTCAGTCCATTAAAAAAAATGTTTAGATAGGTAATTCTAGTTTAAATGTATTTTAGCTCATCAATCTTAACTTTTATGGCTAGTGATTTTTGCAACTGTGTTTAAGAAATCTTTCATTATCCTAAAGTGAAAAAGATACTTTTGTATCTAGCAAATGCCATCTTTCTTAGTCTTCTACATGTATAATTACAGTCCACCAGGAATTGCTTTGTGTGCTTTGTAGGGTGAGAGGAGGAGAGCTTGTCAAGTTGCCGCCCCCACCCCACTACACACAGATATTGAACATATCCAGCACCATTCCTTGAAAGAACTGTTCTTTCCTCACTGCTCTACAATGCTGACTATGTCACATAGTATCCATATGTGAGTCTCTCTCTGGGTTTTCTATTTATTTACCCTGGGTTTTCATTTATACTTTGTACAATGTCAATGTCATAATTGTTCTAACTTCATATTAAGGCTTGATGTTCAGGAGTTTGTATCTCTCAACTTTGTGCTTCTTGAAGATTGTCTCAACTATTTTGGGCCCTCTGATTCACCATGTAAATTCCAGAAACAGCTTTTTCATTTCCACCGGACCAAAAAAGAATGCTGAGATTTTGAGTGGAAATGAAATGAGTCTATAGATTCATTTAGGGAAATTGATACCTTTAGAATATTGACTTTTCATCAGTGAACATCCCCCCATTAATTTAAGTCTATGATTGTCTCCATAATGCTTTCTAGTTTTCTTTCTTGAGGATTTGTCTGAGTACTTGATACTTTCTGATGCTATTTATAAAAGGCATTTAAATGATTTTTAATTTTTAAAATATTGTAGTCCTTGTTAGTTAGAAATAAAACTTTTTATTATATTAATCGTATCTATAGACTCAGGATTTTCTACATGAAGAAACGTATCATTCACTAATAATGACAATTTTATTTATTATTTTCCAATCATAATTAAAACCTTATTGCTCTGGCTAGAAATATAGTATAAAGTTGAATAGAAGTGGTGACTGCAAGAATTCTTATCTCGTTTCTAATCCCGAACGTTTTATAGGGTATAGCTAAGTTGACTTCAGTAAACTATACAATATAGTAAACTAGACAATATAGACTTTCCAAAGTCATTTTATGATTCTGTATTTCCAATGGCAGGGCAGTAGTTCTAGTGGGAATACTAAGAATCTATGTGAATCTAGACTTATTTTATTTTATTTTATTTATTTGATAGAGAGACACAGGAGAGAGGGAACACAGAGGGAGTGGGAGAGGGAGAAGCAGGCCTCCCGCTGAGCAGGGAGCCCAATGCAGGGCTCTATCCCAGGACCCAGGGATCACGACTTGAGCCAAAGCAGACGCTCAATTACTGAGCCAGCCAGGCACCCCTGAATCTAGACTTCTAATAGTCTGTTTTAATATTTCTCCATTTTCCCTTCCATTTCAAAATTCAACCATTGGAAGAAAAAAATAAAGCCATTATAGAGATTTTCTTCTAAGCCTGAAGTAAAAATGAAGAGGTTTGAAGACAAGGGTGGGGTTGGACAGAAAGCAAGGCCCAGAGGGTGTATTTGGTTTACTCCATATTCTCCAATATTGTTACATTCTTCATATCACTAGTATATTCTGTGGTGTTGTTTTTTTTAATTACTAGGGAAAAAATGAATAAAAAATAGGATAAAATAAAAATAGTATTCCAAATGAATGAACTTAAAAACATTAAAATTACTTAAGTGTACATGAGCAAAAACGTATTTTTATTTTTACTTCACAGAGTCTTGGCTAATGACACAGAAAAAGACTAAGTGCGAGTATGTACTCCACAAATCTGGATATAATTGCATCTTTCCACCGCCCTCATAGTCTGAGGCTTTCCTTCACACCCAAGAGAGGCTTGTGGCAAAATAAAATATGAAGAAGACATATCTTCACAACTTATACTTCATTTGAAGTTTTTTATTTTAGCTTTTCTACAGATTATTTGGATATTTAAATATGGGTTTTATAACATTAAATGATTATCTGGATCTGAATGTTTCTTTTTTAAAAAACTGACTTTCTTCCCAATACAATTTCATAATGAATTTCCATGGATGAAAAGCACACTCATATTTCTTTTCCTACATAATGAGACGCTGGAAACCAGAAAGTATATAATCTTCAAAATTGCACTTAAACACTTATATTCAGATCTTCTTCCTATTTTAACCTGCTTGAAGCTCTCTTCCACAGCACAAAGATTTTATTGGAAAACTATTGGAGAGCTTATCAGCTGGCATGCTGTTAATTCCATCGTGTGAATATTGCTTTCATTGGTGCAACAAAAAGAAAATTACATGATATTCCCCTTTTTAAGTACAATTCCTATTACAAGTTTTGTGTACTACTCTCTTTCATGGCAAAAATTTTCCTTTAAAGGATGCCAAATTCTTATGAGAATTTAAATGCGATAGTGATGAAAGTAATGTTTGAGGGGGTTTGTGGCCTCCTCATTTTAACAGACTGTCTAGAAGACTAGCCTTTTGATACAGGAGGACTCCTGAGCATGTCCTTTTAGTGGGATCCTTTCCCTAAGCCATCCCTTTTTATAAGGGATGTGGTATTGACCTGTTGTTCTATTTATAAATCTCTCCATAATGTATAAAAACAGAGCATGTCATTTCAGGCACATATTGAAGAGAGAATGCAACTGTGCTACAGAAGACCAGGTTTTATTCTTGCTTAGTTTCTACTCAAAAGCTAGATGATTCTTTTTTTAAATTATTTTTATTAACATATGATGTATTATTTGTCCCAGGGGTATAGGTCTGTGAATCACCAGGCTTACAATTTCACAGCACTCACCATAGCACATACCCTCTCCAATGTCCATAACCCAACCACCCTATGCCAACCCCCACCACCCCCCAGCAACCCTCAGTTTGTTTTGTGAGATTAAGAGATTCTTATGGTTTGTCTTCCTCCTGATACCATCTTGTTTCAATTTTTTTCCTTCCCTACTCCCCACAACTGCCACCTGCCTCTCAAATTCCTCATACCAGAGATATTATATAACTGTCTTTCTCTGATTGACTTACTTCACTCAGCATAATACCCTCTAGTTCCACATCACTGCGAATGGCAAGATTTCATTTCTTTTGATAGCTGCATAGAATCCAATTGCATATGTGTACTACATCTTATCTTTCCATTCATCTGTTGATGGGCACCTAGGCTCTTTCCACAGTTTAGCTATTGTGGACATTGCTACTATAAACATTCTGGTACATATGCCCCTTCGGATCACTACATTTGTTTAGGGTAAATACCCAGTAGTGCGATTGCTGGGTCACAGGGTAGCTCTATTTTCAACTTTTTGAGGAACCTCCATGCTATTTTCCAGAGTGGCTACACCAACTTGCATTCTCACTAACAGTCTAGGAGGGTTCCCCTTTCTCTGCATCCTTGCCAACATCTGTCATTTCCTGACTCGTTAATTTTAGCCATTCTGACTAGCGCGAGGTGGTATCTCATTGTGGTTCTGATTTGTATTTCCCTGATGCCGAGTGATGGTGAGCACTTTTTCATGTGTCTGTTGGCCATTTGGATGTCGTCTTTGCAGAAATGTCTGGTCATGTCTTCTGCCCATTTCTTGATTGGATTCTTTGTTCTTGGGGTGTTGAGTTTGAGAAGTCCTTTCTAGATTTTGGATACTAGCCCTTTATCTGATATGTCATTTGTGAATCTCTTCTCCCATTCTGTCAGTTGACTTTTAGTTTTGCTGACTGATTCCTTTGCTGTGTAAAAGCTCTTGATCTTGACGAAGCCCCAATATTTCATTTTTGCCCTTGCCTCCCTTGTTTTTGGCGATGTTTCTAGGAAGAAGTTGCTATGGCTGAAGTTGAAGAGGTTGTTGCCTGTGTTTTCCTCAAAGATTTTGATGGATTCCTATTTCACATGGTGATCTTTCATCCATTTGGAGTCTATTTTTGTGTGTGGTGTAAGAAAATGATTGGCTTTGATTCTTCTGCATGAGGCTGTCCAATTTTCCCAACACCATTTATTGAAGAGACTATCATTTTTCCATTGGACATTCTTTCCTGCTTTGTCAAAAATTAGCTGTCTATAGAGTTGAGGGTCCATTTCTGGGCTCTCTGTTCTGTTCCATTGATCTATGTGTCTGTTCTTGATAATAGTATCATAGTTTTTGTATGATTACAGCCTTGTAATAGAGCTTGAAGTCTAGAATTGTGATGCCGCCAACTTTGGTTTTCTTTTTCAGTATCCCTCTGGCTATTTGGGTGTCTTTTCTGGCTCCATAAAGATTTTAGGATTATTTGGTTCCATTTCATTGAAAAACATTGATGGTATTTTGACAGGGATTGCATTAAATGTGTAGATTGCTTTAGGTAGCATAGATATGTTCACAATATTTTTCTTCCAATCCATGAGCATGGAACATTTTTCCATTTCTTTGTGTCTTCCTCAGTTTCTCTCCTGAGTACTTTTTAGTTTTCTGAGTACAAATTCTTTGCCTCTTTGGTTAGGTTTATTCCTAGGTATCTTTCTGTCTTGTTGTTGGTGTATAGAAATGCATCTGATTTCTGTGCATTGATTTTATATCCTGACACTTTACTAAATTTCTGTATGAGTTCTAGCTGTTTTGGAGTACAGTCTTTTGGGTTTTCCACATACAGTATCATACCGTCTGCAAAGAGTGAGAGTTTGACTTCTTCTTTGCTGATTTAGATGCCCTTTATTTCTTTTTGTTGTCTGATTGCTGAGGCTAGGACCTCTAGTACTACGTTGATGAATAGCAGTGGTGATAATGGATATTCCTGCCATGTCCCTGATCTTAGGGGAAAAGCTCTCCGTTTTCCCCCGTTGAGATGTTCACTGGGTTTTTCATAGATGGCTTTGATGGTATTGAGGTATGTTCCCTGTATGCCTACAGTGTGAAGAGTTTTTATCAAGAAAGGATGCTATACTTTGTCAAATACTTTTTCAGTATCTGTTGAGAGTATCACTTGATTCTTGTTCTTTCTTTTATTAATGCATTTATCACATTAATTGATTTGTGGTTATTGAACCAACCTCGCAGCCCAGGAATAAATCCCACTTGGTTGTGGTGGATAATCTTTGAATGTACTGTTGGATCCTATTGGCTGTATTTTGGTGAGAATTTTTGCATCCATGTTCGTCAATGATATTGTTCTGTAATTCTCCTTTTTGATGGGGTCTTTGTATGGTTTTGGGATCAAGGTAATGCTGGCCTCATAAAATGAGTTTGGAAGTTCTCCTTCCACTTTTATTTTTTGGAACAGTTTCAGGAGAATCGGTATTAATTTTTCTTTAAATGTTTGGTAGAATTCCACTGTGAAACTGTCTGGCCCTGGGCTCTTGTTTGTTGGGAGATTTTTGATGACTGCTTCAATCTCCTTTCTGGTTATGGGTCTGTTCAGGTTTTCTATTTATTCTTGGTTCGGTTCTGATAGTTTATATATCTCTAGGAATGCATCCATTTCTTCCAGATTGTGAAATTTGCTGGTGTATAGTTGCTCATAATATGTTCTTATAATTGTTTGTATTTCTTTGGTGTTGGTTGTGATCGCTCCTCTTTTTTTCATGATTTTATTAATTCAGGTCCTTTCTCTTTTCTTTTTGATAAGTCTGGCAAGGAATTTATCAATCTTATTAATTCTTTCAAAGAACTAGCTCCTAGTTTCATTGATTTTTTTCTTTTTTTTTTTCTTTTTTCTTTTTTTTGGTCTCTATCTCATTGACTTCTGCTCTGATCTTTATGATTTCTCTTCTCCTGCTGGGTTTAGGCTTTCTTTGCTATTTTTTCTCCAGCTGCTTTAGGTGTAGGATTAGATTGTGTACTTGAGACCTTTCTTGTTTCTTGAGAAAGGCTTGTGTTGCTATATACTTTCCTCTTAGGACCACCTTTGCTGTGACCCAAATATTTTGAACAGTTGTACTTCTATTTTCATGTTTCCATGAATTTTTTAAATTCTTCTTTAATTTATTGGTTGACCCATTCATTTTTTAGTAGGATGCTCTTTAGCCTCCATGTATTTGAGTTCTTTCCAACTTTCCTCTTGTGATTGAGTTCTAGCTTCAGAACCTTGTGGTCTGAAAATATGCAAGGAATGATTCCAATCTTTTGGTACTATTTGAGACCTGATTTGTGATCAGGATGTGATATATTTTGGAGAATGTTCCATGTGCACTAGAGAAACATGTGTATTCTCTTGCTTTGGGATGGGATGTTCTGAATATAATTGTGATGTCTATCTGGTTCAGTGTGCCATTTAAAGCCTTTATTTCCTTGTTGATCTTTTGCTTAAATATCAGTCCATTTCAGTGAGGGGGTTGTTAAAGTCCCCTACTATTATTGTATTATTGTCAATGTTTCTCTTTGATTTTGTTATTTATTGCTTTATATAATTGGCTGCTCCCATGTTAGCGACATAGATATTTAAAATTGTTAGATCTTGTTGGCCAGACCCTTTAAGTATGATATAGTTTCCTTCTTCATCTCTTATTATAGTCTTTTGGCTTAAAATCTGATGTAAGGATTGCCACTCCAGCTTTCTTGTGATGTCCATTAGCATGGTATAAATTGTTTTCCACCCCCTTGCTTCAAATATTTGAAGTGTGTCTTTGGGTCTAAAATGAGCTTTTTCCAGACAGAGTATTGGTGGGTCTTGTTTTTTTATCCATTCTGATAGCCTCTGTCTTTTGATTGGGGCATTTAGCCCATTTCCATTCAGGGTAACTATTGAAAGATGTGCTCTTAGTGCCATTGTATTGCCTGTAAGGTGACTGTTACTGTATATTGCCTCTGTTCCTTTCTGGTCTGTTACTTTTAGGGCCTCTTTTGGCTTAGAGGACCCCTTTCAATATTTCCTGTAGTGCTGCTTTGGTGTTTGAAAATTCTTCTAATTTTTATTTGTCCTGGAAGCTTTTTATCTGTCCTTCTATTTTTTAAGGGTTTTTATTTATTTATTTATTTGACAGACAGAGATCACAAGTAGGCAGAGAGGCAGGCAGAGACAGAGAGAGGAAGAAGCAGGCTCCCCACTGAGCAGAGAGCCCGTATATTAGACTGGTGAATAAAACAGAGTCATCCACTTGACTTTGGGTGTATTCTAGGCTCTTAGAAGAAACAACCTCACATAAATTTAAAGAAAGAAAATTTATATATATACACAAAAATAAGGGTAAACACGATAAAGGGATGGAATTTGACTGTAAATATGACAATTAATGATTCTAAAAAAGGAATTGATAAGATATGTTTGTTGGGGGAAAAAAAAAGAGAATGTGATCAGGATGGAGCTAGATTTAGGTTATATATTGATTAGAAGAAATTATATCCCAAAATTTTAAAGGAAACAAACCTATATGTATATAAAAAAATAAGGTTAAATAAAATGAAGGGATAAAATAGGACTATAACCATGAAAATTTTTAAAGATTTTTTTAAAAAGTTATTGATAAGATAAAATAGTTTAAAAAATTAAAGGAGGAAAGAGGGAAAGTTAAAAATAGAATAAGAAAAAATAAATTTAAAAATATTTAACTTTGCAAGACTAAGGGATCATGGGGAAAAAAGTTATGAATTCTATGTGTTGCTTTCCTCTAGCTCTGGAGTTCCACAGTTCTCATTGATCTGTGAGTTTGGTCTTGGCTAGATGTTCTTGCTGATCTTCTGGGGGAAGGGCCTGTTGCAGTGATTCTCAAATGTCTTTGCCCCAGGCGGAATTGCACCACATTTGCCAGGGGCCAGGCTCAGTAATCTACTTGGGTTTGCTCTTCGGAGCTTTTGTTCCCTGAGCACTTTCCATAGAGCTTTGGAGGACGGGAATGAAAATGGCAGCTTTCCAATCTCCGGCCTGGAGGAGCCAAGAGCTTAGGCCCCAGTCCTCAGTGCACCCTCAGAGAAAAGCTATCAATCCCTTCTGTCTCCCTGGTCTCTGGCCATGCTCTGTGCTCACCCAGCCTGTGACTGAACATTTCTGTCTCTGGCACACAGCTCCATCTGGAGTCTCCAAACCCAGCAGATTCCTGTCGTGTGCTCCTGTGCCACTCCTCCCAGAGGATAGAGGAGGGTCTCTCTGGATCTGCCAGTTGTGGGGTCCCTGCTCAAAGAGCAGTGGTCTGTCTGTGCCTTGGATCACAGTTTAAGGTAATCCTGAGGTGAAAGCCCCCATCTCGGCTCTGTGTCTGTAGCCAGCTTCCCCACTCCAACTCCTGGTAGCTCTGCCACACTCAGACACTCCCCAGTCTCTCTGTGACCCTGAGGGTCCTGATACCACACTGTCCCCTGCTTATCCCCTGGAGTGACATCCCTCAGTGGAGCAGACTTCTAAACGTTCTGACTTTGTGCTCCACTGCTCCACTGCTTGCCGGGAATCAGCTCTTTCTCCCGCGATTTATCTTCCTGTTGCTTCGGATTCACTTCTCCACACGTCCTACCTTCCCCAAAGTGGTCGATTCTCTGTTCCTAGAATTGCTGCTCTTCTTCTCTTCAAACTTCTATTGAGTTTTTAGGTGTTCAGAATGGTTTCATAACTATCTATCTGAACTTCTGGGACCTAATGCTATTTCAGTTTCTTACTCCTCCACCATCTTGCTTCCTCTCTCCAAGCTAGATGATTCTTGAGGAGTGTTGTCTCACCTGGAAATGAGGTATTTGTATTTGAGATGCCTAAAAGCCATTCCAGTTCTAATAATCTATATAAATTAGGAAGGAAACTATTCTATTAATTTCTTAATGATGCAGCTTTAAGTTGTAGAAGAGGGAGAAATAAGGGGGCTTTAAAAATTTTGTTTTTATTTAGAATGGAATCAAGCATTTAGGTGAGAACACTGATAGGTAGCAGTGATATATTTTTTGATACCTTTGTTGAAAGAAACAGTTTGGAAGGATGCCACAAGTTTGTTTTTTCCCCCTCACTGCTGGATTTCCTATACAGCCCTCAATTTCCAGAAATAAGAGGAATAACAAAGTCTTGAACAATTGGTTTCAAACTGGGCTTGTAAAACCCTAGAGTTTTACATAGCCCTTCAGAGATTTTATAACATTTAATATGAATTTCCCTTTTTAGAAAATATACATAACATGTGTATCTGTATTTTAAAGTATCATGTTTACTTATTCAGCAAATGCTCAGAGTCCATCTTACATGTTGAAACCGTCCTCAGGTCTCAGAATTCAGGAACAAAAAGAAACAGATTAAAAATCCCTACTCTCCATTGAATTTATATGCTAGTAGTGGTAGCAGAAAAGAAAGGAAGGGAGTGAGGGATGAAAAAGAAGAAAAAGGAAGGGAGGGAGGGAAGAAGGATAGAAGGAAAGAAGGGAAATATATAACATGAAAATTTTATAAGGGTAACAGGAAAATTAAACAGAGGCTACAAAATCAATGAGGAGATTAGAGTATGTCTGTCTGAAAAGATGTGGTTTAATAAAGATGTGAAGGAAGTATGGAGAGAGCCAGGGGAACAGCAGATGCAAAGGCCCTAAGGCAGAACAGAGTATGCTTGGTGGGCTGAATCAAGAGGGCAATGCAAAAAGAACCCAGGGAAAGAATACAGGCCTATGGGTCATCACACTTCTCTGGCTTTAACACTTTGGAAAACTTTAACCCCTTCATCAGTGCTATATGGTCTAGTACTTTCATGTGAAGCTTACCTATATTCTCTTCATACACATCTGAATATGGTACTGAACAAGAATATTTATTTCTATACTAATCTTGTGCAAAATCAGGCCTATAGAAGTCCATTCAAATAAAAAACTATATATTTTGGGGACACCTGGGTGGCACAGTTGGTTAAGTGTCTACCTTCAGCTCAGGTCATGTTCTTAGGGTTCTGGGATCGAGCCCCATGTAAAACTCCCCACTCAGCAAGGAGTCTGCTTCTCCCTTTGTCTCTGCCTCTCCCTCTCGCCTGTGCTCTCTTTCTCTCACTTACTCTCTCTCTCAAATTAATAAATAAAATCTTAAAAAAAAAAAAACAACTATACATTTTTATGGCAACACGTGTGGTTTAATTTAAATTATATGCCAGGCAAGACTTAGGTATAACTGCTTACTTTTCCCACAACAAGCAAATTCAGAACATATTATAAACATTAAATTGTAATTAGCTCTAACCATCATTTTAGGTTTAGATTACTTCTAATATAACATATTTATTGATAAGAATGCAAACTATTTTTTAAATAATATTATTACATGCAATTCAAGATAAAAATTTTTATTTAAATCCCTTTCAAGCTTCCAGAGTGGTTAATTAATAGCACCTTGAGATGTCACAATAAACTGCTATCTCTTACAAAATTAGTATTTTTTTTCTTACTGGATAACCAAACAAAATTCAACTGTAAGTTGAGTGTTGAAACAGACATGACCCCCAAATACTATCCAGAGACCCCAATATCAAATTATTATGTTCATTAAAACAGTCTCATGGACCTCACAAATTAGATTAATAAAAAATAAAGGCTATAAATTTGAAGTTATAAAATAAATTCATATTAATGAAATTAATGAAATTGCCCCTTTATCTGGTTAATCTATGTAATTTTTACAGACTTGGTGCCTAGTGAGAAATGCATGAAAGGTGATTCTGGAGAAGTCATAAGTGCAAGCAGGTAAGGGAGTATATTCTCTTTTTTTCAGTCTTCATTTATTCATCCCCCCTGTAAGTAGAAAAATGAGTTTTTCATTAAAAGATATACATATTTCCATCCTTATTATTATTTGGGGGCCCATTCTAGAAGAAGCCACTGATGCTAAAATCATTTGGTGAAAGTTTGGTGGAAAATAGAATATTCACACTATCTATATGATGACAAAGTATTACCTCATAGGTTAGTTAATTTATAAAAGAAAAATGGTATCTTTGTGAAAGTGAGAGCATTCATAAACTGCTTCAACCAAGTGATTAAGTTCTGTATTATGTGCCTCCAGGGATGATGAAATGTCAAGCACATGTGGTATTGTCAAGTATATGTAGTATTGTTGAAATTTCTAGAATCTAATCATGGGGGAAGAATCAGTAAAATCTGAACTGTAAGCTATTCAAAAACCACCGGACTATACTCTTCAGCATGTTTCTGTGACAAAAGACAAAAAGTGGCTCCAGGGGTACCTGGGTGACTCAGTTAGTTGAGCATGGGACTCTTGATTTAGACTCTGATCATGACCTCAAAGTCCTGGGATCAGACCTGGCATCAGACTCTGTGGTGCTTGAGGAGTCTGCTT
This sequence comes from Neogale vison, assembly GCF_020171115.1. Taxonomy (NCBI): domain Eukaryota; kingdom Metazoa; phylum Chordata; class Mammalia; order Carnivora; family Mustelidae; genus Neogale; species Neogale vison. Next base: position 195,089,313 of record NC_058091.1, on the reverse strand, counting down.
GAGATTTCCTCTCTCTCCCTCTCCCTAAGCCCCTTCTCCTCCGTTTTCCCTCTAAATAAATAAATAAATAAAATCTTTTTTTTTTTTTTTAAGTGGTTCCAAATGAAGGAAGGCTGAAAATATATTACAACTAAATGTAATACATGAACCTTGATTGGATTTTTTAAAAAGCTATAAAGAACATTGAAAGGATAATTGATTTTTTTAACCTGTACTCCATATTAGATGTTATTGTATATTACACCACTTTTTAAATTCTTGGGAGTGAAAATGGCATTGTGATAATGTGGGGAAATGGCTTTATCCTTAGGTGATAAATACTAAGATATTTAGAGGAAGAGTAACATGATGTTATACTTTACTTTCAAATAGCTCAAAGGAAAAAAAGGAAATTGGAAAAGATGTGTATTTAGATAGACAGATGATGATGATATATAGATAAATAGATAATAAGTAAAGAGCACACATAAAATTTAACTGTTCATGAATTTAAATGAAGGGTATGTGAGTCTTTATTGGGCTATTCTTTCAACACTTCTGAAGGGTTGGAATTTTTCAAAACAAATATTGTGGAAGACAAAAGAGAGAGACTGGTGTCACTGGAAAATATAGTCTGAATAACTTTGACTTCAGAGTCACTTTTCAAATGAGGGGGATGTTTGCCCGCACTGGTCACCAAATGAGACAGATTAACAATGTTAGTCAAGATAGCCTAAATCAGGTTGTAGACTAATTAGTTAGCCTTATCCAACCTCAGTCCAGTTAATTTTATTGCCTTAATTCACATTAAAAAAAAAAAAATTGCCCGGGCAAAAATGTCAACCTTCATACCCAAACTCAAGAAGAAGCTTTAGAGCACATGGAATTTAGCACCAAAGGAATTATGAACTGATATTTGCTCAGATTTGTTATGTTTATTTACTCACCCTAAGAAAAATATTTGCCTTTTGTAACAAGATTCTTTGAATTCACGGGAGAGCATAGCTGATCCTGCACATTTGGTGGTGGGGGGTGTAGGGGAGAAGCAAACATACATTTTGGAATCCTACTTCACAGCCTCCAGGAAATAGAGGCCCTTTGCTTTCTACCCTCAAGACGCTACTCTCAAGGTTGAAGGAAAAGGTGCCCACTGTTGTACAAGCCCCAGCTGCCCAGAGGTCATCATAAAGGGAACATTCGTGCTGACAGTGGGACTCTGGTTTTCCATTCGAATCTGTCCTGTGGTGTCAGATCTATGCTAAGGGCCCCTGGCTCCCTGGCAGCATTCTAGGAAGCCTGTTAGAATCCAAGGGGTCACGAACTAGAGCCATACCAGAAACCAAATGGGATAGGCAGTCACCCCAACGGTCATTTGTAAGGCTGGGAGAAACAATGAAACTACCGAACAATAGAAAAGGGCTTTTCTTCCTCTCACCAGTGAAACAAATCTTAAAATATGAAGATCAAGAACTGCTAGAGATAAGAGACACCAAAGAACTGAAACCTCTTAACAGCAGGTGGTAACAGTGGGGTCCATCCTTTGAAAAATGTGTCAGATCCTTTTAGGACTATGTAAAACACTTCTGGTTCCTATGGTGACACTGATAATACTTTGTCAATCATTGTGATATCAAGATCTACATTAAGCAGTTTAAAAAGCACCTTGAAGTGCTTGGAGGTTCAATTAGTTTCCCCTCTAAATTGCTTGGTGTCGATTGTAGTTGAGATAATTGGAGGAGATACACTGGGTATGTGAGAAATACTGACCAATGTGTCTTACCTCTTACAAAGCTCAGAAAGGGACGAAGCCATAACTGTGAGTCCCTTTGCAAACAGCCCTGGATGCTAATCAAAGTACATGTCTCCAGAGTGAAAGAGACTGAGTAATTCATTAGTCTTCATGCTGTGCCCAGACCCTCTCTTAAGGAATGCCATTCATTGCAGCATTGCCCGTTCTCAAGGAGAGCAGTTTATTTGTCTGTCTTCCCTTAATTAATTTGTTTCTCAGGAAAGGGCATTCTCTAATAAAACTCTGTGGAAACATTCCACGACTCCAAGGCAGGACTCCTGCCGCTGACCCATATCAAAAAGTGTTTTTTGTGGTGTTAGATTAACCATCAACCACAAATCTTCTACAAGTCTGGAAAAGTTGGGTTTTCTGGGGGGTTTTTTCCTCTTTTACTGGCTTTTGCACATAATTCTAGTAACAGTAAATAGGATTTTGTCAAGTTGTGAAGTAAGAAATTGAATTTCCAGGTAGGCAGATCCCCAGGTTTGTTAGCTGCATTCCTTTGAAAGTCTAGATTGGTTACTGTATAGTTTTTCTACCGCATTCTGAACTTCTGCAGACTTACCTTTTCCATTGGAGCTAGACTGGCTGGAGGGACTCTTCCTCCCAGTTCTGCCCATTTCTCTTTAACGCAAGATCAATGTTCCAACACCTTTGACTGAAATGCAGGTGTTTTCCGCATGTCTCAATGCTCACAAACTTACTGTGTGACTTCAGTGCCACTTTGGCGAAGTTACGTTTAATGAGTTTGTGAATATCCTTCTATCAAAACAGTTAATTATTTTTCAGAATAAGGCATACGTAATTAAGTATTTAACACACTATAGGACCTATACTGAAAAAAATCATTTTAGTATGCTATTTAAAAATTTCTGGAAAATAAAGGATTTCTACCACCAATTCCAAAAGAAAAAGAAAAATTAGGCTTCATTTGCACTATTAAATCAGAATGGTACCAAATCTTTTACGAGTACAGCATTTTGATTATAAAATTATAAAATGATTTTTGTTTATAAAAGATAATAAACATGTTTGTTCATTATCAGAACATGAAACTGACCCAATGTTTTGTCTATTTTCATGTCATAATAATAGTAATAATAGCTAATATTAACTAGCACTTAGGGCCTGATGTGACTCTATTACACATATAATCAATCTCATTAAGTAGAATGTATTACTGTTCCAATTATGCAAATGAAGAAACCAAAGTCTGGTGAGGTGACAAAACAAAGAAAATGGGAAAGCTATTCTGACTGACTCTAGTGTCTGAGATCTTAATTATCACACTGATAATGTGCCATAGCCACCTTTGTCCCTAAATTTCATATTTTCTCACATTTCATGCAAGTTTACAGATGTATTAGTCTGCCTGGGGTACCATAATGGAATATCATAGACTGAGTAGCTTAAACAACAGAAATTTATTTTTCACAGCTCTAGAGGCTGTGAAATCCAAAATCAAAGTGCCCGCAGGTAAGTTTTCTTCTTGGCCTTTTCTCTTCACCTATAGGTGGTTACATGCTCACATGTCTGCTCACATGATCTCTTTGATCTGCATTTACACACACACACACACACACACACACAGGGAAAGAGAGAGAGCTCTAGTTTCTTTTCTTATAAAGACACTGATTTTATCTTAACCTATCAGATCAGGACATGCCCCCCCCCCCGCCCAATGATCTATTTTAACTAAATTGCTTCCTTAGAAGTTCCCCTCTCCAAACACAGTCACATTGGAGGTTAGAACTTCAACAGATGACTTTGGTGGAGGGGGGAGAAACACGAACATTTAGTCCTTCATAACAGGTAACTTAGTGTATTTCCAAAAGAAAACTATTCCAAGTTCATTAAAATGCTAACAAATAGGAACTTTTCAACTCCCAAATTTGCCTTTTAAAAAAACCTGCAATATCGTATACTGTAGACCTCATATGGACCACAATATTGAAGAAGTGAAATTCATCATTGTTCACATTCTCCTAGCTAACTGGATGGTGATAGGGGACCCCCGAGAGGGGGCTGCATCAAACAACTAAAGCAAAAATTCAAGCAAAACAATGACACCCTGCCTGAGCCAGTCATTGGGAAGATAGCTCTGATCAGATTCTAGATGATTTCATTGGCCAGTAGTGTTAGTGGATACTTTTCTTCCTCGGCTGTGCTCTGCTTTCACTTATTAGGAGAGAAAAAATGCATAATCTAATCACATGCTATAATCCAGGCACATGTATATTTATGCCCTTAGAGATTAGCAAACAGATTCCAAATAACAAAGTAAGAAATGATCAGTTGTGGCATTTTCTAGAAACATAATTTGTTATTTCCTTTTTAATTAAGCCTAGTCATTGAGTGATTCATGTGGAAAAACAAGACTAGGTACATATGTTGTACACAGTTGTTGATTCAATAGAAAGCAAAATATCTAGAAACAAAGCTCTGCACCTCTGTAACAACATGTGCTCTGTTAGAATTTCAATAGTCTGACATGGTTCAGATCCTACTCAACTCATTATGATGTCCACGGTCAATATTTTTTAGCAGCACAATGAAGCATGCCACAGCATCTGAAACCATAGCCTGTAAACACTACCGTTACACAGCCTTCTGCTCCTGCAATGGTAATGCAAGATAAATGCTACGGATTTTCTCAAATTTATTCTTTCCACTTTATACGGTAGCAGGCTGATCAGGCAGAGACATCTCTAAGCATCTATGCAACAAATTCAGGGCCTTCCAGGCAGCCACTGTATCTATTAGCAGGTCCCAAATTAGAGTATTCTAATAAGATATACTCAGGAAACACTCTGTCCTGATGACTACAGTGGCAGCTTCCCAATCTCCTAGAATTTCAGTGTGAGGGATAGCAAGTAGACTGGAAGTGCAAGTTGTTTACCAAGCATATAATTAAATAGACAGATGAAAAGTAGATGATACATGGGTGGACAGACAGACCTTCCCATTAGTCCACTAGACGTCCAGTGCAATGGCAAGTGGAAAAGCTAGCAGTGTGTGTGTGTGTGTGTGTGTGTGTGTGTGTGTCGGGAGAAAATGGCTTAACTCTGAATTTTATTTCCTTTTGGAGTCACACATTTTTTTTTCTTTCTCCCTACCTGTGTGTCCCACTACAGTGTTCCTTGTGAACCAGAGCAGAGTCAAGAAATATCATACTTAGAGGAGGAAAATCATTCACACACTTCTAAGCTGCTAATTCTTTCCAAATCAGACAGACAAAGCACTTTTCTCTTTGGAATAAGTATGTTGGGATCAAATGAATTGCCAGAAAAAGGTGTTGTACTTTGTTCTGTTTTAATTCCATTGCACATGGCTTGACTTTTGTTTGTCTTCCTGTCAGCCTTCTACACTTACCTTGGCATTTCTCCTAATCAGCGAGCAGGACTATATAGGAATGTTTGTCTACAAGTCAGTTTAGGTGAACCTGGCCACCTGCCACCCTGTTAGGACTTTCTCACCAACCATCGGCTCACACTAACCAGTGCCAACCAGAAAGAAATAACCACAGGATTCTAAACTTGCCCTTTCTTTGGAAGGGTCATTCTCCCTCTTCCCACTCCTTTCTATTGGCTCTTCGGGATCAGATGGCTGGCTTCTTGAGTACCTTGCGCCGTTGGCCAAGGAATATTTTCCATCAATAGACCATTGATACTGAATGAGACACTGTGAACAACATTATTTTTCTGTCTTCTAAAAACTACATTTCCTGTAAAGATTACCAGATTCTACCCAAATTCCATGGATACTTTGCAGCATAAGATGTAGTTCCTGCCATAGAGAAAACTGTGCGTAAGTAACAACACTGTGACCCATGGCAAGTAACATATGAAAGGTAAAAAAAAGTTCCAGGTGTAATGGAGAACAAAACAAAAGGAGAGATTAATTATGAATGAGAGAATTACCACTATGGGGAGAAAGAGAGCATGTGAGCCACGTCTCAGTAGGGATGCCTTGAGAATTGAGGGGAGTAGGGAATAATTAAGAAGCTTGTGGGCAAGGCATGGAAGAGGGAATTTCCAAAATGCAGTTGTGAAATAATAAAGAACTATATTGTGCCTACACAAACCAAAGCTTCCTACAGGATTGGATCACAAGTGCTATGCTCATAATTCTTACTTTATTCTGTAGGCCAGTAATTTCTAAAAACTGGCCATAGACCAGTGATGGTTTAAGTCTAACTTTTTATCAGACTGGGAGAAATGAGAAAAATAAAGACAATTTGTAAGATTTTCTTTATGAAACAAAGTGCATTCAAATCAAAGGTATTTCCTTTATTATGGGATTGTATCTTTCCTATATTTGGAACCAAATGCAATTGCTGTTTTGAAATTATGGTAAGGCTAGGTGGCAGCTTGGTTGGAGGCTTTAATGCTCTTACTTGGCAAGATAAAAATTGGCAACGTTGTTTTGAGATCCTAAGTATATTTTTATTTTACTTGGTCCATGTGATCCAAAATTTGGGGGCTACTTTGGGGTAATGTAGATTCTAGGAAGGGCAATAATGGGATGGATATTGTTCTCTAGGAGACACAATTACATAGTAATAACATAAAAATAGAAAAATAAAGGAAAAAGAGAAAAAAGGAAAGAGGAGACAATAAATTAGATAGATAGTATAAGGATACAAGAAACCTAGTTAGAAATCTAGGGCAAGAAGCAATGAGAATCAGGGTGCCTGGGTAGCTCAGTCAGTTAAGTGTCTGCCTTTGCCTCATGCCATGACCCGGGGTCCTGGGATCCCACCCCACATTGGGCACCCTGCTCAGCAGGAAGTCTACTTCTCCCTCCACCTTTGCCCCTCTCCTGACTTGCACTCTCTCTCTGTCTCTCTCTTTCTGTCTCTCTCGCATAAATAAGTAAAATCTTAAAAAACAAAAATAGAAAAAAACAAAAAACAGTGAGGACCTAATCGAGAACACTGATAGAGAATTGAAAAAAAGCAATGGATTCAAGGGATAGGATCTATAGGATTGTCAGTTGTGTAAAAGAACAAGCGAACATTATATTATGGGCCAAGAGTCTGAGCCACCTGGCTTCCTGTGCAGAAAGATGGGAAAGAGCAAGCAGAGATTTGGAGAAGGACTGGAGATGTAACAGACTGGGCCTGGGAATTTGATAAAGTTTAGAGAGATACACCTGGGAATCATCTGCATGAAAGGAAGAGCTGAAAAATACAGTGGAAAAGAGAACTAAAAGAGAACTCTGAGTAGAGAAGACCTCTACCACTTGATTCCCCTTCATTAGTTCAGGTCATCTGTTGAGAATGACCAAGGTTGAAATTTACGTTCTCTGGACGTGTTATGATCAGTGAACTTTGATATTTGCTAACATGATTTCCTTACTGATCACCCTCTAATACTATCATCTTGAAAAATCTCATGTCTCAAGATCCTATTAGCCCATTTCTCTGTAACCACAAACTTCAATTAAGTCAGCATCACATATTGGAGTGAGCTGAGAAGTTAGGAAGTAACAATTATTGAGCTTAAGGAATTTAACTCTTTCCATGAATATAAGGAGAAAGAAAGGGCGCCTGGGTGGCCCAGTTGATTAAGCGACTGCCTTCGGCTCATGTCATGATCCCAGGGTCTGGGATGGAGTCCCAAGTCAGACTATCTGCTCAGTGGGGAGCCTGCTTCTCCCTCTCCCTTTGTCTGCCACTCAACCTGCTTGTGCTCTCTCTCCCTCTGTCAAATAAATAAATAAAATCTTTAAAAAAAAAAAAAAAAATATATATATATATAAAGAATGAAGTTTGAACTAGAATGACCCTTCAGCATTATAAGAAACTATGTAATATTAGCAAAGAAGGACACTCAAATTTTAAAATTCTTTGGAGATATATTTTTTTGTCCTTAATATTATGGTTGTGGTACAATTTATTTTTTGCATGTAACAATAGTTAATATATATTGAGCATTTACTATAGGCAGGCACTTGACAAGCACAACCTTATTTAAACTTCATAAAAAACTCTATCAAATGGGTAATTTCCGTGTGTGTGTGTGTTTCTAGCAATAGAAGTAATACTGATAGAAGATAAGTTACTTATCCAAAGTGACCAAGTAGAAAGTGACTGATCTAAGATTAGAATTCTCTTGTATCACTTAGACTTCATTCTTTGGCAAATGACAGAAAACCCATACACAACCAGTTTAAGCAAAAAGGGTCTTTATTAGTTTCTATAACTAAAAAGTCTAAGAGCTGGACAGGGGTTAACCCCAGAAGGAATGTAACAAATAACTCAGACCATGTCGTGGGCGTACAGTGTCATCTATTCATCCTTACCCAGATGCCTCTGAGTTGGCTTCATTCTCAGTCATCCCCTCCTGTTGTCAGAATGTCTCCAGCAGATCTGGCCTCAGAGCCAGTCCTACCCAAGACCAGCAGGAAATCACTACTGGCTGTAGCCCAGCAGTCCTAGGAAGAATCTCATTAAATCCTTTCATTGTGATTGGGCCAAAGCCTGCCCCTGAAGGAATAGTGGGCATCTGAGCAATGTTACACACTGCACGGCCAAGCCTGGAGCCAAGGATACAATAAACCAGGACGCTATTAACAAAACTTGGGTGCACATGGGGCGCCTGGGTGGCTCAGTCATTAAGCGTCTGCCTTCAGCTCAGGTCATGATCCCAAAGTCCTGGGATTGAGCCTCGCATCGGGCTCCCTGCTTGACAGGAAGCCTGCTTCTCCCTCTCCCACTCCCCCAATTGTGTTCCCTCTCTCACTATCTCTCTCTGTCAAATAAATAAATTAGATCTTTAAAAAGCTCACTATCTCACTCTGTCAAATAAATAAGATAAATCTTAAAAAAAAAAAAGAAAAGAAAAAGAAAACTGAGATGCAGAGATGCTGGGTGGCATGATCAGTAGGGAGCTCTGATGACTGAACTTTATTGCCCAACAACCTGAGGGTTAATCACTGTATTTTGCCAGCTAAACAATGAAGATCCACAAAGAACAGAGATGAGACTTTGAACATTAAATAGAAGACTCTACTCTTGGAACATACTTTATATTAGGGGTTAAAGGCCTGTAGGAAGAACCAGATCTATTTCTGCTGTGGTAGCAACATACATGAACACATTCCTCCAAAGAGACTTCATTTTGGGGGTCAGGAAGGAAAGGAATATACATGATACTTTTGTCCCAGACTGGTCTTGAGGTGAATGAGAAAGAGACTCAGGCCTCCATTTCTCCCTTCTAAGCCAGGTCCAGCTCCAAACTCCTGTCCATCTAGATTACCTTCCATTTTCTCTCTAATACACTGGATTTAGATTGAGGTGGATGGCATTAGTATCCATTGCTTCGTTTATCCTTTTAGAGCCTGCTGAAGATCCCACAAAAGAACCAATCTCTTTTTTGTAACAAGCTCCTCCCTGTGATAAAAGGACAAAGAGAGAAAGCCCTGATCCTATTTATGATTGTCTCTTTCTATTTCTCTAGGAATATTAACTTGCTGGTTGCCTCTTCATCTCAAAGCCTTTTTTTTTTTTTTCCTTTTAATGTTAGCTGACTTTCTGACATATTATGGTAAGAAGAGAACAAAGCATGTGGGTGCTTGTTATTTCAAGGATATGTTGATGAAATGGTTTATAATGCAATTAAATCCTAGGTCTTTGTGCTTAAAAGAAAGAGGAAACACTCTTTTGGGCTATCCTCTAGCAGTAAAAATTCAGCTGAAAGTCTATTACTTCCTTTTCTTTAAAACTCCAACTTCCTAGTCAGTTTTGCCAGACAAATGAAATAGGTCATTTCTGTTCTTTGTGTTGTAGTGAATGTAGAAAAGAGTTTGTGCTTCAATGGGGGTAGGTTTTAAATGAGACCTGAAAAGCCTGTGTTCTTTTATAGTTTCATTAGTTTTTTTTAACACTTTGCTTACCTTCAAAAATCCTAAAGGAATAGTGAATATATACTTTTGCAATAAAATGTAAAAAAAATAAGGGTACCTGGGTGTCTCAGTGGGTTAAAGCCTCTGCCTTCGGCTTGGGTCATGATCTCAGGGTCCTGGGATCGAGTCCCACATGGGGCTCTCTGCTCAGCAGGGAGCCTGCTTCCCTTCCTCTCTCTCTGCCTGCCTCTCTGCCTGCTTGTGATCTCTGTCTGTCAAATAAATAAATAAAATCTTTTTTAAAAATGTAAAAAAATACATACCTATTGAAATTTAAACATAAGACAAATAGTGAACAGGATCCAGAAAGAGAACTGGGTTATGGTTTCTCTTTTTTCCAGAAGGTTGTCAGATACAATTGTAACAGGTCAGTAAAACATTTCTTTTGTGGGGTCCTTTTATTCCTCCAGTGTTCACTTCGCTCTTCCCAATTACATTTTTTTTTAAATAGTTTATTTTTAAACCATCTCCACACCCAGTGTGGGGCTCGAACTCACAACCCCCAGATCAAGAGTCCCATGCTCTCCCGACTGAACCAGCCACGTGCCCCCTAATACTGATAATTGCTTTCTAATATTGCTTCTAATATTGAAAAATAAAATTACATTTCTTTTTAATATTAAAAAATTAAATTTAAATTTCTCAAAGGAAAAGACAAAGGAAGTAGAGACAATAGACGCTCCTTGTTCTTCACTTTTATTGTTCTGCTCTCAGAAGAAAGTGATAAACAGGGAGTCTGAGTCCCCAGACTGGCTTCATGCAGCAACCATCCCAAACTTCACCCCAGCCGAACTGACCAGCACCTCTCTAAGTCCTACACTCTGACCTTCCCTTGCTCTGTTGCCTTCTGTGACGCTAACACCAACACCACAACATTTATAACTTGTTGTATGATAGGTAGAGCTTCAGAACAAATGGGATGTCCAGTCAGGAGAAGTCTAGATAAATCCCTTGGCAGAGTCAGCAGGCGCTCAGGGCTCCAGCAACACTTGGGCACTAGACACACAAACAGAAACAAAGAAAGCAAATGTGTCTGCCTTGATGAATCTACTCACAATTCCAATTCTTGCAATCAGAGTATCCTTAAGAAGCTATTTTAATTTCAGCATGTTTATAGTTTTTCATGACATCTGGAAAACTGAACTCTTTTATACTAAATATGAGAGGATATTGTCATCTTTTTTGGAGCTCTTCAAATCACTCTCTGAAAGCCAATTGGCAGCTATCGCCTTGACAAGATATGGAAAGCTGCAACCTTCCTTTAATCCTGGAGGCAACTTTTGGAGAGGGAGAGTGTCTGAAACAGTCATGCTTGGGAATCCAGAGTTCCCTGAAAGCAGCTTTTCTGACTTCCTGGGTCTAATTCCCAGGGACCCTATAGTGTATCATCAAAAAGGTTAGGATCCCTTTTCTTGCTTCCAAAAGTAACACATACAGCAGGATTTCTCAAAATGGAGTATGAGTCCCCCGGCCTCAGAATCACCCGGAGTGCCTGTTTTTAGAAGCGTGACCCTCCGGCTACTCCATCTGACTCTGCGGTTTGGGATTAGACATCTGCAATTTTACGAAGTCCTACCAGACCATACTAAATTTTGAAAACCACCATGTAGGGATGTATGTTCATTCATATCTATACACATTATATTAAAGACATGCATGAAAGAAGTCTGTGACACAACCATTGAATCTTGCCAGAAGCATCTCTTATAAAACTTAAAGCAGAAATCATGACAATTAACCTCAGAAAACTACCTAAACCTACCAACAACTCTCCTGCCACCCATCTATGTGTCTCCTATTGTTTAGTTTCTATTGACATAAATAAATAAGTCTTACATGATGTCAGCATTGTTTTTCTTAGAGGCCACATTTTATTGAAATATATGGGTCACAAGTTGTATGGCATTTAAAAAACTGTTAGTAGAGGAACATAAAAAACAGAATGGTGGTTATATGATAAGGAAATAGAATTCTTCCCTAGAGTGACTCAATTATAGAGTGACTCAATTATAGCAGGTAATTCATTTCAGTAATGAACTATGAAGTTCAAGTCTGGAAGCAAAAATATAAATTTTAAATATCTGGCTATCTTTATACTGACCAAAATTTTTTTAAAAAATCATTCCCTCCCCACACAGAGCTATTTTCTATTTTTCCTTCAAAATCCAACCAGCTGGAATATCGAGATATTTCAAAGAGCTTTATTCCAGTTGCAATTCAAAGGGAAGGCGAAGTTCACAGCAGAATCCTTGACGGGAGCTAACATATGAGAGAATCTAATAAAGGATGCCATGTATTAGTAAGGGAATAAGGTGACCTGAAACATTTTCGCTGACAATGCCCAGGAAGAGCAAAAAGCTATCGTGGCATAAACAATTCATTGTTCAGATCGGTTAGATGACACTGTGGAAAAACGGACATATTGAGGATAAATCAAACTTTGACAATGATCGCCCTGCCATCCTGTGGATTTCAAGTACCCAAAATCTCCTGCGGGTAACATGCCTCCTTCTGCCCCTCTGAACACATCTTTCTTTCACTAATAATTGCTGCCATATTCTCCCAATATCAAATTCACTTCTTCCTGCTAAAAATAGAAAGACCCCAGGCCAATGAACAGATCTTTGGGATTTTTTTTTTTTTTAAACCACAGTCTAATAAAGGCATGATGTAGGTAAACTTGCCCAGGTAAAAATATTGGGGAGTTATCTAAATCTGGTCAAAATGTGACTTGTAAAGTTCTATCTCGTATCAAATAACAGTAGCTGCGGTTGATTTGGATCATCATCTAGGCTTTTATCTGTATGAGATTGGCTTTATATCAAAAAGCTTACTGGCACGATAGAGCAGGGCACTTCAGTTACAGGAGCGGCAATCTGGCTCAGAGAGTCCTTTGGCACTGTTCATTCCTTTATTTCTTACCTGTTGATTAATCGAGGTCTATGTGACAAACACTACCTGGTAAACAAGAAGGATCCTGGCTTCCCAACCTTATGTTTCACTGCAGCAGATTAACGAACAAAAACAAACAGTAAACACAAAAAATATGGGCACCGGCTCAGTCAGTTAAAGCATTGGACTCCTTGGTTTAGGCTGAGATCATGATCTTAGGGGTCCTGAGATGGAGCCTCTGGTCAGGTTTGGCACTCAGCAGGGAGTCTGCTTGATGATTCTCTCCCCAACCCCTCCCCACGCTCTCGCACTCTCTTTCTAAAATAAATAAATACATTGTTCTTAAGAAAGGAAAAATAAAATCATTACAAGTTATATAGGTATTGTGGAATAAAGATACAGAAGCTATGATAGAAAGGAAGTTGTGGAGGGCAGGGAAGGCCCTGCTTTGCACTGCATAATTAGGACAGGCCTCCCAGAGCATGGGCTATCTAACAGAAGTATAAAGATGCTAAGAAGACATCCATGTGAAGAAAGGGTGGAAGAGGTTTCAGGCTGGAGACGGCATGTGCAAAGAGCCTGAGCAGCAAAGAGCTTGGCGTCCTCAGGGAAGTATACAGTGCCTAATGTTTCTCAAGTATAGGGAGGAAGAGACAGACACAAGGGGAAATCAAAGACATAATAGTTAGGGGCCTGATTCAGAGTCTCACAAGTCATGGTAAGGAAATTGCAACATATTCAAGCGTGAGAGGAAGCTATAGGACAGTTTCTGAACAGAAGTTCTTTGGACATTTTTACATGTTCAGGTAGAGTCTGAACGTCATCAAAGCTTATCCTCACTGCCACACTCCCCCATCCTGTCTGTGACCCCTGTTTCCTTACAGGGAGGCTGGTCCCACCTACCTGTCTGGAGGTCCTATCTATCCATATGCCCAAGGAAACACTCCCTACACTCAGTACCATTACTTCACGGCCCACGTTAAAAAGTTCTCTCTGCTGGTTTCTTCTGGGTTACAGGCTCTTCTGTCTTCCGCCCCTTTATTTCTGTCATTTTTTCATAGCATGATCACAATGTGCACCGTCTGCTTGCTTGGTTTTCGCTTATTTACTGTTTCCACTATGAGACTATTAGCTCCGTAGGGCAAGAATCATGTCCTATTTGGACAAGATTATACCCTCATTCCCCTGCAAAGTGCCCGGACGTGTTGAGTAAATGAAAGAGTTGATGATTCTTCACTTCAGCTATGAGAATGTTAACAGCCACTTGGGTTAAGTTGAAAACTTCGGCAACTCTCACTACCCAGCTTTGATAAAAGGACAAATTTTTCATTTGCTGTTGGACTACCAAACTCCTATAGAGACATAGAAATTATACATACAGTCTCCAGAGTAGCCCAGTCTTTTTTTCCTTTATCTATGTTTCTGGACCCTTTGTCTTTCCTGATGTGGGGAGAGTAGACTCTACTAATCAACACTCTTGAAATCTTCAAGAATCCTGTGCTAATGCACCCATGATTGGTATTTCAAAACCAACAATAGATAGGAATGTGAGAAAGGCATTAGAAAAAAAGAAACATAAATCTGCTTATCAAAACATGGAAGACAGTGGGGAAGATATACCAAAATATATACCAACATAAATTCCCATTCTAGTCAAATAAAGCAACCATCCCCTTCTGGATCAATGTTTTCTTCTCTTCCTCAACACTAAAACAATGAAGGAGGACAAATAAGAGCCCACTGCTTTCCAAAGCCCCTGACTCCTCTGGCTTTTTAGAATAGAATAAGAGAAACAGACACAGTTAGTACCCAACTATCACTTCACAATTTTTATTTTTTTTAAGATTTTATTTATTTATTGGAGCAAGAGAGAGATAGAGAGAAAACACAAGCAGGGGAAGCAGCAGAGGGAGAAGGAGAAGCAGACTCCCCACTGAGCAGGGAGCTCGCTGCAGGGCTCAATCTCAGAACCAAGGGATCATGACCTGAGCCAAAGGCAGATGTTTAACCTACTGCACCATCCAGGCGTCCCACTTAAAAAAAAATTTTAAAAGATTTTATTTATTTATTTGACAAAGCGAGAGATCATAAGTAGGCAGAGAGGCAGGCGGACTATGGGGGAAGCAGGCTTCCTGCTGAGCAGAGAGCCCAATGCGGGGCTGCATCTCAGGACCCTGAGACCATGACCTAAGCCGAAGGCAGAGCCTTAACCCACTGAGCCACCCAGGCGCCCCCCACTTCACAATTTTTAATCAATTATTAATTATCACTGACCTTTGCCTATGAGAAGAATGAAAATTTCACAGGTTTTGTTATTTCACCCAACTAATTTGTATTTTTATTAAATTTCTTAATAAACAAGTAGAATGAACACATTTTTTTCCCTCTAAACAGGATAAAATACTCCCAATAAGAATAAAAATATTTATCATTTGGTGAGACAAGACAGTTCTTGTATACAATCAGTATTCAATAAATATGATGGAGGAAATAAGGAAAGATTTTTAACATCTTACAACGTAAAATTAAGAATCTAAATGTTTTCAGGTCATCCAGATATATATTTATGTTGTTGATTATTCTGCAAATCAGGAGGACTTTTTCAATAGGTGTATCATCATAAATTGGAGCATAGAGGTACGCTTACTCCTGTAAATATTTTTGGAAATTTTTTGGTAATTTTTATAATAACAATTCTGTACCGTGTGGATCAAAATTCCAAAAACAACTGACCCACACAAATAAACTAAGTCTATATACATGTAACAAAATAGCATTTTCCATAGTAGGTTCTAAAAAACTGTGAGCCATTTCATATTCTGACACATCTGTTCAGGAAATAATAATGAGAAAAACTTACCAAAATAACTTCAAGCTACCATCTTTCTAGGAAACTACACAGAGTTAAGTAAAATCGTCTTTGGTGTTTTCAGTGTTCTTCTTTCTTGGGACATTCACTCATCAAAGATTTTCAAATACCAGCGAGAAGCAAACAGGCTGAGGTGCACAGATGTTCACAAGTTTTTGTTCAGGTTCAGCACCAGAGAGATGACTGCAGTAATTGGCTGCAGTTCAAGATTCTGAGATCTTAAAAAGTGACTTAGAAATTCGTTGAAGTTTCACATGGAAGGACGTCTCAAAATTGCAAGAAGCAGAGGGTCTGAGAGAAAGCTTTCCTTCGTAATTTAATAGGCAAAAAGCTGAAAGTAAGATATCTTTGCAAGCCTTTTGAACTATTTTATAACTAGCTGGCAATAATTTGATTTGGACAATATTAACTACTAATAATGTATGAGGAAAAAAACTGTCTTAATGACATTGTCTACCCTGATCAAATGACATTTGAAAAGCTGAGTCAAAGTTCAACAGTAAAAGAAAAGAGAACTTCAGTATACTGATGTATTTTCTCCTAAAATAGCTGGGTATGTCCAGTAATGAACCATGAACAATATTATGATTTAAGTTACCTTTTTATTAGGATGTTTATCTTAAATATTCTCAGATTTACATAAAAGCTGCAAATAACTACTAAGAACTTTTTCTTCCAGAACTGTCGAAGAGTAAGATGTTGGTTTGATGTCTATACTCTTGGATACTTCAGTTGGTAGTGCCCACAAGAAAGGGTGTTCTTTTACTAGATAATCACAATATAACCAAAAGGCTTGGGAGATTACACTGGTGTATTACTGCCACCTCATCGTCATAACCTATTCATGTTTTTCCCATTGTCTCAGCATACTAAAAGAAACACACATCATATTTATTTATGTCATTTCAGTGTCCTTCAGTCTGGGACGATTCCTTGGTATCACGATCTTGACAGTTTTGACAATACAAGCCAGTTATTTTACAAAAAGTCCCTTAATTAGAATATTTTGAAGTTTTCTGCTTATGATTAAATTAAATCATGCATCTTTGGCAGGAATACCACAGAAATGAGGCTGTCGCTCATTTTCTCTTTGTAATTAGAAATTAATTTTGTGAGAAGCTTCTTTTAAACTATGTAAGAAATTCATTTCTCATCATATTTTCAATGTATTCATTTATTTATATCAGGATAGAGTCATGCATTCTAATTTTATTAAATGGCATACATCCATTATTACTATTGCCTATACTGATGTTCAATCTATCCCAAATTTAGTTAGTGGCAACCTATTTCAGCGGGATCTGACACCCTTCTGATATGTCCCTGTCATCCTTTGAGTATTCCTTTAGCTTATGGCATGAGATGTCCCAACATCCTCTTGTAATCCCCCATTCCAAGCCCTGAAATCAGCCATTCTTTCCTTTCATGTCATTCCTTTAAATAAATGGTGTTTATTTTATTTTATTTATTTATTTATTTTATTTGTCAGAGAGAGAGTGGAAGAGAGAGCAAACAGAGGCAGACAGAATGGCAGGCAGAGGCAGAGGGAGAAGCAGACTCCCTGCCGAGCAAGGAGCCTGATGCGGGACTCGATCCCAGGACGCTGGGATCATGACCCGAGCCGAAGGCAGCTGCTTAACCAACTGAGCCACCCAGGCGTCCCATAAATGGTGTTTAGAAATCATGGTCTGGACATCAGATGTGCCACTATCCAATCAGAGAGTTGTAGCTACGAAATCCACTTTGTGGGCAAATCTCAGGAAGACATGTACGTGTGTGCCCGTGTGTGCGTGCGCCCACCCGCGTGCCTTCCTTTACAGTGATGTTTATTTCTTGGTCTATGTGCTGAAACCTGTGTATTAAATGGTTTTTTACACCAATTCCAATCTACTGGCCTAAGATTCGCTCTCGTTTCCTCCCTTTGTGTATATGTAACTCTCTTCTCTGACGGCAAGAAACTTGGTTTGAGTTAGCCTTAGCATACCTACTCCTTTTTTTTTTAATTTTTTTAAAATTTATTTTCAGCGTAACAGTATTCATTGTTTTTGTACCTACTACGTTAATCAATTCCCCCATAATTTTTTTAAAGATTTTATTTATTTATTTGACAGACAGAGATCACAAGTAGGCAGAGAGGCAGGCAGAGAGAGAGGAGGAAGCAGGCTCCCTGCTGAGCAGAGAGCCCGATGGGGGGCTCGATCGCAGGACCCTGGGATCATGACCTGAGCCGAAGGCAGAGGCTTTAACCCACTGAGCCACCCAGACACCCTTCAATTCCCCATAATTAATCAGTTGTTCGTGACCACTGCCGCCTCCTCCCTTGCATGGGAGCTCTCCTCACCCTTTTTGAGTTTCACAACCTGCTCTGGGGCTGCCCTCGCATACAGTTGTCCTCCTACTTGTGGTCAGCCCTAAACACAGTGTGAAGCTGACCCCTTGCATACATGCCGTCCTCCCCATGCTCAGGCTCTGACCCTCTACACGGTGCAGAAGTCCTCAGACTCCTAAGCTTTGCTTGCTCCCAGCCGCTGACACCCCTGCTGAACTTTTGTTTCCTCCTAGCACCTCGTCCTGCCCCCGAGCTAGACCCCTACCTTGCTCTGCTCCTAAAGGGCTTTTAGACCAGTTGCTTAAGAGGAAAAAAAGAAGAGAACAGAAAGGGAAAGGAAAAAAGGAAGGAAAGAGCCACCGTTGCTCTCTAAAATCACTTTCCAGCTTGCTGTGTGCGGATGGAGGTCAGTGGTGCAGTGAGAATATTTGTGGCAGATTTGATGACAGAAAGTCTAGGTTCTGCTTACCGAATGAATAGGTCTTTTACCCTAATTGAGAAAAGTGTATGTAGAAGTTATACAGTATTATTTGATATATGTCACCTTTTAAATTACATGTTAAATTAAGTATTTTCTAAAAGGATAGATTTAATGATGCAAGGAGGTACTCTTTTTGTCTACTTACACTGGGATCATTAAGGTGGTATATTCACACAGATAAAATGCAGTAGAAGAGTGAAGAAATTATTTGAAGAGTTTGAAACAAAAAATTTCATATTAGCCAGATATGGACAGAAGACAGGATTATTTTGCAGTGGAGTAGCCAGATAATTGTTTAAATCCTCATACTATGAAGTATCTTTTACTACCAGAATGCATTCCCTAATTTATTAAATGTAATTATTCCTTAATGCAGGCTCTGACAATTTGCAGTACAAATATTTTCTACCAACCCAATATTATAGACATACAAGAGTTCTAAAAATCAGTATCAGAGAAAGAGAAAGTAGTATTATAGATGCATTGCCTCTAAGGGGATTCCATGCATTTAGTTCCAGGATAGAGCGTACAAATAATGTTTTCTCACTTATTATAAAATATTGCTTATTTTATAATTCTTAACAGTTTCTTTTAATTGGAAGTGAAAAGTACAAGAATTATGGAAGTTTGTTGACCAACTGTGTAAAGATGTTCCCATGGTTAGCTTTACATAGGATTTGCAGCCAGAATAAACACATGTTTTTCCAAAACACACACACACACAATATTTCATGGTATGTAAAGGTTTTTTTTCCAAGGAAATCTCATCACTCTGTCAGGATAAGTATTCAGTCTCTAAAAGAATCTTCATGATGAGGAGGAGAACTTTTGTGAATAATTCACCCCATTTTTTTCTATCTATGAAATTAATTAAATTAAATTAAAATTAATACACCTCATCTCATTTGTCCCTATGGACATTTGTTGTGAAGAAAAACTGGAGCAGGGAAAGAAAGTAAAAAGAGGCATAGGGGACAAAAACAGTAGTACCCACTAGTGTTTCATGAAGTGAAATTATACTGTAAGGGTAAAAGATACATTAGTTCATAACTTCCCAAGGATCCTTTACTAAAAAGATCCAAAGAACAATGTTTTCTCAACTCTTTATTTTTCCTGACAAGTAGAAATAACTTCTGGTTTTGGATAAAAGCCTGGTTTTTAAAAGCATGAGAAAGAAATGGTTGTGTTTTTGGTTTTGTTTTTGTTTCTTCACTAAGCAGAGTCAATTGTTCTATATAATCTCTTTCAGTACGACTACAGTCTCACAGAGATATCTCCTTGCAGTCTCTACTACCTTTGAGCAGACTCTCTTTCTCTCTCTAGATAAGCCTCCCCTCAGCCTTAAGTAAAGAAATACAGTAGGGCTCATACAGAGCCCTTTAATTTGCTGAATCATGTTTCTAGAAATGTAGTACTTTGTTATGTATATCACTGAGATTTTTCCCCCATTCTAAAGTGTGAAGCTGAAGTAATTTACTTTGTAACTTGAACGATTAACACCCTTTGCAGGTGAAATCCCTTTTTTCAAATAATAGAAAATTACCTCATGTTTTTAATCTTGGAGTTATTTTCCCCAGAATCCATGTCTCCTCTGTCTCTGTCATCTTCCAGATCTAATCTGGTTCTAGGTCCAGGTCAATCTATGTTCTGGATATCTCTTGAATATGTTCCATCCTCTCTGTCTTTTTTTAGGATAGCTTAGTATTCTATATCTTAGTATATTCTATCCCTTCCTCGTCTCTCATTTAATTAGACTCTCTCCATACCCTCCTTTATACTACCATCAGAGTAATCCTTTAAAACTACAGGTATGGTATGACAATCCTCTAAAACCTGTAGTATCTCTATAACAAGATATCACCTATACGTCTATGGGTATGAAAAGGTAAATAATAATAATAGTAATGAATTTAATTAAATCACAGGCTTCTGTAGTTAGAAATTATAATATATCCTTATACAGAGAGAGAATTACTGAGTTCGTATTTTCCCAAATTAAAGTAGTTTTTTCAACTTGGACTATAGAAATTTTCTGACTTTCTAGAAAGCCAAAATAGCTGTCAATCCCCTTTCCTCTGACCAGGTTCAGTAAGATTGGAAATACTAGGGTGCTCTAATTGATTGGACAGGCATTTAGAGAGAGCTATGTATAAAGGCAAGCTCTTTCCTGGGTAAGAAGTAACTTGAGGCAGATATTTATAAATTATGTTCGGGACTAATAAAATCTCCCTGGAAATATAGTCAATAAAAACTGTTCTTAGCAAAATCAAATTTATGCAACCTAAGCTCTAGGACTTCTAGAAAAGACACTAATACAAATAAGCAGTCATTTCAGAGTGTACCACCCTGGAATCTTCAGAATAGCCAAAAAACACAGTATTTAAGGCAAGTCATATAAAAATTAGAGCAGAAAAGAGACATTTTTCTTGATCATACCTAGATAAGTTTTTTCCGATTCTCTAGCAAAATAATCTAAAAGTTAATGCCAGCTTCAGATGTACTATATATGTGTATACATACAATGTATGTGTTATATACATATGTGTACTATATATAGTTGGATTATATAATAAACCTCATCTCGTTCTCATTCCACAGTATTTTTAGGAACTCTGAATTAATCTTCTGTTGCATTCATAAACTGCATATAATAAAGTCATTTTAGTTATTGTTTTAGGTAGATGGTTAGACTAGGTGGACCTCACATTGAAATTACAGGAAAAATTCTGGGGCCCAGAGTGAACAGACAAGATAAGCTAATTCTCCACTAAAGTAGGCACCATACATTCTCAGTGAACACAGAGTTCATTCAAATATCTGTGCCTCCACGTATACTATACCTTATGCTAGGAAAATTTTACTCACTCTTAATGGCCACACTCAAAAGTCACATCGCCACTGACTCTTTCCTGAACTGCCCAGTCTAGTTATATTTTTTTACTCCCCTCTCCTCCCGTTGCCCTCTATACATTTCTCTATAGTATTGGCCACACTGTACTATAAATACTGGTTTATTAGGTAAGATTGGGGGGATTTTGAGAACTATTCTGGATATTATCAGTTTTAGATCTTAGGATAAATCAACTTGGCTCTGCATTTAGTTCTGTTAAAAATTTCTCCTCAAGGGGTGCCTGGGTGGCTCAGTGGATTAAGCCACTGTCTTCAGCTCAGGTCATGATCCCAGGATCCTGGGATTGAGCCCCACATTGGGCTCTCTGCTCTGCGGGGAGCCTGCTTCCTCCTCTCTATCTCTCTCTGCCTGCCTCTCTGCCTACTTGTGATCTCTCTCTATCAAATAAATGAATAAAATCTTTTTTTAAAAAAAAGCGATTACTAAAGATAAAATCAAAATGTAAGTAAAAATAGAGGGGCAGCTGGCTGGCTCAATCGATATAGCATATGACTCTTAAACTTGGGGTTGTGAGTTGGAGCCCATGTTAGGTGTAGAGATTACTTAAATATAAAATCTTTTTTTTTTTTTAAGATTTTATTTATTTATTAAATAAATCTACCTACCAGGCGCCCCCGTTAAATATAAAATCTTAAAAAAAATTTGTTAGAATTTTTTTCTAACAAATAGAATACAATTTTCTTTTTTTTATTATGTTCAGTTAGCTACTCTATAGTACATCATTAGTTTTTGATGTAGTGTTCAAGGATTCATTAGTTTTGTATAATGCTCAGTACTCATCACAACATGTGCTCTCCTTAATTAATAAAAAAGAAAACATAAGTGTAGACACAACCAACAAAAGTCCTAAATTAGTAGCAAAAATCAAGACTCTAAACAAAGCTAACCCTTTGAAAAGACAACCTAAATAAAGTGTAATTAAGTCTAATCACGCTCATTTAATGATTAAAGCAAAGAATGAAATGGGTTTCCACTGTTTTAATACATTTATTCTTCTAGGAAAAGAAAAAAAAAAAAGATAAGCATTCCCCCATATCCACCTAGACTCAAAAGAATACTAGTAGTGAAACAATGAGCATGTTATTTATGCATTTGTCACATCCTAAGCCTGAAAAAGTAAAAATATCGGAACATTTATTTGGAAGCCTATCTTTCATCTTTCCATTAAATATGTCTTTGAAAATTGCTTCCTGGAAAAATCCACTCTTTAAGTGTAAGTGATTAATTATTTTTCTCTTTTCCCTTAGTGAAGTAACATGCTTTTCTCTATTTCAGCAAATGACAATGAGCATCTAAGAGTGAGGCAAAGACACAACTACTATCTCTTGACTATGTCCCTACCAGGTGAAGGACAAAATAAACAAAACAAACAAATAGAAAAAAACAAGAACAAATGACATTCATTCGGATGGTACTCTCTCATTATCACTGAACTATCAGAATTCAGTGATCAATAGTAAACAGGAAAATGCCATTTTGAATTTATTGGTTAATATTTAGTGGGCACTCACTCATTTGGCACTGTGTTAAATTTTATAGATGCATATACATATAAAGCTCTTATTTAAGACAAACCTGTAGTTAAAATATGGCTCCCACTTGTTCTTGTGCAACTTTGGGCAAGTTTTTTTAATTTTCCATGGTCTTAATTTCTTCATTAAATAGGAATAATAATAATAAATATTTCCAGTTTCTGTACAGATAATACCTATAAACACTGGAAAAAATACAAAAGACAACTACTTGAAGACTTTAGAGATTTTGGAGAAAAGTGAAATTTTAACTAAGTGATAAGTTTCTGATTTTTCTTGCTTTTCGTAGAAAAATTCAAAGGAATCAACAAAACTACTTACTAACAGAACTAGTAAGTGAATTTGTCAGAGTCACCAGATATAAGGTTAATATACAAAAATCAGTTATATTTTTACATATCAGCAGATGGATAGAAAATAAATATTTCTATGTACATCAAAAAAATGTAACATATTTAAGGAATAAATATTTACAAAAAAATTAACAAAAATTTAACAAAAATTTTAATAAATCTAAAGACCTTTAACACTAAAAATAGAAAACATATTCTATTTTCTAAGAGAAATTAAAACATAAATAAATATAAAATTATATTAATTCATGATTTAAAAGATTCAATATTGTTAAGATATCAATTCTCCCTTAAACTGATCTAAAAATTGAATGCAATCCCAATCAAAACTCCCAGGAGGATTTTTGTGGAAATTGCCAAGTTGTTTTTAAAATTTATACGGAAATGCAAAGGATCTGAAATAGGCAGTCATTTCTTAAAAAGAATAATGTTGGAGGACTCCTATCTGATTTCAAAGATTTCTATAAAATTATAATAATCCGGGCGCCTGAGTGGCTCAGTGGGTTAAGCCTCTGCCTTTGGCTCAGGTCATGATCTCAGGGTTCCAGGATCCCTCATGAGGCTCTCTGCTTAGCTGGGAGCCTGCTTCCTCCCTCCCCCTCTGCCTGGCTCTTTGCGTACTTGTGATCTCTATCTCTGTCAAATAAATAAATAAAATCTTAAGGAAAAAAACAAAACTCTAATGATCAAGGCACAGTGGTACTGGTGAAAGACTAGACCTATAAATCAGTGGAACAGAAGAGAACTCAAAAATAGACTCACATGATCAATTGATTTTGACAAGAGTACCAGGGCAATTTAATGACAAAGGGAAAAACTCTTTTCAACAAACTGGTACGGGAACAACTGGGTATCTGTGAGGGAAAAAATAGACATCACACCCTACCAAAACTTAACCAGAAATGAATCATAGACTTAAATGTCAAACCAAAAACTATAAAACTTTTGAAAGAAACTGTAACCGAAAAGCTTTATAACTTTAAAGAAGGCAAAGATATGTTAAATACCACCCACAAAAAATTGATAGAAAACCCATAAATTGGACTTCATCAAAATTAAAGATGTTTGCTCTCTGAAAACCACTGTTAAAATAATCAAAATTCAAGACAAGGACTAAAAGAAAATATTTGCAATACATCTGTATGACAAAGGATTTATATCCAGAACATATAAACTTTTTAAGAAGACAAATGGCTCAGTAAAAACTGAGCAAAAGCCAAACACTGGAGAAAAAAAAAAAAAAATGAACATCAGCAAGTGAATGAAGAAACAAAATATGACATTTGTACCCATCAATAACTAATTGATTGACTGATTAATTAACTCCTGATACAGACAACTATATGTATAAATCTCAAAATCATTATGTTGAACAAAAGAAGCCAGACCCATAACAGTATGATTCCACCTATATAAAAATTTATATAAAATTCTAGAAAATACAAACCAGTCTATAGCAACAGAAAGGAGAGCTGTGGTTGCCTTGGACTCGGGACAGAGGCAAGAATGAACGGCAAAGGGGTGCAAAGATACCTTTACAAGTGACAGAATTGTTCTTTATCTAGATTATGGTCATGGCTTCACAAAAATATATACTTCTCAAAACTCATCGAATTTATTACACTCAAATTATACCTCACTAAAATTGATTTTTGGAAATAAATAATAAAAATAAAGTTGGGATAAATAGTACCACTTCATAGAGTTGTTATAATATATGAGATAATGCACTTAATGCATTTATTATAATGGCTAGCACATAATAAATATTTAATGTTTTCCATTTTTATCATTATTATTGACATGACTAAGATTAATCAATAGTCCTGTTGTGTGTAATGAGAAGCTGAGTAGGTTCCCATCTGTCCTTGACAATGGTACTAACGTGCTTATTAAGCCTCCTTCCGAGTCTCCTTATAATTTTCTCTTTTTAAAAAAAGATTTATTTATTTGAGAGAGAGAAAGAAAAAGCAGAGGGAAAGAGAATCTCAAGCAGACTCCATACTGAGCACAGAGTCTGACATAGGGCTCCATCTCGAGAAACTGAGATCATGACCTGAGCTAAAAACCAAGAGTCAGACACAACTGACTGAGCCACCCAGGCACACCTGACCTTCCTTACAATTTTCTATTTTGTTTCAAAACTGAGGTCTTGAGCTTAAATGACATTAGAAAGTTGATTCTTTTGCTTTCACTACGTTCATGGAGCACCTGTCCTGGTCAGTTGCAGAAAAGGGAAATGAGTAGAAGCTCATTTTTCCAACCTCACTCCTGTGTTTTTTGGTTTTTGTTTCCTATTTTCACTTCAGAGGCAGGTAACTTATGGGTGCTAATATCTTTACCTTCAAAGAAAACTACATGTAGATCTTTTTCTGGCATTTTTAGATTCCTGTTGCTTACTGAAAAAGACAAAGTAATGGCAGGGATTCTCGCACCAGATTTTTTTTTTTTCTGCCACCAGATCTTAATTAAAAAGAGGAGTAAAAAGTGCTCCATATTTTACATTGTCTCATCTCTAAACCTTCTAGATAACCTGCTAATAGACCAAGAACAGAGATATTGCATGTCAGCATAATGTTGAAACACTTCTTTGACTCTAAAACTTAAATAATCAGGAGGTAACTATAGAAATGCTAACAGAACCATACAGCCATACCTGGATTTTAAAACTCTTGAACATTACAACCAGGCCCTGAAAAACTAAAGATTAAAAAAATCTTAGAAAGTAGTCAGGGACTCCTGGGTAACTCAGCTGGCTAGGCATCTGGCTACAGCTCAGGTCATGATCTCGGGGGACCTGAGATCAAGCCCCGCCTCCTGAGTCTCCCAGCTCAGTAGGGAGTCTGCTTCTCCTTCTTCCTTTCCATCTGCCCTCCCTATTCCCACACTTCAATCGTGCTGTCTCTCTCTCTCTCTCTTCTCTCAGATAAATGAATAAAATCTTTAAAAAATATATATTAAGAAATAGTTAACTAACCTATTTAAAAAGAATACATTTTGTGGATTTTTATTCAAAAGGGAAGGGTTATTTGTTGTTTGTTTTTTCCTGGCATTATAAAGATTTTAAGTTTTATTTATTTGCTTGTATATCTCAATAAATTCAAATTGTATAGGCTTTAGGAGTTATGACTCCTTGAGTATTTCTGGAAAAAAATGTTTAATAGAGACTGAAAAGGAGTAGCCAGTGCTCTCCTAATGGATCTAAAAATCCGTGCTCGCTTCGGCAGCACATATACTAAAATTGGATCTAAAAATCCACAAGAACACTCAAGACACTCCCTGGATAGTTTTCTTTGCCCAGTTTGCAAAGCATCAAAATTAAACTATAGGACCAGTAATTCTTTGCACATAAACAAAAGCCTGGAGCACAGGACTCATGGGAACATTTAAAAACTGAGTGCAGAGACCCCTGGGTGGCTCAGTGGGTTAAAGCCTCTGCCTTCAGCTCAGGTCATGATCCCAGGGTCCTGGGATGGAGCCCCGCATCCGGCTCTCTGCTCAGTGGGGAGCCTGCTTCCCCCTCTCTCTGCTTGCCTCTCTGCGTACTTGTGATCTCTGTCTGTCAAATAAATAAGTAAAGTCTTTTAAAAAACCAAAAACCAAACAAACAAACAAACAAAACTGAGTGCAAAAGTATAGTGTTTACGAGTGAACATATGCATAAAGTATGCGTGTGTATAAATGAACATTTATTACAAGATTATCTGTGGTTGATTGAATTGGGGAAGGAAGATTGGGGTGGGGGCAAAAGGAACATCTAGAATCTGGCGAAAACAGAAACTTTTGGACTTCCCTGCAAGCTTCACTGATTGTTCTCCTGCTCGGGCATTTCTTTCAGAATAAGATATTGCTCAGGGATGGCCTGTTTATCTATTAAGAGTACACGTGGGTCTTATGCCTTCTTTTAGTATACGAATAATCTGCTTGCTTTTTGAAGACTTTCAGTCTGGAATGCATCCAAAGTATTTACATAATTATCAAGCACTTCATCTGATGGATGAGAACCCATAAACATGAAGAAATAGTGCAGTCTTGGGTCAGCATTACCAGAGCCGTGAGTGTCTTCCAGAGAGATGTCTGTGCTAAAAGTCAGGAAAACATTCCTGGATGTGAGAGTCATTAGGCTCTGGGCTCTCCGGAAAGGAAAGCCTAAGAAATTTTGCCGATTGACTCACTTAAAACCAGACTGCAACTGGCTCTGGGGGACACTGGCACCATCAGAAAAGGGCTGAACAACCCCAACCAAATGGGCCTTTTCTTCTCCATTTCCTGGATTCTTTAGGACGTGTGTTCTCTGTATTAGTAAATTGAAGACTATGAGTAGCTACAGAAAAACCCATATGATTTACCCGTATGATTTTCCTGTTGATCTAATGAAATTCAGTTATGTTTCTCTTTTCTGGAAGTCCCTTATTTGTATAGGAACAAAAAGCTTGTCAAACTAAAACATATGGAGTGATATTATTTCTAAGTATGAGGCCACCTGCTTGAAATCCAGATATTTTGATCACCATAGATCATCTGAATCAGGCTACCCACAGCAAAGTCAAAGAAAAACAGCACAGGGGCGCCTGGGTGACTCAGTCGTTAATTGTCTGCCTTCGGCTCTGGTCATGATCCTGGAGTCCTGGGATCGCCCTGCATCAGGCTCCCTGCTGGGTGGGGATCCCGCTACTCCCTCTGCCACTCCCCCTGCTTATGTTCTCTTTCTTGCTCTCCCTCTCTCTGTCAAAAAATAAATAAAATTTTAAAAAAAGAAAAACAACACAATAAATATGGATACTGCCAAGTCCATGTAAGCAAACTCCAGGACTTCAATCACAGAATATTCCTCAGGCTCCTTCCATGATCATTTCAAAGACCATTTTAGACCTAATTTTCATAGTCTAATAGGATTTAGTGATATAAGAAGAAATAAATATTTGGTCTTTGTCCCCTATTCGTGGCCTAGAGCTTGGAAAACCCTTGTTAATTTCTGGAGTGATAGGGGAAAATGTCATCTTTTGTTATAATTAATATGTTATAATATAATTAATATACTATAGGCAGTCAGTCGCAAGCGGCCCAGACTTGCACCTGGTGTCTGACGTGGAGCCATCTAATCTGACTGTGGTTTGAACTGACCCCTGAAAAGTTCATGTCAGAAGTGAACTGAATTTTAGGACACCCAGTTAGTGTCTGGAGAGTTGGATAATTGGTTGGTGTGGGGGGGGTACCCACATATTTGGTGTCAGAAGTGTTTTGTGTAAGAAACAGAGCTGAGTATCTACTTAAGCTGAACCTCAGGCCTCTCAGTAATTATTAGAAGCCACAAAAATGAGCTCAGAAAGAAAGATTCACAGAAGCAGGCATATGGACAGGGACAAGTGACCCATCCCAGAGCGAAAATTATCAAGAACACCAAAAGCTTATGGTCTCTTCATTGTATTTAAGTGTCCGATGTGATAGAAAAAAATCTACATGACACAAGAATCCTGAGGAGGATTGCAGGATGCAGTATAGCATTCTGATTAAGTGCATAGACCCTGGGACACACAGCCTGGGTTCAACCTCTTGTGCCTCCGGTGTGTGCCTCAGATGTAAAAGGGGGATCATAGTAGTATCAACCTCGGAAGACCATTGTAATAGTTCTATGACTTAATACACATAACATTCTTTGAACAGTGCCTAGCATATTGTCAGCCGTATGGAAAGGTTAGCTACGATAATTATGCATGTGTATTTAAACTGAAGAGTCTGGATCCTAATAATAATTATACTATAACGTTGCAGAGTGCTTCAGAAGATCCCCGAGAGGTAAGCAGGACAGACATCATTATCATAAACTCCCCCTCATTTTACAAATTAAAGAAAGCAAAGCTCATACCTTAATTAGTACCATCTTCTTCGAGTCATGAGAATAAAGAAACATGGTGAGATTTTTAAATGGTGACGTTATATGGTTCTTTTTTTTTTTTTTTTAATTTTATTTATTTATTTGACAGACAGAGATCACAAGTAGGCAGAGAGGCAGACAGAGCGAGAGGAGGAAGCAGGCTCCCCGCCACGCAGAGAGCCTGACGCAGGGCTCTTCAGCTAACCTTTCTTTCTTCAGCTAACCTTAGCTGAAGGCAGAGGCTTTAACCCACTGAACCACCCAGGCGCCCCTCTTAGATGGTTCTTAATCCATTTTCTTAAGAGTAATTGAACTAGGAGATTTTTTGTTGCTGCTGTTTAAAGGAATAAACAGGGGATTCCTGGATGGCTCAGGGGGTTAAGCATCTGCCTTCAGCTCAGGTCATGATCTCAGGGTCCTGGGATGGAGTCTTGAGTCCAGCTCCCTGCTCCCCGGTGGGGTGAGGGGGAGCAGGTGTCTGCTAATCCTTCGCCCTCTACTGCTCCCCCTGCTTTTGCTCTCTCAAATAAATAAATAAAATCGTTAAAAAATAAAGGAATAAGATAGACATATCTGGAAAAAGTCACATATGTAGATTTTTCACCTAATGTTACTGGATGAAAGAGGTGACTTATATAGAACCCTTATATACATGTACACTTCATTCTTGATTGTATTGTATAAAAACAAAATAACCGCGAGAGACTATGGACTCTGAAAAACAATCTGAGGGGTTTGAAGTGGGGGTGGGAGGTTGGGGGAAACCAGGTGGTGGGTATAAGAGAGGGCACGGATTGCATGGAGCACTGGGTGTGGTGCAAAAACAATGAATACTGTTATGCTGAAAATAAATAAGAAAATAAATTTTTTAAAACAAAAGGTAACATGATGTTCAAAAAACAAAACAAAATAACCGCAACAAAAAACTTCCCACTTTTCTATCACCTCTCTTACACAAAGATCACTCCCTAAAAACTCAAACAAAATTTTGAACTCAAAGATACTCCACTGTGGGAACCACTAACAGGTGATCGTTGGCTCGATTACTTAAAGAAACACTCAAGAAATTGAAAAACACCAAGAATCTGTACTAGAACTCACCTTCTACTCTTCATTCAACTTGGTCATTCTCAATGATGTGATATGTACAGATTCACAACAGATTTGTTGTAACTGAAATATAATGTCTAGTAGATGGCAATACTTTGAACATTCTAAGCAACTCTCATTAACTGACAGACAGGAAGCCAACACACAAATTTCATGGGACAAGGTTTTAGATTTAACCTTACGGCTAAATCATGTACTAGGAGCTGAGTTAAACTCCTAAATATATCATTTCCCAGCTGTGTGGTTTGCAGTTAAGTCTTTAAACTCCCTAAGCCTCAGTTGCTCCATTTTATTAATAAGAGGACTTTGAGGTCCACACGGGCATAGTGAAGGTTAAATGCCTAGGAAGTGGTGGGTGTAGTAAGAGGCGGTGAACAATAATTGTTAACATTTATGGAGAGCTATCCATATTCCAACATTGTACTAAGCACTTTCTCTGCATGATGTCTTTATCCTTCAGAATTTCCTACGAAGTAGATCATTATTATTCTCCCCATTCTGTAAGTAAGGAACTTAAAACTTGGAGAGGTTGAATTTTCCAAGGAATATTGTTACCAGTTGCAAACGCTGTAATAATAGAACAGTACCTGGCAATTCAGTAAGGTTCCAAATAATGCTCACTGTCATTACAGTTATTAATATCATTAGGCCACTGCATGCCATCCTGAACAAGGAACATAGTATTTCTTGGCCTTACCTATAAAACTTGAAGTATAACAATGTCTGGCCTCCTACCTTCTAGGCTTACTGTCATGATTTGATTAGAAACGTGTGGAAGCGCTTTGTAAATTCAAGAGTGTGTAGTTGCCAACTTACATTAATGGCTTTAGAAGTGATTATTAATGTTTTCAGTTCAAAAGCATTCAGTACTCAAAATGTAAAGAAAAGAAGGAACATATACAGATCTCTTGTTCCGAGGAAGCCAACATGGAATGGGTATAATAAAGTCACAGACTTAAAGAAGAAATTGAGCTGCTCAAATGGAAGTAGGGAATTCGGTCACAATTTATAGAATGCCCAAGGACTGATTCTCTGTTTTGATGGCCTTACCAATATGATTACATTTGCTTTCTCTCGTCCCACAGTTTTATGTCTGTCCCCTTCTGGATTTCTCAGGATATTCTAGACGAGACAGAGAGAGAGATTGAGAGAAATAACTTTTCTATCATCTAAATTGGAAATTTCTAGGACTAACAGATATCTTCAATCTATAGTTTTCTATCAAGTATTTACAATATTAAATTTCATATTCCATAATAAAGAGTCAATAGACATGCCATGTAACTGAACTATCAACACTAAAGTATAGTACCTCAAATTATAAACGTCAAAAAAGGAAAAAAAAAACCTAACATGATACCTATGGTAGAAGGGAAATGGAAAAATAGTGTAGTTATGCTAGTTTCTTTATCTTTTTTAATAAGAAATTAAATGACCTTGTCCAAAGTGGAAAATCACCAACATATTGTGCACATTTATACTAAAACAGACACTGGTAGTATCTGTAGCTTCTAAGAAATAAAAGCATACGTTGAGGGGTAAGTAGTAGTATTGGAAAAAAATAATTTTCTTTTTTATATTCATTCTTGTATACCATTTGAATTTTTCAAACTTCTTGAGTAAAAGAAAATTGGTTTAATTAAGCCAAGAATGACTTTAATGACTCCTTTTATCTTCAGGATAAACTCCAAACTTTTTGGAATGCCTATTAGTCCCCCCATAATCTGGTCTCTATTTCTCCAGTCTTCTCTGCCTGTAGTCTGTCACACTGAATTTTTCCTCCCTACCTTAACAGTCTACACATGTACATTTATAAGCACATTCTCCTTTCTTCTGGAAAAGGGAGATCTGTGCCTTATCTATTGACTGTGATGCACAGTAAGAAATATATTTGATAATATGACATATACATATTTTTTTAAAGATTTTATTTATTTATTTGACAGACAGAAATCACAAGTAGATGGAGAGGCAGGCAGAGAGAGAGAGAGAGGGAAGCAGGCTCCCTGCTGAGCAGAGAGCCCAATGCGGGACTCGATCCCAGGACCCTGAGATCATGACCTGAGCCGAAGGCAGCGGCTTAACCCACTGAGCCACCCAGGCGCCCCTGACATATACATATTTAAAACAGATTTGTACAAAACAATATTTAGCCCACCCAGTGCCTTCTGGTATTGTTCATTCCATTCTATTTTATTTTTTAAATGTCAATTTTGATTTTGTTTTAATTTGACATTTATTTCATGGACATTGTCACCAGTGTTGGAAAACCATAGCCTCAGCCCATCTTGATCCCTTGACCTATACTCTGATCACTTGTTCACTCCTTTAGGTAAATCACTTCCAGCCTCCAAATGTCAGCCCAAGTATTACCTCCTCTTACAAACCTCCTGTGACCAATAGCCAGATGGAATAGCTGTGTCTCCCCTATGGTCTTCCTCTGTATTCCCATAACATTACTATCATGACACTTTCCGTTCTGTGATAATATCCTCAACTCTCTCTTCCACTAACTATAATTTGTTTACTGCTGCTTCATTCTGTATTAAACATCAAATCCCTGACATACAGTATGTGCTCGTTAAATGCATTATTTTAGTATTGAATGAATGATTCTGTGAGTTTGAAAGCAAAGTCAGTTTACTAAACAATCAATTTGCTAAATTACAATTCATCAAATTCACTAATTTACCAAATACGTTTTAAGGAACATTTTAAAAATGCATTTAGTGGTTACGAACATATTATCCCTCTTATTGTATTCAAATTGTTCTTATTGAATTATCATTTAGTGAATTGACTTGTGGAAAATTAGCTTTCAGCAAATTGGCTTTAGAAAAATAGTTTTATTTGTGAATTAATCTAGAGCCATAACTTTTCTTATTTAGTAAATAGTGACATTGCTGTCCCTTCTTCCCAATAATATTGTACATGACGAAATAAGTTATGTGAAAATTGGATAGGAAGTACTTTGGAAATGTCTACATATTTCAAAGAAAATAGTATTACCTATTTTTATTTACATGGTTAATATGGACAAAACTAATTCTACCTGAATTGGCTATATGCTATTCAGAAAAATATTTTTGCTTGTCTCAATCTTGAAATCTTTCTGCTTATGGACACAAAATTGTTTATATCAACTTGCAGCTACCCCATGTGAAGTCCAACTAGAGAAAGAGACTATCTTAGTCTGTTCTGCTGCTATAAAAAAATACCATAGAGTAAGTAGTTTAGAACTGAACAATAGAAATTTTTTTCTCAGGAACTAATTACCTCCTCAAGCTTTCACCTCACAAAACCACCATAGTAAAGGTTAAGACTTCATCATTTGAATTTGGGGAGAATATAAGCATCCCATCTTTAACAGATCTTAAGGTAAGACTACATTGAGTATTAGGCACTGAATATGCCATCTTGCTGACCAGTTGAAGGGAGCACTCTCTCTCACCACTATCTTTTAGTATTATACATGGCTTGTTCATAGAAGGTGGCTTTAGAAATTACTTATTTGGGGGGGCACCTGGGTGGCTCAGTGGGTTAAAGCCTCTGCCTTTCACTCAGGTCATGATCCCAGGGTCCTGGGATCGAGCCCCGCATTGGGCTCTCTGCTCAGTGGGAATCCTGTTTCCTCCTCTCTCTCTGCCTGCCCCTCTGCCTGCTTGTCATCTCTGTCTGTCAAATAAATAGATAAAATCTTTAAAAAAAAAAAAAAAGAGAGAGAGAAATTACTTATTTTTTTTTAAAGATTTTATTCACCCATCTGACAGAGAGAGATCACAAGTAGGCATAGAGGCAGGCAGGGAGAGAGAGAGGAGGAAGCAGACTCCCTGCCGAGCAGAGTGCCCGATGCGGGACTCGATTCCAGGACCTTGAGATTATGACCTGAGCCTAAGGCAGCAGCTTAACCCACTGAGCCACCGAGGTGCCCGAAATTACTTATTTTTTAATGGGGCACCTGGGTG
Organism: Neogale vison; assembly: GCF_020171115.1. NCBI lineage: Eukaryota > Metazoa > Chordata > Mammalia > Carnivora > Mustelidae > Neogale > Neogale vison. The sequence continues at coordinate 195,055,320 of NC_058091.1, read as the reverse complement.
GCTCAGTCGTTAAGCATCTGTCTTCGGCTGAGGTCATGATCTCAGGGTTCTGGGGTTGAGCCCCACATCAGGCTCCTTGCTCAGCAGGAAGTCTGTTTCTCCCTCTGCCTCTGCCTGCTGCTTTCCCTGCTTGTGCACGCTCTCTCCCTCTCTCTCTCTCTCTCTCTCTGACAACTAGATAAATAAAATCTTTGGGGGGAAAATTAATTTTTTTCAGAGATTTTATTTATTTATTTGAGAGAGAGCATGTGCCTTAGTCATGGGGGAAGCCTGATGCAGGGGGCTCTATATCAGGACCCCAAGACCATGACTTAAACCTAAGGCAGACACTTAACCAACTGAGCCACCCAAGCAACCCTAGGACAGCTACTTATTTTTAAAATTCCAAATTAACTCTCGGGAATTTAGCACAGGGTAAATAAAGGCCAGTTATTTTTATTGTTATTATTATTACTCACTTTTTGGTTGTGATTTAACCTAACCTAATATTTTTAAACAATAATATGATTAAACTTTAAATCAGTCGTATTTCCTATAACATTCACAATAAAATATGGCAGGAAGTGACTGCAATTCACAAATCATAGCAGCTTAAAGAAATGTATCACCCTTCAGGGCATCTAGAGTTTTTCTTCCCTGTAATCTTCAATTATATTCTTCTGATATTCGTTTAACTACACTTTATTCCCTAAAGAAAAAGAAAAAAAAAGTGAGGAGCTAAATAGTGTCTTCAGTTAGCTGAATACACATAATACCTCCACCAAGGTAATTAGAAAATTCTCTCTCAACCAACGTTCTTTACTCTCTGCTGATAACAGGTATTCATGTTAAGATCTGTGTAGTAGTACTTCTGTCTACAATTCAGCAATACCATTTTTTCACATTTCCTGAATGAGCTACTATCTAGTAGTAAGAGGAAAAAAGAAGGCGTATTTCTCCTCTCCCCGGACGCCCTCCCATGCAAACTACTGGAAAGATACTATTAGGGCTGCTGAAGAAAGCAGAACAAATTAGGGGAAGGTACCACAACTCCTCTGGAGGAGAAGATGTGTATTTTCTCTACAGTAAAAACTATTAATTTCTCCAATGTATCTCACATACACAAAATATGAGCTAGCTATGCAGTTGTCAGTTCTGTGATGCTATAGTTCAGAAATGGATACATTCTGAATATTCATAACCAGCTCCCATCACATTGAAACAAATTAATATTCACTCTGTAGCAATAAAGCCGTTTGGAAGCTTTTCCTTACTATCATCAACACTCTGGTTCAACAGTAGATATTCTTCCTGCCTCATTGTTATGTTTTTTTCTTTCCCACATATTTTCACTGGGTGTTTACTATGATGATCACACATTGTATGTTCGTTGATGGCAGAGACAATGTCCAGTCTCCTAGGTCCTCATCCACAAACACATTTGTTGTCTGTTGGTGTTAAGACAATGTTCCTTCATTGACTAAACATGATGCAATTAAAGGTGTTCCTTAATAAGTGTTCTAATGATGTAAAATATCCTGCAGCTTTATGGAGCAATAGCACTTGCCTTGTTTTTAAGAATAGTCATGGGCTTGCCATTCCTGACCTGAATGTGACCTGGATGTCATGTCTTGCTGTTCTCTGAACAAGATGAATAAATGAGTGGACCTTGGGAGGAGGATTAGAAGGGCAGCATGGCTAAGAGAAGGAAAGTCTTAGAATTTAAAGTATCTTAATGTGTTTACAAGAAGGAGCCGTGTTCCAAAAACCCGGGCTGAGCAGTGAAAAAATAATAGATATTTTCCAACTGTGAGCACACCCAGTGAAAGGATGTATCTGAAACCTCCGAGTGTATGGTTCCCATGAAAAATGTGAGAGTCAGATGATTCAGCAGATCGTAAGTGCTTGTTTCCTTAGGAGGAGGTTAAACTTCATGTCAAGGGTTGAGTGAGGTTTGACTGCTTTTCCAGGTGTCCAGCACATCTTTGTAAACACCAAGGTTAGAGACAAATAGAGCTCATTTATTCATGGTATTTGTATGACTGAAATCTTTTCATATGTGCCTGGAACAGAGAAGATCTGAAAAGTCCAAAGAAATCCCAGCATGACTTATGGAGAGTCCTCCCAGGGCACACCAAGACCACAAACATTTAAGTCAATGAAGTGGCAAGAGAAGCAGTTTCCTCTACCAACTTGGAGCAATGGGTGTGGGACATTCTAGGAAGGTCAGGAAAGCTACATACCACTGAAAAGATAATCTGCTTAATAAAAGCTAAAAAGGCTCCTGTTGGAAGAAGAAATCTTTTCTTTTCCTGCTGATGCAATTACACACCTGAACACCTGGACGAATAACAATAAGACATTTTATATTTGTGCTCGGATAAAAGAGAAGAAACAACATACCACAGACTTGGGAAAAGGTAATTAGGAGGAACAGAGAAAAGGATTAGGATACAAAATAGGCCTATTTCCCCCAGTGGAATATTTTTGAAACAAAAGATTTCTCCTTTAGGGAGGATTCAGACATTCTTTCCTCTTAAAATCAGCCCTTCGATGAGCTAACACTCCCTTTAGCCTCTTACAGTTCCCCAGTCTCACAAGCCCCACCAAGGAGCAAAAGTTGAATGTGTTTCCTCAACTTCTACTTATGAACAGGGCAGTAGTTTATTCAAAAACCTTTGGAGGCAAATTGTCTTTATCATAAATTGTCAAGCACTAAATCATTTTACATCATGGATGTCCAAAGAAAATAACTTTTTTATGTTCCTTTTCTTTAAAAAAAAAAAAAATTATTTATTTATTTGACAGAAAGAGAGATCACAAGTAGGTAGGCGTGGGGGTGGGGCAGAGAGAAGCAGGCTCCCTACTGAGCAGAGAGCCCAATGTGGGGCTCAATCCCAGGACCCTGAGATCATGACCTGAGCTGAAGGCAGAGGCTTAACCAACTGAGACACCCAGGCGCCCCTTATATTTCTTTTCTTATTGTAAAATATGTATAACATAAAATTAACCCCTTCAGCTATTTTTGAGTGGGCAGTTTAATGCATTAAATGCACAGACACTGGTGTGCAGCCATCACTACCACCCATCTCCAGCACTTTCTGTTTTTTTATGGGGTTTTATTGCGATGTAATTGACATATAACACAGTGTCACTTTCAGTTGTCCGATGCGTTGATTTGATGCACATTCAATGCAACACTTAGGTCTTGCATTACCTAACACCTCTATAATGTCACCTAATTAACATTTCTTAGTTGCGATGAGACCCTCAAAGATCTACTCTCTTAACTTTCAAGTGTACCATACAGTATTAGTAACTGTGGTTACCATGTCATACTTTAGATCCTCAGAATTTATTCATCTTGTAACCGAAGTTTGTACCCTTTGACAGACATCTCCCCACTTTCCCTAACCCTCTGCCCCTGGCAACCAGCATTCTATTCTCTGATTCTTTGAGTTTGGCTTTTTTAGAATCCACATATAAGTGAGATCATGCAGCATTTTTCTTCCTCTGTCTCACTTAACTTAACATACCATCCTTAAGTTTCAACCATGTTGTCCTAATGGCAGGATTCAAAAGAAACAACTTGTGATTGGCATCAGTTGACATGGAAATAACTTTAGCAATGTAAGTGTAAACAATGACCATAATGTTCTGAACAATTTATTTTCACAGAGTTTTGATGAAATACATATTCAAAATATCTCAAAATATGGAATAGTAAGTATTCTATAAAATACAAAAAATCTGAAGCGCATTGTAAGTCATTCATTTAATTCCCAAAGTCTGTATCACCAAGGCAAAAACTAAACACAAACTTCAATGACAATTTAAAAATATGTTGCTCACTTTGAACATCAAAACACTTTTTCTTAAAATGTATGAGATAAACTTAAATCTTAAGAATCATAAATTCCATGATCGTGTCTCCAAAGTCCGCATCAAATGGGTAGGATGAGCCACTTGTCTGCTTGTAACGAAAACTATGGAAATTGTCTTGGGGCAATTAATTTTCCTCCCTTACTATTCCAACTCCAAAGGCCAGGACAATGGAACCAAGGCCCATTTCCACCCACCTTGCCAGAAGGGCACGGCATTGGGAGAAAACCAAACTAATGAGGAGTGGGGGAAGACATTCAGGACCAGCTGTGTCCCAGAAACAAAGCCGAAAAAGCTTCCAAGGAGGTTGCCAGACTGGAACGCCGCATCTCGGGTATTATAAAATAACCACTCATAATTGGTGGGTTCCTGATCATTTTTGCATGTATTTTTTTAATGATCATTTCAGAGTCTAAGGCCACAATCCTGTCACACTACCTATGTGACAAACATTAGTAGGTGAATTAAAGCAAACAATAGTAGGTGAATTGTTCTTCTCTGTCAACCTGCTTTTGACAATGAGTGGAATCAAGCTGGTGAAGGACTAATCAAACCTTGATGGGCATGGAACTGTCTTGAAATAAATGCCTCCCCCGGGTTTTTAAGGCATCAGCTCTGGCAGATGAGACCAGCAGTCGATCAGATGTGTGATTGCATCATGTAAACGACACCCGCTGGACTTGCCTTATTTGCTTTTATGAAATTCCTGTCAGTTTTGAGACATAAATAATTCAAGCAAATGGCTTTGGACACGAGAGACTGCCAGTTATTATTGTGTCACCAACTCACCATTTGTTTTGGTCACCAGAGTATTTCTTTGGAAAAAAAAAAAACAACAAACAAGACTTCGGATTTAGAATACGTTTCACCTTCAAACAATTTCCTTTTCCTGCAATTTCTTACAAACTAGTTTTATTTGTATTTTGAAAAAAGAAATGGGAATTTATCATTTAGCATGCCTTTTGTGTTTCCTTGATTCCTCTGCAAAAGTTCAAATATAATAGAGTTGGGAATTAAACAGTACAAGCAATTACATCAGAAAAATGGAGCAAAGCACTTTCAGTATTTTTAAAAGAACCATAAAATGCCCAGAGTACAATCAACACATTTAAGAATTCAAGAGAGAGAATTACAATGCTTACATCAGCCTAATAACTGAAATGAATCCAGCATTTCCATTTTAAAGCCACTAATCCAAGAATAAAGGGGAGATAAAACAAACTCAGACAGCTATAAAAGTGCTATGTTTGGGACTGAGCATTGTGGCTTTGCCTCCAGTTTAGGGTTACCTCCGAAAGAGCCAGAAGTTGCTAGGTGGGCTGCAAAGTCATGCTGCTTTCTTGGCTCTGTCCCCTCTGTTGTTAACAGGACGATGAACAATGGCACTGATGTCTACATCATTGATTTTACCTAATACAAATGTTATTACGGCACATTCTCTTCTCTTTTTTTGAGCTCTGCATTGTGCATTGGAAGTCACAATCAGAACGTTCTTTTTAATATACACTTTAAAGTACAACGCCACAAATTCTACAGCTTCAGCTAGCTGCCAAAAAAACTCCTAAAAATTATTAACAGTCGCGTGCCTTATCCTTGAGCACAAGTGATTTCCTGAATGAAAGCTACTTCATTTTAGTTCTGCTCTTCACACTTCCATAGGAAAACAAAACAGAACAGGGCTCCAGATTTTGAATTAGTCATTGACCTCCCATAGTCTGTGGTGATTAAATGAAGCTCCACGAGGTGCTCAGCCAGTGCCATTAATAAGTCATTTGTCGCATCAACACTCTTCTGTCATAATTAAGACCCAGATCCAGCAATTATTCCCATTATCCAAGTCTTAGTCACTCCAAGAAGAGCAGACTTGATATTTCTGAAAGAGGAAACACACTGTTCAAATGACTCGTGATGCCTTCCCACGAAGTCTGAACTGCATTAGCCCTTTTCTCGCTGCTAAGATCTGAAGAGAATGCTCCTGATGTAGGACGACCGGATCGGGCCAATAAAAATAAAAATAAAGGATGCTCAGTTAAATCTGAATTTCGGATAAACAACAAATCATCCTTGGTGTGTTTCGGGCAAAATTTGAGAGGATGTACTTAAAAATGATGTCCCACACAAAATTTGAAACACACGTATACAAAAAATTTACTCCTTATTTTTCTGAAATCCACGTGTTACCGAGCGTTGTGTGTCTTAGTGGGTCCGTCCACCCGATGACACCACTCTGTGTGGACCAGCGAGGCAGCCGATGAGAGAGTCAATGGCTGCAGTTGATACTAGAAGCTAAAAGTCAGGTAGCACATGAAGCCTTTAAAGATACTTTCTTCCTGCAAGCAAAGGGAGATTGGGCCTGCAAGGTTAATGAAGCTAGGCTCTGGAGAGAGGCCAAGCCCTGGGGAGAGCGGTGGCGAACAACAAAGGCCTCAGTGGTACTCAGGGGCTCTCCATAAAGGACACGCACCTGCTCCAAATGTGTTGTCACCATAAGGTGGTGTCCCTGCGAGGTTCTTTTCAAAACTAATGATGTGCAACCAAAGTAGTCAAGCAAGGCCTGAAAAAGACCCTGAATGGAGAAATTAGCCATCCAGCTTGTTTTCAGAATCACCTCCTCTTCTTTGAGGAATCTCTGTTCTACCCAGTCATTCAAAGAAATCAAAGGTCAAGGGGCAGTCATTTCTGACTTGAAGCCAACTTTGTTTTGAAGAAATTCCCCTAGTGTTTTAGCACAAATTTCAGATACATCGTGTGTTGAAAATGTATTAAAATAGTAGAAAACAAACTGCGTTTATATTACACATGTATGCATACAACTGTGGGTGAGTGTAGAGATGGTAGAAGGAGATAAGCGATGACCAAGGTTAACTAATAGTTCAGAAATAGTTTTTGCAGTTTTCCTAAAAACTACAATTCTTGAGGTGCCTGGGTGCCTCAGTCAGTTAAGCAATTGACTATTGATTTCAGCTCAGGTTTTGATTTCAGGGTGGTGGCGCCCCACATCAGGCTCCATGCTGGGTGTAGAGCTGCTTAAGATTGTCTCTTTCCCTCTCCCTCTGCCCCTCACACCCCCCCACAACCATCATGTGGATGTGCAAGCACATTCTATCTCCCTCCCTCTCTAAAAAATTTTTAAAATAATGGTTATGTTTATCTTCATCTTGATGACTCAAAGCTCTACTGTGTCCAGTGCCTGTGAAAATGCCTATGTATGGATTTTATGGTCTCCCAAAGAATCTACTTTATGATCTTCTTTGCACATGTAGAAACACTGTTGGACAAAGAAGCATAGGAGATTGAGACTATGGATTCCCCCCTGGTGTGGTTTCTCTCTCCTTCGTGTCCCATACCTTATCTCTCCTTTAAATCTAGTCATGTAGGAACTGGTGTACAGGTATATTTATAACTAATGAAGCAATGAGTACAATTTCATAATAGAAATTAAGGTGACCTTAATGAGTGATTCAAGATCTATGCTGTCCAATATGGCAGCCACTAACCAAATGCAGCTGTTGAAATTTAATATAAAATTAATTAAAATTAGGGGCGCCTGGGTGGCTCAGTGGGTAAAAAGCCTCTGCCTTCAGCTCAGGTCATGATCCCGGGGTCCTGGGATAGAGCCCCACATCAGGCTCCCTGCTCCACGGAAAGCCTGCTTCCTCCTCTCTCACTCTGCCTGCCTCTGCCTACTTGTGATCTCTGTCTGTCAAATAAATAAATTTTTTAAATGTCTTTTTAAAAATTAATTAAGGGACGCCTGGGTGGCGCAGTTGGTTAAACGACTGCCTCCGGCTAGGGCGTGATCCTGGAGTCCCGGGATCGAGTCCCACATCGGGCTCCCAGCTCCATGGGGAGTCTGCTTCTCCCTCTGACCTTCTCCTCGCTCATGCTCTCTCTCACTGTCTCTCTCTCTCAAATAAATAAAATAAAATCTTAAAAAAAAAAAATTTAAATAAAAAAAAATTAATTAAAATTAAATAAAATTTAAAACACCATTCTTCAGCCACACTAGCTACTTTTCAAGTACTCAATAGCCACACACAGTTAATAGTTCCTATAATTGTACAGTGTAGATATAGGATTTTTTCCATCATCACAGAAAGTTCTGTTGGACAGTGTGGTTCTATAAGTTATTTCATACAGAACCAGGAGACACATGCTTATTTTTAGGTACCATTCTGTCCAACAGTCATTATAGGGAAATAGAAAAACAATAAATAAATTTAAAAAGATATAGTTAAACAAAATAGTTGGAGAAAACTTACTAGATTAGCCAACAATTTCAGGACTGCTTTGGGCAAATAAAGGCAGAAAAACAACAGATATGTAAGATGTGCAAATATGCATTTCCAGTGTTAGTCATGATTGCAATTGCCACTGTAATTAAAAATATGCCCATTGGGAGCATTCAAGCAAGACTGCCAGGGTAAACCTATTTACCACTTCCCAGCTGTTTGATCACAGGCAAGTTATCTGATCTCTCTGTGCTACTATTTTCTCATCTGTCAAGTGGGATAATGATAATATCTACATTCCCAGCAGGACCACCTCATATATGTAATTGGTCCCCCCTGAAGTTGTGTAGCATATGTAACTCTATAAGCTGACGCTCCTCAATGGAATTTGAGGGGATCAAAAAAGCAAATTCATTTAAAAGACTTAGACAGTATTTGGTTGACATATACTAAAGCACTCAATAAAAATTAGCTATATTTAAACTATTTCCCAAAAGGAAATTTCCCAAAGGAAAAAAATCATAGAGTAGAATTCGAAAGCCTTTCGTAACTAGGGTTCCCAACAGATGTGGTTTGTCCCGGCCGAAGCAGATTCTCAGCATGCAGAAATTTCAGTTTGAAAATGAGGAAAACCAGGATAAGTTAGTTACCCATAAGAAAGAGAAGGAATATATTTCACCCCAAGTAAGATGCAAGAGTGGAAAAATTTTACTCACTCTAGCCAATGATTCCCAGTATTAGTAACAGCATCTGGCTAAACATTATGCATTCTTCAAACTAAATATAAGGGTCAGGGGATGAACAGGATTAACATGGTTCTTCTTGGCTTTAATGCAAAGATTTGCATGAAAGTCAAAATTGTCCAGCTGGAGCAGAAAATAGCACAGTCCCTGTGGCTTGTGGCTTTAAAAATAACAGCACTGAATACCTCAGCCTAGGATCAGATAGCTGAACTAGGACTGCCTTTTTTTTTTTTTTCTTCTTTTTTGACTGAAGTGAAAAGGTTTGATGGGATCCCCCTAGCCTCTTGCCCTGGAAACCTCAACTCCAAAGGAAACGGCTGACCAGAAATGTTTAATTGCTACAGAGCAGCTTGTTGTGATGCTCTATATTTTACAGACCACAAAAGAGGAACTATATTTTGTCCCTAGTATTTATTACGTCCCCATTGTTCACAAGTAATCTGTATCTTGGAAAGGAGGCTAGAAGTGGTGTTGGTAATGGTCTTAATTAAATCAAGTATTTATGATCTCCTCTAAAGCTGTCTATTCACACAGACTTGAGCAAGAAAACAACAGGGCAGCAGCAGTTGAGTCAGTAAAGAAAGGCAGAAAGAATCAGCATGGTGAGCCTAAAACTCAAGTTGCCATCTTACTCTACAAGTCTCCCTTCAACTGAGCACTAAATTTTATTGGATGAGTCCCAACCACCAATGCTTTTATGAGTCCCACCAACCACACATTATTGCTCATCCACAGTGCACTGGAATGCTAAGACATAATAAGAGAGGATAACAGACCAGGCATTCTGAGTGGAGATCTTCTTACTGTGTAGAAGTTGAATGTGTCCCTTTTCAGTGGGAATTCTGCTTGCCTAATAGCTTTCTTAAGTGGTGTACAGGTGGCTTCCTCATTAGGAGAGGGCTCAGTGTGAGGTCCTGGGCATAAAGAAAGGGAATATTATCCTTTTTTGCCGTATATGCCTCCAAGTCAACCTCTTTGATCTTTGTCCTTAGAAATAGGTTTGCAAAATTTTATACCAGCTCATTCATTTATCAGTTCATGCTTACCGTGTGAATCACTAAGAGGGGGAGGGGTGGCAGGAGTAGTTCACTTAGAACACATTAAGGGGAAAAGGGAAACATGAATACAGAGAAACCCAAAGTCAACCTCCAGTTTGGGGTGATCATCAATGATGGAGCGCAGCAGGGATAGAAATAAGTTTCTGAAAGTAAAAATAGATGTCATTTTTATTTCACTTTAAATTCTTTGACATAGTTAGAGGAGACATTAGGGAGGAATGGTAGTTTTATCTTTGGGATGATATGTCACCAAGATCAAGGTTAAAAAAGCTTTTCACCTCTGAAGACTAATTGATAAGCATATCAGTTAGATTCAGAGAGTACTAGGGGACAAGAGGAGCTATTAAAATCAGATGGCAGATACCCCTCACTATAAAGTCTCCTGTCGGTAGGAGGCAGATTACTGTGCAAGATTAGTTGGCTTTAAAGGCCAGTAGATGATTTCTCACTGCTAACAATTTTAACCATCAAGTTTTTATCTTGTAGTTTATATCATTTTAAATAATAGGTTGAGGTTTGAGTTCTGTTCATGGAGTCCACATCATTAACCAGGCTCGCAGTATTAGTTTTGCACAAATATCTTTACAAATCTCGAGGCAGAATACTAATCAGGCCAGGTGCTCATTCTTTCAACTCCATAAAGGAGAGACTTTGAAGTAAATGAAGCTTTGTGCATGGAATAGATGAAGAGCTCCGTGCGTTGGGAGGGAAATCAGACTGAACAAGAAGTTAACAAGTCAGAGATTTTCTGACTTGATAGTGAGTTAAATGACAGAGGTCTAATCTAGCTATTCTGTTAACTTGTGGTGCAATCTTTCACTTTATTATATGCCCTGGTTTTCTGTCTGCAAATTAGAAGCAGTAATCCTACACAGACATGTGGGGAATAACTTGGTTATCTCACCAAGTTTTCCAAGTTATCACGGACACTTGGGTCTAAGGCTTGAAAGAATTTGGGCCAAACCTAAAATAAATCACATCCCAAGATGATAAAGTTGTTTCATAAAAATTAAAATTATTGTCCTTGGCAACTGTACTAGACTTCTCAAAACATGTGATACTCACAGGAATCAGACTCTAACACTATTGAGTGAGAGAAAGACTGGACAATTTTGTAGATTAATAAAATTTCTTAACAACTATTTTTTCTTTAATCTGTCTGTAAAACAATATTTAGAGATACTTGTTGGATTCAAGATAGTAAAGTCAAATCCATGTCAACACGGGCAAAAGACTTTTTCTGTAAAGGAAAGTTTCCGTAAAGGAAATGCAATTAATAGATCCAAGCTTCCTATATATTTCATATAGTTGTTGACATCAATAACTAAGAAAACTGAAGATAAAGCAATCTGCTAGTAGAAAATACCACATTAATGCAAGTGCTCATCTTACTATTGCAGGAGTGGCTCTACCACAGGCTTTGAATTCACCAATTCTGGTTTCTAGAAATTCTATCTACCTTTGACCCTCTGTTCTTCAAAAACTGGATAAAAGTAGAAAACTTTTCCCTCAAAAGGAAGTTTTGAGGGGATTTTCAAAATCAAAAATTCCTTTTTTATAACCTCCCACATTTTAAAAGCAAAAAATAAAACAGTAGGTTTTAAAAAGCAAACAAAGACGTTAATAGCTGAGCTGGTAACAGCTTAGCATTATGATGTTAGTCAGGTACAGCTGGAAACTAGTTGGATACAGAAATGTTATGCTCAAGTGGTTCGGAAATATAAACCATCAGGAATCTGAGTAAAGGGTATAGTGGAACTCTGTATTTCACTACAACTTCTGGTAAATTTGAAATCATTTCAAGACAAACACTTTTTAAAAATAGAAGTAGTTTTTAAAACAAAAGAAGAGTCAAGTGTTTTTCTAGAACAGTAATCCCAAAGGGTGACGTCTGGATCAACATCATCACGTGAAAATGTGTTAGGAGGGCACCTGGGTGGCTCAGTCGTTTAAGCGGCTGCCTTTGGCTCTGGTCATGATCTCGGGGTCCTGGGATCGAGCACCGCATTGGGCTCCCTGCTCAGCGGGGAGCCTGCTTCTCCCTCTCCCTCTGCCTGCCTCTCTGCCTACTTGTACTCTCTCTCTGTGTCAAAAAAAAAAAAAAAAGAGGGGCGCCTGGGTGGCTCAGTGGGTTAAGCCGCTGCCTTCGGCTCAGGTCATGATCTCAGGGTCCTGGGATCGAGTCCCGCGTTGGGCTCTCTGCTCAGCAGGGAGCCTGCTTCCCTCTCTCTCTCTCTGCCTGCCTCTCCATCTACTTGTGATTTCTCTCTGTCAAATAAATAAATAAAATCTTTAAAAAAAAAAAAAAAGAAAAAGAAAAAGAAAAGAAAATGTGTCAGGAATGCAAACGTCACATTTAAGGAAGAATCTGCTATTCACTGTGAGACAAACTTTGCCAGACTCAGAAGCCAAAGGGTAGAGACAAGAAAGGGAAGGATGCATATGCAGATAGTCCTCCTGGTTAGTGGGGAGACATCTCAGGTACAGGGGAGAGATAAGATCCCAAGGAGAATAGCATCTGAGGGAGTGAGTACATGGGCAAACCAAAGTTCTGGGCTCCCTTTGTCTGATGTTGGGGATGATCTGGCCTATGTGAATGTAGAAATCTCACTACTCAGGGAAGCTGAAAAAAAAAGAAAAAAAAGAAGAACCTGGCTTTGGACAAATAGGCAGAGAGGAGATAACATGCTAATTCTGGATTAGTTCTGGAGAGTACATGCTCCTTGAAAAATAAGTACATTCATGCATATAGCCCCAAAGTAGCACTTTTAAAATTTACCAACTATAATGACTTATAATGAACTTTCATTTTTTTTTATAATTTTATTTTTTATTTCAGTGTTCCAAGATTCATTGTTTATGTACCACACCCAGTGCTCTGTGCAATATGGGCTCTCCTTAATACCCACCACCAGGCTCACTTTAAATGTGAATTTTGTAGGGGTGCCTGGATGGCTCAGTCGGTTACGCATCCAACTCTTGATTTTGGCTCAGGTCATGATCTCAGGATCATGAGATTGAGTCTGGAGTTGGACTCCATGCTGGGCATGAAGTCTGCTTGACATTCTCTCTCTCCCTCTCCCTCTGCCCTTCCCTACCTCACTTGCGCTCTCTCTCTCTCTCTTTCGCTCTAGGAAGGAAGGAACAAAGGAAGGAAGGAAGGGAAGAAGGGAGGGAGAGAGGAAGGGAGAGAGAGAGGAAGGAAGGAAGGGAGGAAGAAGGAAGAAGACATGTTTAAAAAAATCTGAAGACTATACACATGCTCATTGTGTTCATATAACACACAAGTAGTGAACATAAGAAAAGTACATGGCAGCAATTCTTTCATAAGAGAGATACAAATTTCCATAACATTTCAGTGGACGGGCAGTTATCATTCAGTTGTGGCAGAGGGTCAGAAAAGGAAAATGTGAGTAGTGTTTGAAGCGGCACTAGAAAGCACAGTCTTGAAAGACAAACCGCACATTTCTCTCTTCACAAATTCTAATGAAGAGAAACCTTCTGGTAAAGGGAGTGCCAGGATGGGAACTTTTAGAACGGGACTTGTATAGCAATGGTTTGAAGAATCAGGATAAGAACCAGAACTGAAAGCCAAAATGGAACCTGAGATTTTTAGGAATTCATATAGGAAAAAAATATTTCAGATTTAGAGAGTCTATGGAAAATAATGATTACAACTGAGCAGAGAGACAGAATTTCCCAGCATGGCACAGGGCAAAGAGCTCTGGACCAGGACCAACAAGCATGGGGCTCTCATCTCCACAAAGCCATTGAGTAACTGTGTAGTCTGGACAACTCATTGCCCTTTCAAGACCTCAACTCCATTTATAAAATAGGAGGTGAGAGGGGGTCTGGATAATGATCTCTAAAGTCTTCCTTTGCTGAAAGCAATATGGCCGCCAGAACACAGAAGCTCAGGAAACATGGATTGATTTGAATGACAGCTGAAAAGCCTGCCTCTCCCAGGTCCCTTTGGAGATGGCCTTCCAGAATTAGAAACAGAAATGAACTTTACCAGTTCAGCCTGGACCTGCAGGCTTTGTCTACTCTGGTCAGCACATCCTCATACCTGGACTATCTTCAGAAAGGTAGCTAGAGTCTGCCATTTTGTGGAGAAGTCATTGTAAGACAAAAATCCTGACACCATCAAAATACAGCCTCCTGAGAGGAGTTATCCCTTCAGTCCACTAAATCAAATAGTTTTATTTTCAGTTATAGAATAAACATTTTCCAACCAACCCACCTGAGTATTAAGATTCACACAAATAAATGAGCTGGTTGTAGAGAGAAATCCATGGACTAAATTCTTTTTTAAGCCATTGTACCCTAACGTCCCCAATTTTGCCTGGCAGAATGAAGCTGAGAGAACCCATCCCTCTTCATGACCTCCGAATAAGGAACATCAAACTGGAACACCTGGGCCCAATTAGAACCTTCGTTTTCCTTACAGAGTATGTTTTATTGTCAAAATTATTGCTCCAGCTATCCACTGTGTTTTACCTGGCTCTGGGCAACCAAAGAGACTTGAGTTGGAAATTACCTGTGAAATCTCCCTACTATGGACAGATAAAAGATCCAGGTGTTTCCTGTGACAAGCAGCACTGAAGCCTACAATATTGATTGGTTGCCTAAATTTACTAAGAAAATCTAGGCAGAGCAAATTTACTTGTAATTTATATGCCAGTGAGTGCTGGAAATTGAAAAGAGAAAATTCACACTGAAAAAAAAAAATGTCCTTTACTTTTATTTACTTTCCTCCATTAGTGATACGACCTTTGAATTTGGAAACCAAATTACTGTAGGCAGACAAACTACCTATTGGCTAAAATAATAAGAAGGATACCATTTGTGCATCATTACCAAGTTAATATCTTATATTTAGTTATCTTAATGAGCAGTTTTCTTAATAGTATCCATTACTAACTACAAGAAGGAAAATAGGTCTCACATGCAGAATGTTTATAAACACTAATTACTAGAGACACTGTTCCAGTCTTAATGGCTATCTTTCTATTCCAAGAATATAAAAACAGGGGAATATAATACTTTAATGAAAGTGCTTCTAATTAAATTTGGCTTAAAACTAACCATTCTCCCTTCCTCCAAAAAATTCTTGAACATTATACTTTCATAACAACCCCACCAACAAATAATATCATATAAAATTCCCAAGAAACCATTACTTAATAAGTTTAATTCATGTTTGTTGAATTTATTTTTATTCTCAATTTGAAAAGTTAGTTTGCTATACAATTTTCAGAATCTTTTGTGGGCTTTGACAGATTTGAGTTGATGCTTTTGTCCATCCTAACTAATCCCCAGGGACCACTTTCTAGTGCCCTTTTGAACAGCATGAAGAACAAAGAGCACAGTTGTTCCGATCTATGACATGATTATTTAGGAAGAAATTTGCTTAAAGAGCTAATCTAATTAAATAGAGGATTACATGTGATGGACTAGAGCTACTGTCTGCTAGATGAAGAAACTGCGCTTCTAGAAGCCAAAGCATCAAATAGAGTGCAGGCTCCATTCTGCATGTTAGTCTAGGCTTCTTTCTTAACACTGGAAACCCATGCACAGGGATAAAGAAAATTCTTTCTCATTCTTTGCTTTCCAGGTACAAGATGCAGATTATTTTTATAGGGCAAGGATAATGAACTATTGACTTTCATAAAATAAACATAAATTCATAACATTTTTTACTTACTTTTTTAAAGATCTTATTTATTTATTTGACAGACAGAGATCACAAGTATGCAGCGAGGCAGACAGAGAGGCAGTCAAAGAGAGAGAAGGGGAAGAAGGGAGCCTGATGCAAGGCTTGAGCCAGGACCCTGAGATCATGACCTGAGCCAAAGGCAGAGGCTTAACCCACTGAGCCACCCATGTGCCCCCATAACATCTTTTAAAGATGTTACTAACTTCACATTTTCAATGTATAACAATGTTGGTAGATTTTGTTCTCCTGAGATAAATACAGTCAGAAATATGGAAGACTTCTCTAGTCTGCTTTGGAACAGAAAAATTGAACCATAAATTGTAGGGATGTTAATCATAGATGACTATCTTAAAGAATGACAAAAGACTGGTACAGGAAGGTATGGAAGAATGAATATATTAGGAGTTGAAGGATTGGCAAGATGAATGGAGGGACAGAGTTTTCAGAGATGATTCTAGATGAAGGTAGAGGTTCTGAAGAATGAAGTACAGAAGAAAACGTGGAGCTTTGAGGGAATACTTTAATCCAGTTTTAAAGCTATTTGAAAGAAAATACAAAAAGAATTGAAAAGAGCAGTCAGGGGCGCCTGGGTGGCTCAGTGGCTTAAGCCGCTGCCTTTGGCTCAGGTCATGATCTCGGGGTCCTGGGATCAAGTCCCGCATCAGGCTCTCTGCTCGGCGGGGAGCCTGCTTCCCTCTCTCTCTGCCTGCCTCTCCATCTATTTGTGATTTCTCTCTGTCAAATAAATACATAAAATCTTTAAAAAAAAAAAAAAAGAAAGAAAGAAAGAAAAGAAAAGAGCAGTCAACCTGGGATTATCATAGTAGAACCGGGTGCTGCATTCCAAAAACAAAGAAAAAGCAATGTGGGTAGTATTTGTTAGAAACTTTGGCAGATCAGAATTCACTTAATATCTAGAAAAGGACTTGCAAATAAAACTGGATATGGTGCCTTGAAGAAAGAAGATTCTTACTACTGAAGGATATAAAGAAATAATAAGAAAGTTCCATAGTGATCTGGAATGCAAAATGGTTAAGAAGATAGAGACCTAGGAAAAACTAGATGTCCCCAGGAAGATAGTCAGTTTAAAGGCATGTAACATGAAGACTTGGAGCACATGTATTATCTTTGGAGAGAAACTCCTCCTCCTTCAGCACACATGTATTCATGCATACATGCACATTCACACACACACACACACATTGAAATTTAGCTAATTTTTAACATAGGAAACAGTGACCAGAATCCTTTTTGGATGCTGCCCTTTAGTGAAATACATTGGTATGCATTATATTAAATATAGATACATATGTGTGTGTGTGTGTGTATATATATATATATATAAACATTATATTTAATATTACATTGTTTGAACCAGTGATTCTTGAAGAAATACATCTCTTCAATAAGATTTAACACTTGAAACTAAGACACTAAAAATAAATAATTTTCTTCATCATTTCCTTTGTCTCTGCCTTCCCCATCAAATTTTCCATTCTCCTAAATTGAGTCAGCTTCATGGGAAAATTGAATGAGCAACTATGCCTCTTGTCAATAAATGTCTGCTGTAACATCTGACTTAATTATATACAGAGAGAGCCGTCGTCATTACAATAATTTTCATGCTTCAAAATCAAATAATTCATTTCAGGAATGAATATTTCATGACATAGACACACTTTGGACCATGTTGTATCTTAGTCTTTCAAAAAGGTAAGAAACAAAGGTGCCTGGGTGGCACAGTCGGTTAAGTGACTGAAGCTTGGTTTTGGCTAAGATCACTATCTCAAGGTCATGGGAAAGAGCCCCCCTCAGCACAGAGTCTCTTGAGACTCTCTTTCCATCTGCCCCTCATTTCTTTCTCTCCCTCCTTCTCTCTCTCTCTCTCAAATAAATACATCCTTTAAAAAAGTAAGAAACAATTTTTGAAAGAGAAAAGGGGGAAAGTATCCATGCTTTGTTTGATAATGATTTTCATTTTGAATTCTCTTTTTGGAAGCTAATATCTTACTTTGAATTGTCTAAGAATCTGTCGTAGTGTCGTTAAGCCCTATATGTTTTAATTGCTCTGTAATCAAGGAATACCATCAGGGGTCCTGTATCTGGGTGACTCTATTTCTTCATTTACCAACATTTACTGGGCGCATATTTTTTGCCAGGCATTGTGACAGGTACAGAAAATACAGAGACAAACCATCCCATATGCATTCCTAAAGTTCAGTGTCTCTTGGAAAAAATGGACAAGAAAAAACAATGATTACAAAGCAATATGATCATTGATGGGATTCAAAGATTTTATTTATTTATTTGAGAGGCAGAGATCACAAATAGGCAGAGAGGCAGGCAGAGAGAGAAGAGGGGAAAGAGGCTACCTGCTGAGCAGAGAGCCTCGTGCAGAGCTCGATCCCAGTAGCAGGCTGATCCCAGGAGTGGGGCTCAGTCCCAGGAATCCCAGGAGTGGGGCTCTATCCCAGGAGCCTGGGATTGTGACCTGAGCCCAAGGCAGAGGCTTTAACCCACTGAGCCACCCAGGCGCCCTATTGATGAGATTCAAGAAAGATGTCCTGGCTGCCTCAGTACTTGAAGTATCAAGCAGCTGGTTGAAAAGACAAGTTGGTTCTCCGGGCAGTAGTATCTACAAACACAGTGGCCTAAAGGTATGAGACTGATGGTGCTTTTGAGAAACTAATTTGTGAAGGGAGAGAAGGAGAATGGAGTGGAGGACGTGAGATTAGAAAGTAGAGCACTGGGTGTGGTGAAAAAATAATGAATAATGTTTTTCTGAAAATAAGTAAATTGAAAAAAAAAAAAAGAAAGTAGAAAGAGTAGAAAGATTACTCTTGTGTGACAAAATAAGGAGTTTGAACTGAAGTCTACTCCCTGAAAGTTGAAGGAAATTTCTGGAACATTATAAAAGGAGTAACTTGAACAGATTTTCATTTTAGACTGATCATTCTGTAAGCGGCATGGAAAACAAGTAAGGGGGTAAAATCATAAGAAGAGTTATGCCACAAGAGGGTATGTGGGCCTTGCCATGGATTGGGCAAGAAAACAAGTTCATTACTGGATGTTTTAATTTACAACTGAATAAACTCAAATAAGCTCATTTTAAACCACAAGGAAAAATACCCAGTATTGGCAGTTATAAATAGAAAGGCAAGGCTGAATCTAGATTTACTCAAGATTGAATAAATAGGATCAAAACGTCATCAGAACTCACTTCATCCGCCTACATCTGCCTGTGTGTTGAATTCACCTTCTCAGGCTCTGTGCAGAGAGGATCATGCCTTCTGAGCTTGGGAAACATAAGTAAAGAAGAGAAGTCCCATTCTACATTCAATTCAGAAAACTCTGGAGGCAGATGGTCTGGCTGGATCTTGAGCTTTTTTTTCACCAAGCACCGTGGTCAGGAGGACGGAGCATTCCAATTGGCAGGGCTTGGGTACTCATCTCCATGACCACAGGGGCAGAGGACTATGACAGGCAAGCCCAAAACACCTGAAAAGGTAATAGGTAAGGAAATGTTACCTAAGGGAAGGTGGAGGTACTATATGCAGAAAAGGCAAGGAAATTTTATATAGACAGAAACAGCAAATGTCCACTATGGTTTAGCAGCTAGGTGGAAACTGACAATGACATGAACTAATTGGAGGAATTGTTGGTTAAAGAAAAGAATAGGACTAGGAGATATATAGGAAGCAAATGGATAGGACTTGGCAAGTGGCCAGTAGGATTGTGGGTAACTGGTTTTGAGGCAGATGGTATGGCATTTGAATTTTCTGTCAGGAATAGAAATTATGTAAACAGGAGAAACCCCATCACAAAATGTAGGTGTGCCTGACATTCTGTTTAACAGTTACAGTGCTGAAAGAAAGATTTAGAGGGAGGTGAGAAAGAGGGAGAAGTTAGAAATCACCTCTATTTTTCCGATGGAGAATGGTGCCATTTACCCGAGTGGGAAATAAATGATCATTGGGAAAGACAGTCTATTCTGTTTTGGTCATGTCTGAAACATTTATTAGAAGTCTGACACATCAGCACAACAGGGGAGAAAAGGAATTGATGCTAGACTGTCATCCCAAGAGAGATCCTAATTCAGTAGTTTCAGAGCATTTGGACCCAAAGATATATCTGGGTAGTTGTATGACTCTAAGCAAGCTGACCGTCAACTGATTCCTCAAATATAAAATGGGAAGAACTGCAACAAGCACATCATATATAATGTACATAAGTTATCTTGGATATAAAAAAGAATTCAGTAAATGCAAGTTCCCTTCTGACAGACACCCAAAGGAAATAAAGACTAAATACTAATTCAGAGTACAAAGAGGAGTGTTTACCCAGTCCATACTCTGTGCCAGGCCTCCTGAGCTTATAATGCTCTGCAAAAGAGGCAACACTTCTAAACTCAACAAGTTTGCATCCTTATTGGGATTAACAAACAAAGACTGTAATTTCAAAATGTAAGAAGTGTTTTGAAGGAAGTACACAGGATGCTATGATAAAAAGAAACAGCAGCGAGCCCTACTGATTGACAGGTTGATTACCTTGGAATTTTCCATCCTGGAGAGTACAGAAATTTATCCTTAACAGAAATGATATCTACTCCATACATGGGTGTACCTTCCCAATTCCTGTGCACAGGAATTCCCACCCGCACCACCATCCGGATACTTAAAAACACCTGAATGGTTTGTGTGGAGTCTCACACAATATTGCCTCAAAACAATTTAGAATATTTTAGGACCTCAAAAAACTGCAAGAATGAGAAAGTAACCACAGGATCCACCCGCCCCACCACATACCATGCCACCCTTGAAATAGCAATGTAATAGGCTTGTTCAAGCTCAGGTAAGGGATCATCTTGGGGGCAACACCCTTCAGACTTGGGGCGTATTCCTCAGAATATAGTATATACACTGAATCAGCAACAGAAATATATTAGTGCATCCCCAACAACTAGAATACATGAGTACTCTAGAGACCAAGGAGTGTAAATATGGTAGTCCCTTAAACCGTTACTCAGAGAACCATTTGCACAAGGTGTGCTTCTCACCCCCAACAATGTGAGCTCTACCAAGTAAGAGGTCTGGTTCCCAGAGGGAGAATGTTTCCCCTAGGAATAACTCCACTATAAGAGTTCTATCAACTTGAAGACATAACCACCATCTATTCATTTGGCTGCCTATGCCAGTGGAAAATACACTAAGAACATAGTTCCTATGTATTGTTAACGTTAATAGATACAGATTGTCTTGAAGAGCTACAGTTTCTGTAACACAATGAGAATGAACTACTTCTGGAACCAAGGGGATTCAGGGTGGTACTTGGTGCTTATGTGTCCAGTGATAAATGTAGGTGGGAAATTACAACTTTTGGCCCAATGAAGGTAAGACAAATAAGGGCTCAGGTGCCTTGTGGATGAAGGTCTGTCTTTTCCCACTAGGTAAACAACCTAGGCCAGTTGAAGAGCTAGTTGTGAATGACAAAAATCTGAAACAATTAGTGGAGGAGAAAAATAATGAATACCAAATAAAGTCAGAAAACTGTTAACAGGAATTAAAGAGTGTTACACACCCACACCCACACAAATGATCTCTTATCATAAGTTTTTTTTGTGTTTTTTTTTTTAAGATTTTATTTATTTACTTGAGAGGCAGGGGAGTGAGACAGAGGACCGGGGGTGGGGGGGGGACCGGCTGGGGGAGGGGCAATGGAAGAGGGAGGGGCAGGCTCCCTGCTGACAGAGAGCCGACCTGTGCCTTGATCCCAGGATTCTGGGATCATGACCTGAAGGCAGATGCTTAACCTACTGAGCCACCCAGGTGTCCCATGTCATAAGTCTTTTATAGAGATCCTAGCTGGTCCTACCACGAAGATTCCTGACTAATTAGATTTAATGGAGAACATAAGCAGATATGAACAAATCAAGGGCTGGCACACCTTTTGTGCCCCATCTCACATCCACTCAACCACTTTTTTACTCCAGTCATTGCCACAGCAAGACGTGTTGTATAGGTATAACCTGGAAGCATCTCACCTCAGCCACACAACCATATCTCTTGCTGTCTGCCTCGGGGCTTCTCTAACTCTGTGATATAGAATCTTTGATATAGGGTCACTAATAATTATATGTGTACAATCTGTATGCAAAGAAATTAATGTCTCATAGGATACCTCTTTTCCAGTGAGGGCAGAGATTGTCAATGATATCTGCTATTTTCTGATGCTGGTGGAATAAAGTTCTGAGATGTAATCCATATAGTTCCTCAGAACTTCCCCCCAAGGATCAAGCAGAGTTGACCACAACATTGTTCAGCTAAAGAACACACCATTTTGAATTGCCTTTGGCTTTCTCTCTTTCCCTGTTTTGATCCCCACTGTCCTACATTCCTATCTCCGGAGCTAGGTCACCTCCCCAAATACACAAGCTCTTCTCTCTAGCTCTCTTTTCTAATGACTCAAGCTCAGACCCTACATTTCCTCTATTCCCCTTCCTACCCTTAAAAACTATTTTTGCCAGTTCTGTACATTTACTATCCAGACTATTGCTTGCAAATATTTTGAAATGTAGCGTAATGCAATATGCTATTTGTAATGATTACATAATGAACTTGACCCTTATACCTTCCAGTAACACATCAAACATGACACAAAAAGTTCTTTATTTTGGATGACAAATTTTTTGACATTTAATTTGAGATGTTCTTCGTTCAAGCTGAGCAACTTAAATAGAAGTTTTCCTTTAAAGGATGTTTTTGGATTACAGATTTTCAATTGCTATGAAACATACCGATTACACACTGGCCTCTGATCATTCAACTAAAAATTGGGACTCTGCAATGAATTCTTGATCATCCATATTAATTCACATGCTACTAAGAGGCTCCCTTTAAAGTCTTTGAAGTATAACAGGTATTATCTCCAGATTATTAGTGTTCAAGAGAACTCGCTGTTTGCCAGTCTGTGGGCTTAACCTTACACAAATATTATTTTAATATCTGTTAATCCTTTAAGTTGAATGATTTTTTTTTCTTTTTAGCTGCAAAAATAAATTTACTCTTGTTCCTGGGATAAGGGATAACTGTTTTCCTAGACGAGGATTTAGGGAAAAGCTGATACGGTGGTGCCGGGCTACTTGCATTGTTCACGCAAAAGCTTGAGGCACACACAATATATTGGCTTTGTATAAAGATAGAGGCTTAAGAACTGGAAGGTGTGAAATGTCTTTCCTCCGTGTTGTTTGCTCACATCCTGGCAAGGCACACAAAGCTGATAAAAGCTGAGCAATCAGTCATTGGAGGGTTTGTACAGGTTTCTGTGTGGGAACACTGCAAACTCAACATGGCAATGAAAGGATGTTAAAAGATCACCTAAGAGAAGTTTCAAAGAACTTTCTGAGAGCATGCCAAAAGGAACCCCAGAAGAAAAGAACTATGGATTGTGCACAGTGGATGAAAATTCAAGACCTTTGAGTCAATCCCCATTAAGTACAATTGCCCTTCTCTTGTTTGGCTGCCCCATGGCAGCATCAATTATTTGCACCTCAAGGTAGAAAATTTCCCACTTTCCTGGTCTTTGGAGAGAGCTCTTTAGAGAACTTAATACAGATTTTCCTTTTACTTCCATGGATTGAGCTACCTCTAAGTTGTACTTCTTTATTTCAATTATTTTGAGTAAACTGCAAGAAGACCTACCAAGGTGCCAAGTAAGTGCAAAATAACTTACATTTACCGTTTCTTCAACTAAAAAGCTTCCATACCTTGAAATTAGGGAGCCTTTACTCCTTCCAAGCACAGCTATGGTTGGAGAAATTTGTGCGGTCCCTCTGGATTATATGAGAAGTCAACAACAGAGAAGACACCAGCAGGGATGTCAGAACTCCAAAATCAGTAATAACCCCTTCTGACTCATAAGTGATGAGACGTACAGACTGAAATCCTTTACTAATAGCAATGCCAGCTTTTAACAATCTACTCTTAAATCACTCATTATTTGGGAAGTAAAGTGTCACATTGTGATCTTCAAGAGAATTCTCAGTATGCTTAATGGAAAGTTTGCCCTTTAAGACGACTTAACACAGTACATTTTTCAAATTGCTGTGAAATCTAGAGAATACTTCAACATGAACCTTTGCATCTTAGTGTTAAAATCTATTTAATGAATTGTTGAAACACTATTACAAGATTATGATTTCCTGATATTTTCTTTCCCCCGAAAGTCTGAAGACTCTGTGATAGTCAAATTTAAACCCATTTATATGTAACATATTACTGGGAAAACTACAATTGTACATTTATTATTACTATTATTATTATGATAGGTTTCTGTGTAATTACTAATATTATTTCTCTCTGCACATAAAACAACTCACCAATAGACAGGCTAAGGGCCAATTTATGCTCAGCAAAAAAGGGGGAAAGTATTGATTCTACAGTTTTGGTTCTGTTTGTTTGTTTTAAAGATTTTATTTATTTATTTATTTGACACAGAGAGAGAGTGAGAGAGGGGACACAAGCAGGGAGAATGGGAGAGGGAGAACTAGGCTCACTGAGCAGGGAGCCCCACGTGGGGCTCGATCCCAGGACCCTGGGATCATGACCTGAGCCAAAGGCAGACGCTTAATGACTGAGCCACCCAGGTGCCCCTTCATTTTACGGTTTATTACCTGTTTATTTTTAAAGAGACAGAATGCAATGAAAATTTAGGGCAACTGTCTCTTAAAAATATTTTCCTCTAGTTCCATCCATGTTGTCGCAAATGGCAAGATTTTGTTTCTTTTGATGGCTGCATAGTATTCCATTGTGTATATATACCACATCTTCTTTATCCATTCATCTGTTGATGGACATCTAGGTTCTTTCCATAGTTTGGCTATTGTGGACATTGCTGCTATAAACATTCGGGTGCACGTGTCCCTTTGGATTACTACGTTTGTATCTTTAGGGTAAATATCCAGTAGTGCAATTGCTGGGTCATAGGGCAGTTCTATTTTCAACATTTTGAGGAACCTCCATGCTGTTTTCCAGAGTGGTTGCACCAGCTTGCATTCCCACCAACAGTGTAGGAGGGTTCCCCTTTCTCCGCATCCTCGCCAGCATCTGTCATTTCCTGACTTGTTGATTTTAGCCATTCTGACTGGTGTGAGGTGATATCTCATTGTGGTTTTGATTTGTATTTCCCTGATGCCGAGTGATATGGAGCACTTTTTCATGTGTCTGTTGGCCATCTGGATGTCTTCTTTGCAGAAATGTCTGTTCATGTCCTCTGCCCATTTCTTGATTGGATTATTTGTTCTTTGGGTGTTGAGTTTGTTAAGTTCTTTATAGATTTTGGACACTAGTCCTTTATCTGATATGTCGTTTGCAAATATCTTCTCCCATTCTGTCAGTTGTCTTTTGATTTTGTTAACTGTTTCCTTTGCTGTGCAAAAGCTTTTGATCTTGATGAAATCCCAACAGTTCATTTTTGCCTTTGCTTCCCTTGCTTTTGGCGATGTTCCTAGGAAGATGTTGCTGCGGCTGAGGTGGAAGAGGTTGCTGCCTGTGTTCTCCTCAAGGATTTTGATGGATTCTTTTCTCACATTGAGGTCCTTAATCCATTTTGAGTTTATTTTTGTGTGTGGTGTAAGGAAATGGTCCAATTTCATTTTTCTGCACGTGGCTGTCCAATTTTCCCAAACATGGATGGAACTAGAGCGTATCATGCTTAGCGAAATAAGTCAAGCGGAGAAAGACAACTATCATATGATCTCCCTGATATGAGGAAGTGGTGATGCAACATGGGGGCTTAAGTGGGTAGGAGAAGAATCCATGAAACAAGATGGGATAGGGAGAGAGACAAACCATAAGTGACTCTTAATCTCATGAAACAATCTGTGGGTTGCTGGGGGGAGGGGGTTGGGAGAAGGGGAGTACGGTTATGGACATTGGGGAGGGTATGTGCTTTTGGGTAAATTGGAAGGGGTGGTGAACCATGAGAGACTATGGACTCTGAAAAACAGTCTGAGGGGTTTGAAGTGGCGGAGGGGTGGGAGGTTGGGGTACCAGGTGGTGGGTATTATAGAGGGCACGGCTTGCATGGAGCACTGGGTGTGGTAAAAAAATAATGAATACTGTTTTTCTGAAAATAAATAAATTGGAAAAAATATATATATATATATTTTCCTGTTCCTTTGTTGTTTGGTAAGTCTGATTAGTTTTATTTCTTTTTTTTAATTAAAATTCAATTAACCCACATGTAGTACATCATCAGTTTTAGATACAGTGTTCAATTATTCATCAGGTGCCTGTAACACCCAGTGCTCACCACATCACGTGATTAGTTTTAAAACAAAACTGGTTGTAGAAGAATACAAAATCCCTTTGTCCCTTTGTATTTAGAAAAAAGAATCAGTACCTTTCATAATTTATCCAGTGCATGGACCAATATAGGTAAAATATAATATGTTAGACCAATCATTGGGTTTTGCCTATATTTTTTTTCAATTTATTTATTTTCAGAAAAACAGTATTCATTATTTTTTCACCACACCCAGTGCTCCATGCAAGCCGTGCCCTCTATAATACCCACCACCTGGTACCCCAACCTCCCACCCTCCCGCCACTTCAAACCCCTCAGATTGCCTATATTTTGTTATTTCTTGGATATTTGGAAATACAAATAGGTCATGATAAAATCAAGTTGTAAATTTATGTAGAAAAATCTTGAAAATGCATTCATTCATTGAACTAAGATTTACTAAATACCTACTACGTGCCAGAGCATGATTTAACAGTGGTTTTGCCAAACATTTGTAATTCCTCCCAACACATGGCACCAAAAACCCTCAATTAGAACTGAATGAATGAATGAATGGGACAAAGAGAGCAGTGGGTCTTTTTAGGCCTTGCATAGAGTAAAATCAATAGATTTGTTTCCTAAAGGGTATTATTGTTTATCTAACATTTCATATAATATCTATAATATCTATTATATATGATATTATGTATTATGTACATTACATTCTTTAGCATGTATATTACCTAATCTCTATTTTATTTAAGGATTTATATTTTATTCTGAAATCAAATGAAATTATTTTATTTTATTTTTTTTTTTAAGATTTTATTTATCTATCTGACAGAGAGAGATCACAAGTAGGCAGAGAGGCAGGCAGAGGGAGAGAGAGAGGAGGAAGCAGGCTCCCTGCTGAGCAGAGAGCCCGATGTGGGACTCGATCCCAGGACCCTGAGATCATGACCCGAGCCGAAGGCAGCGGCTTAACCCACTGAGCCACCCAGGTGCCCCTATTTTATTTTATTTTTAAAGATTTTATTTATTTTATTTGACAGATAGATATCACAAGTAGGCAGAGAGGCAGGCAGAGAGAGAGGGAGGAGGAAGCAGGCTCCCTGCTGAGCAGAGAGCCCGATGTGGGGCTCGATCCCAGGACCCTGGAATCATGACCTGAGCCGAAGGCAGAGGCTTTAACCCACTGAGCCACCCAGGCGCCCCTGAAATTATTTTATTAATGCTGAAAGTGTATGGGATAAATAGAGTTAACATGCCTAGAATAGGCTAAAGATGTGATTATAGGCATTGTGTTTGGAGACATTATGGGCTCATGACATATTTGAATCCACGTAAGTTAAAAGGAAGACCTATGACAAATTTTAAAAGACTTGTGAAAACCAATTTTATGCATATTTGTATCTCATTTGTGAGATAAGAGATGATCTTGTCATTTTAAAAATATAACATTAATTAAAGTTAAGTTCAGGAAAAAGAATTGAATTTGACCAACATCCCAACAAACTTTGAGAGGCACAAATAAATAAAAAACTACATCATTCTTCTGTGAAAGGGAAGAGTGTGGCCTTTCCTGGTTATATTCAAAATAACTCTGAGAATTATGACAATCCAATCCTAACCATACAACCCTGCCTGAATTAAATTCTGATTTTTACATTTTTCACCCTATTTGTGTGACATCTCATATGAATACTGCAATCTTTCCTTTCATTGTAAGTATAGTGTTCCTGGATTCCACCATCGGGACTCCCCCTGTCTTCTGTTGCTTCATACCCTTTTCTTGTCCATCTTCTCCACTCCCTCCACCTTGCCTGATAATCCTTTAATCCTACTCCATCACATAAGGGCTTTTAGAAGTTCCAGGGTCCTTGTCCTGTTCTCCCAACTTTCTGTTCCAATCTGCACTGTCAGTGTTTTAAAGTAGATTTAAAGTGGTCAAATTCTTCTTCAGGATAGGAAGACTCAGAACTGCAGTCCTTGGAGCCAAGATTTCTTTACTCCTCATGATTCACTCTTTACAGAAGAAGAATTAGTGTTACTGAGGGAAGGTTCAAGAGGAAAGACAATTGCTACAGCCTGTTCTTAAAACTCAGCACCTCTTATCTCCTTATCTTGCACTCTACCCTTCCTGTCCTGGCTACCATACCTGAGCTAACTGATGCCCAGAAATGAGGTCTAAGCAACTTCTATTGCAAGAATAATACGGTCAAGGATCAGGGTGGGGAGGGAGAATACGGTATTCTTTGGAAACCACTCCGTAGCATTCACAGCAGCAAGACAATTAATGATTACAAAGCTGTCCTTTTATTCATGAGGATACCACTGGCCCAAGACTGGACATTCCCCTCGAATTATTTTCTGAAAGTGGAGAATGACATACAGAGTCTTCCCCAGCTCATTGATCATTTGCTTTTTTCAAGCAAGTTGCCGATTGACTGCCTAGGATAAGTAAAGGCTGTGACCACACACCCTCACATCGAGAATCTGTATTTTTTTAAGATTATTTATTTATTTATTTGACAGAGATCACAAGAAGGCAGAGAGGCAGGCAGAGAGAGAGGAAGCAGGCTCCCTGCTGAGCAGAGAGCCCGATGCTGGGCTCGAACCCAGGACCCTGGGATCATGACCTGAGCTGAGGGAGAGACTTTAACCCACTGAGCCACCCAGGCACCCCAAGAATCTGTATTTTTAAACGTAAAGGTGATGTTGATTCAAATTTTTTGCTGGTTTCCCTTTTTATTTCATCTTTGGGGACTCTCAGCCACTATCTTTTCTTTCTTCCTTGCTTTGATTTATTTTTCTTCCTCTCATCTTTTGAACTTACTTGTTCGTTCTTCATGTCTTTTTTTTTTAGGATTTTTATTTATTTATTTGATAGACAGAGAGAGATCACAAGTAGGCAGAGAGGCAGGCAGAGAGAGAGGGGGAAGCAGGCTCCCTGCTGAGCAGAGAGCCCAATGCGGAGCTCCATCCCAGGACCCTGAGATCATGACCTGAGCCGAAGGCAGAGGCTTAAACCACTGAGCCACCCAGGCTCCCCCGTTCTTCATGTCTTGACACAACTTCATTGTATATTTTCCTCATTTCATCCAAAATGGATTAAAGTTCTCATACCTTCATTATGATCAAGTGTTGTTGCATGAAATATTCCTTATTTGTATACATAGAATTTTCTTTCCGTGGATGTGATCAAACAAGTTGGTCTTTAAAACTTTGTATTATGTATCACAATCAATTCTTGCATTTTTCAGTTAATCTTGACAGAAATCCCATTCCTATCTTAATACTCAATGTGAAAGTATTATATTACTAATAATTTTGCACCTGAGCATACTATATTAACATTGGATCACACAACTGAAGTGTGAAATCCTATTAAAGCTTGTTTTCCCTTCAAAACACAAAAGACAGCATTGACAGTGTATTTTGTCAACACTGAATACTGTGGACAAAAAGTACTAAATTACATTTTTAATCCATGACATCACCTTGAATAACACAGTGTTCAGAATTTGTTTAGATATTATAGGGAAATAGTAGAATGCTGTGAACAATGTATATTAGTGAGTAACTAGTGGCCAAAGTTTCAGGTGGCAGCTGTAGCTAGAAAAGCTTTTCTCCTGCTGTCCTTAATACAGAGATTGAAACCCTCTCTTTCAACTGTAGACCTCCCACCCTCATTTTAGCAGTCTGTGAAATTTCCTTTGCATCACTGAAACACACTCTAAATGGGGTTTTCTTTGAAGACCACCCAGAAGTTACAGCTGGAGTAAAATACTGCTGATTGGTCCAATTTGCATTCATATTTAGTCCAGAGTGGAACTAGGCCTATGTGGCTTTACTTAAAATTGCCTGTTTCCTGTAGGTCAAAGTGACAAGAACTGCTGAGAGATCCCTCGGCTTTCTCTCTTCAAATTCTATCTAAAGTTATGATAACCATATAATTTATCACCCACTCTGGACTACTTTCCAGAATAAAAAAGGGTGCTGCTAATAATTACACTTCAAGCAAACTGAGTCTGTCAGGGCAAAGAATAGCATGATGGGGATAACCTTGAAAGATCAACAATCATAGACTCCTTGGTCCTCAATGAATTGACATCAGTCTACTGGCCATCACCAAGTCACTGATACTTCACAAATAACATACACTGATCCATATTGCTATGGTTTACAGAATCTGATTATTTGTTATTAGCATATGATTGCAACCTATATCAGTCTGTTTCCCAAGTCATAACTTAGTTTAAAAATATATAATGCAGGGGCACCTGGATGGCTTAGTGGGTTAAAGCCTCTGCCTTCGGCTCAGGTCATAATTTCTGGGTCCTGGGATCGAGCCCCGTATCGAACCCCTCGTTGGGCTCTCTGCTCGGCGGGGAGCCTGCTTCCCCTCTCTCTCTGCCTGCCTCTCTGCCTACTTGTGATCTCTGTCAAATAAATAAATAAAAACTTTAAAAATATATATATAATGCAAATATTTTTAATAGATCTTAATTTCCTACTATTTTTTTCCATAGCAGAACACTTTTTCCTATATTTAAACTTTACAAGATTAATTAAGAATAAATTCTTACTCACTTTTTTCTCTGTCTACTTGTAGATAAAGTTATGGCTGGGAAATACTATGCATTAACCATAGCTTTTTTTTTTCTTTTATTAATTATTTTTATTAACATATAATGTATTATTTGCCCCAGGGGTACAGGCCTGTGAATCGTCAGGCTTACACACTTCACAGCACTCACCATATCATATAACCTCCCCAATATCCATAACCCAGCCACCCTCTCCGTACCCGCCCCCCCAGCAACCTTCAGTTTGTTTTGTGAGATTAAGAGTCTCTTATGGTTTGTCTCCCTCCTGATCCCATCTTGTTTCATTTTTTCTTTCCCTACCGCCCAAACTCCTCACTCTGCCTCTCAAATTCCTCGTATCAGGGAGATCATATGATAATTGCCTTTCTCTGATTGACTTATTTTACTCAGCATAATACCCTCTAATTCCATCCACATCATTGCAAATGGCAAGATTTCATTTATTTTGATAGCTGCATAGTATTCTGTTGTGTGTGTGTCGCCACACACACACACACACACACACACACACATATCTTCTTTATTCATTCATCTGTCGATGGACATCTAGGCTCTTTCCATAGTTTGGCTATTGTGGACATTGCTGCTATAAACATTCAGGTGCATGTGCCCCTTTGGATCACTACATATGTATTTTTAGGGTAAATACCCAGTAGTGCAATTGCTGGGTCATAGGGTAGCTCTATTTTCAACTTTTTGAGAAACCATAGCTTTATTAAAAAAAAACAAAACAAACAAACAAAAAAAAAACTCTTTATTCTCCTCTCTGTATCCTTTGCATTATTTTACATTGTTACCTTCAAGCACCCTGTATGGTTGTGTTTTGTTTTGTTTATTTGTTTGTTTTACAAGCCAAGGAGAATTCAATTATTTAATGAGTCAGTTTAAAATATCAACAGAGGGGCACCAGGTGGCTCAGTGGGTTAAAGCCTCTGCCTTCGACCCTCTGGCTCCCTTTCCCATCGGATCTGAACGCTGGTCTTGGTGGTCGTAAAAGGAGGAAAAGGAGCACTGAAGCTGGCCTCATGGTGCTTATAGTGTATAGGCTGTGGGCTAGTTTCAAACAGGGTTTGAATTCTCTTTGAACTGGTTTCCTCCTTCCCATTAAACTGGGATAATCTCCAGCTTAAAGGGAGGATGTATGTGAAGCTCTGGGGAGTTGTAGTGGTGGCTGACTAAGTACTTCTGTATTTGATAAATACCCATGGTTTTCTTGAAAAAAAAAAAAAAAAGCCTCTGCCTTCGGATCAGATCATGATCCCAGGGTTCTGGGGTTGAGCCCCACATCGGGCTCTCTGCTTGGCAAGAAGCCAAGCAGAGAGAGTCAATTATCATATGGTTTCACTCATTTGTGGAGCATAACCAATAGCATGGAGGACAAGGGGCGTTAGAGAGTAGTAGGGAATTTGGGTAAATTGGAAGGGGAGGTGAACCATGAGAGACTATGGACTCTGAAAAACAGTCTGAGGGGTTTGAAGTGGCGGGGGGGTGGGAGGTTGGGGTACCAGGTGGTGGGTATTATAGAGGGCACAGCTTGCATGGAGCACTGGGTGTGGTGAAAAAATAATGAATACTGTTTTTCTGAAAATAAATAAATTGGGAAAAAAAAAAAAAAAAAGAAGCCTGCTTCCCGCTCTCTCTCTGCCCGCCTCTCTGCCCTCTTGTGATCTCTATCAGATAAATAAATAAAATCATTAAAAAATAATAATAAAATAAAATAAAATATCAACAGAAAATTTTTCTCTCTCTTCATTGATCCTGGGCCTTTTCAAACCTCATCATCCAAAATGTATTTGCATAATTCATTTTCTGTTGTCTGGAATGAAATAACTGGACTTGAGTTTGACACTAACACAATGTGATTTTAACACAGAAATAAAGCCTAGAATTGTGAGTACAAAGAGAATGTACAGGAAGCTGCTTTCTTGTGACAATAGGCTGCTCTATGAAAGCCATAAATATTGTGCTATTGAGATATGTTAATCAATCAAATTTTTATTGAGCAACCCACATGTCAGCTGACCTGACGATGCAAGGTATTGTGGCCTGGCTAGGGTGGGTAGAGTAGCCCATGGTAAGGTGGCTGGTTACAGAATGTCAGAGCAAGGGTGGGATAAGGAAACCCTCTGCATGTGGGAGGGACTAGGAGCTGCAAAGGAAGACTGATTATATACAGGGGATACTGATCTAATGATATCAATGACAATGAGAGCCAAGTTTCTCAGTGTTAGGGAAGGAAGTTACAGTAAGAAAAATAAGAACTCTAGAGAGAAGCCTAGAGTTTGAATTGGAATTGGAGGTATCAATATAAACTGATGGTTTTAAATATATACATATAGATTTTAAAATAGAGATTAAAATGTGCTTGCAAGGTGCCTGAGTGGCTCAGTTAGCTAAGCATCCAACTCTCGATTCTGGCTCAAGTCTTGATCTCGAGGTCATGAGATCAAGCCCCCTGTCAGGCTCCATGCTCAGCGTGGAGTCTGCTTAAGTCTGATCTTTCTCTCTCTTCTTCTCTTTCTTCTGCTCGCATTCTCAAGCTCTCCATCTCTCTCTCTCTCTCTCTCTGATAAATAAATCTTTTTAAAACTGTGCTTATTGCACATTTTATATTTATATTTATACTTAGATTCCCTAGCTCCATCCACTGAAAGGTATCAAGAGCAAGCAGCAGTATCCCATGTCAGATATTGGTTTCTAAATATCATGGTAGGGGTGCCTGGGTGGCTCAGTGGGTTAAACCTCTGCCTTCAGCTCAGGTCGTGATCCCAGGGTCCTGGGTCCATCGGGCTCTCTGCTCAGCAGGGAGCCTGCTTCCCCCTCTCTCTCTGCCTGCCTTTCTGCCAGTTGTGATCTTTGTCTGTCAAATAAGTAAAATCTTCAAAAATAAATAAATAAATATCATGGTACATTAAAAGGAATAAAGACACCTTGCAGACGGGCCCCTGGATGGCTCAGTCAGTTAAGCATCTGCCTTCGGCTCAGGTCATGATCCCGGGGTTCTGGGATTAAGTCCCCCAACAGGCTCCATGCTCTTCTGGGAGTCTGCTTCTCCCTCTGTCATTCCCCCTGCTTGTGTGTGTTCTCTCTCTGCCAAATAAATAAGTAAGTAAATAAATAAATAAATAAATAAGAAATAAATAAATGGACACCTTGCAGAAATGACTGATTCCTGACCATTAAAGCTGGAAAATACCCCACTAACCTCTGACTCTTCATAGGACTTCATCCTAATGCAGTTATAATGATGGCCTACTTTGTACTACAGGTATCTGCATACTACATTTCCCCCAAGATATGAATCATGTTCTTTAGATCTTTTAGATATTTCTGAATGCTTTAGATCTTAGTGCTTCTTGGACAAAATGGGTTCCAAATAAATGATAGTGGAAGGAAGGAAAGGAGGAGGGAAGGAAGAAAGGAAGGGAGGGAGGGAGGAAGAAAGAAAGAGAAAGAAAAGGAAAGGAAAGTGAGTTTTCCAGATTTATATATTTTTAAATATGTATTTAATAAAATGTGTTCACCAAAGTTCTATAGGGTATTGCCTATGAAATAAAATATTATTTCCAAAAATATGACATACCATAGCATGGGACAAAAGTTTCCAACAAGTCAGTTAGGCTCTGTCCATATATATTGATGATTTACCTGATTGATCTCCAATCAGGCACCATTCTTGGTGTCATTTGACAAATTTCACTACCTGCTTTCCCACCTGCCAAACTGTCTAGGACCTCCCTTCTTATTCCTCTGAAAAGAGATTTCACATCTTCATGGAAATAAAAATTAGCACTTCTTAAAACTTTTGAGAACTTCTAGTATAGAGTCTTAGATACACCCATCCCATGCATTACTCTTTTGAGGAAAAAACTACTAAGAGAAGTAGCACCAGGACTTATCATAAATGGCACAATTTTCCCTTCTACTTGCTACTTTATGCTGTTATTGCTTAATCACAATCTTAGTCAATACAATGACCACCAAGCATTCAAACAAAATTGTGGAATATCAGGTATCGTTTTTATTTGTGAAATACTAAGATGGAGTACAGATGCTACATGCACATCCAGTCACTTTTAAGAAATGTTTCTATTTCTTAATGAAGTGTAATAAGATAATCTGTTTTGCCCAAGTTTCTATAAAAGTGTCTGCAGAAAATATTGGATAAGAAAAATAAAAATAAAGCTGGGGGCATCACGTTACCTGATTTCAAGCTTTATTACAAAGCTGTGATCACCAAGAAGCATGGTACTGGCATAAAAACAGACACATAGACCAGTGGAACAGAGTAGAGAGTCCAGATATGGACCCTCAACTCTATGGTCAATTAATCTTCGACAAAACGGGAAAAAATACACAGTGGAAAAAAGACAGTCTCTTCAATAAATGGTGCTGGGAAAACTGGACAGCTATAAGTAGAAGAATGAAACTCGACCATTCTCTTACACCGTACACAAAGATAAACTCAAAATGGATAAAAGACCTCAACGTGAGACAGGAATCCATCAGAATCCTACAGGAGAACATAGGCAGTAATCTCTTCGATATCAGCCACAGCAACTTCTTTCAAGATATGTCTCCAAAGGCAAAGGAAACAAAAGCGAAAATAAACTCTTAGGACTTCATCAAAATCAAAAGCTTCTGCACAGCAAAGGAAACAGTCAAGAAAACAAAGAGGCAACCCACGGAATGGGAGAAGATATTTGCAAATGACAGTACAGACAAAAGGTTGATATCCAGGATCTATAATGAACTCCTCAAACTCAACACACATGAAACAGGCAAACATATCAAACAATGGGCAGAAGATATGAACAGACACTTCTCCAATAAAGACATACAAATGGCTAGCAGACACATGAAAAAATGTTCATCATCACTAGCCATCAGGGAGATTCAAATTAGAACTTTTTTTTTTTTAAATTTTATTTATTTGTCAGAGAGAGAGAGAGCGAGCACAGGCAGACAGAGTGGCAGGCAGAGGCAGAGGGAGAAGCAGGCTCCCTGCCGAGCAAGGAGCCTGATGTGGGACTCGATCCCAGGACACTGGGATCATGACTTGAGCCGAAGGCAGCCACCCAACCAACTGAGCCACCCAGGCGTCCCAGGGAGATTCAAATTAAAACCACATTGAGATATCACCTTACACCAGTTAGAATGGCCAAAATTAACAAAACAGGAAACAACATGTGTTGGAGAGGATGTGGAAAAAGGGGAACCCTCTTACACTGTTGGTGGGAATGCAAGTTGGTGCAGCCTCTTTGGAGAATAGTGTGAAGATTCCTCAAGAAATTAAAAATAGAACTTCCCTATGACCCTGCAATTGCGCTCCTGGGTATTTACCCCAAAGATACAGATGTCGTGAAAAGAAGGGCCATCTGTACCCCAATGTTTATAGCAGCAATGGCCACGGTCGCCAAACTATGGAAAGAACCAAGATGCCCTTCAACGGACAAATGGGTAAGGAAGATGTGGTCCATATACACTATGGAGTATTATGCCTCTATCAGAAAGGATGAATACCCAACTTTTGTAGCAACATGGACGGGACTGGAAGAGATTATGCTGAGTGAAGTAAGTCAAGAAGAGAGAGTCAATTATCATATGGTTTCCCTTATTTTTGGAGCATAACAAATATCATGGAGGACAAGGGGTGTTAGAGAGGAGAAGGGAGTTGGGGTAAATTGGAAGGGGAGGTGAATCATGAGAGACTATGGACTCTGAAAAACAATCTGAGGGGTTTGAAGTGGCGGGGGGGGGTGGGAGGTTGGGGTACCAGGTGGTGGATATTATAGAGGGCATGGATTGCATGGAGCACTGGGTGTGGTGAAAAAATAATGAATACCGTTTTTCTGAAAATAAATTAATTAACAAAAAAAGTATAATATCCATCATTTATGGATTAAGACCAAATAAAGGAAAATTTGATAGATCTTATGATATTATAGTCATATTTCTGGCTTCAGGCCATGTTTGTAAAATGCTTATCAAAGAGACATTGGGTGTTACAAACTCTTTATTTTATAATTGGAGAAACAGGGAAGTGGCCAATTTTATCACTGCAAAAATAATTTAGTACAAAGTTTAAGCAAGCCATTATTCTTTCCACAACATTTGGTTTCATATGGCTTAGCATGTGCTATTTTATATGTAGCATATGTGAATCTTTTCATTTTGATGGCAGCTATACCTCATAGACAAATAACAAAGAGGATGCATCATAGCACAACAAAAATGTAATGATCTTAGATTCACAGTCACTTGAAAGCCCTTTGCCAACATAAAAAAAATCAGGATTGACTTATACCCAGTATATATAGATTCTTTATATGTAGAAGGTCTTCAATAAATATATACTATTTGATTTTCCTGTTTAACTTGAGGCAATCATTATATCTTCATGGTTGATATCGTGTTTTTTTTTTCAGCAGGAACATAAAAATTATTCAAAGCTTTCAACTTCTAAATATTTTATGAAACGATCAATGTGTTTCTTTTGTGGTGAAATACAGAAGACAATGACAGACTGAGCTACCAGTGAACAATTTTATATTTTACTTTAATTATCCCTCACAAATCTTTAATTATGAGTAGAAGGAAAAAATAATTGTCAGCACTTTTCCTTTAGATTGTCTTGTGTAATTTAAATCAATGTTAATAATTAAGTTATATTTAAAAATGTAAAACATCTTGGACTGTCTTGGAAAGGACAGTCATCAAATATTATCTTGCAAAAATGCTGCTTTGTTAAGCATTTTGAGATGTAATTGATACTGTCCTTTCTGTCGACTACCCTTATCCCATTGCCCCATAGAGGGTTTAATAAAATTATGGAGACAGTCAATTTATGCAGTATTTCCTATGTATCTACTCAACTATCAGAATTACTTGGCTAAATTAAGGCCACAAACATGATTTAAAAATTTAAATCATGAGGTTGTCCTGAGGACTTCTCTTCAACTGCACAAAATGGAACAATATATCCTTTTATTTAAATAATATAAAAATCATACAGATATTTGGATTAATTATTCATGTCATGGACAAGTGCAACTACTGTCTTATATCAGTTCCCTGTTTCTCATGAAATCAGTTTGAAGATTTTTGCTTTGAAGTTGTCTTTTTTTTAATGTGCTTATTATTATATACCTAATTCTAAGCCCAGTGCCTAACATAGAGTAAACATAAAATACAACTGATAAAATAATGTTGAATGTTTATCTCGGCACTTACAATCCTCTTGTTATTAGAATATGGCTATCAGTATTAGAGTACTGGACAGATGGATAAAATGGTGGATGTTTAGATAGATTACCTATGTATCATTCATCTTTGAAAATATGTGAGGCATAAAACCTGTATTTGTAATTAATTAGATACCATAGTTTTAGTGAATTGAATAATAATTTCTGTCCTATTGACAAATATTTTAAGCTCCAGCCTTCTTGTTTTAACCAATTATAAAATATCGGCACAATAAATAATGTATATAATTTCATGTGGGAGTCATTGTGCTAGTATTTGATTTTGACTCCCAAATATTGGCTTATGACTTTCAATATTATAGTTATAGTATGGTATTTATTATAATAGTAATATATTTAAATAATGTATTTAGATATTAAAATGGTAGCATCCTAACATCTCTTGGAATAAGTTCTAATAAGGAACATAGATTTTGAATGTTAATTCCCACCCTATTAGTAATATACCAGATAATCCTGAATGAATTGATTAATTTTTTTTCTTGCTTTTGGCTGGGACCATTTTGGAGTCCATTTATATGACACTGTAAGAAATAAACAAGCCCATCTTATTTACTTGTCATAACAACATGTATATTACATTAGAGAGCTAAAAGATAATAAAAAATTCCGACAAACACTGATATTCATTTTTTCTTACTCTTAAGGTCATGGATGATTTTCTAATTATCTTAATCTTAACCTAAGCTCCTCCCCCCTTTTTCTTATTTCAGCCATTTTTATTAACGTCTTTAAAAAACATACTACCATTCATGTTACCTTAGTCAATAGAATGTAATAAATATCATATAATCTTTCTTTTGACTTTGTATGTTCCAGGCCATCAGGGTTATCTCTGTCAACATCAATGACTTTATAGAGAATGACAGGTATAGACAGGTATAGACATGTACTGATCATATAAAAGTACCGGACACGTAACAAGCAAGACACATTCTAGGTTGATTTTTTAAATTTAGCTTTTGAATAGCAGCTTTGTTGATTTGATTCTTTCCCAGAAAAGACAGTTACACTTTAAAACTCCCATTCATAAGAATTCTATTTAAATAAAACCAACCAATGTCTTATTAAAAAACTGTATGATTAAACCTACATTATTTTAGTTCCATTTCTTTTTTAGTTTTGTAATAAGTTAAAACGACTATAATTACTTAGGCAGTATCTATAAAGACTCCTAAATTTTAGTGGAATTTAACCATGAATATTTCTCAGGCTATACAGTAAAAAATTATTATTTTTTTAAAATTTTGTTTATTTTTTAGAGAGAGCCCAAGTGGGGTAAGGGGCAGGGGAAGAGAGAGAAAGAGGGAGAAGCAGACTCCCCAATAAGTGCAGAGCCTGATGGGGAGCTTGATCATGACCCAAGCCGAAGTCAGATGCTTAACCCACTGAGCCACCCAAGCGCCCCAAGTAAAAAATTATTCTATGAAAAAAAAAAAAAAAAAACATAAAACCAACCAAGTCCTTCAAAGAAAGCATATCTGTTAGAAAATACTATGCAGCAAAGTATATGTGGCAAACATCTAGAACGTTTCTAGCTACAATTTTTAGTATTCAGGGTAGACATTATTTTGTCCAAGTCAAGATGTAATTATAAGTTTATTTCTTATGTTGTAGAAAGATGAAATCTCTGGTTAACATTTAGAATCAACATTCAAATATGTCTTCCAGTATCCCTTGGTCTTCTCTGGATCATGTTTTCATCCTGTTACATGTGCATGGCTCAGCTTGATCTCAAAAGTTCTTCAAATCAAGGACTTTGGCACATGAAGGAAGGAAAACTGGGCTTTTGAGCACAAGTATTCACACTCACAACAGAGAGAGACTAAAAGAGAAGGGTCACACAGCTGAAGAGAGAAAAGATTTTTAAAATTCCAAAAAGATGTTGAAGAAATTGAAATAAAAGCACCTGATTCTGGTTTTTAGGCTCATAGTTACCATTCTAAGATCAGTACTGAAAAAATATTGAACTGAAAGAATTTTTAATGCATTTTTATTGTTAATTCATGTTGAACCACCTGGGAGAAAATCCTAGAATGATCTCCTTTCCTTCTTGCCCAGGAAATACCTGGGTTGAAGAAAAATCAACTTCATCAATAAACATATGCTTGCATGTGCCAACATAAAGGTGGCAAACTATTAGATTCTCTCAAATCTGTACAAAAACAACAAAGTTGGCAGCATACTGAGCTTCCTAGCCGTCTGAGTTTCCCACACCAAGGTTCTTTTACTGACAAGGAGCTATGATTTGTGTTACCAAAAAATGTCAGCTCCTAATTTGGACGAAGCTGAGATGAATTATACATAGGGCATTAGAAGCAGTGTGGTCTACAGTGAAAGGGATCTCAACAAAATTCAACCACTGGCATGCTGAGTGCTTTGAATAAATCAATCATTATCCATCTGCCTCAATTTAAGCCTTCAAAAAGGGGGTGTGCAGAGAACTAATTATTAATGTATGCTCGTAAATTATTTTGAAATTCTTTTAGTAAAAACATCAAACAAAAAGAAAATATTCCTGTTCATCTATAGTGACCATTATTTAATTATCTTTTGGAATAAAATACGCTTCTCCTACATTTTTACTGACTCCCTGAGTCAATGTTGCCCTACTGTTCCTGACTATTTTCTAAATGATCACTTCGAGTGATTTTTTTTGGTCATCTCTTATAGAATATTGTGTATCATTTCCTACATAGAAAAGAAACAAAAAAGAAGTAGGGCGTTGGGAAGTGGGGGCAGGGGGCTTGGTCTGCATCATTATAACATTTATATCAAGCAACAGGGAAGTCCCAATTAAGGAGGGGACAATTAATTCTCTTTTCAGGAAATCTTTTATAGAGAGATCTAGGCACAGGCTAGGATCGGGACTAGGAACAGAAAAAAATGACACAGGACACTGTATCACCATGAGATGGACTGTGATAGATAATTCCACTAAGAATCCAAATAGCCAAGTATTACAGAGTTCTTAATTTCTAAGTGGAGGAACCACTGAGCTACAATGGCAGTTAGATGAAATCTAAAATCCTGAAAATAGTAAAACCAAAGAGAGTCAACATCACCTGTCAAAAGCAGTGGTGCTGAGATTAACACCAGGAATTCCAGACTCACACGCACCCAGGTATCTCACAAACACATGCTACTGGGATCAGAGAAGTGCAACGAAGAATAAATGTGATCTGTTCTAGAAAAATGCATCATCTCCCCTGGGAAAATAGATCAAAAGACATACTTGTTGATATTACTTAAATCTATCATAACCAAAAGCTCCATCTTGCCTATACCATCAAGCAAAATAAACAGGTTTTCATATGATACAAACTCCATATCAAGGAATATAGCTATGACTGGCAATAATATGAGCCCACTACATGTAAAGGTGAGCTTGTTCCTGTATTCCCAACTCCCCTTCCTCAGTGAGCTTTGAGAGAACACCATTTTATGAGGAGAGAGAGACCATTAGAATTGACATTGCTGAAGAGACTCCAGTAGCAAAAACCATAAGCTGGGAAACTTAGTATGAGCCACAGAAGAAAAATAAGACAACTAAAATTTTCATAAACCGAAGACGGCTTGTCTTGGACATTTTGCAAATAGAAAACACTATATTAAATCTTAAGTTATTTATTCAAGGTTGATACTTTACATTTTGAATTTACACCACCGGCATTTTATAACATCAAAGCAAGTCTGTTCAACCTTTTCTTCCCTCATCCTCCTACCAACATAAAAGCTGAAGACGAAAAACCAATCTGGCCAACTATAGGTAACTTAATTTATTCTAGTCCACTTTTCAATATGAAATGTCAGGATTGTGGAGAGAGAGGGAAGTGGGGAGAGAAGATCTAAAAATGAAGAGTGAACAGTGTCTACCTATTGGGGATCTGGTCCAGAATGACCAGCAGCTGACCATTAAGGTTGCCACCCATAATTGGAAATGGAGAATTTGCCCAATTCTGAGTGCTCTCATCCATAGCAAAGCCCCTGGGATGCCAGCTGTCATTGCTTTGGCACCGGCAGGATTGTTTCTTCTCTTGCCAGGCCCACACATCTCATTTGCTTCCCCCAGTTATTTTTCAAGCCAACCAGCCCTCCCGACAGCTCTCCCGGCTATACCTAAGGCGCAGTCCTTTTGAGGTTTCCTCCCTAACTTCTTTATGCTTCAGTGAAAAGAAGCTAAAATTTACTGGACACGAAAAGACATT
Source organism: Neogale vison (assembly GCF_020171115.1). Taxonomy (NCBI): domain Eukaryota; kingdom Metazoa; phylum Chordata; class Mammalia; order Carnivora; family Mustelidae; genus Neogale; species Neogale vison. Next base: position 195,013,343 of record NC_058091.1, on the reverse strand, counting down.
TCCTTCTCTTATTGTTGTTTTTACTGTTATTATTCTAAAGGTAATAGAAAAGAGATTCTAAGGTAGGGAATTCACAAGCAGCCATGTGGCTTGGACAGCACACCCCACAATACCATACAATTCCATAGGACAACTTTCATATGAACTGTGATGTCAATGGTGCCTCCAAAAATTATGAAATGCAGTGGCTCTGTTCTGTGGGCCTATTACAGTATAGATAGTTTAACAATCAGACAAAACTGGTTCTCTCTTCTCAAATATCTTCCCTGCGTTCTTCTTAAAAAATTGTATAGGGACACCTGGGTGGCACAGTCGGTTAAGCATCTGCATTTGGCTCAGGTCATGATCTCAGGTCCTGGGATCGAGCCCCACATTGGACTCCCTGCTCGGCAGGGAGCCTGCTTCTCCCTCTCTCTGCCTGCCTCTCTGTCTACTTGTGATCTCTGTCTGTCAAATAAATAAATAAAATCTTAAAAAAAAAAAAGAAGCTGTATAAATCACTCTTTTATTTTCAGGTTATTCAGAGAAACTCTTTAGAACATAATTTCCATATTCTCCCATGATACATTATTAAAAGACCTAAGAGGAGAAAAAAAATCTTAAACATCCAATTTTCTTTACCAAAGAGAATATTTCAGAAAGAAGGAAAGGTGTTTAGTTTTGTATTTCAGCTGCTGTATCCATCAGAATTCGACAAGAATATTCTTTATTTTAATGTACAAATGTTTAAACTGCATTTTCTGAGAAGAACATGTTAATTCAGTGAATAGTCTTCACTATATTATGTCGAGTGGCAATTTTAACTTATCAAATTAAAGAATTTTAGACTTAAATGGTTCTATTTACATCTACTAACCTTAAAAGGACAAGAAAATTATAAAATTTTTATTGGATTTAGTTTGCCTTTTCCCAATCATTAAATGTGGGTCAATTGTTTACAAATGCTGTTGTAAATCTAAAAATGTTGATCTTAATGATGGTACCCTATTATATTTGAGAAAGTAAAGGCTCTTGGGAATGTTATGTCTCCTTTTCCTATTCTTCTAGGCAGCACTGAGAAGAGGAAAGTCACAAATACATTAAAAAGACCTCACCAATACACCCCCCCAATCTGAGGGATGCGTTCTAGTGAGGACAAAAGCATAACAAGGCAGAAGATACAGAATGTCCTTCTAGATCTGAGACCCTTTTCTCCACAACAGAGAGATTATAACACATCAGAAGCCAAAAGAATTCCCTAAATCACCAATTTGTTTTTCTCTCACTTCAAATTAAGCAGGAAATACTCATGTACTGACTTACCAAAAATACTTGAACCCACTGCAAATGTGTAGCAACATTGAATCAGAAAAGGGAAAAATCAAAAACACACTAAAATGCTAATCAACCTAATGAAAGAAAATTAGAAAGCCTATGTAAAGATCATCCATTTTGTGCAATTAAATAGCACCAGAATTATCTGGAAGAATTCTTAAAATTTACTTGTACTTTCACCTCCACAGACAAAAGAAGCAAGGCAGACAGACAACTGGAAAGAGAGAGATGGATGAGAGATGCCAGATATTAAGTCTTAGCAGAAAGAAATCTGGAAGCCAAGGACAAGGTAGGGATAACCATCTGAGGCCAATGATCCCAATGGAGGACCCTGGAGGGTTCTTCAGATATGTCCCATGGTCCAGGACGCTCCCCTGATCCAGGATCTTCTGCTGGGTTTCTCTTGCCTGGGTATTTAGCCCATTGGGCTGGGTCATGAGAAAACCCAAGCCTGGCTGTCTCCTTCATGTGCTCATTTGGCCTGCAGGAAGACTATTGAATGTGTGACTACCACCAAATTATGGTGTACAGCTTAACCAACTGCTGGCTCTTCCATCCTTGCCTCACCAGCAGAGGGAACATGCCAGTCTAGTTCCTGACTTCAGTGTTTTCCCAACAAGAGGTAGTACAAATCTCCTTGTTTTGCAAACAGATTTAATTTCCTAGATGGTTCTTTTGAGTCCTCCCTCACTTGTCTCGGGGAATAGGGAATGAACAACCTTCTCCCATCCTCTGTTTTCCTTCCCATGAGTCAGAGGGAGAAAAAATGCCACAATATTCTCCACCCCTAAAAATTCCCTTTAGAGAACTCAATTGATTAGTCTCTAGACCTTTTTAGTATAGACTAGAGTTCACTTGATTAATCTCTAGCCCTTTTTTTAAAAGATTTTTATTTTATTTATTTGACAGAGATCACAAGTAGGTCGAAAGGCAAGCAGAGAGAGAGGAAGGGAAGCAGGCTCCTGCTGAGCAGAGAGCCCGATGCGGGGCTCCATCCCAGGACTCCAGGATCATGAACCGAGCTGAAGGCAAAGCCCTTAACCCACTGAGCCACACACACACCCCCTCTAGCCCTTTTTAATACAGACTAGAGTTGAGTGATACTCACAGATCTATACAGTCACTTGTTAAGCACATGCTGCAGAGATCTATCTAGGACATCTATTCAGATCATGAAGTACTTACCATCTGTTGGCTAAAACTTTGAGATTTAGCCAATTTTCTGAACTATCAGGATATCCTATTTACTTTACTATCCTATTTACTTTATGTTACCTAGTATTTGAAATATTTTGTTTATAACATTTGTTTGGGTACACATATTTCGGGTTGATCTAACTCACATTTACTAAACTAGAATGCCTTGCTTTTCTTCAATGATTGGAAAAACTGAATTATCTACTTAGACTTTATTCTCACAGGGGAGCCATAATTTGATTCTTTTGATTCAATGGTTCACTGACTGGTCAAACAAGAAATTCTCTCTTTTCCTTAGTTAAAACAACCAATTGTTGCTAAACTTAAATTTTAATATCATGTAAACTGACTCTTCTTCCATAATTCCAGATTTTCTTTTAAGATAACAGAAAGAGGTGAAATATGGTTAGGTCTATTAAATGTATTTTCTGAGTGTCATGCTTTCCTCTCAAAACCAAACAAAGGGTCAGCTCTTCTGTCTGGAACACAGTATAGATGCTATATCCACAGACTTGGAGATTGTTTTGGAGGCAAAAGGTAAGAAACGTAATATTGTAGGGAGAAATTGGACTCTATGCTGTGCGACTTTTGGCAAGGCACTCAATTTCTCTAGGCCTTACATTTTAAAATATACACCAAGTATGTCAGAGGTCCCTCTAAACCCATGTTTCCCTCTTTTTATTAGGTATACAACTAGACTACATTTCCCAGCTTTCCTTGCAACCAAATGTGACCATGTGGCTGAATTATAATCAATAAAATGTGAACACAAGTGATGTGTGCCTTGGAGGCCTGTACCATAAAAACGTCCCAGATTGGGCACCTGGGTGGCTCAGTGGGTTAAGTCTCTACCTTCAGCTCGGGTCTTGGTCTCAGAGTCCTGGGATCGAGTCCCGCATCGGGCTCTCTCCTTGGCGGGGAGCCTGCTTCCTCCTCTCTCTCTGCCTGCTTCTCTGCCTACTTGTGATCTTTCTCTGCCAAATAAATAAAATCTTCAAAAAAAAAATTGGGGGGATAAATTGGAAGGGGAGGTGAACCATGAGAGACTATGGACTCTGAAAAATAATCTGAGGGGTTTGAAGTGGCGGGGGGGTGGGAGGTTGGGGTACCAGGTGGTGGGTATTATAGAGGGCATGGATTGCATGGAGCACTGGGTGTGGTGAAAAAAATAATGAATACTGTTTTTCTGAAAATAAATAAATTGAAGAAAAAAAAAAAGACAAATACAAAAACAAAAAAAATCCCCGATACACTTCTCTATGTTCTCTTTTCTGGCTGGCTGGAAAGGAGATGACCTTCAGGGAGACTTCAACAGCCTTGCTTATCAGACACAAAACTTTGTGCCTTCCTCGAATGTCTGATTATCTCATTCTTATGTGCTCCTTATGGCTAGGGTATCCTCTCCACTTTTGCATAAAAAGCCACACTGAATCTTTAGTGCCTGGCTTCCTAGGTGGCCATTACAAGGTAGACCACAAAACCTAGATGTGCTAAGGAGTTAGAGCCCTGTAGCATGGAACTTGACCACTGAGAAACATGAAAGAGGAAGACCAACCTTAGCTGGAGAAATGGCTCCACATTTAAAGAAGCCCTCTCTGCTGATTCCTTTTTCTTCTAGCATGTGTCAAAGAAAATGTCCAAAGAGGGATTTTCTGCTTCTCTCCACTGCTTTCCCTCTCCTGAACCCAGCTGCCTTATGCCTTTTCTACTTATCCATTGTATTCAATGTACTTCATATATATATATATACATATATATATGTATATATATATGTGTGTGTGTGTGTGTGTGTGTGTGTTTCTAAGTCCCCCCTTTCTTATATTGGCTATTTCTATCTCAAAGTGGCGATATTCTAACCCACGTATATTTTAGGGGAGAAATTCCTTCATAGAGGCAAGAATTATGTATTATTTTTCATGAGTTCCTTCCCTATGTCTGAAGGGTCAGTTTGGTTAGCAGTGAAATGAGTGAGAACATATTTATCTTAATATTCAGACTATTTGAAGTAGGAAGAATGTGATGACAACTCTAGGTCAATAGCTTTAAAAATATGATCTTTAAATGAATGGAAATTTCCCCCGTTGTGAGGGGAGGATGAATTTATTCAAAAAGAACAAGGACATAGATAACGGTGCTACTCCTCTGATTCTGTGAAAGGAATGATTGAGATTTCCAAAAAGGACTCCAAGCAGATTTGATTCCTCACAGGTGTGGTACCCTTTTTGCTTTCTTCTTCAGCCCATTTTATGCCAAGCTTCTATGTTTGTTTTGTGCCCAACTTTAGCAACCATCTCAACTTACTAACCATATCATCTTCAACAAATAATTAAATTGTTTGAGTTTCAACCTTTCACCATAAAATGTAAATGCTATTTACTTCCATAGGTTGTTGGGGGGATCGAATATGATAATGTGCTTAGAATGTTCTAACATATGATCTGTCACATGATAGATACTCAGTAGAGTGTGTTGGGTCTCTCCCTTTCCAGAGTCTTCATCTCTCTGTAAAGTGTAACTGTGAGTCGATGCTAAGCATGATCAGGAAAGAGAGATCATATCTGACCACAAGTAAGAAATTATTCTTGCTATTTGTTTGTGAGAGTTCTGAGGCTGGAGAAATGCCTACTATCTGAGTAAATAGACTGCTTATAAATGTCTGCTTTGATAAGTCCAGTGCTTCTCCTAGGAAATCAAATCCTCCATTAATGGGTCTGCCTTCTTTCTCCATCACACAAGGTAGAATCTTGCCTGGAAGTCTCTCTATTCTTTTAAAATCACTGCATATTTCTGTATTTATCTTTCAAAGGCAAAACAGAATGCATTAAGACAAGCAAGTAGAAAATAAACTGTACAAAAAGATGCTTTCTCTTCATTAACAACTGCATAGTGATTGAAATAAAACAGGGAGGTAGACTGTTTGGTCAAGTGGTATGGGTGTGATTAATGGTTTAAGCAATTTCTAACCAAGTCAGAGCATGTATTTTACCATTGGTTAGCAGATCCTAGGGCACTGGGTCCATTAGTTTTGATAGGCTCCAACCAGAATCCTTAAAAATAAACAAAAACCCACTTCCTAGGCTAGAAACAAAGGAGTTAGGTAAATAATTAGAGAAAGGAATTAATCACTTTTGTCTTTATATACTTTATATCATTTTCAATCTCTGATTAAGCTCGTTTCTCATAGGTATGTTACATAGTGTCTCCCTATATTTATTTCCATCACCATCTGTAAAATGGGATCATAGAGTCATACTGCTGAAAGGAAACTCTGAAGATTCTATAATGTGTGATTCTGTCTCCCAACAGGCAAAAAAGTTCTAAGTCAATTAGCATCTAACCTCTTCAAATAGCTAATGCCCTTCAATGATCACCTACTCTCGTATCTAATAATTCAAACAATTAAATAAATAAAAAAAGACAAGATTTGGAGTTTTTAGTCTATATATTGTGTCCATTTTAATTAGGGTAATATCAACAAACACTTATTACTTACATTTCTTCCCATGTGCAGACAAGAATATTAGGTACAACATGTAGTTTACTCAGGTTACACATGGCGCTAGTGGGACCACATTTGTAATTCAAGCTCCCAAAAGATCCAGTGAATACAAATCTATTATCTGGTCACAGAGTGCTTACCGAATTCTGGCACTACAAATTAAATGTATCCTCTCCTAGAAGAAAAGGAAAAGCAAGCAAGAAGCTATAGCTATCAGACAAAAGAATCAAGGCACAAACCCTACAGAAAGTGAGCAAGTACCCTCGAAGGGAAAGACAAAAGTACCAGCGGTCATTCCATCAATTTCCCTTGCTCCACACACCCAAAAGAGAAATTCTGACCACTGATTCGGTACCTATAATTCTGAGTCTTTTAAAGCATTTCTCAGATTAAAATTTCTTTGATTTACTGCCACTTTCCAGCGTTGGAGCATGTGGCAGGACCCAGGAGCTTTGTTTCTAACCCTATTCAATTGTCTTACTCTTATGCTGATACCATGTAAACAGAGGCTTTATTATATCCTTCATTACACCTTACCATAATGAACTCCCCATACAAATACTTTCTAAAAAATAACAGTATTTCCTGTTGCTGCAAATAGTTTTTATATTGGATGAATCTTGGCTGCCCAAGAATAATAAAAGGGAAGAAGAAAAAGAGATGCCAGAACAGTTGATTGGCTCTGGATACCGAAGTCTTAAAAAAACATGATTCTTTCTCTGAGGGCAGATACCTAATACTGTATTTTTATCACTAATGTCTTTAAATTGTTATTTTTTATTTGAATGTTATATTTCTGATCCAGTCACTGTGGTCTGAATTGTGGAGTTAGATAACTGACTTACTTTGAAATTGAGGGTACGAGGGAATAATCCTTAGCAATTGCACATTTTTATAGATACTGTTAGCAATTACTGTAGTTTCATAAATGTTTTTAAGTGCTCGATTTTAAAAAGCAATTGAGACTTTGGGGAATAGAGAGTAAAACTAATTTTAATGTATCAAATTACTCTAAATTTTTCTATAATTTTTACTTAGAACTCATAAGTCTGCAAACTTCTGAGTTTTAAATTTTAAGGTTATTCCATTAATTTTCTCGAGATACACACTTTTCACGAAAACAAAACCTCTAAAAGAAGCAGAGTTGCTGAACTGGTCCTATTTTCTCTAACTGGGGTTTAAATAGGAGTATATAATTGAAGATCATGTTCTATCTTTTTCTTTTCATTTGGAATATTAGGAATACAACTGAAGATTGTACCGTGCCAAGTCCTAAGTACAGGTTGACACCTGTCAAAATTAAAATGCAGGCAATCTTCCTTATTTATGGACTCTGTACTTGTTAATTTGTCTAGTCACTAAAATTTATTTGTACCCCAAAATCAATACTTGCTGTGCCATTGAGGTTACTCACAGACATGTGCAAAGCAGTAAAAAAAAAAAAAAAAAACAACTGTCATCTGATGACCACATTCCTAACAAGTTGAAAAGGTGACACTCTACCTTCTTGTTTCAGCTCTCATGGTATAAACCAGTGTTCTTTCTATGGTTTATTTAGTGCCACATGTGTTTCACATTTTTGTGCTTTTTGTTGGTCATTTTGCTATTTAAAATAGCCCCCAAGTGAAGTAATGCAGTTCTGTCTAGTGTTTCTAAGCACAGGAAACCTTGATGTCCTTCACATAGAAAGTGTATGTATGAGATAAACTTCTTTCAAGAGTGGGTTATAGAGGTGGTGGCCATGAGTTCAGTGTTAATGTGTCAACAATGTATGTTAAACAAGGTGCCTCTAAACAGAAGCACACCTTAAAGAAGGTACGTATTGGTCAACCATACCACTGATCAATGTTGTGATCAGAGGCTCACAAGGGATCTAACTCTGTTTTCCCTTAGCTCACTATTCATTAATCCAGTGTTTGTGGCAACTTTAGAGAACATCCCTACTGCATATAATGAGAATCTTCTGTGAGTACTTGTGGTCAGAATTAGTCTATGAATGATCAGATGATGGGTACAAGATGCCTTCAGTTGATCTTCAATCTCCTCCCACACAACTAAGAGTTTTTCTTTCCCTACCTCCCTGGACCATTTGTTAACTTGGGGTCTCCTAATCAAAATCTGAAGCCTCCTTGGGATTTCTATAAAAACCCAAGCATATGTTTTCTTGTTAACTTCTGGGGCTCATTCCACTGGTTTTGAGGGTTCCATTCACTCTATGGACTGCCTCACCAGGCCATTTACATTAAAAAATATAAATACACAAAAATCTCACATAAACCATTGATGAGGTTAGAGATATTGCTCAAGTTTGGGGCTGTAGAACAAGACAGGATCACAGTTTAGGAAAACAAACAACTTTTCAGTAACCACTATGCATTCTTATTCTTGAGATGTCCTTTAGCCATACCACTCCTGGAAAACTTTCAGAATTCAGTTCTCCTCCTCCATTCCCTAACGTCACAACACCATACTCCATAACTATTTCCTCTCAGGAGCCAAAAAAAAAGTCATTTAATTTTCTCCTATGGAGAAATTACTATCTGATTATTTTGTCCTGGAGCAATATGAAAAGTGATACCTTAAGAGTTTCATCATTTATACCAATGGCATATCAAGGTCTTTTTCTGAATCAAAAGTAAGTTTTCTCCCTAAGAGGAATTCTGTTGCCAGCTGTTGAATATGAGACTTAGAGAGGTTTACCACCTTCTCAGTATCATAGAGCTAGCACACAGTGGAGCCAGGATGGTAGCCCACACACTTGGACTCCACAGACTGTTAACCCCAAAATTCTAATGTGTTCTCTTCACAAACACTATCCCTTCTTCCCCTATCGCTTTCTTCCCCTTCCCACCTTACATGTAAATACTCACTAATTCCATCTTCTTCACCTTAATTCTAAAGTCATGGATGTTTGGCTTCATACAAGCCAGACTACATCATCTGGCTTAAGCAAAACAATGGAAAGGAAAACTTAATGTATTTTCTGATACATAGAAAGGAACAAGCAAAAGAATATATAGAGGCATTCTTGTGTGTAGTAGAGAGGATAGAAGATCTTGAATTGACTTCAGGGTCAAACTTGGGCAGTGGGACCATGCTTTGTAAACACCCTCTACTCAAAACATACAGCAATAATGGTTGAACTATTTTTTAAGAGGGGTGAGGGGTAGAGGGAGAGAGAGAATCTTAAGCAGGCTCCATGCCCAGCATGGGGCCCAACATGGGGCTCGACCACCATAACTCTTCAATCATGACCTGAGCCAAAAATCAAGAATCAGGTGCTTAACTGACTTAGTCACCCAGGTGCCCCTAATAATGATGAAAAGAGAAACCAAAAAGATGCATTCAGATTCATATAAAAGGTAATATCCATACTATCCAAAGAGTGGATAGGGCCTGAAGTGTTAAGTGTGTTGCCATTCAGGTCAGAAGGGAGCAGTTGCCACTGGGAATTTGACTCCTGTGGAAGAAGGGATGCTGAAAGTGTCTCATGCAAGATGGTGGCAGTAGTGTCATTGCTTAATCCTAGGGCCTTTTGTGGGTTCTCTCACATGTAAAGCAAAGAGAAAAGATGGCAGACTTGTTGATGGGGACTTCAGCTTTATCAGTAGCAGTGAGCCTAAGGAAAAAGATAACCATGGTGCTAGAAGCTATGCTGAACTGCCTTCTGTGTCTTCCATACTCCTACTTATCAGTGCAGCAGATTATAAATCCTAGTTTTTGATTGGGGGCCCAGAGAACTAGGGGAAGCAATCATAAAACAGGTCAATAGCGGGCGCCTGGGTGGCTCAGTGGGTTAAGCCGCTGCCTTCGGCTCAGGTCATGAACTCAGGGTCCTGGGATCGAGCCCCGCATCGGGCTCTCTGCTCAGCAGGGAGCCTACTTCCCTTCCTCTCTTTCTCTGCCTGCCTCTCTGCCTACTTGTGATCTCTCTCTCTGTCAAATAAATAAATAAACTTAAAAAAAAAAAGCAGGTCAATAGCACAGGCGGATAGAGAAAACAAAAAACAGACAAAGCATTCAAAATAAGCCTACAAATTCTAAAAGGGCGGGGGGGGGTGATGGATGGAAAGAGAGAAGCTGAAAACAAAACAAAAACCATCAGAAAATAGATTACCCTGGAGGTGGAATTTATTTAATTAAAACATAAAATTGAGCTTGAATACTGTATGGAGGACTTAAAAAAGAAATGAAGGTACAACTTCTATTTAGAAATAACAAGACATCATGAAACCAATATAAGCAGAAAGGATATAAGATCAAGTTAATCTAAAGAAATGCAACTGATCTCTGTGCACTGATTTTGTATCCTGCCACATTGCTGAATTGCTGTTTGAGTTCTAGTAATTTGGGGATGGAGTCTTTGGGTTTTCTGCATAAAGTATCATGGCATCTGTGAAGAGAGAGTTTGACTTCTTCTTTGCCAATTTGAATGTCTTTTATTTCTTTTTGTTGTCTGATTGCTGAGGCTAGGACTTCCAGTACTATGTTGAATAGCAGTGGTGAGAGTGGGCATCCTTGTCCTGTTCCTGACCTTAAGAGAAAAGCTCTCAGTTTTTCCCCATTGGACTGATATTCGCATTGAGAATTATTTTCATAGACAACTTATATATTGAAGTATGAAGTAAGAGTTTTTTTTTTTTTTTTTTTTTTTTATTTGAGAGAGAGAGACAGTGAGAGAGAGCATGAGCGAGGAGAAGGTCAGAGAGCGAAGCAGACTTCCCATGGTGCTGGGAGCCTGATGCGGGACTCGATCCCGGGACTCCAGGATCACGCCCTGAGCCGAAGGCAGTCGTCCAACCAACTGAGCCACCCAGGCGTCCCTGAAGTAAGAGTTTTAATCCAGAAAGGTGCTGTGTTTTTAAATGCTTTTTCTGCATCAGTTGAGAGGATCATAGGATTCTTCTCTTTTCCTTTGTTAATGTGATGTATCACATTGATTGATTTGCAGATGTTGAACCACCCTTGCAGCCCAGGAATAAACCCCACCTGGTCATGGTGAATGATCCTTTCAGTGTACTATTGGATCCTATTGACTACGATCTTGTTGAGTATTTTGGCATCCATGCTCATCAGGGATATTGGTCTGTAATCCTTTTTGATAGGGTCTTTACCTGGTTTGGGGATGGGGTAATGCTAGCTTCATAGAATGAGTTTGGAAGATTTCCTTCCAGTTCTATTTTTTTGGAAAAGCTTCTGTAGAATAGGTATGATTTCTTCTTTAAATATTTGGTAGAATTCTCCTGGGAAGCCATCTGGCCCTGGACTCTTGTTTTTAGGGGAGGTTTTTGATTACTATTTCAATTTCCTTATTGGTTATTGGTATGTTCAGATTGCCTATTTCTTCCTACTTTGGCGTATGGCCCCTGGTAATAAGCTCTGATAATTCTCTATTTCCTTGGTATTGGTGGTGATTTCTCCCCTTTCGTTTATGATTTTATTAATTTGGGCCCTTTCTCTTCTCTTTTGGATAATTCTGGCCAGAGGTTTATCAGTCTTATTAAATCTTTTGAAGAACCAGCTTCTAGTTTCATTGATCTGTTCTACTGTTCTTCTAGTTTCTATTTCATTAATTTCTGCTCTAATCTTTATTATTTCTCTTCTGCTTGGCTTAGGCTTTATTTGCTATTCTTTCTCCAGATACTTTAGGTGTAAAGTTACCTTGTGCATTGAGGATTTTTCTAGTTTTGGGGAAGAGGCTTGGATGGGTATGTACTTCCCTTTAAGGACAGCCTTTGCAGTATCCCATAGGTTCTGAACAAATGTGTTTTCATTTTCATTGGTTTGCGTGAGTTTTCCCACTGGGAATAATATTCACTATGGGCTTTTCATATATGGCTTTTATGATATTGAGGTACGTTTCTTCTATCCCTACACTGTGAAATTTTAATCAGGAAAGGATGCTGCATTTTGTCAAATGTTTTTTCTACATATATGCTTTTTTTAAATTTCTAAGACAAAATGATATGCATCACAAAAATAGGCAAAATCTGACAATTTACATGACAGATTTTTTTTTTAATTAGGTACTTTTAAGAACAAAGTAGTTAAATAGGATGCAGTTCATGATGAAGTTTGTTGAGTTCCCTGCCATTACTTTGACCTGTCACCAATGTGTGTGACGCAGCTTGAAGCTAAAGAGATAAACTTCATGAATCCCCAATGTCCTCTTTGCCCTTGGGAAAATAATGTCCACTGAAATACTCTTCACTGAAAAGCAGTTGTCTGAAAAGCTGAGAACTAGTTAAAAAAAAAAGAAGAAGAAGAAGAAGAAGAAGAAGAAAGAAAGAAAGAAAGAGAAAGGAAGAAAGAAAGAAAGAAGGAAAAGGTAAAAGTAAAAAAAGCTAAAAAGAGCATGTTCCTGTCTTCCATAATCCTGCTATCCAAGGCAAACAATTCTTTTTTTTTTTTTTTTTTTTTTTAAAGATTTTACTTATTTATTTGACAGAGAGAAATTACAAGGCAAACAATTCTGATGAGACCTGGGGCACCTGGGTGGCTCAGTTGGTTAAGGGGCTGCCTTCGGCTCCGGTCATGATCCCAGAGTCCTGGGATCGAGCCTGGCTTGTTTTCTTGCCTCTGAACTGCTTGAGAGTAGGATTCATGTCTTTTTCAGCTTTTCTCCAGGGAATAACACAAGGCCAGGCATAAAACAAGTATTCAGTGATTGATTGTTAAGTGGAATTGAATTGAGAAGGCATTGGTGCCTTTAGCTGGATCTCTCATGAAAAGGGAACACGAGAAAATCCAGCATGTATGAAGAACCATGACTTTGGTAAATGGCTGTTTTTACCATCCAGTGCCTGCTCGTGTTTCTCCCGGGAACAGTGCCCTGCTGTAGTTCTCCCTCTCCGTGCATGGGTTCCAGGTGAGCTCCACAGACTGCTTAGGGATCGTGTCCAGCACAGACCGAAGCCAGTTGGCATGGCACATTACCCTGGGCAGTAACAATTCAGTGATGGGCGCCTGACCTAATTAGAGACAAAGATAATTCTAAGAATCGGGGGTCAGAGGTTCTCTTTTGTATATGGAATTTGAAGAGCGGACCACAAAAGATTAACAACTGCTGCTGATCATGAGGGGATACCCTCTTAGGATCAAAGTCAACCAAAACAATCCAGAGATGAGAGAAAGAGAAACCTCAGCTCCAGTTGGCATTGCTTGAACCCCTAAATCCAGCTGGACCATGTGTCTGTCCCACAGATTTATTCTGACACACAGCTTTCAGCAAAGAAAAGAGAACCATAGTATTTTCCCCCATCTCACCCAACCTTTAACTTTCTCTGCTCTTGTCAGTTCTTACTGATATACTCTTTCTCTTTTTTGTTTTCCCCCTCATCTGTGAACGATTCCTGGTTCTCTCAACCATCCACCTTATTTTCCGTGAGTCGGCTCCTTCTACCGTTTTCCAAATACTTGTACTTGTGTTCCGGAATTGTCTTATTTGTGCATAGGCCTGTTTCCCTTCTGAAATATGAGCCCTCACAGACAAGGATTTATGTTTTATCCATTTCATATTCAGAAAGCCTACACGATTTAATTTCTGGAACACAGTAGGTATTCAGAGTAATTATAGAGATAGTGTGGGTGGGTGTGGTGCTGTGGAGAGAGCTGTAAAGCAAGCCCAGCTGGGCTCCAGCTAGCTACTTAACCGCAGTGTAAAATATCTTGCCATCTCAGTTTCCCCATATGTAAAATAGGAATAATAATATAACTTTCATGATTGTGCATGAAAAGCAAATGTTCAAAACAGGTTTCTGTGATGCCTAGCTTACAGGAAGTCTTCAGTAGTTATCAGTTTTTCAATTTTATTCCCAATAAGTTTTGTATAAGTTGATAATTCAAGCAGGTGGTCATGAAAATGTGATGGAAAACTATAGTTACAGGAAAAGAGAAGACCAAATTTAGAAGAGAAAGTGAAAAGAACAAATTTTGGGAAAGGACCAAATAGAGTGAAAAGCACATATTGTTAAATATAACCTAGAAGATAGGGGGACTCAGAGAGACCACTAATGATTTCACTACGATGCAGAGGAAAAAAGCACAGAGCATATTATCAGCTGGTCAAGAAATCCTCCTCCAGAGTACTAACAATGTAACTGACAATGGCAATGTTAAACTATAATTTAACTGTGTGAACACATTGATTAGCCAGACTCTAATTCTTGGTTAGGGTTACCATCAGCTATTCCAGTAATTAATTGCCCAAATTAGTTGCAAGCATTGAGCTCATTGATAAACAGTTTAATGATAATGAAGCGTATAGCACGACAAAAAAGAAACAGCTGAATATCCAACATAGGGTAGAACTACCTTCTAGAAATTACTTTAATAATTAGTTGGTATCATTCTCTCACTAATTACTCGAGATCCCAGACCTTCCAATAGAATTTCCACTGAAACTTTCTGATGAGATTTGCTGACTAGAAACACCAGCAATAAATCTAAATATCAGAATGAAGCAGATGTCAAAACATATTCGATACACACATACTGTACAGATCAATGAGTGATATATCTTAGCCTACTAATCTCTTTTTCAATACTAGAGAAGAGCAAAGTTTAATTATGACAATGTATTTCTGCTAACAGAGGGGACAGTGCCAATAAGGCATGAGATTAAATGTAGATTATCTCTAGTTTTAACCATTTCTGTTCAAGTAATGTAAATCCAGGTACACAAATTTAGACATAGAGCATAGATAGCATCTTGGCTATGGGACCTTTAGTAAATAGAAATTTCCAGATGGCTGACATTTTTTTTGAAAGTTGACTTCATAATTTTATTTTCATTATCTTGGGCAGAATTCTTTCCAAAATAAATCACTTTTTTGCCTGACTCCTTATACAAAGAATATTGACTCAAGTTTATCATGATAAATAACAATTATTAAAGTCTTAAATATTTGAGTACCTTTTAAGTTAACATTTGCACTACTAAGAATGTGTGTTTATAGCATAGTCTTAAATTTTACAAGGTTATTCATGTCAGGTTGGTTTCATAAATAATTATTTATAAGATGTATACTCAAAAACCATCAAAATAGGGGCACCTGGGTGGCTCAGTGGGTTAAAGCCTCTGCCTTCGGCTCAGGTCATGATCCCGGGGTCCTGGGATCGAGCCCCGCATCGGGCTCTCTGCTCAGTGGGGAGCCTGCTTCCTCTTCTCTCTCTGCCAGCCTGTCTGCCTACTTGTGATCTCTGTCTGTCAAATAAATGAATAAAATCTTTAAAAAAAAAAAAACCATCAAAATAGTAAGGTGAACGGTGAATAAAATACACAACATTTACAATACTTTTACAAGATGAAAAATGACAAGAAACATGTCACACTTTTAAAAAAGAAAAATATGGGGCACCTGGGTGGCTCAGTGGGTTGAGTTTCTGCCTTTCGCTCAGGTCACGATGGATCTCAGGGTCCTGGGATCGAGCCCCACCTCGGGCTCGCTGCTCAGTGGAGAGCCTGCTTCCCCGAATAAATAAATAAAATCTTCAAGAAAATAAAAATAAAAAAGGAAACTATGTTACTACGAAAATATTGTGATACTGTACAATGACAGGGGTGATGAGCATAGAGCATAGAGCTCTAACACACTGAAAAATCAGATGGCCTTCTAGTCCTTTTCAGGTCTCGTGACTGAGTTTTTACATGTTTCTGCCTTTCTCCACTGCAATACATCGATGTGCTCTGTCTCCTCAATATTGATAGTACCTCTGTCAGTAGCAGCCCTCCTCCATTCTCATTCTCCTAGACTCATGAGCTTGAGTAAGATGTCAGGGATCCTTGGAACCAATGACCTTCTGAGTGCTCAAGTCACCTCAATGACAACTCTGTCAAATGCCATTCAGCTGAAACTCGTACCCATGCACTTACAACTTCTCCCTCTGGCTGCCTATTGCTCCTTTCAGTTCTGCAAATTTCTTTCTATTAGCTCCCCTACAATGTTAACATTTTGGTTTTAAGGATAACCCTTGAAGCCATTCAAATCTGAACACCTTTCCAGTTACAATTCTCGAAACATTTAAAAAATAACCATCATAGGGCGCCTGGGTGGCTCAGTGGGTTAAAGCCTCTGCCTTCGGCTCAGGTCATGATCCCAGGGTCCTGGGATCGAGTCCCGCATCGGGCTCTCTGCTCAGCGGGAAGCCTGTTTCCTCCTTTCTCTCTGCCTGCCTCTCTGCCTACTTGTGAACTCTGTCAAATAAATAAATAAATAAAAATCTTTAAAAAATAATAATAATAACTATCATAGTACCCAAATTCTTCTCTGTTCCTTCATTTTTTTTTAAGATTTTATTTATTTTTTTGACAGAGAGAGATCACAAGTAGACAGAGAGGCAGGCAGAGAGAGAGAGGGAAGCAGGCCCCCCGCTGAGCGGAGAGCCCGGTATGGGGCTCAATTCCAGGATCCTGAGATCATGACCTGAGCTGAAGGCAGAGGCTTAACCCACTGAGCCACCCAGGCGCCCCATCTGCTCCTTCATTTTTTGTTCAAGCAATGAGTCATTATTTACCCCTTACTTTGTACTGGGCACTGCTGTAGACACGGGTAATATGGTAATAAGGCTAATAAGGTCTCTGTCCTCATCAAACTCACAGGTTAGTGAGGAAGATAATCAACAAGAAAATAAATAGGTAAACAAGATAATTACTGATGACAGTATGTATCAGGAAGAGCCTAAGTAGGCTTTTGTTACAGAAAGGTACTGGGAGAGATGGGGTACAGAGGGAAGGCACCCTATCTGAGGAGATGGGAAAGTTGAAGCTCCACCCATGGCGAAACTTAAAGGGAAAGCGCTTTAAGCAAAAGGAACAGAATGTGAATTCACTCTGAAATAAGAAAAGTCTCGAAATGATCAAGGAATATAAAGGAGGCAACAGTGGGTGGAGAGAGTGAGAAATGGGTGGAGCTGGGGGTATAAGATGGAGCGGAAGAGGTAGGAAGGACCAGATCATGTAGGGACTTGGTAACAGGCTTAGATTTCTTTCCAGATGCAAAGGCAAGTGACAGGCATGAGAGTGATAACATCTGATTTATAGTTAAAAGAATCTTCTCGCTGCCTAAACTTTACAAATTCCTGTAACCACTTCTCCCAGGAATGATTTGCATTGCCTCTCTTGGTCCCACCCCTCGAAACATGCTCCAGTTTTTCTACATTCTTCCCAGAAGGGAGCCCACAGCTGAAGGCAGTGCTTTGGGTGTAATCTGATCATTCAGAATAAGGTGAATAAGGTGAAATAATCACCTCTCTTATCTGGGATCTTCTTCTATCAATTTAGCTAAGGATTAAGATCTCCTACAGTGTTGGAAATCATATAAAGTAGCTTATTAGTAAATAAACTCTGTTTGAGGGCTCAGAGAAGTGGTTCTCAA
Organism: Neogale vison; assembly: GCF_020171115.1. NCBI lineage: Eukaryota > Metazoa > Chordata > Mammalia > Carnivora > Mustelidae > Neogale > Neogale vison. The sequence goes on along the minus strand of NC_058091.1, from coordinate 194,995,958 downwards.
CCTTGCCTGCCCATTAGAATTGGGCAGCTTAAATAAAAAAAAATTCCAGACCAATTAAATCAGAATCTCTGAAGGTGGTCTTAAACATCCACAGGAGGTTTCACTGGGCACCTAAGGCTGAACTCGGGAGCAGAATGACTAGCCCTGTGCTTCCCAAACTTTAATAAGCAGAAGAATCATCTGAAGATCCAGTTAAAATGTATATTCTGATTTCATGGATCTGAGGTCTGTATTTCTTAATAGCTTCCAGGTTCACCTTTGCTGCTGGGGTAGCAAGAGGCAGCCCAAAGTTCTCACAGCATGCACCAGAATCCCTGGATGCTCTGTTTTAACATCGTCAGAGATTCTGATTCAGTAAGTCCAGGGTAAGATCTGAGAATTTGCATTTTTAACATGTTCCCTGGTGATGCAGATGCTATTTGTCCGGGATATGACACTGCAGATCCACTTCTGCTATCCAGTGAGGAGGAAACACATGAACTGTGGGCTCTGACGTTCAGAGCACAGACTTTCTAGTTTTGACTTGTGTTATGCAGAAAATTTCTCATCTCTTTTCATTCTCCCCTGAATTCCATCTAGGCACATCATTATGCATGGTCTCAACAAGAAAATGCTAGCTAAAAGGCAATTTATTTCAGGAAGGAAAAAATAGGATGATGACAAGCCAGAAAATGTGCTTTGGTGAGAGGAAAATTAATCTGAAACATTGAAGCCAGCCCCAAGATGTTTCATTAAGAAAAGCTTATATTAAATTTTGAATTGTCTCCTTCTCGTAAGTTTTTCTTTTGTTTTGTTTTTATTTGACAGAGAGAGGGAGGTCACAAGTAGACAGAGAGGCAGGCAGAGAGAGGGGAGAAAGCAGGCTCCCTGCTGAGCAGAGAGCCAGATGCGGGGCTCGATCCAGGACCCTGACCATGACCCGAGCCAAAGGCAGAGACTTAACCCACTGAGCCACCCAGGCACCCCTCCTTCTCATAGGTTTTAGCTACAGCATGTAACCAATTCCTCTACTTGGTAAGAACTTGAATGTTCTGGATTTTGTTGTTGTTGTTGTTGTTTTGACTGTCCATCTGCCTATCTACTTTCTTGGTTGCTTGGTTTCAGTACATCTTTGTGTCTCTTGCTTGGGAACATGCTACATAATACAAACTAATAACAATATATGGAGTGGAGAGATGAGTACCATAGAAAGTAAAGTGAATTGCTCTTCCAGCACCAAGTGTTTCTCAGTAAGCATTTTTCTGAATAATATATTTCCTTCAGGCTCATCTGCATACCAAAAAGTTGACACATTATATTACGCTTCACCTGTTATATATAATATATATTTTTTTCTGACATGACATCATTTATTTCCTTTTGTTGTTAATCATCCTAGGAGTGATTATTTAAATAGTTTTATTTGTAAAATATGTTTAATAAACCGGAAAGTTCGGTTTTTCCCTATATTAGAACTTACTTACTCAACAAATAAAGTCTTTTTTTTTTTTTAAAGATTTCATTTATTTATTTGACAGACAGAGATCACAAGTAGGCAGAGCGGCAGGCAGAGAGAGAGGAGGAAGCAGGCTCCCTGCTGAGCAGAGAGCTGGATGTGGGGCTCAATCCCAGGACCCCAGGATCATGACCTGAGCCAAAGGCAGAGGCTCTAACCCACTGAGCCACCCAGGCACCCCAACAATTAAAGTCTTTGGTGACGTCCAGGAACTACAAAATAATAAATGATTAACTGCCTATAATGTAGTTTAAAAAAAAAAAAATCTACCAAGCTTAACACTCTTCTATGAGTCAGTTAAAAATTCCATGTTTTGCTATAATCAAATTCTTTTAAAAAAAAAAAAAAAAACGCTAAAAGGAGGCACCTGGGTGGCTCAGTTTGTTAAGTGTCTGCCTTTGGTGGTGATCTCAGGGTCCTGGGATGGAGTCCTGCATCAGGCTCTTTGCTCAGCAGGGAGTCTGTTTCTCCCTCTCCCTCTGCCCAACCCCCCTGCTCATACTTTCTTTCTCTCTTTCTCAAATAAATAAATAAAAGCTTTAAAAAAAATAAAAATAAAAAATCCTAAAACAGTTATGGAACAGTTCACCTCAAAATAGCATGGATTCTTACAGCTGTATATTATAGTATGACGATGCAAACTGTATATTGCCAAACCACACATGAGAGGTAGATGATTGGAAATCTCTAAGTGTTCTACCAATTACCTGATATTTTCCGAACAAAGGACAGTAATAGAAGGTACCTAACAGAGGTTCTTTTCCTACTTGATTTAAAATATCAAATTAGGGGTACCCGGGTGGTTCAGTGGGTTAAGTGTTTGCCTTCAACTCAGGTCATGATTCGAGAGTCCCCTGCTTGGTGGGGAGTTTGCTTCTCCCCCTGCTTGTGCTCTCTCTCTCTCTCAACGAAATAAATAGAATCTTTTTAAAAAATAAAGAAATAAAATGTCAAATTATTTTTTAACCCTTCTGATAAGAAACAGTCTCTGAAGAATTACTAAAAAGGAAGGAAGGAAGGAAAGAAGAGAGAGAAGGAAGGGAAAGAAAGAAAAAATGTTCTCTTCAAATTGCATTTTATTATTTTTAAGAAAAGAGAAGAGAAAGATTGACTTGAGGACTTACTCATAATAAATCTATTCTGGCAGAAACCCAAACATGCACTAGAAGTTTCACATTAGAAAATGGCATTTGATTGACATTTTGCTTGCCATCAGTCTTAACAGTTTAAGAAAACCCATGAGTTAATATGGAGTGCCTTGCAAAGAAGGATAGAAGAACCAAAGAATAAACCAAGGCTCAGAATCCTTGTACTAAATGTTTAAAAGGTAAATTTGAGGGGATGAATTCAATGACATGCTAAATTTTGAATTATCTCTTTCTCATAAATTTGAGCTATAACATGCAACCAGCTTTATGGTTTCATTACTGACTCACTTAGTGGATTACTCTGTGTTGACCGGCTCTAGGATTCCTGGCTGGAACTGCACGGTTGAAGTCACCAGGTTCTGAGTATCGGTGGTGCACACAGCCTGATAAGTTTCTTCAGTTAGCCCTTGCAGGAAACCCTCGGAGGTTATTAGCATTTTGACAGCTAGGAAGGCAAAATGACCCAAAGCCCCTGCAGCCAAAATAGCTCTATCTATGAATTACTATTCAAGCCAATATGTAGGGTGTGTCATTTCTTCTGTGACAAGAGATGGAAGAAACCGAAATTGAACTACTGGTGAGACAACATTGCTTAAAAAAGAAAAAAAAAAAAAAAAAAGCCATTTCGGCCGGGGGGGTGGGGGGACCCAGCCCAAAAAGAAGTAATTATAAATGTAAAATATCCTGCTGAGAGAAAACACTACCTAGAGTTTCACAAAATCCTTTAGAAGCTAGTATAAATGAAAACTTTCATTAAAAGCTCAGAGTGAAGATATTCATAGTAATCAAACTTATTTGATTAGATTAAATGATTAGAAAAATTACACTTTTCTGAAAATTAGAATTAAAGTAGAATATGAGCCTGAGAAATTGGAGAAACAGGTTAGAAACAATAAAAATGATTCTTTTTTTTAAAGATTTTATTTATTCATATGACAGACAAAGATCACAAGTAGGCAGAGAGGCAGGCAGAGAGAGAGGAGGAAGCAGGCTCCCCGCTGAACAGAGAGCCCGATGTGGGACTCGATCCCAGGACCCTGAGATCATGACCTGAGCCAAAGGCAGAGGCTTTAACCCACTGAGCCACCCAGGTTCCCCAAAAATGATTCATTTAATAAAGGAAAAGAGGGACGTGGTTCACACAGAAAACTGTGAGTACTACAAAATGCTAATGAGAACAGAACACAAAAGAGCTTGAGAAAAATGAAAGATGCCAATAATGTGTCACCAATACAAAAATTCTATAATACATTTTATCCTTCATTAAGGATAGTATTTAACACAATGGAGTGAATTTTATTTGCACTGCTCTGGTTAAGTACCAAGTGAGGTTCATTCTAGGAGAATTATGTAATAAAAGACACTGATTGTAACATTTTGAAGAAAAGAGAAGAATTAGAAGTTAGGAAAGAAATACCTTCAATACGAAGGTCACAGGAATTTGTTAGTCCAGAAAAAAAGAAGGCTAAGTGAAAATGATAGAACTCTTGGCTAATACATACATGGAAAGTAGTACTCGGTGTGATAGTTAAGAGACTTTATAGGCAGAGAGAGACGTAGTCCTACTGTTCACAGAAAAGAGCACGACTTGGTAAATTATCTCACCTTCTCAATTTCCTGATCTGTAGAATGCAGAAAATAATAATATCTAGGTTTTTAGGACTGTTGTGAGAATAAGTGAGATAATATATTAGAGCTTCCACTGGTTTCTGAGTCTTATTTCCTTTGTTCATTAATAAAATTTAGTTACAGGGGAACCTGAATGGTACAGTTGTTTAAGCACCCCACTCCTGGTTTCAGCATAGGTCATGATCTCAGGGTTGTGAGATCAAGCCCCACGTCCATCTCTGCATTCAGTGCAGAATCTCTTTGAGATTCTCTGTCCATTTCCCTGAACCTCCTGCTTGTGCTCTCTCTCTCTAAAATAAATAAATCTCTTTTTTAAAAAGAGAGAGAATTTAGTTACAATAATGCTTTCCTAAAGTGAAAACCAAGAAATACGAGACTGGGGCGCCTGGGTGGCTCAGTGGGTTGGGCCGCTGCCTTCGGCTCAGGTCATGATCTCAGGGTCCTGGGATCGAGCCCCGCATCGGGCTCTCTGCTCGGCGGGGAGCCTGCTTCCTCCTCTCTCTCTGCCTCTCTCTCTGCCTGCCTCTCTGCCTGCTTGTCATCTCTCTCTGTCAGATAAATAAATAAAATTTAAAAAAAAAAAAAAGAAAGAAAGAAATATGAGACTACATACCAGCCATGGATTACTTTAAAACCAAGTCATCTTTTGCCCAAAATAAAGGGAATGGTCTAAATCAGATTTCCAAACTTGCAAACAAAGTTTATTTCATATATACCATTACATTTTGCCAGTTTGGGCTACAGCTTGCTCTCACTCTTTTTGTCTTTTGTGCCTTAAATTTAACTTACAAGATTTCTAAACGTAATGTGTTCTTTCCTACCTAAAACCTCTTCTCCTCACTCTCTGAGATTCCTCATAAATATAATTTGAAGTCCACGGTTTCCAGTGTCTTTCGCAAAGGCCTACATTTCTTGTTACTTCTCTAACTACTTTGATCAAAAGTTGGTTGTCCAGAATTTCATATGAAAGGTGAGGCACTCCATGAGGTTAAGACGTGAAAATCTAAATCAGTAACCTCTTACACTATAACCAAATGCGCCATTTCGTGTATTTTACTGTGTATAATCACCAAAAAGACTTTCAGATATCTTTAGGAGACCTTACTAAAGAAAGGTATGCTTTTTCTAATTCACTGGATACCTAAGTGCCCACGGGAGAGAGATCATATGATGCACGTGAGACATGTGAATATGAACTCAATCCTGAGGCGCACCCAGCAGTCTGTTGTGATTCAAGAGTCCTATCCCTGAGACCCAGAACATCTGAAGTGTCAGATGAAGGAAAACTTGGCTCCAATTTCATTAAAATAGATTTTTAGTAATACAAATGCTGTTGAAGATGAAAATTCTTACATTAAAAAATAATAATTCAGAGACTTCCTCTGATTTCTGAAATAAAATTATTCAATCATGTATTTCTACAAGCAATGTGAGAGTTTAGGGCTAGATACAGCAAATATCTTGATGTCAGACAAGAAAATACTGAAGAGATTTTTGCTAGGAAGTCTAACAAAAACCTTAAACCCAAGACATCCAAAAACTGAACTCTTGCTTCTCCCCCAGACAAAATTTAACTTTACCCGAGCCCTGTGCTCCCACCCCTTTGCATTTAAAGAAGTGGATAACCCAAAGCACCACCCTGCGCTCAAATATTCCAAGATAAGCCATCTCTCCACTTCCTCAAGGACTCAAGTAACAGTCTTCTCCATCCTTCCTCATGACTCCTTCCATAAGACAACCTGAAGATTCCCTTGCCTCCCCGCCACTCCCTCAAAGCCCCTTTCTTTTTCCTTGAGAGGGTCCTTGTTTTTAATCATCTTTCTCCCTATTGCCACAGACTGAATAAAACCATCTCCTTAATTGTCTGGTGCATTTTGTTTTTCACCAGAAACCTGTTCCAACCCTCAGCTCGCCTGAGGCAGTCCATCTTGATGGTGGCTTAGGCCACACGCCTTAGGATCATCTTTGGCTTCTCATCCCCATCTGATCTATCAAGAAATCCTTTTGATTCGAACATCAAAACAGATCCAGAATCTAGCCACTTCTGAACAATTTCTTCAGTACCATTGATCTGATCCACTACCATCTTACATAGCTTATTAAATAACCGTCCTACTGGACTCTGAGCTTCCATCCTTGCTTCCATCCTTCCACCTTCCATCCTTGGGATATTCTCCACAAACCAACATGAACAAACTACTGAAATTTAAATCACCTAATCTCAAAGGTTTTCCACAGGTTCCTAAATTCGGTCAGAATCCTTACAGTGTCCTAGAAGTTCTCTGCAATCCAGGCCTCCATAGTATCTCTGACTTCATAACCTACCACTCTCCCTGGCTCACTCCGTTCTGGCAAATAAAACTGGCCTCTTTTCTCTTTCTTGAATATGCCTCAGAATCTTTGCCCTGGCTGTTCTTCTGCCTTGAGCTCCCTTCCTTCAGATAAGATACTTAGGTCATTCAATCAACTCCTCCAAGTATTTGTTCAAATGTCACTTTCTCAGTGAAGCCCACCTTAACCACCCTTTAAAACACTGGGCATACAAACCAGCATTCCACATCCCACTATCATGTTCTATTTTTCCCAGAGCACTTTGCTCCTCTAAATATACTCTAGAATGTTTTCCTGTTTATGTTTATTGTCTTTCTCTCTCAAGGAGGGAGAGGAATTTTTATGTTTTATTCATTGATGTATTTCTTAGTTCCCAACTCTATTCTCTTTCATTGATATATCCGTAGTACATAGAAGAGTTTTGGTACATAGTAGGTGGTTTAATAAATATTTGTTGAAAGATTGGCCAGATAACTAACTCGACTGATTGAATGAATAAGTAACACATAATAATACTAACTGTCTCTCTATAGTAATAATGAACGCAGTACTGCAGTTGTGCACTGATGACCTGGATTGTTTTCCATTACGACTCTGTTGGACTTTTTCCATATCCCAGTTCTCTTTCCAGGCTCTGAATGTGGTAGGAAACACTAGTATTACCGTATATCTGGAAGCATAGACAACTCTCATGCATGACCATAGTCACACAGTCCTAAGTAATAAGGAAATGGCAGAAGCTAAGTTGTGAATCAGGCAAGAGTATGTCCATAAGACAAATTCTGTTTGTGAATTCGTTAGAAACTTAGAGGCCTCCGTTTGAAGGAGTGTGTACCAAAACCTGTACTTCGAAGATCAAGCCATAGGGTACTACTGGGCATTCAATCAAGTCCACAATGTTCATTCAGGTCTTGATAATAAGAGTTGTAGGGAGTAGCAGAACGTGAGTTGGGGAAATTAGAGACTCTTCAGCTCTCTGCACCCCTGAGGAGAGATTCTTGATCGGGCTAGAACGGATCACAGGTTTTATATAAAATTTCTAAAAATAATTTTTGAAAAATATTTTATTTATTTATTTATTTGAGAGAGAATGAGTGAGCAGGAGGCAGAGGGAGAGAGAATGTGAAGACTGTACAGTGAGCTCAGAGCTGGACATGGAGTTGTTCCCACAATTGGAAAACCATTACCTGAACCAAAACCAAGAGTCAGAAGCTTAACCGACTGAGACACCAAGGTGCCCCTCTAAAAATAAGTCTTAAGGGTTTTTTCCCAACCAGTTCATTTTCAATTCACCTATTACTTACACTAATTTTATTTGTCTGTGGCTTAAACACTTTAGGATGAATCTGTGTGCATTCTAACAAGACTGCCCAGTAAATAATCTAGAACAATAAGTCTGAAGGAAACAACTGGGGCTTAGAATCGGAAAGACTCAGTTCAAACCCTGTACCAACCACTTACTAAGTATGTTTGGGCGTGTTCTTAAATCTTTTCATTTCAATTTCCTCATCTAGAAAATGAGAACAATAATCTGTGCTTCAGAGCAGTTGTAAGGGTGCAGATAGATTTCCAGAGAGTCACATACCAGGTGGTGCTCCTGTTAGCAATTAAATAAATGCTGCCTTCATTTTTCTATCTTCCTGAGGTGTGGGACCAACCCAGAAGTCTCCCTCATTCAAATGCCAACTGGGAATTAAAGAACTCTGCTTAAATTGCTAAAAATTCTACCAGCTTTAGGGACTTTCTGCCGTAGGTTTTTCTGCTCCTTGAACGCTCCAAGATTGGACTTTGACCTCTGCCTGGAAGCCTTTGTCCCTTTTCATTACAGGCCTTCATTACTGATGTGGTATCTCAGAAAGTCCCTTTCAGTAATGGTGGCTTCTTCTCGGCCGTCTTACTCTGTATCATAGCCCCCTGTTCCTTAAACTCTATAGCATTATTAAAGCTATTTTGTTCGTTAACTTGTTTACCTCTTTATTCTCCCACCACCACCAGCGTGCACATTCTTGAGGGCCTTGTCTGAATTGTTTACAGCGCTATCCCCAGGACTTGGAAGACTGGTAGGCTCATTAGTGAGTGCTCATAAATCAGTTGCTTAATAAAAAAATTAGAAAGGATTTATCTAGTCAGTATCAGATCCTGGCTTTAATAAGGAGCAAGTATCCCGGATGCTGACTGCTTACCAGGGGCTCTGATGCATGCATCCCCTCTCCCCCATGGACCCTGCCCCCAGGGCACAGGGAAAAGGGAAGCTTCATCCAGTTCACATAGATTCCTCAATCACTCACCCATTCCTCACATTCTTTGTTGATGGACAGTCCCAACTGAGACAGCTGAAGCGCACATTAACTACTCAACAGCAAGAACCTGACCTCCGATGATCCTTTCCGACTCCTAAACTATCCTCTTCTTTTGAAACAAACACCACTCCTGAATTCAGCCAGATTTATTTCACTCAAGCTTCTGATAAACATGGAGTTTTCATCCCTGAATTCATTGTTGGGCTTGAGTCTAGCCTTGATTCTGGCACAAACACTATCTGAGCCTCTGATACAGCTTGGATGATTCGAAATGATGGGATGATGAAATATGAGAAAAGAAGGAAGAGAAAACTTATTATTTTCATACTTGTGATTATTTGAACAGATTCCTTTGGTCCCACTACTGTTCCAATTTATTAAATTGAGTTAAAATGTATATTTTTGGAATTTTCTCTAGCATTGATAAAGTATAAACATAATCATCTATTATATTAAAACAGCAACTAAAATTCTTAATTGGTAGTGTTGACTAATAGAATAGAGGGTATCCAGTTTCCCATATACCTTAGATTTCATGGAATCTCAAGGATTGCAGTATATTCCATTCTATAATATTTTTATAATGTTCTTGCCACTCTTGTTCTTACAAGTGAGTGTCCGGATAGAGATTCTGCCTCTAAAAGAAACTATAAATTACCGTGGTAGGTCTAAACTGGTTCACAGAAGAATAATGTTGCATTTATTTACGTCTCTAAAAAGGTAATTTTCCAACTTCTGGGAGTTTATTTTTTATAGAGCAAATATAATATAAGAGTGGATATATACTTTGCCTCTTAAACTTTTTATTATAAGATCTAGAAAAGATAGTCTGTGTGTATAATGACTGCAATTGAAATAATCAACAAATATAACAGGGAAATGGCTGGTCCCTGCAGTTTCATGTTCTACTCTTTTGCACTGTGCTGGATGGCTAAAAGGTTCATGACAAAAGATTTTCTAATAGCACACAGGCAAAAAAAATATGGTTTTTCTCCTGACACTTGAAGGAGATTATGGTCCATTTTTTGAATTGTATTTTTTCATGACTATTGACTTTATTAATTTAATATACCTTCATTTACCTATTTTATTGTATACATATGCAGGGATATTTTAGTAGTGCAGGATTTCTCTAGAAAATTAGACTTACATTGCTGACAGAATGAAACAGTGTCATGTTTTGATATTATTTCATTTATTTGTTTGTTTTCTTTGTTCAATAGCTCTGTGTCTAGATGTTTCATTTTTTTTAATTTGCAATTTACCAGAAATTCTTTACCTTCACTATCATATGAGCTGATGGTTCAAGTCAGTGGTCTTACCTCTTTGTATAGAGGGAAAAAGCACAGCAAATTCTCATCCTTTTAAAAGCAGAAGTAGCTCTTGGATCCTTTACATGGTTACTCAATTTAAACAATAATCCTCTCAAACAAAACAGGCATTGATGAACTTCAATAATATTTATCTAAATAAACTATTTTTCTTTTTTTTTTTTTAAGATTTTATGTATTTATTTGACAGAGAGAAATCACAAGTAGATGGAGAGGCAGGCAGAGAGAGAGAGGGAAGCAGGCTCCCTGCCGAGCAGAGAGCCCAACACGGGACTTGATCCCAGGACCCCGAGACCATGACCCGAGCCGAAGGCAGCGGCTCAACCCACTGAGCCACCCAGGCGCCCCATAAATAAACTATTTTTCTTAATCACATGTAGAAAGCAGTATTTCTCCTAGCATTATTTTATAAATGTTCTCTTTCTTACCAATCTTATTAGAAGTACTATTAATATTTAAAATAGTATAATTTATTAGCAATAATAATAATTCTCAAACATTATAAGTACATAAAGGAATTGTCAAATTGAGAATCAATCTGAAGCTAGAGAAGAATTTCAACAAAATATACAGGAAAACCAAAACAAGAAACACTAGAAAACAGATTCATATGCTACAAGATAATTGAGATGACACCCCCAAACTGCAAAAGGAAAAATTGAGAAACATCAAAAGTAAGCAAATTATGTATGATCTTAACAATTGGAGAGTGTGATGTATACATTAGCTGAACATTTTAAAAACTGAAGTTCTATCACATTTAAGTGGAAATTCAGAAGATGGTGCAAAGACACAGTGCATCTTCAGGTCTCTTAACAGTCAACAGACAAATGCTCAGTCGATTTTACCGAAAAGTGACTTCCTAACCCCTTTCTATTCCCGTCTTTGGCTTATATTGGTTGGTAGGAGAAAAAAAGAAAGATTCAGGTAAGATAAGAGAAAAAATAGTAGAGCATTAAGCAAGATAAAAAATTTGGGGAGAAAAAATAAACTATGTCCTTTTACTAATGGAACATCCAAAGTCCAATTAGGAATATAGTAGTTTATAGAATGTATGAATGGGACCGTGGGTGGGTCCCATTCAAAACAAATGAAAGAAACCATATTAGATAAGCACAAAATATTTTCTCACCACTATTGTTAAAGAACCTTTTTTCCCCCAGTGAAAAGTGTACTCTTTAATGGATACTTTTTTAAAGTGTGCATTGCTATGAAAGCTAAGCAATTTTGAAATTTTGGTTGAAATTGAAGAAGCAAGAAATTTGTAATTTAAGAATTAATACTTGATTGTGAAATTTCACCCTTTTTTGTCTTGGTTTCAGAAAAGATTCCACAGAAAACAGCCCGGGGTTGCCTAGAGGGAGAACTAAGCCTCAAAGTTCCAAAGTGGACAGTGAATTGAAAATCTTGGAAAGTGTTAGGAGGCTAAGGAAAAGGTGAATGTATTGATTTAATGAATGCATTTACATGATGATTGACAAGTGAGCATCCAGGTTCCACTGCCCAATATTTCTGGGAAAGGAAGGGTGGGAAGAGGATTCTGGCAGCTTGTGCCTACTATTTCCATGCCATCCAGACCACTTGAGCAGAGAAGTAGGGAGGGACTAGGTCTGCATTAGGTAGGAAATAGATCACAAAGCTTGCTTTGAACTCTTGTTCACCACTTATTTATGTATCAGCTTGTCTTTGTGTTGGTAGAAGGAAAAAAGAAAAAGAAAAACATAAGACTGGCCTTTAGATTCTGAATCAAAGCTCTGCTCTGCTGATTGCTGGTGTGGCTTTTCAAAGGCAAAGCAAGTGGGGACATTGAAATTCCTTGTTTCTCTGGACCTGGAGCTGAGGGACTTTTATTTTGGTTTAGGTTTGTTTGTTTGTTTAATTCTAAGTATCAAGAACACGATTTTTCAGTGTATCTTACATTTATCTTAAAATATTCCCAGTATTTTTTTTTTTCCAATTTGATCGGCACTGAGAGAGATTAAAGCAAGGTGAGAAAACATTTTAAAAGGGAATCTGGGGGTGCCTGGGTAGCTCAATGGGTTAAAGCCTCTGCCTTCGGCTCAGGTCATGATCCCAGGGTCTTGGGATCCAGCCCCGCATCTGGCTCTCTGCTCAGTAGGGAGGCTTCCCCCCACCACCCTGCCTGCCTCTCTGCCTACTTGTAATCTCCGCCTGTCAAATAAATAAATAAAATCTTTGTTTAAAAAGGGGGGATCTGTAGGTGTGAGGAGGCTTCCCTTGTGACCTAATTTCAGAACCGGAAGGAACCAAACCACTGCCCCTAACACACACTTTCTTGATAGTGACCTCTAGTTCAAAGACATTAAATCAGTTGCCCAAGAGTCCCACTCAGAAAGTCAAGTCAAGACCCTCCTCTCTGGATTTCCACTTTGTCCTCTTTATGCTGCCCTATGCTGCCTCTAGCGTTAGATCAAGAAATTATAAGGAAGAGTGGGGACAGAAGAGAAGCAAAGCTGGAGAGGGTCAAAGATATTTCTAAGGAGATTTAAAAAAAAAAAAAGTGGAATCCCTAAGTCAAGATGCTGCAACCTTTCCCTGGACAAAAAAAAAAAAAAAAGATAAAATAAAAAAGAAAGCACCCTGCTGGTCCTAGCATTGAAGGCACAGAACAATAGCTACCTCTGAATACCTGTGATGCTTACTTTTAACTTTGAAAGATCAGCCTAGGGGGAGAAAGTTAATCCCTTCCTTCTTGCTTTCCACACCTTCTCCTCTGACTCAAGTGATTGTCGTTCCCCGAACATTTCGTGGACTTCTTTATAACCTACTTCCTCACCTGGGTCTTAGACGTCTTTTCAACTCTCCCCCCCCCCCCAATCACAATTCGCAAATCGTTATCCTGGGCTTTCGTAAGCTGAAACATCCACATTGGCACCTTGGGTGGACAGGATAGGTCGCTGGATTCATTTCAGCGAAAGTCCAGAGACCATGCCCGCCACTACGCCAACCCCCTCCCGGGCCCCGCCACAAACACCCACCATTTATAGACACTCGGGAGACCCTCAGAGATCATTTATGTAGAAGAAGGGGTGCATTTTGTGGCGGCTGGTGCACAGCTGATGAAAATCGTGGAAAGGCGGGCGGGGGACTCCATCTGTGCCTCTGCCAAGGCGCCGAGCGGGAACAGCCTGCACGCATCCGCGGCCGGCCTGCCCCAAGACGGCTGCCACGATCACCAACCCGGAATCGGCTGGTCCTGCGGGTGGGCAAAGGCAACGCGGCGGGGTGGAAGGCGGCGCGGAGGGTGGCGCTGGCAGCGTGAAAGGCCTCTTTGTGCGGGACTTGGGGGTAAGGAGGCGGTGAGCATGGAGAGCGGAGCGGGGACCCGGAGGCTGGGACTCTGGGACGCCGGTCCCCGCCACTCATCGGCGGCGCCGGAAAGATCCGGGTAGTGCCTACAGGGGGCGGTGTGGGGCTGGAGGGGGTGGGTGAAGGCCCCTCGCTTGGTCTTCTTTGAGACCTAAGGCGAGAGAAAGACACTTCGAGAACGCGGGAGGGAACTGAGTGATTTGCCTCCCCGCCCCCTTCCCTGGGTGGCCGAGAGATCGCGCTGGCTGGAAGGGCGCAGCCCCTCGTCCGGCGCTCACTCAGCAGTCAGGGAGGCGAGAAAGCGGCCCCCGAGGCGGAGCCTCCGTCCTGCCCCCGGGTATCGCTGCCCCCACCTGGGGGAGAGAGGGGGGGCGCCACGCTGCCCTCCCTCTGCGCCCCCACCGCGTGGCTTGCGGCTTATTTTCCCAGCTGGCAAGCGTCGCGCTGCAGACAAGGGAATGCCTGTGGTGAGTTGTTTATTTTGTCGAAGTTTGCGGTGGGCCAAGGGGGACGTGGGGGGCGAGCAGCCGGCAGAGGCCCGGACTGTTTTGTTTAGGTCTTGGTCCACCTGTGTGGTATAAATCTGCCAGCCTCAGGGCGGCGGGGGACCAGGGTGAGAACACCCCAACGCTCCAAAAGGCTTCTCTTGCAGACCTAGAACCACATTTGATTCTCCACTCCTGGAATCGGCTAGATCCTAGCTGGCACTACTCCCCGTACCTCGGATCATTGCTTCCTGTCCCTGCTGCGTAAAGGCGCTGTAAAGGACAGTCAGTACCTATGACCCAGGGACAGCTGTCCATAGAAGTACCTCCAGGGTACCCTTCCCCATTTCTTGAAGATAGGCGAGCTGAGTATGTGATATGAGGGGCGCTCTTGAAACTAGTGGGAACTTGTTTTGGCGACTTGCGGTGTGAAGTCCGTTCAGGCGTGTCGGGTCTGCGGAGTACCACAAACTGGGATCCAGATTGGCCAGAGTTTCCTAGACTTGAGGCTGGGGGCGGGGGCGGGGAGGAAGGTAAGCGGTTGGCTCCCAGGGGAACCCAGAGGAACCCCCCCAGGGCTGATGACAGTCACCACCGCGGCCGCGTTTGCCTGGAAGAAAAGCCTAAATACATTAGCGAGCTGGTAAAGCTTTTAAGATCTTCTCGGGAGTCAGTGGCTGGCTAATGAGAGGTTAATTTTGTTTGGAAGAGAAGGCTGCGCTGGTTTCCTGAGATAAATGGACAGGAAGCGCATTACCTCCGCGCGCTGGCAAGCGGTTCCCAAATGCTTTTTGCACCTGCCGCTTTGAGCGGTGTGATCCGCTGCAGAGCCCGCAGGGATCGTGGGCGCCGGCTGTGTACTCTCGGGTGATGAGCCCCACTCACGCCCCGGGCCCCGTCCTTCCGGGGGCGCAGCGCTCACGCCAGGCTCTGGGGTCTTCTCTCACACCCAGGTCCTGCGTGCTCCAGAGCTCGGGGGCCCCCTGATCCCGTCAAGCCCCCTCCAGGATCGGAAGGGTTAAGAATGATGTAAGTACAATCCACTAGCTGCTTGCTGCTGGGCTGTTTCAGCCCCCGCTTTGTGGTCACCCTGGACTAGAGAGCTGGGCGGGGATGGGATGGGGGGCTTACTCTAGAATGGGTTGCACAAATCGTTATCGCGGTCAGCTCCCTAGCTCCTCTGTCCTAGATGAGCCCTTCGTATTAGATGTCTGGAAATGGAGATAAATCAACAGGGGAATAGTTAAGACAGCGTGTATAATAGGTTCAGGAAAAGAAACTTCTCATTCTTATTCAGAATCCATTCATGTTGTTGGCATGTGTTTTAATTCTGTTCACTTACACGTTCATACCACCGGGATGCTTTGCTGTATCCTCTAATTGTGCTGTTCTGGTCTCATCTTTCCTTCCTGAAAACAAAGATGAAGAGAGAAAGAGTACAAGTAACAAGAAATAGGGTGGGTGTGTGAGCTGTGCAAGCTGTCACGTCATGATTTTTTTTTTTTCTGATTAAGATGTAAGACTTCTATAAGTCATTGACTTTATGGGAGGAAAATCCCCAGATTTTTCTTTACAGAATCTTAAAATCCTGCTTAACTTAACGGTATTCGAGCCGGAGGAATGGATGCGCTATAAGCGACCATTCACCACGCTCTTGCTTTCCAAGCCCGTTCGGGATCTTGCTAACAGTCCGAATTTACCCTGCGAGTATGTCAACTGACCTAAAGACTTGAAAACAGGAACCACCTTGCGGTTTAATTGTGAAAATTAACATTTTACTCAAGCAGGCTGAACACTTATGTGGTAATAAAAAATGAATTGTTAGCCTTATAAATCTTGGGCTTGTCAAATTTTACAACAGATGAGCAATAAAGCACCTTAGAAAAAAATGAAGTTTTCCCTCTGAAATACAGTTCCATTTCTATACAAGAATTTGTAGTGGCTCAAGGATGCCCTCTATTGATAAAATAATTTAGAGCACTGTGGGTTTAAGGAACAGGATAAGGAGGTGGGGGAGAAGTGGCAGGCGGGAGAAACAGTGAAAGTAATGATAGCGGAAAAAACCCCACCTAAACTGAATTTGATCTTAACTTTTGGTTATGTGTTTTGAAGTATGATCAATAAAGTGGCATGCTTCTTTCATAGGGGTCGAATTAAATCTTGGGTTAAGGGAAAAGAAACATCTTATTGTTAGTTTTTGTTAGCAAAATACTTTGAAAAAATGCCCAGATTTGGTTTCTGTTAAAAGATGTTTACCAGCATTTCACTAATTTCAGTTCATGTGTTTCATGTAAGAATTGCAAGAGAATAAATTTTTGGTCTCATAGTATTTACTCCACAATACTATCTAAAAATCATTATCAGATAACTCTGCCTGCGAAAAGTCATTTCTCCAGGCAACTCTGAAGCTATTATTAAGTATATTATGGATATACACAAGGTTTGGATTATATCTTGGGCAGTGAAAGGTGTGTTTACCACTTGAGTCATCATAGTATGTAATAGGTAAGTAATGAAAAGTTACAGTAAAAATAGATAGACATCCTTCATTAGGGACCTAGTGGTTTGTACAGTTCATAATGTGTCTAATGAGAAAGCCGGGGTGATCGAAGGGTTGCCCTCAATTATCCTAGTCCATTGATTAGCACATTGTTACATGTGGAGTATTAACGTGTCGGTGGTTGATACGAAATTGCTAATTAGAGATTATGAGTAGTGAACCGGTACGGTTGCAAACTGCAATTTGGCTAGAAGTGAATTTAAAACGGCAACCCGGAGCCCCTCGGAGGAATGGCAAAGGCAAGGACAGTGGAAGTAGCTCCTAGCCTTTGAAGCCATTCTTTAGATTAGATACCACTTCGCACCTCCTGATAACAAATTGGAACCTGTCATCAACCTCACAACATGCTTTCCTGTGACAAGATTTGGCAACCTTTTTCCTGGCACACGACTGGGTCTTTCCCCCCTCGTTTTTGGATCTATCCAAAGTGACAAAAGTAGAAAGTGACCTGCCATTGAATTACTATGCTAATAGACTAAGAAAATTCGTGGAAAAGCCGCCGAGCAACAAGAAACGGTGGCGTAATTACTCCACACTGCATTAAAAACTCACCATCCTCATTAACCTAATTACATTGTAACCGAACACGTTGGAGTTCGCCCACTCTCAAGACTCCTCCCCGCTGCTTTCAGGAAGGGAAATGTCAGAGGAACAATAACGCCAGAGCCTAGCACAAGCCGCCCGCGAATTCCGCCGGGGGCTGGTGGGTCCCTTCCCAGCCCGTCCGATCTGTTCCGGACCGCAAGTTGCGTCCGGATTTCCAACGCCTCTGGGCGCTTGCTTTACAAAAGGTGGAAAAGGCTCGGAACGCGGTTCCGCAGATGTGATTGGCTGCGAGGGGACCTGCCGCACGACTCCGGGTAAAAGCGCCCGCTTCCTCTAAGGAGCCGGAGCTGGAGCGGGAGGGGAACAGAGTGGGGGTGATTTAAAACACACACACACACACACACACCAAAAAACCTTCAGGGGAAGTTAAACCCAATCAACATTAATTAAAGGGGAAGTCAAAAGCCGGGTGCTTTTGTTAACGCCGACAAGAGAGTTGCCGTCGGCGGTTTCTGTCGGGCACAAGGAAACAGTAGATCGCGGAAAGGGGAGAGAAGCGGAGGGAGCAGGAGGGAGGTAGAGCCCGGACGCGGCGGACGGCACTCTCACCCTGCGGACGCGGAACTCGAATTACAATGAGTACGCTGAGGGCGGGAGGAGGTGCGGGGGGCGGGCGCTTTGGGCCCTGCGAGTGGCGGGCTGGGCCCAGAGGTCCCGCGCTTCCAGCCAATGGGGTTGGAGGGAGGGGCTAGGCCGGAGGGGTGGGGACGACGTGGATTGGCGCATGTAGGGAGGGCGGGGCGGCAGTGCGGGGCTGAGATTGATTGACCGCAGGTCCGCCGCGCAGAGATATCCGGGATGCCAGCGGCTTCTCGTTAGGGCTGGGCGCGCCTCCGGTGGGTCCACGCCCGCTTAGCCCACGCTGGCCGGGACCCGGGCGCCCGCGCTTTTGGGGCCGGGCTCAGCGCTAAGCTCACGGTCTTTGTGTCTTTTCTCCCGCCCCCTCTGCCCCGCCCGCCGCCTCCGGCCGCCGCGATGCCGCTGCGCCCCGTTGCCGCCGCCGCCGCCGCTTCGCTCCGCCCGCGGCGCGCTTTTCGCTGCGGCGGTGGCGGCGGCCCGTACCCGACGCGGGCCTGAAGGAGGAAGAAGAGGAAGCGAGGAGCGTCCCCCAGTCCATGCCGCAGCCACGGCCACGGCCACGAACCCGACACGGCGCCCGCACCGCCGCCCTCGCCCGAGCCCACGAGACCTGCATGGACGGGCATGGGCTTGAGAGCAGCACCTTCCTGCGCCGCTGCCGCCGCCTCCGCTGCCGCCGCCGGGGCTGAGCAGCGCCGCCGCCCCCAGCTCTGCCCGCCGCCCCTGGCGTTGCTGCTGCTGCTACTGCTCAGCCTCGGGCTGCTCCACGCAGGTATGAGGCGCGCGCGCGAGGGGAGCCAGCCCGGGGCCGAGTGCTTTGTTCCCAAACACCCCGGTCCCGAAGGCACACGTTGGGGCAGAAGGGCGGCGTGGCGTGGCGTGGCGTGGCGAAACGGGAGAGGCCTCCTGGGCTCCAGACCTGCACCTTTGCCGGGCTCGGGGCGCGGCGGCAGGAACACACCCGCGGGGTCGAGCGGCGCGCCCAGGGCGCAGTGGAGAGGCCTCTTTCCCTCCCTCCTTTTCCCTCCCTCCGGTTTCCCCGCCTTCGACTGGGACCGTTGGTAAATCTCCTTCCCAACAGCCGCTTATCAAAGATTTAGAGCGCGGGGGCGGCGGGGGCTGCGCCCCCGGGACAAATGTTCCGGGTGCTTTATTGCTCACTTTCTCGGTGTTTACTGAAAGTCAGGCTGGGATCAGGTTTCCGCCGCCGCCGCCGCCCCCTTCGAGGGGAGACCCGGAGCCTTGTGCTGCTTCTCTGGAGTTGGGGGTGGCCGTGAGGGGGAGAAATGGCCCCACGTGTAGAGATTCTCAGCGGAATTTGAAAACCGGGGGGTGAATCTCGAAGTAACTGAAACGTCTTTAAAAGAGGAATTTCTTTCGTATTTGCGAAAGCTGCTTTTAATTCAGCTTTCACCCTCTTTGGGGGAAACTCGTGCTTTGTGGCTCGCCGCGTGTTTTCGGGTTGCCGGAGGGGGTTGACAGATCTCACAAGGCTCTCTGGAGGTCGCGCTTCCCCGGTGGAAGCCAGGAGCGAGTTGTCTGGTCTTAGCGAAGTAGGCCCGCAGACGAGCCTTCTGGCAGGTGGTACTTATTTTTCTTGTGAAATAAGTTGCGTTAACACAATGTTCTGTGTGAGTTGTATCTCAATAAAGCCTGGGGGGGGTACTTAGGACCTTCTTTTTAAGTAAGGACCACGTCTAGGAGTTTGTCTAAAGAATTTATTCAGTGTCAGACTGAAAGATAAATTCTGTTTTGAGAACAACTAGAGCATGAGATAAGTTTTTCTTCGGGACTTTTTTTTTTTTTTTGTCCTGTATTTTATGACCACAGTCTCAACGGCTCTCTGATCTGGAGAATCCTGAACTGTAATGTCACCCAACTGTGCCCAACTGTGTGGAGTAGTATTTGTTTATTAAGTCATAGCAGCCTTGCTAAAAATCTGGGAGGTCTTCTAAGTCATGGGAGGGGGGAAAGTGGCATTTGAGGAGACTTAATTTACTTTTCGGAATTTGCATTGTGATGGAACAGCTGCGTTTTAACACTCGCTTGGGAAACATAGGGTGGGGTAGTAAGTGATTAAGTAAGTGATAGTAAGTGATAAACCTTACCGTGATTAAGGTTTTAAATGAGTGACTTTAGAATCTTAGTAATGTCAACCTGTTTATGGTCACATGGAAATTTTTAATCATGTGTCAAAAGCTACATTCGGGAGTGTTTTGTGTGAAGAATCTGTCTTCTTAATGTCAAAGTGTATGTTTCTTGAAATGGAAATTGAAGTATTCTTTAGGACTGTGTGTCCCTCATGACTGCTTGGATATTGTTTCCCTTCCTTGTCAGAGGGTTCTAAGACAAAATTGGAATGTGGTCCTTGAAAACTTCTTTTCTGGCCAGTAATGAAAAACTTAAGTTGGTACAATGTTTAATGTAAGCTGCCTTATTTCAAGAATTTGGGGTGTGAAACTCCTCTCAGTATCTTCCTGGGTCTTCACTCAAGTCACCATTGGATTCTACCTAGAGTTTCCGTGGTGAGTGATACCTGTGGACAACTTGTTGGGGTGGTTTGGTTACAGAAAAAAAAGGGGGGAGCTGATTTCTTTGAAGAGTGTTGGTATTGAAATGCAAAGATTGTTTCTCTTCAGAGAGCCTAGTGGAGTGCTCTTTGCAGATGGGCTACCATATGTTTTATGCCTGGATCGGTATAATTTGCCTCGGCACCCCATATGGCCCTGCGTGTTAATTCAGCTTCAGCATATCTTATTTCTTTTATTATAAACTGGTGATTCTGCTGCAAATTCACTCGTGCAGTCCTGGCCTCAAGGAAATGATCTTGAATGGTGAGGTCTTTGAATCATTAACGAAAGCTGTAGACCCACAAATCCTTTAGCACTTTCATTAACTGGAATGAAAACACTATCACACCAATCATTGATCATCTGACTTGAAAAATGGAGACATCTGTAACAGCAGAGTTTGTTTTCTGCCCTAGGAAATAAAAAAGTCCTTTCATCCCCCCTCCCCTACATCCACTTTAAGCAAATCTCTACAATTCCTGAATGGAGATGCAATATAGGAGTTACTTGCTTACTCATACCCTTCATGGCTTTGTTGGCTACATCCTTGAGATTGTTTCTGCTCTGCATTGTCTTGGCATCTTGACAAGAAGCTTACTTTACCGCCTGTAACAGGCAAAGTGTGCGCTGTCATTATAAATTCATGAAGCCTGGATATTTCTGGGTGTATGCTGCGAATTAGTCATTATACAGGAGCCTGTGATGGGCCAAAACTGCTGACCCAGATGCACTCTCTAGTTAGTCCTCCTCTTTTCCCATCATCTCTATTTGAAAAGGCTGTTAGAAACCTCATCCCACGCAAAAGAACACAAGGAGTTCTATTTGATGTGACATTTCTCAAAAGAACTGGCACCTGCCTGCTGGGAAAAAGGGAGAGAGGAGGAGGACAAGGAAGGAAAAGGAGGTGGGAGTCGATATCCTACTTCTCTTCCGAACAGTTACATCTGCATCTCATGCTCTTCTTACTTTGGATATTTTATGACTATTTAAAATAATTATAAGTAAATGTATGCTCGGATAGATTTTATAGACCATAAAAAGAACAAATAGGCATTGCAAGTTTAGCGGAAAGTTCCTGTCCTGTCATTTATTCATAGTCTAGGAACTGTTCTTTACTCACTGATCTTGGCCCAGTTTTTATTTCCTTGCTTTCTGCTTGCTGTGAAATCTTATTTAAGAAGAAAAAAATAATAATTGATAGAAGAGTTGTCTTTTTTTAAGTTGTCAGCTATTGTTGTGAGAATCAGAAATTTAGAGCATCTGTGACCTGAGGAAGGAAAAGATTTGAGGAAAGGCACTTTATCCTGGACTTTGTTCTAGCTATTTATGATCCAGCCACGACAAGGCTTTTAATATCCCTTTGTCTTGATTGTTCCAGTATGTAAAATGGCTTTAATGTCTTTGAGGTTGTTGGTTGGTTTTTGGTTTTTGAAGTCAAACGGTTGAAAGGACTTGATCTACTTTGGAGAGAGGAATTCTGTAAATATAGGAGCTGCTTTTGTCAACTCTAGAATGAGCCAACATGAGATAGGCCAAACATATGAAGGTGTTTTTGTGTGTCTGTGTGTGTGTGTGTGTGTGTTTTTAATGGGATTTAGTGATAGCTGTAAGTCCATAGCCCCAAAACAGTAATTTTTTTTTTTTTTTTAACTCACATTAGAGCTCAATCTAGACTACATTTTTCCCTTCTTGGTCTTTGAAATGTAAAAACAGTGGGAGAGGTGGCTTGAGAGGTTGTCATCCCCCAGTCTTTTCTGCTTAACTCAAGCCAGAAACAGAGATTACAGGTTATTCCATTCAGGTTTAAAAGCACCTTAATATTCGAAAGATTATAAAGTATTTTTCTAAAATGATCCTTGGGTTAGTTTTAAGTCTTCGTCAGCTGAAGTCCTAAATCTTGATACTATCCTGAAATTTATCCCCACATCTTAAAATAATTACATATTTAACATATACTCTTTTTTCCCCATCACCTTGAATAAGAATTATAAAATATTTTATGCCTGGAGCAAATCACAAAAACCACCTCCTCTCATTTCTGAGCTGAGGAGTCTGAGACTTGAAAGTATGGAAAGTTTCTCCAGTTTAGAGACCTAAAAAGAATGTTTAAGTAACACAAAGTACGTGTTAAAATTAGTTTCTATAAAACTTGAGGTGGGTGTTTAGGAAAAGTATTTTCCTTTTCAGTAATTCTAGCATTCCCAGTTTATGGATCAGAATATAAAACTGGCGCACACAACTGACCTAGTATTGGCAATTCTTTTATCTTTTTATGCTTTGAGAGGTTTTTAATTTTTAAAAAAAGATTTTTTTTTTTTTTTTTTTTTTTTTTTTGAGAGAGGGTGTGCATGTGGTAGGGCAGGTGTGGTGGGGGAAGGCAGGCAGGAGGAGCAGAGGAAGAGGGACTAGCAGACTTCACAGTGAGCTGGGCATGGGACTCAATCCCAAGATGATGAGATCCTCACCTGAGCTGAAATCAAGAGTTTGGTGTTCAACCAGCTGAGCCACCCAGGCGCCTCTTAATTTTTTTATATGAGGAGCTAGTGGCAAAACATAATTTGAAAATTGACTTTTTAAAAAAGTAAGGCAGTTGGAGTTGGGGTTTTTTTTAATTATTTTAGCTTTGCTTTAATCATTAGATGTATCTGAACTGTTGACTTAAGGAAAGAAGTCATTTGTATATACTCTAAGAATTCTGTGTGTTGTAGTTCCCTGGTTCTCTTTCTTTTTAGATTTTATTTATTTATTTGACAGACAGAGATCACAAGTAGGCAGAGAGAGAGAGAGAGGAGGAAGCAGGCTCCGTGCTGAGCAGAGAGCCTGGATTTGTGGCTGGATCCCAGGACTCTGGGATCATGACTTGAGCCGAAGGCAGAAGCTGTAACCCACTGAGCCACCCAGGCGCCCCCCTGGTTCTCTTTCTAATAAAACAGTCGGTGGAATCAACTGTCCTTGCAGTATGATTTCAATCTGGTGTCCTTTTTGATTTAGTGTACCTTTCCTGATGACCTACTTGTGATCTGGGATCCAGTAGTGATGGATGTTAAGGGAGAAGTAAATACACAGCTTGATACAATGAGTCACTCTATCTTTTTTTTAAGAGAACAGATTTCAGAGCATCCAGGAGATTGTCAGTTAATGTACAGTTCCTTAATAAACACCCCTAAGGAAATACAGAATAACTTAGTACCTGGATTTTTTTCTTGTTACCCTGTAGCTGTACTAGAGTCAGGTAAAGGGGTTTTAACTAATCATGCTATAATTTAGGGGTCCCAACCTGAGGCGTGGAGCCTTAATTGTGGTTTTGTGCATAGACGCTATGCTTTCCAAAGCAAATGACTTACGCCCTTTCCAAAATCCAAACAAAGTTCACATCTTTGGCTTGGCCTTAGAGCAAAGGAATCTTTTTCAAAATCTGTAAACAATAGCAGGGGTGAAAAAGTACTCCATTTAGCCATTCCCTTATAATTTTCATGTAAGAATACTGGGCCAGACTCGTGTTCACTCACAGCAGCTCATGATTTCAAGTTTTAAGGTAACTAATTGCATGCAGTTTTTCTCCCAGTGGCTGAATTTGTGAGACACACGGAAGCACAATGCCACCCTATTTCTGAAGGCCTTCTTAAAATAGGAGGGTACGATATAGAACATTTTCCAAAGGAGGATGTCATTTTCTCATGAAGTTCAGGAAGTTGCAAAGCATTCAAAAAAATGTTGGGTCTTACCTTCTTTCTCATAGGTGACTGCCAACAGCCGGCCCAGTGTCGAATCCAGAAATGTAGCACGGACTTTGTGGCCCTGACTTCGCACCTGAACTCTGCCATTGACGGCTTTGACTCTGAGTTTTGCAAGGCTCTGCGTGCCTATGCTGGCTGCACCCAGCGAACTTCAAAAGCCTGCCGTGGTAACCTGGTATACCATTCTGCTGTGTTGGGTATCAGTGACCTCATGAGCCAGAGGAATTGTTCTAAGGACGGACCCACATCCTCTACCAACCCTGAAGTGACCCATGACCCTTGTAACTATCACAGCCACGCAGGAGCCAGAGAACACAGGGGAGGGGATCTGAACCCTCCTGGTTACCTTTTTTGTGGCTTGTTCGGAGATCCTCACCTTAGAACTTTCAAGGATCACTTTCAGACGTGCAAAGTGGAAGGAGCCTGGCCACTCATAGATAATAATTATCTTTCAGTTCAAGTAACGAATGTGCCTGTGGTCCCTGGATCCAGTGCTACTGCTACAAATAAAGTAAGTATACTTTTTTTCCTTCTGACTTGTAACTTGAAGGTGTTTGATTCTTAAGACAATTTTTTTTTTCCTTTGGACAATTCTTGAAGTATGATACAGAAGACCTAGTTTAAAAGGAACTTTTTCTTGTTTTTGGCAAGCAGTTAACAGGGTGAATGGAGGATTAAATGAAAATTTTTGTAAAGGATTTCTCACTGGAATCTTAGGGCTTATGTAAAATGTGGATCTAAGTTTAAGCAGTGATACAAAAAATTAAAAAAACACAAGTTGAGTTTCTATGAAAAGACACGTTGGTTTAAGGGGAAAATGTATACTTTTTTTGTGGTGTCTTTTTTGAGTGTGATTCTTGTCACTTTGGTTTCTAAATCCATATTCTGACTTTTCAGATGACTCACTTGGGTGTTCGGAGAAAGTTCTGAAACCTGGGGCAATAGCCCGTCAGGAAACATAATTTATTGGAAATTTGGAAACTGTAGTAAAAATACAATGGTATAGGCCAGCTTCCTAGTGGCACCCCAGAGTATTTTTGTTATTAACCTTGTCATGACTAAGCAATTTTAGAATTGGGTATTGTGGAGCAGTGATGTATAACGTGTATGTAATCTCAGGAAAATAATTTAATGAAGAAGCCGGGGGGAAAACTGACAAAAGTAAGTTCAGCTAACCCTGCCTGTCTGTATTCTTGTTTGTTTGTATGTTTGTTTGTTTTAAAGAAACGGATACCTAATAGAGTTCATTTAAACCAACTTTAAGGTGCCATTTTCAGTGCAAATGGGTGACTTGTTCCCAGCTGCCAGTGAGTACTAATTCAGGCGTTAGTAAGTAAATGTAGAGGTCAGAAAAGGTTTTCCAGAAGAAAGACTGTCCCAAGTAACCAGCTTCTTCCCAGTCTCCCCTAATCACAAAAATCACACAGAACTGTTTCATCTTGCTCAATTTCCTTTATTCATCAGTTGGTTTAGACTAAAATGTAATTGACAAGGATCAAGCTTACTAATATTTGTGACTGTTCTTTTGATTTCAGAACACCCTCCCTTGCCTCCAAACATGGGTGGCATGTTTTTTAAGTGAATTTGAATTATTTTACTTGGCATTTTGAGGAGGTAATTTTATAGCACCTCCAGAGATACCTAGAGACACCCAGGGGTCTCACAAATCTAAGATTAGAAGTCGTTGCTCGAAACAAAGAAGTCTGTTACTAAAAGTCCAGACATCTAGGGGAACTCAAAAAATGTTTACACTTCAGCTCCCAGTAAAAGTCCAGGCTTGCCTTTCCAAATCCTACATCTCATATAAACCTTTCCTCCACTGGTTTTTATAAGTATGTAAATAATTTTTCCTATCTGTATGTTAAAATATGTGTTGGCTGTAAGTTACAGTAGAAAGTTATACAATTATGAAGTTATAAGACAAACTGTGGCCAAAAATCCATCATTGCTGCAGCGTCTTAGGGCATAAAACCTGGGAATAGCCTTTAGGGAAAACGTGAGACCAAAAAAATCAAAAAAGCAGTTCCACTGGGAATGGAGAAAGTCGTCATCGATGGTGTAGGTAGGTAATTGAGGGCTTGGAGGGCCGTCAGCGGTACTTTGGAGAGGAGCAGGTGCTTTGTGCATGGGGAAATACTCAAGCCTTAAATTTAATTTTCCGTGCCTTCCATCCAGTCGTGTGTCACTTCTACTTGTTAATTAGCCTTTCAGAATTCTGTACTTTTTAGTGATCGTTTTGGAATTAATTGGAATAACTAGTTACCTTTTGAGTATCAATATTCTATAAATGGAACAGTTGACACTGAAGTACTTTAGGTTGGGATCCATTTTATTTGTGATCAGGTCTGCCATCGTTTTTAGCAAATGAATAAGAAGTACAGCTTCATTTTCTCCCACAGTTTGATAAGGATCAAAAGTTTTGCCCCTTCCAAAAGGGATGAGGGAGGCAAGTTGTCCTCTGACTTAAATTTCAGCGGACAATGAGAATACTTGGTCTTTAAGTGCACTGTTGGAAAGTAATTCCCACATCGGGTGACCATGCTGTTCAGGAGCCCATGACTCTGTGGCTTCACCTGCCTCTGATAGTTGTGGGGTTTTTTCCTTCTGTTTTTTGCAGCTCTCTCCAAAGCTCCCAAAAGCATCTGGAAAGTGATTGCCAAAGACCTATCTCCGTGATGATGTGACCTGTGCTGGTGAAGCACAACTAAAGGCCTAAAATTTTGCAGTGCAATTTCCTTTTACCTACCCAGGGCCAAAATGAAATCTTTTAAAAATTCTAAGCAATGAAAAAATGATGGTAATAAAAATAACACTGAAGCAAAAAATACATTTGAAGTTCCCCAAAAGATCTGATTTTTTTTAATGTCTACTGCAATACTTAAAAAAAAAAAACCTTTCAGAAGATTTTTTTGTACAGGTCTCTGCTCGACTGAGCCCACAAACACATACATAGACCAGCTGCTTGGTAACTTAGCACTGCACTTGACAGATACCGTATCATCCTTGGGGTCAGACATTTTTAATGACCTGTGTGCTGATGTCACTAGCTGGAAAAGCTGACCAGTGCTATGGTAGACATTGGTCATCTGTGCTGCTGAAATTGTCGTCTGTAAGCACTTACTCATTTCAATACCTTCAGCACTGAACGAAGTCACTGAGCCAGGCTTTGAGGCGCAGTGAGGTCCTTAAGACACTACCTCAATCCTGGGAACATGGCTCCTTGAGCAAGCAGTCTCGGGGTCCTCTTTGTGATCCCTAACTGCCCTCAAGTACCTTTCTCTCATCACAAAAAGACAAAAGGTGAGGGGAAAAATACCTAAACTGAATAAAAGGAAGTGAAGTCCTCTGCATTCAAGGGGCCATTTCTTAGTTAAGCCTTTTCCCTCATCCACAGAGCAGGCAGCCAGTTTAGGGCAGCTAGACCTGCGACACTCGGCAGTGTGACCTTAGCTCCCCCCCCCAATCTCCTCTCTGTCCCCCTGCCCTGGGAACCTTAGTGTGGCGCTACAGGTACACTTCCTGAAGGCCATTCGTACTTTTAGCCACACAAACACACCACCACCCCCTTAGCCCCCCACCGCCCCCTATCCTGCGCCTGTCTCCCTCTCTTCAGAGGAGTCTTGTGTGGTTGTCACTTTGCCAGGAGGTGTGCTCCTAAAGGGGAGGCCAGGGCTAGCTTTCTGTCTCCACCTCAGGGGCTGCGGGGCTTTCTGGCATACGTGCCCACCTCAACGGAGATCCACACCAGCCCCGGGCCATCTCCCCGACCTTTGGCTGTGAGCGGCAGCTGCAGGCCTGCCGGCCCTGGAGAGGAGAGACGAGAGGGACGGGCTTAGAACTGGCAGAGTTGGCTAAATAGGAAAGAAAAGCAGTTTTTATTTTGCGGGGTGGAGGAAACTTTTTAGGTTCCACAGAGGACACGTGTACCTAGCTCACGTGGGCCTCAGACCGGTAACTAGGCTAGATCACCTGTGCAGATGGTTATCTCCTGGTCCATCTCTTGCGAAGTCCCTTTGCCAGCCCCTTCGTCTCCTGTGTGTCTGTTTCTGTTCAGGTGCACTCTAAGGATTTGTGTATGCCATGGCTACAGAAAGTGATTTTGCAGTGAATTCTCTGATGAGATTCTGTACAGATACGTTCCTAGCAGTGTGTGTTAAGATTGCCAGTCTCTCGGGTACATTTAAAGTGATTCTTTTTCCAAAAAACCTCAGGAATGCATTTACTGTACACCTAAACAATGGAAATACTTTTCAAACTTACTTTTTACAAGTGCTTTGGATACCTTTCGTTTATTTTTCTGTTTGTTTTAATGTAATCATGTCCTTTTCCATCACTCCAGCTTTGTCATGCTGTAAAACAAATTTACGAGTAGAAGGGGAGGTGGGGGGTTGACAGCAGCAGGTTCCTTTATAGATCTGCTACAAAAATTTCCATACTTCCTCCTTGACTGAGAAAAATGGTTTACCTTAAAGTGTTTGCATTTGGGAAAGAGGTGTGTTGTTTGTCTTCACCATGCCAGGTGACTGCAGACCAGCTGGGTGAGCGCTCCCGCACGCCTTCACATGTTACTGCTATGGCTCCGGGCTTCCAGCTCCTGGTAATCCCATGGGCAGTAGCACCAGTGCCTATCCAAAGCATGGGAAGAGGGCCAGGCCTGGCAGTTATCTATTTTTTAAAGTCCCTCAGTCCCAATTTCCAGCTACTTTCTGGGAAATGGCCTGAAAATTATTATAATTATCCCTCAATCCCAGATTCCAGCTACTTTCTGGGAAATGCCTGAAAACTTGGACTGGTTGATGATAGTAGAGATCATCTAAGGAAGACTTAGATTGTTCAGTTTGTTCTTGCTTTCCCTCTCCTTCCTTCAAACTGTGTAACCCAAGGTGTTCCCTCACAACAAGACATTCTCCTTTGTGGGGTCCTAGAGCCTGAGTTGAGTCCTCCCCTTTTCTGATGCCCCTTCGCTTGTAGTTGCTGTTCACAGCGGTATACAGGCTTGTTAACTAGTGTTCTGGACCCATTCTCTATTGGAGAATAGGGGAAAAGCCAGGCCTGCCTGCATTTCAGAGGCTTTCAACTGTCATTTTAAGCAATTTCTGGATCAAGGTTGGAGAAACCATCCTCCTTAAACCCCAGGCCGAGTGCATCTTCTTTGTGGCCAAGTGTTTGTCCCCCCAGTATGTTTTTTAGTATCTTGATAGAGATAGTCTGAGCTACACATAGTGATCATTCTTATTTTTATCAACTAAAGACAGTGCCTCATACTCCAGTGGCAGGATTGTATTGTGTATCTATGGACACTGTTCTGGATGTTGCATTGTTACAGACAGGGCAGTGGTGTTTTCCTTAAAATTCTAGAGCCCTGGGGTGCCTGGGTGGCTCAGTGGATCAAAGCCTCTGCCTTTGGCTCAGGTCATGATCCCAGGGTTCTGGGATGGAGCCCCACATCGGGCTCTCTGCTCTGCAGGGAGCCTGCTTCCCTTTCTCTCTCTCTGCCTGCCTCTCTGCCTACTTGTGATCTCTTTCTGTCAAATAAATAAATAAAATCTTTTAAAAAGCCCTTTCTTTCCAGAGATCACAAACTTTCTTGCAGATACATTGCTACTAACTTTTAATGGCTAAAATGGCTCTTTCTTTTGTTATGAGTATCTGTTACATAGGAAATTCTTGCCATCTCTTTATAATAGCTCCTTATCTTGGTCTTCGTTTTTGCAAAAATGGTTACTAAACAGAAAGAGACTGATGGAGGCATATTGGGGAACGGATGGGGAAGAAGTTTGCAGTTGTAGCTTCCTGCTCAGTGTAGCCTTTTCTCTGATAAAAACGCACGATTAACTCAGCATTGCATTGGAACCCACTCTGTGTCAGAGGGCCCCCTGTGGGAGTGAGGAACCGGTGAGGGAGATATGGGGGGATCTGTCTCCCTCTCAGTTGAAGCACAGAACAAACCTGCAGCAGTCGTTGGAGTGCTGTGTGTAAAACAAGCCGTTCAGGGTTTCTTTCTAGAACATTGGTAGACTGGCTCTCAGTGATCCTACTTAGCAAGTTGTCACCGGTGTCAAGAAAGGCTAGAGAGATGGGCTGATGTAGCCAGCGCATAACTGTCCCCCTGCTCGCGGTCACAGTTCACTGTTTTTACTCCCGGGATTTGGCACAGTCTCGCTTTCCACTTACCACAGTCAAGGTGGGCCCCTCACCTACTCTGGGATTTCTGTCTTCCCAGCAGGGTCTAGAACCCTGGCTGCCACTTTTTAAAGGCTATTGGTCTTTAATACCAAAAGCTTTCTAGAATTTGACCATCAGAATCTCCAATTCTTAAATTCATTTTTTCTGGGTCCTGTCTCATTTTTAAAACCCATGAAAGCATATTGTCAGTGACCTCCTCCTCCCTGAATTTACTTATTGTAGAAAGAATATTAAAACTGTGAAGAACAGAAGAGCAGAAGTCAGCTATCATTCCAGGTGGTAATGTTCTTATTTTTCCCTTTTCCATTTCCTGCATAGCTCCTGTTTGTATTGGATGTAAGGTTTGAGGCCCAGGAAATATTCAACTTTGTTTCATACAGGTTCAGCAAATTTTCTGGAGGTAAAAGGTTTTCCAAGTATGAGGGAGGGGAAGGGCAGGCAGAAGAAGGAGGAGAAATTACTAGCTGTACGATATATCCAAAAGTGTGAAAGATCATTTTATAAGATAAGTGGGCCTACCTTGATTATTGTTTATGCTGTACTTGTCCTTTTTTTTTTTTTTAAAGATTTTGTTTATTTGAGAGCATGAGAGAGAGTGTGCTGAGCATGCATGCATGAGCGGGGTCGGGGGGAGTGCAGTGGGCGAGCAGACACCCCTCTGAGCAAGGAGCCCAGTGTGGGGCTCTATCCCGGGACCCTGGGACCAGGACCTGAGCTGAGCCTAAGGCAGACGCTTAACCGAGACTGAGCCACTGAGACATCCCTGTGCTTTCTGTATAGGCTGCATATCATCACGCTGTCCGCATGCATGTAAATACTCTTGCATAATGATCTTTTACCATCTTAATTCTCTAGAATGAAGAGACTTAAAGATGTTAGTAGAAACCATTTAAAATTGTGTAAAGTTTATATCTGCGTATCTACTGAGTTCTGTATTTTGAACCATCCTTCACTGTGCCACTCCCTCTGTCCCAGCTGTGGTTTAGGAGGAGGAGGAGACTTTTCAAAATATCCCCCATTTGTAAATGAAAATAACCCAACTCCTGCCCAAGCCAGGCAGGATTCCATCACTGTGCTGTGGGCCTCTGCTGCTTCTAAACAGAGCCTCGCTGCTCCGCAGTTGAAACCAGAGGCACAGGCCAAGTCTGATACACAGCTGAGAGTTAGAACTGCTTTCACTGTGGCATTTCCCAGTGTCTCTCTGCCCTGCCAGATTTTCTGTGACTCAGAATTTTGAGAGGAAGGGGCGAGAAGGAAACCTTGGATAGTTGGTACTTTTCTCTTGGCTTCAGTTAATGCTAACCAAACAGTTTCTGCCAGTGTGGAATGTGGCACGTCACAAGTTACCTACAGTAGTGAACAAGGCAAAATCTACCTTGCCCATTCCGTCTTTATTTGTTTTGACTGCAGTAGAACTTGCTCTTCCACCGTTCTGAATTTTGTGTTCTCGTGGGTGGGGTAACGAAGGACTTTTTAAACTGCTCAGCTTGTAGGTGATAACCAACAAGAACAGCAACACACATGCAAGGTACAGACTCGAACTAGACGGGCTTGCAGTGACAACACCGCACTGTTGCTTGTAGAAGGAGCTTTCGGTGAAACTGGGTCTGTGGCAAGAGGAGTTCTTTGTGTCCTAGTTAGCTGGTTATTTGAAGAGTGGGAGCCAAAAGAATGTTTGGCTAATTCTGGTGGGGTTCTTTCAGTGTTAGAACACAGTCTGTATATTGTGAGCAGATTGATAGGACGGCATTTAAACCCCAAGTTTCTCTTCTGCTCTGCATTTGCTTCTGACATGTAGGGGTCAGGGTTTAATCTCTAGATCTAAAGGTGTGGGAGAGTGCATCCGTCCGTGTGTCCCCCTCTGCGCTTCTCTGCTTTTGCTGCCTTCCTCTCTCCCTGCCTCAGGCCAGTGGAGACAGAGGATATTGTTTTGTAGCATTTCAGTTAACTGGCTTCTTGGAATAGAGGGTCACCGCCTCTAACCACCTCTTTGTGAATGGGCTTTTCTTTCTTTCTTTCTTTCTTTTTTTAATAGTCCTGGGAACTTGAAATTGAACCTAGAAGTTGTGGAGTGCGACTGTACTGTAAAGACCTTCAAGCCCTTTTCCTTTTTAAATCGCCTCTCAAAACTGAAAAATGATCAGAGGCTGTTATTTCCTAATCCCCATTGCTTCGTGCAACAGCTGTGCTGAACCAAGGCCTAGAGCTGTTTGCAAGGGGTCCCGTTCTAGGGCCTCAGGATCTGTAGCCCTGACCACCCCACCCCCAGAAGGGAGATTCCCTGAAGGCACAATGTGCTGGGGCAGTCGCTGCCTCCAGCCCTGGCTCTCACCTTTCCCCATACTTGTGGCCTCTGGTCTGAAGTACAGTGAGAGCTGAGGCCCAGAATACTGTCCACACATGCCTAACTTCCCATTTGGAAGTATCAGGGGTCCCTCCCGTACTTGCTGGCCTCCTTATAACACGAAGTCTGAACACAGCAAACACGTTCCATGTTGAGTCCTCTGAGTGGCTAAGACTTGAGGACTCCAGCCCCTTCCTCCTCATGCCCAGCGCAGCCTGGCTCTGGTGTGTACAAGGAAGCGGGCCCAATTTCGCTGTCTCAGAGCCTATTTATGCTTCCAGCCTTCCTTGCTTTAAGTGTACAGAAATTACTCTTTGGAAGTCGACATTTTTGTGCCTCTTTCATGTATCCTCCCTGGGCCTGCTTCCCTTTCACTCTTGCATATTCTTTCCAGCCCCTGAGCTTAATGCTTCTCCCCTGGACCACCCTAGCTGCCTCAGCTGTGGGTGTCCTTCGCCTCTGCTTTGGTTTCTTCTTTCTCTGGCTGCTGCCAAGAAGCCCTCTAGCAGCCAAGGCAGCCCTTGTTCCTGCATGTATTACCTGGGGCAACACTGAAGAATAAATAAGGCTGATCCATTCCATTTCTCTGGAATTCTGGAAGAGCTCCTAGAACAGAGCTCTGTGCAAAGAGATTCTGAGGGTAGAGCAACCTAATTTGAGACGGCTTTTGAAGGTAGCAGAACCTTAAGCACTCATTCCAGCCTGAAGAGGAATCTAGGGTAAGGTTTTTCATCTGCTGCCTTCCCTTTTAGCACATGTACTATCTTTGTGTTAGCATTTAACAAAATAAACTTTTCTAGGTCTGAAGTTCAGCCTTCCCATAGGTGGATACTTGATATATACGTTAAGTCGTAATTGTAAAGTTACATTTTACAAAAATGTTAGTAACCATCTGAACATTTTCCCTAAATCCTGTGTGTGTGTGTGTGTGTGTGTGTGTAAATGCTGTTAATGTAATTTAAATGTAATTTAATTCAACATATATATATACACACACATATATAAATGCTGTTTTTTAATTCAAGTATTCTTCTCAATGTTACATTAGTTTCAGGTGTACGACATAGTGATTCAGTAATTCCATACATTAAAAGATGCTCACCACAGTAAGTGTAATCACTGTTCGTAACTATACAGTGTTGTTACAGTCTTACTGACTGTATTGACTTTGTTTACTTCTCATCTCCAGGAGTTACTTTATAACTGGAAGTTTGTACTGCTTAATCCCCTTTATCTCTTTCCTCCATCCATCCATCCACCCACCCACCCAGCACCAGTTTGGTCTATTTTGAGTTTGTTTTCTCGATTCCACATATAGTGAAATCATATGGTATCTCTTTTCTCTGATTTACTTCACTTAATGTAATCCCTTCTCCATCCCTCCATGTTCTTGCAAATGGCAACACCTTATGTGTGTTTATCCATTCTACTTTATCCGCTCTACTTCGGTAGACACCTAGGTTGGTCCCATATTTTGTTGATTGTAAATAACGCTGAGATAAACCTAGGGATACATGTATCTCTTCAAATTAGTTTTTGTTTTCTTTGGGTAAAAGAGCAAGCAGTGGAATTACTGGGTTGTGTGATATTTCTATTTTTAATTTTTGGAGGAACTTCCATGCTGTTTCCCATAGTGGCTCTGTAAAGTGGCTGCTCCAGTTCACATTCCCACCAACAGTTTCCTTTACTCTACATTCTCACCAGTACTTGTTATTTCTTGTCTTTTTGATACTAGCCCTTCTGACTGGTGTGAGGTAATCGCTCATTGTGGTTTTCATTTGCATTTACCAGATGATTAGTGATATTGAACATCTTCCCACGTGTCTGTTGGCCATCTGTAGGTCTTCTCCGGAAAAATACCTATTCAGGTTCTCTGCCCATGTATTTTCTTCCAGATTTTTATTTAAGTTCTAGTTAACATGGAGTGTAATACTGGTTTTAAGAGTAGAAATCAGTAATTCATCATTTGCATATAACACCAGTGCTCCCCACAAGTACCATACGTATTATGCATCATCTGGGGACACCTGAATGGCTCAGTCGGTTAAGCGTCTACTTTTGGCTCAGGTCATAATCCCAGGGTCCTGGGATCAAGTCCCTCGTCGGGCTCCTTGCTAGACAGGGAGCCTGCACCTCCCTCTCGCCTTGCTTGTGTTTGTTTGCTCTTTGACAAATAAAATCTTTAAAAAAAAAAAAAATACCCATCACCTGTCTACCCTGTCCACCACCCACCTCCTTCTGTTAACCCTCATTCTATTCCCCGTTGTTAAGAGTTTCTTAGGATTTGCCTCCCCCTTCTCATCTTTTTCTTCCCTCTTCCCACACATTCTTCAGTTTTTCTTAAATTCCATGTATGAGTGAAATCATGTATTTGTTTTCCTGACTTATTTTGCTTAGCATAACACATTCCAGCTCTATCTATCCATGTTGCTACAGATGGCAAGATTTCTTTTCTTGTTGGCTGAGTAATCCAATGTATACATGCATACTACATCTTCTTTATCCATTCATTGGTCAATGGACACTTCCCATAGTTTGACTGTTGTCGATAATGATGCTATCAGCATCGGGGTGCATGTACCCCCTTTGAATCTGTATTTTTAAATACTTTCCTCTGCCCATTTTTTATTGGATTTTGGTGCCCTTTTAGATCTTGAAAATTATTCTCTTACCAGGTACATCATTTGCAAATACCTTCTTCCACTCAGTGGATTGCCTTTTTGTTTGTTGGTTTCCTTCACTATGCAAAACCTTTTTAGTTTGATGTAGTCCCGGTAGTTTATTTTTGCTTTTGTTTCCCTTGCCTGAGAAGACATATAGAGAAAATTGTTGGTAAGTCTAATGTTCAAGAGTTTACTGTCTGTGTTTTCTTCAAAAAGAGTTTTATGGTTTCCAGTCTCACATTTAGGTCTTTAATCCATTCTGATTTTACCTTTATAGTGTAAGAAAATGGTCTATTTTTCCCAACACCAATTTATTGGAGAGACTTTTTTCTCCATTGTATGTACTTGTTCTCCTTTATCACAGATTAATAATGGACCATATAAGCACGAGTTTCTTTCTGGGCTGTTCTGTTCCATATATATTTGTATCTGTTTTTGTGCCAGCACCTTACTGTTTTGATTACTACCTCTTTGTACTGCAGCTTGAAATCAGGGATTGAGATGCCTCCAGCTTTGTTGTTCTTAAGATTGTATGAAATCCCCAAAGACCCTGGATAGCTAAAACAAACTTTAGGATTATTTATTGTAGTCGGTGAAAAATGCTATTGGCATTTTGATGGAGATTGCATTTAATTTGTAGACTGCTTTGGGTAGTGTGGACATTTTAATGGTATTCTTCCAGGCCATAAGCATGTGTATCCTAATTATTTGTACATCTGTTTATTTGTCCCTTAAATTTCTTTCATCATTGTTTTGTACTTTCCAGAGCAGAGGTGTGTCACCTAGTCAGTTAAATGTGTTCCTAGGTATTTTATTCATTTTGCTGCAATTATAAATGGGGTAATTTTCTTAATTACTCTTTAATAACTTCTTAGTAGTGTATAAAAAGGCAGCAGATATCTATTTTGTGTCCTGTAACTTTACTGGATTGATTTCTTCTAATGGGGTTTTTGGTGAGGCTAGATCAGTGTCCTCTGCAAATAGTGACTGTTGTACCTATTCATTACCAATTTGGAAGGATTCCTTTTTCTTGTCTGATTGCTGTGGCAAAAGTAGATATCTTTATTTTATTCCTGGTCCATGTAATCAGAAAATTCACAATTCCATGTGCTCTTTGGAAGCATGTGTCCTTACTGGAGTAGTTTATTTTTGCTCACATTTGGGGACTTAATGTAGAGGCTGGATGCTACTGACCTGTGTAAGAGTAAAAGGGGCTGTGAGCAGTGTTCTCTTAGCCTCCCAGAGGTGCCTATTTTTTCAACCTATAATTGCACCCAGAGGATTTGATGCAGTAGACATGTCAGCTAATTATATGAAATAGAATTTGTTTTAGCTTCCTTTACCTCAAGCAGAATTTTAACCAGGTACTTACCAAAATTGTGTTTCTCTCTCTTCCACCCTAATTTCTGTGACTATTTCAGGTTACTTTGTTGGCCCATTTTAACCCAACAGCTGTGAGTCCCTTGATCTGGGAGTCCGGTTCTAGAATTGAAGGATTCTGGTGAATCCTCAGGTTCATATCAAACCTGGTGCGGTCCTGCACATGCAACACCAAGTAGTCTAACTACACAGTGGTAATTGTTTCTTCCAAGATACAAGAAGCACAAGTAGTTAAGTGTACAGAGTTCAGGGAATCTACTGTTTGAAAACCTATGCCCAGCACTTTGCAAAGCTGCCCAAGCCTAGGGAAGCCATGTCTGTCTGTTGGCAAAGCAGTGCCTGGGTTTTCCGTCCTTGGCTACCTTGTTTTCCTTAATGCATTTTCTTTTCATGGCAGTGCCTCTAAATTTTGATTTTTCACAACGGACCTCATATCCTTCTATCACATGTAGAAAGGTTGATTTGTAGCTGGTATCTGTGTCTTCCTAATAGACCTTGTGTGGGTGGTAAAGATCTCAGGGAGTGAAGCATTAAAAATGAATGAGGGGAACTAGAGTAGTTTGTCTGAGGTAGGGGTTGAGAGGGACTTGGTGGGAAAGGTTTAACAAAAGGCATTGATGTTTTAAATGCACAGAAATGCCATCCATTAATAATAAATGGTGTGGCAGAGAAGAGATGTGCCAAAATGAGTTATTATAGCATATGGATCAGTTCACGGAAGGGGAAAGTAAGCGGCATGGCTGATGTTTCTAAATTATCTGTTTGAAAGCATTATAATACAGTTTTGAATATCCTGTTTTGCTATCAGAGCTTAAATAGAAAAAAACTTGGAATTTCCAAAAATTCTTTTTTTTTTAAAACCTTAATAAGAATGAACAAGTTTGGTTTTTCTGAAATTGAATTTCTGGCCCCAGCTGGCTTGAATGCCTTTTTTAAAAGCTTGAGTATGAGGAACGAAATTAAAATTACAAAATGTTAAGTCAGGTGCAACAGTTGCCTAGTGTTTTCTACACCTACACTGATTGTACCTCTAGATACCTCTTCAGTACACACTCAGACTAGCGGACAACTCATCTATCTCCGTGGTTGGAGATAGATCCATTATCACCCTCAGTATTTCGATGCACAGGCTAATTCTGTACATTTATTTGCTCTGTGTGAGAATTAGTTCAGTTAGAAGAGAGACAAATTAATACCAGCTTCACTGTCTCAAGGAGAAAATGACTGCTAGAAAACTGGACAAAAATCTGTTACGTAAACTGGGATCTTTGGTCAGTGTAGATCCTGGTGCAGAAGTCAAGCTTTGAGTGTTATTTAATCTTCTGGAGGTATGGGGGTTAGTGGCAGAGGACAGTAATGCATGAGGTGTTTGAAATGACTCCTGAGTTGGAATTGGTGTGCTTAGTGAATGCACTGGGCTGGCTTGCCCGTTTGGAAACTGGTTTGAAAATGGATCTGTTTTATTGTCTCAACAAAACTAATTCCTCGTTGTTATTCCTGAGATGAACAAAAAAAGTACTTAATTCTTGCAAATAATTTTAATCTAGTTTAAATTTGAGGTTTCTTAGCTTAGAAAGAGAGTCTTCGAATGTGAATGCTCCAGTTGAAAATGAAGACAATGATTATATGAAAAG
This sequence comes from Neogale vison, assembly GCF_020171115.1. Taxonomy (NCBI): domain Eukaryota; kingdom Metazoa; phylum Chordata; class Mammalia; order Carnivora; family Mustelidae; genus Neogale; species Neogale vison. The sequence goes on along the minus strand of NC_058091.1, from coordinate 194,957,650 downwards.
TCTTACTCACCCTTATTGGAGCCATCTGTATTAGCTTTCAACTCTTTCAGGTGCAGAATTTACTTGAATTAATCTTTTTACCTCCAAGGGATCCTAGCTTGCCCTAAAAACACTTGTCAAACTGTCTTTAGAGCCACCAAATAAATCTATTTTATAGTCCCATTAGATAGCTCGCTCAAAATCCCATTCACTCTGGAAGGTCCTATGGTTGGATGCACAACAAATTTCCGGCAGTCATCTCTGGTACACCTCCTTTGGGTTGTTAAGAAGGTGTTGAAATCTGAGAAGGCTGGTAGTGAAATTAAATTGTGGGTCAGGGTAATTAGGAAGAGAGAAAACCAAGCATTTTCATAGTATATTGTCTGGCTCTTAGTTGCAGCTGCAAACAACGGATATGAATTTAACCAGTTGCTACAGTGCAGCTGGTTCAGATCTAGCTTTATAACTGGCTGAAGTAAAATGAAATGGCTGGAAAATTCCAGTCAAGTAACACCAGTGGGAACATGTGGAATTAAATAGTGTGAGTAAATGCTGGCCTGGATGAGGAAAAAAACTTCAGACATAAACTTGAGGGTGGCGTTGAGGACTTGTCGAGAGGCGTGGGGAGGGGACAGGCAGGGCATTTTCTGGCCTTTTTAACAAGGGTCTATTGTTTGGATTAGTTCCCTTGCAGGAGGTAGGTTTCCTCTATCCAGGAAAATCTGTAGAGTGGCCTACCTTCTTCCTTGACCGGTACTTTCCTTTTTTTTGTTTGTTTGTTTGTTTTTTGTGGGGTTTTTTTGGCCTTTAAGAAGAAAGAAAAGCCATTACTTCAGTTCCTGAAAATAACATAGATCTCAAAATGTTCTTTCTTCCCACCTTGTGTGACCCAGAAGGCCCCGTCTGTCTTCAGTCCTCTTCCCTTCCACCACGTGTGCCAGAGGATATGGAGTATTTTGGAGGTGGAACAATTCCGTTGTCTTGTAATTGTTCTAAATAAGGAAGGAAAATGGGTTTACACAAGGAAAGTTTCTATAGCATCAGGTTTTTTCTGCTTAATTAGGAGAATTGAGAGTTGGCTCGAGAAAAAATTCAAGAAGTTCAAGGGCCTGGTGCTGTTTGGGGAAAACATTTGCTGTAACTAGGTTGAGGGTATTTATTCTCTGCCAGGGCCTGGGAGCTGTATTTGCCAAGTGATTTCCAAGTCACAGGGATTAGCCAGTCATGTGAGACATTTGATTAAGAGACTTAGAGAAATCTTTGCTGAGGCACATGATTGGTGGCTGTGGATGAGATGGCCCCCCTCAACTCAACTCTGCTTTGTTCCCAAGTGTTAGTAAGAAAGTTTGTAGAAGAATCTTCGTAGAAATCAAAGTTCTGATGGGTTTATTATTAATTATGTCCCTTGACGTTTCTACCTGACTTAATTGGTCTTTTTCTCGGAGCTATACCACCACTCACCTGTTTGGGGAAGAAGACAGGACATCAGATTATCAGTAAAAATCACTGTACCCCAACAGCAACATAGTTCTGTTTTAGGAAAGTAAAGGAAAAGTTTTTCGTAATGTACATCCCCAAGATTTGCATCAAATTTTTATTCTAAACCTATACGACTTTTTCTTTTTCCTTACCAGTGACACCTTTCATTTCTGAGACAGGAGCCCATGGGCTGAGTGAGTTGAGAGATTCTGTATCTGGCCATTCAGCTCCAGCTTGGCGGACGACACCACCTCTGTCCCTGCCCGCCTGTTTCAATTTGTGTGTGTTCCTTCCCCCAGATCACCATCATCTTCAAAGCTCACCGGGAGTGTACAGATCAGAAAGTGTACCAAGCTGTGACCGATGACCTGCCGGCTGCCTTTGTGGACGGCAGCACCAGCGGCGGGGATGGCGACACCAAGAGCCTGCTTATCTTGGAGAGGGAGAGTGGCCGCTACGTGGAGATGCACGCCCGCTACATAGGGACCACTGTCTTCGTGCGGCAGCTGGGTCGCTACCTGACGCTCGCCATCCGCATGCCTGAGGACCTGGCTATGTCCTACGAGGAAAGTCAGGACCTGCAGCTGTGTGTCAACGGCTGCCCCCTGAGCGAGCGCATCGACGACGGGCAGGGCCAGGTGTCTGCCATCCTGGGGCACAGCGTGCCTCGCACCTCACTGGCACCGGCCTGGCCGGGCTACACACTGGAGGCTGCCAATGCCCAGTGCCACGAGAAGATGCCAGTGAAGGACATCTATTTCCAGTCCTGTGTCTTTGACCTGCTCACCACTGGTGATGCCAACTTCACCGCCGCTGCCCACAGTGCCTTGGAGGACGTGGAGGCGCTGCACCCGCGGAAGGAACGCTGGCACATTTTCCCCAGCGGCAGCCAGGGGACGCCCCACGGACGCGGCCACTGGGCTGTCAGCCTCGGACTCCCATGCTTGATCTTCATTGTGTTTTTGTAGGGGTCGTCTTTTGTGTTTTTTTGGGTTTTTCTTTTTGTCTATAACAGAATTTTAAAATATATATTGTCATAATATATTGAGTAAAAGAGTATATATGTATATACCATGTATATGACAGGATGTTTGTCCTGGGGCACCCACCAGATTGTACATACTGTGTTTGACTGTTTTCATGTATGTTGGAGGTAGTGTTCTTTGATTGTACTGATTTTGTTTGGCAGTTTTGTGAAATATTTTATAATGTCCCTGCCTGGGGACCTGTTAGAAAGCACTTTATTTTTTATATATTAAATATTTATGTGTGTACCTGGTTAGTACGTATAGTACATATACACAGACACCATATGCAGCGTTCCCTTCGGAGATGCCCAGTGACAGTGGTGATATGTTCCTGGCCCTTCAATCCTGCCTTTTCCCTTGGCTACTGATCTGCCTCCCTGGGGGTGCAGCTTTCACTCGCCGCCTTCTGGGGGAAGCTGCGTCCTTCCTGTGAGCTAGGGGGTGTCTTTAGCCTCCTCCTGCCCTCACTCGGTGTGGACGGACAGCCAAGTCCCATGACAGGCACTTTGGCTTTTGTGAAGCAACGCACACAACGCATCTCGAAGGAACCCTCGCCCTCCTTCACCGCTGTCACTTTCTCAGAGGGCAGGGAGAATATCACTACAGTTTTACGAACTAAGATCTTGTGATCTGAGCACTTACCGTATGTGGGGTTGAGCCAGACAAAACTGCTGTTCCAATAGGTCAGAACGGTCTAGAGGTAGCAATTTCACAGATAAATAAATACCAGGCATTTTGTTAGACCCCAGGAGCTCTCAGACTTTTCCTCACCCCATGTCCCTGTTGTGTCTTTCACACCTTGCTTTTCTAATTCGTGCAAGCCCAAGTTCCTTGCCTTCTGGTCCTTGGTTGCTTCTGCTCAGAAGCAACCCTGTCTGCACTCCACCCCATCCCAGTAAACCCTCCTTAATCTCACCTTATGAACCCAGAGATCAGGCTTTGTTGGATTCTTGCTTCATATCAAGGCCCTGCTTCAGTCACAAAGGCCCTGCCACTCCTCCTCGCCCTCCACACCACGGTCTTCGTAACAGTCGCCGATGTATCTATGCATGGTGGAATGAATAGGGTGTTAGACGACAGGAACACTGTCCTGGCCTGAACCAGGAGGCGACTAAGTGGGTGCTGGTTAATCCAGACATTCTCACTAAACCATATTGCTCCTTGGGAGGTCTTTTTATCAGATAAGCTCCCTCTTAACATCTGTAGTGAATATCCTTTAGTCAGTTGCTCATTTAATTTGGTAAAATTCCTATAAAGTATCTCCTTGCCTCTTGCCTTTCACTGTTGTCATGCTCTTGCACAGGAAGAGCACCACCAACAAAATTCAAGAACCATGAGGCAGGTCACCTACCTTCTAGGGTAGGTCACTTTCTCTTGTGTGTCTGTAAATGTTTGGTACCAAGGAGAAAGGAGACAATTTCTAGTTTAAGTGCAAGAAGAAGGTAATGAACTTTAAATACCACAGCAGTTTGGATCCAGACTGTGCTCCGTTTTAGATAGCCAGGTAATTTCTGCCTTTTGCCATGTCCCGTTCATTAGGCTTACTGCCAGAGGCCCCAACTGGCAGGAAAAGAGGATTTCAGGTTGTGAAAGTCTATTTCTTATGAACTGAGCTATCATCCGAACACAGGACGGAGCTGTGGGTTCATGGGTAGGCGGCAAGCCTCCGCTCGTTTTCTAGTGTATGACAGAATCACTTGGCAAGTCTGGGAAAAATCACAAAGGCATCCTGCCACTTCTTTGACGAAGATGCAACACGAGAGAACTGAAACCTACACCCGGTAACCTTTTTATAAAACTGGACAGGGGCCCACCTGCCATCACCTCTAAACTGGGGCTGTTTTGGTTCACCTATGGAACCATGTGCCAGGATCAGAAGCTAGTTAGCTAGCAACTTTGTTATGTAATTGAATAGAACAGAGGAGGAAAAATAGAGTACTTACAACCACTATTCTTGTACAAACAGTATGAAAGTGAAGTAAAAGCAGTAGAACTTTCTACAGTATCTGGCTTTCGAGTGTTTATGGTTAAAAGAACCTGTGTCCTTTTCAGGGAAAGTCAAACCACCACCTCTACAGTTGGGGAAAGACACTTACGCTGTGCAGCCATATAGAGCTGGGAAGGCCACTTAAAAGCATTCTCTATCACTACTAGTATTTACACCAGTGTATTTGGCTATTGCCCTTTACAGCCAGTGTTCCTGCACAACATTTACAATCCCCACAGATAACTGACAAATACAGATGCTTCTCTAGAGAAGGACCAGATCGTTTTTCCATTTCCTCTTCTGTCTAGAACTTTTAGAGAAAATAGTACTTGTACATTTTACTTTTTTAAATCCTCAGCCCAGAGAGTTTCAGGTTGTATCAACACGTGGATAGGCTGTAGCTATTCAGAGGTCTCTTGGGGGAGCTTAAAATTGGGGGAAAACACTGGTTTTCACAGATGCTCCACATGGCTGTCTTTTAAAAGACTCAAAACTTTCTTTTGTCCTTTTCTTGTCTTTGTTATGCTTGGAAATTCCCCGTGTGTCGAGTCTTTGCAAAGAAACCTTTAGATGTGGTTCATAGGTATATGAATAAGTATCTGTGTAAAACAGTGTGTGTGCAGTGTGTAAATACTTTAAATTATTATGCTAGAAAAATAAAGTTACATACCATGCTGTGGAATGTTTGTTCTGTGATTATAGTGACACCTGCTGGAGGAAGTGCAGAACAGGAGAAGAAAGGGAGCAAGGTTGTGTTTGTGCAAAACCCTTGGTGATCGCTGACAACCCATGATACAGCCAGCCCACGCTCATTCTCTAAACTACATCTTTCTTAGAGTTTTTTCATTTTTAAGCTTAAAGAAATTTCAAATAAGTCACTGGCTGTGAAACTGGTCCTCTGGTATCATCCAAAATTTGTCTTTAGTAATAGTTTTGGTGGCTTACAGACATGGGACCTGCACTGTGGTTAAGATAGCACGGACTGCAACAACTTCCTTCTGGTGGGCAAGACTTCGGAGCAGGATTTTTTTTGGCTTTGGGAACTTGTAAATCCCCTTTTCTTGGGTGTTCTAAAAAGAGACATTACAAGATCTCAACTTGTTCTTTGTGCAAGAAACATGCCAAACTGAAAAAGAAACCCAAACTAAGGCAAGGAAAATCATAATTATTGCTACTAGGTCAAATACTAAATGAGGTGCCTGGGTGGCTCAGTGGGTTAAGGCCTCTGCCTTTGGCTCAGGTCATGATCCCAGGGTTCTGGGATCGAGCCCCGCATCGGGCTCTCTGCTAAGCAGGGAGCCTGCTTCCTCCTCTCTCTGCCTGTCTCTCTGCCTACTTGTGATCTCTGTCCGTCAAATAAATAAAAATCTTAAAAAAAAAAAAAAAAAGAGACATCACAAGATCTCAACTTGTTCTTTGTGCAAGAAACATGCCAAACTGAAAAAGAAACCCAAACTTAAGGCAAAGAAAATCAATTATTGCTACTAGGTCAAATATTAAATGGGACAAATTCCAGCTGGAGGAAACCTACATAATCATTTCTTAAATCGAAGGTTTAATCCATACTCCTAGTGCTTATATCTAGTTCAGAATAAAAAATGTCTGAAACACACAAAATCGGATGACAGTGATAAAGCCACTGACTAAATGCATAAACTGGTATTCACTGAACACTAAGAAATAATCCACATTACAATGAAGTCTATGCTTAGAAGTCAAAACTTCTCTCTCAGCGTACTCTTTATGTCCAGACCCACAGCTTTGCAGGGATTGAAACTTAAGCGACTGTCCAAAAACCTAACAGAGATGTCTTTATTGTCTTAAACAGTAAACAGGGACTTTAACAAATCCTAAAAATCCTGTTACCTCTTTTTTTTTTTTTTTTTTGTTTGGTAACCACAACATTTAGCATTTTAATGCCTAAAGGTGGTCAGAGTAACAGTCTTGGATCACTGCACTCCTTTCTGAACAAAGATAATTTGTCTATGGGAACAGCAGGAAAAAACTCTAGCAATGTCTTTGCATGTGTGGCAAGGAGCATCTCCCTGCCTCAGAGAAAGCAGTTCACGGCTCCTTGTTATCTGACTGCCTAGCTCACCATATGGTTTCTCCTTTCACTCATTTTCTGTCCTCCAAATGGAACAGGCATATTCACAACATTATTTAAACTGTATTTTACTCTGAACTTGCTACTCTACCTCCTCCATCACACACATAGATGTGTGACCCTATCAACTAAATAATAGGATATACAGCCTGCTATACCCAAAATAGGAAGCATATGGTTGGAGTGCAGAAGTGTCTGTGTTTCTTTGGAGTAGCATGTAGGTGTACATGGAGACCAGGGCATCTACAGCCCGGGAACATGTGCTAACAGCTCCTACACAGGTGGAACGTGCACCTTTGCCAGTTACGCTGATGTTCAAACCAAGTGAACAAACCAGTCTGGTCAACTAACATATATTAAAGTAGGTCCATCAAACTCCACAAGAAGATAGCAACAGAGCCAAGTTTTCTAATTGAGGGTTCTTCATGGACAAAGCTCAATGAGTCCCCAACTTTTTAAAAATTAAAATAATGAAAACTCCCAACTCCAGAAAAAAAAAAAGCAAACACTCTGCTACCAGACGGGTAATACCTTAGACCAAACCATACACAAATTAACCAAGCAGGAACTTCACTTGCCATAAATGACATATTTTAAAAAATGATCTCAATTACTAATATAGCAAATGTTAACAAATGCACAATTGACAGTAATACAGTAATAGTAGGAGACGTTAATAAGCCCCACTGACATCGATGGACAAATCACCCAGACAGAAAATAAGTAAGAAAACATTGGCCCTAGGTGACTCTTTAGGCCAGATGGACTTAATAGATATATATAGAACATTTTATCCTAAACTGCAAAATAGACCTATTTTTCAAGTGTACATGGAACACTCTTCAGTACAGATTACTTGGTAGGCCACAAAACAAGAATACATTCAAGAAGACTGAAATCCTATCATCTTTTCTGACCACAACATTATGAAAGCAGAAATTATAAGATTAAAAAAAACACACAAACACGTGTAGACTAAGCAATACATAACTGACCAACCAATGTGTCAGTGAAGAAATTAAAGAGGAAATCAAAAAATACCTTAAGACTAATGAAAATGGGAACACAACTTAGCAAATCTATGTAATGCAGAAAAACCAGTTCAAAGTTCATAGTGATACAGGCTGCCTCAAGAATCAAGAAAAATTTCAAATTATCTAACTTTATACCTTAAGGAATCAGGAAAAGAAGAGTAAAGCTCCAAGTTAGTAAAAGAAAGGAAACCATAAAGGCTAGAATAGAAGTAAAGATTTAAAAAAATAGAAATATCAATGAAACTAAAAGCTCATTAAGAAGATAAACAAAATTGATAAACTGCTAGCCAGACTCATCAAGAAAAAATAAAGGACCCAAATAAATTTTTAAAAAAAGAGAGAGAACTTATAACTGATACAAAGGATCGTGAGAGGTTACTACAGTTGTTAATTACATGCCAACAAATTGAAAAATCTAGAAAAAAATCATTAACTTCTGTGAACATACAACTTTCCAGGAATGACTCACAAAAATTTAGAAAACCTGAATAGACCCATACAAGAAATGAAATTAAGCCACTACTTCTAAAACTCCTAACAAATAACAATTTAGGACCAGACAGCTTCACAGGTGAACTCTATAAAATATTTAGCTAAGTGTTAGTACCTATCCTCAAATTATTCCAACAAAAATTGAGTAGGAAAAAATGCTTCGCTTCTAAATTTATTTTACAAGGCCAGCATTATCCTGATACCAAAACAAGGCAAGGACACCACAAAATAGAAACTATACACCAATACCCCTGATAAACACAGATGCAAAAAATCCTCAACAAAATATTTCCAAATTCAACAATACAGTAAAAGACTCATACACCATGATCAAGTGGGATTTATCTCAGGGATGCAAGGATGGTTCAACATTTGCAAATCAATCAACAGTAACAATTAGGAGGATAAAAGTTTTGGGTTTTTGTTTTTTTTTAAGATTTTATTTGACAGACAGAGATCACAAGTAGGTAGAGAGGCAGGGAGAGAGAGAGGAGGAAACAGGCTGCCCCCTAAGCAGAGAGCCCGATGCGGAGTTTGATCCCAGGATACTGGAATCATGACCTTAGCTGAAGGCAGAGGCTTAACCCACTGAACCACACAGGCACCCCACAAAGAGGAGAAAAGTTCTATGATCACCTCAATAGATGCAGAAAAAGCATTTCAAAATTCAACATTCATTTGTGATAAAAACTCAACAAGTGGGTATAAAAGTAATGTACCTCAATATAATAAAGTCCATTTATGACAAGCCCACACCTAACATCATACTAAATAATGAAGAGCTGAAAGCTTTTCCTCCAACATCAGGAGCAAGGCTAGGACACTCACTCTTGCCACCTTTATACAATGAAATACTAAAAGTTCTAGCTATAGCAATTAGACAAAAAAAAGAAAGAAGAAAATAAAAAGGCATCCAAATTGCCAAGAAAAGAGAAAAAGTACATTTGCATTGGTAGTCACAAGACAAATGGACAAACAGAAATTGGTTGCATTTCCAACACTAATAACAAGCTATCAGAAAAACAAATTAAGGGGCACCTGGGTGGCTCAATAGGTTAAGCCTCTGCCTTCGGCTCAGGTCATGATCCCAGGATCCTGGAGTTGAGCCCTGCATCTGGCTCTCTGCTCGGCGGGGAGCCTGCTTCCCCCTCTCTCTGTGCCTGCCTCCCTGCCTACTTGTGATCTCTATCAAATAAAGAAACAAAATCTTAAAGTAAAGAAAAGAAAAACAAATTAAGAAAACAATCCCATTTACAAATGCACCAAAAAGAATAAAACACATAGGAATAAAACTTAACCAAGGTGGTAAAAGACCTGTAGTCTGAAAATTATAACACAATAATGAAAGAGGTTGAAGATGATACATATACAAAGGACATGCCATGCTTATGGATAGAAAGACTACTGTCAAATGTCCATCCTATTCAAAGCAATCTACAGATTCAATGCAATCACAGTTAAATACAGATAGCATTTTTCACAGAATTATATATTTCACAGAATATAATCCTGAAATTTTATGGAACCACAAAAGACCTTGAATAGCCAAAGCAATCTTGAGGAAGAAAAACAAAGCTAGAGGTCTCACAATCTCTGATTTCAAGATACACTGCAAAGCTACAGTAATCACAACCGTATGGCAATGTCACAAAAACAGACAGATACAGAGTACAAAGCTCAGAAAGAAATCCACTCTTACATGGACAATTAATCTATGGCAAAGGAGGCAGGAATATATAATAGAGAAAGATAGGCTTTTCAACTAATGGTGCCAGAAAAACTGGACAGCTATCTGCAGAAGGATGAAACTGGACCACTTCCTTCCACCGTGCACAAAAATAATTTCGAAATGGATTAAGACCTGAATTTGAGACTAGGAACTATAAAACTCCTAGAAGAAAACACAAAATAATTTCTTTGACATTGGCTGTAACATTTTTCTAGATAGTCCTTCTCAAGTAAGGGAAACAAAAGCAAAAATAAACTACTGGGACTACACCATAATGAAAAACTTTTGCATGGCAATGGAAATGATCAACAAAAGGCAACTATGGAATGGGTGAAGATATTTGCAAATGATATATTTGATAAGGGATTAAAAGCCAAAATACGTAAAAAACTTGTACAGCTTGACACACACACACACAAAGCAGTCCAATCAAAAAAAGAGCAAATCCTGTATCTGGTAAAATCTGCTACCTGCTGGAAACAAGACCATTTATTTGGCTAACTAAATGTCTCACCACAGGTAAATCCACTCTGGTAATTTACTGATATTGCCATCATGTTTTTGATGTTTTGATGAAGTTTTGACACTTGGGGACCAACTTATCTTACAATATAGGTGGCTGCAGCAGGATTAAACCGCAGTGGTCTCTGGGGAGAAAAAACGGGCAGAGGACCTGAATAGAAATTTTTCTAAAGACATCCAGATGGACAACAGAGACGCAAAAAGATGCTCAACATCACTAACCACCAAAGAAAAGCAAATCAAAATCACAATGGGATATCACCTTATACCTGTCACAATGGCTAAACTCAAAAAGACAAGAAATAACAAGTATTGGCAAGGTAGTGAAGAAAGAGAACACTCATGCACCACTGGTGAAAATATAAGTTGGTCAGCCAATATGGAAGACAGTATGGAGGTTCCTCAAAAAATTAAAAATGGAAATACCTAAATTGGAAGGGGAGATGAACCATGAGAGACTATGGACTCTGAAAAACAATCTGAGGGGTTTGAAGTGGCGGGGGGGGGGTGGGAGGTTGGTGGTACCAGGTGGTGGGTATTATAGAGGGCACGGCTTGCATGGAGCACTGGGTGTGGTGAAAAAATAATGAATACTGTTTTTCTGAAAATAAATAAATTGAAAAAAAAAATGGAAATACCACATGATCCAGTAATCCATTACTTGGTATTTACCAAAAAATAATGACAATGCTAATTCACAATATAGGTGCACCAATAGGTTTATTGTAGCTTTATTTACAACAGCCATGATATGGAAGCAACCCAAGTGTTCATCCATAGATGAATAGATAAAGAAGCCTGGTGTGTGTGTGTGTATACACACACACACACACACACACACACACACAATGGAATATTACTCAGCTATAAAAAAGGACATTGTCATATTCATAACAATACAGACAAAGAAAAAAAAACCACCAAACTCTTAAATACAGAGAAAAAGCTGGTTGTCAGAGGAGAGATGGCTAGCAGAATGGGTGAAATAGATACAGGGGCTTAAAACACTCTTCCAGTTATAAAATAAATAGGTCACAGAGATGGAAAGTACAGAATAGGGAATACAGTCAGTAATATTGTAATAACTGTATAGTGATAGATATTGACACTTATTATGGTAAGCACTAATGTATAGAATTGTTGAATCACTATGTTATACACATGAAACTAATATAATACTGTTAACTGTACTTAAACAAAATGAAACATGTAGATACCAAAACACAAAAATAAAGATTCATCTTAAGTGGAAGGAAGGAAGGAAAGGAAACAAAAGGAAGGAAAGAAGGAAGGGAAAAATAAATCCCATTTACAATTTCATCAAAAAATAAAATATCTAGGGCCAAATTTAACCATAAATGTGAAATACCTACATGATAAAAACCACAAGATGTTGATGAAAGAAGTTGAAGGATGACACAAATAAATACAAAGATACTCTGTGCTCATGGATTGGGAGAATATTGTTAAACATTCATCCTATCCAAAGCAATCTACAGAATCAATGCAACTGAAGGCAAAATGTCAATGGTATTTTTCACAGACCTAGAACAAATAACCTTAAATTTTGTATGGAATTACAAAACACCCCAAGTAGCCCAAGCAATCTTGAGGAAGAGCAAGCTGGAGGTATCATAAACCCTGATTTCAAACTATAGTTCAAAGCTATAGTGAGCAAAATAGTGTGGTCCTGGCATCAAAACAGACCCACAGATCAATGGAACAGTGTAGAGAGCCCAAAAATAAACCTATGTTTATATGGTTAATATATCTAAGAAAAGGGAAGCAAAAATATACAATGGGGGAAAAAACAGTCTTTCCAATAAATGGTCTTGGGAAAACTGGACAGCTACATGCAAAACAATGAAATGGGACCACTATCTTAAAACATAAAGAAACATAATTTCAAAGTAGATTAAAGATTTAAATGTAAGGGCACCTGGGTGGCTCAGTTGATTAAGCAACTGCCTTCAGCTCAGATCACGATCGTGGAGTCCTGGGTTCGAGCCCTGTATTGGGCTCCCAGCTCTGCAAGGAGTCTGCTTCTCCCTCTAACCTTCTACCCTCTCATGCTCTCTCTTACTCGCTGTCTCTCAAATAAATAAATAAAATCTTTAAAAAAAAAAAGACCTAAATGTAATACTTGAAAGCCTACAGAGCATAACACTCCTAGAAGAAAATACAGACAATTAACTCTTTGACACCAGACTTAGTAGTATTTGTTTTTTTAGAAGAATATCCTCAGGTAAGGGCAACCAAAGCTAAAATAAACAAATTAAAGTACTCAAAAGCTTTTGCCCAGTGAAGGAAACCATGAGCAAAACAAAAAGGTAACTCACTAAATGGGAGAAGATATTTGCAAATTATATTCATGATAAGGAGTTAATATGTAAAATATACAAAGAACTCACTCAACTTATTAAACGAAAAAAATTTTTAAAGGGCCACGACCTTTTCTAAAGAAGACATAAAGATGGCCAACAGATAAATGAAAAGTGCCCAACATCATTGATCATCATGAACACATAAGTCAAAACCACAATGAGATCCAGCAGGACACCTATAAAATTGGCTAATACCAAAAAGACAAAAGTGTTGGCAAGGATATACAGAAAAGGGAACCTCATGCACCGTTGGTGGGAATGTAAGTTGGTGCAGCCACTATAGAACACAGTATAGAAGTTCTGCACAAAAATTATATAGAACCACTATAAGATCCAGAAATTCCACTTCTGCATATTTGAAAAAAAAACAAAAACACAAGTTTGAAGAAATATATGCATCCCTATGTTCACTGTACCATTATTTACAATAGCCAAGATGTGGAAGCAACCCAAAGGCTCCTCAGTAGATGAAGGGATAAAGAAGAATGTAGTATATACAAACAACGGAGTATTACTCAGTCATACAAAGAGTGAAATCTTGCCACTTGTAACAACCGGTTACAAGTCCATACTCGGTATGGACCGAGTATGGATACTCGGTATGGACCGAGTATGGACCTAGTGGGTATTATACTAAATGAAGCAAATGCCATAAGGTTTCTCTTCTATGTGGAATATTAAAAAAAAAGAAAGAAAGAAAAGAAAGACAGACTTACAGATACAAGAAATAAATTGTTGGTTACCAGAGAGGGGAAGGAGCTGGAGGTCAGGCAAAATAGGTGAGGGAAATTTGAGAAGCACTAACTTCCAGGTATAAAGTAAATGAATCCTGGGGATGTAATATATAGCACAAGGAATAAAGTCGGTGGTATCATTATTACTTTGTATGGTGACAGATGGTAAGTAGACTTATCATAGGGATCATTTCATAATGTAAAAATATCAAATCATTATCATGTATACCTGAAACTCATATTGTACATCAGTCATAATAAAAATTAAATTAATTTGGCACTGCCAAGGGCAATGGTGCTACTTAGGACACAAAGGGTTTTCAAAGACTTCACGGAGGACACAGCAAAGTAGTAATCACTAAAGGAGACAATACATTTATTTTCTAGCAAGATCTTCTTTTGAGCTGCCAAACAGCAATGTCATTATTACACTGTTGGTCACTGGTGCACTGAGAACTGCAGAAAGAGCTAATCATTTGCTAACCCTAAGTACAAGGGATGAATTCTAAGCCAGAGTCACCACGTTCCTTCTTGGGAAGGAAGAAGAAAGAGTAGTAAAATAACTTGGGATGGCACAAAATGAAGATTGTCAGTGTTCTGCTAAATTGGAAATTTCGTTGACACCTGGAGGTTGTGAGAGAGGTAGAAGTATTTGGGCATCTGGGAAGAAGGGTGCCGATACCAGAGGAAGAGCTCACAAACCAGAAAGACAAATATGGAATGGATACAGATTACTTTTTAGGCCATAGGAGCATTGTTATGGTCCATTTGTGTGTAAATATGTTCTACACACTACATAAAAGTGGCGCTACAACAGGCAGCATAGCATAAGGATCGAGATTATAGACTGTGGAATCACAGGGTTCAGAGTTCAAAATCACCAACTTTACTAGTTATACAGCCTTAGTTAATGCCAAACTATAGCCTCATCTTTAAAATGAAGACACACAGGGGCGCCTGGGTGGCTCAGTGGGTTAAGCCGCTGCCTTTGGCTCAGGTCATGATCTCAGGGTCCTGGGATCGAGTCCCCCATCGGGTTCTCTGCTCAGCGGGGAGCCTGCTTCCCTCTCTCTCTCTGCCTGCCTTTCCATCTACTTGTGATTTCTGTCAAATAAATAAACAAAATCTTAAAAAAAAATAAAATAAGATAAAAAAATAAAATAAAGATGCTGGGGCACCTGGGTGGCTCAGTGGGTTAAAGCCTCTGGTCATGATCCCATGGTCCTGGGTTCGAGCCCCACGTCGGGCTCTCTGCTCAGCAGGGAGCCTGCTTCCCCCCTCTCTCTGCCTGCCTCTCTGCCTACTTGTGACCCCTCTCTCTGTCAAATAAATAAAAAATATCTTTAAAAATAAATAAATAAAATGAAGATCCTATTAGAACTTTGAACCTCAAATATTCATTGTAAGAATTAAATGTGTTACCACATCTAAAGTTCTTAGCACATTACCTAGTGCAGACCTAGCAATCAATAGGTTACTCCAAAATACACATGAGATGGAGAATTTTATGTTCATCTTTGGGAACCGGCAAACCCCTGAGCTATTCCTAGAACTAAATTTGCACTGATGACCCCTATGAACATTCCAGAATCCCATAAGGGAGTTGAACTCTGTACCCATGTCTCCTAAAAGAAGGAATGAGACCAATGCAAAGTTTGGACATACCAGGTGACTCAGGCTTGCCTCCTCTTGTGCTGCCCCAGAAATCTCAAGGCTCCTCCTAACTTGCAAACAACCATAAGCCCTGAACAGAACTTCAGGGATTAGGAGTGACCTGGAAGGACCTGGAGGGACAAGAAGGACTCTGAAGAAAATCTGCTGCCAGTGAAATTGCTGCTACAGATCTCTCACTGGTCCTGTATTCTACACCTCAGCAAGTAAGAGTCCCAGTGGAGAATACAGCTTCAGGAAAGGGCACTCTAAAATGTTCTCTTTGACTGGGTTGCACATAAAGGGTTTGGAGACAGGGCCTGTGATGTTTGCATCATAACCTCAGCTCTTGTCTGTAGATCCCTTCCAGTCATTCAGATGAGGCCAGTTACAACATTTTTTTTTCAATATTTTATTTATTTATTTGACACAGAGAGAGAGAGAGATCACAAGTAAGCAGAGAGGCAGGCAGAGAGAGAGGAGGAAGCAGGCTCCCTGCTGAGCAGAGAGCCCGATGCGGGGCTCGAACCCAGGACCCTGGGATCATGACCTGAGCCAAAGGCAGAGGCTTAACCCACTGAGCCACCCAGGCGCCCCCAGTTACAACATTCTTAACTTTTCAGAATGACTTGTAGTAGAGAATGGCAAAAGGCAAGAGGGTCATCATGGCCCCTTTCCACTCTCTGATCTTAGAATTTTTTCAAATGTATCAAGTGAGAGAGGAGGAGTTTTGAGAAATTATTCATAGACTCAATAAGAAAGCAACCTGGGCAAAGGTTAATGACAAGATGTTGAAAAGGACTACAAAAATAATAGTACTGGGAAAGAGAAAGTGACAAAAAAGTAAGCTGTGTAGGAGGGATGGCTAAAAAAATTGTACATGGCTAAAAAAAGACATGAAACAGAGACACAAAAATGCAGGGAATGCCAGAGACATTTATGAAGAAAAGCAGTGGCATGGAGTAACCAGATATATCCTCTGCATCAGTCAGGGTTCTCCCTGAAATAGAACCAATGGAATATATATATATATATATATATATATATATATATATATATATATATATATATTTAGCTAGATATAAGTGTCCCACATATATGACCATATGTGTGTGTATATACATTGTGTGTGTGTGTGTATGTGTGTGTGTGTAAATATATACAGCTAACCCTTAACACAGGTTTGAACTGCATGGGTTCATTTAGGAGTTTCTTAACAGCATTTTCTCTTGTTTCAGAATATGGTATATAGGTGCACTAGGGTAGCTCAATCAGCTAAGTGTCTGCCTTTTGTTCAGGTCATGATCCCAAGGACTCAGGATTGAGCCCCACGTCAGGCTCCCTGCTCAGGAGGGAGTCTGCTTCTCCCTCTGCTCCTCCTCATTGCTCGTGTTTTCGCTCTCCCTCTCATGCTAATAAATAAAACCTTTAAGGAAAAGAATACAGTATATAATACATATGACATACAAAATACATGTTCATCGATTGCTTATGTTATCAGTAAAGCTTTCAGTCAGCAGTGGGCTATTAGTTGTTAACCTTTAGGGCAATTAAAGTTATGCGAGGATTTTTCACTGTATTGGGAATTGGGACCCCTAAGCACTCTGTTATTCAAATGTCAGGTGATGGGGGTTGGGGGGGCAAGTAATTTGTTACAGAAACTGGCACATGCAGTTATGGAGGTTGAAAGGTCCCGCCGTCTACCACCTGCATGCTAGAATACTGGGAAAGCCAGTGGTAGAATTTAGTCTGAGTCCAAAGTCCTGAGAACTGCGGGACAGCTGGTGTAAGTCCCAGACTCTGAAAGTCTAAGAACCAGCAAATCCAATATCCAAGGGCAAGAGAAGATGGATGTCCCAGCACATGGAAAGAGAGGATTTCACCCTTCCTCAATCTTTTTTGTTTTATTCAGGTCCCCAGTGGATTAAATGATGTCTAGCTAAATTGGTGAGGATGGATCTCTTTACTCATTCTACTGAAACAAATGCTAATTTTTCCAGACACACTCTACACAGACACACCCAGAAATAATGTTGTACAACTCTCTGGACATCCTTTAGTCCACTCAAGTTGACATATGAAATTAAATATCACATCTTCCTTTTATATATTTGCTTTTAAAATTTATTATACATCACCTCAGGCACTGGAAGGGGTAATGACTGATCAAGACTCTATGATTTCCTCAACAGAATTCAATTTGAGCTACCTCAAGTACAAAGGGAGAACGAGGGACTTATTCTAAGGTTTCAGAGGTATCTTAGAGAACCCTAAGGGCAGGGATGGAGTGAAGACTGCAAGGCTGGTAAGTGCCTGGAAAGCCGTTAGGATCTCATCTCTGCTTTGGATTCTACAAGAAGTGTTTTCTCTCTCACTCTGCAAGCTGCTTTCTCAACCTCACAGGAACTCTCAGTGGAACACGGCCACCTCACGAAGCTGTAGTTCCAGCTCCCTGCAGAGAATGTACATCCCTAGGAACAATCTCTTTGGCCCAGCTTGGGACAGATAGACAAACAACCCAAAATGGGCAGTGAGCCTCTGCCCCACTTCACCACAGACCTCCGTGAAGTTTTGACACTTTCAAGTTCGAGTACATTGGTGCCCACTTTATTCAGGCTCTGAGAGGGAGGGAGGAAGGAAAGGAAAGGAAGGGAGGAAAGAAAAAAGGGAGGGATGAAGACAAGCTGAAATTCAATTTAGTGAGCCACAAGAGTAAACTAGGACAGGTATTAGAAGAAACAAAGAAGGGAGGAGTGAAGAATAAGCTGCCAGATGTAACCATTAACATCATAAAGACTCTAAGCTCATGGCAGCCACTTTTTCTGACACCCATTAGGAATACCAAGATGGAGGCTACGTGCAAGAGATCAAGTTAATCCTAGAACTGGATTGATCCTGCACCCAACAGACAGGAAACAAAGGGATTTGTTGATTATCTATTGCGTCAGGGCAAGCAACCTCCAAACTCTGCAGTTTGAAGAAAATGAGCAGAGAGAGTAGAGTGACTAATTAGAGTGTCATCACCAAGCCGTGAGCAGTGAAGCTTATGTTGTTATCCAGGCTCACTGAGATTATAAAACCCGCGCTTGCCATGTAAAACCATGCTCCAGTCCAATCATGTCTTCCTGTTGCTATATGATTTACATTAACTTATAGCACCTACTTGAAAGAAAATGCCCAGAATCTAGATAAATAGCTTATTAAGATCATTCTTTTGGGGTGCCAGGGTGACTCAGTGGGTTAAAGCCTCTGCCTTCGGCTCAGGTCCTGATCCCAGGGTCCTGGGATCGAGCCCCACATCGGGCTCTCTGCTCAGCAGGGAGCCTGCTTCCTCCTCTCTGCCTGCCTCTCTGCCTACTTGTGATCTCTGTCTGTCAAATAAATAAATAAAATCTTAAAAAAAAAATCATTCTTTTATGAATAAATAAATACTACAAATAATCATTTTGTTTGCTAACAATGCGCCTACATTAAAGATGTTGTCATAAGAAGGTAAATCACATATCTATAATCTTGCTTCAATATTTTGTTGTTACTATAAAAATCAAATTTACCATCCCTATTTGAATTAATGGGATCATAATTTTAAAACACTTAGGCTGTTTTCTGTGTAAATACTGATATAAACACATGTATGTGTACCATATCAATGAAATCTTATATAAAGGGGTGTCTGGGTGGCTCAGTCTGTTAAGATCTCAGGGTCCCATGATCTTGGGATCCTGGGATGGAGCCCTGTGTTGGACTCCATGCTCAGCAGGGAGTCTGTCTGTCCCTCTCCATTTGCTCCTCCTCTCCACTCATTCACTCGCTCTTGCTCTCCCTCAAATAAATAAAATCTTTACCAAAAAAATCTTATATAAATATCAACATTGCTAATCACCTAACAAAAGCGTGCTGAACTTGGTCAACTCATCAGAACAACATTCTTTGGCAATCATGGGATAGGACTATAAATTTGCTTCATAAAATAACTCTCTGCAATTGAAGAGGGATCTTAATGAGAAGAGTTGGATGGAGTGTAATATTAAAGGGAAGAGTTACTCAGTGAAACATTTCTTGAATACCTCCTAACTACAAAACACTGTTGACTAGAGTGTTCACTGTTGAACACTGTTGGCTAGAGATTCAACGTTAGGTGGTCTTATTTCCTTACCTAGAGAAACTTAAAGTCTAGCAATTAATATTATTATGCTCAACCCTCAGCACTCAATTTTAAAAAGGAAATGTTTTTAAATGGGCCAACAGAATTTTCATATAGCAACATTTCTTTCTATACTGTCTATCTACAGTTTCAATGATGTAAAAATACTTTCTCTCACGGTCCTATGGATTAGCTGGGCTCAGCTTGGTGGTCCTTCTTTGGGGTTCACCTGGGAGTATAGTGGTGGTTAGGAGTCACCTGGGAATACAGTAATCTAAATGCTCACCTGGGGGTAGTGGAGTGTGGGACTGAGTGGCTCAGTCAGTTAAGTGGCTGCCTTTGGCCCAGGTCATAATCCCAGGGTCCTGAGATTGAGCCCCATGTCAGGTGAACAGAGAACCTGCTTCTCCCTTTAACTCTCCCTACTGCTCCCCCCTGCTTGTGTTCCCTGCCTCCTATCAAATAAATAAAATCTTTTAAAAAATAAAGAAATGCTCGCTTGGGCTGGACATCCAAGATGGCCCACTCAAACAGTTGACTGTCAATGGTATCTGTTCACTGGGCCACAGGCTGGGGCTGGGAACTAAGGTACCTGCCCATGGCTTTACCATGGGCTTTGCCTTGGGCTTACATACATAACATGGCAGCTCTGAGAGGCAGATTAAGAGTGAGCAGAGCAGGACAGAGATGCCTGGGTCTCATTAGTTAAGCATCTGCCTTTGGCTCACATCATGATCCCAGAGTCCTGGGATTGAGCCCCACATCAGGCTCCCTGCCCAGAGGGGAATCTGCTTCTCCCTCTTCCTGCTGCGCCCCCTGCTTATGTTCTCTTTCTCTCTGTCAAATAAATAAATAAAATCTTCAAAAAGAAAAAAGAAAAAACAGTGAGTAGAGTACAAAAGCAGTTTCCTAATACCCAGGGAAGAAAATCAAATGGAGTTAAGGTCTATACCAGAAACTAGCCCAGCATCACTTACTTCCATTACATTCCATAAGTCAGAGGCATAGCAGGGTTTATTAAAATATAAGGAACTGGAGAAATAAACCGCCTCTTGATGAGGGACTATTGAAATCATATGTAAAAGATAATGTAGGATGAAAGTTATCTTTATGTATCTTTGGAAAACACCATCTGACACAGATATAAAACTATTGCTTTGACCAATTTTAACTATTAAAACTTTAAATGCCGTAAATTATCATCCATCTAGCAAACAAGTTATCCTATCTACACTTTTCTAGGCAAAGAAAGAAATGTGTAATTTGGGGAAAGAGCTCCCTTCAGATAGTAAGATAAGTACTAGTTCCAGTCTAACATGTACATCACACACACCCACACCCCACCAAGAAGAGACACAAGTTTTTATTATGCAGAGTAAGATCATAAATCCGAACATAAGCACATTGATTATAAAGCTACAAGCTTAGAGTGTCATATCTTTTCAACTCTTCATCAATTCAAACTGAAATTCATCTACTGAAATCATCTATATGAGGCTGTTAAGTGTTTCAGACTATATACTCATGTCTTCTTGGAATTTACAACCTATGTCAAGGGGCAGAAAAATATTATCTCTTCTTCATGATGAGTCTTAACAACAGTATGTGTGTCCTTTATTACTGTTACTTTTTTTTGGCTTTTTTTTCCCCTCAAAAGGCTACCAAAATAAGTTACACAAAATACAGAATTCAGTGGACTGTATTTTAATCTGTTTAATTTAGAAAGTTTCAAACATCTCTAGTTGTTCATCAATAGAGACAAGATTACTCTAAAAAGCTCAACATTTTTCTATAGTGCCCATAAATATGCTCAACATTTTTATATATATACATATATGGAATATATGTATATATACACATTAATGTATAATATATGTATATACACAAAATAATGTATATACACAAAAATGTGTATATATAATTATATACACAATTATATACAACATTTTTGTGTATATACATGTATATACACAAAAATGTTGAGCATTTTTATGTATATATACTATATATACATATATACATATACATACATATATACGTATATACATATACATACATATATACATATGTATATATACGTATATATACATAAAATGCTCAACATTTTTGTGTATATACATTATATACACAATTATATACAACATACGTATATATATGTATATATACATATACATGTATGTATATATATGTATATATACATAAAAATGCTCAACATTTTTCTATAGTGCCCAATAAAATAGAAATGTGAATCATTTTTACAGTAACTAACAGAAATTAACTTTGATGAAGCTGTTATCAACTCTCATTTTTTAAATAGGGTCATTAGATAGACTTGGAAAACCCCAAAATATTCTCCTGGTGCTTAAAAATTTCTACATCTCTATATATTTTAGCCTTCTTGTGAGGACAATTTGCTTAGGTGGGGACTTAGGAAATTCAAGATGGTAATATGGTTTCTTCCATGGCCAGAAGAGAGAAGAGCATATCAGAAGACTGTTTTTCCTGAGAAGAACTTCCTCCTGCTTCGCCTTTTGGGACAATGGGGAGAAGTCCTTTCACCTCCTGTTCTCCATGAGCAAAGATTCGGTCTTCTTTCCTAACTCCCATCCCCAGGGTAAGCCTTGCCTCTTTTGTCAGTATAGACAGTCCTGAGGGCCCCCAAGCTCTCTGAATGATGAGGTTAGGAAGAAAGTCACAGGAGGCTGGTTCACTGAAGGGCACTTTGAATCGATTGTTAACATGTGTTCGGTATGCAGGTCAGTGAATGCTGGGAGTGGGCTCAGGTGGCTCACTGAAGAAGGTTACTTCCTTGGGCTACCTTTGACCTCAATTTAAGCAATTTATTTGTAGTTGGGATAATGTAGTGATAACATGACCTTAAAGTAAATTGAACAAGCCCATTAACAATGCAATGATCACCCATTACGAAGCCCATTTTTTACAGGAAATCTACATTTAGGTCTTGGGTAGAACTTGATAGGGACCAAGATGGTAGAGGCATGGGAAGAAATTGCAGAAACAAGGTTTGTTTTCTGAGGAATGAATGAGTCAGTGTTCCCAACACTCCATTTCATTAATCAAGCTGGCAGGAGCACCAACAAGCTTCATCACAAACAAACAATTAAAATGGCAAAAATAATACATCTAAATTCGTGGGAAGTATGGTTTAAATTTTGTAAGATTTTAACATACTCTTAATGGATTCTTTACTGACTGTGCCAATGATATGTTAGGTAACACTTCTTTGGACAGAAAAAAAAATCTCAAGGATTTACTTCTTCATTACAGACTGTATATCCCTTATTCTCTTAAGAATCTTACTTCTCAGGTTTACTGAACTACACTGATGCACTTATGAAACTAAGCTCATCTCAATTATTCTTGTTCATGATGCTAAAAATGAATTCCTTAAGGTCATATTGTGTTCTATTGTCTACACGTTTTGTTGTGCCATTCCCAAAAAGCTCTAAGTAACTAAGAATGATAAGGGTAAACAATGAAATCACTGAATGAAAATCATATGTAATATTTCAAAAATTCAGAGAATCAAGGAGTGTTCTTTTCATTTTACCCATAGAATATGAAAATGATAAAGAAAGTCAATGACTAATCCCAAACTCTTGCTCCAAGAACAGGCAAGTGATATTTTAGATGGGTATGGATGGGTATCTAGAACATTCAATCTCTAAGCCCTAAGCCTTCAACACCTCTGTCTCCTACATTGGATGATTCAGTGCTACAGTCTGGTTTACCTAGTCTCCACTTACCTGGAACTCTTGCTTAATTAATC
This sequence comes from Neogale vison, assembly GCF_020171115.1. NCBI lineage: Eukaryota > Metazoa > Chordata > Mammalia > Carnivora > Mustelidae > Neogale > Neogale vison. The sequence continues at coordinate 194,934,591 of NC_058091.1, read as the reverse complement.
TATTATGTATGTCTAACAAGAGGACTTTCCCAGAAATGCTACAGCCATCTCCTTCTTGTGAAATACTTTAGAAGAAAGCTCTTCCTCTGACACCTTATTCAGCATAATAGTGTATCCTGTGTAGAATAATATTACATTTTTCTAAGGATTGGTTATCTGGAAAACTCGACTATCCAGATCACAACCTTGAGTAAATAGGAAGATAAAAGGTCAGGTGAGCCACAAAAAGAATCTAACAGAATATGCTCACAAAATCTTACGTCTTTTACCCACAGAAAAATTTCTCTGGCCATCACTCAGGGCTTATTTAGTTTGATTTTAGATGCAATTCTTCCATGTTAATCACCCGGCTTCTTAGTCACATCAGAAGGAAAACAATAGATATACCAAGGGTAAAGAGAAGGCTGAGCCGCCTGGGTGGTTCAGTGGGTTAAAGCCTCTGCCTTCCGCTCAGGTCATGATCCCAGGATCCATCGGGCTCTCTGCTGCTTCCTCCTCTCTCTGTCTCTCTCTCTGCCTATTTGTGATATCTATCTGTCAAATAAATAAATAAAATCTTTGAAAAAATTTAAAAAAAAAAGAGAGAGAGAAGGCTAAGAGAAACAGACGAAGTAGCAATAACCAAAAATAAACCCAATAACTGCTTTGGATGCAGAAGTGAGAACTTCAAAACATCTGTCAGAGTAAAAGCCACGCCATTGTGAAGCAGATTACAAAGGGAGGGTGCAGACAGGCTTCTGCCTCTCAACCTCCCCTGAGGCCTGGGGAACAGAGTCAGCGAGAATAGGTGGTATTATATTTTGAATTCACCAAATAAGAAGGCAAAAATGTGTACCACCCATTCCGTCATGGTTTCCCATAAAAATAGCTTCAATAGAGAATTTCGTTCATTCATTTCTTAAATAGATTGAGAGTGTTTATCGTGTGCCAAGCTCCCCACCCACCACCCCCTGCCTTTTGGTTTTAATTTTAGATAACTGAGCGCTGGAAGATCAGCTATCATCCTAAGGATATTCTCCGAGTTAATCCTACACTAAGCCAGGCCATAAAATAGTGGGTCACTGAGCCAACCCACAGCCTTCTCCTTTCTGCACTCTGCAGCTGCCTCAGGCTACTCTCAATGGACTGTTAATGATGTGACAGAAAAGGATGATGAGCCACAACCCAATAAAACCTACTGCTTCAGCTACTGTGAGAAATGACAGATACAAGGACCTGGGAATGTACTTCTCTCTGTTCTTAATATAAGGAACAATACTCTCCTTTTTAAGTTATGGGCTCTACGAATCTCGTAACGGATTGCCTTTCTTATTTTGTCTTGGTACCACAAAGCTCAAAACTAAAACTAGTGATTCCACTTCTTTTTTTTTTTTTTTTTAGAAATTTATTTATTTAAATAATCTCTATACCCGTGTGGGGCTTGAACTCATGACCCCAAGATCAAGAGTCGCACGCTCCTCCAACTGAGCCAACCAGGTGCCAGTCCACTTCTTAGTAATCTAGGGGATTTCATGGGCATGATTGTGTGGACTGCATTTTGTTTCCAAATTTCTTTTTGCTATGTTGTTTATTTTTAAAAATTTGTGTAGAATGTAGCATGTGCTAGACATTGTTCTAAGCACTTTACAAATATTAACTCAATTATTTCTCATAATTATGCTACTTAGTAGGTACTATTATATCCACATAGAGGTGATTAAAAACTGTGGCACTGAAAGATTAGTTATCACATAGGTTTTTAATCTACATAAAATATTTTTGGAAAATAAGAAAATATATAGTAATCCATAAATAATAAAATTAAGGGGAAAATACACTTATGGATACATATCTTTATTTCCCATCAATGTCCAATATACAAGAGATATAAATACAATGCTTAAATTCAAGTGATTTTGGGGCGCCTGGGTGCTCAGTGGGTTAAATTCAAGTGATTTTAAATGTTTATTGGATTCTTGAGGCCATTAAAATACACATTGATCTAATCAAAGACCCTGGGGTGGGAAATCAGTAATCTGATGCTTCAGAGCATACTGCGTCCTGGCCTTCTGAGGGATGTGCTTCCCACCTCTTTATGAGGAATCTACAGTACCTAGCCCCCTGGGTGGCTCCGTTGGTTAAGGTTAAGCATCTACCTTGGGCTCAAGTCATGATCCCAGAATCTCAAGAGAGGGTCCTGCTTTGGGGTCCTACTGAGCAGGGCATCTGCTTCTCCCTTTGACCCTTCCCCCTCTGGTGTGCTCTTTCTCAAATAAATAAAATTTAAAAAGAAATCCATGGTCCCTATACATGCCCTGGTGAATGGCCTCAGTCACTCATTACTTAATGGTGTTATCTGTGCCTGAGATTAAGTATTCTAAGTCTTCAAAAGTCCTGAGAACCTCGGAACAGAATTTTCCTGAGTATGCTAAGGATTCTTTTTGAGGTTTTTAAGTGCAGCATACTGTGAATACTTCCTTGAATTATTAAAAATCATGGGACATCTGGGTTAATTAGCAGAGAAATCTGAATGAATCTTTTACTCCCAAAACACTTTTTCTCCTGGGTTGATATTATGCCCTTGAGTTTAACTCTGGACAATTCAGCAGAGGCATTATGGGCTCAGGTAAGACTAATCCCACTACAAGAACAAAATGGTAAAAAAGATACTTTTTGACTCTTTATTCCCTTTGAAATCAACCCAGGAATGAATACAAAACAGAGAGTCAATTTTTGATGACACTAAAATAAATTCACATTCCTAAACCATATTTAAATCAGAAGTGAATAGTGAAATGGTCATGCATTTACAGATAAAGAAAAATCCCCATGTTGCATCACCACTTCCTCATATCAGGGAGATCATATGATAGTTGTCTTTCTCCGCTTGGCTCATGGGGGCTTAAGTGGGTAGGAGAAGAATCCATGAAACAAGATGGGATAGGGAGGCAGACAAACCATAAGTCACTCTTAATCTCACTAAACAAACTGTGGGTTGCTGGGGGGAGGGGGGTTGGAAGAAGGGGGGTAGGGTTATGGACATTGGGGAGGATATGTGCTTTTAGGTAAATTGGAAGGGGAGATGAACCATGAGAGACTATGGACTCTGAAAAACAGTCTGAGGGGTTTGAAGTGGCGGGGGGGGTGGGAGGTTGGGGTACCAGGTGATGGGTATTATAGAGGGCACAGCTTGCATGGAGCACTGGGTGTGGTGAAAAAATAATGAATACTGTTTTTCTGAAAATAAATAAATTGGAAAAAAAAATAAAATAAAATAAAGAAAAATCCCACATAGATACAGTGGAAAGCAAGTCAGTTTGCCTGGAAGCATTTCTGAAAGCCTCAGGAATGGGAGTAACAAGGTATCAAGAAAAGCCTGGGTGATTCTGGCAACTAAGAACCCAAGTCTCCAGTCAAAAACTGGCCTAGAGAAACAACCTAGAGATAAATACTTCTGGAGAAGACCAAGAAAGAGTGACAACTGGGCACCCTACTGACCTACAGTGAAGCTTGTCCACTGGGTCAACAAGACCTAGCAAGCACGTGAAGTTTTCAGTGAGCCTGAGTCTTCACGCCTAAACATGAATGAGAGACCTAAGGTCACCAACAGGTCAAGGGACAATGCTTCATGAATGAGACCAACCCCCCACTTTCATCCTACCCTCCCCCCAATCCTAACCTGAGCTTAAAAGGTGCTGGGGAAGGGGAGAGGAGGATGGAAAAGCAAAATACAGGGAAAATATTTTCATAATCACAGCCAAAGAACTGAGATCCATTTTTTTTTTTTTAAGATCCTGAGAACAAATGAGGAACTCTGGAAAACTAAAAATCTAAGACCAGGATTCAAGATACTACTAGGAGAACTGGAAAGTAAATCTAAGAAATCACCAAGAAGACAGAACAGAAAAACTAAGTAATGAAAATAGGAGAGAAAAGGTTTATTTTATTTGGTTTGATTTTACTTAGAGTCTCAAACCTGGATGTGAACACGGACTCTCAGCAGTTGCAGAAAGACTAAACTGAAAAATAATTTGGAAAAGACAAAGCAGACTGCAGAATGACAAGCAAATGAAAACATGAAACCACTCCTGGTGGGGAAGTTGGGCAAAGTCATACAAAAAGTGTCACAGTGCACTACTTGTCCATTTAAGAGAAATATTTGAGAATACTAATGGAAACACTCCCTGAATTTAACTAAAACTTGTGCTTGCACGATATTGGAAAGAAGAGGTGGATGAAAGAAAAAAGAGGGCAAAATTATAATCTGCTATAAAAATAGAAAATGCTTAAAATTGATGAATTATGAGAAAGCAATAAATATATAAAAATACACTGGTAAGGGGCACCTGGGGTGGCTTAGTGGGTTAAAGCCTCTGCCTTCGGCTCAGGTCATGATCTCAGGGTCCTGGGATGGAGACCCACATTGGGCTCTCTGCTAAGCAGGGAGCCTGCTTCCCTCTCTCTACCTGCTTCTCTGCTTACTTGTGATCTCTGTCAAAAAAAATTAATAAAATCTAAAAAAAAAAAAAATATGTATATATATACTGGTAAGTGCCAGGACAAAATCTTACAATTTAAGGTGGTTGCTTTTGAAGAGTGGGTTCTGCTGTGAGGGTCATAGGAACTGTGTGGAGTTTTTTGAAGCCTTTCCTAATAAAACTTTTAAAACAGGAACATGATTATCCTAAAAACTGAAAAATTCAATTACTACATCTACATAAATTCCTTAGATCACAAAAATGACTATCCTTTGATAAATGGCTACCCTTCACAGAACACATATGGATAGTATGATGATACATCATAAGGAATTACCCAGGTAACAAAGTGAAATTTAAGGTAGTACTGGTCAAAACCTAGATCTGGCTACATTTGAGGCTGTTGGCACACGTCCTCTGTCAACTTACACGTCTTTGGATTGTTTGAGTTCTACTTTTCTGAAACACAATACGGAACTGTTAGTCTCTGAAGTAAATGCTTTAGGACAGTGTGTTTCAAAGTTTTTCCTCAGAACCTGGACGGTTTCTCAGTTCACTAAGTATCCTCAGTCTGATTGGCAATTAAGATATTTTTTAATGCTTACAATTGTTTGCATGTATTTCACAAATTTAAGCATTATTCTTTTTTTTTTTTAATTTATTTGACAGAGATCACAAGTAGGCAGAGAGGCAGAGAGAGATAGATAGAGGAGGAAGCAAGCTCCCCGCTGAGCAGAGAGCCCAATGTGGGGCTCCATCCCAGGACCCTGGGATCACGACCCAAGCTGAAGGCAGAGGCTTTAACCCACTGAGCCACCCAGGCGCCCCACATGTATTTCACAAATTTGAAATTTATAGTGAATTTTAATTTTTGCTCAAACTTCTTTATGTTCTAACAGTTTCTAAACTTTTAGAGTTGCACAAGCGCTATTTGGACTGATCCCAAAATCTTGCTTAACATTCAACTACATTGAAATATTGTCTGTTCAAGGTGTTTTCAAATCCATTGAGGATTTTCATTTAAATTTGTTCAATTTGAATTTTTCATCATTACCATCCTAATTCAAAGAAAATATATCCATAGCATGAAGTAGTTCATTAAAGATTAAAAGGAGGGATGAAAGTGGTTAAGTACTGTGACTCATAAAAAAGGTAGGAATATAAAAAGGAATATAAATATAAATATAAATCAGAAAATTGATCCATGCCAGCAGTCCCAAGGCGTTATCTGTTAAAACACTTGTGGGGCGCCTGGGTGGCTCAGTGGGTTAAGCCTCTGCCTTTGGCTCAGGTCATGATCTCAGGGTCCTGGGATCGAGCCCCGCCTCGGGCTCTCTGCTCAGTAGGGCCTGCTTCCTCCTCTCTCTCTGCCTGCCTCTCTGCCTACATGTAATGTCTGTCTGTCAAATAAATAAACAAAATCTTTAAAAAAAAAAAAAAAAAAACTTGTTTATGGTGGCATATAGCCCTAGAGGGTTTCATGTATAGTGACTGTTCTTGTAAACTTCACCACAGATTTGTAAAACTATGCAAAATAATGCCATCTAATACACAGTTGCTTAATTTTTTTTTCCCCCCCGGAGGGCAGATGAATGACCGAACTACATACTGGTATTTTATACCTGTCACCTTTTACAGCTGTGAAGCCTTTAAAACCAGGGGAGCCTGGGTGGCCTAGTGGGTTAAAGCCTCTCCCTTTGGCTCAGGTTGTGGTCCCAGGGTCCTGGGATGGAGCCCCGCATCAGCCTCTCTGCTCTGTGGGGAGCCTGCTTCCTCCTCTCTCTCTGCCTGCCTCTCTGCCTACTTGTGATCTCTCTCTCTCTGCAAAATAAATAAAATATTTATTAAAAATAAATAAATAAAAACCAGAAAAGATCAATGTCATATGATATATTGGAAAGAATTATTTTAAAAAAAAATGTTCAAACATGTTTTACCAGGTATCAATAACTTCTATAACATTATGAAAATACAACAATGTGATACTGCCTCAGAATGAGATATATAAGCTAGTGAACAGAATAAAGCAAGAAACTGACCCAAGTATACGTAGGAGCTTGATATATCATGGAGATCTGTTGAAAAGTTTTCTAAGGATGAAAGCACTAGTAGGCCTGGCTCTTATGGAGATGTTTCAGACACTATCTATTTACTGGCCCCACAATTCCTGTGGACTCACTGGCTGATCCCACCCACGTGGCCCAGACCCCCTCCTAAACAGCTAACCACACTGCCACACCTGACAGGCACACATAGCCATTGCCAGCGCCCTTTTAAAGTGCCTTATCTTCCTAGGTCTCCCAGAAGGTGACCTCAGCCAGCCCCAGAACACTTCCTAAACATCCCTGTCACTGGGGTCTAGCCCAGCACATTAAAACACCTATACAAGTTGTAGACAGACCTTGCAGCAAGCCCCACTGGAGGCCTGTCTTGCTCAGCAGTATGCTATAGCAGTCACAGCCAGGCCTGTAGCCAGCTATCCCAAGGGTTAACACCACACCCAAGTGGGTCCACAACAGTTGCAGCCAGGCCTCTCAGAGGGAGAAGCCGGGGTCAAGCCCCAATTACGAGTGCCCAATAGCTGTCACAGCCAAACAGACAGCTGCACCAGAGAACAGTCCTACAGCAGTGAGTCTGCAGCAATCACAGCCCAGCTACAGCAGGAAGGTGCATTCAGCCCACACAGGGGGGTCCTGGGACAGCTGGCTCAGGCTACAAGAAGGGTTTGTGTTACTGAACCCCAGGTGGGCTGCTGAACCCTTTCATGTTTCTGCCTGCCTCAGGCACTTAAAGGCCACTCCTTTAAGATAGAGAGATATAACTGATCTACCAAATACATAGAAACAAACAGTTAGACAAAGTTAAGGGACAGAGGGATATGTTCCAAATAAAAGAACAAGAAAAAAAAAAAAACTTCAGAAAAAGAATTAAAACCAAGATAAGTTACTGATCACATAAAGAGTTCAAAGTAATGGTCATAAGGACCTCAACAAAAGAATTAAGGAACACAGTGAGAACAGTGATAGGAGCTATAAAAAAGAACCAATCAGAGTTGAAGAATATGAAAACTACACTAGAGGCGATCAATAGCAGATTAGATGACACAGAAGGACCAGTCAGTGAACTGAAAGACAGTGTGATGGAAATCACCCAATCAAAACAAAGAAAAATAGGAGGAAAAAAAAAAAAAAAGAAGAAGATAGCTTAAGGGAACTCTGGAAGAACATCAAATGTATTAACATTCACAAAATAAGGGTCCCAGAAGAAGAGAGAAAAAGGGTGACAAAAACTATATGAAGAAATATCAGAAGAAAATTTCCATAATCTGGTGAAAGAAACAGACATCCAGGGGTGCCTGTGTAGGTCAGTCAGTGAAACATGGAACTCTTGATCTTAGGATTCTAAGTTTAAGTCCCACATTGGATGTAGGGATTACTTAAAAAATCTTAAGAAAAAAGAAATAAACATCTGAATCCAGAAAGCAGTAAGAATCCCAAATAAGTTAAACTCAAGGAGACCCACATTAAAACACATTATAATCAAAGAATCAATAGTTAAAGAGAGAATCTTAAAAGCACCAAGAGAAAAACAACTACTTACATACAAAGGAACTTAAAGAATATTGGCTAATTTTTCAGCAGAAAATTCATAGACCAGGAGGAGTGCAATATATAAAAAGTACTGAAAAGAAAAAAATTATCACCAAGAATACTCTACCTGGCAAGATTATGACATCTGTGTAAAATTTAAAATTTTAAATTCAAAGAGAGATAAGGAGTTTCCCAGACAAGCAAAAGCTAAAGAAGTTCATCAACACCAAGAAATTTTCCTTACAAGGAACATCTTGTAAGACCTTGCAAGAACTGTTCAAGAGACCTCTTAAAATGAAAAAAGAAAAGGTCCTAATTAGAAAGAAGAAATTTATGAAAGAAAAAAATTTCACTGGTAAAGTTAAACATATAGTAAGGGTAATGGATCAACCACCTATATAACTACTATGGAGATTAAAACAATAAAGCAACAAAATAATCTAAACCTATAATAATTAGCCAAGGGATACATGAAATAGTGAGATGCAAAATAGGACATCAAAAACTTAAAATGTGTTGAGGGAGAGTAAAAATGTAGTGCTTTTAGAATGCACTTGAACTTAAGCGACCATCAAAGTAGACTGCCCCACATATAGGACATTATATATGAACCTGATGCTAATCACACATCAAATACCTATTACAGATACACAAAAAATAAAGAGAAAAGAATCCAGGATGGCTCAGTCAGTTAAGCCCTCTGCCTTTGGCTCAGGTCATGATCCCAGCGTCCTGGGATTGAGCCCCAAATGGGACTCGGCTCATGGGAGAGTCTGCCTCTCCTTCTCCCTCTGCCTGACACTCTGCCTACTTGTGCTCTCTCTCTCTTCTCTCTTTCAAATGAATAAAGTCTTTAAAAAAGAGAGGGAGAGAGAGAGAAAGGAATCCAAGCATAACACTAAAGAAACTCACCAAATCACAAGGGAAGAGAAAGACCAAAAAAAACAACAACAACAAAAAACAAAAAACCCAAGAAAAAAATCAACAAAATGGCAATAAGTACATATCTATCAATAATTACTTTAATTTTAAGTGGACCAAATGTTCCAATCAAAACACATAGGGTGGTTGAATGGATTTAAAAAACAGAACAAAACAGACCCACATATGTGTTTCTATAAGAGATTCACTTTAGATCTAAAGACACACACAAACTGAAAGTGAAGGGATAGCAATTTTCCCATTCAAATATAACAAAAAAACAAAGCTGGGATACTAATACTTACATCAGGAGAAATAAAGACTGTAACAAAAGACAGAAAGAGGATATACCACTTGTGAATATCCATGCACCCAACACAGGGACAACTAATTGTATACACTTGATCTTAGCCAAAAGACCAAGAAGCAACGGGGGCAACTAAATGTATACAGCAAGTACTGACAGACATAAGAGAAAAACGGACAGTAAGACAAGACTAGAGGACTTTAGTACCCCACTTGTATCAATGGATAGATCATACAGACAGAATGTCAATAAGAAAACGTGGGTCTTCTATGACATCAGGCTAGATATCTGGCCCAATGTAATATTATATAATGTTATATATTATATATAAATATTATGTGTAATATTTATATAATAAAAATAATACATAACATTATATATTATAAATAAATAAAATTTATTTATTAATACATTTATTAAGATGAATTTAATGGATTTATATAGAACATTTATCCAAAACCAGAGGAATTTACATTCTTCTAGATGCACAGAGGGCATTCTCTAGGACAGAGTAGATGTTAGGCCACAAAACAAGTCTCAATAAATTTAATAAATTTAATAAGATGAAATCTGAGGGGCATCTGGATGGTTCAGAGGGTTAAAGCCTCTGCCTTCAGCTCAGGTCATGATCCCAGGGTCCTAGGATCAAGCCCCTTATCAGGATCGGGCTCTCTGCTCAGCAGGGAGCCTACTTTCCCCCTCTCTCGCTGCCTGCCTCTCCGCCTACTCGTGATCTCTGTCTATCAAATAAATATATAAAATCTTTTAAAAAATGAAATTTAATTAAGCATCTTTTCAACCACAGTGGTATGAAACTAGAAATCTATTCTAAGAAAACTAGAAAAACACAAACATGCAGAGGCTAAATAATATGCTATTAACTAACCAATAAATCAATGAAGAAATCAAAGAGGAAATAAGAAACAACCTTGAGGCAAATGAAAATGGAAACACAACTTTCCAAAATCTATGGAACTAAGCAAAACTAGTTATAAAAGGGAAGTTTATAGCAAGATAAATTCAAGAAATGAAAAAAATCTCAATCTTAACCCTGCACCTAAAGGAACTAGAAAGAGAACACAGGTTGGTAGAAGGAGTGACATAATAAAGATCATAGCAAAAATTGTGAAACAGAGACTAAAAACAACAACAGAAAAGATCAGTAAAACTAAGATGGTTCTTTGAGAGGATAAACAAAACTGGAAAAACCTTCAGTCCAACTCATCAAGAAAAAGGAGAAAGGGCCCAGAAATACAAAAGAACAAGAATACTACAAACAAACCTATGCCAAAAATGGGACAGCCTAGAAGAAATGCATAAATTACTAAAACACAATATTCCAACACTGAGTTAGAAAAAAATGCAAAATCTTAACAGATTATTAATAATGGATAGAATCAGTAATCAAAACACTCTCAACAAAAGTCAATGACCAGACAGATTCTAAGGTGCAATCTATCAAACATTTAAAGATGAGTTAATACCTCTTCTTCTCCAACTTTTTCAAAAAAAAATAGAAAATGAGGAACTGCCTGGGTGGCTCCGTTGGATGAGCGACTGCCTTCGGCTCAGGTCATGATCCTGGAGTGCTGGGATCAAGTCCTGCATCAGGCTCCCTGCTTGATAAGGAGTCTGCTTCAGCCGCTGACCTCTCTCCTCTCATGCTCTCTCTCTCTCTCTCATTCTTTCTCTCAAATAAACAAATAAATAAAATCTTTTTTTAAAAATAGGAAAGGAAGAAAACTTTCCAAACTCATTCTATGAAACCAGCATTACTTTGACACCAAAACCAGAAAAAGATACTGAATAGAAAATTACAAGCCAATATCCTTAATGAACACCACTGTAATTGTCCTTAACAAAATATTAGTAAACTGAACTTAATAATACATTAAAAGGCTCATACACCATGATTAAGTGGTATTTATTCTAGGTATTGCAAGGATGCTTCAATAATCACAAACCAATCAAATCCCATTAACAACAAGAAGGATAAAAATTTTATGGGGGGGTATCCGACCCAGGAAGCAAGTCAACAGAACCCCAAAATGAGGTGAAGGAAGATCCCAGGTCCATCAAGCTAGAGGCACCCCCCACCCCAAACCATCTGTAAGGCTTGGAAGAGACCCCTTAAAGAAGATGAAATTGGAACCTAATGTGTTTGTACCTAATGTGTTCAAACATATTAATTGAAGAGTCACGCAATTCAGGAGGCGTTTGGGACTGAATTGAGTACATGAAACCATGTAAATGATAAACAAGACACTTAAAAACTCCGAGGAAGACAAGACGTGTCGATGAGACAGAATAACCACGATGTCCCCCATGATGGAACATGGTTTCTGTTTAAAGTGATATCTGTAGAGGGAAGACCAGCATAGGAACTCGAGGTGGGGCTTAGATGGAGGGGAAATTGAACTAAATCCTCTTCTTTCCAAAGGAAAAGTTCATAATTAATGCCTGAAACTGTAAGATTGAGAAGGAGCCATACACACATTGTAATGAGGTAAGTGTGGACTACAGCCATAAAATCAGGTAGGAGAATTAAAAAAAAAAAAAGAAAAGAAAAGGCTAGTAACCAATGTGAGAGGTGAATGAGTCAGACAGAGGACTACTCTTTTTCATAATAGATTTGTGGAGATATTTAGGTCTTTATACTATGTGTACTTTTCATTTCAATTGAAATTAAGAAGCATATTTCAAATAGTCGACATGCAGACTACAAAATCATATCTATTGTAATATAAGAAAAAAATTTTAAAAAGGTATGAATTAAAGACATTGATTTGGAGCAAGAAATTTCTTCCTTGAGCCTTAAACAATGAGTTTATTTAGATAGAAATGAAATTTGGGGCTTGCATACTTTTCAGCATTCATCACATATGCTTAACTCTATTGATTTCCAAGTCCAGAGGGGAGAAAAGCCCTGTGTTTCGTTTTAAAGTAGTTTGGACAATGATCTTATCTAGCTTATGTTAAGACTTCTCACAGTGCACGTGATTTCCAGATTGTCTTATTTCATATGTAGTATATCCTCAAATAGTTCTACCTGAACACATCCTCGGGGCTGAAGACGATGCTAGTTTTCCTTGCCCACTCCCTGTACCTAACCAGCTTTCACCCAATTTATAAATGAAACGTGTGTCCCTCACTCAGCCCTAGTCTTACCACGGGACAATGCCATAATTTGAAAAAAACCTCTGGAGCATCAAGCCACGGGACAAGTCAAAATACTGCTTAAGCAAGTGAACATCTCTAATGAATGGGTAACACTCAACTTTACAAATCAAGTAGCTTTCAATTCTTTCTTACCACCATATAGGAGATTCTAAACCAGTGGTCAACTACCAGACCATTAAAACATTTCTGATGATCATCATTGTGACTGTCTGCATATGACAGGGGACGAGTTTAGGGAGCTCTGTTACTGCCTCAACAAAACACCTTCCATTTCTATCTACATATTTATGTGACTGTGTGTCAGAGTAAGACACACAGTCACATAAATATAATACAAGAAATATATAATACAAGAAATAAAATTGATGTTGAATTCTGTATCATTCTACAATAAATATATCCTCATCTATCTCATCAATATCTACATTTTGAGTACAATTTACTTCTTAGGTTTAATCATAATCAACACTTATATTTATGCTATCACACTTAATTATGTATTAATAATAACTAATAATTATGCTTACTTGAAATTTTTCTAGACTCTTCCAGTTTGTATTTGTTGCAGGAAAGTTTTGAGAAGTCAATCCAGAAAAACCTACAGATACATATGTTGTGATGGGAGTGGAATTTACACAGAAGAAAGTAGAAAAAAAAATTTCTATTTTTCCTTATAATCTTTTTAAGGATTACAAAGGTGTTCACTTTTTAATTAGTAAAATTAACTGGGTGCTCAGTCTGTTAAGCATCTGTCTTTGGCTCTGTTCATGATCTCAGGGTCCTGGGATGAAGCTCTGCCTCAGGTTCTCCACTCAGCGGGACATCTGTTTCTCCACCTCCCTCTCCCCTCACTCGTTCTCCCTCTCTTTCTCTTTCTCTCTCTCTCTCTCAAGTAAATATATCTTTAAAAAATAAATAAATAAATACAAGGACGAGGCCAGGCAGGGCAGAAGTACCACCCATAAAAAGCACAAGTTCCTTGGGTCTGCCCTCCTTTGCTCACCACTATCTAACTTTTAAATGGATGGTGATGGCTACCAAATTGCCATGTATTTAGATTTCTTTGCTATATGGAAAAAGTTATATGCATTTTATTTTAAAAGGTCAGTATATAAAATATATCAGAAATGATCTTTTGTTACATAAAAATTATGTCCCTATCTGGAAAATTTTTAGATACCAACTTAAATAAAGATATTTAATTTTAAAAATCTTTTTTAAAAAATATTTCATTTATTCAGTTGTCAGAGAGCGAGCGAGAGTGTGTGTGTGTGTGTGTGTGTGTGTGTGTGTGTGTGTCTCAGGACACTGAGATCATGACCTGAGTCGAAGGCAGCCACTTAACCAACTAAGAGACCCATGCATCCAAATTTTAAAAATCTTAAATTTAGTTATCAATTCTCTGAGGGGATTCACAATTTTTGAAATTATTTTTACAGGTCTGAGAGCATAAATTTTGCAGAACACCTGCTAAGGTTAATGGGTAGAGTCACACCGCCCTCTTGTGGTTATGATGATGGAACGCATAATTTGGACATGAGGTTTTTTGAAACACAGGAATTCCATTTTCTTCTTGTAGCATTGAATAAATAGCAACTTGTAGAGATCTCACATATTCTTACTAGTTTTATGAAATGTGAGTACACTGAAAGGATTTTGAAAGTTAAAATATGACAACCCAAATGGATCCAAAAAATCAGCTTACTTGCCTTCAATAATTGTCATTCGGTATTGACTAAGTAACAAGATTTCCCCTTTCCACAGACATCCAGACCATCCATAAGAGTCCAGAGACACAACACAGACAGTCCATCAGCTGAATGCAACATCAGCCTATAGTTTCAGGTTGTTGTCAGGACAAATATGGTGCTTTAACTTTATTCAAGCCTCTGCTCAGCTCCTTCCCTTCTCATCCCCTTCCTCCTACCTCTTCCCCAAGAGAACCAATGCGCAGGTGCTGTCAGCAACTAGGATATCCATTATAGAGGACATGTAGCATAGTAGATGGAGCAGGGGATAATGAAACTTCCAACAACAGTACCTGAATTTTGATCCCACCCATCACTACCTGTGATCTTGGTAAAATTCATAGGATTCTCCTGGTGCATTTGTCCAATAGTAAAATACCAGCCTCACAGATGCCATGTAAAACCGTTTACAACCATAAAAACACGTAGGTAACATGCTCAATAATAACAATAAACTGTAATTATTGCTCTTTTACACCTGAGGACTATTAGGCAGTCCGCCCATGAGGAGGATACAGATTATAGTCCCAGGAGGGTCACCTAGGGTATCTTACTCATTTTTATTTACTTAGTCACAGCAATGCCATCACATGTATCTTCCTAAGTGTTTTCTCTCCTACTCTGAGAGAAATATTTCACCCTTGTTTATCTTTATTAAACTTGCTCCTCTTTTCCCTTCCTCAGGTGATTGATCCTGGTTTATGATGAAAAAACAGATGCAACCTCCACGAATACTGACCTGTCAGCAGTCACAGCCTGGTGGCAATGCCACACTCACTTCTTTTGCTATGGAGAGGACCAGTTTCTCCCCATGTAATCTCAGACTCTAGCACGCTCATGTTCATGGAGGCTTGATCAGCGCAATTACCCCTCTCCTATGCAGCCTGTTGTCTCCCTTTCTAATGAAATATATCCTCAGGTATTTGCTTCTCTTTCAATCAAACAACCTCCACCCCCAAAATAAAAACTGCCTTTGTACTCCACATAACCCTGTAGATAACAATTTCTTTCTCTGTTCCCCTTCATCATTAAACATCTTGGAAGAGTTGTTCATAGTCATAGTTTCTATTTCCTCACCTCACATGTTTTCTTCAGTCTACTCTTTATGGAATAATGTCCTTCTCCTTGACTGAAACTTGACAAGGTCAGAAATTCAATTCTGATACCAATTCCAATACAACTTGCTCTGTTCTTAACAGATTCCTTAGCAGCTTCTGACAGTTGACAATGCAAAATGAGAAGAAAAAAAAAAGTAGGGTATGTGTAAATGGTATCTTAGGGATGACTTGGTGGTAAAGAATAAGAACTCACTCAAAGTAACTCAAATAGACAAAGATTCATTCTTTAAAAAAAAAAAATCTCTATTATCTCACCAACTTTTGGGACAGGAAATACAGCCAAGCCCTATAATGTAATTCATTAGGCCGCTCTGGGGATGCATAGTCTCTTGTTCCTCCTGCTCTCCCCATCTCTTCATTCTTATGCTCCTTTGAAGATTTCCGATATAGAACTTTCTAGGTCAAGAGTCCCTAAGTCTCTCACAGTAAATTTCCATAAGAAAAACCTGATTAGTGCAAGTTTGAAGTGTACATCTTTTCTCAGTTAGCACCAGCCAAGAAGTGGCAGGCTCACCATGAGGGTTAATTTTTACATCAACTTGCTGAGGCTATGGCGCCCAGTTGTTTGATCAAATAATAGTACAGATGCTGATGTGAAGGCATTTTTAGATGTGATTAATATTTAAGTGAGCAGACTTTGAGTAATGCAGATTAACTCCCTCCCCCAGAATTTGAGTGAGCTTCATTCAGTCAGTTATAAGCCTTGAGAGCAAAGATGGGTTTCTCAAAGAAGAAGAAATTTCTCAAGTCTGTAACCCTAACTTTCCAGCCTTCTGACTTGTCCTAAGGATTTTGGACTTACCAGCGTCCATAATCATGTGACCCAAGACCTTAAATTAATCTCTCCCTCTCTCCCCTCCTTTTCTGTATTCTTCCTTCTCTTTGTATAAATACAGGTAAGGTGACAGGAAAGGAAGTAGGTATGGATAGAGGAGATAGACATTGATTCTCTGGAAAACACTGACTAATACAGTCACAAACAGCAAGTTTTATCATAGTGGTCTCTGTTATTGGAGATGAGCAGAGTGGCCCCAGCTGTATTATACATATGATTACCAGGGAATCTCAAACTTATTTATATTTATAGTCCATTGTGCATGCTCAAGTAGAAATTTGCATATGCATTAACATCTGTTCATTACTATTTAATATAACATCACCAATTCAAATATTATTACCTAATAAATATTTTAATCTCTTCTTTAAAGAACTGCCTATATGTTGACATTTTATAGCTTCAAAGACTAGAATTAAAATAGAGAAGATTCTTTGGAACCCTCTGCATTCTTGGAGGGAGAGAGAGGCGAAGGTTTAAAATATCCTATATATCCATCTTGGAAGGCAAGATGGTGGAGGAGTGGGAAACTGAAATAACATTAGGTCCCAGGAGTTCAGCTAGATGGTTATCAAACCATTCCAAAAACCTATAAATTTGACACAAGATCAAAGAGAAGAGGAGCAGCAATTCCAGGAACAGAAAATCAACCACTTTTGGGAAGGCAGGACATGTGGAGAGGTGAATCCAAAGCAATGGGAAGATAAACTGTGGTGGGGAGTGGCTGGCTCCCGGCAAGCAGTAGAGCAGCAGAGCACAAAGTCAGAACTTTAAGAAGTCTGCTCCACTGAGGGACATCACTCCAGAGGCTAAGCAGGGGTGGAGCCCTCATGGGGACCATGTGGTCTCAGGACCTGTGGGGTCACAGAAATACCAGAGGTGTCTGAGTATGACTGAGCTGCCGGGTATCAGAGAGGGGAAGCTGGTTACAGAGACAGAGCTGAGGAGTGAGCTCTTAGCTCAGGGTTACCTTAAACCATGTCCAAGGCATAGTTGGGCCACTGTTCTTTGATCAGGGACCCTACAAATAGCAGATCTGGGGAGACTTTCTCCTTTCTCCTCTGGGAGGAGCAGTGAGGGAGCACTTGACAGGAATCTGCTGCGTTTGGGGACTCCAAATGGGGCCGTGTGTCAGTGATAGAAACTCAGTCACAGGCTGGGTGAGCACAGAGCACAGCCAGAGACCAGGGAGACAGGAGGGATTGAGCACTCTTCTCTGAAGGCGCACTGAAGAGTGGGGCCCCGAGCTCTCGGATCCTCTGGGTGGGATATTGGGAGGTCGCCATTTTCATTCCCAGAGCTCTACGGAAAGCACTCAGGGAACAAAATCTCCCTAGAGCGAACATGAGCAATTTATTTAGGCCGGCCCCTGGCTGGGGTGGTGCAATTCAGCCTCCAGCAAAGACATTAGAGAATCACTACAACAGACCCCTCCCTCAGAAGATCAGCAAGAACATCCAGCCAAGACCAAGCTCACTCATCAAGGAGAACAAAAGAATTCCAGAGGAGGGGAAAGCAAAGCATGGAATTCTTGGCTTTCTCCCCATGATTCTTTAGTCTTATAAAGTTAATTTTTTTTTAATTTTATTTTTTTTAAAGATTTTATTTATTTATTTATTTGACAGAAAGAGGTTACAAGTAGGCAAGAGAGGCAGGCAGGAAGAGAGAGAGTAGGAAGCAGGCTCTCCAGGGAGCAGAGAGCCCAATATGGGGATTGATCTTAGGACCCTGGGATCATAACCTGAGCTGAAAGCAGAGGCTTTAATCCATTGAGCCACCCAGGCGACCCTATCTTTTTTCTTATTCTATTTTTTTAACCTTTCCTCTTTCCTCTTTTAATGTTTTAACTATTTTATCTTATCAATATCTTTTCAAAAAATCTTAAATTTTCATTGTTATAGTCATATCTTATCCCTTCATTGCATTTACCCTTATTTTTTTAAATAGATACAGGTTTTTTTTTTTCTTTAAAATTTTGGGATACAATTTCTTCTAATAGATCAAAATATACCCTAAATCTAGCACATGACTCTGTTCTAGTCTCCAGTATGATCGCTTTCTCTTCTCTTTTTTTTCTAACCAACTTATCAATTCCTTTTTTATTGTCATCTTTATAACCATATTCCATCCCTTCATCATATTTATCCTTATTTTTATATATACATAAGTTTTTCTTTCTTTAAAATTTTGGGAGGTAGTTTCTTCTAAAAGACCAGAATACACCCAAAATCAAGTGGGTGGCTCTGTTTTATTCATTTTATATATATATATAAATATATATATATATATATTTTTTTTTTGTTTGTTTGTTTGTTTGCTTGCTTGTCCCCCCCCCCTTTCTTCTCCCCTGTTTTGGGTCTCTTCTGATTTGGTTAGCATATATTTTTCTGGGGTCTTTGCCACTCTTTTAGTATTCTGTTCTCTCATTCATCTATTCTTATCTGGATAAAATGACAAGACAGAAAAACTCACCACAAAAAACAAAAGAACAAGAGGCATCACCAACAGCTAGGGACCTAATCAATATGGACATTGGTAGTATGCCAGAACTAGAGTTCAGAATGGTGATTATCAAGGTGCTAGCTGGGCTCAAAAAAAGCATGGATGTTACTAAAAATCCCTTTCTGGAGAAATAAAATCTCTTTCTGGAGAAATAAAAGAACTAAAATCTAACCAAGTTGAAATTAAAAAAGCTATTAATTAGGTGTAATAAGAAATAGAGGCTCTTACTGCTAGAATAAATGAGGCAGAAGAGAGAATTAGTGATGTAGAAGACCAAGTGGTGGAGAATAAAGAAGCTGAGCAAAAGAGAGACAAAAAACTACTGGACAATGAGGGGAGAATTCGAGAGATAAGTGATACCATAAGACAAAACAATATTAGAATAATTAAGATCCCAGAAGAAAAGAGGGGCAGACAGATAGAGAGAGAAAGTAGGAAGCAGGCCTAATATGGAAATTTCCCTAATATGGAAAAAGGAATAAGCATCAAAATCCAGGAGGCATAGAGAACCCCCTAAAAATCAATAAGAATAGGTTCACACACCCATCATCTAATAGTAAAACTTACAAATCTCATTGACAAAGAGAAAATCCTGAAAGTAGCTGGGACTAGAGGTCTGTAACATACAATGGTAGAAATATTAGATTGGCAGCAGACCTATCCACAGAGACTGGCAGGCCAGAAAGGACTGGCACCATACATTCAGAGCACTAAATGAGAAAAAATATGCAACCAAGAATACTATATCCAGCTAGGCTGTCACTGAAAATAGAAGGAGACATAAAAAGATTCCAGGATAAATAAAAATTAAAAGAATTTGCAAGCACCAACCAGTCCTATAGGAAATATTGAAAGGGGTCTTCTAAGCAAAGACAGAGCATAAAAGTAATAAACCAGAAAGGAACAGAGACAATATACAGTAACAGTCACCTTAGAGGCAATACAATGGTACTAAACTCTTATCTTTCAATAGTCACCCTGAATGGAAATGGGCTAAATGCCCCAATCAAAGACACAGGGTATCAGAATGGATAAATAAACAAGATCCATTGATATGCTGTTTACAAGAAACACTTTAGACCCAAAGACACCTCCAGATTTAAAGTGAAGGGGTAGAAAAAAATTTACCATGCTAATGGACATCAAAAGAAAGTTGGGGTGACAATCCTTATATCAGATAATTAGATTTTAAGCCAAAGACTATAACAAGAGATGAGGAAGGACACTATATCATACATAAAGAGTCTGTCTAACAAGATCTAATAATTTTAGATATCTAACATGGGAGCAGCCAATTATATGAACCAATTAATCAAAAAATTAAAGAAACACACTAACAATAATACAATAATATTAGGGGACCTTAACACCCTTCCTCACTGAAATAGATGAATCATCCAAGCAAAAGATCAACAAGGAAATAAAGGATTTAAATGACACACTGGACCAGATGGACATCACGGATATATTCAGAACATTCCACCACAGAGCAACAGAATACACATTCTTCTTTAGTGCACAAGGAACACTCTCAAGAATAGATTGCATCGTGGGTCACAAATCAGGTCTCAACTGGTACCAAAAGATTAGGATCATTTCTTGCAGATTTTCAGACCACAATGCTCTGAAGCTAGAACCCAATCACAAAAGAAAATTTGGAAAGAACTCAAATACATACAGGCAAAAGAGGATCCTACTGAATAATGGGTCACCAGGAAATTAAAGAAGAATTGAAAAATTTATGGAAACAAATGAAAATGAAAACACAATTGTTCCAAATCTTTGGGACACAGCAAAAGTGGTCCTTAGAGGAAAGTATATAGCAATATAAGCTTTTCTCAAGTAACAAGAAAGGTCTCGAGTACATAACCCAACTCTATACCTAAAGGAGTTAAAGAAAGAATAGCAAAGAAAGCCTAAGCCGGGTAGGAGAAGAGAAATCATAAAGATCAGAGCAGAAATCAATGAAATAGAAACCAAAAGAACAGTAGAACAAATCAAAGAAACTAGGAGCTGGTTCTTTGAAAGAATTAATAAGATTGATAAACCCCTGGCCAGACTTACAAAAAGAAAAGAGAAAGGACCCAAATTAATAAAATATGAATGAAAGAGGAGAGATCACAATCAACACCAAAGAAATACAAACAATTATAAGAACATATTATGAGCAACTCTACACCAACAAATTTGACAATCTGGAAGAAATGGATGCATTCCTAGAGCCATATAGACTACCAGAACTGAACCAGGAAGAAATAGAAAACCTGAACAGGCCCATAACCAGTAAGGAGATTGAAGCAGTCATCAAAAATCTCCCAAGAAACAAGAGCCCAGGACCAGACGGCTTCCCAGCAGAATTCTACCAAACATTTAAAGAAGAATTAATACCTATTCTCCTGAAACTATTCCAAAAAATAGAATTGAAAGGAAAACTCCCAAACTCATTTTATGAGGCCAGTATTCCCTTGACCCTAAAACTAGACAAAGACCCCATCAAAAAGGAGAATTACAAACCAATATCTTTAATGAACACAGATGCAAAAATTCTTACCAAAATACTAGCCAATAGGATCCAACAGTACATTAAAAGATTATTCAGCATGACCAAGTGGGATTTATTCCTGGGATTCAAAGTTGGTTCAACATCTGCAAATCAATCAATGTGATACAATACATTAATAAAAGAACTAGAACCATATGATACTCTCAACAGATGCTAAAAAAGCATTTGACGAAGTACAGCATCCTTTCTTGATCAAAACTCTTAACAGTGTAGGCATAGAAGGTACATACCTCAATATCATCAAAGCCATCTATGGAAAACCCACAGTGAATTTCATTCGCAATGGGGAAAAACTGAGAGCTTTTCCTCTAAGGTCAGGAGCATGGCAGGGATGTCCACTATCACCACTGCTATTCAACATAGTACTAGAAGTCCTAGCTTCGGCAGTCAGACAACAAAAAGAAATAAAAGGCATTCAAATCGGCAAAGAAGAAGTCAAACTCTCACTCTTTGCAGATGATATGATACTTTATGTGGAAAACCCAAAAGACTCCACTCCAAAACTGCTAGAACTCATACAAGAATTCAGTAAAGTACCAGGATATAAAATCAATGCACAGAAATCAGTTGCATTCTTATACACCAACAACCAGACAGAAGAAAGAGAAATTAAGGAGTCGATTCCATTTACAACTGGACCCAAAACCATAAGATACGTAGGAATAAACATAACTAAAGAATCAAATAATCTGGGGCACCTGGGTGGCTTAGTGGGTTAAGCTGCTGCCTTTGGCTCAGGTCATGATCTCAGGGTCCTGGGATCAAGTCCCGCATCAGGCTCTCTGCTCGGCAGGGAGCCTGCTTTCCTCTCTCTCTCTCTCTCTCTCTCTCTCTCTGCCTGCCTCTCTGCCTACTTGTGATCTCTGTCTGTCAAATGAATAAATAAAACCTTTTAAAAAAAGAGAATCAAATAATCTGTATTCAGAAAACTATAAAGTACTTATGAAAGAGTTGAGGAAGACACAAATGGAAAAACGTTCCATGCTCATGGATTGGAAGAACAAATATTGTGACAATGTCTATGCTACCTAAAGCAATCTACATATTTAATGCAATCCCTATCAAAGTCCCATCCATTTTTTTCAAAGAAATGGAACAAATAATCCTAAAATTTGTATGGAACCAGAAAAGACCTCGAATCGACAGAGGAATTTTGAAAAGAAAGCCAAAATTGGTGGCATCACAATTCCAGACTTCAAGCTCCTATTACAAAGCTGTCATCATCAAAACAGTATAGTACTGGCACAAAAACAGACACATAGATCAATGGAACAGAACAGAGAGCCCAGAAATGGACCCTCAACTCTATGGTCAACTAATCTTCAACAAAGCAGGAATGAATGTCCAATGGAAAAAAGACAGTCTTTTCAATAAATGGTGTTGGGAAAATTGGACAGCTACATGCAGAAGAATGAAAATGGACCATTTCTTTTCACCACACACAAAAATAGACTCAAGATGGAAGAAAGACTCAATGTGAGAAAGGAATCCATCAAAATCCTTAAGGAGAATGCAGGCAGCAACTTCAACCTCAGCTGCAAAAACTTCTTCCTAGGTACATTGCCAAAGGCAAGGGAAGCAAGGGCAAAAATGAACTATTGGGACTTCATTAAGATCAAAACCTTTTGCACAGCAAAGGAAACAGTCAACAAAACCAAAAGACAACTGACAGCATGGGAGAAGATATTCACAAATGACATATCAGATAAAGGGCTAGTATCCAAAATCTAGAAAGAACTTATCATACTCAACACCCAAAGAACAAAGAATCCAATCAAGAAATGGGCAGAGGACATGAACAGATATTTCTGCAAAGAAGACATCCAGATGGCCAACAGACACATGAAAAATTGCTCAACATCACTGAGCATCAAGAAAATAGAAATCAAAACCACAATGAGATACCATCTCACACTAGTCAGAATGACTAAAATTAACAAGTCAGGAAATGACAGATGTTGGTGAGAATGTGGAGAAAGGGGAACCCTCTTACACTGTTGGTGGGAATGCAAGCTGGTGCAGTCACTCTGGAAAACAGCATGGAATTTCCTCAAAAAATGGAAAATAGAGCTACCCTATGACCCGGCCATTGCACTACTGGGTATTTACCCTAAAGATATAAATGTTGTGATCCAGTGGGCATATGTGCACCCGAATGTTTATAGCAGCAATGTCCACAATAGCCAAATTATGGAAAGAGCCTAGATGTCCATCAAGATATAAATGGATAAATACACACACACACACAATGGAATACTGTGCAGCCATCAGAGAAATGAAATCTTGCCATTTGCAATGACGTGGATGGAACTAGAGGGTATTATGCTGAGTGAAATAAGTCAATCAGAGAAAGACAATTATTATATGATCTCTCTGATATGAGGAATTTGAGAGGCAGGGTGGGGGATTGTGGGGGGTAGGAAAGGAAAAAATGAAGCAGGATGGGATCCAGAGGGATAGAAACCAGAAGAGATTCTTAATCTCACAAAACAAACTGAGGGTTGCTGGGGAGAGGTGGGTAGGGAGAGGGTGGTTGGGTTATGGACATTGGGGAAGGTATGTGCTATGGTAAGTGCTGTGAAGTGTGTAAACCTGATGATTCACAGACCTGTACCCCTGGGGCAAATAATACACTACATGTTAACAAAAATAATTTTTTAAAAAAGATTTTAAAAAATCCTATACATAAGAAAAGTTCATTTGAAGGGGGAAAGAGGTGGAAAACCCAAGGACAAAAGTGAGAAGGATTCCAACTCCCTTTATGACATCAGGTAGTCACCAGTAAACCTTTACTCTTGCCTCCTTCTTTCTAGAATAGCAAAAACAACCTCGAATTCCATCCTAAGCATTCATCTAAATGCTAAAATTACTGAAGAAATATAGATGAGGTGCTTTGTTTGGTGTCTTTTTTTTTCCAAATCATTTATAATTAGAGTAAAACCATGACTAACCAGAATTCTACTGACCAGAAAATGAGTGATGCAAAATCTGAGGTGAGGAGAGACGATCTGAGGGGTTGATTAAAAAAAAAAGCAGAGATCAAGGTGCTAGCAGACACCTGGCCTCTGAAAACAACATTTGGGCGAGGTCACCATTCAGGGACAAGGAGGTGAAAACCATCCACAGAAATAATGTACTTCAAGGGGCAAAGGTCCGTGGGATTGCTAAGGGTGAACATGCAAAGAAAACAAGTAGAGCTGGTACATTTTTACATTTTTACATTTACATTTCTAACAGAGAGAGAAATCTGACATGAGGGAGATAAAACATCTGCTACTGTTTGCCTCTCCGTGACATTTTTCCTCTCTCATTCTTGCTGTCCAAGTCTTAGCTTAGCTTACCTCACTTCACTGTGGAAAGGGGGAGCTACTGCCAGCTCCAGGGTAAATCCCAGTTGAGCTAAACCAATCACTTGTCCTCCATTTGTTGTGCCACAGACTGGGCTAGGCATATGCACACGCACATAGAGGCATACAGTGCTGGCTGATGAATTATTAGGGGAAACCCAGTGACTTCTGAGAAAGGTACCTGTGCTGATAAAAAAAAAAAAAAAAAAAACACAGGAAGAGAAGCCCTGGTTTTGCTACATGATGCTTTTCTTAGAACAGCAAAAGCAGCAATGCAGTGATGAAGGATATGGTCTCAAGGAAGGCAGAGTAACAGAGGAAGTAATCTGGGTTCTCAATTACATCACTCAGTTGTTGGTAATTACCCTCGACAAAGTACTTTGGAACTATGGGAGGTCAATTCCCCTCAGTGTTCAGAACAGTTGAGAAAGATTTTCTGTTACTTTACTTGCTGCCCGAAGTGGAAATTAATCCTTAAATACAGTCGGTGTTAAAATCAAGGCAAGTGAGAATCAACAGTGTCAAATGCTCTCAATAATTCAAGAAGAAAAATCACTGGTCTAGATGCAAACTGAAAGGGAAAAAAAATAAAAATCTTAAATTTTGTTTAAGGTACATGCACTAATTTAATGCATGCAGCTGAGAAGGAAATTCTATGCATGCTTGTATTACAGTAAAATCAGAGAAAAAAGAATGACAGAGTATGGGATTTGGTACAAGGATTTGAACTTATCGATTGTGGGGGATGCTTAAGGAGTCTCTGAAAGGCAGCTGACCTTGCATGTGATGTTCGAGTTTGACGAGCATGTGTCAGACAGAATGGGAAGGGAAGACAGACCTAAAGTGAGGAAGAGGGGAAGAATCCCAAACTCACAAGCAAGAGCTGAAGCCAACAAAACAGACTGAACAAAATCAGTCCATTTTTATTGGTCCTCACATTCATTGAGGGAGTATCCTGCAGGAAGTAGGGCCTTTGATCAATCCAAGGGGTCAGAAACAGGTGCAGTGCTGGCCACTGCCCATGCTAGGAGGTGAGTCAGCAGATAAGTGACAGGCTGCATAAAGTACAAAGGGTGCCTCTTCATTCTACTCTCCAGATCCCCTCAGAAATCTGCCTTGTGGTCCAGCCTTATTGGCAACATGGAGAAAAGGGAATTCTCAGGAATGTAAGGTAGACTAACCAAGTTGACACATAACAGAGTTACCCACATTTGCCAGTCTCATGAAAGAAAGAAAGTCTGTATTATCGTGCTATTGCTTTTTGCTAATCTCATAGAATGGCCTTTGGAAAGACCATTTGATATTTACATGTCAGTAGCAGACTACTAGAGTCTTTTCAGACCACTTTTTTTGCAAAATACTTGCACCTGCTCAGGCCCCTTCCTATTTCAGTTAGAAGTTACAAATAAGGGACCATTTATCACCACTGGACTATACCCTGAACTTGCTGTGTACGGAGATAGTGAGAAGATAAATACTGAAAAGAGTTGCTTTTAGAGATACACATTTCTTGCTATGATGTTAAGAGAATTCTACCAAACTGGGGTCCTTTACTCCCAATTTTGCTCAGATATATCAAAAATACTGTTGTCTCAAACCAGAAAATTTAACCCCATAATGAGGGTCATCTAGAAACAAAATAAGGTGAAAAAAAACGCCTAACACCTGAAAAACTTATTTTGCCAAACATGTTTTCCCATGTTATGACTAAATGAAAGACTAAGCAGCAAATAAACCATAGATATGCTCAGGGGGAATCTTACTTCCTCCCTCTCCTTTTGGCCCTCCCCGTGGCTCACGTTCTCTTGCTTCCTCACTCACTAAGTAAAATCTTTAAAAAATAATTTGGGTTTGGGCGCCTGGGTGGCTCAGTGGGTTAGGCCGCTGTCTTCGGCTCGGTTGTGATCTCCAGATCCTGGGATTGAGCCCCGCATCGGGCTCTCTGCTCAGCAGGGAGCCTGCTTCTCCTCTCTCTCTCTCTCTCTCTCTGCCTTTCTGCCTACTTGTGATCTCTCTCTGTCAAATAAATAAATAAAATCTTTAAAAATAAATAATTTGGGTTCAATTAAAGATATCATGTAGAAGTTAATGATAGATAATAAATTGGGAGGAGATATTTACAATATCTTAAACCAGCGAAAGACTTATTTTCTAGCATCCCAAAGGAATGATAATAATCAATAAGAAATCAACAATAAAATGAGAAAGGCAATAGGAAAATGAGCAAACTAAATAGGCAATTCACAGAGGAAACTCAAAGGAATATAAAATACAGGAAAAGATGCCCAAATTTGTTAATCCAGATGTGCTAGTAAAAATGAAAAACTTATAAAGGACATATGAAAGGATGCTCAAGACCCTATATTATTAGGGATATTTGTCAATCAAAGTAACAAGAAGATGTCCCTACACACCTATCAGAAAGGCCAAAATCCAAAACACTGACACCACCAAATGCTGAAAAGGACGTAGAGTAATGGAAACTCTCATACACTACTGGTGAGAATGTACGACAGGGCAGTCTCTTTGAAAGACAATTTGACAGTTTCTTACAAAACCAAACATACTCTTACCGTATGATCTCTTTGATATTTACCCAAATGAGTTGAAAACTTAGGTCCATACAAAAACCTGCACATAAACATGCACATGAATGTTTATTCGAAAGCTTCATTCGTAATTGCCCAAACTTCGAAGCAACCAAGACCGTCCTTCATTCAGTATGTGAAGGATAACTGAACTGTTACATCTAGACAATAGATTATTCTACAGCACTAGAGAGAAATTAGCTATCAAGCCATGAAAAGATAGGAATAAACTAAGTTGCACATTACAGAATGAAAGAAGCCAATCAGAAAATGCTACATACTGTGTGATTCCAGCCCTAGGACAGTCTAGAAACAGCAAAACTATGGAGACAGTAAAAGGATCAATGTTGCCAGAATCGAGGGAAAGGAGGGACGAAAGACAGAGCATGGAGACTTTTTAGGTCAGGGAAACTGTTGTGTATCACACTATAATGGTGGATACACGTCATGCATCTGTCCTAACCCACAGAATATGAACCTGTAAGATCGGGAACAGGACAAGGATGTCCACTCTCATCACTTTCATTCACCACAGTACTGGAAGGCCTAGCAGCAATTAGACAAGAAATAAAAGGCATCTCAATCAGCAGAGAAGTAAAACTGTAACTACAGTAGAGGGTAACTACATTCAGGGTGGTGAGCGGTGAGTGATGCATGTATTTGCAGATGACATGACACCATATGCAGAAAACGCTAAGTACTCCATCCCAAAGCTATCAGAACTGAGAAATGAATCCAGTAAATCTGTAGGATATACAGCTAATACATAATAATTACTTGCTTTTCTGCACACTAATAATGAGCCATCGGAAAGAGAAATTAAGAAGCCACAGTCAACTGCAGAAAGAATAAATATCTGGGAATAAATTTAATCCAGGAAATGAAAGACCTGTACTCCCAAAACTGTAAGACAGTGATGAAAGAAATTGACAAAGATACAAATAAATGGAAAGATATATCATGTTCATGCATTAGAATATTGTTACAATGTCCACACTACCCAAAGCAATCAACAGATCCAATGCAATCACTATCAAAATAACAACAGTATCTTCCACAGAACTAAAACAATCTTAAATTTGTATGAAATTTTAAAAGACCATGTATAGCCAAACAATATCGACAAAGATAAAAAAGCTGGAAGTATCACAATCCCAGATTTCACAATCCCAGATATACAATAAAACTATAGTAATCAGAAGAGTATGGTATAGACACACAGATCAAAGGAATAGAACAGAGTGTCCAGAAAGAAACCCAGACTTACATGGTCAATTATTCTATGAAAAGGAAGCAAGAATATACAGTGAGGGAAAGGCAGTTTCTTCAAAAAATGGTGCTAGGAAAACTGTACAGCTACAAACAAAGGAATTTGACTGGATCACTTTCTTGTACCATACACAGATATAAACTCAAGATATATTAAAAACCTAAATGTAAGACCTTAAAACTTGGGCAGTTAACTCTTAGACATTGGACTTAGCAACATTTTTCTGTATCTGTCTCCCCAGGCAAAGGAAACAAAAGAAAGAAAGAAAAAAAGGAATTGGGACTATGTCAAACTAAAAAGCTTTTTAACAGTGAGGAAACCATCAACAAAACTGAAGGGCAACCTACTGAATGGGAGAGGATATTTGCAAGGGATATATTTTTTAAGGGATTAATATCCAAAATATACGTTGAATTCATACAACTCAACACCAAGACAACAAATAAGTCAATGAAAAAATGGCCAGAGGACCTTAAGAGACATTTTTTCCAAAGAAGACATTCAAATGTCCAACAGGTACATGAAAGGATCCTAAGCATAACTAATTATCAGAGAAATGCAGATCAAAACCACAATGAGCTATCACTTCACGCTAGGCAGAATGGCTAGTATCAAAAAAGACAATCCTCTTCCAGTGTTGGAGGGAATGTCAACTGATGCAGCTACTATGGAAAGAGTACACGAGTCCTCAAAAATTAAAAATAGAAATACTATATGACCTAGTAACTCCACTATTGGATATTTACCCAAAGAAAATGAAAACACTCTTTTGAAAAGATAGGTGCACGCGTTTGTTAATTGTAGCCTCATTTATGATAGCCAAGGTATGGAAACAATGTAAGTGTCCATCAAGGGATAAGTGGATAAAGAAGATGTGTATGGGTATATATCTATACACACACGTGTGTATACACCAACACACACACAATGGAATATTTCTCAGCCATAAAAAAATGAAATCTTTTTTTGTGACAACATGGATGGACTTAGAGGTTAGTAAGCTAACTGAAATAAGTCAGAGAAAGGCCAATACCAGACGATTTCACTTCTATCTGGAATCTAAAAAGTGACACAAATGAAAGAAAGTAATGGATTCATAAATACAGAGAAAAAACTGGTGGTTCCAAGAGGGGAGGGAGGGTGGTAGAGTAATGGGCAAAATAGGTGAAGGGGATTAAAAGGTACGAACTTCCAGTTATAAATAAATAAGTCAAAAAAGTAATAAAAATAACATATTAAGTCATGGGGATGAAAAACACAGTACAGAGAATATAGTCGACGAACTTATAACAGCACTGTATGGCGACAGAGGGTAACTACATTCAGGGTGGTGAGCGGTGAGCGATGCATGTACTTGTCAGATCAATGTATTGTGTTCTTGAAGGGAATACAATTATGTCAACTATACTTCAATGAAAACAAGCATAAAAAAGAGTGTAGTGAGGCGCCTGGGTGGCTCAGTGGGTTAAAGCCTCTGCCTTCAATCAGGTCAGGATCCCAGGGTCCTGGGCCTGAGCCCCGCCCAGGGTCCTGGGCCTGAGCCCCGCCCAGGGTCCTGGGCCTGAGCCCCGCCCAGGGTCCTGGGCCTGAGCCCCGCCCAGGGTCCTGGGCCTGAGCCCCGCCCAGGGTCCTGGGCCTGAGCCCCGCCCAGGGTCCTGGGCCTGAGCCCCGCCCAGGGTCCTGGGCCTGAGCCCCGCCCGCATCAGGCTCTCTGCTCAGCAGGGAGCCTGCCTCCCCCTCTCTCTGCCTGCCTCTGCCTACTTGTAATCTCTGCCTATCAAATAAAATAAATAGAATCTTAAAAAAAAAAAAAGTGTAGTGAGGAAAGAAGGAAGGGAGGGGAGGAAGGAAAGAAAGAAGGCCTGACCCGGGGAAATAAACTGCTGAAAAAAGGGAAAAAGCCGTCAGAGGCCTCTTCATTTCCTCCGCCCCCACACGATTGCTCTTCCACTCTGCGCACCCCCTGGTACCCTTCACGTCTCCGTTCCAGCTCTCTTGCTGAACTTCTCTTTTTCTCAGAACCTCTCCCTGTCCTCCTCCTCAGAACTCGTTAGAATCTGCCCCTTTAAAATGAGACCCTATGAAGACTCTAATGTTAAATCCTTAATTTTGCATATCCCCTGGACTAAAATTTTCCCAAAGCAAGCAAGTTTCCCCACAAATTTGCGGAGGAGAGCTGCCTGGGGGTGCTCAAATAGTTAAGCGTGGGTGCAGGTCATGATCCCAGGGTCGTGGAATGGAGCCCCACGGTGTCTCCCTGCTCGGCGGGGAGTCTGCTTCTCCCTCTGCCTCTGCCGCCCTACCTGATTGTGCTGTCTGTCTGTCTCTGTCAAATAAATAAATAATTCTTTTTTTTTTTTTTTTTTTTTTTAATTGCTGAGGAATTTAACATAGTTGTTTGGACTTACCAACCTGGTTTCTCAGACTTCAGCCCTGGAGGAAAACAGCTAAGCAGGACGATTCTGAAAACTTTCTGAAGCTGCAAATGAGAGGCCAATCCCCTGTCCTCTTACATGGTCATGTTTGCAATCACTAAGTGACTTCACCTGGCAATTTCTAGGGCTTTCCTGAAACCTGTTGACTGGAATAAGATTCAGGTTTGCACTCAGTGAGCCTGTGCACAACTCTTACATTTGACTCCAAATTGTTTTTAAGGAAACCTCTAGCCTTTTACCATTACTGAATCCACTCGGGTTGGCTTCGGCTCTGTGTTCATTAACAGGCTGAACGGAGATCTTTACTTTCTAGTTAAAACGACCAGGATGAAATGGGAAACCACGTCCACTCTAGCTTGGGTTAAGTGAGTACATCTGCTCATCCTCCACCTAGGCGGTTCAACTAAAAGGAAATCCACTAAAATCCTTAATTTTCAACTCCAACAAATGGAGGCCCCTAAACGAAGCCAAACTTTGTCTGGTCTTTGTCTTACTGCAAAAGCTAGGACACTGGGAGAAAGATTGTTACCCATTTAAGCTCTCCAGGAGCCTTCAGCCCTCCAACCAACCTTTTCCTGATTACAAGACTCTGAGGAACTATAGGAGCATTTCTCCATCGTTCTCCAGGTTGGAAATGAATCTGTTTACTGACCCTGGAGCTGCACTGTTGGGAGTTCAACGTCACTGTTGTTATCAAACAGTCCCTGCCTCGATGGATTCAAACGGTTCAAATACCAGGGTTTCTAATAAACTTTAGTGCATTCCTGTCCCTAAACCTATTCCCTTTTATTTACACCCTCTGAGAGATGCTCAACCTTTTCTCCTGACTTCTCTCAGCCCTATCCCTTTATTGGGCCAAGATTTCTTAGAGAAATAACACGCTAAAATTTCTTTCTCCCAAAAGGGGGAGATACTTCTAGAATTTGATAGTAGCAACCAAAATAAGGCAACCAGATGAATCAAATAACCTTTCAATATCCTTAAGTGCTCCATCTGAGACAACAGGAGACCCAGTAGTAAGGATTCTAACTGTGGATCCCTACTCAATAGGCTGTAGGGCATCAAGCCCATAATAAAAGATTATAAGATTCAGGGGCACCTGGATGGCTCAGTTCATTAAGCAACTGCCTTCAGCTCAGGTCATGATCCTGGAGTCCTCGGATCGAGTCCCACATAGGGCTCCCAGCTCCGTGGGAAGTCTGTTTCTCCCTCTCACCTCCCCTCTCATGCTCTCTCACTCTGTTTCTCTGTCTGTCTCTCAAATAAATAAATTAATAAAATCTATTTTAAAAAAAAAGATTATAAGATTCAGGGCCTCCTTACTTCTGCCCTGGGGATAGGATTTGCCCATATCGCCTTACTTTTATTTAGGAAGGAAGACATTACAAATAGACTCTAGTACCCCAAGGAATGACCAAAAGTCCTTCCTACTTCTCCCAATATTTAAAAGCAGTTTTAGACGATACAGAGTTACCTGGAGGCTCTGGTTTATGACAAAATGCCGAGGACTTGCTTTCTCTGATCCCCTTCTCAGGCCTCTTCTCATGGAAGACCGCAACCACCTATTAAACTTTCAGCCTTAATGCGACACAAAGTCTTCAAGGAGGAATTGCAGTTTTCTCAAACTAAACTTTGCTATTTGGGGTACCTAATGTCAGAACAAGGACTATATTTAAATCCAAATATACACCTTGAACTTACTCAAACCCAAACCAAGTGCCATTTACAAGGTTTTCTTGGTTAACAGGTTACCAACTCTTATGTACTGACATTTGGAACTGTGTTTAAAAGGACCAAAATGGTAAATATTATGCTGAGTATGCTGATCCGAAGGCTTTGGAAGTCATCAAATCTTTGGAAGTCCCTTCTGCCCTTGGTTATCTTGGCCCAACGGTCTGAACTGTCTTAGGCGGGCTTGCGTTTTAGCTGCCAGCAAAACCGCATCTACCTGTATGACAATAGTGATGCCTCTAGAATGCCACCAAGTACACGGCTCTCCAAGGAACCCACAACCAAACTTCTGTCGTGGTCCACGGAGATGTTCCTTCAAATGATAATCTAGAAAAGTTGACTAGAGATGCCCAGCCATTGGCCCTAGAAAAGGAAAAACAGTATTGGAATTGTAATAATTGTTCGTTTGGTTAAAACAAGAAAATTCTGGCTTAGGCCAAATGGTAATTCAGTCCTTCCAGAGACTCCAAATTTCTCATTACTGATTATATCCATGCATTGAATCACTGGCGTTCTGAAAAAATGATTCTTTCTGAACAGCAGTGGAGGGGATATATTAATAAGGCTGCAAGGAGTGCCTGCTTTGCTTGCTTGTTTTTTTTTTTTTTTGGCCTCTTGCTGAAATACAATTTAAGAACACCTGTTCATACTGCTCCCAAGCACTTTAAATTCCTGAATGGAGGTTTGATATTTGGGGCACCTCATTTCAGAGCAAGAAAAGCTCTTGATCTACTAGAAAAGATCATCCCAACCTGAAGAACTCTTCTCTGGACTTCGTCGTGCTGGGGGAACTCCCTTCACCGAGCAGGTTTTCGACAGGTCCGTGCTGTTTGGTTGGCAGGTTTTACAACACTTCACTGTGTTGTAAATTAGCAAAATTTGCAGAAACCCTTCAAATATCCTGGCCAAAGGCACTGCCATTAATCCCTAATCTCTAGTCTACTCCTTTTGATGATATCGTGAACACCTGATTGTTAAACTGTGCTTTAGAAGAACGATCTTTACACAGCGTCCCGAGGGGACAAAGACTTTAAACATCTCACCTTGCAGCTCAGATTTTGTCTATTGGAAAAGATCTCTCCAGAAAGACTTCATAGTGCAACTCTGTTGGAAAGGCCCCTTTCGAGTACTGTTAACCAACCCTTATGCAGCCAAACTCCAAGGAATCGACTTTTGAGTACATGTGTTGGATCTAAAAAAAAAAAAAAGAAAAGAAAAGAAAATCACCAAACCCTGACTGATCCTGCACACCAACTGGTGGCCTGAAAAATGGATTTCCAGGAATTGAAACAAGTGAAGGAGAGAACTTTCCCCAAAATGACAGAAGCCTGGTTCTGTTTACCTTCTCCTTGTTGTTACTTCTTACCTTATTTGCTTCGTTCCTTTCTTGACCCAGTCTGTTGCAAAAAAGATGAAGCCTCTCTGACCCGAGGTTCTGTTACCAGAAACTCCAATCTACTCATAATGTCAGGGATCCCTTGGTTTTATCTGTAAGCAATTTCTGTTTGATCCCAAGACTTATCAGTTTAGGCTGTTAGAGTCAGAGGCTCTCATCCCTGTTTTAACCTTCCTCTAACCATAACCTTGCATGCTCTTTAGCTGGTTGACTTCAAGTCTGGCTCATGGTTTAAAACTATTATATACATACAAACTGGGGTCATTATTCTGCTATATAATCATTTTTGAATTTTGCACCTGTTGCCTGTCAAATCTCTACAGAAGTGATACACCCAGTAGGGTGCTTTTAGCTCGGCACTCACAGATATTCTCCAATGCTTCCAACTTTTTAAATTTTTTTTAAAGATTTTATTTATTTATTTGACAGAGAGAGATCACAAGTAGATGGAGAGGCAGGCAGAGAGAGAGGAAGGGAAGCAGGCCCCCTGATGAGCAGAGAGCCCAATGCGGGGCTCGATCCCAGGACCCTGAGATCACGACCTGAGCTGAAGGCAGCGGCTTAACCCACTGAGCCACCCAGGCGCCCCTGCTTCCAACTTTTTAAGGTACAGACCTCAAATGGGAAATGCCTAAGAGTTCTCCCTCATTACCTTTCTTGTTACTCAAATGTGGCCTCACAGGTTTGAAACCTGTGCATTTTTTCCCTCTGATGTAGAACAGGACAACCAGTAAATGTCCTTCCTGGCACCAAGGGAAAAAAACCACTAAATATCAAAAATCTAATCTTGAGCAGCAATGTTTTGAGCAAAGATCTTAATCAGAAGTAGGAAATGTAAAAACAAATAAAAGAAACCTCATGTAAGATGGAATCGGGAAACCCTGAAGCATGAGCTTTCAGGCAATGCTAGGCACCATAAAAAGCATACCTTGCATTTCCAACAAGAAACTTACTTTACATATCCCAGCCATGGGAAGGAAGAATTTCTCCTCATTTGGCAATAGCCCAGCCAATGAGAACTCTGAAACAGCCCTCTCAGCTTTCTCCTTCCTTCTGTAAAAGCAAGCCCCTCTCCTCTGTTCTCCAGACATGCCTCTGGTCCACCATAATTTGCTTGTCCTGAAATGCAATTCCTCTGCTATTCCCGAATAAACTCATTTTGCTAATAAAATAGCTGGCTCTTTTGTTTAAGGTCAACAAATATGAACGACTTAGAGCAGCTACAACAATTTGGGAAATGTACAAAGTTCAAGCACCTGACTTCAAGAGTTAGAAAGAAATAGTAATCAAGACTATTTTATTTTAGCATAGGGATAGGTAGTCAGTAGAATATACAGAAATAGATGCACACATGTGGTCAACCGATATATATATATATATATATATATATATATATATATATATATATATTTTTTTTTTTTCCAGATAACTCAGTGAGGAAAATTGCTCTTCTTTGGAAATGATGCCAGAGAAACTGGATAGCCACACAGCAGGAAAAATGAGCCGCAACCCCTAGCTCTTATCCTACAGAAAAATAGTACAAGAAAATATTTTTGACTGTGGGGTAGACAAAAGCTTATATGGATGGGATACAAAATGTATGAAATATTAAGGGAAAAAATTGGAAAATGGACTTCATTAAAATTTAAAACTTGTTCTTTGAAAACTACTCTTAAGAAAAAAATGGCAAGTTATAGCTTTGGAAAAAGTACTTACAATACATACATCTAATAAAAGACTGGTATTTAAAATGCTTACAGAGGATATTGATAATCTGAGAGGATAATGAGAGCAGCGAGCATATGCAAAATCTCTAGCTTCTGCTTCATTTTGTTGTGAACCTAAAACTGCTTTAGAAAATATAACCTAGGGGCGCCTGGGTGGCTCAGTGGGTTAAAGCCTCTGCTTTCGGCTCAAGTCATGATCCCAGGGTCCTGGGATTGAGCCCCGCATCGGGCTCTCTGCTCAGCAGGGAGCCTGCTTTCCTTCTTCTCTATCTGCCTGCCTCTCTGCCTACTTGTGACCTCTGTCTGTCAAATAAATTTTAAAAAAAAATATATATATATATAACCTATCAAAAAAATCCCATAATCTATTTAAAAATAGTACAGAAAAAATGCTTATAGCTCAGTAACAAGAAAGCAAATAATCCAACTACAAAATGGG
The DNA here is from genome assembly GCF_020171115.1 of Neogale vison. Lineage (NCBI taxonomy): Eukaryota > Metazoa > Chordata > Mammalia > Carnivora > Mustelidae > Neogale > Neogale vison. The sequence continues at coordinate 194,898,437 of NC_058091.1, read as the reverse complement.
CAAAAGATTTGATAAGTATTTCACTTCAGACATATAAATACCCAAAGGCACATGGAGAGATCAGTATCAAATTAGTTATCAATAACGTGCAAATTAAAACCATGTGACTACATAACATAACTATTATAATAACTTTAAATAAAACCTACCATAGCTAGTGCTGGCAAAGATGCAAAACAACAAGTGCAACTTTCATGTATTGTAAAATGGTACAGCTATGTTGGACAAGTTTGACAACTTCTTTAAAAGTTCAGTGTTTAGCATATGATTTAGCAATTATTTTCCAAGGTATTTATCCAAGAAATGAAAACATATGCACAAAACAACTTGTAAAGGAATGGTCACAGAAGTTTTATTCATATGAACTAAAAGCTGGAAACCCATTAAGTGAGCAGTAGAGCCATACAATGGAGTATTATACAGCAATAAAAAGGAAAGAACTACAGATACATGCAATAACAGGAACTAATCTCAAAAACACTTTGTTGAACAAAAGAAGTCAGACAAAAAGTGTGTGATTTTACTAATTTACTTATTAAACTACATATATACCTAATCTGTAGTCATATAAAGCCAATCAGTAAGTGGTTTCCTGGGCACAGTTCAAGTATGGAGATTGACTGGGAAGAGTGCAGTAAAAACTTCAGGAAATATTCTGTATCATGATTATGTTAACGTATACATTTCTCAAACCTCACCAAATTGCACACATAGGGTGCATGCAATTTACTGTAGGATGTATATTATGCCCAATAAACTTGACTTTAAAAAATCCATTTTAGGGCGCCTGGGTGGCTCAGTGGGTTGGGCCGCTGCCTTCGGCTCAGGTCATGATCTCAGGGTCCTGGGATCAAGTCCCGCATCGGGCTCTCTGCTCCGCAGGGAGCCTGCTTCCTCCTCTCTCTCTCTTTGCCTGCTTGTGATCTCTCTCTGTCAAATAAATAAAATAAAATCTTAAAAAAAAAATCCATTTTAGAGTGCCCCTTCTTAGGATACAGTTATAAACATTCCTCCTAATTCTAACAAGAAAAAATAGTTAATCTAAAAAATCATAGTTTTATTTGAACCCATTAGAGAGTAGAGACCACCAGACAACAAAGTGAACTGAATTCTAAAAAAAAAAAAAATGACAACATTCTCCAAGGGAAGCTGATCTAAATGAACCATATATTAGGCAAGACAAAAAGAAAGAGTGCAAAAAGCAGTAAGAATAGATCAGTTAGAGGCACCTGGTTGGCTCAGTTTGAACATATGACTCTTGATCTTGGGGTCATGAGTTTGAATCCCATGTCCGGTATAGAGATTACTTAAAAATAAACTTAAGCCAAAAAGAAGGAAAAGAGTAAGAAACCGGTTAATATTTAATGCATTTTTAAAGAATAACTGTGCACTAGACTGGTGCTGTACTTTGCAAAAGCAGCAGAAACAGAGATGCTACAAGAAATGTTAAATTTTTGAAAGAAACACATGGATAAAGTCCATCTGTCCAAAATACTAACCAGCAGCTTGAGATAGTTCAATTTCATCATTAAATCCCACCACATTAAAAAAAAAATAAATCCCACTACAAGTTGTTTTTTGATGGTTTCTCTGATTAAAAAGTACTATATGAGGAAGTAAAAGTAGAATAGGTAATGAAGGTGGCAGTCTCCAATCTGATTCCATGATTTAAGAAGTTGTACAACAGGTTCATATATCCCAAGAATAAGTACTTGTGGTTATTTAAAGAATATTAAAAAAATGTCATTTTTTTAAATACTCAGAAATCTAAGATTAGAAGGGAACTTCCTTGACAAGATAAAGGTCATATACAAAAAGCTATGGCTACTACCATAATCAGTGTTGGAAGAACAAATTTATCCCAGATGGAAATAAGGCAATGAATGTCCATTCTTACCAACATTATAAAAAAGATCTTAGGAAGTACATTAAGGCAAGGGAAAAAAAGGCATAGAAGATTGCAAAGATACAAATAAAACTTTTTTCACAGAAGATATGATAATCTATGTAGAAAATCTCAGAGATAATCTGGAAGAAGCTATTAGAACTAGTTATTGAGTACAGCAAGGTTACAGGAAAAAAGTTAATTCCAAAAATCAATAAATACTTAAAAATTCAAATTAAACAGGCACAAGGATGGTTCATCAACTCAGCATTGGACTCCTGGTTTCAGCTCAGGTCATGACCAAAGGGTTATGGGATTGAGTTCCCCCATCAGGCTCCATGTTCGGCTAAGAGTCTGCTTGGGATTCCCTTCTTTTTCTTCCCCTCCTTCTGCCCTCCTCATGCTCTCTCTCAAATAAAATCTTTAAAAAAATTGTAAAAAAATAAAAAAGAGCATTTATAAAAGGGATGGTTCTAACAATTTATGTAGCCAGATTTGTATAGTGAAAAAATCACAATGAGAGAAATTAAAGACATAAATAATGGAATACATACTGTGCTCCTAAGTAAAAAACTGTCGATATTTTCCAAATTGATTATATGCTCAATATAATCTCAATCAAAATCCTAGCAGACTTCAGTAGAACGTTGCAATTGGACTCTAAAATGTATGTGGAAAAGCAAAGGAATTTAGAAGGCCCTAACAATACTGAAGAAGAACAAAATTTAGAACTCACATCACCTGATTTCATAATTTATTGTTTATTTAAAGAAAGATTGTATTTATTACTGAGAGAGAGAACATTGAGAGCCCAAGGGAGGTTGGGGGGGGTTGTTGGCAGAAGGAGAGGAAGAGAGATAATCTCAAGGAGACTCTGTGCTGAGCACAGAGCCTGAGATGGGACTCGCTCCCACAACTCCGAAATCATGACCTGAGTGGAAACCAAGAGTTGGTTGCTTAACTGACTGAGCCACCCCGGTGCTTCCATAATTTACTAAAGTGCAATAATCAAAACAGTGGTAAGATGGTCTTTTCAACAAATAATATCCCAAAAATAAAACCAAAAACTGAAAACAACCCCACACATACCTTTTGTTCATACTGTACATTATATACAAAAATAAACTTGAAATGGATCACAGACTTAAATACAATTCCTAAAAATATAATCCCTTTAAAAGAAAACATGAGAAAAATCTTTGTGATCTTGAGTTAGGCAAAGATTTCTAAATGCAAAAAAGGAACCACAGAAGAAAAAAGGGAAAAACTGGGTTTTATAAAAAAAATTTTTGAACTCAACCTTTCAAAAGATACTGTTAAGAAAATTAAAAGACAAGCCATAGGGGCACCTGAGTGGCTCAGAGTGGGTTGGGCCTCTGCCTCCAACTCAGGTCATGATCTCAGGGCCTTGGGATCAGACCCCGCATCAGGCTCTCTGCTCGGCGGGGAGCCTGCTTCCCCCTCTCTCTGCCTACTTGTGATCTCTCTCTCTGTGTCAAATAAATAAATATAATCTTAAAAAAAAAAAAAGAAGAAGAGGACAAGCCATAGACTAGGAAAAAAATTTGCATTTATTTGATATGTGAATTCTATAAACAATATTATTTATAAAATTGGAAAAATTTTTGAAGACTAGAAATAAGAATGACAAACACATTAAAAGATGTTGAATACCATTAGTCACTAGAGAAATGCAAATTACTTGTTACCACTAGACACCTACCAGAATGGCTACATGAAAACAAATAAAAACAACAAACACTACAGTACAAAATGCTCACATGGTTAAAGGGTAACAAGAACTTTCATCTATAGCTAGTGGGAACATAAAATGGCATATCTGCTTTGGAAAATAGTTTGGCAGTTTTCTTATAAAATAAAACACGTACTTTACCATACAACCTAGAAGTCCTACTCCAAAGTACTTCCAAAGTTTAGAATACGTCTACCCAGAGATTTGCATGTGACAGTTTATTGCATCTTTAATCATAATGGCCAAATAACTGGAAGTCCAGTTGGTGAATGGATAAACAAACTGTAGCACATTCAATATGAAGAATGGCACTTAAAAATAAAAAGTAATGAGCTACTCTCAATGCAAAAACACAGATGAATCTCAAAAACACTATACTAAGTGAAATCTTGGCTCGAAACTTATATTTTGTATGACTCCTTAAAATAACATTATGGAAAATGTAAAACTGTAGGAACAAATCAGTGGTTGCCAGGGACTAGGTATTGGGAAATTAGTATGGGATAACTTTTTTGAGGTACTGAAAATGCTTTTGTATCTTAAATATGTTGGTGGTTGAACAACTGTGTAATATGTCAAAGCTTATATACAATGTATACCTTAAAAGGATGCATTTACCTTATATAAACATGATCTAAATTTTTAATGGGAAAATATCAAAAACCAGCCAGAGAGGGAATTTTTTGGCTATTTCACCTTAAAGACATGTTTCTCTTGCTTTATGGTGTTTTTATAAGTTGTACTCTTTCCTTAGGAGTAGAATAGGACAGTCTATCATGCCACCAAAAAACATTTTTCCTATCAAAAGATAAAGGAACAGACATATTAAAATGTTTTATATTTTTCTATTACATACCACATCTCTGAATATCTTTTCACAAAGTATCATTATCTTTCTAAGCAGTCATAAGTTACAAAAACAAGTTTTTCATTTATATAGAAGCATAGTGTTTTAAGAGGGGAATTAACCTGTTATTATTCGTCAATAAAATAAATATTAAAATCCCTAAAATCCTATTACTTGAGACCTTTAATTTCTAGATGAGACTTAGGTACTTCTATATGTTTCAGGTGATTTTTATTAGTTGAGTTAAAAAGCAAGAGATAGTAAAAAGACTCTAGTAATAGAAATACTGATAGGCATATAAATGTTTCCAAATATACCAACAGATCAGGTAATAATTGAAAGACAAAAGTTTAATAATTCTTGCCACTTATGGGACATGGCATTTCTGGGAAAGAACCAAAATAATGAAAAAAATGCAATTGATACATGAGGCATTGTTTTAGGTACTTGGGTTACCTCAGTGAATATGAAGTCCTTCCCCTAAGGAACATACATGTTCACGAGGAAGCAGCCAGTGACAAATGAAAAAAAGAAAAAGAAAAAAAAAAAAGTCAAGCAATGACAAGTGCTAGAAGGAAAAGAAAAGGGATTAAAAAATGATTGATAGGGGCACAGCACCAGTTTAGAGACTTGATGTGACATGTGAGCAGACTTGACTTGAATTATTTAAGTGAGGGAACAAGTTTTGTACAAATCAGGGAGGGATAAAGGCTTTCTTGACTAAATGACCAACAATGCAAAGTCCCAAAAGTATTCTTTGGGGTTTTCTAAGCAATAGGAGTAGTGTGAGACAGAAAGAATAGAAATAGCTAGGGATTAAGTGCCACATATTATAAAGTTATGATTGGCAAGCCCATTCATTTATCAAAAATTATGGAAGATTGGCCGTTGTTTTGTTCCAAATTATGGAAGATTGGCTGTTGTTTGATGTCACTGGTGGAGAAGGGCTGAGTCTGGTTTTACATACTTTCAGATTAGATACCTATTAGATATCTAAGTGGAGATGAGTTCAGGGGAGTAGTTGAAGCTGAAGATATTCAGCACAGAAATGGAAAGATTAAAGGAAAACAGTAAAGTTGGTGAGACAGAGGACAGAAATAATAAAAAAAAAACCATTATGATAGTAATACCATAGGTTTCCAGAAAGTACCAAGAACTGGTTGAGGCAAGACCTGATCTAAAAATAAATAAAACCACACCTAAACTCAGCATAGTGAAATAGAAGAAAACCAGAGACAAAGCAAGTTTTGAACGGTAAAAAGAGGAAAAAAACAATGTGTCAGGTCAATTCCACAGCTTATCAACAGACTAGAAACCCAAGAGTAGTCTAAAATAATAAAACTACAATTCAATCCACATTTCTGGCAGATAATGTAGATCATCAATGCAATCAATATTTTAGCTCATTTAAGAGAAGCATTATGAACTCAAGTTTTGTTTGGAGACAACCTATACCATTTCAATTTAATATTTAGATCAACTCAAATGCAGATTGGGACATAGAATTAAAAGCATCTTATTCATTTGGGAATTTGAACTACCAGTCTTATTTCAAAATAAAGATGGGTTAAGTTTGGTGGTTTTTTGTTTTATTTTGATTAAAGGACAAGGTGACTAATGGCCTTTTAGGATAGAAAATATGGCACATGAAGTCCCACTGAAGAATTTGTATAGGTATTTGGAAAAAACCTGGAAGTATATTTTAATCCTACTTGACCAAATAATCTTATCTTTGATTCTTTAATGTAGTTAGTATCTCCTATCCTTAGGTCTTTCTTTATAAAGAATCTAAAGATATCCTATAATAAAATCAATCTATTTGGTTCTTAAAAAAAGAAGAAAAAGTTAGCATAAAGCATCAATCAAATCAATTACTATAGCCATTGCCAGGCGAAAATATAATTTCAATTGTTTTGTTTTAAACTTTTAACAAGAAGTTTTTTTGACATTATTTTGCCTCGGGATATTTTTGTTGTACTGTGCCTAGTTGCCTGTCCTTAAACATTTTCATCACAAACCTTGCATTAAGTGCTACAATATATGAGTCTTGAACTTCAGTAATGGGGTCTGATAGTTGTTTACATTAATATCCTTAAATATCAATTTAGAAACATTTAAAATTTTTTTTGCATTACTTGTTAAGTAACAAACTACTTAAAATTTTAACAAGCCACATTTATGAGTTCGTATTACAATTTCAAATGAAGATGGGTAAGTCCAAAAGAATCCCATATTTAAAAATTAGCTGCTTTTCCCTACCTACCCTTACTCCCAAATCACTGTACTTCTTGCAAAACAATTACAACTATAAAACTCTATTATTATTTAGTCAGAAAGAGTAATGAAGATAGGAATTACGCTAATTACCCCAGTGCATATTCTTTAAATCCCACAGAAATGAAATCAGTATCAATCAGTGTATCTATACAACCCTTTCATTATTTAACTAGAAAAATGGATTACAGAAATTATCATATATGTAACTTACCATATTTCATGCAACTATAAAGGTTTGTTTTATTAAGCCACTTACTCTGAAATTAATGAATCATTCACACTCATTTTCGACAGCTTTCCAGTCTAAAATTATTTTCTAACATATCCTGAACAAAGAATATTTTCTTTATAAGCAAAGAGGCCATTGCTTTTAATAAGAATCATTTATTGTATATTATTAAAGTGGAGGTTAACTGGTACAGTACTATGCATAATCTCTCACCCTTGAAAATTTAAACACAAATGAATAAAAATAGCAAAGCAGAATGAGCATGTAAGACAAAATTTAAGCATATTTTATAGAGAATGTTCCCTGTTATATCTATGCACTAATGTTCTTCTCCATTGTGTCTTAATAAGTTCATGGCTTATTCCTTTTCTACAGGATTGATGATTTCTTACAAATAATGAACATATTTTCCATCAATTAATGTTACAAACAGTTTTAGATTTTTCATTCAACTCAACTAATTAAGTGACTGAAATATTCAACTAGATATGTCATTAAGAAATTAAAGCCATTCCATTGCCTCAAAATATGTTAATATTGTTCTTCTATGAAATCTGTACAATAGGATATAACACAAATATCCCAGCTACAAAATGAATTAAAAATGCCAACCCTGATCTGTTTTCTGTGTTAATATTACAATTTCATTAAGTATTGTATTTCCTTGTTAAATGATATCTTATGGAATAATCATTTATACTCAATATGGAAAAAAGTGGAAAAGCTTAAAAAGTATACTGGCACTAAACTGTTTTATCACTTTTATATTTAATTATAAATTAATGTTTAAAAACTGAGTTACTTTTGCTATGTTATCTGATATGCCAGGGAAAAATAGATTATTATTCTTCAGGGTAACTAAAAGTGGTATCACTACTCCCAAAAAAGGGGGACAGGGAAGCTTTGTTTCGTACAGATAAAATCTTAGACCTAAATAGATAAAAGAAAAAGGTCTAAAAAATACACCCATCTATGAATAAATTTCTGTAGACTGTTCCCACAGTTAATCAACAGGGACACATTTAAGAATATTATAAGCATATACCAATATACTTATATTTGTTGAAGTTAAGATTCAAATTCGCTACAGCATAGCACACATCCAATGTATGCCACACTGATTCAAAAATTCCCACTGAATATAACAAAATAAAAATCTGTGAATAAATATAAGGCGTTCTAAAATAAAATCTGCAGGAAACCAACAAAAGTCCAACAAAGATTTCTATGATCTCAATTTTACTTCATAGATTGTTCATATAGTCTTCAAAATAGATTTAGTTGTAGTGCCACACATTGACAATAGTTAACTGCTTACCAAAATACCTTTTTCCTGGTAGCTAAACATTATCACTTTAAAAAAAAAAAAAAAAAAAGTTAAGTGCTTAAGGGAATAAGAATGCAGCAGAAAATTACAGGAGCCCACATATCCTTTTTCTTAAATTTAATTTGTCATATATAAGGTTTTTATATACAATCAGTGTGCATTGTAACAGTTTATATTAAAAGTCAATCAAGTTTATCTAAAATGTTACCTGGCTGCATAGCACATTTGACATTATTGCCCACATGAAAAGGGAAAACAAATGGATTTACAATAACTTTTGGCCATTTTGGATTCTGAAAAGTGTTCATACACCTACCCTTTTAAACCAAATGCATCTGAAAAAAATGTTTCCAGAGCATGCAGTTTAGATTTTACATATTATCTCACCATTTTGTTACTACAAACACAGTATTTACTAAAAAAGAAAAAAAAAAAAAAAGAAACAACATATATCTAATAAAATAGTCAATATAAAAAGAGGACTAATGGAATTAAGTGGCCCCTTTCCCCATTTTTTACATTCTAAACAATGATTCCATCAGACAAATCATTAAAAAGTGTTATTACACTGATATTTTCAAATGATAAGAAGGCCTGAGTTGGTAGGGAAAGGAACAGTCAAAAAAAGCCTGAGAAGGGAAAGGAAGTAAGGAAAGCTCATTTTAATCCATTTACAATAATTTACAGCCATTTGTGTGTATGTGTGTGTGTAAAAAGGCATAATAATAGATCACAAACAGGAAATTCCTGGCTATTTTACAGATATAAGTACAGAATTTAAATATTCAAGCTTGTGATGAAAAGCGGCAAGGTGGTCGCAGTGTACAATGTAAACAAGTAGCTTTGGAAAGTGAACAAAGTCCTTGAGTGTTTTTTCTTTATTAAGAAAAGAACTCTCTTTCATTCCTTCCTGAAACATGATCACAGGTCAGAGTAAAGTTCATATACAAACATAATTTAAATGGAGGTCAGTCTAAAATCACTGACTTAAAAACAGTTTTATCCAGCCTATATGGAAGGGCAGTGTTGAGGTCCCTGTAATAGTAAACATTTTCCATTTCTTTAAAAAAGAAAAAAAAAAGTACTACAGTATTTGTAGTACAGTGCAGCATAATCCTTAAATATAAAAATATTTTCTCTTCTGTTGGGATAATAGACCTTGCATCCTGGAAAGAAGTAACAATACTGCTACTGATAGAAGATCTGTTTATATCTTTCAAGTCATGTAAGGCAATTACTGTGTTGGTTTATGATATATGGCTAAAAGAAAAGTCCAGAAAGACAAAGTATCAGTTTTTGTTATGTTTTCCGACTACTCCAGGTATGCTCAGGTGTACTTTTATGTTCAACTGAGTGTTCAAATGGAGATCTGGAGCCATAAGATCTCTGATCTAAAGGTGATCTGGGGCCACTACTGGAAGCTCTGTGGTCCATTTGCCAATCTGAATGATACCTATAATCCCTGGAAGATTTATGGTGTGTATATTCAGAACTTGCCCGATGGTCTGAATGTAACCGATGATCTGAATGAGAACGATGATCAGAATGAGATCTATCCTTTAAACTTCCTTCCAAATTTGACCTGTGATCTCTACTCCTGTGATCATCCAGTTTTCTGTGTTTCTCTCTATCACTGTAATACCTAATAAAAGATAAATGAGGGATTAAATTAATAATGTGAATTTAAAATTTCCAAATAAAACAATTAAAAAATAGAACAAAAATACTTTAAGGCATCTTCTTAATTGGATATAAGCTCTGTGTTTCATTACAGAAACTTCCTAAATAAGCTTCAGTCATTGGATCTATCTCTGCATGCCTTGCTAGAAAAATGATTCAATTCACAAAACTGAAGTGAATCATACAGAATACCTCAGGCAGCAGCTTATTTTATATGCCCATTTTATTTTTTAGTTATTTTTTTAATATTAAATAAAATTTTATTTTTAGTTAAAATAACATACATACATACATACATAACTTATACATGGTATCACATTAGCTTCAGGTGTACAACATAAAGAGATTTGAAATTATACACAATATGGAATGCTCACCACGGTTCAGTGTAGTTACAATCAGTCACCATACAAAGTAATTACAATATTGACTATTCCCAAGCTGTACTTTATATCCCGATATAAGTTTATATTTACATAAATCCATAAATTTATAATTTTAATATATTACATAATATTATATAATTTAATATATTAATTATATAATATTTAATTACCTAAATTTATTTTTAAATTATATAAATTTATTAATATAGATATATAAATTACTTTTATATTATAATTATCTGAATTTATATAAATTTATAACTGCAAGTCTATACCTATTAGTCCCCTTTACTTAATTCACCTATCCTCCCAATGGCCCCCCTCCCTTCTGGCAATCATCGCTTTATTCTCTGTATTTATGAGTTTTGTTTGTTTTTCTGGTTTTTTTTTTAAGATTCCAGACACAAGTGAAATCACATGGTATTTGTCTTTCTCTGTCTGAATTATTTCATTTAGTTCAAATGCCCATTTTTCAACTGGCTGCTACTATCCTATGCAAAAGTTATACTAATGCATTTAAGTTGTCTGGAACTGGAGATTAAGATAACGATACAGAATACACTTGAAATCATAGCCTTTTATGAACTTTTAACCAGAAAAAAATAAAGACCTCTAAAATGCAGTCTGTGAACTAATTTGTCAGAAGAGAATTTTCATTAGTTGGGGAAAGGTTATTGTTATAAACAACATAAAATTATGTTCCATAAACCTGTGAAATTATAAAAATTTACTACAACAAATAGATCCTTTTGTTTTGTGTGCCTCTTCTAATTCTAAGAGCAATTCCAGAATTGATGTATTTATGACAGTGCTTCTATGACAGAAGAAATTATTGCAGTGAGCCTAACTAAAATGAAAAAAAAATCTACTAATTTCTCTATTTCTGATCTTTACTTATTCTTCTGTTTTATCTTTTGCTCTTCATAATTATAATTAACTGATTAAAGTATTCCTTTATCAAATAATATATTTTGTGATTATATTAGGTTTTTTACTACTTAGTTTTCAAGTAACAACAATAAACAGAGAAAACTTCTGATTTCAAGACTTCCCAGACTGTTGTGATTAAATATAAACTCAGTAAAGGGTTTTCAGATCAGTTAATTTTTCCCGTTTTTTTTTAATGGAATACAAAACTCCCCCCATCAAATTTCAGTCATATTCCACTGAGCTTTTATTTTAGTCTATTATTGTATTTTGAAGAGTATTTGAGCCAATAATCTCCTAAAATCCACCAATAAAAATGAATCTTATGATTTATTATAGCACTCTGATCTTAAATTACGAATTAAAAAAAAATTTATAGAAATTCAGTTCTCAATATTAAAAAAGGACTATGTATCAATTTTTTTATTTGTAAACAAACACCTTTATTTCACTTATGATTTGTAATGATTACCTGAATACTAAACTGAATGATACAAAGTCGAGTATTGCAAACTTAAAAAAAAAAAAAAAGATATGAATAAGCAAAATTTCAAAACTAATTGTCCAGTTTACCTGCTTTCTTGCTTGTAATGATCCCAGTCACGATGATCTTTACCATTACTAAAAGAAGAATAGGGTCTTTTCCTAGAGTCACTCTTTTTATAAGAATCTCCCTGATGTCGGTCTTTATGATGATCATGATACTGAGATAAGTGTCTATCAGATGAATAACTGTCCCTGCTGCTATCATCATGATTTGTATTCTCTTTTAATCTTTCCACATCTGTTAGATAAAAGAGTACAGCTTTGGTTAATGACGCGTAAAAACAAACAAAGAGAAAACAGACAAAAAAAAAACATGGTACAAAAGTAACTTTGCTGCTAGATTATAAGAATGCCTAATTCAACTCCAGAAAAAAAAAAAAAAAATCAGTTGTTCAACAGTTAAATACTTTAGAAATGGTCTCTAAAGGCAGTGTAGTAAGGCCTACAAAAGGGTTATTATATTCTGAAATGTGTAAAAATACAACTGAAAAATTTAAGGCCCATTTTCTTCTCAGACTATACTTTTGTTGCTCTTGCACCCGCAGAACACATTATTATTAGATTTATTTGTTTTAAGATTTATTTGACACAGAGAGAGATAGAGAGGAGAGAGCACACGCAGAGGGAGCGGGAGAGGGAAAAGGAGAAGCAGGCGCCTTGCCAAGCAGGGAGCCCAATGAAGGGCTTGATCCCAGGACTCTGGAATCATGACCCGAGCTAACGGCAGATGCTTAACCAACCAAGCCACCCATGCATGCCCGAAATAACATTTTTTAAAAATACATTCACTTTAACAATTATTCTATAAGTTCTAGAAACTGACAAGAGGTTGATTTATGGGAAGATTAATAAGCTAAAAGGATTACTGTTTAAGATAACAAGATTTGATATAAAAATGTGGGTATTACATAAAACAAACCTGAAAGAGGAAAACAACTTTTAAATTTAGTCTCTAAAACAATTAGTAACACTTACCTGGATTTCTAATCACTTGAGCATTCAAGTTGCTGTTCTGGTCATTATTTTGCTAAAATAAATGCAGATACGTAAGAATCTTTAAAGTGGCTTCAAATACCCTTACAAAATTGGAAAAAGAAAAAAAATAACCACCCTAAAAAGAAAATCCTGATGTTGAAAGAAGTCCTCATATATTAGAATGTATAAATGTATCACTTCCAGATACCTTTTTTAAAAACAGACTATCTGTCCCATGACTTTCTTTAAAATGAAAAAGTTTTATTTAAAATTGAAAGAATTCGGGGGGGGTGGGAGGTTGGGGTACCAGGTGGTGGGTATTATAGAGGGCACAGCTTGCAAGGAGCACTGGGTGTGGTGAAAAAATAATGAATACTGTTTTTCTGAAAATAAATAAATTGGGAAAAAAAAATTGAAAGAATTTTAGACTTACAGAAAAGCTGCAAAAAAAGTACCTAGAGTTCCCATATGCCTTTTACCCAGCTTCTCCTAATGTTAATATCTTACAAAAAAGCACAGCATAATCAAAACTGAGTAATTAACGTTGGGACAATACTATTTTCTGAACTAGAAACTTTATTCAAATTTTACATTTTTCCAGTAAAATCTTTTTTCTGCTCCAAGACCCAATATGGTATTCATATGAAAAATGAGTTTTCATGTTATCTTAATCTCCTCCAATCTCAGACAGCTTTTTAGTTGTTTTTTGTTTGTTTGTTTGTTTGTTTTGTTTTCGATGACCTTGACACTTCTGTAGAGTACTAGACAGTTATTCAATATAGAACATCTTTCAGTTGGGGTTTGTCTGATATTTTTCTCATGATCAAACTAAGGTATGCATTTTTGCTAAGAATTCCACAAAAGTGAATGTACTGAGGGTTTATGCTATTAACCCTGATCAAATGTTTAAGGTGGTTTTAAAACACTTTGGAGGAGATACCCTTAGACTATGCCAATATCTTGTTTTCATGACCACTTATTTAAGCTTCCTTCAGAAGATCCTACCTGTAACAGCATTTATTGTGCTCTAACACTGATTTTGCATTTCCTTCATTCCTTCTACATTTATTAACTAAATTCTTCTATATGGAAGAATGTCTGTTTTAATAACATAAACTAACGGAAAAAATATGATGCATTAATTTACCTGAGATTCCTGCCGTTTTTTAATAGCATGTTTGTATAATTTATGTAATTTTCTTGCGTCAAACTCCGTAAACTTAGATACAAAAATCCACAGGTTTCTAGAAGAAGAACAGGTAAATCAATCTGGTGGAAAAAATTAAGCCTTTTCATGGAACCCCTAACCTCTAGACAGAAACACACATACACACATACTTGGCCTTCTATGGAACAAAGCCTAAGGACATTATTTCTAGTATTTTTAAAAACTTTATATGGTTCAGACTCCAATCTTTTTAAGTAATCTCTACATCCAACACCAAACTCACAGCCCTAAGATCAAGAGTTCCATGTTCCAAAGACTGAGCCAGGCTGGTGCTCCCATATGAATAAGACTCCAAATGAAATTAAACATTAAGTTTTACTTCTCTTCCAAATCCTTTCATTTTATAATCTTTTAGAATGAAAAGTAGTAATCCATCCTCATTTGAAACCAAAAAGTTATAAACTTACAAATCAGGAAGGGACTCATATCATGGGCTCCTATTACTATAAAAGAAATAACCTATGTTAGTAGTCTGACTAAAGATACCATCAGATAGTGTGGATTAAGCTTGTTTAAGAAGGGTCCTAAAGAATGTGTTAAAGAGGGGTGTCTGGGTGCCTTTGGCTCAGGTCATAATCTCAGAGTCCTGGGATCAAGCCCCATATCAGGCTCTCTGCTCAGCAGGGAGCCTGCTTCCCCCTCTCTGCCTACTTGGGATCTCTGTCTATCAAATAAATCAATAAAATCTAAAAAAAGAGAATGTGCTAAAGAGCAACTGTATGGGACCCATTAACAGAGAAACTTTAAATTTGGATCTTGAATATAAAAAGATAATGTGGCTATATTTCCCTTTAAGCCTAATAAATATATATAATTGAACTTTACTGTATCCCTGTTCTATAGTTCTGTGGTTTGGGAGTCATCATGTGAGTTCAAAGAGCTTGAGATGTATAGAATTCTGTTTTATGGTATTTAAGGAAAGCATTAAAACTCTAGTATATATACTCCAGCTATAAATAAAAGATTAAGGCAAATAATATAACATAGTACTTTATGATTATTTCCTCTCCTTCATCATAATATCTTTTTTTTCCCCAGATTTATTTATTTCAGACAGAGAAGAGAGCGTGAACAGGGAAAGAGGCAGAAGGAGAGTTCTTGATCTCAGAACCCTGAGATCACAACGTGAACCAAAATCCAGAATCAGATTCTTAATGGACAGAGCCACTCAGGTGCCCCTCCTCATAACATATCGTATCATTCAGTTGAAAAATATACAATGCCTTATATATAGTTTATAAAGGGTTTCAAGTACAGATGATGTTATTTTACAGATGATTACTAGTAATCTGATAGGACTAGTAAACTGATAGGACTGGGTTGTGGTCATTTTGAAGTATTCCTAACTTGTCTAGTAGCTTGGCTTAACACTGATCTGGATCTGGTAGTCATTAAGTGATTTGTATATTATAGCAGCTCAGATTTACAAATTTTAAGATCAATTGTGTTGCTGCTGCTTCTAAAATAAAGGGGAAAGTAAAAGTCTGCATTTTATATTGCTTGATAAAATTAATTTTTACAAGGCTGTATACTTACACCTAGCAGATGAATTGCTAAATTTATATTAACAATAAATTTATTTATTTGGTACTGCAAAATTCTAAAGTTATTACTAAGAAAAATTTGGAGAACTGTAGAAATTTCTAAAAATAAAATGCAGCCTGAATTTTAATAGAAGTTTCCACTACCTTTTTTTTTTTTTTTAAAGATTTTAAGTATTTGAGACAGAGAGAGAACACACATGAACACAGGCAACAGGCAGGTAGAGGGGCACAGGGAAAGGGACAAGCAGACTCCCCACTGAACATGGAGCCCAATGCAGGGCTCAATCCCAGGATTTTGGGATCATGACCTGAGCTGAAGTCTGGTGCTTAATTGACTGTGCCACCGAGCCAACCCTTCACTATTTTGTGTTTAAAGGAAGAGGTGCCACCTGTGGCTTATCATGATGTATAATTAAGCAATCATTCACAAATACAAAGTTTTAAAGTTAAAGGGAAAAAATGAAAACAATCGCCCTCAGGCTACCTCTTTAAACATTATTTTGTTACCTAAACTTCAGAATAAGAAACTGAAATAATAAGACACAAATAGATGGTTACATAATAACAAATTTCATGTTTCCTGAAAAGCACATCACTTACTTTCTCCACTGCTTGATTTGTTCAGGATTTGCATACTCTTTCAAACATTCTGTGATATGGTCTCCAATTTTTATTAAACACTGTCTAGTATGCTCCAATTGTTCTCTTTCTGAAAGGCCTTTTTCAGGCCTATCAAGTTGTTTCAAAGCTGCTTTGACAGGCCTCATCCTTTCTTTACACTTTAAATATGGGAAAATAAGAACACGTATTAAAAATAAGAATTCAACAAAGATCTATTTTCTTCAATACCTGTATAGGAGTAAATATAATACTATTTGATGCTAAAATAAGCATTAAAGCTTGCATCGCAGCTCTTAAATATCAGGGTTTTTTTCTCTCAGATTTTCTTCAGAAAGTAAGGTTTTCCACTATCATTTAAAGTCAATCTTTATGTATGTTAAAGCTTTGGGTTTACTTACCTTCTATAAAAATGTTACTTTATACCTTGTAACACATTATTAAGCAGTCTTAAACACAGAATGTTAAAAAATAATGTATCTCAAAACACAACTTAGTATCTTAGATTCACTCTAATATAGAATAAAATGTAAAAAATAAGGATCTTCATAAAATAAAAATGCTGGCAAAGCTATTAAAACCAATGTAGCTATAAGTATAAACTGTCTATGCTTCTAAACCTTTGGGACAAAAGAAAGTAGCTGAAGAATTTTGCTCTTATATTTTGGCTGGTCAGGAAACTGGGAATGCTTGATAGGAACCAACCTTTTCCAATGCCTACATATCACTGGCATGCCAATAAAAGGATGATATATCAAAAACTGTATGATTTAGTTAAAAGTCTAACATGTGCAATAAAAGCTATAACCTTAAGCCAAAACTAAAATAAGAGTATTACTAAAAAAATCAAACTATACAAATTTTATTTATGCATACAAATGCAAAACAAATGTAAAATGAATAATGATATCCTCAAGAAGCAAAGCTGGGTCAGTTCCCAGAATGTTAAGGATGGATCAACTACAGAAAATAAATTTAGCTGAACCAACATCATTTAAAGAAGAAATCCTCATATCATTGCCATGGAAGGGCCAGTCTTATTAAGTATCTATATATGTATGGAATCGTTTCTGAGTATTTTATTCTGTTTTATTGACTTATTTATCCAAATGGCTTGGAAGTTATCCATCTTCTGTCAGGAATAATTTAAATAATATTAGAATTACATGCTTTTTAGTTAAAATCAGAATTCTGCCAGGCCTGTTGTCTTTTTTTTATTAAGGGAAAATCTTTTCCTTTCTAATTTCCAGCATTACTCCTCTCTGTTCTCCACATTTCCTGCTTCTTGCTCGATTTTGGTAGTTTATATTCTGCTAGAAAATGAGTCATTCAACATATGTAATTTGAGTGCATACCATGTTCTAAGCATTATCCCAGACCCAGGAAATAGAGCAATAAATAAAAGAGATCTTGCTTTTGTGGAACCTGTACTCTAGTAGGAGAAAACAGCCAATAAGTAAACAAGATGCAGTGTGTTGGATGGTGACAAAGAAAAATAAAGCAAGAAAAGTAGAGGAATTTCTACTTCAAGTAAGACTTCAGAGAAGAGTGATGTTTGAGCATCTATCTAAAGAAAACGACAGAGTAAGCAATTTTAAGCAGAGAGAAGAACAGGTGCATATGTTCTAAAAATTGAAAGTTCAAAGGAATAGTATAAATGCCAGCATGGCCGGAACCTAAAAGTAGCAAGAGATGATGGGAATAATAAACCAGATGCAGTATCTTTTAGCCTATTATGAATCTTTCATCCTGAGTGAGGGAAAGCCACTCTTTGAAGGATTTGAAGCAAAAAAATAAGCAGGGGTGACTTTACCCTCTCTATAACAGTCATTATCACTCTGGCTGCTGTGTGTGGAGTATGCGCTGAGGAATGAAAAGGGTATAAGCAAAAGATGAGTGGGAGCAGTGAAAAATAGCTAAGAAGCTTTTGAAATAATTGAAGGCAGAGATGGATATAGCTTGAAGTAGTATGGAAGAGCCAATATGATTTGCTCATTGACTGACAGCGGTAAAGAAAAAAAGAATTCCTGACCAAAATCTATGCTAAGGCCAAGGCCTGAAGTTGGGAATTGGAGCAATGATAACCAATATTGACAAAGCACTTGCTAGGTATTAGAAGCTATGTGTTGTGTAAAGTCATTTCATTTAACTTTGCTAGTAGACCTTTGCAACACTATTTATTTTACTGAAGAAACTGAAGCTTAGAGTGAAATGACATCTGTCAAACCCAAGTCTGACCTCAAAGGCTGTACTCTTTCTTAACTGTTAAATTACATAGGATATTGAGGAGACAAATCAATAAGACACAAAGAAAATCAAGAGGTGTCAAATTAAGCAAAGATGTAAAGGAAAATGAAAATCAAGAAAAGACCACTGAATTTAATAATCAGAGCTACTTCCAAATAAAATTTATATAGCAGTAAAATCCTAATCATGTGAGCTCAGAAAGTCTGGCTACAGAGTCCATGTTGAAAACTATTCCATTCTTCTCTCCATAATACAAGCGATTTTAAGATCAATCATAAAAGTTGATGGAGAAGAAACTCGTGCATTGGGCACAACAGGAAGTTTTCCATTTCAGCAGTTATATGAACCAGTCAGAAGACTAAGGAGGAAATGTAGGCAAAGAAAGGTGGCAAGAGGTACTATTTCACCTAACCCAGTAATGAATAGGCAGAGTAAGGGCAGCAGTTCAAAAGAGTTCAGTCTTCACTTCAGAAAAGCAAAAGCACACCACCACCTCCCTATTTCCACCCAGTAGAGAGGCTTTTTATTTTATTTTTTATTTTTTTATTTTTAAAATTTATTTATTTATTTATTTGTCAGAGAGAGAGAGCACAAGCAGGCAGAGTGGTAGGCAGAGGCAGAGAGAGAAGCAGGCTCCCTGCTGAGCAAGGAGCCCGAGGCGGGACTCAATCCCAGGACCCTGGGATCATGACCTGAGCTGAAGGCAGTGACTCAACCGACTGAGCCAGCCAGGCGTCCCTAGAGAGGCTTTTAAAAAAAAAATCAACAGAAAATGGAGAGAGGCTAGATTAAGAAGCAGGTCACAAATAGAAAGGTTAACCTTAAAAAGATGCTGAGGGATCCCAGCATGTAAGAGATAAAAATGAAAAGTCCAGAGATATGTTCCAATAAGTATGATGGAAAACAGGAATAAGAGTAGCTTATTCTGACTGTTTCCAACATTCTTAAGGATTGGAGGGATGTAAACAGGCAAAAGTAAGAAGGAGAAAAAAACTGGAGGTAGGAACTACTATACTTAAAGAGCATGAAAAATATCTGAAGGTGTATTAGGGCATGCCATGGAATTATCAGGAATGAATAAATAAATGGGTTCAATGATCAACATTCTCTAGTTAGGGTACAAAGTTGAAGAAAATGGGAAAAGAAGGTAACCGGGGCATCCAAAACGGTGTAGGAGGTAAAACAAAAACGTAGTTTTAGAAGTGAAAATTTCCATCTTTCAAGTATAGCATTTGATTAATACTAGCAATAAAACTGACTTAAGATTATACCAAAACACCAAAAAGATTCAGATTCTAGAGATCCTAAAGAGAAAGTATTCTTTTTTGTAAGATTTCATTTATCTTTTTAGAGAGAGAGAGAGGAGAGAGAGCACGTCCAAGTGCGTAAGAGGGAGAGGCAAAGGGGGACTTTGATGAATATAAAAGCATTGACAGCATGTAAACCTAGTATTTCTTAGCCAAGTTGTTAGTTAAAGTGGTCTATGAATCTGTACTAGTTCACAAGAAGGAATAGGCAGAAATTTTAGAAACGTTTCTATGAATTTGACAATGTAATTTTATGTCTACTAAATCTAGTAATACAATGGGGCTTACATTTTGCATTTTCCCCTTATTTTCACTTTTCTAATGAAATAATTTCACTAATTGTTTTTTTTGTACTTTCTAAGAATACTGGTCTTTAAAAGATGGGGGAAAAAAAGCTAGTCCTATTCTATAGATAAGAAGCAATGTTACAAAGATAAAAGGTACAGGAACAGGAAGTTTATAATTCTAAAGCTGAAGGGGAAAAAAGTTTGCTACAAGCATTCCCTAAATGCCTCTCCTTAAAGTCTTTATTATAGAGCTTTTCCAAGTTAATTCTAAATTTAAGAAAAACTTCAAAATTTAAATCTATTGCCTTTATCAATCAGAACTGTAGTACTACCCAATTCAAATACACTTCTAAATTAAAAGCTCCAGAAGATAAAATTGCCAATTAAAATACTGTATGAATTCTTACTAATAACCAGCAAGTCCACTACTTACAATGCTGAATGTCTTCTGATCTAGCTCTTCAGATTCTTCAGATATGGGAACTGGTTCACCACCTGCAGTGATATGAACTGGAGCATCTGACACTGAAGATTTCTTGGATCTTTCCTTGCTATCAGACTTGGATTCGCTCAACTAAAGAAAAAGAGAAAATAAAAACAAAAGTCCAACAAAAACAAAGGAAAAATGATTAACACTTCCGGAAGACAATTACTGTCTTACTTTATTCTACAGTGATTTGTTCACATTCCACACTCTATTTTATCTTTCTGGAAACCAAAAATGGATCCACTCTGTAATGTTACCACTCTGTAATGTTTTTTAAAGGTAAAGCTTTAAAAACAAACAAACAAATATTTTTCTCCTTTTCTAGATACCCATATGTATTTTTAAAGGACTTGGTTATTCAGGCTAATTTGGGATGATAGGCAATTTATTTTCCTAAAATGTAAATATGCTGATTGTGTCACTTTCTAAGTTTATATTATGATTTGCATACCTTTTCTTCCTTTATGTCTTTTTCTTTCTGTATAGCTTCTTTTACTTTGTTTTCTCTTTTCTCTTTAAAATCTTTTTCCTTTATATCTTTCTTATCCTCTTTTTCTTTTAGCTCCCTTTTAAGTTCTCTTTTATTCTCTTTTTCTTTTGCTTCCCTCTTTTCTTCTGATTCCTTCTTTATAAAAACATCTGGCTCAGGTCTTTCTTCACTGTCTCTTTCTGTTTTAATTTTTTTATTTGGATGTTTCACAGAAGTGATCTCATCCTGAAAAGGGCAAGTATGGCCAATGTATTACTAACCAAATCTTGACAAAGACTAATTTCTTTTCTTTGCAAGACTATGGATTGCATGTACGTGGATTCAGAAAGAAATAACCCAGAATCCCGTTAATAATGATACATGCAATGTTCCCTTCCTATAAAAACTAAAGTAAACCAGTCCCATTCAAAATTCAAAATAAAATGAAAGGAAACAGAACCTCATTTAAACGACTAATGTTTAAAAAGGAAGGACCTCTGCTCTATCCCTCTTAGTCATGGGTAGAATTCTGTTTCATACATGAGACTACGTAATGAACTACAAATAAGGAACTTTAGTACCTTAAAGTAAAATTTCAGGTCTTAGTACAAATTTTAAATATTAAATATACTAAAGCATGCTATGTGCCTTTCTAATATAAATATAAATATATTAGATATTATAAATATCCTTCTAAAACACATTCTTACCTTTTCATCATCTTCATCGGACTTCTCTGAAGGCAGGGGTGAAGAATCACTCTTTATTTCTTCTTTCACTTTTATAGACTTCATTGCTTTATTCTTCTTAGCTCTTGCTTTTCTCCTCTTTGACCCTCCCTAAAAATAATTATTTTTATTCTAAACAAATCCACAGATTCAGTTAAAAGAAAAAAAAAAGATTCTTGAATACTAAATCTAAAAAGCTAAAAGAATGGATATTCCAACCCAATCCTTAGTCTAATCACAATATGCTACACCAGTCTTAGAAAATCAACAAAAGTGATATAACTTAATGAATCAAGTACATATTATGAATAACAGGAACTAACGACAATTAATCATTCCCTTAAAAAAGGATTAGAGAAAAGCAGAAGCTGAAAGAAACAGAAGGAAGGTTTTTCACCTTCCTAAATTACTATTATCTTAAACTAAATTTGATCCTACCAGAGATAGCATTACAAATATTTTTATTGGTACATAGGTAGTTACTGACATTGTGGTTATAATGCAAATGGTTAGAGGCTGTTAGTTTCTAATCACCTCCTCTTCAGTGTATTTTTCCTACTATTTTGGACCCCCTGCCTCTAATAAATAAGCTCAGTGTTCTTTATGCTGTACCTTTAGCTCTCCAATACCACCAAATAAAAGATTAATAGAGGCCTGATCTCTTAAAAAGTACACCACTTTAAACAGCTTGCCCCCAGTACCTATCCAAACATTAGGAAAAAAACCTGGATCCCACTTCTGAAAAAAGGACATAGCAGTTTTAACAGGAATGCAGAGAAAACTTAGGGCAAAATGTCATCAAATGCAATTAAAGTTATCAAATTACAGAAAAATACACTTATAAGGTCATATTAGCCTCAGATATCTAGGGCTTTCAGTAAATAAACTAAATTTATCTTACTGAAAAGTAAACTGCTCTTTAAGCATCTAAATTAACTTACTGCACCAGAAAGCCTCTGAGCTTCTTTTTTGGCCAGATCTCTACTAAGTAATTTGATGAGGTAGTCCGCACGTGTCTGCAATTGCTTTGCTTGTGGTTTTTTATCAGGATCATCTGGAAGGATCTGGAAAGAAATTAATTTTTTCAGGTTGTTTTTAATAAATAATATGAGAAATTTATTGCCTATATATAAGGCTTACACATTTAAAGAAACACATAATTCACTGCAAGTTATAACTATTAAAATTTGAATGCAATAAGAATGAAAAATAATTTTTTTATTTATACCTACACCATAGCAAAGATTTCATTTGCCTGGGCATGAGTTCTAAATAAATACATGAAAAAAAAAACCCTCCATTCAAAATAATAATATAAAGTGTGAGGTTAGAAATTTTTTTCAAATGTCCAAGTATATTTAGCATCCAGTGTTATTAAACATTATTTTTAGATTTCTTCCCTCTCTTAGTAACAGTATATTTAACTATAAAGTATACAAAAATTCATCAAATACAATGTATCAGCTATGTATGTGACCTAAAGCATGTACTCTGAAGAAATTTTTACATTGGGAATTTAAGCTATTCAAGTTTGGCTTCACAGATAGCAAATGATATAACACCAATATCAAAAGTGACTGTGAAGAAGTAAAATATAAAAAGATATATGATAATAAGGCAATGCTTCCAGTGTTTTCCAGTCTAGGCAAAAAAATGATTTTAGTTGTGGTAGTATCAAATCACTAAAACCCCTAAACACTGATAATTTTAAGAAAATCATTTTGCTCTTGAATAATGTGACAGAATGAGAATTTTACTTTAAACCTACTAATATGAAGAAAAATAAACCTATGCCCTAATAAAAAAATATAATTTCAGAGGTAAAGCAAAATCTGAGACATTCAAATTCAACCCCTTCATGAAAACCAAGAAGCCAAGGTCATACAGCTAGTTGGAACCTTGGTTTCCTATCAATTGAGTTTATTTCTAACATAATTTAAAAGCAAAAATCTAATTCAGTATCAGTAGTCAAGAGAAACAAGAAATATATAAGTACCTTGTGTGTTAAACTGAGGTCAGGATCCATTTTAATCATTTCCCAGCTTCCATATCCATATTCATAGATACCAATTAACAAATTGGAATCATCTTCTTTGCCCCAGTCTATATCAAAATGAGCTGCCTTTGTGTGGCATGGGATCGTATACCTGTATCAAATAACCACTTTCAAGTTTATAACTGCCATATTTTTTTTTAAGATGTTATTTATTTATTTGACAGAGATCACAAGTAGGCAGAGAGGCAGGCAGAGAGAAAGGGAGGAAGTAGGCTCCCCACTGAACAGAGAGCCCAATGCAGGGCTCGATCCCAGGACCCTGGGATCATGACCTGAGCCGAAGGCAGAAGCTTAACCCACGGAGCCACCCAGGTGTCCCTATAACTGCCATATTAAAAATTAATTTTGAAGGACATATTTGAGTTATTGGAACTTCAAAATACTATGCCTTATTTATTTTTAAAAACATGTCATTCAAACTAGCCAATGACATAAGACTTATAACAAATATACAAATTTGAATTATTGAATAACAACAAATAATTTACAATGGATAAAGTAAACAACTCACTGCTTTCTTTCTTCTGGATCTGAAGGAATGGATTTGTGCAATGGTATTAATTCTTCTTCGTGGGAGATGACGAGCTTGGCATTCACCTGTACACCTGATATTCGGAATGTTGGACCCTTCACTTTTCCAAGTCTACCACCTTAATTTTTTTAAGACATAAAAAAATGAAATATACAATTCTACAAAATACAAAGATATGCTATTACTTATATTAATAAGCATTACTATTTAACTGTATTTATAAGTATTACTTATTTATATTACTGAGGGGTGGCACTTGCTGCAAACCTTAAATTTCACAAGATTTTTCAGTACATACTATAGAGATTACAATAAAGCAGATATGGATTCAAAGAAAGCATTTCACAGAAAGTATTTCCATAAATGTTTTATCAATTGCACAAGATACATCTATTAATACTCTTACCTTCTAAATAAGTGTTCTAAGCATAATTTTTTTCAGTATACATTACTAAATCTTAGCTAAATATTTTCATGTAAGTAAATTACAAAATAAGCATAATTAAATAACTATGCCCAAAGCCATTATCACATAGGCACACTATCTTTTCCCAGCCATCTATACTAAAAATACAGAAACCTCTGATATTAACAATTAGTTAGAATACATCAGACAAAGAGAATCTACTGCTTTCAAGAATACAATTGTTACCCATTTCCTATTACCCAGTATGGTCCTGCTTTGTTTTTCAAAGCATCTTTTAAGAATAGGTAAATACCCTCCTAACTCAGTAAAAGCATTATTTGAAACTTCCATTTACCTCTCTTTTTAAATCACTCTAATATTAAATTAATTAATTAATTATATTAATATAATATAATTAATATAAAGTGATTAAATCACTTTAATATTACCTGTTCGTTCTGTTCCCGAAGAATTATCCTTTAAAGCTTTAATGCAACCATTATGCACCAATTCTCCTAATCGTCGGAGGTCTGTCTCTGACTTATCAACTAATTCAGCATCCCGAGCAATTGCATCTAATCTGTTAATGAAATAATACAATTTTCAGGTAAATATGGAGAATAAAGTGGTAGCATTTAAGACACAGTAGTTTCACTCTACCTCAACCATTACATGTCACTCTAGATGCCCTAAAAAGTCTAGTTCACATAAATGGCACAAGATACATAAAAAAGGAGTTCAAATTTAAAAAGTTGGGAGGAAAACAATTTATTTATGCATTTATTCAAGAGTAATAAAGATAACAAATTCATTATAAAAAAATGGTATGCTTCCAACTTGAAGATTATATAATAATTCTATAAAGCTTTTCATAACCGATCAAATCTTAAATTCTAAAGTGGCTAAACATTGTAATAAAGATGACCCTTGAACACAGGCTTGATCTGGACAGGTGCAATTATATGTGGACTTTTTTTTGATAAATATAGTAACTCTAAATATCCAAAATAAAACAAAAAATATCTTTAAGAGGGAGTTCTAGAGAGAAAAAATAGAATTGAGCCAATTTGAGTCTTTGCCACTGTATATTCAGACATCCGGCCTTCTACAACAAAGGACAAAGAATATTCAAATCACCAACAATTATTGAGATTAACCATTAACTTAAACACACACACACACACACACACACACACATACACCCCTGTCCTGATAAACTAAATTTTAAGCATGAACCTTTAGGAACCTTTAGGAAAACTTTGTAAATGATTTTTAAGCAAATTTAATGAAGTAGTTAAAGCCAATAGTAATATATGTAAATAAAGCTGAAAGCACATAACACACGTCCTGTGATTCTAAGAATGAAATATTTACCTTTCCAGAGGGCCACCAAATTTCTTGTAACTCTTGATAAACCTAACAGAAAATAAATGTTTGGTTTAAATGTGTTATCCATTAAAAAATAGATTTATAAATATACAGAAATAAGAAAACAGCTGTTAGTGCAAAAATTAATTCAAGGCACTGTTACTATTAACACAAATGAAGAAACTATGCTAAAGACAAAAATGTTAAAACATTAATATATACCAAATAAGACAAGACATATTTTAACACCCAGCATGATGTTTAGAAACCAATATAAATAAAACAATAGAAGCTAAATTTTATTTTAGAAATTACTTTATTATTTTCACAAGACAAGTTCAAGGCTACCACAGGAAGTATGTCCAGAATTATCAACCATACTACACCTCCTTCACATTCCAAGTATTGATAAAAGTTTACTGAATAATAGCTTTATTTCAGATGTATGGTATAATACCAACAATGGAAAATAAAAATTTTACTTAAGAACAAAGCTACCAAGTGGTTGATGGATGAGGGAAAATATCCAGGAAAAGTAGAAGCTGAAATGTTCTTCAACTAAAGACAGAAAGTCCAGCAAATCAGGTGGTCATAAAAGTACCCTTAATAAAATCTAACAACATATTTAGTTTCTGGTAGAAAGAATGAGGAAGAACTTTACCGGTCAGGTCTATGATTTAAAAGAAAAGAGTTAAAATGGCTTGAAAGAAATAACAAACTCTCAAAATATAACAGTAAGCAAACCTTTTTACAAATTTCATAAGCAAAAATATTACATAAACAAAAGCAGGCTGATATCCCATTCCCCTTATATAAATGTATATAAAGAAAAACATATTTGAAAGAAAACTGTAATTTATCCTACATGACTATCTTACCTCAATTCTTACTTGGACATATCAGAAATGCTTTTAACATTGCTACTTTCAAAAAGCAAACCTCCTCAGTGTTAAAAAAAAAAAATACTAGAAAAATATGGAACTAAAGTAGTCCCACATAAAAATAGTAATGTTGGGAGTCATAAATGCAGGAAAAAATTTTAATAAATAAATCCAATGTACTAAAATATACGCTCATTATTCAAAAGGGTCACTATTCTGAACCACATTAATAAAACTAAAAAAATTTAGCAGTCTAAGTAGACTAACAATAAATAACATGCAGAGATTAGATATCAAACTTTATTTTCCATAGCTATAATGAAGACCCAAAAGCAGAACCATCCAATTCCTACACAATTATCATATATTTGCCTCCTCTAAAACCTTCATTTTAATTTTGATAATTATGGAAATTTGTACATTTAAATTTCACCTTCTAATAAAAGCAAGTTGAAGTAAAATAGTCTTATGTCATCTTACCGCCTAATTTCTGCATCACTAAATCCTTTGATATTCTCTCGAGGAATAGTCCGTGGTCTTCCACGTTTCTTTGGCCTTTTCCTTTCTGAGATCGAGTCACTATCAGATCCAGAATATCTCCTACTTCTACTGCGCCTCCCTTCACTTCCATTAAAACTAATCTGGAATTGGAAAACAAAAATTTATCCTACCTTAGACTAAAGAAGCCTTCTAACTCTAAGAGCAAAGAAAACATTACAAAAGAAAAGATTAAGAGAATTAACAAATTCAAATGTCTGTATATCAAAAATTTTTCTATAAATAAAACTAAAAAAGCCAACAAAACAGAGAAAAACATGTCAGGTTAATGACCAAGAGTTATTAACAGCCCCAAACATTTTTTAAAACACTCTTAGAAAGAAAATACAAAATTGTCTTTTTTTTTTTTTTAAAGATTGATTAGAGAGAGAGAACGCTCACATGTGAGAAGGGGAGGGGGAGAGAAGAGGGAGAAAGAATCTCCGGCAGACTCCCTGCTGAGAATGAGGCTCTGATGCCAGATCTCACAATCCCTGACATCATGACCTCAAAAGAAACCAAGAGTCAGATGCTTAACCAACTGAGCCACCCAGGTGCCCCCAAAATTGTTCTTCTGTAAAAATGAGAAAAATTATTAATAAGCGATTAATCAAATAGCATAAAACATAGAATTAACCTCAATGGTAATTTTTTTAAAATAAGAATTAAAGCAACAGTATTTATAACACCAGCTATTTAACAGAAATAGCAAAACGTATCTTTATAACTCTCTGGAATTTTTCTAAAGTCACAGTGCATTTTCTGAACCCCTAATATGCTGAAAGCTAACTTAAAGTAAAAGACAGTAGTCAGTTCTTCCTCATTCTAACCTCCTTTCATCCTTTCACAAGAAGCAATATAATGCTGTGCTTCCTGTGTACTATAAAAGGAAATCATCATGGGGTTGGCAGAAATAAACACTAACAAGAAACTACATACATGTCACTTTCAGACAAAAGACACTTTTTTTTTTTTTTTTGGCTCCACTTCTGCCTATTGATAGGATGCCCCAATCCTAACAACAAATCTCAATTACAAAATCCTAACTCCTCTTATACAATCACAAGGCAATCTAATAGTCTAAAATATAAGGAAATACAGCAGAGTTTGTAAGAAAAGAAGAAACTTGAGCATTGGTTCGCCTGTGAAAAGCATGAGTTATAAGCAGGCAAAAGAAGTTAGCTAAAATTTGCTAAAGGCTTCATTTGGGTGACTATAAGAATATAGGATCCCTGGAAATGAAAGGCATGGAGAATACAACTTGCACCCCCTCTCAGACATTCCTCTGCAAAACTCCCAACAGGTGCTCATGAGTAACACTGGGCAGGAGATAAGAAAAAACTTTCTTTCCAGATGATGGCTTGGAGAACGAGAGTAGCTTTCTCCACACTGAGGGCACCTCACCAAAAGACACAATACAGTTGCAGGAAAAGAAAAAGAAAACAAAACACTCTACCCCTGGGGGAAGGATAGCAGAACAATGACTAAGCAATTCCCTCATTTGCCTCAAACTCAAATTTTAAGGAGGCACCAAAAAAGCTCAGTAATCAAGACAAATAATCTTGTAATTGAATATTCTAAAAAACAAAAGTTAATTCAAACAAAAAAAAATCTAGTGTTGAAGTTTCTTTCCTTTTGTTGCAGGATCTCATGTAACCTGGCATGACCCTGTTACCATTATTTAAAATCTCCTATTTTGGGACGCCTGGGTGGCACAGTTGGTTGAACGACTGCCTCCGGCTCAGGGCGTGATCCTGGAGTCCCGGGATCGAGTCCCACATCAGGCTCCCAGCTCCATGGGGAGTATGCTTCGCTCTCTGACCTTCTCCTCGCTCATTCTCTCTCTCACTGTCTCTCTCTCTCAAATAAATAAAATAAAATCTTTAAAAAATAAAAAAAATAAAAAAATAAAATCTCCTATTTTCTTCATTTGGGTCATAAAATAAACAGCAATAAACTTAAAAATTCACATCACACAAGGTATGCTGATGATGACAGAATTAAACTAGAAATCAGTAACAAAGATAATCAGAATAGGGGGGAGGGGGGTTGGGAGAAGGGGGGTAGGGTTATGGACATTGGGGAGGGTATGTGCTTTTGGGTAAATTGGAAGGGGAGGTGAACCATGAGAGACTATGGACTCTGAAAAACAATCTGAGGGGTTTGAAGTGGGGGGGGGGGAGGTTGGGATACCAGGTGGTGGGTATTATAGAGGGCACGGCTTGCATGGAGCACTGGGTGTGGTAAAAAAATAATGAATACTGTTTTTCTGAAAATAAATAAATTGGGAAAAAAAAAAAGATAATCAGAATATCTCCCAAATATTTGGAAATTAAATTAAACTCTGTAACAACAAAAAAGAACAAAAATAAACCAACAAAAAAATACCTACGGGTCAAAGAGTACTTCCATAAGGCAAATTAGAAAATACTCTGAAATGAATGAAAACGAAAACACAACAGGTATCAGGTATCAAAATTTACAAGATTAAAAAAAAAAACAGTGCTTACAGGGAAACTTATAGCATTAAACACTGATAATATTATAAAAGGAAGGTTTTGATTAAATTCTTAAGACACTAAAAACAGTAGAGCAAAGTAAAGCAAAGCAAAAAGAGTAAAAAAGAGCAGAAATCAATTGAAACAGAAAAAATAAATGAAACCAGGGATGATTTTTGGGGGGGAATATTATGAATAACTTCATGCCCATAAATTCAACAATCTAGATAAAATGGACAAATTCCTTAAAAGAAACAAACTGCCAAACTCACTCAAGAAAGAAATATTGTAAATAGTTCTGTATTTATAAAAGAGCTTAGAGTTAAAAATTCTAACAAAGAAAACTCCAAGCCTAGATGGTTTTCCTGACAAATAATGCCGAACATTTAATGAAGAATACCAATTCTATACAGACTCTTCCCAAAAGCAGAGGAGGGGTAAACACTTTCCAACTTATTTTATGAGACAAGAATTATTAAATCAGATGAAATACTACAAAAGGAAACAATGGACCAGCATGCTTTATAAACAAAACCAGATCAGTCCAGGTATGAATACCCTTACAACAACAGACATAATCTTTTAAATTAAAAGATCACCTGTTTTGCACAGTTTCTCATTCTTGGAAGCATATAAATTTCTTCAAGTTCCTTTTGTCTTTCTTCCTCTTCTAATCGTCTTCTTTGATCTTCTGGAATTATTTCTTCCCAATTCTTTGAATTTCTTTCTGGTTCCAACTCAATGTCATCCTCATCCATATTTGAAAAGTTGGCAACCTTAAATTCCAGAATTTTAACAGAATAGGCATTAAAGAAAAACTCATTCTTAAATTATATTTTGCATTTTAGGGGAGAGGGAGTGATATACCAGAATAAGGCAATAAAACCTAAATATCCTCAGGACAATGAATATGACTATGGATTAAATAAAAAATGACTGCTAAGCTATCTATATTCTTTATTAGTTCTTTATTATTTGTTATTTTTTTTTTAGGTCAAAGTAGAATAAACCAAAAGACTTATAGAATGATTCTCTTTTGTCCTGCTGCTCAACAAAATCAGTTGACAGACCAACAATATAATTTATAGTAACATGCTAAATCATCTTTTGCAGAAAATAGCACACCAGTCCATTAAGTACAAAGCGCTATAGAACAAACCAATATTCTTATTTTTATCATCATAAAAAGTAGTACAAAGAGTTACTAACAAGACAAAAAGAACTCCGGGTCCATAGATAACCTTAGGTTATCTTGGGTTCCTGGTTTGTTCAATGTTAAAAAAAAAAAGGAATAGAAAGAGCTCACTAACTTCTGTGAAGATTAAATAATATACTGAAGGAACTATGAAGACTGGTACACAGAATGGATTCATTAAAGCTAACTGCCAAAAGTGGCACATAAAACTTACAAAAACTGGATGAAAAAACCCATGCTTATCCTGTGTTAAGAGATGATACTACAAACAGTGTTCATCCTCTCATGTCTTTATTTATTTTAAAGATTTATTTGAGAGAGAGAGAATGCAATAAATATTTGTTGAATGAAAAAATGACGCAAACTGAACTGCTCTTCTTAGAAACTCAGTTCTAGGGTTATGGCTACCGAGGAACTTTCTTCTTTACACTAAACAGCTTACTCTATGAGGTTGGCTGACTTACTCTGCTTTAGGACTCCTTGCAACCTTTTAGCCCTTACCAGACCAGGGGTATTTATAAGTACTAATAGGAGCTCATTGCTTACATGGACTGATTAACTTGAGTTTTCTTAGGTGTGACAATGCTTAACTTAATCTAATGTCAAAAATTGCTCCAACAAACATTAGCTAAAAGCCTTCCGTCATAGAAATCTCCATTAGAGACCATGTTCACTCATTTACCCAAATATTTGAGGATGTGCTATTTGCCAAGCACTTTTTTAGAAGCTAATTAGAATAACAGTCCTCCTCATTCCACTAAATGTACCTATTCATAAATGATTTGGTCCTTTTCAAAACAAGTTGCTACTGGTTTCTCAAAATAAGGGAGAAGAATTTTCAAACACATAGCAAATTTTAAGACAAAAATCTTAAGAAATTATATTCACTGTGATTAAAGAGATTAATAAAACATGAAATGACAAAAAAATAATCACTCCCTCTCAATTTAGATAATTTGAAGGAAAAATTAAAAAGAAAAAAAATCTACCTTGAACTGGGAAAGCAACTCATCTCCTACAGTTAAAGGGCCTGGTTCGTTTTCATGAGTTTCAGCCCTCTTCAAGATTTCATCTATATCCATTTCCTATAATTAGAAAGAAACTTTAAGTATACTTTAATATATTTTGAAGTAAATATACCTCATAAGTTTAAAGAAATGGCACATTTTGAGGAAAGTTTTTTTTTACCTGGGGCTCTTGCTCTTCTCCTTCAGGTTCCTTAAAAAGTTCCTCAGCGCCAAACTTTAAAATGGCTGATAACTCTTCTTTATTGAAAGGAGTAGAACTAAATAAAGAAAGACAAATAAAAATGCTTAATATTAACAGTTAACAATTTAGTACTTACACTGCACTTTCATTCATTATTGACACAGTCAAATTTATGTAAGTTATGACAGAGTTAGACATGTGAAGTACTATAAGATCACTTATTTTAAAAGATAAGAACTTGAAACCTGGAAATTAAAGGAATTTCTCCCCCAAGATTTATAAAACCTGAGTGGTGAAATCAGTACTGAATGTATGCTTTTGATTAAAAATTACTCCAGTGCTTTAAAGAATTGAAGAATTACAATACTAAATATGATACATCAAAGATCTGCCTGTACTATGTAACATTTCAGGAAAATGAGTGTAAAATGAGTCTACTTTTTTTTTTTTTTTTTAAATATTAAAGTAACTACCAGGGCTCAGTTGGTTAAGCATCTGTTTTTGGCTCAGGTCATGAACTAAGGGTTCTGGGATACAACCCCGTGTCATCAGGCTCTCTGCTCAGCGGGAAATCTGCTTCTCCCTCTGCATCTCTTCTCCCCTGCCCCGGATTCATGTTCTCTCTAACCAAAAAAAATCTTAAAAAAAAAAGAAAAAAATTAAAGTAACTAACTACCTTGAGGGGGCAGAACCTGTATGTAGTACTGTCTTCCCAGTTGTGTCCATTCTCTGAATTACAAGGTGATCTAAAACCATCTTCTTTTTGGCCCTTTCAAGTATATCCTCTTCAACTGATCCTTTCGTAACTAGACGATAAATATTCACCTGTAAAGAAATGCATGATGAAACATAAAATGTAGTAAAAAGGATTCACTTGCTAACGAACACCCAAATACTCTACATAGAGGAAAGCTCATCCTACGTGAAATTTTCACTGGTCAAAATTAAAAAAACCCAATATATATAAAAGCTAAACTTCTTCAATTTAAAGATTATTTTGAAGCTGTGTCCTTATAGTTTGGTCAGGAGATTTTATTCGCTTGTTTTTTTTTTTTAAAAAAGCAATGATGGGGCGCCTGGGTGTCTCAGTGGGTTAAAGCCTCTGCTTTCAGCTCAGGTCATGATCTCAGGCTCCTGGGACTGAGCCCCACATTGGGCTCTCTGCTCACTAGGAGCCTGCTTCCCGCCCTACTCTCTGCCTGCCTCTACAGCTACTTGTAATCTCTCTCTCTCTCAAATAACTAAATAAAATCTTTAAGAAATATACTTAAAAAATAAAAAAATAAAAGCAATGACAGTAATTTTTAAATTATTTTTTAGCAAAAAAAAAGGTGGGAAAAAGTGGTAAACATATGATAATTTACATCAGTTATGTTAATTCTGATTAATATTTCATATTTCATATAATCCAAAATTCTGTGAATCATTTCCCATGTTAAAGATGAAACCCTGCCATAAGACAAAGCTTTCCAAAACAAACAAAAATTAATGTGTAGATATTTTGCCCTATTTCTCAAGACCAGCAGTTCTATATAAACAGTAGGACCATATAGGGATATTCTGAAAATTTATGGGGACATTTTCATAGTTTTTGAAATCATCAGGTAGGTTTTCCAGTACTTAAGAGCAGAGGGACCTGAGACTAAATTAGACATTCTGCATTAAACTGGACATTCAGGCACAAAGAAAAAGTATCTTGAGTCTTTCAAGTCTTATATATGATTTTTAAAAACTTTTAAATTATTTTAGTCTAAATTTGATTCCATTTTAAGGTAAACAATAAAAGAGTTTTAATGAAGTTCTAATTCACACACTTTTTCCCCCAGCATTTTAACTACTGCATAAATCAGTAGATAACAGGGTATCATTTTATTTAGATCTCTATCAAAAATTATTTCCAAATGTGTATAGTACTGGTGTCACCAATAAAATGCATCTGTATTACTCATCTATACTCATTTTGTAGTTGCTGCATATAAATATTTAATAAGAGATATGAAATACCTTGTGTCAGATTTAGAACCAAATACTAGTAAAACCATAGGCACGTGCTTGATGTCACATATATGTGGAATTTGAAAAAAACTAAACAAATGATCATAGGGGAAAAGAGAAGCAAACCAAGAAAGAGACTCTTAACAACAGAAAACAAATTGATGGTTACCACCTTGGTGATGTGGGTGGGGCATTAAACAGGTGATGGGGATTACGGAGGGCCCCTGTTGTAAGGCGTACCACGTGTTGTATCGAAGAGTTCAAGCACTATAATGTACACTTGAAACTAATAATATACTGCATGGTAACTGGAATTTAAATAAAAATTTAAAAAATAAAAAACACCGAGGAACAGGAAGCAATCTTATTATAATACACCAATAGTCAAATAATAAATACAGCTCAATAATCATTAATAAAAATATGTACCCATATTTATATATTTTAAATGTGTTAAATGATAATTATATTTAAAAATATAGTTATGTTTATATCACCTTTTTTTTAAAAGTTTTGTAACATAAATGTAAGAAATCTGTGTTACCATCATTTTCATGATCTTATTCAGATATTCTTCCCAAAGGTCTACCATGCAACTTTCTATAGTATTTTATCTAACTGGTTCTTCTAATGTATCCTTTATTTTCTATCACCTATTGGAAGATGTGGTGGCCTTTAATCAGTATCTAAGTAGTATAAATGGAATGAGTCCAGCCATGTGTTAAGGATTTCAATACATGAAGGTTTAGTGCAATTAACCACTATGCCCCATCTCATTCATAAAACAGGTCTAATTGGACTATTCACAAGGTCCAGCTCACTTATAAGATTACCTTACTTCCTCACCATCTCCTCTCTGGCAGTCTGTAATTTATCTTGGCATGCTATTATCCCTACTTCAAGTGCACCTCTCTTTATAATGTGCAAGTAAGTGTTATGACCTAATTTTAATATTAATTTCTATTCCCTTATGCACCAACATACCCCTGGATCTTTCCTTCCTTGGTGCTTCCAATGGACAATGAGTTCTGCTCTTATTTTCTCATATATGTAGCTCTATATATTAAAATACGTATTTTTTAAAAAGGTTTTGGGTTGTTGTTTTTTTCCTACCTAAATTGCTATTAGGGCACTCAAATTATTTTCAAATTCATGCATTCAATTCAAGGAAAAGGAGGTGCTAAAAAGAGCTGATGTAAAAGTAGTCACTGGGTCTGATGATGTTAAGAACCACTACTGTAAATACAAGCTTTCAGTAAGGGGTATGCAATATTGTTCCAGAGTATAAAAAATTACATAAAGAAGCATAATATATTTCTGATCAGAGTTTTATGAGAATTATTTGGGCAAAATATTTTTTCAATTTAAAATTATGGACAAATTTTTCAGTAGAAAACATGAAATCTTTTAAAAGGCATTATAAATGTGCCCATAAGTCTTTCTGTTGTTTGTTATCTCCTGCTTTGGAGAAGTTTGAGAAGCACTACTCTAGACGTAGGTAAATGAATTAAAATACAAAGAACAAGGCATCAGAATGATGACAGGTGGTTTTTCTCAAGGCCTATTATAACAGTATCAGAAAGCTATATAAAAACTATAAAATCAGAATGGCTTTTTTGCAATCTTATAGGCAAATGGATAAAATACAGGTTAAGAAAGAGGTAGCAATATACTAAAGAAAATCTCTTTCCGTAGTTAAAATAAAAACATTTTGAAGTTTAGGTTATGAAAAACAATTGGTACTCTATAGCTGTAAACAAAATGTATGATTAAAAGAGAGGGCATAAACCTATTTGGCAGTTACTTCAATTCTGCCAGATCTTCTTTTGGTAAATCTGAATTCCTTAGTATTTTACATGTTAAAGAGCAACATGACTGTGTTCTAATGACTTGACCAGGAAGATAAACCAAAATCACATCCAAACACTGATGATAATAAAAAAAGAACACAAAAGTAAAATTAAAGGAAAAAAAAAAAAATACCTGTTTCTTCTGCCCAATTCGATGAGCTCTAGCCTGTGCCTGAAGATCATTTTGTGGATTCCAATCAGAATCAAATATAACAACAGTGTCAGCGGAGGCTAAATTAATTCCCAAGCCTCCAGCTCTTGTGGAAAGTAAAAAGCAGAAATCCTGTAAGGAATTATAAATAGGCTCGATTTATTAATTAGAGACTGTGATTAATTAGAGAATTTAATAATTTATTTTTTTGAATTTAGAAGTATTTCAGCAATAAAACTAAAAAAGTAGTTTTAAAAAATACTAAAATACAAAAACCTCTAGCAAAACCAGTCAACAAGACTCCTAAATACAAATATACATGGAATAATATACACCAAATTTAAAAAATTCTAAATGAAAGTGGGCTAATTTATTCTGAATCAAATTAACTGTCCTATGCTGAAACAGTATTATAAAGAAAGGGTAAAATTCTTCAGATTTACAAGAGAATATTAATTTTTTAAAACCTCACAAAGCAAAACTGGGTAACAACAATATGATTAAAAAAAAAGTACAACTAAAACAGTGATTAAAATAATTCACAATTTTAAAAGCATTCATACCTCTGATCCTTCAGCATTAAAATGATCTAGAGCTTGTTTTCTCAGCTCCCCTTTTATTGATCCATCTAATCTCTAGAAAGAACACAGTAAAATACTGCATATAACCAAATCAAATATTTTAAAATGATATTAAAATCAACAAGATTAAAATCATTGATACTTAATCAATGAAATTTAGTATGAAAAGGCTATACTGCTTTTGCTAAGACTGTAACAGAGTATAAGGTACCTAAGAGGAAAGAAGACAATGTCCAGGCATTTTGTCTCTCAAGTCTGTGCTCTTTTTTTTTTTTTTTTCTTTAAGAAACAAGTTATATTATCAGAATTACTAACTCATAACCCAGTGAAGAAAACTCTTACCAATTAGAGTACAGTGTTGCGTACAGTTCTTTTTTTTTCCCCAATTTATTTATTTTCAGAAAAACATTATTCATTATTTTTTCATCACACCCAGTGCTCCATGCAAGCCATGCCCTCTATAATACCCACCACCTGGTACCCCTACCTCCCACCCCCCCGCCACTTCAAACCCTTCAGACTGTTTTTCAGAGTCCATAGTCTCTCAAGTCTATGCTCTTAACCACTAAAACTATTTCTCCAGATTATAACAGTAAGTAATGGCAATGGCTACCATTTCACCTGAGTCTCAGTGTAAGAAATACACTTTACATATGAATGAGTACACAGCTGTGTACAGTGTAAGAAATACACTTTACATATGAATGAGTACACAGCTGTGTACTCAAAGCAAGTTACATGAAAACAATGTACCATGATACACTCTCATATATTAAAATCTATTTCATTCTTTCAAAATATTGGTACAACTCATTAAATTGATTCCCAGATCCATTAATTAGTTACAGACCACAGTTTTATAAATGCTGATTAAGTCCAGCATGGTTACCGGACCAACAGCCATCAATGTCACCTGAGAAATTAGAAATGCAAACTTTTGAGCCCCATCCCAGATCTACTGAATCAAAAACTCTGAGAACGGGATCCAGGGACATCTGGGTGGCTCAGTTAAGTGTCTGCCTTTGGCTCAGGTCATGATCTCAGGGTAATGGGATTGAGCCCCACATTGAGCTCTGCACTCAGTAGGAAGTCTGCTTCTCACTCTCCCTCTGCCCCTCCTCCCTGCTCATGAAGGCTCTCTAATAAATAAAAACTTTAAATTTTTTTTTAAAAAAAGAGATAGAGAAAGAAAGGAAGGAAGGAAAGAAAGGAAGGGAGGGAAAGAAAGAGGGAGGTAGATCCACCAAAACCCCCTGATTAAGTATGAAAGTCACTGATTTGGGGCACCATGGGTTCTAGTCAAATAGCCTGCATTTGGGTGTCTTCAGTATTCATGGGTGCCTGGACAAGCGATCTTAACTTTTTACCTTGTTCATTTCGTTCTCAGGGAATTATCATAATAGTATATTTCCCTCACAAATTCAGAGCATTCAGTGAGAGAAAACAGTAAAAACACTTAGCTCAGTATTGGATATATACTGAGTGCTTACTAAACACTTGCTGAAAATATAGATTTTAAATACTGCTATTTGTTTCCTTTTCATTAACAATTACAAAAAAAACCAAAACAAAAAAAAACTTTTAAAATACAGTGGCTATATCATTTATTGAAATATAACTAGACCGAACGGTAAAGATAGTTTTCTCTGGGAATTAATCTGGGAATGAGAAGGCATAAGGGGCACAGAACTGCTGACAACAAGCACTTCTTTACTCTATTGTTTTTTTTGACCATGTACATATACTAGTTGGACTAAAAACAACCAAGAAAGAGTTGAGGTGGGCACGGAGGGGTGATAGGGAGAAATACAATGGTAGCTTAAGGGTAGTTTCTTTTTGAGGGAATAGAACATTCTAAGATTATGCTGTTAGCTGCCCAACTCTGTGCATATATTAAAAATCACTTTATTGTACACTTTAAATGCATGAATTGCATGGGAAGGAAATTACATCTCAATAAAGCTGTTACAAAAAACAATGATACTTTTTCCATACTTTTCTCCTAGCCTGAATGACTATATATTTCTCAACCATGTTCATAATCACCAAAAACCTGTCCTTCAAAGCAGACATTACCAGAGTTGTAATGTCATTTTTATGTATAATTACCTGCTTAATATCTATCTCCCACATTATGATTTAAATTCTAACAGAGCAGGAATTATGTCTGTTGAGATTCATCCTTATAATTCTGCTTCTGTTTTATTTCCTGCAGTAAATATAAGTCATTAACTAGTTACTGGATTGAAGTTCACTAGGTTCTAGGGACTGTTCATAAAGGATTAAATAAGGATTAAACAAATTATTAGAAAGTACTGAGATTAGCACCTGTCTCTTAACATT
Source organism: Neogale vison (assembly GCF_020171115.1). NCBI lineage: Eukaryota > Metazoa > Chordata > Mammalia > Carnivora > Mustelidae > Neogale > Neogale vison. The sequence continues at coordinate 194,859,088 of NC_058091.1, read as the reverse complement.
AAACACTCATTCATGTTAGCTTCAATTATACTGAATAGATTTCAAAATAAATAATGAATAAATGTAATATAAGACCATTTGGTCTTTAGTACCTTCCTTAGAGTCATCTGTAGTTTTATTCAGCAAGCTATGTATCAGAGTAACTATAAGAAAATTATTCTTCAGAATCTGTAACAGTCCGGCCATTTCAATTTGAGCACAGAAGTACAGAATTAAAATAAAAATTAGAGAAAAGAAAAATCGCTTTGCTGCTAAATGTAAGGTCAAAAAGGAAAAAAAAAGGAATAACAACAAATAGAAATCCCACCCCCCCAACCCGGGGAGGAAGAGAGAGAGAGGAGAGGGCAAAGGCAGAGGTAGACAGCTCCACAGCCAGTGCAGAGCCTGACTTGGGGCTCAATCTCATGACCATGAGAGGACCTGAGCCAAAATCAAGATGCAGGAGCTTAACTGACTGAGCCACCAGGCACCCCACAAATAGAAATTTTTAAAATAGATAACAGTATCTTAGAAGTACAGTTTATATAAAAATCTATACAGAAGAATTTCAAAGGTAATTGTGTAGAATACACTCAAGAATCAGATAAAATTTTTTAAAAAATCAGATAAAATTTAAGTCAACAAAAAAGAAAAAATGAAATGCTTACTTGAAAGGGGAATTGACGATATTTCAAATATTCTGCAAGAATATCTAACATCCGCACCATTTGAGAAAAAATAAGAACTCTATTGCCTCGTTCTCTTAGACGAATTAACAGTTTGTCAAGAAGAATCAATTTTCCGCTACTACGGATTAAGTGCTAGGAAACAATAAATTACAAATGTTACAGCATGCGAAAAAAAATCAATCAAATTAAATAAATACTCCACTTAATACTTCATCTTCTTTAATTATTTAAAATCAAAATGCTATGTTTTTATAATGGTGGAATATAGTTTATTTCAGTTTTCAAAATGTTCTAGGACCTTTCTAGGATCACTCTGATCTACGCCAGCTAGGATTTTCCTTGTCATTTAGCACCTCGGTTTTTGTCATGTTTTGGAGGTAAGGGGATGGAGGGAGTAGTTTCACTTCACTGGCTAGTCATTACAACTACTTCTCCAAAAATCTTTGAAAAACAATATATTGAAAGAAGCAGCTACTAAGCAACTAAAGGTTTTAAAACAATAACAAAACATATTTGAATTTATACATATCAGTCACTAAACCTTGGACTTTAAAGCACTGCTGGAGTAGGATGGCAGTTGTGCCTTCTGCATACTTCTCATCCATCTTCCAGAAGTGACAGTTATGGTAAAACCTGAGGTTAAGATGTCTTTCTCAAGACTACCATTTGCCATATCACAAATTCAGCACATTAACTGATGTGAATTTCTGTCAATTAAGAATATATTAAGGGATTTCTGCTGGATAGACCTTGTTAGTCCATACAAATCCATTTTTAGAAAATGATCAAAATAATAAATTGAATAAATTATCATTTTAAAGGCTTTTTTTATAAAGACTAAAAAAGATTTATTTAATTATACCATAACCAAAGAGAAATTTTAACTAATACATTAAAGCCTTGTGCCATTTTCAGTTATAACTGCAATAAGAATTTCTAGAATTTTGTTTTACCACAGAGTAACAATATTTTAAAATCCTTACTTGTAAGGCCTCCTGTTTATTATAGAATTCATTATTATCTGGTGGTTTAATGAGGTAGCAATGGTTACAACATTTCTTTAGCTCCATCATAATGTTCAAAAAGCCTGAGGTACTGCCCTTGGAACCTTTGCTTAGGGCTTTGTAATTCCTAGTTAATATCCACCTGTTTAAAGAAAAAAAATAACACAAAAATGAGGTTCAGCACAATACTTACCAGGATGAATTCTAAAATAATGAAAAAACAATCAAGCACCAAAGCAAAACTGTACCAATACGAAGTTCACAACTTGATATACAACAGACCAAATCCCATTCACAAGACTAACGAACTTCATTCATAAAATTAATGAGAAAACACATAACTTGTTATCTGAGCAATATACAGTAAAGGCTTAATGTAGCAGTGAGTATAGTGTATTAATCCTTTTTCCCCCGAAGTTACTTCAAAAATAGATCAACTATGATCTATATTAACCTTCCTACAAATTTTATTACATTAGGCAACCAAAACATAGACATGTAAAAAAACCTCATGAGCATACCTGGTTTACCCACATTGCCTTCTCTAAATTACAATTAAACAATATATATACAACTTGTAGAAAAATTATGGGTGGTTATTTTTATCAGTCCAAACTATTTATGTAACTATATAACATTTCCTCTCACCACAATATACTTTGTCTTCTAACATCTTTTATTTTCTTCCTTTCTATAAAGGTTAGTCTGGGAAAGGACCTGAAACAATTTTATCACTGATATGCCTCAGAATGATATGGGGGGGGGGCAGGGAGTAGGAATAGCTAGAGATAAAATAAGACTGGCTGTGAGCTGAAAACAAACCCGAGGGTTAATTCATGCAAAAAATATATTCCTTTTCATGTATGGTACTTACAGCTTTTACCATGAAATAAATTTTTCAGAATCCAAATGCATGTATACAGCAGTGCATTTTATGCAATTAAATGTTTAAATAGCTTTTAGGACAAATATTACCTTTTGATTCTTTGAAGTAGAAGTAGTATTGTATAGATCTTACATACAAATTTATCTTAAGTATGATTAATATTCCTCAACGGGGGGCCTAAAATTTTAAATTTCTTGTTCTGGCTTCTACGTTTGTCAATTATGTAATCATCATAACTACAAAATAATGCCTTAGTATCACTAACAGGTAAGTATTATTAACACTTAACAGAACCCTCTATATGGTAACAGAGCACAAAACAGAGAAACACAATTAATCATGATTAGTATTAGGTTACCCATGGTCTTGAACATGCCATTTAATTTCTTTGCTTCAAGAGCCTATAGAATAAACCTATTCTAAAATTCAACAATTGTTACTACTTTAAGAACATACTACAGGGTTGGGGGGACACTTCAATGAGACAAGGTTACAGGGGGTTATTTAGAATTAAATGTCCAACATGTGGTCTGTTTACGGCTTACTTGTAATACTGTTTCTGTAAAGCACTCATTTCCATTCTTAAAATCTGCTCAACCTTGGCAGGAAGAGATTTTTCCACATCTTTTTTAACTCTGCGTAACAGAAATGGCTCAAGCTCCTTGTGGAGGCTTGCATAACCATATTCTCTGCCTTTTCCATGTTCTTCTTCAAAATCTTCCCAGGAAGAAAACCTTAAAAATGTAAGAAATGGAAGAACTACTGAAAAAAAGTCATTGAATATGAGATCTTTGAGAGTACTCATATATAAACAAAATACAGACTTTCAATAAAAGAGATTTGCTAATATTAGTCACTTCTAAGAACCATCCTTTCCAAGAAATCTGTCATGTATCCAAAGGTGAAACAAAGCTGTTTTATAAAATTATGATTCTCTTTGAATTAAAGATGTTAAATAAAATTAAAGTATTTTCAAATACAGGATTTTCATTACAATATTTCTCAAAGAATTTTAAAATTCTGAAAAAAGAATTTGTCATCTTGAACACGTTATCTGACCTTTATTCTAGTTTTCCTCATTTAGAAAAAGGAATTATTATTGTTATTACTGCTCCTATTAAATACTAAGAAGGATACTGTTTCAGTTTTCCAAATGAATTTTATTTTGAACAAGGGCAAAATGAACTATAGTAATTTATTACACATGACTTAAACTTATTTACAAAACTGAAAAAATATTAGAAATATGAACTGCTGCATGTCACTTCCCTTTTTAATTTTCCTTCTTAAAAATCTGCGGTCTAATGTTCTAGGGTAATTAAACTTTTTATGGACCTTATTACCTACATTAATTATTTTACTGTGAAGCGTAACATATAAAACTAATATTAAAACTATATATCCCAACTTATCTTACTTTTCTGGCATAATGAAATGTAGCAAAGACCAGAGCTCTTTGAGGGAGTTTTGTAGAGGAGTTCCAGTAATAAGGAGACGATGATTGGACTTAAAGTCTATTAAAGTTTTATACAGAAGAGAGTCATCATTCTTTAATCGATGTGCTTCATCTACACCTATAAACGCCCAATTTAGACCTCCAAGGAATGCCTTAAAATGAACAGAACACAGTTAACATTTTAAGAGAAAAATTAAATTCAAATTACTAAACTCAGGCAAACTGAAATTAAAAGCAAACTTTTTTCAAATAAAAATTATATATTTCAAGATTTATTGAAATCCTCAAATAAAGTAACTCAACATGCAAAACAAAGTTCCTTCGATGATGAATTCACTCATTGGAAAACAGAGAAAGGCAAATAAAAGTTTTTACTAGCTTACACATTCAAAAAGGAAAAAGAAAAACAATCGTATCATTAAAATAGTATCATTTAAAATTTTTCACAAGATTTTTAGCTTAAGGCCAGCAGAAGCCTCTATTAATGTCAATTTAGAGAAAGAAAATAGGATACAAATTTGGACATGTCTTATTCCAAGTGTAGAAATAATTTACTGTATGATTTTTATATCATAAAAATAATATATGGATCTCCAATATATAAATGTGGGTCTCTGACTTAAAACAGAGGCAGGCCTCATTCTGCTCTTTAATGGTTGCATAACCTCTTTTGAGACAGAATTTTTCTTTCCAATAAAATAGAAAGAGCAGTATCTTATAAAATAGATGGGAATTACTTGAGATATGAACTATAAAGAACTAAACAGACAACATCTATAAAGCATTTAGTATAGTGCTTCACCCAGAGGTAGCGTAATTCTTCCAGGTATTTTCTTCTCTTTAAAGATCTTACAAATCAACACATTATACCAAACTAGTTTTATATAAGTCAATAGTTGGTAAACTTTTCTTGTAGAGACCCAGATGGTAAATATTTAAGCTTCTTGTAGACAAATGTATGTTGGTCTCTGTCACATATTCTTTGTTTATACACCATCTAAAAATGTAAAAACCATTCTTCATTCAAAAGTTAGGAAATATAAGCCAGATTTGACCCAGAGGATGTGGTCTTCTGACCCATGATTTATCTTCTCATCCTATCCACAATATATGGTAAAGCAAAAATTAATATACTCCAAACAGAAAAGCATAGGTAATACACACCTTATCCTTCAATAAAATTTCATAAGTTGTTAAAAGTATATTAAATTTTAACCGTTTGGTCTGGGGATGCATCCATTCATGAGTTCTTATCTATCAAGAAATTTTGAAGATAATTTTAAGACAAACATTAAGAAAAGTACACTTTATTTGAGTACCTAAAAAAAAAAATCCCTCCAAAATACAGAAAAAACTGTTTGTTTAAATAATAAAATCATTTTCATTCTTAACACAGTCCAACAAGCTATAATCATCTTACTTACAAATAAAAATATAAACAGCACAGCATTTCAAAGCATATAAAAGTAAAGCAGACATGTTTTTAATACATACTTCCCACTGAAGGAAGTTCTCATTTAATAAAACATAAATGATTAATTCATTTTATAACAGCATTTATGGATGAGATACAATATACAGGTCTGCTTCACAATATTTAGAAGGAAAGTACTCTGTAGAGGTACAGATCAAACAAAACTGGCAAAGCATTAAAACTGTGAAGCTGGAGATGGACACAAAGGGATTTATTATACTCTTCTGTCTGCTTTCATGTATATTTGAAACTTTCTATAAGAAATTAGAAAAATATATATATTACATAAAGTAACACTCAGCTAAAAATTATCTTTTATTACAGCCAATTGTACTGAATACTTTGTGGCAAGTTTTATACTAGAAACTAGGACTATAAAGACAAGTGTGTCTAGATTTCTAAATTTGTGAAGAAACAACTTACCATATTTCTACTGTTAATGTCACCTAAATAAACCACAGCATTCATTTGAGAAGCCCATGTCTGAATTTCCCTTTGCCAAGAAGTAAGAGTGGAAAGTGGTACCACTAACAGAAAAGGTCCATATAATTGATGTTCATGAAACAAATAGTTCAGAAATGAGATCGTCTGTATTGTTTTTCCAAGGCCCATTTCATCAGCAAGGATGCAACTATTTCCTCTACAAAATTAAGAACAAAAATTATGTATACAATAGATTCAAATTTATAAAGAAACCTTTTCACATAACCCACGTACAAATTTAAACAGTTAAAATTAATCTGAAAGGTATACAAATATACCACTTTTATTAGCTATCAATAATAAGTAAAGGCTTCTGCAATAGTATGAGAGAAGTACACAAAGTTTGCCATTTTAGTCCAAAGGAAGCTTAAAGAATAACAATAATATGAAGTAGTGCAGCACTTAAACAGGTTAAACTCAAACGCCACTGGATTTTCTTCTTAGTATTATTAAGTATTACTTACATACTAAGGAAATTCAAAAGCCTGCATATAAATACCAAACGGTCTTTATCCTTGATATTGGTGTAAATCTTTTCCAAATCCTGTATTTGTAAAATTCGTATGCCCTCAAATTAAACAGACAATTCAAAATATACTTACTTGCACCAAGAATGAGCAAGCCAATTTAAACCATTCAGTTGATAATCTCTTAATTCTAAACTCTCATGTCCTCCAATATAGGATGGTTGCTTTTTTAGGGCTACAAATCTTGGTCTTTGTTTTAATACCTTTAGTAGAAATAAATGAATAAGAAGAACTATCAAAATGAAAGAATTTTTAAAGATCAAAATCTTAGCTTTTACCATAAATTCTGAAATTTTATCTAAAATTTCAAGATTCAAAATCTCAAGATTCATTCAAATAAGACTGTATTCTCCTACTCTAACAACAATGTACAATGAAATATTTTGCCCTCCTTTTTGGAGAAAAAAATGACAGAAATAAATAAGTTCCTACTGAAATACTTCAGTCTTACACAGTTCACAAGATAGAGCTATCTTAAATTCATTCATTTAACTGCTGGTGCAGCCCTGACCTAGAAATAAACCATACAACTGGCTTAAAAGAAATCTCTGATTTCTAATTTACCATTATCAATTTAATTCAATCTTATAGTAAGAAAACAAATTCTAGTAGTATACAGACCCTCAAAACTATGGTTAATAATGTCTCTAAGTATAAAGATCTTATATTAGGAAAGGTAGTCCTGGGTACTACTTCTTTTCTTATGGGTATGTCCCTCTTTTCTTTCCCACCTTCAGAGAAAATATTCACTACTTTTTAAAGCAAGCATATACATCTATTTTCTAGGGAATTTCCCTTATTTGGTCTCCCCAAGACACTCCTCAGAACTACTGCCACCAATTTATCACCTTCCTGACCGTTTCACTCACCAAGGCTAAAAGACAGCACCACATCTAAGACCACAGAGCAATCACCAGAACACTCTTTCCTTTAAGATCTATCAACCAAGCAGTTCCCTCTCTTAGCTTCTCTGAAATCAGGATCTAACTCTCCATTTGGGCTTGTAATATTTATGATGTGTAAATACTATTTTCAATTAGTTAAAAATTCCAAACAATACTCACTTTGCAATCTTTAAAAGGAGTGGTTTTTGATTGATTCCTGCTAAAATACTCATCTATGCATGCTTGAAACTTTTTGGAAATTAGAGCTCCATCCTCCCAGCTGCACTCTGAGTATGGAAGGCCCTGCCATTTACAGTAATAATCGGGATAACCAGCTGCTGACTTCTGATTGGAATGAGCTGTGAGATAAATCAGATATTTATTTATTTTCACAATGCATCTTATCCAAGGACTAATCTTTAGTAAAAAACTACATAAGCAAAAATCAGTCATCTGGTTTACATTACCCTATTACAGTAAGACTAAACTACTGTATTCGATGTGTAAGCAGTAAATTTAAATTTTTTTCAGATCAAGCATGGAAAGATAAAAGTTCAATGAGAATCATTTATTACTAACCAATTATTCGTTCCACAATTTGATACTGTTTGTGTAGATCATCTGTAAGTTCTTGCTGGCAATTATAATATTCCACATCTTCTGGAGAAGCATTTTTCAACCTGAAAGATTATTAATCCACAAATAGACTTCAAAATCTCCCCTAAATAACCATTCCCCCATACTATCTGTAGCACAAAATCTCCCATTTGCCACTTATCATGTGAGTCAGCTGAATAATGAAGAAACTGAAATAGAAATAAAGTGAAGCATCATTAATTTTTAATTTTAAAAATGTATAATTTATAATATATATGAGACACATTCTACATGATTATCATTAACAAGAAGTTCAGACATGGCTATTCCCAAAAGCTTACCTTCAAATACAATTTAAATCTATAAATAGTTATTTTAGGTCATTGCATTTTTTAAAAAGATTTTATTTATTTATTTGTCAGAGTGAGCACAAGCAGGAGGAGTGGGAGAGGGAAAAGCAGGCTCTCCTCTGAGCAAGGAGCCTAATGCTGGGCTGTTATCCCAGGACCCTGGGATTATGTCCTGAGCTGAAGGCAGACACTTAACTTACTGAGCCACTCAGGCATCCTTTGGGTTATTGGACTCTTGACTATGTATTCCTTATTAACAAAAACCTTAGTAATCATCTTTGAACTGTTAAAAAATTAAGTAAAATATAAAACATATTTACCATCTTTTTGTTTCCTGATCTTTTTTCTTATAGTTATCCAATTTTTTCATTCCTCTAACATTCTGCTGCTTAAGGGTTTCTTCTGTCTCCCAAGTATTGTGAATATGGGACCATCCTTTCCATTTAATCAAATATTGGATCTCGCCTGGTTCCTTGTTTTTTTCAAATCCTGCATTTGGGTCACCATCTGCTTCAACTGCATAGATGGTTGTAGTAGCACCAGTAGCTGAAAAAGAAAACACAATACATTCCATGTAATTCTGTTAGAAGACTATTTCCTTCAACTCAAAAATTCAAGAATATGAATAAAAATATATGTTTTTAAATAAGTAAAGAATCAGTGTAGAGAATGTAAGGATAATTGTATTACACATACATAAAAGAAACTCCAAATTTTAGAATGGAAAGATTATCTAATTTAATCACCTCAGTTTTAAAATTAGAAAAAACAAGGTCAAAAACCAGTGGCACACCTAAACTCATACAGCAATTTATAATAACCAATGACTGGCTGCCTGATAACTGGAAATAAAATATGGAAAATCACCTTTAAAAACTCCAAAATCATTTTGTTGGAGATCTGTACCCTCATGTTCAATGCAGCATTATTTACAACAGTTAAGACATGGAAACAACCTAAGTATCCCCTCAACAGATAAAGAAAATGTGGTACACATATATAATGGAATACTATTTAGCCACAAAAAGGAAATCCTGCTATTTGCAACAATGTGGATGAATTTGAGGGTATTACACTAAATAAAATAAGTGAGAGTAAGACAAATACCATATGATCTCACTTACATATGGAATCTAAAACAAACAAAAACCTCACAGGAAAAGAGATCATCAGATCTGTAGTTACCTGGGGCAGCCAGCAGATGCGTGTGGGGGTTAATAATGTAGATGTATACAAGCTTCCAGTTTTAAGATAAGTAAGTATTGGGGATGTAATGTACAACATAATGACCATAGTTAACACTGTTCTACAATTTATTTGAAACCTACTCTAATGGTAGATTTTAAAAGTTATCACAAAGAAAAAAATTTTCTCTTTTTCTTCCTCTTATTCTATCTATTCTATGAGATGATGGATAAATATAAACTAAACTACCTGTGGTAACAATTTTGCAATGTATGCAAGTCATGCAGTCAATCTTAAATTTATACATTGTATGTTGTATCTCGATAAAACCAAAAAAAATGCATGTCAAGATAACTAAAAACCCACAGATTAGAGATGAAAGAAAAAACATTTAAAAACAGCCAAACTATCTGTGAAACTGAAAGTACCTATATAACAACCATTATTTAGGTATGACAACAAAAAAACTGAAATACATAGTTTATAAGAATTTTTCTAATTGTCCGCAATGAACAAAGTCAGGTTAAGTGGATTATGTGCAAAGAAAATATTCAGGCTAAGCAAAGTATATTTTCCACCCTCTTCGCTTTCAAAACTGAAATAACTTCAAGAAATACTTTATTTACTTTAGTAAATATTACTGAAATAAACAAACAATAAATATTTTTTAAGAAAATACCTCCTTTTCTCCCAATCCGACAATCCATAAAACGTTCTATTGTTTCAAATTCTTCTTCCTCAGGTTGAGGAACATCCTCTCCACAGACCTCCAGTAGATCATCAGAATCTGTTTTCATTTCTTCATCTTCTTTATAGCTAACATTGACAGTTGCCTGGCGACGAGAACTTCTTTTATCATTATCATAATCTTCTTCATCATCTTCCTCCTCAGATGAATCAATCTGTCTCTTTTTTTGTCCAAGAATTTTCTTCCCATTTTTTGCCTTAGATCTAGGTAGGGAAGACCAGGGGATAGAGGTTTTTCACAGAAACACTAGCATATAAAACAAGATGCAAGACACTATATACAGAAAGAGTACCGTCTGTAACCAACAATTTTCAGGATCAAATTGAAAACATACTATACTTACCTATTTTGAGGTTTTCTGCTTTTAACTTTGTTTTTTGGCTCATAATCAGATTCTGTTTCATCACAACTGCTTTTATCTCTTTCTTCTTCAGATTCTGAATCTGAACCAGACTGAGATGGAGATCCTGACCCAGACATTTGCCAGTCTTCACTGTATATAGAATATATAAAGTATGTTTGTTTATCCTTACATCGTGTAGCAAATTTATATATCTGATAAAAGTGCAAATATATCTGATAAAAGTACAAAAAAAAAATCAAACTGAACTACATTTCAGTTACTATTAAAAAAGCTGTTGCTTTCACCCACACCAACATATTAACATGTGAGTAGAGTAAAAAAAAAATGCTAGAAAATATTCTTCACAGATTTCTCCCATAACTGTAGAGTTTTGTTAATCATTTAGTTACACTTCAATGAATGGCAAATAAGGAAATGTTATTCTGATTATCTCTGTGGATGAAAACATAGTATGCTATTTAAATGAATCACAGGGTTTAATTTTGAAAATCTTGTATAATTATATTTGCCCTCTCTAAAAAAAAGATTCTAATCCCTTTCATTTTAATTCTCTGGAGACTGTGATTTTTAAAAATATACACTCTGAAACTGATTTTTAAAGTAGTACATGTTCATTAAGAAGCCTAAAATATAGTATAGAAAAATGTGTATTAAAAAAAATCAGTCCAGTTTAACCAAGAGTCAATGAGCAGCTTACCTTTATTGCTATTTTTAGTCTACTCAGTCTATTTAATTCTAATACACATGTAGAGAAAAATTACTGGCTGCACATGTTAATATTCTACTATAATATAAACTTCAAATGGAAGATACATATTAAATTCTTATATATACACCATATCCTTTTCTCACAGCTACTGCTTCTACTCCATTCCTCTGTATCTCTTGTGTCAATTATAACTTTGTCAAGAGTTACATAAGCAAGCACATATGCTAAAATCTGGTTTATGATAAAAACATGAGCAGCAATTTCTTTTTTATCTTGAGATCTTTTTAGAGCTTGCAAATGAGAAGTAGCAATACGTAGAATATATGAAAGTATCTCCAATTCACTATTTTTTAGAACACAAATTACAGTGATTTTTATATTTAACCAAGCCTACCCATCATCCTAAATCATTAATTTTTAAAAATTATTTGGCTGTACCTCTGCTAAGTTTACAAATTACTAACTCAGTGGTAAGAGTTTAGAGAGCTGATGAGACACAGTAGCTGAAAACGTACTTCATAAACTAAAAGACAGATCTGAGGAAATTAGCCAGAATGTAGCACAGAAATAAAGGGATAAAAAAACATGATACAGTAAGATTAATGAAGATGGATGATCCAGCAGATATATAAAATAGATATAATCCAATATGACTGATATATATTAATAACAGTACCAGAGAGATTTACAGGATAAGAAAATGTCCAAAAAACAGGAATCTTCACATTAAAGATATATGAGTGAATAAAGTGGAATAAATAAATAACAAATCCAGACCAGACACACCAAAGTGAAACTACAGAATATTCAAGACAAATAGAAAAATAAGACCTAAGACAATGGAATAATATTTTTGACAAAATGAAAGAGAAAAAAAATCAGACCATCAAAGTAACTGAACTGAGAATCTGAAGTACTCTTAAACACCTTCTGAGTCAGGATGTTTAGGAAATTATAGTGAGTTTCTAAATGAGTTCTACATAGAAAGTAAATTTCACATGCAGATGAACAGTAAGATAGCTATTAACATAAATAACAGAATTACCTAAATTTCTACCGGTCCCTATACTTCTACATAGTTTTCCCAAGTTATTAAAATTTTCTGATTTTATGACCAAGTAGAACTCTGGAATTTAAAAATACAAAGGAGAGAGGGGTTATAGAAGATAAACAAGTGGCACAAAAACCTCAAGTCCTCAGAGAAAAATGGATATTAAAAATTAATAGTTTAAATTAATCTAATAAGATGCCATGAGCCAAGAATTTACATAATTCTACTTTTGACAATTTTTCATAAAGATAAGAAACACAACATCAAAAGGTCTTCCTGATATGACAATGACTGGCTGAACAAAATGACATACTCTTTATGTTTTTTCCTTTTGACCTCATTCGATGAGTCATCAGAATCTTCACTGCTGGAGGAATCCTACAAAGAAAAAACAAAGCTAATGTTATTAATGATTAGAATTTGACCGTGGTATCAAATTTTTGCTTGTCATACTATTTAACATTCACTTTGCTAATAACACTATATATATATTAAATATATAATGTATAATATATATACAATGCTATATATATAATATATAATAACTATATATACATATAACTATATATATAACCATGTTGTTATATTTGTACCATTAGCACATGAAGTAATAGCATCTTTATTACAAATTTATAACACAGCCATTGAAATTAGGTAAATAATCACAATGTCAGCATTTTATGCAACACCTTAAAATCTACCACCTCTAGAAACCGTTATTCTTGCCTAGTATGGCCTCAAAAAGGAATTGTAATGGTTGGTATATTCAAATTTGGATTTAATATGTTAATATTAAATAGGAAATATATACTTTATATTTATAAATATATGTGTGTTATATATGGTAAAAATATATAAACATATATTTAAAATAATATATTAAAATAAAAATATTTTTAAAATTTAATATTATCCTGTCCCATTAGACAGTTTTTGATAGAGTTCTTTCTGAATGTTTCTGTACAAACACACATGCTGGTGTACTTATGTGTGCACAGGAACTATACTGTTTGTATCTACAGCCTATTCTTTTAAAAAAAGATGTTGTGACTTATTCATATTCTATACAAATGATTTAACAGACACGTTTGTCTGTATATTTTCACAGTATTCACATTTAGTTTATTTCTAATTTTGCTGTGATAAGCAAATGTACACATGTCTGTTAAGATTAATTCCTAAAAGTGGAATTACTGGATAATAACATATGTATATTTCAAGGCTCTTGATACACATACTTTTTTCCTCATCCTTTCAGAACACTGTGATAATTTCATAAAAACCTACACCTAGTTAAATGATTGGGCATAATATCTACTTTTAAAATAACTTACTTATTTACTTATTTGTAAAATAAAGTAAAATAATTTACTTATTTACTATATTTACTTATTATTTACTTATTTGACAGAGACATGGTGAGAGCGGAAAACAAACAGGGAGAGTCGGAGAAGGAGAACCAGGGCCCTGGGATCATGCCCTGAACCACCTAGGCATCCCTAAAATAATAGCTTTCATGATGAAAACTCACCTCCTCTGTTCCACTATTAGATGAAGCCTGATGCTGCTGCTGCTGCTGCTGCTGCTGCTGCTGCTTCTTGAGCATTGCAGATCTCTGCACGGCCAGTATACTAGGGCTAGATTTCCAAAACTGTAACAGAAATATAACCAGTGAAGGATGAAATTTTGAAAAAAAACAAAAAAAAGTTAATTTACTGAACAGCAGTACCAGCATTATCACTGCCTCCAAATAATAAGTTAAGACTCTTTTCTGTAATCACATTATGTGTAATACAATATTATGGCAATTAAAATAAAATTCTGAGCTTTAGTTGCATATAAAAAATTTATGGTGTGCTGAGTTCATAAACAATGCTAATCAATATATTCTTTGGTGCTCCATATTATTTTCAAAAAATAAAGTGACAATCTGTGACACTTTTGCTACTGGAAAAGTAGCTGTCTGGTTTTTTAATTAATGTGAGGTGAAGATGAAGAGCTTGAGTCAGAATGCAAATCAACTATGTCACTAAATATATAGTTTCAGTTCAACTGACTTTTATTTTCATTATTTACTAGACAGTAAGATTTTCTCCATGGCAGAAGTTATGTGTTGATGTACATTCTGGCCCAAAAATCTTATCATGACTGGTACTCTAAGTAACACTACTGTATTCTATTATGAGGAATAGACAGGTTTTAGTAAATCTTGTATTAGCCTTTTTCAAACAGAATGACCCTTAGCCTACTCTACCAAGTTATCTTCAAGGAAGCAAGTTCTCTTAGATTCCCCTATCAGCAATAAAGTATCTCCTTTGAAGATCTTGAAAATAAAGATCAGAAACTCTAAGATTAACAGAAAGATCTCATAAAACCTTTAATTTTTATCCAGGAGACAATGAATATTTATGAAACTCAGTTTCTGCCTTAGAAAGTGTTTATTTTGTACTTGCTTGACCTCTTCTCTTCCAGCCAATCAAGTCCACAGATACTTTACGTTTGAGAAAGTAAATTTTCATGTTTAAAATCAATGTTTTCTAAAAGCTAGACTAAGAATGTTATAAAATTTTCCCAAAGTAGTACAAGAAATCAATCTTTCAGGATACTTTATTTATTACCTCAGCTCCATCAACTTTCGGTGGTTTTGCTTGGACTTTGTTTTCTCGGGAAGTGTCTGATTCAGACTCTGACTGACTGCCCGATTCAGATCCGGATTCAGAGTCACTGCTACCTGACTGGCTACTGCTTCCATCACTACTGCTTCCAGAACTTGAACCAGATCCTGAGCCCGAAGCTGACCCAGAATCATCATCCGACTGGCTACAATTTGAAAATAAACAGATTTCAAACAAAATTTATTAGGAATTTAATTTTCCATGAAAGTCAGCAGAAAGCCTCAAATCTTTAAGCCTCATTTATTTCATATTTCAACATTTCATAGCCAAACAGATAGAAAAAAGAATATTAATCTATAATAAATGACTTACTTTGTAGATTTAGTACAGTTTTGACAAAAACATAAGCCATCAGATCACAATCTTCCTCCAAGATACTAAGTAAAATCTATCAAACACAAAATCCTGAGCTAGAAACTTGGGAAAACAAGAAATTGAAGCCATATAGTCCCTATCCTTAAAAGGCAATTTAAACATAAGAACTCTAACGAAGAAATTGTGTGAAGAAAACAATTAATGTACTGAAAATTTTCACAGTCGTAGTTAGAAAAAAAACTAGTTTCTACTTGTTTTTAAATTATACCTGTACTCTACCATTCTGGGGGAAAATAATTAATTAAAATTAAGCTATGAAAAAGGGTGTCTGGGTGGCTCAGTCAGTTAAGCATCTGCCTTTAGCTCGGGTCATGATCCCAAGGTCCTAGGGATTGAGTCAACATATCCGGCTCCCTGCTCAGAGGGGAATCTGCTTCTCCTTCTCCCTCTGCTCCTCCCCCAACTCATGCTAACGCGCACTCTCCAATAAATAAAATCTTTCAAAAAATTTTTTAAAATTAAAAAATGAAATTAAGCTATGATAGAATATAATTTACTAAAAGAAAAAAATCAGTAATTGCTTCTCGGAGTATCACTGAATCTCTCATTTATTCCACAGTAATAAATCTGAAATAGTAAATTCTCACAATCTTTCCTAACCTCTGTATATCACATGTGAAAGCAATTAAGTTCATTGAGAAACCACCTTTTTTCCCATTACTAATTTTCAGTCCAAAGTAGTCTAGAAATGGTCAGGACTATACAGGTGACTGTGTAAATTACTATTATTCCCAAGGCCATTTGTTCACATAGTGTTTACATCTGAATTGTTGAAAACCAGGGCATTAAATTCTTTATATACACGTTTGATTCACCTTTTAATGTACTTTCACCTAGCTTTTTTTTTTTTTAAGATTGTATTTATTTATTTGACAGAGAGAGACCTAGCAAGAGAGGGAACACAAGTAGAGGGAGTGGAAGAGGGAGAGGCAAGCTTCGCACTGAGCAGAGAGACCTATGCCAGGGCTCGATCGCAGGACCCTGGAATCATGACCTGTGCTGAAGGCAGACGCTTAACGACTAAGCCACCCAGGCGCCCCTAATTTCACCTAGCTTTATGACAAACAACAGATAATGTAGTTTATGTATACACAGTTCAACTCAAGCTTCATCATCCTCTGCTGTAATTTTCAGAAATACCACCAGATGGAGGTATTATTCTAAAGAAATAGACTGCAGTATTAAAAGTAATTCCTTTATAAAAATTTCTCCTTTTCTAGAGCAAGGAGTTTAGTTTTCACATGGAAACACAGACATAAAAGTTTGAAAGAAGATTTCTGATTCCAAAAGTTAGATATAAATTAAATGCTTAAAATGCAAACATTTGCATATCTCAAAGTCTAAGAATTGAGTAGAATAAAATTTTCACAGAAACAGAAAAAATCTGCCTTTTAAAGTCTATGATATCAAGACCACTTTTTTAAAAAAAGATTTATTCATTTATTTTAAAGAGAGAAAGAGAGCATGGATGCAAGTAAGAAGAGGAGCAGAGGAAAAAGGAAAGAGAATCTTTAAGCAGACTCCCCACTGAGTGCAGAGCCGAAAAGGGGGGCTCAATCTCTTGCTCCTGAGATCATGACCTGAGACAAAATCAAGAGTCAGAAGCATAATCAAATGAGCCACGCAGGCACCCCACAATCACTTTTGCCAAAATTTTAAACCATTGGTCACATGGTCCAGAGATCCAAAATCAGCACAGTGCCTTGTGACAAACCAACTCCACTTACCATATTTTACTTGTGTCCCTTCTGAGAAATTTCAGCACGAATACTAAGATACTTTTCCTGACACACAATTTTATTTTTCCTTCAACCCACTTTCATTTACTCAGTAAACTTTACAGAGACAATATCATGTATTAAGCACTGGCAAGACCAAGAGCATACAAAATCCTTACCATTAAAAAACCTCTAACTTCAAAAACAAAACAAAAAATCTCTAACTTCATATGGAGAGACAGTCATGTCAACCAGTAAGTGTTGTTCTGTGCTATTTTAAGATAAGTGATCTAGGTGTATAGGGAGCACTACATATACAAGCAAGTCAAACAGAGTAATTAGGAAACAGAAAAAATGTGTGATTGATAGAAAAGGAGAAATGCTTGTAAGCTTCTTGAAGACACCATTTTATTTTTTTCCAGAGTACTTAACCACAGAACTTTACACAGGTAAAGGTGCCCAACAGAGACTCAAAATATAGGTGGACAGGAATGACTGAATTTGGGGGGCTATCATGGGCTATATTCTTGATTATGTCTTGATGAGTCATTCGGATGAGTGGCTAGTCAAAATTCTTTGTTAATAAATCAAAATTCTAGGGGTGCGTGGGTGGCTCAGTGGGTTAAAGCCTCTACCTTCAGCTCAGGTCATGATCCCAGGGTCCTGAGATCAAGCCCCGCATAGGGCTCTCTGCTCAGCAGGGAGCCTGCTTCCCTTCCCCTCTCTCTGCCTGCCTCTCTGCCTACTTGTGATCTCTGTCTGTCAAATAAATAAATAAATAAAATCTTTAAAAAATAAAAAAAAATCAAAATTCTAAGTGAAAGGAGGAATCTTTCCCTTCATATTCTTTAGGTTATAGTAGTTCTGACTGAAGATAAAAGCAAACAGCCTGAATCCAGGTTACTCTAATGGCAAAAACCTATTATAGAATGTATTTTACCTTATGTATTAGAAATATCAAGTACTTATTTTATCTAGTTGTTCTTAGTAGGATTAAGAATATACAAAGATTAAGTAAGAAATAGTTTATACTGCCACAGAACAATCTCTAGAATACAGTTAAGTAAAACACAAACAAAAAAGCAAGATATAAAACAATGTTTATAGTATGCTTCCTTTGTATAAGGGAAAAATACACGTTATTTGCTCATATTTTTAAAATAGCAATAATGGCAGTATATGACAACAATTAAAGTTAAAAATGGTTATCTACAGGGGTGCCTGGGTGGCTCAGTTGGCTGAGCAACTGCCTTCGGCTCAGATCATGACCATGGGGTCCTGGGATCGAGCCCCACATCTGGCTCCCTGCTTGGTGGGAAGCCTGCTTCTCTCTCTCCCTCTGCTGCTCCCCCTGTTTGTACTCTCCCTCAACCAAAAAATAAAATCTTAAAAAACAAAAAAAATGGTTATCTACAGAGGGAGGGACAGAGGAAGAATAGCAGGACAAGGTTTGAAATGGGAGTCATCAGACTGAAAACATGTAAATGTTTTACATAACTTTTTAAAAAAGAAAATCCTAAAAACTTTAGGAAAAACAGAGGTTCAGAAAAAAAAAACTATATTCAGACAAAAAATTTTGAGCTAAAATTGTTGAAAAACTCCTCCCTATTAAAGTAATTGTTTCAGCCCACTCCTGTAAATGCTCTTTCCAGAATAAAAATCTGGGCGTGGCCAGTGTTTCTATAACAAAATGCAAACACCTATGAGGGCTTTCAGGAATTTGTCTTTGCCAACCTATTTCCAGCCAGTTTCCCACTTAAATCCTTAGTTCTAGCAATGGCAAACTACTTGTAATTCTGAGAGCCAGTTTCTCTTCCCACTTCCTGCTTTTGCTCACGTCTCTTTTTTTTTTCCTCACTATAGAATTCCTACTTCAGCTTCATCTCAGAGGCATTTATCCAACATTTTTCCTGACTCCATTATTCTCAATTCAACCTTAAATTAGGTATCTTCCTCAACACTTCCAAAACGTTATGTACATACCACAATCTTGGCTGTGCATACACTTTGTAATGAACGCTGTAGTATTTTTGGTATCCTATCTTTCATATTCTACTATGTTTCAAGAGAGTTGGAATTTTTACTTGTTGTCCTTTGTATACTGAACACCAAATGAAGAGCTCAGTATCTTTGATGGGTGGTTGGATGTACATATAAACAAACAGATCAAAGATAATATATGGGTTCAAATGCTTGTATAATTCACAAATATATTTGGTCTACAAGAAATATTGCTGAGCTCCAACTAATGTTCTATTTATTTAGGTAACAACCAATATCAATAATCTATACAACATAAGTCACATAAGAGTTTACTTAAGCGTTATCCTTATTATATTAAATCCCGCTACCACATTACAATTAAGTGGTGGATTAAAAGAAATACTGTATTACCCACCTTTGTCAATTTACAAAACAAAACCCACCATAAATTTATGGGCACTCTGATAAATTGCTTTCAGAGGGTAAATTAAATAGGAATACAACATTTAAATAATAAAATAGCAATTCAAATTAAAGTCTCTTTGCAGGCTTGTTTTTATATTCAACTTCAACACAAACAAGAGAGCAATGTAATGAACTACCATATATCTAAAAACCAGCTTCACAATTATCAATATACCAATCTTGTTTCAAATAATCCAGCTTCCCAAACACATACAATCTCGGGCATTTTAAAATTTGAATCCATAAATATTTAGGTAATACAAATAAAAAGTTTAACACTATTTTTAAATATCCACAATACCAGTACCATATCTTTAAAATACCACTTACATCTGAATTTCAATATGAAATTAAACATTAAATAATATTAAATATCTAGTTCAGTTTACCTCTTTAGTCACAATTTTGTTTCTTCAACTGACTAAACAGGAATCCAAGCGAGATTCACAAATTGTACTTGAATCATATTTTTTTAAGTTTCTTTCATTTTTTTAAGTTTTTATTTAAATTCCAGTTACTTATTATACAGTATAATATTAGTTTCAGGTATACAGTATAGTGATTCAATACTTCCAAACATCACCAGGTACTCACCACAAGTGCACTCCCTAAACCCCTTTGCCTAGTTAACTAATCCCTCCCCCCATCCACCCCACTTCTGGAAACCACCAGTTTCTTCTCTGGTTAAAAATCTGTTTCTTGGTTTGCCTTTTTTCCTTTGCTCATTCATTTTCTTAAATTCCACATATCAGTGAAATCATATGGTGTTTTTTTTTCTCTGACTCTTTAAGTTTCCTTCATTAATGTGACAGTTCCCTCTTCGTTTTCTCTAGCAATTTATTTTGTGGAAGAAATTAGGTAGTTTTTCTTGCTTTTTCAGATTTTGCTAACTTCAACCCTGTGTTATTAACACATTTTCCTGGCCCTTATAGTTCTTGTAAACTCTTAAATCAAGAGACTCAGATTCAAATTCAGCTTTCCTTAGCAAGAATAATTTTTGAGTTGTTAC
Organism: Neogale vison; assembly: GCF_020171115.1. Taxonomy (NCBI): domain Eukaryota; kingdom Metazoa; phylum Chordata; class Mammalia; order Carnivora; family Mustelidae; genus Neogale; species Neogale vison. The sequence goes on along the minus strand of NC_058091.1, from coordinate 194,838,477 downwards.
GGACTTCTATCAGAAGAATCTTAAGTTTGGCTGTCCTTTTTGAGTGAGGTTAAGTTTCAGCTATGGCACTTTCAGCCTTATCTATTCATCACACAGTTTCCTATAAGCTCTGTATCTAATGTTTTTAGCAGCCATTGGTCATGATTGCTTTATCACCTATTTATTTAGAGGCAGTAAAATGGTGATCTATCTTTATTTACCCATTATATAATTTCATTAATAGGTGGAATACTTCTGTAATGAGAAACTTTGGTAATTGTTAACCTTAAGGTACAGTTCATACATGAAAGCCATTTTCATTTCTCTTCCTTGTCAGTTTTTAAAGTTAAATTGCTAGCATCCTTTCCAAGTCAATCAATAATTTATCTGTCTCATTAACTCATGGATTTGAATTATCTGATGAATTTTAATCCACTGTATCATTGTTGATGTCCAAATTGTCCCATCTTTAGCCAACAGGAAACCCTGTTCTGAAGGGTTTATTAGTTCTGAAGTCCTTTTGACAAGAACTCAAGTACTCTTTGATAGCTTCCTCACCTTCTGGTCTGACAAGAAGAACCAGGCTCATCTTGCATATTTCAGAATATAATTCAGGTATTTCATCAAAAGCCCTGCTTCTGTTTAGATTAGAACTTAAATTTCAATCTGAGTCCTAACTGAGCCTATAACTAGTGATTGGTCACTTTTTAATTTTGTTTTCAGGGGCTCCTGCGTGGCTCAGTCAGCAAAGCATCTGCCCTCAGCTCAGTTCTTTATCCCAGGGTCCTGGGATGCAGACTCCCAAAGGGCTCCTCCCTCAGCAGGGAGCCCACATCTCCCTCTGCCTGTTGCTTTCCCTGCTGTGCACTCTCTCTCTAACAAACAAAATCTTTAAAAAGTTTTGTTTTTAATGGAAGGTCCTAGAATAAATACTTTAAGAGACAATGCATTAAGAATTTATACTAGCATTTCCAATATTAATTTGCAGGGTTTTTATTTCTTTAGTTTTATATTTATAATATCACTTGGGTTGAGTTTTTTGGTTCCAAATAACATTAAAAAAATTACTGTCTATCTTAGATTATATATAATAGTTCCAAAATAATACCGATATTATTAACAACATGATTACTAAATATCAAGATTTCTTTACAATTCTTTTTGTCCTTCAGGAATACACACTCCTAGAATCAAATTATTGTTTTAAAGTCACCTGAAATAGTTTATTTCTATATAGCCACCAATTTGGCTTACCTACAGTCATTTGCTTTTTTTTTTTTTTCATTTTAGAGACTACTTTTTTATTCATCTCAATTTAATCTTGCTTTATTATCTACTTGGGTCCAACTTGAGTTTACAGAAGTTAGTTAAAATCTACTATCCATCCTTGTCTCCTCTATACTATGTCCTTTCTCCCTTATGGTTCTTTTTTAAAATTTTAAATTTATTTTCCCTTTTTTCAATGTAAGCAAATTGTGCTTAAGAAAGGTATGTTTCCGGGCGCCTGGGTGGCTCAGTGGGTTAAAGCCTCTGCCTTCTGCTCAGGTCATGATCCTGGGGTCCTGGGATTGAGCCCCGCATCCGGCTCTCTGCTCAGCGGGCGCCTGCTTCCTCCTCTCTCTCTGCCTGTTTCTCTGCCTACTTGTGATCTCTGTCTGTCAAATGAATGAATAGAATCTTTGAAAAAAAAAGAAAAAAGAAAAGAAATGTATGTTTCTATCCCCTCTTTTATAAGTAATCATTAACATATTAACACTATTAAATAAATGATATATTATATACATATATATTGTATTCTAGAGATCATTCCATAGCAGTAGATATGTTCCCCCTTCCTTCATACAACTGCACATACTCCCTTTCATAGAATCATCACCGTTCCAGCTTGACCCTCAATGATGAACATGCTTTGCTTCCATTCCTGTGATATCACATTGATACAAAAAGATGGCCCTTTGCATATCTTTTTGTATTTATGACAGTATATCCTCTGATTTGCTATTTATTAACCAATATAAAAACATCCACTTTGAAGTGTTAAATTTGTAATCACATAGCACCCAGATCCTGATAGCTAAGTACTATTCTACACTTATATGAACTGAGAGACCTTTCAGAAATGGCAGATTCTAGGGGTGCCTGGGTGGCTCAGTCAGTTAGGTGTCTGTCTTTGGCTCAGGGAATGATCCCAGAGTCCTAAGATGGTGCTCCACATCAGGTTCCCTGCTTAGTAGGGAGCATGCTTCTCCTTCTCCTCCTCCCCAATGTTCATGCTCTCTTACTCCCTCTGAAATAAATAAAATCTTAAAAAAGAAAAAAAAAATAGCAGATTCTTGGGACAGGAAAATAAAAGATGAATCTAAACTATCTTCCTATGCCAAAAAGCAAAATATTTGGAAAGGAAGGAAAAGAAAAAATGGGGACATGTTAAAAAAATAGGAAAAAAACAAAACAGGACACAGGAACCACCCTGAAGAAACTTTCATTGGCCAAATTGACCTGAATATCAAAAGAGATCATTAAAAAGTTATTCCCCAGTAAATAAAACAGGAATCCTTGAGTCCATTCTGATGATAAGTAGGTAGGTAGGTAGTTAAACAAGAAGAAAGACAGGGGAGGGTTCTGATAGGGCTCTGAATGACAACTGATTAATGTGACCAGGAGAGCAGTGTTAGAAAATTACCGTTTTGCAATCATTATAGAAAATAGGTTTAGGCAAGAATCATCAATACAAGCTAAATCCAAGGAAAGAGTCTGATGAGTAGATATTTGTAGTTAATTTCTCAGAAACTGCTTTTTAATATAACAGATAAATTTGAAAATAGTTGAAAAACCAGGTACCACCTTGTCCTGATGATCAAAACTAACATCAATAGGGACAGGCAGAAACATGAGCCTCTAGATATACTTTTGAGAGAGATGTATCATCACTTACACGGTATTCTAGCCAGGGATGCATATGGTAGACGATGCATAACTTAGATCTAATCATAAGTGAACATAAGACAAGCACAAATTGAGAAATACATTCTGTAAAATAACTAGCCTATCATCTTCAAAATGCTAATGTCATGAAAAACAAAGAGAAGTGTTACAGATTAAAGAGACGTGACAGCCAAATGCATTATGTGATCTTAGACTGGACCTGTACTGAAAAATGATAAGGATGATTGACCATAATGGAATAATGACTAAAGATTAAAGTATTATATCAATGTAAACTTTTCTGAATTTATTAACTATACATGGTATCTGTAAAGGGGTACCTTTGTTCTTAGAAAATATATATTGAAGTATCAGTGCCTAAAGGGGCATGATTTTTGCAACATGCTCTTAAAAATTTCAGGAAAAATAAATATGTATTACATTATGTATCATGTATTCAGATATTAAAAAAAATTAAAAGTAATGAATCTGGGCAAAAGATACACAAAGAATTTCTTGGTACTATTTTTGCAACTCTTCTGCAGTCTTCACTAGTACTCCTTCTCTATTTATCCTTCACTTCTCCAATCAAGTTTTTCTAGATCTCCACTGATTACATAAGATACATAGGCAGGATGTCTGGCACTTAGTACAATGCTTAATATAAGCCAGTTGTATCTTAGGAGTGTTACTACTTAAATCTATCTCTACTCTCTAGAACTCTATTTGACAGACTCAAAAAACATGTGACTCAATAAACAGCTAATACTACTACCTCTCTGCTTTTTATTCAAAAACATCATAAGCCTAAATCTTTTATGATTTTCTTGTTCTTTCCTCCTGGTTTCTCTGCTTCTATTCTTCTTTTTGGGTTTTTTCTTTCTTAAGTTATCTAACTTAAAATTGTTAATGGGAAAATAATTTTGAAGAATCAGAATATCTAGAACACTAAAACTAGGTCCATTGTCCACATGCTCACAGTTGTCTATATCCAAGTAGCATTGGTTCCTTACAATGATGCCTATAGTCACCAAATCTTTATATGATCTTCACTAGTCACCTCCCCCAAATAAGTATCTTATACCCAGACATCTTCTTTCATTTACGTTATCTACCTGGCCCTTATGGCCCTTTCCCTCATTTTACTCTAGACAAAATTTAATAGCACTTCATAGATTTCAAAATATCTTCATAACTATATTCCAATTTATCTTTGCAACAACAAGAAAAAGTGTCCTTGAAGGTACACAAAGAAATTTTTCTAGCTTCTTTCCAGAGGAGGCAAGCCTTCCAGGGTCCCAACTTTAAAGAGACTTAATTCCCTAATCAAATACTTAATTTCAACTCCAACCTCAGACTCCTATTCAGAGACCATGTATATTTACATCTTTTTTACATCTTCCCTGTATTGCCATGTTTGCTCAGAGCTTACTGCTCTTTAAAGACTGCTGACTTTAAGGTCCCTTTTGTTCTGGACATGAAGGTTTTCTCTGAAGTTCAGCAATGCACTTACTTTTCACCCATTTCCCCAATTTTATTTAGGATTTTCATGTGTTTGTGGGTAGGATATACTTTACTTTAGGAGAATCTATGTTAGCTCAGCCTTGCATTTGACAGAATAGCAACACCACCTCCTTGTTCTGTGCTTTACTCTCCACTCAAATCAATCCTTTAAAGAAAATACCAAGGCCTAATGGGTAGATGAGAAGAACATATTCTCAAGTGAATAAACAAAGATTCTTCTATATTACAAGAAAAAAAATGTTCAAGTATTTTTTTGCTTTTTTTATCACAGAAATTGGAAACTATGTCTGCAATGGCACATAAAGGAATAAAGAATAAAATGTGAATGATCTTCTAAGAAAATGGTAACAATGAGCAGCTGCTTTCCTTACCATCAGATAAAAGAAGAAACTGGCCCTGATAAAGGAACAGGAATAGACTGAAAAGCCAAGAAAGTGGTATAGGACTGGGGGCGGGGGGAGAGAAGAAATAAAGAAAGAGTTATTGGATGGGTGTAGAAGTACCAAGGAGCAATAAAAAGAAACTCTCAAAACAATAGCAGGGAAGGAAAAAACAAAAGGCTGTGTATTCAAACATATGTCAGACTGCCTGTATCAAAGGCTTACATCAATGATTTCTCATTTTAATTCCATTAATAATGTATTCTTTTATTTTCTTCTTTTGTCCCTAGGACATCAAACATCAAGATTTTCCTCCTTGTATATGCCATTTCTCCACTTTATCATTTTCAAAATTTTTTAAACTGGTCATAGTATTTAGATGGAGTAGACTCTAAGGAGGTAGGGCAGGAAAGCTATAGGATACACTGAAAAAAAGGTAAACTGATTTTCCACAGAAATATTAATAGAAAGTTGTATGCCTGACAAACACAGTAATACATAAACAAAGAAAAGTATTAACTATTTTAAGGAATAAACATACTGCACTAAATTCTTACTTCATGCCTTGTTCCCGCCCCTGATTGCTGTTTAAGAGTCAAAACCATTCAAAAGGACTTCTTTGGGGGAATTCTGAAAGAATTTTTGAAAGACACTTATGGGGAAAATTCAGAGCTAACCTGATGAGTGCTCTGAAGTTCAACTTTTTTTTCCCTAGCTTTCTAGCTCCTTCTTCTCATTGTTATTATATTTATATATGTACACCCATTAGACAAGCCTCAAGTTTCTGCCACATGGGAATAATAAACATACTTAAGGATTACTGTGAAGATTAAAAGAGATATAAAGCATACAGTCTGACATATTATAGGAACTCAACACTGACGACTATTAGGAAAAAAAAAAGTTCTTTTTCCTGAATTCAAGATCAGAATTATTACTCCAAGGACTACTTTAGCTTTTCTTCAGAATGTCATAACTGTCAATGTAGATATCTAAAATGCCTGTGAGTTAAACATACAGGTATACTAAAGTTTTCAATACAAATTGCTTAATAAAAAAAGGAAACATCATAATTACTATTTGGTGCTCTATGCCAGATCCTGGGTTCTAATTTAATCCTTTCACTTTCATATAATAAACAACTGAGGCTCAGAGAAGAGTAAGTGACAAAACCAAATACCAATACTATTATAACAAAAGTGTACAAATGATGAATACATATAAAGAAAGAAAATTAAGAAAAATGAAAGCTGCTGATTTCTTAGTATGACAGGAGTGATTTATTTTGAAATAACATTTCTTTCTATTTGTGCCATATGTTTATAGGCTCTTGCTCGTGTCTACTTGCTCCACCTCACTCACCCAAGATCCATTTTGTCTAACCTTTAGTAGTACATAACCGTCCTGCAGTTTTCACTGCTATATGCCCAGCTTTCAGCTAGATGTGGCCATGTAAACAAGTTCCATCCAACCAAAGGGATATGGCTAAAAGTGATATAGGATTTTTACATCACAGCCTTAACAAAGTGACTTGCCTTAAACCCTACCCCTCCCTCCCCATTTTCTTCCTGCTGGCTGAAAATGGCAGCTCACAGAGCAAGGGAAGCCATGTATTAAGATTAGGAATAGCAAAGCTGTCCCACGGGCCACAGTACCTTAAAAACCCCAAGGGGTAAAGCTCACTGAGAATGAAAAAGAAGTAACTATTTTGAGCCCCTGTGTTTTGAGGATCAGGTCTTACTGAAAGAGAATAGTGTAAATTTCTGGCATAGAGAACACCTTAACTGGTTCTCTGATATACTATAATAATGTTAAGGTAATAAACATTTTTTGAAAGAAGTAGTTCTGTACATAGATAATGTGAATTCATTGGCTCATCTCTTCGACAAATACTGAGTAAGAATTTCTAGTAGAGACAAAATACCATGGGAAAAAGTAAAACTTTTGAGAATTAAAGATATTAAGATGGACCGATTCCTCATTAAAGAACTAGAGTTGAGGGAAATGGAATTAGGGGCAAGGCTTTGTGGAAGGAGTGATTTAGAGCTCAGTATAGGTAGTATTCCCCCTACTTTTCACTCTAGAGAATGATTTCTCTCTGAAGCAAGAGATAAAACTTTCGGCTCTAACATTACTCAAAATTATCATACTCTTTATGTAACCTTCTCCAGTTTCTCCAGGCACATCACTGTTCCAACCCACAAATTCACAATATTTTGCTCATATGTTTTTAGTAACGCCTTCACAATATTATAATTATTTGTATACATGTATCTCTTTTTTAAAAAAAGATTTTATTTATTTATTTGACAGAGAAAAAAAGAGCACAAGCAGGGAGCCAGCCAAGCAGGGCTCAATCCCGAGACGCGGAGATCATGACCTAAGCTGCAGGCAGAAGCTTAACCAAGTGAGCCATCCAGGTGCCTCATGTATCTTTCTTCTAACTATATCCTGGAATTCATTAAGTCAGAGACTTCAATAGTTGTTTTTATAGACCATTATTCACTTCAACAGGACTAGAGAAAAAAAATACGGAAATCTGTATGTACTGAGGAAATACTTAAAACAAACAAAAAAAAAGTATTAGTGGCCAAAGGCAATGGCTTTCAAAATTCTAGGACTATCTCGTATATGTACATTTCCTATCATGATGCAGTATACACATGCACGTGCATGCACACATTGGCATAAAAGTTTGATGAACTAGTACTCTAAAAAAGGTACACTGTATTTTCTATTCTAATTTACACTATTCTCTTTCAGTAAGAATGGATCCTAATCCTTTAACATACTATGACCTACTATTTAAAATGTATTACCCTAGAGTAGTCATTTAAAAAATGAGAAGGAGTTCAGCTAGATGGTAACTGAGACCATACCACCTTTATTTTAAAATCTGTATCCACTTGATTTTATTATAAGCCATTAAATAAATACCAAAGGTTTGAGAAAACCTGGAATATATCTATCCATCTGTATGGTTCTGAAAACCAACTAATACTGCTGCTATGGCTAAGGAACCCAACGGTTCCTTTTAGCATTCTACATTACCAATCCAAGTCAAAATGCTACTATAAACTCAAAGTACAGTATGCTTCTACCACCTTAAAGCCTCCAACTGAATAAACGATAATAAAACTGCTAGAATTAGATGCTAGAAAGGGTCACATTTAGCATGACTAATTTTAAAAATGACTGGGTTTAGTCATGTTGAATATGAGTTAGACAGTAAACTCAAAATTTCTCTACTAAACATTCAGAGAATCAGATGAGAAATAAAGGCTACTATATATACACTTGCAAGTCGCTAAATGTTAGTTTCATAAAATACATACAAAATTTGTTATAATATTAAAATTTGTTTTAATAGCAATACACATCTCTAATTCTGTAATTTTGTTGTTTTTTTTTTAAAATGGGGAGGAGAGAAAAGGAGAGAAGGAGAGAGAGAAATGGGGGGAAGGGTAGAGGTAGAGAGAGAATCCTAAGCAGGCTTTGTTTTAAAAAAGATTTTTGGGGGCGCCTGGGTGGCTCAGTTGGTTAAGCAACTGCCTTTGGCTCAGGTCATGGTCCCAGAGTCCTGGGATCAAGTCCCACATTGGGTTCCCAGCTTCATGGGGAGTCTGCTTCTCCCTCTGACCTCCCCTCTCATGCTCTCTCTCTGTCTCTGTCTCTCTCTCTCTCAAAATAAATAAATAAAAATCTTAAAAAAAAGATTTTTGAAATTATGTATATGGTTTTTTTTATGTCAATGAATACTACAGCAGAACAACTAAGTTCTCAGGACTATATGCTTTACTTTCCAACAAAGTTATTTGTAATTTGGTATTTCATCAGTCTGCAGATACGTAGGAGTGTGCTGCACATAACAACTACCTCCATTTACAGTAAGCTGTTCAATTAAGAAAAAAAGTGAAATCATCAATGTAGTATAATATGACTGAGATAAGCTACTAAGTTCAATCCTTTGGTATAAAATATAGGGTAAAACTGTTATAAAGAAATTATTTATATTTTTCATACTCATATACAACTGTAATTCTTTTCTTATAAAATTTCCTTTCAGATCAAACTTCCTCCTTTTATTAATGGAAGATTTACTCAATTAGAAATGGGAATACTGTAGTAGTTGCATCGAATGGCAATAATTATAGTATGATTATATAATCTATATAACTATAATTCTATAGAACTATAATCTACTTCAAGCACAAAAAGAATAGTCTCCTTTTGGGATATTCAGACTAACTCCACTCTTGTCCTATGGCCCCATTCCTTCACATAATAGTTCTTCAGCACAGTATTTACTGCCATCTAACAACATTTTCCTGGGTATAAAAGTTACTCTGCTTTTTCCCTAAGCCTATCAAAATGCCTCACCATCATAAAAGTCATGTTATCAGAACTTTAAACATGCAGAAAATCTAAGATCACCACAGGTTTACACATCTCTTTGAAAAAACCAAACTTCATTCTAACACTGGGCTTGATAGAGAAACTAACCACTTGTGGGCACACGGTGGCTCAGTTGGTTAAGCAACTGCCTTCGGCTCAAGTCATGGTCCAGGAGTTTCAGGATCAAGTCCCACATCGGGCTCCCTGCTCAATGGTGAGTCTGCTTCTCCCACTGACCTCTACCCTCTCACGCTCTCTCATAGTCTCTCAAATAAATAAAATCCTTAAAAAATAATAAACTAACCATTTGCCTTATGATCAAACTTCTCTGACTCCCACCTTTGAACTGCAGCACACTATTACCTCTTTGTATGAACTATAACCACTTGATACTGCAAATATTTAAATCTGGTTTCTTTCTTCACTATAAACTTCACAGGAGAATCTCCAATTTAACATCTCATGCAATCTACCACAAAGTTGATGCTTAATCATCTAAATTAAGTGTATGAAGACAGAGAACTGTACTTCTGAAAGCAGAAATGAGAGATGTGAAATAGCTAACATGAATGGTTTTCATTAGAAAAGAGCTTCTCACTATTTTTGTGCCTTATGTCTCATCTCTGAGAGATAGGTACTGTAGACACTAGATGCCAGAAGCCAGTACTGTTTAGGCAGAGCTTACCATCTTTGTACTTTATTCTCAATGATAGCTTAGATCTCAATCTATCCATACCAAAGTACTCTGAAGTGCAGTTTAACATTTAAAGCTGACTTTTGACTAAGCAGTCACCTCATATCACAGCGACAGATAAGATACTTTAACTATAAACAGCAATTTTTTCAGTCTTCATATGTAAGAACTTGATTCCGGTACAATAAATTCCTGGAGTACCTCTTTAAAACCAGTGGCTCTGACAACCCGTTTACATGGGTATTACTCTCTCAACACATGTTACATTTGTTCAGCTATCCTTCTCTTTTTCTCCTTCCTTCGCTTAGGACTAAACCATTCAATAACTTCAGCATAACACTGAATAAACATCAGACTGGAAAACTGCAAAGCCAGCGTGTCCAACACATTATTAGGGAACTTACACTTATTTATTGGGGGACTATGACTCTGTAAAAACTTTCCTCTCCATCCCACTTCTGACTATATACTATTTGTTCTTGCTTCTTTCCACACTACATCATTTCTTACCATTAAGGTTACAAAAATTAAAAGAGTTCCATGAAAACTTCCCATATAGCCCATTACATTACTCTAGCACTTTGCTCAATTCCATTTTCTTCCACCTCATTTGTTACCTATATGGTTTCAAGAATCTGAACATACCTAATTGTGTGTTAAAACCTAGCTACCGTATTATCACCTCTAAATCATAAAAATCTTTCTTCATTAACATGGCATGATACTGAAGGATCCCAGGTGAATAGCTTCTCCTATATGCATATGAATTGAATATGCATATACATCTCCTGGGAATCTTGTCAAAATGAAAATTCTGATTCAGCAGATCTGCGTCAAAGTCGGGAACTTTTAGGGTGAAGGAACAATTCTGCCCAGTAATGGAGTAGAGGATAAATGATTCTGTGCATTTTTAAAAAACACATGAAACTGCACATCAGAGAGTAAATGTAATATATGCAACTTTAAAAGATCAACCCATGTGACCGAAGAACAGAGAATGGAATGCAAACTGTGCCAAATGAATCTAACTTTATTACGAATTTATGACAACCACACTGAAGAGGGTGGGAGGAAGAAACTAACATTAGTAACTTTAGAAAACAGTGTTTTGACTAGAAACTGTAAGGCTAAATATCATATAAACTGTATACTGTACATAAATACTGTATTATAATTGAGAAATTTATTTCTTCTGGGACTGTAGCCTAAAAATTCTAAAATTGCTTTACCTGCATCTGACCTTGAAGTGCATGATGGGATGGTGGTTGATAAGAGCCAAGTTTCTCCCTGAAGGAGACTGCTATTATAAAGGAGCAAGAAAGAGGGGCGCCTGGGTGGCTCAGTGGGTTAAAACCTCTGCCTTCGGCTCAGACCATGATCTCAGGGTCCTGGGATAGAGTCCCGCATCGGGCTCTCTGCTCAGCAGGGAGCCTGCTTCCCTCTCTTTGTCTCTCTCTGCCTGCCTCTCTGCCTACTTGTGATCTCTGTCTGTCAAATAAATAAATAAAATCTTAATAAAGAAAGAAAGAAAGAAGCAAGAAAGGAAGGTTAGGATGAATCCTGTAGTACAGAATTAGACATCAATACAAACTCATGTCCACCTTAATATGCATACTGATAGAGATGCACAGATATACATAGATATACTAGAGATACGTAGATATACATGGTTTAGTATATATACATATACTATCTAGCTTATCTGCTTTTTCCACTGAGAGGACCTAGAAGCAGTGATACCTGGGTAGCAACAAGCATACCTAGCACCCAAGCCTTGGTTTCTAATACCCTTTTCTCCAATAAAAGGATCCAGGGCTCTCTTCAATCCAGGGCTGATTCTAGGGCAAAAAGATAGAGGAGTATGTAAAAAGGATACGGAGGCAAACTGGAAAGATAGCACCCAATGGGCAAGGCTAGAACAATTTGAGCAACAAAATAAACCACTTATTGGATTATAATAACCCAAAGCATAAAATTCACATATGGAGGTCCAGGCTTCTATAAATGAATGAGTAAATAGAGGAGAAAAGACTCCTTTACAGAAGAATTCCACTTAATGTATATAGATACTCTCTGTCAGCAGGAGATGGAGCTTAATTCCAACCTTCCCCCCAACCATTTGAGAGAGAGCTAGACATAGTCACTTGCTTCCAAAGCATACAATGTGAGGGAAAAAAAAGCATCAACTTAAAATAGAGAACCCCAGCAAATATTATGTTGGCTATGTGATGATGGTTAATATCATGTGGATACTACCCTTCCCATGTATGTGACTAGAAGAGCACTTCATCTCTGTGATACTCTTTCCAAAAACTGATAACCCCAGTTTATCCTAATAAAAACATCAGATAAATCCCAACTGGGGGATATTCCATAGGATACCTGGCCAGCACTTTAAGACTTAAGGAAATCAACAAAAGACAAACTCTCACAGACCAGAGGATACTGTGGAGAGTTGACAACTAAATGCAACATGGTACCCTGGATTGAATCCTGGAACAGAAATGGCATTAATGAAAAACCAATGAAATCCAAGTAAAGTGTGGAATTTAGTTAGTAGTTTTTTAAAAAAGATTTTTAAAAATGGCTATAAATCTGGTTTCCCCTTCTGGAGAGCAGGAATCATAATACTGCAAACATCACAGGAGTTTTATGAGGATGAACGATGATAAATTCATGTAATAATCTGTACACTACGTGTACCATGCCTGGTTCTGTCAGAGTAAGAGTCCAATAATCATTGCATGCCACATTATTATCGATTCAAAAGAAACAAAATGTACTCAATCTCTTGCTGGCATGGGCCATGACACCATCCTTTGGGGGTTCCCAGGGAAAAAAATAACAACATCAGTAACAAAAGTAAGTGGCTAGGTGATGAATGACTCCAAACAGTTCCCTGTGTGTGTGTGTGTGTGTGTGTGTAGCTATACACACACACACACACACAGGAATTTAACATGAACAAAAATCACTTGGAAACCTTGTTAAAATGAAGATTCTGATTCAGGGGGACAGGGTTGGGGCCCAAGGTTGTACATTTCCAACAAATTCACAGTTGATGCAATGTTATTGGTCCAAGGACCATAACTGGAACTTAAACTTTTCTATTTACGCATTTTTTAAATTTTCTGTAAAAAAGATAAAAAGATAAAAGGTTTTTCTATTTATTCTTTACCTCTTCCCTACAACGAAATACTCTTGTTTTTTTTTTATTTTATTTTTTAAAATATTTTATTTATTCATTTGACAGAGAGAGAGAGGTAACAAGTAGGAAGAGCAGCAGGCAGAGAGAGAGGGGGAAGCAGGCTCCCCACTGAGCAGAGAGCCTGACGCGGGGCTCAATGTCCGGACCCTGAGATCATGACCTGAGCTGAAGGCAGAGGCTTAACCCACTAAGCCACCCAGACGCCCCAATACTCTTATTTTTAAAAACAGAACCATACCAAATGTAACCCATCACCATGATCTTAAATAAGCAACTACCTTAGGAGTATAAAAAAGGGACAATTACACATTAACATTTGCCTCCACATTATCTCATGCCTATGTAGATAAAAGGAATATATTTGAACCTCAAATCATACACAATTCTCTTGTCCTTACCAGTTGAAAGTCTCAAAACTTTACAGTAACCTAGATTAATTACAATCCTAGACAATACTATGAAAATTCTAATTCAGTAAACTGTACTTGGAGAGAGAGTAACCTATTAAGTTCCTGCTTAACAGTTTATTCAATTTTCAAAATGTTAAGAAATGGTACTTAATGTCAGATCATCTAGGATCATGTATAGAATATTTGAGGAAAGAAAAAAACTAATAGGAAAAAATGAAGAAATTACATAGAGCTGAAAAACAGGGATTAATAGAAAATGGTATAAAAGAGATATACTTCCCTGCAAATAATTACATCATGGGAAAATTTTAAAAACCAGTTTCCTTAACTGAATGATTTCTAGCCATTCTGGTTTTGTGATTTCATGTTTTCCTGCCTTTCTTAAAATATTTCTTAGCAGAAACATTTGAAATTTAAGAATGAACTTTTTTTTAAAACTCTGAGATAACTGCAAAGTCAGCTCAGAAAATACCATTTAACTGATATAGGCTTTAAAAATCATTCAAGTTTACTTAGTGGAAAAAACTGACTTTGATGACAACAAATCTTTCTGGTATGAATGTACATAAATGCAACACATCAAAAATGGTGCACCATAGTAGTTTTCAACAAGACACTAACAAATAAATACATGGTAAAGAAACATGGCCTATGTTCAAATTAACTTTGACTTGGTGTTATTAAATTTAAAAGGTCCTTTTTTTTTTAATTCTTTTTTTTTAAAGATTTTATTTATTTATGACAGAGAGAGAGATCACAAGTAGGCAGAGAGGCTGGCGGGGTTGGCGGGGGGAGGCTCCCTGCTGAGCAGAGAGCCCGATGCAGATGTGGGGCTCCATCCCAGGACCTGGAGATCAGGACCTGAGCCGAGGGCAGAGGCTTAACCCACTGAGCTGCCCAGGTGCCCCTTAACAGGTCCTTTAAACTAGGGGGCTTCTCAAAGCCTTTTAAAGAAGCTGAATTTCTATAAAAGGAGATTTTCATTTAGAACATTTCCACTGATCATATTTCCTACTCTTTGCTTACAAGAAACACTTTAAAAGTTCAGATCCAAAGACTTTTGAACTATAAAACATTAACAAAAATATTTTCTATAAGCCAAGGAAATTTGTGTGACAGAGTTCTTCAAAATAAATATAAAATTTACACACATATATATTTAAAACATATGTAAATATTAAATCAAGCATTGTTAATGCTATGAAAAGCTATAATGAAATAAAAGAATTCTAGGAATCAGGTTAATAAAGCTCAACTGCCAGTCACAGATTCACCATAACAATGGTTAAGACCATTGTAGCACATCACTAACAGTCTCCCTTACTCTGTAAAAATTTTTCAAGAGCATCATATGTAGATGCTAATTAAAGTAATTCAAAAAATTATCAAATTTACATGTACAATTTTAGATTATTAAAAATTAATCTGCAGGCTAGAAGAGAATTTGTTCTGCGTAGCAAAATGTGACTATATATTTACATGTACAATTTTAGATTATTAAAAATTAACCTGCAGTCAAGGAGAGAAATTGTTCTGAGTAGTAAAATGTGACTATGTATTTCTGGTCTTCATCCACAAATTATTCCAGGATTAAAATCATTCAAGAGAACTTTAAAATAAAAAGTCTAACCAGAATTTGGAAAACTTGATTTTTTTGTCTGGTTTTTTTTTTTCCTCAAATCTACATAGCCAAGAATCAGTACTTTGAAATCTTCCAAAAACATCTTTAGAAAGCTTAACTTCAGTTATATAATAAACTTTGCACTGAGTTTAAACTGATGTGCAGGTGCATCCTGACCCACATTTCTTTGTAAATAAGTTTCAAAATTGTCAGTTATAGCATAGCTAAAGAGACATCTTCCTGTGTATTCTTCCTTCTTTCAGTCAGTGGTCATAGACAGCTTTCCACATGGAAACAATCAAAAACCATTTTTTAGTAGAAAGCTAATTATAACATCTAAAAATGTCAAATGACTCCCTGCTTAATTTTATTTCATTTCATAATGGAATTTCCACAAAGGAAGAAAGAAAATCTAAAGCAAAAATCCATTTAAAAATTCTACCCAATAAAAATCAAGTTTTACTTTAAAAACTATTTATAATATGTTTCAATTTTAAAAGCAGAGCATATTTCTCCTCTCTTCACTCTATAGTAATATTCATAGTTACTAGAAGTGTTCTGTTTTTTTGCGGGCAGGAGGTGGCTGGGGAGAATGGTGGTTGAGGGTTGTTAACAATGACAGTGGAGCAAAGGAAAAGGACAGCATAACAGCAGTAAGGAAGAAAATGAAAGCAGATGAGAAGCAGGTCTCCCTCCTGATAAACACCAAGGCAGTTGCAGGAACAAGATAACTTGACAACCACACTTCTCAGAAGCATGTAAAACCTGTATACTAGAAATAGTAACTGAGAATAATTAGGGAATATGATTTGCAGTTATTTTAAATAAGTATGCGTTGCAAAAGATTCCTTTAAGTACATCTGATTTCACAGGGTTTAACTTTTTTCACTTATACTACCAAATCTATCTCACTACTCCCCTCTAGATATGGCAGCAAAATACATAAAACATTATTAGAACAAATAAGGGCTCAGAATGTAACAGCACATGACCTCTCTGAATACTCAACTAGAGGATTTATTTTCAAGAGTCTTATTTCGTAGTTTGTGAGTAGTTTAGTTCCTGTTTCCTCTAGAAATTTCTACCTATTAACCATCTCATTGTTCACTAACAAATAAAAGAATGTGTACAATCACTTACTATAGTCAATTTACCTGTAGAGATTTGAATCAAACATGAGATTCAAAACTCTTCCAATTTAGCCTCTCAACTCTGTTGATTCTTCAACTCTTATTGTCTAAAACCTTATTATACTTTGTGAATTAAGTAGTGAGGTGAAACTTCAAAATCATTTAGTTCAATTCTTTTTTAAAGTTGAGATCGTTCAGAGAACTAGTTAATGCAGTGTCAGCTCAGGTTTTGTAATGTTTAGACCAATACCTGTTCAACTAAACAATGCTGCTTTCCATTATTGCTCCTTTCTCTCTATGATGTTTTTGTTATACAAACAGTCCACCTGTGAAAGCTAATAAACTAAAGTACACCTAGCATGACCAGAAAACACCAAGTTTCAAGTCAAATACTAGTAACACTGCTTTCTCTTCTACCAATATTATTTCTGCAACCCTCCCAACTACCAAAACTTTCCTGTTTCTTGTCCATCACATTTCTCTACCACCATAATTAAAGTTCCAGTTATGTAGTATTCTATGGTACCTAAAACATGATGCTAATCATAGTAAGCAAATATATACTGAGGGCTTATTATATCAGAACTACTTTAAGCCCCTTCCACATAACACTTCACTATTCTCAACTTTAAGATAAGTAATACTGTAATTCATATTCTATAAGTGAAAAAGACAAAACCTCAGAGGTAAAGTCATCTGCCCCAATTTAAACAACTAATAAAAAGTAGAACTGGGAAAAGTAATCAGGGTGTCTGACTCTGATGTTCACACCTGATCTCTACTGATAAGTGTATATAACTACATGGACTCCATCAATGTGCAGGTAACTCAAAATCTGGGGGCTACAGAAGAATTTAAAGTCTTTGTATTTGAAGAGGTTTCTTACACATTAAAATAGCTTAATACGTCTTATTCCCATTAACTATATCTTCTTTGCAAAGACATGGCTCAAGTAACTCATTCACACATAATTAAAACTGAAATTTAAAAAGAAAATCAGAGGGGTAAAAAGGGTTGCAGCAATATTCTAACAAACGTCCCAATCGGCGTTGGCTGAAAGAACTTTTGCACTGATAGAAATGTTTTCTATCTGTGCTACAGATCATGGTAGCCATTAATCACATGTGGCTTTCAGCATTTGAAATGCGTCCAGTATGACTGAATGATTACATCTTGAATATTCTGTAATTTTAAATAGTTCAAATTTAAATAGCCACATGTGGCTAGTAGCTACTATACTGTACAGGAAATGTATGGATGACAAAATGCCAGAAAAAAGGTGAGTAAAGAACTTCTTATTGCCTTTATTTGGAAAGTGCACCAATAGTCAAAGCTATTAAAGGGTCTCTTTTTACTTGGTCTAGTTTCAGTAACTGACCAAATAATATAAACTTCCTAAGAGATTTAAGTCACCTAAACTTTCCATATTTAAATTCAACTTTGTATATCCCAATAAAAAAAAAAAATAAAACCTATATTATCAACAAAACTTCATGTATCAGAAATTTTTTTTTTACTGTTTGGATAACTCAGAGGAAGAATCTGATCTGGAAACTCTGCCACCTACTAGGAAAACTAAAGAGTCATGCAAGTTTTACATTCTCTTCATAATAAATACTTGTAATAAAGTGCTTACCTTGATTCTCCACTACTGTTTCTAACACTTTCTTCATCACTGTGTCCATTCATTGTAAATACCAAGAAGTTTTAAAATAAAATATAAATCTTCCCAGTTTAAAAGATGAATACAAATATGAACTCCTTAAACATCAAAAATTCACAGATGAATTTTCTCCAACATTCATAGGCTTCCTGGGCCCTTTTTGATTCACCTAAAGAAAATATATTGAGAAAGTAAGAAAATTACCTATAGAGGAAAAGATGAGTAAGTCTATTTGGAACTTCTACAAATCTACCTAGGACAATTAGAAATGGTAAGGGAGGAGTAGGGGTCTTTCACTCAAAATACTTAGGCTTCTATTAAATACATTCCTGACTACTTACTAGAATTTAGTACCACTGTTTATTTTTGACAGAAAAAATTAAAATACATGTGGAGTGATAAGACTTTTAGACTGACTGCAACTGTGTATCAATGCACATATATAAACATTCCAAACAGATAACTAAAACAAAGTGATAGTATGTAACATATACATATCCCAAGAACAGAAAATGAAGTCTTATTAGATACTTGGTCAAACAAATGAAGGGGGGGGGGAATTACCTTTAATCAAGCACTAATTCCTATTACCCAGAACTTCATATACCCAAGTGGGGGAAAGTTTTGAAAATGCTCACATGAGAACAGAATATAAGTGTATCATATAATTTCAGGGGAAAATGTATAGGTCAAAACAAATGTGTTCCTTTCACAAGTAAACCAAGAATGGAGAGATAAAATGTAAATAGTAGTTATCCAGTCTGGACTTGCAGCGGTTCCATTAAAAAAAAAAAAAAAAAAAGGTAATAGAATATACACTAGGATTAATTAAGAAATGGGCTTGGGATAGAAATCATGAGCCAAGACACAGCATTTCCACCTTTCAAGATTTCAGTCCAACACTGGAGAGTCACCTACAAGCCATCCACGAATAAACAAAGGAGATCTCTGGCAGGGGAGGGAGAGGAAGAAGCGGGGGAAGGAGACGTCAGATCCTTCCCCAGCCAGAAAGTACCGAGACAGGCGCCTGAGAGCAGAGCTGTCCGCCGACCTCAGCAAAGAGAATTTACTCCTACGATTATTTCCACTCCACAAAAAAAAAGAGGGGGAAAATACGCTGTTGCCAACCCAATTATAGTAAACTCTGCATCTTGATCGGAATTTTATTTCTCCAGAGACTACAGTCCAGTAGACTGCAAGAAACGGTCATCCAAAAAGTAACTATTCCACGCAACATTTATTCTTAACGTTAAATATTAATTCCAACTAGTCAAAGACCTTTACTATTAAACAATTGTGTCCTAAAAACCTAGGTACTCGAACAAACTGCCGCTTACCCAAAGTCTCTCTTCAACGAGAAAGTTCACAACTCTTTTCGTTCTTTCCTTTTCACTCCTTTCGCCCCTCAAAATGGCTTTCTCCGTACAGTGAAACTTCCTTTTCCCCCTCATCTTCCTTCTCCGACTAAGTCCTCTTTCGGAGACTTAAGGGTGTGAGAAACACCCTTAAGTTCTGAAGCTCCAGGCGCAAGCAGCTCTGTCCTGCCTTTCACGCGTCCTAACAATGACTCTTTCCCCTAAGACGCTAAACCTCTTTGAATCTTCCTTCTCTGCGCCCGTCTTTTAACAGTTGCTCCGCTCCTGCTAAGTTTTCAACGCGGTCCTTGAAAGGAGGCTGGAAACCATCCTCCTCCCGCATCCGTACTTTGCAGCTTCGCTCCAATCAGCCTCCCAACCAGATGCACACCACCACCACCACCCCCCCAACCCTGTCCCTCTCCCGGCCTTCAAGCCGGTCCCGGGGTCTCTCTTCCCGCCTCAAACTTCCCGCAGACCCGCCCCGCGCCCTCCCGGGCCGCCGCCCCCTCCCCCTCCCCGCCGCTCCCCACGTGCTGGGAGTCCGGGTCGCGGCGGGACTAAAGCACCCGGCAAGTGCTCGCCGCTCTGCCCTCGCCGCTCTCCCCTCGCGGCCCGGCCAGCCCCAAGCCGAGGAGGCCCAGGCTCGACTGCCCGGCTGCCCGACCGTCCGGCGCGAGGATGCGCTCTTTGGCGCCGGCCTGCGCTCGCCACTCACACGCCCCCTGTGCTCCGAGCCCGTCAGCCACTGCCGGCCCTCACAGAGCCGCCCCGGCCTTCGCCCGGCGCTCGGCCTCTGGGCCGCCGCCCGGGAACCGCGCCGCCCCCGCCCTCCGCCTGGCCGGCTCCCGTCCTCCCCGCCACATCCTGACCCGCCCGCCGCCCCCTTTCTTACCGGCGGGCGTGCAGGCTTCGCGGGGCGGAGGGAGCCGACTCGATCGGCGGCCTCCCCCGCGCCCGGGCCCGCGGTCTCTGCCGCTAGTGAGTCCTCGGGCTGCGGGCGTCTCGGGGTAAGCAGGAGTCCGTGAGAAGGAGGGGGAAGGGGAAGGACGCGGAGGGGAAGGGGAAGCCCCGGGCCGCGGCACCAACGCGCGATCCCCCGCGGAGCGGATCCAACAATCAATTCATTATTGAAGCACCAACGGCGAAGGCAGCAAAAGCGAGAAGTAACGAGCCGTCGTCGTCGCCGCGGCCACGCGCGCGCTCCCGCTCCCGCCGCTTATCGGCTCCCGGCAGCCGCCATGACGCCGAGAGAGCGAGCGCAACCGTCTCCGTCGTAGCCGCCTCCGCCGCCGCCACCACCGAGGTCGCCGTCGCCTCCGCCTCCCGCGCGACGTAAGCTCCTCTGCTCACTCCCCTTCCCCACTGGGCGCGAGGCGGGCCGGCGGGCGGACGGGCGCGCGCACGCCGAACACCTCCGGCAGGCGCGCGGGCGGTGGGAGGGGCCACGTTGTGGAGTCGTGGGGTATAGAAGGAAAGCTATTGGTGCTGAGGCGGGCCCAGGGTGAGTGCGCGCACGCGCGGGAATGGGAGCGCGCACGCTGGCCGCGCGGAGGCCGCCGGACTCTGGCCACGACCGTGGGTTGCTGATCCTTGCTCGGGCGCCCTCTCTTAGAGGCCGGGAGTTGAATTCCGGGAAGTGGGAGCTGCAGGCTCGCTCCGTGCGGGTATGGACGCTACTGTCACTCGGAACGATTACGCAAGGACATCGCGACTGAGAGACTGAGAAGCTACGGGGGAAGCCGGGGGGTGGGGAAACGCTAAAAACTACGTTGGGGCTGGGGTGCCGCGGGAGGCCAAGTTGGATAAGCCGAGGGAGCAGGGTCTTGCGTGGAACCTGGTTGCTCAGGCCCCAAACCATCACTCCCTCCGACCAGTCTGAGCGCCTGTCCAGAGGGGTGGGGAGGGGGCTGTGCGTCACACCAGGCAGCCTGGGAACCCAACTGTTGGGCAACCGTGGTCACCTCCGGCCGCCTCCTACGCTTAGGCGGCCTGTGACACGGGCTTCCTCCGGGGACTGACACCCAGAACGGGCGGGGCTCTTGAGGAGATGGGGAAAAATAGAGACCGAGTTGTTGACCTCCTGTGACACTTCATCTGTGGATAAGCTTTTACGACCTTCCCAGGTCTCTCTTCCTGGAGGGCGGGGTGGAGGGTGCGGTGCGGACTCGCAACAGAAAAGCAACTCCGGGATGTTAGTAACTGTGTCGGTTTAACCTGCTGCAATTTAGTTGACGGTTTCTTTCATAACTGTAGCTGCGGGCCTGTTACAACCCTTTGTAAGTGTGGAAGGAAACACCTTTCAAGCATTGGTGTCTGGCTTCACTCTTCTTGAAAGCATTTTTAAAATCAAAATTCTTTTATACTTTTTTTCCCCCCAGTCCATTGATCAGTCTTGACTCACTGGAGGTTAATGATAACTAATGATAATCAGAGAGGTTAACTCTCTAATCCTATTCGCCAGTGATTGGATTTGGTGCAAAGTCCCAGCTTCCAAACCAAATGAGTTTGAATGCGGTAGCTGCATTCCCAAAATAATTCTTTTCGTCTGTAGAAAATTGTCATGTTAGTCCGCCAGCTGTTGAAACAGTTTGATTTAAAGCCTTCGAAAAGATCTCAAAACATAATTCCAAATATGTATTCATTGTATGGAAGTGTATTCACCCGTGGGAAGTAGGGAAAGGCAAACAAGTATACATGGTCTTCTCAGAAAAAAAAAAAAAGTTTATTATGAAGTGGTAAAATGTAACACTACCGTAATTTGTAAAATGATGTGTGCTCAGCCTCCCCCCTTTTCTTTTTTCCTACTTATTAAAGAGCTGTAGTGCTGGGCTGTGAAGAATAAGATTATAACAAATATCCATTTCTGAAGTCCCGAAAAGTAGGAACTAACTGCTAGTTTTTAATGTTATGCTTTGAAAATAGGATAAAGGTGCTTTAACAATAAGGTCTTCCTGTGTCTCAGACTAATTTCTTTATTGGATTACTAGCGTGGTAAGTAAAAGGAAAAAGCCCCAGAAAAACAGTAACCATTGTAGATAAAGAATTTTGTAATCAGAAGAATGATTCTGATAATAAAGACTTGAATTATATCTGTACTACATTGTATCATCTTACAAAAAAGAATTTATGATTTATATATATACATATTTTTTTTTTCTGAAAGCACATCATAAACCTTTTAAAACTGCCATTTGGATGTGATATACTACACATAAAGTCTATAGACCCTTTTTTTTGTTTTTTTGCAAAATAAGTCTTAAATTTATAATGAAATACTAAACCTTGGAGGTTTTTATTTCTGGTAATATCATAATATACTTTATGACTCCACAGAATTTTAGAATTACTGTTGAGAATGTGGGGTAATACAGGGTAAGTGGAAAATGGGAACAATCTTGCCAGTTAAAGTTTTTAAAAGTTATTTGATGAATAAGGCAAGATATATAATATATAAGATATATAATAAGTCAAATAGTTTGACCATTTGTTACCTGCACAGTTAGATTTTTAGTTTAACTTTGTTTGGACAAACTCTGTCTTTATTTCTATCTGTTCGTACTAAAAGCAGTAGTTGATAATCTCAGCCCATGACTAGCAAAAATCCTTGAAAATTAATGTCAACCAGGAAGTCTTGATTATTTCCCATTTGAGAAATTTCATATTCTTTGGAAAGCATGTTATTTTTACAAAATTTAGGGCAGTATTTTGTGGGTTCTTGATTCTGATTTGCTCTGTTAGGACTAGTTACTGATGGGTACCCATAGGTGAAGATAGATTGAAAACCACTTATCTGGAATTGTGGGGTGTTCAACATAAACACAATGATAACTCTTGCTTTTCTCATGAACGTTTTGGGTGCCCAGATAGGATTTTAATTCCATAATTATGTTCTTATTGCCCGGAGGATTTGTGTATGAGAAGCTGCTAAAACAATCAGAACAGTATTAAAATAGCCTAGAGGGGCGCCTGGGTGGCTCAGTGGGTTAAAGCCTCTGCCTTTGGCTCAGGTCATGATCTCAGGATCCTGTGATCGAGCCCCGCATCAGGCTCTCTGCTCCACAGGGAGCCTGCCTCCCCCTCTCTCTCTGCCTGCCTCTCTGCCTACTTGTGATCTCTGTCAAATAAACAAAACAAAACAAAAATCTTAAAAAAAAATAGCCTAGAAACTAAACTTCTGTCTTCATACACCAGATCCTTTCTAAACAGAGAAATGGGTTTCCAAATATACTTAAATTTACCAAGTCCTTTATAAATAGGACCCATGAAATTCTAAATCACCTTATATGAAAATCTACATTTTCTATTTTTTTAATCATTAAAATTATATGACAGGATCTGTGGTTCCCAGTGTTGGACAGGGGGCAGGAGTCACTAACTGAGGAAATTTTTTCCTAACTATACATGCTGGACACTCCGATTCCTTTCCTCTTCTGCTATGCAGAATTTCTAGGTTCTAGATAGTGTTTAGAAATTTTTTTTCTGGATTTTTCAGAAATCCACCAATGGTTTATTCACCTTGCTTATAGCCATTTTATATGGGCTTTTTGCTGATAAATCCTTGAATCAAGTTAAACTTCAAGTGGAAAATTCTTAGAGGTGATACTAAGAGGCAACTATATATATATACACACACACACACATATGTATAAATATATATAGAAAACTATATATAAAGATTCTACTTCCTCTAATTTCAAAGTTAAGTGTGCCCAGAGAGTAAGAAAAGTAAGTTTACTAACTAGTATCAAATTGGTGCATTGATGCTGTGTTATTCCTCTCCTGCAGATCCTTTAGTTACTGTTTATTTTACCTCTTGTATGTCATTTTCACCCTTTCTTTGTCTCCACTACTTTATTTTTATAAACCCACTTTCTCTGTTTTTCCCTTTAGCTCACCCTGTAGCTTCCTTCAGACTTGAAATTAATGAAATCACTCCTTGCTTTAAATACACATTTTTTACTATTTTACTTTATTTTATTTTTTTTAATTTTTTATTTTTTATAAACATATATTTTTATCCCCAGGGGTACAGGTCTGTGAATCGCCAGGTTTACACACTTCACAGCACTCACCAAAGCATTTTATTTTTTTAAATACATATTTTTAAATATACTGCAAGTTTGCATACATTATATTTTAATTAGTCTTTTCATAGTCTGACTCCAGCATTGCCTTCCATCATTCCTAGGAGACACATGACACTCTAGCCACACATTCCTTCAAGTCATTAGAAAGTTAACCTTTCCCTGGGGATAAAAATAAATTATATGTTTTATAAAAAATAAATTTAATTAAATTAAAAAGAAAAAGAGTTAACTTTTAATTGTAAATGGATATAGCCCATCTATCTTATGAAGGAATCTCTTACAGGTTTGATTTGAGTGGAGACTCTGTGTCCCCAGTACACTATTATTGACATTTGTTGACATTTTCAATAAATTGAGTATCAGACATTCTGCTCGGGTGGGGGATGATTGCCTTGGGATTATAATAGAGAAAAAAAAACAGATACTCTGAAGAGTTAGAGTCTAATAGAGGAAACCATCATACTGCAAAATCATAACTGAGAAAAATGGTATGAAGAATCGATCATGTGAGAATTCATAATGGAGAGTCCTAGTCAGAATAGTCTCCAGGGGTGCCTGGGTGGCTAAGTTGGTTGAGTGTCTAACTCTTGGTTTTGGCTCAGGTTATGATCTCATGGGTTTTGCGATAGAGTCCTCTGCTGGCCTCCATGCTCAGTGCAGAGTTGGCTTGAGATTCTCTCTCTCCCTCTCCCCCTTGCACTCATGTGCTCTCTCATTCTCTATCTCTCTAAAATAAATCTTTAAAAAGTCTCCAAAGGAAGCAACATCTTTGGAGAACCAAAGAATTAATATGGAGAAGATAAGCAAAAGAGAAAAAAGGAGCTTATCAGGTGAAAGAAATAATATGAGCAAAAATTCTGGGCCAGAGAGATTAGGTCAATTTATAATCCAGTTTGCCAAGGATAGGCATTTTTTACTTTCAGAAGTGCTCTGGTTTGGACTGCAAGGAGCACAGTACTGCTGGAACAGACAGAACTGAGGAGATGAAGCTGCATAGGAGCCAGGCTCTTCAGGGCCCAAAGCCAGGTAAAGAAGTGGGTTTGATCTTGGTGGCTCAGTTAAGCGTCCACGTCTTGATTTCAGCTCAGGTCATAATTTCAGGGTTGTAAGATGGATGCTGGGCATCAAGCCTGATTGGGATTCTCACTCTCCCTCTCTAAAAAAGTAAGTAATAAAAATTAAGTGTGTCCTTTTCTTGGAACAAAGGGAGCCTTTGAAGGATTTTAAACTGTGGTAATGGAGGATTTGCAAATGGGAAAATTTACTCCAGCCTTTAAAAATTGGTGGCATGTCAAAGAAAAAACAATATTCTTAAGTGAATTTGACTAAAGATAAATAATTTGATGGACCAGGGTAGTGTCACAGAAGAGTGAGTGGTTTTGGAAGGAAACGTCCACAGGATTTGTCAATGCAATTAGATTCAGGATTAGGAGAAGGAGGAAAGCTGCGCATACAATAGAATGGCATGGAACTGAATGATAATAGCATTCCCTTCAATGGTAATGTATTTGGAGTCGGGTAGGTGTGAAGATCATAAATTTGGGACTTACTAAGTTTCTCATACCTTGTCAGAGTCTTTGGTATAGAAGTCTGGAGCTAAGAAGGGAGATTTGGACTGAATAAAAAACTGTTAGGTATGTAGGGAGAAATTAAACTCTTGAGTATATGTGAGATAAACTTGGAAGACAGCCTAGAAGTATGCAGTCAAGAACTTCAATTAATTTTTGGCTAGGTGAAGGAAGATGAGCTGGATAAGGAGTTGCAGATGTCAAGGGTGTTGTGCAATGGATAACAAAGACATAAGTACTTCAAGGAAGGAGTGGTGAACAGTGTATAATGCTGTTGAGAATCACTGAAATAAGGTCAGCATATCCGTTGGATTTAGTAACATGATGAGCATCTGTTACCTTAGAAGTGTTTTGTTGGAATAATAGGGCCAGAAGTCAGATTGGAGTGGAATGTGATAATTGAAGTGGATCATTTAGTTTAAAATCATTGACTTTGACTTGGGAGGGAATATTGTCGGGGAGGGTTGTGGATTTTTATTTGTTTAGGTGAAAGACTTCAGATGTTTCAAAAACAATGGGAAATGTCCTTTTGAGAGGCTGATTAGAGAAGAGTTAGTGATAATTAGCTGGAAGGATTAACAATTATTCGGAGAAGGAAATACATTAAAGGTCTGATTTGGGGAAAAAGTAATTTTTTCAATCGGGAACTAAACATTAGATACCACTGTTTATTGTTTTAAAGATTTTATTTTATTTATTTGAAAGAGAGAAAGCATGATAAGAGAGAGGTCAGTGGGAGAAGCAGACTCCCTGCCGAACAGGGAGCCCTATGTGGGACTCGATCCTGGGACTCCAGGATCATGACTCAAGCGGAAGGCAGTTGTCCAACCAACTGAGCCACCCAGGTGCCCCATCCACTGTTTATTGTTATGGGCTCCAGGTGGTCATCTGGTGTGATTTGAGAGTTTCTGCGAGCCTTCTAGTCTCCACATTTATGTATGCCTCATATTCTACTAATTGAAAATCGTTCGTAGAAATCTGTTTTAAAGCATATACTTTTGGGAAGACAAATATGTTAAGTTTTCAACTGTGCCAAAATTTAGAATTAAATATTGGGTAGCTCTACAATAAAAATGTTTAAGCCCTACCTCAAGAGATTGCATTCCATTGTTTTAAGGTAGGGCCTTGGCCTATGCATTCTTTAAAAGCTCACCTTTTTTTTAAAGATGATTCTGTGCTATGGCACTGGAAAACTATGGACATCATTTTATTAATACTGTACTGACTAAAAGTAGTTTAAATGAAGTATAGAGAGTCCAGGACATTTATTTTTTTAAAAGATTTTATTTATTTATTTGACAGAAAGAGATCACAAGTAGGCAGAGAGGAGGAAGCAGGCTCCCTGCCAAGCAGAGAGCCCAATGCAGGACTTGATCCCAGGATGCTGAGGTCATGACCTGAGCTGAAGGCAGAGGCTTAACCCACTGAGCCACCCAGGTGCCCAGGATATTTATTTTTTATAATAGTGGTTAGTAATAGGCCAAGGGGAGATTTTGCTCCACTGGTGACATTTGGCAACATCTGGAAACATTTTTGGTTGTCACAATAGAATGGCAGGTGCTGCCGACATTTAGTGGGTAGAGGCCATGGGTACTGCTAAAGATCCATTAATGTACCAGACAGACCCAACAACAGAATTATCTAGCCCCAGAAGACAGTCGTGCCATTGTTGAGAAACTTTGCTATAAAAGATGTCAAGCTAAATAGTTACTTTTTAGTGAAATCTTCATGGGTAGGGTTGTGGTTTGGTAAGGGTGCAAGCGAAGGAGGATCTACCCTACCCATCAACTTAGCCTGAACTCAGCCTTGCTCATATTAGCAACAAAAGAACCTCAAACAAAACACATGTGCAGAACAAAGAAATGTAACTAGCACAATAGACTGATTATGTTATTTTCCTTGTTTAAAAGAAAATATAGTATAACTGAAACTCTTATTGCTGGTAGAAGTGTAAATTGGATTGAAAAATCAGTGGCAGTATCCATTATAGCTGAACTTAGGTCTACCCTATGTCATCAGTTTCTGTCCCGACATATATGAAAGTTCATCACAGTTTGATTCATTACGGCCTCAAACTTGAAAAAAGTGAAGTATATCCATACAGTGAAATACTACCCATCAATTCAAAAGAATAGATCGCTACACACAATAGCATGGATAGATCTCACAGGTATTGTGTTGAGTGAAATAGACATGAACTCATATTATGTAATTCCATTTATTTATTTATTTTTTATTTATTTATTTGACAGAGATCACAAGTAGGCGGAGAGGCAGGCAGTGAGAGAGAGGAGGAGGCAGGCTCCCTGCTGAGCAGAGAGCCCAATGCGGGGCTCAATCCCAGGACCCTGGGATCATGACCTGAGCCGAAGGCAGAGGCTTTAACCCACTGAGCCACCCAGGCGCCACTGTAATTCCATTTATATAAAACTTTAAAACAAGCAAAGCTAATTTGTGGTGATAAAAGGATAGTAACCTCTCAGGGCACAGGTATTAGATGGAGCATAGGTGATGAAATGATGGAAATGTCCTTCCAGATCTTCATCTGGCTGGTTATATGAGTGTATACATATGAAAAAGTTTAAACTGAACATTTCAATTTTGTTGACTTTACTGTGTATATGCCACATCCCCATTTCTTAAAATTAGGGAAAGAAACTGGGAAACCTAATTTTGAACTGCTTGAAGTCTTGTGTCTCAAGTGCTTGGTTAAATGCAGGGTTAACTATCTAATACATTCACATTGTGAACAACTGCAGTGCATTGTTTAGTGAAAATAAATTTTGATTTTGGAGTCAGATCTGGTTTTGAACCACTGCTTCATCCATTATTATGACATTGGTAACGTCACTTATATTGGTATTTTTTGTGACTATGGAAGAACAGAAGATCAGTGAGTTAAGAGAAGTATAGAAAAAAATCCACTGTAGGGGTGCCTGAGTGGCTCATATGGTTAAGCATCTGCCTTCTGCTCCTGGGATCCAGCCCCATGTTGAGTGCCATGTCAGACTCCTGGCTCAGCTGGAAGTCTGCTTCTCCTTCTGCCTCTTCCCCCTGCTGCTGCTGCTGCTCTCTCTCTCTCTCTCTCCCCCCTTTTCTGTAGCTCTCCTTCTCAAATGAATAAATAAAAATCTTTGAAAGAAAAAAAAAAAAGAAAAATCCACTGTCTGTTTTATTTTGATTTTAGCCTTATTTCATGATTCTCCCACACCACTGAGAAAAATTCACAGATGTTCCGGGTGGGCCTCAGCAGCTGTATGTGTATGAGGTAACTTAATGCCTCTGTCTTTAGCTAGGGTGAACAATTACCTCCTATCTGGACCAATCAAATTATCTTGAGTAAAACTGGGATCGAGAATGTTTATCAGATAGTTAATTTGTTCTGAGAAAGGAAGTTGGGTCAAGTCTGCCTTATTTGGGAGCAGCACGTGGAGAATCCCAGTTGTGTTGCAGAGTAAGAATGATTTCACGTTACTATGTCGCTCAGTGTTCTAAGTGTTTTAATTTTGTGAGGTTGACCCTATATCCCCACTTTACAGGTAAGGAAGCTCAGAAGCTTGACTAAAGTAAATATGTATTGAAGCTAAAATAAAACTCGGGCTGTCTGACTCAAGTCTCTGCTTTCATGAAGTAGTGCTGACCTGTTAGACACAGATGTAAGAGCTGCCTTGGTTCCTGACAGGTTTCCATTTCTTGATCTCAGTCTCTTGAAAGGGTTGGGTTTGCTTCCTATCTTTGAATTATTTATCGTAATTTATCCTTATAATAAAATGTCATGTCTTTGCTTAAGCTAGCTTAAGTGGGCTTCTGCCAGATGCAACTGGAAGAATATTTCTCCAGTTTGACTGTGAATGGAACAGAAAATAAACCTCAGATAAACTGAAGCTGGCTGAGTCAAGGTGGAATAGCAGGCAATGAAGACTTGCTTGCCCTGAAATGGGAACTTGTTAACTTGTGTTAATACAATTGTGAATCTTTTACCCAGGCTTTCTCCAATAGTATCTTAGAACTCAGAGTATGTATACACTGAGATAAGGCATTAGAGAACTTTCTAGCTACATTAAAAAAAAAAAGTCAAATGCCTTGGTTACTATATGTAGAGTTTTTTAAAAAGTACATTAGAAAAGAGAGATGTTCTAGGGGCACCTGGGTGGCTCAGTGGGTTAAGCCGCTGCCTTCAGCTCAGGTCATGATCTCAAGGTCCTGGGATCGAGCCCCACATTGGGCTCTCTGCTCAGGAGGGAGCCTGCTTCCTCCTCTCTCTCCACCTGCCTCTCTGCCTGCTTGTGATCTCCCTCTGTCAAATAAATAAATAAAATATTTAATAAATAAGTAAATAAATAAAATCAGGGCACCTGGGTGGCTCAGTGGGTTAAGCCTCAGCCTTCAGCTCAGGTCATGATCCCGGGGTCCTGGGATCGAGCCCGGCGTCAGGCTCTCTGCTCAGCAGGGAGCCTGCTTCCTCCTCCCTCTCTCTCTGCCTGCCTTTCTGCCTACTTGTGATCTCTATGTGTCAAATAAAATAAATAAAAAATCTTTTAAATAAATAAATAAATAAATAAATAAAATTTTTTGACATAAATAAATAAATAGATAAATAAATGAAATCTTTTAAAAAGGAAAAAGAAAAAAGACATTCTAAACAAAGTTCCTAGATGAAATTTAGTTGTACCAAATTTGGCCATTTATGCCAAATTTAGCAGATTTGACAATTACTTGAAGCCAATTTGCCTTTGATCTGAGAATATAGAAACAGACCAAGAAATTAGTCAATGGAGGGGCATCTGTGTAACTCAGTTAAACCTCCCACTCTCTTTTTTCTTTTTCTTTTTTTTAAGATTTTATTTACTTATTTGACAGAGACACCGGGAAAGAGGAAACATGAGCAGGGGGAGTGGGAGAGGAACAAGCAGGCTTTCCGCTGAGCATGGAGCCCGATGTGGGGCTCAATCCCAGAACCCTGAGATCATGACCTAAGCCAAAGCCAGATGCTTAACAATTGAGCCTCCCAGGAGCCCCAGCATCCCACTCTTGATTTTGGCACAAGTCATGATCTCAGGGTTGTAAAATCGAGCCCCGCTGGGCATGGAATCTGCTTAAGATTCTCTCTCTCCCTTGGCCCCACTCTCCCACCCTCCCCCCACAAAAAAGAAATTAAGTGGTTTATTGAATCACAACATTTTTTTTTTACCACCTTATTTCTAACATTGAAGTTTACATTTACATTTACACTGAAGTTTTACATTTCCAGGAAGCGAAATTTTGGTAATAGCAATAAGACTCTCAAGAAGGAGCAAACGATATTAAGGTATTCCAATTTCTCAGTTCCCATCAAAGCATTTTTCACTGCCATCCCCTTCACAAAAGTGTGATGATCCTTTACAAGGTCTATCAATAGCTACTAAGATCGGAATGCACTGTATGTGTGGGAATATTACTAAATGGCAAACTGCAAGTTGCTGTATGCACTTTTTCTCTTGTTTGCTTTGAGGCTAAAGCAGCCAACAATGAAGATGGACAGAGTCCCAGCTGTTGCTAAGAAACAGAAATCCAGAAGAACTGACAACTTACGGTGAAACCTGACCCACTAAGTTCTTCAGCTTTAGCTAAATACAGATCTCCCTAAAAGAAAATTGGCAGGCAGTTCTCCATAGTAAAGCAGTTGCATGTCATAAACCCCAAAGTGGACTCAGACCACAGACTATCTCAAACCCCCAAGCACCTCTCATTCTCCAGTACAAAACAATCTGCACCAGCAAAAAGTGGGTACCCTTGCCCCAAGTGAAGAATCTCAGTGTCCTTTGTCAGGAGTGGCTCTGGAAGATTGTAAAAGAGAATCCAAATTACGTGCAGCCAGATATCCTAATAATTGACCAGGAAGTGGGTCCATTAGCTCATGCCTTATAAGATCTCAAGGCCTATTATTTACCATCCCACTCCTGCTGAATATAATATATAATTTAGTTGAACTTGTTGAATTTATATTTAGTCCACAAAATACAGCATTAATCCAAGTATTTCTTGGGTGCTTTTTATATGCCTACCCTTGGGGTAGGGACATGGAAAAAAGTGCTAAGATGGACAATGGGTTTTTGCACTTAGAGTACCATTCTATTTGGGGGGAGGGAAATAAATATCATTAAGGAAATAAGGTTATAAATTGGGATGGGTTCTGCAGGGGAAGGGTGAGGTTATGTCAGAGAAATTTAAAAAGGAGGCAAATGGAAAGAGCAGTGGGGTGGTCAGAAGAAAAGTCTTCAAGCCGTAGGTGGTAGAATGAGGCTGCACTTAGTGTAGGAAGAACCATGGGAAGAGCAAGAAGAAGAACAAATGCAAAGACCCTAGAGTAAGAAGGGGTTTCTTATATGTGAAGAACCAAAGGAGGCAAGTATAGCTGAAGCATAGTGTATGAGAAGTTGATACTGGACTCAAAAACACATTCAAGGAACCTCCTTTTATGCAGGGCTTTGTGGCCTATGGAAAGCATTGCAGTTTAATTCCAAACGCAAGCAGATACTATTGAAAGGTTTTACACTAAAGAGTAGCATAATCTGATTTACTTTCTAAAAGATTGCTGTAGCTTCTATGTAGAAAAATAGATAATAGTAGCAAAAGTGAAAGCGGCTCTCTCTAACTCCCCACTTAAAAAGCTAGTCTAATGTATAATAGCTGTTAGGTTTAGAGGAGTAGCTTTGAAATGTAGAGAAAATGGAATTAAGATTAATTTGGGTTTTAAGAATGACAACATTTGAGTTGAGGTCCTCATTTATGATACATTAGTATCTAAATATATCGATAAATAGCTAACAAGAATATTGTTTGGGAATATGGAGATAAATATCAAAGAGCTAGGCATGTTGAAGGTATTTGAGAGTAGGGAGAGCTGAGAGGGAAATGCTGGGTTTTTTTGTTTTTTTTAATAAACTTCAATATAATTTTTATATAAAAATTGTGTGTGTGTGTGTGTGTGTACACAAAACCTTTGCTGTGAAAAGGTTAGAGAGCAGTGTGATAATAGATGAAGTAAGTCAACAGAGTATTTCTTTTTAGTTGAAAATACTGATATATGTTGGTAGACTGGCATGAATAATAAGCAGAGAATGAAAATTTGGTGAAGTGTAGTAGACAAATGGAATAACTGAAGGAGCTAAACCTAGAAGAGAAAATATAGGTGTCAAGAGTTACAATTGCTCATGATAGGGAAAATGATACTGTTTCAATTCGAACAGAAAAGAAGGCTGAGAAGGTGAGTACAGATGCAGAGAGGTTTGGATATCTGTTGGAATGAAAATGAAGTAAATCCTCTCTGATGGTTTCTGTATTCACAATCAATTATGTATGAAGTAGGATCATCTGCTGAAAATGAGGAGAGTGAAGGAGTCTGAGGTAACAGGAAAAAAAGATGACATTTCTACCTCAGAAAATGTGAAGATGAACTTCCTAGGGAAGCATAGTAGGACTGCCAGTTTGGCTTGGGTGTTCGTTTGTGGTCTGTGGTCATGAATTTAGAGAGAAATGAGTCTGCTAATTGTATGATTTCTTTATTAAGTAGCTTGGATCTCTGCACAAAGAATCAGATTGAATTCAAGCAGGTTTGAGATTTTGTGAAATGATTTCAACAGAGAGAGATGGGAGCCAAGGCACTTGATTGTGCTTCAGAAAGAATGCTTATATGATGAAACATGAATTCCACACTGGGTAAATGTGGGAGTGAATACAGGTAATTAAAAAGTAGTGGGAATGGAGGAGGGTCAATGAACTAGAGATCTGTAAGAAGCTAAAGACTTCTAAAGTGAGTCTAAATTAGGAGGTGGTGGGTGGACCAAATAAGATGTTCAAAATTGATATTTCACAGGTAGTACAGTCATCACTACTTACATGGTCCAGGGTTGGTCTAAGATATGAATTGAGGTTGGTGATGGTCTTTGGAGACGATGAAGGCTAAAGAACATTTTCCAGTTTCCAGTAAAGAATAGAAGTGTCTACTCTATGATAGCAGATTATAAAATCAGAAACTCTTCTTGGATCAGTAAGAGAAAGGACAACACAGGACAGACCTCTGCCCCCAAGATTGGTGAGACAAGCAAATACACAGAGTCATGGTTTACCTGAGCAGAGACAAGCAGAAAACACTGGGAACAAGACCAGACTAGGAAAATCTGAACCATAATTGATGAATATCTAGAGGCTTTGTGTAAACAACTCTGAATTAAAAACTTCAGGGGACAGTCATAGAGGGGTCCCCCAAATATTATGAGATTTACCTCCAAGAGCTTGACTAGGTTCCCACAATAAATATCTAACATGAATCCCCTTATGCTTTCTGCAGGGAGAGAGGACAAGAGCCATTCAGAAATATTCCAGACCATTCTGTTCTTCTGAACAAAGCCTGTCCTCAGGAGAAACTAGTTAGCCAGTGCCTAACCAGCTGAGGTCAAAGCCTAACTGACCTAAGGGAAGGGAAATATCCAACTCCTATCCACTCTAGTTATCCTGTCCCACCGCAAGGGAATAGAAAAAACAGAAACACTTGTAAGGTTCACAGTCTGGAGACATAAGCACACTAAATGACTGAAATCTAATCACAGCACTATGGATTGCTTGTCCTCCACCAACACCTCAACACCACATCACTAAAGGCCTATTTACAGCAATTCCTTTTATCCAGTATGTTATGTCCAACTATCAAGAAAAAAAATTCCAGGTATATCAAGAAGCAAAACAAAACAAAACAAAACAAAACAAAAAAACAAAAAACAAACAAACAACAACAACAACAAAAAACAAAACAAAAAATACCATAATTTGAAGAGACAGAGGACAGAGTAAGCATCAGACCAGACATGGCAGAGTTGTTGGGAATTATTAATCAAAGAATTTAAAACAACAATGATTGATATATTCCGAACAATAGATAAAGTAGGCATCATGCAAGAATAAGTATGCAATGTAAGCTGAGAGATGGAAATCCTAAGAAAGAAACAGAAATGCTACAGATTTAAAAACAGAAACAAAAACACTGCTATTGGGTGGGTCAGCTACATATATTTTGAAAGTCACTGAGAATGATCATAAATAGTGTTGGAAAGGGGAAATATGAGCGTAAACCAGAAAAAAAGTTGTCAATAAATAGAAGAATGACTAGAAGTGAACAGCTGTACAGGACTTGACCAGTAATCAAGATCATCACATCATCTTTAAAGGAGCTTATATTCTTGGAGACAAGAAGGACATGCCCCAGATCCTGACCCTGAGATCCACTATTTAGGGGCAAAGAAAGTCTACAGTTGAAAAGAATATAGTTGAGTCATTATTAATTTAAGACAGCCTAGACTCATTTAATGCTAAGAACGTAGGTCCTTATTTGATAAGGACACATCCTATTCAACAAGCATATGTGAAACATCTAGGTATTGTGCTATTTGTTTTAGATGTTTGAGATACAGCAATCAACCAAGAAAGCCAAGTCTGTGCTTTTTTTTTTTTTTTTTTGAATCTGTGTTCCTGTGTGGGGAGCCAGAAAGTAAACATATGTTCTATCTGGTAGTGTTAAGCGCTATGAAGAAAAAATACACATTTTGAGAGGGCTAGAGGGTGATGGGGATGGTATTTTAAACAAGGTTACAGAGAGCTTTTCTGATAAGGTCATAGACATGTGAGCCAGAAACTGAATAAAGTGAGACACTTGCAGATATTTGGCAGGGACAGGGGCATTCTGTGTAGAAGGAAGATCAGGACAAAAGCCTAAGGCCAGAGGGTACTTATTATGTTTATGAAACAGCAAGGAATCTGATTTGAGTTCAGTGCGGGGCAGCACTCACATAGTAATTATTTGTTTGTTTATACTAATTTCTGTATTAACACTGAGGAAGTAAAAGTGCTCATTTAGCTAGAAGCTTCTCTATCTCTATTCATATTTTAAATTCTCCATAGATCTTAATTTTTCAGCCTGGAAATGTGAAGTACTTAGACATTTGGCATCACATAATAAGGCATAAATGCTTTATTTTTAAAAAA
Organism: Neogale vison; assembly: GCF_020171115.1. Taxonomy (NCBI): domain Eukaryota; kingdom Metazoa; phylum Chordata; class Mammalia; order Carnivora; family Mustelidae; genus Neogale; species Neogale vison. The sequence goes on along the minus strand of NC_058091.1, from coordinate 194,802,518 downwards.
GTTAAAAATCCATTAGATTTTATGATTTCTTAATATTAGTTATTATTGTGGTTCACCTTTTTTTTTTCCTGTGATGAATGAAGATCACTTTAATTAGAGGAATGTAAGCAAAAATTACATGGGATGATCATTTTATATAGGTCACCAACAAAACTTCCAGAGGAGATAGTAGGTGAGCCTACATGATTCATCTGAAATAAGTAAGAAAAATAAGTACAAGTACTTTGTCTAAGTTTGATGTTCTGTTGGTCTTAGTGGTTAAATGAACATCTAGTCATTAATAAATAAAGCTGATTGCACATTTTCAAAACAATTCAAGCTTCTTTAAAAAACAAAAAACGTAGGCTGAAGAATGCAGTCTAGTGGAACTGCTATGAGGAAGAGTGTGGCAGCCAGTAGCCTGCTGATTTCAATAACTTCCATTTTGGCTCCATCCCCCACCCTCCTCCTAAATCCACTCTTCACAAAGAATCCAGGGGGTGTCTTTACAAACATTAAGCAAATCCTTTTGCTCCACTGTTTCACAGCCTTTCAGAGAAATCCAGCCTTCTTTCCACAGTCTTCCAAGAGCCTGGATGACCTGCCTCCAGTCTTGCTCTGCAGTCTTACCCCATCATTCTCTCCCCTACTCATCCTGTCCCGGTCACTTGGCCTCCTTTCTGTCCACAAGCCTGCCAAATGCTTTTCCCCCTCACAGGCTTTTGCTCTGGTGGTTTCTGGGCCTGGAATGCTGCTCTCAGCTCTTCTCCCGCAGGCTGTTCGTCATCCTTTAGGTCTCAGGTCAGATGTCACTTCCTCAGAGGCGCCTCTGAACAGCATTCTCTAACGAGGCTTTCTTCAGTTACTTTTTCTAGTTCCCTTGTTTATTTTCCTCATAAAAATAGCAAATAGGATTTACATTTACCTCATTTTCCTTGTCTTACTTGCCTATTGTTTTCTCCCCTACTAGAAGGTAAGCACCCCGGTCAATTGATAGGGTGAAACATTTGAAAAAGTTTAGAATATGTTAAAAGTAAATTTTGTAAGATTTTTAAGAGCAATTAAAAGTTACAGGTAAGGGGCGCCTGGGTGGTTCAGTGGGTTAAGCCTCTGCCTTCAGCTCAGGTCATGATCTCAGGGTCCTGGGATGAAGCCGGGCATTGCTTTCTCTGCTCAGCAGGGAGCCTGCTTCCCCCTCTCTCTCTCTGCCTGCCTCTCTGCCTACTTGTAATCTCTGTCAAATAAATAAATAAAATCTTTAAAAAATTACAGGTAAAGTATAAACATTCTACAGAAAAATAATAAAATTATAGTACCCTATTGCCATCTTTTTCATGGTTATCATGAAGTTAAATACGATTTAACTAAATATAGTGATATAATACCCTTGCAGTGGTAGGGGTGGACATAGTATGTGAGTGCTGAATGCTTATAGTGGAAGTTGGCATTGTTTGTTCATCATCCATTCCACCTTTTCCCTATTGCATAGTGGCCATGAAAACCACTTTAGGAGTCAGTCTGATTAAATTGATTAGTGTAATCCAATTGCCCTTGCCAATCTAATAATCTGAGGATGGGTGGTTCTGAGCCAGTAAATCCATGGCATTCCCTAGGTTATAGGGAATGGCTCAGGAACGAACATATAACCCAATTCATAGTAAAGATCTATAAGGGATTCGTCTAGATATTCAGAAAAAGAAATCTTCTTTATTCTAATCTGAAAAATCAGAGAATGAATCTCTTTCTTCCTTTGGATATCAGCTGTGTTAGCATGAGACCAGGAAGTACTACAGTCATTTGCCCCACGGGAAAGGCAGTCTATGGATGGGACATCATTCCAAGATATAGAACTGAGGCAACCACAGAGAAATGGAGCTAGTGTCACTGAATGAAGTTGACTCAGGTTCACAATAAACTCCGGACTTTGAATTGTGGAAATCAGCACAGTTCTTACTTCTTAAATGGGGTGGGATTGGTATTACTAGAAGTTGAGGCATCTTACCTGAAAAAATCCCTACTTTCTCCTAACAAGAGACATTATCCTAAATATGTAAATGAAGAAATAGCTTTCAGTAAATATTGTTTTTTTAAAAGATTTTATTTATTTATTTGACAAGGAGAGAGAGAGGACACAAGCAGTGGGAGCAGTTGGCAGAGGGAGAAGGAGAAGTAGGCTCTCCGAGGAGCAGGGAGCCTGATGTGGGGCTCTATCCTGGCACCTGGGATCATGACCTGAGCCCAAGGCAGATGCTTAACTGACTGAGTCACCCAGGAGCCCCCAAGTTAGAATTTTAAATTGAGCCCATTTTAAAAAATGATTTCTTTAATTAGTATCTAATATGGGCAATTTAAAAATCAAAGTATTTTTTGTTCTGAATGTAGAGAATGGTAATCCGGAAGTGGGGTACATAGAGTGAACATAAGAAGTCAGAGTCTTAAAGGATAAGAAATTTGAAGTTTCGTCTCTTTTTTTTTTTTAATTTGTTGGCATGAGTAGGGGGAGGAGCAAAAGGGAGAAGGAGAAGCACACTCCCTGCTGAGCAGGGAGCAGGACTCAAGGCTTGGTCCCGGGACCCCCGAGATCACAACATGGGCAGACGCTTAACCAACTGAACCACCCAGGCGCCCCTCATCTTTTTTTTTTTTTTTTAAGTTCCCAGGGGGTAATATCTAAAATGTATGTACTTTGTTACAGAGGTATTGAACAACCAAAAAAAAAAAAATACTGAGTGCTTGTTTGTTAAGATAGATTTCTTAAAACAAAATGGGCATTTTATACATATGGTTGTCATAGCCCGTTTCTGAGCAGTGAGAATATCGGCTTTTCTTTTTCTTAGATTGATATTGATGGTATGCTTTCTCTAAATAATATTATGGCCCCATGTTCCCCTTGTCAAATCTTTTCCTGTTTCAACATGAAGCAAATTTATTGCTCCCCAGTAGATTTTCACAGTGTTCTCATGGTCACTCCACATAAAATTCTGGATAAATCTTTGATACTTCCCTCCCCTTACTACAAATTCACTTTGCATCTTTTCTCATCCAGATTTCAAATGTCATCTGACATAGATTTCAGTGGAGTGTTTCAGTATCTTCCACAACCAGTTAATTTTTATGCAGGATAAATAGTTGGAGACACATCAAGTAATTTTTTCACTATAGAAGAATACCCACGTGCAGGGAAAGTAGTGGCTGAAATCCAGCCTGTATCTACTTGCTATGTACTCTGGAATTCGCTGCCAGCAAAAAAGGGCACATTTTATAATTCACACAAAGTTGCTATACATGTTATTGGTGACCAAGGTTAGAAAGGGAAATAAAAACAGCAACAGGAGAGGGTTATTGAATATATAATCAATTTCAACCAAGGTTTTTGGAGCATTCTCTGAGCGTTAAGCCCTGAGTCAGAGAAAGGAGGAAATCATTGGGCCTATGATGAATAGGGGGATTACAGGTCTGTTGAGTACCCCAGTTTGTTTAATTTTTTCCCATTTTCTCATTTGCTCTTAAATGTATACCACTATGGATAGTAATTTATGTAGTCACCCTAAAAAAGGAAGGGAAAATTAATTCTAGACTGAGTGGCATGACAGGAGGATTGGTGGGGGAAGGGACACAAGTTAGAAATATGACAGAAAATATAGTGACTCTGAGCTGGTGAAGGGACACACCACTTTTAAGGAGTTTTTATTTTTTATTTTTTTTACTTTCGTTAAAGATTTTATTTATGTATTTATGTATGTATTTATGAGAGGAATAGAGAACAAGCACCTACAGGGGAAGCAGCTGGTAGGAGGAGAGGGAGACGCAGACTCCCCACTGAGCAAGGAGTCCAACGCAGGACTCATGACCTGAGCCAAAGGCAGCCATTTAACCAACTGAGCCACCTAGGCACCCTTAAGGAGTTTTCATTTGTCTTCAGAGCAGTGAGAACTAATGATGTTTTGGGAGCAGGGAGATGGTAAGATCAGATCTGTTTAGTGTTGGTAAGATTTAAAGTACATTTCCCCTACCACTGCCTTTCCTCCCCACCACCTCCCACCATATACTCATACATGGGACTAGGAAGAAGGAAAGGAAAATCATGTCCTTTTTGAGTATAAACACCCTCATAACTGAGCTCCACTTAATCTTCAATCCACTATAACTCCTTGGAATAACCCACCCTCTCCATTCCCTCTGTAAAACACATTGCTGTCATCGGCAGCTTTTAAGCGCTTATATGTGGAAAGCTACTCTAGTGCAACATACATTTCTGCTTCTGTAAGTTGAACTGCATATTTTAAATTATGTATTTGTTCTTTTAAGCCTGTGAATGCTAGTTGTACTCATTGTTGCAGTTATATAATTGAAAAAAAAATACATAAACTGATGAACTAAGAAGGCAATCTAGTTTCTTTGAAACTTTTGTGGAATGATTTTGAAAAACTGAAAGTCAACTGGCTAAGAATATTCAGATAAATGAGGTATATATTAAACAGTTAAAAAAAAAGTGGAATAGCATAAACATCCAGAAGATTCTGCATTCAGTTTGCTTAACAGTATTGTTCCGTAAACAATTTGTATTACAGCATTATCATATACTGTATAACTGAAGCCATATTAATATGCTCTAGTAAAGGGACAGGCCAAGTCTGGTCTGCAGTCAAAACTACTACTTAGTTGGGCTTATAGTGGTATGGTCATTCTCTAGGATTCATTCAGTTTTTGCAGGGGGCAGACAAATGATAGGGACCATGTGTTAGGGTTCTCCAGAGAAACAGACTAATAGGATATATATAAAAAGAGATTTATTGTAATGAATTGGTTCATGCTTTAGAGGCTAAGAAGTCCCAAGAGCTGTACAAATAAGCTGGAGACCCAGGAGAGCTAATGATACAGTTCTAGACCTAGTCCAAAGCCCTGAGAACTAGAAGACATGATGGTGTAAGTTCCAGTCTGAGTCTGAATCCAAAGGCAGGAGAAGACTAAGAATTCAGGCAGAGAGAGAAAATTCTTCCGTTACTTAGCCTTATTTGTTCTATTCAGGCCTTCAGTAGATTGTATGAGTCCCACCCTCAGTGGGGAGGGCAATTTGTTCAGTCCACCTATTTGAATGTAAATTTGAATCCAGAAACACTCTTATGGACAAACCCAGAAAGTTTAACCAACTATCTGGGCACCTTGTTGCCCAGTGAAGTGGACACATAAAATTAACTCTCACGGAACACCACCCAGGCATCTTTATGATCTTTAAAACTAGTACCCATCTCCGCAATGCATACCCAAAATATGATACATTGTTTTTTCGTTTTGGGGTCAGAAGTACACTGGGTATTAGTTTCCAAGACTTCTAAGTCTTCCCCTCTGTAATAGCTTTTACTTAAAAGCTAAAACCCAGTATGGGGATTACTCCAACGCCTAGTGTGTCAATCATAATTATTACATTTAGGGATTGAAGAAATGAGCACTAGTTGTTTCCATATAAAAGTATACACTGGTGTACTTACTGTGAGTCCAAATTTGTCCAGGACTACCTTTATTACTTGGCTCTTATATATTCCTACTCTTAATAGGGAGGTCAAGAAAATATTCTCAGTCTCTAGTATTGATGTCAACACATGTCCTGTGTCTAATTTTCCTTGAAATGTCTGGACACTTCCTTTTCCTCAGTGTTCAGTCACCTGAGAAAATGGCCTAGGTCCTTTTGCGGGAAGGACTAGAAGAATCATTACAATATATATTTGCCATAGTGTTGTGGAGTCCTTTCTGCTAGAACCTGACTACCTCTATAGTCAATAGAATATTAATTCTAGTCTAAAAAATATTAGCTCCAGTCTGGGAACTGGGCAATGGGTCATGACACTTTTTACTATAGTGACCATGCTCGGTCTCCTCATTCATTCTTCCTTTCTTTGATTACATACATTAGGCAGTATTCTTATTGCCGGCCCATCATTTTTTTTTTTCTCTTAGGGGCACTTCTAGAAGACATCTCCACCACTCCTTCCAGGTTGAACTCCCTTGGCTATCATGCTGATTTCCTCAGTCATTATGATAATTGTGACATGCTGACTTCTGGTATTAAGTTCTGTCTTCTGGATCTACTATGCATCTGGGCCCCATCATTCCCATTGCTACTAATAAGCCAAGTTTTATGATAGTATCACCTACAATAAGCCCTGGTCTTTAGAGGTAAGCTGTCACTGAACTTCTTCATGAGGGTGATACCTCTCTTACCAAGGCATGCCCATTGGTTTTGGAGAACGGTGTACCCTCTGGCCCCTCTCATGGAACATAATCTTCCATTCTGGACTTCTGGCCTCACATAATATATCTACTTCTCTGATCTTTTAAATCTTACCCTCCACTGTCGTGTGTGACAATTTAGGCATTTCAGCATCTCTCAGCATAGGCCATTACTTTCTCCAGACTTTTAGGAACCATCTTTTTTTTTTTTTTTTAAAGATTTTATTTATTTATTTGAGAGAGAGACAGTAAGAGAGAGCATGAGCGAGGAGAAGGTCAGAGGGAGAAGCAGACTCCCCGTGGAGCTGGGAGCCTGATGCGGAACTCGATCCTGGGACTCCGGGATCATGACCTGAGCCGAAGGCAGTTGTCCACCCAACTGAGCCACCCAGGCGTCCCTTTTAGGAACCATCTTAACAGGAGATTTTCACCATCCCCTGGGACCCTGTCAGGTTGTGAATTCCCATAACCCAAGAATGCCAACAAGTCAATAGCTTACCCTTATCTACTCTTATGTTCTAGCTCTTTTGATCAAGTGCTCTGAAAACCTGCCCAAATATTCCCCTGTTTGGGGTCAGTATATGCTGACTAGTTCTTGCTGCCTAGCATATTCCCATGTGGTGTAGCAGCTATGAAAGAAGGTGGGCTAAGTTTCTTAGAGAGTCCTCTTTTGTTCAGAAGCACTTACTGTGGTGACTTTCTGTGTGGGGGAGTGCTAGCTTTTTTTTTTTTCTACTTTTTAAAAAGATTTTATTTATTTATTTGACAGAGAAAGGAGGGAGCAAAGAGGGGGGAACAGCTGGCTCCCCCTGAGCAAGGAGTCCTATGAGGGATTTGATCCCAGGACCATGAGATCATGACTTGAGCGAAAGCAGACACTTAACAGCTTAACTGCTTAACCAACTGAGCCATGGAGGAGTCCAGGAGTGCTAGCTTTTAACCAGAAAGGTGGTGGGCAACTTCTGTAGGTTCTGAGTGTTCATGGAAGTCTCTCAGAATCTTTGGGGGCATCCACACAGCTCTCCATATGCCTCGTTTATGAGGGTCCTGATTTTTCCAACAAGTTATCTACCCTTGGCTTCAGTTGTTTTTAAAGCTTCTTGATTAAGTTTTGGGTTTGGTGTTAAAACTTTTTCTGTTTTTCTCAGGCCAGGAGGCAAAGGTGTCTTTGGAAGCCATTAGGGAAGTAGTTTTCACTTGGTTAACTGCTCTCTGGTTTTCATTAACCTTCTGTAGGCCTCAGTGCAACTTAATAATAGCCAGCTAATAATAGCTTGTATCTATTGTTCATACACCTACACACACTTTTGAATTGCCCGCATTTTTGCCCCTGTCATGGCATTCCTCTGCTTCAGGAGAATCTCCCTAGTGACAACTGGTGAATGTTTTCTTAACTGGGCCACCACATTGTACCAGAGACTATCCAAGCCCCAGATACCACATGTGGTGAGGTTCACGAACAGTGGGACAGTTCAGATCCAGTTTCCCAAATCCCCTCTTACTGATTTCTTAGACAGCTCCTTTTACCAAGTGTCTCACTCAGGGTATTCCAAGAAACAGAAGATGGCACTAAGTTAGTTGTCCAGGAAGCCTATTGGAAAAAAGATGAAGGGAGAGAAAGCAGGATTGGGAAAGAAAGGTTTCAGATGACGGTACAAATACGACAAAAGCTCAGCCAGCACAATGCAGAGCTATGGAGCAATATTCCTGTTGGGGAAATCCTACATTGAGCAAAGATGGCTGGGCCCTAGTACCACCGCCGTCCTCAGTCATTGGCTGAGCAGGAGAGTTTGCCTCAGTTGGAATGCTGTATTAAAACCTGAATATACTGCAGGTAGAGGCAGTTACCTTAATGGCGTTAATATTGCAGCTGAATTGCAAGTTCTGTCTTGAAGGGAGATAGAAGCAGTACACTTCCATGGCTATCCTGATCTAGCTTGGAAAGGCTTAGGGGTGCCAGCAACTAGAAGCTGAAGAACTTGATCAAGGGGATGGGAAGGGAGGCTGAAATATGGAGTGCTGATTGAAAGTTGCTGAAGAAGCATTTTGAACACTACATCTCCTCAAGTCTGTATCATTAGGCAAAGGCCAACTGCAAAGTGGAGTTTTACGGGAACACAGTTATGCCCATCTGTTTACATGCTGCCCATGGCCGCTTTCTTGCTACAATTCAAGAGTTGAGCGAATCGAAAATATTTACTACCTGGCACTCTAGGAAAAAGTTAGCTGACTTCTGATCTCTTAAGTTTATTTACATCTATATATTTCTGTGGTAGAAATAATAAAAAATGGTGTGCCATGTTGCATCTCTTCCAAAATCTGCAGTCAGAGAAATCACACTGGTAGCTTGCAATTGGCTGTGGTGGGAGAATTTTTGCCATAGAAATAAGCAAATGCTGCAATTCAAGTCTTTTCCTTTTTGGAGAGCTGCTTGCTAGACACTGACTAGCAGCATTTATTGCTTCATGGTAAGTGCTGTGGACTGAATTATGTCTTCCCAAAATACATGTATTGAAGTCCTAACTCCCCATCCCTCAGAATATGACTGCATTTGGAGATAAGGTTTTGAAAGAGGTAATGAAGCTAATTCAGTGTGACTGGTGTCTTCATAAAAAGGTAATTTGGGATCAGATACAAAAGGGAAGACCATGGAAGGACTCAGGGGGAAAAAAATGGCCATGAACAAGCCAAGGAGAAAGTTCCAGAAGAAATCAACCCTGCTGACACCTTGACCTTGGGCTATTTTCTAAGCCACCCAATCTGTGGTGCTTCATTTGGGAAAACTAGTATAGTAAGTGACTCAAGAAAGTGTCAGAGTCTACAGAGAAACGTTAACTGAAATGATTTTCAAATAACATTGATCTCTTGAGTGGCTGCACCCCACTCTTTTCACCCCAAATTCAGTTGCCAGATCAGCCTTTTGTACCTCTTGAAGACCAGTTCCATTAGGAAATAAATACTATGTTACTGGTAGTACTATACTAATATTAGACTATGTATTTGAGTAGACTATTAGGCAAGGAATCTTTATGACTCCTTTGGGCATAAGTAGACTTTAAATCCTTATAAGTACTTTTAAAAATCAAGTGTTCTTGGGAAGATGCTAATCTATTTTCAGTTCAGATTAATACTATAGAAACAATAGTCAGAAATCTGTTTTTTGATGTAGATTTGCATTCGGTTAATAAATACAATCATTTACCCATGTATATTTCTTTTCTGTGATTTCAATATCTAAATAAGAGGTCAGTAAATGAAAATTGCTTTCCTTTTTTGACTTTCAAATATGTACAATATTAAAATATCAAAAGCTTGTTTAGAATTGTATGGAAAAGTAGTGAAAGTAGAGATGTTAGAATTGAAGTTCGAGAGGTCTGTAGAGTCTCTTAGGCTCAGTCACTTCTCTGTCATCCCAGAAGTCCCACTGGTTCCTCCCAAGAATCCTGGACACCTGAGAATTACAGTGTGGAATGTGTTATAGAGAAATAAGCATTATGTAAGGATTTGAAAGTTTTGCTCTGAATTTGTGACTTTGAGCTGGTCGTTAACCTTCAACCTTCTCTGGTCTTTGATTTGCATAGTGGAGGTAAAAGATATAGATGATCTCTAAGGCACCTTTCAGCTCTAAAATTCTATGATCTCCAGTTCTACCTGGTTATAAACCATTTCACATCTATCCAGGTGATACCAGGGATTTAATCTAAGGTCATGAGCAAGCCAGACTATGCCAAAGGGGAAACAATTCTTAACTGCACTCTGCATTCTCTTTAACTCTGGAAGCATATTTCATTTTTCACATTGGCTAAATTCATCTCTGGTCAGGAACTAAGAATTATTCCAAACTTGCCTGATTTATCTGGCATAGATAAGGAATATTCATATTGTAATTTGAAAACTCTGTTAGTTCATGAATATCAAATTAACCAGAAACCTGGCACATAGTAGGCGTTCAATAAATAGTTGTCCCTTGTGACTTAGCTAAAAAACACTGAATTACATACTTTAAAGTAGTGAATTTTATAGAATGTGAGTTATGTGTCAATTTAAATAGTTGTTGAGTGAATGGAATGTTGCATTTTGAGTGTAGAAGAAAGGGTATTCATGTTGCGATTTTAAAATTTTGATTTCTGATGTTCAGAATAAAACAACAAGAACCAAAAAAAAAAAAAAAACAACCAAAATAAAAACAGGAAATTTAAATCAAATACCGAATAGGAACATTAGTTGTCAGGAGACATTAAAGATATTTGGGATACACCCTTGAACTTTGAGATTTTGGCAAGCATGTATATAATAGAAATTTCCTTGCTGCTTTTTCAGAGGCAAAATAATGACCAGATCAGCTGTGCTCCTTTATGACATTTAAAAATGCTCTTATGCTTTATAAGTACTACAGTGACATTTAATGACATGAATTCATGATGCCTCACATGTTGCATATTATTTCCTTGGATCAATTTCTTAATACAATGATAGTCATGGGCTTTTTTATTAACTATAAAAATTTACAATGTTTGATCAAACTCAACATGAATGCCGTATTTTAATATATTTCCTCCTTTTTGTGAGTAAATGAATATTTGCTGAGAGGGGTGTTAGGAATCTTTTAAGTTAGTTTAAAATAAAAATGCTTCATATTTGTTTTACTTCTTTTTTTCCAGTTTTATTGAAAAATAATTGATATACATCACTGTATAAGTTTAAGACATACTGAATGATTGATTTACATATATTATGAAATGATTACAATCATAAGTTAGCTAACATCAGTTTCTTTATATAGATACAATAAAAAGAAAAAAAAGGAAAAAATTTCTCCTAGTGATAAATTCTTGGGATTTACTATAACAATTTTTCTATATATCATACAGCAGTATTAGCTATAGTCATCATGTACATTACATCCCTAATATGTATTTATCTTATAACCAGAAGTTTGTATCGTTTGAACACCTTCCTCCAGTTTCCCCTCCCCCAATCTCTCTGCCTCTGTTAACCACAAGTCTGATCTCTTTTTCTATGAGTTCAGGTTTTTTGGTTTTTGGCTTTTGGTTTTGTACAGTAAGATTGTACAGCATTTGTTTTTTTGTATTTGACTTATTTTACTTAGCATAATGCCTTCAAAATTCATCTGTGTTGTCACAAAACAAATCGTAAGATTTCCTTGTTTTTTGTTTTGTTTTGTTTTGTTTTTAATGGATGAGTAATATTCAACTGAATGTGTTTAGGTTGGGGGTAACTACTTTATCCACTCATCTGTTGATGGACACTTGGATTGGTTCCGTATCTTGGCTATTGTAAATAATATTACTGTAAATAATGAGGTAAACATGGAGGTGTACATATATTCTCTAGTTTGTTTTCTTTACCTTTGGATATAGACCCAAAAGTGGAATTGCTGCACCATGGTGTAGTTCTATTTTCAATTTGTTGAGGATCCTCCATAATGACTGTACCAATTTACAATCCCACCAGCAGGGCACAAGTGCTCCCTTTTCTCGGCATCCATGCCAGCATTTCTTGTCTCTTGCTTTTTGATGACAGCCATTCTAACAGGCATCAAGTGATATCTCATGGTGATCATAATTTCCATTTCCCAAATGACTAGTGACATTGCGTGTGTTGTCACGTACCTCTTAGTACCTTTCACATATCTTCTGGTTTATTTCTTATTTTCACCATATAATTAACAGGAGAGGGCAGTAATAGACTGCTTTCAAGAATTCTATAGCTTAACATATATTTCAGAGCCAAAATCCTATAATTCTGCTTTTAAAATGCTCCTTCAGTAATGTGCTACATGCTCTTTATATTTATTACTAATGAATCGTTTAAACCTCTCATGTATCCCTTACAGCATAAAGTATCCTTAGTAATTGTCTGACCCCCTCACTTTATAGGTAAGAAGATGAAAGCCTAAAGATCGTGTGTGATACCTCTAAGAGTGCTAACCACTTGATGGCAGAATTTATTTAATTTTGTCCATATTACCACAACAAACCATCCATTTAGTTTGCATCCATGAAATGGAAACTAGTTATGAACTTTGCAGTGGATTCAGAAGAGATCTGAAGAACTTTAGGCTTGAATAAGATCAGGTTTACCCCCTCAGAATTAGTTAATATTTTTTAAAAATGAGTCAAAAATTATTAATTTACATTATCTGAATTCACAAATAAATCTGATGCCTCTTCCTCTTCCTGATCCTATTCCTCATTTTCATTGACTATATTTCTACTAGTATGTTAATATTTGTATACATCTGAATTCTTTACAAAGAGGATTTGAGACAACCATGAAACATATTTTTACAAAGCATAAAAGTCTTGGGCTTGCTTTGCACTATTAGTATTAAGTTTGGATGATATATAAAAATCATTATATATTAAATCTCAGGTCTGTATTACTTTGCTTGACTAGATTTTTTTTTTTTTTTTTTTTTTTAAATTTAGCCCGTGAGATCTCTGCATTGCCCTGTTCGTGGTGCATTTGGGGCCTTCCCTCCTCTGAACTATCGTTCTGGCCTCCTTCCCTTCAAAAAGGTAAAGCGCTGGATAGGTTGTTTGCACATCATCTCCAGACCCCAGAGTGCCGGCCAGAGTCTGGCCCTCACTGTCCTGGATTGCTGCTGAGAGTTCCAAGTGAGCCAAAGCAGAAACAGTATAAGTCCCCTCCAAAAAAAAAAAAAAAAAATAATCACAGCATATTACATCTGTATGTTGGTTAAAAATTATTCTTAGTAAGAACTTTGAAACTTTGATAGGCTTTGAAGATTTCTGGCAAAATTGTATTTCTTATTGTATAGGAGGCTCTAAGTAATACAACACAGTTCCCGATTTGATGCTACAATATGAGCAAACTGTAAAGACCAGGGTACAAAATAGACATTTTTATTGACTTTTTCTCTTAGGGAAGAGATAAGCTCCCCCAACCTTGGTTTTCCCACCCAAGTTTATGCTCTTTCTGCTTCTGGGATATGAGTTGGAAAATTGTTCTTACTGGTAGCTTCTCAACAACAGCAGGTGCAGTCAGTCAGCTTACCAGAGTATTTATGCTATATCAAACAAAATGCTTCTGTTCTGAGTAATCATTTTTTATTATATACTCACTGAGGAACCAGAGAATCAGTAAATACACATGTGCACATACCTGTAAAAATATAAATGAGAATCTTGGATGTTGTGCTGTGACACCCAGATTTCAACCCCTTTAGGACTGAGACACCCATGCTAACATCCACCTGGAGTGTTGGCTGGGGACCTCTCATAGCTACCTTCCAATCTTGAAATTCCTCTTGATCTGAAGAAGATCCTGCATCACATTTATACTCCCTCTGTCGACGTGGGGAGCTTCTCTGAGGAGGCTTCAGAGCTCACACGGGTCAACGGAGGCCTGTGTTACAATGGCATCACAGTTCAAATTCTCCGTCTACCCAATACTATTTCTCTTACGGCTCACAGATCTTGTTTCTGAGAGAAACCCCCACCCCCAACAGGCCTCCTACATGCAGATCTCAGAATCTCAGGGTGTGTTTCCAAGGATCCGGCCCTGCAATAGTGTGTGTGTGTATATATATATATATATGCATGCATATATGGAAATAGGGGAGAGAAAGGAAGAGAGAAATTTGAATGAGGTGATTAATTTTAGCTATCACATGTGGCATGATCATGGGGGAAGGACGAACACAAGACTTGGATATAAAATTCATTTTCTTAAATACCACTGCTCCTATTTTATCTACATTCCTTTTACTGGATGATCTTCCATTTATCCCTACATGTTAAACTACCTCATCCTTATGTGCTTCACTCTCTTTTCTATGATTCCATGAGCAATCTTTACATTCAACTTGTCCCTGTGAAATTCATTAGTACTTACAATTGGTTCCCTAAATCTTTAGTTCCAAATCTAATCCTTTCTGAGATCCACAGGAGAATTTCCAAAGGCCTTTTTGACCTCTCAACTTGAATTTTCTTTTTTTTTTTTTAAGATTTTACTTATTTATTTGACAGATGACAAGTAGGCAGAGAGACAGGCAGAGAAAGAGGAGGAAGCAGGCTCCCCACTGAGCGGAGAGCCCGATGCGGGGCTTGATCCCAGGACACTGGGATCATGACCTGAGCCGAAGGCAGAGGCTTTAACCCAATGAGCCACCCAGGTGCCCCTCAACTTGAATTTTCTACAGATATGTTTAAAACTCAACTCATAAAGTGAACAAAACTGCTCCCCCCTGGTCCCCATTCCTTTTTAATACAATCACTGTCCTCCCAGTTCCTCAAAGTAGATTACCTTAATCATTGTTATGATTCCTTAAGAGCTTACTAACAATTCATCATCAAGTCTTAAAAATTCTAATAAAAATTTGTCTAAAAATCTAGTTTTTCCTCTGCTTTATTCAGGCCTTCACTTCCTCCTCCTCCTCTTCTTCTTCTTCTTCTTTTTTGCCCCAAAGCCCATCTATATATCCAATTTTACTTCTTTAGCCATCTGCTCATTTTCTGCTCATTTCAACCCTGTACCTCATAATCCGTCTAATTTACCACATGTCACTTAGCTATAGGCCTGTATAAGAGACTACCCAGTGTTTGCAAAAATCATCCTGGACCCACTTCCCTGTTTGTGGTCCATTTCTTATACATTCCCTGAGTCTTCATTCCATCATTTCCACTTTCTGAACCTGGCATTTGTGTGTAAATTCCCACTCTCAATTCTTGAATCTTGGGATTCTGACTTGCCTTTGTTTATTTTGGACCTTTTGCGGGTAATGGAGTTTCCATAGTCATTCTCATGCTCTAAGGTCTGCAGCCCAGGGTAATTTAACACTTAATCCCTTTGTGGGGACAATGGACATTCTGCTGCTAACTATTCATTCTAGGAGTATACTTTTCCTCAAGATATGTGTAAAAATACACTTTAAGTCAGCAGTTTTGTTTTTTTTTTCCCAACAATTTTTTTTTTTTTTTTTAAGCACATGCTATGATGCTAGATGCTGTTCTGGCTACTAATGATATAGTAGTCAACAAAACCCCTTATATTCTAGTGTTCTAGTGGGATAAGTGCATCTGTTGAAGCCCAAAGATAAGGCAGGGTGAGGGAGGGGAATGCTGGCCATAATATTTATACCTACCCACCTGGCTGAATTAGTTTGTTAAAAAGAGAAACTGCTTGTCCTGCAGGTAGCAGCAGTTTCTCCCACAGCTGTTCTAGGGATCTGCAAGCCAACATTGCTTCATTCCTCAGACATGTCTTGGGGTCAGTGAGGAAAAAAAAAAATGCTGTTCTTGCTTAAGCAACAGCAAGTCTACACGGAAGCCTAAGACTCATAATTGGCACATTTAATAGGATGATAGTT
This sequence comes from Neogale vison, assembly GCF_020171115.1. NCBI lineage: Eukaryota > Metazoa > Chordata > Mammalia > Carnivora > Mustelidae > Neogale > Neogale vison. The sequence continues at coordinate 194,786,956 of NC_058091.1, read as the reverse complement.
TATAATATAATATGATACAACTTAGTGTTTTTTTGCAACCTTTCTCCCCCTGACTTTGAGGCTTGTTATACAGAAGGAGCTAGAGGCTATTATACCGAAGAAACTACCCCAAAAAGGACATTGATGAGCTTTAGATTCAAAAGCTGACTTTCTTGACCCCTCTCTAGGAAGATAATTGTCTTGCAAACCTGGAGAGTGAAAAGGTTTTCCTAAACTCCTTTTACTTGCATTTAACATATCAAAAGCTAGGCCTGATAGCCACTGGGTTTTCAGGGCACCCCTAATCACAATAGGAAACTTTGTGTTATAACCCAGTTCAAATGTACTTATATTCATTATAAATATAGTATAAATATAATAGCTCAAACAAAACTGTTACATAAAAAACTTATTGTTTGCGATGTATTTTGATATACTTTATCCACTACAATTTCATCTCTTTTTAATACACTATTCACACCACACTGAACTGGGATCAGAGTTAAAAACAAACAAAAAACTAGCCTAGTGGTTTTTTCAAAAAGGGAGGATTCAATTGTGAAAAAGAGAAGTTAAGTCAGCTTCTGGAGGGGATGACAGGGGTCCGACAATGCTTGAGGGAGAGAATCAGAAGAATCAGAGTATTCAAATTCTTGGTGTTGAGTAGAATTGATCGGAAGGAAAAAATCTATAATGGAATTACATTAATGTAGGTTATAAAAAACAAAATGTATAAAGTCACTGAGTTCATTACTGAATTCAGGGGAAAGTATAAGTTTACCAAGACATTCTGAAAAATAGATAAGGATGAGGCAAGTACAGAATGTTTTCATTATTATGATGATAAGCAGAGGATGAGCTAAAAACCACCACTGGAGTCTGATCAAAGGACGGGCTCTAACTGACTGATGCTGTATAAGGCCCCACTCCTGGTGTCCTGGATAATGGAGTTCCTTTCATGATCACGATATTTAAATAGGAAAATACAATAAGAAAATGAAGTAATTGGTAAACAGTGGTAGAACAATCTGTAGTCTAGTTATTGTCACCTTGGGGGAAAAAGGAGGGAGCAACTGGAAGGTAAGGTGGAGAGAAGCTGTGGAAGATGAGAACATAGAAATGATAAACTTGGGTTAGGCAAAAAAAAAACGTACAGACTTGTAGGCACAGAAAACACTGAGATGCTTTAGACCTGTTACATTTAACTTAGAAGATTGTGTTCACCATGGATACTAGAAGTTTGTGTCTCCAGATTGCCTCATAGTGTCTCATCCTCTTTCACCTTTCAGACAAGTAGATGAGGCTGAGGTTTTCTTGGACTGGATTAAATTTAGATTTTTTTTTTTTCTTTCCTGCTTCCCAAAAGCAAGTGGGGACTCCCAAGAAAGATCAGATGGGTTATAGAAAATGAAAAGACCTCATCGTTATTGTATATCTGAGTAGAGTGAATAACTGTATGACCCTGTCCCTTTGATCTTTGCTCAGATGTCACCTTTCCATGGTCTGTTTATAATTGTACCCCAACTACTTCTTATTCTCCTATGCTGCTTTATTTTTCTATGTAGTGTTTATCACAATTGTGTGTTGTCTGTGGGTGTATATAAATAGGATAATGAATTGCCATGTTTCTATCACCAAGCTTCAGTAATTATCTATATTTTACCGGCATTATTTAACTTATACCCCCACTACTTTTATTTCTGGTATATGTTAAAGCAAATCTCAGACTCTATAGCATTTCCTTCCATAATGTGCACTTTACTTACCATGTTTAATGTCTGTCCTACCTTACTAGAATGTGAGCTAGATGAGGGCAGTAATTTTTATCTGCTGTCATCACAGAAACATTCCCAGCACCTAAGAAATGTTTTCCGGCATATTATAAGTGCTCAATAAATATTTTTCTGCTCCCTGCTCAGTAGGGAGTCTACGTCTGCCTCTCCCTCTGCTTCTCCCCCCACTGGTGCTCTTTCTCTTTCAAATAAATAAAATTTAAAAATAAATAATTATTTTTCTAATGAATGAATATGGAACTTAAAAAGATTAGTTTTAGTCTTTTGCTAATTAGGCATAGATAAATGCACATTTTTATTTAGGTAACCTGACAATTTCCTATTGGTGAGTTGTATGGGGGTTTCTGGCCATCTTCTAGACTGTGTTTGAAATGTCCAGCTTACCTTAACAGAACATTTAGCACATCTATTTTGGAAAGTGTAAATGCAGAATTTAGGTTCTTCTAAGAGCAACTGGCTCACACTTATGGCTTAGATCAGGAGGACCTCAAGAGAGAGCTGACTGGGAAGCTGGCCCAGATTGTGAGTCCACTAGTTGGCCACAACTGACAATAACTGAGACAATTAGGCAGAAACAAGTGGAGATTTTGCCTTTTAGTGTCTGGTAATGAGCCAGACATAACCCCGATCACGTCCTAAACTAGACAAAAACACCATGCTCCATCATTCAAATGAGGAAGTACAAACATAAGTCTTAACTGTACTCTCATGCTGGTGTTGCTTTTAGAAATTTCAGTGCTCTTTCAGGCATGCCTGGGTGGCTCAGTTGGTTAAGCAAGTGCCTATGGCTCAGGTCATGATCCTGGAGTCCCAGGATTGTCTGGCATCAGGCTCCCTGCTCAGCAAAGAGTCTGTTTTTCCCTCTGACCCTCCCCCTCTCTCAAATAAATAAATAAATAAAATCTTTAAAAAAAAGAAAAAAAGTGCTTTCTCTAAATACAATGCCCTAGCTGGGTGGGGGATGGGGTAATTGAGGCATGGGCTTTAAAGAGGGCACCCAATGTGATGAGCACTGGGTGTTGTATGCAACTGATGAATTATTGAACTCTACATCTAAAACTAATAATGTAATATATGTTGGCTAATTGAATTTTGAATTTAAAAAAAAGAAGAAAAATACAATGCCCTATACTATGGCACTACTCAGTTATTTCTTTCTTTGGGATTAGGAAATTCTGGAAGACTTTCTTTATTCACTCCAACCCCTTAGGCCATCTGCAAAATCATCACCCTAGATTGGTGAAATGCTTGAATCTTTTCAGAGACCACATCACAATCTTGGTAGATGCATTCGCCAAAATGGCAGACCAGCAAGAGCATTTTCTCTGTACTGAACCTCCAGTTCCCCTAGTCATTGTCTATGATTTATTAAGAAAAAGTACCTAACACTGATATCCTGTCATTGAGCCCATTTCTCCTCATGCTTCCAGCAGTCACTGCTCAAAGTTCTATATCTCTGTATCCATTCGTCTGTCATCTACCATCTTGGACCAATTACTGCTCCAGCTATGTTTTAGATTATTTCCAATGCATTTACTATGCAGACCCAAGGCATAATTTGCTACAGTGTAAGTTTCAAATAGTGCATTGTTCTACCCATGCAGCTAATCACCACATTCATGCCATCAAAGCTTCCATCCCTTTTCCCCTATATCCTACCTTCCCAAGAACAAACCCTGTTGGTTACCTGGATGAGCTGCTCAAGGAAACCTACAGGATCCCTGCTTCTGTTGGACATTTAATGTTTTAGTTTGGTCAGGATGTTCTTCTTTCTCATGGTAAAGACATGAGTTTTTTTGTTTTTTTTTTTCTTTTTTTTAAGGCATTGCTTCTCTTCCATTGTCAATTCACTTTATTAGGTTGGGGCTGATCCTCCCCCAACTTTGGTCCAGGAGTGATTATGTGATCCGGTTGGAGAATCACATTAGTCTAGCCATAGTGCTTGGGCCATGGATAACTACACAATAGAAGACAAGAGGATAAATTCTGAGCTATATTTGAAATTGTTGGGGGGCAGAAAAGCTTTCTTTACAACAGATTTAAACCAGTATTAAAAATCTTGAGCTGTTGTTGACAATTTTGCTACTGTGTGTGGAGAGCCTGCCTAAGGAGAGCCTATCTAAGATTGAAATTAATGCAGAATAAAGTAGAATCAATATATGGCTAGATGATATTAATTGAACAATTATTTTGTGTTAATTAACCATTCAACTAGTTGTTTAGTCTACAATAGCCCTTAGAAGCAGGGTAAATATTTATTATCCCCAATCCAGAAATGAAGTAAAGGAAGCTAAATGTTTTGCCCTAAGTTTCACAGCTAGTGGTAAAGCCGAGACTTGAACCTCAACAATCTGGGTCTAGAACTTGTGTTCATTACCAGTATGTTACAGTGGTAATTAGCTGTCACTAATAAATGCATAGACTTCAGAAACAAAGAAAGAGAGAGACCCAGTCATTTGTCTTAAAGTTCTCAAATCTGGTCATGCCTGAAATCATAAACTTCTCGCTTTTTTTTTTTTTTCAATTAAACAAGCAAAGAGATTTCTTTCCCCTTTCAATCCCTTCTTCAGAAGCTGGTTCAAATCTTAAAACTGGAAAACCTGAGTAATCTACTCTCCAGTGGGGAAGGAGCAATATAAAGTTTATGCAAACCCGTATCACACATCCAAGCAGACAGACCACGTGGAAAACACTGGATGGCTTTCCCTAACATATAGGCATTTACATTTGTACTTGTTTGAGGATAAGTCATAAGGTTCTTTAAGATAATTCACCAAGGGAACCAACCCTTTAGTATACACCCCTCCCAATATGGACACCTGCTTCTTCATGTTATCTTTTATTTCATGCCAAACCTGGCTAACATACACATTGCTCTACATCTAGGACCTATAGCTTCAGCTGGAGAATCCTAGTATATAGTGAAAGTAGTGTTCTGCTGAGCTGGTATGCTGCAATTGTCTTCATATGGAGATTGCCTCTGACTATGTATACCTGTTTTCTTTAGGTCATTCCAAAGAAACTTAGACTGAACTCTTTTTGGCAGAAGGGATCTGAATCATATGTAGTATCCATTTCAACTCTGTAGCCTTAAATAATCCCAATACATCCACATACCATGAACCTAAAGGTGACTGACTTGCCCTTGCTCACTTGTTCTTTTTCTGTGTCGCTTTGATCCTGTCCTTTACTGACTCCTGATTCTTCAAAACACCTCTTATTTATCCTCCCAAAGAAATCCAATGATTTCTTCATCAGTATTACAAAGTGTATTAACTATAAAGAAAAGATTGGCAAATATTGACAAAGTAGATGATATTAAAATTAGGAACTTTTATTCATCAAAAGCTACCATAGAAGAGTGAAAGGGCAAGGTATAAATAGGAAAAAAATTTGCAATGCTTATAACAAAGTAACCCCACAAATTAAAAGAAAGGTAACGATAGTAAAAAGAACAAGAAACTTGGATAGACATGTCATAGGATACAATATCCAAATTTTCAATAAATATATGAAAAGACACTCAACATCATTAGTTAATAGGGAAGTGAAAATTAAAACTCTAATGAGTTAACATTAGCCAGTGCCCAGAATGGTTAAATTAAAAATATCAGTACTAAAAGTTGATGAGGATTTGGATATCATGTGTTGGTATTGTTCTAGAACTCTCATGCCCTTTAATAGAAGTATAATTGGTATAACTTTGGGAAAATGATATTACCTACTAAAATTAAACACATGTACCCTCAGTGAACAGCAATTTCAGTCTTAGACATATACTCAACAGAAATAAACACACATAAACATCAAAACTACACTGGAAATTCATAACAATATTCTTCCTATGACTACAAACAGGAATCCAGATGGAATTAGATGGAATCCAGATGGAATTAGAATGGATAAATAAACAGAAAACATGGTGTGTGTGTGTGGTGTGTGTGTGTGTGTGTGTGTGTGTGTGTATAATGGAATACTATTCAACCTTAAAAAAAAAGAAAATTCTGCATTTTATGACAACATGAATGGACCCTGAGAACATTATGCTATGTGAAGTAAACTAGATACAGAAAGACAAGTACTCTTTGATTTCACTTATATGCAGTATCTAAAATCATCAAATTCATAAAGATTGGAATGGTGTTTACCAGAGGCTGGGTGGAAAAAGAAACAGTGAGTTATTAATCAACAGGCATAAACTCTAGAGATCTGCTCCACACCATTGTACTTATAGGCAGAAATAATATACACTTAAAATTTGTTTAAAAGATAGATCTTGTGTTAAGCGTTCTTACCACAATAAAATAATAATAACCACTGGATAAATAATGGGTGGCATATTCATAAAATGGAAGGGAAAGTGACATACTTTATTTCCATTTACACAATATGGAGGGATCTCAAAGATATAATGTTGGCTGAAAGAAACTAGACATTAAATAATATAATTGCATGGTTCCATTAATATAATGTTCAGAAACTAAATTTCAGAAATTAAAATAGTGGTTACCTTTGAATATCAGAGAGCTGATAGCTCTATCTTGCTCCAGAACACCTCTCGTAATATATATATTAATATGGCTAACTGTTTCGTGGGTAATTCTACCCACTATCCCAAGTGCTGCTCTAGAACGCTGACAGGTTCCCCCATCTGTCCACCTGTTTCCCAATCATCCACCAGTGGAAGTGGTGGTAGAACTATGCTCCAATAATAGCTGGCAACTCAAATTTTCCCAAATGTCTCATGTATATAACTACCTATTTGTTCGTACTGTTTCCTCTGCCTATCATAAAATTCCCCCTTCTCTCCCAGCTGAGAAACCAATACTTGTGATTCAAAACAAAGATGGTACGACCTGAGACCAGAGAAAGAGGCAAAAATGTATTAGAGTCAAACCTACCTTTGACTTTTGGCTTGCCACTTTCAAGTTGTATGCACTTGGCTATCATGTAACATTTTGGCTTCAGTTTCACATCTATGAAATGAGAGTAATGATATTTAGCTCACAGGCTGTTTGGGGGATTATATAAGATGATACGGTAGGAGCTCATTATATATAATTTTTCTTTACTTTCCCTTTCCTTGCAGTATTACTTGCTTTTTGCTATCTACTCATCTAGGACCTGCTTGGAATAATTTTGAAGCCATTAGCTTAAAAAGTGTATTTAATATAGCTGAACTTGGTACTAGGGTGAGAATTACAAAAGTGAGTAAGATGGAATTCACCAAGAAATTACTACTTTGGTTAGTAATAGAAGGTTATTGATTAAAAAAATGATCTAATGTAATTATTTTAGAAAAAGTAAGAAGGCCATTATGTACAGAAAACGGAAGTTTTAGAGAGAGAAAGAGAATAATTAGGAATCTACAGTAGTCATGCTGATCCAAAGTTATCAATAACTAGCCCACTAGGATGTGTGAAAGGAAATCAGAAAAGAGACATAATACATGAGTCATTAAGATAAAAGAAGTGGGGGTGCCCGGGTGGCTCAGTGATTAAGTGCCTGCCTTTGGCTCAGGTCATGATTCCAGGGTCCTGGGATTGAGCCCCACATCAGGCTCCTGCTTGGCAGGAGACCTGCTTCTCCCACTCCCACTCGGTTTGCTTGTGTTCTCTCTCTCTCTGTCAAATGGGTGGATAAAATCTTAAAAAAAAAAAAAAAGTCTAAAAAAAAATCAAAGAACCATTTAGAAACATTGTTAAAATGTCTACACTGCCTAGAGCAATCTATACTTTTAGTGCTATTCCGATCAAAATTCCACCAGTATTCTTCGAAGAGCTGGAGCAAATAATCCTAAAATTTGTATGGAATCAGAAGAGACCCCGAATCGCTAAGGAAATGTTGAAAAACAAAAATAAAACTGGGGGCATCACGTTACCTGATTTCAAGCTTTACTACAAAGCTGCGATCACCAAGACAGCATGGTACTGGCGTAAAAACAGACACATAGACCAGTAGAACAGAGTAGAGAGCCCAGATATGGACCCTCAATTCTATGGTCAAATAATCTTCAACAGAACAGGAAAAAATATACAGTGGAAAAAAAGACAGTCTCTTCAATAAATGGTGCTGGGAAAACTGGGCAGCTATATCTAGAAGAATGAAACTTGACCATTCTCTTACACCTTACATTTTTTCTAATACATATTGTTCATAAAAATAATACAATGAGAAACTATTCTGAAGCTTCATGGTTAGGAATAGTATTTGTTGATTCTGAAAACAAAACCTATCAATGTTTTATCAATATAATTGTATATGCTCCCATTGGATTAGATGAATCACAAATATTCAAAAACAAACCAACCCCCCACACTATAATAATAGTAAAATTCATCAAATGGATTTCTAGTCACATTAAACATAAATTTTATGAAACATCCTGATTGTAATTATTAAGAGATGATGAGAATTCTGTTATTGTTTTGTCAGAAAAGGATATCTCTCTTGAAAGGAAGAAAATAAGATGCTAGAAAACATGAAATGGAAATTGTTACTACAAAGCAGGAAGACTGCTCCATGGCTTCAAGTGAGTACTGACTCTGTAAAGGGACATAAATCCTGAAAATACACAGAACTTGAAATTTGTTGCTATTATTATGAGCTTGTTTAAATTACAGAGTTTCACTTTGACATTTAAATAGAATCTCTAATAGGCGATTTGCTTAAGATATACTTTGTTGCCTATTAACGACTATAAAATAAACTTCTACTATAGCAATGGAATGTAAGTTATAAAGACATTTCTGCACAGCAGAACTAAACTGATTCCTTTAAGGTTAAATGTGAACTGCTTGGAGAAAAAAAAAAAAGGAAAAGGACATATTAACAAAAAGCCCTAAGGTGGTCTGGGAAGATTTATCACAAAACAGTGTTTCATAGAGCAGATCATATAGTGATGTTGCTATTATTAAGCACTGAACTAAGATTCCTAAAGAGAGACTAAAAGTTTGTGATATAAAGATTAGGTTACATATTTACAATTGTGGATATATCAAAAACCAGTTTTGAAAAAATGCTTCTAGAAGAATCAGGGCTTGCTAAAAACCAAAACTAATTCTAGAGTTTTCATCAGTGACAGATACGTGGGAGTTGGTTTTAAAGTGAGAGAGCAATCATAATAGAGAAGATAGATTCAGGAGAAATTGTAAAAAATTCCTTAAGTAAAACCATGTAAAATCACAATAACTATTTAATAGGAACCAATATTCTAAGTATTAAATTCTGGGATATTGCTCATCTGGAAGGAGAATATAGGACATTATTTTTATGCTTACACAAATATTTGGAGTATAACTTCATCCAGAACAATACTAGCACCTTGAACATTTGTTATTTGTAATCTTGTGTAATTTCGTTATGAATTTACATTGCCCATTGGGAGTAACCTAAAACCAAGCACCATTCCTGAATAGTTAAGATGTCATATACCATACTTAGGGAAGGCATAAGGAAACCCAGTCTAGAAACAGTGGAAGAGTGTGGGAAACGAAGCCAGAGGTGAAAAATTCCACTTGGAAGAAAGTTGAAGAATTATTGACAAACTTGGGGTTTGGTAAATGCAGAACATATTGGACTAAATGATTTCTTATTTTACTCTTAACTCAGAGTTCTGCAATTTTAAGCATCAGAAGATAGGAGTCTTTTCTCGTAGTGAAAATTAATTAATTAATTGATACTGATTCTTTGTATTAATTAAGTTGTAATGTTAGCTGCTCTAATAGTTAAGCACCAAATTTCAGTGGCTTAACATAGTGTGTTTATTTCTCATTCTTTCAGTAGTCCTTTTTTCTAACTCTGGTTTGGATGCCTTCCGAATAGTTTGGGGGGAGTCCAGAATCTGCCCTATTTCTCGGTACTCCAAGACCTCTTCAATCAGGTAGCAGATAAAAGACTTTACATGAGAAGTTTTTTGTGTGTGTGTCAAGCTTATTGTGGCTTATGTCATTTGTGCACATATTTCACTGGCTAGAACTCAGTCTTTTTTTTCTTTCTTTTTTTTAAAGTTAATATATAATGTACTATTTGCTTCAAGGATACAGGTCTATGAATCATCAGTCTTAAACAAGTCACAGCACTCATCATAGTATATACCGTCCCCAGTGTCCATAACCCAGCCACCCTATTCCTCCCCTCCCATCCCCCAGCAACCCTTAGTTTGTTTCCTAGGATTAAGACTCTCTTATGGTTTCTCTCCCTCCCCTTCTCATCTTGTTTCATTTTTGCCCTCCTTACCTCCCACAAGCCTCCTGCCCTGCTTCTCAAATGCCTAATATTAGAGAGATCATATGATGGTTATCTTTCTCTGATTGACCAATTTTGCTTAGCATAATACTCTCTAGTTCCATCCATGTCACTGTAAAGGCCAAGACTTCATTTTTGATGGCTGCATACTATTCCATTGCATGCATTTTATATATATACACACACACATACATACATACGTACATACCACATCTTCTTTATCTGTTCATCTGTTAATGGACATCTAGGTTCTTTCCATAGTTTGGCTATTGTAGACATTGCTGCTGTAAACATTCGGGTGTATGTGTGCCCCTTCGGATCACTACTATTTGTATCTTTAGGGTACATACTCAGTAGTGCAATTGATGTCATAGGGTAGCTCTATTTTCAACTTTTTGAGGAACCTCTATACTGTTTTCCAGAGTGGCTGCACCACCTCACATTCCCATGAACGGTATAGGAGGGTTCCCCTTTCTCTGCATCCTCACCATCTGTCATTTCCTGACTCATTAATTTTAGCCATTCTGACTGGTGTGAGGTGGTAGCTCATTGTAGTTTTGATTTATATTTCCCTGATGCCGAGTGATGTTAAGCACTTTTTCATGTGGCTGTTGGCCATTTGGATGTCTTCTTTGCCAAAATATCTGTTCATGTCTTCTGCCCATTTCTTGATTGGATTATTTATTCTTTGGGTGTTGAGTTTGATAAGTTCTTTTAGATTTTGGATACTAGCCCTTCACCTGATATGTCATTTGCAAATATCTTTTCCCATTCTGTCAGTTGTCTTTTGGTTTTGTTGACTGTTTCCTTTGCTGTGCAAAAGCTTTTGATCTTGATGAGGTCCCAATAGTTCATTTTTGCTCTTGTTTCCCTTGGCTTTGGCGGTGTTTCTAGGAAGAAGTTGCTGCAGGTGAGGTTGAAGAGGTTGCTGCCTGTGTTCTCCTCAAGGATTTTGATGGAATCCTTTCTCACATTGATTTATTTCATCCATTTTGAGTCTATTTTTGTGTGTGGTGTAAGGAAATGGTCCAGTTTCAATCTTCTGCATGGGGCCATCGAGTTTTCCTAACACCATTTGTTGAAGAGACTGTCTTATTTCCATTGGACATTCTTTCCTGCTTTGTTGAAGATTAGTTGACCATAGAATTGAGGGTCCATTTCTGGGCTCTCTGTTCTGTTCCATTGATTTATGAGTCTGTTTTTGTGCCAGTACCATACTGTCTTAATGATTACAGCTTTGTAATAGGAGCTTGAAATCTGGAATTGTGATGCCACCAACTTTAGTTTTCCTTTTCAACATTCCTCTATGGCTGTTTGGGGACTTTTTAGGTTCCATTTAAATTTTAGGATTATTTGTTCCGTTTCTTTGAAAAAAATTGATAGTATTTTGATAAGGATTGCATTAAATGTGTAGATTGTTTTAGGTAGCATAGACATTTTCACAATACTTGTTCTTCCAATCCATGAGCATGAAACGTTTTTCCATTTCTTTGTGTCTTCCTCAATTTCCTTCCTGAGTATAGTTTTCTGAGTACAGATTCTTTGTTTCTTAGGTTATGTTTATTCCTAGCTATCTTATGGTTTTGGGTGCAATTGTAAATGGGATCAACCCCTTAATTTCTCTTTCTTCTGTCTTGCTGTTGGTGTTTAGAAATGAACTGATTTCTGTGCATTTATTTTTATATCTGACACTTTACTGAATTCCTGTACAAGTTTTAGCAGTTTTAGAGTGGAATCTTTTGGGTTTTCCACATAAAGTTTCATATCATCTGCAAAGAGTGAGAGTTTGACGACTTCTTTGCCAATTTGGATGCCTTTAATTTCTTTTTGTTATCTGATTGCTGATGCTAGGACTTCTAGTACTACGTTGAAGAGCAGTGGTGATAGTGCACAGCCCTGCTGTGTTCCTGACCTTAGCGGGAAAGCACTCAGTTTTCCCCCATTGAGAATGAAATTCACTGTGGGTTTCTCATTGATGGCTTTGATGATATTGAGGAATGCACCCTCTATCTCTACACTGTGAAGAGTTTTGATCAAGAAAGGATGCTTCACTTTGTCAAATGTTTTTTCAGCATCTGTTGAGAGTATCATATGGTTCTTGTTCTTTTATTAATGTCTTGTATCACATTGATTGATTTGCAGATGTTGAACCAACCTTGCAGTCCAGGAATAAATCCCACTTGATCGTGGTGAATAATCCTTTTAATGTACTGTTAGATCCTATTGGCTAGTATTTTGGTGAGAATATTTATATCCTTGTGCATCAAGTATATTGTCTGTAGTTCTATTTGATGGGGTCTTTGTCTGGTTTTTGGATCAAGGTAATGCTGGCCTCATAAAATGAGTTTGTAAGTTTTCCTTCCATTTCTATTTTTTGGAACAGTTTCAGGACAATAGGTATTAATTCTTCTTTAAATGTTTGGTAGAATTCTGCTGGAAAGCCGTCTGGCCCCGGGCTCTTGTTTGTTGGGAGATTTTTGATGACTGCTTCAAGCTCCTTACTGGTTATGGGTCTGTGCAAGTTTTTGATTTCTTCTTAGTTCAGTTTTGGTAGTTTATATTTCTCTAGGAATGCATCCATTTCTTCCAGATTGTCAAATTTGCTGATGTATAGTTGATCATAATATGTTCTTATAATTGTTTGTGTTTCTTTGGTGATAGTTGTGATCTCTCCTCTTTCATTCATGATTTTATTAATTTGGGCCCTTTCTCTTTTCTTTTTGATAAGTCTGGAAAGGGGTTTATCAATCTTATTAATTCTTTCAAAGAACCAGCTCCTAGTTTCTTTGATTTGTTCTACTGTTCTTTTGGTTTCTATTTCATTGATTTTGGCTCTGATCTGTATGATTTCTCTTTTCCTACTGGGTTTAGGCTTTCTTTGCTATTCTTTCTCTAACTCCTTTAGGTGTAAAATTAGGTTGTGTACTTGGAACCTTTCCTGTTACTTGAGAAAGGCTTGTATTACTATATACTTTCCTCTAAGGACCACCTTTGCTGTGTCCCAAAGATTTTGAACAATTGTGTTTTCATTTTCATTTGTTTCAGTGAATTTTTTCAATTCTTCTTTAATTTTCTGGTTGACTCATTCATTCTGTGGTAAGATGCTCTTTAGCCTCCCTGTATTTGAGTTCTTTCCAACTCTCCTCTTTCAGTTGAGTTCTATTTTCAGAGCATTGTGGTCTTAAAATATGCAGGGAATGATCCTAATCTTTTGGTACCAGTTGAGACCTGGTTTGGACCCAGGATGTGATCTATTCTGGAGAATGTTCCATGTACACTGGAGAAGAATGTGTATTCTGTTGCTTTGGGATGGAATGTTCTGAATAGATCTGTGGTGTCCATGGTCCAGTGTGTCATTTAAAGCCTTTATTTCCTCGTTGACCTTTTGCTTAGATGATCTGTCCATTTCAGTGAGGGGGGTGTTAAAGTCCTCTACATTGTTGTATTATTGTTGAGGTGTTTCTTTGATTTTGTTATTAATTGGTTTTTGTAATTGGCTGCTCCCAGGTTAGCGGCATAGATATTTAAAATTGTTAGATCTTCTTGTTGGACAGACCCTTTGATTATGATATAGTGTCCTTCCTCATCTCTTATTAAAGTCTTTGGCTTCAAATCTAATTTATATGATATAAGGATTGCCACCCTAGCTTTCTTTTGATGTCCATTAGCATGGAAAATTGTTTTCTGCCCCCTCACTGTAAATCTGGAGGTGTCTTTGGGTCTAAAATGAGTCTCTTGCAGACAGCATATCAATGAGTCTTATTTTTTTAATCCATTCTGATACCCTGTGTCTTTTTATTGGGACATTTAGCTCATTTACATTCAAATAACTATTGAAAGATATGAATTCAGTGCCATTGTATTGCCTGTAAGGTGACTGTAAATTGTCTCTGTGCCTTTCTGATATGTTACTTTTAGGTTCTTTCTTTGCTTAAAAGACCCCTTTTAATATTTCCTGTGGGACTTGTTTGGTGTTTGCAAGTTCTTTTAGTTTTTGTTTGTCCTGGAGGCTTTTTAATCTCTCCTTCTGTTTTCAATGGCAGTGTAGCTGGATATAATATTCTTAGTTGCATATTTTTCTCATTTAGTGCTCTGAATATATCATGCCAGTCCTTTCTGGCCTGCCAGGTCTCTGTGGATAGATTTGCTGCCAATCTAATATTTCTACCATTGTATGTTACAGACCTCTAGTCCCGAGCTACTTTCAGGGTTTTCTCTTTGTCACTGAGACTTGTAATTTTTACTATTAGATGATGGGGTATAGACCTATTTTTATTGACTTTCAGGAGGGTTCTCTGTGTCTCCTGGATTTTGATGCTTGTTCCCTTAGCCAAATGAGGGTAATTCTTTGCTATAATTTGCTCCAATGTACCTTCTGCCCCTCTCTCTATTTCTTCTTTTTCTGAGATTCCAGTAATTCTAATATTGTTTTTTCCTATGGTATCACTTAGCTCTTGAATTCTCCCCTCGTGGTCCAGTAGTTGTTTCTCTTTCTGTTTCTCAGATTCTTTATTCTCCACCATTTAGTCTTCTATATCACTATTCTCTCTTCTGGCCCATTTATCCTAGCAGTAAGAGCCTCCATTTTGATTGCACCTCATTAATAGCTTTTTTATTTTGACTTGGTTAGCTTTTAGTTCTTTTATTTTTTTTAAGATTTGATTTATTTTTTATTTGACAGAGAGATAGATCATAAGTAGGCAGAGATAGAGGGGAAGCAGGCTCCCTGTTGAGCAGAGAGCCCAATGTGCAGCTCAGTCCCAGGACCCTGAGATTAGGACCTGAGCTGATGGCAGAGGCTTAACCCACTGAGCCAGCCCGGCACCCCCCAGTTCTTTTATTTCTCCAGAAAGGGATTTTATTTCTCCAGAAAGGGATTCTCTATTATCTTCCATGCTTTTTTCAAGCCCAGCTAGCACCCTGATAATCATCATTCTGAACTCCACATCTGACATCTTATTAATGTCCATATTGATTACAATTCTAGGAATCAGCACTGTTCTTGTTCTTTTTTTTTTTTTTTTGAGGTGAGTTTTTCTACCTTGTCATTTTAGCCAGAAAAGAGTAGATGAATGAGAGAACAAAATACTAAAAGGGTAGCCACAACCCCAGAAAAATATACACTAACCAAATCGGAAGAGACCTGAAAATGGGAGAAGAAAAGGAGGGGGAGTGTGTGTGTGTGTGTATTTATGACTGGTGTAAAGAACAGAGCCACACACTTGATTTTGGGTGTGTTTTGGTCTGTTAGAAGAAACTGCTTCCCAAAACTTTAAAGGAAGAAAAAGTTATGTATATACAAAAATAAGGGTAAACAGAATGAAGGGATAGAATATGACTGTAAAGATGAAACTTAAAAAGATTCTTAAAAAGGAATTGGTAAGAAGTTGGTTGAAGAATGAAAAAAAAAAAGGAAAGAATGTGATCAGGTAGGAGACTAGAACAAAGCCATGGGGTGGGTTTAGGGTATATTTTGATCTGTTAGAAGAATCTGTATCTCAAAACTTTAAAGAAAAAAAAAACCTATATGTATACAAAAAATAAGGCTAAATACAATGAAGTATAAATACAATGTATAAAGAATAAATACAATGTACTAAATACAATAAATACATATAGAATATGGCTATAACAATAAAAATTAGAAAGATTTTAAAAAAAGTATTGATAAGATAAAATAGTTAAAAAACATTATCAGAATATTAAAGAAAATGGAACAAGAAAAAATAAAATTTTAAAAATTTAACTTTGAAAGACTAAAGAATCATGGGGAAAAAATGCCATGAATTCCATATGCTGTATTCCTGTATTTCTGAAGTTTTGCAGTTCTCATTGATTGGTGAACTTCGTCTTGGCTGGATGTTCTTGCTCATCTTTTGGGGGAGGGGCCTGTTGCAGTGATTCTCAAATGTCTTTGCCTGAGGCAGAATTGCACTGCCTTTGCCAGGGGCCAGGCTAAGTAATCTGCTTTGGTTTGATCTCAGTAGCTTTTGTTCCCTGAGTGCTTTCCATACAGATTTGAGGATGGGAATGAAGATGGTGGCCTCTCAATCTCTGGCCCCATAGGAGCTGATAGCTCAGGACCCCACTCCTCAGTTTGCCCTCAGAGAAAAGCATTCAGTCCCTCCAGTCTCCCTGGTCTCCTGCCGTACTTTGTGCTCACCCAGTGTGTGACTGAGCATTTCTGTCTCTGGCCCACGGCCCTTTTTGGAGTCTCCAAACCCAGCAGATTCCTGCAGCAGAATCTGCAGGTGCAGGAATCTTCCTTCCCAGAGGAGGAAGGAGGTTGTTTCCTCAGATCTGCCACTTTTGGGGTCCCTGCTCCAAGAGCGGTGGCTTGACTGTGCCTTGGATCATGGTTTAAGGTAACCCCAAGGTGAGAGCCCCTCCTTGGATCCATCACTGCTGGCTGCCCTGCTCAGAAATGTGGGAGCTCTGCCACACTCAGGCACCCCTGGATTTTCTGTGACCCTGCGGGTCCTGAGACCATACTGTCCCTACAAGGACTCCAACCCCACTTAGCATCTGGAGTGATATCCCTCAGTGGAGCAGACTTCTAAAAGTTCTGATTTTGTGCTCTGCTGCTCTACCACTTGCCAGGATCTGGCCCCTCTCCACTGTGGTCTCTCTTCCCATATGTCACCTCAGATTCACTTCTCCGCATGTCCTACCTTCCAGAAAGTGGTTGATTTTCTGTTCTCAGAATTGATGCTCTTATCTTTAATCTCCAGTTGAGTTTGTAGGTGTTTGGAATGGTTTGCTATTAGAACTATCTAGCTGCACTCCTGGGACCTGATGATATTAGGTCTCCTACTCTGCCACCATCTTCTCCTCCAGCTAGACCTCAATCTTATCACACATGTAATTGCAATAGAGGATGAGAAATATCATCTCTCTGTGTGGTTGGGCAAAGATATGAGTTTGTGGGCATGTAGATGCTGTCTACCCTACTTTTTGAGGTAGGCAACAATTTTAGAGAATATTGAGTTTCGGCCATAAGTAAGAAAATTTAACAAAGAAAGATCTAGCAAATTTCCTTTGGTCTCTATTGTTGAGTCCTCTGTTAAAAGTACTTTTTATTTCTCCTTCAGAACCACTGGCTGGTAATAATATTAAAGTATTTCTTTCAGAACAAGTTTCATGCAACCCATCTGGTAGACAGTGATGAGAGAACCCGGGTATGGTGGTCTTAAGCTGTGACAAAGATACGATCAGGAATTGCTTCTTCCTAGCCTACTGCATCCCCATATGCTCACTTTATTTTTTGTCATTCAGGATGCAGAACTTAGATCTTCCATATGTACATTAGTGAGAAATCTGGGCTTCATTTGAGCTATTGTAGAGGACAAGGAAGAATGGTTTGCATTCCACAGTTCATATTCTTGCTAGACATCACTGATTTCTTAAGTTATTTCTTAGATATCATGCCCAAAGGGGTTTATTCTCACTGGCCCTTCTCTCATATATCCATCAACTTAGCTTACTTTCTTCCCCTCTCAATTATTCCCCCAAAGCTCAAATCCCTCTGCTTCTATTATAAAGAGTTGATTTTCTCTTCCTTTGAAGTATTCATGCCAGCTAAAACCCAGACTCTCAGGACCCCAGTTACTTCCCTTGGCTTTAAGAAAAGTATTTTCCAAATAAAGATAACTCTCGCTCAGTAAAAGGAATTTTCACATTCACTCCTAAGATAATACAAATCTCTCCACCTTTACAACGAGTGTATATTTTGTAAAAGCTGAACTTGAACTGACTATGTTTTGGTATACAATTGAGGACCAAAGGGTTGTAATGTCTGGGGCTGAGCACAGCCTTGAATAAAAGATAATTTGTTGATTAGAATTAACCTGTCCACCACTACTTGATATTGCAGCATGGCTGCAGGATAATTAATATA
Source organism: Neogale vison (assembly GCF_020171115.1). NCBI lineage: Eukaryota > Metazoa > Chordata > Mammalia > Carnivora > Mustelidae > Neogale > Neogale vison. The sequence goes on along the minus strand of NC_058091.1, from coordinate 194,769,040 downwards.
GAGGAATACCCTTCAAAGACATTAGAAGGTCAAAAGTTGTTTTAGTAGTCTTTTGGACTTCACAGTCAATGAGTTACCTGAGGGAAATGAGAGGCAACATAACAAAACACTGATGATCCTAAATTCAGTCCTTGGTTCAGGAATCCACATTGCATTTGGGCCATGTGGGTACCCTGGAGTTCTTTCAATCTTACTAGGTATAAAAGTTAACTGCTTATTGGCAGGAAGTAACATTTATGAAGTTGGAGGATGCCCCAGGGAAGGACTTTCTTCAGTTAATCTTTTCAGACACAGCATCAGTTTCCTAAGCAAAAAATTTGATACCCAAAGTTTGGAAGAACAGAGTTCATGAATATTTATGCCTAAGCTTGGATTCTCTTGAGAGTGGGGACTCGTTTGTGTGGGCATGTCTTTAGTTGGTATCATAATCCCATCTCTGGAATATGCTATGACTCACAAATTAAGGTAGAACCTGGTAGACATAACTCCTGTTTTGTTATTGCATGTGCATATCTGGGGATAGTTGAATTTTCCCAGAGCATTTGCAAATCCTGATCATGGTAGATTCCCAAGCATTAGGAATCACATCTGCTGGGGTGCCTGGGTCACTCAGTGGGTTAAAGGCTCTTCCTTTGGCTCCAGTCATATCCCAGGGTCCTGGGATCGAGCCCCACATCTGGCTCTCTGCTTAGCCGGGAGCCTGCTTCCCTCTATCTCTCTCTGCCTATTTGTGATCTTTGTCTGTCAAATAAATAAATAAAATCTTTAAAAATTTTTAATTAAAAAAAAAGAAAGAAATCACATCTGTTGTGGTCTAGGACACCGAGCCCAGACTGAACATGCTTAAGTGTTGCTCTATTCAAGGTAGAAACCATTGAGAACATACCACAGGAATTCTTTATTTATGGGTCATAGCACAGACATAGTCACATGGAAAATGCTACATAATGTTAGCTAATGTAGTAGACAGAGCTCTCTCACTCTTTAATAGAGTTTTGCCACTAGACTTGATGCATGAAATGTGAGCAGAAGTGATGCATATCACTTTCAGGCAGAGTTAGTGAAAAGGCCATTCGCAATTCTTGATCCTCTTTCCCTCCTGGTCTTGAAGAAGGCCTCAGGTTGAGATGAAAGAGGCAACCCATCAGAGCAATCTGGATCACTGGAAAGTCCATGTAACACAGCTGCCCCAGAACAACTCCTGAACCTGCACTGAACTTTATATAAAAGGAGAAATTAACTTTTGTTTGAGACTTGACTTTTTTTTCCCTCTTTCTTTTCTTTCCTTACAGCTGCATAACCCAGACTTTCCTGACTAATATAGCTATTATTGTTGTTATTATTCGTAAAGATGCTCTCATTTAACAAGTGCTTAATTTAATTTTTTTGAAATGATGTTTTATAATAAGGAATTTATAATTTGGAGTAATCATTGATTTTTCTTTTTTATATGCTCACCCAATTACCAGTTCTTTTAGAATTCTCCTTCAAAAGATAGCCCAATCCCAATTTTTAAACCATCTTAATCTTTTATCTGGATTACTACAATAACTTTTTTTTTTCCTAGAAAAGGGAAATTTATTAGGTTTTAAATTTCAATTCCATTATAGTTAACATACAGTGTTATATTAGTTTCAGGTGTGCAGTATTGTAATTCAACAGTATTCTACACAAAATTCCGATAAGTGTACTCTTAAATCTCCTTCACCCATTTCATCTCTTCCCCCCAACTCCCTTCTGGTAGCCATCAGTTTATTCTCTATAGTTGGGTCTTTTGGGGGGAGTGGTTTGTCTCTCTCTTTTTTTCCCTTTGTTCATTTCTTTTATTTCTTAAATTCCACATGTAAGTGAAATCGTATGGTATTTGTCTTTTCTCTAACTTATTTTGCTTAGTGTTATACTCTCTAACTCCATCCATGTTGTTGCAAATGACAAGATTTCATTCTTTTCTTGTGGCTGAATAATATTATATATATAGACCATATTATATATATATATGCACACATATACCATATTTTTATATTTATTATATATAAATATATATTTATTAAAATATATTAATATAAATATATATTTATTATTATATATTATATATTTCTATATATACCATATATAACCATATTTATATATATACACCATATTTTATACACACACATGCACACATACCATATTTTCTCTATCCATTCATTGATCAATGGGCACTTGGGCTGTTTCCATAATTTGTCTATCACTACAGCAGCCTCTTAACTAATCTACATTCTACCACGCTGCAATCTCTTAGCACCAACCCCCCATTCTATGATAAACACAGCAGGTAGGGATCCTTTCAAAAGCTGAGTCAGATTGTGTCACTTCTTTTCAAACTTCCAAAAACTTTCCATTTCACTGCTGTAATACTTAAAGTCTTTACAAATGTCTGCAAGCCCTACCAATAGCTTTTTGGTGAGGTTATTTTGAGCATCCTGTTTAAAATTTAAAACTACCTTCTGTGTTCCCACATATCCCCCACCTATTCTATCTCCCTTCCCTGCTTTATTTTGAGCCCTTGTCACTAGTTGAAAAACTTAGTCATTAATTACTTATTAATTTTATTATTGTCTATCTCCCTCTACTGTAATATAAGCTCCATAGTGTTATGTTGTTTATTGCTGTATTTCCAGCATCTAGAATAGTGCCAGGCATATTTAGCACTCAATAAATATTTTTTAAATGAAGAAATAAAGATTTCTATCGAGTTAGAGCAAAGTAATTTCATTTGCATATTCATTATAAATGAAGAGGGATATGTAATTATTTAAAAAGTGTATGTCCTTGGTTGTTAAAAAAAGGGGCAACTTAAAAACATGTGCCGTTAGGACTGCAGATTAAGTTTCATAATTAATTATCATTGTAGAACCTCATAATGTGTTTTATATCCTTTTGGGATCTCTTAATAGAGAGAGGAGTTTTATTATAATTTTTTTGTGGCCTAATTTGTCATATAAAACTGCTCTAATGAGAGGAGTTATAGATTTTTATTTAAAGCTTTAGTCAGTCATTCTGCTGAAATGTTAAATATATCACTGTTCCTGCTAATATAAATTACATGAGATAAGGAAGATGCTTTCTAATGGGACACAGGTAAATAATGTCAGGAGTTTATATGGACTTTTAAACATTTGTTTGTATTTAATTAAATATAAGAATAATTCAGATATTCTGTTGGGCATAAAACTTTTCCTTTAGTTACTTGTTATTGTGATTAAAAAGTTGTCCTGTTATGCCTACTATGAGAAAGTCAATCCTTAAAAAAAAATCAAGCTTATAAATATTAAACAATAAAAGTGATTTAATAGCATTATGTCAAAAATTCTTAATTTTGTATACTGAATTTAATATTGCTCTTTCTCATCTCTTGGTTTTCTAAAACGCGTTAGGACATCAAAAAGAGATGCATGGGTAACTGCTTCTTTAGCTCCATGGTTTTCCCCGTAAAATTAGAGTCTGTTGGAAGTCACTGACCGGTGAGCATATTCCTTATGCATTTCATAAAAACTTACAGTTACATAATATGATTTGGGGTAGAAAAAAGGGAAGAAACTCCGAGTATTGCATTCTTGATAAAAACTCGATGAATTCCAGTGATAGTGTGAATTTGTGCCAGAAATCATGTTACACATTTTAGTTTTCATTACATAGCTTTTTTCATTAATTCCTATAGACTATCCCTAAAATTTGGGTTTGACATAAAAACTGTTGTGTAATATTATTGATTTTTTAAAAAAGATTTTATTTATTTATTTGACAGAGAGAGATCACAAGTAGACAGAGAGGCAGGCAGAGAGAGGAGGAAGCAGACTCCCCGCTGAGCAGAGAGCCCGATGCAGGACTCCATCCAGGACCCTGAGATCATGACCTGAGTCAAAGGCAGAGGCTTTAACCCAGTGAGCCACCCAGGTGCCCCTGTGTAATATTATTGAGATGTTTTACTGACTGAAAATATTATTAAATAACAAAAGTTAAAGTTCAAAAAAAAAAAAAAGAAAAAAACTTTCCAAAAATCCTATGTAGGTATTTAAGGCTGTTTCTAGAATTATGGTTTACTTGTACTCTGAGAAGGCTATATCATCACTTACCTATTTTCCACACTTTCCCTATGTATTATTTCCTAGGTACTACAGAATATCATCTGGTAATGTGATGCCATTTCTTTTCCCCTGGAAATAAAATAATAAGATCCCATGAAGCAACTACAAAAATGCATTCAGCTACAAATTTCAAAAACCTTAACAGTAGCCATCTTATTCCATGTAGTTGGGACTCAGAATTGTTTGGGTCACACCGAAAAAGTCAATTAAGATGAGAAATTATATATAAAATTATATTTAAAACATGACATAAACATATCCTAAACATTTCATCTTAACAATACATGCATGTTCATTAATTTGTGATTCTCTTTGAGTACAAGTCTGCTATGATTTTTTGCTGGTATGAAAAAATAGTCAAAATGTCATGATAGAATAACACAAATTACATCATTTCTGATTTCCAGTTTGTTTCTTTAAAGTGAAACAGGAGTTAATGACACTTATTAGGCAACTTGAATGCAGCCTCTTTTGACTTTTAAGACTCCCCCCCCTTTAATTTTTACAGTTGCCTTGAACACTCTAATTTGAGAGCAACCTTTTCAAAATGACTCACTTTTATTGAGTCTTTACAAGACATTAAATTTAGTTATAGGTATCAACTGTCCTTTTACATTCATATTTCTTATACTTTGAATTTTACTGTTATATTTTGGTATTTATTTATAATATAATAAAGTAAAAAATATTGTATTAAATTTAAGAATAGTTTATTAAAGCAGTATTTATAATTTAATAAAAATAAATATTTTATTAAATACTGATACTGATAATCACAGCTCACTTACACAAGTTGGGGAACACATATATAACTCTTAACTTACAACTCCTCTGGGAGAGTAGAATACTCAGAGACACTAGAAAGGAACCTTAGAGCAAGATTCATCCAACCGTGGGCTTCAGTGAGTGGGAGTGAGGAGTTAAGTGAGTGTCAGTTAAGAGAGCCACCGTGAGGACTGATTTTATGGAATACTACTGAGGTTTTATATACCAGCTCCATGCCCATATTAAATGCTTCTGAATATCTGACACCCACAGCAACTAATCTTTTCAGAGTGATATTAGTACATTTAATTAATATTAATAAAATTATTCTAGCTCTTGGTAGATGGTCAATGCTATGACTCCCAGTTTTGTATTACGCTTAGGCAAATTTGCTTTCCTTTAGCTCTGTGTCTGCATCCTTACACACTTTTCTAATGCCCGTCTGTCACTCCTGGCCACTTTCTCATAAGCTCACATACTAATCTGGGTTCTTGATTGCATATAGGTGCTAAGAAGAGGTTAGGAAGAACTTCCCCAAGCAAAAGTATATCAAAATCAAGCAAAAATGTTCATCCTGAAGACCAAGAAGAGCTCAAATAACCTCTTAGACCTCTTCTCCCATACAGTCTTCAAAAAGGCAAAGGAAGGGACGCCTAGGTAGCTCAGTTGGTTAGGTATCTGCTTTCAGCTCAGGTAATGATCTCAAGATCCTGGGATCAAATCCCGCATTGGGCTTCTAGTTTGGTGAGGAGTGTACTTTTCCTATCTGCCACTTCCCCTGCTTGTGCTTGCTTGCTCTCTCTCTCTGACAAATAAATAAAATCTTAAAAAAAAAAAAAAAAGGCTAAGGAAGTTGTCTAATTGAATTTAAATTTTAAAAAAATAAAATAAAAAGGCAAAGGAAGAGAAATAAGAAAAGGAGAAACCATCTTCCCAATTAGGAAGAGCCGTAGGGCCATCTGTCACTTATCCATGATGGAGGCAAGTTTCCTAAAGAAAAATTGAGTGATGAAAAGCCACATATAGGGACGCCTAGGTGGCTCAGTGAGTTAAGCTGCTGCCTTTGGCTCAGGTCATGATTTCAGGGTCCTGGGATCAAGTCCCACATCGGGCTCCTTGCTCAGCAGGTAGCCTGCTTCTCTCTCTGCCTCTGCCTGCCACTCTGCCTGCTTGTGCTTGCGCTCTCTCTCTCTGACAAATAAATAAATAAATAATTACAATCTTTAAAAAAGAAAGAAAAGAAAAGCCACAATAGTACCACATGTATTCATGGGACTTGAAATGGTGCCTCCCAAAAGAAAGGGTCAGAAGTATGTCTTTGGGGCAGGGAGTAGGATGGAAGCTGGACAGTCAAGACCCCAGGCCAGTTACCTCAGGCAGTGACATAAACTGAAACCAGCTGAGAAAGTACTGTTTTAATCTTTTCATTTGCTACATTAAAAACTCCTATCACCAGCAATGTTACCAACTTCTGTTTTTCTTTTTCCCAATTTGTTTATTTTCAGAAAAACAGTATTCATTATTTTTTCACCACACCCAGTGCTCCATGCAAGCCGTGCCCTCTATAATACCCACCACCTGGTACCCCAACCTCCCACTCCCCCCACCACTTCAAACCCCTCAGATTGTTTTTCAGAGTCCATAGTCTCTCATGGTTCACCTCCCCTTCCAATTTACTCAAAAGCACATACCCTCCCCAATGTCCATAACCCTACCCCCCTTCTCCCAACCCCCCTCCCCCCAGCAACCCACAGTTTATTTCGTGAGATTAAGAGTCACTTATGGTTTGTCTCCCTCCCTATCCCGTCTTGTTTCATGGATTCTTCTCCTACCCACTTAAGCCCCCATGTTGCATCACCACTTCCTCATATCAGGGAGATCATATGATAGTTGTCTTTCTCCGCTTGACTTATTGTCTTATCCGCTAAGCACTATACGCTCTAGTTCCATCCATGTTGTCGCAAATGGCAAGATTTTGTTTCTTTTGATGGCTGCATAGTATTCCATTGTGTATATATACCACCTCTTCTTTATCCATTCATCTGTTGATGGACATCTAGGTTCTTTCCATAGTTTGGCTATTGTGGACATTGCTGCTATAAACATTCGGGTGCATGTGCCCCTTTGGATCACTACGTTTGTATCTTTAGGGTAAATACCCAGTAGTGCAATTGCTGGGTCATAGGGCAGTTTTATTTTCAACATTTTGAGGAACCTCCATGCTGTTTTCCAGAGTGGTGGCACCAGCTTGCATTCCCACCAACAGTGTAAGAGGGTTCCCCTTTCTCCGCATCCTCGCCAGCATCTGTCATTTCCTGACTTGTTGATTTTAGCCATTCTGACTGGTGTAGGTGATATCTCATTGTGGTTTTGATTTGTATTTCCCTGATGCCGAGTGATATGGAGCACTTTTTCATGTGTCTGTTGACCATCTGGATGTCTTCTTTGCAGAAACGTCTGTTCATGTCCTCTGCCCATTTCTTGATTGGATTATTTGTTCTTTGGGTGTTGAGTTTGTTAAGTTCTTTATAGATTTTGTCATCATCAAGACAGCATGGTACTGGCACAAAAACAGACACATAGATCAATGGAACAGAATAGAGAGCCCAGAAATAGACCCTCAACTCTATGGTCAACTAATCTTTGACAAAGCAGGAAAGAATGTCCAATGGAAAAAAGACAGCCTCTTTAATAAATGGTGTTGGGAAAATTGGACAGCCACGTGCAGAAAAATGAAATTGGACCATTTCCTTACACTACACACAAAAATAGACTCAAAATGGATTAAGGACCTCTATGTGAGAAAGGAATCCATCAAAATCCTTGAGGAGAACACAGGCAGCAACCTCTTCGACCTCAGCTGCAGCAACATCTTCCTAGGAACATCGCCAAAGGCAAGGGAAGCAAAGGCAAAAATGAACTATTGGGATTTCATCAAGACCAAAAGCTTTTGCACAGCAAAGGAGACAGTTAACAAAATCAAAAGACAACTGACAGAATGGGAGAAAATATTTGCAAATGACATATCAGATAAAGGACTAGTGTCCTACTTCTGTTTTTACCTTGTCTTCTTTTGGATGTGAAGTACAGCAAGAAATACCTTAAGTTCCCTCAGGTATATAGCGTAGTAGCCCATATTTTATTCTCCTCCTGTTGGCCCAAATGATCTTAACACTCAGGCCTCGGGGTGCTGCTATTTCTTTCAAGGGAGATTGCAGTATATTGGCAATGCCTGTAACTGCACATAATCCTCACCACAGCTCCCATCACCTGGTCATGGGCCAATCACCTCCCCAGTGCCTGGAGTTTCCCTCAGAAACATCTGAAATAGGAAGGGACAGTACTTTAACTGAGGTGACACATGGCTATTCTATAAACTGTATGTGTGGCTGACTGAGAGGTTAGGGTAATCTGACTCAAAGGGATTTTTTATATTTGGCTAGCAATTTTGATAAAAACTGAATTTGAATGTTTTTGGCTGGACTCGCTTACTATAATTTGCAAAAGGCAACTCTTTCTTTGATATTCTATCATTCCCTATTTAATTTCCCTCCCACCTCATCTCCCAGTATATGTTATATGTATATTTGTGCAACTTTTCTGTTCTTTGCAAGCATTTGGCCTTGCTCATTCCAATTGCTGTCTGCAGGAGACAAAGAAATCTCCTTCTTTTCCTTTCCTCATTTTAAAGTATTTTCATTGGACATACTTAGCCCAAGTTCCAGAGGGTCAACAGGAATATGAGATTATTACAGCAGCTGCTCCCACCCACAAAATTTAGAAAAGCAGAAAGCATTCTGTAATTAAACACGAGCAGTGCAGCAGGAACACCTTAAGCTAGGATATGTCAAAAGTATGGTCAGAGGACTTCCTGTGTCAGAATCTTCTAGGGAACTGGTCGAAAATACAAATTCATTGTTTGAATCCCTATTATAATAGTTGGAATCTTCCTGGGAGTGTTGAAGCAAGAGTGGCATTTTCTTATGTTTCCCAGTTGGTTTTTAAACAAACTAAATTTAGGACCCTGGGTTAAGTGCTAATTCCCTTCTATTTAATATGTACACACCAAAAGAGCACTACCCCCAGAACCAATACATATCACTGTCCAGGTAAGCACTGTCCAGTAAAAAAGTGATGCAAGCTACATATATGATTTTGAATTTTCTAGTAGTTAAATTAAAAAAGATATAAAGAAACTGGTGAATTAATTTTAGCAGTGTATTTATTTAAACCACTTTATCCAAATACTACCTTTCAACATGTGACTAATATAAAAATGACATATGTTAAATAATGAGATATGTTAAATTATTTTTTTTGTATTGAGTTTTGAAATTCAGTAGTTATTTTATATCAAAGAAAACTCTCAACTTAAACTAGCCACATTTCAAATAGTCCATAGCCATAGATGGTTAGTATGTTCTAGATTGGACATAGCAGGTCTCAACATTGCTGTTACCAGCCATAGACCAAAAGAATATTGGTATTTTCTGGGGTGAGGGGTGAGACGGAAGAAAAATAAAATAATAAAATATAATAAAATCTAAAATCAAATCAAATAAAAATAAAACATAAAGGTTTTTTGGTTCCAAGCCCACCAAGAGACCAATCAGTCTCTGTCAGTTCTTCAGGAGTCTACTTCCAGTGACTGCAAGGTTTGCATCACCATGATACAGGCTTTCCTGAGATCCTCCTCTTCTTTGTTTTCTGAATCATTATGCTATCCCCTAAGGTTCCTATTGTTTTGCCCATATTCCTGAGTTCAGGGTGGCCTGTGCTCAGTAGCCTAGCCCTTTATAAACTGCTTTGCTCCTAGTGGAACCCCTCTTCCTTTGCTCGTACCACTGTTCTAAGTTCTTCCTAGCACTATATGCACAGGAGCTCCTTAAGAAGCCCCTCTGTCCCGTCTCATTCTCCAAATCTATTTTGTCAGTGTTGAAATCTCGCAGTCTGTGATTATACTCCATACAGAGACGTAATCATTCTATTCTGCCTCCTATTTTCCTGGTCAAGCAGGGGTTGATCTATTTTCTCTGGAGTTGCATATTACTCCTTCTGCCCTGGCTGAAGAATAGGGTGAAGAGGAGAACAGATCCTGGAGCAGAGGACACAGAGTGGTTCAGCAATGTGATTGGCATTGCAAAGTCACAAGTTTACATAGTGAGGCTCTGCCTTGAGGCTATCCTGATACACGAGAACTAAATCTTTGTCTTCTTCACCAAGTCTGTAGTCTACTTGATCCTGTCCTGGTGGAATACCCATGTTCTTCTTGTGGGGATTTACCTATGAATAATACAATAGCCCTTCAAGTTTGAGGTTCTTGAGTGATCTGACTTCCCAAACTTTAGCTATGTACTCACTTTGGTCAGCTTAACTACACCAGATGTTGGTGATCGAAATTTTAAAAACAATTTTTTTAAAAAAGATTTTGTTTATTTGACAGACAGAAATCACAAGTAGTCAGAGAGGCTGGCAGAGAGAGAAGGGGAAGCAGGCTCCCTGCCGAGCAGAGAGCCCGATGCGGGGCTCTATCCCAGGACCCTGAAATCATGACCTGAGCTGAAGGCAGAGGCCTTAACCCCCTGAGCCACCCAGGCGCCCCAGTGATCAGAATTTTAAACTCTGAATTGCAGGTTATTAGATTGGGCTTTGGCCTCCTGTCCTCATGTAGTCTACTCATGATCGACTCAGGACCATGTAAGCCCCCAAAGATTTATCTTGTATAGGTTAGAGGCAGACTAAGAGACCATTTTCTGAGACCTGCACGCCAAACCTGAACCTTCACATTATACTACTTGAGTTAAACAGAAAGGCAAGAAAAATGAATACAAAGAAATACATGAACACAGAAACAAAAGGCATTTCTTTCAGAGGCCTAAACTTGAGTTGGTATAAATCTAACCTCCTAAGATTTCTTAGGCTGTAGCTAGTCTGGGGAATGAGAGCTGTATGAGAAGGACTCTTCCAATCACTATGCCACATTAAAGGTTAACATTCCAAGCATGCAGACTCAAAGAACACCAGGCCACTGCTAGAGTTTTAAAACTGGTCATCACTCCAAAAATGTCACCCAAGGAAAACAAAAAAACAAAAAACAAAACAAAACAAAAAAACAACTCAGTGAAAAATAGGGAGATGTCCAGGACAGTTTCTGAATATCTTTCTAAGTGGTGGTACCAATGTCCAGATAAACAATGGAAAAGAGAAAGCCATCTGTGAAGCATGTGACGAGTTTAGTTTTGGCTTGTAGTGTTTGAATTGTGTGTGACGTCCAGGGACAAATGGGTCATAGACTGTTGAATATACTGGTCTGAAGCTCAAATTACAGGGTGCTGGGGTAGGGAAAAAGATGTCTGAGGCAGAAGAAAAAGGTTTGTATTTGAAAGTTGAAGGGCGTTAACTAGTGCAGGAAAGGAAAAGAAAGGGGAGTGGGTATTGCTACGATGATTCTGATGTGAAAGTCCTCATGAGCTCCTTTTGTGCCTGGGCAGATGTCCTACTTGACTTTTAGGAATATGTCTCATAATGAATTTGAGAACATATTCATCACAATATTGAAATGACTATTAAAAAATTAAAATTTCTAGGTCCCTTTCAAACCTGTCATAATATCTCGAACTATTTTTTAAGACTCTCTGGCTTGAGGGGGTGCCTGGGTGGCTCAGTGGGTTAAGCGTCTGCCTTCAGCTCAGATCAGGATCCCAGGGTCCTGGGATAGAGCTCTTCATCAGGCTCCCTGCTCAGCCGTGTGTCTGCTTCTCCCTCTCCCTTTGCCCCCCTACCTCCCCTTTCTGTGCTCTCTCTCTCTCTCTCTCTCCTGCTCTTTCTCTTTATCTCTCGCTCATGCTCTCTCACTCTCTCTCTCTCTCTCAAATAAATAAATAAAATCTTTAAATAAAGAAAGAATCTCTGGCTTGATAGCTCTGATTCCACTGAAGGTAACAATTTATATAACCACCTTTGAAGAAATTCTCAAGATTTAGTGTGTTTATCAGCTGCCTGGATGCTTGTTAAGAATATAGATTCAGGGGCACCTGGGTGGCTCAGTGGGTTAAAGCCTCTGCCTTTAGCTCAGGTCATGATCCCAGGGTCCTGGGATCGAGTCCCGCATCAGGCTCTCTGCTCAACAGGGAGCCTGCTTCCCCCTCTCTCTCTCTCTGCCTACTTGTGCTCTCTCTTGCTCTCTGTGTCAAATAAATAAATAAAATTAAAAAAAAAAAGAATCTAGTTGCCTTCGAAAAGAAATAAAAAAAAGAATAAAAAAAAGAATAAAAAAAAAGAATATAGATTCAGCAGGTCTAGGAAAAGGCCAAGAGATATGCATTTTTAATCAACACTCTATAACTGTGATCACCTGAGAAATAATATTGAGGTTATTGAGAAATATTATTATTGAGTATTGAGAAATAATATTAAGTATTTGACTATCTGAGTTATCCCAAGATAGATATAGAATGGGGTTTCTTTTTTGTTTTGTTTTGTTTCCCTTTTTTTAAAAGTTTAATTAATATACAATTTATATTAGTTTCTGGTGTACAACATACTGATTTGACAATTCTGTATATTACTCAGTTTTTACTGTGGTTAAGTGTAGTCACCATCTATTGCCAGTGTTACATTATTTTTACAATACTATCGACTACATTCCATATGCTATACTTTTTATCTATGTGACTTATTTATTTCATAACTGGACATTTGTACCACCTAATCCTCTTTATCTATTTTGCCCGTCTCCGTATCTACCTCCTCTCTGGCAAACACTAATTTGTTCTCTATATTGAAGAGTCTGTTTTTGTTTATTTGTTCATTTGTTTTGTTTTTTTATATTACACATGTAAGTAAAGTCATATGGCATTTGTCTTTTTCTACCTGACTTATTCACTTCATGTAATACCCTCTTAGTGTGTTCATGTTGGCACAAATAACAAGATGTCATCATTTTTATGGCTACATAATATTCCATTATATATACATATATATACACATATATGTATACCTATACATATGTACATATACATATGTGTATATATATATATACCATATGTATTGTATACATACCATATACATATACCATATACATGTATATGTATATATACCATATCTTCTTTACTCTTTCGACTATTATTGGACAGTTAGGTTGATTCCATATATTGGCTATTGTAAATAATGGTGCAATAAACATAGAAGTGCACATACCTTTTTGAATTAGTATATTTTTTTTTCCTTTGGGTTAATATCCAGTAGTGGAATTGCTGGGTTTTATGGTATTTCTATTTTTAATTTTTTTTGAGAAAACTCCATACTGTTTTCCATAGAGGCTGCACTAGTTTGCTTTCCCACCAACAGTGCACAAGGCTTTCCTTTTCTCTACATCCTCACCAACATTTGTTATTTCTTGTCTTTTTGATATTGGCCACAGGACAGTTTCTTTATTTCTTTTTTTAAGATTTTATTTATTTATTTAACAGAAAGAGAGAGAGAGAGAGAGAGCTAGAGCACAGGCAGAGGGAGTGGCAGGCAGAGGAGGAAGCAGACTCCCCACTGAGCAGGGAGCCCAATGTGGGGCTTGATCCCAGAACTCTGAGATTATGACCTGAGACAAAGGCAGAGGCTTAACTGACTGAGCCCCCCAGGAGCCCCCCAGACAGAGTTTCTTAACCTGAAATTCATATACCCCAAGGAATGCATAATTAAAATTTAGAGTGTCCACAAGTTTAGATGGGGAAAAAATGCATTTTTATTTTCAGTTATTTCCAACTAAACCTCAGCATTAAAAAAATTGTAAATGTAAGCAAGGAGCCATAGAAATAAGAGTGGTTCCTCTAATCTTATCATCAGTAGAAAACATATATTTTCATATCCCATTAGAATTGTTGCAAATATCTTGAAATAATTGTTTATGACCATCACTGCTCTGAAATTACGGTAGTTATTAGATTGCCATTAGATCTTATTTGATGAAGAAAAATACATACTACTCTAAAATTAAATTAAAAAACATTTTGATAACTATGCCTCAATAAAATTTGGTTCTTTCATGATTTTACATTTTTTTAATGCATTTAAAAATTATTATGAGAGGAATTCTATAATTATACTAAAATGTGAAAAAGTCCATGGCACAAAATTTAAGAACCTTAGTGTAGGGAAGTCTGCTTATTGAGACATAGTAGAGGTATATTGCTCAATTCTGTGAAGAAGAAAAGTGCACAAGTACTTACCCAACAAGAGACTCTTGGCCCAGCCCCCACACCTCATTTTCACTTAGGTATTTCTTCTCATTTTCTACACATGTCTGATTTGTTTACTACTCCTTAATGATTGAATGACTCTATTTTCCATCAAGGATAACAGATTTTAATCTCAGATCTCAAGCCCATTATGAACATTAATTAATGCCTGACATCTCTTAATTAAGTAGGTAGAAACTACAGTCATTTCATAGATGGGAAAATCGGGTCTAGGCAAGTTTGATGACTCGTTCTTAGGCCATCCAAGGAATTGCTGCTAATTTCTAGAATCATTGATTATTCTTCTCACATGCAAACTTTTTTTTTATTCATCATATACCAATCTGTTGTAGAATCAAACAACGTATTTTGTAAAATATTTCATTGATATAGGTATAGAAATAATCTTAAGGTAGAAACATTTGGTGGTATCAGTAGTCATACTATATCAATACCAATAATTTATTTGTTGGGTTGTTTTTTGAAAACTAATAGATGGGGGCACCTGGGTGGCTCAGTGGGTTAAAGCCTCTGCCTTCGGCTCAGGTCATGATCCCAGGGTTCTGGGATCGAGCCCCACATTGAGCTCTCTGTTCAGCAGGGAGCCTGCTTCCTCCTCTCTGCCTGCTTCTCTGCCTACTTGTGATCTCTGTCTGTCAAATAAATAAAATCTTAAAAAAAAAAAAAAAAAAAAGAAAGAAAAGAATACTAATAGATGTCCTGGTAGGAAAGAAAAAGCCCCAACCCAAAAAAACTGTTAAGAACTACTATCCATTTTGTAATGAAACAATTTGTTTTTTCTTCTGTCTAGAAGTTTAGCAGTAAGAGAACCAGAGAGAAACAAAATGAACATCAGTCAACAAAGAGCATTAACTTGGGGCCCCTGGGCCTCCAACTCTTGGATTTGGCTCAGGTAGGGATCTCTTGGGTTATGAGATTGAGCCCCGCATTGGGATCTGTGCTCAGCAGGGAGTTTGCTTGAAGTTTCTCTCCCTCTGCCCTTCCCCTCACCCCAAATAAATAAATAAATCATTTAAAAAAATGCATTGACTTAACTTTTGCTCTTAAGACAACACACACAATCAGTGAGTAAGGACATTTTTTTTTGTCTTTTCATGGTCAATTCTTTTCTTGTGGATTCATGTTGCTTTGATCAATGGTGTTTGCATGCCTGATCTTAATCTAACCTTTTTGTTGTTTGACTAGTCCTTCTGGTTTGACAGGATACTGTAAAAAGTTTGGAGATTCTTTGTGAATCATCTTTTTTAAATGATACTTAGTTTTATCTTTTGCTTTCCTAAATTCCTCTTGGCCTGGCAAGGAAGGGAAACAGAAGGACATACAAACAAAAATGAAGGACACAGATCAATACATAAATAACTGAAAGAGAAGAGATAGTTTCTCCTTATTAAAAAAAATTCCCATTTTGTATGTGTAGAGGGAATGAGGTTAAATCTAAAATCTTTATTAAAACAAACACCTTAGTGCTAATTATCATAGCCAAAAAACATTGAAGGATGCTAAAATTAGTGGACAAAATTTGAGAAACAGGATATTTGCATGATCTCAAACTATCTCCCCTAAGACATTTATTAATGACAAGAGAAAGGGAATGATTACATAGAGAAACTTGGCAGATACCAGCCACCACATCTCCTGGTATGCACTAAGAAGGGCACAATGCTGTTTCTGTCCTATTCCTGCCCAAAATGCAAAACCTTGATCTAAGGCATCAGACAAACCCAAATTGAGGGATATCTGATAAAATAAGTTCTCCAGGACTCTTCCAGAGTGTCAAAGTCATGAAAGTTAAGGTAAGACCAAGAAACTGTGACAGATTGAATACTGAGTAGACATGACAACTAAATGCACTGTGGGATCCTGGATTAGATATGGAGCAGAAAATGGACTATAGTAGAAAAATGGTCACCAGTTTAAAATCTATAGTTTAGTCCCAGTAGTGTACCAGTATTAACTACCCGGTTTTGATGACTATACTATAGTATGCAAAATGTTAATATGGAGGAAGCTGGATGAATAATTTGGTCATTTTCTGTCATTCTGAAATTATTTTATTTTAAGATTTTATTTATTTATTTGACAGAGAGAGACACAGCAAGAGAGGGAACACAAGCAGGGGGAGTGGGAGAGGGAGAAGCAGGTTTCCTGCTGAGCAGGAAGCCCGACGTAGGGCTGGATCCCAGGACCCACTTAATGACTGAGCCACCCAGGTGCCCCTGAAATTATTTTAAATTAAAATTTTAAAAATCAAGAAGTCTTGTGTGGTAGTTTTCTAAATAACTCTCCATTGGTGATGGGGAAAAAAGAAGACTGTGGTACCCTTGAAATATCTGGCTGTCTCCCCAACTTAGTCCTGTGTTAGATAGGCAGTAACGCCTTTTCTGTGCATATACAGTTTGATAACTTTACTTCTTTCATTGCATAGAAGATTATAGCTTTTTCCTCTATGAAATACTCTACTTTTTTCTTGAATGGCACTCAAAAAATAGTTATATAAAATGGGAATAATGATTGTTGTCCTATTTACCCTGCTGAACTTACAGGGTTGTCATAAAGCATAAAAACAGATAAAGGAAATGGAAAGGATTTTGTAAGTCGTAAACATTGTATAGATGTAAGATGTTATTTTGATTATTGATGGAAAATTGTCCAAGGTATTTTTATGATTTGTATATACATTGAGTCAGTTTCTCCTCTTGCCTTCCCTGTACTCTAATGATATTCTACTTGTTTACCAGGCTTATGAATTCAAAATTGCCCTTGAAAATGAGAACTGAAGGAGAGGGAGATGGGTATCAGTTACCCATGACTCCAGCTAGCATCTTAAAGCATGTTCTTCACTTTTGTACCAGGCTTTTATTTTTTGTTTAAGATTATTTATTTATTTTAAAGAGAATGTGTGTGAGCTGGGGGAAGGGCAGAGAAGAGGGAGAAAGAGAATGCTCAAGAATCCTCAAGCAGCCTCCCAGCTGAGCACAAAGCCTGACATGGGGCTTGATTCCTGGACCCTGAGATCGTGACCTGAGCCAAAACCTAGAGCCTGCCGCTTGACTGGGCCACCCAGGTCTACATGTCCCACACTTTTATTCTCTTCTATGACATATGAAATTATAGACCAAAAAAAGAGGAAATTTTAGAGCAGAATTTATTTTTAAAGGTTTTATTTATTTATTTGTCAGAGAGAGAGTGAGTGCACAAGCAGGGGCAGCAGCAGACAGAGGGAGAAGCAGGTTCCTCATGGAGCCAGAATCCCGATGGATGGACTTGATCCCAGGACCCTGGGATCGTGACCTGAGCTTAAGAGATGCTGAACAGATGCTTAATAGATGCTATACAGACTGAGCCATGCAGGTGTCCTTAGAATCTCTCTCTATATATTTTTTAAGATTTTATTTATTTATTTGACAGAGATCACAAGTAGGCAGAAAGACGGGGAGAGAGAGAGAGAGGAGGAAGTAGGCACTCTGCTGAGCAGAGAGCCCGATGTGGGGCTCGATCCCAGGATCCTGAGATCATGACCTGAGCTGAAGTCAGAGGTTTAACCCACTGAGCCACCCAGGCGCCCCACTAGAATCTATATTTTAAATATGCATTTCACCCGGTTATTATTGACAGGCAAATTTAGAAGCACTCTTTCTTTATAGATAAATTGAGAGAAAATGACCAAATTTACTTAAAAAATTTATACCCTATCTTTGGTAAATATTAATTTGGGGGATATAGTCTAGAATAGGAAGCAATGATATAAACATTGTGGTATATACTTTATTAGGGGACTAAACAAAGCTGAGTCAGGGAGATTACATCAAAATCAACATATTATCTCTCATGTACTAGGATAGACATTATATATATAAATATTATATATAATATATATATATATATATATATATATATATAAAAGACAAGTGATGATGAGGATGTGGAAAAATTGGAACATTTGTACACTATTGATGGGAGTGTAAAATGGTCCAGCCACTATTGAACGCAGGATGGAGTTCCTCAGAAAAATTAAAAGTATGATCTATTATGACCCAGCAATCCCACTTTTGGTTATTTATCCAAAAGAATTAAAAACAGGATCTCCAAGAGATGTTTTCATTCCTGTGTTCATTGCAGTTATTCTCAGCAGCCAAGAGGTGAAAACAACCTGAATGTCCATTGATAAGTGAATGTAAAGAATTGTAAAGAGAATGTAATACACACACACAAACACACACACATACGCAGAGGACTTTTTTTTCAGCTTTAGAAGAGAAGGAAATAGTATGATATCCTGTAATATGGATAAACCTTAAAAAATTATGCTCATTGAAGTGAATCAGTCACAGAAGGACAAATACTGCAGTATTCCACTCATATAAGGTATCTAAAGTAATCAAACTCAGAGAAACAGAAAGTGGAATGCTGTCTGCCGGGGGACAAAGAAGGGGAAGTGGGAGTTGCTATTCAATCCTGTATTTTCTATTTCCATTTAAATGATAACAATTAGCCACTTTATTGAACTTGAACTCGGAATAATCTTTGACCTAGTCTTCAAGATTTTCCCTTCCTTCCTTCTTTTCTTTCTTCCTTCCTACTTTCCCATAATCATTGCCAGGCATTGTATTAGTCATTGACAGTACTAGTGAGAAAGCTGGCACAGCTCCCATCTCTCATGGAGCTTATAATATAGTGGGGGAATACATATAATAAACATAATAAATGAATAAATAATTAACCAAGTAATGTGATAAAAATTTACTGAGATAGAGGGGTTGGAGGAGCCAATTCAGCTGGGCCTCCTGAAACTGAGACCCAAAGGATGAGAAAGTCAATGTCAAATTCTGCTAAAAGGTGAGCATTTATAAATATTAAAATGTTTCATTCTGGAGCAGTCATTTTTAGGAGATGGAGAGGCAAGTCCACAGACTGGGAGAAAAGATTTAGAAGTCTCATTTCTAATAAAAAACTTGTATTCATTGCATGTTCATTGCAGCATTGTTTAGAATAGCCAAGACATGGAAACAACCTAAGTGTCCACTGATGGATGAATGGATAACAAAAATGTGCGTGCGTGCACACACACACACACACACACACGTGCCATATTTTAATATATGGAATATATATATCATATTATTCAGTTGAAAAAAATAATGAAATCTTGCTATTTGTGACAACATGGATGGACCTTGAGGGCATTATACTAAGTGAAATAGTCTGACACAAAAAGACAACTACCACATGATCTTATTTATATGTGGAATCTTAAAAAAAAAAGAAGAGCTCATAGATATAGTGAAAAGATTGATGGTTGCCAGAGGTGCTTGAAGGGTATCAAAAAGTACAAATTTCCAGTAATATTAAAAGTCATGAGGATGTAATGTACAACATTTTGACAATAGTTAATAATACTATATTGCATATTTGAAAGTTGCTAAGACGTTCTCATTACAAGAAAAAATTTTTAGCTCTATGATAATGGCTATTATAAGACTTAGGTAATCATTTCCCATATATACAAATTTTGAATCATTATATGTACACCTGAAATTAATATAATGTTATGTCAATTATACCTCAATAAAAAAGACTTACATTCAGAATATAAAGTCACGAAATTCAATGAGAAATAACTCAAGAAACATAAACATAAGTTTTGAACAGACACATTACTGAATAAGGCATATTGATGGTAAATAAGCATATGAAAAGACACCAGTACTCACAATGGAAATTCAATTAAAATCACAATGAAATACTCTCATACATCTATTAGAATAAAAAAAAAAATTCCTGACCTGACCAATTGTTGATAAAGATGTGGAAAAACTGAAATCCCTCATGCTTTGCTGGTAAGAATGTAACATGGTATGGACACTTTTTTTTTTTTAAGATTTTATTTATTTATTTGAGACAGAGATCACAAGTAGGCAGAGAAGCAGGCTCCCAGCTGAGCAGAGAGCCCAATGGGCCTGGGGGGTCGGGCTCGATTTCAGGACCCTGGGATCATGACCCGAGCTGAAGGCAGAAGCTTTAACCCACTGAGCCACCCAGGCGCCCCTGGTATGGGCACTTTAAAAAGCAGTTTGATACTTTTGTTAACTTCAACAAACTTAAATACATACTTATATGTTTGCCCAAGTTTATCCAAATTTAGTGTTTAGTTTTAGTGCCCACAAAAATCTGTGCATGAATATTTTTTTCAGCTTTATTTGTAGTTGTCAAAACTTGGCAACAACTCAAATGTGAATGAATGAATGAATGAACAATCTGTGGCATATCTATACATTTGAATACTACTTATTCAATACTATATACTACTATAAGAAACCAGGATGGATTCATACAACAGGAATGAATCTCAAATGTATTTGGTTAAGTGAAAGAAGCTAGAACCAAAAGACATCATATTGTATGATTCCATTTACATGGATTCTGGAAAAGACAAAATTATTGAGATGGAAGACAAATCTGTGGCTGCCAGGAGTAGAGTATAGAGATGGGAATGGTGGTTGATCATAAAGGGGCAGCAAGCAGGAATTTGGGAAGTAATAAAACTTTTTGGATCAGGACTGTAATGGTATATACAACTCTGTGTGTTTGTCAAAACCCATAGAAATTTCATAACAAAGAGCAAATTATATAAATTTAAAACATGTAAAGTTTTATTATTGATTTCTAGTTAGTTCTCTGTGGTGTGAAATCAGGCATTGTATGATTTGTATTTTTTAAATTTATCAAGTTGTATTTCATGGCCCAGAGTGTGGTTTATCTTAGTGAATGTTCCATGTGAGCTTGGGAAACCTGTGTATTCTGCTACTGTTGGATGAAATAGTCTATAGATGTCAATTGTATCCAGTTGATTGAAGGTGCTGTTGAGCTTGACCTTGTTCTCACTGATTTTCTGTCTGCTGGATCTATCTGTTTCCGAAAGGGGATATGTAAAACTCCAACTATGATGGTAGGTTTGTTTACTTCTCCTTGCAGTTCTAACAGTTTTTGCCTCATGTAATTTAATGCTCTGTTGTTAGGTACATACACATCCAGAATTGTTATGTCTTCTTGGGAGAATTGAACCCTTGATCATTTTAAATGCCCTTATTTATTATAAATGCCCTGATAACTTTCCTTACTTTGAAGCCTGCTCTGTCTGAGATTAATGTAGCTACTCTAGTTTTCTTTTGATTAGTGTTAACATGGTCTATTTTTCTCTATCCATTTACTTTTTTTTTTTTTTAAGATTTTATTTATTTATTTGACAGAGAGAGACACACACATCAAGAGAGGGAATACAAGCAGGGGGAGCAGGAGAGGGAGAAGCAAGCTTCCCGCTGAGCAGGGAGCCTGATGTGGGGCTCAATCCCCGGACCCTGGGATCATGACCCGAGCCAAAGGCAGATGCCCAATGAGTGAGCCATCCAGGCACCCTCTACCCATTTACTTTTAATCTGTGTCATTTTAGTGTCATTGAGTGGGTTTCTCATAGACAACATATAGTTGGGTCACGGTTTTTGATCCCTTCTCACAAACTATGTTGTTTATTTGGTGCATTTAGATCATTGACATTCAAAGTGATTTTTATATAATTTTATTAATACTTACCATACTTGTTACTGCTTTCTATTCATTGTCTTTTTGTTGTTGTTGTTCCCAGTTTTGTTTTCTCTTTTTCTCCCTTTTGTGATTTTAACTGAGCATTTTATATGATTCCATTTTCTCTCATTTCATAGCATATCAGTTATACTTATTTCTTTTCTTTTTTTTTTTTAGAAAGAAAGAGCACATGATAAAAAAGGGGGGGTTGGGACAGAGGGTAAGGGAAAAAGAGAGAATCTTAAGTGGTCTCCACACCCAGTGCATAGCCTGAAATGGGGCTTGACCTCAGGACCTGGGCCAAAATCAAGAGTAGATGCTTAACTGACTGAGCCACCCAGACACCCCTCAGTTACACTTCTTTTTAAAACTATTTTTAGTTGTTGCCCTAGAATTTACAATATAAATTAACAACTAATCCAAGTCCATTTTTAAATAACATTATACTACTGTATGGGTAGTATGAATACCTTATAATAACAAAGTAATCCTAATTCCTTCCTCCTATCAATGCTGCCATTCATTTCACATATATAAGCATACATAAGATATATTCATAGGCATACATAATAAAATTCATTGTTACTATTATTATTTTGAATTAACAGTTATCTGCCTAAACACTTAGGAATAAGAATAATGAGAGGCACCTGGGTGTCTCAACTGGTTAAGCAGCCAACCCTTGATAGGTCATGATCTCAAGGTTGTGAGATTGAGCTCTGTGTCGTTGACTCTACCTCAAGCATGGATCTCTACTAAAAAAAAGAAAGAAAGAAAGAATAAGAGAAATGAATTTTTATTTTATCTTCACTTATTTCTTCTTCAGAACTTTTCCTTTCTTTACGTGGATCTGAGTTTTTGACCCATATTATTTACCTTCTCTCTAAAAAACTTCTTTTAACATTTCTTGCAAAGCAGGTCTACTGACAACATAATATCTTAATTTTTGTTTGCCTGAGAAAGTGTTTATTTCTCTTTAATATTTGAAGGCTAATTTAACAAGGTATAGAATTCTAGGTTGGTGGTTTTTTCCCCTTTGAACATTTAAATAAATATTTTACTCCACTCTCTTTTTGCTTGCATGGTTTCCAAGAGGTTGGATATAATTCTTATCTTGGCTCCTTTATAGGTAAGGTGTTTTAATGATCTGGCTTTTTTCAGGATTTTTCCTCTATCTCTGATTTTCTATAATCTGACTATGATAGACTAAGTGTAGTGATTGCTTGCTTGATTGATTGATTTAATACTGCTTGGTATTCTCTGAGCTCCCTAGATCTGTGGTTTTGGGTCTGACATTAATTTGGGAAAATTAATTTGGGGAAATTCTCAATCATTATTGTTTCAAGTATTTCTTCTGTTCCTTTCTCTTTCTACTCTTTCTGGTACTCCTATTATGTGTATGTTACACCTTTTGTAGTTAGGTCATAGTCCTTGGATATTCTGTTCCTTCCCCTACCCACCCCACTCCCCCACCCCCATCTTTGCTCTTTTTCAAGGATTCTGTTGATATAGCCTCTGGCTCAGAGATTCTTTTCCTTAGCTATGTCCAGGGTACTAATCAGTCACCAAAGATGTTCTTCATTTCTGTTACAGTGATTTTCATCTCTAGCATTTCCTTTTGATCCTTAATTATAATTTCCATCAATCTGTTATACTATCCATCTGTTCTTCTTGCATTCTATCTCCTTTATCCATTAGATACCTTAGTCTATTAGTCATAGTTGTTTTACATCCTTAGTCTGATAATTCTAATATTCCATTGTCTGGTTTTGATATTTGCTCTGTCCCTTCAAATATGCTTTTTGCCTTTTACTTTTATGCCTGGTAATTTTTCTTGATATTTGGACATAATGTACTAGATAAAATGAACTGCTATAAATAGGCCTTTAGTGATGTGGTGTTGAGGTGTGGGCAGAGGAGAAACATTCTATAGTCCTGTGATTAAGTCTCAGTCTTTTGGTGAGATTGTGTTTCTGGACTATGAACTTCTCAAGATTTTCTCAGTTTTTATCAGCCCCCTTAGGTGAGTCAAGACAGCTAGAGTTGGCAGGAGTTGTGTATTTCCCTTCCCATAGGTCAGTTAAGTTCTGCTAATACTCCAACAGACTAAGCTCTGTTCAACTAGTTTCCCCTAAGGGCAGCCTCTGTTTAAAAGAACAGAATGCTCTAGAGTTACTTAAAAATGGTTCTTTTTTCCCTTTCCCTTCCAGAAACACAAGGGGATTTTAATCAGATACTTAGTGTGGGAAACTGGTCCAACTTTTGGAGATAAATCTCACAATATTTGTTTTTAACTCTCAGAGTTGTCCATTTTGGGCCTCTAGCAATTTGCCAGTTATAGTTCAGTCTTTCCTGTTCTTGCAATGGTTCCCAGGCAGTTTCTTCTCTTAAGTTTCTGGCCTACTAAGGAGCTGGTCCCTACATTCACCTGTCTCTCTCATCTTGGGGGCAGCAATTTGCTTTGTGTCCTCTCTTCTCTATGGAGCCAAAAAGAGTTGTCAGTTTTTCAGTTTGTTGAGCTTTTTGTTTTTCATTAAGATGGAGTGGCAACTTCTAAGCTCCTTACAGGCAGAATTGGAAATTTGAAGTGAAACCATGTAAATTTTTTAAAAACCAAAAAAGATAAGTGTCAACACAAAGCTTTTGGATTTTTTAGCTTATATATATCATTAGTGACTGAGAAGTTTTGATAAAGTCTGGCTCATTGAATCCAAATTACTTTATGTTTAAGAGGAAATGAGATGAGTAAATATAAAATGTAATGTGGGTAACATAAGAAGCTTGGTTATAAAGGGGAAAAAGAAGGTAGCTGGATGAGAATATGAGTCCATAAAAGTTTTAAATTTATTATGTGAGACCAATTAGAAATAAAACTAATAAAAATGTATAAGACTTCTACTGATAAAATTATAGAATTTAATAAAAGATATAAAATATCCAAATAAGTAGCTATAACATGTTTACTGATGTGATAACTTGATGTCATATAAAAGTTTCAATGTTCCCTGAATTAATTTATAAATCCAAACAATTTCAATAATAATGCTAATAGATTTTTTGTATGTGGGCTTTGCAAAATGGATTCCAAAATTCATTAAGACAAGCAAATGTTTAAGACTGCCAAAATAATCTCTGAAGAAATTGGGAATTGCCTCATTAGTTTTCAAGACACGTTATGAAGCTGTATTGATAGAAACAGTTTGGTACCGGTGTAGAAATAGAAATTGGCCTGAATGGTAGAGGAATTTTATAAGCTTAATCAGGCGCTGATTCTAAATGCTGCTACTTTTATCAATATAGTCTCCTTACTGAAGCAAAACAGCACAATTTCTGACAAGTGGTATGTAGCTAGTGCACTGGCAAATGTTTTATTCTCTCTATCTCAATCAAGAAGCAATTTGCTTTCACATGGTCAAATCAACAAAAAATACTCACATTTTTGCTTTCAGCGCTAGAGCTCTCTGTCATAATCCAGACTACAACATCTATGAAATCTTGCTAAGAGATCTATTGGACAGGATGTAGCAAATATTTGCACCAGAAGGTAAGAGATAAACCCCATGAAAACTTGGGGGTGGTGGTTCTAGGGCTCTAGAGATTCCAAATGTATTGAGATCTTTCCTTCAAAGTAAAAGTTAAGTTGATCTATCTCCTACCTACTAATGGTAAGAAAGAGATCTAATGCTTTGTGGACTTCCTTGGGTTCTGGGGCCAGTATGTGCTTCATCTGAATGACTTAATTTGCATATTTACTGAGTTTCACATGGGGTCAGAGAAAAAGAAGGCTCTGAAACTGGTCTAGGGCACAGTACATGCTCATCTACCAATTAGACCGTATGAATCAGCAGGTCTATGGCTTTGAGACCTGTTCAATGAAGCTTCTAGCAAACCTTGTAAGAGAATGACAATGCATGCACATAGAAGGAAAAACCATGCAGATATCCATTCTCCTTTTGAGAAATGGTACCTTTTCTTACTACTAGTACCACTTAGTACTAGTTGGGACTAAATACCTAATCATGCATGGGACACCAAGTGACCAGGCAATCAGAGATGACTGTTATGAGATGGATATTATCTAATCCACAAAGCCCTAAAGCTGAATATGAACAGCAGTACTCCATCATAGTGGTAAGAGACCAAACTCAAAGAAATACGAAATATGTAATTTGCATCAGCTGAGGTTCAGACCCTCATGACACTTTCTCCGACTGCTCCTTCAACTCACATCTGTGACGTCTTTGGAAGTTCCCTGAGACCAGATGACTGAGGAAGAAGAAATTCAGGCCCAGTTTACAGATGATTCTTCATGATATAGTACCATAGATGGAAGTGAATTACAGCATAATTATGGCCCAGTTCAGGGGTAGTCTGAACAGAGAGTAAGGAAATGAAATACTTTCGCTGAGCAGAACTTCAGGCTGTATATATGCTTACCCACTGTGTCTGAAAGAAGAGATGGCCAGAGGTGTGGATCACATGAATAGTGTGGTTCATGCTTGGTGGTGGATATTCAACAAATTGTGAAATACAAGATCAGAGGATTGGAGACAAAGATATCTGGGCAAGAAGAATGTAGATGTACCCTTTAGAATGAGGACAGAATAGGAAGGTTTGTCTCACGTGAATTCCTATGTAAAGTCACAAACTGGAGTCTGGCAATTGCTAGCTAGGCATAATGACTGATTATGTGGATAACTCTTAGCTACTATCTTCAGCCACCCAGCGCTTACTTAAGAACTTACAAACAAAGTGGCCTGATAGCAGGGATGGGAATTATATGTGGGCTCAACATCATAATCTTTTTTTTTTTTTTAAAGATTTTATTTATTTGTCAGAGAGAGAGAGAGGGAGAGAGAGCGAGCACAGGCAGACAGAATGGCAGACAGAGGCAGAGGGAGAAGCAGGCTCCCTGCTGAGCAAGGAACCCAAAGTGGGTCTCCATCCCAGGACGCTGGGATCATGACCCGAGCCAAAGGCAGCTGCTTACCCAACTGAGCTACTCAGGCGTCCCTCAACATCATAATCTTACTCTCATCAAAGCTCATCTGCATACCACGATTGCTGAGTGCTTGACTGGCCAATACATAGATCATCACCAAACCTCTGAAATGGCAATGTTCCCAGGGAAGAGCAGCAAGGAATTTCATAGCAGGTTGATTACCTTAAATATACCCTTATTTGGGATAAATTTGGTTAAATTTCCAAAAGTTACCTTCCTTCCCTGAAATCTCTCTGTCAGCACCACAATCAATGAACCTAGTAATATTATATTCACTATTACAGTACAAGAGGATTTCTGAAGGTGTAGCCCATAGAAACTTAGGTATCTCCAAGACTCCTTCCGGAAGACTGTGAGATCAAACCTGTATTTTAATAGAACAAAGACATAATTTGTCATTTTTTTCATGTTCATTTATACTGATAGTGCAAAAGCAATAGTTGGCAAAACCTTTGGTCCCTTCGCATACATCAGGAAAGGGGCATCAAATAGGACTAAGAGTCTAAGATAATTCACTATGAGGCACTCTTAGAAAAAAATTTTCACAGAATGTACTGAGGAGGTAGTAAAAATAATTAAGTGTATTAAAACTTGACCCTTTAGGTTATGTCTTCTTCATATTCTGTGTGCCAAACAAGAAGTCTTGCATAGAGCACTTCTGCTACATATCAAAATACTATGTTTGTCTTGTGTGATTGTATACGTTGCAAGCTGAACTAGTTGCTTTTTCTCATGGAGACACCATTTTCACTTGAAAGAGGTGGTGACAGACATATTGGGGTTATTCAGATTTGCCTATTGGGCAGATATTTTCTCAAAAATGAAGTGAGCTGGTCACTTCAAGGAAAATAATTGGCAGTTCTTTGTTTCCTATGAAAAAATTGAAGCTTCCAACTAAATTAGAATTTTGGAAAACATCCACCCCGCGAGCTTAAAAGCTTTGTAATAAAGATTCAAAAAATGCTATCAATGGTGATATTAATGAATGTGATTTTTAAAAATACTGTATAATGAAATGTGTCACTGTTTGGAAGGTCTGAGTTACTTAGTGAACCAACAGTTTCCAAATGATCAAAGCATGAAGTTACAAAATCATGCATGGTAAAAATTTGCTTAAAGTGCAAGATAGACCAAGAGTTTTAATATAACACAGTATATTAAATAACAAATTAAAATAAAAGGCAAAAGACAAATTGAGAAAACTATTTCCAATACATATTAACACTGTCAGAAGTAAAAAGTACTTTATACTAATGAGTATAACAGATCATTGAGCCATCTCTACTTGTTCGGATATAAAAATGAAGATGTTTTAAAAAATCATTGCTTGGAGGTGTGCTGTGTGGAATTTTCTTTTTCATCCCTTAACACTTTCTTGAACAGATTCCAAAACCTTCTAGCCACTTTGTTATCAAATAGGTCGTTAAAAACCACATCTTCATATCCCCATCTTTAGTACCACCAGAAGCTGTTTCTCTGGCTAGTGGGAATGACTTCAGGAATGGGGGTAAGGGGTTGAGGAAATACTACGAAAACTGTACAGTGTCCAAATAATCAAAAATGATTATTTTGAATCCTGTTCTGTGCTCTCCGGTGCCGGGTTTTTTGTTTTGATTTGTTTTGTTTTTAAGATTTATTTATTTGTTAAGGAGAGAGAAAGAGCAAGCACAAGCGGAGGGAGAAGCAGGCTCCCCACTTAGCAAGGAATCTGATGTGGGACTTGATCCCAGGACTTGATCCCAGGACCCTGGGATCATGACCCAAGCTGAAGGCAGATGCCTAACTGACTGATTCACCCAAGCATCCCTCCAGTGTCATGTTTTATCTGGGTTGGCAGATAGGGAGTGTGAGGAGGCTGGGAGAAATAAGGTGGTTTTGGCTGCCTCTTTGTAAACCTTGCAAATATGGGAACGGTCTAGTCACAATTTTTGGTGGCATTTTGATGTTTCTCTTTAGCATGTAGGATGCTTTGCATCTCTGAAACTCAACTTTAAACATGAGCCTAGACTCTAGATAGTAAGCATCTTATTCTAGAAGAAACGTACTGGGGTTCCCGGGTGTTTCAGTCCATTA
Source organism: Neogale vison (assembly GCF_020171115.1). Taxonomy (NCBI): domain Eukaryota; kingdom Metazoa; phylum Chordata; class Mammalia; order Carnivora; family Mustelidae; genus Neogale; species Neogale vison. The sequence goes on along the minus strand of NC_058091.1, from coordinate 194,740,241 downwards.
AGTGTCCGACTTTTGATTCCAGCTCAGGTCATAATCTCAGGGTTGTGAGATTGAGTCCCACATTGGGCTTTGTGCTGAGCATGGAGTCTGCTTGAAAGTCTCTCTCTCTCTCCCTCTGCCCCTACCTCCCACCCAACTTGCACTCTCTCTCTAAAGAAAAACAATAAAGAAAAATGCTAATTCCACAATAGAAACATGACCAAAAACGTAAACAGAAAATTCATAGGAATATAAATGAATAATAACAATTTTTGTCTAACAACAATTTTGCATATTATATTATCATTAAAAATGATAATACCAACATGTTTCAAGGTTGTGATGTGATAGTGCTTTTCATACACTGCTGATGAGACTTTAAGCCAGAATAGCAGGTCTAAAGAACAATTTAATGATTGTGTTGAGAATCACAGATGTCTTCATACTCACTGATCTACATGTTCTTTTTCTAGTAATGTGCACAAGAAAATGATTTTAGGTGCTATCAAAGATATATGAGCAAAAATAATCTCCATGAAATTATGAGAGTAAAACTACAACCATTTAATTAGCCATAAAGAGGAGAATTGTTAAAAATGTTGTAACTATACGATTGTAATATATAACTATATTAGGGTTTTCCAGAGAAACAGAGAAAATTATATATACACACATATTCTTCATACCTGATGCTCTTTTTCTCTTTGTAAATATATATATTTGTGTAATAAAATCACATATATGAATATAAATTCATTATGAATTATGAATAAATTAATATATGAATTTATTATAGGGATTGGCTCATGCAATTTTGGGGTAAAGAAGTCCCATGATCTGCCATCTGCAAGAGGGAGAACGAAGAAAGTTGGTGGTATGATTCAGTATGAAACCAAAGGCCCGACAACTAGGAGCCCGTAGTGTGAGTCCCAGAGTCTGAAGGTCCAAGACCAAAAGCTGGATTCCCAGCTCAAGGAGAGAGAATTAGCCATTTTAGAGCCTTTTTGTTCTATTCAACCCCCTCAAAAGAGTGGACGATACCCACGCACATTGGTGAGGCCTGATCTTCTTTACTCAGCCTACTGAGTCAAATGCTAATGTCTTCCAGAAACACTCTCACAGACATACCCAGAAATAATATCTTACCAGCTATCTAGGCATCCCTTAGCCTGATCAAGTTAACACATAAAATTAGCCATCAAAATAACCAAATAAAAATAATAAAATAATATTATTTTATAATATAAAAATATATATAATATAAAAATATAAAAATAATACTTTTAAATAATCTCAGAGTACAATATTAAATAAATTAAGTTGGAATTAAAGAATGAGTGCACATTATGATTCTAAGTTTAGGTTTTAAACAGCATATGTGTATAAAAATGGAGGGAAAAAGTTTTATGATCGTATATTAAATGAATATTAAGTAAAGTGGAATATAAATTTGAATATATATAAGTGAGTCTAAGTTTGCTTTTTAACAACACAAACATATAAAAATGATGGGAAGAAAAATAATACACCACTGGGTGTATTATTTATGTAACTAAAGTACATGAAAATCATTCTTTGAATGATATAGTCATTAGTGTTTGCCATATTTCACTGAGTTAGTTAAGTGTATAAACATCATGTCACTAAAAATATTTATTGAGTACTTTTACATAAATCATTACTATGTAAGAAATACCAAAAGATAAGGCATAGTCACTGTTCAGAGTCTAGTATAAGGAAAAGAACATATACATCCAAGTTAAATACCGATAGAAGTAATAACTTTCCAGTGTTAAGAATACAGGAAATGGTACAGGACTTCTACTTCCAAGGAATGATTATTTTTACAAGGGACAGTGGCAATAGATGAAGTAAGATATAGTTAGACTTCTATAAAACGATATAATTTTTTAAAGAAGAAAGAAATAGAAGCAAAATAAATAATATTAAGAGAAACTTGAAATTGCTTGACAGTTTTAGTAGTTTCCTAGGGCTCTCATAACAAAGTACTAAAAACTGGTGGCTTAAAACAATATAAGTTTATTATCTCACAGTTTTGGAAGCTAAAAATCTGAAATTGTTGTTGTTGGCAGGGCCATACTCTCTCCGAAACCTCGAGGGGAACCCATCCTTGCCTCTTCTTAGCTTCTGATGGTTTGCCAGCAATCCTTAGTATTCTTTTGCCTGTAGACGCATTACTTCAATCTTCCATCTTTATGTGGTGTTCTGCCTGTGTCTTCATATCATCTTCCTTCTGTTCATGTCTGTCTCTGTGTCTAACGTTCACCCTTTTATAAGGACACCCATCATATTGGGTTGGGCCCATCATAATTTTAAGCTGATTCCTCTGTAAAAACTGTATTTCCAAATAAGGTCACATTCTGAGGTAGGTTCAGACTGTGACGTATCTTTTGGGGGGACACAACTGAACTCATACCAGCGGTTTTATGGAATGATTTGGAATTGGCATAGTAAGTTTGTAGAGAGGGGCAGGAATACTAGACTGAGGAAATGAATTTTGTTTTAAGTAGATCATAAAGGGCCCCTGAAAATGTTCAAGACCTCGCTTCCCTGTCAAGCTCCCACTGAAATGACAGGAAACTTTTATTTGTTTTTTTGTTTTGTTTGTTTGTTTGTTTTGGTCATGAAACCGTAACATCACTCCTAAGTAAGTAAGATAGGAACAATACATGGAAGGTGGAAAGCAAATGATGTCAGATGAACAACAACAACAACAAAAAAAAAAACAGAAGGAACAGCAACCTGGGATGGTGGAGGGAAGCTATTCTCCCTAAGAGAGTTCTGGACAAGCTCTGCGCTGAATCCATGCAAAACAAAACAAAACAAAACATGTGGGACATGGAAAAATCTGAAATGTCTTATGTATAAAAGTTGCCAAAATTTCTATGAACTGGAAAGTCTATTCAAAATTTGCACTGTTGACACTGTTCAGTGACTAACTGTGGTGAGTCATCGCATAAAATCTATAATGAGTTTAATTTTCACAGACCACATGTTGAGTAATTGTTCTTGATATATGTATGGCTTTATTGTGACATCATTCTCATTTAAAAACAACTTTATTTCTGGAAAACTTCACTGTAAAAATTATTTATCTATGTCCATTTTGCATTAAATGAGTGCAAAAGTCCCCCATGAAGATATTAAAAGCTTTGTTAGAGACTCTATCACTGCAAATCCAACTTAACGTTCTCAAAGTTTGAATTCCGGCTGCAAGCTCACACTTGAGAGGGCAAGATACAGAGTTGAGTTTTTATAGTCTTAACAGTTCTCCCACAGGAGACGTAAACAGTCAGGATTCCAACTTTCTACACTTATCTCTGAAGCAGATACCGTAAGTTGACTTTCAAGGGTCAACTTATAACTAAAACTATCTTAATTGTAATATTGGATACATTTTTTTTCCAATTTATTTATTTTCAGAAAAACGGTATTCATTATTTTTCATTTTTATTTATTGGAAAAAATCCCTTCTTCCCTTTTGGTCTCAAGAACTTCAGATTATTCATTAGAAATATCACAAAATTTGGGGGGAAACAGGCATTGAGGAAAATATTCAATTTGTAGTCAATTGCTGAGATCTTATACAAACAGAAAACTGCTCTATATGTCCTTACTCTTTACCTTGGGATTTATTTCTCTGTAGTAACTTAATTTCAGGAAAGGAAGACTTACTCAGATGCATATTTATTTGGCAGTCTGTCAGTAGCGGAAAGAAGGAAAATCTGTTTGAGTAATTAATTGTTCTGACTCATATTTGCTTTCAGGTTTTAATTGAATCTGAATTTAGCTGTCCTCCCTTCCCCTCCTCATCCCTCCCTTCAACTGAAAGCTTGAGCATTGGGGTGCCTGGGTGGCACAGTTGGTTAAGTGTCCAGTTCTTGGTTTTGACTCAGATTGTGATCTCACAGTCTTGAGATCGAGCCCCGTGCTGGGCTCCATGCTCAGTGGGGAGTCTGCTTGAGTTTCTCCCTCCTTCTCCTTCTGCCCTTCCCCCCATGCTGTCCCTGCTCTCTAAAATAAATGAATACTTTTTTTTTTTAAAGAAAGCTTGAAGAGAGTAAATATAATTCTGTTTTATTCTAGATTATTTCAAAGTCATGAAGAGAATGGATTCAATGACAGATCAGCATCAAAGAGATTAATACATGGCAAAAATTTCAAGATAGTGGGCCTCAGGTCCAGGCTAGATGTATTTCCAAAAATAATTCTATAGTTAAAGGGCCCAGCGGACAGCTGAGGATTCTTGATAGTCTGCTTCATATATGACAATTTAAATATTCTCTAGATTGGCCTGATTGATCTAGGACCTGATCTGTTATTTGGATACAATCTAAAGAAGACCTAATCTACTTGTAAATTTCAGAATTTACAGAAATTTCCTCCCTAGGCAGCAGCCTAAGCTATTGAGAAAATCAAAGCCAAAGAGATGTGTTTTTTTCCCCCACTGTGAATTAAAAAAGGAAGAATTATGCATTTCCTTTCCCCAAACAGGAGAGGAGTAGCCAGCAACTTATTTCTAAAGACCTGAGTTAGAACTTCACTTCCTGCCCATATTTTGTCAGGAAGAAAGTAAGATGAATCATGGTAAAAGTTCTCCACGTCCATAATTACCACGAAGGGAGAGGGTTGCTGGGCTTTAGAGGACATCACAGATTTAGACAATGACAGAATGCAAAGTAGAGTACTTTTCCAAGTTATATGGGTGGCATCAACCCACCTCAGGGTTGAACTCGAAGAATATATACACCTCAGGGAGGACTTTCTCACTTGCCTCCCAGTGATAACTACTACCTGCTGATTTTATTTCCTGTTCAAGTAGGGGCATGACCACAAAGTTAATTTGGTTTAGGAAAATAAAGCAATGTGATGCTTCCCACACCTGGATATGTAGAAGACATTTGCCTCCCAGAAGTCCAGGAAGGTTGTCCTAAGATTAGATCCACATCCAGAGCTGTCCCCCAAATTTTCAAAGTTATTCTGGGATGTTCATGCTAGAGGCATTAAGTGAATTCAATGCTGGATTAAGTTTGTGCAAATAATCTGATGATAAAATTCTAGGAGGATGGGTGATCACTCAGGAGAGCCTAAAATTTGCTGTCATGAACTATGTTAATACACCTTTCTTCTATGTTCACCTACCATTCGCTTTTATCTACTGCATTTATTTTGTTACTTTGTTTTCTCTTTTATTATTAATCTTTTTCTATTCTGGTTGAAAAGTCAAGTATCTAAAGCCAGAAAAGTAATATAAAATAGTGAATGGGCTGTGTTGAAAGATGATAAAGGGTAATTGGCTCTTGAATTCAGTGTTGGGGAAGAATATGGACTTGTGTGTTTGGAATGGGGGGCACAATATTGAGTACCCATGCCCTGTGTAAGGAGACTAGTCACCAGTCAGTTGTTAACCATCTGGGAATTGTCAGATTTCAGACTTTTTAAAAGAGAAGTTGGAAATCCTGCCTTTCTTTCATGAAATAACCTGCATTTAAAAATGCTGGCTATCCAACAAAGACTCTGTACTCCACCTAGAGATTGTCCAAAGTCAAATGATGTCAATTAAGGGGGCGCCTGGGTGGCTCAGTGGGTTAAGCCTCTGGCTTCGGCTCAGGTCATGGTCTCAGGGTCCTGGCATCAAGCCCCCCATCGGGCTCTCTGCTCAGCACGGAGCCTGCTTCCCTTCCTCTCTCTCTCTGCCTCCCTCTCTGCCTACTTGTGATCTCTGTCTGTCAAATAAATAAAAATAAAATCTTTAAAAAAAATGATGTCAAATAGGGAAATAGATACTCTCATATACTGCTGGGGGACACATGAGCTGAAACTACCACTATGTACAACATTTTAGCAGTGCTTGTCAAAATTAAGTATATGCAAATGCACCTATCTTTGAGTCAGCAATTCTACTTTTATTTTTTAATTTTTGTTTCATTTTTATATTTTTATTTTTATTTATTCATTTGAGAGAGAGGGAGAGGGAGAAAGTGTGCATGCATGGGTGTATGCAAGAGCTTGGGGAGGGACAGAGAAGGAGGGAGAGGCAGAGAATCTCAAGCAGACTCCAATACAGAGCCTGAGAGGGCCATCAATCCCCTGACTCTGAATCATCACCTGAGCCAAAACCAAGGGTCCGAAGCTTAACCCCCTGAGCCAACAAGGTGCCCCTTAGCAATTCTACTTTTAGAAATTTGCCTTACAAACATACTTGGACACTTGCAAAAATATAGGTGTATAAGGATACTCACTGCAACACTTTTCTAATAGTAAAATATTGGAAACATCCTCAGTGTCCATCAAAAGATATCTGAAATAACTTATCATACATGAATACAATGGAATGTTATGTAGCCATTTGGATGAATAAGGCAGCCCATAAGTACCGACATCATATGCATTCTTAGAAAGGAAAGAAGATATAAAATAGTTTATATGCTGAATGCCGCCATTTGTGTTTGTATTTTTTTAAATAACATGCATATATGTTATTAAAAGATTTTATTTATTGATTTGACAGAGAGAGACACAGCGAAGAAGGGAACACAAGCAGGGAGAGTGGAAGAGGAGGAAGCAAGCTTCCCGCTGAGCAGGGAGCCCAATGCTGGGTTCATTTCCAGGACCCTGGGATCATGACCTGAGCCGAAAGCAGAAGTTTAATGACTGAGCCACCCAGGTGCCCAAATAACATGTATATTCTTGAACTCGAAGAATATATACAGCATATACTGCACATGCTTATATGATATATGCAATACATATGTACGTATTATATATATTTAAAGAGTATCTGTGGGAGAATATGAAAAAAACTGAAAATGAGGCTTGTCTCAGTGATGGGGGAGGGAGTGGTTGGGAACAGAGAGAGCTGGAAAAGTTACTTACTTTTCACTGTACATCCTCTGTTACTTTTTGAAATTTGTTTCATGCGCATATATCCTTTATTTGAAAACAAATACTGGAAAAATTTAAAAAACTGGTGAGCAGGCCAGGATTGGGTGGGCCACTAATTTGCAACCTGTCCTTGGCCTTCAGATCTTCAAGCTTGCCATTTCTGCTCCTGTGTGAGCTCTTTGAGGCATTTGCCTTTTCCTTCCTGTGCCACGGTTTAGCACAGCGCCTTCCTCAAAGTGATCGCTCAGTCAACATTCTCACGTGAGTAGATCTTTGTCACCTGATGTTTCACTTTTCTTGCTTCATTATCTTTTTTTTCTGTTTCCATCTACCACAGCCCCAAACCAGTCTCCCCGCCTCCTGTCCCCCCCCCCTCCCCGGATCTCTCGTTCTTATTTATCCACTCTCTTCCTGCCACCAGCCAGGGTAAGAATGTGCGGGAGCCAAATGGCGCCCTCAGCCTTGGTGTCTGACAGGGAGGTGTGAATTCAGATCCCGACTAGCATATGTAGGTGGCATAAACCTTTCCTACCTTCTGAACCTGCTTTCCCTTCTGAAAACTACAGACAAGAATGGCTATTTGACAGGTTTACTAAGAGACTTTTAAAAAGTAATCTACCAAAGGTGCCTTTAAAAAAGTGTCTTGGGGGGCACCTGGGTGGTTTAGTGTGTTAAAACCACTATCTTCAGCTCAGGTCATGATCTCAGGGTCCTGGGATCGAGCCCCACATCAGGCTCTCTGCTCCGGGGGGAGCCTGCTTCCTCCTCTCTCTCTGTCTGCCTCTCTGCCTACTTGTGATCTCTCTCTGTCAAAAATAAATAAATAAATAAATAAATATATAAATATATAAATATATAAAATAAAAAAGATAAAAAAGTGTCCTGGGGCACCTGGGCAGATCAGTGGGTTAAGCCTCTGCCTTCGGCTCAGGTCATGGTCCCAGGGTCCTAGGATCGAGCCCCACATCGGGTGCTCTGCTCAGCAGGGAGCCTGCTTCCCCCCCCACCACCCCCACCTGCCTTTCTGCCTACTTGTGATCTCTGTCAAATAAATAAATAAATAAATCTTAAAAAAAAAAAACCTGGAAAAAAAATTGATGTCCAGATTCTTCAATCACAATAGAGTGTAAATATAAATAATAGTGCAAAAAGCATTTTAATTTGAGTGGAAATTAAACCATGAAGCCAAAAGAATAAAGTTCAAATGAATAGCTTTTAAGTATTAACTAAAAGAGAGAGTATGTTTGTTGTGTGGGAGAGAGGCTCAGTTAAGAGTTTGGAAAGAGAAGTAGTATTTCCAGGGAGTCCCCTTGTGCCTTCTGGCTTACCTGGGAAAGGCATAAAAGCTGTGGCACTATGGGACTACTTAAGTTAAATATTGTTAATTAAGTCCATGCATCCCCAGGGGAAAAAAACAATATGGACACAAAACTACCTCTAGAGAATTTCTGAAATACACCGAGGATTTCAGAACCAATCCTGAGGACAGAATCTGAGAATCCCAGATTTTGAGATATCTCCCATATCTGCCAGTTGCTATCATTTTCATATAGGTAGAGAATATTTATTTATTTAGCATTTTTAAAAATTAACATAGAATCTATTATTTGTTTCAGGGGTACAGTCTGTAATTCATGAATCTTACACAATTCACAGTGCTCACCATAGCACATACCCTCCTCGGTGTCCATCACCCAGCCACCCCATACCTCCCACCCCCCTCCCCTCCAGGAACCCTCAGTTTGTTTCCTGAAATGAAGAGTCTCTTATGGTTTGTCTCCCTCTCTGGTTTCGTCTTGTTTCATTTTTCCCTCCCTTCCCTTATGATCCTCTGTCTTGTTTCTCAAATTAGGTAGAGGATATTTAAACACTATCTTTTCATTAGAAGTAAAGCTACATTTAAGCCTTGAGGGAAACAGAACATTCCAGAAGATCCAGAGATGGCTTAACCTGAGTAGAGGGAGATCTTACTTAAATATATTGAGTTGGTGGAGGGAATGTAAGAGAGGGAAGAATTTGTGAGGATTAAAAAAATGACTTATTTTAACGTAAGTTGGCAGTCAAAGGCTATAGAGCTAAAATCATTCTAACAAGTTTGCATTTTAGTGACTTCAGAATGAGAGGCCCAGAATACCCATCGTAAATTGTTGTGCCCTGCAAATGATTCTTCACCCATATATCACAGAGTTGGAGCAGGGTTCTAACAATGCCTTTCAAGTTGATGATTTTAGAGTACATCATTATCTTCCAGGATAATTAGAACACTTTTCAGGCATCGCTGAGTATACGACTTTGTACCACTTAGGAAAAAGTCAGTAGTCCTGAGATTTCCGTTTTCCAGGTATGAAATGAGAGGATTGGACTGCTAATTCCTGGCAGCTGAATTCTTCTTGCTTCCGGTCTACTGAGTGTTTTGTAGAGAAAGACCTTAACCCTGGAGAACAGAAGAAATGTGCCTAAATTTGCTTAGAAAGTGCTGACAGAGCGAGGAGTTTCACCGCATTTCCGGTCTCAAAAACAAGTTCTCACTTTAGTCTTCAATAAAGTAAAACAGGGATCAGAAACTGTTACTGTTTGTTCAAAAGCAGAAGCTACAATCATTTCAAAGAAAGGGAGAGCAAGATTGAAACTGAAACTCTACTTCAACCTAGCTGTAGCGCTGGGGGAGTATATCCGTCAGGGGTTTCTGCTCCCTTATTGCAAGAGAAATTATTAACCACAGAGGTGTCTTTCACTTAGTCCTCAATCAGGACATATATGACTGTTTTCAGTAGTAACCAAGACATCTTATGGGTATCCCAAAATAGTTTTTTGTGGCTTTATGAAAAGTTTTGCTTCTTTCCCTTTCTATAGCATGTGTACTCATTGACCTCACTTCTGAGAGCTTTAGTCTGAATGGGTAATTAGAATAATTTCCACCATTAATCAAAATGCTCGTGAAATAACCCAAACCCCAGTGCAGAGAAGAGAACCACACCGTATGCAGATGCTTACTTCTTTTTTTTTTTTTTTTTTCCCAAAACGATTCCAAACCTTGGCATCCGGGATCAGATTGAAGGAAGTGGTTAGCCCCCAGACAAGCTTTTATCAGAGGTTCCATCCATTCTTCATGACTGTGGTAGGCCCCTCAGTATTTTAATATACTTTGAAGTTTCAGAGGCAATCAAAAAAAAAAAAAGTAAAAACAGGGAGAATTGTCACGGTGTCATGCATGTTAAGAGTTTATGTGAGGAGGTATTACAGAGGAGGCTAAGAATGCCAAGAGGCTAATATGTAAAGGACTTGATAACTCCCTCAGCCATTTTTGCCTAAAATGCTTTTTGTATTTCTAAGTGATCTTCTCATTCATTAAGGCTCACTTCAAATAATACTTCCTGTCAGAAACTCTCTTAGATCTGTCCCCAAACCTCACATTTACTGGATTTCTTTCTTGTGCTCTGTAGACATTTCTTAATGCATCATATTATCAGTTTTTATTTTTGTAGCTTTATCCCGTGATAGTCTTGAGTTCCTCGAGAATAGAAGACGTTTAACTTTGCAACTCTTGCAGTATGTACATTAGTTGGTAATTAGATAATAAAAATCTATTAAAAGGAAAAAATTGGGGAAAAGGGAGTTAGTAGCTGAAAATGACCTAAAATGCTCTCTTCTTTCATTTTATCCCACACATGCCTCCATTTCTCTGGATATGTCTGTCACTGCTTAGATGATGCATGATCAGACACCCTATCTATTAAGCCATCTTTTAAATGTCAAACTTCCATTTCTAACACGGCTACACAATTGTGTTATTTTAAGCTTTTCAAACCTCTTTTGCATGTTACCTTATTTAGTCCTTGCAACAATTCTACAAGGTTCCAGATGAGAAAACTCAAACTTAAGTATTGATGACTTGGATTAGAACTCAGATCTTTTGAGCCCTCCGTATATTCCATTTGATCCAGAGCAGAGCATAATTATTTAAAAAAAAATTTATAATAGTTTGAAATTTATGAAAAAGTTGCAAGAATAGTGCAAAGAACACCTGTGTACTTCACTTACATTCATTTAATGTCATTTAGCCACTTTTGATGTCTCTCCCTTATCTATTTATCCATATCTCTACCTACCTGATTTACTTTTTCTTTTTTTATGATGTTATTTATTTAGAGAGATAGAGAGAGAGAGCACAAGTGGGAGGGGCAGAGGGAGAAGGAGAGAGAGAGAATCTCAAGCAGACTCCATGCTGAGCACAGAGCCCAATATGGGGCTTGATCCCAGCACCCTAAGATCATGACCTCAGTCAAAACCAAGAATCGGGCATTTAATCAACTGCACCACCCAGACACCCTACTATCCACCTTATTTCCTAAACCACTTGAAAATAAGTTGCAAACATCATTATCTTTTACCCCCAAATATGTCAGTGTATATTTTTAAGAATTTTTAAGAATATTCACTTACATACCATAGTAAAATTATCCAAATTAGGGAGCTTAGCATTGATATAATAGTTTAATCAACAGACTTATTAAAAGTTTGCAAATTTTTGTAGTTTTTTTTAATAACTTTTTTTCTCTTTTAAGATTAAACATGATCACACATTGTATTTAATATTTTAAAATCTTTTTGTCTTCCTCACTGTATTTCAAATTTAAGAGTTTAGGGCATTTATTTTGTAAAATGTACCTTAATTTCAGTTTGTCTGATGTTTCCTCATGATTAGATGTAGGTGACACATGTTGGCAGAATCCTACATAAGAGTAATAGTGTTTCCTTCTCAGTGTATCACACCAGGAGGTATGTGATGTCATCTAGTCCCATTGTTGGTGGAATCTGCCAGGTTCTCTTCTCTATAAAGTTCTCTTTATAAAGTTGTTATTTTTTTTCCATTTCTACTTATGCCCAGGCTTTAAAAATTTTTTTTTAATTCCATGTAGGATTAATTGCTGTAGAGGCAACTGGGGTGCCCCAACTCATAGTCTTATCCCAGTCATCACTGAGGCAGCCATCCTCAGCTAGGTGGAAACTGACATCAACCTCCTCAACTCTCCACTTGAGTCCCATCGCTACTCTCTACCCAGCAGCAGGGATGCCTGTGGCAAATAACAGACCTCCTTCACATGTTATACAGAGAGAATTAATGCATATAGGTGCTACTTGTGACCTAGGGAGGAAGACCCTGATGGATAAATGATACCCTCTTCTATCCATTGGATTTGCAGTTCAGAGGCTCATTCTACATGGCTCCTTAGAGAGTCCCAGTGGTTCATGCCCTGGTTGCCTGGGGTCATGTCCAGCTTGAGAACGTCTCATGCACTGTTTTCCTGTTTTCTGTTTTGTTCTCCTCAGTCTTTCCATCTCTGATCCCTGAGCTCATTTCTCAAATAATCCCTTGCATATAAGTCCTTGTCTCATATTCTTTTCTCTTTCTGAAGTGACAGAGACTAAAATGGTCACGCCCACAGGTTACTACAGTCCGTGGACTAAAGGGGTTACAAGTTAGAATACAGTGATACAAATAGAATTATGCATCCTTCTTAGGTACTGTCATATCCACAACTTCCTTGCTTTCCCCAAAACAAAGCACACCCTCTTCCACATTAATGCCACTCTGTTTAGGATCTGATTATGCCACTGACATTCCTCTCCAGGCCAATGTTTCTCCCCTGCCCACTTCCCCGACCAGGGCCATGCCTTAGTCCCTGAGGGCATTGCAAGAGAAGGAAAAGTGGACGGACGGCTCTGCTTAACTACATAGTGCTCTTCCACCTCCTTCTCAAGGTCCTGTCCTGCACCTTTGCTTTCTGTTTCCACTAATTATTTTCAGTTTGTTCCTGCTCATTTCTTTCTGATAGGCAACTGATCCTCCTGTGGAAAGAAAGCAAAACAGAGAAAAGGGAAGACTATTTTGTAATCCTGTTAGGGAAAAAAAAAACCCACAACACTCTGTGTGTGTATGTGTGTGTGTATGATTTCTAGAAGAAATCAGCACCATGATGAAGCACACAGCAAATAGTTTGGGATGTTAATTAAATCAAGGCAGACCCCATGATTGGTCTGTGGGATGAAAAGTTTTGAGAATTGGAGAATTCCCTGTCTTGGACATTAGGAAGACTGTAATTATTTCAATTCTGATTCAATTCTATGGCATAGATCAAAATTTAAAACTTTCATAATCAATTCCCTCTTTTTTCAATTAAAGAATGTAGTAGGTATGTTTAGCTATCATAGAATTGAATAGAAATCAGAGATAGTGAGATAATATGATTATAACATGTTTTCAGGCAAATCAAGAATCATTCTCAATAGCATGGAAACAATTTTTCTTCTCTGCTTCCATAATCACGCAGGTCTGTGGCTTGCTTTATTTGTGTACTGGTTGTGTTATATTCTGTCACATCTCCCTTAAGATAATAAAGCTGGATTGTAGGTCTGGAGCATACTTTTGCCCTTGGATTGTTGACAAACACTGCAATTTGATTAAGTTGATATTTTGAACAGAAACCCTCAGAGCTGGAAAAGACCAAAGAGAATGCTTTATCCAACCTTCTGGCCAGTGTAGGAAGTCTCCACAGCATATACTTAACAAATGGTTTTTTGAGCCTAATGATTTCAACCACTGGGTGTGAGTTGTGAAGAATACACAAGTATTTTGTTGTAAAGCTATTAGTCTGACTACACTTTCTTACTGTTCTCACAGATGAAACTATGAACACCATGTAACACAGTCTTGTGGTTGAGTTGTCCTGTCAGTCATAGAGGTGAATATGCAGCAATTCAAAAACACTGTCCTTGCAGAGATAAGGCATATTTTTGGAGACTGAGCCAGGGAAAGGAGAGTAAGTCTAGGGCACATGGTATGCAAGTAAGCTAACCAGCTCAGATACTTTCAAAGGAAAGTTGAACAGGAAGTCACAGCAGATAATGCCACTCTCTTTACTGGTAATTACTGGCCTTACAATTTTAATACATGGCTGCTACAGATTAAAAGGTAGGTGGCAATTTATGCAACAGATCATTGTTTCGGAATCAGCGGTAAAGAAGGGTGGCACTAAGCAATAGAATTTTTTTAAACCTGTGAGGTAAGCTAGTAAAGATATTATTAATAGACTAAGATTAAAAGAGTGATGTCTTAATTATGGTCTCTTTTTTCTGATTCTCTCTTAAAGATGATTTTCTTGCCAGTGAAGGCCTAGAAAGAAAGGATTAGGGTTAGGCTGGTAATAAAGGGCACAGTAATTGTTGAGTTCAATCTAAGAAACTTCCAAGATCTTGGTTGATCAGAGTACCAGCGGTCAGATATTTTTCCATGGAAACAATAGAGAATAGGTAGCTCAAAAAAGGAAAAAAAAAAAAAAAAAAAAAAAAGGACTTCTCAGGAAGTCCATGATTTAACAGATTAGGCTAAACTCAACTGCGTAATTTAACCAATAGGCTGACATTTTCTCTGCAAGAGCCCCAGCAAGTGGTCGCCCACCCTGTGGGTGAAAGTCGCAGAGAAACAGATTAGAAATCCTTTTAAGGAAGAATAATAGGACAGAAGACAGATGAACACGAATCTTCCATTTGTAGAGAGATTCAGATTTAGGCTTCATGTTTAAGTAATACATCGGCTTCTCTCCACCATTTGTGTCTGGTAACTTTCTTGCTCTTGCTTGAACTATGCTTGCTCTTTGGCCTCATGACCCCATAAGCTTTGAGTCCTCCATTTCCCCCTAATCAATCAGCTCCCCCTCTGTCTTCCCATTTTCTCCCGTCCAGCCCCAGACACTGGTGACCACCACTTACATCATGCTTTCAATATTACTTTCAGCTCTAATATAGCCACCCTGTATCTTTGGCACTGGAACTGAGCAGGTGAGAGTTTCTGGAGAAAAATACGTAGTGACAATTGATGTCCCTACCTATCACTGCTTTCCAAGATTGAGGCCTCAGTTAGGGTCAGCATGTGTCTGATCACCTGACACTAATTATTCTAAATCTTTTTTTTTTTTTTTTTTCCTCTCAAATCCCCTTCCTGCCATAAACCCTTCTCAGACTCAGCAGATCATGGTTCTGCCATTTCTCTGAGAAAAACCAAAGGCATGAAATGAGATGTATCTTCCTCTTAATTATGAGCATATTGGCATCTCTACCTCCCCTTTGAGCCCAACTAAAGGCTCATTTCTCAACCTGGGGCTTGGACTCCATCCCCTCCTGCCTACTCAGTAAATTCATTATACCAATGCCCACTCACCCCCAACCCCTGCCCTCTGGCTTTATCTCAGGAAACAACACTTTATCTCACCAAAAAAAAAAAAAAAAAAAAAAAAAAAAAACATAAAGCAAGAGTACTTTATCAATTTGGGGTTTTTAACTATAAGCAAAAGAAACCAACTCAGAATAACTTAAAAACATGGAATTCATTGGAAAGATACTGGTGTAATTTGCAGCAAAGAAGAAAATGCTAAACAACCAAGCCTCCTAAGGGCAGAAAGCTTAGGACCATAAAAAGTGGAATGTGGACCTTTATGGTTACATATGCATACAAACTCAGGTTCAACTGACTTCTCTCCCTGTGTGTCAAACTCAATATTCAGCTCCTAGGAAGGGATCACTTAATTAGCTTAGCCCACTAGAAACGTGTAGAAGAGACATTATTGATACATTCACCATTGGCCTCCATATGGTCAGTGGACATGATTTTCCCTATTTTCCCTGGTTTCTCTGTGGCATATGACATGGATAAATATTTTCTCCTTCCCAAACCCTTCTTTTTCTTTAGTTTCTGTGACACTATTTTCTCTATTAAAAAAGTCGACAAACTTTCTAGTCTTTAACATAGGTTTCTTTTTTTCTACCTAAGCATTAAATATTGGGTTCACCACAGCTTTATGGTTCTTCTCAGATGCATGGCTTCAAATTCCACTACTGTTACAGCACAGACTATACCTCATGTCAAAACTTTCTCTTGAGTTGTGGACTGAATTATATACCTGAATATCCAGTAAAACCCAGTGTATCTCAAAGAGAACTTCCTTCTCTGCCCCACATCTGCTCTTCCGTTTTGTTGAATGGCACCTGTCTTATCAGTGTCCCAATTCATTTCCCTGGAGTCTTCCCAGGTCACTCACATCTAACAACTCCTAATCAGTCACTAATCAGTCACTAAACCCTGTGGCATTTACTTCCTAAATATTTCTTGTTCTCCTCTTTCCCTTACTTATAACCACTCTTTGGATGAAAGTCTTCACTATTTCTTACTGAGATTACCTACCACATTAGCTGCCTCAAGACCCTTCCCCCCCCCCCCCATATCACACTCCATTTTCCCCAGGGTGTTCTTTCTGAAATGCTAATCTAATCTGCAAGATTGGATTCAGTCCTTTATCTTTCAGGGTAAACTCTCGAAGCTTATTCCACTCATTCTGTCTTTGGCCACTTTCTAAGGCTTGTTGGTGGCCTGTTCCTTACCTCTTTACTTAAAACCACCAGGCTTCCAGTTGAAGAGAGTAGAATTTTTTTTTTTTTTTAAGGATTTTATTTATTTATCTGATAGAGATCCCAAGTAGGCAGAGAGGCAGGCAGAGAAAAAGAGGGGAAGCAGGCTCTCTGCTGAGCAGAGAGCCCAATGCAGGGCTTGATTCCAGGCCCCTGAGATCATGATCTGTGCCAAAGGCAGAGTCTTAACCCACTGAGCCACCCAGGTGCCCTAAGGGACTAGAATTGTTTTGAAGCCTTACTTGAAAGTAAGAGTTTCCTGAGGGTGTTGGTAACAGTAGTTTTTTTGGCTTGCTCCTACTTAGTGAATTGGAATCTCCATGGTTGGGACTTAGGAATCTGATTCTTATGAGGGGGCCAGTTTATGAAATACTACTGGAATGTTTTTAGGTAGTTGTTCTACTTATGTTGTTCTTCACTCTGCAGTACCCTTCCCTTTTGTCCTTCAGAACTGTAGTTAGTATCACTAAACCAGTGACCTTCATTTTGATTTAGCTCTCCCTTTTCTTTCTTCCTTTCTTTTTTCCTTCCTTCCTAACTTTCTCTCTTTCTTCTTTCTTAGATATCCCTTTTCTGTGTTCCTATACTGCCTAGGCCTATCTCTGTCATAGCACCTAGCACGCAGAAAAACAACATTTGGCTGACTTTTCCATATTGCGACCAGTCCAAGAACGTTTTGTTTATCTTTGTTTTCCTAGCACATAAGAAATAGTAGACATCTGACAAAAATGTCTTTGATATGTAAAAATATATAAAAAGTTCAATGTGTTTTTTGTTGTTATAGATTTTTTTCTATTGCTTTACCTCTAAAGATAGGCATAAGTTGAACACTGGCTACTTTCTTTCTTTTTTCTTTTTTTAAAAGATTTTATTTATTTATTTTAGAGAAAGTATGGGTAGGGGGAGGGGGAGAAAAAGAAGCTGATTCCCCATTGAGCAGGGAGCCATCCCCATTGATGCTCCATCATCCCAGGATCCTGAGATCATGAACGGAGCAGAAGTCAGATGCTTAACCTACTACCCCACTGAGGTGCCCCAGCTGTCCAGATACTTTAAAATATATTACTATGATTCCTTTAGGATGATATTATAGGAAAATATTTTTTGATATGTGAAAGTATAATAATATATGGCTAGAGGAAAAACAAGCTAAGAAAATCTGCATATTATATAAACTTTTTTTTAAAAAAGGAGCAAATTAAATAAAAATATATACCTATGTAACATATTGGAAAGATATACAGGGCAATTTCACTACTGTTATCTTCAGATCTTGGAAGATCTTTATCTGCTTTCTACCAGAAGTATATGAATTTTTAAATTAAAAGTATTATCTAAAAAGCAAATAAGCACCATCTTTCTCAGTCTCCTTCGAAGATAGTGTACACATGTGTGTGCATGTGTACACAGATTCACACCCCCCCCAACAAACAAACAAAAGAAAGGTTTGGATCTTTTAAGACTCGGCTTTTCTACAGAGAGCCAAAAACCATCCAGTAAAAATATAGTACTATACTGATCAGGAAGGCTTAGGAATACAATAAATATGTAACTATCATCTATTAATTAGAGAAAAAGGGCAGGTATGTTTGGAAACTTAATCATAATATACAATTCTTTGTGATTTGTGAGTGGATAGGACTCAGCAAAGCGAGAAACTTTTTCCAGGAGAATTGTTTTCTCATGGCGAGTCTGTGTAGAGACTTGAATTTCTGGAGGGTTATAAACCAGTTAAGCACATGATATTCATCCTTGGGGCAATTTAGTCAACAGTGCAATTAACATCATCAGCTGCCAAAAGGAAGCAGTTTTCTGGAAGTAGATTAAAATAGGAAGGAAGAAGAGTCTAAAAAAAGAGTCAAGTTGAACAAAGTCTATTATCTACCTGTAAGTGGGTGATCTTGGAAGACTTTGCCTCCTTTTTTGTTTCTTGCCATAGTGTTTTCATATTTATTAGTTTTCCTTAAATATTTATGAAAATGTTAGGATTTGCTCTGTGGGGGAAAGAAACTTAGTAAAATAGGGATGATTGAATTGGTGGTGAGCCACTTTTGCTCTTTCTTAGCTCTGTCAAGGATATGTGGTCATTTCTCAGAGCATCATCCTTCACAAGGAGCAGCAGCAAGAATGGTAGTGATATTGGGTGAGAGGAGGTACATACAGTTTTCTGCAGGTGGCCCAATCGATCCTCATTCTGCAAATGTTATAAGAAGAAACAAATGATTTTTCACTTGTAAATCTGACTCATAAGTCCACATAGAAGGAATAAGAAATACTAGTAAATTTAAATTCCCACTTGTTTGGCTGGAATAACAAGCCTTTTTAAAAGCTATGTACCGGGGCACCTGGGTGGCTCAGTGGGTTAAAAGCTATGAATCAACTTATTTAGAATTCCAGGTGCACTTGAAATATCCTCAAACATAAAGAAATATCTAAAAGCAAATACACATTTAGTGTAAATGATTTTTCTTTTATATAAGATTTTTTTTTCCAGTGTGTGTCTTAGATGCCGGTATTTTAAGTAAGGGCTCTGGTGAAGTAATATATTCTACACATATTTGATGTTCATTCAGGCAACTTTTCAGGAGTAGGCGTATTACATGAAATGGGATAAAAAAAAAAGTGTATTTAAACACCATGGAATTGGCTTCCAATTAAAATATGCAAAGTACAAACTATTTTATGCAAAAAGGGTTAATGATAGAAAACATTGAAAGCCACAATGGTGGCTCTAATTATGACTAGGGGATTTAAAAACATGTCATCACTTTACTAGAAAGATGTGACATTTGACCTTTGATTTTTAAAATTATGTTGCTTACTCTGCAAGAGTGTCAAGTCCTGAAAGATCCAATAGTAAGCAGCTTCTTCCTCCTCTGCTTCCACAAAGCTGAGAATTATTTTGACAGGATTCAGTAACAGGAATGTGCTTTTGAACAAAAGACCTGAGATTTTTTTTTTTTTTTTTTTTTTTTTGGTCTTAGAGTTAGCATATAAATGACAAGCAATGATTTATGATCAATTAATTACATAGAACCAGAAATTCTATAAAACATTCATTGTTTTTTCACTTTGGTGGGAATTACAGGTTTAAATGGTTTCATGATTAGCTTCAGAGAACTAGCATAAATAAACTTTTGATGTTAAAAAAGATAATCAGAATCTATTTTAGGGAGTAAGATGTGCTATGTAGGTAAAATAAAAAAAAGCAAAGAATTTGTAATTTAACTAGTTGAAGTTAAACTAAGCACTAAACTTTGGATTGAAAGTAGATATCCAGATGTTATTTTATATAAAAAACCAAATGAAAGAATAATCAATCATTTTTTGAAATTTCCTTTAAATTAGACAAAAGCAGAAGTTTTATGGTCTCAAGGTTTGTCTTTACATACTTTAAGATCGTTTAGAATAATTCCTTGTCTGGTCAGTCCTTGCTTTTGTACACCACACAGTGTTTACTGTGGGTAGACAGTGGGTAGCCGGAATTATTCTTTACTGCAGTCTATCAGACTCTATTTCAGATTGACATAAGTTACTTTGCTCCTTCACAATTCAGTTCTTTTGGTTGGTAGTTAACGACTTCCAATAGTTAAATGTGGGTAAAGACCATAGGTGTCTTTTCCTTCAACTCAGGTGTGAGTTGATGCATTACAATATGCGAAATAAGGCAAGCCTCAGACTGAATTTTGACCTCAGCAAGCGCTGATTAACATCGACTAACCCCAACACAGTCACACCACCTGTATTTACAGTGAAGGCCAGCTCCTTTTGTGTTTGGGTCCTTGGCCCAGCAACTCATATAGAAGGTTTACTGCAGGTTGATGCAACAGTATTAGAGCAATAGAATTCAGAACAGTGTGCCTATCAAGAGTTCTAGCCAATCCATGTTCATTGAACACCAGTCCCTTCTCTAATGCAAAAGTAATTTTTAACATCCATTATGTTTATTAATAAACACTTCGGTGACTGGAGAAAAAGACAGCTGAAGCTAGGAGCAGCTACTTTTGAAGAGCTTTTGAATAGTCTTCCAAATGCTAACTAACTATACCTGGTAAATGTATTCTGCTTTTAGTTTGTACATTAAAGCTCATGGGTATGTGTCTATCTCATGGCCCTGATGTATTTTAATTTAAACAATGTAACATTCCATCCTAATTCTTCAATGTTTCTTTACAAATGAAAACATCTCACAGAGCTAAAATGACATTATCACAGCTAATAAAATTAATAATTCATTAACATCACCTAGAGACAATCCATATTTAAATCTCTTCTATTGTCCCTTTGCAGGTAGGTCTTTCTGAATTGAGATCTTATCCAAACACACCTTGGTAAATCCCTTGAGTCTCATTCGTTCTTCCACACTACCTTTTGGGATGACATTCTGACGTGCTGAAGTCTTTTGTTCGATGCCTGGTGGTGTTTTACTTGTTCTTTCATTCCCACTAATCTCTAATCTAGGAGTAAAATCTACAGGCTTTACAAAATTCAAGTTACACCTTTTTGTCAAAGTTAAAATCATAGGGGATGTTCGGTATTTTCCGTTGGATCACACCAGGAATCACAAATGTCTGCTATTTCCACCAATGGTGATATTAAATGTGGCCCTCGGATTAAGAGGTTTGAGAGTCTGATTCTTCTATTGAGAAGTTATATTTCTCAGCTTGTGACCAATTTTTATTTTTGGCTGGGACTGTGTAAATAGTCAGGTTGCCAACAGTCACTTGCCTAATCCTTTTAACACCAAATGATAGGACTTGGTTGCATCAGTAATCTCATTAGGGTTTACAGAGTAGTTATATTTATAATTCTCTCATTTATTTCACAGTTATTAGATGGCTTTCTTCTGGCAAGTAGACTTTCTGTCTTCAACTAGGGCTATTTAATTATTCTAGATGGCAGTTCTTTCTGGAAAGGTAGAATAAATGTTGACTTTTTCCTTTGCCTCTAAAATTTGGAGGTAATATACCAAGCAGATACCTGCTGCCAGGAGTCTAACCAACGCTGTATCCCATGGCCGCTTTCTAAAGCATAGTCTACTAATCTATATATATTAAACATATATGTACAATATATATTATATATATAATACTAATACTATATAATAATGTATATATGTATATATTATGTATACATAATGTATAATGTATGTACACATATGTATACATAATGTATAATATTAATACTATATGTTATATATAGTATTACATATATTATGTATATATATTAGACTATATATATATATTTATAAAATTCTCATTGTGCTTGTTCCTAAATGGCCATCTGAGAGCACTTTTTATGGCATATTGCATTTCCTATTTGTTTCTTGTTGTTATGTAAAGTTCCTTTAGTATCTGAAAAAGTAGTAGTTCACTGTTCTTATTCTCTCCATTATATTTCCTTGTAAGGGAAAATATTCATTTTCTGAACATTTCTTGATTCATTTACTGTCATCTTTTTCTGCCAGGGTATTCCTATGGTGTTTCACGATTTCTGTTGTTTTGATTATTTCATTTGTAACATTATTTGATGCTGAGTGGATTCCCACCAACTGCTCATGCAGTCCTCTTCCTTTCCATTCTGCCATCCCTAACACTCTTCTTGGGTATCTAAACAGATTGTGGAACTCTCTTACAGGTGGTCTTGGAAACAATTCATATGGCAGATATTTGTTAAATGATAAATAAAAAAGATCTAGCACATCAGGCAGGAAGCATCTCTTGAAAACTTTGGTGAATTGTGAGACTGGCTTAGGTTTGTCAATACATACATTTGTCGCTATGGGATCCCACTAGCTTGTCTTCTGGGGTTGTGCTGAAAACGGAAATAATTTGTTAGACTAGTTAGGCTAAGGTAACACATGAGATATTGTGTGGTTTGAGAGATAAGGGCCCTTGTGAAAGAAAATTACCTCGCTTTCCATGTTGAAGAATGTTAAAATAAATCACAGAAAATATAATTGAACCTCTGTGAGAGCTAGTGTAAGTGCTGAATCCCCAGGGTGAAGCCTCACATGTGATAGAAACTGAAAAAACTTTTGTTGAATGAATTAATTTCATTTCTGCGGGACTTAAGAATCTTCTAAAGCAACACAGACGAGAGTGGAAATATCCTGTTGAGATCTCCTCTCTTGGCAGAGATTCTGTATTTTCTGTAGGAAAGGGTATCAAAGCTCTTTTGACTTTTCTGAAGAAGTTATTTTTGTTTTTATTGTTGTTGTTTTGATTTTTTTTAGAGGTAGAGAGAAAGCACAAGTAAGCAGGGTGGCAGACAGAGTGAGAGAGGAGGAAGCAGGCTCCCTGCTGAGCAGAAAGCCCGATGCGGGGCTCGATCCCAGGACCCTGAGATCATGACCTGAACCGAAGGCATCCTCTTCACCAACTGAGCCACTCAGGCGTCCCTGAAGAAGTTTTATAACACTAAAAAAAGATCTGTTTCTCACCCTTCAACATCAGTTTCATACCAGTATTATTACTAAACTTCAAGGTCACTTTAGAAATAAATAAAATAAAAGCATTACTTTAAGAAACATTCCTTTATCTACCATGCCTCAGGTTCTCTTTTTCATGTTCACATATCCAAATACTCAGAAACATAATTTTTCCTCATCACTAAGCATACTTAACCACATACACTCACTAAAACTAGGAGAGACTGACGTATCAATCAGATTGTCAAGAGAAATATATCTGCCAAAGGAACAGAGTATTACTGAGGAGTCAGTGTGGCTCCTTTCTCCCTTCCCCCAGCCAAAATCTACAGATTAGTTTTCATGAGCAGGAAAACTAGATTATTTAAATGGCTTATGCCACCCTCATAAGCTGGTACTCAATATATCCATTTCCATATTGGCAGTTTAACTATCAAATTAACACACTGTTCTATGGTTGTCAGAACCCTCTGTGCTAGAGAGAGTGCTAGAAACAGAGACAACCAAAATAAGACCTTTGAACTTCCCTTTCATATATAATAAGCACACCATTTTTTTCTTATTTACATATTCTTTTCTTTAAAAAAGGTTAATGTCCAAAGAACTGATTGGATTTAAGCCTCCCACTTACTTAATCATTTAACCCTATCACCTTTGAGCTTTTATCTGGGTCACTTTATTTGAATATTAGCTCTCTACCAAAAGATGTCTGATCTTATTCTTTACTTTTTTCCTCCTGCTATATAGACTGGGAGGAGGGGAGAAGAGTAAAATACTGTTTTTACAGCATTTTATTTTGAAAATTTAAAAAATCACAGTAATGTTAAAAGAGTACAATAAATTCTTGTGTATCTCTTAGATTTATCAATTCTTAATAGTTTGTGAAACCAACTTTATTTCCTCTCTTTCTTTAATTTCTCTCTTTTCCTCCACTTTATAGACCATGACTTTTTTTTTCAGTGCATAATAATTTATTAGCACTATTATTATTTTGATATTAATTTAGACTATTCCCTTAAATTTAGACTATTCCCTTCAGACTATTCCTTCATGCTTCTGACAAGATCATATTCATTTATTGTATTTCAGTTCTGCTTGATTTCATGTCTCGGAAGATTTAACCTTCCAATTTGCTACTGTTTTGCTATCTGTCATGTGCATCTCCTACAGATATGAATGCTTCGGTAATCTGAAATAATTACTTGATCTATTCACTGTTTTTAGAGCAAGATATAAAGTATAAATATATGTATATATAGTTTGATATTCTTATATTCCATGATAAATTATATCTTTTTAAGAAAAATTTCCTATATTAAGTTTAAAGACCAATGTTAGAGATGCGAAAAATATACCTTAAACTGGCATTTGCCTCTTGGTGTAACTTCATCTGCAATATTTTACTCAATACCCTTTTTTTTTTTTTTTTTTAGTGTTGTCTGTCTTATGATATTGTTTATTATGAATTTTTACTTTAGATCATATGAAATCTAATATACCTTCAGAATTCTGAATTAAATCCAGAGATTAAATATTCAAAATACCACAGGGACTTTCAGATGAACAACCCAGTATTGTTCAGAACTGTTAAAATACAGGACTTCATTAGAGACTTTTCCTGATGGTGAAGAGTACTTTAAAGTGCATGTACCATCCAAGTTTTGCCATTCTTTATGGGGTGCCTGAATGTGTGTTACTTCTTGTGGAACCTATCACTTCTTTATAGTTCTTTCAAATATTTTCTATATGTGTCAGTAATACTTTCACTTTGAAATGGAGAAAAATATTCTCCAGATGTGGGTTATTCTCATGACATAAAGAATTTTTTAATTCTTTTATCCCATAGAATATAGTTTATTTCAGAAAGCAAGATTTAGCTAAAATGTGCACTGTTACTCTGAGGTTTAAGTATGATTTCCCAAGATATCCAGGTTTTGCTCTCATATTGCTGAAGAAGTATTAAGTTTTTTTTTTAAAGATTTTATTTATTTATTTATTTGCCAGAGGGAGAGAGGGAGAGAGAGAGAGGGAGAGAGAGAGAGAGCGAGCACAAGTAGGTAGAGCAGCAGGCAGACATAAAGGGAGAAGCAGGCGCCCCAATGAGCAGGGAGCCCGATGTGGGACTTGATCCCAGGACCCATGACCTGAACCAAAGGCAGACGCTTAACCAACTGAGCCACCCAGGTGCCCCAGAAGTTTTAGGTTTTATTTCTAGTCCCAGTTCTTTTGTTTACCAAGTCTATTGTGTTAGCTTAGGCAAATAAATGATTTGACCTCTATGGGTTTCCTTTCTCTATATGAAACATGAGACTTCAACTATATGGTTTCTAAAACCATCTCCCATTCTAAATTTCTGTAAATCTCTGGTAACAGATTTAACATTTTATTAACTGAAGAAAAGTTCTAAAGGAAATACTTCCTTGTATTTGAGGGAATCTGCAGATTCCCTTTGGAAAAACCTTTTGCTAGAGATGGAGGTAAGAGACAGCCCCTGGGACCACAGGACAGATATAATGCCCTTCTGCTAGCTCTTTCCTTAGCTGTTTCTTACTCATATATTGCAAACACAGAGTATGGCATATGCACCGCTTTGCTGTGCTGAAATCTACATACTCTGGTACCAATGTCGAGAAGAGGATGGATGGGTGGTCAGGCAACAGTTCTTTTTTTTCCCTTCCAAATTTTAAACATGCATTAATGCAATTCCTACCGCTCTCCACATAGTAATGATATTAGGACAAATACGTTCATTTGAGAGACATTACAGATCCTGTATCGCTAAGAATCATCTCTGCGATCCTATCTTTCGACCTGTCAAGTTTTACCACATCCAATTACTTTCTAAGGCATTGTGAAGGATTCAATATACTAATGACAGTAAGCTATCTCCTTGGAGCAGTCTCATCTGCCTTCAATAAATTACTGGAGAAAATTTATTCCATTTAAAGGAGCAGTATTTCTTACAAACTTTCCGGAAGATAGTCCTCAAAATGTTCTAACTTAGACATCTACTTATTGCTGGCTTAATGATCAAAAGGATTTAGAGAGCACAAAGCATTTTGAAGCCGGAGTGATTTAAATGCTGGTTCTGCCATATCCCTTGTTCTTGAATGTGTTCACTCACTTGCTGAATTTATAGAACCAATTTGGGAGAAGAACAATGTTTCTGCCTCCCCTCAGAAATTCCTCAAATTCCTTGCCAGGACAATCAAAAGAAAATCTGAGTTGCTCTTTGTGGGGACATTTCTTACATACTCAGCAGCAGTAAAAGTCTTGATTGTTCAGGTTTCAGAAAGAAAACCACGAAATTTCCTTATTCCTTCTACCTTTGAAAGCATAGAGTGCCACAATAGATAAAAAAAATTAAATAAATAAAACAGCAAAAACCAAAAACAAACAAAGACCCGTCATTAACTACAGGTAGGTTATGGACAGCATGAGCTTTATAATCAGACAGACCTGACTTCAAGTATTATTAGCTCAGACATTTGCCAGCTCTATGACTTTGTATATTCCTTTTAAGGAATCCGAATCTCACTTTTCTCTATAAAACAAGACCCGGTGTTTAGTGTTATAAATTTTAAACAAGATAATATATGCCATATACTTAGCACAGTCTTTGGGATATACAAAATGTGCAGTAAATACTAGCCATTATTAGCTGGTTGCTAACATTTTAATTTTATTTCTTAAAGTTGAAGAGAATTTTAAACATGCAACTAAAATACTATTATAACTCTGCAAAGAAATGCAGGATTCCTTGCTATCATTAAATGCCCAGTCAGTGTTCACATTTCTCCAGTGGTTTTATTCAAATTAGGATCTTAAACAACACCAACATATTAAATTTGGGTGAATATTTTCCCTAACAGTGTTTAACCTATTGATTTCTTCCCACCTCTCTCTTTCTTTCTCTTTCTCTCTTTCTTTTGTCTTTTCTTTTCTCTCATGCTTTTTATTTGTTGAAGCCATCAGATCATTAGTTCTGTAGTCATACATTCTTATTTGCTTGGTTACATCTGCCATAATAATAAGAAAAATGGTAACTTGAAAAAATTCAAACTTTAACATTTAACACTAACTGAAAATCAGATAGGTAATTTAGCTAGACTTGACTAATTTGTAAATTCCATGAGGTCATGCTTTATTACTCTTTTGGATCTTTGTGGGGCCTGATGATATGGTAGTAGGCAAATAAATTCTTGTTGCTTGATCAATTACTGAGAGTAATAGCCTGCCTTTGACTCATTTATGTTGACATTTATATTAGGGAAGAAGTAAGAATTGGGAATTTAAGAATTAGGTCTTGCCTTGCCATCCTTTTGCTGTTTGACACTGAAAAAAAAAATCATTAACTATTTCTGAGCCTCAAAGGTGAGGCTCTCTAAAAGAGGGATGTTCCACCTTGTGTATTTGTTGTGGAATAAGAAAATACATGAGTGGTAATATGAACGCTGGTTGAATAATAAATGTTATTCTTTTGGCATAAAAAGCATCACCACTGTTATTTAATTTTAACATCAGCAGTTGAATAAAAGTCTGAATGGACTTACTGATTGAAAAGCCAGCCTTATATTTAAAAAATGGAAAATGATTTTTCCTACTTACCTTCCACTTCCCTCTTGGCCATTATCATGTGGTTTTACATGCCATGTTATGAGTGGAAAATGAACTTTCTCTTGATCTTTTCATCAAGTGAAAACCCAGCTGAAATAATGATTGGCTTAGTTGGCAAATGAGACAAGAAAATTTGGTTTAGACAACCAGAGCTCCCAATTAACACCAGAGCTTCTCTGAAAGCAGTGAGGACAAATCTCCTGTCTAAAAGGGCAATTGAAGAATCCTCAACTAATTTTTAACCAACGGCAAACTAAAGTGAAATATCCCATAGAAGTAAATAGCAATGCATGTGATTACAAATGTTATTACAAAGAGTATCTTTTCAATGAATATTAGATATATTTGCAATGAGGGTCATTTGAAATAAAAACAGTGTCCAAATTTCAGTTTTGATAAAGGCTCCCCAAGTGCCAGTAGCTGGGCACCTACTATGTTTAATCATTTAAAAAACAGCTTTTAAATTTATTTAAGGTTTATTTATGAGAATTTTGACTCACAATTAAGATATGGATCGTGGTGGAGAACTATAGTGAATGACTAGGAAACAGGGTAGTTGCAGAACTGTGGGAACACTGAACGTACAAGGCTGACGCTCTGCTTGTAGATTTAACTGAAGGTTTGCATCTATCTGGTCTCTTTGGTTTGGATTGAAGATGTTTTTAGTAAAGGAATTACATGCCCCATATGCTATACAAACAAGCTAGAGTAGCAGTTTTCATCCAAGGAAGACCATTTAAAAATACTAATACCGGGATGCCTTGGGTGGCTGTGTCCTTAACCATCTGCCTTCAGCTCAGGTCATGATCCCAGAGTCCTGGGATTGAGCTGTACATCAGGCTCCCTGCTCAGCAGGAAGCTTACTCCTCCCTCTCCCATTCCCCCTGATTGTGTTCCCTCTCTTGCTGTGTCTCTCTCTGTCAAATAAGTAAATAAAATCTTTAAAAAAAAAAATACTAATACCTAGGTTCACTCAAGATCAATGACAAATCAATTTCTGAAGGTAAGGCTGAGGCATTTACTGCTGCTAGGTCAAAAAGCTGGAACTGGCTCCTTTTAATTTTGTCCTCAGTTAAAAATGGGAAGCTGGTGATAAAATTAATTTTGGGAAAGTGTATAACATTCAAAAATTACAATAAGTCAGGAAGGAAGCAAAATGAGGTAGGTGTTATATTTGTGCCTTCTGTGAGCACAATTACAAACCCCAGATCGAGCTACTGTTTAGGGTTTCAGCTTCTTGAAATTATTTCCGGTACTTACTCTTCCTTTTCTCAGAGATTGATTACCTCCTCTCCAAGATTAGTCGACTTTAAACACGTAGAGACATTTTAGGTTTTCTAACAAGGTTTCTTTCTCAAGACCTCTTTTATATGGGAAATAGCTTACAAGAGTCATTTTCTCAACCTAAAAAGACTGATAAAAGATTTTTTTCCATGACTCATCATAATGAATATGTTTTCATGTAAAAAATAATCTGGCCCAAAATATCCATATGTTTTTGACAGATATTCCCCGCCCCCCTTAATAACTGTTGAAAGAGTTTTAATGTATAATTTGCTAGAGAGGAAGTTTTGTTTGGAAAATGTTTAATTTTCAATAATAATTTATATTTGGAGGTGAAAGAGAAGGAAAGGGTCTTTGTGAAACTTACTTCAAACTCCTCTAAGCTGCTATGGTTTTCTGGAAGTTGGAATGTTTTTCCATTTATCTCACAGCTTTCGTTGGTTTGACCGTTTTAAGTCTCTTATCTTACTGCCAGTTTTGAAGTGAAAGGATGAATCAGTTGATGAGGAAAAACAAGTTTTGAAGTTGCAAATTTTTGAACTTGTGAATTTTTGAAAAGACTTGCAAATAAATATTCTATTAGTTAATCCTTCTGTGTTATTAAGTCATCATTAATCTTCAATTACTCTCTGAATGTTTCTATAGCAGTTAGTCAAGTTTTGCTTTCTATTTCATTTACATTATGCCCCCAACAGTTTTTCATTTATTGGTTTTGACTTCACATAGTCTGTTGGAGAGCAGACAGATGACTTCCCAAGGTCCTTTCAGACTTATATTTGATGAACCTATGACTGAAATTAATCTTGGCCTCGGCAATGAGTTTATTTCTCGATTTGCATGGCAAGGCTCTAAGCACAATGTTGTCAGTTTCATGCTGTTAAAAGTAGCTATAAAAATGAAACATTTATTGACTGCTCTGAATTCAGTAGTATATGATCAGGTAATAGCTTTATTCTTCTATCACCATATGTCCCACCTGATTTTTAGGCTTTTCCTATTTTCGTATTTGATAGCATTTTAAACAGATCTTATAGATTGTTGATCACTAACAGGTATTAAAAAGCCCCTTCTAAAGCAAAACTTTCTTCTTGCTTTCAATGTAAGGTTTTTTTGTTTGTTTGTTTTGTTTTGTTTTTCCTCATTAGCCTTGTGTTGTGACCTTGGTTATAATTCGATGGTTTCCTTATCTATGAATGATTTTAACAACTTGATTTTCATCATAATTTATGGTTGTAAGGCTTACATATGTTAATTTATATAAAGCATTTACTCAGTAATTGTTAGTTGTTCTGGATATTCCTGCTGGGTTTGTTAGTGTTTGGTATTGGTCTTCCTTCTGGGGCTGTGTTTTGAATACTGATTGCTCTGGACCTTGGCAGGGAGGTTCTCCTCTGTGGGATGATTTGGGGGGCTCTGTGCCCTCCCTGCCCTCCACAGTGATCTCTGAACAGCAGTTTCCTGATGCTTGCAGTATACTTGCAGGCTGACACTTTGCAGTCCCTGGCCTGGCTTCTGCCCTAGCATTAGACTCACGAGGTTTTTTTGTTTTTTTTTTTTTACCCTGGGCAGGGAGCTAAGATTGAACATGGGAAAATTTGTGCATCCAGGCCCAGCTGATTGCTGGACTCCTGCTGGCTTCTCTTTCTGCCCTGCCATTATGGGCTGCCCCAGCTGTCTCCTGTCTATAGATTCCTTTAGGGCCTGGGGCCTGGCCCTAGTTTGTAACTTCATATATGTCTCCAAACACCTGGAGACAGATGTTAGCCTCTGTGCTCAGCAGCGTAGAGTAGAACCTTTTGTGAAGGTGGGAGCATTCCGCAGTATGGCCGTTGAACCCTTGAAATGTGAGGCTGAGGAACTGCATTTTTAATTATATTTAATTTTAATTCATGAAAATTTAAATTTAAATAGCTGCGTGTAACTAGTGGCTACTGTGTTGAACAACTCACTTCTATCTTTACACAGACTTGGTTAAGTCAAAACTAATAATTTAAGAAATTTTTTTTTCCTTTTGTAAGACTGATTTTTTTCTATTAAAAATAAAAATAGAATTATTGAATAATGCAGAAATAAATATGGATTTCTCTGCCTTAGATTGCCTATTTTGTTGAATAGAATAATTTAAAAGAGAAGGTCAGCACTGTCATTTCGCTGTCAAAATGATCCTAGGCAAAGACATTTTAGTGTTATTGACAAGGAGGCAGGATTCCTTTAGGGAACTCCTGTGACTTGTATTTGTGTAGTGACGTAGACTTCACAGCATTTTTTTTTTTTTTTGAGGATTTTATTTAGTTATTTAGAGAGAGCATGAGCAGGAGCACAGGGAGAGGGAGAGAGAGTGTGTCAAGCAGACTCTGAGCTGAGTGCGGAGACTTTTGCCTGACTCCATCACACAACCCTGAGATCATGACCTGAGCCAAAATCAAAACTTGGTTGCTTAACCAACTGAGCCTCCCGGGTGCTCCTTGAGTACACAGTGTATTATTTCTTTCTTTTTTTTTTTTTTCTTCAGGAAGATTTCCTCATGTTCTTATCCTCCTTGTGTTAAGGGTGGGAGCGTCCAGGAGCTACACTGACCTGACAGATACCACAGCAGGAGGTGTGGGGGAGGGAGCCCAGGTGGGGGGAGGTCGGGTTCACTTTACATAAAATGGCATTTCCTAAAGGATTCATGGCCTCTGACAGACCCTGTTACAAGTGAGGAATTTAGAGAGGAATAACATAAAGCTCTCCTGTCTTGGATATTTTTCCTTCCCCTCTGTCTTCTTGGAGGGGATTGGCAGGAGGAAGAAGCATAAGGCTGGCCGTGAAAGATCATAGCTCCTTCCAGGACTCTGTTAACACTGTTCTCCAGCGGGGTGTCAGCAACTCATCCCTCAATTGAGGCTGGCGGCCGCTCTGCAAGTCCTAGTCCCTGTGATTTGCACCTTCTCTTAAGGCTTATCTCAACATCCTGCCATATCTTCAAAACTCGACCCATTTATTTATTTATTTATTTATTGAAGTTTAAAAAAAAAGATTCTAGTTATTTATTTGACAGAGAGAGATCACAAGTAGGCAGAGAGGCAGGCAGAAAGAGAGGGGGAAGCAGGCTCCCTGCTGAGCAGAGAGCCCGATGTGGGACTCGATTCCAGGACCCTGAGATCATGACCTGAGCTGAAGGCAGAGGCTTTAACCCACTGAGCCACCCAGGCGACCCTATTTATTTATTTTTAAACAAGATTTATTTATTTATTTGAGAGAGAGATAAAGAGAGAGAGAGAGAGAGAGAGCAGGGGAAGGGGCAGAGGGAAAGGGAAAGAATCCTCAAGCAGACTCCCCATGGATTATGAGCCAGATGGGGACTCCTTTGCAGGACCTTGAGATCATGACCAGAGCTGAAATCAAGAGCTGGATGCTTAACTGACTAAACCACCCAGGTGCCTCCAGACTGGTCCCTTTTAAATTAAATCCCCGTTCTGAATTTCTGGTGAGTGTCTGCTGATTCTGGTTAGGACCCAGGCTAATATATCCCCTCTCTTTAAGTGTTCATTTCTGGTGGTGTCTCTCCTCTGTGGGTTGGGGGCTGGGACATCACAGAAGGTGCACCTAGAATAGCAGCTGTGAGGCCTCTGTTCTTGGATACTCGCTGAGATACAGTGTGATACTGTAGTTTCCATCATTCCAATGCCCAGTATGCTTCGGGCGTCAACCCCATCACAGATGATGTCTCTGTGTTGTGCTGTGGGTTGGTTGACGCAGCATTGTTTGACAAATTATTCCATTATGGTACACCTAACATACAAAATATTTAAATTCACCAGTGCTCACATAATAAATTCTGCCAACAGCTATAAATTTATTTATTGACCTACCATGGATGGCTTTCATTTATGGAACTGGTGCTCAATAAGTTATTTTGTGGAAGACAAGGCTTGGATTTATTGTTAAGTTATGATGCACTATAAATACATACCAAGAAATATGAATTATATATATTTATTTTTTTAAAAAATATTTATTTATTTATTTATCTGAGAGAGAGAGAGAGAGAGAGAGAGAACATACGGAGGGAGAGGAAGAAGTAAGCTCCTCACTGAGCAGGAAACCTGATGCAGGGCTCAACCACAGGACTCTGGGATCATGACCTGAGCTGAAGGCAGACGCTTAACCAACTGAAACACCTAGGCTTTCCAGAGGTATACTAGTTAATTAAGAGATCAGTACATTACCATTATTTAATATATTCTGTCTCAGGTCACACAATTCTATTTCAAGAGAGATTTATGAAACTTTTTTTTTGACTATCATAGGAGACAATTTTAGACTCTTAAATAATATCACTGAGGTGGCTGTTGTTTTACGCTAAACAATTATTAGAGTATCTTTTATCCACCACACACCGTGGCAGGTACTGGGATTAAAATAGTGAATAGGTAGATAATGTCTGATTTGGAAAACTTATATTTTATTAGGTGAGGTATATGTCAAAGGAATAATTTACAAATGATTTATGGATTGCAACTATTGCATGGTAATAGGGTTTTTGTTTTCTTTCTCCCTCCTCATCCCACCCACCCCCTGCCCCATCCCACCTGGAGTCCGACTCACATTGAGACCAAGAAAACAGGGCTTTTAACTCAAGAAAGAAACAGATACTCTTTAGCATAACCCAGTGCAGGAGATCTACTAAACGGTGTTAATCTTAATAAGATAGTTTGAAGAAGTTAATGGTTTTATACTGAGAATCTAAGACTGACCTCAGTGGAGACTTTTCCCCCTTCTCCCTTGCCCTCAGCAATGAAATCTTGGGAACAATTCAACAATGGAGCATAAAAGTTGAACAAGAGGCAATAGACTATGGGGGTATGGTTGAAGGAGGTGAGAGTGAAGAGAAAAAAACACATAGAGGAGCTTAGAGGCTGTGGAAGGAAGAAGATAGAAGGGCCCTCGGCAGGGAGGTTTTCTGTCTACATCTCGGTTGGCTATATGAGAATGCCATGAGTATCCAGAACACTGGACGAGCGGGGTGTGGAGCCAGCTTTCAAGAGCGTTCTCAATGACTTTAGCCCCTAGTGTTCATATCCTTATGTTCTCTCCTCCTTCGTTGGAAAAGGCTAGCCTGGGTGACCAATAGGATGTGACTGAGTGTGACTTTCGAGTCTGGGTGCTAAAAGATATGTCGGTTCTTCCTTGCTCTCTTAGACCACTCAGTCTGGGAAAGCCATGTTGTGAGGACCCTCAAGAAGTTAACTGAGAGTCCATAGGTGAGAAACTGAGGCCTCCTTCCAATAGCCAGGAGTGAGCAGTCCTGGAGCTGGATTTTCTAGCATTAGTCAGACCTTGAAGTGACAACAGCTTGAGTTGATGTCTTGATTCCTCTTGAGACCTGGAGCCAGAACCACGGGCTGACCTTCTGAATTCCTGACCTAAAGAAACTGCAAGTAATAAATATGTTGTTTTAGGGTGCTATGTATTAGGGTAATTAATTATGTGGCAATAGATAATTAACATACTGAGAGATAATTTAAATAGAATCCACTCCGAATTTCCACTGCTGTGTGGACTCTGTAGGAGCAGAACGTGGTGCTCTAACCTCAGCTATTTGTTTATTCTTTTGAATTCTGCATCTCCTTGATTAGCTCAAAACAAGACTTTAGGACTATGGACTACAGTGGCCTATCCTTCCATAGTAAAGGGTGCAGTGCTCAGGTTACAATTTTAAGTGCTGAAAGGGGAAGCACAGGGTACAATGAAAGACTAGAACTTGTTAGTTCTGTTGGGGTTTACGTGTCAGAATAATACAGGCACGAGAGACTGAATAATCTGAATAAACCTATACTGGGTGCACCTGTTGCAAAATCCATCGAATTGATATTTTCCTGCTAGAAGTATCTGGCTCTGAGTTCCTTAGGACCACTGGCCTTTTTTTTTCTCTTTTCAAAAACATTTGTTTAAATCCATTTCTACTGTAATCTGGGTCACATTTCTGCTTCTCTCCCGCTTTAAAAAACAACTCTGTTGCTCTCTTTTGATAATAGGATATTCTAAACCCCTCTCTGTATTCTACATTACAGCTTCATTGCAATACCCAAATCCTTATAATTGTCATGGTTTAGGGGGGTGGGAGGTTGGGGTACCAGGTGGTGGGTATTATAGAGGGCACGGATTGCATGGCGCACTGGGTGTGGTGAAAAAAATAATACTGTTTTTCTGAAAATAAATAAATTGGAAAAAAAAAGTAAAAAAAAAATTGTCATGGTTTAGCAAATTAAGAATGACTTATACCATAGTAGATACCTTGTTGTGCTTTCTACTTGATGTGACGATTTGGCCATTGCATGAAAGGATATGTACCAATGATTCTAATAAATGAAACACCGTCCAGAGTTCCCTTTTAAGTAGAGAAAAGCCTATTAAAATTAATTCATTAACAAAAATCCCACAGTATTCATCAAGGCAAATTCAAGTTGAATGATAACACTGTCTCTCTTGCTCAGATGTTGCTATTTACATTTTTAATGTCCTGAACCACTGTGGAGATTTCAATACTATTTAAGCATCAGCATAAAGCAAGTATGTGAACCAGATACATCTGCCTATGACTTTTATATATTTGACTACTTCCCTCTTATAACTTTGTCATCAAACTCCAAAATCTTCACTAGTTCTACTGAGATTGTCTTATTAAGGACTGCCGGCTTAATGGCGCCCTCTTGTGGAGAAACGTTCCTGGTGTTCGTCTTATTGGCAGCTCACTTGTAGTTTGTTCAGGGAAATCTGAAAGGATGAATCATTTTTCCATTTATTTATGCAACATGATTTGAATTACTGAAACAATGTGACTCACTTCTTGCTCAGTTATAGGGCTGAGTAACTGAGATAAATTTCGACTAAAGCAAACAGGAGACATTAAAAAATTCTTGACATTAAAATTCCTTTTGATTGTTAGATGGGACCTTTTTATTCTCACTTGCACTGCTAATAGTTAATTTTCAAAATACAGTGGACTAAACTGGCTCAAGGGGAGCCTTTCCTTCAGCATTTATCCTCTCGGGTCTAGGGGCCAGGGGCCAGGGGCCAGGATCCACCAGTATTGTTAGGAGGTTTGTCCCTGCAGGATGGGTCATCAGGCACAACACTGTAACTCACCCTAATGCCCATTCCTCCCCTGGTCTCTTCTACACAGGGGTCTCCTTTGGTCTGTTCTCCCCTGACACTTTAATTTTCTTTCCTGAGGTCCTAGCACTGAGCGTGAGCCAGAGTCTGAGTGATGCTGGTGGGCTTGCATGTGTATACTCCACATCTAGACCACACAAACTAGGAATAAAAGCAGGCTTACAGCATGGGAATTAATTCTCTGATTCTGTTTATACCTGCCTCTATGGAAACTCCGGCTGCCTCCAGGTATTTCCCATCCCAACAATTTCTGGAAGTTTCCATAAGTGTTCACACCGAGCCCCTCCGCCACTATGTAGTGAAGCATTTTCCTTTCTTCAGCCAGACTCAGGGATGGGCAGGCTGCCTGGTGTGGCCTGTTAGTGTGGGTGTAGGACGCTGGTGGGTGTGTGGTCATTAGGATGTCGCCTCTATCAGGCTAAGGAAAGTCCAGGACCCTGGACTTTGCTCTGTGGCTGGAAATGTGCACATGGCTGGTGTGCTACAGCTCTAGCTATCTCGTGATCCAAGGCTTCGCTCTGCACTTGGGTTTCTTAAATCCGCACTGGCTTCCTCTCCAAGTGGAGAACATGCTTTCCTACCTTGTTTTACCGTCTTTCAAAAATCCCACAGAAGGACTGATTTGGGTGCCTGGTATTCTGCAGACCTCGAAGCAGGCAGGTCTCCTGTATTTCTGTGTTTGTTGGTTTTGTTTTGTTTTTTTAATTTGATTTAATTAAATTTTTCCAGTCTCCTGTACTTCTGTTAATGGTCCGCCCCTCTTGCCTGGGCTTGGTGGGAGGGCAGGCAGCGACCTGGGGCGAAGAGTGGAAATAGTAGGACACAATGGGGCACGCTTCGCTAACAGCCTTCCTCTCACTCTCTACTTGGGACGTTTTTATTAGGAGAAAAAGTGAATTTCACCTCTCTTTCTTTCTTTGCCTAAAGGCTCCCCTGCTCCCAGATACTTTGTGGCTCTGATTCATCTGTTAGCCAGAAATGCTCAGACATGTCTGAGTCTCGGAAGAATGTAACTCAGGCTCCAGTGGGGTTCTCTGCATATTCATTAGCGGTGATAAAAGCGATAGTGGATGGTGGTGCCAGGATCCAGAAAAGGAACAACTTTAAATGGAAAACACAGGAAGTGCTCATGCTTCTTAAATATTCTAGCAGTTGTTCTTGCGGGGAGACTACATCTCAGAGACTCTGAGTATGGTTCCAAGAGTTCTTGGACATATCATCACAGCATAAAAATGAGATGCTCTCACATTGTTCTGTTTCATAAAGTACCTCCACCTTGCGATGCCCTCAGCAAACTTTATACAAAATTATTGTAAAGCTTGTTTGCAAATACTGGGGTTACCAGAGACCGAATAGTCAAATCCCTAAATAAGTCAGTAGGCATTTTTTAAGAGATTTTATTAATTTATTTATTTGAGAGACAGTGCGTATCAATGTGTGTGTGTGTGTGTGTGTGTGTGTGTGTGTATATGTGTGTGTGCGTGCGCGCGCGTGCGCGCTCATGCGCACATAGAGGGTACAGGCAGGGGAGGGGAGGGGAGGGGAGAGGAGGGGAGTGGCAGAAACCAAGCAGACTCTGCCCTGAGCGGGGAGCCAATGCTGGGGCTGGATCCCAGGACCCTGAGATTGTGACCTGAGCGGGAAGCAAGAGCTGGAGACTTAACCGACTGAGCCACCCAGGTTCCCCAGGAAGAAGGCATTCTTAAAAAGGAGATTACCCCGACCAGCCAGAAATCTGCATAAAGACTTTCACGTTTTTTTCTATTTTTCCAGGTAATTATATCAAAACGGTCCTAGCGAGGCCTCCTCTCTGCCTCTAGCATTTTGTGTCGCAATAGTACCAACCTACAAGAGTACAAATCTCTGCCTACCCACAGTTAGGTGGCCGTGAAGACGGCATTGCTCTGTGGAGGCAGCCTGTCTAGTTTTGAATTTAGGTGCCCTCACTTTCCAGGCCATTCACCCTGACAGTGACCTCGGCCTCTAAATACAGGCTTAAAGGCCTCTATTTCCTGATGTATAAAATGGGATTAATAATACTGCTAGCCCCTACCTCCTAGGTTGCAAGGCTTGGCTGAGATTATTGATACCAGCTAGGACAGGGCAGGACATGCAGTAAAAGTGTGATAAACTTTTGTCCTTACAAGAGAAAATAGAACTGTTCTCACTCAGGGTTTGAATGCCAATTATTCCTCGGTAAATCTGTTAGTGAAAGTGAGAGAAGAAAAATTTAAATGAAAATTGTCTTACTAAAATTAAATGCCAAGCTTGACTCCTGAAAAATCAGATTTTTTCCCCCAAGGAGGATAAAGTTCTGGGAAAGACAGAAGGGCTGTGTTTCCTGAAGCACTTTAAGAAAGAACAGTGTCTGGGGATGACATGAATTAAGGTCATAAAGTGTCTTTGGTTAGGAATTTGAATCACCACCTACTTTGCTCTGTTTTATCTAAGCCAGTACAACCTGAAAGGTAGTCACTAGCTACATGTGGCTATTAATCATTTGAAATGTGGCTAATCTGAATTAAGATGTGTCAGTATAAAATATACACCAGAAACTATAGTTAATAATACTGTATTGCATATTTGAAAGTTGCGAAGAGACTGAATCTAAAAGTACTCATTACATGGGTGCCTGGGGGGTTCAGTCGGTTAAGCATCTGACTCTTGATTTTGGCTCAGGTCATGATCTCAAGATCCTGGGATTGAGCCCCGTGCAGAGTTCCATCCTCATCCGGGATTCTCTCCCTCCCCCACTCCCCTTCTGCCAACTTGCTCTCCCTCTCTCAAAAAAGATAGCAAGAATAAAATAAATAAAAGAAAAAAAAATTTTGTAACCAAGTGTGGTGATAGATCAAATTCTGTTGTACACTTGGAACGAATATAATTTTTTTTTTAAGGTTTTTAAATTTATTTTAGAGGGAGAGAGCTAGTGAGTATGAAGAGGGGAACTGGCAGAGGGAGAGAGTCTCTGGCAGACTCCCTATTGAGTATGGAGCCCAATGCAGGGTCGAAGCTGGGCTTGATCTCAAGACTCTGAGATCATGACCTGGGCCAAAATCAAGAGTTGGATGCTTAACTGACTGAGCTACCCAGGCACTCCAGAACGAATATAATGTTCTGTGTCAATTATACCTCAATTAAAAAAAATACCAAATATTGAAGGTTTAGTATAAAAAGAATGTGAAGTAGTATATTTGATATTTAAAAAATATTGATTACATGTTGAAATAATATTTTGGATGTTATTTAAAGGAAATGTATTATGAAAATTTATTTTACCTGTTAGGTGGCTGCTAGAAACCTTACAATGGTAGATTTCGCTTCACTTAGATTACTGTAGAACATTGCTATGATCCAGATACTTTTATGCCTTTTCTTGGTATCCCAAGGATACACAGAAAGGGTGCAACTTCTCAAAGAAATTATAGTGAAGGAGGTTATTTTTTTTAGAGATTATTTATGTATGTATTTGACAGAGATTGAGAGAAAGAGCAAGAGCCAGGGTAGGAGGAGAAGGAGAGGGAGTAGCAGACTCCTCTCTGAGCAGGGAGCTTGATGTATGGCTCAATCCCAGGACCCTGGGATCAGGACCTGAACTGAAGGCAGCCGTTTAACCACCTGAGCCACCCAGGAGTCTGAAGGTTATCTTTTTAATGTCAGCCTATTCCCACTGCATCTATAGGGAAAAAAAATTATACACACACACACACACACACACACACACACACAGTACTGAAAGAGTGAACTCTGGCTTCAGATATTATGGCTACAAATCCTGACACCATCACTGGATATTTGATTGAACCTGGACCAGTCTCTGATCCTTCCAAACCTGAGATATGCGCCACCCACCCCCTCACACCACTCCCCATCT
Source organism: Neogale vison (assembly GCF_020171115.1). Classification (NCBI taxonomy): domain Eukaryota; kingdom Metazoa; phylum Chordata; class Mammalia; order Carnivora; family Mustelidae; genus Neogale; species Neogale vison. The sequence goes on along the minus strand of NC_058091.1, from coordinate 194,700,531 downwards.
GCCCTGCAACAATGGTGATGTTATTACCTGGATCTACAAACTTGGATGTGCAAGAAATAGATATTTATTTTTCCATAACTGAAATGAATTTCTATTATGGATGCCCAAGCCATCTATTGCTGGGAGCAATCTGTCTTTCAGGGTTCAGTGTGTCCCTCATAAACGAAGTGTTTGCTTTCCTGTGCGTCATGCTTCCATACGGGGTGGGGGTGAGCACGTAATTCTGTGTATCGTGGTCCATCCCCGCTGGTGTCAGCAGGTCATCAAGGCTGCTGTTTCCTCTTCGTCCCAGTGTCAAGTCTGTTCAGGTAGCCCTGTTCTCTCCTCCATGTCATAACCCCTTTAGGGTTATGGATAGCAGTCATCCAGTTACAAAACCTACCTCATCTGTGCATGAAGAGGAGTAAATAAGGTGATTCACGTGAGGTGCTTAGCACAATGCCTGATACACATTTGCACCTAATAAATGTAACTGTTACCGTTAAAGTAGTTGATGCTGCCGGCCTTGTTCTCAGCTCATGCACTTTGTGTTTCCAGAGATCTGGTTGCCAGAAAAGAGATTATTGTTTCTTTCCCTCCTTTTTTCAGTAGTTGAGAGGGAGGAGAGAAACTGGAGACCTTAGAGTGGAAACAAAACAAAACATTGGTTTCCGATTACTCGTTAGTTCTGGTCAAGAGATTAGCATCTAGGACCGGTGCTGGGAAGTGAGCGTGGGTGACCAGGTAGTGGGGAGACGGCTGCTAGATCTCTTAGCCTTGGGAGTGCCATTTAATGATAGAAATGATAATGTCATAAATACTCACTAAGCATTTCTGAGACGTCAGCAAGGGTGTGGAGGAGACAGAAGTGCTGGTCATAGTCTATGCACGTGCAGAATTTACAACTGAATATATGTTGCAATGCAAATATATGTTGCATGTTTAAAATCAGAGATGGCTCTGGGTGGAAGACTGACTCTTTCTGTGTAGTACAGCATATGGCAGCTGTACTTTGGTGGAAATGTCGAAGCTCAGGGTTAATACTAAAACTTCAGAGAAAAAAAAAATCTCAATTTGTTAGTGCACTTTGAGCTAATAGGGTCTTGGAAACTTACTCTTTCCCAAATTCAAAAGAATATAATGGGTAATCAGAATGTTGATGTATTAATGCGCGGTAAGGGATAGTCCTTTCAAGTGAGGAGAATGCTCATGTAAAATTTAATGATGGCTAATAACCCACTAGAAGATAAAATGAATATGTTTTTCAGTTTTCATTAATATTCATTTATTAATGCATTCATTTTGTCATCTCGTGGGTATTAGCTAAAACTAAAGTTTTACCTTAAATGAATAAAAGAATTTCTTTGGCGTTGAAAATTTTACCCATTAATTACATGTTTTAAAATGGAGATTGGGAAAAGACTTCCGATATTGAGATTTTAGTAGTTAAAACATTTCAGACCAGCATGTGGGAAACAGTGTTTTGTAGGAGGATGGCTTGAACAGCACGGCTACACGTTTTGAATGCCTTAAGATTTCAATGCTTCCCTTCTCCGCACTCACATTTATTAAAGGGTTAAGACTTTACCTGGTCTTTGAATGAGGTTTTAGATTTGGATTAAGGTAAAGAAATAGGACATAGATGCTGGAGAGGTAATCAAGTGTAGGAGGAAGATGTGCAGGCGGGCCTTTACTACAACGCAGAGGGGAGTCAGCGGGAGCCCAGGAGGGGAGTGGGTAGTCTGGGAGCTGGATTAGACAGGCAATGTGACTTTACTGTGTTGTATGAAATTGCACAGTGGCAGGAAGAGTGTGATATTTGTTGGAAGAGACCTGAACTAAAAGGCTCATAAATCCCTTAACAAGATTGCTGGAATTTGGAGTGATAATTTCCACTTAGCAACTGGGTGTTGCAAAGATGCTAAGGCTGACAGACATGTCCTCTAATAAGATTTTTAAAAAGTTTTTCTACCCTATGAACTGCAGTTTCAAAATGTTGAACTTTTGGATCATAAAGGAAGCTGACTTTGTGTTTAACTTCTGTCAGCACTTGTTAAAAGTCACTTTACAAGCAGTTCTTCAAAATACTGTTTAGAGAATCAGCCGTTCTGAACTATGATGTGAACTATAAATGTGTCTGATTTTAAACCCCTTTCCCTCTCAAAGCTGTCTTTTTGATGATAATTTAATAGGCTCTTTGAGACAAAAGGTAGGTAGCTTATGTCACTAATACATCTAACGTCGAGTTATTATTAAATTTTCTTGTTTCAATATTTCCTCCCCCATTCCCTCTAAATCTCATTTAATAACATCAAATTGAGTTATGGAATATTAGAACTGTAAGGGATGATCTTGGATCACATGGCTGCGATCTCTTTGTGGTTTTTTTGGAATTCTCTAAGGCATTGGAGGAGGTACAATTCAAAGTACTCTGTTTTTTCTAGGTAATTCCTGGGGACCGGGCCAACTGCATAACCTAGCCAAAATGTCAATGTTCTGCTCTTTATCTACTGCCAATATGTTTTTCTGACATCGTGTGTATGTGAAGCAAAACAAAATTTCTTTATCTGGTCTCTTTATTGTTAAATTGGATACTCAGTTTCATAAAAGCTAACCTTCCACAAATGAATAGACATGGCATCGGTATCTTTCCATGTTATGACTTAGGTAACTGTAGCAATGCTTGTTCCGTGTCTTCACTGTGTGGTCATCAGGTGATGGTTAATTAGAAGTGTCCCCTTGACTGAGCCACTGCGTCTCGCTTCTTACTTGATCAAACACTAGTCTAGATGTTGCTGTGAAGTTATTTTGTAATGATATTAGCATTTAGGCCGGTGGGCGTTTAGTAAAGCAGATTGCTGTCCACAGTGTGGTGGGCCTCACCCCATCCCAATTGAGGCCTTGAAAGAAAGAAGGCCGACTTCCTTGAGAAAGAGGGAATTTCTTTCTTTCTTTTTTTAAAGATTTTATTCATTTGACAGACATAGATCGCAAGTAGGCAGAGAGGCAGGCAGAGAGAGAGGGGGAAGCAGGCTCCCTGCTGAGCAGAGAGCCCGATGTGGGGCTCGATCCCAGGACCCTGAGATCATGATCTGAGCCAAAGGCAGAGGCTTAACCCACTGAGCCACCCAGGTGCCCCAAGAAAGAGGGAATTTCTGCCGGCTGTGTGCTTTCTGACTTGAGCTGCAGCTTCAAACCTTCCTTGGGGCTTATCTGTAGGCCTAGACGGGCACAAAGACCCTCCACAGTGTCTGTGCCAATTCCCTAAAATAACTTCTTTCTCAATGTCTCTCTAGCTCTCTGTCTCTGTCCCCTCCCTCTCCCCACACACATGCATACACACACACACAAGCACACACCCTGTTGATTCTCTGGAGAACGCTGACTAATACAATCAGGATTAATGATCTACCTTTGGCCAAACTTCATCTATAATCCTCCATGTTAGTGTTTAAAGTGAAAGCAAGGGATTGGAGTCACATTTGAGAGAGAAATGAATCTGTCTCAGGAGTAAAGAGAAGAAAAATGGAAATCCAAAAACAAGAAGGCATGATTTTATGATTGGCTAATAGCTAACCCCATAAATTGGAGATTTCATTGTACCACGGATCAGTTGCTGTTCAGAGCAAGTCTGAGTTTTGCTTGCGTCGTTTTGGATGCTTTCTTTGGAAGAATACAAAAATGCTGCTACTAAATTAGGTATGAAAGCAAATATTTATTTAGGTTGAAAAGAAGAATCACAACAATTTACAAGAGTTTAAAAGCTGACAAATACTGTAAACGTAACAAAATGCACAAAGAAAACCTACTTCTGATTAATTAATTGCCTGATATACATGCACCGTACTCCCCTTCATAGTTTTTTTGTGGGTTTGGGGGGCATATTTACTATTACCACTTCAGAAAAGAAAGACAATTTAGTCTGTAGATTTCAAACCCTTTTTCTTCTCCACTACGAACAAACTTTCATGCCAAACACCATAACATTTGTTCCTTTGCCTTCCCAGGACAATGTGTGAGCGTGCGTAGCCCTTACTGGAAAGATGCATTTCTCAAGCTTTTCCTAGAGTGGGATGATTGGCAAGAACTTAACTATACATTACTGAGACCGAAAACCACATAAACATATCCCACAAAATCTGGACTAAATGGCCCTGTGATTTGACTTTTCTTTACCAGAGCCTAAAAATGCCACAGCCGCCCCACTGCCACGCTCTATGAGGGACATGTGCTAGAAGGGAATTCATCATGGAAAGAGACACAGGTCTTAAGATAAAATACCCGCATTTGTAAATTTTACAAAAACATATGATTATGTGAGCTGGGTAAACAGGGGAGGTCTCAAAGCATAAGCCTCTGGCTATCATAGTTCTATGTATGACATTCTTCTCTTTTCCTACTTCTAAATAATTTTTCAAAGATTCGCTTATTAATGTAAATTTATTAATATATTTTCATGCTACTGGGATAATGTGCGAAATTTTCCATAATTAAGTGTAAATATTTATACTGTGAGTATGGGAACTACACATGAATAGGAAATGAAATATCTTTAAATCATAAGTTTGCAATGAATATTTTAGAGCAGTGTAATTGAATCTTGCTTATAATTACGGTAGACATATAATAATAGCTGTTTTTTTTTTTTTTTTTGAAATAGCTTTTTCTTTTTCACCCCCAGAAGGGCAGAGGAAAAGAACAAGGAAAAAAGTGAAACAGACTAGCTTTTATCAGGGGAGGCTGACTTCAGAAATAAAACATGTACTGGAGCCATTCACAGTTAGAACTGATTTCAAAATGAAATTACCATTGGCTTTCAAATGGAAATTTCAGGGAGAAAATGTTAATAAAAATGTAATGTTATAATGGCAACCGTAATGATGATGATGTTATGTGTGTGTTGTCAGATGAATGATTATCATAATCTCTGACACTTTTTTTTAGTCCGTAAAGAGGTAGATTAAAATTGGTACTTACAGGGATCATAATTTATTCACTTTTCCCTAGCTCATTAAAATGACTTTGCCATTATTTCTAAATTCTCCTTGTATGATGGGGCCATGCACATATGGCACAGACAATCAGACTGACAGGAACTTTTAGTCAGTTCCAATTCTGCTTTCATTATTCACAGGACTAAAGAGTCTCTCTATAAAATCAGTTACTTGGCATTTTCTCATTGATTCTGAAAGAGGTTTATGCATGAATATGCATAGGAATCTGTGGCTGGCTGGTGTATTGGTGCCCCCCCCCACCCTGGCCCCCATAGAAAAAGACAGCTATGCCTCTCAATCCTAAAACCCTTGTTTAGTCCCCTTCTGCAGAACTCTGGGCTTGACCGTGTAACTCACTGTGGTCAGTGGACATTAGCCAACAAGCGGGTTTGTGGAGGGCTTGCACACTCAAGTTGTCCTGTTGGAAAACTTCATCTTGGAGCCCAGATACCATCCTATAGGAAGTGCTATCTTGCTAGAGAGAGATCACACGTGGAATGGCCCTGGTGGATGAGACATGACAAGGAGAAGGAGGCCACTTGGAAGAAAACCGAGGTCCTCCAGCCAAGTTTCTAATTAACTCTACGAGAGACCTCAGCTGGCATTACGTGGAGGAGAACTACTCAGATCAGCCCACAGAAATGGGATCAATAACATAACTATTGTGGTTTTAAACTGGTAAATTTTGGTTTGTCAAGCAGCAATAGATAATGGAAGCAGGATTACAGAAAGATTTTTAAAAAATTTATTTATTTGAGAGAGAGAAAGAGAGCATGAGCAGAGGGAGGGGTGGAGGGAGTGTCAGAGGGAGAAGCAGACTCCCTGCAGAGCAGGGAGCCCAACATGGGGCTCTCAATCCCAGGACCCTGGGCTCATGACCTGAGCCAAAGGTAGATGCTTAACCATCTGAGCCACCCAGGCTCCCTGTGGAAAGATTTTTTAACACCATCTCAGCTATGTGTGTGAAAGTCTGAAAATGATTTAAGTGAAATTATAGAGACTTATTAAGCCAAATGCCCACAACATTGTTTATGCAGTACTTTACAGGTATAGCATTATGATTTTAACAGCTAACATTTTTAAAGTATTTCCTGTATGTTAGTCATTATACTAAACAATTTGCATTTATTAATTTAAAAAAATGTATACAAGAATTCTGTGTAGCTGCTATATTTATCCCCATCCTACAGGTGAAGAAGCTGAGTCATAAAGATGTGAATATTTTGCCTAAAGTCACATAGCTGCCTTAGAGTGTATGGAAGAGATACTAAAGAATGAAAAAATGAAGTCTGCACAAGCAGTGGAATGTACAGCTTTTAGAAAGGTTTATGTCCATGAAATTATTGTAGGAAGAGATGATACTATTGTAGCATATTAAACAGTGTGGTGTTAGTAAAAGATCATAGGATTTTGAATCAGAATGACACCACTAGTTTAAATGGTGGCTCTGCCACCAGCTTTGTGATGTTAAATAATTTATTTAAACTCTCTGAGCCTCAGTTTCCTTATCTATCTGACTGAGGTTTAAAAACATCTGTTCCATTATTAAAAAAACAAAAACAAACAAACAAAAAAATCTGTTCTGGGTGCCTGGGTGGCTCAGTCGGTTGAGCATCTGCCTTTGGCTCAGGTCATGATCCTAGGGTCTTGGGATCAAGTCCCACATTGGGCTTCCTGTTCAGTGGGGGCTCTGCTGCTCCTTCTACCCTTCCTTCCTGCTTGTGATCTCTCTCTCTCTCTCTCTCTCTCTCTCAAATAAATAAAATCTTAAAAAAAAAAATCTGTTCTATGGTTGTTGAGAAAGTAACCTGGAACATGGAGCCATCTTACAGCTAATTCTGCTGATTGTTCTCATCTTTTCCCAAATCCATGTTCTTAGACATCCCATGGTAGTTTAAAATCAACCTTAGTGGGAGTATTAACACTTTGAAAATACTAGAGCCTGAAGTCTGACATAATCTGATTTACTGATTGGCTCGCAGCACCTGAGTGCAGTGTCACCCAGACAAAAGCGAGAAGACGGTGTGTGGGTGTGTCAGTCGGTGCTGAGTTCCTGCCAGAGGATTCTGAGGAGTATCTAAGGGAAGAGGTGATCTGTTCTGGCTTGGTTGCTGTTTCTGGGGTGGGACTATGGGAGGTAGGGATTAACCGGGGGTTGTGCGCGCCCCAATGGTAGAAGGGTTTAACAACTGGTCATCCAGAGGCTCCTGGGTGGCTCAGTGGGTTAAGCCTCTGCCTTCAGCTCAGGTCATGATCCCAGGGTCCTGGGATCGAGCCCCGCATCAGGCTTTCTGCTCAACAGGGAGCCTGCTTCCCCTCCCCTACCGCCCTGCCTGCCTCTCTGTCTACTTGCGATCTCTATCTGTCAAATAAATAAAATCTTTAAAAAAACAAAAAAAAAAAAACAAAAAACAACTGGTCATCCAGTTGAGGTTAGCAAAGGGCATCCGGGAGTGTCACTGACGAGAAAGTAGCGATCACTCATGAAGGGAGTCATTAGGATGTATGACAACCTTGTAAGGAAACAGTTTGTCCTGTTAACTTTGCCGCTGACACCACGTGCCCGTCCTTCTGGCCTGATGAATGGCAGGGCTGCTTTTTGGTCTTTTAAGATGATTTTGACCCTTACCGTCTCCGAATATCTTTCAGAGATTGGCAAACACGACAAATCAGGGTTTTAAAATTTCCTTCCTGGAAACCCTGTTCAGCATTTACCAATATATCACTACTGTTTGTTTTCACATTTCTGTCTTTCAGGAGAGACTCCTCTTTTAAGACTCAGTGAACACAGTCAAGTCCCATATGCATAACTAAATAAATGTCTAATAGCCTCCTTAGTGATTCTTAGAATCCCCAAGGAATCTTCACGTTTCACAGATCCGGTCTCAAGAGCCTACCTCTGAGTCACTTACCCATTTCAGGGTTTCTAGGAGAGTGTGTCAAGATTCTGTCGTAACTACCTGACTAAAACAAATGCTTAAAAAAATTTTCTTCTCAGAACACAGGAAGCCTTTCCTCTAAGGGAAAAAAAAAAAAAAAGTTCTATATTCCACCTTAGCCTGTCAAAGTTTCTCTAAATTACTAAAAAGAAATCCAGATTTTTTTTTTTAGCTTCAGCAACTTGGCATAGTGACCATATATATGAAAACACCAATTTTTAGGCAAAAGACAAAGATCCACCAGGGAACTTTTCAAGTGTCATGTTTCCAAATGTGGATTTTTTTTTTCTTTTAAAATAATATACATTTGGGGGGCATCTGGGTGGTTCAGTTGCATGGGTGCCCAACTCTTGATTTTAACTCAGATCATAATATCAGGCTTGTGGGATCAAGTCTCACACGGGGTGCTGTGCTGGGTGTGGAGCCTGCTTAAGATTATTTCTCTTTCTCCCTCTTTAAACAACAACAACAACAACAACAAACAAAATAGCCAAAATATTGTAGATTTTGAAAGGAAAACAAGTTGTCTCTATAACGGATAAAAGTTAAGGTGAAGAAGAACTATGACTCAGAATGAAAGATGCACTAGCTGCTGGAATTGACAGAGATCTGAGAGATCATCCTAAACTTTTTGGATTGTAGACTTGCCTGAGAATCTGAAGCCACGGATCTTCCTTCTGGAAAAATGCATACGCCTTAGTGTGGGTGCACATACCTGCCTCAATCACAGAATTTCCATGTTCTTTGGTCTCTTCAAGCTCATTACTATAGTCCAATCTAAGGGAAAAGTCTGGATCTTGTCTGTTGATTTTCCTTTGCTTTATTTCTGAACCTATTGAACCAAGGTGACATACTGAACTAGGGGTGGATCTAGTATTACAAGTAACAACTCTTACCTTAATAGGCTGCTACCACCGTGTCTTCTCTCATCAACTCCCATTTTCCCTTACCCCCATGAGGCAGCCAACCTGATAGGTCCCAAGGCTTGTGACAGGAAGTAGTTTTGAATAAACCATACAGTGTGGTGTTTCAGGGCGCGGGGCTGGGAGGTGGGCCAGCCTAGGCTCAAGACGTGGCTTTGCTTCAAATTTGATTTACCGTTCAAATGTTCTAAGCTTCAATTTGGTCCCTGTAATGTGGGGGAGAATTATGGAATTGAAGCATTTTAAGATTAAATGCAAATGATGTGTACAAAGTACTTGGTGCTTCTGTCCTCCAGCAGTGGAGAGCCAGACAGGCTGACACAGAGAATCACAACTTACTGGAGCTAGAAACCGGTGAGAAGAAACCTCCCTAAGAATCAGTATCAGGGGAAGAAATCCTCAAGTGTAACCGACAAGTTGCTGGAGGCTCAGTGTGGATGCTCTGGGAGTTAGACTTCCAGGGAGGCCAGCTGAAGGGGGCACATGCTCACACTTTTGTGAGTTTACCTTCAGGAGCTTGGCCAGGTTCTCATAGTGAAGATTGGAGAAAAATCCCATTTTGAACATTTGAAGCACATTAGAGCATTCTGTCCTTCTTTACAAGGCCTGCCCTTTGACCTTAATTCTCTGATGGACCTTAAAAGGGTTGTTGATTTTCAGTTCAGATTCTTAATTGTTAGAGTAACAACTTCTAAGCTCTTTTTTTTTTTTAAGATTTTATTTATTTATTTATTTATTTGACAGACAAATCACAAGTAGGCAGAGAGAGAGAGAGAGAGAGGGGATGGGGGAAGCAGGCTCCCCGCCGAGCAGAGAGCCCGATGCAGGACTCAATCCCAGGACCCCGGGATCATGACCCGAGCCGAAGGCAGTGGCTTAACCCACTGAGCCACCCAGGCACCTGCAACTTCTAAGCTCTTAATATGCTGAGTTGGAAATCAGATAACCTGAGCAGGTCTTTTTATGGATATGTTTTTACTTCTCTTGGGTAAATATCTAGAAGTGAACTTGCTTAGTGAAGATTTTTAGTTCCCCTTTTGTTGGCAATGTAGAATTGTGACTTTATTTAAATGTTGTATTTTGAAATTCACCGAGTAAATATATATTAGGGCAATAGTTCTTTAAAAACTACATTATCATATCATTGTTTTGCTCTCAGCTTTAAAATGCACTGTGGCAAATTTCATATTGAAAAAGAAGGTCTCATCAAAAAAAATTACTGAAATTTTTCTTTTCATATGCTTTATCAAGAAACACCTTGCCTGTCCTTTGGGTGTTGGGCTAGTCATTAGGGAGGGTTGGAAGATATTCCTTTCTTATCTGCCCCTCCATGTCTCTGTCTTTCAATAAGCATAGAGGAGTTTTGGGGTTCTAAGGTCTGCACATAGATTGTGGAGTATCAAAGGGGTTGCCAGGAGCAGATCCTGGACCCATCTAGCACATCAGTCCAGAGTTGATGACTAGGTCAGTGTCCACCTTCACATGGGATAAGTGTAGCTTCTTGCCTAAACACCACATAGGGATATTCCTGGGAGCTCGGTAAAGCTCTAGAGAGTAACTAAAAACTGATGGGGATGGGAAAGGTCTACTCCTCCATGCTTTAGGGATACGATCGAAACCTATCTGCATACCAAGCTGGTGACAAAGGGGAGTTGTGCCTATTATATAACTAGTTACTATAAATGAAACAAATTTAGCAAATTATTTTCATTAGGAAAGTTATCTTTATGTCAACATTATTCACTTTATTTTTTTAAAAGGCTTTATTTATTTATTTGACAGAGAGAGATCACAAGTAGGCAGAGAAGCAGGCAGAGAGAGAGGAGGAAGCAGACTCCCCGCTGAGCAGAGAGCCCCATGCGGGGCTCGATTCCAGGATCCTGAGATCATGACCTAGCTGAAGACAGAGGCTTAACCCACTGAGCCACCCGGGCGCCCAACATTATTCACTTTAATATCACTTTAGCTTATTTTTATTCTACTATTTTTATGAGAAGAAGAGGTACACATCTCAGTGTCTTTGGGGATCATTTTGAATATTTATTAATGAGAACTTTTATATCTTGCAGTTTAGTTTACAAAATAATTGAAAATTTTAATAAAGGAGAAAGAAGTATATTGTGGATCATCTGTTAGAACATTTACAACTGAGAATGGTCCCGTGACTTCATGTTTATGACTTACTTATTACACCATAAGGCCCAATGACATCATGATATGCTGTTATGGATTAGATTTTCAGAGTAATTTGAGTTGAGAAAAGTGATTGGGGAATTGAATCTTCTTTCGTATGATAGTATCTTATTAACATTGCAAAAAGTCATATAGCAAGAACCTCAATTCACCTCCCAACTTCGAGAATTTTCTTAGTACTAAGAGTAATAGTAAATACATAAAAGACTTTTTAATTAAATAGAAATTTTTACTTTTCAGTGTTGAATGTTAGCTGTAGGTAGTCAACTGATTCATCAAAAAGTGATTGATAATTAAAAAAATAAATTATTAAAAAATAGTGACAGGGCACAGAGGATTTTTAGGGCAGTGAAAATAATGTGTATGATATTATAATGATAAATACATGTTATCATGCCTCTATCTAAACCCTATCTAAACACCAGCCTGAACTTAAGCAATGGACTTTGGGTGATGAGGATGTGTCAAGGTAGGTTCATCCTTGGTAAAAACAGTACCATTCTGGCAAGTAATGGTGATAATGGAAGAGGCTAGGCATGTGTGAGGGCAGGAGGTATGGGAGACGTTTCTGTACCTCCCTCTCAGTTTTATTGTAAACCTAAAAACTATTTAAAAAAATAAAAATTCTTTAAACAGAAATTAAAAACCTCTCCCCCCACCAAATGACAATAATAACAATTCAAATGAGATCATCATACTTAAAATGAAAAGAATCAAGTTGAACAGTAGTTCTCTGTTGCTATATAACAAGTGACCACAAACTTAGTTGTTTCAAACAGTCCACATTTATGATCTCACAGTTTCTGTGGGTCAGGAATCCAAGCCTGTCTTCTTTTGTGTCCTCTGCTTAGGATTTCACAAGGTTTTAGTCAAGGCTACCACTTGCCTATGTTCTCATCTGGAATTCTCTGCTTCCAGGCTCACTCAGATTGTTCCAGAGTTCGTTTATTTACAGCGGTAGGATTCATGGCAATTTGCTTCTTCAAGGCCAGCTGGAGAGAGTCCCTAGAAAGTCAGAATCCAGGACGACATACTGTAATTGTGGGAGTGGCATCTTATCACCTTTGCCATATTTTGTTGGTTAGAAGGTCACAGTTCCCACAGTACTCAAGGGGAGGGGATAATGCAAGGGTATAAGCAGTAGGAGTAGATATCTGAGGTTGTATATAAGCTGTCTACCCCACAATAAACGAAGTGTAAACCTTGCAAATAGTATACTATTAACCCCAGGAGTTGTCATTTATGTTCAGCAAGGCAATACCATGTGCTACCTAAAACTAAAATAATTAATAATGCAAATAGTTTAACACTGGTAATATATGAGTACTTTTTTCTTTAAAGAAGGATCTATAGGGGGCACCGGGGTGGCTCAGTGGGTTAAAGCCTCTGCCTTTGGCTCCGGTTGTGATCCCAGGGTCCTGGGATCGAGCCTCACGTCGAGCTCTCCGCTTAGCAGGGAGCCTGCTTCCTCTCTCTCTTTGCTTGCCTCTCAGCCTACTTGTGATCTCTATCTGTCAAGTAAATAAGTAAAATCTTTAAAAAAAAAAAAAAAGAAGGATCTATATGTTAGCCAGCCTAATCTGATTGTTTTCTTCAGAAGAAAAATATTCTATAATGGGGGTGATATCACTAAGTGTTCTTTAAATAAACACCTATTTAAAATTTTTCATTTCCTAGGGCTTGCTATAACAAAGTATGACAAACCTGGTGGCTTAAAACAACAGAAATTTATTCTCTCAAACTTCTGGAAGCTAACTAAACATATGAAAGCAAGGTGTTAGCAGGTGTTAACATGCTCTCTTTTAAAGCTCTAAGGGGGGGCTCCTGGGTGGCTCAGTGGGTTAAGCCGCTGCCTTTGGCTCAGGTTATGATCTCGGGCTCCTGGGATTGAGTCCTGCATCAGGCTCTCTGCTTGGCAGGGAGCCTGCTTCCTCCTCTCTCTCTCTCTCTGCCTGCCTCTCTGCCTACTTGTGATCTCTCTCTGTCAAATAAATAAATAAAATCTTAAAAAAAAAAATAAAGCTCTAAGGGGAGATGCTTCTTTGTTTTCCTGGATTCTGGTGCTTGCTGAAAATCCTTGGTATCACTTGGCTTGTAGATGCATTGCTCCAAGTTTTCCATCTGTTATCACCTGCATTCTCCTTGTGTATTACTGTGTGTCTTCTTCTTCTTCTTCTTCTTTTTTAATAAGGACACTAGACATGTTGGATTAATGGGTCACTGTACTCAGGTATGATCTAAGTGTAATTGAACTTATTACCTCTGCAGTGAACTTGTTTCTAGATAAGGTCATATTCTGAGATGCTGAGATGGACGTGAAAATTGGGGGAACACTATTCAACTCAGACAACCTCTAAAATTTAGTAGTAGTAGCACCATAAGGTAGACCACTTTTGAAATAACTCTAAAGGAGTCCCACCTCCTGCTATTCACCTCTTTTATTATCTTCTCAGATTTGGTGTGTGATGGATCTAGTGGCTTTCTTCTAATAAATAGAAGAGGCAAAAGAGATGGGATGTCACTTTGAGAGTAAACCGTAAAAGACTGTGATTTTAGTTCTGCCCGCAGATCGGGTCTTTGGCGCTTCTTACTTGCTTGCACCGATGAAGCAAGTTGTCATGTTGTGAGCTGTATTATGAAGATGCCCACATGGTAGAGAAGTGAGGGCAGCATCTGGCCCATAGTCAGTGAGAAAATAGGGTCCTTAATCCAGCAGTCAGAGAGTGAATGCATCCTGCAAACAGCCAGTGGTGTAAGCTTGGAAAGAGATCCACTACCAGTGATGTTTTAGGATGACTGTTGACCCAGCTGAGAGGTTGATTGCAGCCTTCCCAGGTCCTTGTGAGAAATCCTAGAGCTAGAGGATCCTGCTAAATTGTACCTAAATCCTGATTTACAGAAACAGTGAGGTAATAATGTTGCTTTATGGCATTCAATTTGTTACACTTCAATAGATAACTAATATTCACTATTTCTCCTGTATCATTCTCAGCAAATATTATGGAACCTGAGAACATGCTTTACATTTTCCTTTTATTTAAAAAAAGTCAAAGTACAGTCTCTTATAGCTTAATATAGCATAGCTTCTCACAGTGTCACTATAGGCTTTCTGTGGGTGATTTAATCATGTCAGATGAAATTCTTGCCTCTTACGAACTCTGAAGAAAATCCCAGAGATTTAATCATTAAGGTTTAATTAGAATTTGATAGGATTAATTATATAGTCATATCAACAACATAATTATGCTATGTGCTTGCTTTTAACTGAAACACTGTTTTTTTTTCCTGGACATTGGAAATAAAAAAAATTATTTTGGTTTGGCAGTTTAGATTAGTTGGGCATGGTTTTCTTATTGTCTTCTGAATATTCAGTTTCTAAAGACATTTGACATACCATTGTCCTATTTCTGTTTATTGTAAAAGAACTGGAAAAGCTAATTTCCTGTTCTGTATTTTCATTGTTAGTGTATGAGAAAGCAACTGATTTCTGTACATCGACTTTATATCCTGCCACATAACTGAATTGCTGTATGAATTCTAGTAGTTTGGGGGTGGAGTCCTTTGTGTTTTCCATATAAAGTATCATGTCATCTGCAAAGAGAGAGAGTCTGACTTCTTCATTGCCAATTTGAATAGCTTTTATTTCTCTTTGTTGTCTGATTGCTGTTGCTAGGACTTCTGGTAGTATGTTGAACAAGAGTGGTGAGAGTGGGCATCCTTGTTGTGTTCCTGATCTCAAAGGGAAGGCTGTCAGCTTTTCCCCATTAAGGATGATATTCGCTGTGGGTTTTTCATAGATAGATTTTATGAAGTTGAGGAATGTTCCCTCTATCCCTATACATTGAAGTGTTTCAGTCAGGAACAGATGGTGTATCTTGTCAAATGCTTTTTCTGCATCAATTGGGAGGACCATGTGGTTCTTCTCTCTTCTTTTATTGATTTGTTCTATCACATTGATTGATTTGTGAATGTTGAACCACCCTTGCATCCCATGGATAAATCCCACCTGGTTATGGTGGATAATCTTTTTAATGTACTGTTGGATAAGCTAATTTTTTAAAAGTCAAGAACAAATTGTTTTTCTGGTTTCCATCCAAAGGCTACATAAACCTACAACCTAAAGCCTTGGGAAAGGAGAATTGGGTATAAGTGATTTCATTTTGATTCTTTCTAATTAGTCCATTGATATTAATACCTTCAAAAGTAAGGACAGTGGGAGTAAGTCTAGTGGTACACTAGGATGTTTAAAACAATTTTAAAGAAATTGCATTATAATTTTCCATTAATTGAATCATTAAAACTCTTCCTGTGCTATCAATTTTTCCTTTAAGTAATAAAGTGCTAATTGCTTAATTTTGAAAAAAAAATTAACCATTTCTCTGGTCAGTGAACTCAGATTTTTATGAGTAGTTTATTTTGAACATCTCTTTAAATAAGTCTATGTTGCATTATTAGTTGAACTACCTGGTTTGATATTGAAGTTGGATAGATTCTCAACCCATGGATTGAGGTCAAATATAAATGGGTTTAGAAGTCCTGTAGATTTGGGAGGAGAAAACTGAGGATGATTTCTTGAATTTGTATGGTTAGGATTTGTTAATTCAAAGAATTTTTTTCCTATTTAATTTTTGTGAAGCAATTATTATCATATAAATGGTTTATTATTAAAGCTATTTAAGGGGCGCCTGGGTGGCTTAGTGGGTTAAAGCCTCTGCCTTCGGCTCAGGTCATGATCCCAAGGTCCTGGAATCGAGCCCTACATCAGGCTCTCTGCCCGGCAGGGAGCCTGCTTCTTCTTCTCTCTCTGCCTGCCGCTCTGCCTACTTGTGATCTCTGTCTGTCAAATAAATAAATAAAATCTTTAAAAAAAATCTATTTAATATAAGAAGTGGAATTAAACTGCAGACGTTACATAACTCAGAATTGGTTATGCCCATAATAGCAGTTATCACATTTTTCATTCTATTAGAGCCTTCACAAGAGCTCCTATGACCTTTGATGTTACATTCCAATTTTGCACCCATTACAACAAAATAAACAAAAATGTCATTCTATTAATATTTATATCTTTAAGACAGAATATTCTGGATATTTTAATTTCAGTAAAATGGAAATTTCAAGGACACTACGATACAGAAATAAGCCACTATTACATAGTTTTTGAATTTCTTAATAACTGCCTAAATATCAGAATTTCTTTTTTTTTTTTAAAGATTTTAGGTATTTATTTGACAGAGAGAAATCACAAGTAGATGGAGAGGCAGGCAGAGAGAGAGAGGGAAGCAGGCTCCCTGCTGAGCAGAGAGCCTGATGCGGGACTCGATCCCAGGACCCTGAGACCAGGACCTGAGCCGAAGGCAGCGGCTTAACCCACTGAGCCACCCAGGGTCCCCCAGAATTTCTTAATAACTGCCCAAATAGCAGTTACCTATGTTGTTTTGTGACCAAAGACAGGCCACTTCTACTTGTGTAAGAGGTGGTGGGTTCTATGGTAATGGTGCTGACAGGAATGACTACTCTGTGTGTGTGTGTGTGTGTGTGTGTGTGCGCGCGTGTGCCCACACGTGTGCGTGCGTGCTTTATGTCTGGTGTGTTTGGTGTCCACAGCCTCCAGCTGAACCTCTTTAGAGAATTTCTAGAGTGATAATCCAAGGAGGGAAGGAGTTTTTTTTCCCACATGTTCCTCTCACTTAACCAAGTAAGCTCCATTCTAAATTTAACTGAAATCTCAGCTCATGACCTAGTAAGATCTGAATATATGAATTACAGAACTATAATTCAGCGGGATCTCTAAGCAGAAGGTAATTCAAGAGACACCTGGGTGGCGCAGCCAGTTAAGTGGCTGCCTTCATTCAGCTCAGGTCTTGATCCTAAGGTTCTGGGATCCAGCCCCGCATCGGGCTCCCTGCACAGCGGGGAGACTGCTTCTCTCTCTGCCTGCTGCTCCTCCTGCTTGTGCTCTCTCCCTCTCTGATTAAAAAATAATAATAAAATAAAAGGATTAACCTTAAACAAAAAACGAAGGTAATTCAGACAAGGGGCTGGTATACGCTGTTGTAGTCACCGGCTGGCAAAATGGCCCACGATCCTTGCCTCCTAGAATCCACATTCTTATGTAGTTTCTTCCAATATGATTCAGAGCTGGTATGTGTGAATAGTAGGTCAGTGGAAGTGATGGTATGTGACTTCCACGTCTGGGTCATATAAGGTATTGAAGCTTCTGCCTTGTTCTTTTGGGTCTCTCATTCAGGGAAAGCCAAGCATGAGGGCCCACAGGCAGGCCTGTGAGGAGGCCCATGTAGAGAACAACTGAAGTCTTCTGCAACTTTCCAGATAAAGGAGCGTGCCCCTTTGGAAGCAGCACGTGCGGCCCTAATCACGCCTTCTACTGACAAAAGCACCTGTTAAAACCTGATTGTACTCTCATCAAAGACCCTGAAATAGAACTATCCAATCAAGCTACTTTAAAATTGCCAACCCACAGAAACCATGAAAGGTATTTTTTTCTTGCTTTGAGCCTCCAGGTTTTGGGATGATTTGTCACAAAGCATTAGGCGCTTACTATAGTAACCTATTCCCCTTCAGTAGGAAGATGCAGATATTTGACTTGAAAAGGTGACCTTTGGTATACCTAGCATATAGCAGGTACTAAGAAAGTATTAATTGGATATTTTAATAAATATAGAAATGGAAACAGTTAAAAATATAGGACTGGAGGGGCATCTGGATGGCTCAGTGGGTTAAAGCCTCTGCCTTCGGCTCAGGTCATGATCCCAGGGTCCTGGGATCGAGCCCCGCATCGGGCTCTCTGCTCAGTGGGGAGCCTGCTTCCTCCTCTCTCTATCTGCCTGCCTCTCTGCCTACTTGTGATCTGTCTGTCAAATAAATAAATAAATAATCTTTTAAAAAAATATAGGACTGGAACCTAGCTAAGATTAAAGAAATGAATTAGCATTCTAGTAATCAGAGAAATACTTTTATATTGTTACAGCATTTAGCCTCCTGGCATGGGAGAAGCTGCGTTGGAATGTTGAACAATAGGACATGAACTGTAATCTCTCAACATATAGCAGAGATGTTTATTTCCATTATAATATTATAAGAAGAAAATTGTAAGGGCATTTTTAAAAACAATTTATTTATTTATATGACAAGTAGGCCGAGAGGCCGGCAGAGAAAGAAGGGAAGCAGGCTCCCTGCTGAGCAGAGAGCCTGATGTGGGGCTTGATCCCAGGACCGTGAGATCATGACCTGAGCCGAAGGCAGAGGCTTAACCCACTGAGCCACCTAGGTGCCCCTTGTAAGGGCATTTAATGTGTGACAGATTTAGTGGGATGTGAATTTTATGCATCAACTTGGCGAGGCTATAGTATATGGTTTTTTAATCAATCCCTAATCTAGGTATTTCTATGAAGGTATTTTGTATGTGTGGTTAACATCTATAATCAGTTGACTTCTATGTGACGTTGGTATGCCTCATCCAATTAATTAAAGGCCTTCAGAGCAAAAACTGAGGACTTCTCAAGAAGAATTTCTGCGTCAAGGCTGTAGTATCATCTTCTGCTTGTTTCTAGCCTGTCGGTCTACGGATTTCAAATTCACGGGCCCCTGCAATTGTGTGAGTCAATTCCTTAAAATTTCTTAAAAAGTCAATTCCTTAAAATTTCTTTCTCTCCACACACACATATGCACACACACAGACACACACGCCCTGTTTTTTCTTTTTCTCTGGAGAACCCTGACTAATATAGACAGTTATTTCCATTGAATATGGATACACTCCCTTACATTTTTCTGTCTTCTTCAATTAGGTGATGCTAAGTGGTCAGATTGGACACCAGCCTGTGAGCAGTAGTGACCTGTGTCGTATTTAGGACAAGTCACTGAGGAGCCAGGATGTTTTCTCCTTCTTTCCCTTCTAGACTGGAAGTATCTTAGACACTATCTGCCACTTAAAATATCATTGCCATTAAAAAAAAAAAAGAAAAGAAAAAGACAGCCCAACTAGTAGTGGACTGTGATATGAACAAAATAAAATCTTTGTTATGTTAAGTAACTGAGATTTCAAATTTCATTCTTTTACCAGTTTATCCCATCTTGAATAATACATTATCTAAATGGAAAAGAATCAGGTCATGGGCTTATTAATCAGAGGTCTTCTGGTTGTATGCAAATGAAAAGCCATCTCAATCCATTTTTAAAAATAGAATGGCTTATATAAATTGAGTGGTCTAAGAGTAGATTTTGTATTTATTCACAGCTGAATCCAGAGAGTCAAAAAACTGTCATCAAGATTTGTGTCTCATTCTTTTTTTTTTTTTTAAAGATCCTATCCATTTATTTGACAGACAGAGATCACAAGTAGGCAGAGAGGCAGGCAGAGAGAGAAAGGGAAGCAGGCTCCCCGCTAAGCAGAGAGCCTGATGTGGGGCTCGATCCCAGGACTCTGAGATCATGACCTGAGCCAAAGGCAGAGGCTTTAACCCACTGAGCCACCCAGATGCCCCTTTGTGTCTCATTCTCAATTTGTATTTTTCCTTTTTTTTTTTTTTCTTTGCACCAACGAAAGTCATAGGGAATGATTCTGATTCACCTGACTGGGTGGGTCCCTAACTCTGAGCTATTCACTGCAGCGAAGTCATGAACTAAACTCCTGTGTCAACTTTGTTCAGAAGCCTATTCTTAGAGATGGGGCAGTTGGGGGACTGGTAAGATCAGCCGCACTCACATCATAAAGACTGGACCTGGGTTAGGGGAGATTATGCAAAGGAAAATTGAGCTGCTCTGATCAGAAGTCCAAAGAGAGTCGGGTGGGCAAAACCAACAAATTTCTACCTCAGGGCAGTAGAAGTTTATATGTCTTTTATATCAGGAGAAATGAAACTGGATTGCCTATATAGAAACAGATGCATGGAGCACTGGGTGTGGTGCATAAACAATGAATCTTGGAACACTGAAAAAATAAAATTAAATTAAGAAAAAGAAATAGATACATTTGCTGAACATGCTTTTTAAAACTGAAATGTTGTGGTGAGTGAATAGTATGCTGGCTATGCAACTGACACTTGGAAGAGGAGCTGTTGCAATGTAGTAATTCATGGGACTGGAAGAGGAGCTGTTGCAATGTAGTAATTCATTTTAATCAAAGATAAAAGAAAGAACTTGCCACATCAAGAGCGTGTGTATCAATAATACATCTATCAATGTACAGAAGATGTCACATATGATTGAAAGCAATCGAAGTGATATTACATCTCTCAAGAAATAAAAGCCAAGGGCAGGTTATTCCATATTGAAATCATAATCCTAATTATTCATTATTTAGATAGTCCTGACACGTTGAGAACTTGTTCAGAGAACAATTAACAAGCTGACTATTCAGCCACATTCTAATCTATTTTATATAATCTGAATCAAACTAGTCAAATAGAAAAACTGATTCAAGTAGAAGCCTTGTTTCTTGTTTCTCGGTTATGGTATTTATATGAAAAAGTTGGTAAGCTGTGATAAAACACATATAGGGATGTGTGTCTGTGTGGGTCCATTATGGACTTAGTTTTGTGATATATATTTCCATAACTAATAAACTTCGATAAAACTAAGTATGAGCAGAATTATAAATTTTTTATTTATGTAATAGTGCACTGGATATTTGCTAAAGATTTTAAAATTTTGTAAGAAATGATCTTTCTCATTTAAAAGGTTTAGAGAATCATTTAATCTCCAATTTGGGTTGGTTGGATGGCATTAAGAAGCAAAAAATATTCAAGTAATCCTATTACCCCTCTCTTTTCCTTTACTTTTTTTTTTTTTAAAGAAAAAGTATTGACTGCAAGATGGAGAGAACAGCAAAATTTGAAAGATGCTAATTTCCTGCCAAATTTCAGGAATCCGTTTCTGATTTTTAATGGGCATGATAAAACTGGAATTGGTGAGATCAAAGTCTCATAGGAGTTTAGAAGCGGACAGAAATTCGATAAATATTGCAATATATAACACATATAGACATATAAAGACAAATACTGTAAATAAAAGTTTGAAAAGCATCTGCTTTTAATACAAACCACAGGTCAAAACTGTGAAGGCACCTCTAGATAATTATTTTCCTGAATCTCTTTCTTCAAGAAACTTGCCGGGATATTTTTGATCTGTCATCGCAGAGTCATTCCTAAGTTTCTGACCCAGGCTCACTGAACCTCTAATTCAGAGTATGTTGACATGACATGGTACCTACCACGTCCTGGGCACGTTACCCACATTTCTCAGAGAAGTGAGGAGAATTCAGGTCGGCCAGAATCTAAATTCCATCTGCAGGTTTTCAGTCTGTCATGGTCCCTTCCTTGCCTGTCACACATGATATGAGTTGTTACGGTTGTGCCCCTCTGTTCCGGATGATTCTCTGTTCACTCCTCCCTAATATGCGTCGGGGTCCCCATGGAACACTTTCAGTCACCTGATCTCTGGTCCCTTACCTAGTTTCAAAATTGTGATGGAAATCATGCTTCTTAATACTGAATCACCTTGGCCCTGAAGTCTCATAGGAAGCAAAGGGTTGATGTTAGTATTTTAGCTCTCTTATACTAGCTGTGCGATCTTGGACAAATGCCTTAATCTGTTAATGCCTCAATCCTTTCTTCATTCCTCTCATTTACCCATGAGATCCTCTAACCTCTTAGCTGAGCTTTGTGGAATTTCTAGTGATGCCAATGAATTTGACCTTATGTTAAATTATCTTGTATTTTTCCTCTCTTTTTTAAAAAATAATTCTCGTGTATTAGGTATGATTTTGACTTGCAATTGGGTGGAGGGAACAATAGACAACATTTTCTTTTACAAGCTGAATGTGGACTGGAGACCCTTACTTTTAGTGTAATCTTTTGTGGGTGGGGGTGGGGGTTGTAGATTACAACTTTTCTTTAGAGTTGTGTGAACACTCAAGTGTGTGGAAAATGGGAGAAGATCCTGTCCTTCATCCATTGTGTTGGTTGTCTTTCAGTACTCCTCTTATCAAGTCATGCTGTTGGGAAGAGTGGCTTCCCTACCATTTTTGAGGTACCGCTGCTCTGGAAGAACTCAGGTGGCTTCACAGTGCTGACCTTGGACTTCATGGCAGACACTGTTCTCTGTGAAGAAGAGTCTTATGTCTTTGAAGCCAGGATTCCACAGATGTTCAAAAGCTTTCTCACCTTTTTTGTCCCTGGCACTGGGCACACAGGTATATGAACATGCACCCCATATGAAAACCATAAAGTCCTCCAATTTCTTCATTAGTCTCCCAGGAGCCATTTTCTAAAATTACTTCAAGCACAACCTCTTTCCCCCTCTCCCTGCTGGGTTGACCCAACATAGTAACCACAGGTGCTTTAGGTCCTTAACAAAAGCCTAAAAATTCTTGATGCCAGACAACCTCTTTCTGCCTCTGAAACCCAAAGCTGTTAACATGCCCTAGAAACAAAGCAAATCAGAATACAATGTGGGAAGTTCCCATTTCTAAGGGTTTGGGTAACAGTAATGATATTAAAATTGCATTTCTTTAGAGAGTCTCATACAGGAGAGGGGATAAGACAGGAGTTATTATCTCAACAAATTATCCAGCAACATTGTTCCTCATGTATATTTTAAAAGGATGTCAAAAAAATCTAAAAGTGGGGACAGTGAATGCTTAACTTTCATGGCCACTGCTTTCTGCCTCACCCACCACAGAGAGAGTTAATTACTCAGTTCTGTCAAAGGTCTACACTTGTTTGTTAATTCTCAGTGTAATGGATAAGACAGCCAGTACTAATGAATTTGATTCAGAAATTGAAATTAGAATACGCTTACCATCTGTTCCCTAAATATTATATAATGTGGAAAATTCTGAAATGTAGTGATGGTGCCAAAGGTGTGGGGCAAAGGGAAAAGATGAAGGGATGACTGATCAAAAATTTTGTTTCAGAAAGGTCCTGGGGAACATGTACCCACTTTAAAACCAGAATTTGCTCTGCGGCCTTTTTTCTGAGCACTTTGTATTGTGAGTCCATCCAAGAAAAAGTGTTGGGAGATAGATATATTCTAAAGAAACATTTAAAAATCTTGCAAATTCCTTGGTGAAAAATGAAGTTTCTAGAGAGGAAGCTGGAAAAAATATTTTTGCTGGTCTACCTATTGAGAACGAATCAGCACCATAGAGTTAATAAAACAATTTAAAGAAAATAGAGAAGAGTTGGATGTTCACAAAGCATGCTACCTTCCACGTAGGATAACATCATGGACACTTCTCTAAAATAGAAACCTACGTGTTGAACAGAGCAGTGAACTAATGTGAATGGCCTAGTATATTAGGGTTCTGCAGAGAAACAGAAGTAATAGGAGATAAAGATAAACATAAGCATTCCTACGATTTTTGGCTTTTCTTCCATTTATTTATTTTAAGGAATCGGCTTGCTAGAATTTAGAGGCTGAGAAGTCCCAAGACTTGCTGCAGAAGTCAGCAAGTTGGAGACCCAGGAGACCTTGATGGTGTAGTTCAGGTGTGAAGCTGTCAGGCTTAGACCGGAAGAGCCAAAGTTTGCATCTGACAGGTGGGAACAAGTTGATGTCCCAGCCGGAAGGTACTTAGGGAGGAGGAACTCTCACTTCGGGTCTTTGTTGTTCTCAGGCCTTCAACAGCTTCCAGGAGCCTGGTCCAGCCCCATTAGGGAGGGCAATCTGGTTTACTCAGATTATCAACTTAAATGGTAGTCTTACCCAAAACACCCTCATAGGAACACCCAAATAACTGGGTACCCTGTGGCCCAGTCAATTTGATACATAAAGTTAGCCATCCCACCTGGGAATTCTTTTACCTGAATGAAAAGAGCTCATGAACTAAAGAAAAAAGGGATTTTTATCCTTCAGGTCTAGTTTTTTGAAACATCTTGCAGATTGCCACTCATTTTTTATTCGTATCTTTCTATTTATCTAGATGTCTAGCTTCCCTAAAAAGATTTTACTTATTTTTTTTAAAGAGTTAGTTAGTTAGTTAGTTAGTTAGTTTATTTATTTATTTATTTATTCTAGACAGAGGAAGAGAGAGGGAGTGCAGGGGGAGGAGCCGAGGGAGAAGGAGAAGCAGACTCCTCGCTGAGCACAGAGCCCTAGGTGAGGTTCAATCCCAGGACCCTGAGATCATGAGCCCTGCAGAAATCAAGAGTCAGAACAGACAGAGCCTTGCAGGTGCCCCTCTCTGAGCGGATTTTAGTAGACTATCCAGATTCCCTAGCCTTACAAGTACCAGTGTTAGTTCAGGCTGTTACACAGATAACTGATGCTCATTAAATAAAAGCCTGGGCAATTCCAGTTCAGAAGATGACATTATCTAACCTAATTCCAAGAGGCAAGCCTATCCAAAGACTAACAGCACTGCTGCATTATTCATATGTTTGCAGTTTACTTACGTTAAGGTCTCATGTACATCTAATTTGTGTTTTTTATTTATTTAAAAATTTTATTTTATTTATTTGACAGAGAGAGATCACAAGTAAGCAGAGAGAGAGGGGGAAGCAGGCTCCCTGCTGAGCAGAGAGCCTGAGGCAGGGCTCAATCCCAGGGCTCTGAGATCATGACATGGGCTGAATGCCGAGGCTTAACCCACTGAGCCACCCGGGTGCCCCTAATTTGTGTTATTTAATGTGTATAAGAAATCCACACAGAGGCACACTTATACACATACTTAAACCATGCAATGAATTTTAAAGTAAAATTCCCCTGTAGAATTTTCCGTGTATCTATCTTACTCCTTTATGCCCATTTTCCTTTTTCCGCAATTTATTTAAATGGCATTTGACAACTAATTTCAGATACTTGGTAAGCATTCCTAAGATTTTTGGCTATCCTTTCCTCTGTTTTCTAATGTAAAAGACAAGCAGCTGAGAGAAAACAGAACCAAGTTTGACTGGCCCCAATACAAATTTCAACTATTTCTATTCCACAGCTACCAACCAGACTTACTGTTAGGAAAATATTAACCTTAACCACAATCTCAATTTTATCATATCAGCAAACGTTGGAAACTCTGAAATCCAAACTAATTACACCGAGAATTAAATCTAATTTGGTGGGCATGTGAATTTATAAAATAACAAAGTCACAGAATAATCCTCACTTCTCCGATTCTTTTCTGGAAAATGCATTATAAACACACTGTATTTTCCCACAGGAACCTAAAATTGCGAATGCATTCCTGCTCAGTTACTCACCATCAAATAAGTCATGGTTGTGACTAGTGACACATGATAAAAGCAAAGATGAAATGATAAACCTGTAATAAACTAATAAAATTATTTTAGAAGTGCTATAGGATTGGGAAAATTTTTTTTTTCAGTATTTTCTGAGATTTTTATTAAAAAAAAATTCTCCAAAATGTTGGCAACTAATTTAAAATATTAAAAACAAAAACAAAAACAAATAAAAACCCAGCCATAAACAACACTCTGGCTGTCACAGAAAACATGGATACTGGCCAGATAGGGCATCAGTCCCTAAGCTTCCTTGCAGTTCAACCCCGGGCTTGAACAAACAAACTGATACCCAGAGAAGTTAAATAACTTGTCCTCGAACACACAGCAAATCAGAATAAGAGTTGGGACTAAAAATCAGTCCTTGTGAATTTAGCTAATGTTCTCTCTACATCTGAGAAGGAACAGTTGGAGATGCATTTTTATAAATGGGCAAGACTGTGGGAAGAGAGAGGGCATTCGGCCCCAAGTGTCCTGCTATTAGTGGAAGCAGCCAGTTCCCAGTGTGAGCAGGAAGGTAGTCCTCACTGCAAACAGGGACTACCTTCTGAGCTCTCTCTTCCACAGGCCAGGGGCAGGCAGGACAAGGCAATGAATCCCTTTCTCTGCTCGGGACTCCTGTCATGTGGCCTTTTAAATTCATTTATTCAAACGTCTTTCTTTGTTTCATGGCTGCTATATTCTATATTCCTATGGGAAATATAAATGTAACAACATGTTTTCTGACATCCAGAAATGGAAAAAATTTAAAAAGCAAAGCTAACATACATTGGACATAGATAAAATGAAGAAGATAACTACAGAGCCACAAAACAGTTCAATAGTAAGGTTGATTGCCTTGGGATTGATCTCGGCTCAGGGACTGATGGGAATGAGCCAGGCAGCTTAAATGGTACCTGGGGAAGTTTTACTGAAGACTTGTTTCTGATCAATTTTCTTGTAGCAAGCAGAAACACTTAAAATTATGCTGTTAACCTTACTCTATGCTCAATGTTATGTTTACCTTCTTTAAAATTTTTTTTTATTTTTTATTAGCATATAATATGTTATTAGCCCCAGGGGGACAGGTCAGTGAATCGCCAGCTTTACACACTTCACAGCACTCACCATAGCACATACCCTCCCCAATGTCCATAATTATGTTTACCCTCTTAAAATTTAGACCTTGCAGCATTTAAATATGTGAAGGCATCATTAAGTACTTCAGAGGTGGAAGAGAGGTCGCTTCTTACTGATCTCTTTGTTCTATCTTTAGGTCTCTTGTTTTCTACATCAACTTTACACATAAGGGACAGCTTTAAAAGAAAAACAAATTCAAGATGGATTTATTCAAGAAGAGGCAGGTAGGTCCCTAAGTCATTTACAGACTGCTGGGCAACATAGATTTTCTTTAGCTGGGAGGTCTGCCTCCTTTTGCCTACCCTTTTCAACTTGGGAAAGTGTTGTTAGATGAACCTTCTATGAACATCATAGAACAAGCAGGTAAAGGTGCTAAGAAATGAAGTTCAGATGTCAGTCAGGCAGACCTGAATGAGCAAGAATACCTAAAATACTAAACAAACAAACAAAAATTATGCCTGGTACTATTTCCTAGTTGACAACTAAAATTATTCAGATTTCCTGCTATATACTCCAAACAGGGTCTATTTTTAACCAGAAAAAAAAAAAAAAAAGCAAAACTTTAAACAGGTGTCCTTTAACAAGAAGATTTTTTTTCTATATTTAACAGTTTTCTACTATAGTACATATTTCTTAATTATTGAGTTTGTGCTACTATCTACTCATGTGTTGGTTTTAGATAAACATGGGCATATAGTAACATGAATGACTAATAATTTCATTTATATTCTTTTGATATTTGAGGAATATCTAGTTTCTCTAATGCAGATCTTAGGTTTGCTTATAAATTAATAATATGCCATATCCTATGATATATATATAACCCTGAAATGTTCTCCTTTGGGGAACAATGGTGGAAATGGTGAAAATTCCACCATTTGGTGGAAATGTTCTCCTTTTCTGATCTCTGTCTGATCTTCCAATACAACATGGTGATTTGGATCCTGGCTCTGCCACTTGCTATCTGTGTGACCTTAGACCAGATACTTAACCTCCATGGGCCTCAGTTTCTTCAGCTGAAAATGGAAATGATAGCAATAACATCTTCTTATAAATTATGAATTAACATTATAAAACATATAAGCAGTGCCAGACACATAGTAAGTGCTACATACAAGTTTGTAAATGAGTAAAATACTTTTCCATCATCTAAATATATACGTAAATATCTATGCAACACAAGATTGCTTTCAACTTAGAGAGTAACTTCTTTTCTTCTCTGGTCCTCCTTTGTCTTCTTCTCCCTCTTCTATTAGGCTTTAAAAGAACAAAACAAGACATCACCAGGGAAGACTGACTTTGTATATGCCACCTTTTCAAACCTGAGATTACAAATTGTAGCATACTTTGGAAGCAAGTAATAGAAAATTCGATTCCATCCCACTGCTTTAAATTGGCTCACGAAGTCATGCACGAAAGCAGAATGGGTGTCAGGGTTGGCTTAACTTAGTGAGTATAACTTTTCTCTTTTTTCTTTTTTTTTTTCATTTTCCTTGACTTTGTTCCTTCTAATACAACGGGCTTTTCTTTAGTCTGACTTGCCTCATGGTGGCAAAATGCCTTTTGGAGGCTCAAGGCTCCTTATAATGGGGCATATAGAAGATGAGGGATAGTCTATTTTTTTTTTTTAAACCAAAGCAATTTCTTGCCAGCAACATCCAAAAAAAATTCCTTTATGACTTCCTGGTCCATATTAGGTTACAAGCTAATTCCTGAATCAATTTTTGAGGCTAGGGGACTATCGTGAACTAATTAGATTAAATGAACTGATTTTTACTATGGAGGATGGCATTGCTTTTAAATACATGAGGCCCAGCTCCAGTGCTAAGGTCCATCAGCTTCCTTTTAAACCACTGGTAATGGTGTGAGGAGTAGATGCCTGAACGAGAGTGGAATTGTGTTAGAAAGATGGAGGAGGAGGAGATACTAGTAGACAGCCATTGATGTCTACTACGTAGATTATGTTCCCAAAGCAGGAGACTGGAAATGCATCACTCTTAGTAGTAGATTTCTAAATGAGGAAGCAGTTATGGCCAGGCACCTTCAAATTCCACAAATCATTTTTTAAATTATATACATCATTTTTAGGATTTTTGTGGTTATTAAGACCACGCATAATCAAGACTCCATAAGCAACCTTGTCTGTCCATGGTACTGACTTGGACCCCAGGGTCACACAAATCTAACTGCAGCTTCTGGGCTTATTATTGTTTTTTTAAATTAATGTAGCATTAAATGTGTTTCTTTGTATTTTGAAATAATTTTAAGTTTGTAGGAAATTTGCAGGAGTAGTATAATAAACTTTTTTCTCAGAACCATTTGAAAGTAAGTTACTGAGATGATGTCTGTTACACACCAATACTTAATGCGTAATTCCAAAGGCAAGGATGTATTACTACCCAAATATCATATAATCATCAAAGTCAGGAAACTAATATTCCCCCATTACTTCTAGCTTGTTGCTGATCCCATTCATGTTTTTTCAGTTGTCCCAATAGGATGATTTATAGCAAAAATATCCAGTTTAAGGATCTTTTCTTAGTTGTTTCTCTTCAGTCTCCTTCAGCCTTGAATCTCAGTCATTCATGACCTTTATGGGCCAGTTATTTGATAAAATACCCTCAATTTGGTTATGTCTTATGTTTCCTCATGATTTGATTCAGATTATGTATATGTGGCAGGAATGTCCCAGAATCATGGAAGTGACAGTGCATTCTTTTTATTCTGTCCTATCAGGTGGTCTGTGATTTTAATTTGTTCCATTATTGGTGATGTTTACTTTGACTCCTTGATTGAAGTGTGTCTGTCAGGTTTCTTCACTATTAGCTTACTCAATTCTCTTTATAATTAGCAGGAATTGGGAAGAGTTTGTGTGCAGAAGTAGACTAGACTTCAGGGCAAGCTTAATGTAAGTTTTTTTTTTTTGGTAATTTCTTTGATTCTTTTAATATACAATTATGTAAATATCCCATTCTGTGTCAAACTTTCACCCATTTGTTTCAGTATCCATTGATACATTTTGGCTAAATTCATTGTGTTATAATGGTGATGGTTGCCATATATTTGATTTTTCTAATTTAAGCATTCTTCTATATTTATTAGTTGCCCTTCTAGTGTAAGACTCTTATTTACTTGTTTATCTCTTTACGTTGATATGGCCTCACAAGTTCATATATTATAAAATGGACTATAATGTAATGTGATAATTTTGATGCTCACATTGTTCTTTATGTGGTTAATCGAAGTTCCGTCATTCTGGCTTCTGTGTCAGTTTGGCACATCCTTTTCATTCATTAAGTACTTCATTACTTTCCAACATGAAAGGGTGTTCCAGACCCATTTGGTACTTTCCAATTCCAGGCCCAGAATCAGACATTTCTGTAGGGGGCCCTGCTTCTTTTAATGGAGAATGGTATATAGAAACCAAGATTTGGGTGCTGGTTATGCTCATTCTTATAGGGTGACCCTCTCCCCAGGATCTCTCAGTAGCCAGAGGTAGAGAAAATATTTGAGTTAAGTACTCTGTGTCTCAATTTAGTGTACTCCAAATCTAATTTTAGCTTTGTTGGAGGGATACTAGTCTTAATCGTGTAGGAGATATTGGATTACACACAAAATGCTTCCATGAAATGTCCAACTGTATTAGTTTCTGATGGTTGCTATAACAAATTACTAGAAACTTGGTGGTTTAAAGGAACACAGATGTGTTCTAATGCTATAATGAAGGTCAGAAGTCTGAAATCAGCTTCACTGGACTGAAGTCAAGATGTTGCGAGGACTGATTTCTTCTTGCAGCTGTGGGGCAGAGTTTGTTGCCATTTTCCAGAGACCATCTATATTCCCTGGCTGATAGATCCTTCCTCTGTCTTCAAAATTCATTCCTCTAATTTCTGCTTTTCTCTCCCAGTCTTTTCAATTGGCTTTCTCTCTCTCTCTCTCTTTTTAAAGATTTTATTTGTTAGACAGAGATCACAAGTAGGCAGAGAGGCAGACAGGCAGAGAGAGAGAGGGGAAGCAGGCTCCTTGCTGAGCAGAGAGCCCGATGCATGCGATGCAGGGCTCAATCCGAGGACCCTGAGAGCATGAGGCTTAACCCACTGAGCCACCCAGGTGCCCCGCTTTCTCTCTTTCTGACTCTGCCTCCTGCTTTACTCCTTTTAGAACTCTTACGATTATCCTGGTTATCCAGATAACTGCCTCATCTCAAAATTCTTAATTTAATTCCACCTCGAATTCCCTTTTGCCATGTAGAGGGACATAGTCATAAGTTCCAAAAATTATGACATGAACATTTTTGGAGCCACCCCCCCACCAATACTCAGCTAGTCTCTGCATTTTCTAACTATTTGTTTAGCGTAAATGTCACTTCTGAATTGTATTAAATAGGACACTTGGATTTCTAAGTGTTATAAAAGAACAACAGTTTGGTATGAGGAAAAAAAAAAGGGGGACTTTATTGGCTCCCATAAAGGAAAGTTTCAAGCCTATGTTCTACCCTGATGAATCCAAGGAGTCCCAGATGTTGGTGGCATCTTTCTCTCTGTTCCTCATCTCTGCTTTCCCTTGTGTGTCTTCTCAGCCTGGCTCTCATCTCCTATTAGCAAGAGGGCCTCTAGTAGCTCCAGGATTTATTTTTCTACTTTGCAACTCCAGGACATAGGGGGATTTTTTTTCCCCCATAGTGTCAATAAATTCTAATTAGTGAGTTTCATTGATTTAGCTTTAATGGGACTCTATAAGTCAAAATGTTAGCTATTATTACTGAAACCACAACCATTTTATGTATTTTTAGTTTATTTACCACTTGATGTATTATTAATTTGCTTATTCGTTTGTTTGTCTCAACTTCTACCTCTCTCCTCCTTTTCTACTTCCTTTCCTTTTAAATATTTTTATTTCAAAAAGAATCAGATAGTATATCTCTGATTCTTGTTGTCTCTATGATTCTTGTTGTCTCTTAACTTTTTTTTACTTGTTTTTTGAGACAAAAATAATTTAGTAAGGAAATACAATCTTAAGATTTTTTTGTGGTTGATAACTATTATTTCACAATTAATAATGGACTAATTTAATTAATAATTACTACATTTAATAAATTTGTTTTTCTTAAAATGATTTTTTAAATAATGAATTTAAATTGATTAAAGTTCCTTTCTTATGTGCTGGTGAGCCTAAGATGAGAACAGAATTCATAGTGTTAAAGATAATTGGATACATGAAATACATATTTACATTGAAGAAGTTAAAATCTGCATATGCTCTTAGCATTTTCTGTGGTGTTGATTTTTTTTTCGTTTGTTTTATGTTGCTGCTTTCTTTTGTTTCTATAATTGAAAGTTTTATGAAGTGTAAAGAGATTTGGGCCATTTACTGATCTGAATAGGTAATTTATGCTGTCTTTACTGGTAGCTCTTTTTCAAAATTTTCTAGTGCCATGTATCCTATTTATTTCCAGGAATAAGCCCATGTCAAATTCAAACAAAACCAAGTTTACTTGAATATTGAGATACACTTTAAAAAAATGGAAGTTTTTATAAGGTAAGCTTTACCAGCTTCTATTATATTTTTTAAAATTTCCAACTCTTATTGTACTTTTAGTTGGAACTAGACCGTATAAGTGTTTTAATGCCTCTTTCATCAGAATTTATACTCTTTTGAGGGAGAAAGAAGGAGAAATGGGCACAAAAATGGAGCTTGACCAGTACTTTTAGACTAATTGATATTCACATTATAAAGCTGGACTCTATTACAACACCTCTTTAATTGAAGCACCATAATAAAAACTTGTCTTTTTCATATTGTGGATATATCAATTGCTATTTTACAGACTATGATTGTCAAATACTTGTTGCCTATAGATGCTATTATATTTTGCATAATAAAAATAATTGTTTTGGTTTAGTGTAGAAGCATTATGTTGAGATAGTGGGACACAGCGAGAGTGTACAATCATGGAGGAATGTGTTTTCTATCTCCAGTATTTTTAAAAACTTTTCTATGGAGTCAGTTCTCTTCTTGCCCTATGGATAAACTTAAAGCTAGTTTCATGACTTTTCAGGTTACTTTCAGGTCCTTTTAGTCCCATGGACAATCTCAGGTCATTTGAATATTTATTTTCATGAAATAGAATTTTCAAGTTCACTGATGCTAAAGATTCTCCCCTTCCCTAGGTTGTGAGGCCTGCTGTGGAAAGAGGTGGCTAATTAGCTTCTTTTTTTTTTTATATCTTCAGAGAGTGCTTCTTCTCTTTCCTCACTCTGGAGACTGCCTCTCTGCTCCTCTTTTAGAGCTGAAAGAGGTATGGAGAGGGGAAATACATTTATTGACACTACTTGTCTGGCACTGATATTTGTTAGTTTCCTCTAGCCACATCAGGTGTATAATGTCAAGTTTTACTGGCAAAGTGTTTTTGTGTGTTCTCTGGAGAGCACCACACCTTCCTTCCTCCATTGTTGGAGGTCTCACATCTATATTTCCTTGATGCTAGTGAGTACGTTTTCTGGCTGACTGATTATAGTTTCTCTGTCAGCTCTTAGGAATCTAGGTTTACTCTCTGCTGGGTTATCTCATGTGGGAAGGTAGTCATGGGCAGGACAACACCCAGACCATTTGTTTCTTTTGTCAGGGATACATCAGATTCACTGGAACAATCTCTCTTGACTCTGCCTTCACAGTGAAGTCAGCCATGTTCTGCCATCAAGCAGGTTTATCAGGTGTGGTTCTGATGTCAGGCAGTTGTGATCCCCAGACTCCAGAAAAAATTTGTCAAGCTTTCTGACTAGGTCATCAATGCCCCTTTCCATAGTATACCTTCCAAAGTAGCTATAAGAAATCTGTAGGAGAGGAGAAAGATGAATTTTACCTATATAAACTATAAATAAATATTTTTGTACCAAGTAGTTGGCTCAAGTTCCAAGGCATTTGCAAGTTCATTCAGCTCAACAATTAGCTCTTATTGGTACTGTAGTTTCATTCATCAACAGTTTGTAAATAACAACAGCTAGTTTATAAATATTATGCAAATCACAAAATGCTCATTTATTATCAATTGTTTGTTAATGGACTACTAAGAAGCCAGGAAAAATATTGTCATTTCAACAATTACTTCTGTAAAAGTGACAAATTATAAATGATAGGCATACAAGTATTAATATACCCTTGACTCCAAAATCAAGACAATAGCTTTTTCTTAAAAAAAAAAAAAATATATATATATATATATATATATATATATTCTTAGTTTGGTATGCTGTGAGATTTATACATTATTTCTAGAATTTATCATTTTGCATCATTTACATGTACATTCTTTTAATGTCAGCCATTATTCCTGTAGAAATTCATCCTTAAAAGATTGATAAGTATGCTGTGTGTTTATGTGTATGTCATTTACTACCTTTTTTTTAGTACAGAAAATCAGAAAATAGTAATGGTAGATAGAAATGGTACATATTAATAGTAATATCTATTACTAGTAGATATTAATAGTGGTAGATATTAATAGTAATGATAAATAGAAAATGGTAGATGTTGGTTAAGTCAATCAGGATAAGTATATGGAATATTTTGCAACCACTAATAATTGATGTATATCCTTATTTAGTCACACTTAAATAATTTCCCCAAATATTGTTAATTGGGGAAATAGCCTACAACCTGATGTGGATCGTATTATTCCATTATTGTAACAAAGAAGATAAATATTTTTATATATGTCTGGAGAATTCTGAAAGGATATGCATTAGATGTTTTGTACTGGTTACTTCCAATGGTGAGATTCATATATTCATATATATTTCTTTAAATGGGCCTGAGCATAACACTAGAAACTGGGGATACAAAGGAGAAAAATGTTGAAATTTTTGCCCTCATATGGCTTCTGTTCTTTACACTAAATGAATAAATATAAATTAAATAAAGTTAGTATAAACTCAAAGAATATTTTATGTAGGCAATAGCTATATCTCATAGACTGTGATATATTTTTATTTTCATTTATTTCAAAATAGTTTATTGTTTCTCCTTTGAATATTCTTTGACCCAAGATTTATTTATAACTGTGCTACTTAATTTCTTAGTAATTGGAGACTTTCAGATATGTTTTTATTATTGAACTGAACTCAATTTAAATTGAATTCTACTGTTGTTATAAAACATACTTTGTATAACCTCATTTATAGCTTTTTAAAATGAGTAGTACATTGGAATTAGTCTTATTGATTAAGCCTATTTCCCCCTTAAAACCTTCCTTAACTATTCTGGCTTTCCTGACAGCCTGCTTTCTTCTTTAAATCATCAATAAATATTTATTTTTTTCCCAGTGCACATTCTTCCAAGTTAATGGGTGTACGTCCCATTGGGGGATGGACTGGGAGAATCATCATGGTATATAATGCAGGACTTTATTTCTAGGGGTCTGGCTGTCTTTTTAGGCCAATGGGTTCTATTCTAGACCTGCAAATCAGCTCAGGTCCAGGAACTGAGCAAAGGATTGTACATTCTTATTGGAGTGGTCACCTTCAGTATAATGTCTTGCTCCCCTGGCCTCCTGGTTACATGTTAAGTAGCACCTAGGTTGGCTGCCTATCAATTCTGCTCATTGAGGTTCCAAGTTCTCTAAAACTGCCTCAACTTATTGCAGGTCCAGAGGCTTCGGTTGCCTCTCTGACTTTGCTGGTCCTCATAGTAATTGTAGCTGCTTGAACATTATGCTGCCTGTCCTCAACTACTTCAGGATCCCTTTATCTCTGAAGATAGTCATGAGCCCAGTTCTGTGAATGCATTTCTTGCCATCATACTTGGTGTGCCAAGGAGAACTACCACTGAATTTCTCAGTGGTGCTTGTTGCCTCTCTCTACCACATTTCCTGATGGCCCTTGTGAATGGTTAGTATTCTGGGTTATGAAACATAATCCTGTAATCCTTTTTCTGGCCTCACATGTTATTCCTCTTTTACCAGTGTCTCTATTCCTTTGTCTATTTCCTGCTGTAAGAAATCAAGCATTTCTACTTTGGTGACATCATCTTTTTCCAGTCCTCCAAGAGCCATCTGAGCCGTGAATTGGCCATTTCCTGGAAGTTAAAAGGTACTAAAACCCATGTCCCAAGAAAATGTCCCCAAATCAGTGAATTCTTGCTTTTCCAGTCTTCTATACCTTCCTGGCTTGATCAAGTGCCTTCAAATATCAATCCTAGAAGCTCTACCTTAGCTTCTCCTTGTCAATGCTTAGAAATTCTTGCAACTCTCGAGGCATATCATTTCTTTCCTCTCTTATCAGATCCATTATGTTCCTAGTCAGGTTCCGTTGGGTTTAGCCCTTGGTCATTATCAGCCTTGTCAGTCAAATAGGAAGTTCCTGAGAGGAACATGAAATGCCTTGTGAGGAGGAAGCCTCCATATCATCTTCTAGCAAAGCACAAGTGATAGATTTTAATAGGGAAGGGTGTACCATTTGGTAAATCCATAGGTCTCAGGGGTTACGTTGTCAACAACCTCAGGGGCATCTACTCAGAGGGCCCTATCTCATGTTTCAGGATACGGAGTTTCCTCACCAGAAATCTGACTTATATAATGCCCTGCATTGGCTGAGCATTCAAACATCTCTGGGATTCTGAGACTAACAACAACTAACAAACATCTCTGGGATTCTGAGAATAGCTTACCCTCAGCTATGTCTGCTCTTTTTCTGTCTGAGATAGGGACATTCTGTGGGCTATTAGAGAGGACACAGTGCTTTCACTTTTAACCATTTACAGCCTGTGACCAGCCCCCATTCTCTCATTAGCCTTCTGTGTGTCAGAACAGCTTAGCAATGAGTAGGATTGTTTTTCAGATGCCCACCATTGCACATGGCATAGTATTCTCTTCCACTGGACATTTTCCCAGCTTACTACTGTTAACATTTTAACATTTGTGCTGCCACCTATATTAAGGGCAATTTGTGCCTGCCTACTAACCAGGATGACATCCTATTCAATTGCCAGGTAGTAGGTAACTAGTCCAAGTATGTTTAAAATTTATTTCTTACTTTTAATATAACTTTATTATTATTATTATTAGAGAGAGAGCATGCATGCATGGGGTATGGGGAAGGGAGGCGCAGCGGGAGACAGAGAAAATCTTAAGCAGGCTCCATGCCCATCATGGACCCTGACACAGGGCTCAATCTCATGATCGTGAGGTCGTGACCTGAACTGAAATCAAGAGTTGGATGCTTAGCCAGCTGAGCCACACAGGTGCCCTAACATCTTGGTCTGACTACCTTTACCTTGGTTTACTTTTCATACAGTTGTGTTGGTTTGGGTCATTAAGAAACAGTTGCCAATATAGGGTTCAAAGTAGAAGAAATTAATTAACTAGGGAAATGCCTGACATCTGTCATAGTCTCAACACTAATATTAGCGACAGTTTCAGAGTGCAGCAGCTGGGGTCCTCAGTGACATGAGGTACTTAGACTCCCTGCAGTCAGATCTGAGAGGCATATTCTCATGTCCACCACACATGCCAAATGCTAGAAGAAACAAGTTCTGAATCTATTTTTACTTTGAAATCTACATGGGTGATATTAATTATATGTCTAATTTAGAAACAATGGTGAGGAATGGAATGAAAAAGGTAGGTTTAAGTATGGAAAAAAGTTAATCTTGGGGGACATCAATCTTTTAGGAGTGGTAATTTGGGAATCACATGGAAAGAAAGAAGTGGCCAGAAAAGTCAGAGTAAAATCATAAAGAGGCATCCAGTTACTTCTCTCCATCTCCATCACCACCAACCCACTCTAAAACACTATCATCTTTTAATTGAACTATCATAATAGGCTGCTATGTAGCTTGTCCACACATTCCACCACACCATTTTGTGTGTGTGTGTGTGTGTGTGTGTGTGTGTCTGTGTGTGACCATAATCAGAGAGGTCTTTAAAAGAACAAATTAGATTATATCCCTCCTCAATTTTCACCCTTCCTTCTTAGGATAAAATGTAAAGTCTTAAAAATGGTCTTCATGACCTTGTTTCTACCCATCTTTCCAGCTCCTCTGGTATGCTTGCCCACACTAGATAGTCCATTCACAATGGCTGTCCTTTAAATTTTTGAACTACTTCCCTTTGCCTTGGAGTTTTTATATACATTGCTTTTGTTTTAAGGCTTTTGATTCCTCTTCATTCATCCTTTCCTAAT
Organism: Neogale vison; assembly: GCF_020171115.1. Lineage (NCBI taxonomy): Eukaryota > Metazoa > Chordata > Mammalia > Carnivora > Mustelidae > Neogale > Neogale vison. The sequence goes on along the minus strand of NC_058091.1, from coordinate 194,662,949 downwards.
GCAAAAAGCAAGGAAGGAGAGACTGTCAAGAAGATGATAGAAATCCATTTTGTCAAAGGGTTCTCCAAAGTCCAGTGATGCAAAACTGAAAAACTCCCATTGGGGTTATAGATAAAAATGTCATTGATTAAATCAGCAACTATTATTTCCAAAGGCATGGCAGAAGCAAAGACACAGTGGAGTAGGTTGAAGGGTGTTTTAGAGGTCCAAAAGTGGGCACAATGATTATAGACTGCTTTTGGGAAGTCTAAAGAAAGAAGCAGAGAATATTGTCTTTCCAAGTAGGACATAGGGTCAAGAAACTTTTGGTTTATTTGTTTGAGATCTGAGAAGCCTGAAGAAATGTGGAATATAGCTTCTTCTAGGACTTCTACAGACTTGTTTTTCCGGGCCGGCTCCAGAATACAACAGACAATAAATCCTGCAATTGGGAGGGAAACCTCCTCACCAGTTCTCTCCTTTGAATTGTCTCCTTATTTTTTATCTTTATTTTCCATGAGCACTTAAGAATCTGAGCTCCATTTTTGCCTAACACTCTTTTCTTGGCAGAGTTGATGACTTTTACATTTCCCTTGGATTTCATTCTTTTTTGGTGCCCTGTTCTATGGTTCCTTCCACTTGTCCTAGGAATATAACATATACCTATCATGTTCATGTTAAGAGGTAATTTAGAACATGAATTAATGCAGTGATTTTCAAGCTTTTGAAAACAGTAGAATCCCTTGTTCAAACAAATTGTCAATGCATTGCTCAAAATCACAAATGACCTCAAGAAGAAGGCAGGTGGGAGAAGTAGAGACTTACACACCCATTCCATATTCTAGGAAGTTGCCAAGATACTTTTTCAAAACTTGTAGGATTCAATGGAATATGAAAATTTCTGTGCTAGATCATGCTAATATGATTATTTTATTATTATATGAATTCATGTACAGTGCTCATAATTGAAAAGGTTATGAAGGTTTCTTGGAGAGAATACAACGAAACTAACTATAGAAATAGAAAATTTAAGATAGGAGTACCCAGCTGGCTCAGTAGGTTAAGCATCTGACTCTTGATTTCTGCTAAGGTCATGATCTTAGGGTCCTGAGAATGAGCTTCCTGTCAGCTTCAGTACTGCGCATGAAACCTGCTTAAGAGTCTCTCTCTCCCCCTCTTCTTCCCCTCCACCCCAGCCCCTCACTTATACTTTCTCTCTCTCCTTTTCAAGAAAGAGAGAGAGAGAGAAAGGAAGGATGGCAGGAGGGAAGGAAATTAATTTAAGATAGGGTAAAAATATTTTAAGGCTGTTGGGCCATACCATTTACTTTTTTAAAATATTCACAAGATTATTCTTTCTCTTCAAAGGATTTGAACACCCCCTTTTCTTGTTTTGTTTTTAAAGGAGATGGAGAAAATTTGGTTTAGAGGAAAGATTCTCTTTATTCAGGTACATGCCCAAAGTAGGCACTTAATAAATGTTGTTGATGATGTTCATGAACCTGGTTGGATTTGAGAAGTGCGAGTGTCAAGTTAGAGTGCCTACCTGCTTCCAGAGCAACCGTTAGGGCCAGGGTGTTTATACTAGTTTCTTCTCAGGGCCGCAGTTCTTGTTTGTGCAAATTTTGGAATATACAACTCCATGGAGCACTCTTGACGACAATTGACATTATACACGTGACTACAACCAATTTCTCATACATAGCGATCAAGTGTCTTGAGGGAGAAGAACACTTTTCTTACTGACCCAGTCATCTTTTTCAATTAACAGCTTGTTCAGTTATTGACTGCCTGCATCTGGGGTACTGACTCAAATTCATTGAATGCTGAAGAATTTGAAATGTAAACCAGATGCCGAGAACAATAATTGGGAGTGGATAGAAGTAATTCTGTTGGTGGTATTACCTTGTTACCTCAACAGGAGAGTCTATGTGGGAAATAAGCCTTATGTAGAAGCTTGTGTGATGAATGTGTCTGTTGCAGATTTCTTGTTTTCTCTGTCCTCTTTCCCATTGGGAACTGCTCTTACTCATTCCATGTAGCTCTTTAGGAACTGCCCATAACAATGTCCCTCTAGCAGGCCATATGGCTGGGAATGGAACCTAGAGGGGGGCCTGTCGTAATACCCCATTCCCTCAGCTATAGTGTTTGACTGAAAAATAATAATCCTAGAATGGCCCAGGCTAGGCCAGTATAAAGTGTATGAGAAAAAAGGCTTTCCTTTTCCTCTTGGATCATTTTAAATAAGCCCTCTGTCCTCTGCCTCAGAGAGGAGTAATGAAGTAAATGCACCAAGAAAAAGAGAGCTTGGAGACTGGATGTTGGAGGGGACAAGAGTAGAGAACAAGTAAGGAAGAACAGATGACAGTGAATTCTTGAAGGGCCTGGGACCAGCTCTATCCATAAATGTTCTAACCAAAAGTTTTAACCAAGAAAGTTCCCTTTCCTACTTAATCTCCTTGAGTTAATTCTTTTTCACTCACCATTGAAATGTTTCTGATGAATGCAGTTTGGAATTAGAACAAGGAGTCTAATCTGAGGCCATTAGGCCTGCTGTTCTCCAAATGACATGAGCTGCACCAGCCACATGAGAAGAGACATCCTTTGGAGCACCATTCTTTGGAAGTGAACTTACACATCCCGTCGTCTTTGACTCTACCCCTTAAGTTGCTGGTAGGACACCTCCCTCTGGCCACATATTTTTCTTCAGATAGAGGCTGGTATAAATTATTAGATTATAGCTTTGTTTCATCATGACCTCTATCATTTTGAAGGATCTTGTTTTTCCCTGTGTCTCTTTAGACACCCCTTTCTGAAACATTTATTAGGTTCATCTGTGGGTGCCCTTTTTCCTTTATTTTGCTTTGCTATGGATTGTAAGCCTATCATTTTCTTAATAACAGCCTATTTTGGAAAAACGACAGCATCAACAGTATTATGCATTACAGGCTAACTAATGTTAAAAAAGTCTCAGAATTCTGTAATTATGATAGTAAATTTCATCCTTCAGGTGTTCATTCTTCTAAATTTCATTCCCAATAGATCATTTTGTGTCACTGCTTTGGGAACATCTAGCCAAGTCCTCTGTGGTATCTTCTATCTCTACTCAAAACAAACTTTCTTAGAGCTGAATTTTATTAAGCGTCTTTAGTCTTTTGTAAGATAAAATTAGATGCCTCAGGTAAAGAAGCCCAACCTAAAATGGTGCTTTTAAAGAGACTGATGGAATAAAGAATAAATTTCTTCTAAATTATGTCGCGAATCTCTTCCTTGGCATCTTAGAAAGACACTGGCAGAGCCACAGAGTAATAGATGTTGGGTTTGGGACTCACTTGTTTCACTCTTTGCCAGGAGCTGAAACTGCCGAAGATTTCAGGCAGACACTTGTGACCATAGCTAAATGTCAGAAAGTAGTACCAATGCAGGAAAAAAGGAGGGAGACTGATTTCTTCCTTCCTTTTTACCCATGAACAATCCTCTGCTCTATTCCACCCACTTCTTATTAAATGAGATGATAATGATATAATATATGTGAAAAGGCTGTGTTTAATGTTAAATGCCCGTTTAAAAAGACATTATTCCTTATTTCAGTACTGTAAGCCCTTCTTCGCTCCAGCAGTTTTCTCTGATTATGATTCTCTGGTATGGTGGAGTCAAGAGAGCGTCAGGTTTAGAGGAGAGAGACCTGGGTTTCAGTCTTGGGTCTTCTCTATGTTTCACAACTTCTCTCCAAGCCTCGGTTTTTTGTTTTTGTCTTTGTGAGGTAGAGGAGATTATGACTCTGTCCTTTCTCCAAACAAAATGAGAAAGGCATATCTACAAATGCACGGCTTTAGAGAGAAAAACTTAGAACAACGTACACAGGGCCCAGAAGTCTGATTTTTCACTGATAATCCCAGAACAACATTCGTGCAAACATATACGTATATGCACACATACACAGGCAAATGCACATATACACGTAGGCATGCGCTATCTTTCCAACACATTCTTACCCTTGCTTATTCAGAAGGACCAGAAGAGGTAATTTCAGATTTGAGCCATCTCAAGAAACACTTTTTAAAGGAATTTTATTTTAATTTATTTTTTTTATTGTTCCAAAATTCATTGTTTATACACCACACCTGGTGCTCCATGCACTACATGCCCTCTACAATACCCACCACCAGGCTCACCCCACCCCCCCAACACTTTATTTTTATATTTAATTTTTAAAAATTTTTTTATAAACATAAAATATATTTTTATCCCTAGGGGTACAGGTGTGTGAATTGCCAGGTTTATACACTTCACAGCACTCACTGTAGCACATACCCTCCCCAATGTCCATAACCCTCCCCCTCCTCTCCCTCCCCCCAGCAACCCTCAGTTTGTTTTGTGAGATTAAGAGTCACTTGTGGTTTGTCTCCCTCCCAATCCCATCTTGTTTCATTTATTCTTTTCCTATCCTTCAAACCCCCCCCCCCACATTGCATCTCTACTTACTCATATCAGGGAGATCATATGATAGTTGTCTTTCTCTGATTGGCTTATTTCACTAAGCACGATGCCCTCTAGTTCCATCCACGTTGTCTCAAATGGCAAGATTTCATTTCCTTTGATGGCTGCATAGTATTCCATTGTGTATATATACCACATCTTCTTTATCCATTCATCTGTTGATGGACATCTAGGTTCTTTCCATAGTTTGGCTCTCGTAGACGTTGCTGCTATAAACATTTGGGTGCATGTGCCCCTTCGGATCACTACATTTGTATCTTTAGGGTAAATACCCAGTAGTGCAATTTCTGGGTCATAGGGTACCCCCCAACACTTTTAAGGCTCCTTTATAGGTGTCCAGGAAACTTGCTTCAACTTCTCTTACTCATATCATATTGATCACTTGATGTCCCGTGGAACTTAATACCAAGATACATGGGTATTGGGATGGGATTCCTTTAATAAATATCCACCAGTCCAGTTCAGTAAGAACCATTGGGTGTAGTTGATAAACAGAAGGGTCAGGAGGTGAGACATTTGACTCTTGCTTTTTTTGAAGTGAAAAAAGCTGCATGACCGGCTGACATTTGACAGGCCCATCCTCCCTCAGCAGCTTGTTGTATACCTATCTGACAGGCCCAAACCACCTCAGTGGCATGTACACTTTGCTTCATTCTCCTTCACAGAAGCTTCAGCCTCTGTTTAGTGGTGGGGGAACACACTTGTAATTTCTCCAAATGAAACAATGACATGTTTTTCATTTGTTCTGCAACATGCTGATAGTTTTCCCTTATAGAAAACATAATCTAACAATAGCTTCTTGTTAACGATTATATTTTAATATATAATGCCTCACACTATCTCACCTGAATACTGAGAGGATGGAATTAAATATGGTCTGAGGAAGTTTCATTTGGTCATCTTGCCTTGACTTGGTAGGAACAATTAGAGGCTGTTATTCACCTCAGGTTTTTTTTTTTTTTTTTCTTCTTTGTAAAACGGAAGGGTGAGACTACATGACTTCTCAGGTTTCTTGCAGTTATAATAATCTATGAATTGATAAATAATAGAAGGAATGCACAAGTAAGTGACATTAGTGATCAAATGGACTTAAGGGAAATCAGTCCAATTTCATTTTTAAACTTTAAAAAATTGCTCTGGACCTTGGCTTCCAAGGATATCTAGGTATATATTACATAGAAAATAAGCTTAGTTTCTGAAAAAATTGGAAATATCTTAGTAATTATGTTATTAAAATTTTATTCACTTTTGATACTAAATTTCATTTTCTCTATCATGAAGATGTATCTACATCTGCCTGTCTGTATCTATACCTTCATCTACATATACATGTATATGCAGCTACCATGTAGAAGAAAGATTGAGGCATTATCCATTAGCACATTTAATTTGTTTTAAAACATTAATATCAAAATTAATATTTTCATCCAGTCATCTTACCTTCTACGTATCTTTTTCAAAAAGTAAAAGCAACTGCTCTGGAGTTTATAGACTCATATTGCTCAAGATGTGACAGGAACAGAAAATGAAGTTTTAGGAAGGCAGCTGAAGGATTCTAAGTAAAAAGGAATATGTCAGATTAAGTAGATCCCTTCACCTTCTCTTCTGTTAGTATTGTCATGGTAAAAAACAAAACAAAACAAAACAAAACAAAACTAATAATAATGCCTCAAAATTGCCAGCAGAGGTCCTCAGTCTCATAGTTTATCAATTCCATTTATTGAAAAATCTCTTTCCCCATGATGTAACAGTGATTTCAAGGACTCCTTTGATTAGTCAGATAATGAATGATCTACAGGCTTAAACTATTAATCAAAAAAGATATATGTAAGTTAAAATACAGTTAATATGTACAACAGGATATAATGTGTTAGAAAACATTCTACAGGTGCAAAAGAACAAGGACAAGTTATGTGATTTTGAATTGGGGGGTTTTTAGAGAAATTTAACAGATAAAGGTTAAGAATAGGGATCTGCTTTGTTCTTTCCTCAGTTTGAACTATTGTTCTATTTCTAGGAGAAAAAGAAAACAAAAGGATTCATTTAGGAACGTATTTAGGTAAAAATTCTGAATTGTTTGTTTTTCATTAAAGTTGAATTTTAAGAAGGAAATAAAATAATCGGAAATAGAAGTAGCGAGTGGGAGGTTATTGCCATCTGAAATAATTAGATAATGCTGCTTGAAATGCCGGTCTTCCTTATCCCTTTCTCTTTGTCTTCATAAAAAGACACACGAATTATCACTGTAAACGCTCTTAAAAAGGAAACAAGATGGGACCAGGGAGGGAGGGAGACAAACCATAAGAGACTTTGAATCTCAGGAAACAAACTAAGGGTTGCTGGAGGGGAGGAGAGTAGGGAGGAAAGAAAAAAAAAAAAGAGAGAGAGAAATGGTAAATCGAGGTGCCGCCAGAGAAACTTGGGCATCTCTGTTGATAGAGCTTACTAGTTTCCTGGTGCTGTGTGAGTGTTAGTTGACGACATGTGCAAAATATCAAAAACCCACTTTTGGCCGGAAGACAAAAATCAATTTTTGATATAATGGCCAACGTTCTGTCTGGGCCTCAGCTTCCTACTCTATGTGATATCTGAGGGTGTGGTTCTGTTTGCATAGGGCATGTGTGTCAAGGAGGGCGGGCAAAGGGGTGTAACTCCAGGACCCGATACGAGGGTCCCAAATATGAGGCACATGGAGTAGGTATTATCTCAGGGCTAAGAAGCAGCATGGTGGGAGTCAGATAAAGAGGAAGGAACGATTCCAGGAAGTGAAATTATGATCATCTCAAAGTGAGGAATAAAGACTCTTCTAAACAACTGTCTTCTCACTTAAAAAATCTTTTTGAGGTTTTTTTGCCGATTTCCTTTTCTGATATTTCTCTGCTTCCTATCTTTTTTCTTTTTTCTTTTTTTTTGGTGGTCCTTGGCTGCCTTGAGAATTGTAGGGTCTTTAGGAGTCAGACAGAGACAAGCTAATGATGGGCATAAGGGAAATACGGCTTTTCTTAAGGGTTGATCTGGGAGACTCTAAGTATCTATGAAAATGAAGCAGTCCTTTAAGGTGCTTTTTTAAAAGCTTCTACAAACAAAGTAGGTGTTAGTTAGTTAGTTGAATTCTTTTAGAGTGCATAAACATCTTTGGAGAAGGATTTGTCTCTTTTACTTCCATACCTCAACCAGCAGGAACTGAGTGAGAAGGAATAAGCAAAAAGAATGGTGTTGTCATTTTCAACCTGTCCATTGAGTGTGACTCTTCATTTTCTTTCTAAAAAGGAGGCTCTCAGATATTCTCAGGGCTACCCAGAATGATCTGAGTAACTAATTTTCATATATACACAACAATATAGTAGGCATAGTTATACACAGAGGTCTTTGAAGTCAGCTATCAAAGGCTTTGGTTTTACGTGAAGATGTTTGTGGTATATGTACTCTTTTATTCATTCAAATGCTGTATGTACACAGTGTGGCATTTTCCCACTGCATTAAAAATGCTGTTTAGGAGTCTATATTTTATTAATTTTTACGTCTTTTTCTCTTAAAGCTCTTTATGTGATGCTGCTTACCTGAAGCATTCCATTTTATCGGATGTCCTTATAAACAATATTTAAACTTCTGAATAGCAGTACCAATATCTAAAATATTTGTTGACCAAGTGAAAAATATAACAAGGTGAAACTTTTGTTATATTTTTGTTATATGATATTTTGTTATTTGTTATATGATAACCTGTTGCAGAGAGTTACACACAAACTCATAAACATGTCTGTTTTATACACAAATTAGTTCTTAGAGTACATCCAACCATATTATAGAACACTTAAAATAATATTTCCTGAGATCCAGAAACTTATGTATTATTTTATAATTAAATTCATTTACATGCTTAAATTCTCTTCAGGTAGGAAGGGAATCTATAAATTTCAAGACTTACATTGGTAGATTTTACTTCAGTTTTTTGGCTGTTACCCTAGTCTGTTTCGGTGTTTTTCTGTGCTTTGGTAAAGGTGAGAGAATTGGATTTTATTGTTCTCAGTTTTCTCCCTTCAAGTAACAATAAATACCTTAAATCTCATGGGTTAAGAAATTTTATCCCTTTCTTACCAACTAAACTTAAATAAAATAAATCAGACTACTCACTTATGAATCAAACCTGAGGCATTTATCGCTCAAGAGTCACAGATGCCCTTTTCTCTGTATTTCTTAGTCAGTGGGACTTTTAATCGGACATGGTATCTACTATTCTTCTAAAGGGGAAATGAAAGGCCAGGCCAGTGTCCCTCAGGGACTGCCGTCAGACAAGCACTAAACACTGGCCACAGTGTGACAGAAGCTGCTTATAGTTCCTTCCTTACACAAGCAAATGTTATAAGACACATCCAGAAGAGAGTGATATGGAAATTCTGAAATTAGTTTTGAGGGGTGAGTTTTAGAAGCATTATTTTCTTTTAGTGCTTGAAAATTTAGTCAGTAATACCCAGAGCACAACTATTTGTTTTCACATATTTCAAAGCCATTTTATACTCATTTACTCCTGTTTAGTTCCTAGCTGATGAGTTACTCACAAACCTTAATCTTTCTCACCTCATTAGTTTTCAGTTTTGCACATCAAATATCTTCATAGATGACTGCTGCTTTTCTGTAGAGAAATGCTGATGTGCTCAGGCTAAGTTATAGAGAGTAGTTGAAGGAGGAAGGAGACAGAGAGAAAAGCAATAGACAATCTCTTCAGCAAGGCCACTTAACTGGCAGAAGTGGATTGGTTTCTAAATCCCCACACTGGGCTTAGATGTTGGTATTCTAGAGAGTGATGATGGTAGTGTTGGGACAATTTGATCTTCTGATTATATTAAAAATAGAAATAATTTTAAAAATGAAGTTTAAGTTTTAAGTTTTCCCATTAATATTGATTACTGGTTCCCACCATTTTTTTTTTTTAAAGATTTTACTTATTTATTTGATAGAGATCACAAGTTGGCAGAGAGAGCAGCAGGCAGAGGGAGTGGGAGAAGCAGGCTCCCCGCTGAGCAGAGAGCCAGATGCGGGGCTCTATCCCAGGACCCTGGGATCATGACCCGAGCTGAAGGCAGCCGCTTAACCAACTGAGCTACCCAGGTGCCCCTGGTTCCCACCATATTATGTGAGCAGAAGCATTATTTGGAAATTGAACCAAACCAAACCAAAGCAAAAACCAAAGAAAACTTACAGCATTTTGTGACTGTGTTAAGGACTTTTACCCTGAGATAGAGACAAATATCCTGAGCCAGTATATAGTCCAGATTATTATTATTACTATCATGAGTCATTTTTATGCCAGTCATTATTCTGTCAGTAACTCAGTACAGGTATGTGTCCAAATAAAGAGATGGTCTTGTTATTTTTTTAAGATTTTATTTATTTATCTTGAGAGAAAGAGTGAGACAGCATGAGCGGGGAACAGAGGAAGAAAGAGGAGAAGCAGACTTCCCACTGAGCAGAAAGCCTGATGTGGGGCTCGAGCCCAGGATGCTGAGGTCATGACCTGAGCTGAAGGCAGACACTTAACCGACTGAGCAACCCATGTGCCCTGTCTTCTTATTTTGATAAAGGGACAATTTATAGATCTTCTCCTGCTTTTAAAATTATTTGTGACTTTTGGGTATTTATTATTTCTGTTTTGTGGAAAAAAAAATTATAATCTATTATAATCTATTTCCAATGCTATACTAACTTTGCCAGGATGGGAAAAGTGTTAAATCAAGGAAGGATTAAATTTAACTTTTGTTATATAAGCATCAAATTAGGTACGGTGGCATAGTGGATGAGCTGACTGGTATGTATCCCATTTCTTCTGTTTTTTTGCTTTTTGCTTGTTTGCTGGTTATTTAATTTTTTTTTTTTAATAGCTCTAGTTTCTAATGCTATATAGCCAATAGGGTCAGTAAGACTGGATCTATTTTTTCCACCTGTTTTTTTTTTTTTTTGTTTGTTTTGTTTTGTTTTGTTTTCGGTGGAGTTGGTCTGCCTTACCATCTTACTGTTTTGGGCCATGATAGAAGATGGATAGTTAGAGAAAAAACAAAAACTTCAGAAAAAGAAGGTTATGGTGGTCATGAAAGTTGGGAAACCCATGCACTCTCAGGATGTTTGCCTCTGTCCACAGTTTTGCCCATCTATCTTCATCAAATATATGAGGAATTAGTTGAGGCAGAATATTGAAATAGATCTAGATTTTAGATTATTCTATAATGCTGAAGCTTAAAAAATAGAGTTGACAAGGGGCTGGTGGAAAAGGACATATTTGTTTATAAATTCTTCAAGTTTCCTATTCTTTTCATTTTAGAAAATAGCATGATAAATATTTTCCTCCACACTTATTATTTTCTCATCATCTAAATATTGTCATTAATATACAAAATATTTTACTTAGAATTTCATTGATTATGAATTTACATTAATTTGAAGAGGGATTTAACTGAAATTTACCTTTATGTTCTTGATGAAAAGAAGTTTGCTAAGAAAATTAATTGTAAGTGACATTTGAATGGTACATCTTCCTAATTAGGTAAACTAATTATTTTCAGCCAGTTTAGAAATGCTTTAAACATAATATAGTGTAATTGCTATTTATGAAATAAATATCTAAATTACATTTCAGGTACATCAGTAATTTAATTAAAGTCATTCTCATCAATTCATTAAAATAAGACTTTAATGTTGGGTAGCTTGTTAATACGTACAACTGGAATAATAAAGCTGTGTACTTAAATTTATTTTATATTTATAATTAGATATATAATAAACACTTTTCATTATATAAGATAATTATTTTTTTTACAATTAATAAAAACTTGATAAAGTTTTACAGTCTCAGTTTTTTCATAATTCTAATGGACAGGATTTTGAAACAGTTAAAAGATCAATTTATTTCTTCATTAAACTCCTTACAGTTAAAAACATTACATTACAAGTTACTTTCACACACTGAAGTGGAATCTTGCCAGAATATGGTTTTTTAAATCCCTAGGGATTACAGTATTGATCATGGAAGCAGTCTAAAATAATGGCTGGAAATGGGGGCACTTTGCTTATTCTTAACAGAAAACACTGTACAGTGTAAAAATAGTATCAAAATGGCAATAGTACAAAAAAAGTGTATTATTACAAAATAGTATCAATTAATCTTGTGATTGGGTCATTAAGCATGAATGAGTCTCAATTTCCTAGTCCACAATATGGAGAATTTGGATCGAATGATCTGTAGGGTTATGTATAATTCCAAAATAATATATATCTATGCTATTGCTATCACATAGCCTCAAAGAACATCAGTATCATGTAATTTTGTATTTGTTTAAAACAGCAAGACTTTTGGGTTACGAGTTTATTTGTGAGGTTAGTTTATGAGATTAAAACATTTCATTTTGAGGAAACTACCGAATTTTTACAACCGTTGCCACTGAAGGAAAAGCTATTTTATTTTCTGGTGGCATAAGTGATAGGCCGTCTGAAGTTTGATTCTGTTATTGGCACTGATGTTTGGGGACACCTGAAGAAACCGAAGTGACTTTTTGCTTGCAGTCGGTATTGATGGTATCAAAGGATATAATCAGTTATTTGGAGTGAGATGTTCAATACTTTCCTTTCAGCATGCAACATTTTAAAAATGCTTGCTTGAAAGAGAAGTTTATATTTAAACGGAACTAGTGATCCTTTTGAAATAGAATTATGCTTGTGTCGTCATGGCAACACAGAATTCCATGCTCCTGCTTCCTATAATGTGTATTGCTCCGAGGCTGGGTGTTTTTAAGTGTTTCATTCATTGGTGGCAGTGTGTGGTGACTGGCATCGAGAAAATAGATCAGCCAGATGACATCTATGGTGTCTGCCAACTTTGAATTTCTAAAAGACATCAAGCATTTCAAAGAAGGTGATTACACTGTCTCTTTTAAGAGGGAGGTGAGATACTTTTATTTTCTATACTAATTAGTGTATTTAGCGCTAGTGGCTATATCAGTCAACTGCCACTAGTCAGAGGCTTAGCACAACAAAAGCCTTTTCTTGGCTTAAGGCAGATGTGAACAGGGCAGTTCTCTACTAGAGGGTGACTTGTCTTTGTGGACCCCAAGAGACTACTGTGAGTGCTCGCTCCACTGTATCTCTTTCATCTGCCTAGCTGAGAAGGTAAAAGAGAAAACATGCAGAGTTGTATAGGTTGTTTCATAGCTCATTTTGGAAGTGACACCCGTCTGTTCTGCACACGTGCCATTGACCAGAACCCAATCACATAGGCATTCCTAACTGCAAGAAAGGCCCGAGGATGGGATGTAGTTTTAACGAGGCCCAGAAAGAGAGACGGGACCAAAAAGCAGCCTGTCTCTGCCATTGTGACTTTTTGTTTACAAATGTTTTATGTTGAATTAGAAAAGCTTTGGAGAAATTCAGATCTCTATTTAAAATTCTCTTTGAATCATGAACAGGTGGTAGCTGCTATATTAATCAAAATTTATCCTTGTTGCTTTTTCATGAAAGACTTTTTCACCTTTATTTACAATTTAGGCTATTCTGAATTTAACCATTAAGTTTGTTCGTTTGTTCTTTCTTTCTTTTTTTTTTTTTTTTAAGATTTTCTTTATTTATTTGAGAGAGCAAGCAAGCAAGAGAGCACAAGCAGGGGAAGCAGCAGGTAGAGGAGAGGGAGAAGCAGACTTCTTGCTCCAACTCAGGACCCTGGGATCAATGACCTAAGCTGAAAGCAGATGTTTAACCGACTGAGCTACCCAGGTGCCCCTAAATTCTTATTTTTTGTATCTATTGCTACCCTACAATCTCACTTTAATTATCAAGCTCTTTGCTTCTGTTGAATATAACTCAGTAACTTACAAAGTAATCATCATAATAGGACTTTTATAATTCCTTAGAGGCCAGATAAATTTCATTTGAAGTAATTTAAATTATTTTGTTCTGAAATATCACATTTGGTTTATTTATCTGATAATACAAAAAAGGTGTTCTTATTTTTGAGAGAGAGAGCATGTGAGAGACTGCTGTGGGGAGAGGGGCAGAGGGAGAGAGAGAGGGAGAATCCAAAGCGGACTCTACCCTTGAAGCTCAACATGGGGCTCAGTTCCATGAGCTGTAATCACAACTCCACCTGAAATCAAGAGTCTGACGTCTAACCAACTGAACCACCCAGGTACCCCCCGACCAAAATGTTCTTAAGGATGTCTTTGATATTCCTTAAATGTGCAGTGCGTATACAGTCATGCATGACCAGTTAAACGTGTCCACAAATTCTTTGACATGTCTTCATGGAAAAGTGGAGTCTGTGTTCTTCTCCGTGAATCTTGGTGAGCTCTGGGACCTCTTTGACAATAGGATATGGAAGGGTTGGTGCTGTGCCAGTTTTCATGCCTAGATCTTTTAAGAATGGCAGCTTCCACTTTTGGGATCTTGGAATAGATGCTCTTGGAATGAAGCCATGGTACTGTGAAGCTTAAGCCACATATGCAGAGCACCTGTAGGAGTTCTAACTAACAGCTTCAGTTGATCTCCCAGTCTATACCCAGTATCAGTTTTCAGCCACGTGAGTCAGCCATCTTGGATGTTGTTCCAATCGATCCTTTAGATGACTTTAGCCCCAGGTGCTTTCTGGATATAATCGATGAGATACTTCAAGCAAAAACTGTTTGGCTTTTCCAGTCAAATCAGAAATATGAGACATGATAATATATTGTTGTTTTATGGGATGATAAAAACTTGGAGCATCATATTTTTCTTTATTAAGATTTTACTCCTAAAAAGTTCTGAGTACTATCACAAGTTTTTACCAACCTTTGGATATGGTTGAACAGTCTTTGAATTTCAGGAAGTGAACATGAATCATATTGCTTTCTATTCTCTATCTATCTGTCTATTTATTTGTCTATCTATTTATGTTAATTGCAGTGTTGCTTCCAGCTGGGACAAGTGGGTAGATTAATATTTGAGGCTGAGTGACATTGCCAAGGACTGAGTTCAGTAAGATATATTTCTCAAGGTTGGCAGCAGGCAGTATTCTTATAGTTTTCTGGGTCATTGTCATAAACCAGAATTCTAAGAACATAATAATGTAGTTTAAGGGAACATGAAGCTGAATAGTTTGTCCGTGGTAGCAGTGTCAAAATATAGTTGGCGGGAAAGCGTTGTACTCAGGGAAAAACAGAATTGAAGCTGTGCAAGAAATAGGGGATGCAATCCTCACTAGACCAATAATGTGAATACAGGCAGGTCAAGCTCTATGTAGATTTTAATGGTTTATATTCCCTAGGTAGCCCATATATTGCATGACTTGGAGCCAGTAAGGATCAGATTACCTTAAGTACTTCTCTCAGATAGGAGTCTAAATCCTAAAATACAAGCACCGCAGTTCAGTCGTTTGGGTTGTTCTTTTCCCCTCCACGTTCTGCCCTCCATGAAAGTGTGAATATTCCTTGGAGAATATCACTTGAACAAATTCATGCTCAGGTATTAAGGATTTTCAGATATAATCTTTTCTCTGTTGGGAGAAGAATTTTCAAAGCATCAGTGTTTTTATTTAAAGAGCCTTTCAAGAAAGCATTGGTGTTGCTCTTGGGAAGATGGTGAATATTGAAATAGGTAAAAAAAAAGAGATGATCTATATCGTGTACTTCATAGTTTTATCCGAGTTTATGCTAAAAGTCTTTGAATTGCTTACAATTCTATATATGCTGCATTTTGCTGGTCTTCTTTGAAATCATATATTGTACATATTTTAAGAAAATAGTAATATAGTAAGTCAACAGAATTTATTAAAACCTACTATTAACTAGTAAGCATTCCTTTTATCAGTTTTATTCCAGGGTATATTTAAACTTTCAGAAAATGCCAATGTGAATCCTGAACAGACTATGATAGCGCTTTCTTCACTATGTTTAGAATTATTCTTTTGGTAGTTCCTTAATGTGTTAGGTGTAAATGGAATAATAACCTAGGAGAAAAGTTTGTCTAGATAGTACAGCTAAAGTAATTTCACTGGCAGACTCCCCTTCTTCCTATCGTTCCAGTCTTTGGGAGCATGTAGCCGTCTAGCTAGAGACTACATTTCCCAGAATTCTTTTGGTTGAGCGTTCCTACATGACTAAGTTATCACCAGTGGGATGGGAATAGAAGTGATATGGACAACTCCTGCCTTGTTTTCTTAAAAATTAAAAATAATCCAGATTTCCTCTCTTTTGCTCCTTGTTTTGAGTATCAACATAATGTGTTTTTGATCCAGTTTCAAGTGTGGAGATGAAAATAATACCTTAAGGGAGTGGTGGAGCAACTAGATAAAAGGGTCCTATAATCCTAAAGGACCCTGTGGACCAGAGCTATCCTAGCAAACTTGAATGCTCCCCTTGAGATTATTATATGAGAGAGAAGTAAACTATATCTCATATAACCATGGGTTTATGAAAATGTCTTTGGTAAAGTACCTTAGCCTTTAGTGTAACTAAAATACCGCACCTGTTATGATTAAAACAAATATTCTCTTCTGTGAAAGAGCTCAACATATAGTCTAGTGTATATGGTTGCCAATTGCATCAGTAATTCAGTGATGTTAAAAGAAGTTCTGAAACTGATACCCAAGGTTCAGAATGTAGACTCAGTGGGAAGGATGAACATTCAGGATATAGACCCAGTGGGAAGGCATCAGATTTCTTCCTGTCAAAATATTCCTTATTTTTATTGTTCTCTTGTTTTGCTGTTTTTTTTTTTTAACACTTAGACTTCTATAGCTGCTTAATAAGTATCTCTTTCATTCACTTATTGTGTCCTTACTTTGTTCTAAGTATCAGAGAAATCAAAGAAGTATTGGCTCTGGTTTCAAGAAGCTCATGTTCTTGTCTATTTTAAAATACCATCTCCCAGAACTAAGAACAGTACCTACCATGTAGGGTATTTGACAAATATTTGAAGACTGAATGAATATAATGGATAAGAAAAGATCTATACAGAAAATCTTAGTAATAGATAGTATTGGAGTAACAAGTGGCCTTGAAATAAGAGAGTCATCAGTAGAGTAGCAGCTCTAAGGACATATGAGATTTAGCTGGAGAGAGTTTATGTTTGTAGAGACAGAAAGAGGTAGTATGCACAAAGTTAAAAGCAATGTAGATACTCCCTGTCCAAAAGAACTTCGATGATGGAAGAATTCTATAAGGGCAACCTGTACAGTACCCAGGAGCCATATGTATATATTTAATTATATAAAGTTAATTTTATATACTTTCAGTTAATTATAATGAGCATTTAAATAGCCACATGTGGCTAACAGCTACCATATTGAGGGCACAGTTATAGATAAATCAAACATAAGGATGTATAAACAAATATTTAGCTATAAGAATGAGCTGGCTAAGTTTTGGGCTTAGCAAATGCCTGAACTCACTAACTAAAGTGCCTGACCTGGAAGTACTGAAGTATAAAATCTAAAATAAAGCTGAGGAAAGGTGTACATCCTCATGTTCCCACCTGGAAAAAGCCAAGTTTGCACTGGATTTGCCATAGCACTGCTCTAGCTGTATACACACCCATGGCCTTGAAATGAATTTTAACTGAGAAAATTAAAGGAGACAGTCAAGATTTTTAAGCTGCGGTTTGTGTTGTTTTCCCTTTTATGTCCCAGTTACTAGCTTTTAAAAAAAATATAATTCTGAGATTATGTGGATCCAGACATTCAAATTCCCATTACATAAGCTTTCCTCAAGTTACTTATTTCATGCAGTCATGGCCTGCTAGCTAAATAATGAAATTATTTATTTCATGGAAAGCCAGGGACGGCAATCTTTGAGTCTAAATATTTTCCAGGAAATTATGATTTGTGAAAATAGAATCTAAAATGTTTTTCTTAAATCTACTGTAATTTATTTGAAAGTTGTACATTATTTATGTCAACTTGCCCCCAAAGATGTTTTTTATCCATAATAAGTGCTGATAGCTAAAATTTGGTGAGGACAGTTGTGAAATTTATTAATATAGTATGTCCAATTTTGTGCAATTATGTGATAAAGACAATTAAATGAGAAGGAGAGATGGAAATGAAGACAGGAAAGATGAGAAAACAGGACAGAGGACATATTTCCTGACTTCCCTTATGGAATATCTACTTACGTTGAATATTTGAGTCCAGTTTCTCTATTCTTGAGATGCGTGCAAGTGAAATGGAAGAGCAGCAAGTCCTCTCTAAACTGACAAGTATCAGAAAGTGATAAATCTCTCTCCCAGCTGTCATGGTGTAGTGCCTAGTATAAGCAATCTGCAGTTTCTGTGATATGGGAAAAAAGAGGTGGATGGGAAAATAGAATATTTTTCCTTTCAGATATCAAGGTCATTTTATGAGATGTAAAGACAGAAATGTTTCTGGGAGGCAGGCTGCTCCCTCCCAGAGAGCTTTTATCGATCTACTGTAAAAAGCCAATTTCTACTTTCATATGTGTAGAACTCCTATGGAGGTCAAAGGTAAAGGACACACCTGGATCCAAAAGAGATGTTTTAGCTTGAATTTTCTAAAATAAATTTCAGCTGGAAAAAAAGTTATTATGAAATATTAAGCCCAGAAGATTCATTCTACACACAGTGTTATCTCTGTAATGTTTCTTTCCTCGGCAGGAAAGTTGATGCACTCTATATTTGTTTTCAATTGCTCTGTCCATCTATCTCACTTCCAAAGATTACCTTTATTCCCCTATTTGGCCATTTAAGGGAAAAGAGAGAAAAGAAAAGTTTTAGCACAAAGACTGCTGGGAACTTTAGCTTTTAATTTGCTGCTATTTGTTTTACTATTAAGTAGTAACAGTTGAGTGCTTTGGGGCAAGCTACATTAAACTCTTTGATATTCAGATTTAGCAGTTTTAGATTGGGCATAATGATCCCTGTCAATTGTTGATGAAAGAGTTCAATAGGGATTTTTGTGTTGCTGTTTTTAAATTGGAAATATTCATGGTTTGAGCTTCTATGCCCTTCTATTTGCAATCTTGCTTTCAGTTATATTAGACCAGTCATTGGGTGGTTACTGTGTTAAAGATATTCTTCAGGTTCCACTGTAAAAATGAGTTTTGTGATTGGAGTAAAACAAGTTTTTGAGAGAAAGTCTAAAAAATATTTTTGGTTTATTCAGTAATTTTGTTTTTTGATGAAACATATTTCTAAATTATTAATTGATTTCTGACAAAAAAAATTTATTCCCTACCTTGCTGGACCATTTGTAACTCTTTAGAATATAAAGGATTTAATCCTATGGCTCCAGTAGTCTTGATAACTGATTTCCTTAGCAGATAGCCCATCCCTGACCTCTGAGGCCATCTGTTCCAAAATCTGGACCTGTAGAAAATCTGTGGATATCCTCACAACAATTTCATGCTATAGTAGTTGAATTATTCTCTCAGGGATAGTAATGACCTCTGCTCTAAGCCTTCTGAAAAGTCTGCTGGTACTCTGTATATTAGGGCTGGAAGTAAAGGAGCTTCTCGGAATTTCTGATTTAGTTTGGGACTGAAGCATTATGTGCAGAATCAAGAGTTTCTGAAAGGCTGGCCAGGTGTGTGATTTATGGCTGTCATTATTCACCTTGTTATTTCCTATAACCCAGGTTGGACTTAATCAAATCTAAAGTATATCCCACCATAATCTTGCTCCACTAATCTTCCATTAGCAAGATATCGCTGAAAATGCTTCTTCCCAGTGTTAAACAAGGGGTACTTTTGTCAGGAAGGGTATATATGTGTAATGCAAATTTATATCTTCTGTCTTCAGGTTGCTAGCTGTTTTCCTCTCCATTGATCCATGCCATGTAACCTCCTAAAGTCCATATTATTCAAAGTTTTGAGCCATTTAAAACAAGCCAAAACTTCCCTGTGTCCTTTCTTCTTTTACCCAAATTTCCATTGCAACATTTGATGTCCTGTATATATATCTTTAAAGGAGAATAGCTGTATTCAAGGCATTTTAAGAAAAAGAACAGGCTAATTTTTTACACGGATATTTAATTTTTTCATAATGTAAATTTAAAAAAATACACAGAAGAGACTAATATAATGAGCCTATACCCCTCTTCAAAAATTATCTACTTTTGCCAAATGTTTTATCACCTTTTATCTTGTCAGTCTATTTTAAAGTTAATCTGAAAAATCATACCATTCTACATATACATACACTGCTCTGCATTTCTGACACATGAAGAGAAATTTAAAATACAGCTTTCATATAGTAATCATTTCTACAAATTTAATAATAATTGCTTCAAATCATTTATATCTAGTCTTTAAGTTTTTCTGTGACCACAGTGATGTCATTTTGAAATAAAGGTTAAAAAAAGTCCATCAATATTTAGTTATTATGTCTATAAAGTCTTACTGTACAAAAGTCTTCCCTTAGATACCACTTTTTAAAAAATAATTGATTTGTTGGAGAAACCAGTTAATTTGTCCAGTGAAATGTTCCACATTCAGGATTTGATTATTTCCTTGTGGTGTTATTAAATCTACTTTCTTCCCTATTTCTTGTTCACTGGTCATTAGAACTAGAGGCAGTATGAGACCCAGATCTAAACTATGAGGGAAGAGTACTTCGTAGTGGCTACTGTGTGCTTTGTACTACATCATATCATGAAGCCTGGTCTCTTTTGTTGATTAATGATTAATGACACTCAGATTAGTCAGTGGAGTTAGCCTAAACCCTCCATTTTACAGAAGATCGTATGGGACTTTAAACTGTAAAATGCTATAGTTATAAGATACCTTGTAGTTTTAGCACCTGTGGATAGTTATTGTCCTGATTCATCATTTAATTGTGGTTGTAATTTATTTTTTTTAAGTTAAAGATTTATTTATTTATGAGAGAGAGAGAGAGAGAGAGAGAGAAAATCTCAAGCAGACCTCTGCTGAGTGTGGAGCCCCAGGCAGGACTCCATCTGACCCTGAGCTGAAACCAAGAGTCTGACACTCAACTGACTGAGCCACACAGGCCGCCCTATTAAAAGCTTTAAACAACAACAAAAAAATCCTAAACTTACGGAAACGTTGGAAGTACAGTACAGAAGATTATTTCTTCCTATGTCTTTCAAAGTTTGCTAAATGATGTGATGTCCAACCATTCCTTATTACGTCAGTGTGTATTTCTGACAAAAAGGACATTCTCCTACATAACAACTGAATCATCAAAAGCAGCAAATTAATATTGACATATTACTATCTTCTAATCTCAGACCTCATTCAAATTTTGCCAAATATTTCAGTAATGTCATTTATAACAAAAGGATCCAGTTCAGGATCATGCGTTATCTTTAAGCTTCTTTAGTCTTCTTTGATCTGCAACAGTTTCTTAGTCACACTTTGATTTTCATGGCCTTGGCTTTCTTGGAGATTATAGGCCACTTATTTTGTCAAATGTCCTTCAACTTTTTGTTTGACTGATATTTCCTGGTGAGCAGATTCAGATTATGCATCTTTGGTTGAAATACTACAAAAGCGATGATGTTCTTGTTGCATCCTATCTGGTGACTCATGATTTTGATTTGCCCCATTGATGATGATGTCATCTTTCATTACTTGATTAAGGAAGATGGGGTTTGTCAAGTTTCTCCGTTGTCAAGTCACTCTTTAACCCTTTGCATATTTAACCCTCAATATTTTATGAGAGATACTTTGAAACTTTAAATATTGTACTCTTCTATGAAATCTTAAATGTATTTATTAAGGGATAGCAATATGGACTCATACATAATCTCTTATTTTGCTCAATGAGCTATAATCCATGAGTATAATTTTTAATTTTTATAGTCAAATCCATTGGACTAGAGTTCCTTGAAAATTGGCCCCATGTCCTTTTGACATGCTCATGTTATTTTTCAAGTACTTACCTACTTTTTGATATAAGATGATCCAGGCATACCATGGCCTTTCATTGCTCAGATTTGGAAGCAGCTATTTCTCCTAGGATCTCTGGTTCCTTTTGTGGAGATTAGTATTTAAAAACCAAGATTGGATACTGGGGTTGCCCAATGCTAGTGGAACATCACTGTGCCCAGGTTCCTCTCAGTGAACAGACCTACATACCTACATAGATGTATACACACATATTTGCGTCAATATTTATTTCTCTTTATATCCGAATATACTGAAAATCACTCTAATACTTCTACTGTCATCTAATGTATGGGATTTATTCTAGTTTTCTCCCTCTTTTTTCTGAGAGAAATTTTTTTTGAAACTTTCTTGATTACTTCTCCTTATGTGCCCAGTTGCTCATTACTCCCATAACCCTTTTCTGGGCAGATGCTTCTCCCCTAGCTTGAGCTCTGACATTTTAGCCAATTTGGGAGTCTGCATGGACATCTTCTTTACCCTGTACCATTTCTGACAGCTCTTTTCAAGCCATCCCTCCAAAGGACAACTTTCTCAATCTGCTTGAGTCTGATACCCCATGACTTACCATTCTGAGTGTTGAAGTTGCCCTCACAACTGTTCATGCTCTCTGTCCCCATAGTGGTCCACCCCAGTGGGTGGATATCCTCTGATTCTGTTCAGGTTCTGATATTGCCACTGTATAAAGATGTCATCCTCATTCTGCTTAGACTCTGTTGTCCCTCCTGTGTGGGGATATCCTTTACACTTGACTTAGATTCTGACATCCCCACCATGTGAAGATGGATTCTCAGGCTTGGAGTCCCTGTAACAGGTGACTCATTTGCATGTGGTTTGAGTTCTGACACTCCAAATACAACAGCCCTCTTATGCAAACATTATCCTTATTGTGGTGGACAGACTCTTGAGGTAGCCCTATGTTCTATGCCTTCTTGCGTCTAGTTCCTTGTGTGAGCCACTCTTCTTATGTGTGGTTGGCCCCTGTGACTTGCTTCAAACTAAGAGAATATGGCAAAGGTGATGGGATATATATTATTGTGTGAATATGAGTACCTAATTACATTGCTTAAGACTGTTGGGCCATCCTGATGGAGTCTCTGTCCCTTGCTGGCTGTAAGGAAGCAAGTGTCCATGTTGGGGAATTCTGTGTGAAAGGGAACTGTGAAAAACCTCTAGGAGCTGATGGTGGCCTCCTGTCAATAGCCAGCCAGAAACTGATGCCACTACACTGTTAGAAAGAACTGAATTCTGCTAACAACTTGAGTGAGATGAGTGTGCATCCTTCTCTAGTCAGATAACACCACAGCTCCTGCTGAAGCTTGATGTCTAGCAACCTTGTGAGACTGTAAACAGAAGACCCAGTTAAGTTGTGCCTGGACTCCTGATGCACAGCTACTGTAAGATAATAGATGTGTGGTTTTAAGTCTCTCAATTTAAGGTCACTTGTTAGGTAGCAGAAGACAATGAAAACACTTACTCTGCTTAGGACATTCCACTCTAGAACAGTCTGGGTCTCCCTCGCCCTCAAGTCTGGGTGCCTACTTGCAATGGCCAGACTAATGATTCTGGATTGGATTGTTTGGTAAAGAAAGGGGATGATGTGAGAGGGAAGAGAAGGATAGGGGACATGGAAGGAAAAGGGGAAGAGAAAGGAAAGGCTAGAGAAATAATAAGAATGATGACTTTCTAAATTTGTTATTCCTTCTGTCATTTTTACCTGGAAGTTTCTTTTAAGTAAAAGTATTACCTCAACTACTTTGCTCTGCAGAATTATATTTGTTTAGGAAAAGAAGAAAAATGCTTAATTTGCCCCTTTATTTTTCAGTGTTCAGAATAAGGAGTTGGTGCTCTAGCAATATCTAATAGTGGTCACTGAGTTTCTTTAGAAAAATATAATTATAAAGTCATGAAGTTTTTCACAATTGAATTTGATGTGTTTCAATTTATTGTTGTTGTTATATCTTTTGATGTTCAAATTGTCCCATTTTGAGGCTATTGTGAGCCCCTTTATGTTGACTTCTATGTCCTTTTGATATTGGCCCCATTTGTCTTTGATAGCTTTTTACTTTCTGGCACAGCAAAATGATCCAATCTGTGGTGTATACTTATTCTAGATATGGAATAATCAAAGAAGCCTACTCAGAAATGTTATTTAAAAATCATGATCTGGGAACTAGAAGGATTATTACTACTAGGTAATCATTTTTTCTAGGGCTTTTCAGTGGATAAAGTGTGAAAACACGTAAAGTTTATTTTTTAAGAGTAAAAAATTTGTGAGTTCATACTGATTTTTTTAAATTCAAATTTAGAATTTGCACATACTAAGAGTTAGCTAAACTTGAAGTGAAGGGCATAATCCTCCAGTCTGGAGGCCACATCTATGCAAGACTTTTGACCCCAGCTGAAAGTTTGGGAGTCCCCAGGGCCATCCTGACTTCGTATCAGCTGGCTACAACTTTAGAGTCCCCATAGACTCCCTCAGAAATGAAATTAGCTGGAATGAATCACAGAATTCATGAAATGTCTACGTTTATCATTATGGTTCTATTACAGAAAAATGTACAAATCAGAATGGGACAAAGGAAGAGACATGTAGAAGAAATGTCCATTTGGGGGGTTCCAAGCCTGAAACTTCCATGTCCCTAGTGGCATGTTACTTTTGTGACAATACACACATGCGATATTGCCAACCCCAGAAGCTTCTGTGTCTAGAGTTTTTATTGAGGATACATTACCTAGGTATGATTGATCAAATCATTACGCACATGGCTGAACTCTGTCTCCAGCCCCTTCAGTTCCTTGATTGTCAAGCTGCTATCACATGATTCAAAACTCCAACTCAGAGCACATGGTTGGTCTTTCTGATGTTTCCAGCTAACATCTTGAGTCATCTCTTTAAGATAATCTATCTAGAAACTCTCCGAGAGTCTACCAGGCTGCATAAACTATCTGGATAGCAAAGACACTCCTACCATTCAGGAAATTCTAAGAGTTTAAAGGTTACTTCCCAGGAGTTGGGCAGATCTCTTTTTGGGGAAAATTAATACTTCACTACATAGTAAAGTTTTACTTAATGCTTTTCCTCATAATCATGTCCCTTTATGGTAAAACTCCTGGTTTATGCTCATGGATAAGATTATTCCCAGTTTAAGGAATTAAGGAAGTAGAAAATACAAGAAGGCTACCTATAAAATGTTATACCCCCCCCCCAAAAAAAAAGAGGTCATAAATGAGTGTTGTAAGATGTATAATATACAAGGGCTTGATGTGTGTGAATGAGAATAACCATAAGTAATTTAATGAAAGAGGCAGATTAGAGTAAATCGAACTGTTGTAATGAGTAGAACCCCAAATGTAAGTTTCAACATAATGGAAATTCATTGTTTGCTCATGTAGCAGTCCAAGGGCTTCTTGGTTCCATATAGTTATCAAAAATCCAGGCTAGTGGGGTACCTGGGTGGCTCAGTGGGTTTAGCCTCTGACTTCAGCTCAGGTCATGATCCCAGGGTCCTGGGATCGAGCCCCACATCAGGCCCTCTGCTCAGCAGGGAGCCTGCTTCCTCCTGTCTGTCTACTTGTGATCTGTCTGTTAAATAAATAAAATCTTTAAAAAAAAAAATCCAGGCTAGTGTCAGCAATTGCAGCTTTAATACATGACTTCTAAAGTTAATCTGTATATCACCATCCTGGTTCCGCGGTTGTAGGAAAGAGCATGAAGCAGTGATTTCAGGACTCTTAATAGGTTATACCCATGAGTGGCTCATGCTACCTCTCTCGCATTTCGTTGGCAGTCCTCATTCTTAGGGCCCCAACTGTGAGCCGGGGAGGCAGAGAAATTTGTTAAAGATATATTCCCAGCAGGAAGGTAAAAATTTATTTGGTGGTGAGTTGGCAGTCTCTATCACACAGAGCTTGAGTTAAACTTTGAAGATGAGATACGATTGGAGAGAAAAAAGAGAACATATTTTTGGGGAAGATGGAGAACAGTCAGCAGAGCAGATGAGGGTCAAGTTACACAGTTGTGAAAAAGCAAATTGTTGGGAAGGGCTAGAGGCATGATTTGATAGATTGTTCCTTGGTTCACATGGATTTATAAGTACTTGCTTCAAAATTAGTTTCTTCAACTAGATTAGGACCTTCTAGCATAGTATCTGTCACATGTTGGATATCCAATTAATGTTATAAAATCAGGATGCTAATTTTGATTACTTAAACACTTAGTTTAATCAGAACAATGTTCCCTTTGAGAAATAACTTATCTGCCATCTTTAGGATGTATCACTTTTAAAAGAGAGCTCATCAACTAATACTTTAATAAATGTGCTATTTATTAACTTATTTTCTAGGCAGAGACTTTAGGTATATTTTAGAATTATATCACCTGGAACTACCAGTTAACCTTTCATAGTGTTTATTTGCTCTTGTGTTTAGGTACATTGAATGTGTGCCTTTATGAGATAGATCAAAATGATCTACGTATTAGAGATAGAGATTGAAATAAATTTTATTTACTGAAAACACAGGTAATATGTTTACAGTGAAAGAAGATATCTTTAAGATAGACCACAAATAAAGCTATTCAAAAGAGAAAAATGTGGAGAAGTTAGAATAGTAAATGATTATAGAAATACATGAGATAGAAATATCTTATCCTTTTTTATTCTTATCTCCTTATTTAGCTAGAAGATGAAAAATGATTCTGAGTGAAAGTACTTTGATTATAGTATTTACCATGATTTTGTGTTTACTGATCTAAGCTTTGTTCTTATTTGTACGCAGAGCACAGCATCTAATAATAAAGCATAACAGTATGGATAATTTTTATTCTAAGTACATAGCTTGACTTCTTCAGGATCTGCAAATATGTAGGTGAAAGTATTGATAGGGAGGGGAATGACTGGGAAAAACAATGTGTGTTGCTTGGCCTTTACATCTGATTGAATTTGTTTAGAATGGACAATTTCAGTTACTATGCAAGATCTTTCCTTTGACCATCCAAATCGACTCTATCCTTCTCTACCATTTACTGTGGCCTGAGAGTCTACACTGGATAGACTGCCTTGGTGGGGTTTCTTGTCCTCTGACTTTAGTTAGGGTTTGTCAGTGGGAGCAACTGCAGTATAGGTCAGAAAGAGAGAGAGGAAAAATTATTCCTCTAGTTTTTACACTGTGGCATTGTGCCAGAAAATGAATGTATCCTTTGTCTAAAATTCACAGCTCCTTTTATTTTTATTTTTTTTTTAATTTAAAATTTTTTTTAAATTTCTTTTCAGCGTAACAGAATTCATTGTTTATGCACCACACCCAGTGCTCCATGCAATACGTGCCCTCCACCACCTGGCTCCCCCAACCTCCCCCCCCACCACCCCTGCCCCTTCAAAACCCTCAGGTTATTTTTCAGAGTTCATAGTCTCATGGTTCACCTCCGCTTCCAACTTCCCTCAACTCCCTTCTCCTCTCCATCTCCCCATGTCCTCCATGTTAATTGTTATGCTCTCCAAATAAGTGAAACCATATGATAATTGACTGTCTCTGCTTGATTTATTTCACTCAGCATAATCTCTTCCAGTCCCGTCCATATTGATACAAAATTTGGGTATTCATCTTTTCTGATGGAAGCATAATACTCCATAGTGTAAATGGACCACATCTTCTTTATCCATTTGTCCGTTGAAGGGCATCTTGGTTCTTTCCACATTTTGGCGACCGTGGCCATTGCTGCTATGAACATTGGGGTACAGATGGCCCTTTTTTTTCACTCCATCTGTATCTTTGGGGTAAATAACCAGTAGTGCAATTGCAGGGTCATAGGGAAGCTCTATTTTTAATTTCTTAAGGAATCTCCATACTGTTCTCCAAAGTGGCTGCACCAACTTGCATTCCCACCAACAGTGTAAGAGGGTTCCCCTTTCTCCACATCCTCTCCAACACATGTTGTTTCTTGTCTTGCTAATTTTGGCCATACTAACTGGTGTAAGGTGGTATCTCAATCACAGCTCCTTTTAGGTAGCCCTGCCTACACAATGCTCTCCCTCCCTCCCTCTTTCTCTTTTGGTGTGTGTGTGTGTGTGTGTTTCTCTGTTTCTCTCTCCTGGTTTCTAGTAGATAATCCTTATGACCCTCATTGCTTCAGGCCTGCAAGTATTAGCATTACCCCACTGTTACTGGCCCCAGGATACTGCACTACCTTTTATGGTTTCCTTACAACCTCTCCACACCTTTGTAAACAGACCCATTCATGAAATTCTCCTCATATAACAGATTTGAGACTTCATTATTTTTGGCCCAAAACCTGTCTGCAATAATTGGAACTACGGATTAGAAGGGATTCTGGGAGTGAATTGCTCACTTAGTTCAAGAGAATGTTCTTGCTAGGGGGTGTGGGACATGGATAAATTTTGTCCTACAGTAGCAGTATGATCATCTCAATATTCATAGTAGCGGCATGGGATTAGGTCCAGGTAGAAGGCAAGTCACTGAGAGATCAACTGTGAAATTAGTTGCTATCATGGCAATAATAATGATAGAAGTTAGGGTCCTAGAGAGTGTTTACATGGAAATGGAGAATTTTAAAGCTTAGAATATGTATAGAGAAGCCAAACAGCATCAAAGTCTATTTAGGAGTGCTAAATAGGTCAGATAAAACTGACAAAAGTAGGGGCACCTGGGTGGCTCAGTGGGTTAAGCCTCTGCCTTTGGCTCAGGTCATGATCTCAGAGTCCTGGGATCGAGCCCTGCATCAGGCTCTCTGCTCAGCGGGGAACCTGCTTCCCCCTGCCTCTCTGCCTGCTTCCCTCTCCCTCTCTGCCTACTTGTGACCTTTTTCTTTCTGTCAAATAAATAAATAAACTTAAAAAAAAAAAACTGACAAAAGTAATTGACCTAGCCATAAGAGGCACAGGAGTTCAGCCCCAATTAAATGTTCAGCATTGTCAGGTCTATTAGTTAAAGTAAGAACAATAAAGGAGAAGCATGGGGATACTGAAATATGGGAAAAAACGATTTGGGTAGATGTAGACAAGATTGACCCAAATCCTTATATGCTGGCAAAGCCAGAATCTCTCCTTTATCTGAAAGAACTAGCCTTACCGTATTAAAAAACACTTTTGATGATGGTATCT
The DNA here is from genome assembly GCF_020171115.1 of Neogale vison. Lineage (NCBI taxonomy): Eukaryota > Metazoa > Chordata > Mammalia > Carnivora > Mustelidae > Neogale > Neogale vison. The sequence continues at coordinate 194,634,472 of NC_058091.1, read as the reverse complement.
GTTGTCTCACAAGGAGATGCTAATAACATAAGACATCCTCTCAACAAGGCGGACCCAGCAAATGCTACTGGTATACAGTACCCATCCTGGACTGTTCTCTGGGGGTAAAAGCCAGTTACCTGGTCAAAAGTTGATTGCATGATACTTGCATGATCATCATGGAGGGGAAAAAATTAGTTTTTCATGATCTGGATATGGACTTGCTTTTCTTGCCCTATGTGCTTCTGCTGACATCACTGTTAGTGCATTTATGCTATGGGATAGCATGCTAAGGGTTGCCTTAGCCATTGCCTTGGTATTCTTTATGACATTGCCTCCATTCAGAGGACTCATCTGACAAGAAAGGAAGTGTGACAGTGCGCTAATTTCTATGGAATTAACTGGTTTTATCATGTGCCCTAATGAATAGGAGCAGCTGGATTATACATGGAGGAATGGCTTGTTGAAGCTTAGTTACAATTTCGGTTGAGAAGTAATATATGCCAGAGAAATGAGTCCTGTAATGCTGCTTTATCCTTTATGATTTTCCTACACCTCAACTTTTATGACATTCTCTTTCATTTATCAAATAAGTCACTTTTTTCCTCCTATTTTCTGCCTCTCTATGTAGCTTGACTTATAACTGATCAGTTAAAGTCAGGGTACATTTCTTGGGATTTATGGAACTAAACAGATAAAAGGATAGTTGTGAAAGATTTGGCTTTTTAGCTGTAGAATGTTGCTAGTAATTAGGAAGGTACTTGTAGGACAATGCAAAATTTAATCTGAGAGGTTAAATTTAACTTGTAAATGGAGCAAACTGTTTGTTCCAAGTGTTGTATCTTCATTATTTTGACATCAGGGGTTTAAAAAAGTTTAGATACATTAAAAGTACAGGTGTGTGTGCCAATGGGTGAGAAACACAAGTAATTGGAGATTCCACAGCTCTTGGTCTCTATTTCAGAGACACATGAGGTAGCCTCTCTGAGCTTTATTATGGCACAGTTCTTTGCTCAATCTCTGTTTCATTTGTCTAAACAGGAGCATGTTGGGGGAGGGGTTTAAATACCTGGGCCCCAAATAACAAATGCCACATGGAAATCATACAATTTTCCTCCTATTGAGGGTGGTGTTTGTGGGGAGGGAGTTGAGTTGTTTTGGTGACACAAGTTTGTAAAGCTGAATGTCTTAGTCTTGAGGATTTATTCAAGGTTACTTGAAGGTTAACTTAAAATTTAAAAATTAATGACTTTTTAAATTTTTAAAAGATTTTATTTATTTATTTGAGATAGAAAGAGAGAGAATTGAGGGGAGGGCCAGAGGACGAAGGAGAAGCGGACTCCCTACTGAGCAGGGAGTGCAATGCTGGTGGCCATCCCAGGACTCCAGGATAGTGACCTGAGCTAAAGGCAGATGCTTAACTGACTGAGCCAACCGGGTGCCCCAATTAATAACTTAAAAAAAAAAAAAGATTTTATTTATTTATTTGAGAGAGACAAAGTGAGAGAGAGCATGAGAGAGAAGGTCAGAGGGAGAAGCAGACTCCCTGTGGAGCTGGGAGCCCAATGCAGGACTCCATCCTGGAACTCCAGGATCATGACCTGAGCTGAAGGAGTTGCTTAACCAACTGAACCACCCAGGCGTCCCAATTAATAATTATTTAAAGTTAGTGCTGAATCATACTTACTAGCCCCTTACTCCATAAACTAGACAACCCTGTTGAATTTTATTTATTTCTCTTAATAGCTGCACTCAGTTTTCTGGTTCTGTCCCTTTTGCTAGAATTTATAACATTGAATGGTATTCTGCATCCTGAAAATTATAATTTGGAAAACCCATCTGATCATTTCTGATTATTCTACAAACTTTACTAACATACAGATATGCTGGATCTCTTAACTTGAAATGCCTGACCACTCATAGTGAAAGCCTAGAGGTATTAAAGGGTAAATTGTACTTATTGCCCTAGACAGAGACCAACCCATTCGTGGTACATACCAGCAGAAGTTTACCGCTCTTAGAAACCATATACTTTCCTGATCATATTTTACTGGAGGCTCTTCTTACAGATCATATTTTAGGGATTTTAGCAGGTCATTGACCTCTAGCTTTATATTCTTTTGGACTAAATTGTTGCCAGGTAGAGTATGTCTAATGGCCCCAACAGAGAGGCTCCAACCGTCTATGAACAGGATGTGTCTTAATGCAAGGTTCTGATGCCATCCATCAGGTCCTCTAAGTCACATGGAATTACTTGTGGTTTTTCAGAGACATTATACTTCTCTCCAGTTACCCTAAAATATCCTTCTCCTTTTTATACTTTATTTTTCAGGTTCCATTCCATGGAAGACATTCCCCAGTGGCTCAGTTCTGTGGCAGGTTTTTATCTAATGTGCCCTTGTAGTGTGCATCTATTGTCTATTTTGCAGTTGACTATTCATTCCACTAAATTATGCACTCCTTGAGGGAAAGAACTATTATTATATTTGTGTTTCTAGTAGTAGTTTAATGCTTATGGAATACCGTTTTTGTTATCTCTGAAACCTGGATTCAGGTTCCAATGTGCCATTCATAAAGTGATTCACCCTGGATGAACTATTTTTGAGCCTCAGTTTCTTCATCTGAGAAATGGGAAAAATGGTTTTACCTAATACAAGTATTTTGAGGATGAGATTACATATATACGAAGCACTTAGCTCAGACCCTGGAGGATATTAGATGCTCAATAATTATTATAAAGTATTCCCAACGATGTAGAATAAATATTTCAGTTCCCATACATACTTATTGAACTTGGAAACTAAACAAACAGGGAACCATGTAATAATCTTGAATCACTGGCCCATGGGAAAAAGTGTTAATCATCAAGCAAATAAAAAATACGGACAATGAGCAAGATCTGACAATTAGTTCATTACTGTGCCGTTGCAAACATTACCCTACCACCCACACATGTATTATTACATTTGTGTCAGTTACAATATTGCTATGAAGTTGCTTTCAAAATACTGAAATTGAGAGTTGTTATAAGTTAGCTTGCTTTTGACTGAATAGAATGTTGTTGAAAGAATGGAGTTCTACCTCATTTTTTTGACACAGAGAGTTTTTCATGGTCTTTCTTCTTTGTCTCCTAACCTAGTTTCTCTGCTCTGTTCCACATTTTTGGATTCCTGTCATAGACAGTTTTATCATGAACACACTCATCTGGTAGTTTCCATTTCTCTCAATTTCCATAGCAAGACACTCAATCCTCTTTCAGGATTCAGATCACAAGGTGTTTTTGCTGATACGGCTTTTCCAATAATCTAGTATATAATTTGCTATTTTAGTTTTTGTGTTCCTACCATACCCTATAGAATTCATATCATGTTTCTTCACATGGATATGTCTTCCTGCAAACCATATGTGGGCAGAACATGGTATACAGAAAATGCTTACTATTATCTAAGCAGAGCAATAAATGATACAGTATTTGAAGCATATTTGAGGCACATTATAGACTGTAATGCTTTCATTTCAATTCCACTTGTTCTCCATGTCCATTAATAAACTTCTATTTATTGCTCATATTTTCAAAGGTGTCCTTAGGTTTCTTAAATATGTATTTGGATGTGTAGATTAGTGTATTTGCCTATAGTGATTTGGGAAGATAAATATTTAGGGATATTTTATTTAAATGGAGATCTTATTCTGCCTTAGACGCAACCAGTACATTGCCAGATGAGTAAGGTAATGAAATATGAGAACAGTAAAAATAAAGGCAGGATTTCCACATAAGACATACTGGACAGTATCCAATTTGCAAGTTCATAAAATGAACTTATATAATTTGGTCAACGTGAAAACACTAAATTTAGATATGGGACCATGGTTTAAGTCAAATCAGACCAATAGAAGGAATATTCCAAAGTCAAACTCAGATGAATACTGAGTGTGATCAGTATGTAACTGAGAGAAATCAGTTGCAGGGCTAGAATTTAGGTTTTTTCCATTGTGCTCAAAATAAGATGGAAACTTGCCCTAGCCTACTTTGGCTGCTCCCTGTATCTGACCTATGTTTGAAGTGCAGATATCTTCACATTCTCTTGCTCTCTCCTATCTGTCGTTTTTACCCTGGCTGTATGATGGGAGCTGGGTTTTGGTTGCCCTTTCAAAGTACTCATATAATCTCTCCCTGTTTTTCCCCTTGCCCAAGGGGTTGCTCAGATATGAAGGTTGAGATATGAATGGAAGCCCAGCCTCCACTCATTGGAAATGGGATCTTGTACAAGTTTCTTAAACTCCCTGAAACACAGTTTCTGCCCTTCCTAAATGAGATTATACATCTTCACAGGGCATTTATAAAACTCTGTGGTGGAATGCATATGAAAGCAGTAAGTAAATTGTCAAACACTATGCAAAGGTGAGTTTAATGTTATAAATCTGTGTTACATTGTGCCAGTAGACAAGAACGTTTTATGCTGAACTCTCCAGTATTTTTTTTTAAAGGGTGGTATTGGTAGAAGACATTATTCTGTTATAATCTGTTGAGAGGTAGAATGTGAACATGGGAACGTATCATGTTCCAGTCCACTCACTGGACAACCTTTGGGGTAACAGTTTGTCTATAGAGCCCAGTTTTCTATGTAGTTGAGTATTTAATCTTTTGTCTCAACACTTAAAAAATATTCTTGATGGAAATTGTTATTTAAAGGTTGAAGGAGTTAGTGAAAAAGGATTGATGGATTATTTATTGTGAACAGAAGGAAATATAAAATATATTCTGGCTCTACCTTATTGCCTTGTAAGAAGCATAGTCACCATGATTTTCCATTTTATTAGTAATTCAGGGGCATCATTATGAATATCAGTTACACCCTGCTATAATAGTATAATGACTTTGGGGAATATACTGCATATTGGGTTATTTGCCTTTATATCCTATAACTCCAAACTGGATTCTGAAATTTGAATGTTTTATAATTTTTATTTCCTCCTCTTCTGTCTTTTCTCTTCACTATGGGGTAATACCTATATTAGCCTTGTTTTTTGCTTATTTATTACTTTCTCATAGAAGTCAAGAGAGAGCCAGTGTTTTCCAAATAGGTCCTCCCTCAGAAGAAGGCTATCGGGCACTCCAGGACTCTGAGAGCTGTAGAGAAACCTCCAGCCTTCTCCACTCCATTAGATACTCAGAAACTTGCCCCCAGAGTGTGTCCCAGGAAAGTCAGAATGAATAATAGGGACAAGAAGCCAACGTTTCCCAGGTTATCACTCATTTCCTATGCTTTAATCCTTTTTGGCCCCATCTCTCACCTCTGAATCTCCTCTAATGTGTCTTCTGGAAGTCATGAATGAAGGAGGCAAAGTCTATCTGGGGCTGAGAGAGCGACTATTGACTCAGATTGAAAAGCAGCCCTGCCATTTGGGAGGTCAGCTGGGGGCAAATGTAGCTACAGAGTTAGTAGGACATAGCATGTCTGCAGAGTTCATGTAGCAACTGTCAAATTCCAGAAGCATTCCCCTTTCTGAGTGACTATTACATTTTAGATCCATGTTGCCATACTCATCTATTATTGGGGACAACCATTCGCTAAGCTACCCTCACTTCATAACAGCATTTAATCCGTAGTTAATTATTTCTCCAAATTTTACCTCAGAAACTATAACCAATCCAGAACTGATCCTTGCTTCCATTAGATGTTCCCTAGAATCCTTCAAGCAGGAACCCAGCCCTTATAAAGCATGCTTTCTCCTCCCTCTTGTTAAAAGCTGAATTCCATGGTTCTTCTGGAGTACCTTCCCTTGCTGCATCAAGTCATTAAATCTGATTTTATCGGACTACAGGTTTGTTCCTCCTGGTCTTCCGACAATTAGAGTGTAACATGATTTACTGACAAATCCCCGTTATCACTAACCTTATGTTCAGGTTTACATAACATTAGTATCATATTCTAACTGGATCTGATCACTTCTTCCCCTGAAGCCCTCCTCAAAGTAATAGCTATATTTTCTTTCATGTATCTTATATCACTGGGCCTACAGGTGGACTATATGTCCTCTTGGCTGATTTCAGATCATTCTTCTCCTTACAAACTTTGACTTTTAAATCTTATTTCATCAGAGTATATTACTGCCCTCCCCCTTCATGGTAATCATCTACTGCCATCATCTGCCTCACCCCTACTCTGCTACCTTCTGTTCCCTGAAATGTTTAGCTCTTGGCTTATTGGCACTCTTTACCACAATATGGTTGTTTTAATTTTTAGTGACTTCAGTCTGTGTAGATGATATTTCCAATACCCTGGTTCCTCAGTTCCTTGATTTTTCTCTTCTTTGTTGACTTTTGTCTTTAGCCCTGCCTATATCATTCACTCCCATGGTCCTGTTTTTGATGCTGTCAATACACATAATTTAATTCCTCCGTGATCTTAATTTCAGCTCCCTGAATACCAGCTCCTACTTTTTCCTGATGCTCTTGACTATCTCAGCTCCAATAATTTTTCAGTCCTACTGGGTATAATTCTACCAGCATTTCAGTGCCTGTAACCTCTGTGCCTTCAGTTCCCTCATTTTTGTCTCAAATCACATCCTTTATCATTATAATAACTTCTTACTTGATCATAAAAATCATGTTTAATCCAACTCTCCCCCTGCTCTATGTCTGCATGACTGAACATGACTGCAGAAGAACATAAAGCCATGCTGTTTGATTTCATTTTATTTTATGATTTTTGCTTGACAAATTGCATTTTGTATTGTCACAGAACATATTTAACATAAAATTTACCATTTTAACCATTTTGAAGTATACAATTCTTTGGGATTAAGTGCATTTACACTGTTACAGAACCACCACCACCATCCATCACCAGACCTTCTTTATCTTCCCAAACTAGAATCTGTATCCATTAAACAATGGCTCTTCACTCCTCAACTCCCCAACCTACAGGCAACTGCCATTCTACTTTCTGTTTCTATGAATTTGACTAATCTGGGTACCTCAGGTAAGGACAATCATACAATATTTGTCCTTTTGTGGTTGGCTTATTTTGCTTAGCATGAAGTCTTCAAGGTTTGCCCATGTTGTAGCATTGCGTGGAATTGTGTTCTTTTTTAGGGCTGTATGTATATATCATTTTTCATTTACCCATTTATGATTTTTTCCTAAATTTGTTATCACTTATCTCCTTTGAGATTCAATTCTGCCAAATTGTCTTACTCCTTTCCCACATTTATTTTACTCTGTCTCCTAGACTGTTATTTCATATCTTATTCTACTTTCTCAAATCCAAAAGACTTTACTTTTAGCTATTGATTTTGCTTTTTTATATTACTGAGAAATTAGAAGCATTGAAGAAAGAATGTCTGTAAGATTCCAGAGCCGTATCTACCAATGAGCCTTAGCACTGACATATACTGTTTTCCCACCTTTCATTACCATCTGTTTTGCACCAGCTCACTTTTCCTTTTTATAACTACTCAAGGTCATTGCTATAACAGTTGTCTTCTCTTTTGCCTACGTCATCAGGTTTCCTTTTTTAAAATTTTTAATCTTTTTCCTGTTTTGTGTATTTGGCATTTAACACTGTCTAGCTTTAAGGTGTACAGCATAATGACTTGATTTACATAGATTAATAAAGTGTCCCCCACAGACAGTTTGGTTGACATGCATCATCTTAAATAGATAATTTTTTTTTCCTTTGAGATGAGAACTGTCAGGATTTGCTTTTTTTTTTTTTCTTTTTTAAGATTTTACTTTTTTATTTTAGAGCAAGGGGGTAAGTATGGAGTGGAAGGGCAGAGGGAAAGGAAGGGAGAGAATCTTTAGCAGGCTTCACGCCCAGTACAAACCCCACACAGAGCTTGATCTCACCACCCTTAGATCATGACCTAAATCAAATTCAAGAATCAGATGATTAACCAAGTGAGCCACCCAGACACTCCCAGGATTTGCTTTCTTAATAACTTCCAAATATACTGTCCAGCAGTGTTAGCTATAGTCATCATGTACATTATATGGAGGGGAGGTATTTTCTGTTTTTTTCAGTTGAAAAATTGTGAACAGGCTGATTCAGGAAGACCTACTATCAAGTCACCATGAAGTCTAAGAATGACAGTTCTGAATTATTAATATCTAAAGCATATGCCTTCAATACGTTTTTTTTTCCAAATTTTTATTTAAATTCTAGTTAGTTAACATATCGTGTAATTTTGGTTTCAGGAGTAGAGTTTAGTGTTTCATCACTTAGATCCAACACCCTGTGCTCATCACAAGTGTCCTGTTTAATAGCCATCACCCATTTAGCTCATCCCCACACCCACCTTCCTCCATCAACCCTTACCTTGTTCTCTGTCCTTAAGAGTCTCTTATGGTTTGCTCCCCACTCCCCTCTTTTTTTTCCCCCTTCTCACACGTCCATCTCTTTTGTTTCTTAAATTCTACATATGAGTGAAATTGTATGGTATTTGTCTTTCTCTGGCTTATTTCACTTAGCATAATACACTGTAGCTCCATCCATGTTAACGCACATGGCAAGATTCCATTCTTTTTGATGGTTGAGTAATATTCCATTGCATATATATACACCACATCTTCCTTAGCCATTCACCAGTTGATGGATGCTTGGGCCCTTTCCATAGTTTGGCTGTTGTTGATAGTGCTGCTATAAACATTGAGATGTTTTCCATCAGCATACAATGTGCTGGAACTTCTCTCATCTTAAAAACAACAAAACTCTTCCTAATTTATTTTCTTCCTATCACCACTAGTTTCTCTCCTTAACTTTGCTATCAAGCCTCTGGAAAACATTCTCTATACTTTCTGCCTCAATTTCTTTTCTTAAGTTAATTTTAGTCTATCTTTTGCTCCACCACTCTAGTGAAACATCTCTTATCAAGGTCACTAATGGCTTCCAAATTGTTAAATACAATCCAAATCTCAGTCCTCATGTTACTTGATACTTCTAAAGTATTTAATACCACTGATCTTTTCCTTTGCTCTGATGCATTTTTCTTGCTTGGCTTTCTAGACAACTACTGTTCTTAACTTTTCTCCTATCCTACTGACTTTTTCTTATTAGTCTTCTGCTGCTTTCCTCCCCCCCACCCCCGCCCCTGCCCCGCCCCATTTCTCTGATTTTTAAATGATAGAGGGCCCAGGTCCTAGTCCTTGATGCTCTTTGAATTTCTATTTACTCCCAAATCTAAATGATCCTTCAAGATCTTAATGAGCTTTATATAACTATAATCTGGCCACTTTACATAGTTTCTTCCTTTGCTTCCTAAATGTCTTTACTTAAATAATACTTTCTCAGGTTAGATCACATTGGACCCTCACACCCAATCACAGAAGTTTCTATTTCTTTTTTTCCTGTTCGCCTTTATTACTATTTAGCAAACTGTAATTTTTAGTTATGTACCTTTTGTGTTGCCCATGAGAGCAAAGATTTTAATTTGTTTTGCTTTGTATCATAAACAAATACTACTGTACCCCCCAATGCTTAAAACAATGCCTAACACATAGTTGGAGTTTAGTTAATATTTCCTGGATGAGTGAATGAAAAATTAGTACTGAGAATTAGGAAATGTAAGATATTTAGAGCCGTGTGTACAAGAGAAAACAGGTCCTTGTTTATTATTTCCATGGTTTTCCTGTGAGTAAAATTTTAGTTTTATGAAGTAGCAGCTTAATAACAAAAATAACAACTGAGTACTTATTATGTGCAGAAGCCATCCCACATGCTTTTTTCACTTCTTATTTAAGTCATACAATCATAAGAAATAGCTATCATTACCTCTGTTTTATAAATGAGGCTAAGCAACTTGTTCAGAATCACCTTGCTAGTAAGTGATTATGTTGGGATTCAAGATCATTTCATCTGACTCCAAAGTTTAATTTTTTTCCCACTATAATACATGGTTTACTTTTTGGCTCTTGGCTGGTGTTTTGGTTAATGGGGTATTAATGTAAGCAATAAAGTAGTCAGAAAAACTGAATGATACGCCATTAAACATTTTGAGTTTATCATTTTCTTTATTATGCAGACTTAAGTATAATGCAGTTTTAATACTTTCTGTATTTGTGGGAGATCTGAATAGTCAAAATGTAGGGCAAGCTTTGTTTTCATTTTTAACTGAAAATTAAAGGTTGCCCTTTATCAAAATCTGCATGCATGTAATAATAGAAATAGATATGCTTGACTTTTGTTAGTATAATATTTGGTTATTAAAACTGGAATTTTATTTGGTTTGACTATTTCTCTTGCATTTAAGAGTCAATAAAAAAGCTCTCCTGCAGCTAATTTAAAAATAACAACAAATTCTCATGGATGTAATGCAAATATCTGCTGTGAGGCAAAGCCTGCTTCATTTTATTTATTTATTTCTGCATTCATTACATTGATTACACTGTAATGGGATTCAGGGACCCTAACAATGAAAGAGAAAATTGGATAGGTGCATGTGAGAGAAAATTAGTCAGCTATTTGTCCTACATTTGGACATGACATTGTGATTTTTGTTTTGAGTTTTGTAAATCATTTATTTTGGGACCATAATAAGCAACAAAGATATCATTCAATTTTCCAAATGTAATTTGGAGCAATTTTTTGGATACATTTTTGATTATGGGATAAAATGTATTGATAAATTAATCCTTTATATATAAATCAAAATAAAAAATGTTCATTGTCAATTATATATACTTGAGTAACTGAATGGTTTAGGCATTAAAAGAACTGATTCCTAGCTCCAGCGTTTACATTTTCTTAATCTCTGTGCCTTGACTGCCTCCTCTGAAAGCTCAGCATATCCCGAATCCTGTTTATTTTATGGATATATTGAAACTTTCATCAGGTAATTTATGAAAAATCACATTGTAAGTTGGAGTTCCTATGTAAATGTAAAATGAAAGTGGTTTTATTACTATCCTTTAGCATAAAGGGATTATTACATTTTTTATCAATTTGGGGCACCTGGGTGATTCTGTCAGTTAAGCACCCAGGTCATGATCTCATGGGTCATGGGATCAAGCTCCAGTTTGGGCTGCATGCTCAGCAGGGAGTCTGCTTGAAGATTCTCTCTGTCTCTGCCCCTCCCCAACCCCACAGGTGCATGCTTATGCACACACAGTCAGTCTCTCTGAAGTAAATAAATAAATCCTAAAAAAAAAAAGTTTTTTCAACTTTATACTTTCTCCAAAATTGATGTAACAGTCACCTTTCAAAGTTGTTTGTTAGTTAATGAAGAATTTCCTGGAGTATTGAGTAAGCCCTTCGTGGATTTACCGTACTGGTAAAGAATTAACATCCTAAAACTTACTCAGATTACATTTTCTTTCTCATGTTCCTTTTTCTGTTACTAAAATAATTAATGTTGATATTTAAATTGTTTCTACTTTTTGTGGTTATAAACAAGGCTGTAATGCATTTTTTGAGTGCATATGCCTTCCAGTATCTGTATAATTTAATCCTGACTTTTCTGGTTGACATGATATGCAGTTTACAAGAGAGTCTGCCTAGACACTATCTGGACTCAAATGGAAGAAACTTTTGTTAGTCTCTCTCCAGTTCTATTTTATTTTATTTTACTATTTTATTTCTTTGAAAGAGAGAGAGTGGCAGAGAGAGGGAGAGAGAGAGTATCTCAAGCAGACTCCCCACTGAGCACAGAGCCTGATGTGAGACTCAGTATCATGGCCCTGAGATCATGACCTGGGCTGAAATTGAGTCTGCTACCTAACCAACTGAGCCACCCAGGTGCTGCCAATTCTTCATTTTAAATCTGTAATTTTAAATCTACAAAATGATTATCTGAACATTGTATGCTACAATATATGTTAAGTATTGAATCATAACTTTTTTTGTCAAAAAGGAAAAAGAAAAAATAAGACTTTTTGTTATTGAGTTCTAGTTTCATTCTATTGTGGTCAGAGAATATACTTTGTATAACCTGTGTCCTTGGTTTTATGGCCCCAAATATGGTCCATCTTAGAAAATGTTCTGTTCTCACTTAAAAAGAATGTATATTCTGCCTTTTGTTATGTAGAGTGTTTTATCAATATCAACTAGATGAAGTTGGTTGTTAGTGTTATTCAAGTTTTCTATATCTGTATTAGTTTGCTAGGGCTTCTGTAATGAAATACCACAAACTGAATATTCAAGGGTCTGAGGTCAATGTATGGGCAGAGCCATTCTTCTTCTGAAGGTATTAGGAAAAAGATTTATTCCAAGCCTCTCTTCTAGCTTTTGGTATTTTCCTGACTTGAGGTAGCATAACTCTAAAATTCACTAACATGCTTGTCTCTGTGTCCAAATTTCCTTTTTTTATGATCCAATCCAATCATATTGGACTGGGGACCTATTGTACACTGATAAGATCTTGTTGTAATTTAACTAACTACCTCTGTAATGTTCTATTTCCAAATAAGGTCATATTCTGGGATATTAAGGGTTAGGACTTCAACATCTGAATTTTTGAGGGGACAAAATTTAACCCTTAACAATATCCTTACTGATTTTTGGTTTACTTTCCTATATATAATTGAAACAGTTATTAAAATCTCTAACTCTATGTATTTGTCTATCTTTGTATTTCCTTATAGTTCTATCAGATTTTCTTTATGTATTTTCAAGTTCTGTTATTAGGTACATAAACTCTTACAACTGTGAAGTTCTCTTGATGAATTAACTCCTTTATCATTATGAAATAACCTCCTTCCTTCTTGGTAAATATATAATATTTTTTGTTTTGATATTGATTTTGTCAAATATTAATATAGACACTCAGCTTCCTTTTGATTTGTGTTTATCTGTATTCATGTTTATCTGTATATCTTATTAGTCATCTTTGCTGTTTTTTAATCTCTGTCTCATTTCTCTGTTTGAATTTATGAACTATGGATTCTTAGAAATGTCTTGACACATAGGCCGTGTAAAGATTTGAAACAAAATGTTTAATAATTTAAATGCTCCTCACTGTTTGAAGAGACCTCAGTAGATGAAGAGGTCTCATTATTTTCTATTATTTTCAGCCAGCAACATGCATATGCATAAAAATGATCTTGGGGAACCATGCAAGATGTCTGAGTTATCTCCCTGCTTTGACTGCGGCCCTTAATTTTGGGTATCCTTGAAATTATTAGTAAAGTTTAATAGTCAGTAAGAACTCTAATTTGTGGGACTCTGATCCTTTTGACAATCAGATCCTTTTGTTGGCTCATATGCTTAAACGTTTAGATGCACACCTGTCAAAAAAAGAATTTTAAATTTTCTAAAACATTTTGATTTTTTCAAAAAGATTTTATTTATTTATTTGACAGACAGAGATTACAAGTAGACAGAGAGGCAGGCAGAGAGAGGAGGAAGCAGGTTTCCCACTGAGCAGAGAGCCCGATGAGGGGCTTGATCCTAGGACTCTGAGATCATGACCCGAGGTGAAGGCAGAGGCTTTAACCCACTGAGCCACCCAGGCACCCCTAAAACATTTTGATTTTAAGGTCCCATGGGGAGTAGCTGAGGTATATGGCTTGAGGGATAGTAGGGAAATAAGCTTTCCAATTAAAGATTTATTACTCTCTTCAGATTTAAAACAGATGAATAGCAACTTTAAAACTGGCAATAGTTATCCTAAAGTTCTTATCCCTCGTAAATCTGTTACTGTTTTCCCCTCTTCTATATTCTAACATGGATTCTAACATGATCTTACTGAGAAGAGGGATGATTTGTGTAAATGAGGGTCCTCTGCTATTAGCTGAGTTCCCTCTTGTCTTCCCCAGTCAGCATGTGCTTGCTGGCATATGCTGCTGTGTTTTGATCTGGTGAGACTCATCTTCTGATCTCTCTGCAAGACCAATGAATAGGGGAATCTGTCTGTCTGTCTGTAGACTAGGCATCATCTTGAAATCTGCTCTTCCTGTAGGTCCCCTGAGACTTAGCCATATCACCTCTCAAACCCCAAGACCTTGAATCACTCATCCCTCACCATAACGGCCTTATGTCAGACCCACTAGCTTCAGACTATGTGTGAATGCTTGGATATTTTTCGTAACCCATGGACTCAAAGGAATCATGTGGACAAAGGAGAGGTATGCTTCCTCCTACCTTCTTTGGCTGAAATGTTCTCCACACAATATCTAATTTTTTGCAGCTGTTTCATATTGTGGTAGATGATTTTCCTCTAGAATCTCTAGGGGTGAGTGAGGCAAAAGACTATAGAATTTCAACTTTACCCTGTCTTGTGCTTTGATGTCACTGACTCTTACTAATAGGGGGAATAATAAAGAGCTTGATATCCAACGTTTTTGCTCTACTCTTGGTACTTGCTATCCCTTTTAGCTTATCTCTTGCAATCTTCTTTCCTCTGTTGAAGGAGTTTCTCTATAACATAAACATTTACTTTCTATTTCATGACCTTCTTTGAACCCATCTTCTGCTTCCTGATGCAGTAAATCTCAAACTAATACTTAATGACTGAGCACTGTAGGAGGACATGATTTATGGGATCATAATCATATATTGGTTTGAGATTTCCAAAGTTATTGTCCCCAATTTGCAAATCAAACCTACAACAAATGAAGGAAGCAGATCAGAGAGTGTTCAGATTTTATTAAGAATATTTCCAGGGGTGTTGGAACTAGATGAAGTTGTAGGGATGAATTGCCATTTATTTAAAAAAAATTGTCTGCAAGGGGAGCTAGATGTTGGTGCAAAGCATAGTATAATTAAATGAGGTATGAGGGTCCTGCTCACTCCTTCAATACACAGGACATTTATCATAGCTTACTTCCTATAATGCTTTTCATTAACTTTGTAAGTTAGATTTTTTTAAACATAAACACTCCTTTATTTGTAAAGAGCTGGTAAAGAAAGTTACAACCAAGTGTGGCAGGGACAGAATATGAACTCAGAAATCCCCGTTTTGTGAATCCCAAACCTGTGTCTATCATATCATTCTATAGATGCTGTAAAAAACCCAAGGCTCATGTCTGCAGAACTATAGACAGTCTGTAATCTACCCCATAGCACCCATGAAAAGGAATAAACAGGCTATTGTGTTCTATGTGATTTTTTTCCCATTTAAGTAAAGCCTGTGCACACCTATTTTTCTGATTAAACTCTTATAGATAGACACATTGGTAGGGAGACTATTCCTGAGTGTTGCATAGCTGTAGGGAAAAAACCTTGACAACTGATAAGTGAAACAAAGTCTAGGATTTGTAAAGGAGATAACTATAAATGTACATTAGTGTTTGGGGATAAACAAAATGAAACATTTTTAGTAAAGGATATCATAGATGCTTAAAAATATTTTGCTATAAAAAACTTAAATTGGGTTCAACAGTTCTTGAGACTTTGATCTAAATCACAAGGTTTTTGGACAGCTTATGGACTTTTTCTTCCCTGAAACTGTTGGAGATCATAGATTTGAAAAGGAATTTCACACAGATATGATTATCAGCAGTGATAAGCTGTTATCTCTACAGAACAGAAGGAGTCAAGTCAGTGTTTTGTGGGACCAGGTTCCTTAGCCATGGAGATACCGGAGGCTGGTGTGGCAAAGCCAACTGAAAACATGGGATATTATGCATGTTAAAGGAATCCCAATGAAGATTCACCAAGAGAAACTTAACCAAGTCACTTAAATATAAATAAGGTGCTTTTATATTGAATGGCTTGGAAAAGGGAATTTTGCTCTTTCTCCATGAATTTTAATTTAACAAGAATGTATAGCCATATGAGTTAAATGTTATCATCTGAAGCCATAATCTCCACATTTTCCAAATTGCACCCCTTATTAGTAAAATATTTTAAAGCACACTTCTCCAAATTATATTCCTTTTATTTATTTAAAAATTTGGCATTATCATATATTATAAAAGCACACAAATGGAAATTTAAAGCACAAGTAAAATGAAATAATAACATAAAAATTTTAAAAACTTTTTGCTTTTACTTAAAATACTAATATTTTTGATACAAATAAGATTGAATGTATTTCATTCTTTTTGAAATAGGTGGTTGAACATTTTTGTGATCCAGTTTTTTGGAGGTATTATTCTAAGGCCATAAAATGTGGAGGAGATCTAACGCCATTGCTAGATTTCTGTGGATTCTCAAGTGAGTTAAGAGTTTTATCATCACTTTGGCTTTAAATTGTTATTCTTGTTGGGTGTCATTTACAGATCTGACCTCTAAACTACTTTGTGCTCAATGCAGAGAATCAGTAACTTTCTCTTTCACAAACTGCATTGGGATGTTTGAGATCTCTGCTCTTAAATGTTATTCGGTTCTCCTAATATCAAGACTTTCTCATGGACTAACTTTGCCCATGGGTTTGGGCCTCTACAAGTGGATTCTGGTTCCTCTCAAATCCTTCTCTGTTGTTACTCTTACTCAGTTCCTTCCATATCCAGTTATATTTCATATAATTTATATAATGTCATATAATAATTTCATATATATATTTGTTTATATGTCACAAACCACTAGTCACAATAAAGCATTTACAGAGACTTTAAATGTCTTCCTTTCCTTTCTTCCTCCATCATCCCTCTTTAGAAGGAAGGAAAGAGGACCTAGATTCAGTTTACACTCTGAATGATGCACTTGCCTTCAGAAAGCAGAAATGGTTAAAAATAGTTTTGTTTTTAACGGAGCTGAAATTCACATAACATAAAATTATCCCTTTCAAGTATACAATGCGGTAGCACTTAGTACATTCAAAATGCTGCGCAACTACCACTTCTGTCTAGCTCAAAAACATTTTCCTTAGCTCAGATGCAACCTCATTGCCATTAAACAGTCATTCTCTATTTCCTCTTGTCCCAGCCCCTGGCAGCAACGTCATAGAACATATGACCTCCTTTGTCTGATTTGTTTCACTTAGTACAACATTTGTGAGAGTCATCCTTGTTGTAGCATGTATCAGCACTTTATTCTTTTTAATGGTTGAGTAATATTCCATTTCTTATACATACCATATTTGTTTATCCATTCATCTGTTAATGGACATTTGGGTTGTTTCTACCTTTTGGCTGTTGTGACTAGTGCTACTATTAAGTACTTTGTGTACAAGCATTTGATATAATCTTGGTTTTTAATAAAACTTTTCATTCCTTAATACTGTTTTCTCTTTTGTATGTTTAATCAGTTACTACAGTGATCTGACATCTATTGGGGTATTTGAATTTTATACTGATCACTACTTTGCCTTTCCATTCACACCCCTATTCTACCTGCTGGGGAGCTTCTGTTTTAACTCTTTTCTTCAGGAGGGTGTGGAGACTAGATTTGGCCAATGCTTTGGTCCTGGATCACCTTGCGCCTCACTGTATAAGTGGGAAAGAATGTTGAGTCACTGCCGGAAGACATGCAATATGGAGCTGAGGCAAGAGTGATCATTTGAAGGGAAGACCCAGGAGTATTGGGCCTTAGAGGCTGAAGGAAACAGGGGCAATAGTTTAAAGCCAGGTTCTGGGATTTAGTGGACATGATTTAAGACAAAGACACATTTCTGTCCCATTCCTATGTTCTTTCAGTGCATATGTCTCATATTTTTGTGACTTGCCTTGTCTTTTTGAGTTAAAGGTAACCTCAGCCATCAGCTAGATGCTAAGTATTACTTCTTCTTATCCCATAAATCAGAATCAAAAGACTGCTGTCATCACTTTTGTTAGTGATCAGTTGTATTGATAAAAAGTTGACTTAAACTCTGTTACTTTTCCTCTAAGGCTTCTGCGCTACATTGGAAGCATGCAGGGATAACAAGTGAGAAGCAATTGTAAGGAGAGAGCATTATTAACACTCAGTTACAACTTCAGAGCCATGAGTTAACTGCTTGTCTACAAATCTATGTGTATGTGTTTTTTTTTTCCCAGCTAGTCAATTCCTCCTAAATCTTTGAGCAATTGTATAATCAATGTGGCTGCTTAAACACTTAAGGCAGATAGAGTCAATAAAATTTCCTAAAGAAATTGGAATTAACTCTGTGCTTTTTTATTCTGTGGGAAAAGAGATCATGTTTATTGTCCATTTGACAGGTTTTTATTTGCAGGTTTACTTGAGGGAGTCAAAATTAAAGCAAATAAGTGTTAGAGGGAGAATATTGCTTATAGCGAAGACTAAGAATATTATATGGATTTTTCATTGTTAACATTTTTATTTTTTCAAGTTTTATTGAAGCATACTCAACATAAAATTATATATATATAAATAATATGTATGATAGTTGAACAAGCATAAACATTGTGAAATGATTACCACACAAATTAATTCATACATTAATCATCTTTTATTGTTACCTTTTGTGTGTGTGTATGTGTGTGTTGAGAATAGTTAAAATCTATTATCTGCTAGATTTCATGTATCCAATGCATTATTGTTAACTGTAGCCACTATTCTGTACATTAGATTCCCAGAATTTATTCATTTTATAACAGAAAATTTATGCCCTTTGATCAACATCATCCCAACACCTATCCTCTATCCCCTGGTAACCACCATTCTACGTTTTAGTTCTGAGTTCAGCTTTTTAGATGACACATAGAAGTGACATCATACATATTTGTCTTTCTATGTCTAGATTGTTTACTTAGCATGATGTCCAATCCATGTTGTTGTAAATAGCAGGATTTCCTTCTTTCTCGTAGCTGAATAATACATAAATACATATATGTATGTATGGTATATACATATATACCACACCTTCTTTATTCATTAAAATGTTTGGTGGACACTTGGGTTGTTTCCAGGTCTTGGCTATTGTGAGAAATGCTGCAATGAACATAGGAGTGCAGATAACTCTTCAAAATACTGGTTTCTTTTGGATATATGCCCAGAAGTGGGATTGCTGGATCATATGGTAGTTCTATTTTTAAATTTTTGAAAAACCTCCTAAATTTTGAAAAACATAATATAGCCATATATCAGTTTACATTCCTACCAACAGTGTACAGGGGTTCCCTCGTCTCCTAGACAATATTTTTATTTCTTTGTCTTTTGATATTTCATTGCGGTTTTGATTTGCATTTCCCCAATTAGTGATGTTGAGCTTGTTAGTTGTCTGCATATGTGTGAGTCTGTTTCTGGGCTCTGTTTTCTATTCCATGAGTCTCTTGATCTGTTTTTATGCAAGTACCATACTGTTTTCATTATTATAGCTTTATAGTGTAGTTTGAGATAATTAAATGTGATGCCTTCGGGTCTGTTTTTCTCTCTCAAGATGGCTTTGGTTATTTGGGATCTTTTGTGGTTCCTGTAAACTTTAGAATTGTTTTTGCTATTTCTATGAAAAAATGCTATTGGAATTTTGATAAGGATTGCATTGAATCTGTACATTGGTTTGGTTAGTAAGAACATTTTTACAATATTAGTTTTTCTAATTCAAGAACATGGGATATTTTTCCATATATTTATGTCTTCTCATTTTTTCCGTCATCAGTGTCTTATAGTTTTCAGTCTACAAGCCTTTCTTTTCCTTGGTTAAATTTATTCCTAAGTATTTTGTTCTTTCTGATGCTATTGTAAATGGAATTGTTTTCTTAATTTCTTCTTCAGGGAATTGGTTGTTGGTGTATAGAGATGCCATTGATTTTCTAGTGTTGATTTTTTATCCTATGACATTATTGAATTTGACTATTATTCTGTGTATTTTGAGGGGCAAACTTTTTAATTTGAATAAACCCTGACTTCTCAATTTTTTTCCTTTTATGGACTATACGTATTTTTGTTGTGTTTTAAAGATCTTTGCCTAACCCAAGGTCACAATTTTCCCCTATGTTTTCCTCTAAAGATTTTATGACTTTCATTTACATTTGGGCCTCTGATCCATTTTAATTTAGGCTTCCAATACATTTTGATACCAATTATAATAGAAGACATTGGATATACTAGTTATAATAGTTGTTTGGTTGTAAGAATCATGAACTTACTTAAGTGTTTTAAGTAAAAGTAAATTTATTGAATGAATACTGGGAAATCTGATGGTGGCTAATTTTAAAAGTATAAAAGGGTCTCATGAAAATTGGAGTCATTAGGCATCTTCTCTCTCTTGTTCTTCTTTCTTATTTGTCCACATAAACTCAGGTTTGTACTTTGGCCAAAATGTCCCTTTTCTTCAACACTTGAGAAACCCGGGTCTGTTGGAAGCATTTGCCATGGACTACTCATCCGTTTTCTCTGTATTCTGCCTTTATGTCACCTTCTTGGCTTTCAGATTGTTAGCTTACGATTCATTTTTGTATGAGTGTGCTTTTGCTTCATATACTTTCCTGATTTCAGTAGATGTGAATCTTACTTAAAATAATCCCTTTTCTAGCTTGTTCCCACGATTTTGCATGGGCTGTTACCAGGTTTCTCATTACTATTGGGTGAAAGTAATCCAGATGTTTGACAGTTTTTTAGGATCATGAATCTTAAACTTGCCTAAATGGCTAAAAAGTGTTATCCTTGGGGCGCCTGGGTGGCTCAGTGGGTTAAAGCCTCTGCCTTCAGCTCAGGTCATGATCTCAGGGTCCTGGGATCAAGCACCTCATCGGGCTCCCTGCTCACTGGGGAGCCTGCTTACCACCCCCCTCTGCCTGCCTCTTTGCCTATTTGTGATTTCTGTCAAATAAATAAATAAAATCTTAAAAAAAAAAAAGTTCTCCTTTACTGCATCACCATTTAAAAAGAATTAATGTGACTATTTGACAATAAAAGAAGGCCTATTTCTTATTTTGCAGATCAACTACAGTTTTTATCTTCATTCACGAAATAGAATCTGGGTGACCCTTATTATAACATGTTATATAGTGACTATAATACTGACTAGAGAATAGTTGAGGCATTAGGTGACATATTTCTATTGCAAATGCTAAATTCTGACCTCCATCCCATTCTAAGCCATTAATTGGGAACTTGGGAAATTTTAATTGAAAACTTTCTATAAGCCCTTTCATTAAGGGCTAGGCCTCTTCTGTTTCCTTCTACATCTATGTTACCCATCTCACTCTGCTTTGTGCCCCAGGAAGCTGTTATGTGGGCTAGATAAATAGTTCCCTAGATCTCTCGATTTTGTTTGGGTTTGGCAAATTGGAAGTCCTAATCAAAATGAGTAAGTAACTATCTTTTTTTCTTTTTTGCCACATAGAAAGAAAAGTATGTTTTGAACCTCTGATCTCTTCTTGTGAAATCTGTTGGTGCATATGATCTGGATGGTTGGTGCAAAGCTGCTTTTGTAAAGAAGTACCAGTCATCAGGAGTGCTACTGGCCTTTCCCAGAAGACAATGTTTTTCTTGCTATTCCTTCTTTTCCTCTTTATCCTCACCTTTTTGCTTTTTATTTTTGAAGTTGTGCCATACTGTGTACATAGAATTTTCTATGCCAAAGTGAGGGTCAACTAAATCCTTAAGTGTCAAGTGTCAAGAAGTACAATCATGACTTTTGGAAACTTTGGTCAGATCAAGGATTTAAAAAAGAGGTCAAAGGGGTGCCTGGGTGGTTCAGTCAGTTAAACATCTGCCTTCAGCTCAGGTCATGATCCTAGAGTCCTGGAATCAAGTCCCCCATCAGGCTAATCTATTCTATCAGTGGAGAACCTGCCTCTCCCTCTCCCTCTGCTGCTTTCCCTGCTTGTATTCTCTCTTCCTCTCTGTCAAGTAAATAAATAAATAAAATATTTTTAAAAAAAGGAAAAGGAAAGAAAAGAGGTCAAAGAGTTAGAAGGGCTTTATTAGAAAATTGTCCTGGGGCACCTGGGTGGCTCAGATGGTTAAGCGTCTGCCTTTGGCTCAGGTCATGATCCCAGGGTCCTGGGATCATATCCCATATCAGGCTCCCCACTCCTTGGGGAGTCTGCTTCTGCCTCTCTCTCTCTCTCTCTCATGTATAAATAAATTAATAATTTTTTTAAAAAAAGAAAGAAAATTGTCCTGGTAGACTTCTGTTGTCATTCTGTGAATCCCTTCCTACATCTGAGATGTAGGATGCAAGAATTGAGAGGGCTGTCTTACTCATACCTGACAAGCTGATTTAGTCTATGATTGTAAGAGGAAAGTCAGATTTTAGCCTCCAGTTTAATAGAATAAAGGAGCCATGAGTGTTTCCTGTGGGTGAGAGGTAGATCCCATAGGACAGAGCATGCCAGAGATCTGGTTTTGGTTTTACCCAAAAGAGGGAGTGATGGAATTCCAATGGTGAGAGTCTGTGTACAGTGACATCAGACAACCAGGAGCAGACTCATGAAGGAGCAGAATATATCATTAATGTTATAGAATTTAAAGTCAGAAGGGCCCGGGAGAGGAGCTTCTGATGGGTTCAAAAAAGCATCCACAGGAGAAGGAATCAGCTTGAAACATCTGCTGTGCATGGTGTGGTCTAGTATACAACACATTTAAAAGTGTCCTATGGGCATATGATACTCTCTGTATGATATAAAGTTAGGAATAATGTTTTTGCATTAAGTTTACTATTGAAGTATAGTTGACATATAATGTTATATGAGTTTCAGGTGTACAAAGTAATTCAACAATTCTACACATTACTCATACACTAACCATGATAAGCGTAATCACCATCCATTACTGTACATTTTATTCTTCTTAATTATAATTGAGTTCCTTTATGACACTTATTTTTACTTACTTGAATGAACATAAATAATTGGTTGTTGAAGACTGCCATTCAAATTTTGTTTCTTGTCTTTGCATCTGGTAGCTTTTGTTTTACAATTTAGTTTGATGCATGAATATTCAAAACTGCTATATCTTAATTATAAAACCTGTCATGATCCCAATAAATAATTGATAAAGGACATGGAAAGTTCATTTGTAAAAGAGAAAAAAGAAATGCAAAAATCTATATGTGAAAAATGTTAAATGTGAGTAATAAACAAAACAATAAATTACTGTGTTCATTGAAAAATATTTATTAGCAAATTTTTTTAAAAAGGTTTTATTTATTTATTTGTCAGAAAGAGAGAGAGAGAAAGCACACAAGCAGGCAGAGAGGCAGGCAGAGGTGGAGAGAGAGGCAGGCTCCCTGCTGAGCAAGGAGCCCAATGCGGGACCCTATTCCACGACTCTGGGATCATGACCTGAGCCAAAGGCAGTGGCTTAACCCACTGAGCCACCCAGGCATCCCTCATTAACAAATATTTATTGAATATCTATTATGTGTCAAACACTGAGTTGCCCAGCGGAGGCACACAACTAATATCAGATATGGTCCTTGTTCTTATTGTGCAGGTGGAGAATAATAGGTCATATTTTTATGTATTCTTATTTTGCCTAACAGATCAGCAAGTATAAAAATTATAACGCATAATGTTGATAAAGAAGCATTGGTTAAGGTATTCTTGAAAACTGGTGATCATAGTTTTTGGAAACTTGTCAATATTGGTCATACTTTTTAATCTAATTATTGTAATTATTGTATTTGTAGAGGTCTTTAGTAAGAAAATAATAAAGAAGTTAAAAACATGAATAACAATTTTTAATAGCACAATTTATCTTAGAAAAATTATATAGCTCCAATGTTCAGGTAATAGTCAGAGGTTATGTTATGGAATGCTTATGATAAATTGCTAAGTAAAAAGTAGATTATAAAATTTTCTGTATAATTTCCACTATGTAATACATCTATTAAAAAGATACAAAGATAATACATTAAAATGATAATAGAAAATCAAACAAGAAGCTCTCCTTATGGTTTGGGTACAGGCAAACAGACTCACCTTCACTTCCTAAACACATCTTGGTGAGATTTCAGCTACGAGGACATTGATGGAAGCTTGGTGAACATTTCATTCTGATGAGGGTGGCAAGTAATCCCAAGACTCTTTCCTTCAGAGGTCGATGTCTATAACAGCTGCTGTTCTTTTTCTAGGTTGAAATAATTTTTCCTGTGTTCCAGCTACAGAATTTGGGTTTGTTCTTCATTTACTCACTTTAGAAACTCTGGCAGACTTCATTTAGCCATTTGGATCCCTGGAGAACCATATGATATATAGGTTATACGATAGTAAATTGACAGGTTAAACAAATATGACACCAACTTATACTGTATATTAAAATAGAAATTAAACCTGCAATTTTAGCTAATGTAAAATCTAGAAATTGCTTTGAAGATCTTTCAAAAAGCTAGACAGTACTGTGGATGGTACAATTGCTATACTGTAGAGATAATTACTAGAATAAACTCCATTTATTGCTTTGTCAGCAAGAAAAATGCTAAAAAAAAACCATGGTAATAGGACAAATGTATAGCTTGGGAATGAGCATCTGAAACCAATGAATTTTGGTTTGATCAATGCCTTTTTCTTTTTTGCTGCTGTCTGGCTTTACTAGTCATTGAATATCACCAAAAGAAAGCCAGGGGAGGAGAAAGAAATGGAAGGAAGTTTGAATAACGAGCAAATGCAAAAATGTATTCCTATTTATATATACTTGCTTTCATATAGAGGATATACAAAATATGCCTTTATGTGTTCGTGTCAAAATTTTTAAACTTTACAAACTTCCAAGTCCTCCTATCATGATTTTATGATACATATCTGAATATAATTAATGATGTCAAAGTAAATGTCTCTGGGGACAATTAAATGTTTTACAAACTCTACTTATCAGCTTAGTCATTTTAAACAGTTTCAAAACAGCCCAAATCCTAGAACAAAGTAAGAATGACACATTTGTGGAGGTTTAGTTCAGTGTAATATGACCAGAGGGTAATACTAAATCTCACCTTATTTGCTTACCATTGCCTTTATAAAACTGTGTCCTTAAGAGAACATCAGACATAGTAATGACTGAAAATAAGAACATGGTAAACTACTCCCAGAATCTGAAGTGTCAGACTGTTAAGAGTGAATGCATAATTGAGATTAGCCTGTTGATGATGCCATTCAAGAAAGTTTCAGACTGTGCCTCCGGAGGGGCTGGGGGTCGTTGGGGTGTAGCATAAGAAAGTGTTGAGAAGTGTGAGTGTAACTTGAGACCTCAATCAGTTGTACTCTACTCCAGTCAAAAGAGAATTATATATTGGGGCACCTGGGTGGCTCAGTGGGTTGGGCCACTGCCTTCGGCTCAGGTCATGATCTCGGGGTCCTGGGATCGAGTCCCACGTCGGGCTCTCTGCTCGGCGGGGAGCCTGCTTCCCTCTCTCTCTCTCTCTGCCTGCCTCTCTGTCTCTCTGTCTGCTTGTGATCTCTGTCTGTCAAATGGATGGATAAAATCTTTGAAAAAAAAAAAAAGAGAATTATATATTAACATACAGGGATACAGGGAGAAGGTTGTCAAGAGCCTCAAAAGGAGGAGCTCAAGCTTTTGTTTATCTCTGTCTTGGGAAGGGAGAGTCCTTCCAACCACCCGAGAATTCTAACCTTGTACATCCTTCTCTCCTAAAGGGTTGAGTATGTTGACCATCACAGCTCAGTGGCTTTTGAAGCAGTGAATCCTCTTACTCTGATTCTACAATTGTCAAGCAAAAATGTGTAGATTTTAACTACAGAATTTTTATCAGGGAGACAAATAACAGATCTTTTCTGTTCCAGCATCAAATAAGTTAATTGAATAATTCAATAAATATTTATTGAGCATCTGTTGTATGTCTGGGTGTTAGGTCTAGTTTAGGATTTATCTCATTAGTGGTTATTTGTCATTATTAAAAACGTTATGACACAATGTTATATTTATTTGGACTCTGTTTTTATTTAGACTCTATTTTTATTTGGACTCATAATTTGATTAGCACATTAGTCACACTGACTTGTGTTAATGTGTAAGCATTGTCCAAAACTTAGTTTTTAGAGATGCAGGGAAGAATAAGATTCTTGACTATTGTAATGTCCCCCAAATGGTTATACAGAACACAGATCTTATCTGCATGATTAGCTTGTCACCTTCAATAACATTTCTACCTTCTTTCTTCTAACCTGAAACAATATTTTCAGAAGCCGTGATGAGACAAGATTTCAAATGAAGTATGTCAAAAAGTGAAAATGATCTTCATACCACTGTTCCTGAGTAAGGATAATGTAAGAGGGGATGTACTGATACTCAGATTCTTACACAAATTAGAATAAATACAAGTAAATCATATTTTAAGTCACCTAATTTGGTCTATAAAATATATTATTTCTCCATTTAGAAAATCAAAGCACAAATGTTACTTTAAAGGAGTTTCTTTAAAACAACTTTGTTTATAATGTCAAATTTTATTTGAAATACATTTTTTCTTAGCTAAATTTTTAAACTTAATTTTCTTTTCTTCCTTCTTTCCTTTCCTCCCTCCCTCCCTCCCTCCTTCCTTTCTTCCTTCCTCATAGCTCAGGTTATATGAACCTCCCTTATGATCATGATAATCTCTGTCTATTCTGGTCTACACTGTAATGCTATGTAATTTTGTTCAGCCTTAATATTAACTGCAAGTTCTTACACATACAGAGACTGCTTACTTGCTACATCCATTTTAAGTTGTAGATGAGGCTTTATTTTTTTTTTTCTGCACAGCTACAGTTAATAAAAACTGTATGTACACCTCTACTTAATATACCTCGAAATGTTCCAGTGTACTTGGCTTTTTCTTCATTTATGTAGATGGTTTTTGTTAGATAAATAACTTCTGTTCTGAAATCTGAGCTCAGAGGACTACACTTACTCCTTTTTTTTTTTTTAAAGATTTTATTTATTTGAGAAAGAGAGAGAGGGAGAGCGAGTACAGGTTGGGAGATGGAGGCAGAGAGAGAGGGAGAAGCAAACTTCGCACTGAGTATGGAGCCCATCTGGACTTGGGGCTTGATCCCAGGACCGAGGGATCATGACCTGGGTCAAAGGCAGATGCTTAACTGACTGAGCCACCCAGGTGCACCAGGATTACACTTACTTCCTATATGTCATAAGTAAACATCTCTTTGGTTTGCCCGAATCTGTAGGTTATAAGGGGTTCCTTTGAGGACAGGCAGTTTTCATTTTGAGTAACAGGAAAACACACACACACACACACAAAATGTAGGTGCAAATGTGTCTGAGTAGGTCTGTGTGTTTTTATATATTGCAACTTTTATATTTGTTAATGTTATGGATTCTCAGAGAGGTTATGAATGCAAATCATAAACCGAATAAAATATCTGTGGAGTAATAGCCCAAAGATCTAACTCAGATCTTTTTGTTGTTGTTCACATATGTTTATGACAGCTTCTTCTCATTATGACAAAAACGAACCAGTCCACCAAAATTATGCCAAAAAACAAAGCAACAGTAAAAACAAAACAAAACAATGCTGCATATGTAGAATTGGGAACTTATCAATTAAATTATTGTATATAAAGCTAAAGACATGTTATCCAGGCATTAAACTGCTACTTACAAAAAATTTTGCCTTAAATTAAAAAAAATCAGTAAAAAATGTCTAGTGTTTTTTTAAAATGAAAGACAAAGATATACATTAAATTATTAATGTTTGCTATTTCAGGGAGAGCAAAATTATATTTTATTTTAATATTTTACTTTGTCTATCATTTACGTATCTATACTAAACATGTTCTTTATACGTGAAACCAACAAACCTTACTAAGATAATTTAGATGTATTTATTTTGTAGTTTCCTTCTCTACAATACCATATCATTCACATCCCTACTTATATGAGCAAAAACAGAAGCCTTTACATTTTTTTTTAAGATTTTATTTATTTACTTGACAGTCAGAGATCACAAGCAGGCAGAGAGAGAGGAGGAAGCAGGCTCCCTGCTGAGCAGAGAGCCCTATGCTTGGCTTGATCCCAGGACCCTGGGATCATGACCTGAGCTGAAGGCAGAGGCTTTAACCCACTGAGACACCCAGGCTCCCCAGAGAGTAGCTATAATTTCTATTTCCTAGCTCTAGGGAAGTTGTAAGTTTCTTTATAAGGAATACACTATTAAATTTAAAGAAAATTATTAAATGTGTCTTTGTCAAATGGAGAAACACATATAAAATAAATTTTATTATAATATGTGTTTTCATTAAATAGATTAATAGACCTATAGTTAACTATTCCTGTAATTGGAGATGGTTTTTTAAATACTGAATACTTGAACTGCTAGTTGATGGAGTTCCTCACTCTTCTATATTACTCATACTCATTTAATACATTAACTATTACATACACACATCTAATCTTTGCACTGTTTTTTTCCATTTTATCTCATTAATACAACATTCTATGCAATAGGTATTATCTCACCCATATTTAAAAGAGGAAAATAAATCACACGAAGTAACTAGTTCAATGTCAGAATGATAGTATGTGACAAAGAAGAAATTAGTACCTAAATCTGTTTGACCTCTAAGCAATGAGGTGGTATGCATCTCTCAAAGAGAAGAGATTCAATTTGCAAACCAACTTCAGTATTTTGGGGGGTCATTTTGTTATGTACAGTGAGACTCAGTGAAGATCCTCTCACTTTATTCCCAGCTGATTTATTTTTTGGATGAAAAGAAATCTTAGAGCTGTGTGTATACCAGTTTAGGGACAATTTTTAGACCAGAACATCCTAAGATATCCTATATTTCAGTTATTCTTTATGTGACCATCCTTTTTTTTTTTTTTAAATATTATGTTAGTTGCCATACAGTACATCATTAGTTTTTGAGGTAGGATTCAATAATTCATTATTTGCATGCAGTTGGTGGCAACCATTATGATAGAAGACTAAACAAAGATTGTCATATGTATACGAGGACAAGGCAGGATATGAAAAATTAATCTCCAGAGGCTGCAATAGGGTAATGTGGATGCTTTAGTCTAACTGAGGGGACATAGGAGTGTCCTGAGTGGGAGTGTCACCATGGAGCAGTTCATAAGGTTCAGGAAAGTAATGGGGCATTAATTCATGTCACTTTTCCTGGCCAATCCAAGGGCATTGATGGAAGGCATTCACCAGATAGTAGCTAGAACAGGTATCTCTTTATCACAGGACAAGAGATGGATGGTTTAGACCTTGCTTGTACTTGCACAAGTTTCCCTGGTGTGGAGACTGGATGGGACTGGAAATGTTTTTGCTAATTTTCTTCTTCCCACATACCTCCTCTCCCTTCCCCACCAGATTTAGTGGCTTGTCCTAGAACTTAAAAACCGATCCAACTCCCCTTTTCCCTCCTAGCCACATGACTCTCACCTGGCCTCCTGACTTTTCCTCACACTTTTGTCTGGAGGTTATTATGACAAAAACACACCCTCGCTGAGCTTCCTTCAGGTGCTCTCTTTCAGACTACAGGAGCCTTTTTTTCCTGTCAACAAAAGCTCTCACTTTGCAAATCAAAGACCTCACATTTGAAACTTGTTTGTGATAATGGCTTCAATAGTTTATTTAGTACAAGCCTCTGATGGCTACTAAGAACAGAAGGGAAGAGGAACAGAACTATAAACACTTCTTTTTTTTTTTTTTTTTTAAGGAAAGTAATGTATCTGTCCATAATTATAAAATCAAATAATCTTACAAGTCTTATGATTAAATACCTTCATCCCTTGCTCTTTCCCTCACCACCCCCAAGTTTTTCTCTGTAGACACACACATTTCAACATTTTCCATTTGGTTCTTTTGGCATTTGCCTCTATCATCCAAAAGAACATGCTTGGTTCTCAGTTTTGTATATTATGATAGGCAGATAATGGCCTCCAAATATGTCTACTTCCTAATCTCCAGAAATCGTGAGCGTGTTGTGAGTGGCAAGGGACAGGTGAAGGAATGGATGGAATTACAGGTTCTAAGCAATAGGCCTTAGGATTAGGAGAGGAGTCTGGTTACCCAGGTGGGGCTAATGTAATCATAGTTTCCTTTAAATGTAGAAGAGGGTCCTAGAGATTCCGCATTGAGCAATGGGTTGTGGGAAAGAAAAACACTTGTTCCTGGCTTTGAAGCTGGAGGCGTGCCTACCCACCCCCCCAACTCCCCAAGCTGGGAAATCCAAGAAAACTGGCTTTTCCCTCCAGTAAGACACACTGACGTGCTGCACACCTTCGGTTTGACGTAGTGAGAGACCCGTTTTGGACCTCTGCGCTCCAGAACTGTAAGTTACTAAGTTAATGTTTATTTAAACCGCTGAATTGGTAGTCATTTTTCTTATTAGCAGTATGGAACCAAAACATGTTACCAGTGGACTTCATACAGCTAAAGGTAAAGATGTAATTTTCTTTTTGTTTTTCCCTTCTCAACTTTTCCATCGCAATATTGGTTATCTTTAAATTCAGTGTGTATATTTTCGGGGCTATTTCTTGCTTTTCTCCGGCGAACTGCAGCCCATCTCCTACAAGTGCTCATTTTCCTCGGAGGGACTGCGGCGGTTGGTATTTGCTTCGTGTTTGAAATATCAGGAGTTTTCTTTCTTTTTTTTTTTTTTTAATATTTTATTTATTTGTCAGAGAGAGAGAGGGAGAGCGAGTGAGCACAGGCAGACAGAATGGCAGGCAGAGACAGAGGGAGAAGCAGACTTCCTGCCGAGCAAGGAGCCCGATGTGGGACTCGATCCCAAGACGCTGGGATCATGACCTGAGCCGAAGGCAGCTGTCTAACCAACTGAGCCACCCAGGCGTTCCTATCAGGAGCTTTCTAAGAGGACTTTTTGGAGACCTGGAATGTGTGAAATGTCTTGATGCTACTTTCATGGTTGACAAATAGCTGGGTATAGAATTCCATGTTGGAAAAGAAAAGTTATCATTATTAATTTTTTTTTATTTTGAAGCCATTGCTTTGGCTTGCTTGGGTTTCTTGGATCTTTGTTTTCTGTCTCCTTTGCTTTAAGCCTTTAAATAACACATATACACACCCACAGAGAGTACTAGAAAGTATCCATGTGTTTTATAACCTAGTTTGAAGTGATAATGGTATAACTGTCTCTTGGGTCAACAAATCCTACGTTGCTGGATCAAAGGCCATCTCGGGATCTCCTTTGTGATTTTACCAACTTCTCTTTCAAAGGTAACCATTCTCCTGATGTATTTATTAATTATTCTCTTCTTTTTACTAGCCATAAATGCTTTTCTAAACAATATATTTTAGTTTTCCCCACTTTTTAAATTTGCTGTCAACAGATGCAGATGATAATACATAATCACTTGAGTCTTGAACTACTGTGTTGCATTTCAGGATCATTAAATTTGTCCATGCTGTTCTGAGAGGCTACAGTTCGTCCATTCTGTTGCTGTGGGAGTGTGCCATGGCTTGACTTAGACCACACTTTCCTTTTTTTGGTGGGCATTTTGGGTTTTTTCATATCCATCTGCCTTTTATCTTCCGAAATTGCTATTTCCTTTCTGCTGTTGACCTTAATTCTTTTTAGTCATTTATAATAAAATCCTTCATGCCTTTTTTTCTTCTTAATGATATTTTACTTTTATTTTCATGGGTGGGTTAGGGGGAAAGGGTTGGGAGGTATATTCTATGCTTAAACGAAGTCAGGATTGTTAAGATATTATGTGGTACATAATTATTTTGTGGTATGAAATTATTTTCAATGTCTTTTTATATACTTGAGTTCCCTTGTTCCTTTTGCTCTCATAAAATCAGGCTGACAATCTTGGGATTATGTTGTAGCCACTTTTTGTAAAACCTAAAACTATTATTTGATTGGTTAAGGGAGATCAGTTACTGTGTTTGATGTAAGGATTCTGCTCTGTAAAGAGACAGGACATAGCTGCATATGTAAGAGGTAAAATAACCACAAAGGATTTAAAACTTGTTTTTGAATTTGAAATACCTTCTAATCCTCCAGTACTTTTTTCTTAATGTTCCTTTAAGAAATACTACCTAGAATGATCCTTTGTTCACAAAGAAATACCCATTCTGCAATACTTAATAGAAAGAAACAAAAGTGTGATTAAAAAAACAAAAACAAAACAAACCTTATTCTCTGACCTGCAGTGCATTTCAGTATCCTCTGCTTTTAGTAAATGAGCAGTCCTTTTCTATTTTGACCACTGTACCTCAACAGCTGAGCATACACAATGGCCACTGGATATTCTGGCCATGGATAGTACTAACACACAGTAACACACAGCAAAAGGGAAAATATAGGTAATTAAATACAAGTGATATAAACACATCCTTTGCTCTCTTGATGCTAAATATAATATCATATGTATCATCAATTGAAAGTTTTATTTCCAAAAGAGCAACCTAATTATTTCTAAAGCCCTTTTGTAACCACAGCTATGACCTTGATGATTACACAGTTAAAAGAAGTTGCATTTGAATGAGTGTTTTTCTGTGTAAAGAGTATTTTTTTTTTTCGCTCAGTTCATTAAAATCATCATGAAACACTGTTTCCTCTTTCAGGTTTTATGGGATAATGGTAAATACACCTGCCTTACATATTCTTCAATTAACCATTGGTGCTTAAGTCTGAACTTCAGAAAATATGATACCTATCTATTACTTGCAGGAATGGATGTTATTTAATTTAAAAGATACTACAGACATAAAGGAAAAAACGGGTATCTTAGGGAGGTGGGGATCATAAACATGAGGAATTCTAGCTGTGACATAATGATCATTTTTATGGTGTCTTTAAACTGTCTGATCCTCAAAGGAAGGTATCGTCCTGTTTTATTTATGGAAAAACAGGTTTACATGGACTCATGTTCTTCTCATGAAATCATGAAACTAAATTTGATTTTGACTTTGATTTTTTCCCCCCTTTTTTCAGTATGAATGAAGCATTTTTCAGAAACTGGCAATAATTTTTCCAAAGCTGGAATCTTTTTTTTTCTTGGAATGTTTTAGTTAACTCCATTATGATCCCTACTGGAGGAAAAGACTTGGTTATTTTGTCTCTTTTCTTTCTTTATATTCTTTTTTGGTAAACAGATCTAGTGTTTCTGTGGAAAACGGAAGGTGGCACTCTGCCTTCTATCTTGTGATATTTTCTGCTTGAGTGTTTATTTTAATTCTGTTAAGATTCAGAACAGCACTCTGTTGGCGGGTTGATTGTTTCTTTGTGGTTAATGACCACTTTTGTACTTATCAAAAGGCAGGGACACATTCCATGAAGTATTATACCAAACGAGGCACCAACTGTCATGAACAATTCAATAGTAAACAGTGGTTAAAGTTTGACAAGGTCCCTTATAGTTTACTTGCCCATATGAGCAACTTGTCTCCTGAATGATTTTCTCCTCATTCTGTTTTATAGACATGGGTAATAAAAAAACATTTAGGTGTATAAGAGCACTTGGAAAAGATTTGCTATTACCAGTTTCACATATACTGAAATTGATGGTTGACTAAATGAGCATATAGTGATGTAATCTGTGACCTTTGAGGAAATTGTCAAACTTCATTTTGAAGTTTTCTTTTTTCCTTGTATTGGTTCTGATCTTGGCTAGTTTACATGAATAAAGTTAATTACCTCATGTATGGCAGTAAAAATCAATTTTATGTCTTTACTTTGTTTTTATGGTATATTGTTTTCCAAAGGTATGAAACCAGTTAAAGATACCAAGTATCCTCAAAAAAAAATTTTTTTTTCAATATTATTGATAGAGAGCACATGTGAGAGAGAAAGCACAAGCAGGGGGAAGGGGTAAATGGAGAGGGAAAAGCAGACTCCCTGCTGAGGGATCCTGATGTGGAACTTGATCCCAGGAGTCTGGGTTCATGACCTGATCCAAAGGCAGATGCTTAGCTGACTGAGCCACCCAAGCTCCCTGTTAAAATGATTTTATCTTTCATTGAGAATTATTTTATTTTTTTGAAGGTTGACTCTTTAATTATGTATATAAAACAGACCCAGCAGATTTTCCAAATGAAACCATTTCAGCCTTCATTGTTACCTTATTAAAAAAAAAAAAAAAGTTTCACCTTTTTATATTCCTGGCCCCAAGTAAGTATATTTAAATTATGAACATGACTGTGTCTGTTAATAAACTGTCAGGACATACGTGTTGGGAAGTTGTTGGTTAATTAAAATTGGAGTCCCAGTCCTATAACTTGATTTTTTTTTTTTTTTTTTTTTTAACATTTTACCTGATATCAGTGTAGAGTTGGTTCACCGCTTTGATATGACCTTTGGGAAACTGGTCCTAGCTGAAGGTCATGGGGAGCTGTGTGGTTTTTAAGAACAGGCTATAGAACTTCAATGTCTTTACTAGGAATCTTTTCTAGGACTCAGAACCTCATTCCTGGGGCACCTGGGTGGCTCAGTGCATTAAGCAACTGCTTTCGGCTCAGGTCCTGATCCTGGAGTCCCAGGATTGAGTCCAGCATCAGGCTCCCTGCTCAGCTGGGAGTCTGCTTCTCCCTCTCTCCTCCCTCTTCTCATGCTTTCTCTCTCGTTCTCTCTCTCTCTCTCGCAAATAAATAAAATCTTAAAAAAAATACCTTATTCCTGGTGGCTGCTCCTGCTGGACTGAAGTAAGCTACTTGGAGCTCTAGCCACATGGCCATGGGAAAAGAATGAGGCACAAATAAGTCAGCTTCAAGAGAACGGGAGCAGACTGCTGCCCAGAACAACTCCTCAGTCCCGTATTTATTAGATACAGATAGCAATCAACAAAGGAGTCCAAGGAGATTATAGATAAGCAAGGTATGTCTGATCAAGTAGTATAGGATTTGTGGTTGAGTAAACACATTTAAAGGAATCATCTAATTAATACAGCTGATCTCTGGAGAAGGGGAGATAACAGAAAAAAGAAGCGGCAGCAGACAGCCGTCCACCCTGAGCGCCAGCCTGAGCCTGCAGGGTATTCCCAGATGCTCAGCTTCAAGAATGTTTATCATCCTCTCTCCCAGAGGTCTCTTGCTGGTACATGTTCAAGCATGTTTGGTCAGTACATTGTTCTGAGGGACGATTACACACACCTGTTTCCAAAATCTCTGCAAAACATTTGCCATCCACATCCCAGATAGTTGTGGTGCTAGGTCAATGACAGAACTCACTGTTTTTGCTAAATTAAGACTTAAGCCTTGCACCGTTGTAAAGGCACATCTCTAAGGAAACAAGCCAAAGTTCCCAAGTTGTTCACTGCTTTATAAGAACTAGATCAAAAAAGGGAAGCCTGGGTGTCTTAGCTGGTTAAATGTCTACCTTTGCCTCAGGTCATGATCCCAGGGTTCTGGGATTGAGTCCCCAGTTGGGTTCCCTGCTTTGCAGGGAGTCTGCTTCTCTCTCTGCCCTCCTTCCACTCATTCTCTCAATTCTCTCTCTCTGACAAATCAATAAAAATCTTAAAAAAAAAAGTAGGTAAAACAGTGTTGCAGTGGTGAGATCCTTGGCTTTGTTGAAACATAAAAATCGTAACTTTGGGTATATGGTTAAAAGCTCATAGCTAGGGGCACCTGGGTGGCTCAGTTGGTTAAGCGACTGCCTTCGGCTCTGGTCATGATCCTGGAGTCTTGGGATCGAGTCCCACATCAGACTCCCTGCTTAGCAGGGGGTCTGCTCCTGCTGACCTCTCTCCTCTCATGCGTGCTCTCTCTCTCTCAAATAAATAAGTAAAATCATTTAAAAATTTTTTTTAAAAAGCTCATGGCTAGTAAGCAAAGTATGGTTCTAATAACTACCCAGAGTGAGTTGCTTGGATGTTATGGTTCTCCTCTGTCTTTTGTCTTTATTTCCTACATAGATAACATCTGTGAATGCTTCTTCTGTAGTTGAACAAGTAAAATGACTGCCCAATACAGATCCTGTTCAAAATCTAATCCTGCGGAATAGCTGTGCTGTTTCTCAATCTTTGTGAATTTGAAAGCTACAGAGTCCAGAGACCAACCTGTAACTTTTTATTAGGATCAGGGGCATCTATACAGTAGAAGTATAGATTTTCCCAATTAGAAGGCCGGTGGTGTTTTGCAGAGATTTTGGAAACAGTCAGTGTGGCCATGTGGCTAGAAGTTGAGGTATCTTGGCATCAGTTCAGCAACAACAGCCACCAGGAAGGAGGTACTAAGTCCTAGGAAAGATTCCTCATAAAAACAGTGAAGTTCTGTAGTTGGGGTCAGCAAACTTTTATAAGGATCAGGTCATATTTTAGTTTTTCCGGGTCAGTTGGCAAACCGAGGATATTCTACAGGTATTTGTGTAACAATTAAAAATGTGATATCTTGGGGTGCCTGGGTGGCTCAGGTCATGATCTCAGCTCAGCTCAGGTCATGATCTCAGGGTCCTGGGTTGGAGCCCCGCATCTGGCTCTCTGCTCAGAAGGGAGCCTGCTTCCCCCTCTCTCTGCCTGCCTCTCTGCCTACTTGTGACCTCTCTCTGATAAATAAATACAATCTTTAAAAATGTGATATCTTGACATGTAAAAGCCATTCTTAGTAGCCTATACGAAAATAGGCACCAGGCCTGACTGAGTCTTCAGGTCTTATTGCCCTCATCCTTACTGGATTCAAACATTTTGTGCTGTGTCTATGTTGTCTTTAAGAGTTGAGGCTAGCATTAAAAATACTTGCTTCGTGAGATAGATTAGAACAATCACATGGTTACAGGTCCACCGTTCGTTGGAATTTATAGAAGAACTAGAGCTGATTAGACAGATGAAAATATTGAATCGATTGATTTGCCTCCAGTAAGGACAAAATTAAATCTGGTAAACATGAAGTCAGGTCCTCAACAATCAAATAGCATTTATTTAAGCTATTAGGAAAATGTCAAAAGTCCCACTAGAGCCAAAACCTCGTTGCTACAGATAGTCTGTGATGTTTTACAATTTTATGCTTGGGAAAGAGTCTGGTGTACTCGAATATGTTAAATCATTCAGGAAGATTTAAAATACTGCTTATTGAGGAGGAAAAATGTAAAAGAGTTCAGGAATTAAATTTTGTCTTGAAGTTACAGAGGCTTTTTATTGATTGGTCAATACTAAGCTTTTGAGAATTTGCCTCAGGTAGTTTGTGGGATAACTTCACACAGATTGGCAAAAGGTCTTGTCTGGCGATTTTTTTAAAACTCACATTATTTTACCCTATGCCATTTTTTCCTGTTTTGGGACTTCATCTGCCATATGATAAGTTTTATTGTCAAAATCCTTGGGCTCCTCTTAGCTGTTCTAGTTTCTCACATTTTCCTTATTTTTGTTAAGACCATTTTGAAGAGTATTGGCCAGGCATGTTATAGAATGACCCTGAGTTTGTAAGTTTGTATTATATGTATATTATATCGATGGATAGATTATATACATATGTATGTGCATATATATGCATTAATATATACACACAAATATATAGAAAGAATTATAAAATAAAAATCTAACATATATGCAATTAGATTTCTTATTCATTTTCTATAAGGGATAGTCTGAGCCAAGTTTATCCATTTATGCTGGATAATTTTTGCAATGTAGATCTAATAGTGAAGCAAAAGGTCTGAATCCTATGCTACTAGAGAAGATGTTCTAATAAGGACACAATCAAATCTTTAAAAATTTTCATTTAACTGGATTGGATTTAATATTTCACATTTAGTGTTATGGTGAGTCTTTAAAGTTCTTAAGTCAGACCAATCTTCACTTTCCTTGCATTTTTCTATAAACCCCAGGAACTTTGGTCTATTTTAAGACATTTAAAAAAATAAATAATACTAGTTTAAGAGGTAGAGGTCAGTGATTCATCAGTCTTAAATAATCCTAAGTACTCATTACATCATGTGCCCTCCTTAATGTCCATCACCCTGTTACTCCATCCCCACCTCCTTCACCTCTAGGAACCCTCAGTTTGTTTCCTATGATTAAGAGCCTCTAATGGTTTTTCTCCCTCTCTGATTTTGTCTTTTTTCCCCCACTCTTGCCCTATGATCCTCCATTTTGTTTCTCAAATTCCAAATATGAGTGAGATCATATGATAATTGTCTTTCTCTGATTGACTTATTTTGCTTAGACTAATACCCTCTAGTTCCATCCATGTTGTTGCAAATGGCAAGATTTCTTTCTTTTTTATTCTCTCTTCCTTTCTTTCCTTCCTTCTGGCAGCTGCATAATACTCCATTGTATATATACATATCTTCTTTATCCATTCATCTATTGGTGGACATCTGGACTCTTTCCATAGTTTGGCTAGTATGGACATTGCTGCTCTGAACAGTGGAGGGCAGGAGTCCCTTCAGATCACTATATTTATATCTTTGGGGTAGATCCCTAGAAGTGTAATTGCTGGGTCATAGGGTAGCTCTATTTTCAACTTTTTGAGAAATTTCCATACTGTTTTCCAGAGTGGCTGTACCAACTTGTATTCCCGCCAACCGTGTAGGAGTGTTCCCCTTTCTCTGCATCCTTGCCAACATCTGTCATTTCCTGTCTTGTTAATTTTAGCCATTCTGTTTGGTGTCAGGTTGTACCACACTCTGGTTTTGATTTGTATTTCTTTGATGCCAAGTGATATTGAACATTTTCATGTGTCTGTTGGCCATTTGTATGTCAATTTTGGAGAAATTCATGAAACAAAACATGCTGTCTAGCCATTTTATAATACTGCATGTATATATGTATGTATGTATATATGCATATATATATATGCTGTATATATATATATATATATATATATATATATATATATAAACTTGTATTCACACTATTGTGGTTAGACTGGTTTGAGTTCTTTTTTTAAAATTTTTTATTAACATATAATGTATTATTAGCCCCAGGGGTACAGGTCTGTGAATCACCAGGTTTACACACTTCACAGCACTCACCATAGCACATACCTTCCCCAATGTCCATAACCCCACCTCCCTCTCCCTACCCCCCTCCCCCCCGCAACCCTCAGTAGACTGGTTGAGTTCTTTAGAATTTTTATCAACATCATCTTTATCATACCCAGCATTCAGTGAATGCTTCTTCTAGACTGTGTCAGAAACAGCATTGTGTAAGACCTAAATTAGAGTATCCCGAAGAGATGCTAGAATTGATCCAAGTTCTAGGTGTGAGGACATAAAAGCATTCCAGATGGGAAAAGGGCTTTCAGAAATGTTAGAAGTCCAGAATGGATAAGGAAGATGTAGTCCATATACACTAAGGAGTATTATGCCTCCATCAGAAAGGATGAATACCCAACTTTTGTAGCAACATGCATGGGACTGGAAGAGATTATGCTGAGTGAAATAAGTCAAGCAGAGAGTCAGTTATCATATGGTTTCACCTATTTGTGGAGCATAACAAATAGCATGGAGGACATGGGGAGATGGAGAGGAGAAGGGAGTTGAGGGAAATTGGAAGGGGAGGTCAACCATGAGAGACTATGGACTCTGAAAAAGAATCTGAGGGTTTTGAAGGGACGGGGGGTGGGAGGTTGGGGGAATCAGGTGGTGGGTATTAAGGAGGGCACGCATTGCCTGGAGCACTGGGTGTGGTGCAAAAACAATGAATTCTGTTATGCTGAAAAGAAATTTAAAAAAAATGTTAGACGTCCATGAAGGGAGAAAAGACAGTGTCAGTAAGATGTCATTTTAGGGGTTTCAAGACTAATCCTGGGGGAAGTGGTGATATGGTGGCTTAATAGACTGATAAGAGCTGGTAGAGAGAACTGTGTGCCAGAATGAAGAAGGCAGGCTCTGAGAAGCCATCAAGCACGTTTAAGGGAAGGGCTTCTCTTTAATCTCTGCAAAGCCTTCTCTTGTCTCTGTGGCTTCCTGCAGCTTCTGTCCTGGTTTCATTTGCTGCCCACCCTCAAAGTTGCTATTTACTCCACGTCTTTAATGAACTTTTATACCATACAGTTTGCTTCCCCCTGTATCCCGTTACCCTGAAACTGTTCTCAAGTGTCTGCACATGAAATCCATTTTACTTCAGCAATGCCATGTCTGATACTTTGGAAAACTGTCATTGTCAAGAATATAACTGATGGCCAGAGAGCTTATGTGACGCATCCAGTGTTACTTAGTTCTACGTGTCGTATCTCGTTCTGAAACTAGACTTGTTGAGACTCCTCTGGTTTTTTTTTGCTTCTTTATGTGCATTCTCATTGCTGCCTGCCCAGGACTGCTATGATCCCCCTGGCATACAGATGCCTCGAGAGAGATCTCACCAGGGTAGTCATCAAAACATTCTGCCCTCAATTGTATTGCCTCATAGCTATCACCTAACATCAGAATACAAATAAGAGCTAGATGATGATAATAGGTAAGTCTTATGTAACATGCTAGAACAGGAAAACCAAAGATTAGAACTTTAATTTAAAGACTTAAACCGGGGCGCCTGGGTGGCTCAGTGGGTTAAAGCCTCTGCCTTCGGCTCAGGTCATGATCCTGGGGTCCTGGGATCGAGTCCCGCATTGGGCTCTCTGCTCCTCGGGGAGTCTGCTTCTGCTCCCCCTCTCTCTGCCTGCCTCTCTGCCTACTTGTGATCTCTGTCAAGTAAATAAATAAAATCTTTAAAAAAAAAAAAAAGACTTAAACCAGTGGAAGCAGTTGCTAAGCTTCTGTATTATGATTCACACTCTTGATCACTAATATTGTTAATAGAAACTCTCAAATTATTTTAATCCATGTTTTATCTTTGCCTTAAAAGTCTTAACCCATAAGACACAGTTAAAGAATTATATGAATGACTTGATTGATTTGGTAGGTTACACTCTAGGAAAATTTGTTAATATTAGTAATGATTATATGATTATATGTCGTGCATATTTTGTCCAAGCATGAAAATTATGTTAACATTCAATTATCAGAAATCCCTAACTTGGCAATACCAAAGGCTTCCTGTGAATCCAGTGGTCGTCTTTTCATCCTCTAGTCCTAACCTTGTGGGCACTATTGCTTCATGTGAGAAGACCCTGGATAACAGAATTTTATTTTCACAGTGTTCCCCTGAAATTCCCCTAAATTTTAAGACGGATAAGCCGTCTAGGTGATCACTCTAAGGTGATCTAGTCAATTACCTTTTGATAAACTGAATTAAAGTGTGTGTCCAGATGTTCAATTGATGAGTCTACTGGCCTATATTTCTTGGCAAGTGACCATAGGTTCTGGTTTGTCTGGAATAGTTCAGATCTGTTTTCCTGGAAGCCTGTTAAGCATTTGTTCATGGATGAAATTGTCTTATTTTAGATCATGAATTATGTGGTTACTCTATATGGTCCCTGAATTGGTCTTACACATGTTGTCCATGTGGTGGCAGGATGGACCTTAGCAATTCCGAATGGCAGTCCCAGGTGGGCTCCTGTTTCTTGGTCTGTCCCTTTCATTTTGGGTCTTGGTTCTTTTGCCTTTTTGTCTGCATTTCACACTAATTTTACCTAACTTCATTTATTCTACCATTAGCTTTTATTTGCAAACTCCTGAGCCTCACAATAATAGGTTCAATAGTTTCTTGGCAGTCTCCACCAGAGACTGGTGGTCTCTTTTGACCTCTTTTGACTCTTTTATACTTTTGACCCCCAAGTTATCTGTGCAGACTGAACTCCTTATCTCCCCTCCTATGCTGACTTCTCCTGCGTTCTCTTCTACTGTACTTCAGTAATCAAGTACAAAACTTAGAATGCAAGCTTGAAAAAATGCCTTTTTCTTAACAGTCAATCAGGAATGCTGACTTTTATTCTTCAGTGTTTTTTTTCCAGTTTTCCTTGTGTATTAGTAATTTCTACTGTTAGTTCTTTATCTTAGGGTTTCAAGTCTTATGTGCTTTTACAGTCTTCTTTGCTTTGCAGTTATCTTTACTTCAAATTCATGTTCCACATGATAGCTGAATTTGTTGAAGACACAACCCTAAACATGCTGCTCTCTCCTGCTTTACTTTGAACCCTTCAGAAGCTCTTCATTAACTGCCCGGGAAAGTCCCAAGTCTTTAAGAAGGTTTTGCTTGATCAGCTTGAATACACACTTTCTTGCTTTTTCACAAGCTTATTTTCTTTTACATGAAAAATAGGGGCAATAATGTGAATAGAAAGATAGAGGCATTCCCTGGGTAGAAAGGGAATGGGGTGGATACTTTCCTAGTCAATTACTTGTGACAGTTCCAAAATAGATTATAGATATGGTCTTTCATAATTTGATTACCCACCCTTCCCCCCCCCCACCGCCTCCAAAAAAAGTGGAAGAGGTAAGAAGTGAAAGAGGAGTTGATAAGTACTTTAGAAATAAAGTATCATTAGAGTCAGAGTTCTGATCAGAGCATTCTCTTCCCTCATTGGATTAACTATTGAATATATTTCCTGGTAAGATGCTAAGGAAACGTGTGTGGTTCATGAGGAAAATTAGTGGGTTTTTAAGAATTTGAGTGCCAGGATTTTATAGTATGTTAGACCAAGAATTGTCAGGCCAAGATTAGTCCTTAGCTGGTGCCCATTTCAACTTAATAATTTAATAATAAAATTTAAGTACGAATATCTTTACAGATACCTGGGTTTCTACTTTATATTCTGGTATTGCTAAGAGAACATGATTTCTGCACTGCTATGTTGTCCTCCCTCTTTTTTTTTTTTTTTTTCTTCCCTTAGTTAACAGCACTCTTAAGTTCACATGTTGATGAATGGATTCACAGTAACCAGACTCTGAAGACATGGATTTGTAAACCAGAATCCAGCTTATTTATAAAGGAAGATCCATCTAGTGCAATCTATAATGGATACCAAGTGTCTTCTCAGCATGTCACTTTTAGACATCAATATATGTGGGAAACCCAATTTGTTCGTAATAGATGGCTTTGGCACACATAGAACCAGCCAGAGCAAAGGAAAGTGGATGGATTTAGGGGCCATCTCTTTTAAGTTGAGATACAGCTTGAAGGAATGATGCTTCCCCACAATAAGGATAGATGCAAGTAGTAATCAGTGTCTCTACTGACCAGGTCAGTTCCTGGCAGACACTGGTAAATTTCTTCTACTCTATTCCCAGCATTCCTTTTGACTCTAAAGGATTCTTATTTTCCCACATTTTACTTCCAGGACTGAGTCTAGGTAATACTGGGACACAGATAAATTTTCTGCGTGTGTTTTGGATAATTTTTTCCTAATCTCTTTATTTTAATTTTTAACTTTTTGTCAAAATACAGAAAGGTGGGGCACTTGGGTGGCTCAGTCAGTTAAACATCTGATGCTTGATTTTGGCTCAGGTCATGATCTCACTACCGTGCGATCAAGCCCTGCATTGGGCTCTGTGCTGGGCATGGAGCCTGCTTAAGATTCTCTCTCTCTCTCATCTTCTGCTCCTCTCCTCTTTTAAAAAAAAATAAAATAAAAAGGAAATCACACATTAATGTGCAGTTTGTTGAATTACTAAAAACTGAACATATTCATAAACAACAATCTCCTATTCCTTTTTTTTTTTTTTGTAAGATTTTCTTTATTTTTTTGACAGACAGAGATCACAAGTAGGTAGAGTGGCAGAGAGAGAGACAGACAGGAGGAAGCAGGCTCCCTGCTAAGCAGAGAGCCCAATGTGGGGCTCAATCCCAGGACCCTGGGATCATGACCTGAGGCAAAGGCAGAGGCTTTGACCCACTGAGCCACCAAGGCGCTCTCCTATTCCTTTTAAATAAGTCTTCTCTCACATGTGATCTGCTATCATTTAATCATTTTTCACTTTGGTTTCTGTGTTTTATTTATTTTTTAAAAGATTTTATTTATTCATTTGACATAGAGAAATCACAAGTAGGCAGAGAGGTGGGCAGAGAGAGAGGGGGGGGAAGCAGGCTCCCTGCTGAGCAGAGAGCCCGATGTGGGGCTTGATTCCAGGAGCCTGAGATCATGCCCTGAGCTGAAGGCAGAGGCTTAACCCACTGAGCCACTCAGGCACCCCTGGTTTCTGTGTATTAAACAAGCCCACAAAGCAAGATCAGTACTTAACACAAAGTGATGAATTGCTGAATATGGAATGTCCAGTGCATCAGGGAAGCTAAAACCTGTGCAGAATTGCCCAATGTTTCCTTGGGCAAATGCTGGGAGATTCGAAAGCAACAAAATGCTGTGGGAGTTGGGAAGACTTTATGGAAAAAACTGGGAATGAGTCGAATAGAATTTACTAGAAGGCAGGGGAGAAAGAGTGAATAAACATGAAGGGGATCACACAGGGCATTGTGTAAAACTGGATAAGGAAAGAAGAAAGAACGTGATTGTGGGTAGGGCACAGGAAGAAAGCCTTGGTATAGTAAGAGGAAATGTTGTAGAGGTACAGAGTCCTGCAAATGGAAAACACAAAATACAAAGTAGAGACTGAATCATGGTTTCTAGCAAGAATGATCATGACAGATATGTTTGAGAAATAATGGTTTGACAGTAATATATATTGAAGGGCTTTGAGGGGACGGGAGTAGCATTGAAAAGAATGTGACTATTGCTCCAAGGAAGGTAAGGTCTGATTTAGATTTGAATTATAGAAATGGAGAGAAAGGAACAACTCCTAGATATGTGGAAATAAGAGTCAGTAGACTTAGGTTACACACTGAATATATGAATATAGATAACAAGAAAATTAAAAAAGACTTCAGATCTGTATGATTAAGAACAGCTGGTTTGGGGGCAAAGAATATTTCAGTTTGGCATATGATGTGTTTCCACAGCTGACATGACACAGAAGTGAAAGAGTCAGGTGGGCAATTGAAAATACGGTCTGCAGGCAGAAGAGGGGAAGATGAGAGATGTATTTGGAAATGATATGCCCTGAAGATTAGGAAAAGGAATACATTGCCATTTGAATGCTAAGATGGACAAAAGGACAGTATCTTAGACTTAGGATCTTGACATGGAAAACAGGACACTTCAGACATTAGAACTGAAGAAATAAAAACACAACAAGCAGTTTCTATACTTGTGTACTGTTCTAAGTATTTTAAGTGTATTCATTTAACTTATATCCTTGCAAAGAAAACTGAAACACTAAGAAAAAAGCCTTAAAAATCAAAGGACTCAAGTGTTAGACTTGAGCTAAATGCTATAGAAAAGTTAAATATGGGGCGCCTGGGTGGCTCAGTGGGTTAAAGCCTCTGCCTTCGGCTCAGGTCATGATCCCAGGGTCCTGGGATCGAGCCCTGCATCGGGCTCTCTGCTCAGCAGGGAGTCTGCTTCCGTGCCCCCCCCCTGCCTGCCTCTCTGCCTACTTGTGATCTGTCTGTCAAATAAATAAATAAAA
Source organism: Neogale vison (assembly GCF_020171115.1). NCBI lineage: Eukaryota > Metazoa > Chordata > Mammalia > Carnivora > Mustelidae > Neogale > Neogale vison. The sequence continues at coordinate 194,589,513 of NC_058091.1, read as the reverse complement.
TTTTTTAAAAAAAAGAAAGAAAAGTTAAAGAGACTATGAATAGTTAAATAGACTATGAAAGATCATTGTTGAATTTGAGATAATAGTTTGATTATTAAAGATTTATTTTAGAGAGAGAATAGAATGCTAGTGGAGTGGGGGTGCAGAAGGAGAGAAACTTAAAGCAGTTTCCCCACTGAGTGTGGAGACTGGGCATTGGATCCCATGACCCTTAGATCATGACCTGAACTGAAACCAAGAGTTGGATACTCAATCGACAGAGCCACCCAGGTGCCCCAGGGGTAATAGTTTTATAAATATCTGTTCAGAAAATGAACTTTAAGGAAGTAGAAATATTTAGAAGCATTGTGAAGGGAACCAGTATGTAATGAGTCTGGCATGGAATGGAAGGGCATTAAACAGGATGAGGAAGAAACCATAGTGTTCTTGGAAAGGAGAGGCTTAAATTAAAGGAGATGGGGGAGGAAATACAAGGAAGAGAAAATACTGTAGATTCGTGATGGAGGACACTAGTGGGAAGGAGACCTCCCGGAAAATAGGGAAAGAAGTGGAATCTAGTGTATGCATGGGAGCATTAACTGCAGGAATAGGAGATTTGTTTGTGGTTAGTTCTATGGGAAGAGAGTGTGAGGGAACTTGGTAACAAAGTAATCTTGTAATGAATTACTACATGTAGAGCTCACAATAGGCTTCTTTTGTCCTCATCAAGGCAAAAACTAAAGGAGGCAGTACTAGGAACTAAAGTTTAAGGAATGATAGGAGAGAGAGGATGGGTAGGAGGAGAAAGCTAATGATCATTGACAACACACTTGGTGCCAGGTTCTCTGATGAAAAACTGACAAATTGGTCAGTGTGATATTTTTTTTCTTTTTCATACATCAGTTTTTGTAAAATTGAATGTCCTCTTTGAGGTTATCTATAATTTTTCAATCTTTCATTTTACTTGAGAAAATTTGTCCTCTTCTTTCCTCTTCCATATTTTATTTCTCATTGACTCTGCATTGACTTACTTTATTCTGTAAGAAGAATTCTGCTCCAGATGAATTCCAGTTTGGATGCTCTATGTGTAAACATAATCTCATGTACCAGCAATTTCCTTGAATTTGAAGCTTGCATAAATACACTTTTGGGTTCTCCATCATCTGAGTAGAAGTCTTCAATCTCCTTAATGCAATCTTTAAATTACTTTATATCTTGCCAAATGTTCATGTTTTATGGAGAAGTAGATGGGTTCTTATTCTTTGGCAGATGAAAAGAATTATGTTCCCAGGAATAAGAAAGAAATAATAAGTTTATTAGGTACTTGACAGAATTTTACCTGGTATCTTTATCATCTTGAATATGATATAATTTTATCGAAAAGAAGTGCTTGAATATTCTACTAGGTTATAACTGTACAAGAGACTACATTCCTATATAGTTAAATTTGTATTTGTTTGCTGTTTTTGGCCCTTTTTACCTGACCATAGAGCAATGGTGCCTTTCATGTATTTGAGCATTAAAAATGGTACGAGCTACATTGGAAAGACACAGGCTAATAATAGGGAGACTGGTGTTTGAAAGTCCGTGAAAGGATTTCTAATGGTCAGTTACAGCTATGTTTGCCTATTTTGTCTCTTAAGCCCTGGAAAGCACCTTCTGAAGGTAAAGTTCCCCTTGTTTCTTGTTTTTGCATACGTTTTACCCCTGGTACTGCTACCACTGATTGCTCTGTCTTGTAGATGCACCCAGACTTCTCAGTGACAATTTAAAAACCATTGCTTTTGGCCACAGCATTATCAGACAGGCATTTGCAAGGACGCACATAATCCATTAATTTAATTAGCAGGAGCATTCTTCTTAGGCAAGGCACAGGATTTGTAAAAATTTACTCTAGTATGTATCAGAATCACTAATGTATACCCCTCTTACAGATTCCTATCAATATATCTGAGAAAGTTTACTGAATGTGTGTTTTGAAAAAATCTCCCTTGATAATTTTGAGGGATACCAATCAGTCAAGTGAAATCATGTATTTCGCAGCTGAGTATTCTGGGACATTTTGTAAGTAAAGAAATTTAAGCTTTAGGGAGTTGAGAATTCCTAGTTATCACGATAAATTTCCTAGGTGGTTGTTAATTGATTAAAAAATTTTTTTATTGTCTCGGCACTTTTGTGAATTTTGGAATTCAGTTACTGGGACTTTATCTTTAAATCTTTATGTATATTAAACAAAATAGTAAAGCATTTTAAGACAAAGTAAAACAAATGTAATAGATTGGATATAAGCTGAATTGCTGTATCAAGAAAGCCAAAAACAAGGACTAGGTTTCCTGAGGTTGTTGGAGTATTTTTCAAGGTGTTTCTCCTGCTACATGAACAGGTGAAAAGCTATCTCCCCAGCAACATATTTGCATTCAAGGAATAGGAATAGGAAAGAGAGATGGGGATTTCTAATAATGTGATTGGGAAATTGCAATCATCATTTCTGCCCATTTCCCAATGATCCAAATTCAGTCACATAACTGCCCCTTGCTGCCAGGGCAGTGGGGAAATACTCCTTTGCTAAAGCAGACCAGTAGACCATCTGAAATTCATGAAGCTTTGTTTCTTAAGTAAAACCCAAACCAGCCACCCGCCCAGCCAACCAATCAAACAAAAAGCAGGAATGGTCAATACACTGAGGCAAATTAGTAACAATCCATGAACTCAAAATTTGGAAATAATGAGAAGATGAAGAATTACCAGGGGAAAGTAGGGATTTCCAGGAAAGTGTGAAACTTCAACTCAGCCTTACTATTGCAATAAAGTTTATCAGATGTTTTACTACTAGGTTATTTATAAACTAGGGCAGTATAATAAACAATGTTAATAGGTAGTACTTTTTTATTTTTATTTTTTCCTGGTGTATGGAAAAAATTGCAATGCCCAAAATGTAAACAGTTTTATAATTCCTGCCTCTACATGTAGAGAAGACTTCTCAGTGTTTAGCATTCATCACCTTATTTTTCTTCCTTCTGAAAATGCTGGACAGTAACTGTTCTTCTAATCCACCCAAATTATAAAACCGGGAAAGCGCTGTAGTCTTGTTCATTCCTTACAAAGGCAGAGTGACAACTCTGACAGTTGAAGTTTAAAAACCCAGTAAAAGTTTCCCATAAAGCAACACCCACAGTTAAAACTGCTCATCACTTTCTACAACAAAGCCGAGCTCAAGCCTATAATGAATTTTGACAGCTTTTCCCTTAGAGCTAGGGAATAAAAAAGAGATGATAGACAAAAACACAAATATAATTTGATAACGTGCATCTTTACTTGGTTTCTTTCTTTCATAATAATGCTAACCTCACTTTTTTTGTTGGCGCTGTGTAGTTGACAGAAATGTCCAAAGCTTATCCACCTTCGGAGACCTGCAGACCCTTGATCAACTCTACCATGATTTTATATTCATGCTTTTGGGTTCTTGGCTTTCATGGCTCCATAGTTACTCCAATTTACTCCCACTATATGGACATATGCATGTCCCCCATACCTGTGTTTTAGAGTCTTGGTGTTAATAGTAATATGATTAATAGAAAGACCCCTTTTAGTTTATATTCAAAGTACTGGTTCTTGGCATTGGGAGTCACTAGCTTCTCTGTGCTGCAAAAGAAGGCAGGTTGAAGATGATAGCCCGTCTGATACCGCCTCATCTTTGCTCTTCCATGCTTAGAATTCTTGGCTATAACCCCTGTACTTTCCTTTCATCATAACCAATTTGCTTCTTACACTGAAGATGGAAAAAGGCAAATGTTCATCTGAGGAGCCCTAAACAGACTTGAACATGAGACTCACTGATACCTGGCTGATCTCCTTTATTTCAGTGTGTGCATCCCATTTAATTACTGTAGAAGACAAGTAATATACAGCTCACAGACTAAGATGGATAACTTGATTACATTTTATAATTTTTCTGACTAGACAAGTGTTGGCAAAGGCAATACATTAGTCTCCCTGTCGAGGGCATCAAATGTCATAGTGATAATGGGGTTTGGGGCCACGTGTTTCCTTTGACAGGCTGCCACATGCTGTTCTGTGGTTTTAGACCAGTGCTTGAAAGAGATGAGAGAAGGTTGCAAGGAAGTGAGAAGTATATGAATCAGTTCCTGGGGTGTCCTGGGGTTTGGAAGAAAATGACTTGAAACAATTCCAGCTCTCACTTTTTTCCTTCAATCAGTTCCCAGCTGGGCTGTGACAGAAGGCAGATGATAAGAAAAGAGAGGAGAGCAATAAAGTGCAGCCACTTTATAAAAGAAGTCCTTGTTTCCCAGAGGGAAGGAGAAGAAAAAGAAGTCGAAGAGTGGGGGGGGGGGAGGGGATTGGAAGGAACAGAGCTTGCTTAGAGGAGGGGTTCGTACAGTAAAATCTTTCAAGGTTGTGAACATCAGCAGTTACAACAGTTAAGAAGTTGAAACAGGTGTCATGGGGTTGGATGGAAAAGGGCTTTGCTGTAACTAACTGTACACTGATGATAGCAGTCAACATTCACGTCTTTGACAATAAAAAATTGCTTTGGTGGGTTGAAAATGAAGATAGAAAAAACAGTCCCAATTACCAGGTGAACTTTAGTATCATTCACAAGGCAGGTTGATTTCTGCATCACCAAGAAAGCAACCAGCAAACCACCAGGGATTCCACAGTCTTCAGAAAAATTAACACACAATTTTATTTGAACTAATTCCTTTGTTATGTGTATTACTACTACTATTTCTGTCATGGCTTCACAGATCCAAGTTCTAGAGCACTAGCTTGATCTGACATGTTGTGAAGAGAAGTGCTAGAGCTCTTCTGTGTCCCCCATAACCTGAAGCATTGCTGGACGTGTGCAGGCAATGCATGCTTGGAACAGGTAAGACCAAAGCATAGGAATTCTGCAAATTCTGCCATTATACACGAGTCACTTGTTCTTCTGTCATCCTCCATGATGTATAAAGTGAAGTCAGATTGAGGGGTATGAAATGTTTTACACAGAACTTTGGAATAGTGGAATACATGTTGGAGCCTAAAGTATAATAATACTTAGAATGGAAATTAAGTTGAGGCATATTTAAAAGGAATCCTAGCACTATGGGGAGAATACCCTTTAAAATGAGCCACTAGGGGCACCTGGGTGGCTCAGTGGGTTAAGCCGCTGCCTTCCACTCAGTTCATGATCTCGCGTCCTGGGATCGAGTCCCGCATCGGGCTCTCTGCTCAGCATGGAGCCTGCTTCCTCCTCTCTCTCTCTCTGCCTGCCTCTCTGCCTACTTGTGATCTCTCTCTGTCAAATAAATAAGTAAAATCTTTATAAAAAAATAAATAAAATGAGCCACTAAGGGAAAAAGGAATGTTCTTCATTTTTTCTTTCTCTCTCTCTCTCTCTCTCTCTCTCTTTTTTGTTTTATTTTACTGGTAAGGCGATTTTCTAGTTGGTCTTATCTAAGTCAGAATGTTAGAAACATACCTGAAATTTCTGGTTTTCTTGGGAAAAGCAATTGATGAGTTATTTTCTCTGACTTTTGGTAGCATAAATGAATGACCCCAGTTGACATAGGAGAGAAGACAGAGGAGGGGCTGCTGCATGACTAAGAATAGTAGTAGTAGTTACTCAGATCTGTAGTAGTTTTAATGATGGCAAGATCTAGGTAACCTTACAGGATTTAAGGAAGTAGCCATCCTGCTTTCTTGGTTTAGATTTAAGTACTGAATGCATTTCTTCATGGTATTCAAGGTCTTCTCTAGAAACACAGGTGAGGCTTTGCTTCTAATGCACAGAATTACAGAGCTGTGATTTGGTTCTCTTTGATCCCGTCTCCTCCCAAGACTTTGGAAATACACAATCCCAGACATGAGGTGTATGTTCAGTAACTACTCTTATTGGCTAAATAGCTGTGAATCAGCCACCTACATATAAGTACTCCTTTGCACCATGAACATACATTTTTTTGAGGGCTCTAGGCTTGCCAGCATTCTCTCTCCACCCCACCCCCCATGCTCCTTACTAATACCACACTGATTAAAAAAACGTTTTCTACAACCATAGTCCTGCCACCAAAGAACCAAGCAAGAGGATTAAAGTTGAGGCAGATCCTATTAATGTGTATTCTATACCTCTCTTTAACTCTTCCTCAGGAGTACTGGATTTCAGTCTTTGCTTATGGTCTAGTGGTTATTTTCCTAACCATTGCAATAATTTGGAAAGACTGTATTCTACTAGTAAGGAGAATGAGACATGAAGGAATTTTCTAAGTCTAGCTTTGTTACTCTGAAAGATCCCAAATGGATGTCATTAAGAAATTGAAGTTAGGTTTTATTTTTATTTAATTTTTTAAAGATCTATTTATTTGAGAGAGAAGGGGAGGGGCAGAGAGAGAGAGAAAGAGAGAATCTTTTTTTTTTTTTAAAGATTTTATTTACTTATTTGACAGAGAGAAATCACAAGTAGACGGAGAGGCAGGCAGAGAGAGAGAGAGAGAGAGGGAAGCAGGCTCCCTGCTGAGCAGAGAGCCCGATGTAGGACTCGATCCCAGGACCCTGGGATCATGACCTGAGCTAAAGGCAGAGGCTTAATCCACTGAGCCACACAGGTGCCCAAGAGAGAGAATCTTAAGCAGACTTTGCACTAAGTGTGGAGTCCTGTGCACAGGGCTCAATCTCCCACCCTGAGATACAACCTGAGCCAAAACCAAGATTTGGATGCCTAACTGACTGTTACCTAGGCACCTCTAAAGTTAAATTTTCAAAGCAGAAATTCTCTCAAAAATGTAGCTCATCAACTAATTTCTTCAGCATTAAGAAACAGATTTTCTAATAAAGTAGTTTTCCTGTTGATCTTCAGAGTCCTAGATTTAATCTTTGTATTTTTTTTTTATCTTAATCTCCAGAGAGATTTGCTAGTGGGCTGGGCTCAAGATATGTAAATATGATACAGTGATAAAGCTAATAAAATGCAAATCCCACAAGGTCCACTGATGACAGATAAATGTCAGGTTTGTTCTCAGTAAAACGAAAAAATCGAGTAAGACTATTATTGGGGGGAAACTCCATTTTTTCCTCCCCCCAGAGGTAAAGCTGATTTTTTTTCCTTCTTTTTAAGCCCTATTTTCTCTAGCTATCACTGTACACTGAAATGTTAACCTAATACTTCAATGCCTTTCTTCAACACAGGTTTCAAGGTTAAGAAAAAATCTTCCATCTTTTTTAGAAACTGCATTTGCTTATTCCGTTACACAAATAATCCTGTTTTCTTTCAACCAAGACTGAATTCTGACCCTGCAAAAATGGGGGGTATAAATACCTAGAGGCGAACAAAGCCCAGAGAAGTCGAACGTCTACATGAACTGACTGAGCAAACTGACGTGTGAGAATTAACTAAATTGCAGTGTTCAGAATGCCACAGTACCCCCACGCTGTGCGAGCTGTGGGGTCAAGAAGATACAGTGGTCCTAATGAAAAAAATTTATTATGCATGAATCACTTCTCTTATGTTGTGTCTGGAAGACGTTGTGCTAGGCAATCGGGGGCTCGTGGGAGTAAGAGCAGTAAGTTCTTTATAACTTTAAGTCAAAAATCAAACATGATGGTCTCACATGGAAGAGCTCCTTTGAACTCTTACCACATCTCAAATGGAACCTGGTCCTTTGTAATTGACACGTGTTAGAGCAGCTGACGGAGAACCTTTCTCAGGGTCATTACAAGACCACTCGATAGCCTGATTTACTCAGGGGTTCCTAGGAGGCTTGTGTTTTTTGTTTGTTTGTTTTTGTTTTTAAATCAGTGGTATAAGTAATTTCTCAGTTCATGAGAAGTTGGGCATAATTTGTGGTGATTCCTGTTACGGATCTTCACGTGGTTACCATGGTTGATTCTAAGTGGAAACTTCTTGCAAGCAAGTTAGTGTTCTAAGTTTTAAAAATAATGTTTTTGCTTTCCATGAAAACATATTGGATCTTACTGATTTTGGAGTGTTTTGCCCAGACTTTTATAGGGAGATTCTACCCAGGTCTGTCAAATCTCTCTTGGGAGCCTAAATGCTACCTTCTTCAGAGCCTTTGCTGATCTACCCTTTGTATAGGAGACTCTCTCCCCTTAAAAAACTGTATTTTTTTCCTGCATCTTTTTCTTAGAATACTTAGGACACGCTGCCTTGTGTGCCTGGGTGGCTCAGTCCATTAAGTGTCTGTCTTCATTTCAGGTCATGATCTCAGAGTCTCGGGATCCAGTCCCACATCAGGCTCCCCGCTCAGTGGGGAGTCTTCTCATTCTCCTTCTGCCCCTCCCTTGTGCTTGTGTTCTTTCTCTCCTGCTTTCTCTCTTAAATAAATCTTTAAAAAGCAAAAAATACATGCTGCCTTGCATTAAAGTAATTGGTGCACCTATGTTTTTCTCGATGGTATTTTGGGCAGTTCACTGTTACATCCTTTCTTCCTATTTGTGCCTTCTCCTTTTTTCCCCATTCAGGCAGCAAGGTTACCAAGTGAGCCTTGCCTCCAGGGAAAGATGTGACTGAAAGGAAGGCACATATAAAAACGTTTTCTTGACTTTGGTTTCTAGAATTCTAAGCCCGTAGGGGAAAGAAGTGAATTTATGAGTTTAATCAAAATTTTAGAAGGTTTGCAGAGGGAGAGAATCATCCTCTCCATCACTAGAAAAATTTTCCTAGAAGTTCAGGGGAGGAAAGTTCAGGGGGCATAGGTAAGAGATGGATGATAGAAGTTGGTGGCTCCCAGGGGGCCCTGCTTCTGGGTTTGGGTCTCTGGGGTCGGAGAGGGAAGTGTACAGAGGATGGATAAGCTCGTAGAGATTTCAGGATTTCAGGGTGTAGAGTGACCCACAAGGAGAAGAACCATTCTTTGTTCTCAAATAAGACTCAGTTGGCAGAAAGGAATACACATTTTCAGTTTTTCTTCTGTAACCTTAAAATCAAGTAGTTGATTCTCCAGACCTAAAGAGACAAAAAGCAGTGGCATCACAGTTTGCTCCCTGCTTAGATGAAGGATTAAGGAGAAGATAGAATGATGGAGAATACAGAAGAGAGAGAACCAAGGGCAGCGAAGACCAGATAATTGTCCTTCCAGCTCTTTGATGCTTTTGTATTTTTTTTCAAGGCTTCAGGAATTGGTATACAAATGGAAAAAAGACTGAATGCGGCCAGTCTTTTGTTGAAAGTATAGGTGGACCATCCTATTTGGAATGGGAGAAAGAAGAAAATTTTTTAAATTTCAATAAAATAAGACTATTTTGAGGGGCTTTTGATACATTTGAGTTTATGAGGTCAGCTTCACGTCTCATCTCATAATTTTTAAAATGTTGTTATGTATGATATACCAGAATTTCCTTACTCATTTTTTGAGTGTGAACTGATGAATTCTCACCATTCCACCAAGTAAAGATTGTATTTTTGCCTCATCTCCATATTTTTAAATAGATAGGGAAATTGAGGCAGAGGGCAATAATGGAAACTACCCAGATGGTTTAAGGGGCAGGTGATGGGATTGAAATCTGCTATGTTTCTGGAAGCTACTCTGCTTCCTCTCACAGCTCACAGTTTTTTAAAAAGCAGGGCTATATTTCAACTATCTTTGCTTTACCGAGAGTCCCTGCTATACTATTCTGCTAAGCATCTAATGAAATAAATTGATTGACATCTACAGTTCAAGTAGCCAAGGGATACTAAATAAACAATTAAAAAGAAAAAAAGAAGAAGGTAACTTGGGAGAGTGCCCAAGTCCACTGAGCAAGTGTCATTCTGTTTTCTTGATCATAAAACACCTGGGTGCTGGCATGGATCTTCAGTGAAAACCTCCAGAATTTAAGTGTATGTACCATAAAACCATTTTTATTACGGTGTTTTTTCCCACCTTTTTTGGGTGGAAAGCTGTATTGCATATTGTAGCGAAGTGGTAAGTGGTGCCATTAAATTTAAGCTAGAGCTGTATGTGACATTCTGAAAGCAGGAAAGAACACAATGGAGCCATGTTTGATGAAAAGTTGTCCTGTGGTCTTCTAAAGTCTTAAAACCCTGTTGTTATTTTGGTTTGTTAAATTTTTTGGTTGCCCTGGATTTTGGAGGAAACTGAATTGGCCATCAAAAGACCTCAATAATTGCTCAAAGCAGCTTGTGCTCAGATACCGCCAGAAGTCATTGGTCAGTCTTTCAGGCAATCCTATAAGAGCAACAGTGTGGGGACGCCTGGGTGGTTCAGTTGGTTAAGCCATTGCCTTTGGCTCAGGTCATGATCCCAGTGTCATGGGATCGAGTCCTGCATTGGGCTTCTTGTCCAGCAGGGAGCCTGCTTCTCTCTCTGCCTCTGCCTGCCACTCTGCCTGCTTATGCTCTCTCTCTGACAAATAAATAAATAAAATCTGCACCTGGGTGGCTCAGTGGGTTGAGCCGCTGCCTTCGGCTCGGGTCATGATCTCGGAGTCCTGGGATCGAGTCCCGCATCGGGCTCTCTGCTCAGCGGGGAGCCTGCTTCCCTCTCTCTCTCTGCCTGCCTCTCTGCCTACTTGTGATTTCTCTCTGTCAAATAAATAAAAATAAAATCTAAAAAAAAAAAAAAAAAAAAAAAAATCTTTAAAAAATAAAAGAGTAACTGTGTCAAGGTACAAAGTCTGTGCTAGTGGTGATGTGGGCCAACTTTGAGAGGACATAGTGAAAGCAGACTAGAGTTTGCCATTCATGGCCACAGATGCTGGGGCAACAGGCTGAGCTTGAGTTGCAGCCAGAAGACTGGAGTTAAAAGAAAAAAAGCGTACAGACACAGAAATGTGTGTACTTTTAAAGACTTAATTAATTTGAGAGCAGAGGGAGGAGGGCTCCCTCTGAGCAGGGAGCCCAATGCAGGACTCGATCCAAGGACCCTGAGATCATGACCCTAGCTGAAGGCAGATGCTTAACCAACTGAGCCACCCAGGTGCCCCAAATTGGGGATATTTTAAAGGCAATCCTACTGGACTATTTTTGAAACATGATAGTTCTCTGGGTGCTATTTTTGGCAATTCCTATATGGCTCACTGAAACATTGTATTTGACTTGTCAAATAGAGCAGTTTCTGTCTTTAGAAGACAATTTTGTGTCCTTTGACCTTGACACTAAAAGCCTAGCTCTCAGAACTGCAGCACTGGAGTCCTCGAAGACCTTGTTAGATATGCAGAATCTCAGGGACTTGCTAAACCAACTCCACTGAAATCTGCATTTTAACAAGATCCTCAGGAGATTTATATACACATTAAAATTGGGGAAGCCCTCTTCTGTGAAAAATCCAGTTTTTCTTTATGACCTAGTGGCATAGGTGTCGTGAAAGCAGAAATGAAAAGTGGACTGAAATCTACTCCAGGGCTTGTCTCTAATCGCCCTCACTTTGCCTTTGATATTCTCGAACCGAAGAGCGCATCACAATAACCTGGACTTGGATGAACACAGGTGGTTGGGTTCTATCTTTCTAGTTACTGATTTAGTAAGTCAGGGAGGAATACGATAAATGGAGTTTCTAGAATGTTTTCAACTGATGCTGTTGTTGATGATTCAGTTTAGAATCATTGCTCTAAAATCAGATACTGATCTGTGGTTTACTTTGACTGAAACAGACTGTAAAACCCACCATGGAGGGTAACTTTGTTACCTGTGGACTTCATGGCCTTAGGAAAGTTTAATCTTTTGGGGCTTCAGTCTTTCCATGTGTTCAGTGGGGATGAAATGAAAGAACAAAGGTAACTAACATGGTGCCTGGCAAGAAGTAACTTCTCCATATGTATTATTTATTTTGCTCTTCTCCTTGGGATTTTAATTGCTTTTGAAACCATTAAAAGCTACTTGTTCTCACTTGAATTTCCCTCCTGGTTTTTACCCTATTAAACTCTCTGCATTAAATCTTGGGTTCTAGCACTAACAAATTTTTGATGATTTTCGTAAGTATATGTGTTACATATGTTAATATCTCTGTTCTCTATTTTTTCGTTGCTATTCATAATCAAATCATTCTACAGTTGCATAATCTCTGTTAACTCAACACTCCCATCAATGTAGATTTTATTATTCCCTTCTCTATGCTAATAGTGGAACTTGTTTATTTCTGTATTGCTGAACTGACAACATTGCATTTAACTGATGAGTAAATTAACTTAATCATCACTTAATCATTTCTCTCTCCCACCACGGCCCCCCAGGATACTCTTCGCTTTATAGCAGGGTCACAACTGACTCATTTGTGTTGTGAACATGTGCTACATTGCTTGGTGCATAGTAAGTGTTTGATGGATTTGCAGGGATAGAAGCAGTCTATATGAGATCTTCTAATTTCTTTTTAGGTGTTCTCTGTCACCAGCTCAAGGGCAACGAGATTCCCAGCAGGGGTTTTAATGAGTTGGCATAGGCATAGCTTCCAAGGGAGCAAGGAAAAGTTTTCAGTCTTTAAAATAGACACCTACAAATGAATATGAAAATGAACATGATTTTTAAAGATTATATAACAGCTGAAATAAAACCCATTGAAAATAAGATGCTAAACTTATATTCTAATCAGCAAAAAACCTAAGAAATTGAGCTATAGGTTGAACAGATTTTCTTCCTCCATGCCTATAATACATTTATCATGTATTTATCCACTGTAGTCTCTTATTTGAATTTCTAAGAATAAGACTTATATCACTGAATTACAATGAAGGTGAGTTTGCCAGTATTGAAACTGCAATAAGTTTTTTAGATTTGGAATGAAGTGTGGGCTGTTGATAGACTTGCAGAACTCTTGAATCTCCTAACATGGAAGACAGTGTAAATTCTACAATTTAAGCATATGTATGCCAGACTAAAGGCTCTTTACCATCACAATTTACGGTAGCTGTAAAATATCTTCATAGAAGCAGCATGGGATGATTTTAGACACTTTAGTTTTGGTCTGTGTGATTCCAGATCCGTTGTCTTTCTTACAGTTTTCTTTTTAAAGTTTGACAAAATGCCTAAGAGTTCTGAAGGAGGCTACATAAAACATGTCTTAGGAAGAAATGACTGTACTTACCCCTTTATTTTTTGAACATAGAAAATCTCATTTTTAGTATTTATTCCACTAATAATGACCTTGATATTCTTTTATTAAGAAGTATGCCGAGGGGCACCTGGGTGGCTCAGTGGTTAAAGCCTCTTCCTTTGGCTCAGGTCACAATCCCAGGGTCCTGGGATCGCAGGGAGTCTGCTTCCCTTCCTCTCTCTCTGGCTGCCTCTCTGCCTACCTGTGGTCTCTGTATGTTAAATAAATAAATAAATAAACAAACAAACAGATAGCTAGCTAGCTAGCTAGATAGATAGAAGGAAAAGGGAAGAAGTATGCCAAAATTTGATCTTTGACTGTAAGTGTCCCCATACTAACAAAATGATCTATAGATAATATATATGTAATGTATATATCTATGTATATATCTATATATGTAATGTATATATATAATATATATATATATATATATTAGAAGGTACATATATTAGAAGAGCTACAAAAGAAGTTGTATTCTGATTCTGGCTTAAATAAAGAACTGGAGATAGATCTCAATGAAAACTGTCAACCAACAAGCTAAAATGAAAACTGTGCTGAAGGAAGGCACTAAGTACAGATCCATATCCATTAATTACTGAATATGGAGTTTTTCAGTACATGAATGTTTTTGTGATACTTTACTTGTTTGCTCTGTGATGGCCCAGCATACTGAATTCATCCAGACATGGCGGTGGGTGAGTAGTTCATTATCACCATAAATTGGTGACTGGAGTTTGACTAAGAAGGGACATAATTAGCTGCCATGCAAATGAATTTGGACTCCATCTGGAAGGAGTTAAATATGGTGGCAATATGAATGGACTGACTTTTTTTTTTTAAAGATTGTTTTAGTAACGACATAGACTTACTTTATTTGGTTATGTAACATCATTGGTTGCTAGGTTTTCCCTAGGGGACTATATGCCTCAATGTAGGTTTTCTCTCTGAGACTATTGAAGGGGCTTTTTTCTTCCTACAAAAGACCTACCTACTCCATAGTATTTCTTTTGTCAAACGGATGAGTCTTTTCCCCTTTCTGGATCATATTGGTGGTCTTTTACACTATAGATGCTGCAGCATAGTACAGTAATTCATTCCTATAACAGGCGTTCAGCAAAGGCTGAGTGAACTCATGAATGAGTGCTTGCTGTCTCTAGACACTCAAGGATACCCGGATGACAAAAATGGCTCTCTTAAAGAAAGTTTTTCTTTTTGTACTGTAGAGTGTTGGAAAATTAAGCCCAAATTTGAAGTAGATGAAAACTCTATAAAACAGGACAATTAATAAAGTTTTGTAAGTAAAATTATAGTAGCAGTGCTCGGAGGTGAAAATGTGCTACTTAATTAAAAAATGTGTTGTGACTTAAACTCTCTTACTGGTATGTATTTACATAAGTATGTTTTCAGGGTTTTTTTTTTAATTTTTTTTAAAAGATTTTGTTTAGTAGAGAGAAAGAGAGCACGAGAGTGCACAGCCCAGGGGTGGGGCAGAGGGAGAGGGAGAAGCAGACTCTCTGCTGAGCAGGGGGCCAGACATGGGGCTTGATCTCAGGACCCCGTGATCATAATCGGAAGGCAGATGATTAACTGACTGAGTCACACAGGTACCCCTTTACCCTTATCTTTAGTAGCCTTTGTACATTCTAGGTTGCTGTCACTAACCATAGCAAACTAGGTTGGAAAGTGACCTTTCCCCATTTGCCCTCACTGCACTGATGGTGCAGGATTTTAAATTACTTGTGCCAAATACTCTTAAATTAAAAAAAAAAAAAACTTTCAAGAAGGAATGGTTTTCATATGGTAATCAGTCCAGTTCTAAACAATCAAAAAGCAATGGTTATGTTTATAATTGCCTGATTTCACAAATATTGATGACTAGTCATTATTCTCATTTACTACATTGTTTTCTAAGTGCTATAGATCGGGACATTTACCATGTCTCTCAATTAAAATAAGTTATCATGTTAAACAAGGACACCTTACTATTTAGGAAAGAAACTCAGTGAATTGCATCTGCTTCTCGTTTTTCAAGTTTACTGTAATACTCTCCTCAGTGAAGGTCTTATAACAACCTTTGCTGTATATGAATTTTTAGCCCTACTTTCTTATCTCTTGAAAATGCTGCTTATTACAATCTCATATAAAGTCAGGCATGTTTTAACCTAATTTTCCTCTCCACCTTCTAGTAAGAGACAAAAAGAAAATGCAGTTAAAAGCAAATGAGAATAGTCGGATACCTGGTAAATCTCCTTTTACATCTAACTCCAGTATTTGAAGTCATTTTAAACCCTACTGGAAGAAGAATCATGGTTTGAACAGAAATTAAATTCCTTTTCTTTACCTCACTCCAAGGCAAAAACCTCATTCTGATTTCTATTTGAAATCAGAAACAAAAATCAAATGCTAATCTCTTACATATAATGATTAATTAAGCTTGCCTCAGTCATAAAATTTTGGTTCAGTTTTGAAGTAAAGAAGATTATGTTCCTAACATTGACAGTCTAAGGTTTACTGTATATAATAGATAACTTCAAGAAAAAAGCTTCAGTAAAAGATGTAATGTATACAAATCTCAATATGTGTATGCAGTGCTTTTCCATATAAAACAATTTTCAATACTTTGTATGGGTGAAGTTTTTCTAGATCAGTGGTTTAAAACTTTGTCAAAAACAAAGAATGTTTAATATTATGAAAAATTAGAATCTCATTTTATTTTTTTAATAAAATATGTTTGAAGATTTTTAAAAATTTTTTATTTAACAGATCACAAGTAGGCAGAGAGTCAGGCAGAGAGAGGTAGAGGAGGAAGCAGGCTCCCTGCTGAGCAGAGAGCCCAATGCAGGGCTCAATCCCAGGACCCTGAGATCATGACCTGAGCCAAAAGCAGAGGCTTTAACCCACTTAACCACCTTCCAGGCACCCCTAGAATCTCATTTTAAAGTAGTACTTGTAATATACATTAAATGGGAAAATATTTAATAATGGTAAAAAAAAAAAGTTGACAACATTTTGATAGTGTCAACCAAATAACAGACACATATTAAGCATATAAACAACTTGAAGCCACTAAGTATCACGTCAACTCTAATATACTCCATTATCATATAAGAGTAATGGGGTTTGTAATTTGTCGAGGTCCACACAGTCAGTGATGAAGCTGGATTACCTTGAAACTATACTACCACCCTAAATTCAGTAGCTTTTAAGAATTTGAATTTGTTCATTACTAAGGTATGGATCTGTTTTAAATGGAGTACGTATATGTGAGGAATAACTGATTTAGTCCATTTACTGATGATATCTTGCCTATGTCATAGTATGTACTTGTCTCATGCTTTAATGTCTGCTCGCTGAACCTGAATGGAATCTGCCACAAGTCATCTTGCTGATGCCAGCTTCCAATCCTGTATTAAATACTTAATATCCTTTCGTACACACTGCTGTTGGGCTAAGAATCTGCATGTCTAGACAGGATCAGCTGCCTACTCCTAGTACAACTGGGAAATGGATGAATTTTCTTTGACCATTCTCTTCGATTTTCTACCTTTCTTCCTCAGCACTTTTTCCATTAGTACCCATTAGCTTTGCTTAACCCAAATCTTAAAATTTTAACTTTGTAATTACCTCCGACATTAAATATTAATCTCGACCATGCAGATACTCTTTTAAACTGGAAAGGCTGAAAAGAAAAAAAAAATGGAGGTTTTTTAGATAGGTTCACTTTCAGGATTGACATCTTTTCTTCAAACCAACTTGCCTTCCCAGATTTTTGGGTCCCACTCTTTCTCACTTACATCCATTTCTTTTTTTCTTTGTCTACAAGCAAGTGAAATCTTTTCATCTCCTTAACATCACACCATACCACATAGACCATGATACATCCTGCCAATGAGGAGCTTCCAATCTGACTGGGACTAAGTCCATAGTCTGCGCTGCTGGACCCATCTGTGACAAAGTCATCTAAAACACTTAAGACAAGGCACTTCTTACTCCATTTGCCATTGAGGGAGGCAACCAAAATACATTCACCAACTATGGTAGGCAGATAGCTTCCACAGTTTGGTAATATGTCAGGGGATGAGTGCTCAGGCCACAGGCAGATGACATTCTGGCTACGTAAGAGACATGTTTTCTCTGTCAAGAATGATACTTTGTAGGCTCTGTGGAGATGTGAATGATACAGTATAACTGACGTCTCACAAGTGTTGCTGGTGGTAAGTGTTGACACTTGGAGATGAAGGATGATGATGGCTAAGGAAGTCTGCTGCTAAGTGTAAAAATAAAGTGTGAATGCTAACTAGTAATTGGGGCTATAATAACATTTTTTAAATGTCTAGAAAAATGTATCTTAAGTAAAGTCACTGGGAAAATGTTCACCAAGCAAATTCCAACATTTAGTTGTATACTTTAGAAAGATGAAGAATCTTATTGATCTTGACAAAATGTCATCTTGCAGTTGCAGGGCCTTGAGCATTCTAAATATTTCATGTAGATCAGTAAATTATCCCTGCTGGCAAAGTTACAGTACTCTAGAAATGATAATCTCAAAAAAAAAAAAAAAAAGAGAGAGAAAGAAAGAAAGACCCACTTTATTTTCAAGTTAACATTTCATCCTAACAAATCATTTTCCAATGTAAATGAGGAAGCACCTGATTACAAGACTTAAAGTTAATTTTCAGCACACATACACAAAACAAAAACAACATAGGTCTATTTCACATTTATCTCACTTGTTTTAAAATAGGCGATCTATCTATCTATCTATCTATCTGGAAGGTTTAAAATGACTCTTAAAAACAAGTCTGCTTGCAATGGCCACGGTCGCCAAACTGTGAAAAGAACCAAGATGCCCTTCAACAGACGAATGGATGAGGAAGATGTGGTCCATATACACTATGGAGTATTATGCCTCCATCAGAAAGGATGAATACCCAACTTTTGTAGCAACATGGACGAGACTGGAAGAGATTATGCTGAGTGAAATAAGTCAAGCAAAAAGAGTCAATTATCATATGGTTGCACTTATTTGTGGAGCATGACAAATAGCATGGAGGACATGGGGAGATGGAGAGGAGAAGGGAGTTGAGGGAAATTGGAAGGGGAGGTGAACCATGAGAGACTATGGACTCTGAAAAACAATCTGAGGGTTTTGAAGGGACGGGGGGGGGGGGGGGTGGGAGGTTGGAGGAACCGGGTGGTGGGTATTATGGAGGACATGTATTGCATGGAACATTGGGTATGGTGCATAAACAATGAATTCTGTTATGCTGAAGAAAAAAACAAAAACAAAAACAAGTGTGCTTGATTTTCTGTATCAGCTAGGTTGGGCCACGGTAATCAGATAGTTGGTCAAATATTACCCTGATGTTTGGAGAAATACTGAGGTGGTTTTTTTTTTTTGTTTTTGGTTTGGTTTGTTTTTGTTGGATGAGATTAATATTTAAATCAGTAGAATATAAACAGATTGCCTTTGGCTCACCAACATTATGGAGGGCAATCAAAGGTCTTAATGGCACAGAGATTGACCTTCCTGAGTAACACGGGAAGGAATTCTGCCAGCAGATGGCGTTTGAGTTCGAACTGCAGCTTCCCTGACCCTCCAACGCCTCCCACCCCACTGTTGATCAGTGACACGCCTGTCTTTTAATTGGGTAGGCTAATTCCTTACAGTAATCTTTCTCAGACTCCTTGAACTTATCGTAACACATCCTAAACACATCCTACTGGTTTTCTTGCTCTGGAGAATTCCAACTACCACGAGTGGTATTTCCATATTTCTGTTAAGTATCTTTCTGCTTAAAATA
The DNA here is from genome assembly GCF_020171115.1 of Neogale vison. Classification (NCBI taxonomy): domain Eukaryota; kingdom Metazoa; phylum Chordata; class Mammalia; order Carnivora; family Mustelidae; genus Neogale; species Neogale vison. Next base: position 194,570,687 of record NC_058091.1, on the reverse strand, counting down.
CCTTTGTTAATTCCAAGGTGACTGTTGGTTTAAAATAATGTTTTGTGGTTTTAGTATATTACTTTCTTTGGTGCTTATTGTAATGACAAATGCTAACTTAACAATTTATGTCCTGTAAGTAGTTATAGATTTTTTTTTTTAAGATTTTTTTTTGCCAGAGAGGGAGAGAGAGCAAGCGAGTACACACAAGCAGGTAGAGAGGCAGGCAGAGGCAGCGAGAGAAGCAGGTTCCCTGCCGAGCAAGGAGTCCGATGCGGGACTTGATTCCAGGACCCTGGGATCATGACCTGAGCCGAAGGCGGCGGCTTAACCAACTGAGCCACCCAGGCATCCCGGTAGTTATAGATTCTTAGTAATATTTAACACATGTTCTTTACCTATGCTTAATTTTACAAAGGTGTGGGTTTTTCAAGTAGGAAAAAATGAGAGAATACAGAGTCACTTGTGACACTACAAGTTTTCTGAGCAGAAAGCATATAAAAGCGCCACGCTGAAAGATTTTCCAAAACATGCATGAAAATAAAAATACACCTTGCCTTTTCAAGATGCCCCTCTCCCTTCCTAGCCCTTTACTTTGTAGCTCATATTTTTACATGGAACTCCCCAGGCTTCAGTAGGATCTTGTAAGCAGTGAGACTTACTGTTCCTCTTCATCTGAGTGAATACTCAAAATGGGTATAGTAGCCCCTGAAAGGGATTATAGTGATGCAGAACATGGCCATAGACTCTTGACAAAGGTCTCCTTTACCCGCTATATAGAATTATCCTTTCATCTCTAATTTTCTTTTTTTAACCCCATCCTGACTCTTTCAAAGAACCTTCTGGACCAAACACTAGGTAATATACCTGAAGATCAGCTCAATAAATGGTGTTTAGTGGTGATAAACACCACATATAGAAGACATTGGCTAATTTCCTCTTGGGAATAAACTCTCTCCTTTTTTGGTGTGATACCTGCTAGTAAAACGAAGTGGTTGAAAGTATTTTTTTTATTATTATTTTTAGTATAATTTTAGATCTGTGAAGTTAATCCTCACAAATGGTTAGAATCCTTGGGCCTTTGGGTACTCTGGCTTTAAAAACAACTGCACTTAAAAGTATTATTAACTTTCTCATTCTATGAGATGACAAAATTGGTTTTTGACAAAAGCTTGACAGTTTTCTTTGCAATTAAATTAACATTAATGAAGGTTGCTTGTCACTTTTTAGGATAACCGTCAAGGACTTTGAGAAATTTGTTTGTTTGTTTGTTTGTTTAGATTTTATTTATTTATTTACAGACAGAGATCACAAGTAGGCAGAGAGGCAGGAAGAGAGGGTGGGGGGAACAGGCTCCCTGCTGAGCAGAGAGCCCGATGCAGGACTCAATCCCAGGACCCTGAGATCATGACCTGAGCCGAAGGCAGCGGCTTAACCCACTGAGGCACCCAGGCACCCTAGAAATTTGTTTCTTGGTTGGTTAATAACTAAACTCCCTTCTAGGAGAGAGCCTGCGGTTTTAAATTTAACTAGAACTGTGCATTGACCTTGATGGTGACTGGCAATATCCATAGAGATATGACTGCCTGAACTAAGAAATGGGTGAGGCTACGCTAGGATGTTAAGCAACCCTCGAAGCTGATTTTATAGATGGAGTAACATTAAACAGACCTGAGTAACAATATCAGTTCTAACTGCCTATACTTTGTGCTTCACTGAACTCTAATTCATTAGATGGAAGTAGTATTTTTGAATGCTAGGAAGCTAACCCTATGTGCAGTACTCAGGACAGGGTATGACTAAGCATCATGTATCTGTAGACTGCCTTTGTGCCTTGGGTGGTTGTGAGTTAGACATACAGAGAATTTTCTTTTTGTCTACCTCCCTGAACTCTGTTTCCTTGGCCATACCTTAATGCCGTTGGCTCTAAAGATTAGAAACCAGTTTTTTGGTTTTTTTTTTTTTTTAAGATTTTATTTATTTATTTGACAGAGATCACAAGTAGGCAGAGAGGCAGGTAGAGAGACAAAGAGGAGGAAGCAGGCTCCCTGCTGAGCAGAGAGCCCGATGCGGGACTCAATCCCAGGACCCTGAGATCATGACCTGAGCCGAAGGCAGCGGCTTAACCCACTGAGCCACCCAGGCGCCCAATTAGAGACCAGTTTTAAGGAAACTTGGGATGGCTGTTCTTATAGTTCAGTGGTTTATTCACTTTGGAGGGTAATAAATTTTCCTGTCTAGGAGTTGACTTAAATAAAAGTTCTCATTCAGGACTTAGGAAGAGAAATTCACAATAGTTTTTAATTCCTGTGCCTATCTGAATTCAGGGAACTTCATGAGAAATACTGGTGATTATAAAGCTACATTCCTTGGGGGACTATCAGGTAAAGGAATAAAACAGAGGGAGCTCTCCTGTGGGTCCTCCAAGGAGAGAGGGGGCATCTCCTCTAGAGGCACTTGAATAACAGATTGTGAGGTGAAATCCTGGCTGTTACTCACCAGCTCTGTGACGGTGGGTAAATGTTTAAACTTTCCTATGCCTTGATTTCTTACACATAAAAGGGTGTAGTACTAGTATCCACCTCTTCTCGCTGTCTGCAGATTACATGAGTGAATTTGTAACTCACACAGTAAAGCAGGACTTCATGTCGAATAACTTAAAAGGAGTCTTTGCTGCTATTTTTATAACTGCATGAGAGGATTTGGTGATGCTGCATGAGTTGGCCTCTGGTGGCATTGCAGAGAGAGCAAACCTGAGCCCTGTAAGAACATACTCTTTCATGAAAAGAAAGGGGTATTACTTTAATTTTCCATGACTGAAAATAACTTTGGTTCAGAAGTTCCAATTTTAACATTTAATGTAAATTACTCACTTGTAATTAAAGACACTGTTTAATTATAAATCTACCTCATGATTTTCGTTCTGTGCCAGATTCCCATGTCTTTTCAGGGCAGTTTTCTCAGCTCCCCTATTCCTTCTCCTTAAGGTGGCGTCTGGGTTCAGAAGTAACAGTACAGTGGGGCAGTCGGGGAGCAGTCTCATCTTCATTGGCCTGCACTGAGGGTGATGGACTTTTTCCCTTGGTTCCTTTTGGGAACATCTCTGTTCCCAAGGCTCTTGTCGTCATCTGGTCTAGCAACTTGTGGTTTGTCCTCTCAGAATTGGTTGTTTTCAGGCAAAGTCTTTCTTGCTGATCAAATACTTGTGAAAGTGCTTGTCTTATGGTCAGCTGTGTTCTCTACCCATTCCCAGCCTTAGGCTGTTTACCTAAAGTTGACCGGTACAGAATGCTTTCACCTTGAACCACAGGAATTCCCTGGCAGGCACAGGAGGAGGTTTTGTTATTGCTGGCATTGGTATTCTATCATAACTCTGTAATTTTTACCCTAGAATTTAGAGCATCTCTATCCTTAGAATTTTGAGAGACATACCATCTGTTTTTTGGATCCTCTCTTTGAGGGTACCAAGACTCCCAAAGACCTTCATCTGAAATAATGTTTTAAAATAATTAACTTTTATAGTGAGTTTATTTTTTTTTCTCCCTTTCTCTCTAGGCTCTTCCATGGTTCAGGAATATAAATGTGGTCGGTATTTATAAACTTTTTATGCTCTCAACAGTGGTTGGGCTAACTACAGTCGGTGGGCCAAATCTGGCCCACTGCCTGTTCTTAAAAAATTTCATTGGACCACAGCCATGCTTAATGATTTATGCATAATTTATGACTGATTTTGTACCACCATGGCAGATGTGTGATGGGCTTTTGGGCCACAGACTCTTCAAAAGATTTAGTGTCTGGCACTTTACAGAGTAAGTTTGACTCTGGCTCTAGTCCTCCAGGATCTACTCTCATTTTCCAAGCCCAGAGATTTTGGAATTCAGAAGAAATCCATTTATCTCTTAAGTGCCTTTTTCTTTCACACAGAAGACCCTTGTTTTTAAGACTATTGGGGCTGCTATGAATTTAAAAAAATTTTTTTAGTCTTTTAGTTGCTTTCTTTGTTCCAGACTTTTAAGCTTCCTCTTGAGACTATAAGTGCCCTCAAGTCAATGGGTGCAGTCCTACCAGAACAGATTAAAAACCAAACAAACAAACAAACAGTCTAGCATCTCAAAATTGTGTCCTGCTTTAATTCACTCGTTTGCTAACTCACATTCAGATACCAATCAGTTATCAAAAGTTAATTAACTTGACATGCCAGGCAGTATGCTAGGTGCTAGGGCTGCAAATACTAACAAAACAAAATTTCCCAGATTTTGTGGACAGGAAAGACTATTATAACAGAATTAAAAAATATATTGCAGGAGTCATTTGTTGTGTTTTCCTTTCCTTTATGTTGCATGCAGACAACGAGGCTCTTTGTAATTACATCAGGTATGCTGGGCAGTTAGAGAGCCAGGTAGTAGAGTCAGTGATGCTGTTTGTCTTCCATGAAAGTTTAAATCCATTGCAAAGACACTGTGAGGGATCCTGGGATGGAGTAGTGATGGGGCATCTTCAGCTGAAGGAAGGAAAAGAGTGTTCAAGATGGGAGTGAGTAGGTCCGCAGTCCTGGGTGGTTGTAGTAGTAGTCATCGTCGTAGTAGTAGTAGTAGAAGAAGAAGAAGACAGGAGCACCATCCACGGTAGTGCTTTGGAAAGGTGGAAAATCTTGAAAACAGTAGCTGTAGGACTCTCCTGGGGAGGAAACTGGGCATTCAGTTTCCCAAGTCAACATATTCCTTTTTTTGTCTACACATAGCAGAAAATCTGTGAACTTCTTCTTTTTCTTAAAAAAATTTTTATTTTTTAAAAATTTCTTTCAGTGTTCCAGAATTGATAGTTTATGCACCACACCCAGTGCTCCATGCAATACGTGCCCTCCATAATACCCACCACCTGGCTCCCCCAACCTCCCACCCCCGGACCTCCAAAACCCTCAGATTGTGGACTCTGAAAAACAATGTGTGAGCTTCTAAAAAAACTCTTAAATGCTTGGAAAATGAGGATGTCCATGGAAACCATGATATAATGATGATTTAAACCCTGCTACCTGCCTTTTCCCCCAAACTGCATAAATTTGGTGTGACCCTAAGTGGTTTGTGGTATGATCCTAAAAAGGTATGCAAGGCAATAACTGTTGGAGATAGAATTTCCTCTTGTTCTAGTTGGGCAGGGCCTAGGATTAAAATTTTACTTAGTTGAATAAGAAGCTAGAACTGGATGTGTTGAAATACTTGAGCATATTTTCTATAATTTATGCCTAGTGAAAGAACTCACCCTTAGGACAACAGTTTGATTAAATACCCACCATGCATTAGATTTGGTAAAATGCAGTTGGCTGAGGTCAAGAAGTTACTGATGGATGCCATGCAGCAAGCAAGTGACTGGTGTGATTTTTAAAAAAATTTATTTATTTATTTATTTTAATAAACATATAATGTATTTTTATCCCCAAGGGTACAGGTCTGTGAATCGCCAGGTTTACACACTTCACAGCACTCACCATAGCACATACCCTCCCCAATGTCCATAACCCCACCTCCCTCTCCCAACCCCCCTCCCCCCCCCAGCAACCTTCAGTTTATTTTGTGAGATTAAGGGTCACTTATGGTTTGTCTCCCTCCCGATCCCATCTTGTTTCATTTATTCTTCTCCTTTCCCCTTAACTCCCCCCATGTTGCATCTCCACTTCCTCATATCGGGGAGATCATATGATAGTTGTCTTTCTCCGATTGACTTATTTCGCTAAGCATGATATCCTCTAGTTCCATCCATGTCATCGCAAATGGCAAGATATCATTTCTTTTGATGGCTGCATAGTATTCCATTGTGTATATATACCACATCTTCTTTATCCATTCATCTGTTGATGGACATCTAGGTTCTTTCTATAGTTTGGCTATTGTAGACATTGCTGCTATAAACATTCAGGTGCAGGTGCCCCTTCAGATCACTACGTTTGTATCTTTAGGGTAAATACCCAGTAGTGCAATTGCTGGGTCATAGGGTAGTTCTATTTTCAACAGTTTGAGGAACCTCCATGCTGTTTTCCAGAGTGGTTGCAACTGGTGTGATTTTTAACCCAGGTCTGGGTATTAGGAAATCCAGAGTGATTTCCCATGTGACTTGTTGACACCTGGTGAAGGGGGCCTAAGTAGGGAGCCAGGGAAGCTTCTACCAAGGAGTGTCCCTGTATCACTGAACCATGGATGACATGAGATTGAATATTAATAACTGTTTCTTCTTGTAAGGTTTTGTTCTGCTCCCCCTCCATTTTTTACAATGACTACATTGTTAAACATCTTTAAATCTTTTATTGAGGAAGGCAAGCAGTAGAAGGCATTTAGGGAAGAAAGATAACTTTTCATCAGGATACCTGAAGAATTTGGGTTAGAACCCCCAAATCTTTGGGTAGAACAAATTATAGAAAATAGTAATGAATGATTCATTGCTGGCTGAGTGATATGCCCTGGGAAAATGAGTTATAATTAGATCCACTAAGTCCTAGCCAGGTTTATGCTGCTCTGACATATGTTATCAAGGAATTTCATAGATCTGGTTTAACTATGCTATTAAGAATGTGCATAGTAAAAGAGTGAGCATTTTTAAAATAACTCTCATTTACCGTGTACCAGCAGAACTAATGAAAGCAGAGTCTGTTTGAGGCAATATTGCCATGTAGCATATTGCCTTTTAGATGCCATTTTTGGTAATCTACCACTTAAAAATGAATGTTTTTTGTAGACGGAACAAAACAATAATTGAAGAGTCTGTATTTCTCCATACCACATGGCAATTTCTAAGTTTCACAGGTGAGCATTCATTTGTCAACTTAAAGAAATGGCTATAGATCGCTGATGAACCCTCATGCACTCAATTTCAGTATGAAGTGCCAGATTTTTGTAGTGTTTTTCATCACAAATTTCTGGTATTAAATATATATTTAATCTTTCAAGTGTCAGAGGGTAGGGAGGATTAAAAACAAAGTAGGACTTTGAATCTTTGATTAAAGCTTTAGTCTTATTTTCTAGTCAGTTATTTTGGAATAAAAGTAAATATTTCATGGGAGTACAGATTTACATATTGTGATTCAAACCAGAATTTGAAGTCTTGTATATCAGACACTGTTCTAGGTACCAAGAGAAATACTATTTCTAGGTATCATAAAGTAGACCTCTTTAAAATGAGAGTATTAGTATTCCTAGGAAATGGAGAGATTTTGTTTATCCTTGTTGTAGAAACGGGAGAACTAAGGTCCACGTAGTTTAAAATACTTCTAGTCCTGGATAGCTATTTATATGGCGATAACCCAAATTTCCTGATTCTCATTACAATCAGTCATTTTACACTTTCCATATGAATATTTTCATAGTCATCCTCAAACTATGCAAGAAGATCTATGTGTATGGGAAAAAAAAACTTTTTTCATGCTCCATTTGTTTCTGTTAATAATTAGAGAAATTATTTTATCCGTATTTCATAATCAGGAACAAATGGTTAAATTTTAATTCTTCCACTGGGGAAAAAAATAAGCTAAAATGTTTGTATTCAAAACATGATTGAATTTTACAGACTTAATTATTTGGAATTTCTAATTAGTTGGATCTGAAAGGCCAAGTGAATAAAATTAATGGTTACTAACTCTTGGAGGTTTGAATTTTAGGGACCGTTATAATCCATCATCATACACTTGTAGTTATGTCTTCATCTGGTCACACGTATCTGTGTAAATGACAGAAACCACCAGATGAGCATGTGAAGATGGAAAAAGGTAAAGGCAAATAATGAATGAGTAGGAAAATTGCTAAGTAGACTCTGACTAATACCTAACGAGTAGTGGTGCCTAACTGTTGATTTCATAGAAATAGGCATATGAACAGTATATTAAAACTTCTAAAACTAGTATATGAGGAAAAGCTATGTAAACTGATAGAAATTAAGTGAGATGTGCATTAAAGTCTCTAATGTAAAACCCTTTTTAGATAGTTTTGAGTCCTCAGTAAAAGGGAAATGTTTGGTATTTCTTAGAGTTACAGTGATGTTTTGGTTTTTAGCCAAATCAATCAAAAAATAATAGTAACCTAAGCGTTACCAAGTTGTATTACTCTATCAGCTCATGAAGAAAACACGGATACCTGATGCAAACATGGATACAGTCACACTGACTTGGTCATTTTTGTGCATATCTTAATGTATAATGCATAGATGCTTAGTTAATAAAGAGCACTTCTGTGGATAGGTTACACTAGGACAAACCTGAATTATATTAGACTACCTAAACAAACTACTTAGGAAAAAAATATTGCTTTATTCAGAATTCCCCAAAACTCTTAAAATACTGTGTTGGATTAATTAGCACATATCCATTGAAGCAATGTATCAGATTTTTAGACTTAAAAATCTTTCTTGTTCTACTTAAAACTGAAAGGAAAAACAAACCAAAGTCATTCTAAATATCTATTAGAACTATTAGAAGCATGGCTCAAACACTATTAAAAATTTTTTTCTACTTTCAGTACATATCAGCTGCTCTTATTAGATCTGAGTGAAAATTCTGAAAAATGGATTTCAGGATACAACATATTCCTGTTTACATAGATGAACAATTTTGTAAGAGACTGGTTTGGTTTTACATACCTAAAATTAAAATTAAAATTTCCTTGGAATAAAAAATTTATTTGTGTGAATGTTTTACTGTCCAGGGTGTATGTTGGCTTTATCTATGTGGGATAAATGCCAACCAGATGGTCTGTAGCAATCCAGTAGAAAGGCAGCTGGACTGGCCTTGCCCTTGCTTTGTATATATGGTTTAGCAGCCATGCAAAAAGCAACTGTGTTCTTTGCACTTTGAAAAGTAAAAACGAATCAAAGGTACACCTCACACATTGCAGATGAACACTGGCTTTAAACTCATTATATAAATAGTGATAAAAGAATTTTAGGTATAGGTTTAGTCTTGCTGTGCTTAGGCTGGTATACCTTTGGTGAGGGGGAAGATGAGAAACCATGCAATCTCATGCAAATCAAAATTAGGACATTTTATTTTTCATCTAAAGATCTATAGCAAATAGAAGATTGTATTCCAGAAAACATTCTTCCTGACTCGATTTGAGGAAAGTTGTTTCATGGTGCTGAGTTGATTTCCTAAGTTTCTAGGTATTAACTATTGCATACGATCTAATAAAGTAAAAGAGAACAGAAAATGTGCCACTTCAGAAAATAAGCTTCTGAGTTCTGGTACACAAATCATTTTATTTATAATACGTTATTTATGTTAAGATCTCCATTAACTTTCAGATTTTGTGAAAACAGAAATTTATGTATTTTAAAGACTTTTATTTGACAGTAATCACAAGTAGGCAGAGAGGCAGGCAGAGAGAGAGGGGGAAGCAGGCTCCCTGCTGAGCAGGGAGCCCGATGTGGGGCTCGATCCCAGGACACCAGGATCACAATCTAAGCTGAAGGCAGAGGCTTAACTGAACCCCCAGGAACCCTGAAAACAGAAATTTAAATGATAGCCATGAAGCTGCTGTGAATACCTTCATTTATGAGGTTCAAACAGGCAACATGCTCTGCAGAAAAGGGGTAGAATTTAGAATAATTAGTCCTGTTTCTCATACTTAATATATATAAATGTACGAAAACCACACAAGAATAAATCTGTGATGAGGATTAAAAAAAAAAGATTGTGAAGTAGTAGGTTTGGGGTGCAAGCCAACAATCCGTTATTAATAAGCATACCCAGTAACTTTGATATAGGCACCTATATTTGAGATACAGACTCAAGCAGTTGTTGACTATATTTCATTGCTCATATTCCTTTATCAACTGTTTTCATTATTTTACCCTTCCATCAGCTTGCTTGCTTTAATAAATGTTAGTATCTCTCCTTCCATTTCCTGATGTCCTATTTCCCTGATATAAAGGGCAGTCATATAGCTGGATAAAAGATACGGGTGGCAATATGAAAAACTGTTTCATAAATTGATGAGTCAGATAAGCTATAGCTGAGTGGAAAGAAAATGGATTTTGGATTCAGTGGAGTTTGCTTAGAAATTGAAGTTCTGGTGAGAGGAACTGTGTAACCCTGTAATTGATTTCATTATCCTAAGCATCTCCTATTTCTTACCTGCCTTTGTTAGAGTAATGCTAATTCTGTAAGAGATAAATCCTGAACTTGTAGAATATCTGACACAATAAAAATGGGGTAAGGAGGAGTCTCATCCTGGTTACTCAGGGACCCACACTGATGGAAGGAAGTATTGCCTTGAACAGTGAATCTTTACAAATGGCCCCACAGTTGTCCTGAACATTGACAACTAGCTGGCAGTTGAAGAAAAAGAAGGGAGGATCTTACAAATTGTTGCTAATTGTGGAGGCATAAAAATGGGAAACCAAAATAAGTTCTTTGAATGACCTGTAATAAGCTGAATCCATTTGCCTTGTACCTAATCCTTCGCAGACATCCATGAGATGGTCCTTTGCAATTCTCTGAGTGGGGATGAAAAGAGAGGAAAGAAGCAACTTGAGGAAAAGCGAGGTGTATGTAATTTGGAACACGTAAATTTTGGTACTTCAGAGGATATTAAATTGGAGATCGCTTCTTGGCAGTAAGATACATGATGCTGTGAGGAATGGGAAGGCTTCATGTGCTCACCTATCTAAACACAACCAACACTTAGTAATGTTTGAACAGTCATGGAAGTCAACAAGAGTAGAGAAGGAAGAGGTGCACAATAAACAAAAGACAAAAGGTCAGGTATCCCAGGGATTAGCAAGAGTTAAGGGTATTATAGAGGGCACAGCTTGCATGGAGCACTGGGTGTGGTGAAAAAATAATGAATACTGTTCTTCTGAAAATAAATAAATTGGGAAAAAAAAAAGAGTTAAGGGGCAGGAAGAAGAGGAAGAGAGTGAGAGTCATGGAGAGAAATTCCTGGAAGAAGACAAGGACAAGAGAGATTGAGTAATACAGAAAATCTGCCATGATTGTCATGATTGTCATGATAGCTGGGAAAGAGCCACTGATTTTTTTATTATTATTATTATTTTTTTTTTTTTAGCGAGTAGAAGATTACTAAATACCCTTTTAAATGTTAGGTAGAAACCTGATAGCAAGGGCGAGGAGAAATAAACCGTTAGTGGGCTACTTGGAGGAGCTGATGTTGAAGAAAATGGAAGAAATGCGACTGAAGACTGAAGGTAGATGAAGAGAAGATGACTTAACATGAAATTTCAATAGGTATGAAATTGAAGCCACAGATCTATGGGAAGTCTTGTTTGGTTCTACTTGTTAGGAAATGTAATATCAATCCAGTACCTCTCCTACCTGGCCAAGGGGGAATTGAAGCTATCATTATGTGACTTTGCCCCCTAGGTTCTTAGGGTTGAGCAGAAATCCCCAAGTAGGAAGATATTTTCCTGATGGTAGAAATTCTCATTTCTGGCATCCAGTTTTTAAAAATGATACAAACATTCTCCTGTGAATTCCTGCTCTCCTCCCTAAAGGTCCTTAGACTGGAGTGTGAGTCTTCTGTTCTCTGATCCTTGAGACCTGCCTGTGGCCTTGAATGCCGCCCACAGTCTACCCCACCGCACTCTTCCTTTTCTCTCCCTCTTGAGGGAATGTAATGGAAGCATTTCAAGACAGGACAGAGTATTCTTTAACTTGAAATAATTTCCGATTTCTGCGCAGCAAGGACTGGAAAATATAAGGTAAAGAATACAAAAGAAATGGGCACTACTAAAAGAGTAAAAAGAGTGGATTATCTCATCACACGTTTGGAGGTGCATTTTGTTTTAGATACTATAAGAAGAGCAATCAAAAAGATTTCAAGGGGAAATGGGGGGTTGAACATGGATGACAAATGTTCATACCAAAAATGTATCAGGGGTTATATGCTCTCTCACTTCTCTCCCTTATTGACTTCTTTGCTTTCATTAAGGCAGATGTGGGAATAATCCCTTGAAGGGGGACAGGATATCACCAAACTCTATGTGGAGTACTCTGTGTGTTGGATGGCTAAGAGGCAGGGAGATTGCTTTAGAAAATCACTAAAGGGATGCATTCTAATGGTGCATTTGTTATAAAAAGATAATTCTTATTTTTTCTTAACATGTCATGCTTTAGCTTCAGAATTAATTGTAGTGGATTTTCAACAAAAGACCTGTATCACTGGAAGGAGTTTTTGCAGCGTTCTTGGCTGTAATGGTACTTTCTAAAATAAAAAGATACATATATTCTTAGGTGAAACTCTCCTGACTGTGACTGTGTGAAATGGTTAAGAGAAGCATGACTCTTATTTCCCTGCAGTTTCTAGTATTCTTGCCGCAAATCTACTTTATACAGCTCATGATGAAAATTTATACACACATGGGGAGTTCAGAAAACTGTAGAAAAAAAATGTTACCTCCAGAGATAGCACATTACATAAGTGTTTTGTGTGCTACAAAAGTAATACAAAAAAGTGATTGCAAAATGTAGTATACTGTCCTAATAACATCATTATTTCCTGACTGCCTTATACATTAGTCATTTACTTGGAGATATATATATTTATTTTTTTGTATATATATATATTTTATTTTTGTTAACATAGCTTATTTAAATCCTAAGGTGAAAAAATTTATAATTATTTCTACGCATCCCATCAGTGTGTTTGTTAGTATTTTTTAAAAAGTAATTAGAAATTGAGGTGCCTGGGTGGCTCAGTCATTAAGCATCTGCCTTTGGCTCAGGTCATGATCCCCGTATTGGGCTCTCTGCTCAGTGGGGAGTCTGCTTCCTCCTCTCTCTCTGCCTGCCTCTGCCTACTAATGATCTCTCTCTCTGTGTCAAATAAATAAATAAAATCTTAAAAAAATAGAAACTGATAAAGAAGATTTCATGTCAAGGTTGATAAAGCATCAGAAGTAAAGGTTTTGATACTGGTTATGGTTGATGAACAAATAAAGACTAAATGATGGTATGTAACTTGCTTAGGGACACACAGCTAGGAGGTAGCAGGGTTAAAATGAAGAAACACTATTCCACATAGACTTCTAATATCCCTATTTCAAAATAAAAGAATTAAAGTTAAATAAAATGTCCATGTTTTTGGCCCGTTGGGTTTCAGTATATATTTTCATCAGGACACAATTAAGGTTAATAATGACTGTATTGAGGAGAGGTTGTCAGCGAATAAAAGAAAATATATTGGATAAATGAAAACCAGCAAAACAGGCTTTCTAATGAATGTGAAATAAAGTCATGACAGAACAAGATTCAGAACCTTATTATATGATGATACCAACTCAAAGTAAAATATTCCTGTTTTGTTCTTAAATACTCTCTGTATGCCTTAAGCTCTAAGTTATAAAAAAAAAAGATGGAGAAATCTAGTCTTGTAATATTGTTATTGGTAACTGGTAAGGAATGGATAATAAAAACAGTGAATTTAAATGAGTTTGTGTAGGGGCATCTGGGTGGCTCAGTGGGTTAAAGCCTCTGCCTTCGGCTCAGGTCATGATCCCAGGGTCCTGGGATTGAGCCCCGCATCGGGCTCTCTGCTCAGCAGGGAGCCTGCTTCCTCCTCTCTCTGCCTGCCTCTCTGCCTACTTGTGATCTTGGTCTGTCAAATAAATAAATAAAATCTTAAAAAAAATAAATAAATGAGTTTGTGTACAAGTATTACATGATACAGAAATATCATAGAGCCAGTTGGGAACTTTTCTTTCCATTTTCTTTTTTGTTTTTTCTATTTCTTGAAACAGGAAATTAAAAGCCTAAAGGAGATAACTTCTGTTATTTTTTATCAAAGAAACAACCCAGAGACATTCTCTCTACTTTTTCTTTTTCTTTCTTGCCTCTGATCTTTTTGCAGAGTTTGTAAAAATATGTCTACATCCACTTTCAGATCACACCACTAATGGATGCCCTTGTTGGCCCCCTTAGCAGTGAGGCCAAAGATTAAGTGGTTGTGGAGGCTACCCTTCTGTCTGTTCTGAGCACTGCTCTGCAGGTCGAGGCTGAATTACACGGACAGGATGAAGTTGTCAAGACAATCTCAGTTTTTCAAAGCTCTGCCAGCGAAGTCCCAACTGCTTAATGGACTGTTACAGTTTGTGAACTATGATGAATCAAATTCAAAGAATGGAAATGGGAAAAATGTGTCCTGAAAGAAATTGCTAGGAGGTGTTTTGATCCCAGGATGCAAAAGAAAAGAGTTCCTGAAAACCGGTAAGTAAGAATGAGGCAGGCAGGTGTGGAATCAGTGTGGATCCCCTTTTACGGAGAGGCTGTGAATGAAGGAAGGACACAAGACTACTCCATGACATTTCACAAGTATAGGAAGATTTCCCAGAACAGGCAAGAGATCTTAAAAACAGGGGTTCAGCCATGACCAAAAAAGATCCCAAACAAAATCAAATATTAAAGAGCCATTAAAAGCACATAGGTACTTACAAGTCACCCTCTAATATCATGTGTATGTGAATGCATAATGGTCAACCTAATTCTTTTCTTTCTTTTTTTTTTTAAATCTAATTCTTCTTAAAAAGTGATGGTGTGAATTTGCCATTGTATAACGAGTACAATGTGTGACTCATTGATGGCGTTTAGTTATTTTTAGGGTTTGGCGGGTACAACTAATGTAATGGAAGATCATTTTAGGAATGTATATTATCTGTATGCTTCTTTGGCATTAACTTCTAAAGATTTTTTTTTTTAATTTTTTATTTAACAGACAGAGATCACAAGTAGGCAGAGAGGCAGAGAGAGAGAGGAGGAAGCAGGCTCCCTGCAGAGTAGAGAGCCTGATGCAGGGCTCGATCCCAGGACACTAAGAACATGACCTGAGCCAAAGGCAGAGGGTTTAAACCAATGAGCCACGCAGGTGCCCCTGGCATTAACTTCTAAAAGTTGAATGGCTAGTCCAATGGATTTGTACATTTTAAATTTTGAAGCACATAATGAAATCATCCAATGAGTCATTTTCTTCTTCATCTTTTCTTTTTCTTATCTTCCTCCAAAATATGAACTACTTTCTAGATGTTTCAGGAGTCCCTGATTACAATTTTTACTTCCATCACAAACTTGACAATTTAATTTTTCATCCTCACTTTGAAAAAGCAGGGGTAGTTATGCTTGTATCAGACAAAGTCGGCATTGAACTATAGAACTGTTAAACAGAGAGGAAGGCCATTATATAAAGCTAGAGGGGGTGACTACATGAAGAAGACACACCTGTTAATATTTATGTAGTAACACTGGGGCACCTAGATAGGCAAAGCAAAAAATAACGGAGCCAAAAGAAGAAAGAGACCATAATAAAATAATGGTTTGGGACTTTATACCCCACTCTCAACAATGAATAGGTTATTCAAATAGAATCAACAAGGAAAGAGGAATTAAGTAACACTATGGAACAAATGAAACTAAACATCTAACAGCAGCAAAATATATATGCTTCTCAAGCACACATGGGACATTTTCTAATACAGAGCATGTATGAGGCCACAGAGCAAGTCTTAGCAAATGCAAAAAGATAGAAAGCGTCCTCAGAATGTGGTCTGACCACAATGACATGAAACTATAATAACAAGAGGAAAATTGGAAAAGTCATGATCACATGGAATTTAAAGACTATGCTGAACAACCAGTGGATCAAAGCAGAAATTAAAGGGGATATAAAAGTTGCTTGAGGGGTACCTGGGTGGCTCAGTGGGTTAAAGCCTCTGCCTTAGGCTCAGGTCATGATCTCTGGGTCCTGGGATCGAGCCCCGAATCAGTCTCTTTGCTCAGGGGGAGCCTGCTTCCTCTTCTCTTTCTCTCTCTGCCTGCCTCTCTGCTTGTGATCTCTGTCAAATAAATAAATAAATAAAAAATCTTAAAAAAAAAAAAAAGTTGCTGCTTCAAAGGAAACAAAAATGGAAACACAGCATATCTGAATTTGTGGGATGCAGTGAAATGGGTTCTAAGAGGGATGTCCATAGCAATAAGTGCCTATATTGAAGAGCTAGCAAACACACAACCCAACTTAAATAATTCATTTTCCTTATTATTACCTCCCTGTTGTCAGAGATTACATGGTTAGAACTTAGATTCATTTAAAAAAAATTTTTTTTTAAGATTTTTATTTGTTTCACAGAGAGAGATCACAAGTAGGCAGAGAGGCAGACAGAGAGAGGGGAAAGCAGGCTCCCCACTGAGCAGAGAGCCCGATGCAGGGCTCGATCCCAGGACCTTGGGATCATGACCGGAGCTAAGGCAGAGGCTTCAACCCACTGAGCCACCCAAGTGCCCCTAGATTCATTTTAAATGAAAATGGAATATCTATTAAACATCTAACATTTGAGGTAGATTAAATCCTACTGGGTACTGATAATAAAGTATCAAGTAGAATTTTTCACCCACATGTTACAGTTTCAAATTTGGTATAGACTTAGTTATAGTCCTTATTAAATGAGCTGGCCTCAGCAGTATTTATAAAAGAATGCAATTTTAATCCCTCAAAAGTAGAAAACCATGTAAAGAAATCGCATTAGGTTTTGACTTTCACTGTGATAATTATTTAAGATGAAGCTTACTATTAAATGGTTAGACTAAATCTAGATTTTTTTTTCTTAATTGTAAAGACGTTGGTATAATTTTTTTTGTAAGCTTTTGTGTGTATAGACAGGATTTTGCATACAAGGATAAGCCTGTCATTTTAGCACCTTCATAATGTGCCAAGAGAGATAGCATTAAATTCCTGTTTTCCACCCCTCCATCTATTCATGCTTCTGAGACTGATGATTTCATTGTGGAAATAACTGTGGATCAGGCTTCTGTTTTCTGTTTATTCTGTGTACTTGAGAGCTAAGTTTGGGTAATGATAAAGAAAAGTGAGAAATTATGGTTTCACTTGTTTTTATACTACTGTTCTCTTTTATTCTGATAACTTATTTTAATCACAAATGGGGAATTTATTGGTCCACTTCACTGGATAGTCCCTTAAATCTAACAGTTTCCCCCCCCCTTTTTTTTAAACGAATAGCTGTTTTGTCATAGTTTCTAAGGTTAAGGAATCCATGTGTAACTTAGTTGGATGCCTCTCAGTCTGTCCCAAGGTTGAAATCCAGGTGTCAGTTGAGGTTGTAGTCCTCTTAAGGCTCAGTTGGATAAGAATCGACTTCAAAATTCATACATGTGACTGTTGGCAGGCATTATGTCCTTACTGCTACTGAGTGGACATACCACTTCTGCAAAACATGGGCTTCTCCATAGGCCTCTTCACAGCTTGGCAGCTTGTAAGTGAGGTCTCTAGTGGTAGGGGTGAGCAAGGTGGAACTCAGTGTTTTTTGTAACCTCATTTTGGAAGTGGCATTCCACTGTATGTACATACATACATACACTGCATGCATGTAAATTTCAGTACAACCTTCTTATTTTGGAATAGTTTTAGATTTTCAAAAGGTTGGGAAGGAAATTTCGAATTCTCCTATACTCCTCCATTAATTTCCCCTAACGTTATCATATTACATTACCATGGCACATTTTTCAAAACTAAGAAGACAATATTGGAGTAGTATTATTAACTAAACACTATTCATATTATACTAGTGATTCTACTAATACTCTGTGGGTTTTAGGATCCCATCCAGGACACCATACTGCATTTGGTTGCTAAGTCTGTCTCTTGAGGTCTGTGATGGTTTTTCTATCTTTATTTTCCATGACCTTGAGAGTTTCATGGAATACATTGGTATACTCCTCAGTTTGGGTTTGTCTGGTGTTTTTCTCATCAATAGGCCAAGATAATATATTTTAGGGACTAATACAGAGTTGAACTGCCTTTGGCATTCTGTTTTAGCAGCATTAACAGGATACCATATGACAGGTTACAGGTCATACTAATCTTGATAGTTTTTAAAACAGAAAATTTAGAAAAAAAGTTACTTTTCTCTTCTGCTTCTTAATGATAAGCCTTCTATACTATGTAACTGCAGCTTTCTTCTGTTAGGATTTGCTACAAAAGGGATGAGAATAATGTTACTAAGAAAATCATTTAAAAATCAGTTTCTGAACTGAGACAGAAGATAGAATTAGTGATCTGGAAGACAAACAGATAGAGAGAAAGGATCAGGAGGAAGCCTGGAACAAACAGCTTAGATCCCACGAAAGCAGAATTAGGGAAATAAGTGATGCCATGAAGCGTTCCAACGTCAGAATTATTGGAATTCCTGAAGGGGAGGAGAAAGAAAGAAGTCTAGAAGATGTTGTGGAACAAGTCCTTCATGAAAACTTTCCGAATCTCGCGAATGAAACCAGCGTCCATGTACTAGAGGCTGAACGGTCTCCACCCAAGATTATACACTCCAAAAAAACATCACGACACCTGATAGTCAAATTGAGAAATTATAATTGTAGGTATAATCTCTTGAAAGCTGCCAGGGCAAAGAGGCTCCTTACTTACAGAGGGAAGCCCATCAGAATAACGTCAGACCTGTCCACAGAGACCTGGCAAGCCAGAAGAGGCTGGCAAGATATATTCAGGGCACTAAATGAGAAGAACATGCAGCCAAGAATACTTTATCCAGCAAGACTGACATTCAAAATGGATGGAGAGATAAAGAGTTTCCAAGACCGGCAAGACTTAAAAGACTATGCAACCACCAAGCCGATACTGCAGGAAATATTAAGGGGGGTGCTATAAAAGAGGAAAAATCCCAAGAATAGCATTGAACAGAAATATAGAGACAGTCTACAGAAAGAAAGACTTCAAAGGTAACTCGATGTCAATAAAAACGTATCTATCAATAATCACTCTCAATGTGAATGGCCTAAATGCACCCATAAAACGGCACAGGGTTGCAGATTGGATAAAACGACAGGACCCATCCATATGCTGTCTACAAGAGACCCATTTTGAACCTAAAGATACACGCAGACTGAAAGTGAAGGGGTGGAGAAGCATCTTTCATGCCAATGGGACTCAAAAGAAGGCTGGGGTAGCGATTCTCATATCAGATAAATTAGACTTCAAACTAAAGACTGTAGTCAGAGATACAGAAGGACACTACATAATCCTTAAAGGGACTATCCACCAAGATGATCTAACAATTGTAAATATCTATGCTCCCAATATGGGAGCAGCCAATTACTTAAGAAAACTGTTAATCAAGATAAAGAGTCATATTGATATGAATACACTAATCGTAGGTGATCTTAACATGCCTCTTTCAGAATTAGACAGATCATCGAAGCAGAAAATCAATAAAGAAACAAGAGCATTGAACGACACATTGGACCAGATGGACCTCATAGATATATACAGAACATTCCACCCTAAAACAGCAGAATACTCATTCTTCTCAAGTGCACACGGAACCTTCTCCAGAATAGACCACATACTGGGTCACAAATCAGGACTCAGCCGATACCAAAAGACTGAGATTATTCCCTGCATATTGTCAGATCACAATGCTTTGAAACTGGAGCTCAATCACAAGGAAAAGTTCCGAAGGAACTCAAACACCTGGAAGCTAAAGACCACCTTGCTTAAGAATGCTTGGATCAACCAGGAGATCAAAGAAGAACTGAAACAATTCATGGAAACCAATGAGAATGAAGACACTTCGGTCCAAAACCTATGGGATACAGCAAAGGCGGTCCTAAGGGGAAAATATATAGCCATCCAAGCCTTGCTCAAAAAAATTGAAAAATCCAGAACACACCAGCTGTCTCTACACCTTAAAGAACTGGAGGATCAACAACAAATCAAACCAACTCCACACATAAGAAGGGAAATCATCAAGATTAGAGCTGAGATCAATGAGGGAGAAACCAGAGATACAGTAGAACGTATCAATGAAACTAGAAGCTGGTTTTTTGAAAGAATCAATAAGATCGAAAAGCCACTGGCTACACTAATCCAAAAGAAAAGAGAGAAATCCCAAATTCATAAAATTATGAATGAAAAGGGAGAGATCACAACTAACACCAAGGAAGTAGAAACAATCATCAGAAGTTACTACGAACAGTTATATGCCAATAAGCTTAGCAACCTAGATGAAATGGATGCATTCCTGGAAAAATATAAACTACCAAAATTGAACCAGGAAGAAATCGACAACCTGAATAGACCAATATCTAATAACGAGATTGAAGCAGTGATCAAAAATCTCCCAAAAAACAAGAGCCCAGGACCTGACGGATTCCCTGGGGAATTCTACCAAACCTTCCAAGAAGAAATAACCCCTATTCTCCTGAAGCTGTTTCAAAAAATTGAAGCAGAAGGAAAACTTCCAGACTCTTTCTATGAAGCCAGCATTACCCTGATCCCCAAACCAGGCAAGGACCATACCAAAAAGGAGAATTTCAGACCAATATCACTGATGAATATGGATGCTAAGATTCTCAACAAGATCCTAGCCAACAGGATCCAACAACACATTAAAAAGATTATCCACCATGATCAGGTGGGATTCATCCCTGGGCTACAAGGATGGTTCAACATTCGTAAATCAATCAATGTGATACAACAAATTAATATGAGAAGAGAGAAGAACCACATGGTCCTCTCAATTGATGCAGAAAAAGCATTTGACAAAATCCAACATCCGTTCCTGATTAAAACGCTTCAAAGTATAGGGATAGAGGGAACACTCCTGAACCTCATCAAATCTATCTATGAAAGACCCACAGCAAATATCATCCTCAATGGGAAAAAGCTTGCAGCCTTCCCGTTGAGATCAGGAACAAGACAAGGATGCCCACTTTCACCACTCTTGTTCAACATAGTATTAGAAGTCCTAGCAACAGCAATCAGACAACAGAGAGAAATAAAAGGTATCCAAATTGGTAATGAAGAAGTCAAACTCTCTCTCTTCGCAGATGACATGATTCTTTATATGGAAAACCCAAAAGACTCCACCCCCAAACTACTAGAACTCATACAGCAATTCAGCAGCGTGGCAGGATACAAAGTCAATGTGCAGAAATCAGTGGCTTTCTTATACACTAACAATGAAAATACAGAAAGGGAAATTAGAGAATCGATTCCATTTACTATAGCACCAAGAACCATAAGATACCTGGGAATAAACCTAACTAAAGAGGTAAAGGATCTATACTTGAGGAACTATAGAACACTCATGAAAGAAATTGAAGAAGACACAAAAAGATGGAAGACCATTCCATGCTCTTGGATCGGAAGAGTAAACATCGTTAAAATGTCTATACTGCCTAGAGCAATCTATACTTTTAATGCCATTCCGATCAAAATTCCACCGGCATTCTTCAAAGAGCTGGAGCAAATAATCCTAAAATTTGTATGGAATCAGAAGAGACCCCGAATCGCTAAGGAAACGTTGAAAAACAAAAATAAAGCTGGCGGCATCACCTTACCTGATTTCAAGCTTTATTACAAAGCTGTGATCACCAAGACAGCATGGTACTGGCATAAAAACAGACACATAGACCAGTGGAACAGAGTAGAGAGCCCTGATATGGACCCTCAACTCTATGGTCAATTAATCTTCGACAAAACAGGAAAAAATATACAGTGGAAAAAAGACAGTCTCTTCAATAAATGGTGCTGGGAAAACTGGACAGCTATATGTAGAAGAATGAAACTCGACCATTCTCTTACACCGTACACAAAGATCAACTCAAAATGGATAAAAGACCTCAACGTGAGACAGGAATCTATCAGAATCTTAGAGGAGAATATAGGCAGTAATCTCTTCGATATCGGCCACAGCAACTTCTTTCAAGATACGTCTCCAAAGGCAAAGGAAACAAAAGCGAAAATAAACTTCTGGGACTTCATCAAAATCAAAAGCTTCTGCACAGCAAAGGAAACAGTCAAAAAAACAAAGAGGCAACCCACGGAATGGGAGAAGATATTTGCAAATGACAGTACAGACAAAAGGTTGATATCCAGGATCTATAATGAACTCCTCAAACTCAACCCACACGAAACAGACAAACACATCAAAAAATGGGCAGAAGATATGAACAGACACTTCTCCAATCAAGAAATACAAATGGCTATCAGACACATGAAAAAATACTCATCATCATTAGCCCTCAGGGAGATTCAAATTAAAACCACATTGAGATATCACCTTACACCAGTTAGAATGGCCAAAATTAACAAAACAGGAAACAACATGTGTTGGAGAGGATGTGGAGAAAGGGGAACCCTCTTACACTGTTGGTGGGAATGCAAGTTGGTGCAGCCTCTTTGGAGAACAGTGTGGAGATTCCTCAAGAAATTAAAAATAGAGCTTCCCTACGACCCTGCAATTGCACTCCTGGGTATTTACCCCAAAGATACAGATGTCGTGAAAAGAAGGGCCATCTGTACCCCAATGTTTATAGCAGCAATGGCCACAGTCGCCAAACTATGGAAAGAACCAAGATGCCCTTCAACGGATGAATGGATAAGGAAGATGTGGTCCATATACACTATGGAGTATTATGCCTCCATCAGAAAGGACGAATATCCAACTTTTGTAGCAACATGGACGGGACTGGAAGAGATTATGCTGAGTGAAATCAGTCAAGCAGAGAGAGTCAATTATCATATGGTTTCACTCATTTGTGGAGCATAACCAATAGCATGGAGGACAAGGGGCGTTAGAGAGTAGTAGGGAATTTGGGTAAATTGGAAGGGGAGGTGAACCATGAGAGACTATGGACTCTGAAAAACAGTCTGAGGGGTTTGAAGTGGCGGGGGGGTGGGAGGTTGGGGTACCAGGTGGTGGGTATTATAGAGGGCACAGCTTGCATGGAGCACTGGGTGTGGTGAAAAAATAATGAATACTGTTTTTCTGAAAATAAATAAATTGGGAAAAAAAAAATCAGTTTCTGGTACATTAAATAGGGTACTGGAGTTTTTGTTTTTGTTTTTTTCCCAGACTTACAGCCCCCAAATTAAAATAATACTGAACGTAGATAATTCATATAAGATTCTCCTACATAAGATAAATCATTATATACATTTAAGTTTTGGTTTAAATCAGAAGAAGGATGATAGTATTCAGGCGAAGTCAACAAAATTGTTTGCTTTTCTATCCTTGGAGAATGACATGGGGAGAATGAAAAGGAAATAGGCAAATGAAGTAATTGGAGATCTACCTCCCAATTTCCTCTTCTTGCCTACAGCCCTGGAAGAGGGGTATGTGTGTGCATGTGTGTGGTTGCACATGCTTGTGTTTATCATTAGTTTTAGCTCCTTCAGCTTGCATAAAGTCAGAGATCTTTGATTTGAGACTCTAATCAGAAGCCATATTACAGGCATAGTTACAGGCACATTAAAGTAAACCCATTTATGCAGTGTGGTCAGACAGAAAGGAGCTCAGAGTTTGGGTTTTCACTGTTGTCCTCAGTTTTTGCATAACACAGATGGTGAGTGAAGCCCTGGTAGGTAGGTCATGGTTGGCAGGGGGTCTGTCCTGCAGAGGACAGGGTGGGCTTTCAGGCCAGAGGACTGAATGGAGGATGTTGCAGACGTAGGGAGGGGCCTCCAGCCAGTAGAAGGTAAGGTCCAAAGGTAAGGTAGTCAGAGAGCACTATTAGGTTATGACCAAGCCCGGAGAGTTACTACCCAGTTGTCAATGTAAATGAAGATTGTTAACATGGCTGGTCAACATGGACACAAGGTATGCCCACCATCATGTGCCCTAAGACCAGCATAAGGTCAGGAAAATTCTCATCTCAAACTTCAGAAGGACACTTGGACCACTTGACCCCCTATTTCCCTTATATGTCTGGACTTAATTTGAGGGAATAATCTGAGGCAATAGGTGGCTATGGGAGATGGAGCACTTCATTTAGGGATTCTCTTTAAAGTCTTCAATCTTTAATTTTATGAACAGTTTTATACAGAATACTGAACATATAATGATTTTTGCAAACATCTGAACTAAAGTTTGGGCTCAGTGTTGTGATTCTGATGTGACTTCATCAGAAATCTCAGTCGATTGACTAGGCTACCACCCATAACTCTTGGATGGAAAAGCCACTTGGATTCTCTTTCTCAGCTTGAGTGCTGTTTCTGACTGCTGGTTTTCCTCTTCCCAGTTCTTAGGGATGCTGAACTATTATCTTTCTTAATTCCTTCTTGTCCCTGAAATACAACCCTCTAGATAGTGTCCTAGCCTAACTGGTCTGGGGAAGAGTATGAAAGTGGGCAGAATGGCTTCATGGTTAAGATTATTACCTTCCTTGGGTTCCTGGATGTCTCAGTTGGTTACAAGGCTGCCTTCAGTTTGGGTCATGATTCTGGGTTCTGGAATCAAGCCCCGCATTGGGCTCCCTGCTGGGCAGGGAGCTTGCTTCTCCCTCTCCATCTGCCGGCAGCATCTCCTGCTTGTGTGTGCATGCATGCACACGCTCTTTCTGTGTCAAAAAAAATAAAATAAAATTTAAAAAGATTGCTATTGCTACCTTCCTTTACAAAACACAGTATCCATTTCTTCTAGATTGAGACTACAATTTTACCAGAATGTAGGCGAATATGGTAGGCCAAATAGTGGTCCCTTGATGATATTCATGTCCTAATTTGCAGTTGTGATTGAGAATTTTGAGATGAGAGATGATCCTGGACTGTCTGGATGGGCCCATTGTAATTTCAAAGATCCTTTTATGAGGGAGGCAGAAGGATTAAAGTTAGAAATACAGGATACAAGGTTGAAAGGAGAGGTCAGAGGATAGAATATGCTATATTCTTGGCTTTGAATGTGGAAAAGGTGAATGCAGAAGCCTCTAGAAATGGGAAAAATTTGAGGAAATCAGTCTTCAGAGCCTACAGAAGGAACCAGTTCTGCTGACCCTTTTACTTTGACCCACTAAAACTGATTTGAAACTACTAATCTTCAGAATTGTAAAATAATAAGTCTGTATTGCTTTAAACCACTATGTTTGTAGTTTGTTATAGTAACCATGGGAAACCAGTGCAGAAGATACAACTACTCCCTTTTTTAAGGAGAGAGAAATCAGTAAGGAATGATTACTGTTACACTCATACCCTGCATCTCTAAGAGCCAACTGTAATAAAATGAGAAGAAACTGAGAAGAAACTAATCTCCATTTATGACTCAGGGATTCAGTGATGAAAGTGGTAATCCTTTTTGGGTCCTGTGTTCCTAAAGATCTTGGATATGAGAAGGTAGATGTGTTTTGCTTTCTTTCCGATATTTTCCTGAAATTATGTATTATCTGAATATATATATATATATGAAATATGTGTATATGTACACACACACACACACACACACATTTATCTGAAAACCTTGATCACTATCATGGACTTACTGGGACACATTTAAAGATGATTCCAGATGAGGTCAGATGTGTTCAGCTTGGTATGGCATAGACTGAAGATGATGCCAAACAAAATGACCCGGTAGCTGCTTATGTTTTAGGAATTTATTTTTTTTCCTTTATTAAAAGTAAAAAGAGCCCAGAAACATAGATTGGAAATTTAATACTAACCTGGTTTCTGCTGATAAAAGTGACTTAATACTTGATAATAAAAAGTATTCAGCTTAGGCCCATAAATGAATTTAGAAAGAACTTGGGAAGGCCAGTTTCTGTGTGAGGTAAGCAAGTCATCTCATCTTTTTAAATCTTCTTTAACCTCATTTTATCTTCTACAAAGGATAGAATAAAATAACCTCTGAGGTTCTTAAGAGTTCTAAAAAATTGTTGATTTAGGCTAACAGTTATTGCTAAATCTGTTAAAGGAAGAGGCTATCGAGAACGTAAGAAAAATGGGAATGCGAGAGTTCTACTCTAATGAAGTCAGGTGCACTATTTTTTTTTAAAGGTTTTACTTATTTATTTGTCAGAGAGAGCGAGCACAGGCAGACAGAGTGACAGGCAGAGGCAGAGGGAGAAGCAGGCTCCCTGCTGAGCAAGGAACCTGATGTGGGACTCGATCCTAGGATGCTGGGATTATAACCTGAGCCGAAGGCAGGTGCTTAACCAACCGAGCCACCCAGGCATCCCTCAGGTGCACTATTAAGACACTGATAGAAGCTTAGAAAAGACATTAACTGATTCAAAATATCCTCGCCAGCCTCGCAAAGTTCAATTTCAATCACGTGCATAGTCCTGTATTAGGTCACAATCTTCTCGGGAGCTTCCTGTGTATAATCTGAAACTAGTTGCTGTGCAGGGTGGGCAGGGAGAGACTGAAGGAACAGGGAGACACGGGAGATTGGCAGGTGGCTGTTTTAACAAGGAAGCAGACATACAAGTCTTGTTTTTGGTGGCCACAAGACAATTATGTCTTTACAGTTTGTATAGGAGACTTACCTGGGTTCAGATGCTCTCAACAACACATTGCTCTCTGAATGCTACAGTCTCTGAAAAGGAGCCCCACTGGGGTGGGGTACCAAGGGTACATCACCAGCAGGAGAAGGGAGTGAGAAGCCTCCCATTGCCCGCGTCTAATTCCTGGGTCAAGTGGCAGTCATGTCCTCTCAGCAACTATCTCGGTAATGCAGTGGCACTTGATCCTGACCATCCACAAGGCTCAGTGCCAAGGTAGTCAGTCAATAGTCTGGTTGATGGTTTTTGTCTTTCTAAAACTGATTCACTAAATTTATTCTGAATCATTTTCACCATCTGCTCTATAATTGCGGGTTGGGGAAGGACAATGGTACAGCTCATAGTTTTAGTATGAAAATTCCACATAGAGATGTGACTATGGTGACATTGGGAAAAGCTGTGAAGACAGATGCCACAAATGTCAAAGAGCTCAGGTACTCAGTTAAAATGACTGCATTCTAGAACACTGGTCATTGACTTTTTCTCCATAGTCGATAGTAGGATTCTTAAACCTAACTGAAATGACAATAATGTAGCACATTTGCCTAGCCATTTATCCTTCTCTAAATACTGTCATAATATCTAATTTGATCCAATAAAGACGGCTGTACAATAAATTAAAAGAGCAACAAATGGAACCCCAGAATCTATGATGTTTGGCAAATAGAACTCTAGAATCTAGTATTTTCTGCCATAATATGAAACCTAAAGTGGTTTGAGTAAAACCAAAGGGAGTGATATTATAGCAATCAGTGGCCATACTAATCAATTGTTAATGGATACTTCAGGGTCTGCACGGGTTAGCAAGGCAAAGTGGTCAGAAAGCTGAAGCTAAACGTCTGTTGACAGTATCTGACAGCTTCTCTAAAACTGACAGTCACACTAAGGGATTCTGATCAGAACTTTTCACCAAAGAAAGAAAAATAAAGACTCTTAGGCAGAGTGGTTATTAAAGTACATAGAAAATTCAAAATTAGTGTCAGGCTTGAAACCACCCAAGAAGACTATTTCTCAGACCAGCGTTTGGGATGCAGCTTAAGCAGGCAAGAGAGAGCAATTTTCACAAGGAGTAGTGGTTGGCTTGTCAGATCAGCATTAGTTCATCAAAGCAGAGCTGGGCATTGCACTTGTTGAGACTGAAACATTCCAGAGAGTCAGCTATAAGGTTCCCATGTTGTCCTTTATGCTGTTTCTCAACAGTTTTTGAGAGTCCTCACGCTGGTTCCCTGACTGTTTCTCTCCCACCTCAAGGCTTGAGTTCCTGTGGTGGTGAAGTTTGTATACATAGACTCAGGCTTGGAGAAAATTACCCTCATCATCAATGATGATGATAACACACATCAAAGCATGTGTGTACGTCATATCCTACATTCTTCGTGTGTTCATTAACTCTATAATGAGTATTTACTACTTAGTTGTTTTCTAACACACACAGTGAGCAGACCGTCATAAACCACTGTTGTCCAGACCCACCCTTTTCAAGGATACGCTCGATTGTGTTTCTTTTTTTTTTTTTTTAAGATTTTATTTATTTATTTGTCAGAGAGAGAGGGAGAAAGAGCGAGCACAGGCAGACAGAGAGGCAGGCAGAGGGTGAAGCAGGCTCCCTGCCGAGCAAGGAGCCTGATGTGGGACTCGATCCCAGGACGCTGGGATCATGACCTGAGCCGAAGGCAGCTGCTTAACCAACTGAGCCACCCAGGAATCCCTCGATTGTGTTTCTAAGGGAGTATTATTGTAAAGACAGAGGATCGGTTTTCAATTTGAACTCCAAGAGAAAGGCTTTTTTCCTGCAGGAGTTCTTTAAAACCTGCCAGATAACAATCAGAAGTAAATCCCGACCACAGAAAAGTCCTCCTATACCCGAGAAGATTGTGGATGTCCAGCACAGAGCCACTGTGGTGCCCCAATCAGCACATTAAAAGCACAGATACGGTATTCAGAAGTTGTACTGCAAGTGGCTCCTAAGCTAACTAAAGCTTAGTAAAATTAGTCCTTACATAGGAAAAGATGCTTCTGTATAGAACCAGGTGGGTTTAGGACAAGAGTCATACAGCACACATGCAGGAGATTTCAGAAGGAGTGGCGTGGGCATGTCACAGCCATATTGGCTCAGGATTACTTCTAGTTACAAAGAGAGTAATTACTGAGTGAGATCGGAGCTAAAGGTATATATATATATTTATTTTTGAAGTGTATAAGCTGTGTGTTTTTGTTTCTTGTTTAAATACAGTCAGCATACAATTCTCATTTCAGAGTATAGGTTTGGTTATTGTCGACAAATTTTTGATGTAAAAAAATCTGAGATTAAAGACTTTTTTAAAAAAAATATTTATTTATTTGACAGAGATCACAAGCAGGTAGAGAGGCAGGCAGAGAGAGGAGGAAGCAGGCTCCCTGCTGAGCAGAGAGCCCGACGTGGGGCTTGATCCTGGGACCCTAGGATCATGACCTGAGCCGAAGGCAGAGGCTTTAACCCACTGAGCCACACTGGCACCCTGGAATTAAAGACTTCTTTCCACATACCTGTGGAAATACTTAATTTTATGTATTTAATACATAAAATGTTTTATAATACTTAAAAATGTTTAAGTTTTAATTAATTAATGTTTTTAATACTTAAAAAACATACATAATTGGCTTTGGAGGTTTCAAAGTGATCACCAAAATCAAAACCATGCCTCTCAGTTTAGACAAAATTACACCTCTCAGTTTTAGGAATTGGCTTCAAGAAAGTATATTTCTCTCTGGATCTGCTTCAGTTCAAAGCGCATCACCTTGAATCTTAACTTGGCTTGAAATTTTCATTACTGTATAAACCGTCTCATCACTTGCCCAGTACCTTCCAGCCACTACACTGTTTAAGCCAATGCACCATCATTTTTTCCATCTGCTACTGAGGTCTTTTTAGTTTCTATTTAGAAATTCTTTTTTTAAGTCACTTTTTTTCTTAAAGATTTTTATTTATTTATTTATTTGATAGAGACACAGCAAGAGAGGGAACACAAGCAGGGAGAGCGGGAGAGGGAGCAGCAGGCCTCCCAGTGAGCAGGGAGTCTATAGCTGGGCTTGATCCCAGGACGCCGGTATCATGACCTGAGCCAAAGGCAAGATGCTTAACTGACTGAGCCACCCAGGCACCCCAAGTCAATTTTGGGGTATTTCTTCTTTATCTGACATCTTTTCCTGTATAGGCAGAACACTCTGATCTGGTTTAGGGTACTTATCGGAAATTGGCATTAAGGAGGGCATGTGATGTGATGAGCACGGGGTGTTATATGCAACTGATGAATTACTGAACTCTACATCTGAAACTAACTGATGTATTATATAGTGGCTACTTGAATTTAAAAATAAGAAATTGTGGATAGACATTAAATGTTGGGGTGAAGGCAGGGTGGCCTTCAGCAGGTCAGAGGCAGTTTAATGCAAACTGGGAGTTAGGTCCACATCACTGGCAAGAGCAGTCTGGTCTACAAGTGAAAGTATCAAATTTCAAGTTAATGGAGGAGTTTTGCTTGGTGAAGTCTTACAAGGATGTGCCATTACACAAAACTCTGACTTGGTCTTTTTTGTTCTTGCTTGCTGATTCTTTGATTTGGAAATGACTCCATGAAAATGAATCTGAAGAATATTGTTCTTTTTTTAATTTAAATTTTTAATTTTTTATAAACATATATTTTTATCCCCAGGGGTACAGGTCTGTGAATCGCCAGGTTTACACACTTCACAGCATTCACCATAGCACATACCCTCCCCAATGTCCATAACCCCACCCCCCTTCTCCCAACTCCCCTCCCCCCAGCAACCCTTAGTTTGTTTTGTGAGATTAAGAGTCACTTATGGTTTGTCTCCCTCCCAATCCCATCTTGTTTCATTTATTCTGAAGAATATTATTCTTGATCTACTTATTCTAATTTTAGTTGATGTATTCCTTAAGAAATAAAAAACCTATACAAAGGAATAAATACAAAATAAAAAGATAGAGAAATGGGAAATGGACCATGTGGAACAAATCTGATGAAAACTTAAAAATTATTCAAGAGATAACATGGACCTAAATTGAAGTCAAGAAAATGGAAAGGCAAGGATGCCTGGGTGGCTCAGTGGGTTAAAGCCTCTGCCTTCCACTCGGGTCCTGATCCCAGAGTCTTGGGATCCAGCCCTGCATCAAGTCCTCTGCTCAGCAGGGAGTCTGCTTCCTTTCACCCCCACCCCGGCCCCACCTGCCTATCGCCTACTTGTGATCTCTGTCTGTCAAATAAATAAATAAAATCTTAAAAAAAGAAAATGGAAAGGTAAAGATAGGAACATACGTATGATTATGAGGGAGTAACAGGTGGAATGCAATAACTGAGGGATAGGAGGGTGGCAAGGATGATACAGGTCCTTAGCTTGGATTAAGAAATGAGGAGAGGCAAGTCTTGGGAGTAAAAATGATGACATTGTTTTTTGAACAAACTGAATTTGAGATATCTGGGAGTTCTCCAAGGGAACGTGTTTGAGAGAAAAAGGGATGTAACAGTATGGAACTCAAGTGTTGAGCAATGACTTAATACACTAACAACAGCAGAAATTCTATCATTCACTGATGTGCTTACTGTATTCCAAACACTATACCATGTACTTTCTGATCTGCTTCTCTGACCCCGGTAATTTAATTATGGCTGCTTCTCACGTGCTAAACTCCAATTTCTCTGACTCACTTCCTAATTTCTCTTTATTAGTGAGCTATCAAAATTTCTGGTCTGCAGTAGGAACCTTTTGGGTTTCTTTCCACTGCTTTTCTCCCCCCATCAATTTTCAGTCATTTGAGTGTGATTCTAAGAAGAAGAGAGAGATATGTACCATCGGTTTGCCATCTTGGACTTGAAATCAAACTCTAAATTGCGGTGTTCTGCTTAGAAAGTTTCATCACATTTTTTTTAAAGATTTTATTTATTTATCAGAGAGAGAGAGGGAGAGAGAGTGAGCACAGGCAGACAGAATAGCAAGCAGAGGCAGAGGGAGAAGCAGGCTCCCCGCCGAGCAAGGAGCCCGATGTGAGACCCAGGACGCTGGGATCATGACCTGAGCCGAAGGCAGCTGCTTAACCAACTGAGCCACCCAGGGGTCCCAGTCTCATCAAAAATTTTGAAAAGGTTTAAATGTTTGAGGACAAGGCGTCATCATTTCATTCTACCAAATTATGCTCTGTTATAGCCTGGAAGATATAAAACATGACTTCAGTGAAATGATCATTCCTTAGTTATAGTTAAAAAAAAAAATTCTAAACAAAGTTTAGGGTTGGGCTTTTTTCTTTTTCTTTCCCTCCCTTCTGTTGACATCAAGAAATATGGCAATAAAAGATTTTTTTCAGAAAGTTTTGAAAAGATGTAAAAATTTCAAAAAATGATAGATAATTCAAAACAAAAAGTACAAGGAAGAAACTAAAAAACCTTCCATAATTCTACCACTCAGTATAATCACTGTACACCTGTGGGTGTGCATGAGTTCTAGTCCTTTTTATCCCCACACAATGATATTCACATTTATTTGTTTATTATACATAAATATACACATTTGTTTATTTGCTTGTGTTTATACACATATGCACATAAATTTATAAAATTATATGTATTAATCCCTCTCCACTGTATATAATCACCACTGATTCCCAAGCTATTTCAGTTTCTCTGGCTAGAGGTAATTCCCACCAGAAGCTACATGATTTATAGGACACTCAGAGATAAAGAAAGGTGGTACATTGACTTATGTGTAGCTTATATGTACCGTATCTGTAGCTGCATGAGTTTGGTAACTAGTCTCCAAAGATGATTTCCTAATGAACCATACCTCTAGATATTGACTATCTTGGTAGTCCCCAGGCATACTGAATTGGGGCTGTCTCTGGGCAACCAATAGAAAGTAGCAGAAGAGACACTGCATGGCTTCCAAGTTTAGGCTAAACGTTTCCTGGGAATTTTGGAACTTGGATTCTGGAGAAGCAAGTCAAAATAGAAAAGAAAATCCTATTCTATTTAGACTTTGATATTATGAAGAAGCCCAGTAGCTAAGGGAACATGAGAAAGGTGGTGTTGATACTGCTTTTTTTTTTTTTTTAATATGTATTTGAAACTACATATAGGGTATACTCTCATTTTGGCTTTTGAAGAAGTGACCAAAAAAAAAAAAAATTACCGTCACTCGCTGTGAAGAGACACTCTCAGAGTTATTGATACCCTCCTGGTGTTCTAGCCATCTTTGCTAAAGTGTTAGACAAATGAGTGAAGAAGACTTCTTGGTCATCCAGCCCAACTGACTCTGCAGATGACTCCAGCCCCAACCACCATTTGATTGTCACTGTGTAAAGAATCACAGAATCTAGGGGGGAAAAAAAAAACTTACTAGAAAGGTCCAGTAAGCCCTCACAATTGTGAAACATAAAAATAAACTTCAGCATTAAGCCACTACACTTTGGGACCGTTTGTTATGTAGAATTAAGTGGAACAATGGACGTATGCTTGAGTTTGAAGCAGTTTCATGTGTCTACTTGTTCCAGACCAATCCTTCTCTGTTGATATTCATCATGGGTCTAGTAGAAACAAAATTAGAATCCATGGGAAAGAGCACTAGGAGCAGTATGGAGACATAAGTGGGAATGGAGCCATTAACTCTTAAAGAAGACTGTGGAAACTGTGCTCAAATTCTTTCAAGAAGAAGATGCTATTTGTACTGCTTTTTCTTTTTCCCTTTAATATTTAGAAGAAATTTAAAAGTCCACTTTATTTTGGCTTTTAGTGTAAAGAACACAAACATTTGTCAATAATGAACAAATGTTGGAATTAGATTTAATCCCAAATTAAAAAAAAATAGCAAAAACCTTAAAAAACCAAACAACCCACCAAACTATAAGCCAGCACACTGATCAGGTTCATCATATTAATTGACATTCACTTAGTAACATTTAAATTACAGAGCAAAGCTACACCTCAGATATTAGGTGCTAGTATTAAAAGGAAAATTCTTCTTATAAAGACTTGATTTTAGAGAGGACGAGAGTGGGGGGAAGAGCAGATGGAGAGAGAATTCCGAGCCAGCTCTGTGCTTAGCACAGAGCCCAGTGCAGAGCTCAGTCTCACAACCCCGAGATTACGACCCGAGCCAAAACCAAGTGTCAGACACTTAACCAACTGAGCCACCCAGGCACCCCTAAAAGGAAAATTCTTAAATAAATTCTGAAACTATCGGTCTCTTCAATAGTGGCGGTGAGTGGGATCTTTTTCTCTTTGTCTGATGATGATAGTCATCATTTTCAGTTATATTGAAGTTTGGAGCTAAGTACCCTCTCTCTCTGATACTAGAACCATGGGAGCCTTTTGTAAAAACAAAATTGGGATCATTGTCCATGAATATATTACAGAAAGTAGGAAAAAACACCAAATAATACTTTTAACAATGCCGAAATTTTTTCAAGCCCTAAAAACTGGCCAGAATTGCTCAGACTTTGAATAGCACAATGAGGACAAGAAGTATGATTTGAAGAGACAAGAGGCTCTGAACAGCAAGGCACGGGAAAACCAGATATCTAATAAAGAAGGCACGTCTCCTCGGAGAAGCGAAATGTGATTGTGAGATCCTTGAAGATGATCATCAGGGAGGAGCCTTTAGATTTGACAAAGGAAGCTCCCAGAGTCTTTAGAAAGACTTAGAAAGTGAGGGTATTGAGATGGGAAGAAAAGTAAAAAGAATCTGTCATACAGAAAGCATGTGAGAAAAGAGGTCATGGTATAACTCAGGAAACACATAATCATTTTTCCTTTCGTTTTGCCCACAAGGAGAACATGCTGTGTTTTGCTTTAACTTCTATAATTGCTGTGGTTCTTGTATAGTGTTATCATTTACCGATCCCTCTCTTCCTGTTTCTAGACCTTTCTCCTAGAGCTGCCCTACTCTGCAGCTGAAAATAATTGTTCCTTCTTAGAATTATGACAGACGCACCTTCTTTAACAACATGCTTTTGCTGTCTTCTGAAAAACCTAGGTTCGATGAAGCCGTCTAATGGGATAGGTAAATCAAAGTTAATTATAAGAAGCTGAAGAACAGATTTTGCAGTTTTCATGATTTGATTAGTGCTAGATGCTGAGCACCGCTTCTCAGAGGCAGCAAAGAGTAGGGGGAGGGTACAAGAACTGTAGGAAAAGCGTTAACGATAGCTGACAAACACCTGCTGGCAGAATTCCAGCTGATTCGCTTAATGAGTATTTCTTATATGTCCCTATTTTTAGTTACCTTTCTGAATTTTTCATAATTTTTTAATACATGAATGTTACTCTTGGCTGTGAATCTATCATATATTCGACTTAAACATATGATGTATGCTTACAGGCTTTATTCTGCCTTCTCTGTTACTGAACCAGTTAGATTACTGAATCGGCCCATGTCTGTTCCTGGATTCTCAGTACAGGTTCTACAGGTGTGGGAAGCAAAAGCCCTTGGTTTTGATTTCACCACACCTTGATTTATGCTGGGAATGGATTTGATGTGGCATAGAAACTGCTCTGCATAACTGAGGTCAAGGCTGGGGAAGATGTGGCACAGGCCTACCCCACTGTCCTCCTTCCTTGTACTGCAAACATTTCTGACCATCACAAACATCGTTCCCAGTGATTTCAGAGGTAGCTTTAGAATCCTACGAAATATAATATTTCATGGAGCTACTGTCAATCAAAATAAATTGATAAGTATATTGAAATTTTTATTCATGGCTCTAAGGGACAGGAGAATTGAGAAATTGTAATCCATCAAAGTCAGTTAGGAAATTTAAGTTTTCCCTTTCCTTCCCTAAAGAGTAGAATTTTTTTTATCCAAATGGCATATGTAATTACATAGCTTTCCTTGTGTATATATGTATGGACTGATTAACCAAAAGTAGATGTTTGGCTATAACCTCTGAAGTTCAACAAGGAGCTTAAGGAAAAAACAAGAAACTTAAGAAAACTTCAGAAAAAAATCAGTAAATTCAGTTAACACTCCTAGGTGGTGAGTAATTATTTTTAAATATCCATTTGTCAAAATAATAAATTATTAATCTGAAAGCTTTAAAACAAACTTGACTTCTACTTATGTGGTTAACATCTTCCAGTTTTTAGATGAGCTCATAGATAGAATTTACCATGTGTAGCTTTAGATGTCTATAAGGATATTATTAAATTCCTATTAAAACAATCAAAGAGACCATCAAAAATATTAATGAAATCCAAAAAAATGTGGTTTTCCTCTTAGTCTCTACTTGCATATCATCCTATAAATAAGACCACTGTTGGGCATTCTTTTTTTTTTTTTCTTTTTTTAAGGATTTTATTTGTCAGAGAGAATGAGAGCGAGAGCAGACGAGCAGGGGGAGTGGCAGGCTGAGGGAGAAGCAGGCTCCCTGATGAGGAGGGAGCCAACTGGGGGATTCAATCCCAGGACGCTGGGATTATGAGCCAAATACAGACGCTCAACCGAGTCACCCAGAAGTCCTGGTCATTCTTTTTAAAAAGTTAAATACTACCTCAGCACATCAGATTACTTCATTTGCTCCACTGCCTAACTCAGTGATACAATCTCTTACATTTGCCTATTTTTCTTTTGGCACACCATACTTAACTTACCATATTTATTGACATATGAATTACCGGTACCTAAAACTATTCCTGGCATATAGTAGTGATCAATAAATTTGTCAAATTTCATTGATGTGTCATTTTTTAAAAGCCAATTAGATAATTCTGAAGAAAAGAGGGAAGCAGGGGGCACTCAGGTATTAGTTAAGTTGTATATTTGTAAACTGCCCTGGTACATGCATGTCTATACAGGTGCATTAAGTTTTTGATTTTTTATTTATTTATTGAATACAGAGAGAGAGAGAGATCACAAGTAGGCAGAGCAGCAGACAGAGAGGTGGGGAGGGGGAGAGGGAAGCAGGCTCCCCGCTGAGCAGAGAGCCCAATGTGGGACTTGATCCCAGGACCCTTAGATCATGACCTGAGCCGAAGGCAGCGGCTTTAACCCACTGAGCCACCCAGGCACCCGACAAGTTGCATTTATTCATTCACTCATTTTGTAGACATTTATTGGGTTTCTCCTTGGTATCTGTCTCCAATGAAACATGGTTTTTGATCTAAAAGATTTGCAGATTAGAAGAAGCTCTAACACAGGTGATAATATACTATAATGTGGACATACTCAAGGTGATATATTCTATCTAAATATCTTCAGATCTCTCAGTAGATCTTCTGTGGTAGCCTGGTTTAATTTTCAATTGTTGTATGCCGTATGACACTTCACATGAACTAAATGTGTGTGTGTGTATTTTTACATAATTATGTATGTAGAACTTTACATGAATGAAATACATATGTGTATACATATTATAGACACATAGAATTTGTTTTTAAAGGAGATGGAGTTACTACAAAAGTTAATGAAAAGCAACTTAGAGAATGATTTATCAACTTTAATAAACAGTCAAAAGTTACATTGTAATAGAACATAATTTTAAAATCATTTCTTCAGTTAGAGACTCTTAATCATAGGAAAGAAACTGAGGGTTGCTGGAGGGGAGAGGGTGTGGGGGGATGTGGCAACTGGGTGATGGGCATTAAGGAGGGCATGTGATATAATGAACACTGGGTTTTGTATAAGACTGATAAATCATTGACTTGTACCTCTGAGACCAATAATACGTTATATGCTAAGTGAATTTAAATAATAATAATAAATTTTTAAAAAATTTAAAAATATTTCTTCAGTTAGAAGGTGAATTTATTTCCATTCCTCCTTGTTTATGTGAGTGTTTCTGGTACTTGAAAGTGCAAAAAAAAAAAAGTTATAGGTAATGCATTAAGAAATCATATTTGTCATAGAATTTGAGATAAAATATTAACTTATGTATGTATGTGATTAGAAGTAACATTCTTTTTAGTATAGCTTCTGAGCTAAAAAGTCTATCAGGTTTCAAAGTATGGAATTCAGAGCTGGAAGAAACCTTTGAAAGTATGTGAGGTTTTATGTTACAGATGAGAAAATGGAGGTTCAGAGAGTTTAATTGACTTGACCAAAGTCTTCAAATGTCAATGCTAAAGGAGAAAAAAACTCCAAACCCAGCATTCTCATTTGCAGTCTAGAGGTTTCTAGCACATTCGACTATGGTTAATTTAATTTGGTACTCTCATTTTGTCTGAACCTCTGGAAGGGATTTCTAATGTTATGTGCCATGTTTTCATGGGTTATTTAAAAACAAAGAACAACATTAGTTGAACATGGCATTCAAGATACAGTTAACTTGGACAACTTTTCCTGCAAAATATTTTCCTAATGGTATTCATTTTTTTTAACATTACATTCTAAATCCCTTAGTACATTTTAAGTCAGCAAACTGCATATTCTTGCATTAATTTCTAGGAAGAGCTAAAATGCATAACAGTATTGATTTCATTGTAAATTCATTCGAGATAGTTTTCAAGACATATGTGAGTTAAAGGTTACAACTTGCAGACTTGAGAGATGTTTCTTTTATATAGACCATGAAAAGGAAACAATGGAATACCTATTGGATTCACAAAAAATTCCTATAGGGAGGCTGAAGACAGGGCGGTGGAGACAGTTGAGCACCTTCATTACTGTCTAATTAACATGACAGGGATTAAAGCAGGTCTGAAGATGCTTAATTCATTTTATCTGGTGATTATGATCGTGATGAATAAGATTCCTATTATCTCTTGGAAAGGTATTTGATCATGCCCCAAGACAGGATAAGAGAAGAGAAATGTTCCTATTAGCTGGTGTTTAGAATTGCTAAAATGTAGCAGAGACACAACCTGACCTTCAAGGGAGTCTGAAATGTGCCTGCTGTTGCTTTCACTAGCCATGTATCCCGTGCCATTCAGTTAAGGAAATGTGGTGCAATTACTCATTACTTGTCACTGGCTTATTTTTAGCCCTTGAAGCTTGGCTGGATCCCTGCCTTCAGACACTCCTTCTGTGTCGTTTCCTTATTGTCCAAGAGTCTGACAATTGCTTGCCTGTGCATTGTTAGTCTTGTGCTTTTTCTTCTGGAAGATAATAAAGGTCAAATATCCCCCTGGACTAGTGAAGTATTTTCAAATCAATAAAGTTGGATTCAAATAGCTTAGAAGG
Source organism: Neogale vison (assembly GCF_020171115.1). Classification (NCBI taxonomy): domain Eukaryota; kingdom Metazoa; phylum Chordata; class Mammalia; order Carnivora; family Mustelidae; genus Neogale; species Neogale vison. The sequence continues at coordinate 194,532,262 of NC_058091.1, read as the reverse complement.
TAGGATTTGTAAGAAAAAGTTCCAGTGTTCTTCTCTCCCAAAAGATCGTGAGTACCAGAAGTTTTTTTGTTTCTTATTTTTTTGTTTTTTTCCCATTAAACACCTTTGACTTGCACAAACAAGACATCCTGTCATTTTGAAGTTCTCTAATAAAATTAGAAAAAAATAAAGTAATTGATATCTTTAAGGCACAAGTCTTGGGCCATGTTCATAGTCCCTGGGTCAGTTAGAAAACTCCGTGATTTAGCTTCTTCTATTTTCTTTCAGTTATAGAGACATTGATCTTGAGGTTAGCATTCATTAGGTGAAAGTTTATGGCAAAAGTTTACTGATGATTAAGTAGAATATGGATAACTTTTATACTGCTTGTTGCTTTAAAACATTGTTTTAAAATATGAAGTATAGCATTTTTAGTTTCTTTTTGGTCTTTTGGTAAACCTTGGCTTTTAAAAACAAATGAACAAAAAAACCCTCTTTATTTCTTTGTAAGTCCTCCAGCCATTTTCTTAAAATGGCATTTATTGTAAACAGAAGAGTAACTTTGTTTTTGTTTTTAAATGTCTAGTAACAGGTTTTAAAATATCTGATACTTAGGTTTTACTGGAAGTTTTCTCAATGAGATTTTCCACTGAAGTCAGTGGAGTATTCGTGCAAGTGTCTACCTTCATATGTTAGGTTGGTCTCATCAAGTTTGTTCTGGGCAACTGAACATGTATGTGAACTTCCCTTTGAGAAGTATAGAAGCTGGAACACAAAACTGATTAGCTCAGAATGGAAAGATGCAACTAAAAGGCATAAGTTCTGTAAAACTATGAATTGGGGGAAAAAAAAAAAAACTTAGTTAAATCCTGTGATCTTTGATACTCCTAAGAACAGTATATGCTTCTGATACCTTGGAAGTCTGTCACAGGAATATGGATACAGTAGCTAAATTAAATACTGTAAACTTAAAATTTCTACTTTATTTAGAATAATATACCCTGAAAGTATATATTTAAGATAAATCAACTTGGTAAGTTTCTGCTGTTAACAGGGATAATTCACATAACCTCATTCTTAAATTCATAATTTAATAATGTACAAATCACTTTAACAAATTATTTCACCTGTTAAGAGAAATTAAAAAGATAGTTGGCTATTAATCTTCAAAATTTTATGAGAGTAAAATAAATGTGCATAAAATTTTACCGTTTCTACTTTTTGAGTATCCAGATCTGTGGCTGTTCTAAGAACGTATATGTGTACGTTGAATGTGGTTTGCTAAATTTGGGGTGGCCACAGGAGGAGATGAGAAGCAAGGCCAGAAAGAACAAGTTGATGAATACCATGTTGCACAGTTATCCCATCCCTCCTGGGGTCACAGGGCAAAGTACTGCTGTGGTCAGGAGGTAGAAGACAGGAGTGAAGGGAAAGTCTAACTAAAGCCATGCTTTGATTGGGGTTCCTGTGGAAAAGGCAATGCTAGTAACAAGTTCTTTGCTTGACCAAACTTTAGTCTGACTCTCAAACCCTCTCCTAGGGTCCTTTATGTACTTTCTTGTCAAATCCAGTTTGGTCAAGAATCCTGATAAGCAGTTTAGAAAGATTCCCTCATCCTCTCTGAGCATTCTCAATACTTCATCAGTTCCTCCTTTTCCACCATCCCAGAAGTGATGTCTGATCACCCTGGTCTGTCTTCAAGAATCCTGGTAGGTCAGGTTAGCCGGAACATCCCTGAGCCTGGATATTTCCTCTTAGTGATTTTTCATTCACTAACCCCACCCTGTTCCTTGGCTATAAATTCCCACTTGCCCATGCCGCATTTGGAGTTGAGCGTAGTCTCTCTCTCCCACTGTAAAATCCGATTTTGGTGGTCCCAGTCCCTATTGTGATGATCCTGAATAAAGTCTGCTTTATGGTTCTTTAATGAGTTTCACTGAATAATTTTTTTCTTTACCATTGGACAAGATAAACAGTTTGAAATTTGCTAGCTGTAATAATTTTGGTGGGCTTTGAAGTATAACAATAGTCTCCAATTTTCTGGTACCTGGCTTTAGGATGATTGAGACAGATAGAGGAGGTTATCTTTCTTCACTGGTTAGTTTACATATAAAAGACAGGCTTCCCCCTGAGCCTTTTGTTATCTCTAGAATTGGCTAGTCCTGGAAGGGGTAGGCTCTCACAGAGAGGCTCTCCCCACATGACAGAGCATAAAAATAAAGAAAATAGAAAACCTAGTTAATAAAATTGGCCCTGTGATGAATGGATGTCAAATAAGACAATTACACAATAAGAAAATACAGAACAATGACATTTAGTACATTGACAGTGTGCAACACTCAATACTGTCCATCCCCATGCCTTTCATCTTCCCAAACTGGAGCTCCAGACCCATTAAACAATAACTCTCCATTCTCTACTCCCCCGACCCCCTGGCAACTACCTTCCTACGCTGTATTAATGTGACTACTCTAGCTACCACATATAAGGGAAATCGTATATTCTTTTGGCACTGGCTTACTTCACTTTAGATAATGTTTTCAACGTTGACCCATGTTGCAGCATGTGTCAAAACCTTCTTCTTCTTCTTTTTTTTTTTTTAAATTTTGTTTATTTATTTGAGAGAGAGAGAGATCACAAGTAGGCATAGAGGCAGAGAGAGGGGGAAGCAGGCTCCCCGCCGAGCAGAGAACCCCATGTGGGGCTCAATCCCAGGACCCTGAGATCATGACCTGAGCTGAAGGCAGAGGCTTAACCCACTGAGCCACCCAGGCACCCCCCAAACCTTTTTAATGACTTTACATATATATCACATTTCGTTTATCCCCACTTTCATAAATGGACACTTAGAATGCTTCTACCTTTTGGCTGTTGTGAATAATGTTGCTCTGAAGATGGGTGTGCAAATATATCTCTTTGAGACTCTGCCTTCAACTGTTCTAGATGCATGCACAGAAGTGGAATTGCTGGATTTTATGGTAATTCTAGGTTTTTGTTTTTAAAGATTTTATTAGAGTGAGAAAGCATGTACACAAGTCGGGGTGGGGGGGTTGAAGGGCAGAGGCAGAGGGAGAAGTAGGCTTCCTACTGAGCAGGGAGCCAGCCCCATTCAGGACTTGATCCTAGGACACAGGGATCATGACTTGAGCTGGCGGATGCGTAACCAACTGAGCCACCAGGGCACCCTAGTTTAATTTTTGAGGAACCCATAATGAAGTGTTGTATTTCATTGAGGTTTTAATTTTCATTTCCTTACTGATCAGTGATATTGAGCATCTCTTTATGTGCATACTGGCGATTTGTATATCTTCTTTTAAGAAATGTCTAAGCCTTTGCCCATCTTTTAACGGGGTTGGGTTTTGTTTTGTTGTATAATTGTTAGGTATTTTTACATATTCTAGATATTAGTCCCTTATTAGATAAATGATTTGCAAATATATATATTATTTTCATTTTGGGGGTTGCCTTTACACTTTTTTGATTATGTCCTTTTTTTAAAAAATATTTTATTTATTTATTTGACAGACAGAGATCACAAGTAGGCAGAGAGGCAGGCCGAGAGAGAGGAGGAAGCAGGCTCCCCGCTGAGCAGAGACCCCCCCCAGTACCAGGCTCTCTCCCAGGACTCTGGGATCATGACCTGAGCTGAAGGCAGAAGCTTTAACCCACTGAACCACCCAGGTGCCCTTACCTTTGTGTCCTTTGATTTTAATGAGCACCAATTTATTTTTGTTACTATTATCATATGCAAGAAATCATTACCATATCCAATGTCATGAATCTTAACCCCGTGTTTTCTTCTAAGAGTTTCATAGTTTTATGGAGGCACCATGATTCCAGATTTCAAGCTCTATTACAAAGCTGTAGTCATTAGCATAATATGATAGGGGCACAAAAAACAGACACATAGATCAGTGGAAAAGAATAGAGAACCCAGATGGACCCACAGCTATATAGTCAAGTAATCTTCAACAAAGCAGGAAAGAAGAGGCTGTGGAAAAAGACAGTGTCTTCAACAAATGGTGTTGGGAAAACTGGACAGCCACATGTGGAAGAATGAAACTGGACCATTTCCTTACACCGTACACAAAAATAAATTCAAAACGCATGAAAGACCTAAAACTTTGAGTCTTGAAATTATGTGTCCCAAATTGGTAAAATTTCTTAACAGATAATTGATGGAACCATGACATTTGAATAAGATTTCTATTTCTCACCCTCATCATCATCTTCTTCTCTCTCTATCTCTCTCTCTCTATTTTCTTCCCCGTGCTTTCTCCATAAGACAAAAGTTCAAGTTAACAGTAAGAGCCTTGGAATATATAAACTCTTACTTTCCACCTTTAGCATCTTATGCCCATTTATTTATATAATAACTCTCCTTGAGCCTAATTGTAATAATTATCCTTTGGAATTTTACTATATGAAAACTTTTTGTTACAAAAATGTAAGACTATTTCCCATCTGCTGATGCTAGATAGTTTTCTTCCTTGGGTTCTAATAATCTTCACTGCAACAATTCCTTTCTAGCTACGTACTTAACAAAAAGTCTCCCCAGATCTTAGTAAATAACTTTTAGAGAGACTCTTGGGTAACTTCCATTGTAAGGTTGAGTAGGAGATTAGAAGAACTCCCTTAAGGCAGGCAGAGATGCCATTCTTTGGAAGGAAGGAAAACTTCAGAAAAATTCCGTGTGTATGAAAAGACTCTTTCACCAAACTACTGGCTCTAAAAAGGTGAATTTCTAAATAGTAACTCATGGTAATTCTGAGTCAGAGATCATGAAGAATCCAGTCACAGCAGTTTGGCCTTTACCCTGAGGGAACTGAGAAACCACTTGAGGGCTCTGAGCTAAGGTGGGACATAAATGACTTGAGTTTAAAAAACAGATCCCTCTTGCTGCTGTGTTGACAAGAGCAGGAAGAAAAGCACCTGTTAGAAATCTAGACTAGTAATCTAGGTAAGAAATTGTCATGGCTTAGACCAGGGATGTTGAGAGAAGGTGGTGAAAATTGACCAGATGCTACACATATGTCGAAGGCAAAGCCAGAAAGATTATTTTTGGTGAGGGGTGGGAAGAGAAGCTGGTTTGGAAAACAAAACACGTTAAAGTTGACTGTGATGTTTCTGGCTTGAAGGCTTGGAAGGAAAGACTTGGCATCATTTGAAATGGACAAGACTGGGTAGATGAGTTTGGAGGAGGAAAGCTAGGAGTCCAGTTTGGGACATGTTAAGATTTAGATACCTGTTAGTCACCTCAGTGGAAACATCAAGTGAACATTAGGAAATATGAATCAGCGTTTCAGAAAAGAGGCCAGCATTGTATATAGAAGTTTGGGACTCACTGACACAAACACACAAACACAAAAGAAAGCAAAAGGAGCATATGGAAGTGGATAAAAGGAAAAAGATTGAGTCCTGAGGTAACCTAACATTAAAAGTTCTAGGAAAAATAAAATCCATTAAGGTTACTGAGAAGACACAACAATGTAAGTAAGAGGAAAACAATGAGGATATGTCACTTTGAAAGCTAAGTGAAGAAAGCATATTTGGGAGATAGCATTGATTGACATTTTCAAATATTGAGAGGCCAAAAAGGATGTGAACTAAGAATTGCTTGCCGCACTTAGCAATGACGGGTAATTGGTGACCTTGGCAAGAGAAATTTTATGGTGCTGGAGGTTAAATCCAGATTGTGTGGAGAATAGGAATTGAAAAGAAGTGCAGACAACACTTCTTAAAGTATTTTGCTGCAAAGAGGAACCAAAAAAACCAAAAATTAGATAGGAAGGTAGTTTAGAAAAACAGAACCAAAAGAATGTATTGAAGTAAATATCAGTGTATTTGGATGTTGATGATGTAGTAGAGCAAAACTGCCACCCCAAAATGCATCTCTTTGGCATAAAATTATTTTAAAGTGTTATTTTTAAGAAAGAGAAGACTCAAGAATTTTTTTAAACCTTCTCTTTCACTGTCCCCCAAAATTTAGATAGGGTGACTGCACCAAGAAGGCAATTCTCACCAAAGGTACCTTTGTTTTCAGATTTTTCCCTAAAGAATAACAAATATTTTTTACTAAACATTTGCTTTTCCTATCTCCTTGTGAATTGTTTTCCTCTTCTTTGAAGTGCCAACCTCCTACTCCCTTCTTAGCGGAGGGTAGCATGTAAGCCTCATTTGCCTGACTGCCTAAGTCTCGTCTTATGAGCGCTCATACATAAGTAATACAATTTGTTTTTCTCCTGCTAATCTGTCCTATGTCAATTTGATTGTTAGATCAGCCAGAAGTACCTAGAAAAACAGTAATATTTTTACCTCCCTGAAAAGTAGGATTGTAGCGTGAGGAAGAAGTTGATGCAGAAAGTAGAAAACAATTACTGAAGTTGTATCCTTAAGTGAGAAGTTGTTCGTGAAGTCAAGGGATAGGTTTTAGATATGAAGAGAGAATTCACCTATACTAGCAGGAAGTGTGCTCAGAGTATAGAAGTACAGATGCTGGTATGTGCATTGATGTAGAGGCAGGCTTCCCTTTGCTGCATTTTTTCAAAGAATTAGGAAACAGGGTAATAAACTTATACTTAGAGCAGGGGAGGAAATATTTGAGAAGTAAAAGGTACACTATAATAGCTCAGGAAAGTAAATGGACTAGTGAAATGGAGAATAGCAGTAAGATATTTCACTGGTCTCCAAAACATCCTCTAGATTCCATGATTTGCAGAAGACTGACAGGACTCAGCAAATAGCTGTGCTTAACACTGATTTATTACAGCAAAAGGCACAAAGCAAAATCAGCAGGGGAAAAGACAAATGAGGCCAAGTCCAAAGGAGACCAGGTATAAACTTCTATGAGCATGTTCTTGGTATAGTTATATAGGACATGTTCCTTTGTGGAGCAACCAGTTGTGACAACACATGTGAAATGCTCTCCACCAAGAAGCTCACTAGAGTCTCATTGGCCATGGTTTTATTGTGCGCTGGTCATATTGGCATCCTCTGTGTAGCACATACTAAAATTTCAGACTTCCAGAAGGAAACTAGCTGTTCAGGATAAACTATATTCCTTGCACAAATACTTGAAGCCCAATGAACCATTCTTACCAGGGAATGGTTAGAACTTCCAAAATTCAGGTACTCAGATACAAGCCAAGGGCTAGTTTGCCAGCAGGCCTTTCTAAGGACAGCAGTCTCAGGTCTGCTATGTTGACTCTCCTGTACACCAATGTTGTAATCATCATTTTAATGAGAGATGATAGCTGAAAGACCAGCACAGATGTGATTCTCTTCAGCCACTGTCAGACATAGAAAACGAGAGCTGGATTTAACCTTCATATCAGTGTCACAAGTGAGCACAATGAATCGATAGAAATGCAAGGGAGTTAAGAGTGTGTAAAAGGAAATAGTTATAAATCTGCTATGAAATGTAGGCTTGAGGAAGAGAACAAGAACATTGGTAAGTTGAACAGTGAGGGGATAGAAAAACTGAGCATGCGATCAAAGGATGGCTGAAGAATGGAGACCTACGACGTCAGAAAGAAGATTGTGGGGTGATCAGAAATAAGGCATGGCACTAAGATTGTGAAGGAGGTGTAGCTGTTGACTAAGGCCAGGTCTGGGGTTGACCCACTGGCAGTAGTGACTGAGGTAGTGTGAATGGTGGGATCAGTGGAGGAGAAGAGGTCAAGGAACTTACAAGGCAAGGTATGGAAAGCTCACCCATGTAGATATCACAATCCACCAAGAATTAACACAGGAGTTGTATTGGAGAGATGAAAATGAGCAGGGAACTGACACCACTGAGAAATGTAACACAAAGAATGGGAAATAAGTTGATAAATGAACAAATGAGTATAGGGAATAATACATCTGCTAACATGCAATTAAAAAGTGGGGCTTGAAAGAATGAGCCAGTGAGGAGAAGAGCAAGGAGGATACATGTCCCACTTGGAAGTGCAATCCAGGAGAGAGAGACAACCATGGTTTACAGAGCTGGATGGGAAGCGGAGTCTTCAGGGAAAGGCAGACTTTAGATCTAGGTAGCCAGAAAGTGAACAAAATGCTAACAGAAGGTATTGAGAATAGACTTGTCCTGGTGGGAGGCTTTGATTCCAGGAAGCTCAAAGGAGAAGTTTTGCAGGTAGGTTTAGGTTGCCTGAAGGTAGGAGACGATGAAAAGAAATCATGTGATAGCCTTATGATAGTTAAATTATGGGAAATGAGTAGTGACCTGAGAGTCTGAGGGTTCTCGTGTTTACTGGTATAAATAGGGAAAAATGACATGATGAGATTGGTCCTGGCAGACTGAAGGAAGATGTGAGCTGTGGCCAGTATAGGTTAATGAGGGGTTGTTATCTAGCCTTTTCTTGAGGCCCTTCAACAGAACTGATTAAATCTGCTATAGCTAGGTTTTACTCTTGAGCTGACAACCTGGTTGATAATGGAGGCAGAAAACTTGGAGTGGGAGAGATCATTGTCTTGGGTGAGGTGTTCATTTCATTCTTGACCTCTCTTGGTGACAGGTGACCTTAAATGGATGAGATGATCTTTGATGAGTCTCCCAGTCTGGGAATACTAAGGTTAACTTGGATCGTTATTATTTGTTCCTTAAACCTTTTTTTTTTTTGAATTAAGATAGAATGTATTATTTGATTCAGGGGTATAGACGTGTGATTCATCAGTCTTACATAATTCACAACATTCACCATTGCACATACCCAACCCCAGTGTCCAGCACCCAACCACTCCATCCTTCCCACCCCTTCCACTCCAGCAGCCCTCAGTTTGTTTCCTGAGACTGAGTCTTACGGTTTGTCTCCCTCTCTGGTTTTGTCTTGTTTCATTTTTCCCCTCCTTCCCCTATGATTCTCTGTCTTGTTTCTCAAATTCCTCATATAAGTGAGATCATATGATAATTGCCTTTCTCTGATTGACTTGTTTCACTTAGCAAAATACCCTCAAATTCCATCCACATCATTGCAAATGGCAAGATTTCATTTACTGATAGCTGCATAGTATTAAATTGTATGTATGTGTGTGTGTGTGTGTTTGTGTGTATGTGTATGTGTATATATATGTATATATACACATATATTTATATATTACATCTTCTTTATTCATTCTTCTGTTGATGGAAATCTAGTCTCTTTCCACAGTTTAGCTATTATGGACATTGCTTCTATAAACATTGGGGTGTATGTGCCCCTTCGGATCACTACATTTGTATCTTCAGGGTAAGTACCCAGTAGTGCAGGGTTGTATGGTAGCTCCATTTTCAACAGTTTGAGGAACCTCCATACTGTTTCTCCAGAGTGGCTGCACCAGCTTGCACTCCTACCAGCAATGTAGGAGGGTTCCCCTTTCTCTGCATCCTTGCCAACATCTGTCATTTCCCGATGTGTTAGTTTTAGCTTTTCTGACTGGTGTGAGTTGATATCTCATTGTGGTTTTGATTTGTTATTTCCCTGATGCCAAGTGATGTTGGGCACTTCTTCATGTGTCTGTTGGCCATTTTGATGTCTTTGGAGAAGTATCTGTTCATGTCTTCTGTGAATTTCTTGATTGGATTCTTTGTTCTTTGGGTGTTGAGTTTGATAAGTTTTTTATAGATTTTGAATACTAGCCCTTTATTTGATATGTCATTTGCAAATATCTTCTCCCATTCTGCTGTTTGTCTTTTGGTTTTGTTGACTGCATCCTTTGATGTGAAAAAGCTTTTTATGCCAATGAGGTCCCAATAATTCATTTTTGCCCTTGTTTCCCTCGTCTTGGGCAATGTTTCTAGGAAAAATTTGCTGTGGCTAAGGTCGAGGAGGTTGCTGCCTGTGTTCTTCTCAAGCATTTTGATAGATTCCTGTCTCACATTGAGGTCTTTCATCCATTTTGAGTCTATTTTTATGTGTGATATAAATAAATGGTCCAGTTTCATTCTGTGTGTAGCTATCCAATTTTCCCAACACCTTGTGGCTGTCCAATTTTCCCAACACTTTGTTGAAGAGACTGTCTTTTTTTTTTCCATTGGACATTCTTTCCTGCGTTGTTAAAGATTAGTTGACCATAGAGTTAAGGGTCCATTTCTGGGTTCTCTCTATGTGTCTGTTTTTGTGCCAGTACCATACTGTCTTGATGATTATAGCTTTGTAAAAAAGCTGGAAGCCTGGAATTGTGATGCCACCAGCTTTGGTTTTCTTTTTCAACATTCCTTTGGCTATTTGGGTCTTTTCTGGTTCTATACAACTTTTAGGATGATTTGTTCTAGCTCTGTGAAAAAAGTTGATGGTATTTTTGATAGGGATTGGATTAAAAGTGTAGATTGCTCTAGGTAACATAGACATTTTTGTGGTATTTGTTCTTCCAACCCATGAGTATGGAAAATTTTCCCATTTCTTTGTATCTTCCTCAATTTCTTTATCAGGATTCTATAGTTTTCTGAGTACAGATTCTCTGACTCTTTGGTTAGATTTTTTCCTAGATATCTTATGGTTTTGGGTATAATTGTAGATGGGATCAACTCTTTAATTTCTCTTTCTTCTGTCTTATTGTTGGTGTATAAAAATGCAACTGGTTTCTGTGCATTGATTTTATAACCTAACACTTTATTGAATTCCTGTATGAGTTCTAGCAGTTTTGGGATTGGCAAAGAGTGAGAGTTTGACTTCTTCTTTGCTGATTCAGGTGCATTTTATTTCTTTTTGTTGTTTGATTGCTGAAGCTAAAACTTCTGGTATTATATTGAATAGCAGTGGTGATAGTGGACATCCCTGCCATGTTCCTGACTTTAGGGGAAAAGGTCTCAGTTTTCCCCATTGAGAATAATATTGGCTGTGTGTTTTTCATAGATGGCTTTATGATATGAAGGTATGTGCCCTCTATGTCTACAGTGTGAAGAGTTTTGATCAAAAAAGGATGCTGTACTTTGTCAAATGCTTTTTCTGCATCTATTTAGAGTATCATATGGTTCTTGTTCTTTGTTTTATTAATGTATTGTATCACATTGATCGATTTGCAGATTTTGAACCAACCTTGCAGCCCAGGAATAAATCCCACTTGGTCATGGTGAATAATCCTTTTAATGAACTGTTGGATCCTATTGGTTACTATTTTGCTGAGAATTTTTGCATTTGTGTTCATCAGGGATATTGGTCTGTGATTCTCCTTTTTGATGGGGTCTTGTCTGGTTGGGGGATCCAGGTAATGCTGGCCTCATCAAATGAGTTTGGGAGTTTTCCTTCTGTTTCTATTTTTGGAATAGTTTCAGGTGAATAGGTATTAATTTTTCTTTAAATGTTTGGTAGAGTTCCCCTGGGAAGCCATCTGGCCCTGGGCTCTTGTTTGTTGGGAGATTTTTGATTACTGCTTCAATTTCCTTACTGGTCTGTTTTCTGTTTCTTCCTGGTTCAGTTTTCATAGTTTATACATCTCTAGGAATGCATTGATTTCTTCCAGATTGTCTAATTTGCTGGCATATAGTTGCTCATAATATGTTCTTATAATTGTTTGTATTCTTTGGTGATGGTTGTTATCTCTCCTCTTTCATTCATGATTTTATTAATTTGGGTCCTTTCTCTTTTCTTTTTGATAAGTCTGGCCACGGGTTTATCAATCTTATTAATTCTTTCAAAGAACCAGGTCCTAGTTTCATTGATGTCTTCTACTATTCTTTTGGTTCCTATTTTGTTGATTTATGCTCTGATCTTTATTACTTCTCTTCTTCTGTTGGGTTTAGGATTTCTTTGCTGTTCCTTTTCCAGCTCCTTTAGATGTAGGGTTAGGTTATGTATTTGAGAACTTTCCTGTTTCTTGAGAAAGTCTTATATTGCTTTATACTTTCCTCTTAGGACCACCTTTGCTGTGTCCCAAAGATTTTGAACAGTTGTGTTTTCATTTGTTTCCATGAATTTTTAAAATTCTTTAATTTTCTGGTTGACACGTTCATTTTTAGTGGGATGCTCTTTAGCTTCCATGTATTTGAGTTCTTTCCAACTTTCCTCTTATGATTGAGTTCTAGTTTCAAAGCACTGTGGTCTGAAAATATGCAGGGAATGATCCCAATCTTTTGGTACTGGTTGAGACCTGATTTGTGACCCAGAATGTGATCTATTCTGGAGAATGTTTCATGTGCCTTAGAGAAGCACATGTATTCTGTTGCTTTGGAATGGAATGTTCTGAATATATCTGGGATGTCCATCTGGTCCAGTGTGTCATTGAAAGCCTCTATTTCCTTGTTGTTCTTGTGTTTAGATGATCTGTCCATTTCAGTGAGGGGTGGTGTTAAATTCCCCCACTTTTATATTATTGTCTATGTGTTTCTTTGATTTTATTATTAATTGGCTTATATAATTGGCTGCTCCCATGTTAGGGGCATAGATATTTAAAATTGTTAGATATTCTTGTTGGACAGATCCTCTAAGTATGATGTAGGGTCGGTCTTTCCTCATCTCTTATTACAGTCTTTGGTTTAAAATCTAACTTGTCCGATAAAAGGATTGCCATGCCAGCTTTCTTTTGATGTCCATTATCATGGTAAATTGTTTTCCATGCCCTCATTTTAAATCTGGAAGTATCTTTGGATCTAAAATGAGTCTCTTGCAGATAGCATATTGGTGGGTCTTGTTTTTTTTATCCATTCTGACACCCTGTGTATTTTGATTTGGGCATTTAGGCCATTTACATTCAGGGTAACAATTGAAAGATTTGAATTTAGTGCCATGTATTGCCTGTGAGGTGACTCTTACTGTTCTCTGTTACTGACTCTTACTGTCTCTGTTCCTTTCTGGTCTATGTTACTTTAAGGCTGTCTTTGCTGAGAAGACCCCTTTCAATATTTTGGTTTGGTTTGGTTTGGTGTTCATAAATTCTTTTAGTTTCTGTTTGTCCTGGAAGTGACAGCCTAGCTGGGTATAGTGTTCTTGGGGGTATATTTTTCTCATTTAGTACCCTGAATGTATTATGCCAGTCTTTTCTGGCCTGGCAAGGCTCTGCTACCAATCTAATATTTCTACCATTATAAGTTACAGACTTCTTGTTCTGAGCTGTTTTCAGGATTTTCTCTTTGTCTCTGATATTTGTAAGTTTTACTATTAGGTTATGGGGTGTTAACCTATTTTCATTGATTTTGAGGGGGATTCTCTGTGCCACCTGGATTTTGATGCCTGTTTCTTTCCCCAAAGTAGGAAAATTCTCTGCTATTATTTCCTTCAATATACCCTCCACTCCTGTCTGTCTTTTTTCTTCTGGGATCTTAATTATTCCAATATTGTTTCATGTTATGGTATTACTTATCTGTTGAATTCTCTCCCTCATGATCCACTGGTTGTTTATCTATCTTTTTCTCAGCTTCTTTATTCTCCATCATTTGGTCTTCTGTATCACTAATTCTCTCTTCTGCCTCACTTATCCTAACAGTAAGAGCCTCCATTTCTTAATTGCACCTCATTAATAGCCTTTTTTATTTCAACTTGGTTAGATTTTAGTTCTTTTGTTTCTCCAGAAAGGAATTATCTAGTATCTTCCATGCTTTTTTCAAGCCCAGCTAGTATCTTTATTATTGTCATTCTGAACTCTAGTTCCCACATCTTTTTTTTTTTTTTTTTTTTTCCCCCAAAAGCACTGATTTTATTTATACAGAGTCCTAACCACTTCGGCGGTAGGGCAGAAGTGGGAGAGGTTCCTTTTTCAATCCAGGGGCCTCCATAATGTTAGTCTGTTGTTACCGAACACACAGGCAAGTGGCGTCATGGATTTGGTAAACTACGATGTTTAGTCTCTCTCTGCTAGAGCGACAAGGTGAGCATCAATCTCTGCTTCTGAAAGAATCCTGAATTTAGGATTTTCAACTGTAACTACTCCAACTTCTATTTCTGAAGGTTTGAAATCAATTGATAGAACAGTAGATAGGCATGTAATCAAATCAAATTTCGTCTTCACTTTTTTTTCAAGGAAGCTGGTTGACTCCGTTTGTATTGATTAGGTCCCTGGAAGTCAGTAATGCCTCTTGTTCTTTTTTTTGAGGTGAGTTTTCCATTTTGTAATTTTGTCCAGAGAAGAATAGATGAATGAGAGAATAAAATGCTAAAAGGATAGCAACAACCCAAGAAAAATGTGCATTAAACAAATCAGAAGAGACCCATAACCCAGGGGAAAAGAAAGAAAGGAAGAAAGAAAGAAAAAAAAAAGAATATAATCAGGCTGGTGAATAGAAAGAACAGAGCCACACTAGATTTTGCATTTATTTTGGTCTGTTAGAGGAAACTGCCTCCCAAAATTTTAAAGAAAGAAAAACTTAGACACACACACACACACACACATACACACTAAGGGTAAATACGATGATGGAATAGAATATGACTGTAAAGATGAAAATTAGAAAAGATTTTTAAAAAGGAATTGATAAGTTGGTTGAAAAAAGAAAAAAAAAATTTAAAGAGAGAGGATATGATCAGGCTGGAGACTAGAACAAAACCATATGCTAGATTAAGGGTATATTTTGGTTTGTTACAAGAAACTATATCCAAAAATTTTAGTATATATGCTGCCGAAGCGAGCACTATATCCAAAAATTTTAAAGAAAGAAAGAAAAAAATATATATATACCCCAAAATAAGATTAAATACAATGAAGGGATAGTATATGACTGTAAAAATGAAAATTAAAAAAGATTTTTAAACAATATTGATAAGATGGTTAAAATAGGAAAGAGGAAAAATACAAAAAAAATAGAAAAAGAAAAAATAAAGAAAATTAAAAAAATTTAACTTTGAAAGAATCATCTTTGAAAGAATCATGGGGAAAGGGCCATGAATTCTATATATTCCCCTAGCATGGTAAACTTGGTCTTTGTTGGATGTTCTTGCAAATCTTCTGTGGGAGGGCCCTGTTGCAGTGATTCTCAAAAGTCTTTGTCAGAGCTAGAATTGCACCGCCCTTGCCAGGAGCCAAATTTAGTAATCTTCTCGGGTTTGTTCTCAATAGCTTTAGTCCCAATAGCTTTGGAGGATGAGAATGAAAATGGCCATCTCCCAATCTCTGGCCCAAGAGGAGTCAAGAACTCACCCCCCCACACACACTTCAGTAAGCCATCACAGAAAAGCAGTCAATCTCTCCTGTCTCCCTGGTCTCTGGCCACACTTTGTGCTCACCCAGCCTGTGATTGAGCATTTCTATATCTGGCACATGACCCTGTCTGGAGTTTCCAAACGCAGCAGATTCCTGTGGTGTGCTTCCATGCCACTCCTCCCAGGGGGAGAAGGGCAGTCTCCCTGGGTATGATGCTTGGTGGGTCCCTGCTCGAAGAGGGCCCAGCTGCCATGGACCACAGTTCATGGCAACTCCAAGCTGAGAGACCACTCCTTGGCTCTATCTCTGCAGCTGGCTTCCCTGCTCTGATACCTGGGGGGCTCTACTCTCCTCAGGCATCTTCAGTCTTTCTGTGACCCTGAGGATGCCGAGACCACACTGTCTCTGTGAGGGTTCCACCCCCGCTTAGCCGCTGGAGCAATATCCCTCAGTGGAGCAGACTTCTAAAAGTTCTGATTTTGTGCTCCATTGCTCTGTCACTTGCCAGGAGCTGGCTCCCCCCCCACCCAAACCCTGCAGTCTATCTTCCCATATATCACCTTGGATTCACTTCCCTGCAAGGCCTACTTTCCAGAAAGTGGTCACTTTTCTGTTCATAGAATTACTGCTATTCTTCTCTTCAATCTCCTGTTGAGTTTGTAGGTGTTCAAAATGTCCTGATAATTACCTAGCTGAATTCCTGAGACCAGACAAAATTTAGATCTTGTACTCCCCTGCCATCTTATTCCTCCTCTACCACCTTTTTATTTTCTTTAGTTACAATACCTGATTTAGAAACAGTGACAATTCAGGTCTGTGTCATAAGTAGTTTTAGAGCTGATTTTGAAAGCCTGAAATACAGAAGGTGAACAGCAAATGAGAAAGAGAACCATGTCTGTTTTCCTGTTTTCAGCTCCTTGATTTTATTAGAGAAACAGAATCATGAAAGAAATGTAAAAGCTTGAAAGGAAAAGAGGAAAAAAGTTACTTCCTCAGAGTAACTTGGTAGAGAGATTTTATGTTCAATTGTAAGGTGTTCATATATAATTGAAAGAGAAGATATAATGACTGCAGTAACCAGACCAGGTAAAATAATTATATGAGAGTTATAAACAATTAAAGCAATATAAGTGGGCTTTTGGATTTTTCTTTTTGTGGTCAGTCTTACACATTCTCTTCAGAGAAAAAGGAAGTTGGCATTATTTGGTAGATGAAGATATTTTTCTCAAGTTTTAACTAAATCTCCACTATAAAACACAATATGTTTCTATATTAAGATTTGTTTATATTTTGTATCTACATATATTAGTCTGCCATAAAGTTTGGTGTATCTGCGGCATATCCCATTCTATTTTTCATGCCATGGAAATGGGATCTCAATGCAACCTCCAGGTTAGGTAAACCTTTTATTTCATACAAGGCAACCTGTATATTACTTCTCTATCCTATAATAGCTTCATGTTATACCCAGTCATAGAAACACTACAAGAACCATTTCTAGGAACCAAAAAATAATGTTGACCCTGTTCATTTGGTCTGTCTCCAAATGTATTTTCTTCCCACTGGAAAACTCATTCCTGAGTAACTTTGAGCATTTTCCTGTGGAGAGTTGTGTGGCTTTGCAGTTGGTCAGCCCTACTGAGGGTATGGACTGGCTTCTTAATTAAAATGGAATACATAGTTGGTCCTTTGGCATTGGTGCTATGGTTTGCTTTCCCCATAAATTACTTCACAGTTGCTTTTGAGAATTCCCTTTGGCCCAAGACTCCAGAAGACACTTGGATCTGAGGTTCAAAGGTACTAAGAAAATACAGGATGCTTGAGAAAGAATGCTAGACTGAGAAGCTGAACAATGGGATTGGACATGCATTAGATACACTTGGATTTAAATCCTGGCTCTGCCTCTTACTAGCTGTGTGATCATGGGCATATTACTTAATGATTCTGAGCCTCAGTTTACATGCTATCACATAGTTGGGAGAATTAGAGATACTTCTTAAGAGGTTCTATCTCTACGGTTAAGTATATATAACATTCGACTGTGTACCAAATTTCTTCTCAAGCTGTGAAATTTTCCTGCTCCATTTTCCTTTTTTTCCTTAAGAAAAAAAGTGCTGATCTCTCTTCTCTGTTTAAACCTTGAGCATAGACAATTATATCCTCTAGAGTATACCTTGCTTGTGCAATTGGCCGACTTTGGATTCAAACCCCTGTTTTGGATGCATCTGAGCTTCTTTCCTGTTTGTGGTTATCACCTGGAGGTTAGTCAGTGTGGCTGCCCTAATATGATATAGCAACCTGTTTGGTTTAAAGCCAAAGCTGTCATTTGATGGCAGTGCCACATTTATGAACACTCTCATTTCTTCTCTGGTCAAGACATGTGATAGTTAATTTCATGTTTATTCATTTAAAAAAATTGTTTATAGTTTGTAATAAACTGACCTTAAGTTTCTATCCAAAGTAAAAACTGGATGCTATTAGTTTTGAGATTTATTTTGTTTCAAGTTGCATAGGTAAAAGGATCAGAAATAGTGATTTTTTTTTAACCACAAAAGTACAGTAATTTCATTGTCCTTTTGTGAGAAATGTAGAGAAAGGTTGCCAGGAGACTAAATGGATCTCAAGGTACTCAAGGAAAAAAAAAATCTCTCACTAACTACAAAAACAAAACCTGCAAATAGAAAATATTCACAGCAGCATTCCCCAATGGCTGGAGCTTTTCACTTGGTTGGACACACCAATAAAACCTGTCGAAAAAATAAAGCTAGATATTTTATGCCCACACATATTTTGAGGATAAAAGACCGTGAAGCTCCATCTTTCAAACTTAGTTTAAACCAAAAAAGGAAAACCTTCAGATTATTTAAAACTCCAACTTAACTATCTAGGTTGTTTGACATCTTGAAGTTTTTATTTTGCCTTTGGGTATCCTTATTGTTTATTGTTTATATTTCCTTGATTTTCTTTGTGACTACTGATGCTCTTTGATGATGGATTGAGGGGCTGGTTAACAATCCTGTCCACAGCTGGAGTCTTCATTCTGCTGATGATTTCCTATTGTTCTTAATTTCCCTTGGTCTATACATGGACTGTAGTGTGGTAGCTGCCACTTCATCAATCTTGTTTATTTTTTTTCTTTTTCACAGAACTTAATAAATTCTGAGTAATGCTTCAAGTCTTTCTCTGCATATGAAAAGAAACTGTTTCTTCACAAAAAATACATTGGTTTTCAAGGAAATTTTACCTTCATGTTCACTAAAGACAACATATGTATTGAATATTTTTCAGGAATCAAACCCAAATGCCTTCATAGATAGACACATAAAAAATACACGAAGGAAGGGGAAGGCAAGAATATAGAGGAGAATAAAGAGTAGAATCTGAGGTAACAAAATACTATGACTTCTGTAAATGTATGCAAGTTAATTTTTTTCAAACATTGCCTAACCTAACCGTTGTCATCTCCATCCTGTCAGATTGTTGATGATATGTGTTGTTTCCATTGAATTCTTCTAGTATCTAATTGGAAAAAAAAATTTATTTCCATTTTACAGATTAGAAAACTGAGGCTCAGAGAATTTAGACAATTTAAGGCCACAGTGAAGTTTAGAAGGCTGAGATTTGAAATCCTATCCCTGGAATCAAATTTAAGATTAATTCTCACTGAATGGTGTTCCTTCTATAGCCTTGAATACACCCAGAAGTTGATAAAACAATTCATTCATCCAAAAATTATTACGTGTCTGGGAATATTTTAAGCATTGGAAAGGAAGCACAAAATTAAGCACAGAAACTTCTGCCTTCATGGAGCTTATATCTAAGCAAGAGGGAAATCAAGAAATAAAATGTCAGTGTGCAATATTATCTTTCACTATTAAATGATACAGAGAAAAATAAAACCAGGAAAGAGAATGGAGAATGATGGGGGAGTCAACTTTTATTTTATTTTTTAAAAAAGATTTTATTTTTATTTATTTGACAGAGAAATCACAAGTAGGCAGAGAGGCAGGCAAAGGGAGGGGGAAGCAGGTTCCCCACTGAGCAGAGAGCCCGATGCAGGGCTCGATCCCAGGGCCCTGAGATCATGAACTGAGCTGAAGGCAGAGGCTTAACCCACTGAGCCACCCAGAGCTCCATGCAATCCATGCCTCTATAATACCCACCCCCTGGTACCCCCACCTTCCACCCTCAGCCCCTTCAAAACCCTCAGATTGTTTTTCAGAGTCCATAGTCTCTCATGGTTCACCTCCCCTTCCAATTTCCCCCAACTCTCTTCTCCTCTCTATCTCCCCATGTCCTCCATGCTATTTGTTATGCTCCACAAATAAGTGAAACCAAATGATAATTGACTCTCCCTGCTTGACTTATTTCACTCAGCATAATCTCTTCCAGTCCCGTCCATGTTGCTACAAAAGTTGGGTATTCGTCCTTTCTGATGGAGGCATAATACTCCATAGTGTATATGGACCACTATGTATTGGTCCGTTGAAGGGCATCTTGGTTCTTTCCACAGTTTGGCAACCGTGGCCATTGCTGCTATAAACATTGGGGTACAGATGGCCCTTCTTTTCACGACACCTGTATCTTTGGGGTAAATACCCAGGAGCGCAATGGCAGGGTCATAGGGAAGTTCTATTTTTAATTTCTTGAGGAATCTCCACACTGTTCTCCAAAGAGGCTGCACCAACTTGCATTCCCACCAAAAGTGTAAGAAGGTTCCCCTTTCTCCACATCCCCTCCAACACATGTTGTTTCCTGTCTTGCTAATTTTGGCCATTCTAACTGGTGTAAGGACCAGTTAGGAGTCAACTTTTAAAAAGGTGGGTTGGGAATGGCCTCCCTGAGAATGTGACATTTGAGAGAAGGCCTGAAGAAGATGAGGGAACGAGTCCTATGAATGTCTGTGGTTGGTGTGTTCCAGGCTGAGGGAACAAGTGCAAAGGTCGTGAGGTAAAAATGTGACAGTTATGTATTTGAATCCTGGAAATGGAGGGAAAGAAGAGGATAATAAATATCCTCATGAATATGAGGAACATCAAAGAGGCCTCTGGGACTGGAGTAGAATACTGAGGCAGGGAGCAGTAAGATATGGGGGCAGAGTGCTAATGGGAAGATTGGGTAGGGCCAGATAAATCACTGAGAAGACTTGGGTTTTTAGTCTGAAGAGATGGGAGACAGGAAGGCACTAGAGGATTTTGGATTTTATTTATTTATTTAAGAGTGAGTGAGCACATGCACAAGCTGGTGGAGGGACAGGATTCCTGCTGAGCAAGGACTCAATCCTAGGACCCTGTGATCATGACCTGAGCTAAAGGCAGATGCTTAGCTGACTGAACCACCCAGGCACTCAAGAACGGGAGGATTTTGAGTAGAGGAGTGACACAATCTGACTTAAATTTTATATGGATCTCTTTTGTTGCCATGTTCAGACTGGACTATGGTGGCAATTGGACAATGAATTTAGAGACAATGGTGGCTTGGACCCTAGTGATAAAAATGAAGTGAATGAGAAGTGATGAGAATCTGTATTTGTTTTAAAGATAGAATTGAAATAATTTATAGACTAAATATGGGATTTGAGAGACCAAGGGGCATCATTGACAACTCAAAGATTTTGGCTTGAGCACCTGAGAGAATGGCCTTGCCATTGGCAGTGGTATGGAATGCTGAGGTGGAGCAGAGATGGAAAGACCAGGTATGGAACTTAAGTTCCAAGCATGTTAGGTTTGAGAGATCTATTAGATTTTGGAACATAGGTGACAATTGGATATATGCATGTGGACTTGAGAGAGATGGGCTGGAAATACATATTTGAGAGCATAAGCTAACATAAATGGTATTTAAAGTCATGAAACTGGATGAGATTATGTGTGTTGATAGGCAAGAGCAGAGGTCCAAGGACTGAGTCTGGGGTGCTCCCACACAAATCTGTCAGCTTTTGCTTTAATGTATAGTCTGAGGTGATAACATCTGTGTTTGGTCTGTGGATTTCTAGAATCTCTTGGTGAAGTATTTCTTCTATAATTGTGTTAGGACTTTCTTCATCCCCAATGCGTGTGTGTGTGTGTGTGTGTTGCCTTAATCTCTATTTTTTCACAATATTGATTCTTCTCTTTGGGCTTTCTTTGAGTTAGTATTTGATGGTATAACTTTTAAAAAAATTCCTCTGCACTTTTCAGAAACTATGCTTTAGGTTTTCTTTTAAAAACACTGTATAGCTACATTAAAAATATCTTACTAGTTTTTTAAAACTTTTTTTTTTTAAAGATTTTATTTATTTATCTGACAGAGAGAAATCACAAGTAGATGGAGAGGCAGGCAGAGAGAGAGAGAGGGAAGCAGGCTCCCTGCTGAGCAGAGAGCCCGATGCGGGACTCGATCCCAGGACCCTGAGATCATGACCTGAGCCGAAGGCAGCGGCTTAACCCACTGAGCCACCCAGGCGCCCACTAGTTTTTTAATTAATGTTTGTTTTCTTCTAATCAATTTACTTTGGGATTGGAATCCAGTCCAGCTGCTCTGGTGAGAAATTGAACTTCTGTCAGTCTTAGAGATTTGCCCTCCCTTCCAAGTCTCATTTTGTTAATTTTGTGGAGTTTGATGCAGTTTATGGGAGGCAGTAATCTTGTGGCTATTAGTCACTAGTCCACAGGGGTTCTCATGGTGGTATGCGTGGTTTGTGTCCAGAGCCCTTTTAGGGCTCCCGGGAGGTGGCATCCTGGTGCAGCAATCTGATGTCTTATATGGATCAGAAAGCCATTTTTTTCTAGAGTTTTGATAATTCCCTTGGGTCTTGACAGAGGGTCAGGCTTTTGTTTTCTAAATCTAGGGTCCTCAGACTTGTTTTTATCTGTTATTCTCGAGTGCCAGAAAGTTGACCTATTTCTTCAATTTGGGGAGAACTTCTCTTCATCCCAATGATTTTCTTTCTCTCTGGGGCTGGGGCTTCTGGAAACCAACTGTGTAGAATTCTGGAAGGCTACTATAACCTTTTTCCTCACCATGTGTGTGCCTCCCTGAGAAGCAATGAGAATGGAAACTGCTACCTACATAATTTCAGGAAATTAAAGGAAAATAGAATAAAGACCTTTAATAACGTGCCTAAATATTACCTACCTACAAATGAGAAGTAGTCTTTTGAAGCGAATTTTAGACTTCACATCTTGAGTTTAGATTTTAGGTTCATGGAGTCTAAAAACAAGAGGAAGGAAAGGAGAGAGGAAAGGAAAGAAAAGGAGAAAGAAGGAAAGTACCAGATTTATAGAATCAGGGATTCTTAGGCTAGTTTTGGACTTCATTAAAACTAGGGACTCCCTGAAATTGTATAGAGAAATAAGTTGGTTATGTATGTTTGAATATTTGTGGGGATCTACAATGTTGGGTAAAATTTTACAGTGTTAATAAGGTTTTTTTTTTTAAGATTTTATTTACTTATTTAAGAGGGAGAGAGAGAGAGACAATGAGAGGAGAGAGGTCAGTGGGAGAAGCAGACTCCCTGCTGAGCAGGGAGCCCGATGTGGGACTCGATCCTGGGACTCCAGGATCAAGACTGGAGTCAAAGACAGTAGCTTCACCAACTGAGGCACCCAGGTACCCTGCTAATAAGATTTTTTTTTTGAAGATTTTACTTATTTATTTGACAGAGAACAAGATCACCAGTAGGCAGAGAGGCAGGCAGGGAAAGAGGGGGAAGCAGGCTTCCTGCTGAGCAGAAAGCCTGATGCGGGGCTTGATCTCAGGACCCTGAGATCATGACCTGAGCTGAAGGCAGAGCCTTAACCTCTGAGCCATCTAGGTGCCCCTGTTAATAAGATTTTTAAAAGCAGCTGTAGTATTCATATTTATAGGGGAGGAATTTAAAGTTACTGGTTTTAAAATGGTTTTGTTTGTTTTGTCTAATAGCATGAGAGGAGGCTACTGACCCCAATTTCATATAAAACACAGATTATCTATAAATTAAAAACTCAGGATGAATGGTCATTTTAAAAGCTTCAAAATCATGTGCTTTCATAAATTTTCAAACCATACATTTGAATTGTTATAATGGATATTTAAATGAAAACTTTAATTTTCATGGTTAAAATTTTCTGTAACATGACATCTATTTCAAAAGACTGTTAACATTGTGTTTTCTTGATTGTTTCTCACCTTTATGTATTTCTATTTCTACAGAAATTTGTAGAAATATATCTATCCATTCCCGTTTTTTTTTTTATAAAATACATGTTGAAAGGGAAGTGATAACCATGACTTTTTTGTGTATTTATAAATGTATATTTAAATAGATTTATCAGATTATTTTAATGAAGGTATTCACTGGCAATTTAAAATTTAACTTGGAACATTACTCTTGTTTTAAAAAGATTTTATTTATTTGAAAGACCATGGGAGATTGGAGGTGGTATGGGAGAGGGGCAAAGGGAGAGGGACAAGCAGACTCTATGCTGAGCACAGAACCCAATGGGGGTCTATCCCACGACCTCGAGATTGTGACTTGAGCAAAAATCAGGAGGTGGATGCTTAACTGACTGAGCCACACAGGGGCCCCTGGAACATTACTCTTAAAATCTAAATTAAATGGACATATACCATATAAATGAAGTTATTATCTCTGGGACAATATTTCTCTTGTTGAACAATTAAAAGAAAAAATTCCTTAAATACAAAAATATTTGTTCCCAGTGAACAATTACTTATTTAAAAATATCCTAAAGGAAGAAGACTCTTTGCTGTAAAACATACTGTAGTAGGTTGTCATGGTACACATTGCAATTGTTGGAAGCTATCCAAATCCTCTGGTTGGATATTACAATTCAAAGTTAATGAATAGATTCAAATGTATTTGTATTCCTAACTACTCATAGACCTTCTAATATTCTGAGCACAGCCTGTGTACTATTTTTTGCTTCCTCAGACCAAGGGTAATAATCAT
Source organism: Neogale vison (assembly GCF_020171115.1). NCBI lineage: Eukaryota > Metazoa > Chordata > Mammalia > Carnivora > Mustelidae > Neogale > Neogale vison. Next base: position 194,508,303 of record NC_058091.1, on the reverse strand, counting down.
CACAAGGTGAATATCTTTAAACTGCCTCAAAATAAATAAAAGCGTCATGATATGGAATTAACTTCTATGATCCTTGAAATGCTACTGGATACATGGGATTTGCTAATGCTTTAAATGTCCAGGATTTTATCTTTCTTCCTGCTTCTTTTTAAACTTGGCCATGATTATCAAAATTGTCCCTAGCTTTCTACCTGGCTCTTGTCTTTCCCCGTACTTAAAACAGCCAGTTAGACGTGTCTTTGATCTTCTTTGGTTGAAGTTCCCCCACGTGAATTCTCAAAAATTAACAACCTACTAAAGAGTTGGCTACTAATAAAAGCTTCCCCATTCAGTGTACTTATTAGATTTTATTCCTCTCTTTTTAGTGATATAATCAATTTTATGCATTTCTTTTTGTGTACCCAAAATATGTTTAGGTCTTTTTAGTCTTTTTACTTATTGGCCTTACTCTTAATTCATGACCTAATTGTAGGAAAAATCCGCATATTACACACTGCCTAATTATCCCAAGGGATCCCCTCTTAATTTATTTTCTACTTTACCTTTGCTGTCAGGAAGCTCAAACATAACACAATTTTTTTTTGTTGTTTTGGTTTTTTTTTTTGCCATAGTTTAAGATTAGATTACTCTCCTCCCCTATTACACATATTTTCACTTAGCATATATGATTGCTCTTTACAAATTGTTCAAAAAATATAAGGACCTCTGTTACTTTGGGACAGAAGTTGTAATGATAACCACTCTTTACAAAACACCATCTCTAGGATTGACTAGAGCAGACACTCTTGGAACTCTGCCCCTATAAACGTGCTTCCACACAGGGATCTACATGTGGCTTATAGAAGGATGAATATGGAGTTCCAGGAGTCCAGTCCTAGAGCATTCTGATTTCCCTCCCTCTCAATCCTTCTGAGATTTAAAGGGAGTCTTGTCTGAAATTAGCAAGGGCCCAGAAGGAAAGGCAGACAGAAAACTCCTAATCTGCTCCTGCCTGAAGGGAACAAAGACTCATGGCATTTTGGGGTGAATTTGTATATAGCCTTCCTGTTTTATTATCTTTTCCACTTAGTATAGAATCTAGGAAGTCTTTGCTGGCCCGTTTTTTAACTAATGCTTTTGTGGTTCTGTGGGAGCTTTTCCCGTCTCTCTCCTTCCTTCCTGTTCCAATCCTTATTCTGTACTTAGGACCTGAGACTGTAGACCTTAACTGACATGGTAGGTTACCTGGGTCTATAAAAAAGACTAACTCTTGACTGCTTTGAGCCAGAACTGGAGAAACATCCAGTCCTTCTCTATCTCTACTATTTTTGATTTTCCTGCTCTGAGAATTCCTAGCATGTTCAAGTAATTGGTAAGTTCTGTACTTCAGTTCATTTTGATAAAACTGCTAGCTCTATGCTGTGGCTTGCACCCTGGCCTCTACTTACTTAAATCCGTTTAATGTCAGAAGTGAGACGAGGTGAAACTGCTCCCAGCCAGTTTGACTAATTATTAGGCTCTCCGGTAAAAGGTTAGATTGCAGAAAGTTTGAATTTGTTGGGTAAAATAAGGTTGGGATTTATATGTGGATTTCCAGTTCCATGCATTCTGTATTCTCCATTACGGAGGATAATTGCAAACTGGCAGTAAGAACACTAATGAGGTGTATGAGATATAATAGGATGAAATTAAGCCAGGTCTCCTTTGCGAAATGATGTCTTTTTGGTGTTTCAGTTAAGCCTACTGCAACCTAGATACTATTTTTTTCAAGGAGGGCATAAAAACCTGACTAGATGCTTGGTAGGGAGAAAGAAATGAAAGATATTTTGGGGGGGAAAATGAATAGAAAAACATTTTCTTGAATGTTAAAATCATGGACAAATTGTTGCCTGTTATTTTAGAGGACTCAACGAATTACTCATTATTGAGGAGAAATAAAAGCATAACTAAGTGTATTTCTGAATAAATCTGACTGGCTTTATGTAGCAGGAACAGAGATTTTAAATAGTCTTAAGTCTGTGCAAGGGGAGGTATTTCTTCCAGTAATCTTAGACAGAGAGTGGGAGCAGAACATGTTTTCATGGGGTATATTTCTCACTCCTAGGAAAATATAATTTACTAAACCTAGGACATAGGTTGGTGACAAAGGTCCCCAAATTTAAATAAAAGGAAGAAAGTGTTCATTGGAAAGGGAAATTTTAGAGGCTTGGTGCATCAGTGGTCAACTGTGAAGTTTAAACTGCTGGTTTAACCTTGCATTGCAAGTTTCCTAGGTGGTATTTACTCTTAAGTGGCTGTAACTTTAATGCAGATGTGTCTTTGAAATGAATGAAGCAAACTTTTAATGACTGATCTGTTCTATGACCCATGCTTTGCTTTGCTGCTAAGTAGTAGAGAAAACACGTCTGTTCATAAAGCTGGGAAGAACGCAGAACTGAGTATCTCAGAGTGTACTTGAGCATGCTGATTTGTTCATGTACCTAAGGAGAAAAAAATAACTTTTTACTATATCAGTAAGAAGATTAATTTAAATTCATCCCTTCCCACTATGGGATGCATATGTATGATATAATGATCAGGTCATAAGTGTTGTGAATTTATTCTTCTTTTAGTAAAGGAAGACCGTAGATTTTATAAGTTTTTTACTTTCTTTTTAAAAGAAATCTCACATTCTCCCTCAAACACAGTGTTGCTTATCTCTTTGACAAATGCAGTCCTGTGGCTTTAGAATAGATATTCAGACTTGATAGAAGAAAAGAAAATGTGAAGAGTGAAAAATGATTTAATAATAGTATTCCCAGAAGCACAGACATTTTTAGAAACAGGACTCTGATCAACAGACTCCAGATAGGAAAATGCACTAGAAGAGCCAGACCTGGTGGCTTGATCTTGTCCTCTGCTGTGGGCATGTCCTTGATTTGATCAGTCTTTCTCTGTGAGATTTCCCCAGGAACAAAGTCTCCAGGCTTTCATGTGTTTCCTTGCAAGTGACAGCCACAGGTGTGACTCATTTTGAAAGCTGTGTTAGTAAACAGACTTCTGCTTAGAGGATGAGTAAAGACACGAAGCCAAACTTTGAGGTGGTTTTCTGTCAAACTGCAATAGTTAGTCACACCAGCAACACAGAGAACCATCTTCAAAATCTCATACTCGATAGGATGGGGAAATTCCTTGCAGGGGAACTAAATTACGATATTGACAAGAATATCCCTGGAATGAAAAACTCAGGAAGGCAGCGGCTAACCTGCTCTCTTGGACCCAGTGCATGGCATATAGTAGACAATTATATTAAGGTTTGCTGAATGAATAAAATGAAATCAGTGATATACCAACTGTATTTTTATATTATTTTGATAAGTTGCTGTTTTGCTTTTTTCTAGTTCTCTGAACTCTATGAATGAGTAGAGTTCAGAGAACTAGAAAATGAATTGGAAGTAAATGAGTAGATCTTTTAAAATGCATCAACGTGGGGCATTTGGGTGGCTCAGTTGGCTTAAGCGTCTACCTTCTGCTCAGATCATGATCTCAGAGTTCTGGGATTGGGCCCCAAGTCAGGCTCACTGTGCATCAGGGAGTCTGCTTCTCCGTCTGTCTCCCCCAACACAGTGCTTATGCTTGTTCTCTCTCTCTCTCTCTCTAATCAATCAATCAATTAATTAAAGGCATAAATGTTATAATGTGTGGATAAGGACTCTTGTTTTCTGTTAGATTTATAGGTATCTTTAGAATAGTTAGAACTCAAAGCTGTTACATACTCCTATGTATAAAGGATATAATTATGACTGTCTTTTAGGGCAATAGTATAATACATTGTTGTGTAGACACTCCGTGTTCAGTGAGGCAAAGGGAAAAAAATCCACACTTCCTTAGGTAATATAGGTGCTTGAAAAGAGCTTTACATAAAAGTGCCATATAATTCAATCAAAGGCAATGTGCTGACTTGGTCTATCCACGTAATTGCTCCATTTCCTTTTTCCTTATTGTGATGTGAGGCATAAACAGAATGGTTTTTGATTATCATGAAGAGTATTATGAAACAGAACAATGAGGTCATTATGCGTGCCAAAGTTTTGCATTCCACTCAGCATATTTCCTCTAAGTTTCTTTTTTCTGTTTCAGAGAATTTGAGTGGTTGAAAAAGATATTACTGATTGTGCATCCCCTTTAAATGTTCTTGTAGTCTTTGGGTTAACAGTTCAATACATGTCACTTGCAGGGTTTTGTTGATGGTTATGGTGATTCACATTGATCCCTACTTGCTCATACTTACACGGGGTCATGATGAAGAGCGTCAACTGGTTTCTATCCCATAGGTAGAACCAGGTAGTCATTTGCTACTTACAAAACCTGGGGTGGCTTTACTTACTTTTAAACTTCATGTTTATCATAGGAAAAGGTATACCTGATACCAACTTGAGAGTACATACTCAGCAAAGTCAATTTGATAATTAAATAAGGGAATACATTCAGTGGACTTAGCCTGAAGCTGAGTCTATAGATAGTCTTGTTTTTCCCCTCTTGTTTTTAGAAGTATTAATACACATATTTCTGTTATAATTTTTTTAAACTAATGGGCATAGGCACCTATTTCAGGGTGTAACTGTAATTCCTTTGATGAAAATGCCTTTGTACAATTTTTCTAGAACCTATAAATAATAAACAGATTTATTTCATGCTATCTTCTCTAAAATATTGTATGAACACATTTCCCATGAAACATCATGATGTATTAGAGTGCAGAATTTGGACGCACATAATTCTTAACATACATACTAAGTGATAGTGTAAATCACAGCACATCACACAGGCCCAGTTTTTGTAGATGTGAAATAGGGTTAGCAACTTCTACTCATGTAGGGTAGGTGTGAGGAAGAGGAAAGAGATGGGAAACTGTACATTCATCTCCAAGGTGTAGAACAAATGTAATGAAATAAAAGAACTGATTATCTCGTGCCTACCACAGAAAAATAAGACATCATGCTCAAAATACTATCTTGTCTGAGGTGTTATTCAAGTGGTATTTGGTAAAAGGATCTTTTACCACTTACCAATTGTTACTGTTAAGGAAAAAAAAGGCAATAAGAAGATAAAAATTGCTGGCATTATTATCATTTGGATTTTAAAACATACACATGAATGTATGAGAGGTTTTGTTTTGTTTTGTTTTAGGAAGATGTTTTGATTTTTCCACTAAATCATAAATTACAAACATCTTTTCTTGTGATAATATATCCTTTGATAATCCTACTTAAAAGGTGCACACAATTTCATTGAATAGATCTACTGTAATTTGTTACTAAATTTTCATTATTTTTTTTTTTGCAATGATTATCAACACTGGTGGGCATTCTTACAGTTAAATTATGAACATATTAAGTTGTTTTTTTTATAGTGGAAGTTGAGAAATTAAGTTGCTGGGGAAAAGCTTATGTATATGAGAAAAACTTTTGATAAACAATCAAATTTCCCTCCAGGACAAATAAATATATATGTATTTTAAAATTTACATTAACTGAAGAGTTCTCTTAAATTTCTGTTAATTTTTTGCCACTTATCCCATTTTTCAGTAGAATAACTTTCCTCATTAAAAAGATGCTAAAGAGACAGAAAAAGAATTTCTTGTCTTAGAGCCTGAAAATATTAAAAGCCTAAGCTTGGGTATTGTCAAAAAACATTGAAGAATGCATAATTTATAAATGATTACTATGACTCCTCTATAGGGTATAGATTCCTGTTCTGATGGGACTGTAATTGGAAGGAAAACCATTGTTAGATGTTCTTGAGTGTTCCTGAGAGAAGAACCCTCTTTCTTGCCTTTAATGCTGAATGACCCTTCTTTGGGTAAAGGGGTGACAGAAACCTCAAGTAGACTGGGGAATCAGGTGTAATGGGTCATGTTCCTCAATTTGCACAAGGAATCTGAAGTCGTGGTTGACAGTCAGGTTTCCTTGCTATGCAATGTGTCACAGGGACAGCAGAATAGAAATGACTGCAAGATGTGTCTAGGTGAATGGGTTAACAACATATGCGTGAGCCTCCTTTTTCCCCTGTGAGTTATAGGAGTAAATGCAAATTCCCCATGGGTCCAAATGGACTTCTGCTAGATAAAAAACAGTCTGGAGAGTTCTTGAATTAGGGAACAAGTGAAAACAAAGTAGGATCCTTTGTGGATTAACACAAAGGATGACATTTATCTCCATATCTACAGGCGTGGGTAGTTACAATCTAGCAGAAAAGTCTGGTAATGGGGCACCTGGGTGGCTCAGTATGTTAAGCCTCTGACTTCAGCTCAGGTCATGATCCTGGGGTCCTGGGATTGAGCCCAGAATTGGGCTCTCTGCTTAGCGGGGAGCCTGCTTCTCCCCTCCCTCTCTCTGCCTGACTCTCTGCCTACTGTGATCTCTCTCTGTCAAATAAATAAATAAAATCTTAAACAAACAAACAAACTCTGGTAACAGGTAATTTGACACAACTCTAGGACAGGAAGCAATGGTGTGTTTCAGAGCTAGTTTGTTAGGATTGTTTCCACTCTGTGCATCTCTTTGTTAAATGAAGATCAGGTTAGGTGCTTGTAACTGGCCAAGGAGGAGTATTTATGACATAAAAACTGGGGATTGCTACAAATCAGGGCTTGCTTTGTACTGTACCTCTCCCAGACACCATGATTAAAAATTTACTAGCACACTAGTGAGAAAAGAGGCAACTGTATTTTTACTAACAGAGTTCAATATTCAGTGGAAATGGGGCTTAAAATATCAAAATTAATTTGTTATGTTCCTCACACACCTGCATTTTTTAGGCCTGAAATTCATATTTGCTACATTCAGTTGATGTTTGATGAATGCCTACTTGTTTTTTAGACGATAGTCATACATCAAGAAACCATAAGCCATATCCTTTGACTAATCAATTGCTACTTCTGAAAACTCCGTTAATAGAGGAGTATCAAAATTGATAGGTAAAATTAGCAAGGGGGATATATGTATTTGTATGCAGTTATTAGATACATAAAACCAGTAATTTAAAAAATTACTGACAAAATATGCTCCTTATTGTGGGTTTTTTCCCATGGATTAGCCTAGTTGAAGCTCTTGAAAAATGTGTTGACCAAAGCTCAGACAGGAGGAAAAAAAAACCTAGAAGATTACCCTGTAACAATAATTGACAAACTTTTTTTTTTTTTTTTTTTTTTTTTACCATTGGTCCTTTGAACTGCGCTGAGCTTAATATAATATGTGTCAAAATAGTCTGGTTATGACTTATTATGCATGGAGCCTCAGAATGACCAATGGTGACATGGAGCATTTTTCACAGTGAGTTTATCTGTGATTCTTGCCTTCTTGATATATCGAGATGAAGCCTAGTTTTCTCCTAAAATTTCACATCTTTTTAGGAAAATTCTCTGATGCTTCTTCAGCCAGAGTTCAAATTTCAATATTATGCCAAATAATTTTTTTTCGTATTTAATATCCATAGACTCTCCATTTCTCTCAGTAACAACATTTTAATGTATGCTTACTTAGTTGTTATGAAAAGAGGCAATAAGTGTCTGAAATCATCTCTTGATTCGAAGGTGTGTTTACATTTGACTTTGCATTCAGACAGTTGAATACTTTTTCAATTTATGATTACCTTACTATATTTCCTTTTAAAAATTCTTTTTCCCTAACTTTAGATAGACACAAAAGTTGCATGGAGAGTAGAAAGAATTCCCAGAAATCCTGCACCAAATTTACCCAAATGTTAATTCTTAGTGTATTTTCTTCCTCTGTCTTTGTCTCTCTCTTCATTAAGTAGTCAGAAATAAAACACAACAATACAGGGATTAAATAATTATATATTTTTATTAGATTGATTCTAAGTGTTTACTTCAAGACAGAATTTATATGTCTATAGTATATTTGTAAAAATTGATTATATATTAAAAAACATGAGAATCATAAAAAGAGCCACCAAATGAAAATCTTTGATTGAAAATAAGTAGAATTAGAAATTACTAGTAAAGGAATAACAAAGCAATGTTTCTTTTGTATTAATTTGTCAAAGAGGAAAAGCACAACTACAATTATAAACAACTTAGAAACAATGATTGTGAAAACTCATTAAACAAAAGCCTAATAGGAACAGAGGATTAAAATAGAGAAAACCAAAAAATAATGAAGCAGAAAATATAACTCTAGAATCTATAAATAAACAGAAAAACAGTTTTAGAGAAAAAGAAAACCAAAACAGATAAATCACTGTCTGGCAATCCAATTAAAGTAGAAGGCATTCCTGTTCAATATTAACAGGTTCAATATCCCAAATTAGATAAAAATCACAGTAGCAGAGGATATAAGCAAATAGGCCAACTGTGTCAGGTAATTTCTGTGAAACTCCTCTTAAAGTGAACAACTTTCAAAAATTAGTAACTATTAAAATTGAAAAATACTAGAAATTAAGTAATAGACAATAAAAAGAATGGATAAACCCAAGATTAGTGTGATTAATATTTGCTATTTTAAAGACTCTAGTGGTTAGGGGGTGGTATTTTAGGACCAATTTAGAGATACCAAAACCCTTTCATGAATGTGCACACTTAAACCCATGAATTTCACTTTCAGAATTTATTCTCAGAAAGAAAGCAAATGAACTTGTCAAGAAGACGGCACATGATAGTTGCATGTGCTATTTTATCAGTTTTGTGACTCCCTGCCACCCACACACCATGAGAACCATTTATCCAATGATGGAGAATGAAGGAATTTCCCATACGTCCGTAACTGAATTCTGTGCAATCATTGAAAACGTGGGCCTGAATTCATAGACATGAAAAATGAGTATGTGATCCAATCATGTGCCCCCAAATGTAGCCAGCCTCCCTCTCATCTTCTATGTCTTTCACTCTCTTTGGGCAAATTCTCTTGCATACTTGATGCTTCTCTAAATAGACTGCTTACAAAGTCCTTGTTCCATCAGAATCTTGGCCATTCTCTTGGCTTCCCCTCTCTCCTGCTTCCTCTGACACAGGTGTTTTTACCACCTACTCTCATCATCAGCGTATTTTGTGTCCACTCATTTGTGAAGGTTTAAGGAAAAATTTTTTTAAACTAATTTTACTGTAGATGTTTTCCATGTTAATGTGTTTTTGTTTTTCCATCCTAGCTATTTTGTTGATTTTTGTGTGGTACATCTTATGGTTCAGATGGCCTCATTTTCCTCCCCTCTCTGGGCTTGCTTTTTCAGTGATCTCACTCACTTACACAGATTTAGATAGGATGTTAATGACCATGAATTCCAAATTCCAAATATGAATCTCATCCAAACCTCGGAACTCCAGACTTGGATATTTCAACTTGGACTTCTCCAGACTTGGATATCTCAGTTTGAGACATCTCAAATTTAGTTTGTCAAAAGCTGAACATATTTCCCCTCTCAGAGGGGGAGAGTACTAGCTAATACTTCAAGCAAGATATGTAGGGACCATCTTCAAGGCTGTCTTTTCCTTTCCCACTGTCTCTAAGTTCTATCAACTTTATCTCAGGGATAAATCCATCTCCTTCTCTGCACATCCACAGTGACCAACTTAGCAGCCATGATCTTTGTCCCAGACCAGTAAAAAAAAAAACAACAGCCTTCTAACTGGTCTCCCTCTTAGTATACTTGTCCATTTCTACCTCATTCTCTCCTTCAGCAAGTAGTGTAATGTCCTTAAAGCTTATGTTGGATAATGTCCCTCACCTTTGAAAGTAGAGCAGTGCTTTTATTTAATCATCTGATAGTATTCAGCCATTATTCTGTGGCATACTAGATCTTGCATGATTCGGATTCTGGTTATCTGTTAATTCATCTTGTGCCACTCTCCCTCTTGCTCATTGGAATCCAGCCATACTTCTTCAGCTGCCTTGCACACATATCCCTCATGCTTAGATTTGAACCATAGCTCAACACCAGTCAAGTATGGAATGTGTAAAGCAAGTAGTCCCAGGGGCAGGCACTTTCCTGCAGCTGAGGCTTCAGTTCCCAGGTAGAATTTCTTCTTCTAGAAAACTTCACTTCTGTTCTTAAGAACTTTCAGTGATTGAATGAGCCCTGCCAAGATTATAAAGGATAATATCCTTTACTTAAACTCAACTGATCATGAGTGTTGGCCATGTCAATGATGTATCTTCACAGAAACATCTAGATTAATGTTTGATGGAATAACTGGACATGTTAGCTTAACCATCTGGACAGATCATATTGACCATTACAGGGGCTTTGAAATTGATAGTCCCTCTGTTTGGGAATGCTCCATATATCAGTCTTTCCAAGATTAGCTTTTTCACATTCTTGAGTCTTAGTTTAAATACTCTTTATTATGAGGATTAAAAACTACATAAAGTAATGCTCCCAGGAGCATTATTCCTGCTCCCAGCCCTTTGAACCTTGTTTATGAAGTTTTTTATAATGCAGTTAGTTTTTCTGTTTTGATGTTAGTTGGCTGTGTCCTTCACTAGAAGGGGCTATCAAGGCCAACCATATCATTCTTACTTATTCCAAGTGCCCAGCGTGGAACCTAAAACATGATAGTTACTAAAGGCACATTTATTGAATTAATGTAAGTAATATACAGTGGAATAATTAAGATGTGGAGAAAAGTGTGTGTTTGTACAAGTGTGTACACATACATACCACACATGCAAGGATACAACACACAAAGAGATAATGGTTATTATTTTTTTCCTTCCTTTTTAAAAATTTATTGTTTTTTTAAAATTCTTTTCAGTGTTCCAGAATTCATTTCATGCACCACACCCAGGGCTCCATGCAATACATGCCTTATGTAATACCCACCACCAGACTCATGTAGCCTTCCTCCCCCCACCCCCAACAAAATGCTCAGTTTGTTTCTCAGAGTCCGCAGTCTCTCATGGTTCTTCTTCCCCTCCATTTTCCCCTAATTCACTTCTCCTCTCCTTCTTCCAGTATCCTCCATGTTATTCCTCATACTCCACAAGTAGGTGAAACCATATGGTACTTGACTCTCTCTGCTTGACTCTTATTTCACTCAGCATAATCTCTTCCAGTCCCATCCATGTTGATACAAAAGTTGGGTATTCATCCTTTCTGATGGAGGCAAAATACTCCATAGTATATATGGACCATATGTTCTTTATCCACTCATCCATTGAAGGGCATCTTGGTTCTTTCCACAGTTTGGCGACCATGGCCATTGCTGCTATGAACATAGGGGTATAGATGGCCCTTCTTTTCACTACATCTGTATCATTGGGGTAAATACCCAGTAATGCAATTGCAGGGTTATAGGGTAGCTCTATTTTTAATTTCTTAAGGAATCTCCACACTGTTTTCCAGAGTGGTGCACCAACTTGCATTCACTTATTTATGTATGGTAAGAATGTCAGTAATTATTATTTACTTTTATTTTTGCTTATTTTTGTTTTCCTATCTTTCTATATAGACATGGATTGCTTATGTTTTTATTTATTTATTTATTTTTTAATTACTATTATTTTTAAAGATTTTATTTATTTATTTGACAGACAGAGATCACAAGTAGGTAGAGAGGCAGGCAGAGAGAGAGGAGGAAGCAGGCTCCCTGCTGAGCAGAGAGCCCGATGCGGGACTCGATCCCAGGACCCTGAGATCATGACCTGAGCTGAAGGCAGTGGCTTAACCCACTGAGCCACCCAGGTGCCCCTGTTTTTATTTTTTAAACACAGTATTTATAAAGATAACTATAGTAAAGCAAAAAGACCAATGGACCACTGGCTCCTATTTAGAAGAGGCCATTTCTTTCTGTTCGCCATAAGCATGAAATGATTCTAAAGGAGGAATTCTTTGTGAGCTCCAGAAACTAAAAGTTTCATAGATGAAGAAATGCCATGGAGAGAGATGACAAGCAGAAGTTAAAGAAATTTGAAAGCTGTTAATATGTAGCATTTGGTAAATCCAAAGAAGTGACGGTATAATGATCTAGTTACTACTGTTGGTAATGATTTTTTCATGGTAAAAATTGTAATAAAGTGCCTAGCAAGAGTGTATTTATAAAGGTATTAGAGTGAAAACTTGGTGAGGAAGGATGTATTTTAATGTCGCCCGGTTATTGATTTCTACCCTCTTTTGTAGAGAAATAGAACTGAATGTATTTGACTGAGAGAAGCACATTGGAGTACCAGTAGGAATAATAGTAAAGTTAAAAAAAAAAAAAAGAGGAGGAAACATAGAATGGGCACATGTCTAGGATATATGTGAATGCAAAATGTTCCTATAGAATGAGGATCCTCAATTCTTTTTCCTTAAGTAACATTCTAGCCCCAAATGTTCTATTTTGGGGGCTTAGAAAAGATGCTTCCTAAAGCATACATACACATATATTTCATACACACATACACACACACACACATTTAACATGGAGCTTGAGCCCACATGTTAAATGGAACATGGAACTCTGAGACCAAGACCTGAGCTGAGATCAAGAATCAGATGCTTAACTGACTGAGCCACCCAGCTGCGCCTTAAAGCACACGCATATTAAATAAGTGGATAAGATAAAAGGAAAATGATTTTGCACAAATGTGTTTGTTAAACAATTAAAAACTCAACTAGGTTATTGAGAGAAGAAAAGCTTTCCCTGAAATTTTTTTTAACATACGATGATTGTACAAAACCTTGTTGGAATCTGGGCTACTGAGGTAGATTTGACTGGGTCCTCAAGGAATACGAAAGAACATGTGAGAAGAAGAGGAAGAAAGATGTGGAGAGAACCTCTCTCTCTAAATGAGAATCAATGGTGCTCAGCCAAACTTGGATGGGCCAGTTTTTTTAAACAGCTTTACTGGGATAATATCCTTTCACTTAACCAACTTGAAGTATATAGTTCAATGGTTTTTAGTATATTTGGAACATTTTACAACCATCACCTCAGCCTAATTTTGAAAAAAGAAGTTTCCATAAATAAATGCATTAAACTCCATTTTTGTTATGTTTTTAAGTAGTTGAGGTTTTCTCCTTTAGGACTTCATAAAAATGAGGCAATGGTTCAGTACTTTGTCCTATGAGATGTGTGAAATTAGGTAAAAAGTGTTTCAGATGAGAGTTGGCTCTGTTAGTAAGTTTACATGACGACAAATGGTGACAAACCATCACATATAACTCTCTAAGAAATATGCCAGTGGAATTTAATGTGAAGCATATAAAGTAAATAAACCACAAATAATCGTATCAGTGAGAGACCTACATGAAACCTGATGATCTACAGTGTGAAGTCATGAACCAAGGGAACATTTATTACCTCCTCAAATCCGTTCATTTAATAAGGCCATCTAGAGTCATAGCACTTGACCTTAAAAGTGCTCAAGTGGCAAGCTCCATATTTTATTTGTTCCTTTATTTTTCTGTACAAATTCACCCCATATGTGTCTGTACGCTCTGTATTCCCAAGGGGAATGTTAGGTCATTATAGGTCAATGGCAACACTTGTACTTCAAACAAGCCCACAGATGGCAGAGTCCTAGTCTAATTCCCTAGTACTGCCAAGGCCGCGAGTGAAGACCAAACAAGTTTCTCCACTATATTCTTTCTGACTTAATATTTGATGAGTCTCAGAGCACTGTGCTAACAACTTCCCATGGTCTCTTTAAGGAAGCCAGTTTTGTAGATTATACTCGTTTCTCATGTTACTATGCACACAGCTGGCAGCCACAAGAAGGCACAGCTTAGTGAATATTTTTCTTTATTTAATTCCTTCTGCAGGTGTCATTTCTGTGTTGCGGCCATCTGGTGTTCTCCAGAATAGAATCTCACTAGCAAAGTCTTGCTCAGATATATAATCTGAATAAAAATTTCCTCAAAGTAAAAAAGCAGTATTACTTTGGAGCAGAATTTGGCTGTGAAAGATACATATGAAATAATGTTTATGGTGGGATATTTTTCTTACTGCATAACTGCTATGAAAAATGGCCTTTTCCAAAGGACTATGTATGTGATCTAAGAGTCAAAGATAATGCCCTTCTTCTGTATTCTTCTGAAAAAGGACTTTGGGTGGGAACAAGAGCTAAAAACCTTTTGATACAGTAAGGTATAATAACATATTGGTTGAAATAAGTGAACAGTTTATTTTTTCCTTTTTTGGAATAAAAAAAATTCAGTGTGAAATTGGTTCATATGGAAGCATGGCAAAGGGAGTCACAAAAATCAGTAAGATTATCAAAATATGTGAGAAATAATCTGTTCTAAGCCTCTTAGTTTTAATATTCTGCTCAGCAAAAACTGGTACTAGAGAAATTTATTTGTAAACTTCAATTTTCTCAGTAATAATGATCTTACACCCTACTTTGATTTCATTAGGGTCCCCCAAATTTCTGTCTATCCAGCAACTCATAATATGACATTATTTGGAGATAGTGTTTACAGAAATAAATAAGGAAAGGATTGAAGTGAAATTTTACTGGCTTTGGATGGGTCCCAAATCCAGTGAGAGTTTCTTCTATGAGGTTTTAAAAAAAGAGAGAGAGAGAGAGAACAACATAGAGACAAAAAGACAAAGAGAAGGAGATACAGTGAAAGTAGAGACAGACACTGGAATGATGTACTGACAAGCCAAGGAATGTTGTCCAGTCACTAGAAAGGTGTGGAACCGAGCCTTCCTCAGAGTCTTCTGAAGAAATTGTTCTTGCCAATACCTGGATTTCTGACTTCTGGCCTCCAGAACTGTAATAGAATACATTTCTGTACTGTAAGCCACCAAGTGTGTGGTAATTTGTTATTACCCACGGAAATAATACATACGCCCCTGATATTATATAAGCATTAATGAGTATATGACTAGCAGATAGGTTAGTTCCTGGCATGTAAAAATCCTCAATAAATTTTGTTACTATTGACATAATGAACATTCTTTTATGAAGTCCTTTTTTAAAACTATGAATACTCTTCATATCTCAGTACCCAGCACTGTGCCTGAAACAAAGATAAGCCATAAATGGACTTTAAAATAAATACATGACTGAGAAGTATGTTTGGGGTAAAGCTGAATGCTTCAAAGATTTCTGGAAGAGGAGCGTGGTAGTCTTCTAAGGGTGCCGTGGTCTTTGGCAACTCTCTAGAAGCAGCTCTGTGGGCACTGAGAGCCTCTCCCAGAAGTCATTTCTTTTTTATTTGTTTATTTTTTAAGATCTATTTTTTTTTTTAAAATTTGAGAATGAGAGAGTGACAGATAGCAAGAGAGAGCAAGCGTGGGGAGGAGAGGGAGAAGCAGGCTCCCCACTGAACAGGAAGCTTGACATGGGGCTCAATTCCAGGACCCTGGGATCATGACCTGAGCCCAAGGCAGATGCTTAACTGACTGAGCCACCCAGGTGTCCCTCCCAGAAGACACTTCTGCTACAGTGTGGATCTGTGGCTATCCTACAGCTCCACATCTATAATCTCCACCAAGGGAGGTCAGGGAGGAGGCAAAAAAGGAGAGAGATGGAGAGCAGTGGAGAATCATATGTTAAGAAAAACACGTAGGAAGGTTACTTTTTAAGACAGTTCATCACCCATTAGGCTTTGGCCTCGAGGACGGAGTTATTCAGGACTGTACATAAAATATTTTCAAGATGGATTGACTCCCTATCTTCCTAGAAAGAACCTCATTTCTTCCTTTTGGAGCATCTGCAAAGACGAGATGAGCCTGCTTCTCATACGCAATGAGAGCCAGACTATCAAAGGCAGGACTGTCGTTTTCTTTAGGATAGGGGCTGATGATTTCACAATTCAATCATGTTAGCTCATAGAAATTCATAGGACTTATTTTTGCCACAGGTCATAAGTACCAGGTAATATATAGATAACGTACTAGAAGCTGTTGCCTGTGCATTTTATCCCATTTTTTTCTTTGGCTTTGCAACCAATTGGGCAGTAGTAGTTTGTGTCCATCACCTCTTTCTTTCCTAAGCTATTACCAGCAACAGTGAGAAAATGTGGAATATATTTGGATTAGCATTTATA
Organism: Neogale vison; assembly: GCF_020171115.1. Lineage (NCBI taxonomy): Eukaryota > Metazoa > Chordata > Mammalia > Carnivora > Mustelidae > Neogale > Neogale vison. Next base: position 194,492,349 of record NC_058091.1, on the reverse strand, counting down.
TAAGATTTTGTATTTACTAAGCACTTTAGTAAAGTTTGTATTAGTTTTCCTTCTCTTAGTGTGGTATGTTAGCTTGTATTACAGTATTTGTATTCTGCAGCTGGGGACACTAAAACAGAAGAAGGTTAAATAAGCGGCCTGAGGTCACACTGAAAATTAAAGGCAGAGCTGAGATAAATTCTAATTGTACTTTAGGATTGGTTACAGAACATAGTATCAACAAATCAACTAGACTGAACCTATCACCACTAAAAGGAAGGGGAGCTTATCAAATTCCGGAAAATTGAGAAGCTTGTTTTTAAACAAGCAGTCAGTGAGGCTAAGATTAAAAAAAAAAAAGAGCATAACCACATTATTCAACAGATCAAGTGCAGCCTGGACAAGCATTTAGAATATTAGATCTTTCTTCTGAGCTTTAGACTCAAATTCTTGCAGCCTACCAGACATCCCCAGTTGGGTGTCTGATAGAATTCCTAAAATCAATCTATCCTAAATTGTATCTCTTCCCCTTAAACTGGACTATTCTCCTGGGGCACCAGGGTGGCTGAGTCGTTAAGTGTCTGCCTTCAGCTCAGGTCATGATTCCAGGGTCCTGGGTTCGAGCCCCCCATCAGGTTCCATGCCAGGTGGGAAGCCTGCTTCTCTCTCTCCCATTTCCTCTGCTTGTGTTTCCTCTCTGTGTTTCTCTCTGTCGAATAAATAAAATCTTTAAACAAACAAACAAACAAACAAACCCGACTATTCTTCTATATTCCTTATGCACATAAAATACTGCTAAATTATCCCAGTCTAAACGAGATTCTTCCAGATTCCTTTTCTCCCAATCCTAAATATGTGTGATGATTAGCGCTGACAATGGTACCTCATTACTAACTCCTGTCTATCCTCTTTAACTCCACTGGTAGTGGCTTAAATGTGGATCTTTTCATTTGCCCCTGGACCACTGAAATATTTTATAACTGGTTTCTCTGCCTTCAAAAATCCACATATCTGTTCTTCACATAGCCACAAAATGATCATCTAAAACACAAACCTCACCATGTTACTCCTTTGCTTACAACACCTCAAAGACCACTGTAAGGAGGCCCAATTACTTAACACAGTGTAAACAATCTTTCATGACCTCATCTCTGCTTATCTTTTGAAACTACTCCTAGCCATAAAGAAAACCTACAAAATGACTGCAGTTCCCTAGTATACCATGTTCCATAATTCTCTCATGTCCTTGATCTTGCCGCTTCTTTCATCTACCAACTTAGATATACTCTACACAAACAATGTTTCCTCTCTAAAGTCTGACCTCACAGCAAGAATCGATGTTTATCCCCTCTTTGACTAGACTCTTCCCTGCCAATAATTGTATCTAAGCTCTGTAACATATTACGCACACAGATATGCACACCACTCTTCTCTTTGTGCTAGGCTCCAAGCTCTGCAAAGACAGAAACTACGCATTATTAATCTTTTTTCTGGACCCTCGTATAGAAATTGGTTTCAGGTTTATTTGGTAAATTGCGAGCTGAAAAGAAGAATAAATATCCAACGAAGAAAAATTCCACAAGTCCCTGCTGGAAATTCTTTTAGAAATTAATCTTGATGGGAATCTAAAGATGTAACTTAGTCTACAAACAAAAATATAGGTGGGACATGGGAACTTGACTCTACTAAAGAGCTAAATAAGCAAAGACAAAGTGTTCACACTTGGTGCATTCTAGTTAACTTATGTTTAACGGGGAATAGTAATGACAACCTTGCAGTCCTAGTACAGCTACCTTGTACTAAGGTAGCATTTCAATAATGCATATAAAACACTAGCACAAAATAGGTAGTCAGACGCCTGGGTGGCTCAGTTGGTTAAGCAGCTGCCTTCGGCTCGGGTCATGATCCCAGCGTCCTGGGATCGAGTCCCACATCGGGCTCCTTGCTCAGCGGGGAGCCTGCTTCTCCCTCTGCCTCTGCCTGCCATTCTGTCTACCTATGCTCGCTCTCTACCCCTCTCTCTCTCTGATAAATAAATAAAATCTTCAAAAAAAAAAAAAGTGAATGTTTTAGATTTTCTTTTGGGAGGAAAGACACAACTTAAACATAGCTGCTTCTCCTGAAACTATCCAATCTCTAAGAGAGAAGTGGTGCTCATTTCTATTTTCGCCACACAGACTAGGATGTGTGATAACTAGGGCAAGACCTTTGGCCTGGTTTGCTCACTTGTGGGCCTTCAGCAACAAACACCACCAAAAACCACAGAGTGATATAGGTTAATCACACATTTAGGAATGACAGAGAACTTGTGGTATTAAATACTTAGCACTGTTTCAGTAATTTGATCACATGTGGTTTGTAGTATTAATTTGTTTTGCAAGTACTTAACCATATGCATTAGGTAGTCCTTGTCTTATGTTAACACAAATCCAAAATCAACGGGATCCCGATGACACAGCTTTCTTTTCATTTGAAGACAAAAAATATTTTAACAGGTAACATTGTTTTTGAAAGTATCTGGCCATAGTCACAAATGGATATTGGATATTCAGCTTTAGAAATTAAATAAGAGAATATTTAAAAAATTGTAAGTCTTTAATAGAGAATATTTTTCCTTTCTTTAAATTTTTTATTTTATTTTTTTCAGTGTTCCAAGATTCATTGTTTAGGCACCATACCCAGGGCTCCATGCAATATGTGAAGAATATTGTTTTTCAATACAAGAAATAAGTCAATACATTTTTAAAGCATTTTACTTGTTGTAAAATAGCAGAGAATGGTTAAGACTATTTAGTTTTTCTACAGAGAAACATTCACCTTAGAAAATCTGATAGAAAATTACATGCTTTAGGGCACCTGGGTGGCTCAGTGGGTTAAAGCCTCTGCCTTTGGCTCAGGTCATGATCCCAGGGTCCTGGATCGAGCCCCACATCGGGCTCTCTGCTCAGCAGGGAGCCTGCTTCCTTCTTTCTCCCTGCCTTCCTCTCTGCCTACTTGTGATCTCTGTCAAATAAATAAATAAAGTCTTTAAAAAAAAAGAAAATTACATGTTTGAGTTTTGATGTGTTTTTGGGCACAGAGAATATACTGTTTGGGAGATAGCTTTTTATTTACCCAAGAGATTTTGCAGTTATGAATTGCTGCTGGGTTGGGGATGATTCTCTTATGTTAAGTAAATTGGTAAAAATAAATAAGGAAAGTACAGAATATTGAATATTTTCATCAGCAATATGTGCTATTTCTATTATATACGAGCTAAAAAGTCTTAGACTATCTTGAATATACTTTGTTGGGAGTCCAGACTTTTATAGTCTGAGATAAAGAAGGAAATCATATCCCTCATTGCACATCGAAAATGTTACACAGAAGAGACAGAATTTCAGAAGACTAATAAATGAAGCAAAATACTGCTAAAACCAAGTAGGGAAAAAAGATGGGGTTCTTGGCATGTGTTAACCCTGAAAGGTATTATTCCAATGCACACGTATTTATTGAACATCTCTGTGTTGGGAACCCTTTAAGGTACTTGAGATAAAGCAGTAAATAAGCAGATCACATAACAGAAAAGATCAAGCCATTAAAATATAAGACAATCATCGGTGAATCGATACTAACTATCCAAGAGTCAGGTAATAAGGCCTGCAAATGATACATAAAAATCCATATATCTAGGGTCACAGAACTCAGGAAAAAAAGCCTTGAGTAATTATTGAAGTTTCTATTTACTTAAATCAGAGATAAATACCACTTGTACTGGCTTAAGCCAAAGCATAATTTATTAAATGTAAGTAAGTTCTTCCCAGAAGTTATTTGTGGATTTATGGTATGTTTAAAATGGTATAAATGGAGTCCTGGCATTGATCACTGTGGGTGAAGTGCGTCTTAGGTAAAAGCTCTTGTGGGGAAAACTGGGAAGTCTCTACCTCGTAGCTGTGTGCGACTGTTTTCATATGAGGACGGCTGCTTCAAGCCCAGCACTGTGCTTTTGTGTGTTCTGCGCTGGGGCATTCTGTTCATTTCGTCTACAATAGACATCCTGTATCTTGACAGTTGTGATATTTTTATACTTTAACCAAGACCTGTGACTTGTAAATAACCATTTGTCAAAGTGGGAGTCAGTGGCTCCTTGATTGAAAACTGTTTCAGTTCTATTTTCCCCCTCCTTTTTCTAAAATTTTATTTAACTCTTATAACATTCCAGAACCTGGAATAGATGTTTTCATAAATAAGTCACTTAATCTCACGGTAACACTGTGAGCACCTGTCCTCTATCTAACTCATATATGAAAAGAGTGAATGTTTCAGTAATTTGTACAGGTTAATGAAGGTAGTACGAATAAGAACTGATAATTTCTTTGCAAGACCCAGATGCTTCTATCTGTGCCTACTCTTGGACACATTGGTAACACATTCTCTAACATTTATCAACAATTTTATTAGCAACTCCAATATGGTTCTAGTGAATGGTTTTAAACAAAGTTTGTTTCATTTTTTGTGTATCTTATTTTCTGCTGTCAGACTGGGAGCTCCTTAAAGATATGAATTTTGTTATATATTAATGTGTTTAAAGGCTTGGTCTCTGTCTGTAGTTGTCAATAGGATATATTGCTGATTGATCAAATCCCACATTATAAACCAGTTATTTCCCAGATCATCACAAAATCTAATGGGCGAATATATTTTAATAATAGATCTGGAAAAGAGGTCTTTCATTATTTAAATTCCCTAATTCCTTTTTGGGGAATAGGTCAGTAGAAAACCTCCAACTGAAGCTGCCATCAGCTTATTTGCTCACATAAGCTGAGAAGGAAAAGCAAAAACATAGCCAGCATCTTCTTTTATTCATTCATCCCTTGACAGACACTTAGAGACAGACAATATCTTGGCTATTATGAATAGTACTGTAATAAAACTATGAGTGCTACTATCTTTTCAATATTCTGTTTTCGTTTCCCTTGGGTATATACCCGGAGGTGGGATTATGGGATATGGCGGTGCTGTCTTTACTTATTTATTTTTTACCAAACTCCTTACCACTTTTCTTATTGACTGTACCAATTTACATTCCTACCCACAGTGCACAAAGGTTTCCTTTTCTCCACATCCTTACCAACTTCTATTTCGTCTTATCTTTTCGGTGGTAGCTATGTTAACAGACACAAGTTGATATTTCCTTGTGGTTCTGATTTGCATTTCCATAATGATTAGTGATGTTGAGCACATTTTCATGTACCTGTTGACCGTTTCTAGGTCTTCTTTGGAAAAATGTCCACTTAGTCCCTCTGTACATTTTTCAATCTTATTATTTGTTGTATGAGTTCATTATACATAATACAGTTCTTTATAGATCTTTAACAGATATATGCTTCTGTGATATGACACAGGTATTTCCTAAACTGCGGTGATACTCTCATTGCAATATATATGTACCAAATCAACATGTAATCCTTAATCTGACTGTGTTATATGTTAATTACATCTCAAAAATAAATCAATAAAAATACACAAATAAAAATATGAAATCAGTCCCACCAGAAAATATACATCATACCCTCCTAAACTTTTCTGCTAGTGTCTTTTTCTTTCTGGGGTTCATTTTGCTATTCTTGAGCAAGTCTAATAGAAAGTGAAAATACCAAGTATTTTTTAACAAGAAAGAAATGGCAGCTAAATAAATGAAATTTCTGGTTTTCAGGTATATTGGGAAAAAAGAAGTCTGGGATAGATAACATAAAATGTATATGTCTGCCTTACCTTAGGATCAGAAGATCTTAATGTATTTGGCTTGAGTTCCTTTCAGTTAACAGCTGGCTAGAGGTGAAAATCACCTCTTCCTGTAAAATAGGGCTTGTGCTCTACATTTTAGCACAGGTCCTTACAGTCATCTCCCTGACTCTGAATTGTGGTGGAAATTAGAATCATAAGTGCTCAGGTTTTTTTTCTCGTAAGGTAGAGCATTTTTTTTCCTTCATGTTAAAGTAAATGCTTTCTTGTGATGGCAAAATTTGCTTCAGGTTCACAACTCTATTAAAGTTAGGTAAATAACTTGAGAAGGCAGTGTGCTCCAAAAAAAAATTGAAAAATTACGAATTTATTTCCCTGCATCTGACTCAGTTTGACTGTTTGAATTACTTAGCAGGACACTGTTTGCTTTCGGTCATCCAGCTCTGATCCTGAAATTGCCTTTAGTATTTTTTAACCCCAAGATCAATTAATTTCCATGTTCTGCAGGAACTTTTCCTGTTACTTGTGTGTCCCTCTTTTAATTCCACTATCACCACTTTAACCTTATAGATTGCCACTTTGATCCAGACTCCCTTGAATGTATTCGAAACCATTTACACTTGAATGCTACTCTGCCTATCCAGCCACATCACACCTACTAACGAGGTGATCCCATTACTGCCTTTTGTCACATCATCCTTATTTTGGGCTTTGCTAGCTCAGTGCTCTTCAAATGCCTGTAACCTGACTGGAAGCCTTCTGCAGTATTCTCACCCAAGTGTACCATATTCTCTCAGTCCATTTACACTTCTATAAAACAATCTTTATGTAGCCTAATTGTTAATACTCTTTTTAACTTTTTTGTCTTAACTTAATTTTTCTCTAAAAGTTAATTGCTTGTGGATCATTTAATTCATGTCATTATTAGTTAACTTTTCTGAGTCCTTTATTCACTAATAACATAAATATATTGAAGCTATAAATCATGTCAAGTAATTCTTTTCCTTAATGCTACCATAGGAGATTTGGAGACAATGATGACTCGTAGATGTTCACCACTTGTGTGAGATAATGATGGAGGTGGAGATGTTACGGGAAAATTTCAGGAAACTTGCTCATGGTAATTTAAACCTCCCATAGGTTGTCAGTGTACCAGGTTTTTATTCTTAAAGGAACTATGGACATTAATAGCTACATGATCAGTTGTTAAGGTATCCAAGGTCACATGATTACATATGCAAATTCCACGCACACCCCCCCTCTTATTTTTTTAAGATCTCACTCATTTATTTGTCAGAGAAAGAAAGGAGAGAGAACACAAGCAGGGGGAGCAGCAGGCTCCCTGCTGAGCAAGGAGCTGGATGCCAGACTGGATCCCAGGATCCTGGGATCATGACCAGAGCCTAAGGCAGACACCCAACCTACTGAGCCACCCAGATGTCCCTCCATGCCTTCTAATAGAGATCCTGGTGTTAGTTTTTGGAATATATTCTTCATCTATTATGGGGTCATCTGTACCTTTAAGATCTAAAAGAATTAAGTTGGATAAGTGTCCCCCTTAGCCATTTAAATTATTGTCTAAATTGGGACACTTCAGGAATGAAAAGTTGCCTAACCAGATGGAATACTGGGGTAATGGTTATAAACTGTGGATATTTAGATAACTATGGATAAATGTGGATACGTGGCCACTGTCAATAAAGCTTGACAAGGTAAAGAGGATTTCATGTTTAGCTCTAAGGTCACTACTGTGCCCCAGGAAAAATTAAGGGAATGCATTCTTTCTTTGTATACCTGTAACTAGTTGATTCTAAAACGACACTTGGTGGTTTCTGCTTTAGTGATTTCTACTTCCTGGTATTCCAGAGTTTCTGAAATCCTCTTCCACTTGAGGGCTGAACCTAGGGGTTTACTTCTAAAAAATGGGTTATGGCAGAAGAGATTGGAGGTCATTTAGAGGATTAGGTTACAAAAGACTGTGCCACAAGAGAAAAAAGATGCTGGGTGTTGTTTCTGAGGATTATTTCATCATGTCAATTACATTTCTTTATTTCTTAATTTATTAGGAGCATTTAAAAAAATAAAGAATAAATGTTTATTGTCCTTTTAGACTCTGCCATTTGTTTTGTCTTTGCTTGCATCCTCTGGTGTTCTCTAGCATTATCTTTTTGATGAAGCCCATGTGTTAAGAAACCAAGAGAGACCTCTAGCCAATAGTCAGCCAGTACCTGAGTTTGAATTTATCATCTTACTGAAGAGAATTCCTTTGAGTTTTAATAATTTGTCTGTAAATTCCCTTAAGTTTTGTTTTTCTTTCTTTTTTAGTTTTTAGAGAGAGCAAGAGAGTGGGGGGGTGCAGGGGGAAAAGGAGAGAAAGAATCTTAAGCAAGCTCTACACCCAGTGTGGAGCCTGATACAAGGTTTGATCTCACAAAACTGAGATCATGACATGAGCTGAACTCAAGAGTCATGTGTGTGACCAACTGACTTGCCCAGGCACCCATGTAAATTCCCTTAAGTTTTATATCAAATCTTAATATTAAGCATATCTACAAAAAGTAATTTTTTCTAATTCAATTTTCATAGATTGTATTATTTCTTTTCAATCTGCAAGGATATCTACAATGTTGAAAGAAGTAATATTTAATACTCTTGTCTTACCCATGACTTAAAGGAAAAGGCTACCAAATTTTATATTTAAGGGTGGATTCCTACAAATTATACTGGATGTAAAATTTTAATGCATTGAAGAAATAGCTTTCTATTTCCTGTGTTCCAGGAATCATTTTTTTTTTAAGATTTTATTTTTATTTATTTCTTAGAGAGATAGAGAGAGTGCACACAAGCAGGCAGAGGCAGAGGGAGAAGCAGGCTCCCTGCCGAGCAAGGAGCCCGATGTGGGACTCAATCCCAGGACACTGGGATCGTGACCCAAGCTGAAGGAAGCCGCTTAAGTGACTGAGCCACCCAGGCATCCCTAGGAATCATTTTTATAATACTGAAGTTGACCAGATGTGTCTCCTGAAACTAAGATGACTGTTTCTTTTAATAATGAATTTTATTTAAGTTAAAAAAATGCATATTTTCTCTTACTTTAAATCCTATAACTCAGAGGATATATTGTATAAAATGCATAGATTGATCAATGATTATCTGCAAAGAGAAAGAAAGAAATAACATTCTCTTTGTGTAAAGCACCGGATTATAGAAACCCACCCCTCAAGATAATTGAGTCATCAACAATTGGCTTCCTTACCAATATCTGAGGTTCCAAAAATTCTCAAAAACAAGGTAACCAGTATTATACTCACTGGGGATTTTATAGAAAAGCATTTGCTTCTCATCACTGCTATGTAATGAGTAAATGTCTTGTCTTTAGTATTTAAAAATTTTTTTCCTGCAGATGAAAGTTGACCTAGACCGAGTCATGTTTGTATTTGTTAAAACTGACTTGGTTTAAATATAGAAAATTATGCAGCTAAAGATCATAATGCAGTTAACCACTTATTAAAAGATAGCTCTTCAAGTTTATACAGTAGCTTGGATTCAACTTCTTCATTTCATTAGCAGAAGACAAAGCTATTTTCTTCTACCATTAGCATTACTTATTCACTCAGCATTGCTCTAAATAAATGGCTTAAAACCTTCCTGGGGGATAGCACTCTGTCCTATCTGCTAGGCCACACAATACCTAGCTGCTTTTTAAACTGGTGACTTCCTAATCATTTTGTAGAACTGATCTTCTCCTGAGGAGAGAGAGGTTATATCTAGGTAGATACGGCCATAACCATAAAATTTCATACTCTCTGCTAATTTTTTTTAAATTTTTCTCCCTAAAAAATGTCACTAAAAATTTCTACCAAAAAAAAAAAATCTCTTAAAATGGGTAGAGAAGCAATTAGAGAATAAAATTGTTGGTGAACTTTCTTGGTTTTATAAACTCTTTATAGTGCTCAAAAGATGGCAATAAACTTCTAAATATTTGACAACTGATTTTAATACTAACATTAATTACATAAAACTCTAAGAAGGCTAGAAATGTTTGTTCTTATCATGATTAGATTGTGTAGTTAGAAGGAGTGAAAAGTGAATCTGACTTTTCATTAGAGAAGTGAGGCACGCTTTTTTCCTTTTGAGAATACATTTAACTATCAATTATCCTTTATTTTCAAATAGATCCACAGAGGTACCAAAAATGCCTGTACATATATTGCAACAACTTGTTTATTTTGGGGGATAATCATATGCTACTAATTCTGATGCCACCCAGGGATTAACCTGGAAATGTAAGAGGAAAGCCTCAGATGAGATAAAAAATGGATAACTGATTTAAGAGGAAAAAGAAGATATTGTACTGGATTCAGTGTTTATTTTCTAGTCTCTTGTGTTGTGATACTTTGTAAGAAAATGGAAGATGATAATCTGGGGTTCTCTACTACCTTGCTGTTCAATCGAACAAATAATTTTTTTTTTTTTTTAGAATGAGTATAGTTTTTTTTTTTTAAGATTTTATTTATTTATCAGATAGAGATCACAAGTAGGCAGAGAGGCAGGTAGAGAGAGAGGGGGAAGTGGGTTCCCTGCTAAGCAGAGAGCCCGATGCGGGGCTTGATCCCAGGACCCTGGTATCATGACCTGAGCCAAAGGCAGAGGCTTAACCCACTGAGCTACCCAGGCACCCCCATACTATGAATTTTTTAAGGTACAAAATGTGGTGATTTAATACATCTACACATTAGTGGGAATCCAATGTGTAGCATGGTGATTATAGTTGATAATTGTATGTTATGCATTTCAAATTTATTAAGAAAGTAAATCTTGAGGGTTCTTAGCACAAAAAATAGTGATACGTTATTTACAGGAGGGAATATAAGGCCATGGAGTCCTAGGTACAAGTACTGTAACTATGTTTCTCTATCTCAACTGAATTTCTATTTCAAGTCCTAATTCTTCCTGATAAATGTATGGTCATTCAGTCATGGGTTCTCCATCTCATCCATGTTCAATTCACTTAACGGAGTTTTCCCTTCTCCTGCCATCTCTTAGGGACTGGCCTATGAACTCAAGCAGCTACAGGCAGTCATAGTATTGGGTTTAGGGAGGCAGCTGGTCCTTTGTTGAGGCCTCTTCAGTTGCTTCTTTCGTTACCATGTTCTTGTCTGGGGCCACAGTTAATGCTGTGTTTTAGTGGGAAGTCTTCTCCGTGATTATGATACTCCTCCAAGTCCTCTGCTTCTCGTGTTATGCATGATTCTCAGTAACACGAGAAGGTATGTGGCTGTTTCTCAAGCTGTGTGTGGACTTGCGTGGGCTGACTGAGCTTGAAACAGCCCTAACTGCTTATGCATTTTATCCAACCAACCTTTGCTTGATTGCTTGCCTTGCCATAGAAGAGGGGATTCTCTGAAGGGCAACAAAGAGACACATGAAAAAAGATTGTGCATGCATAGTTTGGGGTCTTCATATTTACCTGGGTTCATTTTTTTTCTCCCTTGCTTTTGACATCAAGAATTGAACAGTTTTGGTCTCTGGTTCTGCTAACATTTGTTACAATGGTGATCTTATCTCAAGTGGGGGGAAAAAAAAGGTAAAATTAGAGGATAAAGAACAGTATAATAGAAATATGAAGAACACATTCACTAATACGTTTTTAAAATAAACATATAATGTATTATTAGCCCCAAGGGTACAGGTCTGTGAATCGCCAGGTTTACACACTTCACAGTACTCACCATAGCACATACCCTCCCCAGTGTCCATAACCCAACCACCCTCTCCCTAACCCCTCCCTCCAGCAACCCTCAGTTTGTTTTTTGAGATTAAGAGTCTCTTATGATTTGTCTCCCTCCCAATCCCATCTTGTTTCATTTATTCCCTTCCTAACCCCCAAACCCCCACATGGCCTCTCAACTTCCTCATATCAAGGAGATCATATGATAATTGTCACTAATACTTTTTAATATGACCTGGCTGCACTGAGGTCATTGAGCATAATGGTTAAACATGTGGACTTAGACACAAAGTGTTGACTTAGACCTTAGAATTTAATGCAGCTTAGTCTCACTAGCCCTTTATTTTTATCTGGAAGAGGTGAATAAGCATACCTATATTCTAGAACTGTGAAAAGGGGTTTTTATATCACATTAAAGCCCTTGGTACACAAAGGGTTTTTTCATGCCATGGTGTAGCAGTGAGTCTACCCAGTTAACCCATTATAATTAGACCCTTTAAACATTTTTACTTTTTTTTTAAGATTTATTTATTTGACAGAGATTACAAGTAGGTAGAGAGGCAGGCAGAAAGAGGGGGGGAAACACACTCCCCACTGGGCAGAAAGCCCGATGCAGGGCTCGATCCCAGGATCCTGGGATCCTTACCTGAGCAAAAGGCAGAGGCTTTAACCCACTGAGCCACCCAGCTGCCCCATATGAGACCCTTTTGATACAATATTTTTTCCATTACTATTTTCATTCTAATTTTCCCTACCATCTTGCACAATAGAGACCAATATTATTTTAACAACTTGTTTTTCATCTTCATTGTCAATACACTATAGAGATCCACTTTATGATATATTATGATATATTGTGATATACAGTTGAATAGGTTGGCAACACAGTTACCATTTTAGTCCCTAGTATCTAAAATTAACATGGTCTGATAGCAATGAATTGTGTGCCACAATTCCTTCCTAACTAAAACTACATAGTATTTTTGCATTAATAGAATTTTGATGACCCACAGTGACAAAAATTTCAGAACTTGGAAACCTTTGAAAGAGATCAACTAGTGCAAGTAAGAAAATAGCCATACTCAGAACCCAACCACCTAGTTTTTAAGGCATTTCATCAAAATCATCTGGCTGGAAGATGAAAAGCAGCTCAGAAGTATGAACAGTGACAAGCTTTACAAACCTCTACAGTCACATTAAAGGTCAAATTATTTCTAATTTGAAATTTAGCCAATCTGTCATGCTCAGTGTTGGGGAAGTGAGCTTTTTGTTAAGCAAGGTGGCTTAAGTTTGCCCTGGCTGCTGTAGCACCGAAAAAAGATCACCTGGGTAATGGGTCAAATGTGAGGATTTATTTTTCATGCAGTAAAGAACAACATAGATGTTTCTGATGGGAGGGTGGCTCTTTGCAAAGCAGTAATGTAGGTGCTCAGACTCATCTCTAAAGCCCACGTCTTCAACCTGCAGGTTCCATGATTGCTATGTCCTATGCTTCTCGAGGAAGGCTATCACTGTTAATACAGCTGTTTGTGTCTCCGAAGGAAAAATAAGACTGATAGCTACAATTTCAAAGAAGAGCTTAATTTTTTTTATATAATAATATGATGTATTCTCACAGGTTGTATGTGTGTTTTGTCTTTTTCTGGAGATCTTTTACTAATTTTTCTGCTCTTTTACTTTAGCAAGATTCTTAGGTATTTGCGCCTCTAACTCATCATTGACAACTGGTCTGTAGCTATATTCTTACCAAATGACCTGGTGGAATAATGCATATTTGAATTGCTTATTTGACTAAAAATACTTGCTAGAAGGATCTAAAATGACTAGCAAGTTCAAGGGTTTCCAATCTTGAAACTGTCCAAAGATTCTATTTAGAAAAATATTTTCTCATCTTTTGGTACTAGATATTGAAGAAATGTAAGATTACATTTAAAATTTATTAGGCTTAGACATCTTTAACTGGAAGGAAATCACCCAGGAGCGAGGAAGCATTCTCTGTCACACAATAAAACAAAGAGGTTTGCTTGGAATGCTGCAGCTAAATAAATTATCTCTGCCATGAGTATGGTTAAAATAAATCTTAGGAATAAGGTAATGTGTTGATGGTAAAGTAGGAATCTCTGGAAAATATGGAGGAAATAAGGAATATGGAAATCATCTGGAGGCACAGAACAGAAACTTTATTTTATGTGAGTAGTGAGATATGTTTCAATTCAAACTGTTAAGTATATAATCACGTTATTTATTTACTAGAAGTAAATTTCTAATTAAAGCAAATCTCATGTTGATATATCATCTTGCTTGAATTGCCTTGGGCCATAGCAATGCTTAAAAATAAGTTTGGTAATTTAATCTTAGCCATTTTGGTAGTAGTCTCTGTCATTCCTTTCTTCCTCTTTATCTTTTTCCTTAGAATGAGAGTTGTTAACCTGATTGTTTTATTTATACCCCAAGAAGAAATCAGTCCCTACAATAGTGTTTGACTTATGCAGTGTGATCGCCTCTGGGAAAGTGAGTTTGACTCCTGACATATTAGGCAACACACAATCTCCTGAATCGATATTGAACACCCTGAAGTATCTTATGTTAGAGAAAGTACATTATAGAACTGCTCCTGTCCCCTGTAGATAGGACTTGTCCAGTGACATACATAAGTCCACATTTTATTTTTGGATAGCTCATTGTTTAAAGAATTTTCCCTATTTTTAATTTACAGCAAGATAGGGGAACTGAGTGCTGTCATGTGATGTCTTAAACAAATGCTGCCTTTTATTTATTTATTTATTTATTTATTTATTCCTGAAATGAGCACAGATAATGATGGACATCTCATGTTACAACACTTCCCAAGCTGTTAGAACAAGAATCACCAAGTCAGTAAATGTTACAGATACTTTTTTCGGTTTTGGGAAGATAGTAGTGGAAAACATCTTAAAAGTAAGGCAGAGAGGGGCGCCTGGGTGCCTCGGTGGGTTGAAGCCTCTGCCTTTGGCTCGGGTCATGATCCCAGGATCCTGGGATCAAGCCCCGCATCGGGCTTTCTGCTCAGCGGGGAGCCTGCTTCCCCCTTTCTCTCTGACTGCCTCTCTGCCTACTTGTGATCTCTGTCTGTCAAATTAAAAAAAAAAAAAAAATTTAAAAATCTTAAAAAAAAAAAAAATAAGGCAGAGAGAGCCTTCTACCACCTGGACACCAAAAAGGAATTTTAGTTTATATATGGTGAAGCCAATAGAGCTGGATCTCCAGCTATAAACCTTAAACCCCCAAACAGTTTACCTTCAACTGCTTGCAGTAAGTTCTCATAATCCATTGAGGTTGCTCATGTCCAGCGTTCAGTATTATTGCTCCCCTTTGTTCTCCCAAATACAATGTTGACATGCCTTCAAACAGCCTTAGCCACTAGAGCAGACTTCATTTGGATCCTGGCCCTGACAATCTATGCTTTAGGACATTGTTTTCTATTATTATGGCCCATAATGTTCTTGGACATAATTGTCTCTCTCTCTCTCTCTCATTTTGTTCGTTTGGGAAAAAACACCTTTCTAAAGTAAAATAATACCTTGGAAAATGTCAAAGAATAATAAGTGGGTTTCTTAATGCTAAAAAAAAAAAAAAGCCTCTTTGGGATACAGGGACATTATCAGACAGAATGCAAAGCTATAAATGTGAAATGTTTTGTTGGCCAAAGTAATATTTCTGTGTCTTCTGAACAGTAATGGGTTTCATAGTCTGGAATGGAAAGGTCAGGAGGTCAATGTCATTATGACAGATTTTAGAATATAAGTAATAGGAAGCAAAGAAAATCTAAATGACAGGCTCTAAAACTGTATGTTGTGTCCCTGAGTTACAGTCGCCGTTAGTGGTAATTTCTTTTCTTTCTTTTTTTTTTTTAAAGATTTTATTTATTTGTTTGACAGACAGAAATCACAAGTAGGCAGAGAGGCAGGCAGAGAAGGGGAAGCAGCTCCCCGTTGAACAGAGAACCCGATGTGGGGCTCAATCCCAGGACCCTGAGATCATGACCTGAACAGAAGGCAGAAGCTTCAACCCACTGAGCCACCCAGGCGCCCCTTAGTGGTAATTTCTTAAACTGTATGCAGCAAAACACAGAAGGAAAATTGGAGCAGAAGCACCTAAGGAAATCAAGGGAATGCTATTAGATACATTAAGACAGAATTAAGGAATGAAGAGAGAGGAGGGAGAAATAAGAAATGTGATGTGATTAGCGGGAGAATATTTATGACTGTGAAAGTGAAGGTAAGAAACTGACCTAAAGGACTCACAGCCTTCCCCAGGGATGCCATATTGTGCTTTTGCTGAAGTACAACACTCGTAAACAGGTCAGTGCGTGTGTATGCAACCAGATGGAAGTGGTGATGGAACATTCAAAGTCTCAGTCACCTAAGAAAGGTTTGAAATCAAGGTGTTTGGCAGCCCCTGGCCAGGTGGTGGTGTCTTGTGGGTCCAGGCTGCAAGTGGAACAAGGCAGCCTCTGAAATGTGTCCCCGGATCTGTGATGAGGCAGTGATAATTTGTTAAATGTACTGCACTAAAAGGAAACTCAGGGTTTTTAAAATAGATTAGAAATTAAACTGATATTTTTTAATGTGACTTGATCAGTATTAGCACTTTTCAAAAACCAAATGAGTAAAATTCATTTCTGCAAGTCATGAGTGCAAGGTGTTGTGAGTATGTGAATCACCGGTCTGTTCCTGAGATAAAACATGAGCAAAGCGATGCACCGAACATTTTTATTTATTTATTTATTTTAAAGATCTTATTCCTATGTTATTTCCACACCCAATATGGGGCTCGAACTCACAACTCCAAGATCAGAAGTCAAATGCTCTACCAACTGAGCCAGCCAGGCACACCCACACTCAACATTTTTAATAGAAAAAAGCCACATTTTAGGTAATCAGGGTAAGCAGCACATATACATATATATTATACATATATTTTTTGTTATTGGTTCCATGTGATTTTATATTTCTAAATATAGTACAGGTTATATAATGGTTGGTTATTAATAAAAAAAATCATAATGGAAAATTAGATATTCCTAAGGAAAATAAAATTTAGAGGTTACAACTGGGTTTACTAATTTCATATATTGAGCATCTTTTCATATCAAGTATATACGTATACCTTTCTATTTACTGGTAGTACAGTTGTAGGTAAAGTATAATTCAGTTTAAGATTTCTTCATAAATGGATATATTGTTTCCATGTCAACAGCAGTGACTCAGTTTTACACCTGTCCTGGAAATCGTCTAGTATGGCCATAGGCTGTGTTCAATGAGGTTGTAAAAATGTATGTGTGAAGGCAGAGTATAGATAGATAAGATCTCGTTACCTATGGAACTTGAGGTTACAGTAAATATTGAAGGAGAAATAAATAGAAAAAATCAATTAGATAGCAGTCTCTGTGAAATTATCGTAATTGTTTGGAGAATAGACAAAATTGTATATTTTATTTTTTGCTAGATTTTACCAAAAGTTCTTCCTAGAAAGAGCATACCAGTTTACCCTTCCCCAAATAGTTGTAGGAAGCTGCCTTTTTCTCCATATGCTATCAGTGATTATTACCAGTTTTACTCATCTAACTGCAACATTTGACCATTTATTCATGTTTTAAGTCATTTGAATTTCTATACAAATTGCTTGTTAATATATTTTTTTCCATGCTTCTACTGTTTCAGGTCTGAATTATTTATAAGTGATGCTTATTTATTATGGATATTATTCCCTTTTATTTTATTTGTTTTTATTTTTTATTGTTATTGTTATGGTAGTCACCATACAGTGTGTCATTAGTTTTTGACGTAGATTTATTTATTTATTTATTTAACAGAGTGAGCACAAGCAGGTGGGGTGGCAGACAGAGGGAGAAGCGGGCAGAAGAAGGCTCCCTGCTGAGCAGAGACTCTGACGCAGGACAGATCCTAGGACCCTGAGATCATGATCTGAGCTGAAGGCAGACACTTAACTGACTGAGGCACCCAGGCATCCCAGTCCCTTTTGTTTTATATGTGACAGATCTTTTTTCACCGAGCCAACCAGGCGCCCCAATCCTTTTTGTTTTCTATGTGACCAATCTTTTTTTGTTATTTAAAGAAAAGGTTTTTGTTTTCCCTCTTCATATGACCTCTGTGAGCTATCTTCTGTATTTTTAGCCTACTTAATCAATCCCTATGCTAGCTATGTGTTTCTACTGAATTTCACACTGGACATTTATAAAAGAAAGGTAGACATCAGGAGATATGTGGACAAAGTGAGATACACACATTCTCTGTGACTCAATCTTTCAGTTCATATCCTAGCCTCATTGCGAAAGATTCCTGTGCAGATGTTTGCTCCCTCTCAGAATATGGGTGTATTATGGGAAACCTGATCCTGGTGATTTTCCTAAGACATTGATAGCTGTTCTCTACATGTCAAGAAAGTTATAGAAATAGAAGTCATCATTCTCATCATTCTGGAGGGATGGGTATGAGTCTAGTTTTCCAAGCTAAAGGCTCTGATGCCTTTGTGCTTACTTCTGCTTTCCCTCTAACTTATTTTTATCTATCACAGTATTACTGTTGGCAGACCTGTCTTTCAAACATTGTTGCATTAGAGCATGGGAGTCTTAGCTTTAATTGGATTTTTCTTTGGGGTTGAATGAAAGAGGATACTCAACTACTAACATAAATATTGGCTAGTGTTGAGATACTGAGCTTATATTGGCTCAAGGCGTAAATCAAAAGACTTTTGTATAGGTTACTAAAACTCAGTAGAAGAATGTTCTTATGTATTAAACCTCTCTATATAAGGCAAGAAATTTAGTCTATAATAGACTCCTACTTTATGACAAGAGGCTCCTAAAATTACATTAGATTTAGTTGGTTGGCTCATTCATGACATAGATGAGGACAAAGAATCAAGCTTTCCTGTAACTAGAAAGACGAGGAGTTTGGGAGCTTCACTGTTCTATCCTGTCATTTTCTATTAACACTTTTTTGCTCTTCTCTGGTGCCTTTCCTTGGTCAACTGCAGACAGAGAAAATTTAGGTTGCCATTACATTGTTACATTATATTATTGTAACACATTTAACAATAAAATTTTTACTTGCAATATTTATTGAACTCTCCTGCAAATAATACTCATGTCATCTGAAAAGTATTCAATGAAAAACCCAGTGTATCAGGGATAGGCAGGCTGATGTTTGATATTTTCTTAATATAACTGTTTTAACTATTTATAACTATTTTATCATCTGTATAAATATTTTACATCTGAGCATGTTAAATGTCTTCTATTTCATCTTCCAAACAGTGGATTAGATATACTTTGCCCTTCTAAAGCACATAATAATCTGTTGCATTCATAAAAATTTGGGAGAGATTTTTAAATGCTCTTTTTATTCAGTACATTAAATAAGCCTGGTAATTTTACAAAAATCAAGTTAAGCCAATACAAAACATAGTCAGAAGCCCAAGTTAAGGGCACCTGGGTGGCTTAGTTGGTTAGTTGACTGCCTTTGACTCGGGTCATGATCCCAGAGTTCTGGGATCAAGTCCCGCATAGGGCTCCCAGCTCCATGGGGAGTCTGCTTCTTCCTCTGACCTTCTCCCTTCTCATGCTCTCTCCCACTCTCTCTCTCAAATAAATTAAAAAAAAAAAAAAAAGCCCAAGTTAATGTGGTGCACACTAGGAACAATATAATATGCAGAATTGTTGAAAACCCCTCAAAACTATGAGTTAGCTGTAGATCTAGAAGAAGTTACCAAGATCAAAGGTTAAAATGTTATTATGAAAACTTACTGGCATTATTGTATGGGAACGAGTTCCAATTTTGTTTGATGCTTATCAAACTGTACTTGTTACTTTCTTTGCTTTCAGTCACCCCATGAAACTGTTGACCCTCTTGGTAGTGATATTTTCATTGAGCTTTTGAGCATTAGATTCCCAACATTTTTAGATCACATGCAATGCCTTCTAGTAATGCTCATGTAAATAAAGATGCTATTTGAGGAGGATATCTCTAATACATTCTGAGTGCTGGCAAAAGACACCGTTTTTTTGGGGGGGGGTGGGGGACCCAAGTTTAGTAGTTCACACACTCATATTTTCTCCAGAAATGGTTATTTTATCAGTATCAACAAATCTCTCAGCAAGAGAATATAGAACTAAGAACATTTAAAGAATGATTCTGTTTTAGTCTTCCATAGTTTTATTTCCAGGAAGATGAAAGGATGAGTATCAGTTGGTTAAATAAATAAATGAGTGAATGAAAGGCCTTGCATCAGCGCGCACCCTAGAGAGAGTCAACGTCCGTATCACACATTTAGTAAATGATGATTAGGTGATTAGCATGGTCTGTGCAAGCATAATCGTGGGGGCCCTTGCTTTCTACATACATACTAAGTCAGGGTTTATTAACTGCAATTAAGGTGCTTCAAACCATAGAAAAGAGAAAACGTGAAAAGAAAACAATAAATTGGGACAAACGGTATTAGAGTTATAGAATGAAAAGTATGTCTTGTGACCTTACTTTGATCAGCCACATTACAATTCTAAAGATCCACGTGCACCAATTAAGATAGACTGGTTTTTATTTTTCGAATCTGCAGATGAGTTTACTTGATTGAAACATGCTTCCCTTACTATCCCAGAGCTAGGAGAGTCCTAGTTAATGATAGACTGTGTTCTGTTCAGGAGCTCCGTGTATCAGTGATCCCATGGCTGTGTTCCCCAGATGAGTAGAGATGCTGCTTACACTGTTTTGTAGTTCCAGAAATCAACAGGAAACCAGTGAAAGTGATTCAGGTGCATTACCTAATAATGTAATAATGAGTTGAGAGTGAAGGAAAAATTATTTCAGTGTATTTTTGAGACTTTTTTTGCAAATTCATTTATAAAAATTTTTTTGAACATTTTGAACATTAAAAAGATGATGTGATGAAAATTTAAAAAAAATTAAAAGATGATGTGAGATGAGGTACCACTTGCTTTACTCTGTTATTTCACTTACCTTAATAATAGTCCTGTGAGATAGGTACATTATTAGCTCCATTTTACAAATGGCTAAACTGAGACTCAGAAGATGAAGTGATTTCCTCAAGGCTACCTGTTGAGTAGATAAATATTAAAGTTGTAGTTGAATCCAAGGTCTCCTTACACTGAAGCCTGTGCTCCAAACCACTGTAATGTCTGGTCTCCCTGTCATTCTGTTTAGCATGCAGAAGCGCATTTTCTACAAAAGGCAATTAATTGTTCATAAGCATAATACTGTTTTCTTTTTTGTTAATGGAACATTTTTGCTATTAAATGTGAATTTCAGATTGACAGGAATCCCAGCTGCTCTGTGATGCTTCCTCGGGGTAGGGAGGAGGGAGCTGCTGCAGTTTGTAATGCAGAACTCCTCAGCTCTTTCCTGAGATGGAGATGGAGGCCATGTGTCATTAGTCACATGCTGGGGGAACCAGAAGACAGGCACTCAACAAACGTCCGTTCAGTCTGTGTGTCCTAAGCCACTCTCTTCCATAGCAACATTGATTCTTATCTTCATTTTAAATGTAATTTTGTTTAATCAGGACTGTGATGATAATTACACAGGATTGTGGTTGTGGACTATTTGGACAAATTTTAATTGAAAAATACCGGTCAGAAGGCAATCTGTTACTCAGGAAGGAAAAAAACTCATGAAAGAACTAGTTTCCTAAATTGAGGAAGGCGTAGGCCAACAACTCTGCAGGTCAGCCGGGATATGAGGGGCGACAGACCTTAGAGAAAGACTGATTGTGAGAAAGAGACTGTGGTGAGGAGGTGCGCTGATGAGGAGGGGAGGGGTGCAGTGGGGTGAGAGAATTAGGCAAGAGGAATCTGGAAAAGGAGTACTGTAACTTAGATTCTTTCAAGTAAATAGTGAAGATGAAGGAGAACCTGTAGTATTATGTTGGAAACCAGTTAAAGCCCAGGTTGCCCTCCCCATAGCTGACTGGCTACTCTTCTTGAGCAAAGGAACCTTAGTGTATTGTAATGGTATTATAATTCATAAAACTGGGTTCAAATGAGAGAAAAGGTGATACCAGCTAGGTCGTCAATCATCCCACTAGTGACACTTTTGTGAGAGGGTGGTGCCTTCTAGGGTGGCATTCATAAAAGTTTTATGTCACAGGAAAAAAAAAATGATGGATGATTGAAAGCAGAAGAATGTGAATACAAGGGGTAACTTGAACTTCTACACCTGAGGGCTTAAGGCTTACTTGGCCCCTTGTTCTCCTGACTGTAGTCATGGCGATGTTATCAACATGGTCAGAGTGAGGAAAGGTGTAAGTTTTGTGACTACACTTGCACTGTCTTGTTGGGCCAGTGGGTCCCCATCGCTGTTTGGAAAGACAACCAGAATTCCCTGGACTGGAAGAGGCCCGTTTTCCCGTACGTGTGTGAAGGTTGCAAACAGTGGAAGCAGGCAGCTTTAACCGACGGTGCGAGGTCGGCCTGTAAGACGCGTCTCCTTGGTGGCGTCTGCCTTTCTGCTGAACATGCGGCGTGTCCTTTGTCTTCTCTTTGTAGATTAATTTATGTTATAAAAAGACATTTAGGAAATTCAGGGGGAATAAAAGTGTAACTAAATATGTGACAAAATTAGAAAGTCAATTAAATTCTCATTAAGAGACTTGAATTGTAAACAAATGCTTTTGTACACAGGGTTCCTGCCTGGTTTGTCTTCCCTAATGAGACTTTTTTTTTGCCATGCTTGTCGTTCCCTCTCTCTCCTTCCTTGCACAAGACAGGACACTCATTTCCGTTTCAGTTACTTGTGGTTGCGGCTTTGCCCTTATTTTCTTGGCTACAGGGCACACCAGGTCTCAGGGCAGATTAATTCCCTCGGTGTAGAAAGGGACTATCTAAAAGTAACGTTACTTTGTATACAAAATAAATTCCAGCATTTGCTGCTACTTGGGAGTAAAAAGCACCCCCCACCTTGCCAGATTGTAGAATCTGTGGCTCATGAAAGCTTGTGAGTGCTTCACCTTGATATCTGGGAGAGCCCTATATATCCACAAACCCTGAACCAACAAACGTGCTTAATTTGATTTCTTCTCTTAGTAAAGAAATTGTGGTGCTTGGTAGAAAGTTAGCCTCCTGTTGTTCTTTCAGCTGGTAGAAAAAATACAAGGCTCCTTATTCCTACGTGCTTCTGCGGCTGTCTAGTCCCTTCTGCTCTAGCAGGATAATTTTTAGGTATGGAATTGTTGTTGATTAAAGGGTAAAAACTCTGTCAGCCACGGACCGAGGGATAGCGAGAGATGAGAAGATGAGAGAGACAGGGAACGTTTTAGCCAGATGAAAAAGGAATGTTTAGTTGGACAGGAAGTTGAAATGTAAGTGAATAAATACAGGAGAAACAAGCAAAACACGAGTTTTCCTACTGCCCCGTGCACTTGTGGTAATTACAGTAGACCTCAGTAGTCTGCAAAGATAAAGGGAAATGTCTGCCAGAAAGTTTAGGTCCTTTGAATTGAGGATGAAGAATGGCCTTTGGGGAATACATAAAGTTCTTCAAAGGCTGTTCAGTTCTGAATGCCAAACAGGCACACCAGATAGATTCCCTTCAGAAGTACTCAGAAAAGATGAAGTCGGCAACGGTCAATGTAGATGTCTGGGAAAACAGTGCTGACTAATGCATGATTCATCTCAACTAATTCTGCCGGTAATATCTACCTTCCTTCAGTTCCAGTTGAGAAAGGTGAAGATGGCAAAACTCACATACATAAATTCCCAAAACTTAATTTTTGCCCTATATGGTAAGGCCTGTGTTTCGAACCAATGCCCAGTCAATTAATCCCTCCTGCCCTGTACCTGGGTGTTGCTACCTTCTGTCTTTTAAGATGCCTCACTAACATCCCAGAATTCTATTATCGCCGTTTATGGATTGAATTCTCTCAGGCATAAACTCTTTTAAATGAAGTCACTTGGGTTGAAAAATAAATTACTTGTTATTAGAACTCATTTTCCTCTAGTGTTTTTTTTCCGAAGGTTGTCACATTTTGCCTTATACTTACTTATTTTACTCATAGCAATTATACAGTGTGCCTTTTGCTGGAAGACACTCTAATTCACCAATTAAACACATTTCTAGGTCAATTAATACTACTTTAAATCCCTAAGCCATGGAACACCCAGCCCAACTATTTAGGTGGTTTAAGGGATTTGTAGGAAATAGTGACAATGAAGGTTTGACTGTTGTCTGCTTTATCGGTTGTTACCATTATTACTTTAATGATTGGAAATGCTAAGCAGGAGCACCTGCCATCATTTGACTAATGCTGTGGAAATTGGTAATGCTTTTTGGTGCTTTTATGTTTGTTTATAAGTAAAACTATATGATAAAAAATGTCATGAAAGTAAGAATTAGATGAGAGCACACTATTTATTATTTCTTAGTAAATATTATTATTTACTAAGTAAATAGTATTATTTCTTAGTAAACTCTGTATTATTAAGCTTGTGGTTTAATGCTTAAAAATAAACAAAATTTTGTAGGTGAGTGTCAAGTCATTTTGTTTGAGAAGTAAAAGTCTTACACTGCTGAGAAACCTGATTCCCCTCTCCTTGCATGTGTATTAATTTGGTGGAAACTCAGATGCCCTTAAATGTGGAAAGGAGATGGTGAAGCCGATTATATAGTGATAATGTTGGTTTATAAAAAGTAAACGTGCTAGAGTTGACATACCCAGCATAATTTTTTTTAAAAGATTTTATTTATTTATTGGACAGAGAGAGAGATCATACGTAGGCAGAGAGGCAGGCAGAGAGAGAGGGGGAAGCAGGCTCCCCACCGAGCAGAGAGCCTGATGCGGGGCTCAATCCCAGGACCCTAAGATCATGACCGGAGCTGAAGGTAGAGGCTTAGCCCACTGAGCCACCCAGACACCCTACCCAGAATAATTTTATCTTTGGAGGCAATATACAGAGTTACTAGTATCGTTCAGAGACTGTAATCTATTGTCATCATGTATTAACTGTTTAAAAATTATCTTGTGTCTGGGTGGCTCAGGTGGCTTAGTATCTGACTCCTGATTTCAGTTCAGGTCTTGATCTCAGGGTCCTAGAATTAAGCACCCACCAGGTACCATGCTCTGTGGGGAGTCTGCCTGAAGATTCTCTCCTTTTCTCCTTCTCCCTCTGCCCCCAGCCCTTGCAGGCACACTCTCTCTCTCTAAAATTAATTAATTAGTTAATTAACTAATTGTCTTTTGAGCCAGAATATGTTCTACACAAAGAAACTATATTTAGTGCATCATAGGCATATCTGGTTTTTACCCACAGATAATTAGTGCCACGCTTACTGTCGAGCTTTGTTTCCAAAGGTTTTGGCCATTTTAAAATATGGTTACTTTCAAAATGAAGGAAAGCACTGGAAAAGTAAAAAAGAGATTCCAAATGTACTTTGATCATGACATTTTCGCGTACCTAGTTACCATTAGGAACCAGGGTATCAGGGTTTTTTTGTAAGTCTCATTACAAGATTCACAAAGATTACACATGAGTTTTTCTGGCACTAAAGAGAGGCTGAATTCCAGAATTTTTCTGTTGACTATTGAAATGCCAAATTTGAGTGAAGGTCATGTCTTTAAAACAAAACAAAACAGACACACAGCCTCTTAGGAAAAAATAGAGTAAAATATCTTTTTATCTACATTTTATTTCCTTTCTATCTTCATAGTAGAATTTCCAGAGGGAACGTCTGGGGAGTAAAGATAGTGAGTTGGATATAGGGCTGGGTGGAGCCCTGAAGCTCTAAGCGATTTGCGAACAAAGCATAGTGTCTCACATCTAATTCCATGCAAAGCAGTATTGAGCTAAAAAGTCTGAGTCCAGATTTACTCAAGATAGTATATCAAAGTGTGGAATTACTTTAAGTCTTTCTTCCCATTTTGAGTACTTTTTTTTGGCTGCTGTGTTTTTGTTTTGTTTTGTTTTGTTTTTGACTTGTTTGCTCAGCCAGCTCCTTAGGACAGGATTTTGGGCAAAAGTAACGTGCTCCTCAGGATGAATGCTCAGATTCCTCACCATTGAGAAACAAAGCAAACATACATGGACCTGGGAGAAAATTATTTTTTTAAGAATTGAAAAAGGACAAAGCATCTTCATATGCATTTTTTGAGGTATCTTCTGAGGTTTTGAAATACTACTGAACGGTTGATAGTATATAAACAAAAAGGGAGAGGCAAACAAGCCATAAGTGATAAGAGAACAAACTTAGGGTTGAAGGAAGAAGACTGTGGGGGATGGGGTAAATGCATATGAAAGAGAGAGCTTGAGGTGAGCACTGGGTGTTTTATGTTAGCAATGAATCACTGAATTCTACTCCAGAAACCAATATTGTACAGTACGTTAACTAACAAAATTTAAATTAAAAAAATCATCAAAAAACTCAACATGAAATGGTACGTTTGTTCAAATACTAAAATATTTCTTGGGTGATGGCTTTAGAGGAAATTTGATTTTAGTTTACTATTTTACATTTAGAATATGGGGCACCTGGGTGGCTCAGTCAGTTGCGTGTCTGCCTTGGGGCTCAGGTCATGATCCCACAGTCTTGGGATCAGGCCCCACATCTGACTCCCTGCTCAGTGGAGAGCCTTCTCTCTCTCTGCTCGCTCTGCTTATGTTTCCTCTCTCTCTCTAATACATAAAATCTTAAAAAGAATATAAAATACCTTGGGATAACCTAACTGGTAACCCCAGAATAACCAATACAGATACTTTTTTGTGTTGTCAAAAGATTACTGCACAGAGTAAATTGCATTATGTTCATAAAACTTCACAATAAATGATTTGTGCTGATATGGAATTCAAGGCATCTATTTTTTAAAACCTCTAAAGTAAACAAAGATAAAATTTCTCATTTCCCAGTTAACACTGGAACAAACACGACCATCCAAAGAATCAATTTCATCAAGATAACTCGCTAAAACAATTACAAGCATATGTTAGATTTGTATTTCTTAAAGTATTCTGGGCAATATTTGTCCTTGGAAATACTTGGGAAATCTTGTGTCAATATACTGATTCTAGAAGAAAATATAATTAAACATTTTAAACATGCATCTTAAATTTGATTGATTTTTCACAGAAATTATTGAACATTTTAAATTACTTCTAAAGAGGAACTATGCATTAATCTTCCATATGAGATAATACATTACGAGGTTGTTGTTGGCTAAGATAATTTTATATCCTTTGTGTCTTAATATTATTATTGGCTACATTTTACTTTTTTAAAGATGGAACTTTCATCTTTCTTACATTATCTTCTCACAAAATGTGACTTTAGGTTCAGTGAAATCCCTTATAAATCTTTTGTATAATTTCCAGCTGATGACTTGGTATTCTAGAATACACAGATTTTCTTAGACAGGTGGTATGTTGGGGGTTCTTCACTTTATAGGCTTCAGGCTTAATGTAAAACATACAACTTTACTTGTTCTAGATTTTTTTTATTACAGCAAGGTTTATAGTATCATTTATATTTAACATGACATAACCTCTTCACCCATTTAAAAAAATATTTATTTATATGAGGGAGAGAAACAGAGAGCATGTGTGCACATGAACGGGGGAAAAGCAGAGGGACAAGTAGACTCCCCACTGAGCAGGGAGCCGGACTTGGGCCTTGATCCAGGACTCTGGGATCATGACTTGAGATGAAGTCAAATGCTTAACCAACTGACCACCCAGGTGCCCCCTCCTAAATATTTTTAAGAACACAGTATACTACTGTTAAATATAATCTGAATATTCTATAGCAGATCACTAGAACTTACTCATTTCATGTAATTGAAACTTCATATGCTTAAAACAGCAGCTCCCTGTTTTCCCCTCCCCCCTGACTCCTTGCCATCTCTGGCAACCACCATTCCAAGTTTGATTCTATAAGTTTGACTATTTGAGTGACCTCATATATGTGGAATCATACATTATTTGTCTCTCGGTGACTTACTTAATTTAGCATCATGTCCTCAAGGTTCGTCCACGTTGTTAGATATGGAAAAGTTTCCTTAATTCCTTAAGGCTGAACAATACAATGACTGTGTGTGTGTATCCGTGTGTATACCCACTAGACTTTATTTATCCATCCATTGATAAACATTTAGATTTATTCCATATGTTAGCTATTGCAAGTAACAGTGCCATGAACATGGTAGTGCATGTATCTCTTGATATATATATATGTGTGTGTGTGTGTGTATGTGTGTATATATAATATATATATCTTGATATATCTTGAGATCATCCTGTCAGTTTTTTTATATATATAGAGGTGGAATTGTTTGAGCATATGTTAATTCCATTTTTAATTTTTTGAGGAATTATCTTACTCTTCCATTGTGGTTGCACCAATTTATATCTCCATCAGCAATTCTACAAGTATTCCAATTTCTCCACATCTTGACCAATATCTTTTTTTTTTTTTAAAATAGCCAGCTTAACAGATATGAGGTAATATCTCATTGTGATTTTGGTTTGCATTTACATTTCCTTGATTACTAGTGATGTGGAGCATCTTTTCAGTTGGCCAGTTGTATGTCTTTCTTGGAAAAATGTCTACTCAAGTGCTTTGCCAGTTTTTAATGGGAGTAGTTCATGTTTGCTTTATCAACTCTATCAACTTTATTTTGAGTTGATTCTTGTGTACAGATAAGGATTGAGTTTCACCCATTTGCATGTGGATATCAACTTTTACCAGTACCACTTATTGAAAAGACTGTCCTTTCCTCATGGAGTGTTTTTTGCACATCTACTGTCAAAGACCAGTTGACAGTATATGTGTGTGTTGATTTCTGGACTCTCCTTTCTGTCCCATTGGTCTACATGCCTGCCTGTATGCCAGCACCATAACTGTTTTCATTATTGTAGCCTACTGTTTTGTTGTATGGTTATACACAAAAAATGTCAAAAGGAATCATTGAACCACAGAAGAACTGAAGACAATGATACTGTAAATACTAAAACCTAGAATAACACTTATAATAAAATTAATGAAGAATCTATTGCAAATATAGATGAAAGTCTTTTTTTATTAGGGGAATCAAATGCAGTGTAAAATTTCTGGTATGTTACTTTTATAAATCAAAAGGTAAATATCAAGTGGTTAAGAAAATAGTACATTCTCAGATATTATATTCTGTTAGCTTGTGGTCTACTTGTCCCAAGCCATGAGAATCTGTTATAAAATGTTGTTAAAAGAATAAAGTCTTATGAGCCACTAAAATTTTGCATCATAGAAAGCACAGCCAATTTTGGTAAACCCATTAACTTGTCTTCTAGAACAAGTGCAAAATACTGCTTTCCTGTTTCCGACCTATGTTATCCTTCAAAGTTTCACTCGTCATATAAACAAGTTACAGTATTTTCAAGAAGTTTATAAATATAGTCATCAATAAATAATAAACATTTTGCTCAGAGAGAAAGCAGAATGAGCTCTAGTTAATAAGAGAACATTTATTTATATCATTATCACATCTCCTATTTAGATATCACATCTAAGATACATAAAATTGGTAACGTTCAGAATGATTTTGTTCCTCGCTTATGCAAAGAAAAAGCTTGTGACTCTTCTGTCATTCTCATGAAAAAATTACTATTGAGATTGGTATTAAAGGAGTTCAACTATATACTTAGTAGGAGTTCAACTTACATTACTACAAAAACTAAGTTGCCAAAGTATGCTTTTTATCTCCCTCTTTTCTTTATAGAATGTAGTGGCATGAAGACTATGGTTTACTTTTGGAATGTATTTGTAGTCCATCAACCTAAAAAATCAGACATGATCATCCTTGGTAACCTTTTCTCAAAAACTTTAATTATTTCTCCATTGTTAAAAAAATAGAAAAAATGGTGTGATAAAAATAATACATTTCATGAACATTCTTTAAAGGCCAATTTGGATTCACCCAAAGATAAAAGGATAACTAGAACCCTTGACTTTTCATCTTACCTTCCTCAGTCTGCATGAAAAGTGGTGGTCAGGTGGTAGGCTAGAAGATGGTTGTTAAAAACATAGTGCTGGGTGCAAAATGGGACTTCATGGCTTTTAACAGCCATACAGGACAGAATAGGTGTCATTCACAATGCATCTTTTGGTGATAATTCATTCTGGAAACAAAGAATGAAATTTGGGTGTATGATTTTAATGTAGTCCTGATAGGATAGCTGTTCAATATGTTTATGGAGGAATGAGTAGTAAGAACATGGCTACCTTCCCAACCAGAGGAACATAGCCAAAGGGCAAGGTGATCACATGAGCTGATGAATTGGCATATGATGGCTGATTCGCCTAACTCCAGTGCCATTAGCCTTAACCACTGTGCATTGGAGTGACAGCAGTAAAACACACACAAAAAGGAGCAGCAGAATAATTAAGTTCTATCTTGCCAAGGACACCAAAATTTAATTTTGGAGGAAAATACAAGTTCACAATGTTTTAAAAAATTGGAAAAGTTGTAGAATAAATCCTGCATCCAGCCTGCCGTTGTGATGAAAAAGAAATACTAAGCCAAAGAAGAGCTTGCTTTTGTATCTTACGATAGGAAGAAAAACTGATAATATCAATGCTTCCTTTCCTCTGTCTCACTTACATTCCTGTAGAGACTTTGTAGAACAATGAAGATATTATATATTACCATGACATTTTTTGAGTTATTTGTGAGTTTTTTCCAAATGATTAAGGAAATAATTTCAATGTAGAACTTTTATGATTTGATGAGATATTAACATTTAAATACCATATTCTTTCAGATGAGGAAAATATATTTTCTCCTTTTATTACTTTTTTTAAATAAAGATTTTATTTATTTGACAGACAGAGATCACAAGTAGGCAGAGAGGCAGGCAGAGAGAGAGGAGGAAACAGGCTCCCCGCTGAGCAGAGAGCCTGATGTGGGGCTCGATTCCAGGACCCTGGGATCATGACCTGAGCTAAAGGCAGAGGCTTAACCCACTGAGCCATCCAGGTGCCCCTCCTTTTATTACTAAATATTTTTTGTAAAATTGAGAAATTGGAATGTGTTTTCTTAGGTAAAATAAGGAAAAGGAGGAAACTATTCTATCAGAGATTCTTAATAAAAAATGCACATCTCAACTCTGAGTCCTGACCTAGAATCCTGATTTGGTAATTTGAGAAGGGCCAGGTCTGTTGTACACAGGAAAAAATTTCACTAAGATCTGTTTTAGTTATGAATCATTAGAGGAAATGATTCCAAAACTTCATTATAGCTATAATACTGCAATACTGTAACTTTCAGACCAGATAGAGTTGTACATCTTAATATCTTCTACTGTGGGCAACATATCTTTAAACCTATTCTTTACTCCCTGTATCTATCCTTCAATTTTTTTTAACCACTTACACCTTCTACTTTTAATCAAATTACATATTT
Organism: Neogale vison; assembly: GCF_020171115.1. Lineage (NCBI taxonomy): Eukaryota > Metazoa > Chordata > Mammalia > Carnivora > Mustelidae > Neogale > Neogale vison. The sequence continues at coordinate 194,461,478 of NC_058091.1, read as the reverse complement.
GTTTACAACCATATGATTATATTAATAGAGCTTTTGTAACAAGTATCTGTGTATATATACCATATCCATTTATAGACAATACACACATATATAAATATATGCATGCACTTACACAAGAAATCTTGTTTCTGTCATTCATATTATCATATTTATCATATGACAAAAGGACAAAGGGAAATGTTTGTTTTTTATACCGAAGATCCTGAAAGATATATCAAGGTCGTTCAAGGGCTATCATGGAGAAAACCTTTGAGTCACATGTTCAAAACTGAAAATGTTATCTCTGTCTGGGCTTAAGTAGTATGAACCCAAATTGAAATATTGCCATTTTTATTAAAATACTTCTCAACTACCAGACATAATATAACCATTTCTTATCTTAAGACTATTATTATAAATTCTTCTTTCATCACTACTTAATGTTTGCTCTATTGCTTATGTATCCTTTGAGTAAAGCACCACTCTACCTAAGCAATCTAGAATTCTAATAATATTCCATAAGCATACTATTTTACTTCTATAATTTACTGTAAGTACCCTGGTTCTTTATGCAGAAATATAATGCATAAATTTCTCATTTTAGTGCTATAGTAAACAGCTTAATAATGGCATAACTAGATATTTCCCTACAAAGCACTCAGAATCCTGAAGATTATACTTTCTAACTTCTTCCTCGATATGTTCATATGTCTATAGCAATCTTAAATCTTTTCAAACAATCTTAAATAATTGCCTTCTAATCTTTTAAATGCAGGTCTTGTAGAGCAGTAGGCTATAGGGCAATTTTATCAGACATCTTAATGATACCATGGTCAGTAATAACTTTGTGTCTCCTGTTCCTCTTGGAGTCCCAGAATAGCAGGGAGAGAACTTTGAATAATCTGAGTCATTCCATTTTCCCATCATTAAATAACTCCAGTCTCCATGAAATCTTGGATGGTAATATGAGGATGAGAGAAAAAGACAATAATGTGCTATTTATGGGATACAAAAAGAACTCGAACTTCTATTACATCTTCATGATGAGCTGCAGATTCACTATTTAAAGACCTATCTGGCAGTTTCAAAGATGAATAAAATGTTGAACTGTAAAGTAATATTAAAAAATCTTAATTCGTTTTGCTGAAATAATCTTATATAAATAATATTTTAGGTTGATAGCCTTTTATTTAATTATGAATGAAACCAATTTTTATTTCATCTTAGCCTCATCTCCCACAAAATTCTGTTCAAGGATAATCAAATATCATTAGGCATGTCCAGCTCATTTATGTGCCCTACCTTGTTTAAATGATCAATTTTAGAAATATTGTCAGTTAGAGATTGCTTCAAGCCAGCTGACTCATTTTGTGATTGATGATACTAGAAATGCTGATATTTTTATTCACTATTTCACCTCTTCATGCATCACAGAGGTTGTTTGAATTCTATAAATCCTCATCACCGGTAGTGGAAACACTTTGAAATCAGTGAAGTGTTTCCACAATCTCTTTTCCATTCTCTTACTATTAATAATAGCTTTGTTTTCTAATGGGCTCAAAATGGTGTGTGTGTTGGACCGTGTCATAGAAGTCTTTATCACTGTCAAGTGTTTTTACCTTAGCAAGGAGTTGATTTCCTGGATTTGAACCATGGCTCTCCCTGTTCCATATTGTGTGATGGTAGAGAATTTCTACCTCTTTGTTTCCCAGTCTGGAATAATGAATGGGAACCGTAGTGGTACTGATCTCAAAAGGGACTGTGAGGATTAAATAAATGATAGGTAAAATAAATGATAGGTGAATAAAATGATAGATAGAGTACTGCCTGATACAGTTCTCAATGATGTATGCCTGTAAGATAGTTCACCAAAAGAAAAAAAGAAAAAAAAAGATAAGCCCACCAAATAACAACAAAACCTTTCTTATCTAAGATTTAATTAATTAATTTATTTATTATTCATTCATTCATTTATTTTAGAGGGATAGAGTGCTTATAAACTAGTGAAGGAGCAGAGGGAAAGGGACATGAAGATTGCTGAACATGGAGCCCCCCTGAGATCATGACCTGAGCCAAAATCAAGTCAGATGCTCAACCGACTGAGCCACCCAAACACCTCCAATATATATTTTTTCCTTATCCAACAACATTAATGAAACAACTAATACGTTATAAGCAAGCACTGAGTAGTACTGGGAATACATCTGGAACGTAACACTCATGGCCTTGGCCGTGTGAATATTTAGGGTCAATTGAAAGGTCATAAACAGTACAACAATCATCTAATAGTGTGATCATCTTTTCATAGGGGAAAGTATAAGGTGCTAATTGACAGTGATTGTCTCCAAGATGAGCATTAAGGGAGGGTTTCCTGGAAGAAACAGGGCAAATTAGAAACTCAGTATTTTTATTCCAAACAAACTAGTGATAAGATTTTTTTTAACAGTTGTTAATATATTCAGTAAAATTCTTCAAGACTTTTGGGATAGTGAATATCGTACAGATTCTTGAAAAATGCGGTTGTTACTTTTATAGCATGAGATCGCATCACCTCCAACCATTACTGTTGGAATGATCTGCCAGTGCTGAGGCACTCTCTAGTTTGTTGAAGATTATAACTCTTGATTGTTTCTATATCTAACTCTATTTCTGTTGTCTTACTGATTTTAACATTCCCCTCTTCTGTCCTCTTCTGTCCTTAATCAATCCCTAAGTGTCCTTTCCTTAAATGATCTTGTCCTTCACCATACCCCAGCCACTAACCTCCATCATTACCATAAAGGCCTTTTTGTTACCAACTCCCCAATAACCTCATTCTCAACTGTTTAAAGCAACAAACCTAAATGGTAACACAAGCTCTGATGGTCAGAAATCGGGGTGCCTTTCACATGAATATCTCTGGCTACAAGTGTCTTATAAAGTTGCAAACAAGATGCTGGACAGGGTTGCAACCTTCTGGGGTTTCACTGGGGAAGCATCTATTTTTTTTAAAGATTTTATTTATTTACTTGACAGAGATCACAAGTAGGCAGAGCAGCAGGCAGTGGGCAGGGGAAGCAGAGAGCCTGATGCAGGACTTGATCCCAGGACCCTGAGACCATGACCTGAGCCAAAGGCAGAGGCTTAATCCACTGAACCACCCAGGCGCCCCAGGAAGCATCTATTTTTAAACTGAGTCACATGATTGTTAGCAGTCTTCAGGTCCTTAGTGGCTGTGGATGAGAAACATCAGTACTTTGCCAGGTGGATCCCTCCAAGGACAGCTCATACTGTGGCAGCTTGTTTTTCCCAGGGTAAGGGCTGAAACAGTTTAAAATCTGTCTTTTTATAACCTCAATTCACAAGTGACACTCCCTCACTTTTGCTGTGTTCTAGTTGTTAGAAGTCAGTAAGTCCTGCTCACACTGAAGGGAAGGAAATTATACAAGCAGGTGAATACCAGAAGGCAGAGAGCTTTGGTGCTACCTTAGAGATTATCTCCTATACCTTGTCTTTTCTCACCAAATTTCTAGAACTTACTTTTTTTCCCATTCTGATTCTCCTCTCATGACCTTCATTTCCATTTTATGAAAAATTAGGGACAGTCATAAAAAACCTTCACGTGTTACCCCATATTATCTACCTGTCTTTATGTCTGGCCAATATTTTCTTTCTTCTTCTTGTTGCTAAGAATGATTTGTCTTTCCACACCTAATCTAAGGCCACCCTCCCCACCTGGGCTTCAGAGCCCAAGCAATATTTGCACAATTAAAGATACTGCTCAAAAAAATCTTCTGTTTTTTCTACATCAAATTTTCTTTCTTGATTGGATCATTCAGGTTACCTTGTAATTTCTTTCTTTTTTTTTTTTTTAAGATTTCATTTATTAAAAAAAAAAAGATTTCATTTATTTACTTGACAGAGAAATCACAAATAGGCAGAGGCAGGCAGAGAGAGAGAGAGGGAAGCAGGCTCCCCACACTGAGCAGGGAGCCCAATGTGGGGCTCAATCCCAGGACCCCGAGACCATGACCTGAGCCGAAGGCAGAGACATAACCCACTGAGCAGCCACCCAGGCGCCCCTCCTTGTAGTTTCTTAAACTCTCGATTTTGCATCACTTTGTAGCCACTGCCCCATTTCTGTGTTTGCCTTCTTTTTTTTTTTTTAAAGATTTTATTTTTTATTGGACAGACAGAGATCACAAGTAGGCAGAGAGGCAAGCAGAGAGAGAGGAGGAAGCAGGCTCCCTGCTGAGCAGAGAGCTGGATGCGGGGCTCGATCCCAGGACCCTGGGATCATGACCTGAGCCGAAGGCAGAGGCTTTAATCCACTGAGCCACCCAGGTGCCCCTGTGTTTGCCTTCTTGAACATAACTTGAAAAGATGGGTTCTATTTTTTATTCTGATTCCTCTCTTCCTATACCTTTTATGATAATTATATTGCTTTAGGAATTTGTTTTGGGGGTTTTCTTAGTAGGAGAAACTTTGTTTCAATTCTAAATACAGCATACAGAAAACAGATGGATATGGGTTGAATAAAGAATTTGAAAAAAAATAAAAGGTAGGGGTATATAATCTTTCTTAAGTATGTATGGCTTCTGCATGATACCATATCAGTTCCTAAATTAGAACACTTTTAGTTAACCAGAGACAAAATATTCTTTGGGTAGTAACCCACCCTGCCCATTGGTAATTCCAGTCTTTGTGTTTCATGATGCAGTAACAATTTTCTTTTCGAAATTTGTTTTATTCTCTCCTGAAAAAGTTATAAAATTACCAGCTAGAATTATTTGTGAAAAAGTCAGACCCCTTTTCATCCTGGAGTGATGAACGTATTCATTCTTAAATAACACTTTCTGAGCCACAGTGCCATGGTACAGCCACATCCTTTTCTTTATGTTGTGTTGACCAGGAATTGCATTGGAAGTTATTTAAGGCTGGGACTTGGTCTGCTATTTTAACGGTGGTCGGATGGCTTCATTTCTCACACGATCAAAGCAGTCTTTCTATGGTTCAGACTGATGTTCTTCACTCAATGCATGACCTCCGGAATTTATATGTCCCAGACGACCTTATAAATTTTCATTTAAATAGTGTTCCAAGGCAACAAAGGCAATTCCCATTACTGTCCTAGCTGTTAAACCTGGGTATTAATAATATAAGTTTCAGTTTATTTCCCCTGTAAAATCACAGATTTCTTATTGTTTAGCTTGCCAAAACATCCTTCATTTCTAAAAGGAGTAGCCCACACCTGAGAGAGTGAAATGGACAGTTGAGAACTCGTCAGTTACAATGATCTTCATTTTATAGCATTCCTCCATGCCAAACAGTATCTCTCTAGAATTTTGATTTCTCACTGCAGTACTTTCAGTCTTGACCCATATGCTATGGTTTGTGTTGCAGAACTGCTCAAGACTGCTAAGATTTTGGTATTAAGAATTAAATCATTTTTAAAGGCCCAGGAGGATCTGTTCTCCACTGAGAAAAATAAACACTTGAAGGAAAATCAGAATGCACAAAAACATGGCAAATAGATGTAAAAAAAATAAGCAGTAAAAAAGAAAATCTAAAATTTACCGCCCTTTGCAATGTCCCTTCAACCAACCTCTGTGGACTGGTAACATTTTCTGCATTTTGAAGGAATATTCTTTGCTTACAATGGAGTTCCCCAAAACGTTAGGAGGATTTTGTTTGCTGTGCCATGACTTCCAATAAGTGCACTTGTCTCCCTATTTTTTGTGAATATTGACTGGCTCAGACACAGCTTCTAAATTTAACTGGTGTATTAAATCCATTACTCAGTTACTTAACTCCTAGTCACTCTTAGTATTTGCCAATGGAAACATTAAGGCAACGGGAACAGGAAAGGCTGATGCTGAACAGGAAAGAGATGACGCTGAATTAAAATGTTGTTTAGTTAGTACTTGGGTAAAGACTCCAATTCAGCATTCAAGTAAAATAGAAAATCTTAGCACAGTAAACTTGAGTCTTTTTAAGAAACGGGTGTTCGTATGTTCTTCCTTTGGGTATTTGTATTACGTAATATTAAAATAATACTGCATTCTATAATTATGGTCAGAAATGAACTCCTTGTGTCATCCAAATCAGACTGGTTTACCATATGGGTGGTTTCTTGATAGAGGAATATTGAAAGATAATGACTAAATAAATATTTATTATAAAATTATTTTTCATGAAGTGTCATGGGGCATATACAGAGAAATTAGTTATAATTAAGAAATTTTTCCTCAAAATGAGACAGACTTGAAAGGTTATAGGAAATGCAGACTGATTTTTTTTTAAATTCCAAAAATCAGATAGTGGTGTGTCATAGAGAATAAAGAAGATAATTTTTTCTGAAGTGGTGTTCAGTTCAAGTTCTGTGAAGATGGTGGGTAATTTTGAGATGGGCCTTCAATGAGAGGATGGGAGGTGCTGGGAAGACATTCTAGACATGGAAAAATGCCAGAAAACTCTGAAGACACTAAGACTTAGGGCATGCCACAAAATTTATTTGGTCAGATCATAAGATGGGAAAATTGATTCTCCATAAGTTAATTCTAGAAAGTTGAGTTGAAGCCACATTTAGTCAGACCCTGAAGACTAAGCAGAGAGGTTGGACTTGACTGTAAGCAATTTCAGCTCTTGAACACTTGCCTTTTCCACTTTCTTTCCCAGCTTCCTAAGGCAGCATCTGTGAGTGATGATACTAGACTCCACCTTGCTCAGAGCAGGAGTCTATCAGCTCTGTCTGCCTCCACCCTTTGGTAGGACTGAGGCTCACTCACTGTGTTGCTGATCAAATCTGGCAACTGATAGGGTTGGTGTGTTCTTGGGCTTGCATAACTCCCAGTTAGAGCAGTCCTTCTCTTTCCATGTTGCCTTTGAGCTGAAAAGTTGGAGGTGGTACAGAGCCTCAAGACTCATACGAAGTCTTTTCAGGTGTCTAGATATTTACCTCAATTTCTGATAATACGGACTTTTTGCTGGATTGCATTATGGATTTGTGATAACCTTAAACTCTCCTGAATGCTGGTAAGGCTCTTTCTCTGGAGGGGTGAGATACTACATCCCATATTTCTGGTAAAGGCTGATGACATTCTATATAAAATCCAAGATTACAAGATATGTTAACATAATTCTGTTTCTTTAGGCAGATAATATTCCCTACCTCTCCAACCTCTTAAAACATCTGTCTAAACCTTGCTTGAGATTGCCAAATTTCTGGCATTCTCTTTGGGGCTTTCTAGGTACCTATCCTAAAGGCTGTTTATGGAACTGGCTTTTGCAGGTCCAACCTTTGCTTTCTCCTGGGATTCTTGGCCCCAGCATGCATCATGGTAAAGATGATAGGCACAACATTCTGCATATCTGATTGTGTCATAGTATCTAAATGATTTTAAGTAAGAGTTTTTAAATCATTACTACTAAGAAATTTTAGTTATATAAGCAACAAAGATATACATATATAAATAAGCAAAGGAAACATTTACAAATCCGAGCAAAGGGGATAGTCCCAGGCAAAAGTAGCACATGTCAACCATGGCAAGTCATACATATCTATGAGAATTGATCCCCAAAATTACTTTTTATGCTCTCTGCCATTGTAAAGAATTATGCAGAAGATGGTTCACTTTTTACATCAAGTGTAATTTACTCTGTGGGCAGATTTCCTGACATAGGTGTGCCTACTGTTTATATCTCTGAGTTTTAGTTATTCGGAGTTTTTTTGTAGTGAATTTACATAATACTATTTTATTTTTTATCAAGAAGGAATGTTTGAGTTCATGGCAATGATCATTCCTCAAATGCTCGTTGAGCAAATTCTGTAGAAATGATGGATCAGTCTGGGTAAAAATTTCATATGAAAAAAGTTAACTTTAAATAAGACTCATTCATAAGATGTTAAAATTCCCCTATATACTCTTTACCTTGTTTTAACCTAGGAATCTTTATGGGCATCTTCACATTATCAGATAAACTTTTTTCTATAGCATTCCTCCAAATTTAAGTGGTTGCTTTTCATGAGGTCTCCTGAACAAATAAGGAGAACACAGAATTTATGCTCCTTTATCAGAAATTGGTTAGACTCTAGGTAAAAAATAGCTGATGCTTTGTCATAGAGCCTTTTTATATTTATTTATTTATTTATTTATTTATTTTATCATGCAGGCCTTATTACCACCTCCAGTAAAATAAGCTATTACAGTGTCACATCACTAGATGAGGAGACTGTCAGCTCTATTGAATTCCAAGTCACTGAAATTCCTCATTATTAATCAGCTTGTACAGCACTGGAAAAATAACACATTTTGTCAAGACAATTTTAGAGCATTTGTTTTCTGTGTCCATGTACATTCCAGCATAGCTTAAACCACTGTCATTTTAGGGGATTTGCTTTTTCAGCACCACAACAGCTACATACCAGAGTAAGATTTAATAATAGCTGTCTGAATCAAGTTTGAAGGGGAAAACCTACCAAACAGCAGGCCTGTACATTTTGGAGCATATGCGAATCCTAGTAGCTCCTGATTGGTGAGTCAAGAGCGAGTAACAATTTCTGAAGGAGAGAATCATGTTATAGATTCATAAACAAATGCTGTGTATTTTCCAGACACGTAACCATGTCAGGTATCAGTGTCATATAACTGTTTTGTGTATTGGATAACTGTCCTAAAACTGTTGTGTAAATTAAAAATGGTACTAGTGTGTATTATAGACTGAAAGTTTGTGTTCTCCCCTCTCCCACATTCCTTTGTGAAATCTTCAAGTCCAGGATGATCATATGGGAAGGACAGACCTTCGGGAGACAATGAGGTCATGAGAGTGGAACCCTCATGAATGGGATTAGTATCTGTTTAAGAGCTACCCACCCCCCAAACTCCCCTTCCCTTTCTGCCATGGGAGGACACAGCTAGAAAATGACCATTTATGAACAATAAGGCAGGCTTTCATGGCATACGGCCTCGCTAGTGCCTTGATACCGAACTTCCCAGCCTTCAGACCTGGCAGAAGTAAATTTCTGTTGTTCGTATGTCACCCAGTCCGTGATAGTTTGTTACAGCAGCCAAAACAGACTAAGACAGTTTGTGATTAGTCTGTCATCATCTTTTTTTTTTTTAAATCACAGTTTGAGATACCAATTTGTTAATTATGCTTTTAATGTGATTGCTATAGTCATCCAGCCAATATAATTTAGAACCCATAGAGGATTTGTTAGCATAATTTATTCGTACCATCCATTCTTCTAGGACAAATTGAATATTTATTTTGACCACTAATCTAATGCAATATTGTCATGGGCATTTCAACTTTCTTGTACAAAATGAACAATATTTGCCTCACTATTTAAATTTTTTATTTCTGTGAAAATAACAAGGCGCTAGTAAAAATGTTAAACAGAACAAAGAAAAATGAGTCTATCTCGTTCTTACAACATCAGTCCTACTCCCCAGAATTAACGTTGTGTATCCTTGCGGAATTTTTTCAGGCATATACACAAACATATAAATACATCTTGTTTTGTACCAGAAGGATAATACATACAAACTCCTCTGTCATTTGCTTTATATTTTAAAGGAGTTTTCCAGATTATCATAACAAATCTATTTGCTTCTTTTTAACAGGTGCATATAGGAGTACTTTCTATGGATGTTCATATTTTATTGAACTCATTGTCTACTGAGAAATAAAGTTCTTTAAAGGTCTTCCCCTCTCCCCTACACAAACAATGCTATGAAAATAACCTTGTATACATCTATGTGAGTTATGCCCAAATATATTTTGGTGAAACACCGCAAATTAAAATTGATGAGTCAAAGGGTTTGTTCATGTTATATGTGGTTAAATTCCTCTTTAAAAAATTGTTCCAGTAAATTTCACAGACAATTTGTGGAATTATGTTTTTCTTCATACCTTTGATAAAACTGCATATTCTCCGTCTTCATTCATTCACTCTTTTATATTTTTAAATTTATTAGAAAGAGAGCAAGCGAGGGGCAGGGCCTAAGGGAGAGGGAAATGTCTTCAAGCATGTTCCCTGTTGAATGTGGTGCTTACCTTGGGCCGGTCCAGGACCCTGAGATTATGACCTGAGACAAAATCAGGAGTTGGACATCCAACCATCCAACCAACCTGGGTGCCCCCTTCTTTTATTCAAAAGTTTATATTAGTGCCATTCTTTTCCTGCTTAATTTTTTTCATAGCATTACCATCTGAGATGATACGTTCACTTATTTATCTATTTCTACTCCTTGAGGAACAACATGGGCAAAAGATTTTGTCTAATCTGTCATGACCTGTTTCAAATGTCTGGAAATGTACCAGAACACATTCTGTGCCCCATACGGGTTTATTCAATGACGGACTGAATGAACCATGATCTGTCTTTAGGACATAAACCTCATATGTGATGGAATTTTGATGAAGTAAAAGTATCAGAACTTTCTTCTGTGACTTTGGGATTTGTGCCTCCAGAAGGTAATTCTTGACTACAGAATTACTTTTAACAATTAAAGTTTTTTATTCTAGTTCTTTCACATTATTTCCCAATAATACTTTCTTAGAAATATTTTAAGTAAGAATGGAGGTAGATATCCAGCTTCATTTTCCCTAAAAAGTCTCTAAAATAGTTTTTAAAACTCTACTTTCTTCTGATTTAATCACCATCTTTACATACAAGAATTCTAGATGTCCTTTGTCTATTAGAGCTTTCTCTTTCAGTCCACTGTTCTATTTATCAGTTCTGGATATTATACCACATTATTTTCCTATTTTTTTTTTACAAATTCTATTACTATTACTATTACTAATTCTATATTATTTTATTTTATTACTAATTAAGACTAATTTTTCCTAAATGGCTACTTTCTTTAGGACTTTGTTAACTAATTTGCTGATATCTTTCAGATTAAATATCACATCGCTTAGTTATGTTTTGACAAAAATATTTTGAATAGGCTTATAATTTGTGGGATAATTTTGGGGAAATTAATTTATGGTGTACAGCGTAGAGTTTTTCTATTCCAGAAAATCTTGTATTTATTCAAGTCTTTTGAAAATTTTACATTAAACATTTCTGAATTTCACTATTAGGTATTTGATGTTGCTTTTGTATATAAAATTTGATGTCCTACAGTTTCTAATAGCTGTTCTTTTGTGTGTGTGGTCTACGTACCAAACTCTCCTAGTTTCTTAGTTGATTCTTTTAGGTTCACTATGTATAAAATAATTTCTCTGGAAATAGTGATAATTTAATTCCCTGTGCAGTTTCCCTATTTGTTTTTGAATATTTCATTGTACTTTGTAGAAGTACCTTAGAAAACTGAACTCAAAATTGTATGAAAATCAAATTAGTTTTATCTGTGCCCTAAGGCAGACTTCATCTTATCAAATCAGGGTTGATATATTCTTTTAAACTAAATCCATTCAAATATTTTCTAAGTTAGATATTTTTTTCAGGTAATGTGTTTTTTTTAATCTTTAAGTAATAAAGAAAATGCAAAATAGTGTTTAAACTATTTGAAAGAAAATGCTGGGAATTCTTAGAAAACAATATCAGAAATTATCTCTGATAGAGATAAGAATCCTAGTAGGAACATAATTTTAATAGGCAACTAAAATTAAAGATAACATAAAAGCATAGAATAATCACAAAAGAGGCTTCATACATAATTATAAAAAAACCAAACAAACATGTAAACACATGCTAGATTTTGTTTGTCTTTCACTGTATTCTCCCCAGGGTTACTTTGCCATGAAAGATCAATGGAGATCAATGGTGACTGCAAACCACATGCAAATTTTATAAGTTCAATTTGGAATTAGGACAAAAAAAAACCCTTCAAACTTTAATAATAATTTATTCTGTAATCAATTTATTTTATTTATTTATTTTTTTTTTACAAAATATTGTCATTTCAGAAATAAGAAAGTAAGAAACATTTGCATGCAGCATTGAGTTGTAGCTGCCTTTGTCGGATATTGAGATCATTACGATGAAGTTCTAGAATATAGGTGAGGTTCAGTGGGGTGGAGTCTGGAGCTAAGGACTGAGAAAGAATTCTCGAGACATCTTTGATGCAAAATGGTGGTTTATTGCAGCATGGAGACAGGACGGTGGGCAGAAAGAGCTGTGGCCAGGGTTTGTGAGGAGTGGCTGACTGTATGTACTATGGGGTTGGAGGAGGAAAAGGAAGTTTCAAAAGAACTTTCACATGCTAAAGAGGACCTACAAGATACTGGAGGCCTGGAGGCCTTGCCGTTGTTGGGTTAAGGTTGCTTTTCTGCCCTAGCGAGGTATTAATATGGAGATAATTGGGAGACCTGGGTGGCTCAGTGGGTTAAAGCCTCTGCCTTCAGCTCAGGTCATGATCTCAGGGTCCTGGGATGGAGTGCCTCATCGGTCTCCCTGCTTACTGGGGAGCCTGCTTCCCCCTCTCTCTCCGCCTGCCTCCCTGCCTACTTGTGATCTCTGTCAAATAAATAAATAAAATCTAAAAAAAAGAAATTAAAAAAAAAAAAAAGATAGTTGGGGAGATTCCCAGAAGAATGTCACACTGTCCACCCAGGAATAGGGGCTGGTGGGGAGGTTGCTGGGTGTCAGCTTCTGCTTTGTCCTCAGCAGCCTTCTACTCCCTCATCAGTTATCGTAGTTTCTCACATGTCACTCAATGGTTCTGCATCTGACTTAGCATTTTTACAGGCTAGAAAAAGTTCAAGTAATGCTTCGATAAAATGTTTGAAAGCTGTGGTTTAGATATAAAATGATAAACTGTATAAGCTAATGTAATTTAAAATTTTTATACTCCAACAAAAATGCAGAGGGTTAATTGTAAGCACATGAGGAGTTAAAATGACTGGATTTGAGGCCACTTTACCTAGTAATGGACTTGAGAATGCTTCTATGTGCATATTACATGTTGTTGTTGTTGTTGTTTTTTCAATTTATTTATTTTCAGAAAAACAGTATTCATTATTTTTTCACCACACCCAGTGCTCCATGCAATACATGCCCTCTATAATACCCACCACCTGGTACCCCAACCACGCACCCCACCGCCTACTTCAAACCCCTCAGATTGTTTTTCAGAGTCCATAGTCTCTCATGGTTCACCTCCCCTTCCAATTTACCCAAATTCCCTTCTCCTCTCTAACACCCCTTGTCCTCCATGCTATTTGTTATGCTCCACAAATGAGTGAAACCATATGATAATTGACTCTCTCTGCTTGACTTATTTCACTCAGCATAATCTCTTCCAGTCCCGTCCATGTTGCTACAAAAGTTGGGTATTCATCCTTTCTGTTGGAGGCATAATACTCCATAGTGTATATGGACCACATCTTTCTTATCCACTCATCCGTTGAAGGGCATCTTGTTTCTTTCCATAGTTTGGCGACTGTGGCCATTGCTGCTATAAACATTGGGGTACAGATGGCCCTTCTTTTCACGACATCTGTATCTTTGGGGTAAATACCCAGGAGTGCAATTGCAGGGTCATAGGGAAGCTCTATTTTTAATTTCTTGAGGAATCTCCACACTGTTCTCCAAAGAGAATGCACCAACTTGCATTCCCACCAACAGTGTAAGAGGGTTCCCCTTTCTCCACATCCTCTCTAACACCTGTTGTTTCCGGTTTTGTTAATTTTGGCCATTCTAACTGGTGTAAGGTGATATCTCAATGTGGTTTTAATTTGAATCTCCCTGAGGGCTAATGATGATGAACATTTTTTCTTGTGTCTGCTAGCCATTTGTATGTCTTGATTGGAGAAGTGTCTGTTCATATCTTCTGCCCATTTTTTTGATATGTTTGCCTGTTTCGTGTGTGTTGAGTTTGAGGAGTTCATTATAGATCCTGGATATCAACCTTTTGTCTGTACTGTCATTTGCAAATATCTTCTCCCATTCCGTGGGTTGCCTCTTTGTTTTTTTGACTGTTTCCTTTGCTGTGCAGAAGCTTTTGATTTTGATGAAGTCCAAAAAGTTTATTTTTGCTTTTTTGATGGCAAATGTGAAAGAAGACATGATGTTGCAAATTCATGGGCCTAAATAGTAGATAAAATCCACAAACCTTTCATTTATGATCCAATATCAGATACTTAAGAAATTGCTCACTTAAATATAACATGTGGTACACTTACCTCACTTACCTGTCTGGAAATCTCATTTTCTCTCCAGGGGCTCAGAGAGAAGATAATTTCGTTTGAAATTGTTGAGATTTATTTGCAATATTTCAGATACACTTATGGTGTGTGTTTGTGGTGTGTGTGTGTGTAGCAGTTTTCTGAAGAGACAATAAATCCTAATAGCTAGTATCTTCAAATTTGCTGTCAGAAGTGGTTTTCCAAATGGATTAGAAAAATTATTCAGCTTCTTGAAGCCTGCGTTTCATCATATATAAATTGGGTAATGACGCTAGATTCCCTTTCTAAGGTTGTTAGTAATCTTAATTTTTTTTGTCATTTTGTCTCAAATCAAATATATTCTTCTGAGTAATAGCAGTAGTAATTATGAATTTTACCACTCTTACCGGTAGCTTGTCTCTGTTAGAACTCAGAAGGAGGTCATTATATTGCATGTGCTATCCAGGTCCTCTTATGTGAAATGGCAGTGCTCATGGGCACTCGTTTGTTTTCTCTATCTAGACACAGAGACAGAACACACCCTCTTTGAATCTATAGAAGGGCTGTTAGCAATAGAATGGGGTTTCCTGAATAGCAGAAATAACTCCCTTATAAACGGTAATTGTCATTATTCTTCATGTTAATATAGTAGGAGGAAAACTACTTATAATCCCAGTTTTCTGATAAGGCTAAGTAATTTATCCAAGTTCATATAGAAAGTTGTAACCTTAATTGGGCTGCTGGTCTCTTAGTTTCTCCCATTCCTCTAACACCTGACTGATGGTGATGTTCAGTTTCATACGATGGAAACTAAAAAATAGGACTCATTCGCTAACAAGGGTCAAGCAAAGAAATAGATGCCTGAAATTGAATTGGGGAATCAATGTAAAGTGTTGCTCATAGGAAAAAGATAAAAAGAGGTGTGGGGGGGGGGCGTTACAAGTGGAAAGAGTTCAAATGCAGAAACTAAAAGGCAGAAATGAGATATTCTGCAAAGAGAAAGTATAAGTTTAAAACGTTTCAAGAAAAAAGGGGGGAGCAAAAGTAAAAGACAGTCGCATAAAGTGAGCCAAGAGAGCAGACATCAGAACAAAGAAAAGGAACAGATTCCTGGCAGAAGGACATTATTAACAGTTACAGGCTCTCACTTCATTGGTTACGTGATAGGTTCTGAGCTTTTTTATACTTTTCGTACCATAAACCATGCTTTGATTTCATTTCTTCAAATCTCAGTTGGGGCCAAATGCATCCAGCAGTGACGAAAGAGATGGTACAATGCAATCAAGGCATCGTTAAATCCACTCTGGGAGTTGCCGATGCTTTGCATTAGGTTAGATCAGAAGGGAAGTTATTTTGCAGTAGTCAGATGCCTTCACAGCATTTTTTTTTTTTTCTGTTCTCATACAAACTAAGATGACTCTGCTTAGGATACAGAATTCCAAATGGATTTTAGTTAGGGAAAGTCAACATGTAGTGCAGACATAGGGTGTACCAAAATGATATTTCATGCTAAAATCGAGAAGCTTAGCATTCAACCAGTTAACTTCAGTAGACAGAATTGCAGATAACAGATAACTTGAATGCTCAGTACCAAAGGACACGCGTCGTGTTCACTCTGAGCATGGGCTTTGGATATAAATTGACTATGTCTGAGTCTAAAGGCACTTAATTTTTCTATTATAAAATGATCCTGGGGCTCCTGGGTGGCTCAGTGGGTTAAAACCTCTGCCTTTGGCTCAGATCATGGTCTCAGGGTCCTGGGATTGAGCCCCACATCGGGTTCTCTGCTTGGCGGGGAGCCTGCTTTCCCCGCCCCCTCTCTGCCTGCCTCTCTGCCTACTTGTGATTTCTGTCAAATACATAAATAAAATCTTAAAAAAAAAAAAAAAAATTCCGGGCGCCTGGGTGGCTCAGTGGGTTAAGCCGCTGCCTTCGGCTCAGGTCATGATCTCAGGGTCCTGGGATCGAGTCCCGCATCGGGTTCTCTGCTCAGCAGGGAGCCTGCTTCCCTCTCTCTCTCTGCCTGCCTCTCCATCTACTTGTGATTTCTCTCTGTAAATAAATAAATAAAATCTTTAAAAAAAATTATTAAAAAAAAAAAAGTCCTTCAGGCAGTTTCATTTAGTGTCTGTTTCATAAACAGGTGTCACTAAAGAATTGACAACACAAGGGGATTTCACACCAAAGTCGCACCTTCTCACTTCCTGAAAGTCTTCGTTTTTAGCTTCAAATTGGAATCTTAGAATAGCTTCTTGCATTGGCTTTACCGGTATTTAATAATTCTAGTGAGTGTGATAGCTTCATAAAAATAGCTCATGCTCCAACTCATCAGAAATGTTATCTGTTAATAAAATGAAATAAAGAATAAGTAAAGCTTCAATAATTAAAATTTTCCAAATTTAAGAATACAGAATATAACTAATAATACACTCTTATTTTTGTCTTTTTGTCTACTCACATAAAATAAACTTTTTGTTCTTTCCTGGTTGCAGGATAATCTAGGAGTGTTTTTTTCTAGCAGGCTTGTAATGATTATGTAGTATTTCACATTTGCCCAACAAAATGTTCTTAAATATAAATAGAAGCTTATAGTAGAAAAAGATTTCTAATTCCTTGTAAATATTTGAAGTTTATTGTGTGTAATGATTTAAAAGGCTTTAAATTTTCTTAGTGGCTCACTATGTAGTAGAAAAGTATCATATTTTTCTTTAAGGATCGATGTTTTTGATGAATGGAAAAAATAGAAACAAGTCACAATTTTTGTCTCAAAGTTTACTCAAATTTCTTCAATGCAAATTTAATCAGAACATTTGTTTCAAACGACCATATTCTTCTATGAGAATGACTAATCAAAAGATAGTAAAGAATGAACATTGGATAATGAGCGATGAAATGATCTTACAGGAGTAATTCTTGTCCCTGTGCCTGTGCTTGGCTGGTTGGTGTGTGTGGCAGGAGCCGCTCCAGTGACACCTGTTAGTCTCAGTTGTCTGCAGAACTGTCTTTCAAAGACTGTGTCTCTACAGGGACTAGGAAATTTCCCAACTGCACAAGGACAAAACAAACCCAATTCTAAAATTCTAAATTTTAAATTTAAATTTTAAAATTCTAAATTCTAAAAAATTCTAAAAAGTTTTTGTGGTATTAACAGATTTTATATACCATTTTCACAAAAATTTCCGTGAAATTTTTAAGCCAGATGATTATACAAAGTTTGAGTTTCTCTGAGGAATTAAAGAAATCCAACAAAACCCATGATAAGTGATGTTTGAAGCTGCGGATGAGAAGGTGAGAGGAGTTGCAGGGAGACCAAGAAACTCCCTGTGGTCTCGTCCTGGATTTCACCCCACACTTTAGAACATTCTTATAGGGTTGTTTGAAGTGAAGTGCACCTAGAAGTTTAGTCTAATTCCGACTGTTCATATTCTCGAAAATTGCTAATACAGTGTCTTCAAATTTATGAATACCTACTGTATGCCAGACTCGGGACTGTTCATAAAAGTCCAACCCTATTGACCCCATATTGTACATTAGAAAACTAGCATACAGAGGTGGTGAAAATTTTGGTCAAGATCATCCAGTTGGTGAAGGAACAGAAATTTTAACTAGCTATATCTACGCCACTCATACATATTTGTAGGCAATTTACTGTGCAATCAGAAGTTACATAAATGCACCTTTCCAACATGTTCTATTTTATTTTGTCCCACAGCCATGACTAGTATTGTTGTTCACTGGATGGCTCTATATGCTTTCTAAAAAACAAAATGTTGTTAATCACGGAAAATATAGCTTCCAAATATGCAATTCAAACCACTCACTGAGACTCTTACATAGTTCTTTGTTTCATAAGTCATTCAAAATAGATGTGCCACATACTGGAACCTAAAGATTTCCTCCAACAATGTAAAAAGGCAATCTGCTACCCCCTCTTTTTAAAATAAAGCTCTAGCTTCTTTTGAGTGAACTTTAGCCAACTAGTAATTGTATTATTTTATGTTGTAAAAAGCCTCCATGGGCGCCTGGGTGGCTCAGTGGGTTAAGCCGCTGCCTTCGGCTCAGGTCATGATCTCAGGGTCCTGGGATCGAGGCCCGCATCGGGCTCTCTGCTCAGCAGGGAGCCTGCTTCCTCCTCTCTCTCTGCCTGCCTCTCTGCCTGCTTGTGATCTCTCTCTGTCAAATAAATAAATAAAATCTTTAAAAAAAAAAAAAATAAATAAAAAGCCTCCATGCTTCCTTTTCTAATGTGCCAAGGTCACTTTCTCAATTATTTTCCTTTTTCGGTGGGTGGTGATTAAGCAACTACTACTCATATCTTATGCAACTAAAGTAATAGAAGGCCTGAATCCCCATATGATCTAATTATATAAAAATTTGGCTAGCTATTATGCTAAATGTGCCCTTTGACCTGAAGAAAATATTTCGAAGATGTTTTGTTCACTGAGAACGATAAACGAGATGCATCAGAAGTTCCTTAACTAATTGAGAAATGCTTGAGTGATCTTGTCTATTTGACTGCTACCTACTGGGACACATTTTACTGATGGTGTGAAGGAAACTTTGGAATCTAATCAGTAAGGTGGAGCCTTTTTAAGCAAGGGTTTCAAAGATTAAAGAGTACTGTCATTGAGATGAGCTTCAAAAAAAGGAAGAACACAAAAATACATGATCAAAGATTTAAGCCAAAAGATACTTTTTAAAGTAGATAAAGTTCATTTAATTAGACCATGTTATTGAGGGAGATAAAATCTCTAGTCTGAAGCTGGAGGAAGATAGGCTATTATATTACTTTATCTTTGTTTAAGCATTAAAGCATACAAATTATAGATAATGGATGTGCTTCTGCCTGGTGGTTGGGAGGTGGAGAAGCTCTGATTTCCTGAGGTCTATGTGGTACAAGTTTGCGAGCCAGAAGATTCCAGCTACTTTCACAAAAACCACTCTAGCAAAGATTCATGTGATCATTTCCTTTTGGGGCTCAGAAGACCTAGATTTTATAGGATGGATAGTTAGCTTAAATGGTTGCATTATGTTGTAAATGATGGCAGGGGCCATTTAGCTTTGAATAGAGAACCCTAGTCCATGAAAAAAATGTGACCCTGACCTTGGCTAGCCATCTCATAATGTTTGGTTATGACTACAACTGGGCCCATGAGTAAAACCACTCAGGTAGCTAACAGTTCTCATTGCCATTAATAAATGAGGTAGAACTGTGTTGCTTTGTTTTTGTATGAAGAGGAGAGCAAAAGATAGGAGGCAGAGAGAGGCCTGGTAGTTCTTGTAACATGTATATTTACATATTTATATATATCATGTGCATATATATATATATCAAGTGCATAATATATAATACATAGATTATACATACGTAATTGTATGTATATTACAAATATAATATGTGGCTTATGTGTAATATGTAATATTACATCCTATAGTATGTATAATAACATTATGTATAACCCATATATTATACATATTATGTATACATGTGTAATAGAGTACACACATGAGAGACTGATGAAAGAAATGACCTACACAGTTGTTTAGGATACATTAGCCCAGCATCTCATGGGGTAGTCCATCTGGCTAAACAGTGAAAAAGAATTTCCGTTCAAGTCCAAAGACCATCTGTGGGCAGAATTCCTATTGCTCCAATGGAGGTGAGGCTTCATGCCAGCAAGGCCTTCAACTGATGAGGCGATACCCACCCACATTGAGGATAATCTGCTTTTTTCAAAATTCACAGATTTAAATGTTAATGTAACCCCACAGAAAAGTTAACATAAAAAAACAGTATAATGTTTGATCCAGTATCTGGTCACTGGTGTCCAGCCAAGTTGACATAAAATTAACCAACACAAGGATGTCTAAGCAAATCATGGTGCCTTTAGTCTAATAATAGGGAATCCTAGTAAGACCAATGAAATGACCAATGGCAACTTTATCAGCAGATTTGATAAAAATCAAATCTTTTTGACTTGTAGGCTGATCATTTATAAGTCTGTGACTGTCCATTCCAGTCTTAATGTAGAAAAATACCTTGGTCCACTGGAAGTGCAGGCATATATGGTTACAGCAGTGCTAGAATGCATAAGAAGGTAACCTGGGTATAAAAGATAGAGTCTTGATGCTTTGAAGACCTACACCATACCCTAGTCTATTAAGTGTGCAACAGCATCATGTCTATACAAAAGCAGGTATTTTAATTAAAAAATGCTTCATGACTAAAAGATGCTAACCATAATTAGAGTTTACAGCAAGTTGTAATCACTAATCACAGATCACCATAACAAATATAATAACTATGAAAACATTTACAATATTCTGAGAATCACAATGTGACAGACTCAAAGTAAAATGTTGTTGGAAAGAGGACACTAATAGACTTGCTCAATACAGGGTAGCCACAAACATCAATCTGTAAGAAAAAAAAAAAAAGGAGCCAAAAATATCTACAATATCTGTGAAGCCCCAAAGTAACAAAGCACAATGAAAAGAGGTATGCCTGTACTGTGTATCTAAGAAGATTGATTCCCACTTGTAGTACCATTTGTACCTGAAGGTTAAGGCATGTGTTCAGAAACAAGCACATTGTCTTGAACATACCCACAAACTGAAGGTAGAAAAGGCCCACAAGAAACTTCCTGGCTGACCAGGCTGAGTTCCATAGACCACAAACCAAGAAAACATGCAAGCACAGAAGAGTGGCTACAGCTCAAGAAGGAGAAAAATCAGCAAAACTGTCCGAGGCAGAAGAGACCAAGAAATAAATTACTTTTCTCTTGCCTGTTCATACTGGCTTTGGCAATGATTCCGATTAGCCATTTAGTAAATAAAGCTTCCTCTGGTTGCCTCCACCACTCCCATCCCCCCAAAAAGAAAGAATATAGAACAAACGCCTTAGTATTGTAACCTCCACAGAGGATGTCTGTGATGATCCATTAACTGCCTTTAGATACTCATGCTTTCTTCCCTCCCTGACAGATGCCTAAGCCATCACTGTGGATTAAATACAGTGTAAGAGCTCCCAAAACAGCAGGGTCCAGGGCTTCTAGCCAGAGATTCATAGACCTTATTAGTATACCTACTCTCTCTGTATCCACACTCGTCTGGCTAAGGTTTCCAGTAAGTGCCAACTGCACACCTCTAATATGCCTACACTGTTTGAAGCAGTGGCCCTCAATTGGAACGTGGCAGGTCTCACGTGTAGGTACTGATAAGGTACCCTTGATTGAAGTGGGGTTTAGAATCCTAATTTGTATACATGTGCCCAGGCACAGAATACTACATGCATTTTCTGTGCAGGAAAAACACAGGGTAGAAGGGAACCAATTTTGAGCTATCTTGAGTATTACTCAAGAGAGCCATTGGCTAAGAAGCATATTGTTGTATGAAAAAGCAGAAGCTGTGAAGGCCATGAGAAGAGATTATTTGGAAGTTAACTCCCACATGAGAAAAACAGGCCTCCTTCAGAACCTGGCATATGTTTCATAAGAAAACATCTTAACTCCTAAATACTATTGAAAATATTAATATGAAATATCCTAGGGAATAGAAACATAATAGCTAGATCCAAGTTGAAACCAAAACTATAGTGAAGAATGAAGGACATATCCAGGAAGAAAGAATATTCTAGATAATAGATGGTATGATTAAGAAGATAAGTAATCTTAACATTCCAGTGAAATTATCAGCCAATAAAAAGCAATGAAAATTTTAAAAAATCAAAGAAAATCTTGATCAGAACAGGAAATAAAACTATAGTATAATATTACATAATTATTTAAGTAAAAAGTCTCCAAAAGGTAATTGATTTGTCATTTTCTTTTGAAGTGTCAAGTTTTCATTTCTCTATGTGTTCAGTTACACCATATAGGTCAAGAAAAATAGTCCTAGAAGAAAAATCAGTCTTGATAAGTTTTTAAATTCTCTAAGTAAAATGACAAAAAAAAAATAGAAGTTTTAATGAGTGTTATGGAAAAATGTCAGTAATTTTCCATCCATAGCTTCCATCAGTAGCAAATTGAAATATGAGATCTTAAATAGCTCAATCTCATTTTTTCAATATAATCAAGAAATAAAATGGTATCCTAAGTATCTTTGAAAAGTTACTTTTGTGACTAAAACAAACAAAATTTAACCTGAAGGGTGTGGGAAGGATTTTTCTAGAGAATATGTAATTTAGGATTAGTTTAACATCCCTATTTGTAAATTTCTAGGTCATAGGATCTTAAGATACAGTAGGTGACAAAATGTTATGATTAAAAAGAATTGAAGAGTCTGTGGGAGTTATTTTAAATTGAATTTGTATGGAAAGGCAAGATACACTAATTTTGTAAAACAAAGTCTCGGTTTAGGTAATAGATTAAATCATCATCCTGGAAAGATACACCAGCAACAGTAGGGACATAGAATCTTGGAGTATTTGAGTGAAGATGACATAATACTGTCCAGGTAAGGGTATGAAATATGCTGTTCTTCTGCTTGTTCTTCTATGGTATTCTTTTTCTTTTCCTTTTTTTTTTAAATTTAATTTATTTATTTGACAGAGATCACAAGTAGGCAGAGAGGCAGGCAGAGAGAGAGGGGGGAAGCAGGCTCCCTGCCGAGCAGTGAGCCCATACTGGGCTCAATCCCAGGACCCTGGGATCATGACCTGAGCTGAAGGCAGAGGCTTTAACCCACTGAGTCACCCAGGTGCCCCTCCAGGGTATTCTTTATCTGCTCTTCTGCCATTCTGATGAGGACTTAAGCTTTCTTTCTTCTTCTCTGCCTTTCTGGCAATTTGTCTGCATCCTTACATGTGAGGTCCTATGACCTAGATATTTACAAATAGGGATGTGAAGCTAATCCTAAATTACATACTCTCTAGAACCCCTCCCCCCTTCCCACAATACCCTTCAGGTGTAATATTTTTAATTTGTTTTGGTCAGGAAGTAACTTTTCAGACATACTTAAGACAACCTTTTGTTTCTTAATTATATTGAAAGAACGAGATCGAGGTATTAAAAATCTCCTATTTCAGTTTGCTACTGATGGAAGCCTAGAAGAATAGTCATAGTGTTTCTTCACTTTTGATCACATAGTTGAAATTGTAACATGGTGAATCTTCAACTTAAGGTATTTATAGAATGGAATTTTTTTTATTTACTTATTTGACACAGAGAGAGATCACTAGTAGGCCGAGAGACAGGCAGAGAGAGGGAGAGGCAGGCCCCTAGCTGAGCAGAGAGCCCAATGGGGGGCTCAATCCCAGGACCCTGAGATCATGACCTGAGCTAAAGGCAGAGACATAACCCTCTGAGCCACCCAGGTGCTCCTAGAATGGAAGTTTTTTTAAAAAAGGTATCTATTAGATATATGATTCCTTCTTGATTTAGCTGACAAAGGCCAGAGGTCTCAATTGCTTGGTGACTTCCCAGGAGATTCTAAGACTATTATCCAAGTCCCAGTCTTTGAATAGAAGATAATTAGCATCAGGTTCTTTAGGTCAAGGAATTTTGTGTGGGGATTTTAGGTTTTAGTTGGAGGCGCATATTAGAATAATGTAAGTAAATAGGAGCTCAAGGGATTTATTTTGGGACTCGTTCTTTTGAAAAACTTACTGCACGGTGGCTGCAAGCATTTCCAACATGATTAAGCATTAGCATAAGGATTTTGTTTACTCTGGATAATGCTAATCATGTTTTCTTTGTGGCTGAATACTAGCCAGTGAAGTTGATTCTTTTCCAAATTACAGACTATGTAAACCTTGCCACCCTCCTCCCAGTAAAACAAAGGGATAAAGTTACAAGGTCTCCATTTTTCAATCAAAAAATGTGTAATCAATAACTTGAATCACCATTGAAATCAAAGTATGAAGAGAGTCAGACCTGTCAGATACTGCTGAAAGCAAGGAAATTTACAGGGAACATTCTAAATCACTAACAGGGAGGATTGCCAGTCTTTGTTACAGAAGTAAATTAACAGGGATTTTTTTGGCTGCAACAGTGAGGAGGCATGTTGAATTCGGTTGCATAGTGCAACAATATCCTATTTAGTTCCAGTTGGATGTATTTGGCAACTTCTCCCATGAGTGTGGGTTTAATACACTATACCTCATTTTGCCATCTGGTCTCTACCATGAGGAGGGTGAAAATTACCTACATTTTAAAATAGGTTGATTCTTTGTTGTCAGGCAGAGATCTTTCTGGACTCTGATGAGTTGAAATTCCTTTGTTCTTTTTATCCTGAATCTCACCTGTCCTTTAGTAATTTAAGCTGGATAAACGTGTACATGTTGTTTGTGCACATGTGCACGGGCACACATGTACACGTGACTATTTGTGTGTCTATAAAGGAAACTTGGGTTCATCTTTTTTTAAGAAATGGAAATTTTATTTTTTAGGTCTGAAGGTTTTTCTAATATAAGATCACGAAACGTATGTGCAAAGTGTTGAAATGAATTTTTCTTTTCATTGAACAGATTTACGACACTCTTCAATTTCTTCATAAAAGCCATCCTGATTCAGAAAAAGGAACTTTCCCGTGAGGCTTTTAAACTTTCCAGGAGGCTTCTCAGAACATGTCTTACATGTAATAACAAATGCAAGGGCAAATATCAAAAATCCATAGAAAAATAATCTTTTTTGAATAGGGTAACATATGTTCATATATTTTTGGTTTTACATATTCAAAATGAGTTCTTCAATTTAAAATAAATGAAAAATGAGAGGAAAAGTCTTTCCTATTAACCACATATTTACCCTTTCTGGCATTCTTCATTCCTTTGTGTAGATTCAAATTTGTTTATTTGTTTCTTTGCTTTTAACTCATTAATTTATTTTTTAAATTAAATTCCGTTAATTAACATATAATGTATTACGTGTTTCAGGGGTTCAGGTCTGTGATTCATCAGTCTTATATAATACCCATTGCTTATTACAACACATACCCTTCCCAATGTCTATCACCCAGTTATCCCATCCCCTCTGCCCTTCTCCCCTTCAGCAACCCTCAGGTTGTTTCCTGAGATTAAGTCTTTCATGGTGTGTTTCCCTCTCTGGTTTCATCTTGTTTCATTTTTTCCTCTCTTCCCCTATGAACTTCTGCCTGTTTTTTTAAATTCCACATATGAGTGAGATCACTTGATAATTATCTTTCTCTGATTGATTTTTCTCTGATTGAATTATTTCACTAGCATAATACCCTCTAGTTCCATCCACATCGTTGCAAATGACAAGATTTCATTTTTTGATGGCTGAGTAATATATCTATATACCTATATATATACAACATCTTCTTTATCCATTCATCTGTTGTTGGACATCTGGGCTCTTTCCATAATTTGGCTATTGTTGACATTGCTGCTATAAACACTGAGATGCAGGTGCCCCTTCAGATCACTATATTTGTGTCTTTGGGATAAATACCCAGTAGTGCAATTGCTGGGTCATAGGGTAGCTCTATTTTCAACTTTTTAAGGAATCTCCATATTGTTTTCCAGAGTGGTTGCAGCAACTTGCATTCCCAACAACAGTGTAAGAGGGTTACCTTTTCTCTGCATCCTTGCCAACATTTGTCATTTTCTGACCTATTCATTTTAGCCATTCTGACTGCTATGAGGTGGTATCTCACTTTGGTTTAACCTGTATTTTCCTGATGCCAAGAGACATGGAACATTTTTTCATGTGTCCATTGGCCATTTGGATGTCTTCTTTGGAGAAATGTCTGCTCATGTATCCTGTTCATGTCTTTTGCCCATTTCTCTATTGGATTATTTGTTCTTTGGATGTTGAGTTTGATAAGTTCTTTATCGATTTTGGATACTAGCCCTTTATCTGATATGTCATTTACAAATATCTTCTCCCATTCTGTTGGTCGTCTTTTGGTTTTGTCGACTATTTCCTTTGCTGTGCAAAAGCTTTTGCCTTGACGAAGTCCTAATAGTTCACTTTTGCCTTTGTTTGCCTTGCCTTTGGAGATGTGTTTAGTGAGAAGTTGCTGTGGCCAAGGTTAATGAGGTTGCTACCTGTGTTCTTCTCAAGGACTGTGATGGATTCCTATTTCACATTTAGGTCTTTCATCCATTTTGAGTCTATTTATGTTTATGGCATAAGGAAATGCTTTGGTTTCATTCTTCTGCATGTGGCTGTCCAATTTTCCTAACACCATTTACTGAAGAGACTATCTTTTTTCCTTTGGATATTCTTTCCTGATTTGTCAAAGATTAGTTGGCCATAGAATTGAGAGTCCATATCTGGGTTCTCTACTCTGTTCCATTGATCTAGGTGTCTGTTTTTGTGCCAGTATCATACTGTCTTGATGATTACAGCTTTGTAATAGAACTTAAAGTCCATCATTGTGATGCTGCCAGCTTTGGTTTTCTTTTTCAATATTCCTTTGTCTATTCAGGGTCTTTTCTGGTTCCATACAAATTTTAGGATACTGTGGTCCAGTTCTGTGAAATATTTCATGTATTTTGGTGGGGATTGCATTAAATGTGTAGATTACTCTAGGTGGCATAGATATTTTAACAATATTTGTTCCTCCAGTCCATGAGCTTGGAACATTTTTCCATTTCTTTGTGTCTTCCTCAGTTTCTTTCATGAGTATTCTATAGTTTTCTGAGTATGGGTTCTTTGCCTCTTTGGTTAGTTTATTCTTAGGTATTTTATGGTTTTGGGTACAACTGTAAATTGGACCAACTCCTTAATTTCTCTTTCTTCTATCTCATTGTTGGTGTGATCCAAGTTTTTATTATATGTTTTCCTTCTACCTGAAAAACTTCATCTAACATTTCCTACAGCACAGGTCTGCTTATACAAAGTCCTCTCTGCTTATCTGAACATATCACTATTTTTTAATGACATAGAAATATGTTTATTGTTTAATAAAAATTCATATGTAGTGTATGTTTCCATTAATCCTACAAATGTACAGAAAAATGATCTTACATTGAAATGTCAAAGTAGGTTAGTTTTCCATGAAGGGATTATAAATGATTTTTTAACTTCTCCTCTTCATCTAAATTGTTTTATTTTAATAAACTCTTTTATTATTGTGGTAAAATACACTTAATATCATTTTTACTACTCATAAGTGTAGAATGGTGTGAGAAAGAAAGGCAGAAGAAAAATTATTAATTTTCCTTACTGTGTAAAGCTTACTGACAAGTCCTTGAAATAGGCTGAGTGGCATTCCTCTAGGGACTCAGCTGCCTTGGTGTCAATACTTTGCTTAGGGCAAAAGGCAATCCTAGACAACCCCCAGGATCCTGTAAGTCTACTTTAACATCTGAAAATTACTTTGGAGACTACCTTTATTTCTTTCCCCCAAGACACATGTTTGCAATCATCCCCCAAGTGTATGACCCACCCATATACATCTGAAGGGTCTTGTGACTTAGGTTTTATTAGACAGTAGTAAATGACCCTTTCCCAACAGTAGCTAGCTCTCCCAAGGTCTTGGAAATCTTGCTTCCAAAATTCCTTACAGACTTACACTATCCCTAAACCCCTCCCAGCTTGAAAGTATACAATGGGCTACTCCTCAAGAGCCCAGTACTGCTCTTTCTGCCCACAAGTCCTCTGTCTTGGTGCGTTAATGAAACCACCTTTTTGCATCAAAGACATTTCAAAAATTCTGTCTTGGCCATCGTCTTCAAACCCTAATGTCTTTTCCTACATCCTAGAATTCATTGGCATTAAATACATTTACAGTGTTGTGTAACTGTTATTGTTATTTGTATCCAAACAATTTTTATCACCCCCCCAAAATCCATACTTACTAAACAATAGCTCTGTCTTCCCACTTTGCTGTAGACCCTGATATTTGCTTTTTCTAGGTTCTTCGTATAAATGGAATAAGACAATATTTGGCCTTCTGTGTTGGCTTCTTTCACTAAGGATAATGTTCTCAAGGTCCATTCGTGTTGTAGCATATATCAAAATTTCATCCCTTTTTATAGATGAGAAAATATTCAAAAATATTTTAATTTTTGAAACCTAAATAAATATTTGTGGACATTCCAGTAATAACCAAAGGAAAATGAAACCTGAAAATAGCTTATTAGTAAAGGCTTTGTCTCTGGACCCTATCTGTCATTATTCAATTTAAGGTAAAGTCATATATGTGTTCTTATAATTTAGTAAATAGTGTTCTATTTATTTGACTATATACAAAACTAACTCTGTCCTTATATTCTCCTCCAATGCTAATGCATGCAGTCTGAAGCACCCATACATTAGGAAATAACTTTTTTAAATGCTGCCGTTTTCTTGCTAAATTGAGTAAATATGATTTTTTTTAAACAAAAGATTATATAGCTACTATATGCTAGGCACTGACAGTTAAAAAGTGTTATAAGCCACAAGCCATGCTCTCCAAATACTCATTGTTTAGTGGAGGAGAGAAATCAATGAGCAATTTTAGTACAATGGAAAATCAGTGCTACAGTTATGTCAGAAAGTGCTGTGGAAGTAGACAGTAGGGTGTGGCCAGCTGTCTAAGGAACAGGAAAGACTTCCTACAGAGGTAAGCTGTAAGCTACTTCTAGAAGTATAAATAGTATTTCTGCAATTGAAGAAGACAGAAGGGCCATTCTAGGCAGAGAATAACACATGCAGAGCTCTTAGCATAGCATGAAGAAAGAATGGTTAGAAATTTAGCATAGTAGGAGATGGAAATGTGTAGAGGAAAGGAATAATACAGAGGAGACAGTAGTTTTCAATTTGAAATCTTAAAGGTACTAGGTCTTATTTAAACTATAAATAATGACAAAATTTCCTTCTTAATAAATTAAGCTGTATTAAGTGCTTTGAATTTAAACAGTGATGCATTATATTACTTATGTTTTATTCTAATAAAAGTAGAAAACTTTAGCTTTTTATTTTTTCTTGGAAGGCAATGAGGTTTCATTGAAAGATCTTAAGCTTTGGAGTTTTTAACTTTAATTCCCCCCCCCGCCATTTTCCAGAATTTGGCTGTACCTGAAAGAACTACTCTTGAGAAGGTACCGTGTTTGCACACTCATGCTGCAACAGAGAACCCCAGAATGGGTTATACCTACCCAAAATACACAGGTGCACACATGCATACACATACATCCTTTCAGTCTATTAGTGCGCTCTAAGTGTAAACTAAAGTTCGGGGCTTAGAGCCACAGCTCAGACATTGAAGATAAACCTTTGGGGGAAAAAAAAATAGAAAAGGAGAAAACGGAGGGGGGGAAACCCCGGAGTTTTCCAACTCTTCTTTCCTTCCAGAGAGAAGGGGCACAGAGATGAAAGTGGAGGTGAGAAGACACAGGGTCACCACACTGCCCAACTGCAGCAGCCCCGGTTCCACTGAACCACGTGGCTCATGGCCCTTTGAGTTGTGCATTGCCCCGCTCTGAGCTGCTACCCTGAGAGTAGCTCCCACAGGCAGGTTGCAATGAGAGCTGACCAACGTCCGATGACTAAAACTGAGTTTAAAAGCTTGAAGCTAAATCAGGCAGTACTTCCCTGGTGCTCACACTGTATGTCCCGCTAGACAAGGTTAAGCAGTGGAGAATCTTGGAAAGCAGATAGCTTACCTGCCCAATCACTCATTTGAGTCCCAGGATCCCCCCTGGGGAGGAGCTCATGGAGAATGAGGAGCCTGTGGTACTGACATACACAAATCTTGTGTCTCCTGCTCTGAAATGGGACATTGAGTACCTGCAGGAGAACATGGAAATGGAGACTTCTCTCCCACAGATGCTTGTAGCATGATAAGAAGGTGGCTTATTGGAGCACCTGGGTGCCTCAGTGGGTTAAGACGCTGCCTTAGGCTCAGGTCATGATCTCAGGGTCCTGGGATAGGGTCCCGGGATCGGGTCCCCAGTCGGGCTCTCTGCTCAGCAGGGAGCCTACTTCCTCCTCTCTATCTGCCTGCCTCTCTGCCTACTTGTGATCTTTCTCTGTCAAATAAATACATAAAATCTTAAACAAATTTTTTTAATTTTTAATTAAAAAAAATTTTTTTTTAATTTTTAATTTTTTAATTTAATTTTCAGAACTTTAAGCCCAGGTTCAACAGGGGGGAAATGAAATTTCATGAGGTTTTTTCTTTTTTTTTTTTGAGAAACTACAGGATATACCTTTAATTCTATCACTAATGAGTTTGATGTCTTGAGTAAGTAGATGAAAATTTAACAAGATGAGAATAGATGCCTCTGAAAATCACTCATAGTCACAAAGGCTTCAGTGTTTTCTAATAAAGGTTTTATTTTTAGCTGCTGTACTTACGTCTGTAAACCATTCAGAGTTAATCTTTACATACAGTGTGACACAGGTACGAGTCCAGCTTCATTTTTTTTTAAACAAATGTGAATATCCACTTGTCGCAACACCATTTATTGAACAGACTGTTCTTTTTTCTATTTAGTTGACTTGGCAACCTTGTTAAGAATCATTTGAGCGTAAATGTAAGCATTCTGGACTCTAAATTCTACCCCATTGGTCTTTAGGTTTATCCATATACTAATACTGCAGTATTTCTGTTGATTTCTGTAATTTTATAGTATGTTTTTACCTATATGATAACTTTTGATTTCATTTATTACCTCCATTCATTTTCCTGTTTTTTAAAAATTTCAGTTATTTTTGCTCTAATATTAATGTTTTCCTTCTTTGTACTTACTTTGGGTTTTTGCTCTCTTTTTTTTTAACTGGAAGGTTATAACAGCAATTTGGATTTTTTTAATTAAAGAATGAGTGATAAACAATGTTACATTAGTTTCTGGGGTACAACACAGTGATTGGACAACTCTATACACTAGACTGTGTTCACCACAAGTGTAGTTACCGCCAGTCACCATACAACACTATTCCAGGATCATGAACTATATTCCCTATGTTGTGCCTTTTATCTCTGTGACTGATTGTATAACTGGACGCCTATATCTTCCACTCCACATCACCAGTTTTGCCCATTACCTCACCCTGATGCCTTTCTTAATGGAAACATTTATGTTTATCAATGTAACCATTGCTTTAGCTGCAACTACTAGGTGCTGGTATGTTGTATTTTCATTTTAATTCATCTCAAAGTATTTTCTAACTTTTCTTGAGATTATTCTTTGACCTATAGTTATTTAGGAATGTATTATTTATATACACTCATGAAATTTCCCAAATTCCTTTTATTATTGATTTTATTTTGATTACTGTGTGGTTGGGAGAATATACTGTTCATGATTTAAATCTTTTCAATTTGGGTTTGTGTTATACCTATTCTGGAGGACATTCTGTGTGTACTGGAGAAGAGTGTGTGTTGTGATTTTGTTTCTGGTTTTTTTTTTTAGGTGGAGTGTTATATAGATGTGTGTGAGAACTAATTGGTTCTTAATGTTGTTAAAGTTTTATAATTCATGGAAATTTCTGAATGGGTAGCTTATTTTGTACCAGTTTGGGTTAGTTTTGACCACTATTTCTTCAATAATTCTTTTTGTCCCTTTTCTCTCTGTTCTTTCATTCTGGAATACTCTGTATGCATATGTTGGTATGCTTGATGATATATCACTGACCTTTTGGGCTCTGATCATTTTTCTTCATCTCCCCCCCCCCAACTTTTTTTTTTGGTTCTTTAGCCTGGATAATCTCAACTGACTTCCCCCCGTCAATTTTCTCTTTTTATTATTTTTATAATAGTTTTTGCACCTGGAATTTAGATTTTTTTCTTTTGTATAATTTCTACCTCTTTATTGATACTGTTTACTTCATGAGATATTTTTCTCATAGTTTCCTTTAATTCCTTATACACTTTTACTTTTTAATATACTGAGTGTATTTATATTTCTTTCATTTTAAATGTATTTGGAATATATTTAGTTTTGAATCTATTTATAATAGCTGCTTCAAAGTCCTTGTCTTTCAAGTACACATCTGGACTTCCTTAGGGACAGTTTCTTTTGACTGCTTTTTCCCCTGTAAATGGCCCACATTTTCCTGTTTCTTAGCATGTCTCATTATTATGTTGAATGTGAACATTGGACACTTAAAAACAATAGAAGTCTAGAGTTTTCTCATTGCTGCTAATCGTTGCTGTTGTTGCTCTTTTTTGGTGAGTTTCTAATTAGTGAGTGCACTAATTTCTTAAAGTTTGTGTTCTTGGTTATGTGTGGACCCTCTAGTCTCTAAGTTAACTTCGTGTTTCCTAATGACTGGATAGAAGTTTTCTTTCTTTCTTTCTTTCTTTTTTTTTTTTTTTTAAAGATTTTATTTATTTATTTGACAGAGAGAGATCACAAGTAGGCAGAGAGGCAGGCAGAGAGAGAAGGGGAAGCAGGCTCCCTGTGGAGCAGAGATCCCGATGCGGGGCTCAATCCCAGGATCCTGGGATCATGACCTGAGCCGAAGGCAGAGGCGTTAACCCACTGAGCCACCCAGGCGCCCCTGGATAGAAGTTTTCTTAAGTGGATTCAATTGAGTAAGTCTTTTACCTTTTCCCAAAAGTCTCTGTGTTGGAGCATGGTTTAATGCCACTGAGACCTGTGCATGGTAGGCCTTCTCAGCTGAGACAATGAGTGAATCGGTCATCATGGGACAATGGATGTGGAAATAGTGGTGCCAGAATGGTTTGGAATGCCACAAGATCCACATTGAAGGAACCATCAAAATGAGGAATGGCAGTGCTGGAGGATACCATCTGGCCAATGGGCTGTTTAAGCTTGGTATAGGTAGGGTGCTCAGTGTCTACATCATAACAGCAGATTTCCCTAGGGGTTCCATTGTCTACCATGAAGGCACAGTTAAGTGCTCTGGGATGGTATAGTGTTTCAAGATGGAGTTGTCAGATTCTACAACTGCTGTGGACACTTGAGTCCTGAGAAGCTAGCAAATTCCAACTTGAATTTCTTGCTGGAATCAAAAGAAAGATGCTCTATAAAGAGGCAGGTAAAGCCTGAGCTGGTACCACTCATCAGATCTATAGAAATTCGGAAACTCTGAAGCCAGGCATACTGGTCAACTCTACCTTAACTTTCATAACCTGCTTGCACAGAGTCTCAATGTCCGCCAGTGGTTTGGGATTTCAAGCTTTTCAGGTCTTTCTCAGGCATGTTCCCTACTCTACATTTGCACATGCTCTTTTACATTTCCACAAAAATGTTGCATCTTTTCAAAGGTTAGACATTTCAATTTTCAGGTACCCCTTTGAAGTTTTTGTTTTTGGACAGCCTCTTGTTTGCCTCAACTGATATTGCTGCTTAAGGCAGCTGTGATGGGAAATAATTTCCATAGATTGTTTTCCATAGTGCCTTGAGGCCTAAATTTTCTTCACTAAGTCCAGAGTCAGGTCAAACAAAGAAAAGCCCTATGAGTGGGGCTTTTCCAAGGGTTTTTGGACAGATCAAATAATGATAATTCTCTTTGGGATTTTTTTTTAGGGAAGAGGCTTTAGTCCATTCTGCCCCCTCCATTTGTTGCTTGAAGGCTGTTTTTCACACCCACTGTGATACTAAGGCTGCTACTTTTTGAGAATCTGTGAAGCTGGGAAGAGAGAAATGAGAACAGTGCAACTTAAAACTGGGCAGTGTGTGTTCTTAGTGAGAATTAGGCATTTTTCTAGAGTAAGCACTCAGGATTGTTGTAAGCCTTTGGTTAATTTCCGTAGTTCAGAAAAAGTCCACTTTCACCAATTTTTTTTTTTTTTTTGGTCAGCTTTATCAATTTTTATAAAGGAGCTGGTTCTGGGACATCCTTATTCCTTCATCCTGAAAATGCTCCTTTTAACATAGATTTTTGAACATCTGCTGTGTACCAAGTTCTTAAATATGCAAAGGGGATATCATGATAAACAAAGTCCCATTCTTTACCTTCAAATTGAATGAAATTATTTTATGCAATGGAAACTGATACTGAACTCATTTATTTCTTTTGATCCTGCTGGAAAATAAGACACAATTTATAGTAAATAGCAAATACAGCACCAGTTTGGTTACCTCTTCCTCTTACTTTTTCTGGATTAATTCCTTTCCAGTGATATATATGTTTTTTGTTTTTGTCCCCCTCTCCCCCCCACTGCCCTGGGCAAATGAAGCTGTTCAGTATTCACTTAATGTTTATTTAATGTCAGGAGTATGTCTGTGATGTTTATGACATATCACTGATGTCTAGTGAAGTCTAGCACACTGCCTGGCACATAGAAGGAAATAAGTTCACTGGATGATGTAAAAACTATGTTCAATTAAAAAAAGGAGGGAGAGAGAAGATCTGTGGAACCGATAATCTGATTTCTAGTAACTTATTACAAAGATGATGAGGCAGCAGTGTGTTTAATTATATTTTATCTCCAGGTAATAAGTCTTGAAGTCCATGTTATCCTTAAGCAAAGGTCAACCTCTTTCCTTTGAGAACTCATGCGTGGTAGCAGATGGAGCACAACCGAGGGGATACCATGCTGTCTGTTCCTGGCCATAGCTTGACTGAGAAGTTAATTCTAGGTTGCAAATTAATTAGAAAATTTCCTTCTGCCATGAATATGAAACCACTGAACATCACCTAAAATAGTTCTGTTTCTTTTTATGTCACACAGATTAGAAATGTGTTCTGTCATGTCATTTTCCTAAATATGTTAAATGAGTCATCTAACTCTTGTCTGACTTCATTTAGCTCAATGAGAAGTCACACATCCCTTTTCATTTACATGTGCTTTTCAGAGGAATGAAAGGACACTTTTAAAATGCCAGGTTTAATAACATTCCATAGTAGTTACGCATGTAATTATCATTTTTGTAGCTGTTTCTTAGTTGGTTAGGACTGAGTGAGCCAAGAGCACAGAGAATACCTTATTATATTATCTTTACCAAGTTATTTTCTTCCATCTTTGAAAGATCATAAACATATCAATTTCTTTTCCTCCTTTGTACTTGGTCTTTTAAAGTTAGCATATCTTTATAACTGCTGTCCTGAAAAAGCCATTTTCCTCCTGGGACTCTTGTATCTGTTGGCCATAAAGGCATTGCTAAGTGATGAATATACTCTTGGCATTCAAGGAGGAGGCATATATTTAGGTCATACATTTCCACAGAGATGAATTCAAGTGCATTCTTGACTTAAATGCCATTTCCCTTTGATTTTCTTTGACTAATCAATGAAGATTAAGATGTTTTGCTAGTTAAAATTACTCCTATTTAAATGAGACAAAATTCCAAATATGTGGAAATAATTGATTTTCACTCTATGATGTGTAAAGCATGATACTGTTTACAAAGTCAAAGAGAAGGGCAGAAAAAGATGTAGAGGACAGTTTTTACCCTGAGGTAAAAATTGCAGGAGATCCTGATAATTGGAAAAGACCATGACTGGGGATTGGGAAATTCTAGTCTTGGATTATTCAACTAAATTAGTATGGTTTATAAAACATACCTGGTCATTTAATTGCTTTGGGTTTCAAGGACTTGTTTGTAAAATATCAGTATTTGACTAATGGATTAGTAAAGACCATTTTGTTCTATTGTTGGTAAGTCTGTTTTTGTTTTTATTTGGAGTTTTGGTTTAGAGATTTTTAGATGTATTTATAAGTTATATAATAAGTAGTTTAACTTCTTATTAGTATTCTGGAGACCATAATACAAGAGGTTTGTAACCATATATTTTATTTGGGAATGAGTTACAGTTACCTTCATGAGAATTGATAAAATTCAAAATGATAATGATGAGCAAAAATCATGAAATTGAATAAAAACAAGTCATAGAAGTATGATTTCAGGTATGTAAAACTTAAAAATATATGGAAAATAGGAAAAACATCATATTTAGATATGCCCTTCTCTGTAGCATGAAAAGAAAAAAATGATTAATAGAAAAATCAAGATAATGGCTACCTCTGGGGGAAAGAAGAGAGAGGAAGAAGGGCAACACGTGAAAGGGATAAATGGGCTTCCAAGATAGTATGGTGCTGTATTTCTTAAACCAGGTTGAGAATGTGGAGTGTTCATTTATTATAGTTACTGATGTCTCACATCTGTGTTATACCTATTATTTTGAATGTTGGAAATATTCCATGATACAAATCTGAAAATGGAATATGTGTTTGCAAAGAAAATTGCTACAACTGTTTTGTAGAGCAATTTGACAATATTCAGTAAAGTTGAAGATACATCTAGTCTACAAAACAGCAATTTGTCTTAAATGTGTATATTTTAGAGTAGAGGTTTTCATCAGGACCAATTTTGTCTCCCATTGGGGCTACTATTGGCTTCTAGTGAGTAGGGGCCATGAATATGATGAAACATCCTATGATGCTTAGGACAGTTCCCTCACTCCCAGCTCCAACAACAAAGAATTACAGAGCACACAATGTCCATAGCACAACGTTAGAGAAACCCTGTGCTGGAAGATCTTAAATTCTTGTACACAAGACAGCATACATAACAATGTTCAGTATAGCCTTAATTATAATAGTGAATAAATTAAAATGCTCTAAATGTCTACAAATTGGGGCGTGCATGAATTGATTTTGTTACATTCAACCAATGAAACTGGATAGTAATGAAAATGATTAAAGTACAGCTAATGTATCAATTTGGACAACACTTATTTTGGTGAATAAAAATAAATGGAAGAATATACATGATATAGTTCCTATTATGTTGAAAAACATGCAAACATTATAGTTAAGATATAAAATATGCACGGGGTTAGTAAGTATTGAATTATATTAATGGTTAATTCTTGCAGTGGGGAAGCAAGAGGGAAAGATAAAAAGGAGGGAAAACAGATTAAGGACTGTTATGTAGTACAGTTAAATTCTATCTGTAATGCTATAATTCTAAAAAGTTGATGCCAATATTGCAAAATACTATGAAGTTGGGAGCTTAGTTTTAGTGGGAATTTGTTGTATCATCTTAAAAATTTTTTTGATTTAAGTTATGGTGATTCCTGAAAAGTTTATTCTGAAGGAAACCCACATTTTTAGAAACACTAAATTTTATTAACATGATTTTATTTCAACTTAAGTCATGATATCTGAAATCTGCTTCCTGGGAAACATACTCAAGTTCTTCAGAAAAAAAAAAAGGAAACTAAAAAAGATCTCAGAAAATTGAGATTAATGACTATTTACTAATCTAAATGATTTTGATTCTTCTATTTACCAATAAGACCATTTTTAAAATTCACTATCTGTCCAAATTTACTTCCTCTTAGACTGTTTAAGTCATTCCATTGCTATTATAGACTTTGGTTGAAGAAATAATTTTTCAGAAAAAGAATGTATAGTTAGCCAAGTCATCCCAAGTCATATCTTACAGTTTTCAGATCTTTTCATTGTCCCAATTACTTTAATCCAATTCTAAACAAAATCCCAAATGATTTTTTTTGGAACTTGATGTTTGGTCTCTTTGCATGATGACACAAGACAATTGTCCTTAAATTTTGTTATGGGATAAGGCATTGGATTATATAATTTGTGCTACAATCATGGGCAAGACTTTTTCTCCAAAACCATTCATTTTATATAGTTCCAAATGAAGTTTGATTATGTTTCATACCAGTATGAGTTACGCTGTAAGAAGAGCAAAACCTTCTGTGATCCTTTTCCAGATGATCTTGGCCTGAGGAAGTCATGTTCTTACCATAGTCCCTGCCCATAGGAGCTCTGAGCAGAAGGGCTTGCCTGGGACCCAGTGTGGGTAGCTGGATTCCTGAAGTACTGACTGGTGGCAAGGGAGAAATTTCCCAGCAGTATGCTACTTTTTTCTGGGCTTCAGCAGACCTTTCCCAGTCATGTCCACTCCCTCTATCACTATAACCTTACCCTGAGGACTAGAACACTCCCAAATTTCAACTTTTGATGTGTTTTCAATATTTTTTCTGTCCCAGTCACCTATAAAATGTAGATCTGAGAACAGACATGTCCGGTCAGCAAAGTATTTTTTAACATCCCTTTTCCATTTTGTGTGTGGTAATAGTGTACTACCTCACTGAATAGGGAATTAATTAATGCTTTGGGTTAATGTTGTGTTTGAAGTCAAAGAAATACCTAGGGTCAAAAACAAATGAATTAGTTTGAAGTATTTTTACTACTTTGGATAGAGTTTGACATGTTGAGTATTATTTGTATGCAGCCCTGCAAGATTTTAAATATGAATGTATCCTACATTTAAAATACCCTCATCTTATTTAATGAACAATCAAGATTTTTGATTATACATGATAGAATAAACAATAAAAAGATAAATAAGCAGAGTTAATAAAGTTAAGAATAACGTTCAGGAATAGTTAGCCCACTTTAGGTATTCATAATTATGGAAACAAGATGCTTATTAGGAATCTTAGAGTATCTAAATCATGTTCATTAAGCATCTTCTAGCACAGTGGTTAAGAATGTGGATTTCAGAGGCAACTGACTTAGTTTTTAGTCCTCCGTTTGCATTTGCTATCTTTGTGACCTAGGGCAATTTACTTAATTTTTCCTTAGCATCAGTTTTCTTGTGTGTGAAATGGAGTAAATCCAATGTCTAGCCCATAAGAATGTTTGAGGTAGAATACAATTTAATATTTGTGAAGTACTTAAAGCAATGTTGGCTCAAAGTAAGTTCTGTTCATTAAAAAAAAGAGAGAGAGAAGGTTAATCTAGATGAGCAATGTCAACATTTTAAACACTGGAACAAAGATTAAAAATTGCAATCAAATTAACAAAATTAAGATGGTTGAAGATAGTTTATATTTCAGAATATATAGTAGACTTATAAATTAGAAGCTCCAAATACCAATGAATGTAAGAGTATAGGGTGTTTTGAGGACAGAACTAATAATTTTGGAATTCTATACAGGAAGACTCATCAGTTTTCTCTGCAACAACCTATAGTTTTGTAGCTCCTCTTCCCCAGTCCAAAAGAAGAAGAAAAGATTACTCTGGAGAGACTGAAGAGAAGAAGTACAATGACGGTCAGGGGTGCCTTACTGAATATAGGAATTAACTTCTTAAACAAAACAGAGGGAAACACTTTTGCCTTCCTGCATTCTTCCCAATGCTGTATCAGCCAGTTTTATAGCTCTGGGCAGATTATCTCTGGGAAAGTGGATTATTTAAAGAGAAAGGGTAACTGAGAGGTGGGAATGCCCCAACATAACAGGCAGAAAAAAATTCTAACTGTATGACATGATAGCTGTTAAAGAATTTATTATGGTAATCATATATATATAAATAATCATTATGTTGTACACCTAAAATTGAGACAATATTCTGTGTCAATTATGACTCATTAAAACTGGAACAAAAAGAAATGAGAAAACAGGGTATTCAGAAAATAGACAAAATTTCCAGGATGTTGATAAGTGTAATTTCTACAAAAACAGTTATAGTGTAACTATTAGCCTGTTAATCTAGTATGAGATCGTCCAATCCAGTTTAAAGGTGGAAAACAGCAGACTCCAGAATGGTTATCCCCAAGAGAAAATTAGTTGCCTTGATGACTTTGCATGAGTTCATAAGAGATTCACATTCCTGCCAGAAATCTTGCAGAAGAATTAGTCCTAAGAATATAGAAGATTAAGAAAAATTAGTCCTAAGAATATAGAAGATTAAGCAAATGGCAAGAAAAATGCAAACAAATACATAGGACACAAATACATTCAAATGATACAGAGTATCCATGGAATGCCCTTTTTTTGTTGTTGGTTTCTTTAAGCCCAGGCAATAGCTTTGGTGCTTTTGTTTCAATCTGCTACACTTAACTTGGGCACTCTGAAAACCACAATTAAGAGATTTTCAGTGTTTATGGCTTTACTTTTAAAATTCATGGTGAGAAGGAATGCTTAATTTCCATTTGTTTGGGTCTACCATCTTCTCAGATGTGTGTTTGTGTAGTTGAATGAAGATCAGTTATCTTTGATTTTTCATCCTACCTTAGTAGTACAACACATTTTTGTTTCACCTGCACTTGGCTTTGTATTTTTGCGCTTTTACCATA
The DNA here is from genome assembly GCF_020171115.1 of Neogale vison. Classification (NCBI taxonomy): domain Eukaryota; kingdom Metazoa; phylum Chordata; class Mammalia; order Carnivora; family Mustelidae; genus Neogale; species Neogale vison. The sequence continues at coordinate 194,421,478 of NC_058091.1, read as the reverse complement.
TCCAGAATGTTCTTGAGGAGGCAAAGCAGTCTTATATAAAATCTCATAATCAATCTCTCTTGCGGGCTTATCCTTTTTTGTACACCTTCTCAATATTTACTTCCTCAGGATTTTATCCTAGATCTTTTCTCCATGTTCACCATACTGTTTACCATGTACATGCCTATGAGCCCAGTTTCTACCTCTTGCCCAAATTTACTTTCTAAGCTTTAGATTTATATATTCGAATACATCTCCTCTTGGATGTCTCAAAGGAAAATTAATATATGTTCAAAATTGAGCTCACTATCTTATGAAACTATATTTCCCTCAGGCATTTTTTTTTAATTTTAGCAAATGACACCACTATCATCCAGTTGTATGAGACAGAAACTTGCTTTTCTCTGCAACTTCTATTTTTCATTTATCCTTCACTAAATTCTGTCCACATTACCTCTTGAATATTTCTTAAGTCCTTTCATATTTTTCCAGTTTGGCATTGCCATTAAAGTGGAAGCTACCCTTCCTTCGAGTTAATACAATAGTTTTTGCATTAATTTTCTCATTTTGACTCTGGTTCAGTTTTCATCCATTCTCCATGCCAAAACCAGAGTTATGTTAACATGAATTGGTGTTAATGCCATACTCTGATTAAAACATTTTAATAATTTTTCAGTGACTTTAGGATTGAAAACATTTTCTCTAGCATGGCATAATAAGTTCTCCTTGATTTGTTTTCTGCCTATATTTTCCTCTTCATCTTCTACAATTCTCTTCATAGTCCCTTCTCCAGGCATCATCATCTTCTTTCATTGTCTCAGATGTACCACATCCTTCCCATATGGGTTCTCTTCCCATAGTGCTCTGCGTCCAATTTTTAAACCACCATGTAGCCGTCCCCCACCCTCACAACCCCTGCCCCAGCTTTCAGAACTTGCTCTGATAACAATGCCTCAGGAATGTCTTTCCTGATTTCCCAGACTGCATGAGGATCTCTTTTGCTCTCAAAGCACCTTGTAATTTTCCTTATGGCACTAAATGTACATCATAATTACATTTTTATTAAGACTGTTTTGTTACTAATACTTATTGGCTTATCTAAATTGTAAAGTTCAAAGAAGCTCACTGTCTCATTTAGAGAACCTAGCGCAGTGTTTTTTCCACAAAAGAGATTAAATACTCAGTACATGAAAATAATCACTTGAATCAGGCCATTCCAAGGTATTTCCATTACCAAAACTTATATTCATATATGCATTAATTTTAATACTAGAGCTTAACATTTCTACAACAGTCACATTCAACTACACAATACAGAGAATACTAAATTACAAATAAAGGAATAAAGAAAAGCTTTTTTTTTTAAATTAACAATGAAGGCCAGATGGTCCTACAATATAATAAGCTTTGTTTTTATACCATGTAGCTCCAATTCAGAAATTGCTCTGTATTATTCTTTAAACAGAAATACTAAAACTGAGCCCACTGATATGAACACCATTACGTCAACTGACATCTTTTAACATTTCATGAATGGGATTTTAACTGATCCATGTGACTTCAGATTCCACTGTCATAACAAACTGAAATGAGTTTTGTGTGAAAGGCTTTATTACTTAAAAAAAAAAAAAAGAATGTCTTATGCAATGAGAATTAACCTCAGTGAGCTTTTACCTCATTGGCATTTTAGAAGAAACTCCAAGAACAGGATAGAATTGTATAATATGGCAGCAATTAAAACACTTTTTCATGTGTACTGTTATTGTTGAAAGACATATGTGCAAGAAAGTTTTAAAGCAAAAATGTTTTTCATTAAAATCTCTTCCTCCATCTCACCCACTCACCCTATTACCACATCAGGAACACATCCTGTATACCCAGCCCAGTTTAAATTAAACACATCAATCATCCTAAATCTCAAGAATTACCTAACACTGTGATGAACGACTCCTGTGACTTAGCCTCTTAGGGTTTGCTGTTAAGATTTGCTACCATGTGCATTTATTTTCTAGGCTGGGGCAATCAGTCTGATGCAAGGTTGGAACGGGCAGTCACCGATGTTTTGTTGAGAATATCTCTAGAGTGGTCTGCCATTAGTACTTGGCATGCCCACAATCAGGATTATTTTCTTTAAACTGAGACACCATCAATAGAAAGTCACTGTTCTGACTTATATACAATTTCTTGGAGGGGTGATAAGCGAAACAGCAAACCAAAACAAATAATTCCGGTAACTAAGGTGACTTTCATAGAGCAAACCTGAACAAATAGAGCCAAAGGTTGGTGTATTTTGATGGTAGGGTGGACGGAAGGATCTGAAGCATGAGGTCATGGGATATATTCTGATCTATTAACATCCTAGCATAAAAGAGGGAATGAGAGGTCACTGAGAATATAAGGTAGATGTGTACAGAAAATAGAAGGTTGGTTTTAAGTGGAGCTGAGGGGACCCCAGTCAAAAACCTTTTTCCTAAGGCTGGTCTTGTTTGAATACCCTAAATTGCTCCAAAAATATTAAGCAGCCCTAGTTGTTTTTTTAATCTAATCAAGGTGTAGGTAATATATCTTTTTAAACCGAGAGAACCTGAGACTAAATAAAAACAGAAAGTTGCTTTTTGAAATAATTGTGTTTGCAAAAAGGTTTTAAATGGATTTTTAGAATTAGAATAGACATGGTAATTATACATTTTCTGCAATCTGACTGGTTCAGCTTGCATACATAACTAAACAAAGGATGAAGTGAATTCATTTAAATGAATGACTTGGAATTCATACCCCAATCTCAAGCATGGAGTGTCTAAACATTTTTTTTTAATTTGTTTTTGGTGAGGGGAAATTGATGTATCATTTTCTTTATTGTTGTCAGTCATACTTTGTTTAAAATAAAAAACAAAAGTATGCTAGCACGCTACCTAAGAAAATGGTAGGCTGCTTAAATGCAGCTCAAAAAGAGAGAAAGCCCATGAAAAAAAGCATAGGATATGCCTGTAGGTGTTGAATACAGTTATTTTGTAAACATTTGGAATCGTTCCCAGTTTGGTTAATGAGGTAGCCCTTACTTGACTGAATGGTCTTTGAAAAACCTTCTGTTTAGTGAAAGATATTTCTTGTTGCTGCCAGGTAATTCCTATCACCAAGTGTGTTTGGACACAACAGACCAGTCTGGATGGCTGGAAGGACAGAGTTTTTTTAATCATCTAAATTGATTTTTTTTTTCTTTGCTCATCAATCCATATAAAAGATGGACACAAAAGAGAACCAAAGACCATTCTTAACATGTTGCTATTCTTTATTCTACTGTAAACATTTTCCAATCAGCTTTTGAGCAGCATGTGGACTTCTATCAATTATTCTCTTAACCACACATACCGGCTGCCAAACCTCAGAGCCAGCATCTTCCACCTGCCCTGGTTTAAGACCTTTATACTTACAGACTTCAGTCCTGCTTGGTTATAATTTCTGTCTGCTTGGTTATATAATTTCTTGAAACTGCAGTTAAATCATCACTTTGACCTCTGCTTTAATCTGGCCACCTGGCTCCTTTGCACTATACAAGTAACTGCAAATGTCCTGCAAATTTGGACCAAGATTTTGGTTTAAATCTGTTGATACAGGTGTCCATGGTTCTTCCACTTTCCTTTTGTTTGCTTGAGATGAACTAAGTCAGAAGTTTGGCTTTCCTCCTAGACGGCTGCTTTTCAAGCCTGACAAACCTTCTGCCTTCTATCATTTCAGTAGTTAATCTTTCAGGCTCAAGAATGTTTTCTCCAGGGTCACCTGGGTGGCTCAGTGGGTTAAAGCCTCTGCCTTAGGCTCAGGTCCTGGGATTGAGCCCCGAATTGGGCTCTCTGCTCAGCAGGGAGCCTGCTTCCCTCTCTCTCTCGGCCTGCCTCTCTGCCTACTTGGGATCGCTGTCAAAGAAATAGATAAAATCTTTTAAAAAAAAATGTTTTCTCCAATCAGTGAAAAATAGAATGACCATTTCCTGAGATAGAACTGCCAAGATTTTTTAAATGATCAGTTGTTGTACCTGTATGCACATAATCATTATTCTAATTATATTAGCATGTATCAAGTTTAGTTTTATGTTTCTAATTTCACTTAGCCAAGATTTGTGCCTTTATGTTTTCTACTGTATACTTCAAATGGGTAAATTTCATGATGTGCACATTATATCTCAATACGACGTAGATCTTCACCTTTCCATACTTTCATTTCCCTCCAGTTGCATGGTTCTATCCCCTGGAATCTAGGTGTCACCCTAAGAAGGAAGGGTCAGAACAGTTCTTTGCTGATGGATTTGGGATGCAAAACTTAGACTGTGGAGAGAGAAGGTGAATAATATTAATTGAGAAGTCTAAAATGGTGTATAGCTATTGTGGAAAACAATTAGGCAGTTCCTCAAAATATTCAATATAGAGTTGCATTATGATTGCTCAGTTCCACCCCTAGGTATATCTTCAAGAGAAATAGAAGGATATCCAGGCAAAAACATAGTGCTGTTTATAACAGCACTACTCATTGCCACCCAGAAAAGTGGAAATCACCCAAATGTCCATCAATAGATGAAAAACAAAATGTGGTATTCATACAATGGAATATCATTTGGCTATAAAAGGAATGACATACTGATACTGTGTGTGGATGAACCTTGAAAGCATTATGCTAAGGGGAAGAAACTGGGCACAAAAAGCCATATAGTGTAGGATTTCATTTATATGAAGTGTTCAGAATAAGCAAATTCATAGATACAAAAAGTAAACTAACCCTAGGCCTGGGGAAAGCATAGAGATGGGAGAAAATGTCAAGGGACTGTTAATGGGTGAGAAAAATATTCTAAAACTGGATTATGATGATGGTTGCCAAACTCTGTAAATATGCTAAAAGCCATTGTATTATATACTTCAAAAGAATATTTCATGATATCCAAGTTATATCTCAATAAGACTTAAAACTGGAAGAAGAGGCTGAAAATGATGAGTTAAATAATTGTTGAAAAATTGAGGAAGATGGACATTTTTTAAATTGAAGCGAATTCGCATGACTTAAAATTACCCCTTTTAGAGTGAACACTTCAGAAGTATTTAGTTCATTCACAATGTTGTCTGATCACTACCTCTAACTAGTTTCAGAACATACATAAATATTTGGAAGTACCTCTGCGTAGTTTCAAAATGTGTGTGTGCATGTGTGTGTGTGTGTAACCATAAAATATGTAAACTTTGTGTCTGATTTTTGTTTATGCATTCATTCATTAATGGACATTTGGGTAGCTTCTAACTTCTGGCTACTGTGACTGTTGCTTCTATGAACATTTATATAAATGCATTTGTTTGAGTATCTGTTTTTAATTCTTTTGGGTATATGACTAGAAATGGAATTGCAACGTCACATATTCTATGTTTAATCTTTTTAAGGAACTGTTTAATGTCTCCCACAGTGGCTGAACCATTTCCTATTCATACCAGCAATGTATGAGAGTTCATATTTCCCCACATACTCACCAGCATAGGCTGCTTTCTTTTTTCTTTTTTGTATAGTTGACACAAAATGTAGTATTAGCTCCAGGTGTACAACTTAGTGATCTGACAAGTTTATACATTATGCTATGCTCACAAGTATAGCTACTATCTGTCTCATTACATTGCTATTAAAATATCATTGTTTTCCATATGCTCTATTTTTCATTTCCATGGCTAATCCCAAACTAGAGAGCTGTATGTTTCTCTCCCCTTCACCCATTTTGCCTAGCCCCCCACTTCTGTCTCCTCAATTTGTTCTCTCTCTGTATAGTTCTGATTCTGCTTTCTGTTTATTCATTTTTTAAAATTTAATTTATGACGGGAAATCATATGGCATTTGTCTTTCCCAGTCTGATTTATCTCACTTAGCATAATACCTTTTGGGTCCAGAAAGGAAGAAAAGAAAAAGAAAAAAAAGGAGTAGGGAAAAAGAAAAGAAAAGAAAAGAACAAGAAAGAACAAAACCAAGAAGAAAAAATAAAAACCAAACAAGGAGAGACAAATTTTAAAAAGTTAAAAAAAAATTGAAAACAAAGAGAAAAAAATTCCACAAAACCGCAGCTTGTTTGTTGTGTGTCATTACTACAGGGCGGCTGATGTGGGTTTGGGAACCCTGTGCCGACGAAAGTTACAAACTCATTGTGAATCAGACGCTGCTGTGGTCTAGGTTTTTAAGGTAGTTGGGGGGGAAGTGTTCCCACAGCTCCGTGGCCCTTTCAAAGCACAGCTGATTTTTCTGTGCCCCAGTGTGACTAGGGCTAGGAAGGCTCACTGAAGCTGCAAGCTCACTGAGATGAGTAGACCCAACCATTATGGTATTCAGAGACCCCTCTTGTTTAGGCTTTTAGGATGGAGTGGGAAGGTAAAACATGTGCTTCTCCAACCTTCCCATCTGGAGAGCTCCTGTAGTTCTTCCATCACTTGACCGAGCTCTAGTGTTGTCTCTTTTAAAAATGCTAGTTGCTTGTTCGTTTGTTTGTTTATGTATTTATGTATTACTGTGTTATGTTAGTCACCATACAGGACATCACTAGTTTTTGATGCAGTGTTCCATGATTCATTGTTTGCATATAACACCCAGTGCTCCATGCAATCCATGCCCTCCTTGATACCCACCACCAGGCTCACTCATCGCTCTACCTCCCTCCCTTCTAAGACTCTGTTTCCCAGAGTGCATAGTCTCTCTCAGTTCATCTCCTACTCCACTTTCTTCCGCTTCATTTTTTCCTTTCTCCTCCTAATGTCCTCCATGCTATTCCTATACTAGTAACATATAATGTAGCATTTGTTTCAGGGATACAGGTCTGTGATTCATCAGTCTTACATAATTCACAGTGCTCACCAGAGCACATACCCTCCCCAATGTCCATCACCCAGCCACCCCATCCCTTCCATCCCCCTCTCCCCCGAGCAACCCTCAGTTTGTTTCCAGAGATTAAGGGTCTTTTATGGTTTGTCTCCCTCTCTGGTTTCATCCAATTTCATTTTTTCCTCTCTTCCCCTATGATATTCTACCTTTCTTCTCAAATTCCACATACCAGTGAGATCATATGATATTGTGTTGCTCTGACTGACTTATTTCACTTAGCATTAGTGGCTTTAACCCACTGAGCCACCCAGGCGCCCCAAGATTTCATTTTTGATAGCTGCATTATATATCTATATCTCCACCCATCCATCCCACATCTTCTTTATCCACTCATCTGTTGATGGACATCAAGGTTCTTTCCATAGTCTGGCTATTGTGGACATTGCTGCTATTGCTGCTATAAACATTCAGGTGCATGTGTCCCTTTGGATCACTGCATTTGTATCTTCAGGGTAAATACTCAGTAGTGCAGTTGCTAGGTCATAGGGTAGCTCTCTTTTCAACTTTTTGAGGAACTTCCTTACTGTTTTCCAAAGTGGCTGCACCAGCTTGCATTCCCACCCACAGGGTTAGAGGTTTCCTCTTTCTCAGCATCCTTGCTAACATCTGTTGTTTTCTGGCTTGTTAACTTTAGCCATTCTACTGATGTGAGGTGGTATCTCATTGTGGTTTTGATTTGTATTTCCCTGATGCTGAGTGATGAGCATTTTTTCATGTGTCTGTTGGCTATTTGTATGTGTCTAGAGAAATATCTATTCATGTCTTCTGCCCATTTCTTGACAGGATGATGATGATGACTTGGGTGTTGAGTTTGATAAGTTCTTTATGGATTTTGGATAATAGTCCTTTATTGATATGTAATTTGCAATAATCTTCTCCCATCCTGTCAGTTGTCTTTTGGTTTTGTTGACTGTTTCCTTTGCTGTGCAAAAGATTTTAATCTTTATGAAGTCCCAGTAGTTCATTTTCGTCCTAGCTTCCCTTGCCTTTGGTGATGTTTCTAGGAAGAAGTTGCTGCAGCTGAGGTTGAAGAAGTTGCTGCCTGTGTTCTCCTCAAGGATTTTGATGGAATCCTATCTCACATTTAGGTCTTTCATCCATTTTGAGTCCATTTTTGTGTGTGGTGTAAGGAAATGGTCCAATTTCATTCTTCTGCATGTGGCTGTCCAATTTTCGCAGCACCACCAAATGTCCCATTTTAAGATATAAATTGCAGTTCATGGCCTTTGACTCAAACCAATTGATTTATTTTCAAAATTATATTTCAATTCAGTTGGCCACTTACACTAAAGGTAATTAAGAACTTTTGGGTCACCTTACATTTTAAAACTATCATTAGACTATAGGTTTGACATGCATTAAAAAGTGATTTCTTTCCTGAGGTAGGTCAGCTCTTCTCTACTGTCTGAGGATCTCCATTAGTTTTCTGAGTATGAATACCTTATCTTATCGTAGTATGATAATTCTGAGATCCTGTGTGGAGAAAAGATAAAAAAAAATAATCAGTTGCAGACAGTGTACAAAGTGCCATTTTTTCCATTTTTAAAAAGGCAGAGAATCAATAATTTATGACTGCATGTCTCTGTTTCTCCTTGAGGAATTGATGAGAGAAAGGCAACATTTTTTGTTTTATTACAAGAATTTTAGATCAATGAAGGTTAAAAGTTGAATAGGATAAGGGGTTCAGTGAATCCCTGAAGCACCACACTGACATTCCAAGACAGAGCTAGTAAAGGTCTCCTTTTCTTGATGTCCCTTTGAAAAGAATGTATTATCAAAATGTCAGCTGTTTGCAATGTGCATCTCTACTCCGTATCCATCTGTGGGTCTCCTAGAGCTCCGTGGAGGTTCACAACTGGATTCTGTGTTTCCAGTGATTGTTTACCTCCCCGGAGGTCAGCCAGATGCATTACAAACTGTCAGGGACTGACTTTAATAACAAGCACCTACTGTTTAAATTCCTTCCTGTGTTATTTGCCATAACACACGTATACACGCTAAACACAAACACACACAATGAATCTACGTTTATTTTTCAAGTTAAGCTGATCTTGATCAAGTAAGTGGTCCAGAGGCTTTGGATTGATTTACTTAATACTTGCTTTGGGTCAAATAAATATTGTTTCGTGTTTTTCTATCTTTAACTTGAAGATTATAAAAATCTCTAAATCCTACAGTTTTATTGAATTCTAGCAACCACCCAGTTCAATAATTTTGTCTTCTAGCTGATTCTTCCATACTCCAGTGAGGGAACTTCCCATATCTTGGGAGAGATAAATTTTTAGCTACCTCAAGCGGGTTGATATAAACATACGTGTGTGTGTGTGTGTGTGTGTGTACATGAAACCACTTTTTAAATAAGTTGAATTTCTCTTTCTCCTCATTTCCTCCTCCTTCTCATTATTAATTTCCCCCCTATTTCAGGTGAAGTAACTGAGGCTAGATTAAGAAATCTGTTCAAGAAAAAGACTCAGTCCTAGGAAATGAAGGAGTAGAATCCAATCTATTAAACTCCTTTGAAGAGCCAAGTCACAAAGATGTGATTTACCCATATACAAACCCACATGTACATAATTCATCCATTTGCCTCATTCTTCCCACACCCCCCCATAGAACCATATAATTGCCCAGTTTGAAAAAAGCCTCACACTTAACAAAGATCAATGAGATCTCTTCTTCTAAAAGAAATTAATTTTCTTTGTGGGAGATTTAGGTGGTTTTCTTGTCCAAATGAATTGACCTTGTATAATCATTCTAATGATGAAGGTATCGGGGGGGGGGGGATGACTTACTAATTTTAGAACAGGATCACTATTCAAACAGCATCCCAGAGGAATATTTGTTCCATACTATATATTGTCTTAACACTGAAGCTGTTTTTTGTTTTTTAAAGATTTTATTTATATATTTGTCAGAGAGAGAGAGAGAGCGGGAGAGAGAGGCAGACAGAATGGCAGGCAGAGGCAGAGGGAGAAGCAGACTCCCTGCCGAGCAAGGAGCCCGATATGGGACTCAATCCCAGGATGCTGGGATCGTGACCTGAGCCAAAGGCAGCTGCTTAACCAACTGAGCCACCCAGGCGTCCCCTGAAGCTGTTTTTTAAAAATTGTGTGGGAGGATTTCAGCTATTACTACATAATTAATTGAAAGAGAGGTATACTCCTATGATCTCTCACTTTCTAACCTATCATTTATTTTAGCGCTCTGAATTTTCTAGCTCTGAAACAAGAGACAAGGATTACAGAAATAGAAGAAGGTTACTTTTTTCTGTCAATGCAATCTCTTTAGCTATGTTTGAATTGCTATTACTCCTTATCTTTTCTGAGACCTTGTGTCACTATTGTTTCCTCATCTCTCTCCTCTCTCTTTTTTACCTTCCTTTACCCTTCATGGCTTCCCCATCAAAAAATTATGTTTAGTCCCAGGGCACCTGGGTGGCTCAGTGGGTTAAGCCTCTGCCTTTGGCTCAGGTCATGATCTCAGGGTCCTGGGATCTAGACCCGCATCAGGCTCTCTGCTCAGCAGAGAGCCTGCTTCTCCCTCTTCCTCTGCCTGCCTCTCTGCCTACTTGTGATCTCTCTCTCTATCAAATAAATAAATAAAATCTTTTAAAAAATTATGTTTAGTCCCATTTAAAAATATTTCTCAGTCATTTCTTTAGCTCTTGACTTACATCATTCTTTATAAATTTATTTTGCAAGAATGTGGTCAAAATTAGCATTTTCACTTTCCTTTCCACCCTTTGGTCTCCCCAGTCGTAACAAATAGGGTTATGTCAGCCCCATGTCACTGAGAGTCCTCCCACATTGATTACTAATGGATTTTTTATTACCAAGTACTATTGATTAAGTCCTGTCATACTTACCTTGATCACATATACCTTCAAAATCTTTTTTTAGTGTGTTCAATAGTTCAGTCTTGTAATTTTACACTTCCTACCTACTCCTTGGTTTTCCTTAAAGGTGCTTCTTTCTCCATCTGTTGTATAAATGTTAAAATCCTATAGAATTTTATCCCATGTTTAACCTGATTCTACAAATTCCAAGTCACTGCACCATCCAGAATAATGAAATGATCTCTTAGTCAAAAGATCTTAAATCTATAAGTCCCTCAGCTTTCTTAAATACTCTATATCTGTATGTTACCAAGTTTTCCTGAATTCACCATGTTTTCTTTCATCCTATTTAATATTCATTTAAACATAGGCTGCACCTTTATTCTGTCTGATTTTAGGAAGCCTATGCCTTCCCAAGTTGTTTTAAGTATCTTCAGAGGGAACTTAAATTGGTGCTCATTATTTACTGTTGTGAACTTGTGCTTTGTTAATTCCAGCTACCGAATCACAGCTTCTCTGTATTTTATAGCTGTACCCAGGCCCCTTCACCCCAACCTTGACATGTATCATGCTTTTTATTAGTATACCACCCTACTGGTTCTTCCTCTGTTCAGGAATGATCAGTTCCCATGTTGCAGGGACCCACTCATCTTTTTTAAATTTTTGTTTCAGTGATCCTTAGAAATAGCTAAAAATCTCTTAGTATCAAAATACCTGTTTAGGGCAAAGTATCTTCCCTTCAATATGTGAGAAAGTCTTTCGCTTTATTATTCCAAGTATTTATTTTTTTCCCCTCAACTTTCACTTTACAGAGTACACTCTGAGCACGAGACCCTCCTTTGTTTAAATAAAATACCTATTAAAGTGCTCCCATTCAAAAGAACATCTCCACCAAAGATCTATTCTTCCTTTCTACATTAAACTGTGGAGAGAGCTACAGAGTTTTAAATTATGCCAACTATTTCCTCGCTTCAATTAGGGATAATGTTTAGTCTACGGCCATACCACCCTGAACGCGCCCGATCTCGTCTGATCTCGGAAGCTAAGCAGGGTCGGGCCTGGTTAGTACTTGGATGGGAGGGATAATGTTTAAGTAGTATGTACCTTGTGGACATACTAGTTGCTAAAATTTTAAAACACTTTAATACCACTGACTTAATAGTTACTGCCTGAGCCCTACCTCCCAGTCCTCTCGTCTCCACAGTGTTTAGCCGAATTCTTTCCACAACTTAGTAAATCAAGACCTGATACCTGACACCATAGGGGGCTCCAGCCCTCGGCACTAGCACTTCCACCACCAGGTGGCCTTGATGGAATCTTGGTGAACTGACAAGTATTTTGAAAATCATCACCACATACACACATTTCCGTCTGACTACTGGACATCACTGAACTAAACATTTTCCCTTTCCTTTCATTCTCAGAACAAATAACAATAGCAAAGGAAGAACGACCCCCCCCCCAAAATACATCTTCGTCTTCTATAATTTTTTAGTAAACTGAAATCAACCTCATACATCAAAGTGTTCCTCTGTGTACTTTACAGCTTTCAAATCCAAACTGTACCTACTTTGTATTTTACCGCCTCTGGCTTCTTTACATCTGTCCATTCTCTCTGTTCTTTCAATTTCCTTTGGATTACACAGTGATGGATACCTAACATTGTTGTAATAAATCATAACTCCTAACCCTGCCTCCAGTCTTGTCCCTTTGAAATTCTGCTTCCACAGAGCCACCAAAGGGGTCCAGCAGAATCCCAGATCCTTTGCTTGTTTAAATCCTACAGTGGTGTTCCATCCCCTACAAACTTCTTTGACTTGATACTCAATACCTTTCATAATCTGGCCTGCATGCCAGACTCCCTCTTTTGCCTTTCTGTCATATTTACACTGAATTTTACTTTTGCTAAACTACTTTTGATAAAACAAACAAAAACAAACCAAAAAACAAATTGTTGGCCTGGAAATCACTTCTTTGTTTCTCCGTTATACCTCTGCTGTTCATCCTTGAAGATCAGCTTAGGGATCACTTTTTATGTGCGGACTTCCTCTAATTCCCTGCCCACCTCCGACTTCACTGACTTTTTCTTTTGGGGGGGCGGCTATTTTTACACCACAGTTATGAAATGTGAACTACAGTTTTGTATGCTGTTCACTTGTCTTTCTCTCCCACTTGGCTTAGAATTCTTTGAGGGCAGTGATTTTGTCTTCATCTTTATTTCAGTGGTACCTAGTATATTGTCTTGAATTTATTAAATTACTGAATGAATGGACATAAATACATAATAGCTTCTTTTTTCTTGGGATTTGTACATGAAGGACAATATTTGTCAATTAGTTTTCTAGAGACTAAAAGTAAATCAAGTCTTTTCCCTTAGGTATTGTGAATAATCACCTCAACCTTGTTTCCTTGTTTAGGTGAAAATATAGATAATAGTGTTAGAAAAGTGAAGTTGCCAAATGACAAAAGAGGTGAATATAGAGATATACATGAATAATTCTCTTCTGTGTTGTAAATTTTCAAACTCAATTTTCTTCTTAATTTTTTTTTACATAGGCAAAGTCTTATACACTAATGAAATGAAAAACCATTTGTATTTTATTTAGTTTTTAAGAAATGACTTATTGTAAATATAATATGACCGAGACAAATTTAGCAAGGCAAAAAATTTAAAAGTGGACAAAGGCAAAGTAGGTTATGACTAGAAACTAGGCTTAGAAGCCAAAAGTATCTGCTAAAAGAAAAAAGAATATTATTCATATTTTGACAGGGGCTACATTGAATCTGTAGACTATTTAGGGTAGTATGGATATTTAAAAAATAGTAATTCCTCCAATACATGAGCATAGAATATGTTTCTATCTGTGTCTTCAGTTTCCTTCATGAATGTCTCTCAGTTTTCAGAGTACATGTCTTTGACCTCTTGTTGAAAATTTTTTTGAGGTATTTTATTCTTTTTGACAAAATTGTAAATAGAATTATTTTATTTCTCTTTCTGATAGTTTGTTATTGGTGTATAAAAGCACAAAGGATTTTTGTATATTGATCTTGTATCCTGCACTTTACTGAATTAATTTATTAGTTTGGACAACTTTTTGGTGGAGTCTTTGGGGTTTTTTTCATACAGTGCCATGCCATCTGCAAATAGTGACAGTTTTTTTTTCCTTTTCCAATTTGGATGCCTTTTCCTTTTTTTTTCCTGTCTAACTGCTCTAATAAGGACTTTGAATAATATGTTGAATAAAAGCGATGAGAGCGGACATTCTTGTCTTGTTCCTGACTTCAAAGGAAAGGATTTCAGCTTTTCACCATTGAATATGGTGTATTTATCAAAATGTTAGACAAGAGTGCCTGGGTGGCTCCGTAAGTTAACTCTCTGCTTTCGGCTCCGGTCGTGATCTCAGGGTTTTGGAATCGTGCCCCGCATCAGGCTCCCGGCTCAGCAGTGAGCCTGCTTCCCCCTCTCTCTGCCTGCCTCTCTGCCTACTTGTGATCTCTCTCTCTCTCTCTCTCTCTCTGTTAAATAAATAAATAAATAATCTTAAAAAAAATGCCTATATGGACCACATCTTCCTTATCCATTCATCCGTTGAAGGGCATCTTGGTTCTTTCCACAGTTTGGCGACCGTGGCCATTGCTGCTATAAACATTGGGGTACAGATGGCCCTTCTTTTCACTACATCTGTATCTTTGGGGTAAATACCCAGGAGTGCAATTGCAGGGTCATAGGGAAGCTCTATTTTTAATTTCTTGAGGAATCTCCACACTGTTCTCCAAAGAGGCTGCACCAACTTGCATTCCCACCAACAGTGGAAGAGCGTTCCCCTTTCTCCACATCCTCTCCAACACATGTTGTTTCCTGTCTTGTTAATTTTGGCCATTCTAACTGGTGTAAGGTGATATCTCAATGTGGTTTTAATTTGAATCTCCCTGAGGGCTAGTGATGATGAACATTTTTTCATGTGTCTGATAGCCATTTGTATGTCTTCATTGGAGAAGAGTCTGTTCATATCTTCTGCCCTTTTTAAAATATGATTATCTGTTTTGTGTGTGTTGAGTTTGAGGAGTTCATTATAGATCCTGGATATCAACCTTTTGTCTGTACTGTCATTTGCAAATATCTTCTCCCATTCTGTGGGTTGCCTCTTTGTTTTTTTGACTGTTTCCTTTGCTGTGCAGAAGCTTTTGATTTTGATGAAGTCCCAAAAGTTTATTTTCGCTTTTGTTTCCTTTGCCTTTGGAGACATATCTTGAAAGAAGTTGCTGTGGCTGATATCAAAGAGATTACTGCCTATGTTCTCCTCTAGGATTCTGATGGATTCCTGTCTCACGCTGAGGTCTTTTATCCATTTTGAGTTTATCTTTGTGTATGGTGTAAGAGAATGGTCGAGTTTCATTCTTCTACATATAGCTGTCCAGTTTTCCCAGTACCATTTATTTAAGAAACTGTCTTTTTTCCACTGTATATTTTTTCACTTATTTGTGGAGCATAACAAATAGCATGAAGGACATGGGGAGTTAGAGAGGAGAAGGGAGTTGGGGGAAATTGGAAGGGGAGGTGAACCATGAGAGACTATGGACTCTGAAAAACAATCTGAGGGGTTTGAAGTGGAGGGGGGGTGGGAGGTTGGGGTACCAGGTGGTGGGTATTATAGAGGGCACAGATTGCATGGAGCACTGGGTGTGATGAAAAAATAATGAATACTGTTATGCTGAAAAAAAAAAAATTGCCTAGACAAGCTGTTGACCATTAAGGTTTTATCACTAAGGTCTTTTAGCCTTTTAAGTAGGAGCTTAGAAAATGCAGGTACTGTATTCAAGTCCAGAACAAGTTCTAGAGTGTAGAAAATGATCTTTCCTTGTTGAAAATCGTCACTTGTCACTGCCTGGACAGTGATACCTTCTCAGGAGAAAATCATTAATGAATTAGCAATAGATAGAGCAATTAGAAATAGATAAAATTGGATCAAACTCTCACCTCAGAATAAGTGTAGATTACAAAGTGACAAGGGGTTTAATTATATTTTAAAAGAAAAATCTTAGCCTATCAGAAGGCATTGAATAAATACTGACACTTAGGTATGTCTGACTATAAACAGCTCTATTTTAACTTGAAAGTTAGTATCTGCTTAATAGATGAAATAATTTTTTCTCTAAAAAATAGAATGAAATGTACGTGATAGAATTTAAATGTGCTGTAATTATAAAAATGAGAATATTTTATATTATAGTAGGATTAGTCTATCTAATCTTGAAGATAAATGAATTACAATTTTTCTACTGAATTTTTGGATAGCTTGAAGTATAATTACTGACAAATTTTTCTTCTAGATTTAAAAAAAATTAATTATAATTTATTTGATGAACATTTGTTGTCTTTCTTAACCTCCCTAATGGCATTAAGGAATTTAAATTTATATGGGTAAGGTAATAGATGTACTTAAACAAAGTTCTTTTAAAATAGGAGCTTTGCTCTAACTTTGTTAGTAATTAAGGGGTATTTTTTATATATAAAGTAAAGTCTCATTATAATCATGAGTCAAAAGAAAATTTCACAAAAATATCAAGTGCCTGTAATTATTGGTAATCAAATGGGATTTGAACACTATTCATACATTCTTATCAACCCTGTGGGAAAATTAAAGTCTATGACTATTATTGAATGAATATTTAGATTTATATGAGATAAATTTTTGATTTGAAACTATATAGTATATTATGTTGGTTAAAAAAATACTCATTATAAAATGAAGAACTTGTACCTCAGATAAAGAAGCCAGATAAATTCAGACGCTTTAAGACCGGGGCATTCAGTAAAGTTAAGTATGTGGGCATACGTGTATTTTAGTAATACTGAAAATTAGACACACAAGAGGTAGATATGGTTTGTCCATGTAGATATCATATGTACTAATCTTGGACTTAAAACTATATAGGAAGTCATTATAGATGGAACAGGTAATGACAATGACATGAACCATGAAACAAAATTTGGAGATTGATTTGCTGACTTCATGACAAAGAATAAAAAGTTATTTTCTCTTATTTCACTCAACATAATACCCTCTAGTCCCATCCACGTTGTCACAAGTGGGAGGATTTCATTTCTTTTAATGGCTGCATAGTATTCCATTGTGTATATATATGTACCACAACTTCTTTATCCATTTATCTAAAGACAATTATCATATGATCTCCCTGATATGAGGAAGTTGAGAGTCAAAGTAGTGGGATTGCGGGGGTAGGGAAGAAAAAAAAAATGAAACAA
This sequence comes from Neogale vison, assembly GCF_020171115.1. Taxonomy (NCBI): domain Eukaryota; kingdom Metazoa; phylum Chordata; class Mammalia; order Carnivora; family Mustelidae; genus Neogale; species Neogale vison. Next base: position 194,404,505 of record NC_058091.1, on the reverse strand, counting down.
GATGGGATCGGGAGGGAGACAAACCATAAGAGACTCTTAATCTCACAAAACAAACTGAGGGTTGCCAGGGGAAGGGGGGTAGGGAGAGGGAGGTTGGGTTATGGACATTGGGGAAGGTGTGTGCTACAGTGAGTGCTGTGAAGTGTGTAAACCTGGTGATTCACAGACCTGTACCCCTGGGGCTAACAATACATTATATGTTAATAAAAAATAAAAAAAAAATTTTTAAATTCTTTTCTTTAGATGTTTCTACTTCAAAGAAAATACTAGTGACTAGAGGTCTCTTTTCTTTAGAAGAAAACCAATACTTTGAAATTGGAAGTGAACTAAGAAATAGAACAAAACTGACCATCAAATAGTGTTTAAATAACCACACAAAATGAGAGATTAAGAGCAACTCTTGAACAAAGTAATTTGATAAAATAGTATTAGAGAACTACATGCCTAAGAACAAAGGAAACGGAGAAAAGATTTTGAACTTTGTTCAGTTATTTTATTGTTTGCTTTAATGTCATATAGTTTTAGATTTATTTTCTTGGATTATCAGATAAAGCAAATAGGTAATGACTTTTAGTTCAATAAAAATATTTTTTAGGATTAAAGGAAAGGTACAAATACAATATGGGATTAAAAATCTAAATGGCAATTATGTATTACTAAAATTTAACTGGAAGTATCAATATAGGTGCATGTCTTTCAAAGAAAAAAAGTCATCTTTTTTGACTTAGTCCACTAAAAGAGTTTGCCTTAATGTTCAGATTCTGATTGTTAATTGTATTTTTCTAATAAAATGAACCTGAGTTCCTTGGAGATGTTAGGGGCAGAGAGGTACAAATGAGGCTGGAAAATCATGTTGTGTCTGAAAGCAAGGAGGCTTTTAAATATTAATGGGATGTCAAAGGGTCACAGAAGCCAATGTTAATGGGGCTCTCTCAGGCCAAATTGTGAGAATTAGAACTTCAAAAGGGGAGAAATTGCTATGGTCCATTGAAACAAATTAAATCTAAAAAGCAATGAATCACTAAGTATTCTAAAATTAAGTCATTTAATCATCTTGTCAATTCATTTTATTGCATAAATAAAGAAAATAGAAACTGTAACTATTAACTTAGTTAAGTGTTATTTTCTAAATCATGGGAAATACCGGTTAAGACATACACATGGGACCTGGAGACAGACTACATCAAGTGAAATGCAGAAAATTCACTGGATAAAATATTAATAATCCTAAGAATTATGTGGGCTCAAGAATATATTTAAAAAAATGAGAGTGAATCTATTCAAAAGGAATTGCAGTTAGGTTTCTGATGATCCTAACAGTGATTCAAATGATTCATTTAGGCTTTGATTTTTGAAGTGAAATCTTAATAAATTGTTTTCAGTATTAAAACATCTAAGACAAAAAAAAATCTAAGATAACTTTAAATTTGTGGCATTTATAAATTTAGTATACTAAATTTATAAGAATTATTTTGTATTCACAAAAGTTGTATTTGTAAAATCATACAATATAAATACATACATACAATATAAATATAACTATATAAATAATTACAAAGGTAATACTTGACAGGATCTACTTAAATCTATTTCGTATGCAGACCATTAGCTTTTTTTTTTTTTTTTAAGATTTTACTTATTTATCTGACAGAGAGAGAGAGAGTGATCACAAGTAGGCAGGGAGGCAGGCAGAGAGAGAGGGAGAAGCAGGCTCCCCGCTGAGCAGAGACCGGATGTGGGGCTCCATCCCAGGGCCCTGAGATCATGACCTGAGCTGAAGGCAGAGACTTAATCCACTGAGCCACGCAGGTGCCCCCAGACTGTTAACTTTTAACACTGGCATGCATGTTCCATTCCCTCACCCTTAACTGCTTGCAGACCGACGCCAACCAGGAAAAATCTGCCTCACCATCCATAAGCTCCTTTCTCTGTGTATTCGTATTCTCTAAACCCCATCTGGAAGGAATCCTTGTGTCTCCTAAATCCCATTTCCCTGGCCTAATAAAGGAATTACCCAATTTCATGCAGAGGTAAAAGGGTGAGGATAGGATAAAAATTGCCTAGTTTATACTCCATTTTATACCAGAGCAGTTTCTCATTCTGTGTGCTGTGCTCTTTGTGATGCTTGTGGTGCAGGAAAAGTCCGGGCCTCATGTAGAACAACATCAGGAGTTTCGGCCCTTTACCCACCTCCAAAATGATTTTCCAATTTAATTTTCTACTCCAGTAGAATATGGGAATATATCTGTTTTTTTAGAGGGCCCAAGATTTTCTCCTTCAGGATGGTAAGTTCTATTTTAGCATGTCCTTTAAGGGATACATTTCTGAATACATTTGTGAAGTGCTAAACAATTTCAATTATATACCTTCAGCTACTTTTAAAAGAGAGTGACCATGGCATTAATATATGCCCCTCAGGAAGGCTTCTTCCCTGCCTATCTCCCTCAAGGAATCACTGAGAAGGCATGTCTATTAGCATAATGAATATGTAGGTATAAGTCTGTGATGAAGGCTGCTAGTCCATCACCCACAGTAATTCATGTCATACATTCTAAAAGTTGAACATTTAATTTGTACAGAGATTGCTAATGTTTTCGTACTTTGGCCATAGGGGTTATTTTATAGATCTTCAGTGTAACCTCCTTTATGGGTAGGAAATATTTTCCTAGACAAATGCAATGCTTTCATTTAAATAAAAGCTTATCAGTACTCCTCTCAGGGAGCCCTTTAAATGTTTTCTGAGTTGTGTCTCCCTTTCCTCCCCTACCTGAGTGATAGGAAGCTTTTTCTCCCCTGATGACCATGGTGTCATTCTTAGAAGGTTAGGAATCTGACCGATTTAAAGAATACTGATCGAGCAATGCAAAGATGTGCATTCTCCACAGCCCTTAATTGCACTCGTGGGCACATGTCCTGGAAGCGTTGCTTTTGCACCAGCTCCCAGTGAAATGATGCTGGGGATAATGCTATTGATGGTAATGAAACACTGGAAGGGCAATAAACATTGGAATATTATATGGCAACAAGGATCATTTTACTAAAGTTTGTATAAATAGAGAAATGAACATTTCAGGAACATAACACTGAATCAAAAACTCAAGCAACGTGGAGTGGCTACTATTAAATAACAGCAGGCAAGGCTAGCTGATACATTGTTTAGTTACTTAGCATTATCTTTGTAAAATTAAAAACAAAGACAACAAAATGATAAATTTAAAAATGTGGTTTCAGAGGGAGAAGAACACAGAGGCTTTGTTTTTTTATTTTTAAATGGGTAACAGGTGGACTTAAAATTTCGTGTTTTTTTCCCCGCTAAATTTGTGCCTCTTGACCATCTTCATCCAGTTTCTCCATCCCCGACTCCTCATCTCTTGTAACCAGAAATCTGATTTCTCTTTCTATTATTTTCTGTTTCTTTTTTTTTATGCTGTATATCATAAATGAGATCCTGTAGTATTTGTCTTTGAATAATTTCACTTAGCATAATGCCCACAAGTTCCATCTATGTTGTTGTAAATGATAGGATCTCCTTTTCTATGGCTGAATAATATTTCATTGTTTACCTATACAGCAGTTTCTATCTCCATTCATGTATCTATTGACATTTAGGTTGTTTCCGTGTCTTGGTATTATAGATCATGCTGCTATCAACAAGGGAGTACAGTTGTTTTTCACATAGTGTTTTCTTTTCCTTTGGATATATTTCCAAAGAGGAATGACTGTATCATAAGGTAATTTTATTTTTAATTTTTTTTTAGGAACCCTCATACTGTTTTCTATAATAGCTATGGCAGTTTACAATCCCACCAGGAGCACATAAGGGTTCCTTTTCTCCGTAATACCCTTGGGAATACTTTTCTCTCTCTCTCTCTTTCTCTCTCTTTTTTTTTTTTAAATGATAACCATTCTAACAGTCAGGATGCAATATCTCATTATGGTTTTAACTAACATTTTCTTAGTTATTAGTGATATGTGGTGTGTTTTCATGTACCTGTTGGTCATGGGTGTACTTCTCTGGAAAAATGTCTCTTCAGGTTTTTGTCCCATTTTTAATTGGAATTATCATTATCATTATTATTATTTTTTGGCTATTGAGTTCTATGGGTTTTTTTAAAAAAATATATTGCATATTACCCATGATCAGCAATGTGGTTTGCAAATATTTTTTCTCACTTTGTACATTGTCTTTTCACTTTGTTGGTTGTTTCTTTTGCGAGGCGGAAGCTTTTCAGTCTGAAATAGTCCTTCTTATTTTTTATTTTGTTGCTTGTGCTTTAAGTGTCATATCCCAAAAATTCATTGCCAAGACTAGTATCAAGGAGCTTTTTCCTTATGTTTTCTTCCAGGAGTTTTTATGGCTTCTGGATTTACATTTAAATTTTTAGCCCATTTAAAGTTAATTTTTGGGAGTGATCTGAGGGGTCTAGTTTTATTCTTTTACATGAGATTATCTGCTGTTCCCAGAACCATTTTTTCAAAGTGTCTTTTCTCTATTGCGTATTCTTTACTGTCTCGTTCAATATTATTTAATAGTACATGCATAGTTTTATTTCTGGGATCTTGGTTCTGCTTATGTTTCTATTTTTAAGCATTTCCCATTTGTTGTGAATTTTTGTGTGTTTAGAATTTTTATGTATAATAAAAAGATAAAAAAATAAAAAGAAAACTCTTGTTTGAAATAAGTGTCTTAAAAAAATAACTTTGAGACTTGGCAAAATTTTGGCTAAGCTAATCCTCTCCATGGGTACCTGAATGGCTTAGTTGCTTAAACAGTGGACTCTTGATTTTGGCTCAGGTCACGATCGATGGGTCGTGATACTGAGCCCTCCATCAGGCTCATTGTTCAGTGGGGGAGGTGTGCCTGAGTACTCTTTCCCTCTTCTCCATCCCCCCTGCTCGCCCTCTCTCATGTGTATCCTCTCTATTTCTAAAATAAATAAGTAAATCTTTACACTTTGAGTAACAAGGAGTCAAAGTTTTCCCCAGATGCAGTATTTAAAATTTTTAATAACCTAACTTGTGGAAATTTCAGGGATACACAGTTTTAAATAAGTAGTAATTTTACCATAATGCTAAAAGTAGAAACATAGGCAATGGAGATAAATTTGAACAACTACAGATATTGAACTTAAAATTCCAGAGGATTATATTCTATTTCATGGTATAAAGATTATGTCTCATTTTTTACTAAGGTTCTGCTTATAATGCCAGAAAATAGTGTTCTTATAGAAAAGAAATTGAAAGATGATTCTCAAATAAAACTTGTATCTTAGTATTTCTTAATTTTCAGTGTTTTTTCATTTAGAGAAAAGATGTATTAAAAACAAAGAAAAAGGGGTACCTGGGTGGCTCAGTGGATTAAGCTTCTGTCTTCAGCTCAGGTTATGATCTCAGGGTTCTGGGATGGAGTCCCGGGTCAGGCTCTCTGCTCAGCGGGGAGCCTGCTTCCTTCTCTCTCTCTGTCTCTGCTTGCCTGTCTGCCTACTTGTGATCTCTCTCTGTCAAATAAATAAAATCTTTAAAAAAAGAAAAAAATGGGGTGCCTGGGCAGCTCAGTGGGTTAAAGCCTCTGCCTTTGGCTTGGGTCATGATCCCAGGGTCCTGGGATCAAGCCCCACACCCCAGCACTGGGCTCTCTGCTCAGCAGGAAGCCTGCTTCTCTTCCTCTCTCTCTCTCTCTCTCTCTCTGCCTGCCTCTCTGCCTGCTTGTTATCTCTTGTCTGTTAAATAAATAAATAAATAAAATCTTAAAAAAAAAAAAGGGTGTCTCATTTTCAGAATCTAAGAACTTATGTTTTGGGTTTATTAATTTCCATTTAATGCATAGTATATTGAACTTGAAAATAACATTCTGTTCTGCGTATATTTTTATTATATGATCTGCTTTGAAGATATAAAAGATTATTCTTGTCCCATCTTGTTTGATAAGATATAGATAATTCTGTTTAATCTAAGTTTTTTTAATCTTTTGTCCCTGGGTAAGGTAGACAAATTGAGTTTCACTTTTAGTTTATTTATTCTGTCAGAGATTCTGAATCAGGAGTTTAAAGTCTCTGTCTGACAAGAAAAAGTCAACATCTGTTGAGTTGATTTATTATTTATGTATTAGATTTTATGGCACTTTTCCTCTGAAGAGCCAAAAGCATCCTACACATAATTCTTACACTTTTCAAATACCTTTCACAAGAAATACCTATAAACATCCCAACATGAAAAGCGACAGAAAAGGAATTGAAAGAGAAAAACAAGGAAGAAGAGGCCCCCAGGGCAAATGATCACAGCCTCAAATAGGAGGTGTGCCTAATAATTTAAGCATTCACGTTGCAAGGCCACTGGGGATACACTTGTCTCTGACAAAGCTTTCCCCCTGCACATCTGCTGTCATTGCATGCTACCTGGCTCCCAGATGCTTCTCTTCCCTGTGGTTGCCTTTTCTACACCGTAAGCATCCAGTATTTAGTTAATTAGGGCAATCTCGGAATTTAGTATAATGAGATCTCAGGTTTCCCAAATGGTGTTTGTTCTCTACTCCTGAAGATAGTGGGATTTCTGTGAAGGTGGGTTTGTGGTGGGAAAGAAAGTAAAGGTTGTTAGAATCTGTTGTACACTACTTCCTGACTTACATGTGACCACTTAAAATGATTTAATTAAATAGCAAAATATTTGATTTTAATTATTTTGAGCTAATAATTTAAGGTTGAATAATTATTTTGAGCTAATAATTTAAGGTTGAACAAACTTGGAAGGATTTTATGAAGACTCTAGGGATATGAAAACATAGTTTGCATGTTTTAGATTTCACTTACAGTTAAAACCATTGCTAAAAAAAGCCAAATTGAAAATAAGTTCAGATTATATGGTTCCATAAACATCTACGATTTTATATAATGCTTAAATACTTCATGTTTTCAATATTTTTCATATGGAAAAAAAGACAATTAGAATGTTGCTGATGAAATGCCCTTTCTGTAATTTTCTTTTGTTTGAGAAGTATGTCCATTTCGTTTGATAGCTGAGGCAAAGGGACATAACTTCTGTAATTCTTTAAGGATTGCATAGTATGAAATATTATACATTTTAAAATGTATTAAATATTTTTTGGAAATGGAAACTTGCTGAGATAATAAGCATATAATTTTAAGTTTCATGAGATTTCATAATTAGATATTGAACTCATTTTCTCGACTCATGTTAACTGTCTTCATTTTTCTAAAAGAAAATAGAACCACAAAACTCAAAGTTATTGAACAAGAAGCAGGAAAATATGGCATGGCACCATATTTCTAAAACAAAAGTTACTAAAGTGACTCAAAATTTATTTCTTTCTGAAATTTATCTAATGATCTGAGAGTTCTGAGCGCCTTAACCAACACCCACCAGCCATTTAAATTGAAATTTGTTGCTGAACTCTGAGGCAAAGAGCAGCAAAGAACTTGACTGACAATAGAAAAGTGAGCATTTTCCCATAGAAGATGAAAAATAAAAAGTTTTTATTTTATTTTATTAATAAGAGTGAAAATAAAAATACCTCTACTTGGTCTTCTAAGAGCATGAGAACAGAGGGACAGAGAGACAAGAGACTTCTGTGTATAGTTTTCTGTCTTTGCCTCTGATGCAAGTTGTTTCCACCATATGAATTATTTGTCCCCAATATATTAGGCCTCAGTAGTCTTGTTTGTGTTGAGTTGTATATCAAAGCAGTGACTGAAATGAGCAGGTGCTAGAGATAAGCACGTTTCTGAAACAGAATTTTCATTGTATTTTATGGTCTCTTTAAACACATGGAGTAAGGAACTTGGGATAATACTTCTTGTTTTCACTTATCCTTGACGCAAAGTTTGAGTTTCAACACTTTCCTGAGAAAAGCATATTTATTTGAAACCATATCTTGAAACAGTTCATAAGATAGATCTTATTCTCAATTACCAAAAGGCTATGTGTATCATGTTAGTACTTTGCAATACATTTATCACCACGTAGACCCTGGCTTTTATGCAGTTTGTTTCAATCACTTAGTGTTTTTCACTGTCTTCCTCTGTTAAGAAGGTTAATAAGTTTCTCTTCTTGCATCTTGATAGTGTTAACAATACTCTCCTTGATTGCCTAGACTTCATTGGTAGAAACATTATGATCTATATTATCGAAGGTTTCATGCTTAGACCTTAGAGAAGCTAACATTTGAATTAGGCTCTGAGGAGCACATAGAACTTAACTGACCAGACAGGTATTAAATACATGGAAAATGGGAGAGTAGAGCTTGGCTCCAGTGAGGTAAGTAGTGGCACTGAGACCAAAAAAGTGTGTTAGACTAGGTTGGGGTAGGAAATGAAGCTTTAATACCTGAATGAAAACCCGATAGGCACTAGAGAGTATATGAGCATTTGTGACCATGGGGATGACATGGTGAAGCCCGTGCTTTAACATAATTTTTGCGAACTGTGTATGAAATGCATCTAATGCATACCTGACACCAACTTGGCAAGGGCATGAAACAAAGTGATGACATCGGGAATGAAAAGAAAGGGGGTACATGTGGCAGATAATTGAAAGGAAATTTCCATAAGAATTAAAGATTGGTGGAATGTCCAGGGATAACCTTTTTCCTTTAGAATTGTCCTAATGCTTTTGCCTCAAGCAGTAGGAAAATGAACAATAGTAGGAAAATTGAGACAGATGAAACAGAGATTTTAAAAAATGTTGATTTTGGTTTTAGACATGCTGATTTTGAGAAAAGAATGTTTCCAGAAGAGAACAGATTTCCTGAGGAGATAAAGAGACCAGTATAGATTTGGGAATAACTTTTTATATTTAAAACAAAAGACTTCCAAAAAGAGAAACAGGCTTGAGTTTGGATAAAATAAGTAGTGATCTTTAATAAAATTCATTAAGTAAGTAAGTAAATAAATAAATAAAATTGAAGTGCTAGGATTACACCAATTGAAATTGATCTGGGTGAATATAATTTCGAGGCATTGGATCCAATGTTCTACATTTTTTCATGATTATGAAAGTAATGAATGTCATTGTAGTAAGTTTTTAAAAATTTGGGAAAATAGAAATTAGGAAGAAAATAAAACAGCCAAAAATCACCATGTACAGTAATGACTATTAACATTTCAACAAATCTGTCACCTTTTTATATGCAATTTCATGGTTGATTCTGTATTTTTATGCTAAATTTAATATCTCTTTTGGCTTTAGATAAACTTTGGCCATACCCTTAAGAATTTTAAGCATCATATATTGATGGCTATCAAGTGGCAAAGAGGCCACCTTTTGAATCAGACAACTTTGTTTTAAATTCTAGAATCGTTATCAACTTGTTGCATGATGTTATGTAAATCATTTAACTTTTCCAAGCCTGAATAATTTTATCCAAAAATATGACAAATTTTTAAAGGCATTGGGAAGATTAAAGATATAATGTATATTACACATTAAAGATTAAAGATATAATGTATATTAACCATTTATCACAGAGCCTTTTAATATTGTAAGCACAGCATCCATAAATTTTACGGGTCTATCTGGAGTTACATATTTCTCTCTTGCCTTTTTTCCATATTTCTCCTTTAAGGACTTCATCCATATTTATCTTTTTTTTCCCTCCATTTTTTTTCCTCCCCCTCCTCCACCTCCCTTCCCTCTTCTCTTCTTAGTAGTAAACTGGAAAGAAAACTAAAACAAACAATCAAACAAACAAACAAAACTTGTGATGGTCTGCCTTCAGCACAATTGTAACATCACTTCCTTGTTCCCAAACTTTATTAGGAAACAGGTCACCAGTTATGTCACTTATAAGTGCCTCTGCATCCAGTCTAGTTATTGTCTTAGTGGCCTCTCTGGGGCTAAGCAACACCTTCCTTGCCTGGAAATGAGAACCAGCTAATTTGGGGCATATTTGGGTATACCCTACCTTTCAACTTGACTCCTGCCTTGCCCTGCTCAGACCTTTTTGGTCCAGCACATATCTGTCTACCTTTTAATTCTGACCCTTCCAGTAGGCTCCACTTCATCTTAAAAGTCACCCATCCTAACTTCTTTTAAACTAGGACACCTAATGGCAACTGTTTGCTACAGTAAAGACCTATGTGAACAGAATACAAAGGAGAAAGTAGAAGACTTGTCAAAAATATAGATTCTCCTAGAAGTAGTAAGACCAAAATGTCATTACGCCTCCATGGCCCATTTCCCAAGGGGTTTCAGCAGTACACTGAGTAAGCACCACGTTTTCCTTTAGCTATTTTTATATTTATTATCTTGAAAGAAAATAATCTTGGAGGAGTCATTCTTTTTGCTTTTAGAGGGTGGCATAGGGGATGTGTATGTGTGTGTGACTTGAGGTCACAGGAAATTAGAAAGATTTTGACTTAAAACACAATTGTGACTGTCTTTCAGAATGATAGATAGAAAATATAGAATAGCGTGTTTGACTCAGGTCACTTGAGGGAGAGACAGGAGGACATTTCTTGGCATTTCTGCCAATAATTTATGGAATTGACTGACCAAGCACCTTTTACATCCATAATTATGATGAGCTGTTGTGAAAATGTCACAGGGTGAACCGCAATCTGCCTTGTTGTGGCCTCTGTGCCCATTAAAATGTTCTAACAGCTCCAATCCCTCTTAACAAGCCCCAGAGTTACACTTCTTTAAGGTTGGTATAACAAGCTAGCTTTAAAATGCATGTTTTATTTCAGATGCATTCAATACCTTTTTCTCCTATAGGAGTAAAGCTTAAAACAAATGTTTGTGCCTCATACTATAGCTTTGGTATTTATAATAACTCTCAGGTAATTCTCAGAGATACAAATATGTATCTTTGGGAAATAACGGAGCTTAAATGCAACGAGTAAAACTGTTGCTACCCATGGTGCTTGTTTCTCTTCTTGATTCAAGCCATTTGTTATGTTTGACATGAAGTAGAAAGCAACTCTAAAATTTGAGTAATTTTAAAGTACATTTGTGATTTTTAAATTTCTATAAAACAACACTTCAATTTTAGGTTTGTCAGTTTTGTCCTAAGTGATCATAATATCGGCTTAAGTTTCCATGCTTCTGGTTTTCTACTGATAGAAGAGGTAGTATTAACATTTTACACAACACGCAGGGTTGTATTAAGTTTGATGTCAGATGCCAAAGATGTGTAGTGAGTGGACTTTGGTTAAGGTATAATGAGAGCCAGCCTTAATGGGGAGCCTACGAAATAACCACCTTCTAAACACAGCGTCTACTTTTATAGGAGCTATTCAGTCATGGCAGGTAAGTTATCAAGATGAGAGGGTTAATCATCTTTTCCAACATTAGTATTTATTTTACTAAAATTTTCAAACATACAAAACCAGAAATAAGAGTATAATGAACTCATAGGTGCCCATTGCACCTAAGTTTAAGCAATTACCAACTCTTGGCCAGTCTTAGTTCATCTCCCTCCTTTCACTCTCCCTTTCTCTGTTCTATTTTGAAGCAAATGTTTAGATTACTTATATCTAAAAGTTAAAAAGAATTACAGAAATGGCCAATGATACTATCATCTCACTTAAAACATGGTTAAGTTCTTCATATTATTAAATATAAGAAGCTCAAATTTCTGTCTCTCTTTTTTTTTTACTTTCTTCAATTATGATTACAGTAAGGTCAATGCACTGAAATCGGTCCATGCAATTGCTCTGTATGAACCTAAAGCTTCCTTCCTCCTCTTTATTTATTTTTTTGCAGTTCAATACTGAAATAACAGAACTGATTGGTAGAGTTTTTTTTTTTTACATTCTGTGTGCATCCTTTTTGTGTTATTTAAGATGTTATGCTGTCCCTGAATGTTCTATCAAATGCTCATGTAAAGACTTGATTAAGCAGGGGGTTTTAGATTTTTAAAACTTCCTTCATAGGTGATATTGATTACTTACATCATAAAGCACCCTCTGTATGATTTTTTTCCTTTTTTTGCAACTGTTAATATTTCATCAATGATTTCAAAATCATGATGACCTAATTCTAATCTTTTTCTTTATTGCAACTCATTTATGAAGAGAAAATCTCCCTCATTAATTTTTTGTTACTTTGAGTTATAGTCCATAAAAAAATTAATGCTTGATATTTTTTCCTTCATGCAGTTTTATATATGGCATCTTCCATAAATTATTAGTAATGTTTTTCAAAATTAATACATTCTTAAGGATTTAAAAATATTGATGAGTTAGTCTTCCATTTTAAAAAAGATAGCCATATGAATATAATTTTAACAATACTAGTTTTAGATGAATACTATACAATTTTTTTCTACATTGTTAACTCAGAAGCACATACCAGCGATTACTCCATAGCAATATATACTAGTTAATAATTATTACTTTAATAAGTATGTGTATTTCATCATACGGATATAAAATAATGTATTCAAGTTTCTATTAAGGGTTATTTCTAGTCTTTTGTTATTATAAATTGTAGCAGTCTAGTTCACAGATGGTTGCATATATCTTTCTAATATTTTCTGTGATACTTTTAGGATAGTTTTCTAGAAGACATTGCTATATCAAAGGTTAGAGCATTTATGATTTTGCTAAATATTGCCAAATTCCCTTCTATAAAGGTTGCACCATTTTGCAGTCCCTCCAGCAATTCATGAGTGCCCCTTTGCCTTCAGTATCATCAAGAAAATCTGTCTACCTTGGATTTTTGCCAACTTCAGCACTAATTTACTTATTAGTCCAAAAGAAAAGCCAATACTTATTTTTTACTAATCTATATGCTTTTCTCTGATTTTCTCTAATTTACATTGTTTGTCATATAAAAGTAATTTCACTTCTTCATGCTGCGAAAAACATGTGATTCTCCATATATTAATTCTACTACTTCTTTATGCTGCTTCAAGTGACTTCTCCATTTATTCCGAGACATTATTACTATCTCTGCTAAAGTAAACATGTGACTCTACTGACTTCTTTTTATGTATTTCAAAACTGTATGTGAATACTCTAATTAAATTACTCCAAAGACCATTTCTAACATATCTGTAATCAGCTCAGGCTATTTCTGTGGTGTGTAACTGATACAGTTAAATCCTGCCTGTTGGGTTCCTGTGTAGACGATCTGTTCTCATCAGTGTAACAGAGTTTTGACTAAATTGCTTTTTGGTATTGCTTTTTTTTTTTTTTTTTTTTGTTAAGTTTACAGCCCTGCTTTAGACAAAGAAAGCTCAGATGACTTTATAAAAAATGCACAGAACACTTTAAAACAAATAAAGGCAAGGCTAAAACAGTGTTGAATTCTCAGCTCTTTGTTGGGTCACTAATACAATTTCTGAACATGGCATACACTTTCATTTATTGTCCTGAATTTTAATTTTTTGCCTTAAGCTAGTTATTTTTCCTTAAAGTGAATCATTGATTTACTTTCCCTCAAGCCGAATTTCAGACTCAGACTACCTGCAGCGATATGCTTGTTGTGACTAGAGAATCAGTCAGGGGAAGAAGCCTTTTTGGAACTGTCTATGCAACAATGACTTCTCTTCTCCCTTTTCAATCAGAGAAATACCCCAGACTCCCTTCACTGCAAAGCAAACAAAAGCTATAGTTCATGAAAATGTTGATGAAATGGTGTGTAGAAACCAAACGTAGTGGCAGCCACTTAGCTTTTAGATTTAAGTGCATTCGTTTTTAGTAGAAATAAAAATAAGCCCAGCTGTCCAAAACATCTCAGGTTCTGCCTGAGATTTCATGAGAAGATTTTCCCAAGGAATATGTTTTTATTTTATCAAGGGATAAGTGAGTGACTCTAATTCTTACTTATTCAGTATGAAACTGAGTGTGACATACCAATTCTGGTAAGTTCAGTTCAGCAAATCATGTTGCCACAACCTGAGAGGAACAATGTGATGTGTTAGGAAGAGTACAGAGATAAATGAGAAATGATCTCTCAGTTCAAGGACATCCTCTCCCCCCAAGTTAACTCAGTATCTCCTTTTGATCTTTCCAAGTCCTTTTAGGTCCTATCCTTTTGCAGTTTGGATAGAATCATTCTGGGGATTGTACTGGAGTCACTAAGTACTTCTTTATTTGTGTATCTCTGAAGTGGGGCTACAATATTTTTAACTCCCAGAAACACATTTCTTTTGGATTCTGCAACCAAGTTATTCTTTATCTGTAAATAAAGTCCAGGCATCTAAGAAGGAAAATGAAGATGCTCCGCTAACAGAATATGAAAAAGGGATCATAGGTTGCTAAATCAATGCTGGGCTCAAAAAGTCAGGTTAAATATTTTTTTAACACACACACACACACACACATACACGTGCATGTGCACATGCAAAGTCAAGACACTTTCTTGAGTTAGTGCCAGATGCTGGAATGTGGTTGAGCCAATGCCCTCAGGAAGGAGAGGTTTTGGATGCAACTTTGGACATGTCCTACTCTAAAGAGAGCAAAGAACACCAGGAATTTTTATAGTCTTCAGGAAATACTGTAAAGGGAATCTCCTAATCCAACGATCTTGAAAAATGAATACGAAAAACGAAGTAAGAGTTAAAACTTTTTTTATGTCTAAAAACAAACAAAACTCCCCCTTTTTTTAAATGTCTGTAATGGTAAGCCAGTTTCTCAGCCTGCCATAAGGCTTTTCTGTGGGAAATGAGCTGCGAAAGGAAAAAAATACAATGTGGATCAAAACTGTGGCAGAAAAGGGGAAGTAAAATAAAAATCTCCTTTTCCTGACTCCAGGGAATTATGGGGACAACAGGGAGCAAAGGAAGAGGAGGCATGTGGTTGAGATGTGGGAGTCTTGCTGTCATCCCTGTGAAATGAAATCCTGGAACAGAAGGGGCTGCCATTGTCAGGGGAGAGACGCTGAAGCTGGGGACGCTGTGGCTCTCTTCCTATTTGGGACGCTGGCACAGACAAGTGGTAATATGTTGTGGTGTGGAACAGACCCAGGGCAGTTCTTCAGAGAACAGAGTTAGTCAGGTACAAAGGACCTATTCAGTAGTAATAGAGGTCATGTTAGCTCTCTTTGGTCATAAGATACCAGAGTTACCTCCTTGTCCCGTATCAGGTGAGATACTGAAAATAATTGCGAGTGTGTGGGGCATGCCACGTGTTAGACCCAAGAAGCCCCCAGAGCACAGACATGTGTGAGACTAAGTCTAGGGACCTGTGGTGCTCAACAGGGAAGAGAATCAGAATATGTCTGCAGTGCCAGCGAGAGGACCATAGTAGGGCTCGGTCCAACACAAGGTCTTCCTAAGGCCTTACTGAGTTGACAGGGACAAAAACCACAAGTTATTTCAAGCAGATGATGAGCAGCAGGAACCAAAAGGCCCAAAGATGGGAACTCCTGTAACAATGCTTCAGAAATGCCAAACAACACAAACACAAGAACCAGCACAAGGCAAGTGTATTTCCTTTCTGCTACTGCTGTGAAGTCAGACCTCGATGCCTTCTGTAACAATGAAAGATGCCTTCTTGGAGTGGGGGAAATATAGAGTGGAGCGTTACTTAGAAAGACAAGAGGAAGAGAATGAAAAGAAACTGTTATAAACATTTTACTGGGTTGGGGAAATTCAACATTTATGGAGATCTACTACTTAGAAAGTAAAATCAGTAATAGACAAAAGAAGATAAATTTTATGCACACATTTAAGTGCAGTATAAATAAACTTGAACCCCAGCAGAATTACATTATAGTTCTTGGTCATTGATTCTGTATATACCAATGGGGTGTAAGTGACTTAAGGGCAGAAAGTTGCCTTATTTTTCTTTGGTATCTGCTGTGAATAACATAATTTTGGTCATAAAGAAAATGCTAAAATAGTGTTTAGTAGATTGAAATGAATTTACTGCTACCAAGAGCATTTGCTTTAAAATCACGGTTCCCTTGTACTTGGGCTGAACAACCCTAGGCAAGAATTGTGGTATTTTTCCAGAGGTTCTGAATCTTGAAGAATTGGTTCAAAGGCAGTTGAACCAGAGGTATTAGCATGAGCAAAGACATTGAGATAAGAAACAAGTGTGCTTGCAAAATGGTGAGTTCTCTAATTTGGCTGATTAGGAATTATCATTATCAGGATTAAATTCCAATAATAATATTAGCAGTTATAGTTTACTAAGCACTTTTTCCATTAGCATATTACTGCACTTTGCAATTTATATCCTTCATTTCAATTAATAATCCTGTGGCAGTGAGTATTACTGCTGTATTAATCAGCTTCCAATTAGGAGACAGAAATCACATGGTAATTCAAACATGGAAAGTTATTGTAATATGGGATTGCCTAGTTAGGGAGGGGAAAAACGAAAGAATTTTAGAATAGTGAATACCAGCAGAAGCTTCTGCTCCTAGCCAGGCTGATATCTTGTACCCAAACAGGAGACAAAGCTGGATGCTTTCCTCCTTTGGGACTGAGATGCAGACCTTTTTGGAAAGGAGGCAGCCATGACTTACTGGATGGTAGAGTTGGCTGAGGTTTTGCAAAAAAAAGACCCACTATGAATCCTCCTCCCGGGTGATGGGGAAGCTGCTCGTGGAAAAGTTCTGAGTCTCAGAATGCCCTGCAAAGCCAAGGGGCAGAGCTACTCAAAGGGGTGTGCGGAGTTGGTCATACCTTCTGTGTAGCTGCTCAGCAGTGTGCCAAGGAGGCTCCTTTTTGAAAAGTGCTGCCCCCTGCTGGCCCAGAGGTGCTATGGCTGTCTCGTGATGTAGGGTGTGGGTACCTCCTGAGTCCTTTGTGGTTCAGGAACCTGGGAGAGAGGCTCACCAGAACCAGGAAAGAACCTCCTATCTCTGGTGTCCCTCTAGCGCCCTCTACTGATAAATCTTGACATCATGTCCTTTGAGAAAGGAGGAACCAGCATCCAGTAGCAGACAATGAAATGCAAATTTGCCATTGAAAACCCATCTTGTTTACTTTTTACAGGTTAGGAATTTGAGTGTCAGATTTTTGTGACTCTGAGTCATACAAATGATCAGAAATGCTTGAAATTTAAACACTTGCGTATTTAGTTTTCATTATATGCGTCTGTTCTAGAAGATTCATCTGACAAGTGTGTAGAATATGTTGTAGTGGGAGTGAGGCTGGGGCAGGATTATCTAGTAAATTGTTACGGTGAACCATGTAGAAGAAAATGAGGACTTGTGCAACAGGTAACTTTTGTGTAACTTCTGGATTTTCTGAGTTAAGCTGGTTAAAACAAGAATTCAGTTGTTTGAGTGTCGTATGGTAAAAGCAATTGACAGGAAAATGCTTATAGACTCATTTAAAGGATATAATTTAAATGTATACAAAGAAACAACTTACTCTATGTAGATTGTTCTCAATCTAAATTTTGCATTTCACATGTATCTCTGTTAGAGGAACAGATCTTACTGGTTTTCAAAGCCTCAAAACACTGCGTGGTATAGATACTATCATCTGATGGGGTGAAGGTCCCTCAGCATTCCCTTCAGGAATATTTAGACCCTTCTTACCCTTCCCAAAGGCTTTGGAGTCTCCAGCTATATGCTAAATTGCTTACTCTAGTCTCAGTAACCGTGGGCATCCTCAGCGTTACTGAGTACCCAATGGTCCTTTTTCCAGGCTAATGTCCTTGGCTGTGCCCATCTCTCGTGAGCCCATGTTTCAGATCTATCTGAGATACATCCAAACAACTAGCTATTACCTTTTCTCCATAAAGTATATGGACTTTTAAGGGAAGTCTGTTAGAATCCCAATTGTCACTTGGAAAATGCAAGGATTTATAGAATCTGTCTTATACTGGGTTTACTACCGCACTCTGTCTCTTTTATTAAACTCATTCTTAGAACTTAGCCACAGGACTGCTTTTTCCTTGCCAAGCCTCCCCCCAACCCCCACTTTGGACTAATGGGCAGTGTTGTGTAGTGGTTAGGATTGGGTTTTGGTTCTGAGAATGCACCATGCAGACCTGCAGGTACAGAGAGCATAAGGAGGATAACTGACCACAGGTCCCACATGTTGTGCTCGGAAACCTGTAGCTGCATTTGCACCGAGGCACTCTTCATACTGGCCATTCCTGCTTAGTGTCTGAGCACAGAAGGGAGATGAAGGGGGACTCAGTCTTGAAAGACAGGGCACTCCTCTGATGTTGTCTTTGACCTATGGACTTTGACAGCATTGGCAAACCTTCCTTAATCTGCCCTGCGTCTGAATCACTTCTGCTCCATCCGTTTTGTTTTCTCTCTTTCACTTCTTTAGAGATTTGCTTAGTGATGTGACAGCTCTCCCACCCTTTCTGGGTTTTTCTCCATTTCTCCACAGGTATTTCCCCAAGTAAAATCTTTGGATTTTTAATTCTGTTTTGGTATTTGCTTCTTGGAGCTTTTAAATAAAGTTATCTGTGGATTCAATACAGATGGTTCAAACCTGGGCTTTGCCATTTACTGTCAGTTAACCTCTGTGTTCCGCAGCTTAGGTATATGGTAGTAATTAATTATGTAGTTCATGGGGTCATAAGGAATAATAACATTCATATATATATATAGAAAATTATAAAAAAATAAATGGTAGCTGTTATGTTCTTCTATTCTTGGCACAGTTTACTGTATAGCAATCTAGGTGAGAAAATTTTACATGAGCTGTCAGAAATTTTTCATCTTGTCTTGTTAAGTACCTCTTGAATTTATGCAAAAAAATGCAAAAAATTATTAATGCAAAAAAAGGAAGACACCGTATCTTAGGATGTTGAAGGATAAAAGCAGAAAATGGGAGGAATACTCATGCTGTCCATATATTGTTAGCACAGCAAACCTAGCAAAAATTTCCACATGCACAGCTTAAAAGGCTCCATTTTGCTATATTTAGATACCAGAGGTGAATAACAAGAGATAATAAATTACAAGAATCAGTAGGACCTCATTGAAGGCTGGGGATACCCTGCATGTAAATGAGATGTGTGAAAGATAAGAGGAAGCAATAAGCAGATATTAAATGAACAATAACTCACTTCTTATGCATAATCTCATTTTAAATGATACTTATAAAATGCATGTGCAAAAATTTATTTGATTTTTTTTCCCCTCTGGAATCTTAATATAGACATAGTATCTAGGGACAACTATCCTGGAATGGTATCATGTGATCCAATCATATATTGTACTTTTTAAAGAATTTTCTTTCTTTCTCTCTCTCTCTTTTTTTTTTGGGGGGGGGGGTGACAGAGAACAAGCAGGCAGGGGTAGAGAGAGAGGGAGAGAGAGAATCTTAAGCAGGCTCTGTACCCACTGTGGAGCCCTACATGTCTAAACCCTGAGATCATGACCTGAGCTGAAATCAAAAGTCAGCCTCCTAACCAACTGAGCTACCCAGATACCGCAGAGAATTTTCAAATAAGTGATCTTAATTCTTACAACCACATGACAGGTGATAGCATAAATACTAACAGTTTTATTTTCTATCAGGGTAAACAGATGAATGGCCTGTAATGACCTTGTAGAAGACACTTTGCTCATTCCTCATTTTATAGTTAAGTGGGATTCTATGATCTGATGAAGAATTGGTTAAGTTCAGTATTATCATTCAGAATTACTAGATCCGTTTATATTTCTTGAATACCACATTAATTGGGTCTTACATGGAACCTCTGAGACTTTTTAAATGTGATGAAACAGAAATCACCCTGGACTTTGTCCAACAAATTGAACTGAGCAAGAAAGGAGTGTTCTGGTATATTTGTCCAAAGACACTTGATATGGTGACAAAAATGGTTTCCAAACCGTCTGTGAGATCTTATTCAACTAACATCCCTAAAATCTATATCTATGTGGTCGGTCACATGGTTCCCATCAGGATTCTGTCCAAGAACAAGCCGTAAGTGAGCCATATGGGTTTAGCCTCCCCTGGTGAGCAAGAAGGTATTCAGTTGCACAGCCTAGAGTTTCTACAGAGGATGGCTGCCACATATGTTAACAGATGCAAACTCCTGCTGTATCCTTCCATACATTTGCCCTGAAAATGAGTTGTAACAGGGCTTTTATTTACAAAAGATAGTGGGCTTCCCTGGTCTTTGACTCTAAAGCAAATGATGATGATCTCCTCTCCTATTTTAATCTTCCCATTCTCCCATTTGGGTGAAATAAAGACATCAAATATGGCGAAGATTGAGTACCTGAGAAAAGAACAAATGTCACATAATTACAGGCCATTGGTCTACTTCTTAATTTAATTTTGGTTAAAAAGTTTGGTTTTCTTTTGAAACTTCAAGATCCCTGTGTTTTACTTTAACCATCTACAGAAGGAAGTAAAAATGTGATTTTTGAGCAGAATGGTGTTTTCTTGAACTTGCCATACAATTGATGAGGGCTACCAGATAACTATTGTTTCATTATTTTTCCTTCTGAAAGATACTGATCCAGTAGTTGATAAAAGTGCTCTAGATGATTAACTCAGCCCGATTCTTGGCTCTGTGTCTACTAGCAGAAGAAACCCTAGTATGTATAAGAAATACTTAAGATTTTTTTTTTTTTTTTTGGTTAAAAATGCAACTTCCTGGGTCCCAATTTCAGAAGTTCTGATCTGGTGTATCCTGGCAGCATCCAAGAATCTGCATCTAGTGAAGATCCTAGGTGGCTGATGCTAGAAGACGGGCACACACTTTGAGAAAAACTGGTCTGATAGGTCTGATTTTTTTTTTTTTTTTAAAGATTTCATCTATTCATCTGACAGAGAGAGATCACAAGTAGGCAGAGAGGCGGGCAGAGTGAGAGAGAGGAGGAAGCAGGTTCCCTGCTGAGCAGAGAGCCCGATGCGGGACTCGATCCCAGGACCCTGAGATCACGACCTGAGCCAAAGGCAGCGGCTTAACCCACTGAGCCACCCAGGCGCCCTGATAGGTCTGTTTTTATGACAGTTTAGTAGTGGAACCGTCTCTCCCAAGGGACTGCTTTGGTTATACATTTATAGCCAGTTGAAGGTTTGATAAAAACAGCTGAAGAGTTCTGAATAGTTCTTAATTGTAAAAAAGCCAATTAGCCTTTCAAAGGACAGAGATAATAAATTATGGACTGTAACTTATTTTAATAGCCATGGATCAAATGGACAGCACCATGAGGTATAAGCAATATAACTTAATTAACATACTTGAGAACCTATTGAATCCATCATGTTTTTCCCATCCCGTTCCTTCTTCCTTAATCTCCATTTCCTCTTTTTACATAGATATGAGTATATGTGTATATATGTGTGTGTGAGTGTTTGTATACACTTTTTTAAATAGATTATCTATGTTTTTTCCTCATTTTTTCTCTCATTTTATGTTGAACCTCCCCAAACCTTTCTTTCACTTCCATAAAGTTGTTATTTTTATATCCCACTCCAATCTACTCCTTTTTGTCTTCTTCTCTCTTTACAGTAAGGTATCTTTCCACCCTATATCCACGCTGTTTCCTGAAAAAAAAAAAATCTCTTTCTGGTAACATTCTAAATGAGTAATACTGTTCCCCTTTCTTCTCATCCTTGCCAACATCTGCCATTTCCTGTCTTGTTAATATTAGCCATTCTGACTGGTATGAAGTGGTTTTGATTTGTATTTCCCTGATACCAAGTGATATTGAGCACTTTTTCATGTGTCTGTTGGCCATTTGTATGTCTTCTTTGGAGAAATATCTGTTCATGCCTTCTGCTCATTTCTTGATAGGATTATTATTTTTTTGGGGGGGAGTGTTGAGTTTGATAAGTTCTTTACAGATTTTGGATACTAGCCCTTTTTAAATTTTTTTTTTAAGATTGTATTTATTTATTGACAGAGAGAGATCACAAGTAGGCAGAGAGGCAGGCAGAGAGAGAGAGGGAGGGAAGCAGGCTCCCTGCTGAGCAGAGAGCCGATTCAGGGCTCGATCCCAGGATCCTGAGACACTGACCTGAGCGGAAGGCAGAGGCTTAACCCACTGAGACAACCAGGTGCCCCCGGATAGTATCCCTTTATTTGATCAGACATTTGCAAATATCTTCTCACTTTCTGTTGGTTGCCTTTGAGTTTGGGGAACTGTTTCCTTTGCCATGCAGAAACTTTTTATCTTGATGAAGTCCCAATAGTTGATTTTTTGCCTTTGTTTCCCTTGCCTTTGGAGATGTGTCTAGCAAGAAGGTGTTGTGGCCAAGGTCAAAGAAATTACTGCCTGTGTTCTTCTTTAGGATTTTGATGCATTCCTATCTCACATTTAGGTCTTTTACCCATTTTAAGTCTATTTTTGTATATGGTATAAGAAAATGGTCTAAGTTTCATTTTTCTACATGTCACAGCCCACTTTCCCCAGCACCATGTGTTGAAGAGGCTGTCCTTTCTCCATTGGATATTTTTTTGCTTTGTCAAAGATTAGTTGACTATAACTTGGGAGTCCATTTCTGGGTTCTCTATTCTGTTCCTTTGATCCATGTGTCTGTTTTTGTGCCATTACCATACTGTCTTGATGATTAGAGGTTTGTAATAGAGCTTAAAGTCTGGCCTTGTGATGCCACCAGCTTTGGTTTTCTTTTTCATCATTCCTCTGGCTATTTGGGGTCTTTTCTGGTTCCATACAAATTCCAGGATTATTTGTTCTAGCTCTGTGAAAAATGTTGATGATATTTTCATAGGGATTACATTGAATATGTAGATTCTCACCAAGATACTAGCCAATAAGATCCAATACTACATTAATAGATTTATTCACCATGACCAAGTGCGATTTATTCCTGGGCTGCAAATGTGGTTCAACATCTGCAAATCAATCAATGTGATACATCACATTAATAAATGAAATGAAAAGAATTATATGATTTTCTTAATAGATGTAGAAAAAACATTTGTCAAGATACAGCATGCTTTCTTGATTAAAGTTCTCCACAGTGTAGGGATAGAGCGACATACTTCAATAACATAAAAGTCATCTATGAAAAGCTCACAGCAAATATCATTCGTAATGGGGAAAAACTTAGAGCTTTTCCCCTAAGGTCAGGAACACACAAGGGATGCCCATTCTTAGCACTGTTGTTCAACATAGTACTAGAAGTCTTAGCCTCAACAATCAGAAAACAAAAGAAATAAAATGCATTCAAATTGGCAGAGAAGTCAAATTCTCATTCTTCACAGATGACATAATACTTGATATGGAAAAACCCAAAAAACTCCACCTCCAAATTTCTAGAACTCATATAGGAATTCAGCAACATGGCAGGGTATAAAATCAATGCACCAAAATAGTTTGCATTCCTATACACTAATAGTGAGACAGAAGAAAGATAAATTAAGGAATCAATCCCACTTGCAGCTGCAACAAAATCCATTTGAATTCTATGTTCTTTTGACATAAGAGTTTGTTTTCTATAAAAATAGGACATCTCCATCATCTCTTACATATTACCTGATCCAGCTGAAATCAGTTGTCTAGAAAGCCTTTGTTCCTTTCAGTATGGAAAGTATAAGTATAAAATTACATAATTGGGAGGTTTCCTGGTATCTTAACCTCTTGATTAGAAGTCAAGAGAATAACTGAGAAAAAGGAATGACATGATCAAAGAACAATACTTTGTGTAAATACTTTAGGAAAAAAGGATTGCCTGAGACTTCAATAATTTTAAAAAATATTTGTAAGTTATATTTAACATTTTATTCTAACTTTACCTGTTTTCTTGTATTTTGATTTGACATCTGTCCTCATTTTACAGGCACCTGTACATTTATTGTTTATTTTTCTTATTCCTTCTCCTGGGTGTTAACTTCATTAAATGTGAACAATAAAATTGCCAGATTAAGGAAATTGGACAGTCTCAACTTGGGTTTTTTTTCTTAGCTGATTTATCAGTATGCTAAGCAATGTGAGAATGTATATTTAGGCTGAAGATCTGGCTCATTAATCATCTACTACCATATTCTTCTAAGTAGTAAAGCTCTTGTTAGTGAAACTGATGGATAGTGAAAAACAATCTAATGAGTCCTTCAATTTTGCATTAGTGTGTTAGAAAGCAAAAAGGCATATGGAAAACTAGGTATTTCTGAGCTATAAGACTTGAAAGAAATTCCTATTTCATATCTTAGGTGAAAAATTAGAAATCCAAAGAGATAAAGTTATTTCTTCAGTGCCACATAGTTACTATTAAAAAAATTGTTTAAAAACTATCTTTGAATGAAATTCATTTCCTGCCTTTTATATCAAAGTTGAATTTACTTGGAGAAAACTAGGTGAATATTTAGGTTTATTTTTAAATATGCTGAAGTGGAAGTCAAACAGTATTTAACCACTTCTTTAAAGTAAGTAATTAAAGCCACAGGTAAAAAATATATATATATATATGTTAAATTATTTATACAGTATTCTCGTCATGGAATTTCTTTTTAAGGAATGCTTAGGAAAGGGCATTTTGATGGAGAAAATGTTTATGTCGTAATAGAAAATGTATCCATGCTCAAATAGGAGTTTATAAGTAATTTTTTGACTGGATTATTTGTTTTTTGGGGTGTTGAGTTTGAGAAGTTCCTTATAAATTTTGAATACCAACCCTTTATCTAAAACATCATTTACAAATATCTTCTCCCATTCCATGGGTTGCCTCTTAGTTTTATTCATTATTTCCTTTGCTGTGCAAAAGCTTTCTATCTTGATGAAGTCCTAAATAATCCAGTCAAGAAATGGGCAGAAGACATGAACACTTCTCCAAAGAAGACATACAAATGGCTAACAGACACATGAAAAAATGTTCAATATCGCTAGCCATCAGGCAAATATAAATCAAAACCGCAATGAGATACCACCTTATGCCAGTTAGAATGGCAAAAATTAACAAGACAGGAAACAACAAGTGTTGGTGAGGATGTGGAGAAAGGGGAACCCTCCTACACTGTTGGTGGGAATGCAAGCTGGCACAGCCATTCAGGAAAACAGTATGGAGGTTCCTCAAAAAGTTAAAAATAGAGCTACCCTATGACCCAGTGATTGCACTACTAGGTATTTAACCCAAAGATATGTAGTAACTTAAAAGGGTGCCTATACCCCAATGTTCATAGCAGTTTTCTGCTAGGAATATTATGGTTTCAGGTCTCATATTTAGGTCTGTAATCCATTTTGAGTTTCTTTTTCTGTGGTGTCCAGTGAAAGTGATCCAGTTTCATTCTTTTGCATGTAGATGTCCAGTTTTCCAACCCCATTTGTTGAAAAGACTGTTTTTCCCCCTTGCATATTCTTGCCTCCTTTGTCAGAGATTAATTGACCATAAAATGTGGTCTATTCAGTTCTATTGCCTGTTCTCTATTAATCTATGTATTTATTTTTTGTGCCAGTACCTTACTGTTTTTATGAATACAGCTTTGTAATGTATTTTGTAATCTGGGATTGTGATACCTCCAGCTTTGTTCTTTTTCAAGATTGCTTTGGCTATGTGGTTCCATAGATATTTTAGGATTATTTGTTCTAGTTCTGTGAAAAACACTGTTGGTATTTTGAAAGGGATTGCATTGAGTAGTATGGGCATTTTAATAATATTGGTTCTTCCAATTCCATGTGTATGGAATATCTTTCCATTTGTTTGTGTCATCTAAACTTCTTTCATCAGCGTTTTATAGTTTTCAAAGCACAGATATCTCACCTCCTTGGTTAACTTCATTGCTGGATATTTTATTCTTTTTTGGTGCAATTGTGGATGGGATTGTTTTCTTAATTTTGTATCCTGCTACTTCATTATTAGTGTATAGAAACGCAACAAATTTTCTGTATTTGACTTTGTGCCCTGCAACTGTACTGGATTCATTTATCAGTTAGTAGTATTTTTTTGTGTGTGTTAATAGTATTTTTGTAGAGTTTTTAAAGTTTTCTGTATAGTATCATGTCATCAGCAAATACTGAAAGTTTTACTTCTTAACAAACTGAATGCCTTTTGTTTCCTGTCTGATTTCTATGGCTAGGACTTCCAATTATGTGTTGACTAAAAGTGTTGAGAGTAGATATCCTTGTCTTGTTCCTAACCTTAGGAGAAAAGCTAACAGTTTTTGCCATTGAATGTGGTGGTTATTGTGCACTTTTTGAATATGGCCTTTATTATGTTGAAGCATGTTCCTGCTAAACCTACTTTGTTAAAGGTTTTTATCTTAATTGAGTGCTTTTTCTGCATCTAATAAGATGATCACTTGGTTTTTATCCTTTGTCTTATTAATGTGATGACTCACATTGATTAATGTGTAAACATTGAACCATCTTTGCATCCTGGGAATAAATCCTACTTGATCACGGTGAAGGATTTTTTTTTTCTTTTTCTTTTTCTTTTTTTTTTTTTAATTTCATTCAGTTGGCCAACATACTTAATTAGTTTTTGATGTAGCATTCAGTGACTCATTAGTTGCATATAAGCCCCAGTGCTCATCACCATACATGCTCTCCTTAATACCTGTCTCCTGGTTACCCGATCCCCTACCCTCCCCCACCCACTGTAACCCTCAGTTTGTTTCTCAGAGTCTAGAGTCTCTCATGGTTTTTAAATGTATTGTTGGATTTGGTTTGCTAATTGATAAACCTTTAGCCAGATTTATTAAATAAAATAAAAAAGGGATGGGGATATAAATAAAGAATAAATAATAACGATAAATAAAGAATAGAGAAGAATAAATAATAACTGACCACCACAGAAATGCAAAGGATGATATTATGAAAAATTATAAGCCAACAAATTGGACCTCCTAGAAGAAATGGACCAATTCTTAGAAACACCTAACCTTTCAGAACTGAATAGGAAGAAATGGGAAATATGAACAGACTGATGACCAGCAGTGAAATTCAATCAGTAATCAACACCCAATGAACAAAAGTCCAGGACTAGATGACCCCATAGGTGAATTCTACCTAACATTTAAAGAAGAATTAATACCTATTCTTCTCAAACCATTCCAAAAAACAGGTGAGAAGGAAAGGATTTTAAGTTCATTCTATGAGGCCAGCATGACAGCATACCAAAAAAGCCAGATAAAGATGCTATTAAAAAAAAAAGAGACAAAGCTATAGGGCTGTATCTCTGATGAACAAGGATGTAAGAATCTTGAAGAAAATTTAGTTTCTTCAGTATTTGAGGGGAAACTGGCCCTGTGACTTTCTTTGACAATTAAATAAAATAACATGCAAGTGACATTGTGTGGCTTTGCCGTTTCTGCTTTTAAAAATGCTGCCCTGAGATTGTCATGTAAGGAAGTTGATGTGACCTATTAGAAGATGAGATGCCACAGCATGGAGGTTCCTCAAAATGTTGAAAATAGAACTGCCCTATGACCAGCAATTGCACTACTGGGTATTTACCCTAAAGATACAAACGTAGTGATCCAAAGGGGCACGTGCACCCGAATGTTTATAGCAGCAATGTCCACAATAGCCAAACTATGGAAAGAACTTAGATGTCCTTCAACAGATGAATGGATCAAGAAGAGGTGGTATATATACACAATGGAATACTATGCAGCCATCAAAAGAAATGAAATCTTGCCATTTGCGACAACATGGATGGAACTAGAGTGTATATCACGCTTAGCGAAATAAGTCAAGTGGAGAAAGACAACTACCATATGATCTCCCTGATATGAGGAAGTGGTGATGCAGCATGGGGGCTTAGGTGGGTAGGAGAAGAATAAATGAAACAAGATGGGATTGGGAGGGAGACAAACCATAAGTGACTCTTAATCTCCCAAAACAAACTGAGGGTTGCTGGGGGGAGGGGGGTTGGGAGAAGGGGGTTCGGGTTATGGACATTGGGGAGGGTAGGTGCTTTGGTGAGTGCTGTGAAGTGTGTAAACCTGGCGATTCACAGACCTGTACCCCTGGGGATAAAAATATATGTTTATAAAAAATTAAAAAATTTAAAAAAAGTTTCTACTTATTACATATAAAAAAAAAAAAAGAAGATGAGATGCCACAAGAATAGAACCAAAGTGTCCAAGTGGGTACAAAGCACAAAGTGCCAGACACGAACTGGTGAGCAAGTGAGGCTGTAACAGAACCCTGAATGTTTGGGGCTAGGTGATACAGGAAAACAAGGAGACTGTCCAAGGAGGCTAGGAAAGAAGCAGAGGAACTATTGGAAGCTGCAGGAAGAACATCTATGTAACAAGTTGTTGAACAGTTGTCAAAACTATCACTTGCTATAATTCAAAAGAAAGATGTTATACTAAATACTCTTAGGGGTCTGATTAAGGAGATCTCTGGACAATAATGAAGGTGCCCCTAGTATTTTCCTAGCTCTGTATGATGAACATGTGAACTATTGAAGCAACTGTTTGATTTGAAAGGAGATTTTTATAAAAGTAGAAGATTCTAGGATGCTATGTTAAAGGACATTGGTGTTGAATTGGTACAAAGACCACCAACTTGGACTTGACCTTTAGGAGCTGAGACATTTAAGACAGAAAAAGAAGCCTGTGGAAAGCAGAAAGCAGCCCACTATAACTTCTTAATTATAGACATGACCTATAGAGAAGAAAAAACATTTTAGAGAGCAGAACCAAGAATCCAGAGAAGGTACCAAGAACATAGGAGAATGATGGATTAGGGAATCAGTCTTAGGGAGTGCACAAGGGACATGAACAAAGAACGTTCTCTATCTTCAGAGTTACAGCACTGGCAGTAAGTGATGGGCTGGATTTCAGAAACGCGCTGAATCTGTAAGTTCCATGTGTCCCATACATATTGAGGTTATGTGTTCACATTATTTCTATTGAGGTTATTCTGCCTCTGTATTACCAATGCTAGATGGATATTAGATGGATGAATGGATGTGTTTGAGGGGGTTGGTGATGGTGCATCACCTTTTTAGCTTATGGATCTATGGACAAAATACAGATCATTATATACTGGTCTCTGAGCTCAGTGCAACTTAAGGGTAATACTTTAGGGCTCTGGAGAACAGATACATGTATTTTATGTGTGGGAGGATTAGAAGTACTTATGTAACCAGAGGACAGATTGTGATGGATTTAATATGATTACAAAATCTTTTTATTTTCCTCTCAAGAAATAGTCTCTTTTGGGGCACCTGGGTGGCTCAGTGGGTTAGGCCTCTGCCTTCGGTTCAGGTCATGGTCTCAGGGTCCTGGGATCGAGCCCCGCATCGGGTTCTCTGCTCGGCGGGGAGCCTGCTTCCCTGTCTCTCTCTCTGCCTGCTTCTCTGTCTACTTCTGATTTCTCTCTATCAAATAAATAAAAAGGAAAAAAATTAAAAAAAAAAAAGAAATAGTTTCTTTTACCACTCCTTGAATCATAGGTGGCTTTGTGACTTTTTGTTTCAAATAAAATGTAGGTGAAGCAGTGTTGTGATCTCCAGAGTCTAGGCCTCAAAATATCTTGCAGTGTCTTTGTTTGTCACCTTGGAATGCTACTTGGAGACCATACTCTCACTAAGTCAATCTCACCTGCAGAAAGACGGGAGGGCGTATTGAAGGAAAGGGATGGATACCATTTAACAGCAGCAGAAGCTGCCAGACACGGGTGAAGCCATTTGGGACCTTCCTGCTGAGCTCCCCTTCCAGCTGAGTGCAGACACATAAATGAGAACAGACAAGTTTGGCAAAGGAACCTCCTCGACATGGCTCAGAAACATGAAAAATAATAAGCTATTGTTGTTATCCACTAAGTTTTAAGGGAAGTTTATCACAAAAAGGCATTTACCTGGAAACAAGACACAGAATTCTATAAAAGAGAAGAAAAGATATTTTATGTAAGGAAGGGCCACATTTAGTTCAGAAGAAATAAGAAAATGCTCATGAAGTATGTGCTGTTTGAGGTTTGTACTCAAAGACGTGTCTGAAAGATAAAGTGGGGTCATGGTATATAAGAATTTGAAAGCTACAGTGTGGTTTTTATATTCTGAAAGCAATGGGTAGCTGGCATTTTTTGTTGGAAGGAGTAGTTCAAATCCACTGCATTGCCAGTAACCAAGAGAGCAGCTAGAACATTGAAGGCACCTTTTGAATGATTTTTGAATGAATGACCCGAATTTTTTTTTCTATCCTATTAGGTGTTACAACCCAATGAAATCCTCAATGCCATTGTAGTCTATTGTGAGAATGTATCAGAATCTGTTAGGAAGAAAAACAGTTTAATGTTCGTCAAAGGGCCTGAGGACAGAAGAGAGTAAATGTCTTCACGTTGAATGTAGGGTTGGATACATTGGCGTGCTGCAAACCTATGTGGAGGGAGACATCTTGAACAGGTGCAGGAAAGAGGCTGCAGTCAGAGTCAACAGGATGACCTTTCTGGCGAAATGTGCCAGTCTTGCATGCATAGTCACAGGATACTTTATGACACACAGCGTACATGGGGAAAACATTTGCCCTCCTTGGTCATTTGGATTAATTCGTACCATCAATGCATCTTTTACCACGCTATTCCCAGATTCATGGGCTTGATATATGGCACCATTTAGGTCTTTATTTTCCCTCTTAACTTCCCCTAAGGGAGTCTTCTAGTGTGACCCTACTGATTGATGACCACCCTCCCAGTGAGTAACTCCACAGTGTGTATGTGTGGACAGCTTTATGGCTCATGGAACTCTGGGTACATTTCCAGTCACTTTCTTTTTGTTTCCCCTTGTTTCTTGCTCTCTTTGAAAGTTGGAACTTACTTCCTTACTCCATTTGACTTTCTCTGAGGGCGAGCCATTCTTGACTCTTGATTTCAGATATCGCATCCTTGTCTTGACTGTTGCACTGTGCCATCATCAAGCACATGGCATGAACTGATTTGTGCTGTTATCTGTCTTCGGCTGTGTCTCCTGCCCCTGGCTGTCATTGCCGCAACTTCTTCACCCCAGAGTTGGGCCTATCAGAGAGGTTCAGTCATATTTTGGTTTTTGCTGCTGATAAGTTTTTATATTGTCATATATTGTTTTTATATGTGTCATAATTTGCAGCCCTGAGGTGTATGTGGTGTCAGTCTGTTGGATTTGCTGAATTGTCAGTGATTTTTACCAATTAGATGATTTATTTCCTTGTGCTTGATTCTGTTTTCTAAGCTGTTAACTAAATCTGTCCTTCTAGTTGTCACATTCCTCACTAATTAAAGATAAAAAAGGGTCCTTTTCCAGTCATTAGGCGTGTCAGTTATGAGTAACCTAGAACAAGGAGGAAAAACTTTTGGCTTGAATAGAGTCCTAGGAGCTTAACAGCTAAAATCCAAGCAGGTTTCACCCTTTGCTCCCTCTATCCTCCTTCCCCGCCTGCCTTCTCCACTTTCCTTGTTCTCCCTAAGATAATGTTGTTTAACCTCTCTTTTTCTAAATTGTATGGATACACCAAAAAACATTTTGGGAAATAATACAAAGTACAGAGAAAGCATTCCAAGTCATTTTTCTTTGCTTTCTTTCTTTTCTTCCTCTTCTTTTTTTTTTTTTTTTTTTTTTTTTTGTTGAGGAACCACCAGACTGTATTTTTTTGAAGAGACTCTCTGTGCCTGGAAGCAAATCCTTAGACATGGTGTCTTTTCTACAGTCAGTGTTGCCACCGGGTTTTTCTGGCCTCTAAAGATGATGGAGATGGTGATGATGGTGGTGATACCACTACTTACTGTCCTCTCATTATGCATAGCCTAATTCCATCCTGCTTCCATTTATGCTGGATAGTTGGACCATCACCATGTCTTCCCAGGGTCTCCTCTGCCATGCAGAAAAGCCAAAGCCTTGTTTTTTTTTTTTTTTTTAAGAATCTCTCTCCCTGTAGGTTCCTGGTTGACCTAGGCTGGTAAGAAGCATTTTCGTTTGACAAGGAAGGCAGAAGCAAGGAGAGGCCATTATTCTCTGAAAGCAGTTGCAGCCAGAAGCTGTAGAGATGACACATGGACACTGGTTTCCTGCCTGGCTCCTGAGAACCCACCCCCCATCCCCCTTGCCCTGCTAGAGACAGGGAGAGTCAATGAGAGCTTCCATATATGGGCAGGCATCGTAGGAGCTAGCGTGTCAGCTCAGGAGAAACCCTTAGCCATGCTCCAGGCTGAGATCATCAGCCTGACCTTCCCTCCCCAACTGTTCCCATGGCTGGGTAATTCTCTCATTCTTTGTAATAGACCCTTCATGCTTGGAACACATAGAGTGCCTTCTATTTTTCCAGGAAACCCTGCCTGGTAAAAATAAATTCCTCAAGTGTGGTTGATATTCTTCAGTTAAGAAAGCAGGGTTAGTGAGTCCTCCAACTTGAACTTCAAGTCCACAAAACTAGTAAGTGAAGGAAGGAAATGAGTTCAGAAGTCTGTCTTTGGGTTTATACAGATCACTTGTATGTGCCCTATAAGGGCTTCCTGTGTTCACTTTCAGCAACACTGCTGTCTCTATCCCCTCATGGCCTGTGTCTGCCCTGGCTCTGTACCCATGTCAGCCATCACTGCTTTGTGGTATGAGACCCATTCTACTCTGCGGGTCCTACCCTGGTCTTGAATTTGGGGAATGAGGAGTAGCTCTTTCTAATGCATGCTAAGGATAAGAAGATTGTGTGCTTTTTTTCTGCCTGCCAACCATCCCCCCCACCCCCACAAAGGTTTTACAGGGTTTTGAAGATTCCACCTGTCTGCTTTTGTTCTGAGAAAACACAGGACTGATAATGAGCCCAAACCTGATGATTGACAGTGGGGGGCAAGGTGATCAGTTTCACTTCTTCCATCAACCAGATTTTTCCTGTCTCAGAGTTTCCTTGTCTTTGTATTTAGTATGTAGATTTTATCTTGTAGATATGTGTTCTTTCCTTTTAAATAAAGGGTCAAAATCTGAGGTCAGTTTTTGTTAGTTATTTTACTCTGTCTCTTCTGACTTTCTCATTCTCTTTTATGCCTTTTTTTACTAAAAAGTTCATTGACCTTCTGACCTCATGTGATAGTTACAGAGATTTTTCACATTTACATTGGGATAATGACCTTAAAATCTAAAGATGCTGGTTTGGAATTTCATCTTGTGACCTGCTGTGTTACTAATTATTCAGGGTAAAGAGTCTGTATTTACAGTGAGCAATTTAACTCTGGCATAAATCTGGCATCGTTTGTTAATTTTAGAAGTCAAACATCAAAGTTACCCAATTTTTCTTGTCAAAGATTTAAATTATATGACAGTTAGCTGAAAATTAATTGCTAAATATATCAGTAACTTCATTTTTCTTATAAGTGATTCATGAAAAAAATGTGGAATAGGGTTTCAGTATGTCTTGCTTTATTTCATGGAGATTTCCAATTAAACGCTTGCTTTTGCTATCAATTATCATGGGAAGATAAGTTAAATCCACTCAATTAAACAATCACTTTTGAAGTTTTTGGGTCTAACTTTGACCCATCTTAATGTTAATTTAGCCTCCTTTTAATGGGAAGTAAATGATTCACCTAAAGATTTCTGTTCATTAGTATTAATTAGCGAATCCATTTGACTATGTCAAGAAGAGATAAGAGATAGTTTGAAGTGGAAAAGCAATACCTTTCTATGGACTATGGTAATCATTAATTTATCTCTATTCACTTTATATTGCCAGGGAAAGGCATAAATGCTTTTGCCTATTGGCCTCTTTAGAATTCCTGTGTTCCACTTCTACTGCAGCAAGTAATATGTGGATTATAAAGAAATACTATACTTGGGGCACCTGGGTGGTTCAGTGGGTTAAAGCCTCTGCCTTCAGCTCAGGTCATGATCTCAGGGTTCCAGAATCGAGGCCCACATCTGGCTCTCTGCTCAGTGGGGAGCCTGCTTCCCCCCCTCTCTCTGCCTGCCTCTCTGCCTGCTTGTGATCTCTCTCTGTCAGATAAATAAATAAAATCTTAAAAAAAAAAAAAAGAAAAGAAATACTACACTCAATTTCATTATGTGGACCTCCTGACTTTTTTAGTCAGCAGTTTGCAATTATTTTCTATCATCTCACCTCCTCTATTCCCTCATTCCACAGTCTGAGTCTCTGTTGTAGACACTAGGTATATCTTAGCCACCAATCCATCAATCAGTCAATACATACATACATACACACCTATGCAGGTACATAAATACTAAACATGGTTCTTGACATCAGAAACTCAGAGTGAAGGCTGGGACGAAGTTGTCAAGTACTAGGAAATTTTGAAAAAGATATATGATTAAATTGGGTTATCATGGAATAGGAGCTGACAAATTTGCTTTAATTGCCCAGGGAAGCCACACCTGAAGACTGATGTATTAGCTGGGGCCTCGGTGGTATGAGCAGTTCTTTAGACAAAAAAGTATGTTGGAGCATGGGTTGAGAATGGAAGAAACTATAAATATTTAGTCTGGGTTAAAGAATAATATCAAGAATAGAGTAGTCATTACTTTCATTTTAATATTTGTGGTCAGATTTAATTTAAAAATACCCACTTTATATCTCCTTTCTTATATTAGACTTCCTGTAATTGCTTATCATGTACTTGATGACACATGAGTATAGCTTCAGTTCTTCTTAGTTGTTACATAACTGGAAATTCTTTATTTTAAACTAAAGTAAATAAGGAATATATTAAGAACTTAGTATTCTTATAATTACCATGGGTTAAATTGGGGGAAAATATCCTCTCCAAAGAGACCTCACAAATGTTGCTTTCAGAAAGTTAGCAAGAGCATTAAAACAAACAAGAAGCAAACTAGCTCAGGGTGATTCTAAAAGTTAGTAGTCCTAAGAACACAACAACATCCTTAAAGATTAGGCAAGAACTTTATTTGGTTGGGGTGGGGGAGGTATTACGTCAGAAGGGAGCGTGTGTCAGTGAAGTCTTCAGGTGCCTTTTACTGCTCTAACACTGCTCTTCTTCCTAAAACGTGAAATCCGTGCGGCATAATGGACTGAGGTCACTTCCTTGTCAAACAATATGAGGACTTGGAATAAGTAGGTTCTGGTACTGATTCTGGCAATTGCTAGCAATGTGGTCCTGGATAATAAATTTCTTGGAAGTGCTACGGTTTCCCCACTTTCGCCCGAGTTCTTCCCATTGTGAAAAAGGAATGTATGAAGTCTCTAAATTATGAAGTAGTTTATCAACTCCCTAGGCATTGCCAGATATTTCTGACTCAAGAGTAGGCACAATGTGGAAGGCACCATTTCAGGGCAGATGAAAGAACCACATCATACGTGGAGTCATTTAGACAATCCCAAGGAAAGACCAAGACTCACATCCAAAGTTGTCTCGGGATTCTTTCTGCTACAACATGTTGAGTTTTTCTGTAGGTTTGTGTTGGAGAAATGGACTTAAAATATTGCTTTGTCGGCAGTTTTGCCACTAAAAATGACCACTTAGGGAAAGCGTATTTGTGGCCCATCTGCTCTCATTGTGGGAGCTGTAAATGTGGGAGATACATTACTTTCATTAATCTGCGGCTAAGAGTGCATTTCTTTAAAAATTCTTAGAAGGATCTGTCATTTTATTCTTAATCCTATACTAATTCACACTAATGACTGGAGAATTCCCAAGAGGTAACTAAATTGTGCAAATGAGTAGCAATGAACATTAAAAGGCAGCATTATAAAATCAGCAATGTGGAATCCGAAGATGTACTTTATTTATTTTGACAAGGGCAGTTTACTTTCGATAACTCATAATAAAGTACTGCTGTAGAATAGTAAATGTACTAAAGTTGTTTTATTAAAGTAATAAAGCCTGAATGGGAGTCCTCACTAAAGCCCACCACTATTAAATTGTTACTAAATACTGAGTTAAAGATGCCAGTATTAGTAGTATTGCATTTCTTATTTTCTGTGTAAAATTCTGTTTAAAATTGTGAAGTTTACAGAACACATGAGTTTGATGGTTCTTCATCTTTTCCCACACTTGCCTTTGGAATGAAAACATTTTTCTAATTACCTGAACACTTCCAAGCATTCACTTTCAGTTTCTTAGAATACTTCATTCGTAAGACTGAGATCAGGACAAAGTTCACAGAAAAGCTCAACATCGAGAGTATGTGCTTCACGCTCACCGATAGCACTTTGCAAACACAAAGCAGAGATACAAGGAACAGTGGGGTCAATGGGCGGATTCAAGGAGGCACACCTGTACTCGGTGTACAGTCTAGCCACTGAACTCTTCCTGGAGTTCATGTCTGTTCACTCAGTTTTACTGTGGTCATATTTCATATTTCTTATGGTTCTACATGATAACATTTTATCTCTTCTGGGTTCTCTCTGGGCCCACCCATGATACATAGAGATCTTTAACACATGGTGTTAATCATAAGATGCCTGATAAACTTTTATTAATCATGGCTAAGAGGAAGGGGAAGCATATTTTTTACTTGGTTTGTAAATGTTTGTCTTCATGTAAATTCTAGTATAAACTAAAGCTAGTGATTCATAGGGAGAAGGGAAGAGGCGGTTGTGGTACCCGTGAGAAAGACATGGAATCAACATTGTTGCTTATATTTTTAATAAAGCACCATATGGATGTGTTTGAAAGGCTTAGTGAAACCCGTTGCCTCTCCTTTATTCAGGAAAATCAGTAGCTCTTTTCATGAATTGTGTGGAACCTGAAGCTATACATAAATGATTTCTGTACTGTAGTCATACACACCAGTTCTGCTTAAAGTCATGTTAAACTGAATTCTATCATTCTTTATTGAGTGAAATCGGGTTTGTATAAGTAGGATTATTGTTAGTTATTCAAAACTCCTATATAAAGCCCATACAAAACAAATAAAAATAGCAAGTCCATGGCATATTTTCTCCTTTTATTCAGTTTTCTTTGTTGTCATGGTATGTAATGAAATAGCATGAATAGTAATGTATAGTTTGTGTGGTGCTTGTTTTAATAATAAATTTTGTTTAATCCCTTCTTATTAAATGAATGTTTATCAGCTGCTAGCTCTAGTTCACCAGGTTACAAATAAGCAAATTTCTAACATAAAAGTATAACAAGAAAAAGCATGAAAAGCAGTGAAATTATATTGTTGCTGTATTTTTCCTCTTGTTCTTCCTCCTCTTTGGCCTCATTGTATATTATGATTTCAAAAGTGAAGGTAAATTGGTGGTTTGTGAATTTTATAGAATGCAGAGAAAACACTGCAACCTCATTTTTAGAATATGAAGTTATAGAATGTGGCCAAGTTTAGAAATGCTCAAATCTATGTGAGAACAAAGTTCCAAGGTCAGCTCAGGGTGAAAATGTATTGGATGAGTGAAAGGGTCAGGAGCATTCTTACAGATAGTAGATTTTAGGTATTTCACAGGCTTAGATTTGTCGGAAGTACCTCAATGTGAGTCAGAACTTTCCCTCTGCAAATGTCCTATTTCAGGTTTTCCAACCCTTACTGTCACGGGGTATACAATCTAAGAGGTCTGAATTCAAATTTTATCGTCACTGTTTACTATGTAAGTGACTTTGGACGTATTAATTAACCTTTTGAGGCTCAATTTCCCTGTTACTTTGTGGAATTAATATTTACCCCTTTTCCTTGAAAATGTGGTGGGGATTATATGGTAAAATACAGGTGTTATTTTAAACTTCAATGTGGCCATATCCTAAGTGTTTTAAAAGACCGTATATTGAGGAGGAAGTGTACTGTTGATTGACCTAGTCCTTTACCTAAACAAACGGACAAGCGCCCTGATAGAGTCTGTATTGTAGTAAAGTAGTATGATAGATACATAAGTAATCTGGGTTGTCTCAGTGCCTGATTTAGTGAATTGTGGTGGTTATTAGAGACTATGTGCAGACAACCTATTTTAATACAGTGATATAGGTGCTATAAGAAATACATAAACAAACAATGCAGAAAACCAGAAGGATGGTTCTTAACCTGAGTCTAGAATGATAAGAGGAGTGAATCAGGTGAACAAGGACTTGTGGTATCTTAGGCATTCCTTAAAAAAAAAAAACAAAAACATCAAATGCTACTGATACCTAAAGTTGCATAGGACTTGGAGAATGGTGAGGAATATCCACATGGCCAGAAGAAATCTGTTGGATAGGTATAGCTTTTAAAATGTACACTTCACAATATTTCTGTTTTTAATAAGATTTAAATAGACAATGGAGAAATAAACTTCTCTCATACTTTTAACCTGGTCTAATTTTTACCTGCTATGAAGTTGTTTATTCCTTCTGTTCATGAGGAATTACACGAAGATAGACACAAACTGCTACAATTATTTTCCGTTGTTTTATGTAAATAAAAATTATAATACTTGTAACCTTGGGTGAGAACTGTGTTCCAAGGAAGTATTTAGTGAATATACTTTCTCTTTGGCCA
This sequence comes from Neogale vison, assembly GCF_020171115.1. NCBI lineage: Eukaryota > Metazoa > Chordata > Mammalia > Carnivora > Mustelidae > Neogale > Neogale vison. The sequence goes on along the minus strand of NC_058091.1, from coordinate 194,366,350 downwards.
TGACGATAAAAGACATGTTGGTGGGTTTCTATCTCTGATCATAAATTTCACAAAATAAACCATTTTCTTTTATTAACTTAGAGTTTTTACAAAGGAATTTATATAAACCTTGTTTTTATTTTAATTTTAATTTTTTTTTTAAGAGAGCATATGTGTACATGCATAGGCATGGAAATAGAGAGGGGTTGGGCAAAAGGAGAGGGGAAGAGAGAGGGAATCTTAAGCAGGCTCCGCGCCTAGCATGGGGCTGAGCTTGATCCTGAGATCATAACCTGAGCTGCAATCAAGAGTCAGTCCCTTAACTGAATGAGCCACCCCGGTGCCATTCCAACCTTGTTTTTTAATTAAAAAAAAAAAAAAAGATATCCTATATTTAACACCAGGGTGGTAAGTTTAGTAATAGTATGTGCTGTCTCAAGTGGTAAGTGCTTTCCTATAGGTTTTTTGTTTGTTTGTTTGTTTGTTTAATGCTATGGCATGTGCTCTAGTTGAAATTTTACCAGGGCTGTAGTTCAATAAACAGCAAAACAACACTATGTGAATCATGTCGTTGCTGTATGTGTATGTGAGAGAGAAGAAGAATTTTTTTTTCTCACTCATGAGCTTTTAAATAAGAAAAGGTAAAAACCCCTTTTCTTAAAAATACTCAACTAACCGTTTTTCTTTAAAAAACATACATCCCAAATTCCAGTTCTGTGTGTTGAAAATTTAGAATGGAATAATACAGTGTGCATTACTGAGGACTACTATCTAAAATTATAGGTGTTGTTGTACTGCTGATTCTGAGTAAACCCAGTGCAAATTATTCAACTCGTATTTACTAATCATTCTTTGAAATAAGTTTAACTTGTATACATCAAGGTATATTATACAGACCAATTATATGGACTCTGTTAAGAGAGATTTGGCTAAACCAAGCTCGTATTAAAGTCCAGGGACCAGCATCAGCATCCAGAGGGTGTGTTAGAAGTGCAGAACCCCGGGCACAACCCCCAAACTACTTAATCAATTTCAGCTTTTTAACAAGATCTCCAGGTGATTCATTGTACATTAAAGTTTAAGAATCTCTGTTGTAACTGCACTGTTACTAATAAAAAAATAATGTGAAGTAGGTAGTTAAAATTCCTGATGAAATGCAAAGGCCTTTCACCTGTCTATTTCTGATACACCAAAGTTTCAAAGAACTTCTAGGGTATCCTTTGGTACATGAAACAAATGATAAAATCTATGATGGCAGGCTAATATTCTGAGACACTAAACTATTTCTATTTTTTCACTATTTTGCTCATATGTTTTCTCCTTTTCCATCCCTCCCCTTGAAACAGTAAGTAGATACTGTGTTCAGTTGCCTTAAGGGAGTGATATGACATGGTACAAAGCAGAAATTATGACTGATCATGATTTTCCAAAGGCGAAACCCTTAGACTGGAGGTCTCAAAATCATGGTCTTTGGGTTAAAAGCGTACCACAGATGTGTTTGCTTTGTTAGTGAAGTGCTTGTTTATTTCAGTTTTTAATATAGAAGTATGTGGTAAGGGAATTCCCTTTTGCCTGCCTCCATTGCCAGGAAGAAGGTTGGGAAGTCTTTAAAAGGCCAATGACAAACTTTCTTATTAAACTAGTGGATGCACCCAAAAGGAAGATTAAGTTACTTAAAAAAAAAAAAAAAAAAAAAAAAAAATCAATTCCTAGCACTTCTATAGCACTTTCTGTGTGCCAAGGATTGTTCTAAGTAGGCTTCATGGAGGGAGTAAATGTTTGGGGAAAAGTATTCTCCATGGAGGAAACCACCACTGCGTACCTCCAGGCATGCCTGTCCTTTACTGGCCAAGTAGTCTTGTGTCTAGACCAGAGTAAGCCAAGAAGAAAGCAAAAAGCTCAGAGAAGTGACAAGGACCTTCCTTGGTTTAGGGCCTGGAAAGCCATCCTAAGGGCACAGAAGAAACATGTCTTTCATGGAGTAAAGCAGTTGTTTCAGGGCTGTTTTCTTAGATCTTCACAGTGTGTGTTCCTCATACCATTTAATTCTTAGCCGTGATTTCTTCTCTGCAGAAAGACTTCCCTTGATGACCCAATCCAATTTCCTTCCCATCATAATCTCTAACCATATACCTTGATTTGAATTTTTAAAATATTTATTGCTAACTAAAATTGTTTAATGTGTTTCCTCTTCGTCTGCCTCTTTTATGTGCAGATTTCATTTATTAGAATGAAAAAACCAGCAGGACATGGCTTTTGTCTTGTTCATTTCTGCATTTCTTGTGTCTATAAGAGTGTCTGGCTCATAAAGAACACTTAGTAGATATTTGCTAAATAGATTGATGTGTTTAAGTGGAAAATAATGAGTATATATCTATCGTTTATTCAAGAATGTTGAACTGCTGAGAACTAGCCTTGGAAGGGTAAGAAAATTGGGCTCATGCAAGTTTGGAGTTTATCTATGGAAAAAGAGTGGTACTAGGAGTATGAAGATGTTTTAAAGAGAATGATAGAATGATTAGCCTTGTGCATTAGTCACATTCTCCATAGAAACAGACAACAGGAAATTTTATACACACACACACACACACACACACACACACACACACTCATATTTTTCTCCCCTACACAGAAAAAGAGAAAGAGATATGTATGTTTGCAGGGTTGGCTCACACGATTATGGAGGTTGAATGCAAGCTGGAACGAGAAAAATGAATAATGCAGTTCCAGCCTGAATCAAAAGGATTCAGAGAGCCAGGATCACCTGTCAGGAAAAGAACAGTGTTCCAGCTCAGCAGTCAGGCTAAGAGACTGAATTCTCCCTTTTGACACCTTTTTTTTTTTTTTTTAATGTTCAGACCCACAGTGGATTGAACGATGCCCACCTGCACTGGAGAGGGACATATGCTTTCTTAGTCTATTGATGGCAATACTAATATCATTAGGAAACACTCTCACAGACATACCCAGAAATAATGTTAACCCAAATATGGGAGCACCCCCTGCCCTGGGCATTGACACATAAAATTCACTACGAGAGCATAAAATATAAAGCAGCTAGGAAAGCAAGTGAAGATAAGAGCACGGTGATATAGGTAGTGAAATTTACAAGTCTATAGATTTACAGTTTTGAGGTCAAAGATCTGACTGTAGAAATACCACTGGAGAAAGAGAGCATGGTGCCCAGTGGTGCTGTTAGAGAGTGAGAAATTTAAAAATCAGAGGCAGCCCAGTATTGGTAAGTGTATGGGGATGCAAAATTTTGGAGATGACAGGTTCAAACGTCCAAAAACTTAGGATACCCTATGGGTCATTCCAATGCTGACGTTCCCAAAAAGCCATGATGGAGAGAATTGCAAGTCATGCCTGAGTTCCAGATGAATGGGAGGTGGGGCTGTGATTGTGTCCAAGGCTATTGGTGCACTGCCTTAGTTTCTACCTTCAACCTTATTCTTGGTGACTGTAATAACAGCCTAAATGATCTCTCTGCCTTTCATCTTTTTCTCCCTCCAGTCTTTCTTTGCACCACAGGTTGTTATAGCTTTCTGAAATTTGGCTGTGATAGACCAGCATTCCCCTTTGGAAATCCCTTTAAGTCTTCCTATCTCTAAAATAAGTTTTTTAAATTAATTAATCAATTTTGCCTTGCAAACGTCTTCCCGATATGGACTCGACTTCTTCAGGAGCATCTCCTGCAGTTTCACCTCAGTTCCATTATGTGGAGGTGATAATGACCTGCTATTACACGCCCTTGCACACAGGATTTCCTCTGCTTTGAATGCACTTAATTTTTATGATTTTTCTACCCAGTAAACCCTCATTTTTAAGAGGTTAGTGATTTCCTCTTCTGTAAAGACTTTGTTTTTGTCTGTAGAGGTAATTTCTCTATTCTCTGGTCTACTTTTGTACCTCATTTATTTTTCTCTTATTTTATTTTTCATGCATATTGTCATAAGTTGTCTTTCTCCCCGGTAAGACAATAATCTTGAGGATGTTTTAGTCTACTGTTGATACATCATATGCTCTCAAAAAAAAGTTCTTTGCTAAATTAATCAGTGAATGATTAAATTAACAAACTGTTAGATAATTTATCAGTGATTAATAAAGATGGATTTTTTTTTTTATTTCGGAATGGCCCAGAGACTGTAAATAATCAACTGTAAGTTTGCTATTGATAAAAGTTTTGCCGCTTAAACTTTTGATGTTTCCTTGGAATATGTGCTAATGATAGGTAGATATAGGTCATTACCACAAAATGTTTTAACTTCCTGACTTTGCTCACTTCTTTTAGAACCAGAGTTATCCCCAAAACTCTGGCATTTCTTGGAACATTACAGTTTCATAGAATGGAAGTAAAAAAAAAAAAAAAAAAGATCAAGGAGAAGGGATAATATTAATAAACTATTTGGAGCTATTTAGTAGATCAGCAAAATAGTTGCTTAATAAACTAGGCATGCTAGACAAAGACATTATCATGAAGGTACCTCTGTTTAAAAAAACATGCAAATTAGAGGGTGGAAATTAATATGATTATTAAAAAGATTATGTTTTATGAAGGAGCTGCTTTAAATTGATTAGTTGGTAGTTCATTAGTATCTTTTTTTTTATTGATTTTGGATAGAATAAACAGACGGAAAATATTCTTCTGGAATGTCTGTGAAATTATGACTATAGGTTTCTTAAATTTGTCAGAAAGAGTGACTGTTGACAGATGTGCATAAAAGCAAAGAAAACCTTCATACAGCAAAATATTCATAGATTTTAAACTATGCCAAGGTACTCAGGCAAGTAAGGCATGTTTTGAATATGAGAGCTGGTGGCATTGTCAATAAAATCACCTTGCTCAGCATACCTAAGCCATATTTTTGGTGGAGAAAATCCCATAGTTGTATAAAGATGGTAGAAAGTAATGGCATTTTCTTTTCCTTGTATATCTTTGTTTTACTCAGCTAGTTTTCAGGTTATCAGGCATCCAAGAAGAAACAATTAAGGATTTTTTTTTTTTCTATGTATATCTAACTGAAAACAAAACAAGTTTACTTTTATTTTCTAGTGTTGGGTCCATGGTCAAAGGAGCGAGACTGATACAAACGAAGGTCAAGCAAAGCTTTATTTCGCACCAAGCATTGAGAATCAAACCGACTGCCGGGGCCATCTCTTGCAAAGAGGCAACCCCTCTCTGCCTTATAGACTAGCTTTTAAGGGCAGAGGCCAAGTGGTTGGGCCTGGCCACACACAGGTGGCCAATGAGATTGTAACACACAGAGAAAGCTACACAGTCATGCTAGGTCACACATAAGTGACCAATTGAATTATAATTTACTGTATAGTGATATTTGAACTAGCCTATCACCTTGGTCAGAACTGGTGCCCAAAAGACGCCCAAAAGGTGGAGCCCATACTCCTTGGTAGCTAGGGAGACAGTAGGCACCCCCACTGATGGGCTACTTCCACCTGGCCTGACCCACCCTTGTATTTGGGCTTTGTTACCTGGGACTGGTTTCCTGGACTTGCTTTTAAGTAAGTTCCCTGAGGTGGGGGTGGGGGACAGGGTCCGTTTAAGTTTTACTGCATAAACAACAAAATCACTGTTTAACCGGATGGAGCTGCTCTGGCTAAATAGGCCCTTACACTAGTTATAAATATTAGATTTTCCTTTTCTTCTTAAGAGAAGTGTTGCTCAGCTTTCTTGGGAAAAATTGATCTTGAATTGGGACTACCAGAAGGTGAGACTTGGTGCAAAAAAGCAGTATACTGTTTTCTTCAGGCTTATCTTTTTGCAATTCAATATCTGGAGAAACACAGACATTTGTAATTTGCTAAAAATAATTTTATTTATGTAATTTTTAAATTATGGAAATGATTAACGATGAAACAATGAACAATGAAAAAAAACAATGAAAATAATGTAAAAGACTCACTCACAGTATAGCCCATTTCTTATTCATCAAGATTGAACATTTGGGTGCTTACTTCAGTTTATCAGAGTGAATAAAAATTAAAAGAGTAAAGAAAGTATAATATAAGAAGAATAGGGAAATAGAACTTTTAGACCATCAGTATTTTTCCCCAAATTTAATATCCTGAATAAATGATAAAAACATTAATCTTTTGTTTCTTACAGTCCAGCTATATTTCACCTTAAATGGTATATTTTTTAGCTATCATCTTTTTCTGCTCTTATAAAATTATTAATAATTAACAGAAATAACTAAAATTAAAATAACTCATGCTATTGATGCTTGAAAACAAGGGAAATCAGAGTGATCAGTGAGAGCCTATTAAAATCACCAGGGGATGGTCTAGAAGAGGCAATGAGCCCACTGTGTTAAATTCCAATTTAAATATGCCTTTTTGGGGGAACCTAAAAATTTTATTTCACCTGATCCAAACCTGCTAGAGTGCACAGAATAACATATTTATGTCTTTTTATATGCCTCTTGGGCTCTGTGTGTGATAGGTGCTATCTTGAACCATCATTCTTAGATGGCCAATCATTATAAATAAAATGGATACCCTTCATCTTGTTAAATAACATTATTTGAATACATATTGTGGTATTTATTATGCTTATTTGTAAGTGATACTGTAGTGTTGCTAAAATGCTAGCATTAGCATTTTTTTTCCAATTTATTTATTTTCAGAAAAACATTATTCATTATTTTTTCACCACACCCAGTGCTCCATGCAAGCCGTGCCCTCTATAATACCCACCACCTGGTACCAACCTCCCACCCCCCCCCGCCACTTCAAACCCCTCAGATTGTTTTTCAGAGTCCATAGTCTCTCATGGTTCACCTCCCCTTCCAATTTACCCACATTCCCTACTCCTCTTGAAAGATCCCCCCCGGGGCTCCAAGCACCCCGGAATGGACCCCTTCTCAGGAGGAGACCCCCGGACCCAAAAACCAAGCCGAGTCCACTGATCAGATGCAAACAGCACGAGGTTTATTGAGTAGACACAGGTACCTGCGGGCGGTCAAGTCTTAGGAGGACTCTCGCGCCCCAGCCCTTTGTTCAGGGCCTTTTTATGGGGTACGGGGAAGCGAAAGCATACGTACAGAAGCAGAAGCATGGTTACAAAGTTTCCATTGGCTGGTTTGAATATAAGGCATACTCGGTGTTTGTAGATTGGCTTTGAAGGACCCCGGCGCAGGGAGAGAAAGGTGGGGAGGGGGAGTGAGGAGGGGGAGTGGACCTTATTACTCAGCAGAGAAACATCCTGCCTACGTGACTAGGTCCACATACTTAGGCGACCCCCCCCCCTTGCCTACGTGACTATCTGCGCGTTACAAGCCGCGCGCAGCAAGTGTACCTATCTCCCCCGCAACATGCCGTTGCCCCCCCTAACTCCAGGGCTGTGCTGGGATAAGGGAGGATTGTCCAAGTAGGGGGAAGGGAAGAGGGGTCTCTTCACTCTCTAACGCCCCTTGTCCTCCATGCTATTTGTTATCCTCTACAAATAAGTGAAACCATATGATAATTGACTCTCTCTGCTTGACTTATTTCACTCAGCATAATCTCTTCCAGTCCCGTCCATGTTGCTACAAAAGTTGGGTAGTCATCCTTTCTGATGGAGGCATAATACTCCATAGTGTATATGGACCACATCTTCCTTATCCATTCATCCGTTGAAGGGCATCTTGGTTCTTTCCATAGTTTGGCATTAGCATTTTTTTAAAAAAAGATTTTATTTATTTGACAGAGAGAGATCACAAGCAGGCAGAGAGGCAGGCAGAGAGAGGAGGAAGCAGGCTCCCTGCTGAGCAAAGAGCCTGATGCAGGACTGGATCCCAGGACTCCAGGATCAAGACCTGAGCCGAAGGCAGTGGCTTTAACCCACTGAGCCACCCAGGCACCACCAGTTTTTTCTTTTTATGAGACTACTTGCATTCTAGAATACTGCACTGACACTGTTCCTACTTGTCTTACCAACATCCTTTCTGTGTGGAGAACTTTCTTGGGTGCTTCCTTGTGGCTTTTCAGTGTCTTAACCACTGTTCTCTCACCCTCCTTCAAGGTTAAGGGCTGGCTTGTGGTCCCAGTTGGCTGTCCAAGGGCTGTAGTCCACAAGGACCATATACAAATTTCTGACAATCTGTTCACTCTGGTTCCTGTTTCCTGGGGCCTGGTGTTTTACCTCTTCTGAAATTCTGTGAGGTAGTAGTCTGTTCTTAAACAAATCCTCCATCAGTCCCTCTAGTTTTAAAATGTTCTCATCCTTGGGAAATTAAGGAAGGCCTGGTTGGCTCAAAGGAGGTGACTGCTGATAGAGAGGGTGGCCAGGCCTTGGAAAGGGAGGATGAATTGCCTTTGACACAGAGGCTCACATATAACTTTGCTGACGGTTCTTCCAAGCCATTTGGTACTTGCTGTCTTGGTTGCTAGCGCCCAATTTATAGAGCCTTTATGACCTCTTGCCTCGCATGTTTACGAGAAGGATATTAAAGCAGGTGGCCTATAATGGGGAGATAATTTTTTTTTCCCCAAATATCTAAAATTAGCTATTGTGAGTTTTATATAAATGTTGAATAGAGAAACCTCCAATACATAAATTTTATAGTTTTCCAGATATCATCCAAAACCTTTGCCAGCTTTGCCTCCACTATATTATAAGTGAGGATTTAGAAATCAAATACCTAACAGAAAAAAGCAGATTTCTTGTCTCCCAACTCTATCACAGGCACTCTATTGCTTCTTGTATAAAACTCAGTTAAGTAAGACCTCTTGCCGTGGCTTTTATCCTGTGTTTTTGGCTGCAAAGTCAGGGATTGTTGATAGGCCAGTTAGTGTAATCTCAATATTGATTCCTTCCTCTTAAGGCTTTTTCAGAGCTTTTGTCAAAACACTCACACAAGAATCAGAGTAGGCAGAAATTGATTTCGGAGAGCAAATCTTTCTTTTGAGGACAAATTAACAGAAGCAAAACAAAACTGTGACCTAGCCATTCTCCTTTTGCACTTTTACTAGTGCAGTTTTTTTCAGCATTGAGATGTTTTCCTGTCTTGGTAAATAATACGGTGCACATCTTTTTATATGCTGACTCCATGGGTAGAGGGAACAGGTTGTAGGGAGAAAGAAGCTTTGTCTTACCTGCTGTCAAGGACCATACATTAAAGCTTGTCTGGTTGAGACTTGACTTGCTTCTTGTCAGCGGGAGTGTTGACATAGGAAACTGAAGAAAAGTAGCGACAGAGCATACGTCTTAAATGTGGTGCTCTTTGGCTCAGGTAAGGAAACTCCTATGAGACCTACTGCTTTTTCTCTCCATTAACATCCATTGGGCCAAGAGACTTGTAAACCTGTCCATTATGTTTTTTCTAAATATTCCTTTCAAAGAAGTGAAACTCAAGACTTTGGCTTCAGTGGCCCGAGGCATGTGGGCATGCGAGACTAGCAGGTTGAGTTTTAAGACTGGGAGCATGGGATAATTCAGAAGGCCATGTTGGAGGTTAAATTGTAATTGAAAGCACAGGGAATAATGATATGGGAGAAACTGTGTGTATGTCACGGACACTGCAATATATCTGAAGATGAAGGAATGGGATATGGAGACACAGTAACAGAACACTGGTTAAGAAAGGGATATAGGAGGCAGCGACTCACCCAATGCTGTGCATCATGGGAGCCCTTATAGAGTGATCTTCACAGGGACTTGCGCATTTGCCTTTGGTGGGGGATGGAACGGACAAGGATCTGTTTCCATAATCTAAAATTCTGGGGCTCCATAACGGTTAGAATGTAACATATTCAGGAACTAGCAGTTAGATTCTCATTACTGCTGATTCCTTCAGGCAAAAACCCTTCATTGTGGACCAGGTAGTGGATTTGATCCTGGCAGCTGCATGAGTTCTGAACCTTCTTTGTAACATAATCCAGTTCCATTGCAGAACATTAGAGCGAATCTCTCAGATACAGGGCAGAAAATAAGTTCTTAGTGATTTGAGCATAGTACAGAAAGAGGAATGACTAAAATATAAATGCATAGGAGGATTCACATGAATAGTGGCTATTAGAAACGTAAATTCACCAGTCTGATGACTTCAACCACTTTTAAAGGCCGTATGTGCTTAACCTCTAACTTCTAACACAAGGAAATGATACATATGTAGTGGAAGGGGGATGATTTAGTGTCTGTGACTCATATATATTCTTTCTGGACTTGATACGTTCAAGGATCTCCACTGTCCCCAGCAATGGTCCTTAAAGTCACCTCTGTGTGGTCTGTGTCTGTTGTTTAGAACTTTGGGTATAGCAATGAATAAGATGGGTAGGACAAGGAATTAGTGAGAATGTAATTCAGAGAATTACTTTCTCTGAAAAACACTGTGAGTACAGATATGCAACATTAATTGTGTCATCATATTGTATGTAAAAATGCCATACTGTCAATCAAACATAGATACTAAGCCCATCTGTAAAGAACTCCAGCTTAAGAAAGCAAGATTCTGCAAGGAGTATTATCTCTTTTTAAGATTTTTTTGGGAAACAGAAACTTGATGATAATATTTTCTTAAGAATATCACGTCTACCAATCACAGGCATTTTAATGGTACTACTTGGATGGGTTGGATATAGCAACTAAACTTTTTTTTAGACTAAAAGACCCTATATCCCAGAAAAAAATTAAATGTAAATGTATAGGCATACATGTCTTTATTTATTTATTAAAAAAGATTTTATTTATTTATTTGACAGACAGAGATCACAAGTAGGCAGAGGCAGGCAGAGAGAGGGGAGGAAGCAGGCTCCCTGCTGAGCAGAGAGCCCAATGCAGGCCGGATCCCAAGACCCTGGGATCATGACCTGAACAGAAGGCAGAGACTTTAACCCACGGAGCCACCCAGGCACCCCCATACATATCTTTATTAATAAAATTATAAATACATTCAGCTATCAATTCTAAATATTATATTTGAATGCATATGTACTTTATTTCTTCTTCAATAAGAAAATGGTGAGAAACCTTAGCCCTTATGACTAAAATGTTAATTTCTCTCTCCTTGGGCTTTAATGACTTCCTTTGTGACTTGTGGTTTCACCTTACCTGATTTGCTAGGGAAGGGACATCGGGAATAGAAGACACATACTTACTGTGTGACTAGTAGGACTTAGCACTGTGGACAGTATTGGAAGTGTAAGTGAAAGGAAAGAACAGCCATGGTCCCTGCCCTCATGGAGTTCAAAATTTAATTTGGAAGCATAGGATACTGTTCACATTATCTTTTAAACTCCTGTGAGTTGCCACTGTGAATAAAATGGAAATGAGACCCCAGGGTCACCAAACTGGTACTTTGGCCAAGGTAAGGAAGTTAGGGGGAGGCTTCCTTGAATTAATGATCCATTTCCCTCCAGGGTGAAAGAGGTTCATTGAGGGAGATGAATATTCCAGGCTGTGAGGACAAACTGCCTGAGGGGACATCAAAAAAGTTCTAGGGGTTGAAGCGGGGCAAGCAAAGAGGAGCGTAGTTTGAAGTGTGAGTGGGCATGTTAGATCGGAGCAAAGTTATTCTGGATATTGTGACCACGGTGAAGATCATGGTCTTAATTCTGAGAATATGGGTACCCATCAAAAAATTCAAAAGCAGGGAGATGGAATGATCAGATACTTGTTTTGCAAAGATGGCGCTAGCCTCAAGGTGGAGATCTGATGGGACGTGGAGGCCAAACTTTTCTATTTCTATAAGAAGAAATACCTTAGCTTGCGGATTTGCAGCTGCTAAAAGTTCCCATTTAGGACATTTTTTTTATTGTGGATTATTTCTGAACATGTCTCTCCTTTAATACTCTCTGCAAAATGTGTAAGCCTAACCACTCATTAGAGAAAAATGTTCTGTGTTTTTGTGATGCTGTGGCTTCTAACCTGAGCATTTTTATCTACATCTGTGTTGTCAGTTGCAGTACGTGTTGTGCTCCCCATGACGGCCAAAACAAAATACAACAGATTTACAACAGACTTTTCTTCCTCTTCTTCTTCTTCTTCAGCTTGTATAAAATAAGCCATAAATTAAGAGTTTTGAGGGAATATGTCTTGGAACATTATTCTCAACATTTGGGACAAATCTCCTACCCAGTTGTTTAAACCAGATCCTGCCAATTCCCTCTCTATGATCATGTGTTTTGAAAATTAATTTGTGAACCAGCTTCATGAAACCTGGAACTGTTTTTTCTACAAAAGCAAGCTTTTCCAATGGAAATAACAGTTGGCATACCAGGTTGGCCTACAAATTTTAAGGGGAAAAAAAAAGAGAGAGAGACAAGTTGGGAAAAAGTATTCTCAAAAGCCATTATGAAACCCAGCTATGGTGGTTGATAAATAGTATTTTCCTACCTCCCCCTCACAATCAGATGAGGAGGTATTATTAGATCCTTACACTGTAGCTGAGAAAATGGATTTATTACTTTATAAATGTATATACATAATTCATTTTATAGATCAATACTTTCAGCTTCCATTTAAAATCTAGGGGTGCGGGGCACCTGGGTGGCTCAGTGGGTTAAAGCTGCTGCCTTTGGCTCAAGTCATGATCCCAAGGTCCTGGGATCAAGTCCCCCATCGGGTTCTCTGTTCAACAGGGAACCTGCTTCCCTCTCTCTCTTCCTGCCTCTCTACCTACTTGTGATTTCTGTCTGTCAAATAAATAAAATCTTTAAAAAATAAATAAAATCTAGGGGTGCATCTTTATTTAGCTGTAACAGTGAAGTTAGATAGTAAACTCTTCTCTGTGAGTCTCCGAGCTCTCAGGCACTACTGATGGCACAGCCGGGGAAAGGGGTTCAGGAAGGATAGATGTAGATGAAGAGGTAGGGAAAGACTGAAATTTCAGGAGATGAGATCCTTCACTCTTAGCCCACAAGTACCACTTCCGCCATCACCACCATCACTTTCTCTCAAATACCGCTATAACTGTCCTCATAGTTGTAGATGGGCCCCTTTCTATTTGTGGTGGAATTAACATACCTACCATTACAGCTATCACCCAAACACCACCACACGTTTATCTCCTCTCTCCTCCCAGTGGAACCACTGACAGCCACTCCCACAGACAACCTCCCACAGACAACCACTTTGTCCGCTCTTTACCATCACTGTCGTCACCTTGATGACATTTCACGCAGCTAAGTCGGCTCCTCATTTCTCTTTATACATGTGTGTGGATTTACCCATAAGAAATTTTGATTGCAGTTTTAAAGGTCTCTGCAGTCCATTCCCAGCCTCTTAAAGAAGAAAACTGAGTCTATGAAAAGCTCTAGGCAGTATAGAAGAAAGCCCTTGACCACAGGAAGGGTAAGGAGGTACATGCGAAAAGAGATAATACGAACTGAAGAACAAGCTACCTCAGAAGAGATTAAAGATTGGGTAAATTAGTACCATCAAAAGAGACAGGCTGTAACTAGAGGGATTGAAGAAGTAATTAATGAGAGAGTTGGAGGTGATTGAGAGGGGAGATAAGCTGGAGGCTATCACTCTAGATTAAAAGTCCTTTATAACCGCTATAGGTGAATCCTTACCCATCAGATACGGGAGGAAAAAACTAGCAGAATTTGTCATTTTGTATTTATCTGCGGGTAGGAACCCATGAGATGATCTAGATAATGGCCATTCAGAATGAAATGTAAAAATAAAAATGAATAAGGATAGAAATTTAAAAAGTGATGGGAATAGTCAATCTCAAATGATACTCTCCTCTTTTTTTTGTTGATTTATTATAATATTGGTCAAAATCTTGAAGTTTTTGCCTATTGACAGACCCTCCTCTGCCTATGGGGAAGAGAGAAAAAGTTACCAATTAAGTCCCTTAGATTGATTATTTCTTCTAGAAATGAAGCCTCAACAGCTCATCCTTGATTAGGAAACAAAGCAAAACTCAAAGTCATCCATGTAAAAACAAGACGAGCCGTTGTTAGGCAGAGTGTACTCAGATCAGTTCTCTTAGTACAGGAAAACCCAAATTTCACACCAAATCCACAGTTCTTACTGCTTGAACCCACACCTTTAAGCTCAGTGGGAAAACTATTGTCTAAACCTCTGAAGTAAACCCTCGTGACATGGCTTTGGAGGAAATTTTTAAATAGGTTCCAGATATGGGGTGTCTGGGTGGCTCGGTGGGTTAAAGCCTCTGCCTTTGGCTCAGGTCATGATCTCAGGGTCCTGGAATCAAGCCCCGCATCGGGCTCTCTGCTCAGCAGGGATTCTGCTTCCCCTCCTTCTCTCTCTGCCTGCCTCTTTGCCTACTTGTGATCTCTGTCTGTCAAATAAATAAATAAAAATCTTTAGAAAAAATAAATAAACAGGTTCCAGATAAGTTAGAAAACCAAGGTGATTCTGCCTACAACATTCATGATCAAATTAAGATCAGGATAGAGTTTCCTCTTCCAAAAATATGAATAATGAAAAGAAAATTCTTAGTGACCTTGAAAAATTACCTCAACAGAAAAGTAAGTAACAAAACAAAAGTAATCATAGAAACAATAAAATCTAGTTTATATTTAGTTATAATTATTAAGAGTCCCAACTATAAATGCAAATGCATTAAATTCTCACTGAAAATAAAAAGGTTCATAAACATGGAACAAGCATCTGACTATCTGTTCTATGTAAGTGATACAGAGAAAACCATTTAATGGGAAATTTGAAAATAAAAGGATAGACAAAACTATGTAAGGAATATTAAAAAGAGGAGTGGCAATTTTATGTTGGAGAATTTAAAATTAAAAAGCCTTAACAGAATACATGATTCCAGCTGAAATTTTCTGAAAAGATGTAATTTAGGACCATTTAATACTTGTTAATATAGCAAGGACTTCTGTAAATCCAAATACAATGTAATGGATAGGGAAAATGAAAGGTGTGCTACAGCCTGATTCTCCTTCCCTTGGAAGCAACAGTAAGATAAGGTTGGAGGTTGTGAAGTGCCAAGGAAACAGATTCTGTTCCCATTATCCAGCATTAGGTTCAAAGAAATATTTGGATCAGGCCAAATCGGCTTGGGGAGGTTGGGTGTGAAATAGGAGATACTTTGAATTTTTGTTTCTTTGGGAATATATTTTTTTAAATGCTTTGTGTAGAGGTTATTCCCAGCATCATAGAAGGCATCCTGTATTTCTGTCTGAGATTAATGAGATATATGGGCCCAGGTGAGCAGTCTGAAGTACAAATCTGTCCAGCTGAGGCTCCCTGTAGAACGGCTCCTTTAATACGGACGGAGATAGTTATGCTCACGTCACGTCACATGATGCACACTCAGATGTTAGCTTGTTAGTGGGGACTAGGAGCCCGGGATTTCTTAGATCTGTGCTTTGATTTCTTTGCTCTGTTTTGGAAAATCCTTTGCCCTTGTCCCTTTCAATTTTGCATTGCCTCGCTCTGTCTTTTTCCTCATTCTGGGATGCCAATTCTGTGATCCTGATACTTTAATCTGAATGTGTTTTTCTGAACTATTTTCAACGCTAGAGATCGACTCTAGCTGTACCTCATCTGCCCTTAAATACATATGTACTGGATTCCTAAGTACATACTTATTTCCACTTCATTTCTAAAATGCAGTTTTTAGTCATCTGTCTTAATTCTACATCTTGTTTGTATTCCTGAATACATTAATTACAGCAAGTTTAAAGCCTGTGATAACTCTGGTGTACAGCTTATCTGTGGATCTCCTTTATTTTTTTTGTTTTGTTTTGTTTTGCTTCTGAATAATTCTTGTCCTTTTCCATAACTGGTCATCTCTTTTACTGAGAAATGGACATTATGCATGGAAACTTGTAAGAGACTCTGGATGAGTTACTCATTGGAGTTAATTTACTTTTGCTTTAGTCAGGGAGCTAGGCTGGAGATGGATGACCTTTAATTCAACCGCGGGTTGAACCCAGGGCAGCAGACGTTTAGTCCTTGTAACAGCTGCACTGTTTGTGGCTGTCATTCTTAGGGTTTGGCATTTTATTTATTTATTTTTAGCTATTATTTTTAGCAAGATTTTATGTCTTTATTTGATGGAAAGAGAGAGGGACAATGAGAGAGAAAGAGAGCATGCAGGTTGGGTGGGAGAGGGAGAAGCAGGCTCCCTGCTGAGCAGAGAGCCCGATGTGGGGCTCCATCCCAGGACCCTGGGATCATGACCCGAGCCAAAGACAGATGCTTGACTGACTGAGCCACCCAGGCACCCTGGGTTTGGTCTTTTAGGATCTCTCATAATTCAAACACACACACCTGCTATGTTACCCTCTTTCCCGATGGCCATCAGATCAATTTCATTTTCCACTTTTGGTCTCCTGGCTCTATGAGAGTTTCAGAAGTTGTTCTCAATTTTCCGGCTTCTCAGTCATCTGCAGGATTAGTAAACTTTGATAAGTTTATTTGAGCACCACCAGACTATGGTGTTTCTAACCATTTTTACCTGTAATACAGGAATTTTTTTTTTTACACTTCTTTTTAAAATTTAGAATGCTCTCAGTTTCTTGGAGTTTTGAAATTCCATCAAAAACATGTAGGTGTGTGTATTAAAAAAAAAAAAAAGTCCTGATTTGTTCCTAAAGGGCTCATTCTATGAGAAATTTTGTTTTAGCAATGACAAATTTTATTTTGCTATTTTTTATTCATTCTATTCTGTCTTGAATTTCTATAAAGTAGATGTTAGCTTTTTCTGAATCTATCCTTGTTTTCAGAAAAGGCAGAATAGTAAAATAGTAAAGAGACTAACATTATCAAGTTTCATATTGTCATTTTAAGATTTAGGAAACTGGGTGAACTTAGGCAAGTTTAGAAAGCTATCTGTGCCTAAGTTTCATGTTCAAGTTCATTAATTACACATTTTACAAATGACTCAGAAAAAAAATTAGGTAAAATGTCATTATTAGTTCTCACTTGTCTAACACTTGGGGTTACTGCTCGAACTTCCAGATCATTAATATACCCTTCACCTATGTCCCTTTTATTAGATTTTTTTTCCCTTTTTTTTTTTTTAAAGATTTTAGTTATTTATTTGACAGAGAGAGATCACAAGTAGGCAGAGAGGCAGGCAGAGAGAGAGAGGAGGAAGCAGGCTCCCTGCTGAGCAGAGAGCCCGATGCGGGACTCGATCCCAGGACCCTGAGATCATGACCTGAGCCGAAGGCAGCGGCTTAACCCACTGAGCCACCCAGGCACCCCTTTTCACAGTTGATCTTAAAATAGCAATCATCTCTCATGTAGTTACACAATTATTGCTTTTTGGAGATTGCTTTGCTTTGAATACAGATTTGGATTTTAAAATTCTCTTTTATAATTTGCATTTTGTTTCATTTTAATTCACCTTAGTCCCTTTTCTTTTGTTGTTAGATTTTCACTACAAATATTTGATAATTCTTATTTATGTTTTTAGGAACTAGAGTGATGACTGTGGGTGGCTAGTATGTTCTTAGCAATTCACCAGTTAGTTTCCACAATAGCGTCTCTTTTCAACAGGAGAGCTGACTGTGGGCTCTGGGTTAATGGAAAATATGTCAAGGTAGTTTTGCTTTCTGGATGCAGTGATAGAAAGCTCAAACAAGAGATCACCCACTGCCAAATGGGATTTTGAGAGTTAGGGGAATTATGTGTGTATTCAAAGGTTGCCATTTTGAGCTAAAAATCTTTTAACTTTTAAAATGTAATAAAGGCAGTGGCAGTACATTTTAAATAGAATACTCATCACACCTGTATCATGTTACTAGGTTTTTATTTTTGTACTTAGAATTATCTATCTGTGAATTAAGATTCATCTACATTTTCACGGATATACTTTTTTAGCCTTAGGGGGAACTTCAATAAAGTTATATTATTCAACTCATTTTCTTTTCCAATTAAAAATAAAACATTTTGCTATAGTTCTCATTCAGTTCTTGTGTCAAAATCACTATATTTCTTGAGTGCATGTTTCTTTTTTTCCTTTCACTGTTAAAATCAGTTTATTCTCCAGCCAAATGTTCCCAGCAGTTTCTGTCAATTTATATATCTATAAAGGAGGATATGTCAGAATCCATTTAGCAGTTTTCAGCTTCATTTTGCAAAGCTCTGAGAAAAGGAAGAATATGTATGGTCTGGAATACCAATATAAAATCTACTACTTTCTGAAATTAGGATAGATTTTAATGAAATCTTACTGGAGGATATAAAAAGACAAAGGAAGATAAAATTTCATTTTTCATGTTTCTTGAGATTTTCCTAGGCACATGGAGCCTTCATATATTTCCTTAAAATACTTCTAAAAAAATCAACACAACTTCTAAAGAATGTTGACTGAAACATTCAGCATATAGAACAAAGATGATTACATCACAAACCTCAGTATGTTTCTGTTTATAATCACAGGACTGTCATCTTCCTAAGAAAAGGATTTGTAAAAATATTCACAGAGTACTCATTTCATGTTGTAGTAAAAAGATCTTGTGCTCAGTTCAATAATAATGACAGTGATAGTAAGCTTTTCTTAAATTACATGTTAGCTTCAAGAGATGATAACACTGTCATATTAATATATTTGTAATAATTGTATATGAATAAATACTTGTGGAAACTTCATTCTAGTGCTCAGAAAATATGACCTAATTAAAAAAGACTACTTGCACAGATTATATCCAATGTTATCCCCTGGTTTTCTTAAACATTACCATTTTCTTCTTTGGAAAATGAGGGAGCCAAGAGGTGCCAAGGTGGCTTAGTGGGTTCAGCCTCCAACTCTTAATTTCAGCTCGGGTCATGATCTCAGGGTGGTGAGATTGAGCCCCATGTCGGGCTCTGCACTGGGTGTGGAGCCTGCTTAAGATTCTCTCTCTCCTTCTGCCCCTCCCCATCTCTCTCTCTCTCTTTCACTCCCTCTCTTAAAAAAAAAAATGAGTGGGCCGAATAAAAAAGCAGTGTGTGTGAAAAACCTGCTTTTTGTTGAGGTAAAGTCTACTTGAATTTTGACTGAAAGGGATATATGTTATTTTTTTTTTTTCCAGTTGAAGATGTTTGTTCACATATGTATGTCAGGGCAGCAAAAATCATATTTAAAATAAACCATCATGAAGGAAGGAAGAAAAAAGAAAACCTTTTCTTCAGAAAGGAAGACATTCATTTCAATGAATGTTCTGGCTTTATTTTGTTGATAAATATATTATTATGGCAGATAATTTAACAATTTTTCATTTTATTGGAATCTCATAAATATATATAGATAGTTAAGATAAAGTTTAATTTTTTTCCTAATTATTAAAAAATATCTGTCTCAATTCAAGTGGGGTAAAGTCAGCTTCTCAAATATGAGATAGAATTAAAGAAATGGGAAAATCCAGTAAACTTAAGTTCTTTATACATGTACAAACGAATAACTGTGTATTTGTCCTATCTCTGATATCTCAATATTTTTTCATGCATTAACATGCTCATTAGTGATTAGTGTTAAATCCCATAAGCATACAGTGTTTATCCTCTATGCAAAATAATAAATACAGGATACATGATTTTGAGTACCTGAGACAACAACAAACCCAGAATTGTGGGTGTAAATTCTCATGAATGACTGCCTTTTTAGTAGTTGCAACTTTTAGTAGTATTCCTTTTAATGTTTTATTCTACATGAACCATTAAGTTATACTATCTATATTTTTTAATATTGATATGTATATACATACATATGCATAGAAACAAATACAGGTATATGCACACAAATTTCTAGTTTCACTTAACTGACATAGATGTAGATAATTTCAATAGCCTTTTTATGCTTTTCTCTCTAAATTTCAGGTACTCTATAATTATTTTAAATTCGGATAAGAATGAAGCAAAGGTGCCTGTGTGGATCCTTTGGCACCTTCCTTCAGTTCAGGTCATGGTTTCAGGGCTGTGGAATTGAACCCCTCATCAGGCGCCTGCTCAGCAGGGAGTCTGCTTGTCCCTCTCCTGTGACCCTCACTTGTGCTTGCTCTCTCTCTAGTGCTCTTCCTCAGATAAATAAATAAAATTTTTCTTAAAAAAAGAATGAAGAAAATATCATAATGAATTGTGAACATAGAGGTTTAAATAGTACTCAAAGAATTTTTTAAAATTCAGAAGAAAAAGGACAAATTGGTATATACAGAGCAACATTAAAAATGGTCTTATGTGATCTGTTAGCAGCTATAAAACACAGCTCTGAGTCAAACTTTGCACACAATGCTACAGCGCAGTTTGAGGAGTTCATTGACATCAATAAAGAAAAAACAAAGGGATTTGGTTTGCTTCACTGACCACTCTTCACCCAATGCATGACAAAGAACTGCTGTTCAACCAGGCAACTCAAGTCATTAATGATAGATAAATGTTCATTATCACTTATAATAAAAAATGCAAACTAAAACAGTATGAGTTTTCTTTACCTAGCAAGTGTTTGGAGATTAAAATACTCAGCATTGTGAAAATAATCTGCTTACTTACTTCCAGAGAAATAGAAGTTGATACAACCTTAATGGAGACAATTTTGCTTTCCTAAAAAAATCTTTAATAAAAGTTTTCATCTACTTTGAATCACAGTTCCCATTCTGATAATGTATCTTTTAAATAATTTTAAAAACCCAAATTCTTTATTCCTCTTAATGGAACAAGGAAACAGTCTAATTGTCCACTAATATAATATCAATATAATATAATATTGAGTGGTAAGGGACGATGGTGAAAAAGGTACACTTAGCACTATGAGTGCAGGGAAATGTAGGGAATTGTTGAATCCCTATATTGTACACCTGAAACTAATATCGCACTTTATGCTAACTCTCTTAGAGTTCAAATAAAAGTAAAAAAAAAGTAAAAAAAATCATAACAATTTTTAATATTTTGGTAAAAAGAACATGTTTTACTGTTTAATTAGTAGCTGGCATGTATTGAATGCTTCTGTGTAAAACACTGTTCCAAACACTTATATATGTAAATTTATGATTCTCATACCAACAACCAATTGCTTTTTCCTTGTGAGTATTGTTTTAGTCCTGTTTGACAATAGATAAAATCAAGGGTGAGAGATGTTAGATAAACTGCTTGAGCCTTCATCATTAGAACACCACAGAGTCAGAATTTGAATCCAGGAAATTTGATTGCAGATGTTGTACTCTTGTATTATTCTGTTTCTGACTGAGAAAAGGTATAAAGATGTAAATATAACAACACAAGTATTTTACACACAAATGCAGACATACACGAGGGAAAAAAATGGCCACTTTTGTGTAGTAAAATTATGAGTGACTCAGTGTTTTTGTTTCTCAGTATTGGACACACTCTTCTACAATAGATTTGTACTAGCTTTATGATGAGATAAGAGTATATATTTTTAGACCAAATGTCAAGCCTTGCCATGAACCATATCATGGACTTAAAATGGAATTCCGTTATTTGAGGATAGGTTACACAAATCAGGTCTCTGGAATGCAGAATAGGGCTTGACAGAAGAGTGAGTTCTCAAAAAAAAAAAAAAATAGTTGCTAAATGATTGGCTAAAAGAAGGAATGACTCAAATGGCTAAGTCATTTGAATTGGGTAAAGTTGCTTTCCTATTTATGTAAAATTTGAGGTTTATGGATTTCTTGAAGTTCACATGCATGTACGTTATAAAGATGACTTGACTATTCCAGGAGTATTTTTAAAATTATATCTCTTGAATAGCATTTTCAATATGTTCTATAGAATATCAACAAAGCAGGATGATAATTTAAAACCAGGCCCCGTTGTCAGACAGATTTTGGAAATGACAAGTATTATGTCTCCTTCTTACAGATTTAAAATGTTCATCACTATATTTTAAGGAAGAAGTCTTAGGATAAAGAAAATTTAAAGTTTTGTTCTTTTACCATAAATCCCTTTTAAAGGAAAAATTTTTACCACTTAATTTTACTGGTGTACTATGGAAACTTTGGAATACTTTTTGGTCAATAATGCCTAAATAATTTTTATTCCCTTCAGTGTGCTTACCATGGCATAATATCTCTTACACTCCTGGAGCATAGATTGATTACACAGGAATGACTCTCCAGATATGAGTGTCTAGGAATTCAGGAATTCAACTCTGACCATAGTTTCATATTTTAACTTTAGTTATATATACTATTTATCAGCGGTATTATATAATTCATGTCTCTCTGGATAGTAAACCTTTGCTTAAACAACATTTAAGCCAAGCAATAAAGGAACTTAAGAATTTAGTCCTGTCTGGAAATATATGGCTTTTTAAATAGTCCGTCAGAATAAAATCACTGATTTTTCACATATATAAGGTGGTACTTACATTAGGTCATCTTATTTTGACTGCAGATTTCCTAGAAATATTAACTCAATGATTTTGGTTCTGCTTCAATAATATTGTTAAAGAAGTATGTATATTCATAAGTAAAAAAAAAAAATAGCTCAGAAGAAGATGCTACAAACTAAAGTTTGGTGAACAAACTTCGAAGTATCTTTCTATGTACAGAAACCAGTATAGATACTGGTATGCTATTTTACATAAATAGATTTTTATTCTGTGTATTATTTTATAATCTATCTATCCTAGCAGCTTCCACTCATTTTTCCCTTTGGCCCTCTGATCTATTCATAGTGGCTTTTTTTTTTAAGATTTTATTTATTATTTATTTGACAGAGAGAGAGAGGGAGAGATCACAAGTAGGTAGAGAGGCAGGCAGAGAGAGGAGGAAGCAGGCTTCCTGCTGAGCAGAGAGCCGGATGCGGGGCTCGATTCCAGGACCCTGAGATCACGACTTGAGCCGAAGGCAGAGGCTTAACCGACTGAGCCACCCAGGCGCCCCTCATAGTGGCTTTTAATGGTCCCTTGTATGTCCATATTATGGGAATTTCTTTACCTGGTAAATATTCCACTTCATTTTTCTCCTAGTTAAACACAAGTGACAGATGGTTCAGATATTAGCTCGGGTTTTTTCAGAGAAACTTTCCTATCCTTCTTTCCCCACAAATTTCCACTACTTCATAACAGCTGTAACAGATGTAATATCACTTTTTTTTTTCTTTTTTCCTCAGGTAAGTGACCTTTCCTTAGAGAGTAAGTTTTCCATAAGGGCATGGGTCCAAACCATTCATTCATTCATCTCATTTGTGTAATATTTGTTAGTACTCACCCCCATTCCCATGCTTCTGTGCTATCACAAGGACCTAGAAGCCAGAAAATTACATTTTCAAAACTCTATTGCCATTGGATTTTGCATAGGTTTTGCCCGTAGGTGTCTTTGGATGGAGGTGAGACACCTGGTGGTCAGGGAAAGCCATTCTGCCTCTGGGGGCAGCATCAGAATTAGCTACAGGTGACTGTGGGACCCAGGCAATAGCATCAGTAATTTGAGTAATGAGAGTATAGAAGTTGCTGCTTAGTACATACCTTTAAAAGCATCCACAATGAACTTGGGGTGATGGGATCCAGCCTGGGTAGTGGGAGCTCCTGATTTCTGGGCAACACCATCATCTCCCTTATGTTCTTTTAGCCTTTATACAAAACTGTTACTTTGGACCACCCAATGCTTTACATAGATTAGTTTCTGATTTCCCAACTGGATCCTGACCAATCATATCATATCAAGTATTTTGTTCATATCAAGTATTTTCAATGAATGAGTGCTCCTGCTTTTCCACTCAATAATATGCCATAGATATATTTTACGTAAATAAACACATATCTACATCAACATTGATTTTTACAAATCTATTTTGCGTTACTCCTCCTAGCTAAGTTATAAAATAGAAATGAGGTTTATTAAAATCATTCCTATCTCAGTTGAGGCTACATTTAATTTTTAACATTCTATTATTCTGTCAGACTTCAAGTTCAAATGATGAGGAACTGTAATTGGGACTCTGGGCTTACATGAATTTTTAGACCATGTATAGTTGTATTTAAGCTCAATTTTCACTAATAATTTAGAATAGGAAAATTAGTTAACTTATTCATGCTGATGAAAAAGTATCTTTCAAAGAGTTTTTAAATATATTCTATTAGATGAATAGATTATTAGAAAATAAACTGATCATAGATACTAGTTGTATTTGGCATTCTAGCTGATTAAAATGTTCTTGAATTATGATAACAAGGTAAAAAAAAATTCCTCCAGAGTTCTAAATAGTCCTAAAGACATTCTTACATCCTCAAGATGGTAGGAGAAAAGTTTCAGGCTTGAAGAATAACCATATAATTGAATAGATTCTAGTTCACCCTAACTTTTAAGTAACTGGAGGCAGAATAATATAGCCTTTGAAAGGAGAAAAAAATATATTAAAAATGTCACTCTCCCTTTAATTTTGAAAGTAGTTCTAATTAGAGGAAACAATGAAACAGTCTTTGTATTAAAAAGTCATTCATTGTATTATAAAAATGTTTCAGCATGTACAGAACAGAAAACAAAAATGACAGGCATTTGAACTGAATAAAGAACTGATTAATTTTCATTTCTTTTTTATATTGAGATAAAATTGACAATGGCAACATTACATTAATTTCAGGTGTACAATGTCAGGATTCGACACTTGTGTATACTGGGAAATGATCAACGCAATAAGTCTAGTCATCATTGTCACCATAGAAAGTTAAAAAAATTTTTTTTTCCTTGTGATGAGAACTGTCAAGATCCACTCTCCTAGCAACCTTCAAATATGCGCTATGGTATCACTGAGTATAGTCCCTATGTGATGCATAACATCCCCATGACCTTCATATATCATGTGAAGGTCATGGTGATGTTCATTTGTGAAACTGAAGTCTGTACTTCCAGATTACCTCCCCAATTTTGACCAGACCCCAACTTCCTTCCCACTCCAGCAACTACCACTCTGTTCTCCAGATCCATAACTTTTGTTTTGTTGGTTCATGTTCTTTTAGATTCCACATAAGTAGAACCATATGGTATTTCTTTCTCCATCTCACTTATTTAACATAAATATTATCCATGTTATGCATTAATCCCTCCATATTATCCATTATCCATATTATCCGTGCATGTTGTAAATGGGAAGATTTCATTTTTTTCTTGTGGCTGAATAATCTCCCATTGTATATATATATGTATATACCATGACTTCTCTATCCATACACCCATCAATGGACACTTAGGTTGTTTCCATGTCTTGACTATTATAAATAATGTTGTAGTGAACATAGGGGTGCAGATAATTCTTTGGATTGGTATTTTTGTTTTCTTTGGATAAATATCCAGAAGTGGGATTGCTGGATCATATAGGACTTATATTCTTTAATTTGGTGGGTGTCTCCCTACTATTTCCCATAGTGGCAGCACCAGTTTACATTCTCACCAACAGTGTACAAGGGTTCCTGGTTCCGTTTTTATCAAAAACTCATTATTTCTTGTCTTTTTTATAATGACAATTCTAACAGGTATGAGGTGAGTGCTCATAGTAGATTGATTTGCATTTCCCTGATGAGCCTCTTTACATGTACTTTTTGTCCATCTGTATGTCTTCTTTGGAAAAATGTCTATTCAGATCTTCTGCCCATTTTTTAATTGGATTTTTTTTTTTTTTTTTTTTTTTTTTTTTTTGCTTAGAACTCACCTCTGAGGGAAAGTTAGGGGTGTTTTCCTTGAAAATAGTAAATTAGGAATATGTATTTGAGGTAAAATAAGTGAGTATTATGTTTCTTCTTCTGTAAATATGTCAAATTTTATCTCTTTTGAAGAAATAATTTTAATTAAGCAAATGTGAAAGAGGTAAAGCTTAACAATCTATAAAAGAATTTGTAAAAGAGGCCCATCTAACAGGTGATTTGTTCTTTTTGTGTTAAAATATGTGACAGGGTGATGGGCATTAAGGAGGGCACATGATGTAATGAGCACTGGTATTCTATAAAACTGATGAATCACTGAACTCTACCTCTGAAACTAATAATACACTATATGATAAGTAAAAAATAAGTGACTTTCACTGATAATAATTTCTTTGTTTTTAAGTTTTTAATTAAATTCCACTTAAATACAGGGTTATATTAGTTTCCCTTGTACAGTATGGAAATTCAACATTTCAGTACATCACCCAGGGCTCATCACAGCAAGTAGGCTCCTTAGTCCCCATCACTTTTTTAACCCATCCCTCACCACCACCCCTGCCCCGGTAACCATCAGTTTGTTCTCTGTAGTTAAAAATCATTTTCTTGGTTTTCTTCCCTTTCTCTCTCTCTCTATACTTCTTTTTTGTTCCCCTTTATCCCTTTGTTTCATTTCTTAAATTCCATGTATCACTGAAATCATATGGCATTTACCTTTCTCTGACTGACTTGAAAAGAGAAGAGTTTCTTTTAAGTCTGCAAGGAGTGATATATATATATATATATACACATTTTTCCAAGATACAAATATACATATATGTATGTATATATGTAGTATTATATGTTTATATATATATATATTTATACATATGTTAACATGGTTATTTTCTCCCAGTTGAAGGAACATTTTAGGATATTTCTCTCCTCTCTGGCCTCTCTCTCTTTTTCTCTTTTATGACTTGAAACTCACATAATAGAAAAGGAACTATTTTAGAGTGTATAATTACTGGCATTTAGTACATTGACAGTGCTATATAGTCATTACCTTATTTAGTTTTAAAACATTTATGCTGAGTTTTTTTTTGAGGCCATTTGACCATGCTGCAGAAAACCCCACCGCAGAACCTTTTTCTGGTACCATAACGGTACTTACACCCTATGTACTGTCCTTGCACATTAACTCTGGGCTTATCATTGTGACTTGCTTTGACGAGAGGACCATCAAAAGCATGATTCAGTCAGGGGTTTGGTAAGTGCTCTGAAATTGGGCTTGCCCTCTTGAAATACTGCCTCCACATTAGGAAGTCTATTCTGCTGGAAAAGTTACACAGAAGAGAACAGAAGCACCTTAGTCAAAAGTCCGAGTTGAGTTCATAAACATGAAAAGCCATGTAGGATCTACCAGACCTGAACAAACATTCATCACATAGAATTGTGGGTCAAAAAAATGTTTTAGGTCAATAAATGTGGACATTTATTAGGTGACAATAGGTATTTAAGAAATCTTTTAACATTTTTCTTCAAAACTGTCTACATCTAAGTGCTTCCTCTGATCACCAGACTTCATTTCAGAAGACTGAAGTCTTTGCTTTCTTTGCTGAAATATTGTAGAGGGCAACAGAATGAGAAGGTAGAAAACAAAGGAATGCTGGAACCATGTAACACTCTAAATCTTAATTCAAAGAGCCCCTTATATCTAATTACTTGGGAAATCCTATGAATCCAATTTCTCATTAATATTCTGTAAGCAGGGGGCGCCTGGGTGGCTCAGTGGGTTAAGCCTCTGCCTTCAGCTCAGGTCATGATCCCAGAGTTCTGGGATCCAGGCCCGCATTGGGCTCTCTGCTCAGCAGGGAGCCTCCTTCCCTTCCTCTCTCTCTGCCTGCCTCTTTACCTACTTGTGATCTCTGTCAAATAAACAAATAAAGTCTTAAAAAAAATATTCTTTAAGCAGGGAACATAGCACTCTGCATTGTCTCTGGTCATGATTATCCTGATTAACTTCTGATTGTCTAAGCCACTCCACCTGTATCATCATTTGCGGGATCAGTGAAGGGGATTCTTTCTGGTTGTCAGGTTTGCATATATATCCCCCCGTGTTTCTTGTTTTCCTATATATCAGTATGGGAATTGACTGATTAGACATAGACACTAAGGTACATACTGGCCTTCCCATCTCCTCTAGCCTGGCAGATACTGATGGTATGTATTCTCCCTACATTCACAAGTATAACTGAACAACAAAAAACTAACCTGCAGGCTCCTTTCACAGTACAGTTTGTCATTTGTCATTTTCATAGACAAAGTTACTACAAAAGGAAGTCCATTTGTTCTTTGTTGTCATTAGCCTTATTGTTTTAATTTTGTCCTAATAGGAAAGTTCATTTATTTTGGTGAATAAGTATTAGACTCATGTTTAAAATAATGTTACTTAAGGCATGATTGCATTAAAATAATGAGATAAACACTGGGAGATATAAAAATGCATAATAGATTATCCCTCACTGATACAAAATTACAATCCACTTAATAGAATGCTTTATATATGCCCTGATGGCTGAGATATGTGGGAGGAGTTAGAATGTTAAACCTCTTAGAATAAAGGAATCATATATTCAAATCAACTGTATTTAGACTATTATTTATTTTTTATACGTATAAAAATGAAAATGCAGAAAAATACAGAGGCCTGAGAGAGTCATCAGAATGAGCAAGAATGTAAAAATAGGGATATGATCCAGATCATGATGGAAATCTTGGGTTATACTCAATGTACTTAAGTTCATAGGCATATGCTTTTAAGTTTAACAGAATTCAAAAATTTAATTTTTAGTACTCATGTAGCATTGTATTGTGTGGATACAACATAAAGTGCTTAATTGTTAATCTATTGTTAAATCTGCCCCTGCGTTTTATCACATAGCCAATGTTGTAATATATTGGAATATTTTCAGTTATTTTTAATGGAAAAAGTTTTTTTTTGAAGATTTTATGTATTTATTTGATAGACAGAGATCACAAGTAGGCAGAGAGCCAGTCAGAGAGAGGAGGAAGCAGGCTCCCTGCTGAGCAGAGAGCCTGATGTGGGGCTTGATCCCAGGACCCTGAGATCATGACCTGAGCCAAAGGCAGAGGCTTTAACCCCCTGAACCACCCAGGTGCCCCGAAAAAGTTTTTTTTAAGTGAAGTTTCAGGCCATTATACATGCTGTTTTTATTTTTTTTTAAATACTTTCCCTTCTCCATGTACCACCCTCTTGACTGAGTTAACTCTCACCATTGAACTCTTGCCCAGTGTCTAGTATCTGTGTAACCAAGAACATTGGTACTATTGGTAGTCACATGTAGTATGTTTAAATACTTAAAAGGTATGTATCAAGGTACCAGATGTTACATAAAACATGTTGTATCTACTTACTCATGCAAGTATACCTTCATAAATACAAACTTTTTCAAACTATTATTTTTATATATTATATTTATATAATATATAAATATATAATATATAAATATTATATTTATATATTATATATTTATATATTATTTTTATATTACTGAATGATAGCAAAATATCAAGATCAAAAGTGACCAAGTGTAATTAATACAGCCCATGTATGGCATTTTTTGATGTGTTGAAGATAGTTGGATGCAACATATCACTTACAAATCACTAATTTATCAAATTTTATTTCCTTCATTTCAAAGCCACAAGTGAATATTCTTCATATAATTTATATTCCAAACTGAGCAACTTTTCTTTAATTTTTATAGTTCACAGTAGTAGTATATGAATTAAAATTTGAAAATAAATATCTTTGACAAGAAGAAGTAAATGAAATTATAAATAGTATTTTAAAGCAATATCTAAACTGGGAAAAAAAAGTTTATGTGTCATGTTCAAATACAATGGGTTTCTATATAACAAATTATCATCAGAAAAGAGCCCAACATATTTTAGCATCATATAAATCATTATGTTTTGTAACCCAACATCCATAATGTCTTATAGCAACATTTAGATTCATACAGGGTTTCTTCTTTCAAATATTTTGATGCTGGAATGTTTATAAAACCAGTAAGTTAAAAAAAAGTATGTTTCTCACTTTGTTCATCCCTCTGTGAGTAAGGGTTATATCTTGGTTCATAGTGACTAGAAAATTGACTGTATATTAAGTGGTTCAGAATATTTGCATGCAAACATTTCCTTCAGGGAAGCATTATTTCTGCATTGTATTTTACTGGACTACTGCCTTTATGCAAATTTCACTTGCAGTTTCCTTTAATAGGAAAAATATAATTTTTAAAAAATTATTTTAAAAAGTGAAATAGCCATACCTAATTTGTTTAGGTTTAAAGGTCTTACTAACATTATTAGTAGCAAACAAAAGTTCTTATCAAATGCTTATAGATGTACTCAAAACTGGATTTTAATTGTAGCTAGACAACCGCCCCCCGCTTTGCCCTGTATCTGAGAATATTCTGTTGTTTCTCTGAACTTTTCTGATACATTCTGTCTTGGTTAAGTGAAATCCAATTGCTTTTACAGAATGTTAAATTCCTGTCATGTGTTTGAGAAAGGTTGTTTGGTCAAATAATTGATATGTGTTTCATTAGTGTATGCTATCTTGGATATATCCATAAAGCATTTAAAATACATAATTATTCCAAATAACATCATCAGTTTTGGTGCATTTGAGACCATTTCTCCCAATGACATATACCACCATTGGCATATTCTACTAATCTCATTTTGAAACTACCTTCTTGGTTGTCAGTTATTTCATTATTTTAAAGATTTACCTCCATGTGCAGTCACTCTACCATCAGATTTCAAAATCATTTATCCTGCACGTAGAGGAA
Source organism: Neogale vison (assembly GCF_020171115.1). Classification (NCBI taxonomy): domain Eukaryota; kingdom Metazoa; phylum Chordata; class Mammalia; order Carnivora; family Mustelidae; genus Neogale; species Neogale vison. Next base: position 194,335,995 of record NC_058091.1, on the reverse strand, counting down.
ATAGGAATTATCTTCTACAATATGCAGATGGAGTTATACAAAACATAATCATCTAAATATTGGCCATACAATGATGGCCCTTTAAGAATATTATAAAATATTTAATATCAGTGATTACTTGGTTTTGTTGCAAATGAATGATGGGCTTCCTTATATTCCTTTTATTTTTTAATAAATTCTAAAAGTTAATCTGTGCTTTTTTTTTAAGTGTAAGTCATTTTTTTCTGGTGGATATTCAGATCTTCATTTAGTATATAATAGAAGACTATATGGACATCATATCTGGTTAAGTTTCAGAACTGTGATGTTTTGTTTATGAATTTTATATAGATCATGCTTGACAAAAAACTGCTAACTTATTTTCAGATTTTAAAATTTAAGCAGATATTTTTTCTTTGAAATTTTTCAAATTTTTAAAAATTGTCTTTTTTTCTTTTTTTGACTTCCCCTTTCTTACTGTTTATTTTTATTTTGATCTTTACTCTTTTCAGAAAGACTAAAAAGTAAAATTAATTATTTTTAGAGTTTACAAGTTAAAGTATATTCTCACAAAATGGAAGTTAATGTGAATTTAAACCATTAATAATTGTTGTTTTTATATTTTGAAAAAGATATTTTCCTATGAAATACTTAAGATCATGTACTGAAATTAAATAACAAGATAAACTTTAATTAATATATGAATTAATCATATATGAATCGATATGTAAAGAAATCATCATTCAAAAATAGGGAAAACTTTGTGTTTAATTTTTGACCATTTAAAAAATCTTACTAAAATTTTTAATAATACAGTAAAACCAATTTTTGTAAATCGGGTTATTTGCATCTAGATGTGAATGTAATTGATGTTACGTTTCATGCATATAAAATATAGACCCAGAGATGTAAAATTAAGGAGTAATATGAATTTTTTTTTCGAAATATTCCTTAGTTGCCAAGTGTAACTCTTAGAAATACCATATATTTTCCTGAATACCCCTGGAACTTGTGAAACCTGAAAAAAAAAAAACAAAACCCCAGAAAAACAGACGCTTGGCAGGACCAAGTAATGCTACTTTGTTATGCAAGAATTGATTGGATTCAAGTAATCTGATAGGAAATTTCAAGTAAGATATTTTCAAGTAAATTAATTTGTCTCTTCTCATTTTTAAGCACTTCCATAGATCACTTCCTTCTCACTGGTGCCCATCTCTGACATTGACCAGGGTACATCCCACAAATACTAGCAATTTTGAAGGTAGCTACCCTTCACTTCAGAGACCTGGAACAAGAAATATATTCCTGAGGCTTGAATGATGTTGGTCAGGAGACAGGATTTTTAGAGTTACAGACCTCTTTGCAGACCCTGAGTGACAGAAGAACAGGCACAGAATATCTAAGAACAGAGCTTCGAGCACGGGCCCTTCATGCCTGAGGCTAAGGACAAGGTTATTCTACCAATCATCAGGTTTCATTTAAACATCATTTTTTTGGAGGCTTTTGTGATCCTCCAACTAACTCAGATCTCTTACCTTCATAGCATACTAATCTTTCCTGTTTATAATAACAGTCATGCTAATGGTTACTAGTTTAATGTTTATATTGGCTGTTCATATCCTGTTCCCTACTGTACCTTTACTACCACATTGCCAAGAACATGGTAGTTCCTCAGTATTTGTGGAGTTATAGTAAAAACAAATGATGTGTATTTTTTCTACAGGACTTATATACATTTCTATTACTGTTTTAGTTTCTGAGTGAGTTCTGACTAGAATTATTGAGTCAGAAAGTGCAAACATTTATAAGTTCTTGCTCTTTTGTGTGATGCCAATCAAGCAAGTTTGAGCCTGTTAACTATACCCAAATAAAGAAAAAATTCAAAAAAGGAAGTTTGAGCCATTTTATATGTCATAAACCTGTATAATTGGGTTTATGTTACTGCGCTTCTAACTCCTTATATTTTTACTTTTTATCAATTTGATAAGGTATTTTTATTTTTTAAAAAGATTTTATTTATTTATTTGACAGAGAGAGGGAACAGAAGCAGGGAGAGAGGGAGAGGGAGAAGCAGGACCCCTACTGAGCAGGGAGCCCTACATGGGGCTCAATCCTGGGAGCCTGGGATCATGACCTGAGCTGAAGGCAGACACATACCTGACTGAGCCACCTAGGTGCCCCAATAAAGTATTTTTAAATTGTAGTTTTTATTTATACCATTTGATTTGCCAAGTGGAATGTTTTTCATATGACCACAGAATATGTTTTACTTATTATTTACATTGTCTCTATACTCTTGACTCTGCTGCTTTACTTTGAAATAGATAGGCTTATAAAACTTTCTTTATGTACTACAGATAGTAAGTAACCATTTCCTGGTATTGTTTGCATATTGTATTTTCTAATACAATATTGTACTTTTGAATTTTTAATGAGAAATTTTAAAATAGAAAATACTTCATTATTTTCCTTCATGGTTTTAAGTAGAGTTTTACAAATAGACTTATCAACTGAGTAAAAGAAAAATAATCTATATTTTTTCTGGTACTTTTTTTTTTGGTCTCTTGACTACATTGAACTTTTAATCCCATCTTGAATTTATTTTTTAGTATTTTAGGATACTGTAAGAAAATGATCTAGTGTTTCCTGGTACTAGATCTGGTACAGTTTTCTCAGTACTAATTACTATTTTTTAATATGTTATTTATTAGAGAGAGGAGAGCGGGAGTGAGCAAGCATGAGCAGGGGGGAGCGTTAAGGAAGGGGAAGAGGGAGAAGCAGACTCTCCACTGAGCAGAGCCAAATGCCTAATGCCGGGCTAATCCCAGAACCCTGGGATCAGCACCTGAGACTGTCACTTAACCTCTTCACTAACTGAGTCACCCAGGCACCCTGTTGCCTAATTATTCTTAAAAATGCTGTAGTTTGGCTGCAATCATACTTGTAAGCATAGCTTATAAGGAAAGTGAGAAGCAAACCCAATGTTTCAAATTACATATTTTCTAGGATTGTTATAACCTTTTAATAAAGGAGTCATTTTTATCTTATCATAAAACATTTTTTTAAAGTTGAAGCATAGGTTATAAATGTACACATCTTAGTTGTACAGTGAATGTTCCTGAATGCATGTAGAAGCAACCCAACACCCAAATCAATGGAGACTATTTCTAGCACTCTAAAGGGATCCTCTGTCTCTCCAGTCAAAACTGCCCTCCTGCAGTAACTTGCCTCGCCATAATCACCAGAGTTGCTTTCCCTGTTTTTGAACTTCATGGGACCACGTTGTATATGGTTTTGGGTCAGTGTTCTTCCTCATTCCTCAGCTCAGTTTTATGTCTTTGACACACATAGCTATTGCTTTTTCCATTGTTACACCATAGTCCATTGTATGGATATATCACAATCTATTTCATTGTGTTCTTACAGACTTTTAGGCTGCTTTGAGAGTTTTAGGCAAGTATAAAAGCTGATTGAATATTCATATGTGTGTCCTTTTGTCAACATATGAACTTACTTCATTTGAATACATACCCACACTCAGCAGAGAATTGCTGGTGATGGGGTGCAGATACTTACAGCTTTAGTAAAAACTGCCGAATGGTTCCTCATTGTGTTTGTGCCGATTTATGCCCACATAGGCAATGCATGAGAATGACGGCTTCTTCTTCTCTTTGGGTCAACCTCTTTTAAAGGTTTGAAAAAAAATTTTTGATTTAGGTGGAGTCACCCACTGAATTTGTTTTCGTTTTTAATAGAGTTTCAGGGGAACAAATGTTAGGCTTTTAGAGAAACACTTAGTGAAACTGCCAACAGCATCAGCTGATATCATAAAAACCCAATTTCTAATTGAGCTCCTTCTCTTATTTCATGTATGATCTTGTATATGTGCTGCCGAAGCGAGCACTCATGTATGATCTTGAGCAAGATATTTAAATTGTGTAAGTATTGGTTTCCTCATCTGCAATTAGTAAATGCTCCACAACATAGCCATTGTATAATATTTTTTAAGCTCCAGTGAAAAGAAGTCAGGTATCCTACTAGCTAGATGGATGGAGTACTCAAAAGATGATGCTAATGATGATAAGAGTAAAATAAAATTCTTATTATTTTTGTCTTTCAATTTTGATTCTGTAATTGGAATATTCAGATACAGTATGATTTCCAGAACCACTGGAATTTAACGTGACTTTTGATTGGCTCTAAGTTATTGAAGCTGTTCCCATAAACATTCAAAGGCTATTTATTGCGTCTTGACTCATGACGAGTTGATTACATTTGAAGTAACAACCCAAGAGAGGTTGAAAACACTATTGTTAAACATTACAGATTTTGAGTATTTTAACTAAAATAACTGTGACCAACCAAAAGCTTAAATTGTGTCTATTATGTTAAATTCTGTAATAGAAAGTGTCAAGGGCGCTTCTGCACATGGGGGGCTGTGAGTGGAGATAGAGATGTCAGAGGCAAAAGCAGGATACAAAGCCAGGAGAGATAAAGAGAGATGATTGAATGGGAATCAGGACACTATGCAAATCCAAAAAGGACACAGGGACCAGGGCTTGCTCCAGATCAAGGTATGGTAAGTAGTCAGGAAGCAGTATGTATGTTAAAGTCAGTGGTCATTCAAAATCAGTTCAAAAGCCAAGCAAGAATCTCAGTGTCAGGGAATATACCAAATCTGCTTATGAGTGACAGAGTGGACGAGACCAAAGCTGATTTGCCCACAGGATTAAGGGTCAGAGAGTTGCTCAAGATCAGAGATAAACTATTCTCTTCTTACTGTTTCTGTGTTTTATATGACAGGATATGTGCCTGGAAATAACAGTAGACATACTTCACAAGAAAAACTGTAATGGATATAACTTTCTTTTTTCTCCTTCCACTCATTTTTGAAGCAAGCATTTCTTGAAAATAGCCCAATGGTGTTAGTGAGTCTGATAAATAGAACTCATGAATCTTATCAAACCATTCAAAGTCAAGTCCCCTTTATTATAGCAAACCTTTCTCTTGAAGTAAGAGCAGTCATAGCTGCAAAAGTTTCCTTAAAGGGGCGCCTGGGTGGCTCAGTGGGTTAAGCCGCTGCCTTCGGCTCAGGTCATGATCTCAGGGTCCTGGGATCGAGGCCCACATCGGGCTCTCTGCTCAGCGGGGAGCCTGCTTCCTCCTCTCTCTCTGCCTGCTTCTCTGCCTGCTTGTGATCTTGCTTTGTCAAATAAATAAATAAAATCTTAAAAAAAAAAAAAAAAAAGTTTCCTTAAAGTACTCAGCACTGAATATGAAGACATTTTTATAAATCAGTGATACCGGAATAGTTTTCCCTTCATTTTCGTCAGTACTTAATCTAGCTCTTTGTAGGTCTAATTGACTTTGGGGAGAAACGAGTCCATCTTCACCAATTAATAGAAGGCAAATTTAGAACTTCTGGAATGCAGTTCTTTTGTCATGCTCCACTCTGCCTTGTATTGTTTCCTTCCAATTAATGGATAGATTTAATAAGTGAATAATAAAATGCACTCCCTCTAAAAAAACAGTCAAGTTATATAATATGCTTATTTACTTTGTTGCTAGACAGCCAGCCAAGCAAGCAGTCTGTTTCTGGTAAGCACTTCACAAATCTCCTGTCACGGTTGGGCATAAAATGTAACAAAATTGATTCCTTTACTTTTAACACCAAGGTTATCCATTTGAAGGGGTACATAAAGATTAAATGACAGCAGGAATATGGCTCTTTACTTTTGCATCTTGGTCTATTGCTCTGCTAGCTTTTTTTTTTTTTTTCCAATTTCATTACTTTGCAACATTAATTGATTCTTTGGAAGTTGATGCCTTATAAACAAAAATCCTACGTGAGTTTTATTTCTAACATTATTGCAGTTTGAACAGCAATATGCAGCCACTTCTTTAATATGTGGAAAAACAATAACATGGCAAAGTGAAATTATGGGCAGGGTGTATTGGGAAGGGCTAGAAACCAGAAATCAATCATTTTCTGTAACTAGTTAGAAAAGCCTGGGTAAATCATTTAACCTCCCTGGGTCTCAGTTTTCTTATTTATAAAAGGAAGAAATTTGTATTAAATGACCTCTGGATCCTTCCAGGTGGAAATTGCTTCTTTTATTTATCATTATTCATTCCAGTTCTCTTTGATCAATACTTTGCTTAAGAACCAAAACAAAAAATGACATTCAGTTGTAGGTGTTTGTTTTGTTTTCCTTACTTAATCTTTTATAGTGGCATACAAAAAACTTTAATTCCCAACAGGCAAATAGCAGGGGGAACAGAGGAGGATGAAATGGAATATTTTTAAAATTGGAAAAAATGAATTTATTATAGAAAGAAAATTGTTGTTTCTGGCCTCAACTGGTTATTTCATTCTAAAGCAAACAATGTAAAATTTATTTATAATACCTGTATTAGAGCAAATACTTTAATAGTTGGAAGATCATCTCTAGGATGTTTAAAAAATATTCACACAGAGAAATAAATTTGTCTCATGCTATGTCGTACATTGTCTCCCTCTTCCAAACTGGATCTCATGCTTAATATTTGAATAGTATTCATTCAGACTGCATTTGGAGGTATACGTTTATTTTTATTTTTAACCATTTGGTATAGTCTTAGGAGAAGAATAGATCATTTTTACAATTGTTTATAAATCACTTATTGTGCTGAGAAAGGATAAGAATATAGCAGAAAGATTTATTTATATTTACCATATACATATTTAATGTAGGTCACTTTTAAAGTACTTCAAAACATTTTACATAAAATTTGAAAAGATATCCATCTTTTTGAAAAGATTATCCATCTGTAATGTAGATGGATAATAAATATGACAAAAGAAGAATAAAGAAATTACAACCATGTATATTTTATCCAAATGTAATCAAGACAGTAATTTGGAAGAGTAACTATATTGGATGAATTTCCGATGGAAGGATATGGTCAGATAGCTCTGACTTCTCTGGTCCCTGCTTCTTCCCAGGGTGATCACACTTTCCTCTCACCTGCACTCCTATTTGTACATCCCAGAAGCAGGAACCATTTTTAGTGAATTGAATTTACATTGCCCTTCCTACTTCAGGGTCTTCCCCATATGTTAAGCATCTTTTTGAAACCATCTCCTGTTCACTTTTTGCCTAATAAATCTCTTCTTATGCTTTAAAACTTGACTCGGTCATCATTTCTTGGAGTTCTCTAGACCAAGGATTTCCTCTACATAATCAGGATATTATCCTGGATACAATTATGAAGTGAATAGTTAAGTATTGTTTCAGTTGTGAAGTGAATAGTTAAGCAATTCTTTAATAGCTTTTTTCTTGCTAGGTTGTAGTCTTTAAAAGGGCAGGGACTCTGTTTTGTTTCTCTTTTAATTTCTAGCACATTATAAACCAACAGCATCTTACGCCTTATGGATATATAAAGAATACTGCATTTTACCTAATAAGATACCTGATTCAATATGTACTTGAAGGCAATACAATTTTATGTCTCTACCATACCGGAAAAAATAACCAGGAACCCATGCATTTGAACCTATTAGTAGGTGACTGTCATTTTGGAAGAAAAACACAATATCTAATAGTTTCAGTGTATATGTGTTATTTAAATTTAAGTCTCTTACAGGGCCCTGATAGTTCATTGCTAGTTTACAGGGGTCTTTAGGCATTCTCTGTTAAAAAAAAATCTTAAATTAGAAATTATGTACTTCTTTCAAGTAAATTTTTATGAGTATCAGGCTAATGGTCATAAAAAATTTATTCCAATTGTGTACTTAAATTTTTTCTTGAGTTAAAGAGTTTGTCATCCATTTTAATTATTAAAATTATTGGCACTTGAGTCAAGTGATAGCCCCCTATTTTTTCATTTTTTAAATTTAATTTTATTGTTCTTGACCTACAATATTATATTAGATTCAGATGAACAACTCAGTGATTTGGCCTTTGTATACATTGTAATACCTCATTAAATCTAGTTACTCATCACCACCATACTAACTTGGTATAATATTATCGAATATATTCCCCATTCTGTAAATTAAATTCCTATGACTTAATTATTTTATAACTGAAAGTTTGTAATTCTTGATCCCCTTCCCTATCTCATCGTTACTAATCCCTTCTCCCTCTGGTAAACAACAATCTATTCTGTGTACCCAAGGGTTTCAGTTTTGTTGTCTTCTTTGTTTATTTTGTGTTTTAGATTTCATGTATAAGTGAAATCATTTGATACTTGTCCTTCTCTACTTGACTTGTTTCTCTTGGCATAAAACCTCCAAGGTCCATCCATGTTGTCACACATAGAAAGATTTCATTCAGTTTTATGTCTGAGTAGTATTCCCTTGTATCTAGAAACACCTTATCTTCTTTATCCATTCGTCCATTGATGGACACTTAGATTTTTTCTAGATCTTAACTATTGTAAATAATGCTGCAGTGAACATAGGAAAGCAAATAGCTTTTTCAAATTAGTTTATATTTGAATGTACACTATTTCAAATAGTGAGTATACACTATAATCACTATACACTAAAATATTCACTATTATGAATAGATTATACATATATTTCTATTATATCTTGTCTTTTTGGTGTTAGCCATTCTGGTGGTGTGAAGTAATTATCTTATTGTGGTTTTGATTTGTATTTCCTTGATGATTAAAGATGAAGATCTTTTCAAGTGCCTGTTGGCCATCTGTAGGTCTTTTTTGGAAGATGTCTGTTCAGATCATTTGCCTATTTACAATAAGATTGCTTGTTTTTTCTGTTACTGAGTTGTATGGGTTTTTAAAATATATTCCATAGGTTAACCATTTACAGAGAAATGATTGATTTGCAAATACTGACTCTCCTTCAGTAGGTTGCCTTTCATCTTGTTGATGTTGTCCTTTGTTAGGCAAAAGTATTTAGTTTGATGTCCTCCCATTTATTTTTTGTTTATGTTGCCTTACCTTTGAGATCAAATCCAAAAAGCCATTGCTAGGACTGATGTGAAGTTTACCACCCTTTGTCTTCTTCTACAGTTTTATGGTTTCAGGTCTTACATTCAGGTCTTTAGTCAATTTTGAATTAATTTTTCCATATGATAAAGGGACCTAGTTCCTTCCTCTGCATGTACTCTTCCAGTTTTCCCAGCACAATTTACTGAAGAGACTGTCCTTTTCTCATGGCATATTCTGAGTATATCTGTTAAGTCCATCTGGTTTAATGTGTCATTTCATGCCATTGTTCCCTTACTGATTTTGTTTGGATGATCTATCCACTAATATAAATAGTGTTTTAAAGTTCTTACTATTACTGTAGTGCTGTCAATATCTTCCTTTAGGTTTGTTAATATTTGTTTATGTATTTTGGTACTTGTATTTTGGGAGAATGCAGATTTATAAATCTTCTTGCTGGATTGATCCCTTTATGTAATTCTCTTTTTTTCTTTTGTTACAGTCTTTGTTTTAAAGTCTTTTTGTGTAATATGAATATAACTACATGGGCTTTCTTTTTGTACCTATTTTCATAGGATATCCTTAAATCTAAAGTCACTCTCTTGCAGACAGTACATAGATGAATTTTGTTTTATTATCTATTAGTCCCATCGGTATGTTTTGATAAGGGAGTTTAATATATTTGCATTTAAACTAACTATTCATAGGTATGTACTTATTGCTATTTTGTTAATTGTTTTCTGGCTGTTTTTGTAACTCCTCTCTGTTTTTTAATTCTTCTCTTTCTCTCTTCCTTTGTGACATGATGTGTTTCTTTCTTTAGTGTTAAGTTTCATTTCTCACTGTCGTTTTGTGTATTTGCTATAAATTTTGGCTTTATGCTACTGTGAGGTTCACATAGAATATTTTACAGATTGAACAGTGTTTTGAGTTGATAATAATTTAAATTTAAACACATTTCTAAACTCTAAATTTCTACTCCTTTTATGTTTTTGATGTTATATTTTGGTTCATTTTATCTTATGTATTCTCTTAATTATTACAGTTTGAGCTAATTTAACTGCTTTTGTCTTTGAACCTTCATGATAGATTTATAAGTGATTTATTTATTACCTGTATTAAATATTTACCTTTGCAGTTAGATTTTTACTTTTCTCTGTTTTCTTGTTAATTAGTGCCATTCCTTTTTAGCTCAAAGAATTCCCTTAAACTTTTCTTGTAAAGTTGGTTTCATGGTGATGAACTCCTTTACCTTTGACTTATCTGGAAAACTTTCTCTCTTCTTCAATTCTGAATGATAACCTTCTGGGTAGAGTACTCTCAGAAGTTTATTCCTTTCAGTATTATGAATATATTATTCCATTCTCTTCTGGCCTGTAAATTTTCTGTTGAAATACCTTCTAGTAGTCTAATGGCGTTTTCCTTGTATGTAACAGGTTGCTTTTCCATTGCTGCTTTAAAGATTTTTCTATTTTTCTTTAAATTTTGACAATTACAGTATGTCTTGGTATAGATCTGTTTTAGTACAGTTTTTTGGAAACTTGGTGGACCTCCTGGGCCTGTATTTCTGTTTTTTGCCCCCAATTAGGGAATTTTTTAGCCATTACTTGTTCAAGTAAGTTTTATGTACCTTTCTCTCCTCTCTTTCTGGGATGCCTATAATGTGAATGTTAGTCTGTTTGATATTGTGCTTTAGGTCTCTTTAATTCTTATTCATTTTTTAAAAGTTTATTTTTCTGTTTTCTACTCTGTCCAGGTGAAGTCCAGTTCTTTGTTTTCCAACTTACTTTTCTCTTATCTTTCATCTGATCTGATACTGAACACTTGTAATATATCTTTCAGTTCAGCTGTTATATTCTGTGACTTGATACTCTCCTACATTCTCTATTTGTTGAACTTCTCACTGTGTTCATCCCCTCTTCTCATAACTTTGGTGAGCATCATTATGACCATTATTTTGAATTCTTTATCAGGTAGATTACATATCTCCATATCATTAAGGTCTTTTTTTCTGAGATTTTGTTTGTTCTCTTACTTAGAGCATTTCTTTGTATCCTCGTTATGCTTGACTTTCTGTGTTAGTGTCTGTGTATTAAGTGAGTCAGCTATCTCTTTCAGTCTTGAAGGAATGTCCTTCTGCAGGTGATAAAACTTATTGCTCAATCTTGTCCTAGTACTTTCTTGTCTCCTTAACTTTTGTGATTGTCTCAAGAGCATGATTTATTGATAAGTTCTTATTACTGAGGGTATGCAAAGACCTGTCATTGTCCCAAAGGGAGGGATTTCATTTAATACCCAGTTTCAGGCTTATTGGAAGCCAGACTTTCAGGTAGCAGCTTTTAAAGTATGCAAATATGTACAGACTTGTAGGGCCACAATCATGATCTCTGCTGATCTCCAGACCAGGTGATCTAGAGGTTCTCCTGTGCAACACACATAAAAATCAGGGCCCCAGATAAGTGTATAAACTCTTTTCTGAGAGGTCTTGTTGAATTGTACTGAGGTTCACAACGACAATGCTGTCCTGCTTATGTTCTCAGCAAGCCACTCCATACTCTAAATGTGTGGGATACTTGAAGCCTGCCCCTGAGGCCAAAGCTGCAGGTTTAGTAAACAGGCATTTCCCAGGAAGACTGGGGTCGTGTTTCAGTCTGTTATCTCTGCAGTGCCCTGGGGATGTTGGCCTGCCAAGAATTATGTTTCTTATTGTCAGAGTGTGTCATAGGGTGTGGGAGCTGAGGAACACTGGCCCCCTTGACTACCAGGGCCAGGTTAAAAAGGAGCATCCCCCTTTGTGGTTTGCATGTGTCTGCCAGATTTACCAAGTAATCTGGAGAGAGTAGGGGTGTGTGTGTGGGGAGATACTCACTGGCTCCAGAAAGGCAGAGGGAAAATGCCTTGAGTGAACATACCCACAGGCTTCAGCGATGCTGCTAGGAAGTGTCTTGTCTGTTCACATGCATTGGCCCTAGGTTGGGGGCAGGGGGATGCTAAACTATTTGTGCTTACGTGCCCCAACTAGGAAGTGGAAGATTACTATGACCACCTGTACTCTTGAGCCTCAGCAGAGCAGTGAGACATTGCTGTTAACACTTACTCCTGACCCAGTGGGGCAGTGGAAGCGTGCAGCATTCCAGAAGGGCAACTAGTGGTAGCAGGATAGATGGAGAGAGCACAAATGACATCTGCTAGCAATTTCATCTCCAAACAGATTGCCAGCTTTCCCGCCCATTGAGCAGATGCCCCTACACCAGCTAATGAGTCTCCTTCACATACAGTATAGGTACTTTTCAAATTGATACTTTTACCCTCGATTCCACGGTAAGACTCCATGTGAGTCTTTTAAAAGGAAAGTCTGTTTCCTTTACACTCTAGGTCTCTTAGAAGTTAGCCCCATTGGTTTTCTAAGTCACATGTTCGGGGAACTCATCTGGTGCAGATCCCAAGGGTTGGGATGTCTAATGTGGGGCAGCAACACCTCACTCCTCCAGAAAAAGCGCTAGACTGGTAAGATCCCTCCCTGCTGTATGTTGCCACACTTGGTATGGCATTTTTTTTTTTTTTTTTTTTTTGCTAAGATCCCATCTCTGCCTCTCATACCCATCTTGATGAGGTCCTTTTATCCTCTGTTATGGAGAAGTACTTCATGTAGTTTATAAAAACTTTCTATAAAAGTTTATAAAAATCTTTTTCAGAGGGTAATGGTCCATGTGTAGCTCTAGATCTGCTGTACTCATGGGAGGAGGTGAATTCACGAACTTCTTGTGCCATCGTCTCTTACCCCTCCTCCTCTCACAGTTTTAAAAATTTATGGATTCATTTATTAAAATTTGAATTTATCACATTTAAGTTGAAATTTATGAATACTGACACATGTTTTGAGTTCTAAATTAAAACCTCACTAAGAAAAAATTTCTTAAAAAGCTACTTTGGGGTACCTGGGTGACTCAGGCAGTGAACTATCTGACTCTTGATTTTGGCTTAAGTCACGATCTCAGGATCATGAGATCAAGCCTGTGTCAGGCTCTGTGCTGGGCATGGTGCCTACTTGGGACTTTCTTTCCTTCCTTTCTGAGCCTCCTGCTACCCTGCTCTCTTGGATACGTGTTCAATCTCTACCTCTGAAGACATTAAAAAATAAAAATAACTAAACTGTTTAACATTAAGCACAGTGATTTAAACCTACTGTGGATCCATTTTCATAGCTGTATAAAATTTTTTCAAATTTAGTGGTTCATTGTTATCGGCAGAAGAGTTAAAATGAAAAATACAAAAGAGAACATCGTTGGCCCTGAAATTAAACATAGTTCTATTCTGTCCACATTCATGAGATACCATAAAGAGTTACCACAGTATCTCAAAACTAGAAATCTATTTAGAGACCATTTAATCCCAACCTGATGAACACTTTTTCAGAATAATCTCATAAGTAATTTGAACATTTCTAAAAACAAGCATTTCACTAACTCTTCAGGTAGCTCCTTACATTTTTGGGTATCCAATATTATTAGAGAATTTTCCTTTATGTTGACATAAAATATCCCATTTTACAACTTCCACACATCCCTACCTTTTGTTTTAGATACACACAAACATAACACACTTAGTCTTTACTGAACATTTTTAAGGCTTATCTTCAGTGGTGTATCAAGATTGCTGTTGGTATTTGAGGAATTTCTTTTGAAGTTAGATTTGGTACTCCTAAATGTAGTTAATGTAGACCAGGAGTCTTGATCTCATTGGTAAAGCTTAGGTATCCTCATGTTGTTGATCTTGGTTTTCAATTTCCTCATACATGTCCATTCGTGTCTAAAGATGATCCTCTCTTGGGGTGCCTGGGTGGCTCAATTGCTAAAGCATCTGCCTTCTGCTCAGGTCATGATCCCAGCATCCTGGGATCAAGCCCCTCATTGGGCTCCCTGCTTGGCAGGAAGCCTGCTTTTCCCTCTCCCACCCTCCCCCTGCTTGTGTTCCCTCTCTCACTGTATCTCTCTCTGTCAAATAAGTAAATAAAAATCTTTTAAAAAATCTTTAAAAATATTGAAAAAGAAAGATTATCCTCTCTTATAGAGAAGATAGAAACAAAATAGCAAGAAGTATATCAATGTCATTCGTCATATTATGATAGCTATGGATGGCTGTGCTCTGGAAGGAAAGAATACATGCACAAGTCCAATCTTGTTGGGTAGCACCATGGCAGAAAATAGTAGGTCTGTGCTATCCTCCTTCTTTGCCTTAATTAAACTAAAGTTTTTTTTCTTTGTATTGCCCTTATCGTTAACCACAGACTAACCCTTATCATTAATCAAGACTCCTGGTCTACATTAAGTCTATTCAGAAATCATCCTTTATACTAATGATATACTTAAAAATCTCAGTTGACTTTTAAATTTCTTCATTATAAAATTAAAAAAAAATTTATTTATTAATTAGACAGCAAACAGTGTGAGAAAGAACATGAGCAGGGGGAGGTGTATTGGGAGATGGAGAAGCAGATGCCCCACTGAGTAGGGAGCCTGAATCGGAGCTCAATTCCAGGACCCTGGGATCTAGTCATAGATGCTTAAGTGGCTGAGCCACTAAGGAACCCCTAAATTTCTTCTTGATTATACATTTTATTGAAAACAGACATAGGCAGTTTAAACAGACTCAGCTAGTAAATTCTCTTTGGGGTAGATATGACTAACTTCTAATATTCAGAGAGGGAAGAGGCTATCGTCATCCCAGAACCGAGATAAAACTCTGACAGTCATTCTGCTGTTCACTAGCAAGTAGACAAAATTAAAAGACCTAGGTGATCTGGATGACTTCTGATGATTGATTCTTTTAGGGCTTGAGTGACATCTGGTTTGTAGACCCAAGACAGATTCAACATAGTTTTAGTAGCAGGATTTGTCAGTATAGACTTTGATAACAATCCTCTGAATGAGTGTAAAGATATAAGCACATTTAAAAAAATAAGGATTATGTAAATGGATGATAAATGGTGATAACTACACTTCTCAAACTATAAGGGAGATTTCAAGTACGTAAGGTGGAAGAGTATAATGACTTGGTACAAAATTAGCATTGAAGATACCTCTATGAACTAATGTTTAACTTAATATTGATACTGATAGATATATAAATTACAAACATGTCTCTTTTACAGAGGCTGGTATATATACACATATTTCGTAGCTCTGTCCACTCAGAGGGCTCAAAAACAATGATACTCCTGGGAAAAGGAGCCTCCTCCATGAGCGTATCTTAGTTTCTAGTGTCATTCTCTAATAAAAGGAAGCAATGTTCGTAAGATAAATGGCTGGTTCTAAGACTTGGGCAGGAAATATACAAAATGTGCTTGGAGCATCTTTGATAGCTAAAAAGTAAAGAAGTGCTAAAAACAAAAAACAGCTATGCGGTATGTTGAATAGATGGAGGAACCAACTAGAAGAATTTTCCAGTGACTAGAACTGGAACAGTATTAAGTAACAACAATAAAAACAACAAATGACAGTGACAGATTATAATTCAAATTACATAATACATATATATATATAAAATATATATAAATATATATGACTTCATAGTGATATATGACTGTTTAAAATAAACAGATGAGAAAGAAAAAACAAATTGCTCAAACAGAATAATTCCAAATAATTTATATTGATATACTCCCCTTCCAAAGGTGATGGAGTATAACTTTCAATTCCTTATTGGTGGGTATACTTAGTAACTTTTTCCCAAAGAGTATAGTATGGAAAGGGGAAAATTAACTTTATAGTGGAAAAGTCTAGAAGACAGTAATTTAGCCAGATTATCAAGGTTAACATCATTAGTGATAAATATATTGAAAGCATATGTCCTTGGAACACTTGGGTGGCTCAGTCGGTTAAGTGTCTGCCTTTGGCTCAGGTCATGATCCTAGCATCCTGGGACTGAGTCCCACAGCGGACTTTCCGCTTAGCGGGAGCCTACTTCTCCTTCTTCCTGATGCTCCCCCTGCTTGTACTCTCTCTCTCTCTTTCTCTGTCAAATAAATGAATAATTTTTTTTTTTTAAAGAAAGCATATGTCCTTGATATGTGTTGAAAATGGCACTTGATCTGTGTGGCCTTCTACCCTGAAACCCATAACTTCACTTTAGTCATGAGATGACACAACACAAACATCATTGAAGGACATCTACAAAATACATAGCCAGTACTCACAGCTGTCCAAGTCATCAAAAGCAAATAAAAAATGTGGGCAATTTTCAAAGCACAGAAGAGCTTAAGGAAATATGGCAATAGAATATAATTTGGTATCTTGGGTGGGATCCTGGAACTGCAAAAGTATACTAGGCAAAAATAAATGAAATATAAATCCAGTGTGTGTGTGTGTCCATGTATCTGTGTCTGTATCTGTTTATATCTGTATATATGTGTATTAAGATTTTTAATATCAGTTAAATATATATGTATATATATTTATGTATGTGACATATGTATGTATGTCACTAGATTATTTTATACATCATCTAGTGAAGAAAAGCAACATCCTAACCATTTTTTTTTCCTAGAACAAATTTTTTTTCTCAATAAGTCTTGAGAATATACTAATTTTACTAATAAAATTCCATTTCTAATACACATTATGCTAATTAATAACAGTTCTCATAAAATTAGTCAAAGCACTTGTGAAAGTTATCTTTGGAGTGATACATACTTTGGAGTATGTGTTTCCAGTTATGTTTACTAAGTGGCACATGGATAAAGACTGAGGCTCAGGAAATGGACACAAACTCTCATGTCCACTATCTATGCTGAAGAGTTTTACAAAAATCATTGATATCACAATACTCTTATTTTTCTCTTATCTTTTGGGTTGTCTGTTTTATCTATAATTTCTCCAAAGAGCTTTCTGTGCAGCCTCATCTATTTCTTTAGACACGTTTGTCATGTTTTATTATGTGCAATGACTTATGACTTCCAGTGAGGTCTTTGTTTTGGAGACTCTTCTAATTCTGTTTTTACTTTTAAAGGCAGACTTTGCCCATATTAGCCATTTTGCCCTCATATACTACACCACCACAAGTTCTCTCTCCCTGAAGCTTCCTGTGATTATTTCTTCCCCAACTGGAACTGACCTTTATAGTCATGTTATGCCCAGAAAGGCAGCTTACTTTTCTTTCTTTACTATTTTTCTGAAATTGAGATATAAATGATGTATAACATTGAATTTAAGGTGTACAATGTGTTGATTTGATATATCTTATATTGCAGTGTTTTTACCCCTGCAGGGTTACCTGACCCCTTTGTCATTTTACATAATTGCCACTTCTTTTTTGTGATGAGAACATTCAAGATCATCTTTATTTTCTCTTTTTATGTTGTCAGATATAATTTTCAACCTGTCAGCTTCTTTAGATGTTTTATATTTAACCAAATGAGATACTCTTCCATGTTTTCTTTCATCAAAAATTTTGAAATATTTACTATATAAGGTTAGCATAACTAAGATATATACTTCGCCACCAAAAGCTTTTGGCTTCATGTGTGGGTGGAGACATAATAAACAGATAGTAATGATACTATGTGACAAAATCTAGGATAAGGGTGTGCATGGTGTTTGTGAAAACTTAATGAAGGAGTTTCTATCCTAGCCTTTCTGGAAGTGATTATTTATAGAAGGCTTTCCAGAGGAGGGGTCACTTGCAATGAGTCTGAAAATACAAAGTGTGATGGATAGAGATATAAGCAAGAGAGAAGACAGGGTGAACTTCAGTTCACTGTTGAGAAATATCAGTTCGTGTTCTGGGATGTAATTAGATCAGGAAATGAAGGTTGGATATAATTGAAGAATAGCAAGAGATGAGACCACAAAGGTAAGCAGAGAATATATCATGATGGTTTTCTATGTCATGCTTAAAAGTCTGAGTTATGTCAGGGGCTTGACATAATCAAGTTGGTGTATTATAAAACTCATTCTAGAAATAATAAAGAGACACAATTGAAAAGGGCATAATAAGAATCAAGCAGAACACAGCTGTTACTGCTAAGATTGAGTTGAAAATGATGAGGTAATGAATTACAACAGCGAAAATATGAATGGAGAGAAGATGAGTCTCTAGTGTCAATCATCATGCCCATTAAAGTCAGCACTTAATAGAAAATTTTAGTAAACGGATCAATTTTTATTTCATCAGCTTTTATTTTCCTTAAGAAAATAAAATAAACTGAATACACTAAGTACACTAAAATAAATACACTAAATACACTAATTTATTAAAATCAAGAAATTAAGCTAAAGATTTGAATAGGCATCCACCATGGACAGTAGAAAGTCTGACTTTAATAGTGAGAGTTGAAATGAAGAAAACTTTGATTTAAGCTCCAGTAGAGAGAGGTAGAGGAGCCAGATGGCTGGAGGCTTAGAGGAACACATTTCAAGGAAAGAGAAAAGTATCATTATTAGGGCTCTAATGTGTCCAGAAACACTTAAATATAAATACATTTATATATAAATATAAGACATAATCTTTTATCTGGCGTATGATTGGGCAACTCATAATGTACTACCAAAAAAATGCAAATTTTATTTTATGGCCACCAAAATGTTATCTTCTGATTTATCAATTCCCATATAAACAGTACTCCTCTGACTTCTTCCTAGTCTCTGTCTGCTTCTTCTTCCTTCTCCTTTTAACCCATGTACATCATTTATTGTGTTTTCTACTAGCCTGTCCTTAATATAGCTTGCACAACTTTACTCTTTGCCTACAACTTCTGCTAAGGGAAAAGAATCAGATCATGTGTCCAAGTCTGTTCTGATTTGACAACCTGCCAAGCCTTTTGTAACATTTCACAGTATCTGAAAGTATGGGTCAGTAGATCCTGAAGACACTAGTGCCCACGAAGTACTATCAAGTTCCTAAGCATGTCTCAGAAAAAGGCAAATTGACCCAAAGAAAACCTTAAAGAATTCTACTCCTACCATGGAAGTTAGACAACCCGCTGTAGGTCTGTCAGCAGATAAATTCAAAGGGAACACTCTGACGATAAATTATTAAATTTACCCTAGTCTTTTGTACTTTCCATTTCTACAAAATGTCCTTAGGCTGTCTGGCTTTAAATCTGCTCTGTCATGTTTGTTTCTTACCAATTTGGCTTCCTCCAAGGTTTTATTTTCTGATTTAACACTGGTCTTCTCCATCCTCCTCAGCTATAATCTGAATAGTCAGTTACTCTTCTGATATCTCTGGTTTGATTTTATCCCCCCATTAATTGGTCCTAACTCTCTCAGGCCAGCCCGTATTTCTATAATTACCCTCTGGAGGACAAGGTGGGACAAGAGCATCATGGAAGTGATGGAGAGGAGAGATCTTTACTTACAGGTATTGCCTCTTAAAAGTATTCCATCCAGGGATGGTGGGGTGGCTCACTTTTTTGAGCTTCCAACTCTTGATTTTGGCTCAGACTGTGATCTTAGGTTGTGGTGCTCTCAGGGTCCTGAGATCTAGCCTGAGTTGAGCTCCA
This sequence comes from Neogale vison, assembly GCF_020171115.1. Lineage (NCBI taxonomy): Eukaryota > Metazoa > Chordata > Mammalia > Carnivora > Mustelidae > Neogale > Neogale vison. Next base: position 194,316,578 of record NC_058091.1, on the reverse strand, counting down.
TTATCAGCATAGAGTCTGGTCGTCTCTCTCCCTCTTCCTCTGGCCCTCTCCCCATTGGTGTGCTAGTCTTCACACATTCTCTCTCAAGTAAATAACTTTAAAAAATAATAAAATACTAGTATTCCATCCAGATGCCAATCATTGTCTTAAGGAAAATAAAAGCTAATGAAATAAAAATACCGTTTTTATAGTCATCAAGTTAATTATATTTGATTTAAATGAGCTCAACTTAAAAAATCTTTTGGTATTGATGTTAACTGATCTATACATGATTTGAAAACAAAATCCAAGGTCAACCATGTATTTATTCTTAGTGGCATAGTCTTACCTGTATTTTTAAAACCTCCATTTATATATATGGAAATGAGCTATATGGTAATATACAACTTGATTAAAGTCACTCAATATTTATATGCTTCAGCCTACCCATGCTCTCCAAATTGGGAATCTATTGACATGAGTTCAGATTTCCAACTCACATACTGTATTTTATCATGATAAACAGACTCTATATATGATCATATGTAAAATGTTGACTGATAGGCATTTTAAGATTTAATATATAGTTTTCTTAATTTGAAAGTGGTATCTTTTGTACAAGTGAGTTATCTTTAGAAATAGAACTACAATTTATTTCAAAACCCTAAGATCATTAGTGAATTGTGAACTTAATCTGTTCATTGAAAGGCAACAAAGCATGATACTTAAGAATTTAGTCTTGAACTTGATTACCTAAGTCAGTTTCTGGGACTGCCACTTGTGAACTGTGTGATTTTAGACAAACTGTCCTTGTTTAGTCTTCCTTATCTATAAATTAGGAATAAAGTAGCTTCCCTAGATGATTGTCATAAATATAAAATAAGATGCAAATAACAAAGCACAGGCCCATAGAAAGTGATATCTACATGTGCTTGTTAAATGATTTAGAAAATGCTCTATCAGTAAAGTATTGTACTGAGTTAATAATGAGAGATGTTCTATTAAAGAAGTAATTTTCTTCAACTTGGAATAATACTCCAGTTTTTGATACTGGGAGGAAGACAACAATACATTCTAGTAATATTAGAATTTCAATGTCATTTTCTTTCTAAAGATATTGATTTTAAAACTTGTATTACTGTATATATATATAACCAATTTTTTTATTATCAGTTTGAAATATAATATAAAGGGATCAAAGTATAAGTATGAAAGTATTAATAATATGGTCAGCAAATCCAAAAGGACTGACCACATTGCATTTTCATAACATTTGATTTATGGCAATTATTGCCAGTGTTGTTCAGTTTCATATATAGTGTCTTATCTGTAAATAGTATGATTCCTGAAGGGCAAAAATGAAATAAAAAATATTTTGCACATCTGCTACTACATTGTATTTTAAATGGCAAAGTGGTTGGCAATTGCTTCATTGAAAATTTAATTTCCCTTTCATATCTTTCATCCTCTGTGGTTATATAAATGACTGTATTTGCAATCATGTTTTTCTACAGATAAAAGTCCTATGGCTTCAGTCACTGGTTAAACTTTTAAAATAAATACTGTTAAATGAATTCTCCATGATATATTTTTCCCATTTACTTAATCCAGTTATGGCCAAATTCTCTCTACTATTTAAGCTTAACTTTATCAAACCTTTTTACACTGCTGCTATTTGAAATTTGTTTTCTAAACTTCATTACTGTACTGGTTTTCCTTTTTTTATAACTGAAGATCATATAGAAAAAATATGTATGAAATAAGGTGGCCTTATTTTTAATGGTGAAACCATTTTATAATCTTTAAATATCTGTTAATCAAACTTTCTTGATCAAAATGTATTCTGCATGCTACAAAGAAATTCAAACATACTCCTGTTTTTGAGTAATTATTCTCAGAGTAAAAGGTAAAATATGCTCAAACATAAGCACGACATTTCTTTTTTGTGTTAAGATGAGAGAAGTGACGTTTTCATGATACATGATTTTTGATTGACTTAACAGTATTCACATATTCTGCTTAAAAAATCCTTCTTGTTAAAATATGAAAATTCTTGCCCAAAGTCTTTGGATTTTCATTTTGATGACTCCAAATTCACTCGGTATTTTTAGTTGATACATCCAGTTGTGGTCAAGTGAAGCAAAAGCAGAGGGGCTAACTCAATTTAAAAAAATAGCTAAGCATACACTATTATAGATCCACCTACATTTTCTTTACAATATAGGGAAATATATACAGACACACTGAGGTCAAGTTATACTTTCTGTGTATAGATCTTCAGATGGCAAGTTTTGTCTTTTAATTCTTATTTGCTAGAGAACTTCATATCAGTGTATGTCGTCATTTTATATGGATAGTGGGAGACTCTTTCATCGAATCTGATCCTGTAGCTTTTTAAAAAAAAAAATTATTTATTTATTTGAGAAAGAGAAAGAGCAAGCAGGGTAAGGGTAGTGGGAGAGAATCTCAAGCAGACTCCTTGCTGAGCGTGGAGACCCACACATGACCCTGAGATCATGACCTGAGCTGAAACAAAATGGTTTGCTCAGTCACCTGAGCCACCCGTGTGCCCCTCTTCAGCCTTTCTTTGTCTATCTTCATTTAATCCTGATATGGCTCCTTCGGAAATAGGAATTTCTTTTATGAAACTTCACATGTTGTGATACCAGAGTGACTTAGTTAAGTTCTGCCTTTGGGTCAGGTCACAATCCCAGGGTCCTGGGATTGAGTCTTGCATGGGATTTCTTGCTCAGTGGGGAGCCTGCTTCTTCCTCTGCCTGCCACTCCCTGTGCTTGTGCTCTTTCTCTATCTCTCTCTGAAAAATAAATAAATAAAGTCTTAAAACAACAACAACAACAACAAAACCTTATGAAAGTTCATGTTAATTGCATACAGTTCCCAAGGCCTGCAATTTTTCAAACTTTCAACCTCACAGTATACAGCAACATTTTTTACTGTTGTTCAAAAGAACATTTGGATTCCTCAGTTGAGTCTGGGAACTATAAGATTTTTTTTTTAAGATTTTATTTATTTATTTGACAGAGATCACAAGTAGGCAGGCAGGGGTGGGGGGAAGCAGGCTCCCCACTGAGCAGAGAGCCCGATGTGGAGCTTGATCCCAGGACCCCGAGATCATGACCTGAGCTGAAGGCAGAGGCTTAACCCACTGAGCCACCCAGGTGCCCCTCTACACTGTTTTTTTTTTTTTTTTTAAAGATTTTATTTATTTGACAGAGATCACAAGTATGCAGAGAGGCTAGCAGAGAGAGAGAGAGAGAGGAGGAAGCAGGCTCCCTGCCTAGCACAGATCCCGATGCAGGACTCGATCCCAGGACCCTGAGATCATGACCTGCCTCTACACTGTTTTTTTAACTGGGAAAGAAGTGAATGCCTACTTAGATATTGAACAAAGGTTCTAGGACCAACATTTTAACATGGAGGTTAGCCCAAGTGATACAGCTAGCTAAACAGAAGTCCAACCTCCTTTTGGATGCTGGCAGGTAGGGTGAAACAGGCATCCCTCACGTGGCTTTGCACGCGTTCTTGTTGGACGTGGGTTGCTGGGGTCATGCTGTGGAGCATGGGAGAGGCTGACCGAGTGATGCTAGGGCCAGGATTCTAGTCTGACTTCTCCTTTGGTAAGAACTGGGGTGTTTGCAGCTGCCTTGTCACCACCCTGCTTTGTTCCCACTTATTTCCTGGGCCCGTTCGCTGGGGGTTTATTCAATTCTGTGATTTGCCTGGTATTCTTGATGTGATACATTTGCTTCTTACATTAGAATTGTTTGTGTAGCTTGATTGACATACCTATTGTGAAAGGCCTTGGGTGGAAGGAAAGCAGAACAGAGGAAAATCAATGTATAAAGAACATCACATTAGCTGTGAGAATTCAGACCTCAGTTGTAAATCCCCAGCTACAAAGGGAGGAAGAATTTGAAGCACACTATTTGAAATGAACTGAAATATTTCATTTCTGTAGGTTTTTCGCTATGAGGGATTGAAAGCCACGTATGTGTGCTCACGGTGGTGTTTCTCTTGGAATGCTCTGATGTTAATAAGCGCAAAGGCTGTGATTAAAATTCACGTTCATAATACCTTGTTAAGGTTAGTTTCACTTGCACAGCTATCTGTGATCAAATTAACTTTACCTATTGTAAGTGTGTTGCATTTACTGTATATTACACTTTTTAAAAACAGAATTTTTAATTATATATTTTATTTTCTCTATGCTTGGCAATATTTTGTACAATCACTGTGTATGGATGACTCCATTAAATTACATGACCTTCTCTTTCCTTAAATATTTTGCATAAGTAAATAGGCCTAAGGTGTGTTGCAGAAGGGGAATTGTGATGTCGGAACCCTGACTCTTCTCCCCTTCCCTTCCCATCTCTGATATCTCTTCTCCAGCTTTCTTGTTACTGCTTAAGGTGTCCTCAACTCTATTAATGATACTTCAATTTCTCTGTGAATCTTCATCTTCTTGGTCCCTCTTTGTAGTCAGTAGCAGAGTGATAGGGATGGGCGTCTCCAATGGATCTTGATTGGTCTTCTCTTGCTAGAACTGAGCTTTCGTGTTTTTTTTTTAATAATTTTTTAATTTTTTATAAACATGTATTTTTATCCCCAGGGGTACAGGTCTGTGAATCGCCAGGTTTACACACTTCACAGCACTCACCAAAGTACATACCCTCCCCAATGTCCATAACCCCACCCCCTTCTCCCAACCCCCCTCCCCCCAGCAACCCTCAGTTTGTTTTATGAGATTAAGAGTCACTTATGGTTTGTCTCCCTCCCAATCCCATCTTGTTTCATTTCTTCTTCTCCTACCCACTTAAGCCCCCATGTTGCATCACCACTTTCTCATATCAGGGAGATCATATGATGGTTGTCTTTCTCTGCTTGACTTATTTCACTAAGCATGATACACTCTAGTTCCATCCATGTTGTCACAAATGGCAAGATTTCATTTCTTTTGATGGCTGCATAGTATTCCATTGTGTATATATACCACCTCTTCTTGATCCATTCATCTGTTGATGGACATCTAGGTTCTTTCCATAATTTGGCTATTGTGGACATTGCTGCTATAAACATTCGGGTGCCCCTATGGATCACTACGTTTGTATCTTTAGGGTAAATACCCAGTAGTGCAATTGCTGGTCATAGGGCAGTTCTATTTTCAACATTTTGAGGAACCTCCATGCTGTTTTCCAGAGTGGTTGCACCAGCTTGCATTCCCACCAACAGTGTAGGAGGGTTCCCCTTTCTCCGCATCCTCGCCAGCATCTGTCATTTCCTGACTTGTTGATTTTAGCCATTCTGACTGGTGTGAGGTGATATCTCATTGTGGTTCTGATTTGTATTTCCCTGATGCTGAGTGATATGGAGCACTTTTTCATGTGTCTGTTGGCCATATGGATGTCTTCTTTGCAGAAATGTCTGTTCATGTCCTCTGCCCATTTCTTGATTGGATTGTTTGTTCTTTGGGTGTTGAGTTTGCTAAGTTCTTTATAGATTTTGGACACTAGTGCTTTATCTGATATGTCATTTGCAAATATCTTCTCCCATTCTGTCAGTTGTCTTTAGATTTTGTTAACTGTTTCCTTTGCTGTGGAAAAGCTTTTGATCTTGATGAAATCCCAATAGTTCATTTTTGCCTTTGCTTCCCTTGCCTTTGGCGATGTTCCTAGGAAGATGTTGCTGCAGCTGAGGTCAAAGAGGTTGCTGCCTGTGTTCTCCTTAAGGATTTTGATGGATTCTTTTTTCACATTGAGGTCCTTCATCCATTTTGAGTCTATTTTTGTGTGTGGTGTAAGGAAATGGTCCAATTTCATTTTTCTGCATGTGGCTGTCCAATTTTCCCAACACCATTTATTAAAGAGGCTGTCTTTTTTCCATTGGACATTCTTTCCTGCTTTGTCGAAGATTAGTTGACCATAGAGTTGAGGGTCTATTTCTGGGCTCTCTATTCTGTTCCATTGATCTATGTGTCTGTTTTTGTGCCAGTACCATGCTGTCTTGATGATGACAGCTTTGTAATAGAGCTTGAAGTCCAGAATTGTGATGCCACCAACTTTGGCTTTCTTTATCAATAACCCTTTGGTGATTCAAGGTCTTTTCTGGTTCCATATAAATTTTAAAATTATTTTCTCCATTTCTTTGAAAAAGATGCATGGTACTTTGATAGGAATTGCATTAAATGTGTAGATTGCTTTAGGTAGCATAGACATTTTCACAATATTAATTCTTCCAATCCAGGAGCATGGAACATTTTTCCATTTCTTTGTGTCTTCCTCAATTTCTTTCATGAGTACTTTATAGTTTTCTGAGTATAGATTCTCTGCCTCTTTGGTTAGGTTTATTCCTAGGTATCTTCTGGTTTGGGGTGCAATTGTAAATGGGATTGACTCCTTAATTTCTCTTTCTTCTGTCTTGTTGTGGGTGTAGAGAAATGCAACTGATTTCTGTGCATTGATTTTATATCCTGACACTTTACTGAATTCCTGTACAAGTTCTAGCAGTTTTGGAGTGGAGTCTTTTGGGTTTTCCACATATAGTATCATATCATCTGCAAAGAGTGATAGTTTGACTTCTTCTTTGCCGATTTGGATGCCTTTAATTTCCTTTTGTTGTCTGATTGCTGAGGCTAGGACTTCTAGTACTATGTTGAATAGCAATGGTGATAATGGACATCCCTGCCGTGTTCCTGACATTAGCGGAAAAGCTTTCAGTTTTTCTCCATTGAGATATGTGCCCTCTGTCCCTATACTTTGAAGAGTTTTGATCAGGAAGGGATGCTGTACTTTGTCAAATGCTTTTTCAGAATCTATTGAGAGTATCATATGGTTCTTGTTCTTTCTTTTATTGATGTGTTGTATCACATTGACTGATTTGCGGATGTTGAACCAACCTTGCAGCCCTGGAATAAATCCCACTTGTTCGTGGTGAATAATCCTTTTAATGTACTGTTGAATCCTATTGGCTAGTATTTTGGTGAGAATTTTCGCATCTGTGTTCATCAAGGATATTGGTCTATAGCTCTCTTTTTTGATGGGATCCTTGTCTGGTTTTGGGATCAAGGTGATGCTGGCCTCATAAAAGGAGTTTGGAAGTTTTCCTTCCCTTTCTATTTTTTGGAACAGTTTCAGGAGACTAGGAATTAGTTCTTCTTTAAATGTTTGGTAGAATTCCCCTGGGAAGCCGTCTGGCTTGGGCTTTTGTTTGTTTGGAGATTTTTAATGATTGTTTCAATCTCCTTACTGGTTATGGGTCTGTTCAGGCTTTCTATTTCTTCCTGGTTCAGTTGTGGTAGTTTATATGTTTCTAGGAATGCATCCATTTCTTCCAGATTGTCAAATTTGTTGGCGTAGAGTTGCTCATAGTATGTTCTTATAATAGTTTGTATTTCTTTGGTGTTAGTTGTGATCTCTCCTCTTTCATTCATGATTTTATTTATTTGGGTCCTTTCTCTTTTCTTTTTGATAAGTCTGGCCAGGGGTTTATCAATTTTATTAATTCTTTCAGAGAACCAGCTCCTAGTTTTGTTGATTTGTTCTATTGTTTTTTTTTGTTTGTTTGTTTCTATTTCATTGATTTTTGCTCTGATCTTTATGATTTCTCTTCTCCTGCTGGGCTTAGGGTTTCTTTCTTGTTCTTTCTCCAGCTCCTTTAGGTGTAGGGTTAGGTTATGAACCTGAGACCTTTCTTGTTTCTTGAGAAAGGCTTGTACCGCTATATATTTTCCTCTCAGGACTGCCTTTGTTGTGTCCCACAGATTTTGAACCGTTGTATTTTCATTATCATTTGTTTCCATGATTTTTTTCAATTCTTCTTTAATTTCCCGGTTGACCCATTCATTCTTTAGAAGGATGCTGTTTAGTCTCCATGTATTTGGGTTCTCTCCAAACTTCCTCTTGTGGTTGAGTTCTAGCTTCAGAGCATTGTGGTCTGAAAATATGCAGGGAATGATCCCAATCTTTTGATACCGGTTGAGTCCTGATTTAGGACCGAGGATGTGATCTATTCTGGAGAATGTTCCATGTGCACTAGAGAAGAATGTATATTCTGTTGCTTTGGGATGAAATGTTCTGAATAGATCTGTGATGTCCATCTCGTCCAGTGTATCGTTTAAGGCCTTTATTTCCTTGTTGATCTTTTGCTTGGATGATCTGTCCATTTCTGTGAGGGGAGTGTTAAAGTCCCCTACTATTATTGTATTATTGTTGATGTGTTTCTTTGATTTTGTTATCAATTGGTTTATATAGTTGGCTACTCCCACATTGGGAGCATAGATATTTAAAATTGTTAGATCTTCTTGTTGGACAGACCCTTTGAGTATGATATAGTGTCCTTCCTCATCTCCTATTATAGACTTTGGCTTAAAATCTAATTGATCTGATATAAGGATTGCCACTCTTGCTTTTTTCTGATGTCCATTAGCATGGTAAATTCTTTTCCACCCCCTCACTTTAAATCTTGGGGTGTCTTCGGGCTTAAAATGAGTTTCTTGGAGGCAACATATAGATGGGTTTTGTTTTTTTATCCATTCTGATACCCTGTGTCTTTTGATTGGGGCATTTAGCCCATTAACATTCAGGGTAACTATTGAGAGAGATGGTTTTAGTGCCATTGTATTGCCTGTAAGGTGACTGTTACTGTATATTGTCTCTGTTCCTTTCTGATCTACCACTTGTAGGCTCTCTCTTTGCTTAGAGGACCCCTTTCAATATTTCCTGTAGAGCTGGTTTGGTGTTTGCAAATTCTTTCAGTTTTTGTTTGTCCTGGAAGCTTTTAATCTCTCCTTCTATTTTCAATGATAGCCTAGCTGGATATAGTATTCTTGGCTGCATGTTTTTCTTGTTTAGTGCTCTGAAAATGTCATGCCAGCTCTTTCTGGCCTTCCAGGTCTCTGTGGATAAATCAGCTGCCAATCTATTATTTTTACCATTGTATGTTACAGACTTCTTTTCTCGGGCTGCTTTCAGGATTTTCTCTTTGTCACTAAGGCTTGTAAGTTTTACTATTAGGTGATGGGATGTGGGCCTATTCTTATTGATTTTGAGGGGCGTTCTCTGAACCTCCTGAATTTTGATGCTCATTCCCTTTGCCATATTGGGGAAATTCTCCCCAATAATTCTCTCCAGTATACCTTCTGCTCCCCTCTCTCTTTCTTCCTCTTCTGCAATCCCAATTATTCTAATGTTGTTTTGTCTTATGGTGTCACTTATCTCTCGAATTCTCCCCTCGTGGTCCAGTAGCTGTTTGTCCCTCTTTTGCTCAGCTTCTTTATTCTCTGTCATTTAGTCTTCTATATCGCTAATTCTTTCTTCTGCCTCATTTATCCTAGCTGTGAGAGCCTCCATTTTTTATTGCACCTCAATAATAGCTTTTTTGATTTCAACTTTGTTAGATTTTAGTTCTTTTATTTCTCCAGAAAGGGCTTTTATATCTCCCGAGAGGGTTTCTCTAATATCTTCCATGCCTTTTTCAAGCCCGGCTAGATCCTTGAGAATTGTCATTTTGAACTCTAGATCTGACATATTACCAATGTCTGTATTGATTAGGTCCCTTGCCTTCGGTACTGCCTCTTGTTCTTTTTTTTGTGGTGAATTTTTCCGCCTTGTCATTTTGTCCAGATAATAGTATATGAAGGAGCAAGTAAAATACTAAAAGGGTGGCAACAATCCCAGGAAAATATGCTTTAACCAAATCAGAAGAGATCCCAAATTGTGAGGGGGGAGAAATGGGATAAAAAGAGTTTCAAAAAGAAATAAAGGAAAAAAAAGACTTAAAAAAATAAAACGAATAAAGAAATGTATAAAAAAGAAAAAATATATATATTAGATAAACTAGTTAAAAACATTAAAAAGGAAAAAGTTAAAAGTTAAAAAAAATTTAGCAAAGGAAGAAAAAAATGAAAAAGAATAAAATTACTTTAACCGCAAGACTAAAAAATCACAGGGAGAAGGCCATGAGTTCTGTGCTTTGCTTTCTCCTCCTCTGGAATTCTGCTGCTCTCCTTGTTATTGAAACCGCACTCCTTGGTAGGTGAACTTGGTCTTGGCTGGATTTTTTGTTGATCTTCTGGGGGAGGGGCCTGGTGTAGTGATTCTCAAGTGTCTTTGCCCCAGGCGGAATTGCACCGCCCTTACCAGGGGCCGGGCTGAGTAATCCGCTTGGGTTTGCTTTCAGCTTTTGTTCCCTGAGGGCTTTCTGTAGAGTTCTGGAGGACGGGAATACAAATGGCGGCCTCCTGGTCTCCGGCCCAGAGGAGCCGAGAGCCCGTGGCCCCACTCCTCAATGTGCCCTCAGAGAACAGTGCCCAGTTAATCCCGTCTGCCTGACCTCTGGCCGAGCTCTGAGCTCACCGAGCCTGCGGCCTGTTCAAGGTAACACTGAGCTGTGAGCTAACTGTCGGCTCTGTCTGCAGCTGGCTTTCCCGTTCCAATATCCGCTAGCTCTGCGACACTCAGACACCCCCGATCCTTCTGTGACTCTGCGGGACCTGAGGCCACGCTGACCCCGCGTGGGCTTCACCCCGGTTAGCCTCTGGAGTGATGTCCCTCAGCGGAACAGACTTTTAAAAGTCTTGATTTTGTGCTCCGTTGCTCCGCCGCTCCCCGGGAGCCCGCCCCTCCCCTCGGGGTCTGTCTTCCCATCACTTTAGATTCACTTCTCCGCCAGTCCTACCTTTCAGAAAGTGGATGTTTTTCTGTTCCTAGAATTGCTGTTCTTCTTCTCTTCAATCTGCCGATGGATTTGCAGGTGTTTGCAATCTTTAGATAAGCTATCTAGCTGATCTCCTGCTAGCTGAAGTAGTCTCAGCCTGCTACTTCTCCGCCATCTTGACTCCTCCCCGCTTTCGTGGTTTTTAAACAAGGTTTGTGTAATTATCCCATGGCTTTCCCGCTTGACTCCATGCAACAATGTACATCCCTGGTTTGCTGCTCCCAGTTCTTTTTTTTTTTTTTTTAAGATTTTATTTATCTATTTGACAGAGATCAGAAGTAGGCAGAGAGGCAGGCAGAGAGAGAGGGAGGAAGCAGGCTCCCTGCTGAGCAGAGAGCCAGATGCAGGGCTCAATCCCAGGACCCCAAGACCATCACCCGAGCTGACGGCAGAGGCCTCAACCCACTGAGCCACACAGGCGCCCCTATTGCTCCCTGTTCTTGAAAATGAACTCCTTGTTCTGGCATGTGTGGTCTTTGACAATACAACTCACACCATGTGTCCAGGCCGATGATCCTCACTAGTTCTCTTGGGATTTTCCTGTCCCATATTGAAACTCACCCACTTGTTGAAGCACGATTTAAATCCCCCACTTCTGTGGATTTTACTCTTGTTGCCATTTTTTTTTAATTTAAAGATTTTATTTATTTCTTTGACAGAGAGAGGGATCACAAGTAGGCAGAGCAGGAGGCAGAGAGAGAGGGGGAAGCAGGCTCCCCGCTGAGCAGAGAGCCCGATGTGGGATTCGATTCCAGGACCCTGAGATCATGACCTGAGCCGAAGGCAGAGGCTTTAACCCACTGAGCCACCCACGTGCCCCTCTTGTTGCTATTTCTGCCACAGTTCAGAATAACTGACTTGCGCACAAAGATTACTTATTATGTTCCGGGTTTACCCTAAGCTTTTTATTTGTTTTATTTCACATCATCTTCAGAGTAACCCTGTGAGGTAGAAACTGAAATCCTACTCATTTTATAGCTATGGGAACCGAGACGCAGAACATAGAAGGAATGCGCTCAGGGCTGCATGGCTGATAACTGGAGCCCCCAGAATCTTACCCCAGAGAGTCCTCACCAGCAACAGCACCTAATTAAGAAACATATGTTGGATAGATAAAAATATGAGAGAGGACATGTTCATTACGTCATTGTGGTTACCATTCAGGCTGGAGAGTAAAATGTCATTTTCATGTTAGTGTCTATAATGAAGAGAAAGGGGAAGAAGTGGCATGTATACTGTGTCTCAAAATTCTACTTATCTTTCAAATTCCATGTCAAATGACACTCCTTGCAGGAACATTTTCTTCCTTCTCCCCAGATGAAATCCATTCTCTTTTCAAACTCCCATATTATTTTTTTCCCCCATTTCCCTTATTCACTCTATTTTGGCCTGGATTAGAACTCTTTTTCTGGCTCAGATTCTCCTACCATCTTCCTTCTGGACAGCCAGCTTCTCAAGCTCAGATCTTCCTTATCCTTTTGCCCCTGGAAAGCAGTAGGTACTCAAACATATTTGTTGTTAGTTTCGGACTTTTATGGACACAGAATTACAAACAATAACAGCTAAAGGTACAATGCCTTCGATGCCTTTGATGTCTAAAATTGAAGCACTGTTATTATTTATTTAAGAATTTCTCACACCAAAGAAGTATAGTTTAATGTTTATTCACACTTTGAAAATAAATATCCTACATGTTTTTCTTTGTCTTTCATGATTAAAATATGGGACTGCTACATCAGTTTTCAAGGAGGTCTCCTATCTAGCTCCAATTTTAACCTCTGGATTCATTCATGAGCTGCAGGAAGATGTTAAAGCCAGTTTCCAGAGTCTCCTGGGTGGCTCAGATGGTTAAGCATCTGCCTTTGGCTTAGGTCACGATCCTGGGGTCCTGGGATTGAGCCGCACATCAAACTCCCTGCTTGGCAGGAAGCCTCTCTCTTTGCCCCTCTTCCTGCTCTCTCTTTCTCTGTCAACGAAATAAAGTCTGAAAAAAAAATAAAGCCAGTTTCCATATGATCACGTAATCAGGAAGAGTACAAAGTTGTATGGGGTACCTGGGTGACTCAGTGGGTTAAGCCTCTGCCTTTGGTTCAGATGATGATCTCAGGGTCCTGGGATCGAGCCCCACATTGGGCTCTCTACTCAGTGGGGAGCCTGCTTCCCCCTCTCTCTCAGGCCTACCTCTCTGCCTACTTGTGATCTTTCTCTCTCTGTCAAATAAATAAATAAAATCTTTAAAAAAAAAAGAGTACAAAGTTCTCCATGCACAGGAGACTAAGAATACCAATGTAAATATAGGAAAATGTACAAGATATATAGCAGAATATCTTTCACACGTGACCTGATATGATGGTTTTAGATGATGTTTTTCAGGCTACAAAGCAGAATGAAAAACAGCAGTGTAGGCAAATAAGCATTAATCCATGAGAGGCTACAGGCAGAAAAGCAGCCATATAAGTCTATTTAGACAATTAGTATGCTAAAATGAAGAGCAAGTAGCTGGGTAAATGCCTTTTTCCTTGCTCTGTATATGTAATATTGTGGTACAGAACAATATTACCCTGGGGTGTAGCTTTAAAGTTAATTTCTCCTCTTTTTCTGATATTGTGATTTGTTAAATTGACTGGACAAGTAAAGATGTATAAGAGACAAAAGAAAGTATATTTACAGTGTCAGAGTAAGAAGAATGTTGTCTACAGTCTAAAGAATAGATACGTATTGTTTCTATTGTTTATTCTCATCCTGGTTCCAGCATCTGCCAGAGGGTAAGAATGCCTGGGATCATTTCATTTTTTGACATTGTAGTATAATGAAAACAAGAAAGAAAGGAAAAGAAATTGGTAAGGCAAGCTGCCACAGTAATTTTACATTATATGACTTTGGCTTTTGCAAAGCCTGTATTTTATCCTACCTAAGCTTGTCTCTAATGTCCTCAGAATCATACACTTCGTAATGGCAAGAAAATTCAGTGTTTTAAAATAAGGTTTTAAACAAAATATTTCCTTTCCTTCTTACATGCCAGAGATTTTCGTTACGTTTTTATACATTAAAGTTTAACAGAAAGTTTAAAGTTTACAGAAATGCTTTGTCTGAACATTTCTTTGAAACATGTCCTCATCCTGGTGGATTCAGTCATTCAGAATTTGAATGACAATAGGGGAAACTAAGGCTGTCAGTGCTTTGGAAAAAGGACGATAAATTGAAAAAAAACTGCCACAAACAGGGTGCTCTGGAACTGTCCTAGTTTTCACACTGCGTACCCATCATCCTAACAAATACCTCAGTCTCAGGCTAGCCAAGACAGTCTCAACACCCCAGAGAGAAATTTAAGGGTTAAAACCCCTCTAGGTTCAGAAGTAATTTTTTTCTTTTTATTTCCTCGAGAAGCCTTTCTCCTAAGGTTTCTTTAGCACAGGTAGTGTTCTCTCCATTTCAAGATACCATTCCAGGCCCATCTGTTTAGACAGGCTTTCCTCTGTTGATGGGGGAGATAAACTACCGTTATTTCTCCTTTGCATTTATGAGGCTCTTTTCTCCGTATGCATAAAATGCTTTCTAAATATCTCATTAATCCTCACAACATCCCCGTTGGTAGGGGAGCAAGCATTATAACTTCAGGTAGTGAAGATTCTTGTCACTCTAATAATGGCATTTTATTACTTAGCTTAATGTGATTTTATTGCAGTTTTCTGGAAGTCTGAAACAGAGTATTTTTTGCAAATGGAGATAGTAAATAAAGAAAAATATCATCTTGAATATAAATGCTTGAGGATAGATGTTAAAGATTGACATTGAGATTTGAGAAGATAGAGCACACGGTACTTTCTTTTCTATTTTTTGGTTTGCATTCAGCTTTTCTTCTTGAAGTCTGTTAGTGTAGCTAGCTTAAATTTGTTTTCTATGTAAATGCTTAAAACTTCAAAATCTTAGTATGTTTTAATGTGAATAGGCAATTTTATTTTTTTATTTAAATTCTACTAGCCAAGATAGAGAACATTATCAAGTTTCAGATGTTATCAGATTTCAGGATTTCATCAGTGGCATCTAACACCCAGTGCTCTCAAGACTTCGCTTTGTTTCAATGTGAAATAGGCCAATTTTAGAGTTGGAGGGGATGCTAGAGATCACCTAGTGGTCCACAGTAATTCCACTTAATTTCTTTTTCAAATGAGGTGGAGTAGCGTGGTGTAGTGACAAGAGTTTCGACTGAATTTCTGCCTCTATGTCCTTGTCAGGTTATGAGACTGTTGGAAAAGCTTTCATTCTCTCTGAATCTGTTTCTCCATCTTGAAAATGAGAATGTTGAACTAAGTAGTTGCTGGAGTTCTCCAAATCCGAGACAATGGGGAACAGATGCTTTGGGAGTTTGTGACTGAGCTGGGGTCATGAAGCCAGGACCCACACCCGAGTCTCTTCGCTCCTGTTCCAGTGAATCTCATACACAGCTCTGCTGTCTCTCCTTGTACATATTTAAGTTCTTCTTCTTTTTAATCACAATTTCTTTTTTGCAACAATCCTACTTTCCCTCCCCTGAAATACAGCTATATTGAATATTTTCCCTGTGGTTTTTCTGCCTCTATCTTCTGAGATTGAAAATACAGGGAAACTTGCTTTGGAGACCACCTGGATTCATAGACCACCTGCCGAACAAATTTGCCAAGCACTGATTCTCTTTCCTAGAGGTGTGCTGCATCTGGTGGCCACCTGCTTTATGGGTCTGTGAGCAACTCACCAAGTGCACTCGGTGGCAAAGGCAGGATTTTTTTAGTAGGAACATAACAACCCCTCCCCCTCAATGGTAGGAAATTAAGCCTCGAAAATCACAAATATTTCTTGCTTAACAAAAGTTCACTTACTATAACTCATAGCTTGAGAAATTCAATAAACTTTCTATTCACCCTATTAAGTAGCAATTCTGATCTACCTATCAAACTGTCCCCTCCTTTTATATGTATTGAATTAATCTTTTCCTTCCAAGGAGCAAAAACGGGTACACACTGTAATTGTTTTAGTTGCATATTATCTCCCAGAGCCTGAAAACATGAGCATTTCCATTTTATAACCAAGGGAGTGTTTGCCATGTGAGAAAACGATGGAGAGATTAAACAGAAATCAATTTTGGATTCCCACGCCAGTGTTTTATCCATTAAGGTGGTTCTCACCTCAGTACTTCCTCTCCACCTTTGGCAGGCTTTATAGCCCCTGTTCTGTCTTGAACAGTGGTAACATTTTCACTCTGCTGTATAATTAAGATAGAATGGTCACACAAGTGATTTTCAGTGGCTCCAGAAATGGTAATTAAATTTGCTACCTTTACATCGTCAGGCATTTATTTTTCCCCCAAACATCAAATGAAACAAACTGTTTAATTGCCTGACCAGCTATACTTGTCTCTTGGGAATTAAAGTTTACATCCAAGTGAAGGTGAAAATAGACACTTGAAACAAGTTACTGGTCAAGCAAAAAGCTCACTGTGAGTAGAGATTGTGCCATTGATCCTATGGCTAACACATCCTAAATAATAATGTCACAGGTCCTGCAATAATGTCTTCTCCTTTTTCATACTCTATTTCAGATTCTTCATTGGGTCACAAATTCCAAGATATATTGGAGATCTATCGCTGGGTATTATGATTAGGTTTACTGTATTTCATAGAATCTAAGGCAAACTTCATTTTGTGAATGACCAAGAAAGTAAACATCCTTCCAGTTCAGGTTTCAGAGATTTCAAAACATGAAAGAGTGCATCCTAGAATTGGCGCAGTGTTGTTGCTGAAAAAAATTTATTATCTGTTGTCCTAGGCCTATGGCAGAATTGTGTGGACTTACATATTGTAACTAAAGCTATTGCCTGTTACTTTTGACAAGGTCCAGTATGGGATACCATTTTAAGGACTGCTATGTCAGCTAGGAAAGTGGGAAAAGCCATCTCTTTAGACTGATACATATTTTTTTTAATACTATGGACTAGAAATAGATTTTTTACATGGGTAATTCAATTAATTTCCAAGGGATTCACTTTCTCTTGAATAACTCATTGGAGATCTGAAAATACTTTATGATATTTCAAGGGAGAAGGAATCCTTATTGCAAGCAGGCCTTAATCAATGCCTGAAAACTCAATGCAACAAATCTTTCATTCCTCTTCCCCCCCCCACCCCTGGTTCATAAAGCTGTTGGGTAGGGAATACACAAATCTAGAAGCAAAGCATTGCTGTATTATTCAGTGCTGACATTTGTATGTGAATAAGAGCATCATTTAATATTTTCTTCAACCATCAACAAAATGCTTTCTGACATTATACTCTAATTTTGCAAGATACAGAATCAGGTGTCATAAATGACAGAGTAGGTAAGCTGCAAGAGTCAGTTTAATGTCTCATTTTTCTCATTTTCCAGGAGTTGAAATAGATAGAAACATTCTGAAAAATTCACTTCTATGCGTATGAATCTTCATAAATGCAAATTCTATTGACTTTAACATTCAATTTACTAGCAAGCTTGAAAGGTTTGAAATCGCACTTGAAAATGCCTCCTTTTTGGCAGTCAACAATAAATATTTTCCAAGTAGTTGATGACATTAGGATTAAGTCAAAGTAAAACCACATTTCAATGCTTGAGGATTAAATGTACATTTCTACTCATAGTTGGTAATATCATCTCTCTAATGTGGCAAATAAGGAAGTTTTGACACCATTTTGCTGTTTTCCTTAGCAACAAACTCACTTGATGCATAGTGTGTACTAAATACACATTTTTTGAATTAAATATATTGTCACTCAATAAATCATTAATTAGTTCATTGAAGCCATACCTTTGATTACTTCCTTTTGCCAGTTTTGCTAGAAAATGTTACAAGTGCTTTCTTGCTTTCTAGCCCATTCCTGTACTTTCCTCTATATTTTTTTCCTCACTATAAAATAGACTTGATTATCTTCAGCTTGGCTGCTAGTACCTCATTTTCACTTGATTTCCCATTTCCAGGATTGAGTACTTTTCATCTGTCTAGCTATTACTGTCAAAGATGGCTTCTTCATCTGTCACACTGACCCATCTTTGCCTACCCGAAGCCCTTCATCAATTTTCCATTGCATTGAACACCACGTCTGCAATATTCTCATTCTTAAAGACTTTCACTGGGAAGATCAAATGCTTTTTCCTTTTTCCATCCTCATGCTCCCAATCCCTTTTTCTTGCCTCAAATGTGCCTTCTTGGGTATGTCTCATTTAAACTGTCAACATCTTCATTCTTGTGAAAGCATTTTGTGTATTTTTACCTGCCCTCCTATTCTGGCATGCAAAACATTATTTAGGCAATTTTAATAGCTTCTGAAGTTCAATTAGTTTTGCTAAAACTTCCTAGACTATTCAGATTAGTACTAGCATACAAGCGTTCTGACCAATCATGATAATGAGATTTCCTATCCTTGTGATATGATCTCTCTTGTAATAATGGAAAGTTCTTACCCCAAATTATGTTACATAGAGCATCTTATATTTCAGTCAGTTCATTCAGTATAGGAATTTCATTGTCTGTATATCTTATAAATGATTCCCTGTGTCTATGCTGTCTCTTTGAAGTGAGAGACTATTAAAATATGTTATTCTGAAAATATAAAACATACTATATGTCCAATTAAATACTCAAGTGATTTACTAGTTACAATAAAGAATATGATAACCAGACATTCAAGCTTTATAGAAAAGACGTCAGCCACTGGTATAATGACTTTTTTTTTTTTTTAAAGCCCCCTACCTCCTTTTTTTTTTTTAAGATTTTATTTATTTTTATTTATTTGACAGACAGCAATCACAAGTTGGTAGAGGCAGGCAGAGAGAGGAAGGGAAGCAGGCTCCCTGCTGAGCAAGGAGCCCGATGTGGGGCTCGACCCCAGGACCCTGGAATTATTACCTAAGCCGAAGGCAGAGGCCTTAACCCACTGAGCCACCCAGGCACCCCATGACATTTTATTTTTTAAAGAAGTTAATTTTGAGAGGGTTGTGGGGGTGAGTCAGTAGTTTATACATAAACAATAAAGCTCTTTTCATAGAACTTGATAGTTATTTCTCTCCTCTAAATCTCTGATTCAATATGCCTAAGAAAAATCTAGGAGAACTAACTAAAATTCCATGGTCCCAGACCCTAGCAGCAACAAATTTAATTTACTTATTCTGCAGTGGATCCCAGGAATATATAATTGTAGAGTAAGAAGTTCTTTTCTGTCAGGGACTGGATATTTGTGTCCCCCCAACCCCAAATTCATACTTTGAAGTTTCCATATCTAATACGATGGTGTTTAGAGGTGAGGCCCCTGGGAGGTAATTAGGTTTCGATGAGGTCATGATGGTGGGACCTCCATGATGGCATTAGGGTCCTTAGGAGGAGATATTAGAACTTGCTCCCTCCATGTGCAATCACTCAGGAAAGGTCATGGGAGGATATACAGCAAGGAGTCAGTGCTCTACCAGTCAGGTAGAGAGCTCTCGCCAGAAAACCAATTCTGTGGGACCTTGGTCTTGGGCTTTCTAGCCTCCAGAACTGTGAGAAAATGAATGTCTGTTGTTGAAGCCACCCAGCCTATTGGTATTTTGGTATGGAAGCTCTGGAAGATTAAGACTGTTTCTTACTGTGCTTTCTGATAATTTGATTTTTTTTTTATTTGCCCATGTCAGCAGATTGATTTATTGCATTATTTGCCGGCAATAAAAGCCTCACTGAGACTAGAATTGTAATCCCTATTTCTTATTACTTTACATTACCATTGGATGGTGGATTCATATTGCATCATTTTACGTTTTCACTGAAATTTTTGTCGAAAATATGAGGCTTTCAAATTTTGTGCATCACGTATTCTGTGGGAGACATTCATTAGTCTCCTATAATACCATGCTTTATTTTGACCTTTTTACAATTTTGAAATGAAATTGGCTATTAGTCCTATTGTATTATTTTATAAATTCAAAACAGTCTTTGCAAAAGAGTTATCAGGGCCACTCGTGACAGGAATGTGTTGTGCAACAAAAAGAAACTTCAGAAATAACTAGTTCTTCTTGATACTGCACACCGGTGTCAGGCTGTGTGGAAATGAAACATTGTTTCAGCAGGAAGATAATACTAGATGGACATTTCTTTTAAATTTTGAATATAGTTAATAGAAGTTTTTTTTTTTCTTTTCTCCTCATATACCTCCCTCTTCTTCCAAACACAACAGAAGAGTGAATTTTCTCCTCCACTTCCTTATAAGGCATTATCTCTTCTGTAGCAACAAAACTACCATTCTTTCCTACCCTATTCTATTTTGACCTTCCTTAACTTTGTCCATCTCCCATGGCTAGAGAATTGTCACTTAAACAAGTGATTTATCAGAACTTTAAAGACATTAAGATATGTTTTCCACTTGGAATGTTTTCTTTATACCTTTGTGAATGTTCACAATTCTATTTTTAGAAGGAAAATGTAGTTTCTGTTTAGTTTTACATAATTATAATTCTTCCTAAAAGGTCTTCATTGAGAGCAGGAATGACTATATGATATTTAGGGTGTTACCATTGCTTAAACACCTTCTTAGCTACTTTGGTATTGCATAGACCACTCAAAAAGGCATATATCTTGATAAGTCACAGATCTGGAATGAGAGCTGGTTTGTGTAGTTTTTATAGTTTTGTATAGAGGCTTAGAAAGTTTCTCTTTAGTAGTCATATGAATACCCTGAGCATACATCTCTTGCTGGAACTTAGATGTATTTGGAGTGTCCTTCTATTCATGACTTAAGAAAGAAAACACATGAAAACAACAAAAAATGAACAAAAATTTTATAGACATTTTAATAAAGTTAACAAATGACATATACAAGGTACTATAAATATTTCAGTGGAATTCTGATACAAATTTTAAATTCCTCAGTATACACACTGGCGAAAATTTATATCCAATTCATCCTTCGGAATTTACTTTACTATGGTTTGGTCTCAAGATCATTTTCTCTACATTTGTTTGAATCCTTCTGATCTTTTATAGGTAGGTACTATATTGGAGAAAAGATCCCCAAGTTTGGGGCAAGGTTACCTGGTGGCATTGACTGTGCACGGACTCTGATACTTGCTTATTATTCTATGTTAGAATACTAAGTAAGTGTTCACCCCTTCTGAGTCTTAGTTTCTTTATATGATATATAAAAATAAGATCACATGATGCAACATGTATAAAATACATAGTGGAATGCCTAGCACATAGGTGGCTCTTAGTGAATGGTAGCTTCTCTTATGGCAGAGTTGTGATGATGATATAAACCTTTTTATCTTTAATATATTAGCTCCTCTGAGTTAAGTCCTGACCTCGGAAAAGAGTTTTCTCCATAAATTCGAGGGTTTAAAAGGAAATCTTCCTTGGGGCGCCTGGCTGGCTCAGTCAGTAGAACATAAGACGCTTAATCTTGGGTTTGAGTTCGGCCCCCCTACATTGGGTATAGAGAGTACTTAAAAATAAAAAAAGAAAATCTTAAAAAACACTTCCTCCACTGTTTTAAAGGACTTTTCTTTGTTTTAATGTTCTCTGCCAAATGCTTACCTCATATTACCCAAGGTGTAATCTATTTTGCCTTATCTGATCAACCTTTTGGTTCAATAGCTGGGAAAGATAAATTGTGTTACTCTGGTTTTATTGAAAAGACTGTCTTCCCCTGGTTGAAGCTGAGGTGAGGGCATCCCATATATATGCAAACATGGCTCCTATGGCATTTCACATGTAACTTGATTAAACACCCTCTTGAAGACAGCCCCTAGATGCAATGCCACGGCTATGATGGCTAGAATTAGGTATAGCCAAAGGTAGATCAAATTGCTTTGGAGGAGAAATCATTAACCTTTAACTCATTAGGAATGATTAAGAAAAATTCGTATATTTGAAGGGACTGGACTGGTTTTGGTGGTGAAGTTTCATGATCAGAACACTGACCTATGAGTAACTTATATTCCAAAGGATAAATTACAGTTTTCCTTTACAAACAGTGTATAGGCAACAAAATATTATTCAAGAGAAATAAGCTTATCTTCCTTTAGTTGGGATATTGGTTTATAAATGATATTTTCCAACTCAGAGTTTCATTCCTCACTAGAAATATCTAATGCTTGTTCTCCAAAGTCGAAGTGCCTGTTAATACTCCCATTGCAATTTATAAACCAGAGTTTTAAGCAATCCAAGTCATTTTATATATTTATCTTTCTTTGGCAGTTCTAACAGCTGAAGACTTAGTATCAGCTATGAATTTCATTACTGTAATTTTACTCCTATTCCAAATCATTAATATTGATGCTAAATAAATGATAGTGTTATCCATGCTAAATAATATTATTCTAAACTGCTTAGAAAAGGAAGTAGTCTCCCGATTTTTCTTATTTTGCAAAATGAGGAGGAACTGAAATATGAAAGCAAAGCTTTAGTATTTATAATGTTGCCATTCTGGCTTTTCCCCAAATATTTGTCACATTTATAAAAACTAAGATTATAGTCTTACTGAAAATTTTTAAAAGATTCTATTTATTTGAGAGAGAGAGAGAGAGAGAGCATGAGAGAGAGAGAGAGAGAGAGAGAGCGCAAGCATGAGAAGGGGGAGGGTCAGAGGGAGAAGCAGACTCCGTGCCAAGCAGGGAGCCCTATGTGGGACTCAAACCTAGGACTCCAGGATCATGACCTGAGCCAAAGACAGTGGCTTAACCAACTGAGCCACCCAGGTGCCCCCTTACTGAAAAACTTTTATCCATAAAGTATCAAGGCAAAATAAAATTATTTTAAAGCATTCTGTTGAATATTCTAAAATTAAGAAAATAGAAGATACACATTTGTCCCAAACTGATTTTTAAAAATGTATCCATCTTTCAAATTATAGAGTCTGAGTAAAATACCTGAACTTTCTCCTCACCCAACATCATTTACCTTCAACCCACAGTTCAACATATTTTCTCTTATGTTTTAAAACACTTCCTTAGACGATTGATTTCACTTGGAAGCAGAGAGAAAAATACATGAAGAGATACATTTGGGTAGGAGATTGACTTGCCATGATACCTATGCAACCATATTTCATTTCTTCTTTGCTTTCTGTGGTATGTATTTCTGTTGTATGTATTTTTTGTTGTTGTCGTTTTTTTGCTTCCTGACAAATATACTCTAGTGACTGGATTCTTGTGCACTTTTTAAAAAGTGTTTTAAATAAAACACTTTATTGAGGTCTGATGGATATATAAAAAGTTGTCACTAATATATACAACATGATGGGTTTGGAAATCTGCACCTGTGAAAGCATTTCCATGGCCAATGCCATAAATTATCCATAACCTCCTCAAATGTCCTCCCACTACCCTTGTTTTATTCCCCCTCTTTATGATAAGGGAACCCAGCATAAGATTCATCTGCTTAACAAATTTTAAGTATACAATTCAGTATTATTAACTCTGGACCCTATGTGGAATAGGAGATGTCCAAAACTTGTTTACTTTGTTTAACTGAATTTTGTTCTCTCTGATCATCACCTCATTACCCCTGGCCTCAGCCCCTGGTAGCCATCTTTCTACTCGCTGCTTCTATGAGTTTGACTTAGACTCCATATATGAGATCATGTGGTATTTTTGTATTAAAAAAAAAGTCAGTGTTCTTTAAAAAAAAAATTCCATTCTGAGATCCAGAATTCAGTTTCTTTAGATATATACCCAAGACGTGAGATTGCTGGAATATATGGTAATACTATTTTTAATTTTTTGAGGAAGTTTCATATTCTTTTCCATATAGACTTTAATAACTTACATTCCCATCAACAACATGAATGGTTCTCTTTTACCCACACCCTCACCAGTGTTTTGTGTGTTTTGTCTTCTGATATTTCTGTCTTGACAGGTATAAGGTAATGTCTTACTGTGGTTTTGATTAGTGCTGTGGTTTTGATTTGATTAGTGCTGCTGAACACCTTTTCATGTACCAATTAGTTACTTGTGTCTCTTCTTTGGAGAAATACATGTTCAGGCCCTTTGCCCCTTTTTAATTGGGTTGTTCTGCTGTTGAGTTATAGGAGTCTTTTATGTATTTTGGATATTAATCTCTATCAGATAGATGCACTGCAAATATTTTCTCTCATTCAGTAATTTGCCTTTTCATTTTGTTCATTTTTTGGATGGTGTGGCTCTGGCTAGGTACGTGGGTGGAAGAGACTCTCTGGGACATGATGGAGTGGGACTAAAACGGTCATAGAGCTCTTTCCGTAGCACATCTGCACTCAGATCTGTGTTCGGCTTGTCTGCCAGCAGGGAGCATCTTGCCTTTTTTTTTTTTTTAAGATTTTATTTATTTATTTGACAGAGAGAGATCACAAGTAGGCAGAGAGGCAGGCAGAGAGAGAGGAAGGGAAGCAGGCTCCCTGCCAAGCAGAGAGCCCGATGCGGGGCTCGATCCCAGGACCCTGAGATCATGACCTGAGCCGAAGGCAGTGGCTTAACCCACTGAGCCACCCAGGCACATCTTGCCTTCTTAAAGCTGCTGTTCTTGGTCAGGATAATGCAGCATCTAAGCTGGATCTCACAGCTCCCCACAAATGCACTTTTATCAGAAATGACTGCCAAATTAGTGTTGCCGTAAGGGATGAAGGTTGAGACTTCCTATTCCTTTATTTTGTTGACATCATCTTCTGGCTTCTTATAGCATTCTGATTAATTTCTTTTGCACAAGAAAATGAAGAAAGAATTTGGACTTCATGATGGTTACACCTATTCTTATCCTGATTCTGCAAAGTAGTGAGAATGAGAAATGGGACAATTTGAGGGTTCTTTGATTTCTTTGCATTTTGTTTCATATGATAGGAAGAGATTATAATTTTCACACCATGCAGAGTTTTTGACACATGGTAGGTTTGCTGCAATACTAGTTCACTCTTGCTTTTCTTGCTTTCTTCTTATTAAAATGTGAGTACTCTGTTTTATTTATTAGTATATACTCATCATCTATTCACTGTAGCCTTTTACAAAATGTTTGTTGAATAAATAAATGGCATACTAGTCAACATTTTGATACTCCCATGTCCCAAGGATTTACTCTGACACATTTCTATTAGCTGCCATTGAGTCTCTACTAAACAACCATAGGCCTATCTAGACACTTGCCTTAGGAATGCTAATGATGTAACTCACACTTGCTATAATAGGGTTGCAGAGATGAATATTGAAGTGATGAGGTTTCTAGGGAGAAAAAAAGCCTAGAAAGAAAATTAATGCAAATTATATATGTACTTTAAAGGCAGAGGGAGAAAGTGTTAGAATGAAAATGATAATTGTTCAGTGTCTAAATGCAAAGAAATGAAAGAATGTCATGAGGGAGAGAGGTTAATCATGTCCAATATTGTAAGGATGCCATGCTACTGAAAAAATGTCCTTAAGTTTATTAATACAGAGCTGATTAATAAGCAGAGTGTATAATATCATACCTGTAGAAGAAATCATGGTATAAGTAAAAATATATGCTGCTTTTGCAGATGTTAAGAAATTTATGCAAGTCTTTATGAAGAGATACAGAATAACAGTATAGATTTAAATATTTACATCAAGTATTGGATAATACATCTATATAATATAATTTAGTGTGTGGAATGTACTATGAAAATGTTTCAAAATAATAATTCAGTCATTTGATTATCTATTTTTTTTTTATTTTAAGAAGAAAAAATGAAGAGACTTGCTCTAAAACTCAGATTTAAAATGCAAATTGTTTGGACTGTCGGTATATGAACTTCGGTCTTCAAATTTATTATTAAAACTCACTTCATTTCAAAAAACCCTTTAAGCAAGACAATGTGTTTAAGCTTTTTTCAATAACAGATCTCTGTAACTAGTCACCTTTATATCATGATTTCCTCCAAACTTAGCAACCAAACTTACTTTATAATTTAAAAAAATTTTAAAAAAGTATACAATATACTATATATAACTATATAATTATATAAAATTTATATATATTATAGATATTATTTATATAATATATATTATATATAATTTATATATAATTATAATTTATAATATAAATTATTAAAAAATTTAATTATAAAGTAAGTTTGGTTGCTATTTCCTGAGGCATCATTTCATTTCTTTCTGCCTCCAATCTTCTTTCCTTAATCTTTACTAACATTCTCTGAGCGTTAGTTGTGGACTCTTCTCCAAGATCCATTCCACAATAACCCAGGGCAAATGGGTAACATCCAACTCTATTTACACACCGTGCAGGCCCCAAGAAAGGCACGGAATAGAAATCGAGGGCTGTCATCTCTACCTTAATATCAAATAGAGATTCAGGTGCAGCTTTTAACTTGAGACTCCTAATTCCTAACCTGTCCTCATCCTGGACATTATCACAGTTGTTAATCTCTCAATCTTTCCCAAATATGGAATTCTTCCTGTTGTCCAGTTTCTCTTGAACCCGTAGGCTGTTAAAGAAAAAAAAAAATGTGTTGGCCAGAGTTAAACAAGCAAGGAAGAATTTATTCAAGACCCTTGCTTTGGGGAGAATGAACTCAACTCCACTCAGAGGACAAGTGGGAGAGTCTCCATTAGTTGGGGTGAGCCAGTGGAAAGTACCAGAGGATGTTATGGGCACCATTTGTCGGTGTGATTAAGCCCTCTGCATTTGCTAGGTAGTGTTTATCTAAGGCTCCTATCCTCTCCCAGAAACTGGGAAATAGGGGTTCTATTTTAGTAGATGATTACATTTCAAAGGGATGGCTCCCTGGTCTTTGAAAAAGATATTCCTTGGTTGTAAAAACTGGCAAAAAGCTGGGTGGAGCTTTATCTGCATTTCAGAGGGGCAGAAAACATTGCAATTATAAGCTTTCTGACGTATATTCTCTAAGAAAAAAGTGATCAGGGACCTGTAGTCAGGGAAAACTGTCTAATGTTTAGTGAACTTGAGGGGAACATTAAGGCCATGTCTTGGTCAAGACTATGCCAGCCTTCCATTAAAAAAAATCCCCTGGTACAGTGACATTAATGTATTCCTGGTAATGCCTTGCACAGTGTCTGAAAAAAGGAAAAGGTGAGTATATAACTATCTAATAGGAATTGTTCATTAGCGCTTTTTCTGTTTTATGAATAGGTGAGTTAGAAGAAGCTCTTTCTGTTTTCCCTAAGAATCATAAATTCTGGGGCAAGTTTTTGAAAGTTACTTTTCATTGGCTTTTGTGACTTGGGATATTGTTATTTTTCTGCTATGTTTAAAGTTGGTACCCTGTGAATTCAATTTGAAGCACAATGTGCCCAGGTTATAGGTTTGGATTCCGATGGACAGAGCATTCAGTTTTTTTTTTGTTTTTGTTTTTTTGTTTTTAAAGATTTTATTTATTTTATTTATTTGACAGAGAGAGATCACAGTAGGCAGAGAGGCAGGCAGAGAGAGGGGAAGGGAAGCAGGCCCCCTGCTGAGCAGAGAGCCTGATGCGGGACTCAATCCCAGGACCCTGAGATCATGACCCGAGCAGAAGGCAGCTTAACCCACTGAGCCACCCAGGCGCCCCAGCATTCAGTTTTGATCTGCCTTCACCTAGGTTTTTTCCTTTGGTTTACTGTCACCTGGGATGGTATGTTTAACTGCTCAGAATCTCATTTCCAAGGCTCTTAGCCGTAGCAATCTTTTCTGTTTTCCTCACAGTAGCATGTTGAACAGCAGTTGGTTCTTAAAGAATGCCTCAGGCTTTTAGGAGAAAGATGCCCCATTAATGCCATATTACCAAAGGAAATCCAGAGACTTCATTCTTTTTAGGCTGCATTGACCTATTTATTTACTGTTGGGGAAGGAAAAATAATTTTCATTTTATCTTTCTAAGTTCTTGGTTAAGATCTCCCTGTAACAAAAGACAGCTTAACAGGAGAAAAACAAGCAGAAATTTAATAACACATGTACCTTCTGCATACATGGGAGATCCCTGGGAAAACGGAGTGAGTCCCAAATGGCCCAAGCTGCTACATTAAAGACCTCTCCAGCTAAAGATATGAGAAGATGCTGGGGAGTGAGAAGCCAGTTGTGAGAGGTTTCAAGCAAAGCAGAGTAAACAAGGGGAAGGTGGTTATGCAGATTTAAGTCCATGACTTCTCAATTGCTCTTTTCCTGGTATACAGAGAGAGACACCCATACAAATGAAGATTTCTCTTGTAAATGTCTTACAAAATGGTAACTTTTATTTAGTTTTCAGGCCTCCTGTGTATGCTATTTCTTCAAAATAATCAGCCTAAAGAATTGGCATGCGTAATTTGGGATGACATGCTTTGGGGTGACATATTCTGCTCTCCTCCTCCGTTCTTTTATATACATCACTGAAGTTCAATACAGTTTGTTTATAGTCTCTCTTTTATATTTCTGATTTCAAAATTATTTGGAAAGGTCAACATATCTATGACCCCTACCCAGAAATAGCATTTCATATCCCCCCTAAGTGAGGTGGACAGTTGGGATTGGGAAGGATGGGAGGAAAAAAAACAACAGCAAAAATGAAACCTTGAGCCATTGTTGCAAGGCAAAATCCTCAGTGTTTTCGAAGAATACATTCCAAAGCCTGTTCATTTTAAAATATTACTTAGTATTTGAAGGCTAGCTATAGAATCATTCAACAATTTTAGTGGCAACTGAAAATTACATTCAGACCTTGACTTTTTTTTTTTCTTTTTCCATACAAAAAAAACCAGCTGCAAGCACAACAGAGCATTCCCAAGGATGCAATTAAACTCAATGGCTTTCTAATGCATTCTTCACTCTTTATAACTATTACATTTCTAGGGTAATACATTACTTAAAGTAACAATTATCCTATGATTCAGATTGTTTTACATGAAATGTTATAACAGCAAGAATATTATTTACATAGAAACTATAGGACAGGCCTATGTGGATGAAAAAGTTCTGAAAAAAATGATTTTAACTTTTATTTTCCTTTAGCTACAATTTTAGGAAGGAAACTTAGCTTTTACTGTTTCGATTGAGAGAAAAATGGCAATACTTTTCAAGGACCTATTAAGTGAAATAAGAAATAAGAGACAGGATTCTGCTACTCGGAAAGGTTATGAAAGTTTCCATAGTTTGTGTGGAGAGGCTTCTAGAGCTTTCATTTCCATCACTCTCTAGAAAGTAACTACAAATGTTTTTCCTTGTTTATGAATGGATGTAAACCAGGAAGGGGAGTTGGAAGAACCTTTAAGCTTCTTCCACTTGAAGAACAAAATTAACTGTCCTGTAGGTCTTGGTATACTGAGTGTTTATGGGTTAGCACCGCATCGTTGGTTAGAAATATCAATATCCATATCCTTTTGGCAGTTGTGGAAATGTAGTCTCTTAGAGAAAAGCAACTGCCTTGAGATCATGCAGTTAACTTCAAGTCAGAAGTAAAGTGTACACCTCTCTGGCCTCAGAACTCGGGTTGTTAATTTCTACCCTCTAATGTCTTTTTTTTTAAACTCAGAGTGCTATTTCATGCCTATGGCACCAGTGAGATGATTTTTTTGTCAGCGTCCTAGTACACACACTTTTTTTTTTGTTTGTTTAGGAATTCACTTTTTCTTCTGAATTAAATACATAATTGAAAAGTTTCATGTACACGTAAGTGTAAGTAACAAAACTAAATACTGGGAACACATCAATCGTACATACTATACATGAAAAGCATGTAACAGAATCCCATGGCTTTGAAGGACTAATTTTTAGTCCTAACTGGACTAATTTTTTTTTCTTTTTTTTTTCCAATTTATTTATTTTCAGAAAAACAGTATTCATTATTTTTTCACCACACCCAGTGCTCCATGCAAGCCATGCCCATTATAATACCCACCACCTGGTACCCCAACCTCCCACCCCCCCCGCCACTTCAAACCCCTCAGATTGTTTTTCAGAGTCCATAGTCTCTCATGGTTCACCTCCCCTTCCAATTTACCCAAAAGCACATACCCTCCCCAATGTCCATAAGCCTACCCCCCTTCTCCCAACCCCCCACCCCCCAGCAACCCACAGTTTGTTTCGTGAGATTAAGAGTCACTTATGGATTGTCGCCCTCCCTATCCCATCTTGTTTCATGGATTCTTCTCCTACCCACTTAAGCCCCCATGTAGCATCACCACTTCCTCATATCAGGGAGATCATATGATAGTTGTCTTCTCCGCTTGACTTATTTCGCATGATATGCTCTACTTCCATCCATGTTGTCGCAAATGGCAAGATTTCGTTTCTTTTGATGGCTGCATAGTATTCCATTGTGTATATATACCACACCTTCTTTATCCATTCATCTGTTGATGGACATCTAGGTTCTTTCCATAGTTTGGCTATTGTGGACATTGCTGCTATAAACATTCGGGTGCACGTGCCCCTTTGGATCACTACGTTTGTATCTTTAGGGTAAATACCCAGTAGTGCAATTGCTGGGTCATAGGGCAGTTTTATTTTCAACATTTTGAGGAACCTCCATGCTGTTTTCCAGAGTGGTTGCACCAGCTTGCATTCCCACCAACAATGTAGGAGGGTTCCCCTTTCTCCGCATCCTCGCCAGCATCTGTCATTTCCTGACTTGTTGATTTTAGCCATTCTGACTGGTGTGAGGGGATATCTCATTGTGGTTCTGATTTGTATTTCCCTGATGCCGAGTGATATGGAGCACTTTTTCATGTGTCTGTTGGCCATCTGGATGTCTTCTTTGCAGAAACGTCTGTTCATGTCCTCTGCCCATTTCTTGATTGGATTATTTGTTCTTTGGGTGTTGAGTTTGTTAAGTTCTTTATAGATTTTGGACACTAGCCCTTTATCTGATATGTCATTTGCAAATATTTTCTTCCATTCTGTCAGTTGTCTTTTGATTTTGTTAACTGTTTCCTTTGCTGTGGAAAAGCTTTTGATCTTGATGAAATCCCAATAGTTCATTTTTGCCTTTGCTTCCCTTGCCTTTGGCGATGTTCCTAGGAAGATGTTGCTGCGGCTGAGGTCAAAGAGGTTGCTGCCTGTGTTCTCCTCAAGGATTTTGATGGATCCCTTTCTCACATTGAGGTCCTTCATCCATTTTGAGTCTATTTTTGTGTGTGGTGTAAGGAAATGGTCCAATTTCATTTTTCTGCACGTGGCTGTCCAATTTTCCCAACACCATTTATTAAAGAGGCTGTCTTTTTTCCATTGGACATTCTTTCCTGCTTTGTCGAAGATTAGTTGACCATAGAGTTGAGGGTCTATTTCTGGGCTCTCTATTCTGTTCCATTGATCTATGTGTCTGTTTTTGTGCCAGTACCATGCTGTCTTGATGATGACAGCTTTGTAATAGAGCTTGAAGTCCGGAATTGTGATGCCACCAACTTTGGCTTTCTTTTTCAATATCCCTTTGGTGATTCAGGTCTTTTCTGGTTCCATATAAATTTTAAAATTATTTTCTCCATTTCTTTGAAAAAGATGCATGGTACTTTGATAGGAATTGCATTAAATGTGTAGATTGCTTTAGGTAGCATAGACATTTTCACAATATTTATTCTTCCAATCCAAGAGCATGGAACATTTTTCCATTTCTTTGTGTCTTCCTCAATTTCTTTCATGAGTACTTTATAGTTTTCTGAGTATAGATTCTCTGCCTCTTTGGTTAGGTTTATTCCTAGGTATCTTATGGTTTTGGGTGCAATTGTAAATGGGATTGACTCCTTAATTTCTCTTTCTTCTGTCTTGTTGTTGGTGTAGAGAAATGCAACTGATTTCTGTGCATTGATCTTATATCCTGACACTTTACTGAATTCCTGTACAAGTTCTAGCAGTTTTGGAGTGGAGTCTTTTGGGTTTTCCACATAGAGTATCATATCATCTGTGAAGAGTGATAATTTGACTTCTTCTTTGCCAATTTGGATCCTTTTAATTTCCTTTTGTTGTCTGATTGCTGAGGCTAGGACTTCTAGTACTATGTTGAATAGCAGTGGTGATAATAGACATCCCTGCCATGTTCCTGACCTTAGTGGAAAAGCTTTCAGTTTTTCTCCATTGAGAATGATATTTGTGGTGGGTTTTTCATAGATGGCTTTGATGATATTGAGGTATGTGCCCTCTATCCCTACACTTTGAAGAGTTTTGATCAGGAAGGGATGCTGTACTTTGTCAAATGCTTTTTCAGCATCTATTGAGAGTATCATATGGTTCTTGTTCTTTCTTTTATTGATGTGTTGTATCACATTGACTGATTTGCGGATGTTGAACCAACCTTTCAGCCCTGGGATAAATCCCACTTGGTCGTGGTGAATAATCCTTTTAATGTACTGTTGAATCCTATTGGCTAGTATTTTGGTGAGAATTTTCACATCTGTGTTCATCAAGGATATTGGTCTATAGCTCTCTTTTTTGATGGGATCCTTGTCTGGTTTTGGGATCAAGGTGATGCTGGCCTCATAAAATGAGTTTGGAAGTTTTCCTTCCCTTTCTATTTTTTGGAACAGTTTCAGGAGACTAGGAATTAGTTCTTCTTTAAATGTTTGGTAGAATTCCCCCGGGAAGCCGTCTGGCCCTGGGCTTTTGTTTTTTGGAGATTTTTAATGACTGTTTCTTTTTTTTTTTTTTTAAAGTGCTTGTTTTTTTTTTTTTTTTAAAGATTTTATTTATTTATTTGAGAGAGAGAGACAGTGAGAGAGAGCATGAGCGAGGAGAAGGTCAGAGAGCGAAGCAGACTCCCCATGGAGCTGGTACCTGATGCGGGACTCAATCCCGGGACTCCAGGATCACGCCCTGAGCCGAAGGCAGTCGTCCAACCAACTGAGCCACCCAGGTGTCCCTTAATGACTGTTTCAATCTCCTTACTGGTTATGGGTCTGTTCAGGCTTTCTATTTCTTCCTGGTTCAGTTGTGGTAGTTTATATGTTTCTAGGAATGCATCCATTTCTTCCAGATTGTCAAATTTGTTGGCATAGAGTTGCTCATAGTATGTTCTTATAATAGTTTGTATTTCTTTGGTGTTAGTTGTGATCTCTCCTCTTTCATTCATGATTTTATTTATTTGGGTCCTTTCTCTTTTCTTTTTGATAAGTCTGGCCAAGGGTTTATCAATTTTATTAATTCTTTCAAAGAACCAGCTCCTAGTTTTGTTGATTTGTTCTATTGTTTTTTTTGCTTTCTATTTCATTGATTTCTGCTCTGATCTTTATGATTTTTCTTCTCCTGCTGGGCTTAGGGTTTCTTTCTTGTTCTTTCTCCAGCTCCTTTAGGTGTAGGGTTAGGTTGTGTACCTGAGACCTTTCTTGTTTCTTGAGAAAAGCTTGTACCGCTATATATTTTCCTCTCAGGACTGCCTTTGTTGTGTCCCACAGATTTTGAACCGTTGTATTTTCATTATCATTTGTTTCCATGATTTTTTTCAATTCTTCTTTAATTTCCCGGTTGACCCATTCATTCTTTAGAAGGATGCTGTTTAGTCTCCATGTATTTGGGTTCTTTCCAAACTTCCTCTTGTGGTTGAGTTCTAGCTTCAGAGCATTGTGGTCTGAAAATATGCAGGGAATGATCCCAATCTTTTGATACCGGTTGAGTCCTGTTTTAGGACCGAGGATATGATCTATTCTGGAGAATGTTCCATGTGCACTAGAGAACAATGTGTATTCTGTTGCTTTGGGATGAAATGTTCTGAATAGATCTGTGATGTCCATCTCGTCCAGTGTATCGTTTAAGGCCTTTATTTCCTTGTTGATCTTTTGCTTGGATGATCTGTCCATTTCTGTGAGGGGGGTGTTAAAGTCACCTACTATTATTGTATTATTGTTGATGTGTTTCTTTGATTTTGTTATTAATTGGTTTATATAGTTGGCTGCTCCCACGTTGGGGGCATAGATATTTAAAATTGTTAGATCTTCTTGTTGGACAGACCCTTTGAGTATGATATAGTGTCCTTCCTCATCTCTTATTATAGTCTTTGGCTTAAAATGTAATTGATCTGATATAAGGATTGCCACTCTTGCTTTTTTCTGATGTCCATTAGCATGGTAAATTCTTTTCCACCACCTCATTTTAAATCTGGAGGTGTCTTTGGGCTTCAAATGAGTTTCTTGGAGGCAACATATAGATGGGTTTTGTTTTTTTATCCATTCTGATACCCTATGTTTTTTGATTGGGGCATTTAGCCCATTAACATTCAGGGTAACTATTGAGAGAGATGGTTTTAGTGCCATTGTATTGCCTGTAAGGTGACTGTTACTGTATATTGTCTCTGTTCCTTTCTGATCTACCACTTGTAGGCTCTCTCTTTGCTTAGAGGACCCCTTTCAATATTTCCTGTAGAGCTGGTTTGGTGTTTGCAAATTCTTTCAGTTTTTGTTTGTCCTGGAAGCTTTTAATCTCTCCTTCTATTTTCAATGATAGCCTAGCTGGATATAGTATTCTTGGCTGCATGTTTTTCTCGTTTAGTGCTCTGAAAATGTCATGCCAGCTCTTTCTGGCCTGCCAGGTCTCTGTGGATAAGTCAGCTGCCAATCTAATACTTTTACCATTGTATGTTACAGACTTCTTTCCCCGGGCTGCTTTCAGGATTTTCTCTTTGTCACTAAGGCTTGTAAATTTTACTATTAGGTGATGGGGTGTGGGCCTATTCTTATTGATTTTGAGGGGCATTCTCTGAACCTCCTGAATTTTGATGCTCGTTCCCTTTGCCATATTGGGGAAATTCTCCCCAATAATTCTCTCCAGTATACCTTCTGCTCCCCTCTCTCTTTCTTTTTCTTCTGGAATCCCAATTATTCTAATGTTGTTTCATCTTATGGTGTCACTTATCTCTCGAATTCTCCCCTCGTGGTCCAGTAGCTGTTTGTCCCTCTTTTGCTCAGCTTCTTTTTTTTCTCTGTCATTTGGTCTTCTATATTGCTAATTCTTTCTTCTGCCTCATTTATCCTAGCAGTGCGAGCCTGCATTTTTTATTGCACCTCATTAATAGCTTTTTTGATTTCAACTTGGTTAGATTTTAGTTCTTTTATTTCTCCAGAAAGTGCTTTTATATCTCCCGAGAGGGTTTCTCTAATATCTTCCATGCCTTTTTCAAGCCCGGGTAGAACCTTGAGAATTGTCATTTTGAACTCTAGATCTGACATATTACCAATGTCTGTATTGATTAGGTCCCTAGCCTTCGGTACTGCCTCTTGTTCTTTTTTTTGTGGTGAATTTTTCCGCCTTGTCATTTTGTCCAGATAAGAGTATATGAAGGAGCAAGTAAAATACTAAAAGGGTGGCAACAATCCCAGGAATATATGCTTTAACCAAATCAGAAGAGATCCCAAATCGTGAGGGGGGATTTCTCCCCCCTCACGATTGGGTAAGGGATCTCCTCTGATTGGGATCTCTTCTGATTGGGATCTCCCAATCTCTTCTGATTGCTATCTCTTCTGATTTGGGGATAAAAAGAGGTTCAAAAAGAAAGAAAGGAAAAAAAGACAAAAAAAGAATTAAAAAAAGAGATTGAATTAAAAATTCAATCAAGAATTTAAAAAAGAATTAAAAAAAGAGATTGAAGAGATTGGGATCTCTTCTGATTTGGGGATAAAAAGAGGTTCAAAAAGAAAGAAAGAAAAAAATGAAAAAAAAATTAAAAAAAGAAAACGAATAAAGAAAAGTATAAAAAAGAAAAAATATATATATTAGATAAACTAGTTAAAAAAGAAAAGGCTTAAAGTTAAAAATTTTTAGCAGAAGAAGAAAAAAAGAAATGAAAAAGAAAAAAATTAAATTAACTGCAAGACTAAAAAATCACAGGGAGAAAGCCATGAGTTACGTGGTTTGTTTTCTCTTCCTCTGGAATTCTGCTGCTCTCCTTGGTATTGAAACTGCATTCCTTGGTAGGTGAACTTGGTCTTGGCTGGATTTCTTGTTGATCTTCTGGGGGAGGGGCTTTTTGTAGTGATTCTCAAGTGTCTTTGCCCCAGGCAGAATTGCACCGCCCTTACCAGGGGCCGGGCTGAGTGATCCGCTCGGCTTTGCTTTCAGGAGCTTTTGTTCCCTGAGCGCTTTCCGTAGAGTTCTGGAGGATGGAAATACAAATGGCGGCCTCCTGGTCTCCGGCCCGGAGGAGCCGAGAGCCCGGGGCCCCGCTCCCCAGTGTGCCCTCAGAGAACAGCACCCACTAACTGGACTCATTTTTAAAGTTTGTTCTTGGTGGTTGTTTTGTTCCGTTTTTTGTTCTTTTAGATATGAAACCTAACCACCAATTTATTTTATGTATTGAAATAGCAGAGGAAAAAAAACCAGGAACTCTTCTAATGTCATACTTTGTTCAAGGACAGTTCCAGTCACATGAACCCTAACCTGAAGTATGGTTTGTTGAGAAGTGGCAAAGTTGCTTCACATGAGAAGTTTCAAGGGTAGGTGGGTGAATCTTATCAGTACAGTCCTGCTAGGGTGATGCTAAGGAAAACAATCAAAATCAAGACTGGCTCAGAAGAGTTGAGTCTAACTCCAGAAATGTGGAATCTCAGGTGTCATCCCAGACCTGCTGAAATATAATCTGCACTGGGGCAAGATCTCTTGGAATTTGTAAGTATATTAAGGATTGAGAGGTGCTGTCCTAAAAGTAGAGCTTCAAGAGAATTTTTCATTAATCCTTGTAAAGTCATGCTTCCATCTTTGATCCATGATGTTCATCAGAATCATCTGTGAGACTTTAACAAATACAGGAGCTGGCCCCATTGTTTTTGAATGGCTTGGGATATTGGCCTATGGCACAGGTACTTTGAAGAAAATCCCCAACCCAAATGCATACACATGAAGTTATATAAGCACTTCTCTCAAGATAAATATATCTTAAAATGTATATTTTAAAGTTTGAGAAGTCTACTTGATGCAGAACAGGTCATCTTATATAAAATCTCCTTCCTGAGAAAGGAGTATTTAATCCTAACATTTACCTTGATGTCCTCGATTCTAAATTTATTGGTTCTTTAAATTTTGGTAGGATGCTACATGTTTCTTAAAATATTTTCTCAATGCTGTTTTTTCCAAACTAAAATATTCTTTGTCTTCTTAAGTTGCAGTTCATTTTTATCTGTACATCTCCTGTGAATCACTTCACACCCCATCTTGTACTATTTTACTTACATGCATTGCTGCTGATCTTATGTTTGATTATCATTAAATTTCCTATAAAACCTAGCAGATTATTTAAAATGTCACATAATTAGCATTAAATCTGTATTGAGAAAGCAAATGAGTGAGTAAGTAGATAACTATTTAGAGAGAATAGTGATGAAAAACTAGTGTAATACAGTCAAATATTAGTTGAACCAGAAGTGAAGAAAGAGTGAAGCCCCCCTCTACCATTAAATCAAGTATGGTTTTGAGTTCACTGAACCTTTCCTTTTTTGCTAATTCCCTTTGTGGAAATATTGGAGAAGTTTTTTTAAAGACTTTGTCAATGCATATAAAATTTGAAAGAAAATAGACAATTATTTTTCTTGTTTTTCTACTAAATGTTCTTACAGGTTTGAAAGTAACTTTCTATGTTTCAAATTTATTTCTATCTTGTAAATCAAATTATGACATTGTAATTCGTTCTTATTAGTTATTATTGTGATTATAGCACAAAGGCGTAAGACATTCAATATCCATACTCCTATGGTAAGGTTGAATTTTATTATATGACTATATAAATTGTCTATGCTATGTAACAAATTACACAAAGTTAATGACTTTAAGCAATGTAAGTTTGTTATCTCACAGTTTCTACAGGGCAGAAGCCTGGGAAGGGTTTAGCTAGTTGTCCACTTTAGGGGACAACATGCTGGCTAGGTATTGGCTAGGGCTGCAATCTCAGCAGGGGCTCAAATGGGGAAAGATCTTTTTCCAAGTTCTCTAAGGTTCTCTAAGATATTTTGCTGATATAACTGAAGGAGACAGTTCTATTAAGTTTTCTCCTACTTCACCACTAGGATCACTTTTCCTTAATGTTCCAGTAACACATTCCTCCCTTCTCTCTGGGCCCTAACTGGCAGCATCTTCAACAATAATAGTCTGATAAAGTTTATTTTGGCTCTTTTATGCTCATCAAAATTATCTCCCTTTCTTCTCACTTCTTGATTTCAAAACACTACCTCATTAGAGTCATTGATTACTTTGTCACCCACTTGTAACAAAATCTGTATTTTCTATTTTTAACAATTCAGAACAAACTTAACAATTTAAAATAACAAACCTTTATTATCTCATAGTTTCTGTAGGTCAAGATTCTAGACCTTAATCATCCATCCACCTCTCACTCCTAGACCCTCTGGTATCTGCCCCCTAGCTTCTTCTCCTGTTTACATGGCATGGAGGCAAAGGCCTTGCCCCTTATGGTCACCTTATGGCCCTATGCATGGCAGTCTATGCTAAAGGGTCAGCTCAGCAGGGTTGGAAGGAGGATGGTTTACTTGGGTAATCTACTCATGGACTCACAAGGGTGCAGGAAGTTTTTCATTTGGGCTGAACTCTAATCTAGAGGCTCACTAAAGAATGATTGCCTTTGGAGCTCATTCATGTCACAGACAGAATTCATGTCTTTCCTTCTGTGTAACTGATAATGCTGTCTTTTTGCTGGCCAAAAAGAGGACTGGTTAGCTTAAGGTTCTAGTCAGCCTCTAGTGGCTGAGAGCCCCCAGATGACAGCCAGGAAGAAAATGACCTTAGTTCTATAATCAAAGGAGATAATGTCTGACCTCAATGTCCATAACCCAATACCCTATCCCTACCCCACCCCACCCTCAGCAACCCTAAATTTGTTTTGTGAGATTAAGAGTCTCTTATGGTTTGTCTTCCTCTCAATTCCATCTTGTTTCATTTTTCCCTTCTTTACCCCCACAATCCCCTGCCCTGCCTCTCAAATTCCTCATATCAGAGAGATCATTTGATAATTGTCTTTCTCTGATTGACTTATTTTGCTCAGCGTAATACCCTCTAGTTCCATCCATGTTGTTGCAAATGGCAAGATTTCATTTCTTTTGATGGCTGCATAATATTCCATTGTATATGTATATATACCACATCTTCTTTATCCATTCATCTGTTGATGGACATTTAGGTTCTTTCCGTAGTTTGGCTATTGGCATATAGACCCTTGGGTCCCTGGGTTTGCATTTTGTCAGAATCCCTGGGTTTGCATTTTGTCCTTAACCCAGTATTAGTTACTAACTTCTATACACATCAGTTTCTTTTCCTATCTAATGCTGCCATATCATAGAGTTGTGAGGATTAAATAAACTATTTTTGTGAAGTCTTTACTTAGGCTACTGGTACATATAAAGTATTTAATATTTCTATATATTATTAAAATGAGAAGGGAGGATTTTACAGGTCTTCCTACTTAGGTAAGATTAAGTAGCTATGTTTATTTTCCAGAAACCAACATTGAAAATAACAGTATTTGACATATTACTAAATTTCACAAAAATCATTCCAACCTGAGGATACAATTATGTTTCTTAATGTCAAGGAAATAGGTGATTATTCAATGTTTTGGTCAAAAGTGTTATACTGATTTAAGAAACTACATTAAATTAACAAACTCTACTAATTCTCTAGATCTCAGGAGTATTACCCCATCAGAATGGCAGCTTCTTAAAAAAGTTTTAATTTGCAGTCTGTTTATTCTTCTCACAAGTAAAAATCCTAAAAAATTGCTAAGGAAATAAGGGAAAGGAGGACATCTAGTAGGGTTCTGTCATGTCTGGGTATCAATTAAAAGTGCAATTCTTGATAGCATTTGCTGGTTCAATCTTGTAAACTACTTCTTTGTTAATGTGATTTTTGTTCTAACCATCATAGTATTTGCTTCATAATGCCTTCTCTCTCATGTTTATTTCTTAATACTTTTCTTGGCCACTTCCCTGTTATAAGCTTCTTAGTCCATTCGAGCTGCTGTAACAAAATATCACAAACTAGGGGTCACTTACAAAAACCAGGAATTGATTTCTCAAAGTTCTGGAGATTGGAAGTCCACAATCAATGTGTCATTGTGGCTGGATTCTGGCAAAGGCTCTCCCCTGGGGTGTGGACTGCCAACTTCTCAGTATGTTCTCACATGATAGATTGGGCTCTGAAGCTCTGTGCAGCCTCTTTGAAAGGACA
Source organism: Neogale vison (assembly GCF_020171115.1). NCBI lineage: Eukaryota > Metazoa > Chordata > Mammalia > Carnivora > Mustelidae > Neogale > Neogale vison. The sequence continues at coordinate 194,276,775 of NC_058091.1, read as the reverse complement.
CTCATCCCAATCATGAGTACTTCTTTCTCATTACTTGATTAGCTCCCAAAGTACCACATCCTAATACCATCAGCTTGGGAATTAGGATTTCAGCATACAAATTTGGGAGGAACACAAACATTCATACTGTAGTGGTAGCCCAGCATTTTCTCAGGAGCACAAATTTGGTCTTGCAAAGAAACAAGATGCAAATAAGTAAATCCCTGATGTGGGCAGGTTTATAAGAGCCCTCAGTTTGATATGATACAATGGACATTAAATTGGGAATTGGCTGTTACAAGTTCCTGTCTTATCTCAAGCACTAATTTGGAAGTTAAGGACTATTTATGACCTTTGCTTTTTGCATCCTATGTGGGCATTCAACTACATACTAAATTCCTTTTAACTACCAAACCCGTTTCTTCATTCATTAGTGGGTTTTTTGTTTGTTTGTTTGTTTTGGCAGGGGGAATATATTTAATAGTTGAAAATAATTGTCAGAGCCAGAAATAAAGATGGGGTGAGATGGGTTATAAAACAAACCCTTTTTAGGGGATACTGAGTAGATATATTACCTGGAGGTAACTGAGACTTCGTGGAACAGCTTTTCTTCCAAGTGGCAGAGACTACCGTCTCATACTCTCCAGCCCTGCTCTGGAATTAACATTACATAATTCATCTAAGAATGTGAAGTCATGGAAAAAGAAAGTCTTTTCTTGATTAACAGTTGAGAAGAAAACCCTAGATAGCTGAATTTTTGGAACATCTTTTAGAAATAAGTAATCTTTAAGGTTTTAATATTTAAATATATAAATCCTATATTCTGTGCTCATCAGTATTAAAGAAAAAATATTAAAGCTAGTTTTATTTATTTAATCTTCATTCAAGGCACATGTGGTATATTTTTAAGGCTGCATTGTCTGTGTGGTGATTACTCAAAGTTAATTACTACTTACCATCAATAGACATAAAAAATAACATTTTTTGGGCCTTTTATATTTAAACATCAATTTCAAAAATTTTATAAACACATAACCTGTAGTTTACTAAGGCTTTGTGATATATACAACTTCAAACATTTAACTATCAAATGGTGCAGATTTAGAATGAGATATCACTTTTTAATTATCATGGATTTAAAAAAAAAAGGTCCAAGAGTAAAAATGAGCTGAGACTAAAGGAACATTTATTTCAAAGTTTTCTTACCTCCTGATGAATCATATTGCTTAGGGCAGAATCCATTTCCAGAATACATATGTCCAAAAAGGATTCATAAACTTCAGAACCAAACAGCCAGCTGCCAATGAAAGAACAATTTCATTTAGAAGAAAAATAGATAATTTGACTTCTCCCTCTCTATATGTTTTAAATAATTGAGGAAGAAGAATTAAAGTTAGGAAAGTGGAATTGTATTTATTTGTTTTCTTAGAAAATAGGGATATCTGAATTACATAGTTATGGTGGCCACTCTCATCTCAAATTTAAGACTGATTACATGTAATACTTGTGAGATCTCAGTATTATTATCTAATGCTGGAGTTAGAGAAAATTTTTGAAATGCTTTCAAATTATATACTAGATAAAAAAGAATTGAAAAAGGTTCTTCAATTTTTTCTCTTTTTGATGAGTACACAGATGACTTATGTATACTTATTCCCACGATATGTATTAGTTTGCTGGAAAACCTCAGCTTTACATACATATTGTGGCAGAAAAGCTAGTTTTACCTGTTGTTATTAAAATAACTATGTTTAATTAAACAGATGATATCATATGACAATTTTTTTAACTTTTATTGAAATTTGACAGTGGAGTTCAGAAAATTAGTAGTCGAATGCAAGACATACAAAAATACAATAGTGAACATGAAAGGAGATAATAGACACTACCAAAAATAAATCTCTTCTGGAAATTGGGAATTTGACAAGTACTGTTTTTTGTATATTTTTTATAAGAAAATATGCAAAATTTTAAATGACTCTTCAAGAATCAATATAACTTTTGTCTATCCATCTTCATTCATGAAATGTGCTAAAATATAATTATTCCACATATCCTTCAAAATATATAACTAATTTATTTTTTGTTTAATTTTTTTGATGTTTTTATTTTTATTTTATTTTTTATTTTTTAAAAATTTTTATTGTTTATAAACATATATTTTTATCCCCAGGGGTATAGATCTGTGAATCGCCAGGTTTACACACTTCACAGTACTCACCAAAGCACATACCCTCCCCAGTGTCCATAACCCTACCGCCCTTCTCCCAACCCCCCTCCCCCCAGCAACCCTCAGTTTGTTTCGTGAGATTGAGTCACTTATGGTTTGTTTAATTTTTTAAAAGATGATTTAAGAGAGAGAAAAAGAAAGAGGAAGCAGGGGGAGGGGAAGCGTGAGAGGAAGAGTAGAAAGAATCTCAAGCCGACTCCTCCCTGACCATAGAGCCTGACTCCTGGCTTGATCTCACAACGCATGAGATCATGACCTGAGCTGAAATTGATGAGTTAGACCCTCAACTGACCGAACCACCCAGGCACCCCTTTTCCTTTTTAATAGTGAAAGTAGACATTGTATGGTAACTCTACTTGGTTGACGTTTGTTTTATAACCCAGAATATGGTTTGTCTAGTCAGTCTACCATGTATACGTGGAAAAAAAAAATGGATTTTATGCTGTTGTTGAGCAGAACTTACTATAAATTTCAGACTGGCCAAGTTGGTTGGAAGTTCATGTCTTCTAAATCCTTAATGATTTTGTTTTCTTAAATTGATTATTGAGGGGGAAGTGAGAGATCTTTAAGAATACTTGTAGTCTTTTTCATTTTTCCTTTTAGTCTAACAGTATTTGCTTTGTGTAATTTTAAGTGCTGTTAGTAGGTGATACATGTTTAGGATTATGTTTCTTTAATGAACTGACTACTTTAATATTACTCAATGATTCTCTGAACTCTTGGCAATGTTTCTTATTCTGTAATATTTCAGTTTCTGGTATTACAGTCATGAAAGCTTTGATTAATGTTGCATGGTACATTTTTTTCCCCAATTTCTTACATATAAACTATCTATATATTTATATTTAAAGGTTTCTTATACATATGCCATACTTTTTTCTTAAAATGTGACCATCTAATTTTTAATTTGATAATTTGTATTTAATGAATTGTTGAAGTGATGTGTTTTAAATACTCATCTTGTTAGATACTGTCTCAATGTCCCATATGGTTTTTGTCTTTTCCTTTCTTTTTCCTTCATTTGGATTTTTTAATTTCATTTTTTATATTGGTCAATTAATTTCATTTTTTCTTTATTTAATAGCAAAGTTTTATAGAATACATCTTTAATTTATATAGTCTCCTTTCAAGTAATATTATACTACTCACATAAAATATGAGTCTGAAACAGTGTGATCCCATCATTTGTGCTATTTTAAAAACGAAATCTTGCCATTTGCGACAACATGGATGGAACTAGAGCGTATCATGCTTAGCGAAATAAGTCAAGCGGAGAAAGACAACTATCATATGATCTCCCTGATATGAGGGAGTGGTGATGCAACATGGGGGCTTAAGTGGGTAGGAGAAGAATCCATGAAACAAGATGGGATAGGGAGGGAGACAAACCATAAGTGACTCTTAATCTCACAAAACAAACTGTGGGTTGCTGGGGGGAGGGTGGTTGGGAGAAGGGGGGTAGGGTTATGGACATTGGGGAGGGTATGTGCTTTTGGGTAAATTGGAAGGGGAGGTGAACCATGAGAGACTATGGACTCTGAAAAACAATCTCAGGGGTTTGAAGTGGCGGGGGGGTGGGAGGTTGGGGTACCAGGTGGTGGGTATTATAGAGGGCACAGCTTGCATGGAGCACTGGGTGTGGTGAAAAAATAATGAATACTGTTTTTCTGAAAATAAATAAATTGGAAAAAAAATAAAAAAAAATAAATAAAATTGAAAAAAAAAAGATTATCTTCACACTAACAGATGGAGCTAAATAAAATAAAATAAGTTTTCTAAAAAGAAAAAAAATATGTGTATTCTAATATATTATAAATTTCAACATATGTTAGTATTTTTCTTTAGGTAATAAGTTGTTGTTATACAGGGTTATGAAATCAGACATAAATGTCTTTATATTCATTTTTGCAATTTCTGTGCTTTCCATTCCTTTTTCTCCATCCAAATTTTCATATAATGACAAATTTCTATTGTAGAACTGCCTACAGTTTTTCTTGTAGAACAAGTCTTCTTGCAATAAATTCTCTACTTTTGTTTTTCTGAAATGATGGTTATTTTGTTTTGTCTTTGAAATATATTTCATTGGGTATAGAATTCTGGGTTTATTTTGTCCCTTTAGCATTATGAAATGTTTCTCTGAAGATTTGTTCTGTAATTACATTTGTTCTTCTCTATGTATTTTTTTTCCTAGATGCCTACACACTTTGCTCTTTTAGTTTAAAAAATTTTTTTGATCATGTTATGTGCTTTTGTTATCGTTGCTTATCCTGCTAAAGTTTCTATGTGCTGTATCTGTATTTTTTTGTTTGTCCTTTTTTGGGAAAATTTGTCAGCTATTACTTCTTCACATCTTTGTTCTGCCCTCTTTTCTCTCTGTTATCATTCCAGAAATTTAATTATATATAATTTAGACTATTCACTAATTCCATGGCTCCTGAATGTTTTTTTCTATTTTTCTTTTTTAGTCATTTTCCTCTTTATGTCTGAATTTGGATATCTACTAACTGGTAAGTCCATCAAATTAATTGTTTATCACTGACATTTTTTTTTTTTAATTTCTAACAGTCCCCTTTGATTCTTTCTTATAGATTATATCTTTCCACTAAAATTCCCTACATGTTAATATATGTTAACCTTTTCCACTCAAATCTTTCATTTTCCATTTGATGGCTAAAAATATCTAGACTATTTCTGAGCCTGGTTCCATTTATTGTTTTATCTCTTAAAAATGGGTTATTTCCTCTTCTATTTTTAAAATGTGTGCTTTATAACTTTTAATTGAACTATGGTTATTATGTGTAGAATAACAGTGAAGATAAGATAAATTCTATTTTTCTCAAGGAATGGTCATGTTTCTTTCTCTCTTGGCCCGAGTATAGGTGACTGATTTAATCTATTCAGGAGTTGAACTGAGTTTGTATTTTGTTATTGCCATTATTGCCTTCTTGATACCATATTCTTTATATTCCTCCAGAAGAGGGCTCTGGGTACTTTGTGCTTTAATATAGGACCTGGGTAGCTAGGGGATTTTCTCCAGTGTTCTTATTCCCTCTAAGCTTTCTGCTATTCCTCCTCTCTTGTTCTAGAGAGAGTCCTTATCTCTGCTCTTTTTGCTCTTTCACTGGTAGTTTACTTCTGCTAGCTACTTATTCCTAGGCTTATAGTAAAGTGGGGCAGATCTCCGTTGTACTTGCTCACCTAAACCTTAGACAAACCTTGTGGTTTTGGACATCAGGATGAGGCTTCCTCAGAAACCTGCCCTGTCTTGCATCTTGGGAACAGGAGAGTTTACTAATTCTTATCCTGAGGGTACAGTTGCAAACCTCTGCTTGTAATCAGATCCTATACCCAGGAAGCTTTTCTGACCCTGTGCTGGGAGCAGAGTGTTTTTGCATTTACCCTACCACCAGCATCATATATTATTACCTATGTCTGGGACACAAGTAGTTTCCCTATACCCTCCCCAGAGGTGTATATTGTTTTTTTCCACTTCTCTGAAAGAAGTCATTCTTCGCTCAGTCCCTGTAGCAAGAGTATTTGTTGTCGCTCTCACACATGCACACACACATACACACACACACACACACACATTAATTTAACAAGGAATTCTGTTGATCATTTAGCAAAGAAATAAAACCAATCTTATGTAGAGTACTTCAGAAAATATAGAAAAAGCAATTCTCTTGAGCGTACATGCCAAAATCATTAATAAAAACATTTATGTATTAAATTCTAAAAAATATATGAAAAGGTAATATATACCAAAAAGTATGGAATGATTTCTATGCTAGGAATGCTTGTTTTAACATTTTAAAAAAACAATTACTACAGTACATCAACAAAATAAAACCTACAAATCTTGTTATTATCTCAATAGATGTAGAAAACCCATTTGTCAAAATTCAATACCCATTCATTGCAAAAGCTCTCAACAAATAGAATAATTTTCTTAATCTGATAAAGGATACCTACCAAAAAACTACAAATAGTGTCTTACTTTACATAAAGAAAGATTAAATTATTTCTTCTAAAATTAATAAAAAGTTAATATCTGATTTCATCACTTCTTTTCAACAGCTATTGGAAATGATGTTAATTGCAGACAGATAAAAATCAAATCCAAATGATTATGAAGGAAGAAGTAAAACAGTTTATCTGTGAATGGCCTTATGTCTAGAAATTACTGCTAGAATTAGTAAATAACTTGAGCAAGGGTGCAGAATAGGAGGTCAGTATGCAGAAATAAATAACATTTTTCTCTACTATCAATGGCATATTAGACCATTGAACTAGAAAAATACCTTTAACATGACATCAGAATATCAGTGTATCAAAGAGTATGATATATAATGAAAATTGTTTAAGACAATGACAGTTTGTCATTGAAAATGACAAAACAATGCAGGAAAAATTGAATATCTAAGTAAGTACAGAAATAAACAATTTTAATTGATTGACTCAATATTTTCTTGATGTCATTTCTTACTAAACCTATAGATTTGTCAAAAATCTGAATTCATAACAGAGCCTAACAAATTAATAATTAATAACAAAAGGTTTTAGAAGAAACCAATAAGCTCTTTTTGAAATTTGCATAGAAATTCAGAAGATTGGAGCCAGAGCAATTCTGACTACAACTACAGACTGAACATTTGTGTCTCCCTTCACCACCAAATTCTTACAGTGAAGTTATACTCCCCAATGTGATGGTGTTTGGAGGTGGGGCCTTAGTTATTAGCATCAGGCCCTAATGATGAGATAAATATCTTTATAAAAAGAGGAAGGGGGGGTGTCTGTGTGGCTCAGTTGGTTGAGTATTGGGACTCTTGATTTTGGCCTATGTTATGATCTCAGGGTCATGGGATTGAACCCCACATCGGGCTCATGCTCACTGGAGAATTTGCTTGAGATTCTCTCCCTTTCCTTCTGCCCTTTCCCCATTCTTCCTCTCTCTCAAGTAAATCCTAAAAAAAAAAAAAAAAAAAGGGAAGAAGCATGAGATCTCGATCTCTATGCCATGTGGGGACACAGTGAGGAGGCAGCCACCTGTAAACCAGGACTTGACCATCCTGGCACCCTAATCTCAAACTCTGAGCCACCCGAACTGGGAGAAATAAATGGTATTGTTTTGGTCACCCAGTCTGTGGGATTCTATTATAGCAACCTTTTTGACTTTGAAATATATATCAATAGTAATCAGTACAATGTGGAATTGGTATAAATATAGGTGAGTATATTAATAAAATATAGTGAAGAATCTTGACAGATACAATATTATTAAAATATTTTTGACAAAGTGCCATGTTAATTCAGTGAGAATTTTTTTTAACAAATCATGTCCAAGCAACTACATATTCACAAAAATAATAAAAAATAAGCAAGAAAAAGTCAACAAAAATTAAAGATTATTTTAGACCCAAACATAAAAGCTAGAACCATAACTTCTAGAAGACAGCATTTGAGAATCTTTTTGCAACTTGTAGTAAAGATCTTTAGACAGGAAAAAAATATGCACTAACCATAAAGAATACATAAATTGAATTTCATCTGAATGTAAAATTCTTCCCATTAAAGAAAACATTAAAAAAATAAACAGGCAAGCCCTAGGCTAGAACATGTTTTTGCAATACATGTATTTCACAAAGGAGTTATATCCAGTGGTGGACAAATCAAAAGAAAAAGAAAACCATTAAAAAGTGGGTGAAAAAAAAATTGGACACTTCACACAAAAAAAATAAAAACAGTCAGTAAGTCACAGTGTGTTCAACATTCTTAGTCATCAGGGTAGTGCAAATTAGAACTGTAATGAGATCTAATTTTATACCAAGTAAAGTGAATAAGGAAAAACTGAAAATACCAGGTATGATTCATTGACAATACCAATTATTGGTAATATTTTGGAACAACTGAAAATTGTAATACATGAGAATATAAAATGGCACAAGCCATTTGAAACACTTTTTGTTTCTTAGAAAGTTAATTTTGTATCCATCCCATTACCTAGAAGTTCCACTTCTAGTTAATGACAAAAGTTATATAAAAATCAAAGTCCACAAAGTGACTTGTATAGGAATACTTATACAATTTATAAAATTTTAATATTAGAGATATTGAAATTAGATACTTACTAAAAGGAAAATGGATGAGCAAATTATCTTATACAATGAAATAGAAGAATAAAGCAACACACTCAAGAAACATGTATGAATCTCTAGCACAAAAGATTACATACAATGTAATCTCTTTTATTTGAATTCCAACTATAAGCAAAATTAATCTAGTAGTAGGAATAAGTAAGTGGTTACCTCTGGTATGGTTGGGATTGAATGGAGAAAGGCATAAGAGAACCTTCTGAAGAGACAGAAATGCTATGTTTCTTACTTTTTTATACCATAGGTAATTGTCAAAATCCATCAAATACTTAAGCTTTGTGTTGTATAAAGTTTGTAAATTTTATTGCATTTTAAAAAAAAAAGACTAAACAAAATGATTTTATACAAAACACACCTTAATTTATTACTACAAAAAGATTAACATTTAGTAAGTATATTATGTTTTCACATTTGGAAGTAAAAAATCTACATGTCCATAATCATAGAAAAATAGTAAAGGAATTAACTCCAAGTGGAGGTATGAATTATTTTTGGATAGTGGGGTTTACTGTTAAGTTTTATGTATCTTTTTGTTTGTATTTTTAATCTTTACTATAATCTAAAAATACTGATTTTAAAAAAAATATTTTATTTATTTGACAGACAGAGATCCCAAGTAGGCAGAGAGGCAGGCAGAGAGGAGGAAGCAGGCTCCCTATTGAGCAGAGAGCCCGATGCGGGGCTCACTCCCAGGACCCTGGGATCATGATCTGAACTGAAGGCCGAGGCTTTAACCCACTGAGCCACCCAGGCGCTCCCTGAATAACTTTTTATAATATCACCCATTGTAAAATAATGTAAATACTGTATGTCAAGTTACTGAGCAAGTACTGAGTAGCTGAATTAGATAGTGAAATCTGACACTTTTCTGGAGAATTAACATTGAAACTTCTTTCTGGAGAAGAAACTCTTCAAAGACCTGAATAACATAAAGGAGACAACCAAAGATTTGGGGAAGTAACATTTGAGTTGGAGGAATATTTAAAGAAAGTAATTATTGGAAAAATGACTTTAGGATGCTTAGAATAGGAATTAAGGTGATTAAAATAGAAATAGATCATTAAAATAAGTGTGAGACATTTGAAATTACACCTGAAAGGTAGGGGACAGATCATGTATAACGGCTGGGTGGATGATGGTAGGGGGCTTGCTCCCTGCCCCCACCAAGTCCGGTAGGAAGCCATTGTGGTGTGATACTTAGCAAAATGTTCTGATCTTATTCATATATATTTAAGGCTCATTGTTTGCTATGTGGAAAATGGACTGTAGAACAGTAAGAAGAAGAAATGGAAAATATTGGGCATAGTCCTAGTAAGAAATGATGGTAGCGTAGGGGAAGGAGGTAGGAGAATGGATGGATATGTTTTGCATATATTTTTAAATTAGAGTGAGAAGGACAATAAATGTGTATATGAAGGCAGGGAATAAAATAGAGAATCCTAAGGTGAGTTCACTATATTAAATATATCTAAGACACTCGTGGGAAGACATTTGTAGACACTTGTAGGAATAACTATTTATGCTGACTACAGGAGGATGAAGCAGTTAGTCCCATGGTGATAGAGCAAAGAAGCATAACAAGAGCCATGTCAAAAAATTTTAACATTATCTGGGGAAAATGATGAATAAATGCAATTCTAACTGGGATGGGGGATAATCATGTATGCCACATCAGAACGATGGATCAACAGAATCATCTGACTCCTGTCATTGTAAATTCAGTTCTGTTCTGGGACATGTGCAATTAGCTTATTCCAAATTTGGTTGAAATAATAGAGGTTTTCAGTGTCTTGGAATTCTGGAAGGATGCGAGCTACTGAGGAATGATTTTACACATAGAAGTGAGGATCATGGGGCGCCTGGGTGGCTCAGTGGGTTAAGCCGCTGCCTTCGGCTCAGGTCATGATCTCAGGGTCCTGGGATCGAGTCCCGCATCGGGCTCTCTGCTCAGCAGGGAGCCTGCTTCCTCCTCTCTCTCTCTCTGCCTGCCTCTCTGTCTACTTGTGATCTCTCTCTGTCAAATAAATAAAATCTTTAAAAAAAAAAAAAAGAAGTGAGGATCACTAAAACATCAAAAATTCTGGCATGAGGGAAAATTGAAAGTTTACATTCTGCAACCTTAACCACCTTAAAGATTTTGTAAGACAACTTGTCAAAATTGGTAGGGAAGCTAAAATAGGCACAGGTATGGGTGAGAATGCAAAGTAAGGGAAGGGGACTCTTCCAATCACCGGTAAACAGATGATTTCCATACTCTGTGAACTGCTGTAATTCATTTTATGAAACAGCACAGTCCTTGACTGCCTAATTAGAGGTTTGATGTATGAGGAAATATGAAATAACATCATAAGTGGTGCATTGCCTTTATTTTAAGAGATTATCCCCTGTAATTCTTAACTTTCAGTATTTCTATTGTTAGGGTTTTTAAAGAATTTCCAGTAGGTGGAAGTGAAAAGCAAGAATTTCCCTTGAGAAACAGCTTTTTCTGAAATGAAGCAACTTTCTGGGTAATGAACAGATCTGAATTTTTACATAATTTGGCAGCACAGGTGGTTCAACAATTACTGAAACCACTGATAGTCTTTTTAGCTTTTTCTTCCTGGGCATTTTATGGCAAGTACAGTATTAGCAGGTGCCTTGTGACTTAATTACAGTGATGGGATGTGTTCAGTGTACTATCTCAGAAAAGTGGAATTTTGCTAAGTGAGATACTGATTTGGGGAATTATCAAGTGTTTTTCATTTTAGATTTTAAAATGTTTCAGGCCTTACATTTTATGGTTACATTGTTCCTTCTCTGCAGACCCATTTTCTAGAATGCAAATATATACATACATACATAAATGCATTTGGCAAGGCATGAGATCAAGTTTTGAGATCAACTGTTACTCCGTTGTCTGATGTAATGTGAAATAATTTCCCCAACAGCTTCAAAGATACAAACCCATCCCTTTAGGATCTGGTCTAATTTCTGCACCCTCTAATTGCTGATCTACACTCAAAGATTAAACTTTAGCAAGGTCTCCTTGCTACATAGTGTAATTACATAGTGTAATTATGGAATTGAAGCAGGAGGGCCAAATTTTATCAAATGGACTCAGAATTTATGGGAATTTGCACTGATGATTCTCCGGTTGCTTTTTTCTTTTTAGCTACCATTTCAGTTGTATTTGAACCGCTGCTCCTTAATTGGACTTCTCTTTTTTCTTACAGGTGAAGGGTGCTTACTAATTGTATGTGTAATACCTCACATCTTCACTGGTATTGATTTTATATTACTCATATTTTCAGTTATCATTGGCCTTTCCTGTCTGCTCAGACTCTAATTCCTGACATTTCTTTTCTGTACTTTTCTGTCAATATGCAAAGCGTAATTCAAGACAAAACTAAAACAAAGAGGAACACAACAGAACGAGTTTGGGGACTTACAAGAGGAGGTGATGGACTGTTTGTTTATGTTGTTTTCCTTGGACACAAAATTTTTCTTCAAAGTAAATCTTGTCCTTAGTTAAACCAGACCCAATGAAGACAACAGAGTGTATCTTAATTAAGTTGTTGTTGGAGTAATTAAGATTTAAAAAGAAATTTCCCACAGATTTCTTAATATGAGTAAGAATATTACCTTGGAAATACCTTGAGATTATGAGCTATCTTTAATAATCATGGGAGTGTATTGGTTTGGATTCCTCCAAAGTCAGACCCCAGTGGAACAGTCTGGTTGTGAGTCCCTTACTGGGAGGGGTTCTCAGGAAGCACTGGTAGAGAGTGCTGGGAAAGCTAATGAAGAGTGTTAGTGAGTGGGCAGCTGGCTGTCAATCTTCTCTGAAGTCTGACAGACGTGTGGAAGACATCTCAACATTATTTCACTTAGGGATGATTGATTAATTTGTATTCAAGATTTACCTCTCTCACTGTGAGGGCAATTTTGGGGCATAACTTTTTGTCATGTTTGACCTGTTTTGTGGGCAAGAATGTTACTGAATCCATATAAGATATGGGCTTTGTGTGACATGTAGTAGCAATTGAGATATTGAGATATGAGCAGGATGTCATCAAAAAATTGATTATATATCTGGTCCTCCCTTGTCTTCCTTGGAAAACAAAAACTTAGAATCTTTTAAAATCAGACCAAATGAAACCTTTTTCTTTTCAACAAATGCACACCTTAAAATCAGTTTAGTGGGTGTATCAAAGTACTTTCTGTCTATTGTAATGTTGCATTGCAAAGCTGTGTTTCAGTGTCCATTTCCAGAGGAAAAAGTACTAGAAAAGTTGCTCTTTTAGTGGGATGCCCATTATAGAAAGTGCTTTGAGACATCTCTTTTTCAATATTCAAGCAATGATCAGTACCAACTGACAAGACCTAAAAGATTTTATTGAAATACTGCCAAAGAAAGGGTCTAGACAGTGTACTGTTACTATTTCTAACCTTGGAATCAATGTTTATGCAGTATTTGGGAGTACTTATAAACAGCAGGTATTTCTTCTTTTTTCAAATCTGTTTAGTGCTATTGCTACAGCCAGAGGGGAAGATTTGGACCTAACTACGGGAAAACCATCTTTGTAGTTGCAGTACCCCTGTTAGGTTACTTGATTCTTAACACATTAAAACATGCCTGAAACTCTCTTTACCTTTTCTTTTCTTTCCCCCCTGTTTAGAGGGAGGGAGAGAGAGAGAGAGAATATACATGTGTTGGGAGGGGAGAACAGAGAAAGAGAGAGAATCTTAAGCAGGATTCCTGCCCAGTTCAGAGCCTGACTTGGGGCTCCATCCAGGACCCTGAGATCATGACCTGAGCCAAAGTCAAGAGTCAGACGCCTAAATGACTGAGCCACCCAGCACCCCTCTCCTTACCTTTTCAACTTTTGTTGCTAGGCATAGGAAGCACAGCCTCTCCAACATTTTCCTCTGGGTTCTGGATGGTGGCCAGGTATGGTAGGAAAAATCCCTTATCAGGCATTTGTGAGTCATTGGCCAAACCTTAAATAGCACACAATTTTCTGATTTGGCTCATCATTTCATTATTTACAATAGCTGAGATGGGGTCATGCTTAAGCAGAACAAAACCATAGTCTGCTTCTTTTGCCTTTGCTCTCAAAGTCATTTCTGGGAAAATATCCAAGCTTCTATCATTTGTAGGTCTGTAGCAATATGTAAAAGAAAATATCTGATTACTATTGAACTAAAATTAGCTATCCACCAGAAATTGGCATTCTGATAAACCCTCCACTGATCTCTTGGCTTACTTGTTTTATCTCTGATGAAGAAAGAGCCTGAATTGTTCAAACATTTCAAAATATCCAATTACTCCTTCTCCAGAAATCACAGTAGCATAAAATATTCTCACAATGTAGCATACAATCTTACTACAATGGAATTTGACATGATTAAGAGGTGTGTTTGTGTGTGTTTGTATGTGTGTATATATGCATGTATCTGACATACAGTTAACAGAATTGAGCACCTCAGGAAAATAAGAACGTATGTTACACTCTACACTAAGTTGCGTTAATAATGTGTTGCATTAATTTGAGTTCAGCCATTAAGAAGAAAAAATTTATAGATAAATATAACATGATCCATTCTCAGGGAACTACTTACAACCTAAAATGGCTGTTTCCTCAACAGTCTTCTGTGAACACAAATAAGTTTTTGAATCTTTCTTTTTAAATATTTAATTATTTGAAAAATTAAAATTTTAGCTCTTTAGTCTTTTATTTTTGATGATAACCCCTTAATTTATACTTACGGAGTATTTTTATTTTAATTTTTCTGTCATAATTTTGTATTTTTCCTTTATTTTTCAACTTCTTCAGATCCTTTTACCTAATATACTTTCTATTCCCATTAAATTTAAAGTAAAAGAGATAAAAGCCATTTATTAAAGATAACTTCATTATTGTAAAGGTTTTAAAATAGAAAATATTACCAAACTCTTCTGAATATTTTGGTTAGGCTATATCCACTTTGTAGTATGCAGTTCTATTAATTTTAGTTTTTATCATCTTGACCTACAAATGTCATTTTTTATGCTTCACATGTGTGATATGTTCTCATACATAGATTGTAAATTACTTTTGGGAAGGGATCTTCTTATCTTTTATGTATGGCAAAGTTACTCTTGTGTCTTGTCAAATTTTTGTCTTCCTTTTGCTCAAGGACTCTGTTTTTGTCTTAACCATTATCTGTAGACTTCATACAGGACTTCATACAGAGCTGGTTTTCTCACTCTGTCCAAAATACTCTTTCTCCAACATTTTCTGGTTCAATGTTACTAATTCTTGGAGTCTCATCTTAAACATGTTCCTCCTTGAGGTCCTCCTTGACTCTGTAAAGTAAGTTAAATTGACATGTTATACATTCCCATAGCACTCCACTGCTCTCTTCTGCTCCTTTATTTTTAATACTCATCATACTGATAATACCTTATTTTTGTTTTTCTCTACTAGATGGCAAGTTTCACAGGGCAGGGATTCTGTCTTATTTGCTAATTTTGAGTGTGAAGCAAAATTATCTGGCACATAGTTGGTAATAAGTCAAAAGTTATTGAACATTTATTGTATGACTTTTAATGATGATAAGAGGAGTTTCATCCTAGAAGAAGACTGACAGACAGTGGGGAAAAAAACCTATCATATTTTTAGTATAATATAATACAAACAAGTACACACTAGCCTGTGGATATACACATAAAAAGAAACAAACTCACACAAACACATCTTCTTTCAATGTCTAGCTGTGAGTTATATCACTCTTCTGGCTATTCAGTAAAATTTGGAAGTGGGCTAAGTGTGGTGTTTGTTGGTGGAGAGGAGGCTAAAAATAATCTACTTTCATACGATTATGATTAAAATATATGGTGTACCTTATTTCCAAGAACAGTATAGCTCATATGTCAGACATAGTGTAAATTCATGGAGTGTGATTTGAATGTTTTATATAGATTTACATTTTTGGAGATGCCTGTGTTTTGTGTTCTTAAAAAAATCTCCAGAATTTTATGATGACCTCTAAATTTTGAAAGTCCCATCTCTTACCAAACATTTATTTTAGACATGACAGAATTCTTTGAATGTCAAGAGGTTCATAAAGTGAATTTGCTTTTCATTTTATTTTCTTAAGTATGGTTATTAGCATCATTAGTTAGTATAATTGTTTAAAAAGACTATTTCTGTCAAAGAGCAGCATGTGAAAAAAAGGATCGGGTATGAATAAAGGAAGATGGGTAATTTCTCTGCAATTATAGAATTTGAAATAATGACAAATACATTAACTTATCGAAAAAGACATTACTGTGATTAATTTGGTATAATATTATCAAAAAACATGTTATTCAACCATTTAAACAAATTTAATTGCTCTACTACATAATTGCTCCCAGAGAATAAATTAGATGCTTCTACAACTACAACTAACTCTTTCAGATTACATAGAATGAACTGGAGTAATTATTCATCAATGTTCATCTATTATTAAAAAATAACCTTTATTCATTCCCTCAACATATGTTTCAAAATCAGAGTCCAGGAACAATACATTCATTTATTTGTACATTTTCCTTAGACAGTTATGGGTGAAATGTCTAAGAGATTTTTTTAAAATGATAGCGTAGTAAAAATTGTTTTTCACTGATTTATTGGGATGAATGTTTCCCATATAGAAACCCATGTTACATCCATTCCATTTCATCCTTTTGCCATTACATGTATTTAAAGGACAGGTGATAGAATACATTACTTGGCTCAGAGGACCATTACCCAATGTTTGAAGGGCAAGTTTGCTATTAATTAGAACAAGCCCATTTATAAGTTTTTAAATCAGTGTCTGTTCTGGGATCTTAAGAGTGTTCATGTCTATAGGCAAATGTGAATTTAATCCTTTCACTTGACTAACTTAAGGTAAAAATAAGTCTGGGCTAAGTTTAGGGAGTTACGTAACATTGCAGAGTTACTCAAGGACTTGGGAATGAAACCAGGCCCCTTGGATTTAGTCTACTCCCTTTGAGCTATGCTGGGTCTGGAATATCCACTCCTTCTCTTCAGAAGTATTTGTGGAGCACCTACTCGCAGAGGTCCTGGGGTTACAGAGGTAAACAGGTCATAAACAGTTTGTGATCATGTAAAAATGGTGCTTGCCCTTTGTAAATAATTCATAATTTATAGAAAAGTTTAAGCTGCCTTCTCTGCTTAATTACTATGGTGAACATCCTTTAAATATTTTGTGCACACTTTTCTGTAAATACAATCTTACTATTTTGTCAACATTGCTCTACTTTGGGAGTAAGTCTTTGAATATACTGCCTAAGTTGTGCTTAACAGGATATTTCACATCAAAAATCTTACACAATATCATATTCTAATAAATCTATATTTTGACCCTCCAAAATTTCATAATAATCTGATGAATACCAGGTTAAAATGAGAATATTAAAATTAGTATAACTCAAGGTATTTTCTCTTTGGCAAGGTAAAAAACCATCATATAGCCAATGCAGGTAAAGGGACCAGACACATAACAGAAACTAAATGAATGAAGATAGCAGAATGTGAGTGAGTAGTTTGATCATCATGTCTTAACAACATACCACAGCACAGGTGGCTGAAGCAGCAAACATTTATTTTCTTACTGTTGAGGAGGCTAGAAGTTCAAGGTCAAGGTACAAGTAGACATGGTTTCTGGTGAGGCTTTTCTTTCTGGCTTGCAGTAGACTTCTTCCTGCTGGTGTTTACCTGGCTTCTCTGTACAATGCAGGTCTTGGGGTCTCCTCCTCTTTTTATACGGACTACTAGTCTTATCAGTTTAGAACCCCACTCTTTATCTCATTTAACCATAATTACCTCATTAAAGGTCCTGTCTACAAATACAGTCACCTTGGAGATTAAGGATTCAATACAAGAATTCTGAAGGGGGCACAATTCAGTCCATAACAATAAGTTAAAAAGCACTGTAATATAAATCTCTAAACACCAGGGAGAGGGATGTAAAAGTAATTACGGTATCTGTGGTGAAGCCATACCTCAACTAAGGAATACAGTCATTGTTGAGCTCCAATCGGTTGTCCCCACAAAGGGAAATGCCAGCTTGTTCAGTTTTTTATGTAAAATCTTTTTAAAAAGTTTGGCATATAATTCTGAAGAGTTCCAAATCATGATGCAGGCAAAAAAAAAAAAAAAAAAAAAAAAAAAAAACAGTCAGTCTGTGGATCATTTCTGGCCCTCAAAGTATCAAATTAGGATCTCTGTCAGAGTCAGAAAACCATGTTTTTAGCAATATAGAGAGCAGGGTCCAGATGTTGGTCTAGCTGCTTTTAACTGATAGAACAGCAGCTACCCGCCTTCCCTAGCCCCCTTATGTCTTAGTGTCCATATCTCCAAAATACACATCATAAAAAGATCTATTTTTCGTGGTTGTTATGGTATTTAAATTATGTGAATATATAAACTTCCTAGGACGTGATGGTGCATTTCCCTCACCCCTGAGAGGCCTCTCTGAAAGGAGCTGTCTGATGAACAATTTAGGGGTCAATGAATAGGAAGACAGTGGCTTCCCTTTTTTTCTGAAACTTTTTAAATTATCTGTTTAAATATATGAAGAGCAGCCATCCTTTTCTTTTTCAGTCATTACCCTGTGTAGTTGGACACCTTTGTTCTTGGAAGATAAGCAGGAAATAGCATCCCTTCTCCTGAATTTGACAGCAGCTTTTCTGACTTTCTACTCAAAGATTGTAACAAGCTAGTGTTGGCAGCTGGCAAAAGTTTTTTGTCTTCAAGGAAGTAATAATCCCTTTTCTCAGCTTAGGCCAAGTTGAAAAGGATGATATTATAAAAAAAAAAATTTCCCCTTAGAATTCAAACTGATTCCAAACTTCAAAGCTCAAGGAGGAGAACCAAGCTTGGCAGGAACCCAGGGATCTTTGACATTTAGTCTTCTATCTCCTTCCAGGGCCATTTTGGATTTGGTGGAAACTATGAATTCATACCATATGTGAGCAGCTGAAAAGCTTTTCTTTGAGCATAGAACTTCACTTTGATGAAAGCTTTGTAACATTTGGCAAAAAGCATCTATAATGTGTTTTCATTGCCGTGTGAAACCTGCCATGCACAGTCTGGTAAATGAGAGAGGATACGGGTTTAGCTGCTGACTCTGTAAAGATTTACTAAGAGCAGTGTTACCTACTCACAAACATGACAAACCCATTTTATGGCAAAAATAGTTCACTCTTACATTTACTTATGTAAGTTGATAATTCATAGGGGGCAATTCTTTTGCTATCAAGAAATAATTTACTAAAACTCCACAATCATACTTTACCTAAAATTGAATTTCTGTGCCACAGTTATTGAGTTAACATCGTTGCTGAGGTCATAGTTATGTTGGTGGTAAAAGTAAGCCAGTTTGCTATGAGAAAATAGATCAAACAATTCATTTCAAAAGCAGACAAAAATTCTGTGCACATATTTTTTTATTTATCAGTAACACATTTCATTTGGTTAATGTAGTCTCAGTGTAATTGTTACTTTTATATTCAAAGTAGGGTAAATTAGCATGAAGAAATGTATTTATAGTTTTGAAGATGATAGTAAAAACTCAGAGTGAGGGAGAGCTGTGCACCCTTCTGAATTGGCAAAGATACTGATTTTAAAATGTATTTTAATACAGTGCTGTAATGCTGACAAGTATTTAATATCATCCAAAATAAGCTTGAATATTTATTAGATAGAACATAATGGGTGTATATTTTAAAAATAAACTTGCTTACAAGTTTTACTATACAGTTGATAATAAAGATAATATTGCTCTGAGTTCTGGAAAGAGAGAATTCAAGGTCCAGAGTTTGAGAACTTTTCTGTGACAATAGGACTAATGACCAATTTACGCTCCTGGTCCCTGATAGTTTCCTGGCAAGATTCAGAGTTAAAAATTCTATCAGAATCATTATGGAAGCTCTAATCAAGGTCACTGTTAGAGAAAGGTAATAAGGTTTTGAAATAAACTTACAATTAAAATTTTTTTTTTTTAAATGGACCAATAATCTGTCCTTAGCCCTGAATCAGGAGGGAAGGAAAGAGAAAATACTGGGTTGATGGTTGTGCAGCAGTCAGTAGTGAAACGGGTCTTGATAGAGGCTTTCTATTCCTTGATAGAGGATCCTTGTTTTCTGTCAGAAGCAGTGTGCCTGCCCCTGCCAATCAGGCAGTGCCTTGTCTTACAGGAAGAATGTAATTTAAGCACGTGGAAGCCTTATCTGTTGTAGCCCGTATCTCTTCCTCATCAACCATCTTGTGAGGAGCTGGATCTTATCATGAGACTCTCACTTTTAGGGAAGTTGGTCATGATGTAGAAAGATCTATGAGAGGGAACGCAAAAACTTTTGACCCCAAATCTCCTTCATGGTTTGCCGGGGACCTTTTTAAAATAACCATTGGGAAGTAAACCATCCAGCCCAAAAGAACTGCTACACAGGAGGCAAGACTTGAACTAATCATCCATAGTAGGTGCCGAGGTTACCTAGTTTGTACCAAACACTGTGCTTCAGACATTACATGCAGTGACAAGTTCTCTATAATATTGTTGTAGACTTAGAAATAAACTTGATGACAACAAACAAGATTGAATGTCTTTTCTTCTTGGACCCAAGGGAGAACAGGGGCATCTCTAGACATGTAGGGATTAAGACTTGAGGCCTTGAAGAGCCAAAACAATCTGGATAAAGAAAAAAAAAAAAAAAAAAGGAGCCCTCATGCTTCCTGATTTTAAAACAGATTATAAAAATAGAGTAATTTAACTATAGGGTATTATTATGCTTAGCGAAATAAGTCAATCAGAGAAAGACAATTATGATATGAGCTCCCTGATACGAGGAAGTTGAGAGGCAACATGTAGGAAATGAATAAATGAAACAAGATGGGATCGGGAGGGAGACAGACCATAAGAGACTCTTAATCTCACAAAACAAGCTGAGGGTTGCCGATGGGAGGGGAGTAGCGAGAGGGTGGTGGGTAGGGAGCGGGTGGTGGGGTTATGGACATTGGGGAAGGGATGTGCTATGGTGAGTGCTGTGAAATGTGTAAACCTGGCGATTCACAGACCTGTACCTCTGGGGCTAATAATACATTATATGTTAATAAATAATTTAAAAAATTTAAAAATAGAGTAATTTAAAAAGTGCGGTACTGACATAAAGAGATATATATAGATATATAGGTATATATACAGATATATAGGTATATATCTATCTATCTATATATATATAGGTATATCTATCTATCTATCTATATATATTCAAGTGAAATAGAAAGTCTAGAAACAAACCTTCGTACATATTGTCAAATGATACCTAACAAGGGTGCTAAGATCACACAATGGGGAAATAACATTTCTTCAACAAATGGTGTTGGGAAAACTGGATATACCCATATTGAAAAGAATGAATTGGACTCTTACAGAATATATAGCAATTAATTCAAAATGGGCTAGAGATACATATGTATGGCATTAAACTACACAACTCTCAGAAGACAACATGGGAATGATACTGGATTTGGCAATGATTTCTTGAATATGACACTAAGAGCACAAGCAACAAAAGTAAAAGTAGACAAATGAGATTATGTAAAACTTCTGTACATTAGAGAAAATAACAGAGTGATGAAGCATCACATGGCATGGGAGAAAATGTTGGCAAGTTATGTATCTGTTTATTTATTAATATCCAGAATATATAAAGAACTCCTACAACTCAACAATAATAAAAAAAAACAGTTAAAAATAGACATAGGGACTCAAATAGACATTTCTCTAAAGGAGATATACAAATGGTCAGTAAACATGTGAAAGGATGCTCAACATTAGTGTTTCCTAGAGAAACGCAAATCAAAACCACAATGAGAAATCACTTCACATCTATTAAGATGATCATTATCAAAAGAGCAAAAATTAAGTGTTGGTGAAGATGTGGAAAAAATCAAGATGCACCATTGATGAGAATATAAAATGGTGTAGCCTCTTTTAAAAACAGCAAGTTAGTTACTCAAATAATTAAAAACAGAATTACCATGTAATCCAGCAATTTCAACTCTAGGTAAATATACAAAAGAACTGGAAGCAGGGTCTTGAGAGATATTTGCACACCTATTATTATTGCAACATTATTCACAATGGCCAAAAATTGGAAGCAACCCAAATGTCTGTTGCCAGATGAATGGATAAAAAAAGTGTTTTATTCATTTGGTGGAATATTATTCAGGCTTTAAAAAGGAAGAAATCCTATCATTTGCTACGATGTAGATGAACCTTAAAGACATTATCCTAAGTGAAATGAGCCAGTTAAAAAAAGACAAGTACAGTATTTGTATGTTTCCACTTATATAAGTAAAGTCATCAAATTCATAGAAAAAATAGGATGGTTGTTTTGAGAGGCTTGGGAAGGAAGAAATGAGGTGTTGTTGCTTAATGGGTATAGATTTTCAGATTGGCAAGAAGAGAAAGTTCTAGTTATTTGTTGTACAACAATGTGAATATAGTTAACATTAATGAACTTAACACTTTAAAATATTGAAAAGGTAAGTTTATGTGATGCGGGGTTTTTCTGCACAACTGGAATAGAAGAAAAGCTTTTGACTAAGTGCGTAGAGTGAATAGACAAAAATTTATCAAGTTGGTTTTTAAATTTTATAATTTCAAGTTTATGTTTAGTATATATTTATGATCTTGCAGACTTAGGCTGGATGAAAAGAAAGAAAGTGGGGAAGACTGGAGAGAGGAATGGAAGAAAGGGGATATTTAAACTAAGGGTTTTGTTGTTGTTGTTGTTGTTATTGTATGAGTTTTTGTTTTTTATTTTCCAGTCCAGGTCATGAGTGAAGAAAAAGATTTGGAGTAAAATTTTGGGCATTGCCATTTTGCTAAATTGGATTATATTATAAAATTCAGTAAAATGCTTAATGGATGGGATTGACAAGAAAAAGAAACACATGGAAAAATGGTTTATAAGAAGCAAGTATAGCTTGTCCTTGAAGAATGAGTAATTTAGGGCTTTTGCTCAGATGTTTCTTTCTGTTTTGAGCCCAGAAAAGGATTTTCATGAGTAGTTCATAGCCATCTTCAGCAGAAGGTTTTAATTAACCAACTATAAAAAGAAATAGCCAGCATAAAAATAGTTACAATTGCTTTGAGTTGGGCTATTTACAGTATAGACCTTAAAATGTTCTTTTAAAGTGATTGCATACCAATTTACATAAAGCACTTTATAAACACACTTCCAGTCTGTTTCCTTGACATCCACTAGGAAATGACCACCGTGGTTGGTGTAAGCCAGAGAAGTATTGCAATGTGGGGGTAAACTTACTGGCAGCATAGTAAACTTTTCCAAAACTGCTTAGTTTTGAGGTCAGAAGTCAAAGTGGTAATCTCATAATATGTTAAATTATAGTTTATTTAGCTCTTTTATTTAGCTATTTTTTTATTGGTGAGAAACAGGCTGCTATTAGGTTAGATTAGAACAAGTTGGGTTATCTTCTCTTGTGAATTTCAACATGAGAGTATTTCTCATTAGAGTTAAATCAGAATATTCTGTTAAACCCTCTGGATCTGAGCTTCTACGAGTGGCATAATTTGATCCTTGTCATGCAATTTGTGTATTATTTTTTCTAATTCTGTAATTGCCTTATCAGAAGATAATGGATATTAGGACATGTAAGTCACAGGATGTCAAAACAGGATGATACAGAAAGCCATATTGGTCCAGCAAATCAAATAGTTCTTTGGGATGACGGGGTTTATGTCACTGATTGTTACTGATCCTTGGAGTCTGTTCTTTGGAGATCCACCTGTAATGAGAATATGGGAACTGTGATGGGAAGCAGGTCTGTAAGGGTAATTATAGGGAGGGGTGAGGAGGCCATCCAGATAAGGCCTGCATATTCTTTTTAAAGCTAGGCTGGCTCCTGTACCTCTCACACTTGGAGATTTTTATAAAAGTAGGGAGTTAAAAATGTGTGGGGACAAAGGCTTTAGAATTTTGGCAAGTTTAAAAGCAGAAATTAATATAAAATAAAGGATAATGGGAGGACATAGATCTTTTACCTTTTTAGTTAGGTTTATTCCTAGGAATCTTATGGTTTTGAGTACACACGTAAATGGGATCAATTCCTTGATTTCTCTTTCTGCTGCTACATTATTGGTGTATAGAAATGCCACAGATTTCTGTATGTGGATTTTGTATCCTGTGACTTTGCTGAATTCATGTTTGAGTTCTAGCGATTTTTTGTTAGAGTCTTTCAGGTTTTCTACAAAGAGTATAATGTCATCTGTGAATAGTGATAGCTTTACTTCTTCTTTGCTGATTAGGATGTCTTTTATTTATTTTTCTTGTCTGATTGCTGAGACTAGGCCTTCCAGTACTATGTTAACTAATAGTGGTGAGAGCAGACATCTGTGTCTTATTCCTGACCTCAGAGGAAAAGCTCTCAGTTTGTCCCCACTGAGGATGATATTAGTTTTGGGTCTTTCGTATATGGCTTTTATGATATTGAAGTGTGTTGCTTGTATCCCTACTTCACTAGGGATTTTTATTAAGAATGGATGCTATATTTTGGAACACTGAAAAGAAATTTAAAAAAATAAAAATTTAAAATTTAAAAAGAAGAATGGATGCTATACTTTGTTGAATGCTTTTTCTGCATCTATTGAGAGGCTCATACAGTTTTTATCCTTTCTTTTATTAATGGTGTATCATATTGATTAGTTTGTGTCTATCGAACAACCCTTTCAGCCCTGGATTAAATCCCACTTGATAGTGGTGAATAAATCTCAATAAGACACCAGCAAATTGAATCAGACACATGAAAAAATGTTCATCATCACTAGCCATCAGGGAGTTTCAAATTAAAACCACCTTACACCAGTTAGAATGGCCGAAATTAGCAAGACAGGAAACAACATGTGTTGGAGAGGATGTGGAGAAAGGGGAACCCTCTTACACTGTTGGTGGGAATGCAAGTTGGTGCAGCCACTTTGAAGAACAGTGTGGAGATTCCTTAAGAAATTAAAAATAGGGATACCCTATGACCCTGCAATTGCACTACTAGGTATTTACCCCAAAGATGCAGATGTAGTGAAAAGAAGGGTCATCTGTACCCAAATGTTTATAGCAGCAATGGCCACGGTTGCCAAACTGTGGAAAGAATCAAGATGCCCTTCAAAAGATGAATGGATAAGGAAGATGTGGTCCATATACACTATGGAGTATTATGCCTCCATCAGAGGGGATGAATACCCAACTTTTGTATCAACATGGACGGGACTAGAGGAGATTATGGTGAGTGAAATAAAGCTTGCAGCCTTCCCATTGAGATCAGGAACAAGACAAGGATGCCCACTTTCACCACTCTTGGTTCAACATAGTATTAGAAGTCCTAGCAACAGCAATCAGACAACAGAGAGAAATAAAAGGTATCCAAATTGGTAATGAAGAAGTCAAACTCTCTCTCTTCGCAGATGACATGATTCTTTATATGGAAAACCCAAAAGACTCCACCCCCAAACTACTAGAACTCATACAGCAATTCAGCAGCGTGGTAGGATACAAAGTCAATGTGCAGAAATCAGTGGCTTTCTTATACACTAACAATGAAAATACAGAAAGGGAAATTAGAGAATCGATTCCATTTACTATAGCACCAAGAACCATAAGATACCTGGGAATAAACCTAACTAAAGAGGTAAAGGATCTATACTTGAGGAACTATAGAACACTCATGAAAGAAATTGAAGAAGACACAAAAAGATGGAAGACCATTCCATGCTCTTGGATCGGAAGAATAAACATTGTTAAAATGTCTATACTACCTAGAGCAATCTATACTTTTAATGCCATTCCGATCAAAATTCCACCGGCATTCTTCAAAGAGCTGGAGCAAATAATCCTAAAATTTGTATGGAATCAGAAGAGACCCCGAATCGCTAAGGAAATGCTGAAAAACAAAAATAAAGCTGGCGGCATCACCTTACCTGATTTCAAGCTTTATTACAAAGCTGTGATCACCAAGACAGCATGGTACTGGCATAAAAACAGACACATAGACCAGTGGAACAGAGTAGAGAGCCCTGATATGGACCCTCAACTCTATGGTCAATTAATCTTCTACAAAACAGGAAAAAATATACAGTGGAAAAAAGACAGTCTCTTCAATAAATGGTGCTGGGAAAACTGGACACCTATATGTAGAAGAATGAAACTCGACTATTCTCTTACACCGTACACAAAGATCAACTCAAAATGGATAAAAGACCTCAACGTGAGACAGGAATCTATCAGAATCTTAGAGGAGAACATAGGCAGTAATCTCTTTGATATCAGCCACAGAAACTTCTTTCAAGATACGTCTCCAAAGGCAAAGGAAACAAAAGCGAAAATAAACTTCTGGGACTTCATCAAAATCAAAAGCTTCTGCACAGCAAAGGAAACAGTCAAAAAAACAAAGAGGCAACCCACGCAATGGGAGAAGATATTTGCAAATGACAGTACAGACAAAAGGTTGATATCCAGGATCTATAATGAACTCCTCAAACTCAACCCACACGAAACAGGCAAACACATCAAAAAATGGGCAGAAGATATGAACAGACACTTCTCCAATCAAGACATACAAATGGCTATCAGACACATGAAAAAATGCTCATCATCATTAGCCCTCAGGGAGATTCAAATTAAAACCACATTGAGATATCACCTTACACCAGTTAGAATGGCCAAAATTAACAAAACAGGAAACAACATGTGTTGGAGAGGATGTGGAGAAAGGGGAACCCTCTTACACTGTTGGTGGGAATGCAAGTTGGTGCAGCCTCTTTGGAGACCAGTGTGGAGATTCCTCAAGAAATTAAAAATAGAGCTTCCCTACGACCCTGCAATTGCACTCCTGGGTATTTACCCCAAAGATACAGATGTCGTGAAAAGAAGGGCCATCTGTACCCCAATGTTTATAGCAGCAATGGCCACAGTCGCCAAACTATGGAAAGAACCAAGATGCCCTTCAACGGATGAATGGATAAGGAAGATGTGGTCCATATACACTATGGAGTATTATGCCTCCATCAGAAAGGATGAATATCCAACTTTTGTAGCAACATGGACGGGACTGGAAGAGATTATGCTGAGTGAAATAAGTCAAGCAGAGAGAGTCAATTATCATATGGTTTCACTTATTTGTGGAGCATAACCAATAGCATGGAGGACAAGGGGCGTTAGAGAGGAGTAGGGAATTTGGGTAAATTGGAAGGGGAGGTGAACCATGAGAGACTATGGACTCTGAAAAACAGTCTGAGGGGTTTGAAGTGGCGGGGGGGTGGGAGGTTGGGGTACCAGGTGGTGGGTATTATAGAGGGCACGGCTTGCATGGAGCACTGGGTGTGGTGAAAAAATAATGAATACTGTTTTTCTGAAAATATATAAATTGGAAAAAAATTAAAAAATTAAAAATATTATATATGATTATTATTAAAAAAAAAGACAAGCAGAGAGTGTCAATTATCCTATTGTTTCACTTATTTGTGGAGCATAATAAATAACATGGAGGACATGGGGAGATGGAGAGGAGAAGGGAGTTGAGGGAAATTGGAAGGGCAGATAAACCATGAGAGACTATGGACTCTGAAAAACAATCTGAGGGCTTTGAAGGGGCCGGGGGTGGGAGGTTGGGGGAGCCAGGTGGTGGGTATTATGGAGGGCACGTATTGCATGGAGCATTGGGTATGGTGCATAAACAATGAATTCTGTTACGCTGAAAAGAAAAAAAAAAGGTTAATTATCTATACTTATTTCAGTACCACAGATTTTAATATACCTTTATATTAATGAGATTAATTAATTAATGAGATTTATGAGATAAAGAAAGTCTTCCAACTTTGCTTCTGTTTCAAGATTATTCTTGCTCTCTTGCAAAATATAAATTTTAGAATAAGTTTTTTAATTTTTATAAAAATGCCTACTGGCATTTTTGTTCAGAATGTGTTGAATCTATAAATTAAGCATAATAAACATTTTTCAGACTTAAAAAAAAAGACACCAGCAAATTGAATCCAACAGTACACCAAATGAATTATTCACCATGATTAGAATGACATAGAAGAAATCATTTCAAGTACACAAAAGCAACCAAAAAACAATGTGTTTCAAAATGAGACCTGTCTTATGATGAAAGAAATTTAAAAACAAAATAAACACTGAGCTTAAGGAGGAGAAAAAGAAATGACTTAAATAATAGAGGATTTTAAAAAGATAAAAGAGCTATTACAACTAACATTTAAAAGACAAGATTTAAATATAAAAACAGTGTAAATCATCCGGCCACTTGTTTGAAATACAGATTTCAGGACCACAGACTTACTGCATGAGAAATTGTGAAGATGCAGCCTAACAATCCATGTTTTAAAAAGACTCCAGGAAGAGTGCTAATGTGTGAGAATCACTGAATGACCTACGGCTCAGTGGCAGGTGGATTTTGCTTACCAGGGGCATAGTGTCCAGCTTCGTGCATGATGTATAGCAAAGATTCAGTAGAAGCTTGCCGAATGAGTTAATAAATAAATTAGGGATCACTACAAATAAAAAGTAGAGCCTAGTTAAACATTTAAAATATGGTAATTGATAAATATATGCTTAAATAAACAAAATACCAAAATGTATTGCTAGTTAAGAATGAAAGGACCCTAGAGAATTTCTTGAGGCAAATCTGAAGTCCTTGGAAGCGTTGCACTGCTGAGGGAGCAAAAATTTCCTTAGTAACTAGAAGAAAGGATGCAAAAAGCATAAACTTTCCTTTGTTTTTCTACTTTGGTTTGAGACCTGAAGCTAACATCATTTTGGAGTCGTTTTTGCTTTACTACAATAGAAAATAAAAAGCAGGGCGCTTGGGTGGCTCAGTGGGTTAAGCCGCTGCCTTCGGCTCAGGTCATGATCTCAGGGTCCTGGGATCATGTCCCGCATCGGTCTCTCTGCCTGCTTCTCTCTACCTCTCTCTTTCTCTTTGCCTGCCTCTCCATATACTTGTGATCTCTCTCTGTCAAATAAATAAATAAAATCTTAAAAAATAAAAAAAGAAAACAAAAAGCATAGGACTCTTACTCTTTATTCTCTGTTGGTGTACTACAAGTAAGGATATTAATCATGGCTGCTGTAACTCATTCTTAGGAATTTTCTTTGGTTCCATAGCAAATATTGCTATAATTTGAAATACCTAAGGTTTTCTAGAAGTTGTCTTAGACATATAGAAAAGTAAGAAAAAAAATGTAATGAATACCCATACAACACTAATTAGCATGTTAATTAATTAATGTACATTCTATATGTTTTACCACTGAAATACATATTCCCAAGGTTTTCCAAAAAAAACTGTTCACTCATCTAAATTAGCAAAGACATTGGAAAAATATTGCTGATAGTATCTTTAAAATCTGTTATGTCCTTACTTATGTGTCCCTTTTTCTCTTCTGTATTTTACTTATTTTCTCTATTTTCTTTCACTGGTTTGACCAGTTTTCTTTTTAAGTTTTCTGAAAGAATCAACTTTTGTTTTTAATCATTAAAAAACCCACAATTTCTGTTGTCTAATGCATTTTAAACATTTCTCTCATCTTTTTTATTTTCTTTTTTGAGCTTTTCTTATTGTACATTATTGTGAGCTGAATTGTGTCACCCCCAAATTCATGTTTAAGTCTTAACCCCCTAGTCCTAACCCCTTAGTATCTCAGTGTGTGCCTGTATTTGGAAATCGTCTCTCTAACAAGGTAATTAAGGCCAAATGAGGTCATGAGGTCCTAGGTCCACACCGATTTGACTTAGATCATTAGATAAGAAAAGACATGGGGTGGGAAGAGGGGAAAGAAAGGAGAAAATTTGGTTTCTGACATACATAGAAGAAAGACCGTGTGAGGACACAGGGAGAAAGTGGCTATCTATAAGACGTGGAGGGAGGCCTCAGAAAAATTAGCCTCCCAGCACCATCATCTTGGACTTCTAACCTCCAAAATTGTGAAATAATTAAGTTTAAGACACCCAGCTTACAGTATTTTGTTATAGAAGCCCTAAAAAAATCGATGCAGATTTTTAAAACTTGTTAATTAATGCTTATTATAAAAGTCACTGATCCTCAATTAATCCTTGATGAGTTTTCTCACACTGAGAACAATCCTATAACCAAGCCCACAGACCAAATAATTGATCATGATCCACATCCCAGATGTCCATCTTGTGTCATCTTCTAGGTCTGTTGTTCCTTCCTCACCACATCAGGCCAAAGATAAACTCTAACCCTCACTTACGACAACATAATTTATGACCTATATTTTAGCTAACTAGAATTTCAATAAAAACTTAAGGCAAAAAATGGGAAAAAATAACAGTTTTGCCTGCTGTTGTACAATTAACATAATATGCCTTTTTATTATGTTTTCATGTAACATTTGTTGGATTTCATGCATGTTGTTCTGGGTAGTTGTAGATTGTTTATTCTTATCTCTATATAGTATACCATTGAGTGAATATAAAAGAAGCTCTCCATTCTATTGTTTTCTGTTTTTTGTTACTGAAAACATGTTTATAATGGGTATTCTAGTAGATATCTTTTGATGAACAAAAGTACACATTTCATTTGAGTACAATTTAGAATAGATGATCTAGGCCATTTACTTAGCTTTACATATATTTAGTTGTAGTAAATGTTGCTAAACCATTTTCCAAAAACGGGCTTACCAAGTTAGAATCCAATAACAGGGCATAAATTGATTCATATTCTCAGCAACTCTTGATAATTTTTCATCTTTTCATTGACCCATTCTGACGGATGTGTAATGGTCTTGCCCTGAAGTTATAATTGGTATTTCCTTGATAACTAATGAAACTGTGCACATTTCTATTTGCTCATTGGCCATTATGATATCCCTTTAGAATTATCTGTTGAACTCTTTTGCCCATTTTTTGGATTGACTTTTCTGCCTTTTTCTTGTCCTCTTTATGCATTTTTTAAAAACTGGTCCTTGAAAGTCAGCTATTATTTGTAGTTTATTTTTAGTCTGTCTCTAGTGTTTGCTTTTGTCTTTTAAAATGTTACCTATTATGGATCTTGTCTGGGAGTTGAGTTATGATATGTTTCACTAGTATTCATTTGAAAATAATTTTTTTCATTTCTTTTTCTTTCAAAGGTGAGCAGTATGTTTGTACAAAGAAAATAGAAGATCAATAATCATAAGAGTAGGGAAAATACTTTCAAATATTTCAGATCTCTGCAAAATGTGCTTACTTATCTTAAACCAGTTTCTTTGGACTAGGATTTTATTTTATTTTTAGGACTAGGATTTTAAATGGAGAATTGATAGTAGTATTTTATGATTTACCTTTAAGCTATTAAATTATGAATGTATTTTATATATACTAAAATTTATAGTATAGATGCTTGTATACCTTGTATATGTGAAAGACAAATCACACAATAGAAAAATTAGTCATTTAAGAAACTGGTCACTGTTGATTTGTATTTGTCTTTCAAAACTAGTACTCTGTACAATGCTAATCAGAGTATAAAAATTCAATTTATATAAACCAAATAACCTCTATATTTATATTATTTGTGTTTATATTGTAACATATATAGCCTATAAACATGTTCTATATAACATCTATAAACATGTTATAAAACATGTATTTATATTGTTTATACACTCATTCTATGCTATGGAAGCTACTAAAACAAAGTGAATAAGTTAACTCAGTTATCTAGAAAAGGAGAAAATTTAGGAGGTAAGGAAAGTAGTAGTGTGGTTTGAACACTGGTAATACAAGAGTATAAGTACATTTACCAAATTTAGTATATAGTTAAGCCAAAATATGTTAGATCTAATATAGGAAGTTTAAAGGATAAATCCTGGCAATTATTTATAGACTGCCTGTTGAAATAATTCCTAATCCACATGCACATTTCAGTAAATTCAGTATTCTTTATTAATGTGTCCTTAAAAACAAAAAAAGTTAAACTATTCAGTTGCAGCATTTAATTAAAAAAAAAAAAAAAAGACCAGAAGTGATATATCTGATTAGTTCTCTGCTTTGGGTCCTGGAAGATCATGATAATTCAGGACATAATTCTTTATGGAAGAATGTTCTGACTGTAATCTGGCTCTGAATCATGGCTTGGTTTTATTTGTTACCATCTTTCCCATTATGGTATACAATAATAACAAATAAAAATATTTATCTCCTAATAAGACACTGGCATGTTTTAGGGAATGATGAGCTCTTTTTTTAGAAAGAGAACTCAAAATATTTCTCTTGCTAGATAATATGACCTGCTGGAAAATCAACTTTTATATCATTTAAGGCAAAACAAAGCATAACTGCTTTCATCTTTTCTTAAGTCTTTGAAATGATGCTATCGTTGGACAGTCTGCTAGATTTATTATTTCACTTTCTCCACCAGATGCCTCCTCACTCACATTCTATATTAACAGCTGCTCTTGGACAGGTTCAGGGTTGTGCCAAATTGCCCGGAACTCTCTCCCAGACTGGGCCCAGGGTCCCAGTCTTTCCTTTGTCTTAGAGGAGACATTTATCAGGAACACAACATGGATGAGATTAATCCCTGAGATGGAGAAATAATTATTTTAAATGTGAGGTTGAAAAAACATAGAAAATTAAAAAAGGAGAGTAAAATCTAAATCTTGGGGAATCATAACTCATTGTTTCTGATCAGTGAAAAACCCAAATTGTATTGTAACCTAGCAAAGTAAAAGGCTTATCAAGAGAGGGGAGATAGTCTATTGAATCTCAAATAAATGACCGAAAGGGCTTAGAATTAGAAATTTGATGAAATTTGGAAGAAAAAGACTTTGGATCCCAGGACATATTTACATTAATAGTTAAAGAGTTATGAATACTTTCAATAGAAAGTGTCATAAAACTTTTACATAATTTGCATCATTCTTAGTCCTTAGTCTAAACTTTGTACCACATTAGCACTGCTAGACAAGGAAGGCAGATTCATAGTTGCTGGCAGAAGAGTATTTAATGTTAGGGAGAGGTGTGGGGAAGAAGGTGGTGAGGGTTAATTTCAGGCAAGCTGCTGTGTCTGGAACTATTGGAGTTTTGGAAGGAACAGAATGACTGTGTTGGAGGAGTCAAGTAGAGAGGGAGGATCCAGGATGGAGGTGAAAAGATGGTATGAGAAAAGAAAGTGGAAGTTTGAAATACAGAGTGGGAGACAGAATTACAATTTAACTTTTTGATGTGGGAGAATGTGGCTCAAGAGTTTTGTTTTGGAATCTTCTCTTTGCTCTCTGGATGGAGAAGGAATTTACCAAGTAAATTTAGGGTTTCTAACTGAACATTCCAGACGCATGGCTCAGGAAGGCTGTGTATTGAGAAGAAATGAGAATTCACTATGTATTGAGAAGAAATGAGAAACCACTAGAAAGCTACAGACACAGTAAATTTGCATTCTTGGTTATATACTGTTCTTTGGTAATCTTTTTCTTTCCATTTTCTATTTGTTTTTTTAAAATTTTTTATCATGTCCAATTATTTTAAAGGTATTATTTATTTATTTGAGAGAGCAGGAACGATGGTGGGGGAGAAGCAGAGGCAGCGGGAGAAGCAGACTCCCCGCTGAGCAGGGAGCTCCATGCGGGGGCTAGCTCACAGCACCCTGAGATGATGACCTGAGCCAAAGGCAGAGACCTAACTGAGCCACCCAGGTGCCCCTGTTCTTTGGTAATCTTGAGAACTTAGTAGAAATGGATATAGATAGCAAACTGAAATGCCAGACCATAAAAGGGGCCAGGCTATGGATTATAGCAGTCATTCCAAATACAAACCATCTCTAAGTCTTCATCTGGGTGTGTGTGCTGTGGAGAAGTTGGGAGTCCCTTACTTTCCTTTTGCATACTTAAGCTGTTGCTGTCTAACTGCACGAGTCTGTGGGTTGCAAAAATGTAAGAGCTATTACTTGGAGCAGGAATGCTTTAATATAACCACATCTTGTATCTCGCAAAAGTTAGCTCAGGTATGGATATCCAGACCGTGTGTGAAGGTGTTAACTGTGCACATATATGCTTAATTTAATGCTGTGTTTTAAGTTAATAATAGCTGATTCTCACAGCATAGTTGTTTTGAACATTTCTCCAATGTGAGCTAATATAATCATGTTGTAACTATTTACGAACAGCTGCCTCATTACAGAAATGCTGACATATCCTTAACTGTATTGATGCTGATTAGCAGGGAGAAACTAACTGACTATATTCCACAGTAGAGGAGGTTTGTCTTTCTTAGGGGTATTTTTATACTCCATGAAAACTTGACACTCTTTTAAAATGAATGGTTTGGCTGCTAATATATTTTCTCCATCAGACTTTGTAAGTTTTTCCCCAAGGGAAAAAAAAATAGGCTTTGAACCTCTTCTCAAGAATGGTTCTCACATTGGAAAATTGCTGTTCATTTCAAATTCATTTTTGGAAATGCATACATCAGTTCCTCTATTCCATATATATTCCATATATAAACTGGCCATTATGCGTTATTCTCTTTAAAACACTCTGCTATGGGTTGAAGATATTAAGATGACATATGTAGGTTTTCCTTAATAGTGTTACAGAAAAAAAACAAATGTGTGAACAGTTATAATTGTTTAATATATACCGAGAGTGAGAGATGTACAAGTTGTAGAATTAATGAAGAGCTTGTTATGTTCTGTATTCGTAGGAGGGAATGGAAGGCTTTGTAGAGGAGGAAGCATGTGAACAAAATTTCAAAAATTGGAGTTGAAATGGAAGGAAAGGAAACATTTCTACCACTGCATATTGCCCCTGCGCTCCATTCCCGTAGGGGCACCACAGTTATGGGCAACTAAAAGTCATTCAGCAGGGTTGGATTGGGAACCTATGAAGAAAAAAAAAAATGGTCGGACTTGAGGCCAGAGATGCAGGAAGTTACCAGTTTATAAAGGGTGCTTATGCCTTGCTAAGGAAGTTAGGCTTTGTCCTATAATTAATGGCAAACCACTAATTGTTTTGAAGCAGGATGATGATGTCTTAACATTTACATTGTGGCAAAATTACTTTAATAGCAATGTGGGGTGGATGAGGGAGAGAAAGCTTGGAGTCAGGAAGCAATAGTCCATGCATATGATGAGGAGGGTATATATTTAGCTGGTAGCAGTAGGGGAGAAGATAAATTAACATTGAAAATTATTTCTGAGGTAAATATATGCAGGAAACAATGGGCATGAGTAAAATGGCCAAGGTGAAATGTAGGTGGATTGTGAAAGAAGAAAGTGTTACAAGCAGAATTGCAAAGATTCACATTTAGAGTATAAATTTAAAATAATAAAAAAAAAAAGAACAGCAAAAGACACTGATGAAACACAACCATAAGAAAAGTGGGAAAATGAACCATGAGAGACTATGGACTCTGAAAAACAATCTGAGGGGTTTGAAGTGGCGGGGTGGGGGTGGGAGGTTGGGGTACCAGGTAGTGGGTATTATAGAGGGCACGGCTTGCATGGAGCACTGGATGTGGTGAAATAATAATGAATACTGTTTTTCTGAAAATAAATAAATTGGGAAAAAAAAAAGAAAAGTGGGAAAAGAACCTATGGAGCATGAGTCTCTGGTTCTATGTTCTTTTCCACATTTGCTTGTCATATTTTCCTTTTATGCAGACCTAACTCACTTGATTTAAAGTCATTTCTAATTAGTCTTGTTTTCAGCACAGTCTTATGTCATGTCATATTTAGGCACTCTATTTTCTGTCACTTGAACATATTGACTTTCCTCTTTATACTCTTTTTTATTTTGACACAGAAAGACATAATATTTTTTTAATAAAGGATATGGGAGAATCTGACAAGATATAATGCCTCAAACAAATATTTCATCTTTGAATCATTACTAACATGAACTACAGTTTCAAATATATCAATGGTTTTGACTGGGAATTGTTTTCTGTAATGAAAATTAAGTCTCAGTTTTCATAATTGATAAAAATTAAGAAGTCTGACAAAACCAAGTACTAACTCTAGTCAACCCTGTGTTAAGGGTGTGGATCAAGTGGGAATTGTTAAATGTTTTTGAGAGTATAATTTCCTATTAAAGTTCAAATTTTAAAAAAATACAAAAATACTTGGGGAAAATTAAGTATAATAGTAGGCCATACCATTTAAAGAGAAAAATTAAAAGACATGAAATAAATTGTATGTTCAGCCATATTTCTATGTTTATATTCATTAGAAAAAGAATGGTTACATGAGGATCCTATTTGCTCAGGTCAAATCAATAATTAGTTAATGATTCAAAGACAAATTTTCTAATTTTTACATTTCTTGTCTTTCTATTTGGAGTAATAGGGTAATTATAATCTTCACACATCCATTTTGCATGAATGAAAAATTTTTAGGTTTATTCAGTTAAAATGGGTTTTCAGAAGGCACTTTGTTTTCATTAACATATTGGATATTTTTTCACTATAGGGTTCCTTAACTCTATTTGTTGTTTTTTTTTTTCAACGTGCTTATAGTAAGAAAGTCCTGGTGAGTTACTATCCACCTCTGATATATACAGGAATACCACCTATAGGGCTCTAGGGGCATTAATCACTTAATAGCACTTGTTACTTAAATCAACAGGGAGCAATTTGAACCCCTGATAATAGAACTAGTTTCCTTAAGAGTAGCCAGTTCTCCATCACTGCATTATTGAAGACTAAAACGTCCCTTCCCAAATTCATAGTTCATTTAGAGACAGCCTCACTCCTGGTTTGGCAGGAAATACTTCATAAATGCTGGAGGTTCTTGTTCTGACTCCTTATTCTAGATGTTCTTATTCTCATTTATTTGTTTTTCTTTGTTTTTGGTTCATGGACTGATTTTACTGCATCATCACTTTACTGGAACCCCTGTCTAAGCACGATGGGTCACAATGTGTAGTGTTATGGATTGACTTCACAAGCTCTTCTTTCTTAAAGTGTCTTACTTTTCATAGTGGATTTTGCAGACCCTTACGGGTAAATTAGATTTTAAGATACAGGTGTTATTACTTTACATAAGTATATTAGTAATATTTGTGAAATTCTCATAGACGTAACCATTTTCTATAAAGAAAACCATATTACTAGCTAAGCAAGGAAAGTATTTAAAGATAATTTATATTCTTTTAAATAAAATAGATACATATTAAAATCACTTCAGAAGGGAGAGTTTTCTAGATACTGTACGTTACTGATTCTAAAAACTCTTTTCATTTTTGCACTATACTACATCAGCGTGCAGCTTAGAATAAATGACATTTTACAATAGGTCTAAGCTAGATAACAGTCATGACTTGGTCATCTGAAAACCTAATCTTAACACCTTCTTGTCATATTCATATTGTTTTAATTTGATTTAGTACATTTAGGCAGAAATATTTTAATGCCAGCTGTTTAACAGTATGAAAAGCTGATTAGCCAATGAATTTTCATTTTTCAATTTATTTTTATATTAAAAATAAATTATTATAGAATTGTTCCCTCTGTCATGATTCTTACTCATAACTAACTTTCAATCAAGCCATACTATTGGCATAAAAAGAGAAGAATTCAGATGGATTCCTATAGTTCCTATATGGTAGATGGTATTATATAGTTCCTATATGGTGGATGGTATTATTCTGGAAACCACAGATTTGACTTGATCTACCTGTGTGGATTTTTTACATAAGGGTATAGCCTCTGTTGGGGCGCCTGGGTGGCTCACTGGGTTAAAGCCTCTGTCTTCAGCTTGGGTCATGATCCCAGGGTCCTGGGATCGAGCCCTGCATCGGGCTCTCTGCTCAGCGGGGAACCTGCTTCCCCCTCTCTCTCTCTGCCTGACTCTGCCGGCTTGTGATCTCTGTCAATAAAATCAATAAAATCTTTAAAAAAAATTCTATTTAAAAAAAATAAGGTATAGCCTCTGTCTAGTTCTTTTAGAGATATAAATAATAATAATAATAATTAATGTACAATTATCGTTGTGGCAGATAGACTGGAAGGAGGCCCCACAATCATGCCTCTGTGAAATCCCCTCAAGTGTGGGCTATGTAAATCCTTTACTATAACAGAATCGTTAGAATCACATAAGCTTTAAAGAAAAATTATAACTAGGGATGAAGAAGGACAAATAATGTTTTGAACATTTCCCTTTATAACCAGTTTATAAAACAGGTTAAACGTTAACTAAAAATACTTCAAGTCATAATTGAATTAACTGTTGAATCAAATTATTTGATAAAATTATTTGGAATTTGGGATGCCTGGGTGGCAAAGTTGGTTGAGCATCCTAATCTTTGTTTTGGCTCAGATTGTGGTCTCAGGTCCTGGGATCTAGCCTGCCTTAGGCTCTGCGCTCAGCAAGAAGTCCACTTAAGACTCGCTCTTCACCTTCTCTGCCTCTTCCTTCCACTCTTTCTCTCTCTGTCTTTCTGTAAAATAAATAAATATCTTTAAAAAATTATTTGAAATTTAAGAAAGTAATTTTCCCTATCAGTATTTTCCAGCTCAACATTTTAAAATTTTCCTTTCATAAACTAAGTACATACCATCTTCTTCCAGCAGAAGGCTGTCACACTGTCTCTGAATCCCTTACTAAATCCTTATTCAATGTCTCAATTATAGTACTTAACTTACTGCATAAGACAGGTGGAAAAAACGCTTTAAATAGATTTGAATTCTGGCCGTATGACAATTCAGTATATTTCATTGAATTAAAAAATATTACTTAAAATGCAGAAAAAAAGTCCGAGCATATTACCAACTCCTATAACTGTAAGGACTTTTCAGAATTCCTAATGAAGCAAACCATCCAAGGTAAATGAGTATCATGGCTGGATTTTGGCCCTAAGGCATGAGTGGAAAAAGAACAGGAAACTTGGCTTCTTTGATCTTGGTGTTGAGTAGAAGGAGACAGGATGGAAAAAAAAATATTAAAAAACAAAGTTGCTTAGAATTTTCCAAAACTTTTGATCAATAATAACCCTGATATTCTAGAAATCCAGGGAAATCTAAATAGGATACATAAAAATAAATCTCTACCTAGGCATATCATAGTTTTAACTGCAGAATACCAAATACAATGAGAAACGTTTTTAAAGCTGCCAAGGAAGACAAACAGATCAATTATAAAACAGCAGTAATTGAAAACCAGTTTATATTCAACAACAGTAATAGGAGACAGAAGATACTGGAATAATTACTTCTATGTGCTGAGATAATGTAACTGTCTACCTACAATTCAATACATAGAATGTTTTCCTAGAGTGGAGGTAAAAATATTTTCAGGAAAACAGAAACCTAGAGTTTATTATCAACAAACACCGACTAAAAGAGATTTCTAAAGAAAAACATACCCGGAAAAAAAATATCACATCAAGTAGAAGGCCCATAATGGAAGAAAGGGTGAGGTGAGCTCTTGATAAATATAAATAAATAGTGTAGATCAACATTTCCTGGGAAAAAAATAATAACTAATTTGTGAAATAAAAAGGGCTAGAATTAAACCATTGGACAAAGTAGACTTATGCATCAGGAAGAAATTACTCAGAGGCTCTTTAATATTTTGGGGAAATTATGTAAGTCTTAGTAAGTTTATGACTTTGTTCAGTTAAACAGGCTTATGTAAATAGAAAATATAACTGTTAGTAGAATGTTTAAATATTATAATTTGGAAATAATAGAGAAATAATAAGAAATGAGTGAAAAGCTTAAAGACAGGAGGAAGAAGAACAGAAAAAAAGGACCAGGAGACAGCTGAAACTACAGTTTTAGAAATAAATTACATCAATAATCACTTCAATTTTTCCTTTAAAAAAGCTAGAAAATGTCTGACTAGTATTTTTCTCTCTGTCTTTACAAACTTTTATTTAGAAATAATTATAGATTTACATTCAGACTCATAGGTTCTATTGAAATAAAAGACTATTCTGTAACCACAAAAATATCTCTTAAGCTACCTCTTCATATTTATATCTATGAATATATTGGTTTTTGAGTTTCTTTTAATTTTTTTTGCGTATAGTTTCTTCATTGTTCACATTGGTTGTTTCTGTGTACTGTTATTCAAGCTTCCTGATTATTTTCCCCCTCTGTTGTCCATTTTGCTGTCCCGCCCATGTGGTGAGATTTTTATTTTGAAGATTATGTTTTTCAGTTCTAAAAATTGCATTTGGGGGCACCTGGGTGGCTCAGTGGGTTAAACCTCTGCCTTCAGCTCAGGTCATGATCTCAGGTTCTGGGATCGAGCCCCACATCGGGCTCTCTGCTCAGCAGAAAGCCTGCTTCCTCCTCCCTCCCTCTCTCTGCCTGCCTCTCTGCCTACTTGTGATCTCTGTCAAAAAAAAAAAAAAAAACTTAAAAAAATATATTTTTTAAAAATTGCATTTGGTCTTCTTTATGTCTTCTAGCTTCTACTGAGTTTTATATTTTTTATTCATTTGTTTTAATCAAATCTTTTTGCAGTTGCTTATTGAAGCATTTCAATTTTTCTTATGGTTGATTTAAAGTGTTTGTCAAAGAATTGTAAGATTGGTGTCAACTTAGAAGCATTTGTTGGTTGTCTTTTCTCATTTGACTTGAGATATTTGTGGTTCTTGGTGTGATGAGTGATTTTTAGCTGAAACCTGGAACATTTGGGGAATTATATGATGAGAATTTGGACCTTATTTAAATTAAAGCTGACGCTGCTCTGGTAGGAAGAAGGTGTTGCCTTGTAATTGCCAGGTAGGGATGAAGGTCCAGATCCTGACAAGTGGGGTGTGGGCAGAGCTCTTCACCAACTTGGGCAAGGGTGACGGTGGGGATTTCTGCCATGCCTCTGCTGATACGCCCAGGCTCGGGGTTGGGAGGTGGAGGAAAAGTGCTCACAATGTGGATGCCTCTATGGGAGGCATGGCTTCCTTACTGCTGAGCACTGGAGAAAGCCCTGATAGGGTTGTTCTGAGACCACTACTGTGAAGAGTGGCATAGCGTTGTGTTCTGGGTGGGCTTGAAAGTCTGTGTTCAGTCTAGGTTTCCAGTGACCAGGGTGGGTCTGTGTGGAGGAAATAGGTATGTTGGAAGGGAAAAAGTCTTCTCCAGTACCACAGCAGCAGGGACACTGGGGTGTCTAGTTAGAGAGCGGCAGGGGTGGAAGTTCCGATTCTCTACTCAGTTTTTGTTGATGGGGTTGGAGGTGGGGCTTCGTTTTTTCTCCGTGGTATTTGGCTAGAGTAGAGCAGTTATTATCTCAAAGTTTTCAGGCCAGGCTGCCTGTTTCCTGGTTCTTTGGTTCCATAGACCCAACTTGGGGCTTTTTTTTTTTTTTAACCATTTGTGTCCATTAATATTTCGAAGGTGTTTTTGATTGTACTGAAGATAAACTAAATTTTCATAACATCAATTTATTCCTGTCCCTTGTGTGGTGTCTTTTGAAGCTCTGATATAGGGCAACTTTTCATTCTGATTGTGATAGCTTGGTCTGAGACTTTCTATGTCCTCTGCTCATCAGCAGCTAATGAAGACAGTAGGTACAGACATTCTCCGCGATGCCATGGAAGACTGGTGCTAAAGCATGAGAAAAATCTCTCTTTTTATGCCAATAGGTCCCAACCACATCTGTGGCTTAGCTTGCCCTTTTTCTGCTGATGTTCTTAACATCATTAACAGGAGTAACATTCAGGTGATGTGTTCCAGTAAGAATGAACAAGTTAGGAAATTATCAACATTATTTTTTATTGGTTGCTAAATAGTTCCTAAGGTCTGTTCTCACTCAACTGTCCACCACTGTGTTTTCTGCCTTGACTTATCTCAAGGACCCTCATGGAACTCGCACTATGAATTTTTTAAAGGGTGATTTTAAATCAGAGGGGAACCTCTGGGACCCTGTTACTGTGCGTGATCAGGATATGCTCTGATTGGGTAGTGGGATACACACACACACACACACACACACACGCAATATAAACATATTTATATATACATATACATTCCATATAAATTTTAATATAAATAATTCTGTATTTATAATGGTAATGTTGAAGAACGTGAGTGTATGGCATTTATTTTCATTTTTTTTCCTTCAAATGTTTATTTAAATTCTTATTAATTAGCATGCAGTGCAATATTAGTTTCAGGAGTAGAATTCAGTGATTCACCACTTACTTACAACATCCAGGGCTCATCATAACAAGTGCCCTCCTTTATATCCATCATCCATCTAGCTCAGTCCACCCACCCACCTCCCTCCATCAACCCTCAGTTTGTTCTCTGTCATGAAGAGTCACTTATAAGAGTGCCTGGGTGGCTCAGTGGGTTAAAGCCTCTGCCTTTGGCTCAGGTCATGATCCCAGCGTCCTGAGATTGAGCCCCACATCGGGCTCTCTGCGCAGCAGGGAGCCTGCTTCCTCCTCTCTCTCTGCCTGCCTCTCTGCCTACTTGTGATCTCTGTCTGTCAAATAAATAAATAAAATCTTAAAAAAAAAAGAGTCACTTATGGTTTGTTTCTCCTGCCTTTCTTTTTTTCCATTCCCATGTGTTCATCTGTTTTGTTTCCTAAATTCCTCCTGTAAGTGAAACCATATGGTACAATAAATATATATCTATACTATACTATATATATTACTATATATATGCTATATATATACTTACATATATACATATATAGTTTGAACTTTATTTATATTTATATATTTATATATAATATTTGTATAAATAGTTTGAGATAAATATATAGATTTCTATCTAGATATATAAACTTGTCTCTGCAGGTTCGGGTCCATTTATCCAACTGCCTACTGGACATATCCATTTGATTATTCAGTGTGTTACAAACATACACAATCTTTCAATAAGACCAGTTTGTCATATCGTATATAAGGTACAAGGTACCAATGGATGGCCTTGAAATATAGTTCGCTGCCTAAGCTAGAACTTGAAAGCCACCTTTGACCCT
Organism: Neogale vison; assembly: GCF_020171115.1. Lineage (NCBI taxonomy): Eukaryota > Metazoa > Chordata > Mammalia > Carnivora > Mustelidae > Neogale > Neogale vison. The sequence continues at coordinate 194,234,428 of NC_058091.1, read as the reverse complement.
TTCTTCTTCACCTCTGACTTTTAATAGTAAAATATTCCTTGTTTCTCTACTCTAGGAGCTCCCAAACTCACCCATTTCTTTGTCTCTGCTGCTTTTGCTTTGGTGGCTGTTGCCTCTCAGCGACTGAAGCCGGCTAAAGCGCACTCAGCAGGTAGTCCTGCCTCCCGTTTTCTTGCCAGGCCTCTAGCACAGCATCTTGCATTCTCAAACAGTAATTCATTTCAGAATTGCAAATGATCTCAGCTACAGCCCTCTCAGGGGTCTGCACTGTTTTGTTCTCCCCTTTGACCTCCACTGCCTAGAGTGGTCTTGGTCACTTAAAAAAATAAATCAAAGGATAACATTATCTTTATTTAAAATTACTAAGTTGCTTTCCATTTGTACCAGATGACATGCTAACTCTTTTCCTTACTGGTGTTTCCTCTTAACTCTTGACTCGGCCTCCCTGGGCAGCCTCCTGTTAGACTCTCCTTCTTCATTTGCCATACTCCATATATGCTGGGATAATTTTATGTAAGCTATGCTCTTTCCAGCCTCAGTTCTTTTCCTTTGTGTCTTCAAATTTGTCCAATGTCCTTGTCCTGGTGTTTTTGAATGTCTGGCTTGCTTTTGAACATTCACAGTCCAGGTTTTAGTAACACTGCCTCACAGGTCTTAGCTAAGCATCCTCCATGAATTAGTGACCTCCAACTCTGCTATAGCTCCCTGTCCTGTTCATTTTCTTTACTGTATTTATCACCTTCTGAGTTTTTTTTATCTGTTTAGTTTCAACCTGTATTTGTTTTTAACATGTTTGCTGTTTGTCTTCTGCGATTAGATGCAGACTAAGGGCAATGCCCAATCTTTCTCATTTTGTGTCCCCTGGTGTATGAACTGTGTCTGGAACATGGTGATGATGGGTAACTTGTTGATTACTCACAAAAACCAGGCCTAAACATGTTGTACTTATGTTCCTATGTAACCCACATGATGACGGCTAGAGTCAAGTACAAGTGCTAATTCCATGACTTTAGAATCAGATTCTGTTATATAAACGATACCTGCATTAGCTCCCAGTCCATTTCAGATGACTGGAAGAGACATTACTACAAAAAAACTGGGAGAAATAAGCCTGAGCAATAGGGAGGTTAGTTGCTACCTCACAGCACTAACAGTGCCTCACACTGGTAGAAAATAGAAGAAAGGAAATATGATTCATTACCTGGAAGGCCAGGTTTTCAGTGTGTCAGACAGCCTGGATCAGTTGTTGGGATCCTGCGTGATTTTGTGGTAAACTAGTCTGGCACTTACCATCACTGATAAATGCTCGATTTCTAAAAACCTGTTCCATCTGTCTTTGCCTTTAGTTGATAACAAGTAGGCATCCTTATTCCCTTAGTAAGTTGGGCAATAGGCTTTATTGACAATATATTTTTAAAATTTCTCTATAACCAGCCAAATATCTTTCTCTCATTTCTGGATGCAAGGAATTATGCCCTGTTTGTGTACGTAAGTAGAAACTCACAGCCTCTTATTTCCAACTCAGTTTTATGACCCACCCTCAGAGGACACGCACTAAGCATTCTTTATCTACCTCAATGAATGACTCATGCAGGGGTTGGAGGTTAATGCTATGGCTCAGGGCGAACAAGCATGTGGTTTCTAGGGTACCTGTCTGCCTCTGAACATGGACGGTTTTCAGCTGTCCTCCACCATACCCATCTGACATTTGAGAAAAACAAGGCACAGGATGATTAATAAGCTTGTTCATGGCCATCTAACTAGTGAGTCACAAAGCCAGAATGTGATTCCAAATACTCTTTTGAGAGCCCATGCTCTTAGGCATGAATCTCTACTTTAATTCTGTAATATATAAGCAAGATCATATGTGTTCTATGTAATTGAATAAGTAAGTCTTCATTCATTAGTCTTTTTTTATAATTAAACCTCAGATTTTTCTTAAGAACGCTTTCATTTTAATTATTTTCAATACTTATTAGTGGGTAGCATTCATTGAAATGCTAAACCTTTTTAGGCTTGATAATGAAATGGCAAACCTCACATGTATTGAAATATTAACTAGGAACGATTTTGGCAAGTTGTACACATGGGGCATACATATTCAGTGTGCTTCAACACATTTTATTTTTCATTCAAGAAATGACCATGACTTCACTTAGCCCCATATACTTCACTGAGAGTTGGACTCAGTCAGCTAATAGCTTGGGCACAGGAACTGATAGATCAGAATTGCAATTGCCAGAGACAGATAAAACCAAGCAGAGAAAAGGATGTATAAAGTGGCCATCTCTTGAGAAATCAGCGGCAATTTTCCTCGGAAAAGTCAAGCTCTGTCAGTTTGAGGACAAGGATTAGAGAAGTTTCTTTAATTAGAAAGTTCAATGAACAAAGCAGGGAAAATCATTTTCCTTCAGCCTGATGATGCTCAGAAGGGTCAAGCATCAGGTGGTTGATTCAGCTCCTCTTGAATGTTGATACGGAGTCAAGGCTGTCACTTGTCTGACGGGTAGCTCCAGCCACTATATAGTGTGTGCCCGTCCTCTGTGCGGTGAAGAGACTTACGCATAAATCCTAATAGAGAGGGTGGATGGTAGATTGGTTCTTAAAGCAGTCACTAGCTAACAAATTATCATCCTGGATGAAAAATGAGGTCATGAAGATTTAAATATGGCAAGAAAGAAGACGGTGCTGTCTGTGCAGGAAAGATAGTGTGAACCCATCTGTGGTAATAGATTAATTGCCTTCATTAGCAAAGATGTCTAACTTACACCAACCATCAATAAATGTTTCAGATCTACTCAAGAGTGATTACTCTGTTGATAAAAAAGATAAAACTTATTCCCAAACGAAAGTAAAAGTAAATATATTTCCAAAATTTTCTGTAATCTGAAACATCGTTCTGAAATAAAGAATAATTATCCATCAGGTAAAGAAAAAAGGATGACAAAAGAAATGCCTTAATAAACTGCATTACCTCTAGTGACTTTTTATAAAGCTCTACAGTAGTCTGGGAGGTATTTCTGCTCAAGGAAACTATCTTTATTGGCTGGAGTTTTTGCTTTGGTCTTTAAGATAATCAGACTCTTAAAAAATCATTTACTGAAGTTTTTTTCCTATCTTAGTTCATAGTATTTTCCCTCCTATGTTCAAAGAGATGAGTCCTGCCTCTCATTCTTCCATCAGTGTATCATTATTATGTATGATGTGTAGTAAGGAAAATACTTCAGAAAAACTTCAAAAAACTTAATTTTTTCTTAAATGATGCCACAGTAGGTGGTAGTGGATTTGGAAATTAATTAGAGAACAATATCCAGATAGCCCATAGAACATTTTAGTTAATTTATAGAATTAAATATAGTGGAGAATGAGATAATTATTGATATATAATAACACTTAATCTAGAGCAGTCAGAGGGAGAAGGCTATCAGGACTCCAGGTTAAATAGAATTGAATTCTTCTGTGCCTTTACTAATTGCGAACATTTTGTATCTCATAGACTTTTATTATTATAACCTAATTAAAGATATTTTGTAGTCAGAGAAAAAGAAGCTATCTTCACTAGCTGGAGTGTTAATGACAAGAGAATAAGAACAGGAAGTATCACCTTAAATCATAACATACAAAAGTTTCCATGATTGATTCATTCAGTGAAAAATATTGAGCACCTAGTATGTTACAGGCAAGGCACTGATTTTGAGGCTAGATCAATGCACAAAAGAGACAAAACATTTCTTTTGTCATAGAATCTACATTCCAATTGGACAGGACAAAATTTAAGAAGTAAGTTATTATAAAATATTTCAAAGCGTTAAGTGTGATGGGGAAAAATGAGCAGTATTAGGGAAACTGAGAATATGGTGGGAGGGAGTGGCAATTTAAATGGACTAGCCCTTGTGAATCTCTCTAATAAGATAGTGCTTGAATAAAGACTTGGTAGAGATGAGGAAGTATGTCACCTGGGTATTTAAGGAATGTCATTCCAAACAGAAGGAAGAAGCAATGCAAAGACCAGGAAGTGGGAGTACTCTAGTCATGGCCAATGGACAATAAAACCACTCTGGGCAGACCAGAATTAATTAAGAAAAGAGTAGAATGAGATGAAATCTGGACCTTATATTTGTGTTATTTTACTCAGGAATAGATTTGTACATAAATACATATCGCGTATTCATTGTTGGTTTTTAATTAACTTAAACTGAAGTAAACATCTATCATATAAGATGACATTAAAGCAGGTCTTACTCATTCTTTTCTTGCTCTAAAAAAAGGAAAGGAAAAGGATATTGGGCTAATTTGCAATGAATGTCTCTGAATTTACAGGGCTTGTTTTTATGACACTGGGTTTCCTTTAAATCATTCTGTTAATTATTTTTCAAAAACATTACTTTAATGACTTTATTTAAAAATTTTTAGAGTATCATCTTACCATTTCTTCTCTGTTGTTTTAAAAATTACATTTCTCTGTCAGAAATTCCAAAAAGATCCTCCTTATCCTGAAACGCTCTATGTTCCTATCCCACTGTCTCAGAGGGTCTAAAATTATCAGTGTCTGTCTGTATTTTGTGTTAAAGCATTGAAGCCTCCTATGATATGCATGTATTTTCTGGAAATGGTAAGACATTGAGTAAGCATTAGTGTAATAGCTTGAATTCATCAGAGAGCAACATTTTACATTATAAAGCACTTTGCATCACTTTAAAGCATTTTCATGTAATTAAATTAATTCATTCCTTTAGGGTATTATTATACCTATTTTGCAGATCAAGAAAGTAAAGCTTATAGAAATTAGTGACATGAACTTAATCCCATTAGTTAGTAAATAGGAAAGCCCAACTTAAACTTCAGATATTCTGGTTCCAAGTGAACGTCTTTGTTTTACAAAATGTAATGGGAGGAAAAAAGTAATTCACAAGGAGTCCTTCATTGCCTAAACTTCAGATTCCTATGGAGGCCGGTTGTATCCTCTCTGAGCACAAATATTTAAATTAAGTCTTGCCTGTTAATCTTTATGAGAATACCCTGACTGTTGTTTGTTTACTGGTATCGGTAATAATTTGTTTACTCATTTTGGTCTGTCTAACTAGAATATAAATACTGTGAGGTCAGAGACTGTGAGGTCTTATTTACCACACTAGTGTTATCTTGAGGACTCAGCACAATGCCAGCTACCTAGCTGGCACTAGGATGACTGTTGAGTGACTGTTGCATGAGATGGTAACTGGGACATGTTTGCTACAAATGTATCAGACTGTGACTTGGGGCTTATTATTGGAGGGTTGGGACTTTCAGCCCTACCTCTGAACCTCCATGGGGCTGGAGGTTGAAATCATCCCCAGTGGCCAGTGGTTTAATCGACCATGCCTATGTAATGAAGCTTTCATAAAAATTCCTGCCTTTGGAGACCTTCTGGGCTGGCGAACATGCAGAGCTGTTGGGAAAATGCCAAGACTTTGAGTGGGTGTGGAAGCTCCACTCCCCTCCCCACACCGCGTGGGGTGAGCATCTCTTCTGTGTAGCTGTTCCTGAGTGGTGTCATGTTACAATAAACCAGTGATCTAGAAAATAAACTTTTCCTGAGTTTGGGATGAACCCAGTGAGGGGGGGTCACAGGAGTCTCTGGTTCATAGTTGGTCAGTTAGAAGTTTAGGTGACAACCTGGACGTAGGGTTGGCATGTGAGTTTTTGAATTTGGGGGGAACCAGTTTTATGGAAATGAGCACTCACTGATTGGGGTTTGCACAAACTCCAGGTAATTATATCAGAATTGAATTGTAGGATACCCAGCTGGTATTGGAGATCTTGTGGTTTGACAGACCCCACCCATGAGGTGATCAGAAGTGAAATACTGAGAGCAGGTTGAGAGGAGACGCAGGAGAGTTTATTCTTTTCATGATTAAATAAGGTTGCATATTTAAACTGCCTAGCATAATATTGGGTCCATGGCAGAAATCCAGTAAAAGATAGAGAGGCCTCCTTTTTCTTTTCTTTTCCTATTAATAGCCAATTCCAGAATGTTTTCTTTAAACACAAAAATAGAGCTGAATAATTACCCAGAATCGAGCCCACAGTAATGACAGTATGTTGTGTTATGAAGGCCAATATTTCAGAATAGGATGAAATAATTTAACATATATGGTATATAATTCACCACAGTGACTGAATCCACCATTAATTAGTATCAATTTTTATTGAATCTCTCCAACTATTTTTCATTTCAGTTAACAATGTGCATTTTAAGGGTGTCTGGGTGGCTTAGTCGGTTGAGCACCTACCTCGTGGTTTCCGCTCAGGTCATGCATGGTCTCGTGTCATGGGATCAAGACCCACAAGCAGCTCCATGCCCAGTGGAGAGTCTGCTTGGGATTCTCTCTCTCTCTCTCTCCCTTCCCTCTGCTCCTCCACTACTCATGCTCATGCACGCACACTCCCTCTCTCGGATAAATAAATAAATAAATAAATCTTTAAAAAAAAAGAAGAGAGGGGCACCTGGGTGGCTCAAAGCCGCTGCCTTCGGCTCAGGTCATGATCTCAGGGTCCTGGGATCAAGTCCCACATCTGGCTCTCTGCTCAGCGGGGAGCCTGCTTCCTCCTCTCTCTCTCTCTCTCTCTGCCTGCCTCTCTGCCTACTTGTGATCTCTCTCTGTCAAATAAATAAATAAAATCTTTAAAAAAAAAAGAAAGAGAGAGAGAGAGAATGTACATTTTAGTATAAAATTAGAGAATACATTTGAGACTTTTCCTGATGAGTGTTAGAGCTTTTACAGAAATGGTCTATAAACTAAAAATTTGGAAATATTTTGAATTTGAGTCTCTGAAGAAATGAAATTCAAAGTTTTTCAAAGTTTGAATACTATATCCCCCAAATGCCAAATCTTTCTTTCTTATTCTTTGCAATATTAAAAGATATTATTAAGAGCTGTCTTAAATAAAAGATATTTTGGAAACAACATTAACTCTTTCAGGTGATGAGTATTTTTTAAATCAGTTATTGATCTTGTTTTTTTAATTTTCAGAACAATTATGTAATGATGCCCAAGAGTTGATGTATCTTTCAAAAGTCTTTCATAAACTCCTGTGCAATAAAAAGAACCACAGATCAATAAAGTTTAGTTAATTCTTCCATATTAAAAATAAAATCATATTGATGACGTTGTTGATGAACAATATAAGCCACAGTTTATGATGACAGAGTAGGTTACTTACAGACTTTTTTCCCCACAGTAGTGAATTGTATCAAGTCGTGACCACATGTATAGCCATGGAGTAAGGGAGCCATCTTATTAGAGTATGGTATAGAAGTTAAAAGACAAAAATATTGAGTTTGTTATCAGGAATTTTAAAATAAATCAAGGGGCACCTGGGTGACTCAGTAGGTTAAAGCCTTTGCCTTCGGCTCAGGTCATGATCTCAGGGTCGTGGAATTGAGCCCCACATCGGGCTCTCTGCTCAGTAGGGAGCCTGCTTCCTCCTCTCTCTCTCTGCCTGCCTCTCTGCCTACTTGTGATCTCCATCTGTCAAATAAATAAAATCTTTTAAAAAAAATTTTAAAAAAAGCAAATAAATCAAGATAAAATATACTATTGCTAAGTAAGCAATGCTTCTCAAAAACCGTAAGGAAGAGAATGAGCTGAATAATGTGGATCTCTGGAAACGGAGTGTTCTTAACAGAGGGTTAAGCAAATGTAAAGTCCCTGAAGCAGAAGCCAGCTTGGGTTGTCTGTAATTGAGAAAGAAGCAGGGAGCCACTGTGCCGGACACAGAATGATGAAAGGGGGTGGGGTGAGTGGTAAGAATGGACAAGGACACCTATGCTTCCTCTTTCAGTTTCTTCCTCCTTCATGAGCAGATTTGTTCTTCTCTGACCACAAATATTTAAATTAAGCTTTGCCTGTTAATCTTTATCACAGTACCCTGACTATTCCTTATTTATGAGTGTCAGTGATAACTTGTTCGTTTTGGTCCATCTCTTTAACTAGAATCCAAGTCATCTTGACCGCACTTGTGTTACCTGGAGCACTCGATACAGGGCCAGGTACCTCGGTGGCACTCAAATGGCTATCAGCTGAACCAGTGACTGTTCGGTGAGGTGGTCAGTGGGACTTGTTGACTTGCTAAAAATGTACCAAGCGGTGACTTGGGATTTGTGAGCTTTTTAGTGTGCACATTGTATTTCAGTAAAAAATGATCTCTCCAAGGTGCAGAATAAAAACATACACAATCAGAATTTAATAAGCTTGGGGATGAAAACAGAAAGAATAGAACCAGAAACAAATGGTGAACGGGGCAGTCCGGAATGCAGCCATCTGTAGCTGTTTGGGTAGCTTTTTACCCACCCTCCCTATGATGACTTTGCAAGTACCTAGGAACGTCCCATTCTCCCTGCATCCTTTCTCTTGCCTCTGAAGAATGGAGAAATCCTACTCTTGCTCCTAGGAGGTCCCAGGGAATCAGTGAACAAGTTTCAACCTACATGCAAAAACTGTTTCTTGGAAAGTTTTTTTTTTTTTGCCAAGAAAGCAGATGTAATTTTAATTGGGATACCTAGCACTGCTGTACTTATGTTTTCAATTAAATCCCCTTTAGGTAACATATGGGGAACTAATATCATTTAATTCACTGGAAACAGTAAAATCAAAAGACATAATCCCAATCCAACTATTGCATGTAATAAATGTTTAAAATAAGTAATTTAAAAATAAGGTCTTTTTATTAATTCATCGAATGTTAAATATTAGAACAGAAATGAGTCTTCTGATACCAACTGAAGCTACATACACATTCTGGATACCCATTTGTTCCCTCTTGCTTGTGTTTATCCATACACAGCAGGTTTTAATAAATTAATGATATACAAGATACAGAAAAACTTTGCTCCTTCAAAAGAAAGGAGCAATTAGGTTGCCCAGCTGAAGAATTCCTAGAGGTATACTTAAGTTTGGTTCAGGCATACACAAGTTACATAAACTTCTTTATCACATATACTGCCATTTACTTGATTAAACTTCTTGTTCTAATCAATAACAGTAATTTGAAAATTTATAATTTAATATTAAAATTCTTCTTCACAGTCAGTGGATAGTCAGTGGTTTAAAAACATTTTCAATAGCCCCTCCCACTTCCCAATTAGGTTTTTATTAGTCCAGAAACCATTGCTGAAATATTTGGACTCTCCTTTAGAAGTATAGGAAATGCAGTGGCTTGTGACTCCTGGGAAATAAATAAAGCAGTCCTTTCCCCTTCACCCCACTCTCCAGTGGTCTGCCACCAAGTATCTCTAGAATTGGATAACCTTAATGGGATAGCCAGAGGTAGATAAATACATCACCATCTTTTTTCTTCTTGACCCCACTAATTAAAAAAGAAGAAGAAGAAGAAAGAAAAAAAGATAAAAGCTGATTATCTGGGAGAAAATGTATACATTTTTTATGTATTCAGTGTTGACTGATTTCTTGGACCGGGTTATTGCCTGATACATTTCATATAATGGCGTGAGGGGGAGGGGAGGGAAATACAGAACTTACATTAACCTGTTTATTTCTTTGTTTATGTGTGAGACAATAACTTTTGTTCCAATGGCTGAGCTTTTATCGTGTACAGTTTAAGTACCTGGTACCATTTGTTGATTAATTTACAAAACAGACTTATCCTTTGTACAGATCTTCTCAATCATTAAAGGTTTAATTGACTTGGTATTTGGCAAATGGACCAGGATTCTCAGTCACAGCCTGAACCTGAAGGATGGAAGGGTCTTTCTAGCCAACTGGCACATTGCCCTATGACTATAAAACATAAGCAAGTGGCAAGAACCTTAGGTATAATTTTGAGACTTCACAAAAGAATCTTCCTAATAAAACTATATTTTCTGCATTTAAAGGTATTACTGGGAATATTTTGTATCTGCTTTGGTACTATGGTATGACAGTCATTTAATGGTTTCTCTAAAATACTCTGACTCTAAAATGTACAATTAAGGTAGACTATACAAAGGTGTGTGCCCTCTAACTTCATGTATTCCTTTATTCACATATTCTTTCATCTGATATTTATTTAGTATTGACTTGTGCTCTGTGGATAAACTCATGAATGTCTAGAACCATCTCTTTTTCTCTCTTTTTTTTTATTGTTGCATTTCCAAAGCCTGGTTGCTGACTCTAGAGATGGTTCTAGACCTCTTTGAGTTTATCCTTGAGTTTAGTTAGAAGAAACATCAATGCAAAGTGCAGGTCATAGGGCTATAAAAGCAGCCCATAAAAGACCAAATTTTATTTAATTCATAGGAAATATAGATGTTAGAGATTTATAACTTCAGTAAAAATTCAAGCTAATATAGTTTTAATGTAGTGCATATTTTTTTATATAAAAATATCTTCGGTATTCCTTTTACTGTAAGTCTGATAGTACTTCTACAAAATAAGACACATTAACAAGTTTCAATGAAAACATGTTTGAAACACTTTAGGAAACCAAATGGGTGAATATCTTTTATGCTGTGGAAGTCCTGTGCTTGTTTGATTACAATAGTAAGAAAATAATTTTATTTAGATTTTTTTCCTGCCTCTGTAGAAAGATTTGTTTCTGAAAAAGTATAACCTGGAGGAGAATAGAAGGAGAGAAGGCCATTTCTTGACATTCATATCAGCTGACACTGTGGCTGGTATGCTACTACCCCTAACCAAGATAAGGAGTGCTGCCCTAAATCCATATGCATGCTAGAAGGTGAGGCAGCATGAGAGTTTTCCTAATCTTCTATCTCCGTATTTTTATGTATGAAGTAGGTGTTTGTAACCTTTGTATTGATAGGATTTCATTGCCCCTTTTACAGAAAAACAAACCTTACCTTGTTTAATTCACCAGTAGAGTCAAATTAAAAATGTGCGCAGTAAGAATAAATGGAGAACTGAACTGTCAGCATTCTATAGAAATGTAGTTTTACTGACTTTAGTTCTGTAAAGAAACTGTTTCACATCTTTTAATCTATAAAATCTCCCTTCAAGAGACATTTTTATATAAAACTGGGAAGTCAGCAGATCCCTAACCTCATACCCATTTTGTACAAATCTCCTCAACCTCACGCATGTAATCCCTGCACAAGTACTAAACTTCACAAGTTAAGGACATAAAGTTTTGTTGTCAAAACGTTCATTGTTGTTGTCAGAGAACTCATTACCCCTGAAGGTTATGATAAGAGGCTAAAAGAAACAGGATCCTGGAACCAAGAAACATGTTAAGATGGGCTGCACAATGAGTCTGGTTAATTGAGCATTGGAATTGGAATCGGAATACATCCATGGCAGAGGGCAGAAGTTACACGGCTAACATTCATTAGAAAGGACTTGTTTTCTCCCCATGCTTCGTTCAAAGGATTTTCCTCTACCAGTAGTTTCATTGTTTAGATGCCACAGAAACTTAGTACCCAGTTTTCTACTCAAACTCCAGCCATAGTCCTGCTATTTCAGAGATAGTGTGTGGTAAAGTGTCCCAGTTTTATGCCACTCCTGGAACACTATAAACTTGCCTACTCCTCCCATGAATGAACACAGCTACCAAAACCACCACCCTCATCACCTAGAAGTATCAGTGTCCATCATTTTTTTTTTGAAGTCTCAGTCCTTCCAAAGTAAAGGCTGATAAATACCATGATTATCAGGGCAGCTCTATTCCTATTTGGAATATCTCTTATTGAGACAGAAAGAAGGTCACCTTTTTGTCTTCTTTACCAAAGGGACACCAGAACCTACAAATAAGTAAGGCGTAGACAAATATATGTCTGAATCATCTTCCTATAAACTAATGTCATTGTTGTGTGTGTGTGTGTGTGTGTGTGTGTGTGTGTTAGTATGTATTCTCTGAATATTATAGTCAAAGCATCTAGACATGTTGAGATACTATACTTCTATTTGTGGTATCAAATGACTTTCCTCCCTAAATCCCCAGGTATAAACCCAAGGGTCCTTTGACTCAAAGACTCTCTCACTGCTATGCTATGAGCAAGACCCATGCTACCAGGACCCAGAAACCAGGGCAAATTCTCAGGACAGCCTGTCTTTGAAGAGTAGATCTCATTCTTCATAATGGCTGGTTAATGTGCTTCTTCAAAGGCCTTGGAAAGTCACATGATAGCAAGATATATATTCTGTAATTCTGGAAAAACTACTTGAGTTCTCAGGACTTTTAGTTTTTTGCCCAGGTATCATGAGAATGAGCATATAGGCCATTCACTAAGAAATTTTGATGAACCTGAGAATTAGTACACTTTATTATCCTGTCCAAGGCTATATGTAATGGAGAACAGAAGCTTTTTCTAGAGGCAAAGCTAAGATGTACATCGCTGGGTAACATGGAGAACCCTATAAAAAAAGTAAGAGCCTTTTTCAGGTAATCATGAAATGTTCAAAGTCTAGGAATTCCATCTTGTTTTGGGTGGTGGCCAACCTTTGACTTTTACTGCAGTTCTAGAAACTTAGACCCCTGTCTTAATACATCATATATGAACCCTCATCTTGTTTCTGTGCTTTCCTGGGATGGTAAGACAGGATTTTCTTTTGTTCGTGGACTTTGTTAATTCTTCATGGAAACTAAAATACTATCTTGGCATTTTATTTCATGTGATTGGATTAATGTTAGACCTTCCTGATTTTATTTTTGTTTCGTTTTTCTTTAGTTTTGGTTTGGTTTGGTTTCCTACACTAGCTGACAGATTTTTGTTGGTAACAATCTATACTGTGATGGATTTGCTGCCCTACATGGGAAATTTATCTCTGTTCTCAATTTTCCCTGGTCTAGCTTGTTGTATTAACAGCCAGGTGCTATTTCTGGTGATATGGAAGAAACAGAAGACTGATGTTTTCTGTTGGCAGGAGCCTCAATCTGAAGACTAGATTCTTTTGATTAGAGGATAGGAAAAAAGAAGGGAGCTAGTGCAGGGCCACCCAAATGCTCTGCCCAGTAACATTTTAAATGGCAGCCCATTATTCAAATCTGGAATCTAACTTTAAAATATATGTTCTTTAATCTATTTGGCTATTGTCATATGTATTTTCACCTTAGGAAGGAAGTTAGTAAAAATGCTTATGGTCACAAGTGAATTTGAATTATAAAACCCTGTATAAATATTTTATGTTTACTAAAATAGAACAATGAATCCAATTTCCATTTATAATCTTTCAAGATATTTATCTTCCACAATATTAAGATTCTTGAGAAATTGTTACTTCATTATGATACTAGAAGTATGCACAATAAGAGGCTTTTAGCCCCTTATGAATTCAAATCTGATATTGTGGTTTGAAATTTTATTTTATTTTATTTTATTTTATGAGATAGTGTAGGTAGGGATGGGAGAAGGAGAATCACACTCCTCACTGATCAGGAAGCCCAAAGCAGGGCTTGATCCCAGGACGCCAAGATCATGACCTGACAGTTGAAGGCAGATGCTTAACCAACTGAGTCAGCGAGGCACCCCTTCGTGGTTTAGAATTTTATACTTGGATTTCAGAAAACCCAAATGAGGATCTTGGGATTCAGAATATTTTCATAGCTGAACAACACTGTTAAGAAGATGTGGGGCACCTGGGTGGCTCAGTGGGTTAAAGCCTCTGCCTTTGGCTCAGGTCATGATCCCAGGGTCCTGGGATCGAGCCCCGCATCCAGCTCTCTGCTCGGCAGGGAGCCTGCTTCCTCCTCTTTCTCTTTGCCTGGCTCTCTGCCTACTTGTGATCTCTGTCTGTCAAATAAATTATTAAGAAGAAAAAAGAACATGTGATTATTTCTTCAAATCACTATAACCAAGAAATGATGTTGAAACTCTCTTTCCATACTTAACAGAGCCTCAGTTCTATCCATGATAACTTAATTCCAGCACACATGAGTGTAAGGATGCACTAAAACACTCTGACTTGATTTTAAAAATAACTATAAAATTTTACAAACTGAATACCTTCATTTAAATAGTACCCAGATTTAGAAACAGCATAATACCAGCAGCTTGGCTCTCCCTCTTCTCTTGCTACATTCTTGCCACTACTACTTCCCCCCAATGCCTGGAAGAGGAACCAGTATCCAGATTTCTTATAATTTAGGTTAGTCTTACTTGTCTTGAAACTTCATGTAAATGGAATCGTAGGGTATACACCTTTTTTCTTCTGCATTGTTCTCTCAACATTAAGCTTGTGAGAACAACACACAATGTAGTATCTGTAGAATATTGGTTCGCATTTATATTTCTGTCAGGTAGATACCTGTGAGTAACAGTGTTGCGTCACAAGCATGTATCTGTTTAGTTTTAACAGATACCAACACGTTTCTAAAGTGACTATCACAATTTTCAGTCCCAAGGATAGTTTATAAAATGTCTGTTGCTCCATATCCCCATCAATGCTGTATTTTTCTCTTTTTCGTGTTAACAGTTCTGAAGATTATTTAGTGATATCAAATTGTGGTTTTAATATGTATTTCTTTGATGACTCAGTTGCTCATTTTTTTATTAAAGATTTTTGTTTATTTGAGAGAAAGAGTGAGCATATGAGAGAGAGAAAAAGAGAGAGCATGAGCAAGGGGAGAGGCAGAGGGAGAAGCAGGCCCCCTGCTGAGCAGGGACCCTGATGTAGAGCTCAATCCCAGAACCCTGGGATCATGACTGCAAAGGCAGTCACTCAACCAACTGAGCCACCTGGGCATCCCTCAGTTGCTCATTTTTTGTTTATTGAAAACTTGCATATTCTTTTTTGTTAAGTGTTCCACTTTTGGCCAATCTTTGTTTTAAAAATACACATGGGACACGAATTCTCAGATACGTGGGTGGCAGATACCTTCTCTCACTAGGTTGGTTGCCTCTTTATTAATGTCATCTTTTAATATGTGAAAGTCCATAGTTGTAATATATTCCAATGTATTTATTTTATGGTTATTAGTATTTTGTGCCTCATTTAAGAAAACCTTGCCTGGTTCAAGGTATTTCACCTTTATTTTCTTCAAAAAGCTTTATTCTTTTGCCTGTCCCACATTTAGATCTTCAATTCATCTGGGGTTGATTTCTTATACCTTGTATAAGCAGGGGTCAAAATACAACTTGTTTTCTTTATCGATATCTAACTTACCTAGCACCACTTATTGAAAATACTGTCCTTTCCCCACCGGCACTCTGACTTAACTTTATCTTACCTCTGAATTTCTTCTTGGCAGGAACACTTTCCATTCTACACTCATGTTCTTTTCTCACCAACCACCTTCCTTTCATTATAAATACATGTAGCTTAAAACCACTTATCTCCAGTTTAACGAAAAAGATAGACACACACAAATTTTATGTCAAAGCTACTTTTTTTTTAATAGAGCTTCATTGTCAGAGAGGACAGAACACTGTATTATAATTACCATGATTAGAAAACAGTTGACTCCACAAGTCCTAGTATGCGCAGGTCTCTAATTGCTGGGATGAAAGTGGTGAAGAGGCCATAGCTTCTGACCCACTTTCTTTGCATGCTTCCCTGTTCTGTGAAGTCCGGAAGTGGAGAAATTGCCATCTTTTTTCCATTTCCCTTGAGAACCTGGGTTCTGTATGTTGATAAGCGGTGCTCATACAAGACTTGAAAGATTGAAAATATAGTAGAGGGAGATGTTCCTGTATCTTTAACTGTCTCTTTTCCCAGGTTCCATTGTGGAGACCCTCACAGTTTGTGCAGTGGGGCTTAGAATCCTGTCTTATTTTGATGTATTGAGAAATAGTTGCATCTTCTTTCTGATTCCTTGAAAGCTCTGTCAGGTGTCTATAGATTGAAGTCTTGTTTTTCATCTTTCTGTGTGTGTTAGAAGTTAATCGTTTTTTCAGTTAACCTTATCTATAACTCATTCTGGGAGCTTTGCCTAGAGATCTAGACTAGAGCACACCTTTTCACTATTTCTAACACTTGCGTAAAGTGTCACACTTCCTGGAGGAAACTCATATTTTTCTCTTTTAACTAGACAACTAGAACAACGTATTTCCTGCAATCATGCCCTTTTGAATAAAGAGACTACAGAATTTTACTGAAGGCTGAAGTACTTAAGGTAAAGAGGGCAAATGCAAGTTGGTAAAACTGGCTTAAAAAATAGAATTCTGACTTGCAGAGGCAAGGTTACCATCATGGCCATAAGAGAAGAGTAAAGAAACGATACTGCTAGCGAGAAATAGGCTCATTGAATAGTCACATAGTATAATTTAATAAAGACCTTTAAAGAAGAGAAAGCATGCTTCAGATTATTAATTGTCAATTTCAGTCACGTATTTACTAATTATTTTTCCTTACATGTCATTAACCAAGACAGGATAAGTTCATAATAATACAGCTCTGGACTCCACCTTTGCTGCACGATGCAATTTGGTCCAAACTTCCAACTTTATTTTAGATCTTCCTCAGTTTACAGTGGGGTTAGGTCTCAAAAAGTCCATTGTAAGTTGAAAATGTCGTAAGTTGCAGATGCATTTAATACATCTAAACTACCTAAAGTCGTAGGTTAGCCTAGCCGTCCTTAAATGTGCTCAGAACACTAATATTAGCCTACCCCGGAGCAAAATTATTTAGCACAAAGCCTGTTTTATAACAAGGTGTTGACTATCTCATGTACTTCATTGAACACAATATGGAAGTGAAAACCAGAAGGGTTGTATAGGTAGAGAACAGTAGTCGGGGTATCAGTGGTTTACCCTGGTGATGGCTCACTGATGAGGAAGTGAGCCGCGGCTGCTGCCCCACATCCCAAGAGTATATCTCACTGAACATCGGGAGCCCTGGGAATAATCAAAGTTCAAAATCCGAAGTACAGTTTCTATTGAATGTGTATGACTTTTGTGCCATCATAAAGTTGAAAACCCCCATAATGAATTAGGTACTGTCTGTATTTGCAATAGAGATGTTTACCCAGAGGAAATGAAAAGAAGTAATTGATTCTTTTTCCTCGGTTATTATTTATAACCTGCCTAAATCCGTAAAGGAGCTGAGGTAAATTATATAATAAATCATTAAATAATACTAAAATATGATTTATATAAAAATCAAAGACAATATTTGTGCCAAAAATAAGCATGAGGCTAGAAACAGAAGCTGAGTACAATTTGACTTTAAACTTCCTTTAAACTGAAATAAAATAACCATTTTTTCTTATATATTACCTAAGAAAAAATGAATTTCCAGTCTTTCAGAATAAACAAAGATTTTCTAAATATAAACTGTAAGAAATATCTAGAGAAAAAGCTAAGAAAACCATTAAAAATATAATAAAAATTAAAATTGTAATACAATTTATAAAGTAATAAAAAAGCTTAAACACAATCTCGTATTTGAAAAAGATTAATGATAGACACACTAATGAATCAAAGTATATTAAATGGTATTTTGATTTCCCAATTATATTCAATATTAATCTTTTAAAAAATAAAATGGACACTAAACTACTAAGCATGTTTTTATATAGAGTTATATTAATTCCAGAAACTTAATAAAATATGATTTATTGCATTTTCTATAAGGAATATTGCTCTACTGACACCAATGATTTATGTGAAAATAAATTTATATTTGAAAATACAAAATAGAGGCAAAGTTGAAAGTAAATAAAAACAAAATCTTTATTAGCTTTTAATTTTGATTTTCTTAGCTTTCCTTCAAGTCATTCTTACCGAGAACCTATTTTGTTTTGGGGACTACAGGAAATCCTAGTACTGTAAAAAGAATTCAGGTCCTCACACTTACATGATTCAGTTCTTATTCACATGCTCTGATTACTTTTTTTAACATGGATGAAGCAGAACAAATTAAACAGGGTTCTAACATTTCTATTTCCCTTTTTGGACATCATCATCATCATCATTTTTTTAAGCTTCCAAAAGCCATTTTAGTTCTGTATCCTAGGGTTGTTTTCTCCCCCTCCCCCTACCCCAGGATTTTTGCTCTGTATGCTGGGGTTCTTACCATTAAAGCTTTATTGTAAGAGATTGCTTCCATATCGCTAAACTCTCACGTATCACATTTATGGGTTGCACCCTCAGATTCCAGGCTGAGGGACAGACTTTGTTTCTGCCAGCCCATCCATGCTGTCTTGCTTGCAGCTTTTTTTTTTTTTCCTTGGCTTGCAGCTTCTTTGATGTACACATTCTCTTTTTTACTGGGGAGCCAAGTTGATTGGGATTTAACCCGAATTTTTTGCTGGATTATCAGAAAAAAAAGATTATTTTATAAGGTGTCTATCTCGGTTGAGGATTCTGTGCTGTGTTTGGGCAGGGGGGGTGATCATCCACTAACACCAGAAGGTGAAGGGCCACATCTGTAAACCCAGTGGGTTCAGAGGAATCGAGGATTTCAAATTTCAGAACTGTACTTAACTGGATTTCTTTATCTCCACATGTGGGTCCACTTCTTCCCTATTATGGTATTGACCTTGGTTTAGAAGATCTCCTGGGACTGAGAATTCAAGATTTTCTGTAGTCCCTTAATTATAGTTAAGCCCTAAACCTAGTCCTCTGCTCTGTGTTTCAGATACAAATGATCAGGATTTCTATAAATGTTGCCAAGGAGACACTGTCTTTCATTTTGTGCCTTGCATTGATGATTAATCCTTCCAATCCTGTCATTACCTATCTTCTACAAATCAGTGGAAGTCAGCAGCTCTTAATTTCATGGCATTTATGATGAACTATCCTGTCATACTTCTCTAGTAGCAAATATATAGTATCAGCCGCATTGTCCCTTTCCACCAATATCCTATTCCATTTAACCATTGATGGAATATTTGACAACTGCATCGTTATAACATGCCAGAGGCTATCCATACTCCACTTACTACCAGTTATGGCTGCTCAGTGCCAGCTACCTGGTAAGTGATCTGTTTCTCAAATTCTACATTAGAGTATGCTTCCTCGAACTACCCTTGGTAATGGCTGTCTTAAATCGTGTTTCCTGGAAATAAAACTCTGAGACAGAGAGTTGTACCAGAAGATTTGTGCAAGAATGGTCCTGGGGGACACACCTGTAAGAAAGAAAAAAATCAGGGAAAAAAAATCTTTGTCACAGTGTTATGGGAATTGAGGCCTCAAACAGTTTGGTGTGGACCTCTAGAGCTAAATGGTCTTTCAGAATTGCCCTGGGGGCACCTGGGTGGCTCAGTGGGTCATGATCCCAGGGTCATGGGATCGAGCCCCATGTTGGGCTCTCTGCTCACTGGGGGGCCTGCTTCTCCCCCACCCGCCTGCCTCTCTGCCTACTTGTGATCTCTCTCTCTGTCAAATTAATAAATAAAATCTTTAAAAAAAAAAAAAGAATTGTCCTTAATTGAGACAGGAGAGTTAGAACTCGTATTCATGCATCAGCCAGTCTGAAACCAGTGCAAGGCAATAAATTTATATGAGGATGTTTCTGGTGGTAATTTCCAGTGAAGGGCACACGATATGAACCTTCAGCTGCCCAACATTCCTAGCAGCTGGGGGATAATGCATTGACCCTAGAGAGAAAGAACGCAGAGGTATCTAGGCAGACCATCGTAGTATTAATTTTAACACCCCCCCAATAAAAGTATATAAAACAAGTTACTGTCACATGGATATTATAATGTATTGGAAAGAGGCAGCTGACATTTTTAAAACAATGAAAAGGATATTTGCCTGTTTAATTACGTTGTGAGGGATTTGTTGGTAAGTCCTGTTAACCTACACATGTGGAACCAATTGTGAGAGATTGTTGAAACACAGGCCAAAATTGTTCACTGGATTTTATATTTTCTTCCTGCATGTACTCATAAATTTGGAACTCTGATCATTTGTGCTCTCTTGGAGTTACTGGTAATTAGGCTTCCAACATTGTCTCAAGGTCTTTATGTATCTGTTCTTATGAATAAATAATAGCTTTTTTTTTTCCCCAATTTATTTATTTTCAGAAAAACAGTATTCATTATTTTTTCACCACACCCAGTGCTCCATGCAAGCTGTGCCCTCTATAATACCTACCACCTGGTACCCCAACCTCCCACCCACCCGCCACTTCAAACCCCTCAGATTGTTTTTCAGAGTCCATAGTCTCTCATGGTTCATCTCCCCTTCCAATGAATAAATAATAGCTTTTGACTGTGAGACAAGTGAGGATGTGGCTTCGGTCAGGTTCTAGAAGCCTATCGGGCATAGCAGGTTTGGGGTCTGCGAGCCTGGACTCCTATCACTCATGTTTCTTTCACAGCTTTCTGCCCTCAAAAAGGTGTATTTTACTCACTGCTGCCTTCTTCACCCACCAAATCCTTGAGAGAGCATTGGCAAATATCATACGTCACCCAACCCATCATTAAGTGTTCCAAGTTATACGCTGGCTGCCTGTAGCCTTTCCACACAGATAATCACATCTTGCTCTGCTTCCATAGTCCTTGAAGCATATCCATTTATCTGCCTGCATTGAAATGATTTGTTTTCCTCTCTGATGTCACTTGTTTCTGTCTTCTGTGCAGTGTGCATCCCACAGAAGCCTGGCTGCATTTTATTCATTTTTTCCCCCACTGGGTCCTCAAATGCTTATTATTCTGAAAGGCACTAGAGGATACTCAGATACTTAAGACAAACCACTGCTCTCAGTGAAATTACAATCTGCTAAGGGAAAGCAAAGCAAATAAATTACAGTGTAGCATGATAACGTTCTTACAGCTGTGTCTTTATATGTAAGCCCTGAGTCTGATACATTTTGACAATTTTGTGATCCCTGGGCACAGCACCTTTAGTATCAGCTTTGCTTTTGCTCTTGCAATTCTTTCTGCCTGAATTGTGGTTCCTTCGTGTAACTAAATGCTGTTCTTTCTTCAAGACCAATTGAAGTAAGTGATCCTATTTTGAGAAGTTCTCAAGAGATGCAGCCTAATATATTTAAGTTTTGCTTATGTGAACTTCCTCCATAATTTCACAGAAAAAGAAATCAAGCTTTATTAAGGTGATTCTGAACTAATACTATTATTTGGTAATAGATGCTATTATTTACTAATAATTACTATTTATTGACCATCTACTATGTGTTGGTTCCTACCCTACATATTTTGCATGTGTTTTTGCACTAACTATCCATGGAGTCTTAGGAAGTAGATATTGTTTTCATTTTATTGAAAGTAATATAATAATTCTTGTGACTCAAAGGCAGTTTGTTGGTGCCTCAGAATGATTAACTGTTATTTAACCACAAAGTCATTGTTTGCTTTCTTCTTGATAAGAACTAAAAATCTCGATATTTCCTATGGAGGTTACTGAAATAGTATATCTAAGACTTCCCCAGATACTCAGAACAAGTACTATTTTTCCAAATAATAAACTTTTGTCCTTGGCCACCTAGATTATCTCATTTTGGGGGGCTGATTTTCACATTGTAGAATATGGTGAGATTTCACATACAAAAAATTCATTAGGATATGGACATAATATAAGATTTTAGAAACATTTAGCTTTATAGAAAGATTATGTGCATCAAATCTGGGTAAAATAATTCCTTCTTATTTGAAGATCTCTTTCTAAACTATTTCCATCTTAACTTTTTAGGAGTATCATCCTTAGCTCTCTTACAGGTGTTCACCTGTCTGATTTAATTTACTGGCAAAGAAAGAAAATAAAAGTGGCCCAAGATGAAAATACTTGCTCAGAAATTCTGTGATTTCTAACTCGGGCTAATAGAATGTTATTAAATATGAATCCAAACAGAAGATAAGAACTGGGTGGGTATGTATGGAGAAAGAAAAATGTATAACATATAATGGAAAAGAGAATATATATACACATATTTACCACATATACAGAGTTTATGTGTATATGTGTATGTGTGTGTCTATGTGTAAAAATAACCTGAAAATGTATGACTTTGCAATAAGAGTTATCTGAAATTTAGGGATGCCTGGGTCTCCCTCAGTCCATTAAGCATCTACCTTCAGCTCAGGTCATGATCCAGGGTTCTGGGAGCAAGTCCCACAATGGACTCCTTGCTTAGCGGGGAGCTTGCTTCTCCCTCTCCCTCTGCCTGCCATCCCCCCTGCTTGTGTTCTCTCTGTGTCTGTGTCAAATAAATAAATGAAATCTTTTTAAAAAAAGAGTTACCTGAAACTTAAAGCAATGTTTTAGAAATGTAAGCCTTAATATGTTTTTCCTGTTTAAAAAAAAGAGAGACTTTTTTGGACCTTGAATCTTTATCATATTGTGATTCCTTTTACTATGATTTTTATTGTTGTTGTTATTGTAGCTGTTTTAAGTATTATATTGTATATATAGAAAGATTTTTACCATAGTGACTAATGTAAATAATTCCCCGATCACTCTAACAGACCAAATGCTTTGCTTTCATCATAGTCTTTTAATATCACAATGTTTTTTTTTTTCCCCTGAATACTCAATAAATGTGGCTATTAGTTGATGGAAATCATTTCATGCTCATTGAAAAGCAAAATACATTTAATGCTCATAGCAGTCAAAGAACCACTGAAAATAGATCTCAATTTGCCTTCATAGCATCCATTTCTCTTCGTGAGTCAAAGAAGTCACACTGAGAGAAAAACAGGTGCTTGGAAGCCTGCTCTTACTAGAGACCATTAGCCTCAGGGAATGTTAAATGTTAAGAAATATTTTCTTTTTCTCGATTCCTGTTCAGGTACAACTTTTTTTCCATTTACCTTGTCAAATGCCTCTGTGAACCCACATCTTATCTCTCTTTCTTATTTCTTGTAATTGAAAGACTGATGCTGAAATCCTGGTATGCTTCACGCTGTAGCTCAAGATTTATTATGAAAAAAAAAAAGTAGGTTGCTGTGCTGCTTTTCTTCTGAAGCATTATAATTTTCTTTGTGAGAAGGGAATATCATTTTTCTCATAGGTCACTAGTTTCAAGTAACAGAGTATTTAATATAAAGACCCACCTCCTTGTAGACTGAGAAGAAAAAAAAAACTGTTAAATTATTCCTTATTTGGAAGAGATGGATCTTTGTTGAAATTCTTGATTATAAGAATAGCACTAGGCAAAAGAATGAAGAAAGTAAATATGTTTTTCCCATCAGATTTCTGTTACAGGAACCATTAAAGTGGCATTATTATAGGGAAAGTTCAGTGTGCCTGTAAATATCAAGTATCTCGTGAAACTATAATTATATACCATTCAGGTACATTTACAATGTTAAGAGCTGTAGTAAGCAAACCCCAAAACAAGTGTTATTAAAAATAATATTTTCTCTTTTATTTACTAGAAATCAAAGATCTGTTTGAAACAAAATACACATATACCTCCAGCATCAAAACAGAATAATAATAAAAAGGCTCTCAGATAATTTGTCCAGCAAATATTTTCTTGTGGCTCAGCTGTGTTTGAGGAAGTTAAAAAGCAGTGACAGGTGAAAAAAATGAGTGGCCATTTACAGAGTTGCAACATTTTTAAGGTAGTTCTTCAATACCCATTTTATTTTTTTTAATTTCCATTTCATATTGATGATTCATAATAACTTATCATTGAGAAAACTCAGTGCTTGGAAAATAGAAATATTTGTGGCTTATTTGCTATAGACCATTCCAATTTACCAAAAGGAATGCATCCAACCATGCTGTCTGGTCTGATTTACTGAGTGATGACTGTTTATGAAACTTATAATTGGATCTAAAGAGCCAAACAGTCATACGCTTGGGGCAACAAGATTCAAAGACTGATGGCTTGGGACGAGATCTTTGGGCAAGCGTGTATGTTGAATGCTTGTATCTACATTGCATAATTTTATAGGTATATTTATGTTTATTAAAATTTAAAGGACTCTGTCTCTGTCTGCCTTGCATTAGCTTTACTGTTCCAAATAAATAATCCATGTCCAAACTATTATTTGTAATTTTTGTACTTCTAGTATTTTCTTCTTTTCTTCAAAAATGATATTTGCTTTAGAAAGATAACTTTAATCTCCTTTTCTCATAATTGAAAAGGTCAGACCAAAAAAGGTATTGGGTTAGTTGTTGGGAAACCCATGTTTAATACTAGTTTGTCACAATAACTTTAAACTCATTCTCTCTGGGATGTAGTTTTCCTACTTCTGTAACCAAAAAAATACCCAGTGTGCTCCTATTTTCCTTCATAGGGAAAGCAGATGCTTGAGGTTGTAGTGCTCGTGTATTTTCCTGTTTACCAGTGTCAAAACAAAATGAGAGAATATCTTTTTTTTTTCTTTCCTTTCTTCTTTTTTTCTCTAGTTGTGTTTCCTTTAAGAAGTGCATAGGGACAAAGTCCCCTTGTCTTCTGTGACTTCCAAAGAAATAAGTAAAATCTGCCTTTAACTCAGAATCACAGAGCTTGAGAACTTAGGGAAACAAAAACACAAGTAATGTAAATGTCCAATGGCGTAAATTTAATCTATATAGTTAGATGTTTCTTGAGCTAATACGCCTTTCCCTTAATTCCCAGGTTCTTTCTTCATATGATTAATAAACAATGATAATAATCATTAATCATTGAGCTCTATGTTGTGGCAAGTATACTTTATCTTAGTTATGAAAGTCTGAAGAAATTGATTTCTGCCTATTTAACATGGCTGCAATTTAGTCATCTGTATGAAGGGTTACAACTTCTCCTTTCCCACACATCACTCTTATTTATTTATTTTTGGTGTCACTTGACCACTTCCAATTTGTTTGATTTAAAAAAAAAATACATCAGTTATTTTTGAACTTAAATGGCTATTGCCTTACTTTATGTGATAATATTTGGAAAAATATTTGTTAAAATTTTCTAGTATGTATTAACATAATTCAAAATGATTGAAATTTAAAAAAATGTCCATTTACTAACTCTGGACAGTCTTCTGAGGTGATCCCCATGGTACATGTACTACATTGTGGGAAGCTCTGTAATGCATGTTTAAAAAATTTCTTGAGGGCGCCTGGGTGGCTCAGTGGGTTAAGCCGCTGCCTTCGGCTCAGGTCATGATCTCAGGGTCCTGGGATCGAGTCCCGCATCGGGCTCTCTGCTCAGCAGGGAGCCTGCTTCCTCCTCTCTCTCTCTGCCTGCCTCTCTGCCTACTTGTGATCTCTGTCAAATAAATAAATAAAATCTTTAAAAAAAATTTCTTGATAGCTTTTTTAGGAAGTAAAAATAAGATATATCACAAAGGATGAGAACTTTATGTCCTTTCAGCTTTCAGTTTCCATATTTTATTTTTTTAATCATACTGAGGAGGAAAAAATACTTCCCTCACTTCTCTGGGTGTGAGATACAGTTATTTATTTTTCCCCCTGGTTTAGGTGTACATTAAAAAGATGTGACAGAATATATTAAGTACTGAAATATTTCAACTGAAGTGAATAGAATAGATGAAATAAATATTGTTTCAAGAAAATGAAAAGGATTTCACATTACCTCAACGAAGCATACTGGAGAATGACAGGGGGAAAAAGGGATATTTCATTCACAAAGACATGGAGTTTAGTTATCAGATAGGAATATGACCCAATAAACCTAAACCCTTTACAACAGAAAGTATATTTCCTAAGAAAGAAGTAGAGTTATGATATTATCCAAAAACATAAGTAACTAATGCCAAAGAAAAAGTTCTTGAAATAAGCTAATAATTCCAAGTACTATACTAAATTTCACATATTCTAAATTTAGGGTTTAATAATATGCCTTTCAGTTTAAAGTAATACGTTTAACTACCCAGAGTCTTGTTTTTAATATTTCAGATTCATATTACATTTGTAATTCTAGAAGTAATGATTTTATTTAAATGTTTTTAAGAATTGATATAATACAGTAAGTCTTCATTGAACCTTTGTCTCCTACCATTTTTATTAATTTTGTAATTTTTAAATTTTTTTATAAACATATAATGTATTATTAGCCCCAGGGGTACAGGTCTGTGAATCACCAGGTTTACACACCACAGCACTCACCATAGCACATACCCTCCCCAATGTCCATAACTCCACCACCCTGTCCTTACCCCCCTCCCCCATCACCCTCAATTTGTTTTGTGACAATAAGAGTCTCTCTTAGTTTGTCTCCCTCCCGATCCCATCTTGTTTCATTTATTCCTTTCCTACCACCCAAAACCCCACGTTGCATCTCCACTTCCTCGTATCAGCGAGATCATATGATAATTGTCTTTCTCTGATTGACTTATTTTGCTAAGCATAATACCCTCTAGTTCCATCCATGTCATTGCAAATGGCAAGATTTCATTTCTTTTGATGGCTGCATAGTATTCTATTGTATATATATACTACCTTCTCTTTATCCATTCATCTGTTGATGGACATCTAGGTTCTTTCCATAGTTTGGCTATTGTGGACATTGCTGCTATAAACATTTGGGTGCACGTGCCCCTTCAGATCACTATGTTTGTATCTTTAGGGTAAATACCCAGTAGTGCAATTGCTGGATCATAAGGTAGCTCTATTTTCAACTTTTTGAGGAACCTCCATGCTGTTTTCCAGAGTGGTTGTACCAGCTTGCATTCCCACCAACAGTGTAGGAGGGTTCCCCTTTCTCTGCCTCCTCACCAGCATCTGTCATTTCCTGACTTGTTGATTTTAGCCATTCTGACTGGTGTGAGGTGATATCTCATTGTGGTTTTGATTTGTATTTCCCTGATGCCGAGTGATATGGAGCACTTTTTCATGTGTCTGTTGGCCATCTGGATGTCTTCTTTGCAGAAACGTCTGTTCATGTCCTCTGCCCATTTCTTGATTGGATTATTTGTTCTTTGGGTGTTGAGTTTGCTAAGTTCTTTATAGATTTTGGACACTAGTGCTTTATCTGATATGTCGTTTGCAAATATCTTCTCCCATTCTGTCAGTTGCCTTTTGATTTTGTTAACTGTTTCCTTTGCTGTGCAAAAGCTTTTGATCCTGATGAAATCCCAAAAGTTCATTTTTGCCTTTGCTTCCCTTGCCTTTGGCGATGTTCCTAGGAAGAAGTTGCTGCGGCTGAGGTCGAAGAGGTTGCTGCCTGTGTTCTCCTCAAGACACATTGACTTAGATTTTCCATAAAAAAGTAATATATTCAGGTTCACAAATAATTTGAAATAATTTCATGCTAAAGGCAAACTATGATTTTCTTTATATGATTTTTCATATTTATAATCTATAGTCAAAATTATAATGTTATCTACTTGTGAAATACATGCAGAAAAGTATAAATGAAATGGAAATGACCCTCTTTCCCCTTTTTCTTCCTTCCAAAATTTTATCTTACCATATTTTCTTATTATAAGCATCATGTCCCTAGAATATTGACATTTCATTACTCCTCTCCCATGTTCAATTTTTTTCAGTTGTGCTTTGATGGATATCAGTTTCCTCTGCCCCAAAAGCATGACTCCTATTTCTTCAATAATCATACTCATAGTCATTCTTCCAGAATCAGTCCAAACCTTTATGAACCTTATCCTACTTGTGCATGCAGAGGTTTTGCTTGTTTTCAGTATCTTGTGTTGCCATAAAATTATGTTCATATCCAGCAACTATAATTTTTCTGTTTACCTTTTTGGGTCTCCCAAAAAGGGAGTAAGGTAGAGACAACATCCTGTTCATCTTGTATCACCCAGCTGACATAATCCCTGGCTTTTAATGTGCATTCATTAAATGTGTTGAAAAGATAATCAAATAAGTCACACCTATACAATGCTACAGAAAAGAGCCAAGGTTTTATTAACTGAAAACAGAAGTTAGATGATGCTGATTGACTCTTTTCCTTTACACTTGAATATTTGGACACCATAAAGACATTGTATTAGACAGCAGGAGAAATTACTGGGTGTAGTAAAATGTTTTATTTCTTAGACAGATTTTTCTTGCAGTATTGTGGAGAATAGACTAGAACCAAGAAAAGGATCAGCATAAGAAATAAGTGAAAAAGCTATAACAATATTATAATTATGAAAATATGCTGAAGAAGTAATCTTGGACAAAGTTAAGGAAAATGTGAACTATTTTAGAAGGAGAAAAACAGTACCTAGGGATAACTGGCTATATTCAAAATGGTAATAGAGAGGGATGTCAGTTGACAATGTTTATTATGTGGATGACATTCATAAAAATATGAAATGAAGGATAATGAAAAGATTTTATTCTGTTTAGAGTTTGGGACATGAGGGAAAGAAATATGGTTATCTAAGTTTTCAACATATTGTCATAAGAATAATGTCTAAGGATTAAGACAGATTTCTGAACAAAAAATGAAGTCTTAGAAATCATAATCAGAAAAATGATCATTTAAAGCAACAGTTTACCAAAGAAATGATGTAGAATGATATGAGAAGTGAAGAGAGCACTAGGGATAGACAAAGAGGAATGAATTTGTACAATGACAACTGAAAAGAAAAAAAAAGAAAAATTGTATAGGGATGAGTATTGAAAAAACAAAGGGGGAGAGTACTTTCAAAAGATTATAAACAGCACCAAATCTATGGAGATGAGAGTAAGCTAAAACTGATTTTATAGATATGTCTATCTTATCTTATTAGAAAGTTTCAGATTATATCCAATAAAGACAAATTTGGTGAACATTTCCTAGACATTAAAATACTAAATGTAAATAGCAAAAGATTATGTAAAAACACATGTACATGTAATAACAGCATTCATTCAAAATACGAATAAAAATTAAATTTCATCACTCAATCTAATAAGAGAAATAGAAAACATAATAGAAAATTCTTTTGTTAAATGTTCTAGAAAACTAAGTGATACATTCTCATTGAAGTGGGAGATCAAATGTACTCAAGAGGAAGATTTAATTCAAGTTTAATGCAGAATTTTTGTTAAATATTTATTATGTGTTGTTACATGCATAGTATTATGCCACCTGAAATACAAAGTTCAAACATTAATGATCTAATAAAAGTCCCTGAAAATATGTTAATGTACTTGATATAGGAAAATAAGGCAAGAAAACACTGTGGAAAGAGTCACAATAGGAAATACGTTCTACCAAAATTAAGCATACAAAAAGATGTTGAACTTGCATGACAAATGGATTTTAAAATTGAGTAGTTAATTGACAAATTATAAAAAAAATCAAACCTATGTCACCTTTTTGGTAAGTGACAAATAAGATATGATAGGTCAGTAGTAAAATTTTAGATATTATTAAGAAAAAATAATTCATTCTTCATACCAAACAGAATAAGACTCTAGATGACTTACTCTTTAAAATTAGAAAGAACAAGCTACAATTTGCAATGAATTGTAATTATTGGCTGAATGATTTATTTTATAATCCTTATAATCCAAATTCCAATAATAGGAATTTGGTTAGAAGATGGGGGTGCAATAGTTAAAAAAAAATCCATAATGTCCATAATTCTATAGGTGTGCAGAGAAGGAGTACCTATTACATACTGGAAATGTATGTGATGGTGAAGGATCAAAATGGTATTCAAGAGAAAGTGATTCCTAAGTTGAGGGCTGAAAGATGATTTCTTAAAGGAATAAGATGGGTTGTAGGGAAGAAAATTTTTGACACATAAAAAAAAAAACTTGAGTGTTCTAGATATGAAAAGCATTTTGAGCATACTAAAGTTAGCTGAGTACAGCTGAACAAGAAGAGAGCAGGGTATGTCAGAGAAATTAAATGCCTTGGAGAACTTGCTTAGGAAATTAGACTTGGTTTTAAGACAAATAGGAAGCTCTATTTTTAGTTTCTTGAGGAATCTCCACACTGGTCTCCAAAGAGGCTGCACCAACCTGCATTCCCACCAACAGTGTAAGAGGGTTCCCCTTTCTTCACATCCTCTCCAACACATGTTGTTTCCTGTTTTGTTAATTTTGGCCATTCTAACTGGTGTAAGGTGATATCTCAATGTGGTTTTAATTTGAATCTCCCTGAGGGCTAATGATGATGAGCATTTTTTCATGTGTCTGATAGCCATTTGTATGTCTTGATTGGAGAAGTGTCTGTTCATATCTTCTGCCCATTTTTTGATGTGTTTGCCTGTTTCGTGTGTGTTGAGTTTGAGGAGTTCATTATAGATCCTGGATATCAACCTTTTGTCTGTACTGTCATTTGCAAATATCTTCTCCCATTCCGTGGGTTGCCTCTTTGTTTTTTTGACTGTTTCCTTTGCTGTGCAGAAGCTTTTGATTTTGATGAAGTCCCAGAAGTTTATTTTCGCTTTTGTTTCCTTTGCCTTTGGAGACGTATCTTGAAAGAAGTTGCTGTGGCTGATATCAAAGAGATTACTGCCTATGTTCTCCTCTAGGATTCTGATGGATTCCTGTCTCACGTTGAGGTCTTTTATCCATTTTGAGTTTATCTTTGTGTACGGTGTAAGAGAATAGTCGAGTTTCATTCTTCTACATATAGGTGTCCAGTTTTCCCAGCACCATTTATTGAAGAGACTGTCTTTTTTCCACTGTATATTTTTTCCTGTTTTGTCAAAAATTAATTGACCATAGAGTTGAGGGTCCATATATGGGCTCTCTACTCTGTTCCACTGGTCTATGTGTCTGTTTTTATGCCAGTACCATGCTGTCTTGGTGATCACAGCTTTGTAATAAAGCTTGAAATCATGTAAGGTGATGCCGCCAGCTTTATTTTTGTTTTTCAACATTTCCTTAGTGATTCGGGGTCTCTTCTGATTCCATACAAATTTTAGGATTATTTGCTCCAGCTCTTTGAAGAATGCTGGTGGAATTTTGATCGGAATGGCATTAAAAGTATAGATTGCTCTAGGCAGTATAGACATTTTAACAATGTTTATTCTTCCGATCCAAGAGCATGGAATGGTCTTCCATCTATTTGTGTCTGAAAAGAAGGGCCATCTGTACCCCAATGTTTATAGCAGCAATGGCCACAGTCGCCAAACTATGGAAAGAACCAAGATGCCCTTCAACGGATGAATGGATAAGGAAGATGTGGTCCATATACACTATGGAGTATTATGCCTCCATCAGAAAGGATGAATACCCAACTTTTGTAGCAACATGGACGGGACTGGAAGAGATTATGCTGAGTGAAATTAGTCAAGCAGAGAGAGTCAATTATCATATGGTTTCACTTATTTGTGGAGCATAACAAATCGCATGGAGGACAAGGGGCATTAGAGAGGAGTAGGGAATTTGGGTAAATTGGAAGGGGAGGTGAGCCATGAGAGACTATGGACTCTGAAAAACAATCTGAGGGGTTTGAAGTGGTGGGGGGGTGGGAGGTTGGGGTACCAGGTGGTGGGTATTATAGAGGGCACGGCTTGCATGGAGCACTGGGTGTGGTGAAAAAATAATGAATAATGTTTTTCTGAAAATAAATGAATTGAAAAAAAAAAAGACAAATAGGAATGACTAATGATTCAAGTCAGGGAGTGATACAGTCATAAGTAAGAAATAATATCAGTGAAGATGAACAGATGAGGATGAATTCAAGATACACTGTGATATTCAATTGGATGACTAAAGGATTGACTGCCATGGAGGATAAAGGATGGAGAATTGAGAGTAATACCTTTTGGGTTGATTAACTGGGTAAATAATGGTGTTATTTACAAAGATGTGGCTGACTTGGAGAATAGGTTTGGAATATGCAGTATGTTAATTTCATACACTTATTTATTGTAGTATGATTGCCATTGCCATCATTATCACTTCTGTTTAGTGGTTGGAACAATTACGTTCTAGTCATTTAGCAAATTTGACAATTATAATGCAATATTGTTGTGTATATTCACTATACTATACATATCCTATACTATAGATACTATCCTTAGGACTTATTTACTACTGGCTGCAAGTTTGGATAAATGTGTTTTATTCCCTAGGCCCTTTCCCTGCTGAATACCATTTTACAACTCTGTTTTCACAAGTTGGCTTTTTAAAAATTCCATACACAAGTGGTATCATATGTTACTTATCTTTCTCTGTCTGATTTTTCTCACTTAGCATCATGTGCTCAAGCTTCATGCACATTTTCACAAATGGCAGTGTGTCCTTTTTTTATTCCCATGGCTGAATTATCACATATATATTATATTTTCTTTGTCCATTCATTTGTTGATGGAAAAAACAATTTAAACAACCTATGTTGTTTCCAGATTTAGCTATTGGTGAATAATGCTGCAGTAAATGTGGGAGTGCAAATATTTCTTCAATTCCCGTTTTCCTTTTCTTTTTTCAATCTTTACTCAGAGGTGGAATTGCTGGATCATAGGGTAAATTTATTTTTAATTTTTCAAAGACGTTCCATATTGATTTCTGAATATGTGGCTGAACCAGTTTACATTCCAGGCAACAGTGTGCCCATGTTCCCTTTTCTCAACATCCTCGCTAACACTTTGGTCATATGATGATCATATATGATGGTCATATTTAGTCATATATGATGATATATTTGGTCATATATGATGATAGTCATATTAACAGGTAGTAGGTGATATTTCACTGTAGTTATGATTTATATTTTTCTGATGTTTGAGCATGCTATCATGTATCTGTTGGCTCTCTGAATGTCTTCTTTGAAAAATGTCTATTTAGTTCTTGTGTCCATTTTTTAAATTGGATTTTTTTTTTAAAGTTGTATAAATTCTTTATGTATCTTGGATATAATATATGGTTTATAAAATTTTTTTTTGTAAAAATTCTGTAGGTTGCCTTTTCGTTTTGTTAATTGTTTCTTTTGCTGTGCAGAAGCCTTTTTATTTGATATGCTTCCATTTGTCTAATTTTGTTTTCGTCGCCCATGCTTTCGGTGTCATATTTATGAAATCATTGGCAGGACTAAGGTCATGAAGATTTTCTTTTTTTGCTTTCTTTTAGGAATTTTACAGTTTGAAGTCATGTATTTATCTATAATCTATTTTGAGTTGGTTTTGTGCATGCTGTAAAATAGGGATCCAGTTTCATTCTTCTGCATGTGGAAAGCTTGTTTTCCCTGCACCATTTTTTGAAGACAGTATCCTTTCCTCATTTTATATTCCTGGGACCCTTGTTAAATATTATTTTACCATGTAGCATGGATTTATTTCTGGGTTCTCATATTGCTCTATGTGTCTGTTTTTATGCCAGGGTTATACTTTTTTCATTACTATTGTTTTGAAGTATATTTTGAAATCAGAAAGTGTGGTGTCTCCAGCTTTCTTTTTCTTTGTCAGGATTGATATAGTTACTCATGGTTGTCTGTGGTTCCACTTGAACTGTAGGATTGTGTTTTTTTTTGAAAAAAAAATGTCATTGGTATTTTGATAGGGATTTGCATTGAATCTGTTAAATCTGTAGATTGCTTTGAGTAGCAGGGATATTTTAACACTATCAGCTTTTCCAATCCATTAACACAGGATGACCTGTCATTGGTTTGTGTCTTGTATAATTGCCTTCCTCAGTGTTTTATAGTGTTCGGTATACAAGTCTTTCACCTTCTAAGTATTTTACTGTTTTTGATGTTATTGTAAATGGGATTATCTTCCTAATTTCTTGTTCAAATAGTTCATTGTTAGTGTATAGAAACACAACTGATTTTTTATGTTGATTTGTATCTTGCAACTTTACTGAATTTGTTTATTAGTCCTCACAGTTTTTTGGTGGAATCTCTTTTTTTTTTAATTCTTTCAATTTATTTATTTTCAGAAAAACAGTATTCATTATTTTTTCACCACACCCAGTGCTCCATGCAATCCGTTCCCTCTATAATACCCACCACCTGGTACCCCAACATCCCACCCCCACGCCACCTCAAACCCCTCAGATTGTTTTTCAGAGTCCATAGTCTCTCGTGATTCACCTCCCCTTCCAATTTACCCCAACTCCCTTCTCCTCTCTAACACCCCTTGTCCTCCATGATATTGGTGGAATCTTTAAGGGTTTCTATATATAAGATCATGCCATCTACAGATTGGGACAGTTTTATTTCCTTTCCAATCTTGCCTAATTACTGTGGCTAGAGCTACAATTCTTGCCTAATTACTGTGTCTAGAACTTCCAGTACTACACCAGATAAAAGTGTTGAGAATGGGTTTCCTTCCTTTGTTCCCAAACTTAGAAGAAAACTTACCATTTTCTTTAACTTCTCAGTATAAATTTAGCTGTATCTGTCATGTATGATTTTATTGTATTGAAGTATGTTTCATTTAAGATCCATTTTATAAATCTACCAGAATATATCAAATAAACAGTTGAATACAGGTAAAAATTAAACACTAGAGTTACAAATTTTGAAAGTATCAGGAGATATTTAAAGTAATGGGATGGACCAAGAGATGAAGGAAAGGATAAGAAGATAAGAGAAGCAAGAAGGGTACCTTCTTGTAATGGTGGGCTAGGTAATTTGAGCCAAACCTCCTGTTGAGGTCAATTGGGAAAAATGGACAAAATATTTGTAAATATCTGCTTAAAGTCACTGGGGAGCAAAGAAATAAATGTAAAATTATAAGGCCAAGAACAAAAGTAAATACAAATGCAAACTAAATGAAAATTCAAACACAAGAAACCATGATTTTTGAAATACAGCTAAGGCAGCATTTAAGAGGAAAACTTAAAGCACTAAATGCTATGTATTAGAAAAGAAGAAAGGTCTAAAGTCAAAATTTCCAAATTAAGAAACTAAAAAATGAAATAGGATTAAATCTAAAATAATCAAAGGAAATAGTTATAATTAATGGAAATAAACAAAGCAGAAAACTGAAAAAAAAAAAGGAGATGCACAAATGAACCCAAAAGCTGACATTTTGATAATTCCAATATAATTAATCAATCTGTAGCATCAGATCAGAATACCAGTATCAGGAATGAAAAGGTGACATCATTGTTAATTCTAGTGATATTGGAATGATAATAAAGGAATACTGCAAATAATATTATACCAATAGTTTTGACATTAGTAAAATACACACAAATAAATGGACAAATTCTTTGGCAAAATTTCAACATGTAAGGAGAAATAGAGTAATAGCTTCATAATGAGTAACACAGTTTAATTTGTAGTTAAAAATTCTCCCACAGTCAAAAATTCCAGGTTAAATTGCTTCATTGGAAAGTCTACCTAACATTTAAGAAAAAAGTAATGTGAGTTTTCACACAAATTGTTGCAGCAAACTGAAGAGAAAGGAATACTTCTCAATTTCTGCTATGAGGCCAACATTACCCTAATGCCAAACTTGACAAGGATATTAACAACAACAACAACAACAAAACCCACAAAAACCATAGGCCAATATTCCTCATAAACATAGATGAAAAAAAATTAAACAAAAATATTTTCTAAATCTAACCCTATATAGAAAGATGATCTATCATGATTCAGTGGAGTTTGTTCCCATATGCAGAATTGGTTTAACAAATGGAACCAACCAATGTATTCACCATATTAACAAACTCAAAAAAATTTGTTATATGATCACTTCAGTAAATTCAGAAAAAATATTTGGCAATCTAGTATTAGCAAACTAGCAACAAAAGGGCACTTTCTCACTGTGATAAAGGACATCTATGAAAAAATCTATAGCTAACATCGTAGTTAATGACAAAGTCTCCATGCCTCTCTTCCTCTCTACCTCCTCTTATCCCCCTAAACCCCAAACAGGAAAGAGGCAAGGATAAACATTCGCACTACTTCAATTCAGTAGTGTATTAAAGATTCCAGCTAATATGATAATGTGATCAGGTTAAAGGAAAATGGAAACAAAGAAGCAATGAAGGTTTTCCTCTGGAAAGAAGTAAAACTCTATTTGGAGAAGATATGGTCATTTATGTGCAAAATTACGCCACATAAAAAATAATAGACATGTAAAAGTCTTTTGATTTGTACCTCCTATCATATAAAAATTAACTTAAACTGAATCATAGAAGTAAATGTAAAACTTTAAAAGTCATCCAGAAGAAAATATAACAGAAAACTCCTGTAAATCTCAGTATTAAAAAGATTTCTGAAGGAGTTGCAAATCAAAACAGTGTTGATCATCACCGGCCATCAGGGAGATTCAAATTAAAACCACATTGAGATACCACCTTACACCAGTTAGAATGGCCAAAATTAGCAAGACAGGAAACAACGTGTGTTGGAGAGGATGTGGAGAAAGGGGAACCTTCTTACACTGTTGGTGGGAATGCAAGTTGGTGCAGCCACTTTGGAGAACAGTGTGGAGATTCCTTAAGAAATTAAAAATAGAGCGATCCTATGACCCTGCAATTGTACTACTGGGTATTTACCCCAAAGACACAGATGTCGTGAAAAGAAGGGCCATCTGTACCCCAATGTTTATAGCAGCAATGGCCACGGTCGCCAAACTGTGGAAAGAACCAAGATGCCCTTCAACAGACGAATGGGTAAGGAAGATGTGGTCCATATACACTATGGAGTATTATGCCTCCATCAGAAAGGATGAATACACAACTTTTATAGCAACATGGATGGGACTGGAAGAGATTATGCTGAGTGAAATAAGTCAAGCAGAGAGAGTCAATTATCATATGGTTTCACTTATTTGTGGAGCATAACAAATAGCATGGAGGACATGGGGAGATAGAGAGGAGACGGGAATTGGGGGAGATTGGAAGGGGAAGTGAACCATGAGAGACTATGGACTCTGAAAAAGAATCTGAGGGTTTTGAAGGGACGGGGGGGGGGAGGTGGGAGGTTGGGTGAACCAGGTGGTGGGTGTTAGGGAGGGCACGTATTGCATAGAGCACCGGGTGTGGTGCAAAATCAATGAATACTGTTACACTGAAAGAAATAAAAAATTAAAAACAAAACAAAACAAAACAGTATTGAGATTAAAAACAAACAAACAGTATTGAGATGTTACTGCATCTATTAGAATGGCCAAAATCCAGAATGCTGACAACACCAAATGCTACCAAGAATGTGGAATATCAGAAATTCTCATGCATTGCTGATTGGATTGCAAAATGGTATAACCATGTTGGAAGGCAGTTTTGGTTTCTTAAAAACTAAACAAAATCTTGCCATGTGACCCAGAAATTGTGCTCATTCTTATTTACTCAAAGGAGTTAAAAACCTCTGTTGCACAAAAACTTACACACAGATGTTTAAAGCAACCTTATAATTGCCAAAACTTGGAAATAACCAAGATGTCCTTCAGTAGGAAATGGATAAACAAACTGTGATACATTAGTGCTAAAAAGACATGAACTCTTGAGCCATGAAAAGACAGAGGAATCTTAGATGCATATTACTAAGTGAAAGAAACCAATCTGTAAGGCTACTGTATGATTATAACTAGATGACATTCTGTAAAAGTAGTAACTGGATATGGTAACAAAGGTCAGAGTGTGCCAGAGGTTGAGAGAAGGTAGAAAAAGCAGAGCACAGAGGACTTTTAGTGCACTCAAACTATTATGTACGAAGCTATAATAGTAGTTACATGTCATTATACATTTGTCCAAACTCAGGACACATAGCACCCAGAGTGAGCCCTGATGTATGGCTTTTGGATGATAAAAAATATGTCAGTGTAGTTTTATTTATTGTGATATGTATAACACTCAGGTGCAAGATGTTGATAGTGAGAAAGGCTGTGCATGTGTGCTTTAATAAGGTAGGTGAGTGTAAACAAGAAAAGGACATTACATGAAAGAAAAAATAGCAGCTAATCTCATTCATGTTTCATATTTAAAAAATACATGATTTAAAAAAGGAAATGCCTTCTTCAGTGAAAAAACTCAATACTGCAAAAATGTCTCTTCACCCCAAACTGATCTTGTAGAGTCAATGCAGTCTTATTCCAAATGCAAATGTAATTTATTGGAAATTTGCAAGCCAAATTTACAATTTATATGAATACGTAAGACCCAAATTAGCCAGCATAAGCTTGAGGAAGAATATGAAAGTACATGCTCTACTATATATCAAAACGTATTGTAAAATTACAGCAATAAAATCAGTGCTGTATTTCTGTAAGAACAGTCAAATAGACCAGTGGAGGTGAGCTCTATGATTTGTATAAGTCAACTTTGACAATTCTACCTTGCTTTTCACACCCATAAATCTTTAAGACAATGTACATTTTTTAAGAGTGGAGAGGGAGAAAAAGTACTAGGATTATTTCATGCAGAGATGACTCTTTCTTAATTATTAGTATTAATTTGCAAAAGCCTGGAGACAGAATATGAGTAACAACTCTTACCAATGTAATTTAAAGGCAATAGATTTAGACCTAGGGAACTTAGGGAATAGAAAGAGAACATGAGACAGAAGAATAATTAACAAAAGCACTCTTTCCTGGCTATTAATATTAGCTTTGGTGAAAACTGGACCTTTAAAGAAGAAAATAGGAATATTGGTAGAGAATGAATTAAGGTCAGAGTTTCTGGTTGCTGAAAGCCTTCCCATGCTTCAGTGGCCACTTTAGCCTACATATTTACTGGGAAAGTAAATCACTTATAACCATTGATTTCCTGCAAGCTGTGGAATCCTGAGGGTATTCTGTTAAAGGCCACTTTGTGAAGAGAACCTAGTGGAAGACTAATCCTTGCCAGCATGAATTCTCAGAATAAACCATTTGGGAGAGGGCAGGTCAAATCACTAATACTAGATAATGCTGATTTAAAGGGATTATTTGGGTTGTTGACTGATCCCAAGTGGCTGCAAGTTTTTATGAGTAGGCCGTTATGGGTAATAGGAAAACTAATCTGTCACAGTGGGTAAGGATAAAGGAGTTTTCCACACTTACCCCAAGAGGAGAAACTCTCCCTCTCTAGCTACTAGAATCCATTTTCAGAAGAAGTAGAAGTACCACAGTTGCTAGCCCCCCAGACTGGGTGTATGATGGTGAGGATAAACATCTAAGCTAAAGCTGTTAACATAGACCATGATAGATGCTGTAATATGGCCAGCTCCCTGCTTCTCCACCAGTTTTGGGATCCTTGTGTAATCCTGTTAGTAAGTCCCAAGAAAATGTTCAAGAGTAGTAACTCATTTGCGAGGTTAGTTATTCTGCCTGAAAAGGTGGGGGGTGAATGTGGCAGAGGAAGGTCTCATAGGAATATTTACTGTTTAGCCAAGGGAGATGTTAAATAGCTATTGAAAAATAAAACAAAAAGAGAAAACTGGACTGCCAGCAGAAAACACATTATCAAAATTTGGTACATAAGAGAGAGATTTTTTTCCAACTATAGCTGTCAATTCTGGTGGCTGTAACCCATTACCATAGACTGGGTGGCTTAGACAACCAACGTACTTCTCAAATTCCTAGAGACTAGAAAGTTCAGGATGAAGGTTCTTGGTAAGGGCTTTCTTCCTGGTTTACAGATGGATACCTTGTTTTATTTATACATGGTAGAGAGAGAGAGAAGGAGCAAGTGCCTTTGTCTTTATTAGGCATAAATGCCATGATGATGGCTCCACCCTTATGACCTCTTACCTTCCAAAGACCCTGTCTTCAGATACTGTCACACTGCAATTAGGGTTTCAAAAGAGGAATTTGGGGGTGAGACAAATATTTAGTCCATAGTATTCCACCAATGGTCCCCCACATGACACACTCATACTTCTTATAGTTACCCATCAAATTAACTCTGAATAGTCAAGCTTATATGGGTGTAATCTAATTATAACACTTGTAATTTAGAACAGAATACACATGAATATGGTGCTGAATTTATGCTCTCCGATAAAGAAATAAGATCTAAAATGACTGAGAGAAGGGCTGTGATTTGATCATACAGACCCTAGCAGGGAATCCAAGACCTTTCAAAGCTACATGGGTGAGATGGTCTGGGGGTAGTGTGAAAAATTTGCAGGAATTACTAGTGGGCAGTGATCCCATAGGAGAG
The DNA here is from genome assembly GCF_020171115.1 of Neogale vison. Classification (NCBI taxonomy): domain Eukaryota; kingdom Metazoa; phylum Chordata; class Mammalia; order Carnivora; family Mustelidae; genus Neogale; species Neogale vison. The sequence continues at coordinate 194,194,713 of NC_058091.1, read as the reverse complement.
GAAGAGAGCATTCTTAGAGGGCGATACATGAAGCCTACAGGGCAAACAGTGGTGGAGGGTACAGCTATAGACTGGAAAATGTGATTGGAGAATATATTCCAAGGTTCTGTTGCCCTTACTTGAATGCAAAATTAGAGTTAATACTACTTGGAAAAGGGATGCTATCTGTTTTAATTGGATGTGCTGGATGGGAATCTTTGTATTTCCCAGCACTTTTCTGTAGGAAAATAAAGCAGTATAGAATTCTAAAAGTACAAGACCACTTTTTTTTTAAAGGAAATGATTGAAGTAAGAGCATTAAATCCCATTCACTTATGGGATATGACAATAGCCATTGGGGATATGAGGAGGTAGTTCTCCTCATTACTTAAACCATAACCACTATAGTAAAGACTGTACAAGAAGTGTAGCTCATCAAAGGTGACTTATATGCCATAATAGATTTAGCTAATGCTTTCTTTCAAATATCTGTTTGGAGTCCTGTGTAATGTTATTTACATTTTTGTGAAATATATATATGATTTTGCCACAGGGGTATTTAAATTCAAAGGCATACATCATCATTTAGTGTAGTGACATCTGAACTTGATAACCATTAGGAGCGAGTTGGTTCCTTGCCTCAGAGAAGAAAGGAATGCAGGAGAGTGTAAGTCTTCCCTATGACAAGTAATGTCTGCCTGATAAACACAGTTGAAATATCAGGCTGGTCTAGTTTGTTACACTTGGAGGAATAAAATTTCCTGGAGAAAGCAGAGATATCCAACCAACTGTGAGAAGCAAATGGCCATCTTTACTGACTTAGCCACTAACCAGGAAACTCTAAAACAGGTGGAACTTTTGGGTTTTTGGGAAATCACATTCCCCACTTAGACTTTACTAGTCCCACTGCACAAAGACAGCAGAAAGAAGGTAAATCTCAATGGACGCCTGAGCAAAAACAAGCACGAAAAGATACACTTGAACTTCACGTTTTAGCATCTGGGTGGCTCAGATGGTTAAGCATCTGCCTTCAGCTCAGGTCATGATCTCCAGTGTCTGGGATTGAGCCTTTTGTTGGGAAATCCCAGCTCAGCAGGGAGTCTGCTTCTCTTCTTTCTGCTTCTCCCTCTGCTCGAACTCTTTCTGTCTCTCTCTCTCTAAAATGAATAAATAAAATCTTTAAAATAGAAAAAAAAAAGAATAGAAAAGAAACCTCACCTTAATGCCAGCTGGTTTAGTAGTGTCCACAAGTTAGATATGCTGACTGGAGGCTCTGGAAGAAATTGGAGACAGTGTTCAGTGGGAGTCATTAGGGATTTTGACTCAAAACCTGCAGGTGTCTCAAAAGATGCTGAGGCTTTTCTCAGACCTTTTGAAAGACTATTGTCAGCTTGTTACCATAGACATTGGTGAAAAGTGACACTAATGATGAATGAAAACTGATCATCCTGGGACCAGAAATACCTTTAATGTTTTGGGTAATATCAGGAAGGAAAGAGAAGGAGTAGTTCAGTAAAAGTCACTGATAAAATGGAAATACTATATTCAATATGACAGGAATAAATTTAGGAGATGTACATATATGTATAGCTTACTTCACTGGCTCCAAGGCTGAAAACAGAGCACTCTGTGGATCTCCTACCTCTCCACTTCCCTATCACCTATTTCTTTTTTTTTTTTTTCCAATTTATTTATTTTCAGAAAAACAGTATTCATTATTTTTTCACCACACCCAGTGCTCCATGCAAGCTGTGCCCTCTATAATACCCACCACCTGGTACCCCAACCTCCCCGCCCCCCCGCCACTTCAAACCACTCAGATTGTTTTTCAGAGTCCATAGTCTCTCATGGTTCACCTCCCCTTCCAATTTACCCAAAAGCACATACCCTCCCCAATGTCCATAACCCTACCCCCCTTCTCCCAACCCCCCTCCCCCCAGCAACCCACAGTTTGTTTAGTGAGATTAAGAGTCACTTATGGTTTGTCTCCCTCCCTATCCCATCTTGTTTCATGGATTCTTCTCCTACCCACTTAAGCCCCCATGTTGCGTCACCACTTCCTCATATCATGGAGATCATGTGATAGTTGTATTTCTCCGCTTGACTTATTTCGCTAAGCATGATACGCTCTAGTTCCATCCATGTTGTCGCAAATGGCAAGATTTCATTTCTTTTGATGGCTGCATAATATTCCATTGTGTATATATACCACACCTTCTTTATCCATTCATCTGTTGATGGACATCTAGGTTCTTTCCATAGTTTGGCTATTGTGGACATTGCTGCTATAAACATTCGGGTGCACGTGCCCCTTTGGATCACTACGTTTGTATCTTTAGGATAAATTCCCAGTAGTGCAATTGCTGGGTCATAGGGCAGTTCTATTTTCAACATTTTGAGGAACCTCCATGCTGTTTTCCAGAGTGGTTGCACCAGCTTGCATTCCCACCAACAGTGTAGGAGGGTGCCCCTTTCTCTGCCTCTTCACCAGCATCTGTCATTTCCTGACTTGTTGATTTTAGCCATTCTGACTGGTGTGAGGTGATATCTCATTGTGGTTTTGATTTGTATTTCCCTGATGCCGAGTGATATGGAGCACTTTTTCATGTGTCTGTTGGCCATATGGATGTCTTCTTTGCAGAAACGTCTGTTCATGTCCTCTGCCCATTTCTTGATTGGATTATTTGTTCTTTGGGTGTTGAGTTTGCTAAGTTCTTTATAGATTTTGGACACTAGTGCTTTATCTTATATGTCGTTTGCAAATATCTTCTCCCATTCTGTCAGTTGCCTTTTGATTTTGTTAACTGTTTCCATTGCTGTACAAAAGCTTTTGATCCTGATGAAATCCCAAAAGTTCATTTTTGCCTTTGCTTCCCTTGCCTTTGGCGATGTTCCTAGGAAGAAGTTGCTGCGGCTGAGGACGAAGAGGTTGCTGCCTGTGTTCTCCTCAAGGATTTTGATGGATTCCTTTCTCACATTGAGGTCCTTCATCCATTTTGAGTCTATTTTTGTGTGTGGTGTAAGGAAATGGTCCAATTTAATTTTTCTGCATGTGGCTGTCCAATTTTCCTAGCACCATTTATTGAAGAGGCTGTCTTTTTTCCATTGGACATTCTTTCCTGCTTTGTCAAAGATTAGTTGACCATAGAGTTGAGGGTCTATTTCTGGGCTCTCTGTTCTGTTCGATTGGTCTATGTGTCTGTTTTTTGTGCCAGTACCATGCTGTCTTGATGATGACAGCTTTGTAATAGAGCTTGAAGTCCGGAATTGTGATGCCACCAACTTTGGCTTTCTTTTTCAATATCCCTTTGGCTATTCGAGGTCTTTTCTGGTTCCATATAAATTTTAGGATTATTTGTTCCATTTCTTTGAAAAAGATGGATGGTACTTTGATAGGAATTGCATTAAATATGTAGATTGCTTTAGGTAGCATAGGCATCTTCGCAATATTTATTCTTCCAATCCAGGAGCATGGAACATTTTTCCATTTCTTTGTGTCTTCCTCAATTTCTTTCATGAGTACTTTATAGTTTTCTGAGTATAGATTCTCTGCCTCTTTGGTTAGGTTTATTCCTAGGTATCTTATGGTTTGGGGTGCAATTGTAAATGGGATTGACTCCTTAATTTCTCTTTCTTCTGTCGTGTTGTTGGTGTAGAGAAATGCAACTGATTTCTGTGCATTGATCTTATATCCTGACACTTTACTGAATTCCTGTACAAGTTCTAGAAGTTTTGGAGTGGAGTCTTTTGGGTTTTCCACATAGAGTATCGTATCATCTGCGAAGAGCTATAATTTTTCTTCTTTGCCGATTTGGATGCCTTTAATTTCCTTTTGTTGTCTGATTGCTGAGGCTAGGACTTCTAGTACTATGTTGAATAGCAGTGGTGATAATGGACATCCCTGCCGTGTTCCTGACCTTAGTGGAAAAGCTTTCAGTTTTTCTCCATTGAGTATGATATTTGTGGTGGGTTTTGCATAGATGGCTTTGATGATATTGAGGTATGGGCCCTCTATCCCTACACTTTGAAGGGTTTTGATCAGGAAGGGATGCTGTACTTTGTCAAATGCTTTTTCAGCATCTATTGAGAATATCATATGGTTCTTGTTCTTTCTTTTATTGATGTGTTGTATCACATTGACTGATTTTCGGATGTTGAACCAACCTTGCAGCCCTGGGATAAATTCCACTTGGTCGTGGTGAATAATCCTTTTCATGTACTGTTGAATCCTATTGGCTAGTATTTTGATGAGAATTTTTGCGTCTGTGTTCATCAAGGATATTGGTCTATAGCTCTCTTTCTTGATGGGATCCTTGTCTGGTTTTGGGATCAAGGTGATGCTGGCCTCATAAAAAGAGTTTGGGAGTTTTCCTTCCATTTCTATTATTTGGAACAGTTTCAGGAGAATAGGAATCAGTTCTTCTTTAAATGTTTGGTAGAATTCCCCCAGGAAGCCGTCTGGCCCTGGACTTTTGTTTTTTGGAGATTTTTAATGACTGTTTCAATCTCCTTACTGGTTATGGGTCTGTTCAGGCTTTCTATTTCTTCCTGGTTCAATTTTGGTAGTTTATATGTTTCTAGGAATGCATCCATTTCTTCCAGATTGTCAAATTTGTTGGTGTAGAGTTGCTCATAGTATGTTCTTATAATAGTTTGTATTTCTTTGGTGTTAGTTGTGATCTCTCCTCTTTTATTCATGATTTTATTTATTTGGGTCCTTTCTCTTTTCTTTTTGATAAGTCTGGCCAGGGGTTTATCAATTTTATTAATTCTTTCAGAGAACCAGCTCCTAGTTTAGTTGATTTGTTCTATTGTTTTTTTGGTTTCTATTTCATTGATTTCTGCTCTGATCTTTATGATTTCTCTTCTCCTGCTGGGCTTAGGGTTTCTTTCTTGTTCTTTCTCCAGCTCCTTTAGGTGTAGGGTTAGGTTGTGTACCTGAGACCTTTCTTGTTTCTTGAGAAAAGCTTGTACCGCTATATATTTTCCTCTCAGGACTGCCTTTGTTGTGTCCCACAGATTTTGAACCGTTGTATTTTCATTATCATTTGTTTCCATGATTTTTTTCAATTCTTCTTTAATTTCCCGGTTGACCCATTCATTCTTTAGAAGGATGCTGTTTAGTCTCCGTGTATTTGGGTTCTCTCCAAACTTCCTCTTTTGGTTGAGTTCTAGCTTCAGAGCATTGTGGTCTGAAAATATGCAGGGAATGATCCCAATCTTTTGATACCGGTTGAGTCCTGATTTAGGACCGAGGATGTGATCTATTCTGGAGAATGTTCCATGTGCACTAGAGAAGAATCTATATTCTGTTGCTTTGGGATGAAATGTTCTGAATATATCTGTGATGTCCATCTCATCCAGTGTATCATTTAAGGCCTTTATTTCCCTGTTGATCTTTTGCTTGGATGATCTGTCCATTTCAGTGAGGGGAGTGTTAAAGTCCCCTACTATTATTGTATTATTGTTGATGTGTTTCTTTGATTTTGTTATTAATTGGTTTATATAGTTGGCTACTCCCACGTTAGGGGCATAGATATTTAAAATTGTTAGATCTTCTTGTTGGACAGACCCTTTGAGTATGATATAGTGTCCTTCCTCATCTCCTATTATAGACTTTGGCTTAAAATCTAATATATCTGATATAAGGATTGCCACTCCTGCTTTTTTCTGATGTCCATTCGCATGGTAAATTCTTTTCCACCCCCTCACTTTAAGTCTGGAGGTGTCTTCGGGTTTAAAATGAGTTTCTTGGAGGCAACATATAGATGGGTTTTGTTTTTTTATCCATTCTGATACCCTATGTCTTTTGATTGGGGCATTTAGCCCATTAACATTCAGGGTAACTATTGAGAGATATGATTTTAGTGCCATTGTATTGCCTATAAGGTGACTGTTACTGTATATTGTCTCTGTTCCTTTCTGATCTACCACTTGTAGGCTCTCTCTTTGCTTAGAGGACCCCTTTCAATATTTCCTGTAGAGCTGGTTTGGTGTTTGCAAATTCTTTCAGTTTTTGTTTGTCCTGGAAGCTTTTAATCTCTCCTTCTATTTTCAATGATAGCCTAGCTGGATATAGTATTCTTGGCTGCATGTTTTTCTCATTTAGTGCTCTGAAAATATCATGCCAGCTCTTTCTGGCCTGCCAGGTCTCTGTGGATAAGTCAGCTGCCAATCTAATACTTTTACCATTGTATGTTACAGACTTCTTTTCCCGGGCTGCTTTCAGGATTTTCTCTTTGTCACTAAGGCTTGTAAATTTTACTATTAGGTGACGGGGTGTGGGACTATTCTTATTGATTTTGAGGGGCGTTCTCTGAACCTCCTGAATTTTGATGCTCATTCCCTTTGCCATATTGTGGAAATTCTCCCCAATAATTCTCTCCAGTATACCTTCTGCTCCCCTCTCTCTTTCTTCTTCTTCTGGAATCCCAATTATTCTAATGTTGTTTCGTCTTATGGTGTCACTTATCTCTCGAATTCTCCCCTCGTGGTCCAGTAGCTGTTTGTCCCTCTTTTGCTCAGCTTCTTTTTTTTCTCTGTCATTTGGTCTTCTATATCGCTAATTCTTTCTTCTGCCTCATTTATCCTAGCAGTGAGAGCCTCCATTTTTTATTGCACCTCATTAATAGCTTTTTTGATTTCAACTTGGTTAGATTTTAGTTCTTTTATTTCTCCAGAAAGGGCTTTTATATCTCCCGAGAGGGTTTCTCTAATATCTTCCATGCCTTTTTCAAGCCCGGCTAGAACCTTGAGAATTGTCATTTTGAACTCTAGATCTGACATATTACCAATGTCTGTACTGATTAGGTCCCTAGCCTTCGGTACTGCCTCTTGTTCTTTTTTTTGTGGTGAATTTTTTCGCCTTGTCATTTTGTCCAGCTAAGAGTATATGAAGGAGCAAGTATAATACTACAAGGGTGGCAACAATCCCAGGAAAATATGCTTTATCCAAATCAGAAGAGATCCCAAATCGTGAGGGGGGAGAAAGGGATCTCCTCTGATTGGGATCTCCCAATCTCTTCTGATTGGGATCTCTTCTGATTTGGGGATAAAAAGAGGTTCAAAAAGAAAGAAAGAAAAAAAAGAAAAAAAATTTAAAAAAAGAGATTGAATTAAAAATTCAATCAAGAATTTAAAAAAGAATTAAAAAAAAGATTGGAGAGATTGGGATCTCTTCTGATTTGGGGATAAAAAGAGGTTCAAAAAGAAAGAAAGAAAAAAAAAGAAAAAAAAAGAATTAAAAAAAGAAAACGAATAAAGAAACGTATAAAAAAGAATATATATATATATATTAGATAAACTATTTAAAAAAGTTAAAAAAGAAAAGGGTAAAAGTTAAAAAAAATTTAGCAGAAGAGAAAAAAAATGAAAAAGAAAAAAATTAAATTAACTGCAAAACTAAAAAATCACAGGGAGAAAGCCATGAGTTCCGTGGTTTGTTTTCTCTTACTCTGGAATTCTGCTGCTCTCCTTGGTATTGAAACTGCACTCCTTGGCAGGTGAACTTGGTCTTGCCTCGATTTCTTGTTGATCTTCTGGGGGAGGGGCCTGGTGTAGTGATTCTCAAGTGTCTTTGCCCCAGGCGGAATTGCACCGCCCTTACCAGGGGCCGGGCTGAGTGATCCACTCAGCTTTGCTTTCAGGACCTTTGTTCCTGAGCGCTTTCTGTAGAGTTCCGGAGGACGGGAATACAAATGGCGGCCTCCTGGTCTTCACCCCGGAGGAGCCGAGAGCCCGGGGCCCCGCTCCCCAGTGCGCCCTCAGCGAACAGCACCTAGTAACTCCCGTCTGCCTGACCTCCGGCCACGCTCCGAGCTCACCGAGCCTGCGACCGGTTCAAGGTAACACTGAGCTGTGAGCTTACTGTCGGCTCTGTCTCTGCAGCCGGCTTTCCCGTTCCAATACCCGCAAGCTCTGCAACACTCAGACACCCCCAATCCTTCTGTGACCCTGTGGGACCTGAGGTCACGCCGACCCCATGTGGGCTTCGCCCCAGTTTAGTCTCCGGAGCAATGTCCCTCAGCGGAATAGACTTTTAAAAGTCCTGATTTTGTGCTCCGTTGCTCTCCTGCTTGCCAGGAGCCGGCCCCTCCCCCCGGGGTCTATCTTCCCGTTGCTTTGGATTCACTTCTCCGCCAGTCCTACCTTTCAGAAAGTGGTTGTTTTTCTGTTTCTAGAATTGCTGTTCTTCTCTTCGATCTGCCGATGGATTTGCAGGTGTTTGCAATCTTTAGATAAGCTCTCTAGCTGATCTCCTGCTAGCTGAAGTAGTCTCAGCCTGCTACTTCTCCGCCATCTTGACTCCTCCCCCTATCACCTATTTCTATATGGAGTGATGTCAAACATCAGTTTGCTTGCTTCACTGGAGAGAGCTCCTAAATCTAGGATTGCTAGTAAATGCACACTGGCAATTGCACTTTGCCACAATACATCCTTTCATGATTTTGTGCTTTGGCTGGGTCCAGCTGGGCTGTGCTCTTGATAGAGGTTTCACATGTGTTTGCAGACAAAAATGTGATGGGTTGCAGTAATCTGAATGCCTATTTATTTATTTTTATTTTTTATTTTTTAAGATTTTTAAAATTTATTTGACAGAGAGAGACACAGCTAGAGAAGGAACACAGCAGAGGGAGTGGGAGAGGGAGAAGCAGCCCCCTCCCCCCGCCCCTGTGGAGCAGGGAGCCTGATGCGTGCCTTGATCCCAGGACCCTGAGATCATGACCTGAGCCAAAGGCAGACACTTAACCACTGAGCCACCCAGGCACCCCTGAATGCTTATTTAGATAACTGGATTTGCAAATGGTTTCTTCCCTTATAGGTCTGGTGTCTTGGCTGGGATATCTGGGATAATTAGGAGTGATCATTTATCTCTTTACAAGGCTAACCTGAGCTTCTTCACATCATGACAGTCTTAGAACAAGGAGACTTCCTGCATCTTGACCAGCTTCCTTGAGAATATTCTAAGAGACCACAGCAGGATTTTCAAGATTTTCCTTTAACCTAACTCCAATCATGAAGTGCCACTTCTATTACCTTTAATCTGGGCCAGCCCAAACTTAAAGAGACAGAATACCTACACAAAGATATAAATATGTACACTACATAAATGTCCTTTGGAGGTTGATTGAAGTCTTGCTATCACAGTATACCTCGGGTTTGCAATAATTCATACCACTCCTACATGTAAGAGTTCAAAGGCCCTCAAAATGTCATCCTATAATAACACCAGGCTCAGGATTTAAGTCTAAAATGTTATTGTCCAGGGGCGCCTGGGTGGCTTAGTGGGTTAAAGTCTCTGCCCTTGGCTCGGGTCATGGTCCCAGGGTCCTGGGATAAAGCCCCGCATCGGGCTCTCTGCTTGGCAGGGAGTCTGCTTCCCCCTCTCTCTCTCTCTGCCTGACTCTCTGCCTATTTGTGATCTTTGTCTGTCAAATAAATAAATAAAGTCTTAAAATAATAAATAAATTAAATGTTATTGTCCAAATAAGATTCAGGTATGGAAGAGTTTTCTCAGGTAGAATTCTTTGAATAAAATTTGTCTCATCTAACACCACCTGGAGAGTAAAGAGGCAAATTGTCTAGAACCTACACCCCCCCATCATACAATGTGATACATGGATAGGATAGACTATGGGAATGAGATGTCCATAGGGAGCGCCCACATATTCTTGAGTATCTGGAAAGCCACACACATGTACAAGACAGTACATATGCCCAGGGAAGGGCACATGCTCAGCATAGACCTAGAAAAGCCCTGTGGTCTCACTTCTGGATGACCTCATGGTTGTGAATGAGCAGGAAGTGAAGCCCAAGTCAGAGTTGTAAACTGCCTGGCTGAGTGTTTAAGGCATTCCATCATATGTATGCAGAGCACCTCCGCAAAGACTGGGAGGCTTATTGGTTCTGGGCATTTAAGGAAATCTCTGTCCAACCATTAGCTTGACCACCAAGTTAACAATCAGAGAATTCGGTGGCCACTCAGGACAGAAGGTAGAGACTTCAGAGATTGAATTCAGAAAAGTCACAAGACAACTACAACAAATAGCAACAAAACAAACCTTGGTGGGGGGAATAATCTGATTCCCCTGTTAGTCATGGTGTATAAATCATTTTATATGTTGCTGTATTTGCATTGTTAGCTTTTTGATGAGGATGTTTGCCTCTATATTTATAAGGGATATTGGTCTTTAGTTTCTTCTCTTGTGATATTTTTGTTTGGTTGGTATAGTGACCTGATAGAGTTGGAAAGTGTATACTTTCTGTTTTAGAATAATTTTTGTTAAACTCCACTCCTAGTTATATACACAGGAGAAATGAAAACATGTCTATGCAAAAACTTGTTCAGAAAGAGCAACGCTATTTGCAATAACCCACAGATGGAAACAAACCAAATGACATCAACTGATGAATGAATAAACAAAATACCTTGTATTCACAATACCTTGTATTCACATAATGAAGATTATTCCTCCATGAGAAGGAATGAAGTATGGATATATGATAAAATACAGGTGAACATTGGAGGTATGATAAGGAACAGAAGTCAAAAATAACAGGCCACACATTATATGATTTATAAGAAATGTTCACAAGAGGTGAATATATACAGAAAGAAAACAGATTAGACATTGCCAAGGAAAGGCTTAGGGGGATGAGGAGTATCTGCTGATGGGTATGGGGTTTCTTTTTGTGGTGTTGAGAATGTTCTGAAATTAAATATGAGCATAGTTATACAACTGTGTTAATATACTAAAACCACTGAATTGTGCACTTCAGAATGTTGACTTTATGGCATATAAAGTCTATATAAAAGATTCTTACAAGTCCCTTTGTCTAGCTTTAATGTTCTCTGTTCTATCTTAGACCTTTCTGAAGTAGTAATGAAGGTAGAGCTTATAGCTCCATCAAAGATTTGTTTTTCACCCTGAAGGCATTTCTTACTTTGCAAGTGTTTTTTGAGGAGAGACTGTAAAGAGAAGCAATCTTATTTCTTAATTTAGGAAACCATATTTCTTTATGTTCACTTTAAGTTCTTTCAAAATTGAGCATTTCATTTTTATCATTCTTTTTTAATATTTTGTCATAGACATATGGAACATTCTAGATATTATAATTCTATATTTTTCTGGAAAATCTCCATGGATCCATGAATGTACTAAATGCTGTGTGTATTGGATACATGTATTTTCATGTTGTAAGAGACAGTGTTGCTAGACTTCCTGCCATTACATAGAATGTGTTACTCTCCCATCTCCAGTAGCATTGTCTTATTTGTCCTTCAGGCTCTAATGAATCATCTCCTCCAGGCTCATCTGTTTATACTAAAAGCTATCTTTGGGCTCTGGCAAGTCATGCTTACTGCTTAATTTAAAAGTTAATGCTAAATGTTTTAGGTTTGGGTACATTGGCCCATTTCCAGGTACCCAATTTCATCCTAGTTTATCTATTACTGTGTAACAAAAATGCCTAAAGCTAAAAACAAACAACAGTTTGGGATGTGAGAAATTCAGGTAGGGCCTCTTTAGGTGAATCTTTTGTTTGACATGTCAACTGAGAGCATTCACTGGTACTTCTTGGGTTGGCCTGGAGGGTCTTAGATGGAAAAAAAGGGCTGGCTAGCTGGGCAGTTATTTGAATAAAAGCATCTCCATGAGCTAGCTTGGGCTTCCTCACAATGTGAGTAATGACAAGTCATCAAACTTTTTTTCATGACGCCTGGCCTCCGGTAGGATTCCAAGAGACCAGAATGGAAACTTCAATATATTTTTCTGAATGGGCCTCATAGCTCACATGCTATCACTTCTGACACATTAAATTCTCTCTGAGAAAATCATAAACAAACCCAGATTAAAGTTAAGCATAAGAAAAGCCTGTGAATAGTGGGAACTGTGTTTCATTTGGGGAAGTGGGCAGATTTGTAGAGACAAATATTTTTTCACGGATATTTACTTGTATTTAAAATTCCATGTTATCTTATATATGTGCATAGATAATATCATTTCCTAGGGCTAAACGTCGAACTTCCTCTACATTTGGCAGCTGACTACCCTTTGGTTCCTTTGAACAGTCTATACCATACCCATTTTTTTTTTTTTTCATATTTCTGGTGTGGTGATGCTCAATCAAAAAGTAAGTAAGTAAGTCACATGTTATTTATTCCAGTTCAAGCCATAGGTTCTCTTTAACATTTAAGTAACATTTTGCTTTGTTTCGTTTTGTTTGATTTTTTTGGATCAGCCTTAGGGGAAAAAAATTTTAGCTTCCTAAGTGTACAGAATTCTGTAAAATCCAAACAGTTCATTTGAAAGATTCCTTTTCACCCCAACTTTAAGTGTAGCAAATTTTCTTTGTTATAAATAATGTAACAAAACAGAGCTTCAGTATAACCTTTTTCATCAACTAGCCTTGTGCATTGTAGTTTGGTACAAAAAAACAAAAACAAAAACAAAAAAACAAAAACCAGGTTGTGTAATCATTTGAAAAAAGGTCACTTGTCTTATACACAGTGATTTTTGGTGTTGTTTGGATATTTTCTTTTTTTCAAACATTGTCACATCTGACCTTCAGCTTGGAGGTAACTTTTGGCCTTTTGCTGCTACTGTTTCACTAAATACCTTTAAAAATAAATGGAAGGTTGTTGCAAAAGCTGGTACGTTTAGGGAAGGGTAGCCATAGAAATGCAGTGCAAAAAATATAAAGAGAAAGATGGTAAGAAGATTATGTATTATCTTATTTTCTAAATATTTCCTGGATGGCAGAAGATATAAAAACAGAAGTTACTGAATGTTTCTATCAGATCTTTATTTGTGGCCACGATTTTGTGAGTTTATTGTTGTTTGCTTTGTTTTATATTTGTGAGTGAATTATAGTGTTTTACAAAGTCTTGGTGGGGAAGGAAAGCTGAGAATCTGCATATGAGTAGCTTTTACTGCATGCAAGTACTCATGCTTCACAAGTATATAATATCTTCACAAGTATATAATATCTTCACAAGTATATAGTATCTTCAGACGTCTAGGTGGGCAGATTTCACAAGTCCCAATTTTCATAAAAGAGAGAGAAGTGGTGACTAACTTTTATTAAGAGAGCAATGTCATCTAAAGATAAAGATACAATATGAAAGATAAAATGAGCCTTAATAGTAGATTTTTCTTGGGCCACTAAAAGAAACTTACAGATCTGGTACTGAGAAGCTAGACTTTTAAATATACAAACAAATTAAAAAACAAAACAAAAAAGCTAGATGTAAGAAAGTAAATATATGGGTTATAAAAGTTTCGATCTGAAACTGTTACTTCTAAATTTAAAAGGAAACACAAGCAAGAGTTATATTTTCATTTATAGGTGGCATCTACAAATCCTATCTTTACATATCTCGATAACAATTTGCTCCCAAACTTAATATCTTTTTCTTTTCTTTAAAGATTTTATTTATTTATTTGAGACAGAGATCACAAGTAGGCAGAGAGGCAGGCAGAGAGAGAGGGGAAGCAGGCTCCCTGCTGAGAAGAGCCCGATGTAGGCCCTATCCCTGGATACTGGGATCATGACCTGAGCCGAAGGCAGAGGCTTTAACCCACTGAGCCACCCAGGCGCCCAAACTTAGTATCTTAAACATCCATTATCTGACATGTTTGGTGAGCCAGAAATCTAAGAATGGCTTAGCTGGGTGGTTCTCGTTCAGGATCCCTCATGGAGTTATAATCAAGATGTTGGTCACGGTTGCAGTCATCTGAAGTGTTGATTGGGGTGAAGGATCCATGCTTAAGATCATTTGTATGATTGCTGGAAGGGGTCTTGGTTGTGCACCTGTTGGACCTCCTGGCAGTGTAAAATGGTACCCAGCTTCTTGCAGAAGGAGGGAGGGACATTACGCAAAAGGGAAGTCGTGGCATTTTTTTTATAACCTACTTCATAAATGATATGCCCTTATTATGTCATTTCATATTGGTGACAGATGCAGACCAACAATGATGTAGTGTGGGAGAAGACTATAGAAGCTGTGAGTACATGGAGGGGAGTGAGTCTGTGGGAGACATCTTGGGGTTAGCCATCACAATCTTAAATAAGATTTTACCACAATACATCTTGAAACAGACTGAAATTTCTTTCTAAAATCTCTATTTTATTCAATTTGTTTTGTTATAAATATGATAAATAATTTAAAGATATATTATGACAGATGTAAAGCAAATGTCTAAATATATACAGGTCTATATATATATATCATACTATGTGTATGTATGTTTGTGTATGTTGTATGCTATTCAGTCTATTTTCTTTATGTAGCTTCCTCTTTCTTTTGTTCACAAAAAGAAAAAGGAAATTCTTGCTATATAAATTTTTACATCTCAGTAGGAAGTCATAGACTATTACTTGGTCAATAATTATACTTTATGAAAATCATTCCTTAAAATTAGGCAGCTCTTTAAAAATGATACATGTTTATATTATTTTCTGGATGAAGTGACAAATAGTAGCTTGAATTTTTCTCTGGCATACATAAAAATATTCTAATATAACATCATCACAAATAACATTTATTTTAATATACAGTTATATTTTAAGTGATAATCTTCTCATATTAAACCAGTGATTGATAGGACATTCAGACACATGTATTTTTATATATCTTTTTTATAATATTTCAACAATTAACTATTTAATAGCATACTTCTTAATTTAAAAATACCATGGAGATAAATACAGTGTTTTCTCTGAGGGATGATTCTATGCAATTTGGTTGAATTGTAGGTTATGACAAATTAATTTTAAGCTAGCATATGTCTGAGTTGATTAGTTTATACATTCTATCACTGTATTTTACATATTTTAATTAACCATAAAATGCCAAGAGCTCACAGCTTTCCTTAATTTTGAAATAGTTTACAGGTGGCATTAAAAAAGTGTCTTAAAGAGTAATTCATTTTTTTTTGTTTATTTTTTCATGAAATCAGTTTTTGGGCACCATTTTTTTTTGGTCTCAAATTATCATTCAGCAATAATTTAAATTCTAGTGGGAAATTATGACTTAAATCTTAGCTGTTAGGTATTATTTACCTTTTATCACACATATTATCATTCTCTTCCTCAAATTTGATAAGATTGGTTTAAGTGTTTACTGGGGTTAAGTGTTCTCTGTCATTACTGAGAAATAATTGTTGAAATAAACTCTTGGATTCAGTTGCCAGGAGCTACTTTTTCCTTCTGTCATATTGAGGACCATTTTATGGAGATAAAGTTAATGTTCATAGTATTGATTCATAGTCTTCCTTTGTGAAAATATATCTTAGTAGGAAGTTTACTTTTGTATATAAATGTATTGAGTTAGAATTCTACTTATTTATTTACATACTTAGCCATGTAAGGAATAAAAATTAATGCAGAACTGCGTTAAATAAAAACTTATTTTTAGAATTAATTCATTTTCTCCAAAATATTTCTTTAAGAGAATTAAGATACCCCCGATAATCAAGTTATTCATGTTGAATGTAGAGGATGGCACATGCAGCATTTAATCAGATAAGTATATAATCTTTAGTGCACATGTAAAAATACCTGTCTAAATAATCTATATTGAAATTTAGTTATTTGAACAAGGACATTTATTCTTTTAAAGACTATTAAATTGTCAGCCACTTAGAAAATGATCTTCCCATCAAAACATTTCTGGAGTGAATTTTTTTAATGCATATGGAAATGAGAATAGACCAGTTGAAGGCCATGCTGAAAAGAAGCTGTGGAGACAGAAGTAGTCATTTTAATTTTCATCAGGGTTTCAAAACATCCAGAATATCTATTGTAGAAATATCTCCAATGGGGGAGAAGAACAAATTTTCCAGTTTAAAATTACTTCTACTTATCCTAATCCACGAAAGCTGCTCTCATGTACATCAAACAGACATTTTTCATTCTTCCTCACACATGACCTTCCGTTCCACCAGGCTGCCTCCTCCCCACCTGAGACTCCTGTAGCATCCATATTACAACTCGGCGTTTCCTTTGGTGTAAAGTCTTTCCCTCGTTGTTCTCAGCTCTACCTTTACAAGTTGTTTTTCTGAGCAAAGGCCCATTTCATTTTCTCCTGTAATTCTATAAGGAAACTGGCTTTTGGTTAACTTTTCGTTTTCTATCCACTCTATTGTTTTCCATGCTTTCTGATCCTTCTAAGTTTAGAGTAAGAAAAGAAAAAAATTGTCCTATGTTCTCTGAAAGGTCCAGGATTTTAGAGCTGACATACTTTGGGTCCTTTCGTGTTTTCTCTGGAGGCAGTCTGTGCCCGTGGTGTGGTGTGGTTCCTCCTGGTGGATGAATTTGTCTCTTAGCTGAGTTTCATCCACATCCAGGGACCTTCCACCTTTCACCATACCCTACCACCTTACCTTTCTAGGAAGCCTTTTGCACAAAACTGTGCTCTTGTTTTGTTTTTCCTGTGTAGCCTGTGTCCAATGCACAGAAATGTTCCAGCATGTTTGCTTTGATGGACTCTGGGAATGGAGTAATTCTCAGGCCTGATGCCACAGTGGCTTCAGGCAATGTTTTGTTCTTGAGAGTCCTGGGGCAATGTTCTACTTCTCTCCATACCTAGTGCTCTAAGTGGTTGTGTTAAAACCCTTTTCTCAAGAATTCCAAATAGAAGGCAGCATTCCCTTCCCTTTTCTCAGAGAAGCCTGGGCTTTTTCTTCTCACTAAAGGAATATTCTTTAGGGGAACCCTGGGGGCTCAGTTGGTAAAGCTTCTGACTTGGTTTCAGCTAAGGTCATGATCCCAGGGGCATGAAGTCCAACTTTGAGAGAAGGAGTCCTCTGCTTGAAGATTCTCTCTCCCTCACTCTCTTTCTGTCCCTCCTCCTACTCTCTATTTCAAAAATAAATAATTTTTTAAAAGGAATTATTCCTTAAAAATAATATCTCTCAACCTCCATTTTCCTCATCCTTTCATACCTTTGAGAATAAGGCATTTCTATGGTTATTTAACATCTAGTTTACTTTCTCTTAGAGTCTTTTGTGTCTTACCATATAACTTACTTTGGAATGTGGCTTGTCTGACATCTTTATTTTAGCATTTGATTATAGTAAATGAAAAAAAAAATCTGTGAATAAAGGAATATCTAAATTTATTTCCTAATTCCTTCTTGTGTGAATTTCTCCCACCCTTTCTCTTTATGAAGCAATAAACAGAAGGATTTTCAGTTAGTGCTAATGATTTTCAAAATCTGTTAATCTCCTTTAGGACAAAAACTGCATTAGCAAGTTCAAAGGAGCTCAAGGAGCAATGTTTGAAGTGGGCTTGTGGATATGGAGTTAGGAATACGTACTAAAAACTCAGGAATCCTTGAGCTGACATGGAAGAGTATAGAATTTATATTCATAGACTTTCTCCATTTTCACTTTTCATCATTAATATTAACTAGTCTATGCTACAAAAATATTACAAGAAAAACCAGAATAATATTTACGCTTTAATGAACAATTTTAAAGTTAATATAAAATTTAACAAAGCATAGTAGTTGTAACGAAGTTTAAGTTATTCAGCGATAGTCTCCAGTATTATTATTAACATCATCATCATTGTCCCAATTTGAACTGGACGTGTAAGTATCAGAACATACTAGATGCAAAAACATGAGTTAATGTATCTGGGATGGACATCTGTTTATTTAGTTTTTTCCCTTATAGCCATATTAGGATACTTCAGTTCATTCATGGTTCCATTTATTTGTTTTTTGTTTGTTTGTTTGTTTTTTTAAAGAAAGCAAATTAAACTACTATAATTTGGGGTCTGTTATCTACACAGTATGACTGTATATTTAAATGAAAATACTGAAAAGAAGGTTCCCATTACTGATCCCATGTCAGGCACTCATCTAAGTGCTTTGATGGCATCACCCCATTCTAATTCCACAAATCTATGAGTTACTAGTACTATTTCCATTTTACACGAGGAAACTGCACTTACATATGGTCGAGCGGCGAAGTAGGATTTCACATTTGTTTTACATGTGGACATAGCACATACTTTTAATGACTACAATACTCTGACTATAACATTTGTAGTTAGTTCAGAGACACTTCATATTAATATCAGCGTGTTATAAGGATTTTTTAAAAACTGAATTTATACAAAATCATCTTACCAAATTATGCAGATCATTTTTACTTGTTAGCACAAAGTAGAATTTATATGATCAGACATTTGTATATCTATACACATAGGTGTAGGAAAACAGGCTCAGATTACATATTTCTCACATTCATTTTTTTTTAAAATTCAAGATAGAAAAAGTTGAACTGTTCTTTTTAAAAAGTGTAATAAATAGACATATTAATCTAATACCCAAATTCCCTATAATTGTAATATACATTGGTTCCATTAACATTAATGAGAAATAAAAGTCTGGGGAAATATGACTTAGTAAAGATTGTACAAATGAAAAGTTAGGTTCTATTTCAATCATTTGAGCTAAGAGAGTTTACAGGGTTCTAATAGTACCTGCAACATTTACATCAGATCTGAATCATGTTTCGTTCTGGTATATAAAGCAGGGAAGCTAATGTGATACTGTAGGGAAAAAATCCACATAATGAGTGATCAAAGAGCCTAAAGGGCTCCTATTATATGTCTTAGGTTTCATTTTACCTCTCATTTATGTGTAGCAATGAGGTGTGAAAACTGTGCTTTGGTTGTCTTAAGTATCGGTAAACTGCATCACACCACACTTCTTTACTACTTAATGGGAATGAGTGAGATTCACTTTACAATTAATTCCTGCATTTAAATGAAAAAGATAATATCCAAATGGTGTTATACTTCCTGTTGGAATGAGGTTTTTCCAGTGAATGATTCACTAGTTCTTTCAAGTCTAGTTAGCAATAACGTCTTTTTGTAAGCTTTTTTTTTTTATATTAAAGAGCTTTCCAAGTACCTTTTTGTACAAACTGTACTCCATAAATATTAAATTATCTCATGGAATATATTTTCTCTGGGATGATAGGTAGCCAGACCAATATCCAGTGATAGTGTTTCTAAGATCTAGTTTAGGGGTAATGTGAAATTCTCACCCCATAAAGGACTAACCAAATGAAATTTTTAATATTGCCATTACTAAACAAAGTTCTTTGCCATGTCTAAATCCTTAGAATTCACAGGTTATTAAATGTGTGGTTTAATGACTCATTTCAAAAGAGGTTAATTTAATAGATTTTTGCTAAGTCAGTGAGTGGTCCTAAGAAAATGAGAATTTTTTTTTCTTAAAGATTTTACTTACTTATTTGAGAGAGAGAGCATGTCCCTGGGGGAGGGGCAGAGGAAGAGGGACAAACAGACTTCCCACTGAGCAGAGAACTGGAAACAGCCAGATTCTAGGACCCCAAGAACATGACCCAAGCTGAATGCAGATGCTTAACAAACTGAGACGCCCAGGTACCCAGAAAATGAGAATTTCAATGACTTTATATCTGGCCATTGTTATTAATGGCATGTTTATCCCTCCCTACCTCTTGCCCCCCAGTCATATGTTGAAACCTCACTACAATTGTGTTTGGAGATGGAGCATGGGGGAGGTGGTTAAGTTTAAATGACATCATGATAGGACTAATGCCCTTCTAAGAAGAGAAAGAGACTAGAGTTCATTCTGTAGGCCCAGCGTGGACATGGTTATCTATACCCAGGAACTGGGCTCTCGTAGGGCATTGGACCTGCTGATATCTTGATCTGGACTTCCTAGCCTCTAGTATTGTAGATACAAATGTGTGTTGTTTAACCCACCCAGTCTATGGTTTTTCTGTCATAGCTCTTCAAACTGACTAAAATAATCAACTTCCTTTTACTTCTGGATTAGATTGCTTTTCTTCCTTTCCACTATGTTGGCAAAAGTATTTATTTAGACCTTGAGAATTCAGAGTATTAGTCAATCTTTATCATAATTTCTTTTTTTTGAAATTTTATTCATTTTTCAATGTTCTAAAATTTATTGTTTATGCACCACACTCAGTACTCCATGCAATCAATACATGCCCTTCATAATATCCACCAACAGGCTCTCCCAACCCCCCCTCCCCCAACCCCTCCAAAACCCCCAGTTTGTTTCTCAGAGTCCACAGTCTCATGGTTCTTCTCTCCTTCTGATTCCCCCCCAGTCACTTCTCCTCTCCATCTCCCAATGTCTTCCGTGTTATTCCTTATGCTCCACAAGTAAGTGAAACCATATGATAATTGACTCTCCTTGACTTATTTCTCAGCATAATCTCTTCTAGTCCCGTCCATGTTGATAGAAAAGCTGGGTACTCATCCTTTCTGATGGAGGCATAATACTCTGTTGTATATATGGACCATATCTTCTTTATCCATTCATCTGTTGAAGTGCATCTTGGTTCTTTCCACAGTTTGGGGACTGTGGCCATTGCTGCTATTGAACATTGGGGTACAGATGACACTACAGACAAAGGGCCGATATCCAAGATCTATAAGGAACTCCTCAAACTCAACACACACAACAGATAACCACATCAAAAAATGGGCAGAAGATATGAACAGACACTTCTCCAAAGAAATACAAATGGCTAACAGACACATGCAAAAATGTTCATCATCATTAGCCATCAGAGAGATTCATATCATAATTTCTTTAAAGAAACTCGAAGAAGTCAGTGCAGAAGTAATTATAGGAGTAATACAGACTGGTACCATCTCTTTTGCCAAGAAAACAGTTCTATTTATTCATTCACACAAACAACTTTTTGAGATTGTATTTGAACCAAGTGCTTGCTTGCTTTTTATGATGGAGACTTCTAAAAGGTTAAAAAGATTATCGCTGGGCAGTATTAAGAGTAATTCCATTTCTATTTTTGCTTCATTCTTTTCTATTTTTCAAAGTGTGGCTATAATTAAATATTGTATATAATCTTATACATTGCTAACACAGGCATATAACTTAGGACACAGATTTGCAGCAGGCTGAAAGGGGTTCTTTTATATTCATCTGAATTTAAAGGTATAATCAGAAATGTTAGGGCACCTGGGTGGCTTGGTTGGTTAAGCAACTGCCTTCAGTCATGATCCTGGAGTCCCTGGATCAAGCCCCACATTGGGATCCCTGTTCAGCAAGGAGCCTGCTCCTTCCTCTGCCCCTCCCCTCTCTCGTTCTCTCTCTCTCTCATCCTCTCTCTTTCAGATAAACAAATAAAATCTTTAAAAAAAGAAATATTTGTAAGACTTTAAAGTGATAACATAAATTTAACTGATGTTTGGAATTACTGCCTTTCTTATCTCACTGCTCCATGCTTTCTCATGTTATATCAAAAGGATTGTTTTGAAAGAATATTTTCCTTGTCAAAGAAGTGGCTTTTTTGGTCAGGTGTCAAAGAAGTAGGTTCTTTTTAAGAGGAATCAAAATTATTTTTCCTAGACTTTTCCTCCAAAGATCTTTCAGACTTCTTATAATCTTAAATTTTATGCAATGCTTTTAAATTTCTCAAAATATGTGAGATTCCATCTCTAAAAAGTCTGAAACCCCCACTGCAAAAAATAATATTTATATATATATATATTTGAGCAGTCTTCACTAATAATAATTCCTCATATTTTGATGAACTTACTGGACCAATAAAAAGTCATTATATTCCAGTCTAGTGAATAAGTAGAGTTATCAGTCTGCAAAGAATGATTTTTGGCAAAATTGTGAAATGGTAATAAAGTGTTCTTTTATCAATTGCTCCATAGGCAAATTTTTTATTAGAGTAAGAAATGTTACATTTTAAAATATTAAACAGTTTTTCACAAGGATCTTCAGAAATAAATAGATGCTCTCATCTTCATCAAAACATCTATTATAGGGACAGCTGGGTGGCTCAGTCTTCAGCTGAGGTCATGATCCCAGAGTCCTGGGGCTGAGTTCTGCATCGGGCTCCTTGCTCAGCTGGGAGCCTGCTTCTCCCTTCCCTGCTCTGCCTGCTGCTCTCCTTGCCTGTGCGTTCACTCTCTCTCCCTGACAAATAATAAAAATAAAAAATCTTAAAAAACAAAACAAAACAAAAAACCAGTAAACTTACCATTGTTTAGTCAGCCCTTGGGAATAAATCATAATAAAGGATATATTGCTCCACTTTTCTCAGGAAGACAGAGAAAAAGTTGATTTTTTCCCGCAACTTCTAAAACACATTTGATGTAATGAGTCTATGTCTTTGAATCAGTCATCTCCTAAGTTCAAACTGTGCAGTTTTTCTCTAAATATTAATCGCTATTATATATAATATACTAGTTATGCTATGCCAATATATACAAATAATTTAGGGAGATTATAAAATACATTAAAATGTGTTCTCCTGGCTAGTTAAAATAAGTACTCCAGGACTTCCTATTTGGTGGCATTTTGTTTTCTCTCACAATTATTCAAGAACCTCCTTCTAACATTTTGCCACCTTCTCTTCCAGGCCCCACGGTCACCTATATATTGTACTTATTCTTTCTATAAGCATTATAAATACACTTTTCTTTATAGATAACTTGTGTCCATCCTTATCCCAACCTCTTGTATGTTTAGACTTAATATTCTCTGTCTAGACTATCCATAGGTGAAAACGAAAGTGCACAGCATATAATGCTTTGTATTTCTGCTGAAATCCAGTGTGAATCATGTGCATTGTTAATGGTGTGGTGACACGAGTCTTTGCTCCACTGACAGTGTCTAGTAGAGTCCCAAGCAACTGGCTTCCGTGCACGATTTTTGGTTCTTCTATAAACTAATCTTCTTAAATTAATTTTTAATTTTTTATTTATTTATTTATTTTTCCCTTTTTTAGCAGGCTCCCTGCTGAGCAGAGAACTTAATGCAGGGCTCGATCCCAGGACCCTGGGATCATGACCTGAGCCAAAGGCAGAGGCTTTAACCCACTGAGCCCTCGGGGCACCCCTAAATTTATTTTTTTAAAGAAGGAAGAGAACTTTGATTCTTTCTTAATATGGCCATAAAATGAGAAGTAAAGGTTAACTACCATAAACTGCAGGTACTTTTGAAATCATTTACATTAACTCCAATAAACCATTAAATTTGTTTCAGCCCTTACAAGAATAGGATATTTGGGGATTTTTTAGGGTTCATTTCTTTATCTTCAGATGAAAATGCTCTCCTTGTGGCCATCTAATAAGTGAACCACACCCGTGTACTTAGGCGGTCCCTGAGAGGATCCTTGAAAGAGCCTTTATTGTGATTCTGACCAAGTAGCAACTATCTCAGTTGCTTTCTCATCTTTGTTGACATGATCCATGTTCATTTTCCTTTTCCTGAAAAATTATTTCTTAGTAAATTTCTTTCGATAACTAATTTCATTGTGAAATTAACTATATCCTGAAACTGATTCTGAGTATGTTTTTTTTTTTCTTTTAAGATTTTATTTATTTATTTGACAGAGAGAGATCACAAGTAGGCAGAGAGGCAGGCAGAGAGAGAGGAAGGGAAGCAGGCTCCCCGCTGAGCAGAGAGCCCGATGCGGGGCTCGATCCCAGGACTCTGAGACCATGATCTGAGCCGAAGGCAGAGGCTTTAACCCACTGAGCTTCCCAGGCACCCCTTGAGTATATGGTTTTAAGCTGGATTCAATGGTCCTGATGAAAATGCCTGAAAAAAAAAGGGATGAGGAACATAAAAGTTATTGCTTCTAGAGGACATTTTTTTCCCCCTTTTACCTCCACATGGTGTAAAAAATTTATCTCAGGCAGAAAATTTTGCTGATTAGAAAAGAAAGGGTTCTACCTGGGGACTTCCATGGAGTGTGCCCCATTTTCTTTCCTCCACAAGTGAACAAATCTAGTGTCTGTGAAAAAGCAACAATAGCAATAGTGGAGATACATAGTAATAACGTTGTTCAAGAGTTTTATGATGTTGGAAAGCTCGTGTTGGCAGAATTGTCCCTATGGATATAAAAAATTGTGAGCTGTTAGTCATACTTAAATTTTCCCACAAATTAGCATAAGGTTTTGATACTAGTGGTAAACATAATTAACACTAGAGAACCATTTAAATAAAGTCGCTATAACTGCCATTATTTATCTGCAAAGCTGAAGGCTGTGATATTAAAACACATACTATATCTACTTTTAAAAGAATTGTGAATAATAATCAAAAACACTCCATAAATAAGAAAAGCATAGAAATACAGCAAAGGAAATAAATTTTAACTGTAAGAAGTTATTGTAGATATGCAAGTATTATTTTTGTTACAAAGTGATGTTTTTGAATAGAAAAAGTCAATGCATATAATTGAAACTGTAATTCAAGGGTTGAATTAAATAGAGTATTTCTCACACACACAAAAAAATGTACCCCATTATGTTTCCTATCTTGTGCCCTGTATTTCAAATACAATTTTAATCGTCTTGATTGAATTACAGAAATTAAATATGTGTACATACTCTTGAGACACATTTGTAATAGTATTTACATGTACAAAAACACAAATTTGGACAAACTTGTAAAATAAGGGTTTTAAAATATTTTTGGCAGTGGCATTTTTTTTTTCCGAATAAAATCTTGCTTTTAAAATCAACATACTAAAATGAAAATAACAGATCTATCGAAATACTGCCTGATCCACTTTTCCTCTGATCTTCCTCCTCCTGGTGAGGATCTCCCAGAACTTTCAGATCTGGGACTCAGTTTGAAAGCCCCTTTCCAGGTACATCTTTGAAAACAAAACTGATCACAACTACAAAGTCCCAACAGCTGACTTACTCACACCGAGCTTTGCCCGGGGTCTGTTAGTTAGTAAATATTTACTGAACCTTGGGCCCTTTAGTAGAATTCAAAAAGCAGGAAAGAAGAAATGGCAAGTGAGGAACGGCATTAACTCCAGCGAAGCTGGGCACAATGTTAGGTCCTAGTCTGAATGAGATAAAAATACCAAACAGAAATAAGGATAGAGAAAAAAAAGATTGAGGAAGGAGACAAAAACAAAACACAACAGAGGTTTTTGAGTGCCATGTAGAACATTTTAGTGTGGTGGAAAATACAGAAATGTTGGGAGCATGGAATATGATGAAAGCTAAATTTTTAATGTGGTATGCATTTATGTCTGCTAATGGAAGAGAAGCACTACCCTTCAACCAGTCAACCAAACACCATTAAATGTCATTTATCTTGATTGGCTTTTGGATTGCCATGGGATTCTCTAACTCAGTGCATTTTAGGTACTTGCCTGTTCCACCTGTGCCCTTCTAAATCTGCCCTGAAATGAGGAAGTAAGTCCAGTGGGATGTTGTGTGATATGCTGGTAGGTTTCACTCATTATGAATGATATTCGAATCTGTGGTGCATCTTACTCCACTTCTGCTATGGAAGCTTATTGACATTGCTGGTTTAATTTCTTTCTCTCTCTCTTTTTTTTAATATTTGATTTTGCTACTCAGTGTTTCTATGACCGATGTGATTTACATTTTTGATGATTAGACTCTTGGGAACCCTTCATATTTCAGCACTGAAGGAAGGAATGTTTGAACCTTTTTAGTAGTGACTATTATACATAGCTGACAAACCAAGCAGAAAATGTACTTTATGGCTACACATCTCATGGACATATTGCTATCATGGACATATTATTTAAGGAACTAGGGAGGCATTCCAGCTTGTATGGTGTCACAGCTCACTTGTGGGATGGTCCTTGGTGGGAGAGGGAAAAAGCCTATAGTCTGCAGCTAACCATTTGACGTGAAGCTTGAGCAAGGAATGTGACAAGGAGGAAGTCAGAAACCCAATGTTTGCTTATTTTTGTTATCTTGATCCCAATATTTTTTAAGTAGTTTTTTTTTTTTTTTTAGTTGCAAAAAATGCTAGCATCTTCCCTCCAAATATCATTGATGACTTTTTAAAGGCCTCTGCACTCATGGTTCATCTCCCTTTCTGATATCCCCCCCCTTCAGTTTTCCCTTCCTTCCCCTAGTATCCTCTGTTAGGCTGGTGATGGATATTAAGTAGGGCACCTCTTGTAATGAGCACTGGGTGTTATATGCAAATGGAATACTACATCAAAAACTAATGATATGGGGCGCCTGGGTGGCTCAGTGGGTTAAAGCCTCTGCCTTCCGCTCAGATCATGATCTCAGGGTCGTGGGATTGAGCCCCGCATTGGACTCTCTGCTCAGCAGGGAGCCTGCTTCCCCTTCTCTC
Organism: Neogale vison; assembly: GCF_020171115.1. NCBI lineage: Eukaryota > Metazoa > Chordata > Mammalia > Carnivora > Mustelidae > Neogale > Neogale vison. The sequence goes on along the minus strand of NC_058091.1, from coordinate 194,168,573 downwards.
TCTGCCTATTTCTCTGCCTACTTGTGATCTCTCTCTCTCTGTAAAATAAATAAATAAAATCTTAAAAACTAATGATATACTATATGATGACTAACATAACATAATAAATAAAAAGAATAAAGGACTCTACACATGAGGTAATTTTATATTAATCATTGCTTAAGGAATTTTTGGTAGAATTGCTGCCCAAGGTTTGACCACTTTACAATTAAAAGACTTAACTTATTTGTATATCTAGTTATTTCTTAGAATTTTGCATTGGATTCTGCTACTTCTAACTGATTTCCTAGTTGACCATAGTTTAACATAATTTTCTTCACATTCAAATACATTTTTGGAATTCTTAAAGACCATGCCATACTTGTTACAATTTCAGATGAGTTCATGATGCCCTGAAATCTTCTCATTAATTTGTTTAATTTAATTGACTGTGCTTATGCTTCCAATGAACAGGATATAACCATGGCAATAACCATAGTTAAAAATATAATTTAAATTCTGTAACATCTTAAAGAGAAGAACAAATAAATGATAATAAAAATATCAAAAAGACATTTTGAGATTTTTTTTTACTGGAGAACTATATGAAAGTTAAAAAACTATATATATATATACACACACACTATGTTTAAGTGTATACATATACACTATATATGTATATATATGTATACATATATGTATATATGTACATATATCTATGTGTATATATATATATATACACAGACATATATATTTCTAAAGTATTTAATGGAATCCAAATTTGCTAGGAACTTCAATAATTTTATAGGTCACTTTTAATGGTTTAGTAAAAGACCACAAGGGAAATTAAATTTTATTAGAAGTTCTGAGGAGATACACAGCACACTTGGAGTGGGCACATGGGAAGGCAAGGTGCAGGTAGAAAAGGGCAGGAGGACCTGGAGTACATGGTTTTGTTAGGGTCCATTGTGGAGGCCTTTGCAATTCCCAGCTAAAGCTGGATTGGTCAATTTAAACCAATTAAGAGTGGGGCTCTGGGGTTCCACAGGGCTCCACAGGGGTCTTACATAAGGGACACACAAGGGGAAGGCCCTAAGAGGTCTAAGAGATTGTTGGTTATAAGGAGGGTTGGGGAAGTCCTATCAGGAGCTTACATTTGTTGTGAGTCTGTGGGTTGCTCTCTGGGACATGCAATTATGGGATGGCTGGGGTCATTTCAAGTCCTCGGCAGTCAGCTTGGCCACAGGAATGGATGCTAAGGCAGCAGAATTGTGGAGGGTTTTAGCTAAATGCTGGACTCACACATTCACCCAGGTCATTACAAGTGAAAGTGGGGAAACCTGAGTAAGGTTGGCAAAATATATAAATGTCAATACATTGGTTGGGGTATTATACAACAGTATAGCAGATTTCAGTGGTGGAAACGGGTAAAGTATAATAAGATCTCTTGGTGTATTTCTTACAGCTTTGTGTGAATCTGTCTCAATCAAAATTTTAATTAAAATGTTTTAAAAGATACATATTCATTATAAAATATTTAGAAAAGACGAATAAACCCAAAGAGGAAAGTTGCCCCTGTATAGTCAGTATTTTCCTCATCTTCTTCAGGGCACTTTCCAGAGAGTGAAATAGTGTGATTCAGTTTCCACCAGCAGTACAGTTTGTCCCAAATAAGGTCATCATGCTGGAGTCTGATCAAGCAGTATTAACTGAGTAAGAGGAATTGTGGACTATTAACACATATTATGCAGTTATTATAACTTCTTTATGACTATGGGAAATAACTTCCCTGTCCAGTAAACATTTTGTCAGAAGCTGTTAACACTTTGGAGTTGGAATGGACCTCTTGAGTTACGTAGTCCCACCTCTGTATTTCTCATATGGGGAGACAGGTTTGCAGAAGTTCAGTGATTTACCAAGGGTGCACAGCTGCTGAGTGTGGAGGTAGGATCACCCATGCGGAGCTCATACTGTGACACTCTACAACTGAGGATGACACCTACTAGCATTTAAAGGGAGGGGAGTGTTTTTTTTATTTTTAAGATTTTATTTATTTATTTGACAGAGAGAGAGATCACAAGCAGGCAGAGAGAGAGAGAGGGGGAAGCAGGCTCCCTGCTGAGCAGAGAGCCCAGTGCGGGACTCGATCCCAAGAGCCTGGGATCATGACCTGAGTCGAAGGCAGCGGCTTAACCCACTGAGCCAACCAGGTGCCCCACCTACTAGTATTTAAAAGCACTGTCTATACTTAATGACTATCCAGTGCTTGTATTTGGAAATTGCAGTCTTAGGCGATGGAGGCTTGAACTGGAGGCCTAGATTAAACTTCATGTGGAAACAAACTGAATGATTCTAGAAACGTTTGTTCTATTGAGATCTTCAAAGTTATCAGGAGTACAACGAATGCTAAAGCTTGACATTAATGTCTCAGAATGAAATAGCAGGTTATTCTTTCTTAATATTGTACTCACCTGCAGTGATGAAAGTTTAGATGAACACTTGTGACTTAATTCATAATTCCTCTAAGAAGTTTGTCGCCACTCATTTATTTTTTTTTCACACAATCCCTCATTTGAGCACTCACCTTCCCCCTGGTTTTGTTCACTTGGAATCTTAGAATGCTTCTCAGAATTCAGTAAGTGTTCGTGAAGCATTATGATGACTTAAATCTGTGTTTCAGTGTGTAATTAACATTAAATATATCTTAGTATGAGAAACTTCAGCATAAGAAGATCGCATAACGTAAGGACTAAGACAAAGGGGACATTCACATCATAGCACATATGTTCCTGCATTGACGTATGGGCTCACATTGCAATAAAATGTCTTATTCGGAAGTATTAACAGGCTTCCTGGAAAAAGGAATTGTGAATATTTTAAAATTATTAAAATAACAAACATTTAGAAAAAAAATCAGTGAAAAACATAGATAGGAGACCATTCATTTTGTTTATTTTTCTCACTATATACAAAATCCAAGGTTTGAATCAGGAGAGAAACCTAGTATAATGTGAGATTTGGAATGCCTGGCCCCAGATCTGTCTACTTCTCTCCATCTCCATTGCCAGTTTTACTTTCACCTTTCCTAATACAGTGACTCCTCAGGCACCTTCTTTTTTCCAAGATTATCCCACTTGCCACCTCTTATTTATTTATTTATTTATTTATTAAAGATTTTATTTATTTATTTGTTTGACAGACAGAGATCACAAGAAGGCAGAGCAGCAGGCAGAGAGCTGAGGGGAAGCAGGCTCCCCACTGAGCAGGGAGCCTGATGCAGGGCTGGATCCCAGGACCCTGGGATCATGACCTGAGCCGAAGGCAGAGGCTTTAACCCACTGAGCCACCCAGGTGCCCCTTGTGACCTCTTTTAATCCACTGTCCTCTGGCCATCTGGACTCATTTAAAAAAGACAAGAAAAGAGAGAAGGAAAGCAGGGATAGAGGAACTGGAGGAGTTGGATGTGTTTTACCTTCATTGTGATGGTGGCATCATGGGTGCTTGCATATGTCCAGACTCACCAGATGCACACAATAAGTATGTGCAGTTCTTTGTAAGAATCAAACAAAAAACTATCCCTGTATTCTCATTGTCCTGACCCTAAAATCTGGAATTTACCTGCTCACAAGTTTGTACATTTGGGTTTTTGTTTTTGTTTTTTAAAGATCTTACTTATTTATTTGAGAGAGAGAGAGAGAGCACAAGCATGGAGAGTGGTAGAGGGAAAAGCATGTTCCCCTCTGAGCAGGGAGCCCAATTCAGGACTCCATCCCAGGACCCGGGGATCATGGCCGGACCCGAATGCAGATGCTTAACCGCCTGAACCACCCAGGCATCCCTCACAAGTTTATGTATTAAGAAGACCCTGTTTATTTTCTGATTTCGTCTAGTGCCCGCTTCCTGCCTTTACTAATGCTCCAGACCCACAGGCTTTGTTTGTTTGTTTGTTTGTTTGTTTCTTGTAAGTGCCAAGTCCTTTCACATCCTATGAACTTTGTACTGAAATTCCTTCAACATTTTTTTCTCATCACTCAGATCTGAGATTATATGTTTCCTCTGGAGAGAGGCCTCCCTCATCATTCTGTCTAAAGTCATTCACGTAATGTCTCACTTTTTCTTTAAAAATATGTATCTCAGATAGAAATCATATTGTATAATTAATTGTTAATTGTTAGTTATCTTTTTTTTTCCAATTTATTTATTTTCAGAAAAACAGTATTCATTATTTTTTCACCACACCCAGTGCTCCATGCAAGCTGTTAGTTATCTCTTTCCCTTTGCCCCAAGTAGGCTTCATTAAGCAAGGATCTTTTATGCCGTGTTTATTACTGTATTCTCAGAATCTGTATCAATGCTTAGCACATATTAGACACTCAAATATTTGTTAATGGATGTGTACCATCTCCCAATCCTTGGTTTATTCATTTGCCCTACAGAACAAATCTATACAGGAACAGTGAAGGGCTCAATTTTAGAAATAGCACAGAAATAATTGTTTCTGATATCCCATGTGATCATTAATGAATTTTCAAAATTGGTGATGAGAGACCGATGAGTATTAATATTGATAAGTAATATCGAAATGTCACTCCAGGCTCTTCTCTCTCATCACATACATGATGCATACAAATGATCTTTGGGAATATACATCTATAAGGAATGTAATGGTAGAGCATGGTCACAGCTATCAGCTCACTAGATTGAAAAGGAAAAACTGAAATTTTTAAAAAAGAAATTTTAGTAAATTTTTCTCCCTAGGACTCTGGTAGTTGTTTTTTCCTCTTAATAATTTTTCTCTTGCATGTTTTCTGTTTGTCAGAGATATTCTGTGAGTCACTATCGTAGCTAGGAGACAATTTGACTCAAGGACTTCATGAAATAGAATCATACCATTAGGTAATTGGAAATCATTCCGTATTTGCACAAAACTAAAAGACTATCCTTCAAAAAAAAATTATCACAGCTTTCAAACAATGACTCTTTTGTATTCTGTATTATAGATACTAAATTGTTAGGACAAGGCACTTTCCCATACACAGAACACTACATAATCAATTTTCCACTCTTCTATCTGCTTTCTCTAAGCACTGACAAAGAGTATTCTTTATCAGATGCTACAATTTCATAGTTATGTTAAATATTTCTAAAATTATCAAAATCTTGTATGATTCAATTAAGTATTATTTTTAAAAGTAATTTTTCTCACTTTGGATAAAAATGTTTATTGATGAAATCTAAACAACAGACACACTCTTTAGCCTAGGTGACAGCAACATCAGGAACATGAAAATTTTGTAAAGAAAACCTTATCATCATTTTAAAGTTGAAAACAATTTCTTGAATGTTGCTGTCAGAGAAAGATGTGTGTATCAAGGAATTACATATTATCCAAACATTCACCTGGCTATTTATAAGAGAGGATGATGGAAGCGGTTTTATTATTTGATCAAGTATTTAGCCTTGAATTGTCTAATATTTTAATTTTTCAGTTCATATTTCTAACATAAATCAGTTAATGACAAAGATGCTTTTGGCTGCCTGATAAGTATAAGAAACTGTATTAGAAAAAAAATGATGATGACACAGTTACTTTTCCCTCATGACAATTTAGAGGTTATATGCACACATAAAATACCAGTGGAAAAATTTCAAGTCAAATTTTCTAAAATTTCAAAATGGTATAAAAATAGATAATGGTGGTGCCAGTAATCAAGACCTCTTAAGGTAGCCAGGAGGGCCTTTCTGAGAAGTTAAATTTAAAGTGAAGCTTGCATAGTAAAAACGTATCAGCCACATCTACATCTAAGCAAAAAGCATTGCAGGCAGAGGAACTGACAAGTCAAAGACTCAAGGACAGGGAAGTTTTATGTAAATTCCAGGAGCTACACACCAGAGTGGCTAGACCACAACTGAGCAAACGGGGAAGTATGCTAGATGAGATTGTGTAAGTTAAGAGAGACCTGTTGGCAATTATGTGGAATTTTATATAAAGAACAATTATAGTTATTTTAAACAGAAGACTACAGAATCTGTTTTTTTTTTTTTCTTTCTTTTGCAATTGTAGTATGGGTATTCTGTGCAGAATTAATTTAAGTGAAAAGAAAAGAGAAAGAGGAGACCATTTTAGAACAATACTATAGTCTCAGAAGAAATCACGGTGGCTCAATCTAACATTGTGGCACTGAATGTAGAGAAGAGTGAATTGACTTTGGCTTTATATGTGATTACCATGGTTTGAAGGAAGTTGGAGGTAGAAAAGAAGGCTAGCCCTTGGGAAAAGCAGTTTTGGACAAAAGATTTAGGCTGCCACTCAGCTGCCTAACAGTGTATCTTGGGCTTGCAGCACAACCTTAGCAAGAGATGAAGATCCTACAGAGCTTGTACCAGACTTCACACTTTGTGTGGGGCTATCTTTTCTTTTTTCAAAGCTCAGTGAATGCTCTTACGTGGTCTTTATCTAAAGCATGTGTGTCACATGGCACATGGCCAACTCCACTGGTTACACCAGTTGTATAGGAAGAGAGGACAATGTCCTTCCTATTGTGACACAAGAGGGATAAATGTGGGGAAGTTTCCCTGAAATAACCACCTGGAGAGACCCACTAGCCACAGGGGACTGATGCTTACTACTGAAGCTGATCTTGCTCTGTATCATCTCTGTAAAGTGTTGTTCCACCCAGTGTCTGACTGTGTTTTGTTTTCCTTGTTAGCTCCTATACCAAGAAGCCATGGACAGAAGCATTTAGAGTCCAATCCTGGGATTGATAAACTGGTACAGAGTACTCTGCTCCTCTGGGATTACTAACTGATGCGTGGTATTCTTCTAGACAATAATTTGAATATTTTAAACGTTAGCAACTGAATGATGAGAGGGTTACAGTTTGAAGTAGGATAAAGTCAAGAGTTTAGATTTGACTATGTTGAGTTCAAGTGCATAGGTATATATATACCTCAGAGGAAACATGGGAAAAAGTCTTTCATTCACCAGTAAGCCAACAGTTTTTTAAGAAAGATTTTATTTACTTATTTGATAGAGAGCACAAGCAGGGGGAGTGGCAGAGGGAGAAGGAGGGGGGAAGCAGACTCCCCACTGAGCAAAGAGCCCTATGTGGGGCTCTATCCAGGACCCTGGGATCATGACCTGAGCTGAAGGCAGACACTTAACTGACTGAGCCACCCAGGTACCCCAATAAGCCAACAGTTTTAAAGTTATGAGAATGAGATCATCTATATAGAGAGAAGGTGGGTCCAGGACCATATTGCAAGAAATGACATTTTAAGATCTGACTAATACAAAAAGTTTTGCATAGAAGAGTGTGAAAGGTAAGGCAGTGAATTAGGTGGGGAATTAAATTTACCTACTGTTATAGAACCTAAGAGAAACAGAGTTTATTAGTAATCTGGGCTCAAGCAGAGTCATTAAAGTGGTTGTGGATGGGAATGGGTGAAAGCCAGTTTGGAGTACTATAAAAAGTGATGTAATGTCAGAAAGTAGAGGTGGAAAATGTAAGCAATTTTTTTGAAGAAGTTTGTTGAGAACTTTTGCTGATAGGAGTATGAAGTAAAGAGAGGCTAAAAAATACTTGATCTGGGGAAAAAAGAGTGAATATGTGAATAAGAATATGTGAATCAGAATGATCTAATTAGGGAGATATTGATAAGAAAGAATGGGAAAGACAGAGAAAATGATATTTTTTTTAAGACTTTTTAAAAAAGATTTTATTTATTTATTTGACAAAGAGAGATCACAAGTAGACAGAGAGACAGGCAGAGAGAGAGAGGGAAGCAAACTCCCTGCTGAGCAGAGAGCCCGATGCAGGGCTCAATCCCAGGACCCTGAGATCATGACCTGAGCCGAAGGTAGTGGCTTAACCCACTGAGCCACCCAGGCACCCGAGAAAATGATATTTTTATTGAGTTCTATGGAGGAAAAGATTCATCTATGATAGGGGAAAAAAAAAAAAAAGCCCCAAATATTTGATTCATTGCAAGGAAAGAAATACAAGATAAAAGCAGACCCTGGTAGATTTGCAGATTTTGTCGTGGGGCAAAATGAATGAGCAGTACTCCAAAAATTTGTGTTTCTTAAAGACAGGAAGAGCAATCAACGGCAGAAAGTTGAAGGGGATGGAATCAGAGAAATAAGACTCTAGAAGAATGTTCATTAACTAACTTGAATTTATCATGAGAGGTAGTATATAATGTCTGACTTCATGATATTCTCTAATGACACCTGTCTTCACAGATTCCTGGCAGTCTTGACCTAGGTATATTTATCAAAGTTCTGGTAGGTGGGATACATGGGTGTAGGCATGGAGAACATGAATGGCTAAATTCATATGGACATTCCTACTGTTTTATGATTAGGCAATAGTTGCTTAGTAGACATGAATAGCTAGTGATCTAAAAAATACAACTACCTATGCTGCTGCTATGGCATGAATGTTTGTGAAACACCCCCAAATGCATTTGTTGAAATTCTAATGCACAGTGAGATAGTATTAGGAGGTAGGGCTTTTGGAAGGTGATTAGGTCGTGAGGGTGAAGCCCTCATTAATAAGACTAGCATACCTTTTTTTTTTTTTTTAAGATTTTATTTATCTATTTGACGGACAGAGATCATAAGTAGGCAGAGAGGCAGGCAGAGAGAGAGAGAGGAAGAGCAGAGAGCCCGAAGCGGGGCTCGATCCCAGGACCCTGAGATCATGACCGGAGCCGAAGGCAGAGGCTTAACCCAGAGCCACTCCAGCACCCGCCTAGCATACCCTTTAAAAGAGGCTCCAGAGAGCTCTTTGCCCTTTCTGCCCTGAGAAAGATGAGAAATCTACAACTCAGAAGAGCGCCCTCATTAGACCACACTGGTACCCTGATCTCAAACTTCCATCCCCCAGGATTGTGAGAAATGAATTTCTCTTGTTTCTAGGCTACCCAGTCTGTAGTGTGGTGTTAGAGAAGCTCAAACAGACTAAGACATCTACTGTGGGTTACATGGGATATATAAATTGTGTGCCTCTAGAATTATTAACCAACTTTTTTAAAAGAATCAATATATTCTAAAAATCCCTGCTTCCACGACTTCTTCAGTCACCCCGTCTTCCCTCACAAAATACCTGTGTGTGTTTGTGTATGTGTGTGTGTGTGTGTGTATCTCTTTCAATGCAGGGAAAAAAGACCCAAGATACAAACTTAAATCAATGAAAACCCACAAAATTAGGATCCATCTAAAACCTAGGGTGATCCTCAAATGAAACTGCTGAAATATCTAGACATCACATATAAATGTACAAAATGCTTAAAATCTACTTTTTTAAGTAGATTTTATCACTTGACTCATCATCTCTATCTCTTCATCAAAGTCTTCTCCAAGTTCTGGCATATTATTATATGCCAAACTTCTAAATAACTGATTAGAATTTTGTAGTATTCCATAATCAGTTTGTTGCCTCTTTCTTATTTTTATTTTGACAATTCTGATTTTCATCTGATGTGTTCTTTCTTCTGACGTGGCTCCCATTGCACTGTGTAGTCACACATTTGAGAACACACGGAAATCCTTTTTCCCTAAGTTTCCTCTTCCCGTGGGTACTCTGACTTGATAGAGGGATTCTGACTCAGAGCCTTTCTCAGTGGTAATGCTGTTCATGCAACTGGGGATATACGTGAATGTTTAAAAAAAAATGGGTCACTTTTACAGAAATGAATAGTGACTTGATATGGTAAACAGAAAAAAAAGACAAAGGCCAGATCCTGAGAATAACATGCTTACATTCATGACTCAAAGTATATGCATGCGTACCTGTATGACTCACATTTCTCTGGAAGTATACAGAAGCAGCTGTTGACAACAGTAGTACACAGTGAGGCTGGACTACAGGATGAGGGACGTGTGTGAAAGAAATCTACTCTCTGAGGTTTATCAATGTGCAATCTGTTTATTATTTTATTATTTGCATGCCCTCAAGATTAGAGTAAATATTTTAAAGGAAAAAGAAATAGAAATTACAAATATTTATGAACAATTGCACCTTGAGCACGACTGACTTTGTTTCCCTCTTCTCAGCTTCCCTGCAGTGAGAATAAAAGCCAGGGCAGACAAGCAACAGATGCTGGGGTACAACTGTAAGATTCATTTAACTATCCAGAGCTGGGAATTCTTGCTCCTTGACACTGGGTGCCGGAGGAGACGAAAGCCTCCCATAGCAGGACTTGCTTTGATTCTCTACTTGAGGTGATAATCAGCCGATCAGCTAACCAAACAACAAGTCTAGACACACTAATGAAACCAAATCATCCTGAAGTGCCTCAGTCTGCTCAGTGCCATTTCTGTTAGAATTTGAGAAAATTACAGTATGGCTGAGTGAGAGTTGCCACCTATAGATTGGGAATCTGGGAACACAGATGCTCCCTCTCGTCTCTTAGCACAGAGCTGGGAATTTGGTATTTCTGTTCTGTGGTGTTGTCACTACAAGCCTTCTAGAGCAGAGACTATTACACTTTGTTTCATTCTCTCATTCCATGTTTTAAGATACAGACTGACCTAGTGCTGAAGAGATGAAAAGTCATGACAAGGGAAAGAAAAATGAAAACTCCCTTTCCGGTACTAAGGCATCAGAGGGAAGAAGACAAAAATACTGAAGAGTTAGCTTGCAGGAGTTTTTGTTAGAGTCCTCTTTAATGTATGAGGCCTCTCAAGGAGAGGCAAATAGAGTACAAAATATTTTCTAGCTAAAAGATAAATATTTTTGAAGTAAAAATTCAATACATATCCTGAAAAGGAAGATAGTGAAGGAAAACTTAGCCAAATAGATGCTATTATGTGATAAGGGAAATTATTAAACTTGAATAAATAAAAAAAAAATTTTTGGAGAAATTGAATTAGTAACAAAAATGTCCATAACCAAACTCTCTGAAATTCACATGGCTTGACAAGTTTGTCCTACCAAACTTTAACATTCAAGATGACCCCTATGTAATAAATGCACTTTTAGACCATAGGAATGGAAGAAAATATTTCAAAGTCAAGATCTGAACAAAACAACCATCTCCTACAACCAGTTAAAGACAGTGTAACTAAAACAGTTTTAGGACTATTTTACTTAAAAATAGTTTATTTATTTTAGAAATCTTAAATCCAAACTAGAAATAACAGTGTAATGAAAATGATAGTGCATCATGACCAAGTAGAAGTGAAAATGTTTTAATATAAGGTAATCTGTTGATATAATCTACCTCAGTGATGGGCTGAAAGAAAATGCAGTCGTTATCTAAAATAATGAGGAAAATACACAATAAAATAAAAATTACTTATTATAAAAAGTTTCATTGTATTAGAGAAAATTCCTTAGTTTGAAAAAGCCCATCTAAATAACTAAAATTAAATATCATACATTATGGAAAAAAATGTTCATTCATTAGGCAACAAGAAAAGAATACTTGATATCACTCTTAGTTTGTAAATAAAAAACCGAAAGCTCTGACTTACCAAATAAAATAAGAACAAATAAGAGTATGCAACGTGAAAGGGAAGGGGAAATACTTTTCAATGCCTAGGATAAAAAAAAAAAAAAAAAAAAGCATCAGCATACATTAGTCAATGTACCAGAAAAAAATCAGAACTAAGCAAAAGTTGCAACAAGTTTTCCAGATATAAAAGCAACATAAAAGTCAATGATAGTCCTAGGCGATTGCATAGAATAAGATGCATGTTTACAAATCTTGTTAATGAACCAGCAACTCCACCCTGGGCAGTAGACACAGAGTATATCTAAAACTGACACGTAACAATGTGGGTTGAAAGCCTACTTCTTAGTTTTCTTTCATTAAGGAAATGGGTAGGTAAATGGGTAAAATATAATGGATGCATACTTGAATTAGGATATAATAGCCAGAAACAACCAATTAAATGTACCTTATGTACCACTGATAAATAACCCCAGGGGCAAAGTATTCTGCAATAAACCCAGATCAATGATACAGTGTCACATACATAAATTAAAACACATGCTTAAAAATTGCCACTTTAGTGGAGGATGGAGATATTCATGACACAGACAAATGTTCCTGACAAACTAAAAACTTACATTAGAGAAGATTACAATGCTGCTGAAGAACGGGTCTTGAGAGGCATTAAGCTTCTATAGTCTGGGGAGCCACAGAGATTTGAGTTGATGATCTCAACCCTTTTATTTATTTATTTTTTTTACTGGGGGGTTCCCGATTATGGGTGCTAACAAGAGAAAGAATCTTGGTTTTTTCCCTAGGAGATAGGACCACAGTTTGAAGTAATAGAAACAGGAAAAGTTTGTTTGCTGTTGTTGTTGTCATGGAATGACAAAGTTGAGCTTGAGAGTCCACAAGTGCATGATCAGGGTATTCAGAAGACCTTTGCCAGTGTGTGAAGCTTTCTGGAGAGGGCTGTTAAAACAATACTCCGTAAGTGGAATGGTGATTTGGCAGTGTCTCTGTGCTGTGGGGACCAGGAGCCAAGTTCAGCCTATGCCTGGAAGAAGAGCAATGATGAGCTTACCAAGGAAGCTACCTTGGGAGGTAAAGCCTTGGGAATAGTAATTTTATCAGAAGAAGGAACCCAACCTAAATCCTTAATTGAGTGTTGATAACAAAATGAAGAGTGACCCTTTCATAAAAAGAAAAAAGAGTAAATCCAGCCTGGAGAAAGATCAGCATCAGGCACTTCTAGATTTGTTTGTTTGTTTGTTTTTCACACACTACTAGTTCTTGATGTTAAAAGTCAGGATAGATGTTTATATGGTCCAGAGTGTTGTTTGTGTCAGGAATGCGGTTTCTGAGGTGCGTTCAATTTGTAAAATTTTATCAAGCTTTTCATTAAAAAATTTGTACTTTCATGTATGTTATACCTCATTTTAAAACTTACTTAAAAATCACATATGCATAAAATAATTTTAGTCCCAATAGTTTTTTGCCTAAAGCAAAGAAAGTTATTCCTGAAATTTGCACATAGGTGAGACAATAAATTTTTGATAAACCAATTATGTTGAGGCATTTCTTAAAGTTAAATCATTTTCCATTTCTCAAATAAACCCTATTAAGTTGTGTTATGTTATTTTAATACATTGCTCTTAAATTTTCCCCATCCCAGTTTATAATTATTTTTAGTAATGCCATCATCAAATTTTCATACTAAGGTTAGGTGATTTCTTAAAAGTATTAGGGGCTATTCCATCTTTTGTTGGGGATCAGGAAAAACCTCACTCTAAATGTTATTGAAAAGATCTATTCTCTATAAACTTTAGAGATACCTTGAAGCAGGTGAATTCAGCTAAGTGGTTAAGGGAAGGAGCTATGCTGAAATGTTCAGTCCTGGCCAATTGTCCCATCCCTGGGCTCTGCTTTATTTGGAAGTGCCTGAATTGAAAGTGAGGAAAGTGCTTAGATCTTCAGAGAAAAATCTGGGCAAGGTTACCAGAGGGTAAAAGAATGCTTGATGGCAAGATCAATCACGATGCAATGTAGATAATCAGACAGTTTTCAGTTTCTCAACTAATATGCAAAATACATATTGTTGACCTTTTGGCTTGTTGTACCATGCTAATACCTCAATCATCCACTTTATTTAAAATATGTAGTTATGCTAAATCACACAACTATGATTAGCATAGTTTCTTTTATTATTATTCAAAGAAATCTGAAGTAAAGTCTTTGATTCTAGGTTTCTCATGTGCAATATTAGTAGTCCTAGAATATTCAGCACTTTAGCCTACCTTCTTTGGATACATGGCAGACACAATATTGTGTCCCGAAGTGTGTCCATACCTGAATCCATGGAACTCCTGAATGTGTTACCTTATAGGCAAAGGAGACTCAGCAGATATGATTAAGTACATAGACCTTGCAATGGGGAAATGATGCTAAATTATTCAGGAGGCCCAATGTAATCACATGAATTCTTAAAATCTAGGAACTGATCTGGCTGGGTAAGAGAGATGAGATGGCAAATGAAGGAATAGAGATTCAAAGCATAAGAGGGACTTGATATTGCTGGGTTTAAAAATAGATAAAGAAGACCATGAGCCAAGGAATGTGGCACTGTCTAGACTCTGGGGAAGGTCCTCAGTCAATAGCCAGCAAGGAAGTGGGTTCCCGTAATCTCTAAGAACTGAATTTTGCTAACAGAGCAGGTAAGCAAAGGATGGATCTTTTTGGGCATGCAGAAGATGAATGTAGCCTATAGACCCCATGTTGGACTTCAGGGCTTCTGACCTATAGCACTGAAGGATAAACTTGTTCAAGCCACTGCACTTGTAATAATTTGTAATGGCAACAACAGAAAACTAATACAGAATATTTTACATAGTAAATTCTATGAGAACTTTGCACATCCATTGCACTTCTTACAGCTACCACAATGCAGTATCTAGAACTTTCTGATACTAATAACCTATGAGAATAAGTGACTACTCTGTTGTGTGTTTGAAGAAATTAGAAACCAGTTCATTCAACTAGGAGGTACAAATATATGCAGTTTTTAACATAAAGGTTATCTTTTTAGCTCAATCTTGGTCCTTAAATTTATGGTAGATTATGTAGAATACACTCAATTTCCAATAGCAATGAATGTAAGAAAAAAAAAAAGAAGAAGAGAAAGGTTTTGTGAAGAATAATGTTCCTTATTTTTATAGCCCAAATTATCGGGCAGGAGTCCATTCTGTGAAAGTATAATGAATATTTTAATCATGCATTATTTTAATGTCAGTTATAAAGCCACATGAATAGCATAGGACTCTTATGGGGAAAAAATTAAAGGAAAAGAAAAAAAGAGAGAGGAGGAGAATTTTAAATTCAGTACTTTTCATTTTGTGTCACCAAAAACTCAAAAGGGAAGTTAAAGGTTAATAAACACAAATGTAATGCCTATCATTTTAAGACTGACGAGGCAGTTATTTTAATGACTGTCATTATCACAACATCTCTCTGTCAATATGAGGTCTGTAACAGGCAATACAACTCTCTTAATGTGATGCTTTAAAGAGTGAGTGCCTATATAGATTTAAATTTCAGATGAAATCCACTTAAATGGTGGCTCACAGTATTTAATAATCCGTTTCTTTTGTATTTAAAATGTACTAAAAAGCACCATTCTTATAGAGGTCATTTTTTTCTGGAACTCTTTATTTTACTTCTTGTCAAGCTATCTATTATTCCTGCCTCTCTCTGGTACATTACTTTTTACTATGGTTACTGCACTTTGAACACTAAATACCCTCATGGTCTGAAAGAGTTAACATAGTTCCCTAGGCATCTAATTTAATACATGAGAGTGACTGGCGTACTGATGGTGAGCTAGCTCAGTATATATTATAAAGAATCAGTCATCTTGTGAAAGTAGCGGTTAAATACACTTTAATTGAGATTTTTGTTACAAGTGGGGAGTTTTAAAGGTGCTGATGAATTAAGAATTCCACTTAGAGTCAGAGTTAATGTTTGGCTATAGGGCTAATGTCTAGGGTATATTTAAGGCTCCATGAAAGTGGATGTAGACATAAGTAGGAATAATTCATGCATCTGATGGATGGTTGAACTAAATGACTTTAAGGTCTTTTTTAACTCTGAGAGTGCAGGATTCTATGCACTATGCATATTAGAAATTTACCCTTGGAACAAATATGCATGAGCAGTCACACTATAAAATCAGAGCATAAAGAGGAAACTATAAAAATAACCAGAGTGTGGGGGAAGGCGGACAGTTAAAATAAGAGCCCTGCTTTGAATCAGATTTAAAATAACTTTAAAATGCTCTAGTCTGAGTGTCCTCTGGCTGGTGATTTCCACATTTTGGGGGTAAAGACTGGTTTTAACAGATCGTTTTATTATTTCCTAAAATGATTATATGCTGTTGGTATCATGTGAGACAGTATAAAAAAATATAAGTTTTTAAATGATTTTGTATGTTGATAATACTCATGTCTGTTCTGCATTGTTTATGCAATCTGCTTACCAGACCACAAGTATATAATGGTTTGTAAAAGTAATCCCAGGTTCTCATAAGGATCCACGGACTCAGATTATGAGTCATCTCTTTATTTTTTTAAGATTTTTATTTATCTGAGAAAGAGAAAGAGAGCATGATTGCACAAGCAGGGGGAGTAGCAGAGGGAGAGGGAGAAGCAGACTCCCCACTGAGAAAGGAGCTTGATGCAGGGCTCAGTCCCAGGACCCTGGGATCATGACCCGAGCTGAGGGCAGACACTTCACCCACTAAGCCACCCAGCTGCCCGTGAATCCCCTCTTTATCATTTCTTAACCATTATCTTAAGATTTGAGATCAGTTCCTCAGTTGAAATTTAAAAGGTTGAGTGTGAAGTCCCTAGGTACCTGACACGTAGTAAACGTTACTAGGAAACACACAAATCCTACCCCACTATCAACAGGAGAAGGTAATGAACATGTTTTTCTTATACTCCATTTGCCAAGAATAATGTGATGATCTTCATATTCCATCTCAAAGAAATCTTAAGAATCATCATTACAGTGGCTTTAAAGTTGCCAAAAATTAAAACATCAAAATGACAGATAACTTAAAGATGAACAGATTTCAGCCCTAAAAGTCTATCTTTTCCCACATAATTCATTCCCTTCACTAAATGATATGCTTATACAGTGAAATATAACCAACATTAGAAAATCACCATGAATATATTGAGAAATAGTGCCTTATATTTGAAAACACATAAAGTGTAAATTAGCAACTTTCAGTAATATTTTCAGTTATATAAGGCTTTTGTCTTTTCTCGTAGACTCTATGACATAGAATATAAGATGGTAAAAATACTCTCTTTTTTCTTTCTAGTAATTTATGTAACAGTTTCCTGTGCCACTGGGAATCATACTACCCATTTTAGCACTTAAAATTATCAAAACAACATCTTAAGTTAGGTGCTAGTTTTATCTTCATTTTACACAGGAAGATCCAGAAGAATGAAGAAGTTAAGTGACATCTCCTACGTCTTATGGGTAGCAAGTACAATTTGAGTTTGGTTGGTTTAGTTTTAGAATGTCTTCTCTTAATTTTTGCTCATTGCCCTAATTAATCATACAGAATGGCTGAGCAGATACCACAAATATGCCTAAAAGGACACCTGGAAAGCAATGGAGAAACCTGGTGTCTAAGAAACCTCATTTAATACCACCTGGCTGGGTGATCAAAGGCAACCCAAATACCTTTCACTGAATTGGAATTTTGCAATTCTCAACTGATTTAATATAGATCCTAACCTTTTGTCACAACTTTTTGAGGGTGATACCTGTCATTTTTTATCCCTGTTTTGTAAGTGCCTGGATATAAAATAATATTAATAAGTGGTAGACCTCCTTGGACAGATTTTATCCCAGCTCAAGTCTTCTAACCATCCTGTAAGTTAGACAAGTATTACTTTAACTGGCTTACTTACTTTACTTTACTTACTTGTAAAGTAAAGTATTACTTTACTGACTTCTTGTGACTTTGGGATTGGAACTTCTGGATTTGGAAATGTTTGAGATGGAAAACTTCTAGCTGAATGAATATGGTATTTTGAGGCAGCAAGAATTCTAAAGTAAAAGGAGAGGTAAAATCAGTGGTTCAAGGAAAAAACATTGACTCAAGTGTGACCATGTGATGAGAACTTGATCGTCAGTCATAACTTTGGTGAAATAACAGAGCTATATATATCTGCTTATATGTAGGTGTGACACCAAAATCTGTGTAACTATCAGTTTTCACATTTTTTTTCTCCTTCCCCAGCCAACTCCACACACACACAGCTACATTGTAAAGAAAATTATCTCTGTAAATAAATACTGTTGAGTTAATGGTGAAATAAATGGAGATAGGGAATTAGGGAAGCCAAGGGGTGGGGAGGGGTAAAAAGGTGCCTGGAAAAGATGGAAACATCTGGAAGGAAAGGACTTAAGATGGGAGAAGTCTCTAGAGATAGCCATCTGGATAAAGGAGAGAATAGCAGTGTCTTAAAGAGAGGAGAGATGTTTGAGAAACGGGAGAGGGACCCAAGAAAGGAAGAGATGTCAGCAGCTGCTTTGAGCAGCAATTTTGAAGACGGGGAGAAACTTCATAGCTGTTCACCAGTATATTGGTAGGGTGTGTGTGTGTGTGTGTGTACATATGTACGTGCACAAAGCTGCAGAATTCTATAGTGGTGTATGTGCCTTTATAACATTTGACGGTTTTTGAGCTTACATGGCATATAAACCTAAAAGGGCTTGTTTTATTTGGGTAAAAAGTGGAGTGATTATAACAACGGAACATTTGTCAGGTCTTGTTCTCCTTTGTTTCATCTTCTGTGTCCATGGATCTCATAGTGTCTTTGCTTCTCTATCGAGTGGTAAGAAGAATTGCTATTTCTTTCTACAGTATGCTGTGTGGATGAATTAATACCTCTCAAATAATATCCTAGCTTTCAAAGTATATTGCTCTGTGATTAGACTGTTGTTCTGTGTTCTCATTCAGCTGAATGATACACCATTATCTGTAGGGATCATTACACAAGATGCTAACCTGATTTCAGTCTCTGGTGATAGAAAGGCCAGGAAACTACGTTGTCTCCTTTGGATAAGGGAGATGTAGTATCTTGTATATAGAGAACAAATTGACCTTGTGAATACAACGGTTAATTAAATGAAGACCATAATTGAATGTCAGTTTGCACTAAAAAATGGTCTGTCACCTTCCAAGATTCATCTAAGAGCAATTGAGACAGTCAATGCGTAGGTGTTTATGGGCTCGACGTTAGGTCATTGCAAGTGTTCTATTAGCAATTACTGCCTTTATTATCCTGCTTACAAAGAATGTTAAGCTTTCCTCTTGCTGGATGTGTATATTACTTAATATCATAGAAAGTATGCTGAGCATTGATTTAAAATTTACTTTGGATTCAAGTGACCTGTGACCACCATGTGATTGATTTTAGGAAAGACTTTGGAGAAGTCGACACACCTACAATTTGGAGCATGTGTCTCCTGGCATATGCTATTAGCAATATTTCTTACTGCTGAAAATAATGGATATTATACTATAATGACTTATTCTGAGGAATATTTGCCAGAAGTAGCTGCAGTTTTTTTCCATAAGATGTTTGTTAGTTCTGAATAAAGATGAATAACGTATTTTTTATTGTTGTTCAATAACCTTGCTTTCTATTCCTATGGAGTGTATACATCTTGACAGTCTGTTTAGAGAAGTGAACAGATTTCCACTTTATTTAAAAGTCATTAAGCTTTGTCTTGTTCAGGTAGATTTTGTCACCAACCACACACAACATCTTTCAAGTTGTATCTGAAAATGGTGATAAGAGGAGAAGAGTTAGTTGCTAGACTTCTGGGAGTTAGCTGGTCTAAAATATTTATTGTAAATGTTCAACTGTGCCTTGGTAGTAAGCAAATGCCACATTCAGTTCCCCTATAGCTACCCCAAACAAGTACTATTTGGGTTTCATGTCCACTCAGAAATCCAGTATTTTCCATTGTCATACAGAGAACTGAAAGCAATGTCAGTATATTTAAATATGGTTGTGATTTGTGGGGTGACAAAAGGATGTTCAGAATCCTTTCACCAATTTTAGTTGTTTGACTTTCTAACATTTCTGTTACTTTTTACATCTGTTAACTTTTTATTTAAATTCCAGTTAAAATACAATGTAATATTAGTTTCAGGTGTACAGTGGCTGTATACAATGGCTGGTACTCATCACTAGTGCCCTCCGTGATCCCCATCACCTATTTTCCTATCCCTCCATCCACCTCCCCTCTAGTCACCATCAATTCATTCTGTATAGTTAACACTGTTTCTTGGTTTGCCTCTCACTTTAGGTTGTATGTTTTTTGTTTTTGTTTTTGTTTTGTTTTTTGTTTTTGCCTCGTTCTGTTTCTTAAATTCCACATATGAGTGAAATTATATGGTATTTGTCTTTCTCTGATTTACTTATTTTGCTTAGCATGGCACTCTCTCGCTCTATCCATGTCACTGGAAATGACAGGAATTTATTCTTTGTCATGGCTGGGTAATATGCTAGTGTGTGTGTGTGTGTGTGTATACCATCTTCTTTTCCATTCATCAGTGGATGGACACTTGGGCTGTTCCCATAATTTGTCTATTGTAGTTAATGCTACTATAAACATTGAAGTGCATGTATCCCTTTGAATTAGTATTTTTAGATTCTTTAGATAAATACCTAGTAGTGCAGTTGCTGGGTGGTGGGGTAGTTCTATTTTTAATTTTTTTGAGAAACTTCATACTGTTTCCCAGAGTGGTTGCACCAGTTTGTTTTCCTACCAACGGTGTAAGAGGGGTCTCCTTTCTCCACACCTTTGCCAACACCTGTTGTTTCTTGTGGTGTTGATTTTAGCAATTCTGACAGGTATGAGTGGTGTTGAACATCTTTTTATGTGTCTGTTGGCCATCTTTATGTCTTTGGGAAAATGTCTATTCATGTCTTCTGCTCACTTTTAATTAAATTACTCATTTTGGGGGATGTTGAGTTTTATAAGTTCTTTATACGATTGGATACTAACCTTTTATCATATATGTCATTTGCAAATATCTTCTCCCATTAAATAGTTTGCCTCTTAATTTTATTGATTGTTTTCTTCACTGTGCAGATGCTTTTTCTTTTGATGAAGTTTGTTTTTGTTTTTGTTTCCTTGTCTCAGGAGACAAGTCTAATAAGAAGTTGATATTGCTGCCTATCTTCTCCACAAGGATTTTGATGGTCTCCTGTCTCACATTTAGGTCAGTAATCCTTTTTGAATTTATTTTTGTGTATGGTATAAGAAAATGATACTGTTTCTTTCTTCTGCCTGTTGCTGTCCAAGTTTCCCAACACCATTTCTTGAAGAGACTGCCTTTTTCCCATTCGGTATTCTTTCCTGCTTTGTTGAAGATTAATTAACCATATTATTGTGGGTTCATTTCTGGTTTTTCTCTTCTGTTTCGTTGATGTGCCTATTTTAATGCCAGTACTATAAATTGGCAAGGAAGAAATAAAACTTTCACTATTTGCATATTACATGATGCTCTATTACCCATTACATTTTAATTAAAAAAAAATCAGATGTCGGGGTGCCTGGGTGGCTCAATTCTTTAAGCATCCAGCTCTTGATTTCCACTCAGTTCATGATCTCAGGGTTGTAAGATTGAGCCCTGTGCTGGGCTCTGTGCTGGGCATGGAGGCTGCTTAAGATTGTTTCTCTCTGCCCCTCCTCCACTTGGGCACACACTCTTGCTCTCTCTCAAAAAAAAAAAGAAAAAAAGTGTCATCTAGCCTGGCATGTTCATCAAATTAGGCTAAGCCATTCTTAAGTATCAGTTAAGTCCTGAAATATTGGTGGCCTCAGTTTTTTTTCTCCAGAGAAGTGCCCTTCTAAGGGAATTTTAAGATCCCATCTTGTGGTTCTTCACTATAAACATGAAACTTTCAGGGTCAGTGTCATGGTTTAAGCAAGCAACAGAGTAGATCAGGTGCATTTAAGTGTCTCAGCCAAGAAGTGACAATTTAGAGTTTCATTTATACTCCATTAGCTGGAACTAGCAGTGTTACCCCGACTAATTATAAGCAGACTGAAAACTTTTGTCTACTGGGTGTCCAGGAAAGAGAGGAGAAATGAATATTTATGAGAGTTGTTAATTACTACCACCCCCAGAAGGGCATCATTTCCAGTAAAATTATATATGATTTTTGCTTGCTGTTGGCTAAGCTTATTGGACTTGTAAGTTTTGGCCCCTACAGAGCTAAGTGATACAGAATTGAGATACCTTGGTTTCCTCATGAGCTGATTTAGGGCATAGATCCTATTAATTCCTAGTTATTGAAGGTTGACTCAGCTCCTAAGATCACCTTGCTTTCGATATCATGGGAATTAGGAAATGTGAACTGAACATTTGTGACAAAATTCACATGATAGTTGATTTCAAATTATTACTTGTATTACTTGTATAAGGAACAGATGTTTATTAACCACTAATATTTGATGAGCGCCTTTTCGATACTTATGTTTATAAGAAGCCTTGATGATGGTGGTAGAAGGCTTAGAAAATCCTCTAAAAGGAAAAAATATATATATATGTATATTGTTTTAGGCCGGGGTTTTTAACCTGGGTGCATGAAACCTTATAGCATCCACATGGCCTTTGGTGGGGTTTATATGAGACCCTGAAGTCATATACAAGGTTTTGTACATGTATGTTTGTGTACTTTTTCCTGTATTCGCAAAATGATCAATATTCCAAAAAAAGTTTGGATATGTTTAATCAAGAGAACATTTTAATTTTATATTTAAGGACATGGGAGAAATAGAGTGAACAGGATTTGAAGTAAGAAATGAAAATGTCTTGTAGTCCTCTTAGGTCACCAGCTTTTATGTTTGGTCTTCTATTTTTTAAATTATTTTTTTCAAGATATCTCTTTGGAGCTGAAAGCTTGGCATTCTTAGTTGGGGCTCTATGGTCCAAAAAATAGTCCTTTTAGATTTTTTTTAAACTCAGCAATAAATTGTTGCTTTTGGACTAAACTATTCCATATGCTTTACCCTGAGTGGCTGACTTATATCCTCAGCATTACCTTAGTAGTATGGCATTTATCCTTGAATTTAATGAAATAAAGGAAAATATATTCATAGATATTTTAGCTTGCTTTAAGAATAAATTATCTTAATAAAATTATTTTTATATTCTTTTAATATGAAAGAGTTGAACATTTTCCATTAATTCAGGTCCTGGTATTCTATTCAGGAATAAAATATATAGTATGACCAGTAAGGCTTGCCTAGAGCATGAATAAAACAACTTCTGTAAATCTGTAATAGTAAATTAACTTTGGGCCTTACAGAGACATAGAAACTGGGTTGAAAATAATGCTGTGAGTAGTTAATAGAAATGAAGAATTTGAAAACGTTTGCTTTTCCACTGATTTAAAGAAAAAAAGTTTTTATCAGAATATCTATACTTCAGTTCTTATAACTTTACTTCAGTCTAGGGTATCTTTTCTGTGGCCATTTCCATTAGAGCATGGAAAGACTCAATTTTTAAAGTACAATCCTTATTTTTGTTCCCAGTGTTGCTACTGTTTTGGAATCTTACCCTTCGCAAAATAAGCAATTAAACCTGCCTTTTATTCACAGTTTAGATAAATTTACATCAGATGTATTAGAAACAAAGACAGTACATTAGGAAACTGGTGAAGGAATAGACATATTTGTAAGTACACGCATATTGAACACAAATTTACTGAGAGGGAAAAAAGAGAAGAACTGAAAAGTAAAATTATTTTATTTAATTCTTTTTTTAAAATAATTTTTTTTTTACCATACCATTATTTTTGGAAAATAAAAAAAGAGAACCTTATAAAATCTAAATATTGTCATCAATAAGATGGCCTTGTCATTCCCAGAACACTTATATAGAAACTCAAAGCCATTTCCTCATGCCCCCCCACCAAAGCTATCTAGTTCTATAATTAGAAAACAAGAGTAGATGAAAAGGTAATGCTTAAAGCAGAGGGTTTTTTTTTTTTTTTTTTTGCAGACAGGAAACCAAGATGGCAAGGATATTATGGATAATATCCATAATAAATGGATATTTATTATCCATTGGATAATTGGATAATTTTGGTTTTTTGTTATAGTATATATCTATATTGCACAAATTTTTCATGGGGCAGTGGATAAAAAGGGGGATATAACAAGGAAAATATAAAAATGTGTCTGCTCATTTCTCTCTTGAGATGATTTGTCAAGGACCTACCAAATAATAACAGCTGAAAGCAAAAAAAAAAAAAATTATCAAACTGAGTGACAACCCTCCCCTCCCTTGAAACGTACACACACTTGGTTGACTAACAGTCTTTCTCTTACTCCAGTTTTATACATATGTTGCTTAACTAGTATACACTATGCTATTATCCCAAAATTGTTTGCTTTTCCGACAAAAGTGTTTAACGCAGCATCTCACAATGAATAAGTGTGTTGGTTATGAGACTCCAAATAGTGAACAAATGGGAAAGCCTTAAGTAATGAGAAGATTTAAATTACAAAACACTTAGAAAGAAATGGAGAATCAAGACTAAAGAAATCACATTGTAATGTGAGACAAAGCTACAAAAATAAATAAATTAATAACAATGAAAGCTTTACACTTCACAGTTATCATTTTCGTTAAATGGAATTGAAAAACATTTGCAATGGGTTGAAATTAACAACTATAAAAACTGTGTATAGGAGGATACCATTTTGGAGCATCTGTTCTCACTTGGCACCATATGAGCAATTTCTTTATGAGGTAATTGGCCAAACAACAAATGTTAAGTTTCTATTTTAAGCCAATGCATAAAAAAAGGAAAACAGGACAATGAATCATTGTTATTAACCTACAAGGTTAACATAATATTTTTTCTAACATCTCTTTCCACTTCAAAGAACTGCAATGCTTACTATAATCAATTCTACCAATTGATTTACCAACTTATAAGAAGTTTGTAAAGATAAACCATTTTATTTATTTTAGTGTTATTAGAAATTTTGGATGTTTAAAACTAGTGACATTTTTACTGGCTAGTTTCACTTATTTAAAGTATTATTTGTGAGACTGTGTAGGTTCTTAGTGCTCTGTATTCTGTTTCCTATAGTTCTTTATTTGCAGAACTTTATAACAAAAATATATATGTATATGTAGATGTAATATAAATTTTATGTTATATAATTATTATGTATACTATATTACTATATATATTTTATATATAACATGTAATAATAGCAAAACAAGATTTGGGGGACCAACCTAGGCTTTCTGATAAAAATATGTTTCTTGTATCTGTGGAGAGGAAAAAAATAAATATAATTAAAAAGCTATCCTTAAAATCTTTAAAAAAAAAAAAAATCTAAAAAAAGGGACGCCTGGGTGGCTCAGTTGGTTAAGCAGCTGCCTTCAGCTCAGGTCATGATCCCAGCGTCCTGGGATCAAGTCCCACATCGGGCTCCTTGCTCGGCAGGGAGCCTGCTTCTCCCTCTGCCTCTGCCTGCCATTCTGTCTGCCTGTGCTCGCTCTCTCTCCCTCTCTCTCTCTCTGGTAAATAAATAAAATCTTAAAAAAAAAAAAAATCTAAAAAAAAAAGCTATCCTAACTTTTGAATGTATTTTCTTCATTAGATTATACATTTTTTTTCAGGGAAGGATTAGATTTTGTTCCTTTTGGAACTTTAGACACTGCTTACCATATAGTAGTTGTGCACTGTTTTTAAATGAAATTAAAGTGAGTAAGACTTCTCAGAAAATGCATTCCTCCCATTTAACAAACTATGATTGTTGACCATTTTCAGAGGCATACATTCTTGGAGGGTCTTAGCAGTGTTTCTGAACAACTCGTCATTGATTTTCTCATTTCTCATTAGCAGAATGATTAGAAGTTGATGATCTCCTGTTTGTAACTGCAGCTAAGAACTTCAACACTCCCTTGAGTGTCCCAGAGGCATCTCAAATTATACATGCTTAAAACTGAATTTTTCAAGGATTCCCTAAATTATATGTCAATACCATTTGTTTAATCGACATCTCTGCCAAAATTTTGACTATTCTGATCTCCCAATCTCATATACAAAGCCTCATGATTCTATCTACCGGTCACCTTTCAAATTCATCTATTTCTTTTCATCTCCCATTCTTCTGGCTGGCAGTCTACTGATATCTCTTACTTAGGTTACTTCAATAGCATATCCAAACCTGAAATCACTTTGTCCTTTCAATATAAAACAGGTTGCTTATTGATAATCTCCCAGCTAGCACCTTTAGTGATCACAGAAGATGCCCTCTCTGAGAATTCTGGTGGCCGAATAGCTGTTTCAAGGGACATTGTAAAATTTCACTGAAGCTCTATTAGATAGCCAGTGCAGAAATAGAAAGTGTCTCACCCCTAGCTGGTAATGGTGTGGTGATGCTTAAGTTTACTCACTTACCTTCTTAAGGCTCATACTCATTCCAGAAGTTAAACACAGCATGCTTCCTGACTAAACTCAGGTCACAGGGAAATCTGTTCAAACAGTCATTTTCTACTAGTAAGTTTCTCTATTAACCATTGACTTCACTTCTAGCACATTCTTAAGGTAAACATGAGTATAAAAATAAATGTTCAATTTCAGAAATAGAATAGGGATTTTAAAGCTCTCTGTTACCCAAAAAACTCCAAAATAAATAAAACTGTTTGAACCAATAAAATGGTGATTCCAGGAACACAGAAGCAATGAAATTCAACTTTCATGGAGATGGAAGTAAAAAGTAACTCAGTAATAATGTCTCAAGATACATGTATTCTTATCACTAAGGCAAAAAAAAGGACGAACTCAAAAAACAGTCAAGATAAAGCAAAAATGTTAAGAGAGCATTTAAAGGTATAAACTTCCAGTTATGAGATAAGTAAGTACTGGGAATATAATGTACAACATGGTGGCTACAGTTAACACAACTGTATGATACATAGGAAAGCTGTTAAGAGATTAGATCCTGAGAATTCATATTAAGGAGAGATTTTTTCTTTTATTTCTATTGTATCTGTCTGAGGTGGATATTAACGAAACCTGTCATGTTAATATGCCACAAACCAAACCATCATACTGTATACCTGAAACTTACATAGAGATGTGTATCAATTATTTCTCCATACAGCTGAAAAATGCACCTGGTTGGCTCAGTCAGTTAAATATCTGCCTTTAACTCAAGTCATAATCCCAGGGTCCTGGAATCAAACCTGGCATTGGGCTCCCTGCTCCCTAGGGAGTCTGCTTCTCCCCCTCCTTTTGCCTCTCCCCAGCTTATGGTCTTTCACTCTTTCTGTCAAATAAATAAATAAAATCTTAAAAAAAATAAATAAAATAAAACTGTAAAAATATTAAGAGACGTAAAAGGTTTGTCAATTGAATATGTAAATTAAAAATAAATCCTACATTGGATATTTCCAATCATAATTGATGGAACTGATGGAAAGGATGGCACTGTATTCACGATGCACTATATATCTATGGCAGAAAGCCTTCTTTCTTTAAAATATTTGTAAGGTTTGTTGTTTTCACAGTTTGGAATGGCATTATTAATTTATTTGTATTTTTGGAAACAGCATTCTATTTTTACTCCAAAGGGTATATTCAATATTCATACCTGTGGAAATTGTTAGTGTTCAGTCTACAGTTGGCATCTCCTGCTTGCATGAGGACCTCTTTGGTCACTGCCCTGCAGGAAGTCATCTTTTGATTACTATGACCAGGTTCTCTGCTCTTGTTTTCTTTCAACAAATTTGTTCTCCAGTGTAAGGTAGGAGTGACCATAGCAACAGCATTAGTACTGGGACATCCATGTGAAACAGGTGATACACTCCAATGTTATTTTCAACAGGATCTTGGAGCACAAAACAGCATAGTTGGGGGGAAGGTTTCATTTATTTCTTTTTTGAGGTCCTTATTTTTTTTTATGTAGATGTGTTTCTGAACTATATTATTTTCCTTCTCTCTGAAAAACTTCTTTTAACATTTCCTCCAAGGCATACATTTCTCTTAAAGTTGTTTGTCTGAGAAACTCTTTATTTCTCCTTCATTTTTGAAGTATAATTTTGCAGGGTATAGATTTCAAGGTTGGTGGTTTCTATTTTCTCTCAACATTTTAAATATTAAGCTTTACTCTCTTTTTGCTTTGCCTAATTTCTGAGGAAAAATTGAATGTCATCCTTGTCTTTGTTCAAAACAGGTAAGCTGTATTTTCCCTCTGGCTTCTCTCAGGAGAGTTCTTCTGTATATTTGATTTTCTGTAGTTAGAAAAAGATATTCCTAGGTCTATTTTGGTGGTGGAGGGGAGCATATATCTTGCTTGATGTTGTCTGTGCTTCCTGGGTCTGTGGTTTGACATCTGACATTAATTTGGGGAAATTCTCAGTCATTGTTTCAATATTTCTTCTTTTACTTAATCTGCTCTCCTTCAGTATTCCTATTACACATCTGTTACATCTTCTGTAGTTTTCCATAGTCCTTGGATATTTTGTTCCTTCCCCCAACCCTATAACCTTTGTTCTCTTTGCTTTTCAGTTTCGGAGGTTTCTGCTGAGACACTCTATCCCCAAGCTCAGTAATTCTTCCCTCAGTCATGCTGAGTTTGTTTAATAAGGCATCAAAATCTCTCTTTATTTCTGTTACAGTGTTTTCCATATCTCATATTCCTTTTTTGCTCCTTTTCCATTTCTCTGTTTACAATACCCATCTGTTTTTGAATGCTATCTACTTTATCCATTAGAGCCTTTACCATATTAATTATAGTTGTTTCAAATTTCTAGGCTGGTAATTTCAATATCTCCGCCAAGCATCTTCTGATGCTTGCTCTTCTCTTTGAACTGTGTTTTTTTTTTTTGCCTCTTAATATGTTTTGCAATTGTTTTCTTGACAGCCAAACATAGTATACTGGGTAAAAGGAACCACTGAAAATAGACCTTTGGTGATGTGATAGTTCCATATTGGAAAAAGGGAAGCATTCTGTAGTCCCGTGATTAGTGAGTCTGTGCCTCTAGACTGAACTTCATGAGTGTTCCTCAGTTTTTTTCTGCCTCCCTAGTGAGAGAAGGTGTTGTTAGGGTCTGTGATCAAAGGAAAGAGACCGACACAAAGCGAAAGTCAAGCAAAGCTTTATTTCACCAAGAGCATCGAAAATCAAACTGACTGGTTGGGCTGTCCCTTACAAAGAGGCGACAACAACCAGGACACCACCTCCAACGACAATGCTCCCGAGGACTACCACGCTCCCCAGGACTCCCCTACCTGATGACTCCCCTATCCGACAATGACCCTTCTCCACGACTAGGATGCTCCCCATGACTACCCCAACAATTATTACTCCCCCACCCCCTCACCTTTGTAGAGGTGGTTGAGCCCAGCCCACACACAGGTAGCCAATGAGATTGCAGCACACAGGGAAAACTGCACAGTCATGCTCGGTTGGCAGTACTGGTGGCCAATGGAATTCCAATTCACCATAGCAAATATATGTGTGCCCCACTGATTGGGTGTCTCCATCTGGCTTGGCCCACCCCTATATCTGGGGTTTGCAACTAAGTTCCTCTGCAAGTAAGTTCCCGAAAGTTTACAACCAAATGGCTCCCTCTGGCTAACCAAGCCCCTACGGTGTCTCCATTGGGCTGGAGTTGGGCATTTCTCTTCTTCCACGTAGAAGGCAAGAGCTGACTGGAAGTGGCTATTTCCCATCTCTCAGTTTGGTTAGACTCTGATAGCACCTCAGCAAGTTAGACTCTAGTTCTCTAGCTTCTTCTGAGAGCAGGCCTTGTTAAGAGTAGAGTGCTGTGGCATGTTTCAGAATCGTTGCTCTTCCCCTTCTTCTGGAAGCACAAACAGATTTTACTTTGATGTTTACTAATGGAAACTCATCAAGCTCTGAAGATAAATCTCATGAAATTATGGGGCCCCAGGACCCAACTATGACTAGGTACCCCCAAAGTTTTTAAGTGTCAGTCTTATCTACACTGAACCTCCAGCAATTTGTCAATTATAAGTCAGAATTTTTACCTTGGCACTGGTTCCTCCCCATTTGTCTTGTCAGTTCCTACTTATTTCTTACCTATTTGTCCTTCTTTCTCTTTAATCTATGACTTAGGGACATTGGTTTGCCTTGTGACCTCACCTCTTTTATGGATCCTAGAATAGTCACTGATTTTTCAGTATGTTCAGTTTGTTACTTATGAGGATCTAGTGGCAACTTCCAAACTCTTCACCTGTGAAACTGGAAAGTAGAAGTATTCAATGGCATTATTTTATAACATGAGTTTTCCCATTTTTGTGGCTGCTGTTTAGATATTATGTTAGATATTATGTTAATTTTTGTGCAAGGACCTGGTTGAAGTCACTTATTTATTCTAATAGTTTATCTGTTTTTTCAACATAAATAATCATTTGCCTATTATATTTTTTCACCATTCTTTATATATTATTCCATTGTCTCTGCTTGAAATTGTTTCTGTTAAGAAGTTAGCTGTGAGTCTTAATGAGACTGCTTAAAATAATTATTTTTATACCTCTTGTATTTATGATTTTCTGTTTCTGTTTGGTTTTCATTGATTTCACTATTATGTGTCCTGGTGTGGTACTATTTTTATGAACCCTTTGGCTGTAGCCCTTACTAAATCTGTAATTTGAAGTCTTTTAATTTTTGAATAATTTTGGTCCTTCTCTTATTAAACATTTCTTTATATTATCTGTCTCCTTTTTCTGAGACTTCCGGTAAGCAGGTTTCAGTATTTTCTACAATGTGCTATATGACCTCTTTGATATTTTCTATATTTTTTCTTTTTGCTTAAGTTGGATTGCTTTACTCTCAATGTCTTTTAGTTTTATAGTCTTTGGGTTCTCTTCTGATTTAATATCCTATTCATGTTTAATTCTTTAAATATTATGTTTTCAGTTCTAAAATTTCAGTTGATATTCTAAAGTTTTTAGGTAATGGAAACTTTCCATATTACTCATTGTTAAATATTATAATCTCAATTACTTAAAACATCTGTCCATAGGGAACCTAGGTGGCTCAGTTGGGTTAAGTGACTGACTTTTTTTTTTTTTTTTTTTTTTCTTAAGTGACTGACTCTTGCTTTTGGTTCTGTCATGATCTCAGGGTCCTGGGATCGAGCCCCACATTGGGCTGCATGCTCAGCATCGAGTCGGCTTGTCTCTCTCCCTCTGCTCTTCCTCTTATACACAGTCACCGCCCCCCTCCACAAATAACTAAAGTCTTTAAAAATAAAATATCTGTCCATAGATGCCCACATGTAGATTTTTAAAAATTTGTTTCTATTTTTCTCTCTCTATCTCTGTGTTATGTGGTTTTGTTTTCTAGTATGTCTGAAAAATTTTTTTGAATGCTGGGCATTTTTTATGAAAATGAAAATTTGAGATACTATGGACTCTGGATAATGTTATTTTTCCCACAGAGGAAATTTATTTTTCCTTCTGTCAAGCAATATGGTAGCTATAGCTCATATAAATCAGGAGGTGAACTTTTTATAACTGGTTTAAGACTTACTGAGAGCTGTTCTTTGTGGTTCACCTTTAATCCTAGTCTATAAGTCTCTCTGTAACCCAGCTACAAGTCTATTCTTCCAAGAAATATAAGAGGACTGAAAACTCTTACCAGTCTCACAAGCAAGTCAGCTTATTAGTCCTCTCTCCCACTTACAACTTTATAATTAATGTATACCTCAAGAAAAATATTTGGTGAGTGTTACTTTCACTTTTTTTTTGTACCCCTCTCTTAGTTCTGATCCCTCAAGCCTTCCTTATTTTTTTTTTAATTTTAATTTAATTTTATTTTTTTAGAGAGAGTGAGTGAGCACATGAGTTTGGGTTGGAGGGAGAGTGGCAGAAGGAAAGGGAGAGAGAGAATCTTAACAAGGCTCCATGTCAGGCATGGAGCTTGGTCAGGAGATTTGATGTCATGACCCTGAGATCATGACCTGAGCCAAAATCAAGCAAGAGTCAGATGATTAACTGACAGCCACCCAGGAGCCCCCCAGGCCTTTCCTCTATTACTTTTATCTTTCCAAGGAGGTAAGTGGTGTGCAACAAGATAATTCAATATGAGTGGAACAGAATCCAGTATAATTCAATATGAGTGGGACTAGGCCTCAGAATCCATGATACCACTAGGTGAGGTTTTGATTTGGAAATTATTGGTGATTCTTACCCTAAATATGCAAGAGGTTTCAACAAGCCCCAAAACAAAAGGGGATGCAAAAACACTTATGAAAGAAAAATTGAGGATATAGAAAGTTATTCATTATGTATCAGCTATTTAATGTAGCAAAAATTAGTGGAAGGATTGTGGGTAGAAGAAAATCTACTAGCTATGTAGGTTTATCTCATTCCATACTTATCAAGGATGGTTCATTTTAAAACTACCTATCATCAACACCAAAAACAATAGATTTCACTAAAAGTTTATCTTAAAATGTATTTGATAAGTATAAAACCATAAGTATATTTTATTAAGGACAATTAGAGCAATATATAATCTGCCTCTTGTAAAAATAACATTATAATCAACTTATAAATTTAAAGGCAGCAAAGTTTTCAGTCAGTTAATTTCCTCATTCCATGTTTTCTTTTCTCGTCCCTTCCTAGACATATGTATTTATATTTATATAAATTTTATATAGTTATATATATTTAATATATATAAATCATAGGAGAAATAGAATATTGTATTATTTTATTTTAAATGAACATTTCTTATATTACTACATAATCTTGACATGGTAAATTGTTATACATATGTGACATATTATTGTCCTTATTCTGCCATTTACTGAATTATTCTGCTATATATTTACACTTATACAATATTTTATTTTTTATAAGATATTATTGTAAATAACATTTTTTAAAAACTTTTAAACCTTTATAATTATTTTTTATTCTTTTGTTGGATGATTACCATTGTATAAGTAAATTTCCATGAGAGGGATAATTTTATGGTTGAAGGGCATGTCCATTTATATTTGGATATTTACATATAATGTTTAAATTGCTGTCATCAATAAAATTTGAATGTCAATTTCACTATGATCAGGTAGCAATAAGAATTATGGTTAATTGTATTAATAATGCAATATAATACTTATAATGGTTTAATGGTATTTCTTAATTACTAATTTTTAAAATTTATAAATTAGAAACCTAGAAAGCTCTCAGATCTTCAGAAATGTCCACTTACATAAGCTATCAGATTAAGTACCAAAGAAACCTCCATATGGCTCGTTGGGATTATAATGGTCAGTATAGATAGCACCTCCTGACTTGATGATAATCATGCTAGTACTCTTCCACCTTTGGTGTACTGTATTAAGTAAGCACTGAAAAAAAATTCCTACTTTTACATACTGTAATTCTTGATCACAATGAATATAAGTTTTTTTATGACGATCTTTAGGAAAAACAATAGGAAAAAGGAAACTCAGAAAATGTAAGGAAAATCTATTAGTTAACAAATAATAAATTTTAAAGCAGGAATGGCTGATAAGGAAAATTGCCAAAACAATTTTGATAATACCCTTATAATTGCATTCATTATATATAGACCCCTGTATATAAAATTAAGGTGTTAATATTTTGAGTAACTTTTTAATTTTTATTTCCCTTAAATATCTGATTTTAACAGCCTCCTCAGTCTTTAATTTATAAAATTTAAACTTATTTAATATATATTTACAAATTTCTGATACCTCATAATAAAAATTGTATAAAGCGACAAGTCTTTCTTTTGTCCTTGACTCCCTCTGCTAATTCTCAGCATCCCTTACACTATTATTTATTTCTTGTATATCATTCCTGGAGATTTTTATGATGAGTAGTGTTATGTGTTGATTTTACTGAAATATAGAAGTTTTACTTAACACAGAGTATCTACTTTTCTCTCTAATGTGAAAGACATTTATTAAATAGATTAATTAAAATTATTTTCCAAAGTTTTATGTTGAAGACAACTCAAGAAAGTGTAAATCAAAGGATTTTAATTTCTGATCCTATCTATAAGTTAAGATCTAATTGTCATATATAATTATTAAAATTTAATTCAGTGCTTTTTAAATAAGAGGAGATTTATTATCTTGCCTAGCGAAAAGTCTGGACATAAGTAAACTCCAATGATATTTAATTCAAAGCTCAGTAATAATCTCAGACTGCTTAATTATTTTTATCTTTTTTTATCTTAATTACTTTTATCTTTCTGTTATATCAGTATATCACTTTCTACCCAAGCAAATGGTTCTCATGTTGCAAGAGGCTAAATAGTTCCAGACTTCATATCCACAGACATCAATGACTAGGCTAGGCCAAGGCTACTCCTTCACATGCTTCCCCTTGTAAGAGACCTTTTAATGAAGCATTTTCCTTCCTAGCACATTTATCATTACATCTCATTGATCAGAATATCTCACATGGTCACCAATGAACCACTAATAATAAGAGGGTTACTTTCAGAGGTTTAAACAAGCACACTTTTGCCACATAAATACATTGTAAGAAAGACACATGAGAATCAATTCCAGTCTTGTTTAGTGAGAAGGAATTATACAATAATAACCAACAGTGTTTTCTATACTGACTGTAATCACTCATTTGAAAAAAAAGAGAAAATACAAAAAAAATTGGCTAATAATGGAGAAAAACTACTGAAAACTAAAACTATCTTTTAAACAACTGGTTTTGAGAAAGAAGCAAATATGTAGCAGACTGATGTGTCTTCATTAACCCTCAGTAGATGTAAGTATTAGTCAGTTCAGGCTACTGTAACAAAATATCATGAACTCAGTGTCTTAAACAATAGAAAAGTATATCCTTGCAGTTCTACATGTTGGAAGTCCAAGTTCAAGGTGCTAGCCAACTTTATTTTTAGTGAGGACTGTTTTCTTGGCCTGCAGATGACTGCCTTCTCCCTGAATCCTCACCAGCCTATCTCTGTGTTCCTGCAGGGAGAGTGGGAGCGAGCTCTCTGGTGTCTCGTCTTAAAAAAAAAAAAAAAAAAAAAAAAAAGCAGCACTAATTTTACTGGATCAGGGCACCACCCTTATGACCTCATTTAACTTTAATTACCTTCTTAAAGACCCTATCTCCAAATACAGTAACACTGGGGATTAGGGCTTTAACATCAGAATTTGGGGAGGTCACAATTTAGTCCATAACAATGTACCACTGTTAATTGAAATATATATTTCAGCATATAATGGCTGACATATAGGTGATGGTATAAATGGAGAAAAGCAATGATTGCAAAACATCTTTCCAAAACTTACAGTGGAAAAAAATCTACACTCTTGAATTAAAGCTAAAAAGTGACTTTAAGGGCGCCTGGGTGGCTCAGTGGGTTAAGCCGCTGCCTTCAATTCAGGTCATGATCTCAGGGTCCTGGGATCGAGTCCCACATCGGACTCTCTGCTCAGCAGGGAGCCTGCTTCCTCCTCTCTCTCTCTGCCTGCCTCTCTGCCTACTTGTGATCTCTCTCTGTCAAATAAATAAATAAATCTTTAAAAAAAAAAAAGTGACTTTAAAAATCTCTCGTGAGCAAATATTACCATAATGTCTTCGGTAATGATGATTTGGTGCTTCCAGCAGCAGTAAATGATTTAAATAGTGTTAGTAATACTTCCAATTTACCCTTTGACTGGTTTTATCACCCAAACATAAATAGGGCATGCTGCCCTGGAGCAGAGTTACTTGCTTTTGATTCTGTAGACTTTTAATACTGTAATTCTTAGACACAAGGTCAGGAAAAGGAGAGGCCCTGTGAGGATTTCTAAATCATTGCTTTTTTCTCCAGGAACACAGCTTTAATTTCTGATCAATTCAGTTCAGAAACAATGACCCCTCTGAGACCTAACTCATGAGTTCAACTCATGTTGAGTGTTTGGTTGTGTTCTTCTTTAAACTATGTTAGAACAGAAACCATTTTGTTAAAGGCTGAGCCAATAACATATGGGGAGACAAATCCCAAGATAATATTACTTTCCTGTTGCTACAGGAATAGTTTCAAAATTTGGAGCATCAGAAGGAGCAGTTGGTAGATAATAGTATTTGCTTTGTGGTTATTTACATCACAGTCCCTAAAGGAGTTAGGAAATGTCACCTAGGAATTAGATCCATGAATCATAATGAGGAAAACCTGAGTATTTAAATAAGGCATAAGTAAAAATAAGCTATAAAAACTATTTAAACAGTTGATGAAAAATTATACCATTGAAAACAATACTTCTAGACAGAGCTAAAGCCTGGTTAGCGGTTCTATTTGAAGAGGAATTCATAATATGAAAGCTTTTCCATGACAGGGGGCAGGCTTTAGTTTTAAGAATGCAGCCAATTCAAAAGCCTCTAATTTTCACTTCTGGAGATGACAAAGCATTGTATATCTAAAACTGGAAAAGCTCTGAGTTACTTGTTTTTTAATATATTTTTTATTAATTTTTCCCCTATCAGTCTTAACCCTCTCACATCAGATGAATATCTCAATATGAAAAAGAAAAAAATGATATATACAGGCAGCACAGATTACAATATAGGACTTGATTTATTTGAAAATCAGCCTTCAGAACAGAAGGTGAAGGAGATAACATATAATATAAGCATATAAGAGAGTAGCCTAAGATGTGTCATTGAGCATTCTGGAAAATCTTTGTTTCTTAAGTAAGATCATGGTTTACATAATTATAACTAAAACATGAAAAAAAGGGAACTAGAATAGTATTTGAAAATACATGAACTGCATTTGGGTCACTTCTTTATAAACTACAATGGTGAAATTAGGTCACAACTTGTAAAAGAAATTTCCTCTTGTATGTTTTTTTTTTTTTTTTTTTTACTTCAGTAAGTAAGCTTTTCTGCAAGGTATTAACATGCTATTAGCACATGGTGTGCATATTATAGAGATTTCTTTAATTTTCATAGTTTGGTATGATTAGTATAAAAATAGATTCATTTTTAAAATCCCAAGCAAACTAATATAAATGAATTTTATCAATACATAGCATATAAATGTATTTATACATATAAAAACATAGTATATAAATGTATTTTCTTATTTAGTTAGTTGTTTTAGCTTGTGTGGTTTTTATTTAATGTCCTTTCTCTTTTGGTAGCTCGTCCAAGAAACCACATTTCATGCAATGTTTACATCACTTTAGGCTCCTACTTGCTGTTAACAGTTTCTCAGACTTGTCTTATTTCTAATGACCTTGACAATTTTGAGAATTACAAGTTAAATATCTTTTATAATGATCTTCTAGAATTTGTCTGACATCTTTCTCATGCTTAGATTGCAATGAAGGGTTTTTGGTAGGAATGCTACCACCAGCGAAGGGTCATTTTCATCACATCGTATTAAGGGCACATAGTATTAACATGATAAATTACTTGATATAGCCCTAATGATAGTGCTAAGGTAGTATTTGGCAGGTTTCTCTACTACAAAGTTACTGTTTTGCCCCTTTTTAACAGTGTACACATATGTATGAATATTTCTCTTTTTATTTCTTTTTTTGTTTTAATTCCAGTATAGTTAACATACAGCATAATATTAGTTTCAGGTATACACTATAGTGATTCAGCTCTTCCAGTGCTCGCTGTGATGGGTGCACTCCTTAATCCCCATCCCCTGTATAATCCATCCCCTCATCCTAAATATTTCTATATGTAAGCATCTGTATCTACATTAAGCTAACCATCAGTTTGTGCTATTGTCTCTAACTCTAATCATTATCACATGCAATATTTTAGCTTTTTTCTTAACTGTATATTCCCACTTCAGTGGTGAGAAACCTGATTTCTATCATTCATCATCCATTCATTGAATTGTTCAGTTGCAGTATGCTTATGTAATAGTATTAGAATAGTTTCCCATATTACTTTGGGACTCAACTTTATCAATTAAAGTACAATGCTTGTGAGCAGTTCCATTTGTAATACAGTTAGATCCCTTTGTCACAGTCTGCATTCCTTCCTGGGACCAGCAGTCTCTCAATGAGCTTTTCCTTAATTTGTATACATTAAGGCCCACTCTTTGTATTATAAATGCCTATGTAATTCATGCCATTATCCATCATTAAAATAATATACACAATAATTTTGCTATCCTAAAAATATTCTGTCCTTCATTTGTGCAACATTCCCATCCTACCCCTACATCTCTACATACCACTTATTTCTCTCCTGTCTCCATAGCTTTGTTTTTTCCAGAATGTCACTTAACTTGTATCTTTTCAGATTGGTTTGTTTCACTTAGTAATGTGAATTTAAGGTGTACCTGTGTCTTTTACTGGCATAATTTCTCCTTCCTTCCTCCCTCCCTCCTTCTTTTCCTCCTTCCCTCCCTTCTTCCCTCCATTCCTTTCTTCCTTTCTGAAAGATAGTCTATCCTAATGCACAGTTTATCATCTTGGTTGATTCTTGTTTAGGGAAATTATGACCAAAACTACTATAAATGTGGGTCTTCATGTTTTTGTGTGAATCTAAGTTTTCAAAGCAAATGGGTACATATCTAGCAGTGGTTTTGCTGAGTCCTGTGGTGAGATTGTGTTTAACTTTTTTTTTTTTCCAAAGATTTTATTTATTTATTTGACAGAGAGAAATCACAAGTAGACGGAGAGGCAGGCAGAGAGAGAGAGGGAAGCAGGCTCCCCGCTGAGCAGAGAGCCCGATGCAGGACTCGATCCCAGGACCCTGAGATCATGACCTGAGCCGAAGGCAGCGGCTTAACCCACTGAGCCACCCAGGTGCCCCGAGATTGTGTTTAACTTTTTTTTTTTTTTTTAATTTATTTATATATTTGACACAGAGAGAGGATCACAAGTAGACAGAGAAGCAGGCGGGGGGGGGGAGCAGGCTCCCTGCTGAGCAGAGAGCCCGATGTGGGGCTCGATCCCAGGACCCTGAGATCATGACCTGAGCCGAAGGCAGAGGATTAACCCACTGAGCCACCCAGGCGCCCCTGTGTTTAACTTTTTAAGAAAGTGCTAAACATTCTTCCAAAGTGGTTGTATGATTTTGTTTCCCAGCCAGGAAAAGCTACACTTTTGCAGGATTAACTTGCATATTCATAAGTGATTTGTGTGACCAAATTTAAAATCCAAGAGATTAATAGATAGACATAAAATAAGATACACAGAGTCTAGAGCATTAAGCCCAAGTGTCATAATCAAACTATGGAATGGAGGGATCAACACTGAACATTTTTATTAGTTGGAGGGATATAGTTAATTATATATTAAAATAATAATTTTTGCAGCAGTGTTAGAAATGTGAGATAAAAGTTGTATTGAGGAAAAGAATTACATTGTTGGACAAAGAAATCTGAGTTACAGATGACAATAGAAATAGTGATGGAAGATGGAAAACACTCAAACTGGAAAGGTAGATGCATTCTAAGTTATTGCGGAGATGTAATTGATGACGGCCAATGAGGAGAATTTGGCTAGGGGTCTCATGTGTCTCACTTGGTTTAGTGGCACCGTTAACTAGAATATTGAGCAGAAGAGAAATTTGGCCCAAGAATACAGTGAGATCATAGGCATCTGGGTGGCTCAGTCATTAAGCATCTGCCTTAGGCTCAGGTCATGATCTCGGGGTCCTGGGATCAAGCCCCACATTGGGCTCCCTGCTAGGTGGGGAACCTGCTTCTCCCTCTCCCACTTGCCCCTCTTGTGGTCCTCCTTTTGCTGTGATTTTTCTCTGTCAAATAAAGAAATAAAATATTTTTTTAAAAAGAATAGGGTGTGATCAGGTTGATAAATATTAAATTCAAGCAGGCTGTGGGATATCCAGATATAGGTATTATATAAGATATTTCATATAAAGATTTAGAAATCAGAAGACAAATCTTTACCGGAAAGACAGATTGGAGAAGCATTTCTCCATAAGGTATTAGCTAGCGCCAAGGATGCCAAAGAGGGGATGGGAGAAGACAGACACAGTGCTCTGGCTTTATAATCAACATATAAGAGTTGAAAACAAACCCATGTAGGTTAAGAAACTGTGACAGACACAACCAAAAATGATCCAGGCTTGAAGAAAAAAATTAGAGAAAACCACTGTAGTTACTTGTTAAAAAAAAAAAAAATCAGATTTTTGGATTCAGTCACATATTTACTGAGT
This sequence comes from Neogale vison, assembly GCF_020171115.1. NCBI lineage: Eukaryota > Metazoa > Chordata > Mammalia > Carnivora > Mustelidae > Neogale > Neogale vison. The sequence continues at coordinate 194,128,908 of NC_058091.1, read as the reverse complement.
CACAATCTCTGGGGCTTTGAAAAACTGTGTTTTAAAAATTCAGTAGCTAGGGGATGCCTGGGTGGCTCAGTTGGTTAAGCAGCTGCCTTCAGCTCGGGTCATGGTCCCAGTGTCCTGGGATCGAGTCCCGCATCGGGCTCCTTGCTCTGCAGGGAGCCTGCTTCTCCCTCTGCCACTCTGTTTGCCTGTGCTCACTCTCTCTCTCTCTGACAAATAAATAAATAAAATCTTTAAAAAAAAAAAATTCAGTAGCTATTGTCTATACAATGAAAGGCTATTGAGAGTAAATGCCATTTTGTAATGAATTGAAAGTCAATGTAAGATGAGGAAATGGAGGCATTGAGTAGAATTTATGTAATCATAAAATTTGGCAGTAGAAAATAGGAGAGAAACTGCAAGTTGTTGGATGGGTATTAAAAATGAAGATATAAAGAAAACGAAGGAAAGGGAGAGGATTCCTGCTGGAAAATAAATTCAACTTGAATATGTACATATTTATATTATATATCGGTGTATATGTATTATATATGCATGTATATATACAGAGTGGCTAATGGTTAAGAATGTGGGCTAAAGCATCTTGGTGCTGGGAACCACCAGCTGTGATATTCTGAGCAGTTACTTGACTCCTGTTTCAGTGTCTTCATCTGCATCAGAAAGAATAGTACCTACTCCCTGAAGGAGTTTGGGTGAACTACATAAAATGAAGTAGAAAAGACTTGGTGTAATACTTGCTACATTAATGAACATGAATTAGGTGCTTTGCTAGGGATATGTCTTCAGTTCCTAAAAGGGTTCTAGTCTAAGATAGGGCAAAATTCCAAAAGTCAAACATACACTAACTAGAAAGAAAATACACTTACAAATAAAGAAATCTGTATCTTTATTCCTTTTTCCAATAGAAATCCTCTTCTTTAATAATAGTGTAAAGCGCTCAAGAACAACAAATCCAACGTTTCTCAGCTAGCATTCCCAGAAGAAAATCCCCAACATCAGAGCCTATAGCTCTATAACTTAGAAGATGAAATTTTATGATAGTTGGGGAAAAAAAAAAACCATGCTCTTTCTGTGTTCTCTAAACATGCTTTGGTTGATAGAAATGTTCCACTTTTCAGCAATGAAAATTTCAAACACTGGTTGATTTCTAGAAATGTAAATGCTTAAATACCTGGAATTCATATTGGATTTGTTAGTCAAATGTGTAAATAAGTCCCTGAGGAAAAAGTCACCGTGAATGTTTCTCAATTATAATCAAGACCAAATATGTGAAAGTAGTTACCCCCATGCGCTCACCCAGGTAGATAGATAGATATTTAACTTCTGAGTGAATCACATGAAGATTATGCTTGGGGATTAGTAAAGTCCTTGTAATAAAGTTTCAAAGCTTTTTTTTTTTTTTTTCCTTTGCTGATCTATCCTTGGTTAATGCCTTCTAGCAGGGACATATGTATAATTTATAAATGCACAGGATGTACATAACACGCAGGAGTGGAAACCAATCCTTGCCAGTGCTCATTCCAGATAAGCACTCACTCTAATTTATACTTGGGTTTGATCTTTAATTAGGTGAATAGTCATGTTTACTCTCTTATGAATAATATTTAATGATTTTCTATGTAAATAAAATATGTTCATTCTTAGTAAATGCCTTAGCTGTGTGGCATTCACTTAATAATAAAATCTTGGATGATTTTAAAATAATATTTTACTTTGTTGCCATGATTGCGTGTCCTTTATAATATAACAGTTTTATGCTATTAAATATTGTGTTATTATAGAACAATTAATTGTAACTTAAATTTAGCAATAGCCATAACAAACCAAAATCTTTACTACAGTAAACTATTAGGATTACATGTTGAGCATATGAATGATTTTACAATACTTGGCAATCCTTACCATTTAGGAAAGTATGTTTTGATGAAAGCATCGTGTCAATAAACTTTTCTTTAGAAAAATTTTAACTTATTAAAATGTCACTTTACAGTTTATGTTACATCCACTTCCCTGCAAAATTTCTATTTTAAATGACAAATGAGTGATTTAATTATGTCCATAGTATTTGAATAGATGTTACTTTTTTTTTCTTTATTTTTTTTTTCAAGATTTTATTCGTTTATTTGACAGATCACAAGTAGGCAGAGAGGAGGCAGGGGAAGCAGGCTCCCCGCTGAGCAGAGAGCCAGATGTGGGGCTCGATCCCAGGACCCTGGGATCATGACCTGAGCCAAAGGCAGAGGCTTTAGCCCACTGAGCCACCCAGGCGCCCCGTATTACTTTTTTTTCTTACAGTTTGAATGTCTCATAGACACTGGAGTCCTAGATTTGATATTATAACTTTAAATAATAAATAGAAATTCTATTATTCCTCAGACCCAAGTGGGCTTGTATCAGATATTTATTGACGAAGAGTTTCAGGAGTTGAGACAATTTTAATACTGTAGAAACAGAGAGAGGGAGCTTAGCTAACTTAGGGCTCTTTTGCATATGTAAGAAAGGATACATAACATTTTGACCATCTTGAAGTGTACAGTTTAGTGACATTACGTACATTGACATTGTCATGCTAGGTTTGGGTTTTGATGATTAAATATCAAGTCTTAAAATGCATTTGTTCAAAATTACTTTGTGCTTCTCCGAGTGTGTGTGCTATTAAGAAAGGATGATTCTGACTAATTAGTTATATTTTAGAGATATTTTAATGTTTAAAAGGGACAGAATAGAAATATTGCTCATTAAGCAGGAAGACTTATTTCCATTGCTTAAAATAGGGCAAAACTAGGGATCCTGGACTCAGTGCCATACGTACCTGGTGCCTGGAGCTGAGACCCCAAGAGGGAGACCCTCTCGGGCCCTCTTGCCAAGAGGGTTCGTGCGTGGCTTTGCTCAAGGAAGAATTTAAGAGTGAGCCATTTAGAGAAAAGGATGAAGATTACGTATATAAGTAGGAAAGGAGCTACTTCATAGACAAAGTAGCAGTCTCTCTACCCAGCTGAAAAAGAGGACACTTTTTTGCCTATAACAAAAGTGTTTTATGCTTTTTTTCAATTACCTAACTGTATAGGGAGGGGCTAACTCTTTAACTATGGGTTTATCATTCACTTTGGGCAGTTAATTTTTTCATTGTCTTAGCATTGTGGAATTACCGACAGGGAACCATTTTAAGAATGTCCAGCCCAGGGGCACCTGGGTGGCTCAGTGGGTTAAGCCTCTGCCTTCGGCTCAGGTCATGATCCTGGGGTCCTGGGATCGAGCCCCACATCAGGCTCTCTGCTCAGCAGGGAGCCTGCTTCCCTTCCTCTCTCTCTGCCTACTTGTGATCTCTCTCTGTCAAATAAATAAATTAAAAAAAAAATCTTAAAAAAAAAAAATGTCCAGCCCGAGGGAGTGGGGTCTTGTGATGTATATGAGTTACATCCTGTGGCTCCTTTTATGACCTGCTGACCTTTAGGTTAAGGGTCAGCCTAAAACCAAAATGGCTTTACTTTGTCATCTTGACTCTTGAGTCTCCCTTCCCTCCAGCCTCATGCTCGTTAGTAGGCGTGATAAAATTTTGTTATCTGTTAATACTTTTGTCTTATTTCTGAATTGTTTCTAAACTTGGGAAAAGCAGATATTTCTTACTCCTTACTCAGAATAATGCACCCTTAATAAAATATTTAAAATAGATAATAAGAGAAAATTGCATATTATTACACTGAAATGATGCGTGGTAGCATCAATGTTACTGCTTACATGAAAACTTGCTTGTCCATGTTGAGGTACTTCTGGAAAAATTGACACCCTCTAAATGGGTTCAAGCTAAGAATGAAATGACAGAAGTAATTAGTTTTTTAATTAGTGAATATTTGTATCCAAGATATTTCAGAGTGTAAGCAATTAATTTGGAAATCTAATCTATGTGCCCACTAAGGATTGACGTAAGCAGTTATTGCTGATTCTTGATAAGGTAAACATTCAGATAATTGCCATATACTATACAGCTTTAGAATACTGTAGCTACAGTGATCACTTTTATCACTTTTCTTAAAAAATGGCTTATGTATCAGACGTATTTTATAGGTACAATTCACTTTTCCTGGTCAAATAGAAATCTTATCATGTGATGAATTATTCTTTTTCTCTCTTCTATATTCATGGAAACTCATCAACTAAATAATTTAAGTTTCATTCTTCCAAATGTGCACTCACTCTCAAGGCAGTCAGGTTAAATAGATTCTATATATTTGTAGGTGTAAGTGATATGCTGGGAATTTGTGTTACTGTTTCATTCACTGCAGGAGTCCTGGAATTTTCTTATGTGACTGCTCATTGCAGGTTAAATGAAATGCCCGTCTTCTCACTTGTCCCTTTGAGATTTGGGGACATACATTTTCAGTCTACTAAGGACATTTTTTATCTCCCACAGTGTGAGTTATCTTCACTAAGATGATTGTATCTTTAGGTAAAACGTATTAAAACTGGCAGCCATTTAAAACATATTAGCTCAGAATGGATTTCTACTTATTACTGCTGAATACTGCTTCCTGAACACATGTCTGCGTAGTATTTCCTCAGAGAAATCTTGCTGAAAGATTGTCTGAATCTGATCTGTATTGAGCCTGACATTGTCGTTATTCCAATTAGGGAAGTATCAGCCATTACAGTTACTGCGTGATGGCCAGGTTGATATTTATAGATATTTTTTCTTAGTGTCTTTCTTGGTTCATCATTTAGTTTTTAGTTTTAGTTTTTGTTTTTGTTTTTGTTTTTGTTTTTAAGATTTATTTATTTATTTATTTGACAGAGAGAAATCACAAGCAGACAGAGAGGCACGCAGAGAGAGAGAGAGAGGGAACAGGCTCCCTGCTGAGCAGAGAGCCCGATGCGGGACTCGATCCCAGGACCCTGAGATCATGACCTGAGCTGAAGGCAGAGGCTTAACCCACTGAGCCACCCAGGCGCCCTAGTTTTTGTTTTTTAACAGAGGTCAAGTCTCAAAAGCAAAAAAAAAAAAATTATATTGTAATTCCTAAGGCTAATAGGAAGTGGTATGGTCTGAAAGGATGGAGAGACTCGCAACAGAGGGAGTTATTATTATTTCTAGCTAGCAGGTCTAGGCTATAATGAAAGGGTAAGTAGCTGAAATTTGTCTCCAGGCCATCTCTTCTCTTCCAGCACCTTTCTGTTTATATGCATACATCCCCTGCCCCCTCATGTCCTCCTTGCCAGAGAGGCCAGAGTCCAGTGTACTGTTTCATCATTTACTTTCCCTGAGAGGGACTTATTTTGTATTTTCTGTTTCTTTGCTCCTTAGGAAAATAATAACTATTACATAGTTACACTGTGCTCTGCCTATCAGCTAATGAGAATTATTTAATGTGGATTTGTTAATTTGAAGTAATATATTATATCACAGTGAGGTGATCTTATCATGCTTCCCCCTCTGGCAAAGGAGATTTCGATCCATACCTTACCAGAAATTGAGTCCAGTATATTGTCCTTCATGTCACAACTCATTCTCTTCCTATTTTTAGTCCTGGTGATTTAGTTCAGATCTATAACTCCTGCTTGATTGTAGTAGCCTTGCAACTTGTCTTGTTTGTGGTATCTACATTCTCCAGCCTATCAATCAGTGTAGACATTCTAAATGCTGCCTGCAACTTGTCATTCTGTCTTTGCAGCCTTTGGTGGCGATTTTTAAGGCAATATGGCTGACCACATACCCAACAAAATTACTTCCAGTACAGCTACTAAAAATACTAAAGTATTTTTTAAATCAACTTTATTGAGCTGTAACTTATATCCATGAAACCCTACTGTAATCAAGAGATAGGGCATTTTCATCACCCTGAAAACTTTTCTTGTGTCATTTATAGCCAATCACCCACCACACCTTGGCTCAAGGCAAGCCCTAATGGATAAAATGTTTTTAAAAATTACTTTTAATACATTGATGAACGAGAAACCTGAGGTTCATTGGAACATTGTAAAAATTGAACATATACCAGGTCACAAATCAAGCCTCAACAAATTGCAGCAATAAAAATGCTACAAATTATATCCTCTGTATACAAAGATACTTAAGTTGGAATACATGAAAATACATTTCTAAGTTATTCAGAAATCAAAAAAGGCAATTATAATGAAAAATTTTAAAACAGAATTACCTTATTTTTAAAAACCACCTATTTAGATGGATGAGATTTACCTAAATAATTTTAGAAAGAAAAATTGTAGTTCTAAATGTTCATGTTTTTTTAAATTTAATTTAATTTTTTTCAGTGTTACAGAATTCATTGTTTATGCACCACACACAGTGCTCCATGTAATTCGTGCCCTCCACAATACCCACCACCAGACTCACCCTACCCCCCACTCCTCCCCAAACCCTCAGTTTGTCTCTCAGAGTCCACAGTCTCTCATGGTTTGTCTCCTCCTCCAATTTTTCCCAACTCACTTCTCCTAAACGTTCATGTTTAAAAGTTACAGTTTCTGAATTAAGAATTTAGAAAAAGATGAGTAGATTATTTGGGGGCATATTCTGTCCCAGCTGAACTTGAACTAGTTAGGACTTACACATTCCTGAAGGGAGACTTTTAGTGGATCATGACTTCCACTCCATATACACAACTATCCCAGATTCCTTTGTAAATTTTTTGTTTGTCTTGTCTAAGCTTTGGAAAATCCTCTCAACAGCTCTTAATTCTGAAAGAGACCATGATTTAAAATCAACCATGAGGGATTTCTTCCATGAGGGATTTCTTCCTTTAGAGAAGCAAACTGTAAAGGGCCAGCTGAGCTTTGAAGAGTTTCCATTTGATTTGAGTCAAAGGAAGAGAATCAGAAAGAAAAGTAGTAGTAGTAGTAGTAGTAATAATAGTAGTAGTAGTACTAAATACTAATAGCGTGTATGTTATGGGAAAGGAAATATATGACAAATATAGGTCAAGTTGTAGTTTAGAGTGATCCAACTATAACACAGTTTTAAGTTTTCCATATCATTTATTTGTCTTAAGGAATCCTTAAGGAAACAATTTTGGTACCTGAGTTATTTTTTTTTTTGCAATCTTCCTTATACCAAGTCTGGTTCTATAGCCCTTGGGGAGGTTTTGAAAAACTTGATATTCCTTAAATTCCTTTATGCTTAAACTGGCTAGAGTAGATTCTTTTGTCTCTAATATTCACAAGTTGATACAGTATAATTCCATTAATAGGGAACAAGAAATACCAACCTAGAGTGCTGTACAAACTATCTTTTTGGGCTTATGGTCAGTATCCTGAACAAACACATACTTTTACTGAGTTGCAATCCACATAGCATATACCCATTACAAATGTGTTTTTTAGTATACTTACAGAGTTTTGTAACACCAAACATCATGAAAATATAATTTTAGAATGTTTGTTACTCCAGAAAGAAGCCTGTACACATTAGCAGACATTTCTATTCCTTCCCAGACACAGGCAACCACCGATTTACTTTCTCTCTTTGTATCTTTGTCTAGTGTGGGTATTTCATATAAATGGAATGATATAATATGTGGCCTTTTCATCACATGATAGGTTCACGGTTCATACATGTTATAGTAGGTATCAGTAGTTCTTTCCTTTTTATTCCTGAGTAATATTCCATTCCATAAATATACTGCATTTTATTTATGCATCCTTTATTTAAAAACATTCAGGTTGATCCCACATTTTGGCTATTGTGAATAATGCTGCAATGAACATTTGTATAGACATGTTTGAGTGGATGATTATTTTCATTTCTCTTGGTATATATGTAAGATCCCATAGTAATTCTATGTTTAACATTTTCAGGAAATACCAAACTACTTCCAAAATGGCTGTGATGTTTTATTTTACATAACCAACATTAATTTATGATAGTTTATATGTCTTCCCATCCTTACTATCACCTTTTTTATTAGTCCTGTCAATAGGTATAATGTGGTATCCCATTCTAGTTTAAAACTGGATTTTTCTGATGACTAAGGATGTTTAGCATATTCCCCTGTACTTACGGGTCATCTGTAGATCTTCTCTGGTGTAACACATACTCAGAGCTTGTGCTCATTTTTAATTAGCTTGTTTTTATTTATTGCTATTCCCAATTCCCAGTTCTGTAAAAAGACTTTAAGTAAACTTGTTTTTTATCTATTGGAAGTTCCCCAATGTGACCATTTTATTATAAATTATATTTGCTATATTTTGCTATTTAGAAATAAAAGAGTAAGAATTGGCATTATAATAAGAGTCCTTTAAGAGGCCAGAGTCAGGTCACAAGGAGACATGTGCATAGATAGCTGGAAACCCATGAAAATATCTTTGATCAAGTATGTTGCTTAAGTATCACATATGCCAGGATCCCAACCTAATAGAGGCGGTCCTTTTCAGTTGGAGAACACACAGATATTCAGGCTCTTCTAAGAGAAGGTGTTTAAGTGAATCTTTGCTGCACCCAGACTCCTATAAAACAAGATTTGAGGAAAGTTTTCGAGCTATTTGAGAGATGACTGGAGTGGAAGATTGATCTGTACAGAGCCCAGGCTCTTGCAAGCTATCACTTGTTATTCCTTGTAGCTGACTTGAAAGACCGGCTTAGCTGCCTACATTTGTCCTTTGCCCTGTGTACTTCCTCTTTCACAACTGAAAGAGATGAAGACAGCTAGAGACACACATACTGTCATTAGTAAGAAGACAGATATTTTTGCAAAGAATATTAATTTTCAAAATTGATCACTTTATCAAAATATTTTTAAAACATGAGGGTACCTGGGTGGGTCAGTCGGTTAAGTGTCTATCTTTGGCTCAGGTCATGATCTCAGGGTGTTGGGATCATGGGGCTTTCCACTAAACCAGGAACCTGCTTGTCCCTCTCTCTCTACCCCTCTCCCCAGTTCCCAGCTTGTGCACATGCACTCTCTCTCAAATAAATAAATAAATAAAATCGTAAAAAAAAAAAAAAAAAAAAAAAGACAAACCATGAATATATGTTCCTGGGATACATAATAAACTCAGTGTTTGGGATTTCCGTTAACAGTGGTTTGTACTCAACATAGAACATAGCTCAGCATTGTGCAAGGAGAGCTCTGGAGACCTCAAGGGCATACTTTCTTTCTTGAAGAGATGATTTTAAGCCATGGCAGCAAGGTGGTTTCTGCTGTCTTGGTGGGGTCTCCAGAATTGTTGAAGACACCTACCCCACTACCGAATTAACAGGAAAATCTGTTGATCAAGCAAAATTAAATTTATTAAGCTTACCGCAGCAACGTGAACACAAACTTAGCAGAGTAAAGATAGGGAAGTTTATGTAAAGGGTTTCAGGACCTGGTTTTGGCGATTTTAGGTGGATTTTTCAAGGTAAAGAACTGACTGGAATTAAGCAGAGTTGATGAGAGACTAGGTTTGGGTTGGTGGGCAGAGCAAGGCAGTGATCTTAAAATGAATCTTGGTGATTATGCTTTTAGATTTAACATGTAGACTTTTGTGGTTGGGTTACAGACTTATTTTCTGAGAGGAAATACTTCTTAGGGCGAACTGTTAGGGTCTTTTTGTTTGGTCTCGGAGATAGGAATCTAAAAATATGCCATCTTCATCTTTTACATAGAGGCAGGTAATTAATTATATTGGCTTCATTTCTCACTCAACCTTTTTTAGAGAAGGAATGTGGAGGAAATAACACAAGGAAAAATTGGTTACATATGGAACATTTAGAACTTGATTACATTTGGTTTTCAAAATTTCTAAGTATAATAAGTATATCTTAATTAACTTTGCTAAAGCAAGGCTCAAACTTTTACATTTTTCTACTAAAGCTATATATTTATTATGGAAGTTATTCAGATAAAAATCTAAGGTCATATCTCTTCTCAGCTTTCTTTGAAATGTGGTTCTTTATTTTAAAAATTGTTCTAAGTTTTTAAGTTTATTCTTTGGTCCTAATAATTTAACCATGGGACTTTTTTTTTTAATCCCCATGAGTTTATTATTATCTTTCCTATAATTCTTGTTAATGGTATGCAAATAAATGTACAGAGAGCCAGTTTGAATCAAATATGTAATTAATAAGATGTGCATTATAATGCCTAAATAACTATTGTTCAATTCAGAACCAAAGGAGGATAAGCTATGATAGCTATCTTTTTTTTTTTTGCTGTAGTTCCCACTGTCACCCCATCTCCGGTTACTTATTACCCATATTTTAATTTTCTTCCTTTATAACCTACACTTATGTTGTGCCAATGTCTCAAGATTTGACATTGCTTGCTGTTTTTGTTCTTGTTGTTCTGTTTTTCTCCCCCCATGTATAGAAATTTGAGAGTCCTCACTTTATCCCCAGTGCTATCTCAGAAATTTCACTACAGTGTCTGTTCACGTATTTCTCCTTGAGTGTGAAGGGTGATTCTAAAGAAGACTGTGTCTCCTTAAATCTAGGAAATGGGTATAAATTGTTTTTATAACCAGCCTATCTTCATTTGTAACTGTTGGACTCTCTGAATTGATGTTCTAGCTATTCTTTATTTTCTACTTGTCTTTTACTCTACATTTTTGAGCATTTCACCTTTTTGGTTTCTAATTTTTTGTGGCATTTTAATTTTTGCAGTTATATTTTTAAATTCTAAGAATTCTTTCTCACTCCCTCATAACTCCTATTTCACAGTTTCTCTTCTTATTTTATCATTAAAACAGGCTCTGTAATTGACCTGATACTACTAAATAAAGTTTAGGGGGTTTTTTTTGTTTGTTTGTTTTGTTTTCTGCATTATTTCCATTTATCTTCACATCATATTGTATATTTTTTATCTTAGATTTTTCTCTTTCCTGCTTCATTTTCTTGACCTTTGGGTGACCCTTAGTTTCCCTCTCTATTTGGTAATAAGACAATAGAGATACTCAGAAACTGTGTATACAAATTAGGCACATCCAAGGATACTTTATCCAGTAATAAGTTCTATTTTAAGGAATATTCAAAGAGTAATTTGTATCCTGTTCTCCACTATGCAATGCTAAAATACGTAAAGCTTTACTTTAGGAAACTAGATTCCTTGTTTGATTCTACCATCGATTCTTCCCCCCATACTCTAAACCAGGCTGTATTTCAATCTCTCCCAGGCTGTATTTCAATCTCTCTTTTTAAAATTATTATTGTTTCTTAAAAAGTGTTTACCTGTAATTGGCAAATTCCCGTGTGGTGACCATTTTGGACAAAGGACCTGGAAAATACATGGGGAAGTTGACTTTTTCAACATATCATTTTAATGAAAGCGACCTCTTCTACACCTGCCCTCCTTTGAAAGTACATTCATTGATTTCATGTCTCCCAGGATATACACTAAGTCATGTGATGTAAACCACTGCTCTAGCCCTTTTTTGCATGGCATGCCAATCAACACCATTCCCTATTTTCACCTTTGAGAAATCTGTTGACATCTCTTGCCTGCTGAGAACATGACAACAGTTTCCTTCCTGTTTTCCTGAGGCTTTGGGCTTCCCCACCTTTTTCAAATTTCTTTACTATCGTTCTGCTGGATTTTTAATTAGACAGGAAATAAACTCAGAAGCTTAGCTTGACATCTTTGATCTTATGTTTAACTCTCTGATTATATTCAAAACTATGTTTCACCTATAGTTTAAGGTTAATGGTTAGAATGTATGAATAGTTTTGCTGCTGTTGAGAGGAAGTTGAGGTCCATGTCTGCAGCCTGCTTAGAGCAATCTACATAATGTATATCACTGTGGCATTCCTCACAAGAAACTTGGCTGTGTGGATCAAGATACTTAAAGATTTAATACCTGGGAATTCTTACAATCCATCCTAAAGAAGTATCTAGGGACTTTTTTGAAGAACGCAGAATAGGCCTGTTCATACTATTAAAAAATGAGAAGTTTGAAAGAACCTAAAAGAATTCAGATTAGGAAATTATTAAATAAGTTATGTATCACTCATACAATGAAATTTAGGCAAATAAGTTAAAATATGCTTAAATGTATAATACACATTTTAACTCAAATCATATTCAATTATCATCTTTATCAGTACAAATACTGACAATTTTAAAGTAAAATATATAGATATTAAGCTATTATAACAAATATAATTACATATATCATAATTTCATAAGTTAAAAGGAATTATATGAAATATAAATATAAATATAAATATAGAAAAGGAATACCAACAGAGGTTATCTTGAGATGAATAGATTTCTATTGGCTTTTATTTTTCAAATTATCTATACAGAATACTATACTATTAATCAGAATATAATCTGCTGTTTTTTGTCCATGTTTTAAGGTTTCACACTTGTGAACAAATGATACTTCAAGGTGTCTTAATTACTAAACACTTACTGACATGAGTGATAAAAGTAGGAAAAAATTTTCATAGGTCTATCATTACAGTGTTCCTTTAATTTGCATGAACTTTATCATTCAACTTTTAGGGTATTTACACTTATATCAGTGTATACAGAACAAGTGCATTGCTGTAAGACAGGATTTAATATTACAGTTTCACAAATAGCTGGGTCCCTATCCTATTCAGACAGCTGGGCTTTACTGTTCTCTGGTTTATTTTCTGCTGCCATAGGCATCTTCATCGACTACACAGAAAGCACCTTTACTCTTTAAAGTTCAGCACCATTTGGAAAGATATTGGCTTAGAAGGGAGTTTGGGAAAGCAAGATAAGAGCCTTTTAAATTAATACATCGACAAGTCTGTACTAAGTCATCTTCTGATATCCTTGCTGAGGAAAAAAGTTCACTTGACTGGATACTTCTATCCATTCATTGCACAAGAAACTGCACTCATCTTCCACTGGTCTAAATTTGATGGCCCTATTTTTCGCTTGGTTAGGAGCTGTATATAAATATATCACATTCTCTTTATTAAAGTGTACGTTTTCAAAGAAGCGTACTTTTAAACTTGCAATGTATTTTAATATTCTCAGAAAATTTATTTTTTGTAATGAGTATCTCTTAAATTTTCAGACCCCACCAAGTATAGTAGTGTTAAGACACTGCCCATTATGGATTGTAAAGCAAACTTTATGTCTGTCATTTGCAGAAAACAATTTTAGGCAGTAATATAATAAGACAGCTTATGCAGTTTTAAAGAAAATTGATACTTTCTTAGTGATTAGACTTTTTTTTCTGATCTTTAAAATTGTGGTTCAGGTCAACTGGGTAGATTTGTGCCATATCCTTGTATCTGATAGTTCTGAATTTAAATTACATCAGGTTTTTCTCATAGAGTCTGGATACCACGGTAGGTCTTCCAGGTTAGCATCAAGTTTTGTAAAAAAACCCTTAAAAAAAAAATAAGCCACATGTTTGTGAATTTGAGCTGGGATTCAGATCATTATAAAGAGGTATCTCTGGATATAATAAGATTACCTCATATACAATAAACATGATTAAAGCCAAAAAAAGGCTGACAGCAAGATTTTCTTCTCTTTATTTGACTTGCTTTCTTTTGAAAATCTCAATTTCCATTCATACACGTTTGGAAACCTAGAGCTACACCTTCAACCGTGGTGGGAAAAGACAAAAAGTGTAGGGAGGATTTCACACATCTTGAACTACTTCACCACCTTCCCTAGGAAGCAGCTATTACCAGTAAAATCAATTGGGTAAGATAACACTGTTTGCCAGAGTTTCTGGGGGGAGGAACCACTTTTTTTTTTTTTTTTTTAAATCCATTGGGTAAGATAACACTGTTTGCTAGAGTTTCTGGGGAGGGGACCACTTTTTTCTTTCTTTCTTTTTTTTTTTAGAGAATATGCTTTAGTTGCATATGAAATCTCTATTTCTCATACTCCTAGCTAGTATCTAGTTAATATCAAAGAAGGCAATATGTGAAGTAGTTAGCATGTACAGAGAAGAAAATACAAACTAAAACTGTGAAATTAAGGTAGCATCATTATAATTATCTTTAAACTTAAATATTATTATATTTTTAAGACATGACCAAAATAAAAAATCTAGCTGTTATTTGTCAAACACAAATTGACAAAAGGTTTAAAATGGTTTAGGGGAATTTTTATCCTGGAAAAATTCATAGTAACCAGCTACATTAATCATGTTCATTCTTGGATTCAATTTAAAAATAGTTTTCCCAAGGGAGAATATTTTGAGTGCCTGTGTAACATTACTAAGTAAAGCATCCCTTCCCTACCAGCTGTAGGTGTTTCTTTTTATTCCTTATTTTTTTGTCCTTTTTTTAAAAAAAAAATTCCTAGTCAGCTATACTTGTAGTTGAGGTTGCCTTATGTTTATTTTGTATGTTTTTTAATCACCTTAATTAAAATCCCTAGGTCCAGATGATTTCAGTATTAATTTCATTTTTAATTTAAGAAAAATTTGAAACACATTTCAAGTATTGACAGCATTTCAAAGTAAATGACATTAATATGTCTGCATTAAAATGTACAAATATTCAGCAAATTTATTAAATGGAATAAATTTTAAAAATAAGCTTTCATCAATTCTTATCAGATGTTATAATCAGTCTAATTATGAAATAACATTGGATCTTCAGAAAGTTTTGATTTAAGAATTCTGGATAAGGATTGTATATATATGGGTACCTTCGTTTTGTTCTGTTTTTGTCTGAGAAGTTTTTATTGAAATTGAGTATCTAAATTCAAACCAATATAGTCATCAGTCTTTTAGTAAAGACAAATAACCAAATTAAATATTGCTTGTCTGATTTTCCATTGCTATTAGAACATTGTTATTCCCAAAATGTAGGAAGAACGAGGGTTCCAAATTCAAATGCTTACGGGGAGTCGGGTGCCATAAATGCACGAGGTGGTCAGATGATGAGAAGGGATGCAGTTGGGAGTAAGAGAGAATGTGTTCTGAAGATGGGTTATCTTGCCTAAAAGCATCCAGAGTCTCCCTATTTTCCTGTCTGTCTCTCACCTGCACTTACACACACACCCACATACACGCAGCCAGATGTGATCCTTAAGTCAGAAAACTATGTATCTTAAAAGGAAAGATGGAAAACAATTTGGAAGAACTTCTGCCAACCTAAATAGACTTTCACATTTAGTTTATTTGTTGTCTACTTTCTTCCTCTACTCTTAAAAAAAAAAAAAAAAAAGAACACCACCTAAACTATCATTAAATTATTCATTCATTTATTCAGTCAGTCTTCAAACAAATAATTATTCATCTTCTCCATTAAAAACGAGTGTAAAGCTCTGGGGAAATAGAAATGAATGAGGCAATCATGTCTTAAGGGGGAGCTGAACAATAAGCAGTTACCATGCGGATGGGAGAGTGAGGTGCTCTCAAACTTCCAAAAGATGTGCACCCATCCTATTAGTCTGAGCGTGTTAGAGAAGCATTCACGGTGGCAACAAACTGTGGCTTGAAGGAAGAGTAAAAGCCAGTCAAGCAATGAAATGAGACAAGGGATTTCCATATAAAGGCAAGATTGAAGGGACAGGTGTAATTGAGAAATTAAAGGGAATTCCTTAAAGCAAGAGCCTAGGATGCAAGTTTATTTCATGTTTTAAAGAAGCAGGGCAAAGATATGGCCACCTCCATTATTGAGGGTGTTCAAGTAGTTAGTTGCCCATTTTGTTTCCCCTTTCATCGGTTAACTACAGGGTAATTTGGCTGTAAATACTATGTGGTGTCTGCTCTACCTATTCTCCTTTTTAAAAAAGTCCCTCTCAGTACTCCCTACACTCTGAAAAGACCAAAATACATAAACAAAATAAAACAAACCAACCAAAAATAACCAGTTCTTTGGTTATACTTAATAAATGTATATCAAAGAGAAAGAAAGGAAATAAAAGAATATAAAGAGAAAATGAAAGCAAGAGACTAGCTCTTTCCTAGTCATAATGTCTGAGTCATTCTATCTCCTGTTTCAAAGAGCGAATGCAGTTTGTTTTACATTTAGGATTCTGTATTATTTTACCATGTCAGTATACTTTAACATGAATCTCATCACATGGCTTGAATCTCCAAAAGAGTAGGATGGAACTAACTCCAAAGCAAGGTGTTCAACTGCCGTTTTAAAATGCTTATGTGATAGCTATGTGGGAGAAATTGAGTCAAAAAAATTATATCTTGCTCACTGATTAAAAATTCCTGCAAATGGACAAGAATATCTGTATTCCAAATGCATCCTATGTTATGATATGAAAACTAGAACAAAGCAACAATAGCTTGAAAATCCATCGGGAGAAACTTCACACTGACCTGGGTAAAACTGCTAATTTAATTTTATCATTTCAAGTGAAAGTGACTTGAAACCAAGGGAGACTAATCTGAACAGTAAGCCTAATTGCAAATGCCTCAGTACATTATGTAGATAATAACAGCTCCCATGTGGATAATAGAAGTTAGAAGAGAACTGAAAATTACACTTTCTTTTGCCATAGTGAAAATGAACCGATATTGCATCTTATCTCCCGATCCACAGACTAAAATGGAAATTGCTTTCCAGGTTTTACTAATTTTACTGACAGGATATGATGTGAAGGCTTTTTCCCCCCCTTATACACTTACTCTGATTAAATATAAAAATAGACCCACTCGCAATATTTGAAACTGACAGAAAAATCAGAAAAGGGAAAACCTATTCATGTACGTGTCTGATTTCATATGGCTTTATCATCAGCATTCATAACGATATCTAAAATATATTGAGAAGATTTTCTTTCAAATTATTCTATATTATGCAAAAGATATTCTGTTGATGTGCCTGTGAAACTGAACGTATCCGAAATTAGCATGCGCTGGTAAAGCTTACACATCGACCTTACACTTTTTAATTAAACACCATAAATGCCATTATGAGTTAGTATTGAGATGTTTAATATTTGCATATAAATTTCAGTCATTTCAGGAAATTATCTCTCAAATTAAAAAAAGAAGGCTTTCATATTTCAAATTTAGAGATTTTAAAAAGCCAAGAGAGGTACTGAGAGATTATACAACCGCACAAGTGGGAGTCCAAAAGCAATCCTACGACACAGCCTTCTAATGGCACTGCAGTGGGAACACCAGGCTCGGACTCCAAAGGCTCGAGTGTCTGTCCTCACCCAGGCTAGGACTGCTTGCAATTCACAAGGACAATATTAAATAAATGCTGTATTTACTTTACTTTGCCTTTGTGGATGTCTGCAATGCTCTCAATGATGTACACTCATCGGCAAACGTATGCACATAGAGGTGCAGATGTTTAAGAAAATATTCTTAACAACAAATTGCTTGTTTCCAAGTTACATTTATAATTCAAGTCATGTTTACTGTGTTTAAGCATTCTGTTCTGCAGCACAGTACTATTTGGTGCCATTTTTTGGTTTTAATTGTTTTTCTATCAAGCTTTTTAAAACATTTTTCCTTTGAGCAAGTTAAGGAAACACAGAATATCTTAAGTGCGGTAATAGAATAGAATACTCTTATCTCTTTCAAAATTCCATTGATCCCCAAAAAAGTGTTTATTGAAATGAAGTTTCTGGAATCTGAGAAATTCTGGGGAAGTCTGAAATTGGTCTAGAAATTGGTCTATTTAATATCATTCTTGGAATCTATTTTCTTTCTCCCCCTGAAGATTCAAAAGCAACTTAATAAAAAGATACAAGAAAAGGCATGACAGAAACTTAAGGGTAAAAACATTTTTACCCAATATACTTGGGGTTTACTCGAGGAATCCACTTAATTAATTTAACTTTGGATACTTTATTTCATTAGTGGCATGATAACCGCAGAACAAGTTACGTTAATGAATTAATGTTTCAGATAGAGTATTTGGTTCATTTTCTAAGTCTCTTCTTAAGGCTACAAAATGTTTGTGGTATTGTTACATCACCACCACATTACGTTACATGGGTAAATGGGGAGGGATGTCTTACCATAAATTTATTACATTCTATGTAATGGAAAAAAATATCTTTGAAGCACATTTTGCCCAGGTAGCCTAGTCAAAATAAATGTTTTTAATGTATTGATACTTTCATACTTAATATGTGAAAAATACTGTACCAAGTACTGGGAATAGTATGGAAAACAGATACTACCCTCATCCTCATGAAGCTTATTGTCCAGTAAGGAAGACAGATAATTACACAATTCTATGAACAAATATGCACAGCTTGCTAACTACTTTGAGAATGACATGGTGTTGTAAAAGCATATTGGATTTGACACAGTCTGTGAGATGAGAGACAACTCCTTGGATCATATGTTGAGGAAGTATCGTCATCAAAATGTTTAGATGAATCCGCATCTGCATTGTAAGGGGAGAGCTGTTCTTGATGTAACTCTAACTTTCCATTACGTACCTTAATATGGACAACCTTCACAGCAATGGGATTAGCAAAAACTTCAGTTTTTAGGCATTTTGTCTCTGTCATTTTTTGACGCCACTGAATAATTTAAGAAAACATTATGTCTATTTGAAAGTTGATCTTAAATTGTTAATATCTGGGTGCCTGGGTGGCTCAGTGGGTTAAGCTGCTGCCTTCAGCTCAGGTCATGATCTCAGGGTCCTGGGATCGAGTCCCGCATCGGGCTCTCTGCTCAGCAGGGAGCCTGCTTCCTCCTCTCTCTCTCTGCCTGCCTCTCTGCCTACTTGTGATCTCTCTCTGTCAAATAAATAAATAAAATCTTTTAAAAAAATTGTTACTATCCATACACCCTAAGATCCTGCTTATTACAGGCTTTCACCCATTTTTCCCTAGTTGTTGAATAAGTAAATATTCAATGACTTTCTTTAGTATGACTATCAGGAGTCCATATGTTAGAAAATCTCAGTATTTAGAAGTGATTATTATTTTTGGTTGATTGACTAAAGAAGAAGTGGTTTCACTTGCTCCACTTTTTTGGGAAAAATGTATTTTTAAAAAAACTAATAAATCTTTTTGGACAAAAATGTTAACTTTGTCATAGAAAGCTAGAAATTCAAACACAAGTCTCATTCTTATAGTCAGATTTGATTTTTGGTATAACTTGGGGGTAATCTCCATGGCTTGGTTTCTACATCAATGAAGGAGTGTTAAAAATTACTATGTCTCTACAGGAGTCTCTAAGGATTACAGAATTAATGTATTTACATTTTTTGAGTCTGAGATGAAAGTTTCTAGATGAGTATTAAATATTATTCAGGGCGAATGCTATAGTTAATCTCACATTCAGGTTAATAAATGTCACTTTAGATCAAAGGTTTATTTTCTGCATTTCTGCAGAAATATGAAGGAAATTATTTATCTTCAGTATTCTGCTGACAAGAATTTTTTTACGTGTCAAGAACTATTACTAAGGACTTAAAGAAATGGCCTTTGACATTTCTCAACTCTGTGTTTGCGGCGTTATCTACAATACAAGCTATACTTTACAAATGGCTTTCAAAATTAAAAGCTGTACTTCAAGATCAAAAGGGAAGGAAAAAAGTATCAAGACATGAGCAGTTTATGCAATGAGAAATTGAAATTAGGTAATGTGGATCAAACAGAACAGAAAAGAAAATGGTGTCATTGGGAAGATTATAATGACAAGCTTTAAAATGTCTGCATCTGTATTAAAATCAAATGAACCAAATGAAAATTCTTTAATTTTCATTGATTCCTGAAATTCTCACTGAGAATCATTTAAGTAAAGATTGACTTCCTTTATAAAATGTTGTATCTAACACTAGTTTACACTATATATGGTTTTTAGTTTAGCAGAAAAAATATTTTAAAATCATCATTAGATTATAGGAACAGGATCTTACCATATTTTCTCTAAATGATTTTACACATATGAAATCACACACATCACACACACACAGATATAGTGCAGCTATAAATAGTGTATAAGACAAACAGAAGTAGTTTAAGGTTTTCTCAGAGTGAGAAATTCCTGGCTTAAGGATTTTAAAATGTCATGTGTACTTTACTGATATTTATATTTTTGTTGACTTTCAGAAGGAATGAAATCTAGTGGTTAGAGATAAAAATAAGAAAAATTCCCTCATCTCTTTGTGCTCCTTAGTTGGCCTGAATGGATGTAGTTAAGCAACATTTTGCCTCTGAATTTGTAGAATTTTGTCACTGGATGAAAAATACTTAGCTTATTCTACATCTACATCAGATTATAAACCTATTATAAAATTTATTAAACTATAAAATTATATATAATAAGTAGTTTTTTCTACTAGTACTTTTTTTCTTTCTTTTAGACATCATGGTAATCTTCATTGCAGAAGCTGATAATGTTTTTTGAGATTCAGAAAATGAGTCTAAAACATACTACCTTGAACTGATTTTCAAAACAGTAGTTAAGAGAATTTTTGAAATAAGCATAATATGTATCATTAAAATATGTGGATGAGGATTTTTAAAATTAGTGACAAAAATAAATAGCTCTGAAGGCTGAATTTTTTTGTGACAGGGTACAGTACTTATTAAGGAGCGTCTAGAATGAATGGCCTGTTAAATGCTCAATTTTCTGATATGTTATGTGGTTTATAGAGAACTATACATATATGGACAGGATTTTAAGGATCATCTGGTCTAGTTATTAAAGAAAGTGTTTCTAAGAAAGAGCCTCTGGATTGCTACAAAAGTCAGGGGCAGCGGATCAGTTCTGAGTTTACTTTTTACATATAGCAGTTTTATAAATAAGGTCATTGAAGGAAATGGCTCAGCTACATGAAGCAATTTGAAATACAGTGGTTTACAGAACTCTTTCAGTTCTCAGAGTGAGGGAACCAGAGGGCCTACGTGATTTTTTTTTTGGTCATGAAGTTAGTGCTTTGAACTTCGAAGTCATTCCGCTGTTCCTCTCCAGGACCTCAAGATTTCAATGACATGTACCCTAGCGCCCTCTACCTTGCTCCCTCTGCTATAACTGCCGTCGCCCCTGTTCTTCCTTTAACAATCCACACGTGGTCCTGCCAGAAAGACTTGGCCCTGGATGTTCCCCACGACTGCAGGGATCTTTCCCAAGATAATTTCCTAGCTCTTTCCCACAACTCCATATTTTGATTCAAATGTCAGCTCTTCAGTAAGGCCTTCTTTTTTATCCTAGCTCAATAGATTGATTGCAAGAATGGCCATGATGCTTTCCCTCCCTCCGACAGTGCTCCTTGCAATATGACTTTGCAGTGCCTCCGTGATGACAGAGATGAGATGTTTTCCACCCTTTGACTCTGAGAGGACTTTGACTTGCTTTGGGATATAGCCTGTTGTGCACGTGATAGGTTCTAATCCCAAGTCTAGGCCCTAAGAGAACTTGTACACTTATGTTGACACTATTGGAGTCTGGCCACCACCAAGAAAACAAGCCTACACTGGGAAGATGGAAGACTATGTGTATTAGAGACAACTCATTTTAGCTGAAGTTAATATTGACTGGCGACTCTCAACCTACAAAGCACAGATATGAGTAAAACTGGTTGAGATCAGCAAAGTCTGGTCCAGATCTCTAGAACTGCCCTGGCACCCTTTAGACTCATAAAATTTTTAAAAAATGGCTATTGTTTTACCAGCTATATTTGAGGGAAGGCTCTTACCCAACAGGAGTTAACTAACATTACTGAGTTTCCTAGCAAGCAGGGCTTGAGACAGAGCTTAGGTAGGAGTACGTAAGAAAAGGAAAGTGAAGCTGGAAGGAAGGAAAGGGAAGGGAAGGGAAAAGGAAAGGGAAGGGGAAGGAAAAAAGGAAAGAAGAAAGTGTAAGCAGATCCTTTTGAATGGATGATGGTCTCACAAGGAATATTACTGTTTCTTGGGTCACTCAAGCCATTTCCAGAAGTGGCCTATGGAATCATTCCTTCTTGGAAACCATCAAGACAGTTAGGTAATCTGTTTGCAATCTCTGATTTCTCATCAAAGCTTACCTCCTTGGTTGTAAATTCCCAAACATTTCTGACTTGCAAAACAGTTGTTCCAGGCGGTCACTGGTGAAGACAGACCTCCATGGGTGAACTTGAACTAGGTGCAGAGCTGAGGCTCTGTCTCTTCTGCACATGAGGAGAGCCATGTGCAAGTTCTTTCATCCTAGGAGAGTCTAAGAATAACCAGTGGTATTAAAAAAATAAGGTAACCATGGGAATGTCTTGGTCTTTTATGACTGCAGGTATAGTATGCTCTGGGAAAACCATCCTTGTGGCCACTACAGCTAGGACGTGGGGTGAAGGGATAAAGTGCGGCGTTCAGGTCTTATAGAAGGATAAGATCTGAGATGTGTATACACTGGTCCCAGTGTACCTCCCCGGACCCCGGCTCAATTCCATAACCCTCGCATACAGAGTTAGCCCACTTTTTTTTATGCCATTTTTCTCCTTTGGTCTTTCACATTTTTCATATTATATACTTTGATTTTATTTTGAAAATTATATATTTTCCTCCATTAGAATTTAAATTCCATGAGGAAAGGAAATCTTAAGATTTTTTTTTTTTTTTTTTTAAGATTTTATTTATTCATCAGAGAGAGAGAGGGAGAGAGAGCGAGCACAGGCAGACAGAGTGGCAGGCAGAGGCAGAGGGAGAAGCAGGCTCCCTGCCGAGCAAGGAGCCCGATGCGGGACTCGATCCCAGGACGCCGGGATCACGACCCGAGCCGAAGGCAGCCGCTCAACCAACTGAGCCACCCAGGCGTCCCATTATATACTTTGATTTTATTTTGAAAATTATATATTTTCCTCCATTAGAATTTAAATTCCATGAGGAAAGGAAATCTTATATGAGTGGTTCACTCCTATTTCTTCAAGACCCAGAACAGTGGCTGGCACATAGTGGACTCTCAATAAATATTTGATTATTGGAGGAAAAAAAAATTCTAAACAATTCTTGACTAACTAAATGTTAAAATAGTATGAAACTATTTGCATGCCTTTAAGAATTAAGGAATTCTTAAATTTAGACTATTCTTTTCAGATCAATTATGCAAAGCAGCCACATTTGCATTACTAAATTCTATTGATAAGAATTAGTTTTAAAGAAAACATCTGTCCCCTTTTTTATTAATATACGTGGATTTTATTGGAGAGAAAACGTAAGTGATTATTTTTAGACATATGAAAATCATCTAACAGGATTACTTTTTTGATCATTATGTAATCAGTTATTCACTTAGCTCCCAAATTTAGGCAAAAATCTTGATTAAAATTACCACTGTTATTTTAAAATAATGTAATTCTGCTTCTTACCCTGAACCAGACACCCATTCTGCCATACTCATCTGGGGGATTTTCTTGATTAAAACATTGAGTTACCTAATCACTTCTGTGCCCTACAAATGTATAGCATATGTTGAAAATGTAATAGCATGTGGCTTTTTAAAATAAATTTTCTACTTACCCTTCTTACTCAAAAATTTAACTCATAATACCAACTTGTCTTTACTCAAGCATTAAAGATGTCCAATAAACTGCATTATATTTCCTCCCTGTGGTAGGCTCATTTCCATTTTCAGAGTTACTATTAATGTTCCCTACTTATGCTTACAGCAATGATAACAAAGAAAATGTTATGATCACTATACTATAACTGGTTATCTCAGTTGTGTCTTATTCTTTTAATTTAATTTTTTTTCAAAAACATGAAGATTTCATTGAGTTTAGAAAAATTAGACTTGATCAAAGTACATACAAAATATTACTCATTAAATAATTAATGTTTGTTACCTTTCTGAATCCTTATTATCTAGCTTATTTATATATCTCCACAGTATTTCTCAGTAACTGTTTTTTTCTTTTGTGGACTATAAAACTTACAGTTCCTGAACTGCCCTTATTAATTTTGTTTTAATTGTGTTTATTTTCGTAAAGGATGACCCTGTTGAATTTTATCTGTACAGGTATATGTGTTTGTGTATGTGTGTATATGTGAGAGAGAGAGAGATGCCAGCTTGAGAGTAAACTCTGTTAAACTTTGTGTTTCAGAAATGATGGCCAGGTATGTCTATACTGGATTATAAGTAAGAGTCTCGTTCACTGGGGAACCAAATAAATTTTTTTTGAAAACACTAATTCTAAGGCAGGAAGGTATCAGAACAAATTAACTGCTATAATATTACTTTCACATGGAACCAATTTATTAAACTTTGGTTATTGTTTTAAAAATTTGTGGATTGTTTTAAAATATCTAGGTGAATGGTCATATCATCTGCAAAAAAAAAAAAAAAAACAGAAGAAGAAGTTGCATTTCCTCCTTTCCAGTGCTTCTGCTTCTAAACTATTTTTCTGATCTTATACTATTGACTAAAGTCTTCGATATTGTATTGGCTTATGTTGTGACTTTTTAAAAATTAACATTTATTAAGTACAGTCCCAGTGTCCGATAGTAAGCCTTGGTTCAACAGAAGACCAAAAATTAAACGAAAAAGAGAAGTTGGTAGCTCACAGGTCCTGGAGGTGGTAGAAGGCATGGCTCCAGGGGCCACAAGGAGAGGGTAAGGCAAGGTGTATGCCAAAAATGCAGCAGGGCATGGGTCATGTGCCGTTATTAGGGTTCACAGAGTACTTTGGGATAACCTGAATTAAGGCCATGTTAGCCAATTCAAGCCAGAAAGAGAGGGGTTTTGGTAAGTGTCATGGAGGTCTTATCTAAGTGGTGTACCCCCCCCCAAAAAAAAACCCCCAAACCAAACAAACAAAAAACAAAACAAAACAAAACAAAAAACCAGGGAAAGGGTGGGAAAGATGGCTTATCAAAAGGGGGAGTGGTATCAGGAATTTAAATTAACTTGTGACTCTGTGATGAGTTATTTCAGGGATGGACTAGGGTCAGCATTCCCTGAAGGCCACTTGGTGACACAGAATGATTGCCCAAGGCAGTGATATTATGGAGCAGTTTAACTAAATTCTCGACAGTGTGGTTGGGATTTCTCCTTTTTACTGATTTTAAAAGGAAAGTTTACAAAGTTTCTACAGAACAGCTCAGGTTTCTCTTCTTTAGTTGTTTTGTTTTATAGGTGTTTATGTAGAAGGCTAAGAAATTATCCTTCTTAGAGTATTTTTTTTTCCCTTAAATACTGACTTGGTGTAGTGTGCTTTACCAAGAAACATTTCATTATCCAGATATTTTAAAAGCTACGCCTTTGAGGATTATTTTAAAAATAACTTGAAATAAAATTATCTACAGACCTTTTAAACAACACAAATGCTTGATAACATAGAGGGAAAGAAAGAACTGCCATAGAAGAGAAAACACATTTAGTCAGCAAACACATAAAGAGATGTTCAAAACTATTAGCGATTAAGAAAGAGAACGGGGCACGTGCACCCGAATGTTTATAACAGCAATGTCTACAATAGCCAAACTATGGAAAGAACCTAGATGTCCATCAACAAATGAATGGATAAAGAAGATGTGGTATATATACACAATGGAATACTATGCAGCCATCAAAAGAAATGAAATCTTGCCATTTGCGATGACGTGGATGGAACTAGAGGGTATCATGCTTAGCAAAATAAGTCAAGGGGAGAAAGACAACTATCATATGATCTCCCTGATATATGGAAGTGGAGATGCAACATGGGGGGTTAAGGAGGTAGGAGAAGAATAAATGAAACAAGATGGGATTGGGAGGGAGACAAACCATAAGTGACTCTTAATCTCACAAAACAAACTGAGGGTTGCTGGGGTGGGGGGTTGGGAGAGGGGAGTGGGGTTATGGACATTGGGGAGGGTATGTGCTATGGTGAGTGCTGTGAAGTGCATAAACCTGGTGATTCACAGACCTGTACCCCTGGGGATAAAAATATATGTTTATAAAAAAAAAAAAAGAAAGAAAGAAAGAAAAAGAGAACAGTAGGGGCACCTGGGTGGCTCAGTGGGCTAAAGCCTCTGCCTTCAGCTCAGGTCATGATCCCAGGGTCCTGGGATGGAGCCCCACATCGGGCTCTCTGCTCAGCGGGGAGCCTGCGTCCTCTCTCTTTCTCTGCCTGCCTCTCTGCCTAATAAATAAATAAATAAATAAATAAATAAATCTTAAAAAAAAAAAAAAAAGAACAGTAAATCAAGATCAGAAATACCATGAAATACAAAAGCCATGGAATACAATTTGATGCTCATTTGAAGGCAAATCTTTTAAAAAATCCATTTGTTAACATCAAGTGCTGAAGAGCATATAGATCCATAGGTTCATTAATCACTAATGGGTATGTTACTACAATCAGGAAATAGGTTGGCTTTATCTTTCAAATGTGAGCATTTACATATAAGATGACTCAGCAATTCCATTCCTGGGTTACTGCCTAAGACAAACTTGCATGTATTTATAGCCAGACATATACAGGAATATCCACAGCAATATTTTTCACAGAAAGGGAAAAAAATGAAAAACTGTAGTATATCCATTTAATGAAATATTTTGCAGTATCACAACTGATCCAGTGATGCATAGAATTATAGATGAATATCACCAGTATAATACTAATTATAGAAGTATGTCTTTAAACATAACGTACAGCATAATGCAGTTTATATAAAGCTAAAAAAAATCCTGAAATTTAAAAATGTTCTTTATAGAAAAACATGTGTATAGGCATAAACTCATAAGAAAAGAACACAGAAGATGAAAGGTAATGGTTAATTCAGGCTGGGAAAGATCTGGATGTGCATTGGTGGGGCGGGAGTGGGGTGGGGGTGGGGGTTTGAGGCTACCAGATACTTTAATATAGGTTTATGTCAATATCTTGACTTTTTGTCTTAATGGTTGATTGGAAGGTTTTTGTTATTTAAGTTAACTATCAGTTAATAAAAGTAAATCATACATTAAATTAACTATCAGTTAATAAAAGTAGACCATACATTGAGCAATGCTTGGGTCATGAAACAAGGATAATAATTAATCCAGTTTTGTATGTGTATAATCTGTAGACAAACCAAGAGTGACTTCCAGAGTCACATTTCTTTCTATATCTTTCTCTTGGCTTAGTCCTGTGGGTATAATTGCATACTTTATAAATGGAGTTTGTAGGGAAATGTGATCTCTTGAAAGACAGAGTCCTGAGTCCTGATGGGATTTGAATGATTTGGATTCATTTCAGGTTCATTCCTTGGAGAGCTCCTTTCCCTGCACTCAACAATGGAGCAAGGAAAAAGGGTAGGACTGCACGACCAATTGGCTTTTTTGGCTCCTTTCCCAGTTTCCTTCTTTTGACCTGTGGTTCCCAAAGGGAGCCCTTTACCAGAAGCATCAGAATCACTTGGGAATTTAGAAATGCAAATTCTTCCGTCCCATGCTTTATCTTCTGGATTGGAAACCTTGGGAGTAGATGCGGCAATGTGTGTTATACCAAACCCTTCAGATGGTCCCAACACATGCTCATGTTTGGAAACCACTGCCCTTGTCTCCAATTCCTATACATGTTTTCTTCATTGTTTACTATTACCAACACTCCCGTTTTAGCTAAAACATATTAATTTAATTCAACTAACTAAGTTATGGCAGTGATTTTCTTCTAAGTGTCTCTGAATTCAGAACTGCTCTCTTCTAATCCTTTCCCATTTAGATACAGACTGATCTTCTAAAACGTGAATTGATTACAGTTATATCATTCCAGTGCCTAACAATTGCTCTTAGCGTAACATACAAGTTCTTCCACATATTGGCAATGCTTTTCTCTTTAGATTCACTTTAATGCCACCATTAGGTTCAAACATCCCAAACCTGTACTAGTTGTGTCTGCTCTTCCATATCTAGTGCTTGGCACTTTCTCAAACCTTTCCCACTGCTTCCTTCTTGTTCTCCTCCTTTACTTTTAACTGGTAGCTTCCAGCCCTGATTTAATTCTACTGTACAATTCCTTAACCATGGAATTCTTGATTAAAAGTTGGTCATTTCCCCTTGCTGTTCATTCTCACCCCTCCCTGTTATCAACATTTATTATACTTAATTATAATTAATTTTTAAATTATTTGTCCTCATACATCTTAGGTTAGGTTTGGGTGGGGGTGGGAGGTGAATCCCCAGCATCAGAACTTTGGTTTTCTCATGATTAAAATAAAGATATATTGTATTTCTGGGTAAATGTGTAAAAATAAGGTGAAATCACAGATTTAGCACAGTGCCATTATTAGCACCTATAATATGTTGAATGAATGAAATGTAACTCTATCCAATTACTGTGAGTTATAAATTTCATACTTAATACTATTTTCACTATAATAGTAAACATGCTTCACTATTTTGGTTATGGTTCAATATTTGTAAATTAGGAAGATAGCTATTCAAAGAAGTTGCATACACAGCAAATGGTGTCTTTTTAAATGTATATCAGGATTGTTCACTTTCTTCCTGTATATAATATGTAGGGTAATTGACATGTGGGATTTAAAGAAATCTCATTGGGAGCTATTTAAAAAAAAAAAAATCTGCTGGCAGACTGCCAAGGAAGAAGCATGATGTAGTGAAAACCAGTCAAAATAACGCTTCATTTGACATTGCAATCATAGATCCTTGGGTAATGAATCTAGTTACTTTTCTTGATGATGTGCTGGTCTTGGAAGCACTCTGAAATTTTTTTCAGAAGAACTTATAAGTTGTATATCATAATTAGCAGGTGCTAAATGGCTGGAATTGAATCTTTGGAAAATCAAGGTAAACTTGATGGGTAAACATTGGAATGTGCTATACTCAATGCATTAGTCCTGTACTAAGCTCGCCAACTATTAAAGCTGTAAGAAATGAATTCTGTGTGTGTGTGTGTGTGTGTGTGTAAAATCAAGGATGTTGCTCTAAATATTTGGTTTCTTTTCAAAATCATCATAATGTCTAGAGATATCCTTAGAGATATTGAATAACCAAGAGAAAGTTTTTATTTTCTTTTTTCCCATGAGTTTTTTAATAGTACAGTGCCTTTTTTCTGTCTACCCGGGAACTTCAGCATTTAAAAAGTGTCATGTTATGATAAATTGTTTGGTGTTGAATCAATTGGATTTTGTTGTGCTTTTCCAGTAAGCCAGTATGAAGTGGCTGATAAAATCTGACGTGACAAATTACAAAAGATGAGTCACCCGGGGTTGACAAAAATCAGTATTCATTTGTTTACTTCAGAGGACAAAGTGCATTAAAGTGAACAACACACAGAATTAACTGTAAAATGTATTGAGAGGAAGTGTCAAAAAGGGAAAATAAAGGGTACTCATGGTACAATAGCCAGTAAAGTGATTTGGTTCAACAAAGATATCACATGTAACTTAAAAGATTTGTCATTTGTTAAATATATGTTTTCTAGAAATATCTCAAAGACTTATATGCAAATTTATGTGCAGAGTACCTCATCTGTGAACAGTTGGAATACAGGTGCATTCTCTACTCCATGTTGAAAAGGCAAATACTCCAAAGTTGTAAAGGTTTTCCCCTAGATACTAGAATTAGTTGAGAGATGGAGCTACAAGTTCATACTACAGTGTAAGTCTGTTCCTATAAGGGGACTCTATTAAAGCACGAATTTCCCACATTTGCATTAGGCTGTTTGTCTTCAAGTTATTGAGCAGAAAGTTGTTTCAAAGGAAAACACCTGAGGCCTTAAGACTTTGCCTTTTACTTGGGATTGTAGGTTGGTGTTCCCCGGAGGCTATCATGCTGCCTATGTCTTAGAATCCTTTCCCTGCCTTGGAATGGTTTTTGGAAGTGAAACTGACATCTTCTACAAAGGTGAAGGGATCCCTAAAATTAACCTTGAAAAATTCCAGTCAAATATGTTCTTTGCTCTTGTTTCAACTTTATCTTGAAATTCATTTTTTCTCCTTTGTCAAAGAAAATGTTTGCACACTGTGCTGCAAAAGAGCTTTCATGGGTGATGATGTAGTTTAGTGTTTCAGTTCTACCTCCTTTTAGGCAATTAATATCTCAAGTTTTCTTTTATCCAATTCTAGAGGATTGTTCAGACACTCTGTTATACTGAAAAACTGCTATAGTGTATCTCCAGTCTTGAAATAGGAATAGAATTTAACTATTCACCATCACAGTAAGACACCATGTTAGTCCAGAACCCCGTTAATGTCTTTCCTGAATTATTACAATGGTATCTTAACTACCTCTCTTCTGCCCTGACCCCTCCTCTGTTTTTAAGAAAGAAGCCAGTGATACTGTTAAAATGTGTTTATGCCACTCTTCTACCCAAGCTTTGCCATGACTTGTAATCTCAGTCAGAGTGACACCATACTATAAATATATTTGATAGCCTTTATAAACCAGCTCCCCATCCCCTCTTCCTTCATTATTCTTCTTTCTCTCTCATTGATTCAGCTACATTGACTTCCTCTTTATTCCTCTAACAAAATGGGACAGCTCGCAACTCCCAGCCTTTAGATTTCCATTCCTCCTACAGGAAATGTTCCTCCATAAGATGCGCATAAGCCCCACTCTCTCATTTCCTTTAAGTCATTACTTCAAATTTAGATTCTCAGTGAAATCTTCTGTGATCATCCTGTTGACAATTTAAACCACCTCCCTGACACTAGACACTTCCCAGCTTCATTCTCCCCTTTGTTGTTATTATTAAGCTAGTGTTCATAACTTATTTATCTGATTTACTTCTTATTTTCTTCACTGCAATGTCAGTACTGTGAGGGCTGAGATTAGTTTTCTTTCTGTTCTCTACCCAGAAGGATTATTCCAATTGCTTAACGAATATTTCTTTAATTGTTGAAAAGATGTATGACTATTCTAATAGATAGCCAGTTGCTGAGAAACTGAAACAACTTTGTCATAAAATATATATATATATATACATGCATATATATGTAAAAGTGTTAATTGAAAGTGGATTTATTTTATAATCTCTTATTCTTTTATTAATAGTCACTGTTTTGCATGGTTATGATATACATAGATTTCAGTTAGGACAGATTAGTTAAATAATACCAGTCTCCCAACAACTCAGGTCAAATTTCAGTTGCTAGGATATATTAACTGTGAGTAATTGTGTGAAGTACAAACTTGACTGCCTTACCTGAGTCCATAAATCACTATGCAAATAACATAGATCTGCATCATGATCAATACCAATCCCATCCCTTCTTTCAAAGTCTATTGAAAATTGGTCACCGTACACATACTCAGCTTAGGGACAGATACTTAGCGTATAGTGGTACTAACTCTTTGTCCCTAGTGATAAGCCCATGTGATATTTCAAAGAAATGAGCTCTTAAATTGGCCAGCAACGATGAAAGTGTAGCAAAGAAATTAAAAATGGTAACATTTGAAGTAAACTTGGAATCAGCAGAAGCGGACTTAGAGAACTAGCTGATCGTGGGAATGTGGACAGTGCTGTTGTTGAGCCTCTGGATACCACGCCAACAGGGCCGAGTGAAGGCAACCTTAGAGACATGAAGGAGGAAAGCAGTCATGAAGAAAAGGATGAAGTCTCAGAGGAAGCGACACCAGCCAAAAAATATAATAAGGGAATCCTGGGAACATTTCATGTCACTGAAAGGGCAAGGGATAAAATGTTACCACCGATCAAATTTAAAAAGGCATGTTACAATTTCCAAGACATATGAAAGATGCTCTTTCTGTCTTTGGATCATATGACCAGAAAGTAGATACTGTTTACACACTACTGCTACATCAAAAGAAATAGCACATTTTAATGTCATTGTTTCTAATATAAAATACAGTATATTAAATACATATTAGCTTATTTTAAAAACTTTATTAATATTTATAACGGACAGGATTTTTAAAATTTTGACCAAAATAATTAAATTTTACTGAACAGTTATTAAGATGATAAATTGCATAGTAACTATTATGGTCCAGTACTACCATGCAGAGTGGGGACTATCTATCATTAAGTGTTTGGAAGTTTACAGAGATTTATTATTTATTTTGTATCAACTGATAGAAATTGACAGAAAGAAATTGGAAGGACATTTTATTACTTAAATGTTAGGGTCACAGTTGCAGAGCTGAGAACACATAGTTTCTATTGATACTGTGTTTTTTTGCAGGTAGCAATTTACCCTGGTATCAAGTATTTTAGCCTTTTTTTAAAATGTACATTTTCATCTGTACAGCTTTAATACTGGACCCCTGAACCTTTTTACTCATGAAGCTTTAGACCAGTTAACAGACCCTGAAGTCAACCCAGTTTTAAGTACTTTGGTTAATATACTATGTTTACTAAACTGATCTTTTATCTCTGTCATTTATCTGCAAATGCAAGATCTTGGGTGTCTGTATTTGGAGATTAAAGAAAATAGCATTTATTTAAGATTTTACTCTTTGGGGTGCCTGTGTGGCTCAGTGGGTTAAAGCCTCTGACTTCGTCTCTGGTCATGATCCCAGGGTCCTGGGATTGAGCCCCACATTGGGCTCTCCGCTCAACGAGGAGCCTGCTTCCCCCTCTCTCTCTGCCTGCCTCTCTGCCTACTCATGATTTCTGTCAAATACATAAATAAAATCTTTAAAAAAATTAAAATTAAAAGATTTTAGTATTTAAAAAGTACTAAATGTAAATGTAAAAAATACATTAAAAATGTATCTCTATACATTTTTTAATTTGATTTCACAGATTTAGAAATGAGGTGACTGGAATTTGCACAGATTCAGGGCCATATCATCGACTAAGTTAAGAAAGATAGCATGTGTTTGTGAGCACAAGTCTCATATGCTTTCTAGTATGTAATGCTAACTGAACTGTAATATATAAAAAGTTTTTTTCTGGTCTAGGCACAGTCTACATGATGAACTGTGGTGATTTCAGGCTTTTATTTGTATTTATGAGCTTTGTGATTCTTGTTGTCTTTAACATTTTGGATGATTTCTGATAAGCTCCTCAGTCTTTTTCCTTCTTTTAATTATTGCTTACTGACTCTATGTCTATTTGTAGAATAGAGGTTTTTCATTAGGGCATCATGTATCTCCTTTATGTTGTTTCTTCTTCATTTGTAATATATCCACACAATCCAAAACAACCCCATCTAGCTTTCAAACCATGGTAATCAAGCATTAAACAATGGATGTTTAAGGCATTAAAAATAAATGTATTTCCAGCACAGAGGTTTTCATTGAATTTCCAGAATCACTGGTGGTTTTTTGGTTTTGTTTTTAAAAATAAGATTTTAATTTTAAAATTGATTTAAATTTATGGAAAAGTTGTAAAATAATTGAGTTTCCATTACCCTATGCTTAGTTTCCCTTATTAGTAACATATTAGTATGCTACATTTGCTACAGTTAAAAAACTGATATTGAGCTTTGTGCAGTGGCAGTATCATAGCCAATGAGGTTTATCCAACGCGAGATTATTGCTAATTGAAAAACTGATATTGATACGTTATTATTAACTGAAGCTCATGCTTTATACAGATTATTTTTGATTTCTAAAAATTTAATCTTTTGTTTGTTTGTGTCAATATCTCAATGAAAATATCCCGTTGTACTTAGTTGTCATGTAAAATTAGGTTCCTCTTGCCTATAACATTTTCTCAGATTTTCTTTGTCTTTGACAACCTTGACAGACTTGAGGATTATCAAATAATTTGTACGATGTTCCTCAGTTGGGCTTTGTCTGAAATTTCCTTTGATGATAAAGAGATTATGTGTTTTTGGTAGGGAGATCATGGAGGTAAAATGTCATTTTCATAACGTCATATGAAGGTTAAATTCTGTCTATATGACTTTACTGATGATGTTTTCACAATCATCAAACCAAAGTCATATTTGCCATATTTCTTAACTATAAAGTTAGTCTTCCTTCCCAACCCATACTATATTGCTTGAAAGGAGGTCACTATGCATAGCATATACTTAGGGGAAATATGCTTCCCCTCCTTGAGGGTGTAGTATCAGCATAAATTACTTGGCATTCTTCAGGATGGGAAATTCATTTATTCTTTTGGAATCTTTTTTTTTTTTTTTTTAAGATTTTATTTATCTATCTGAGGCAGAGACACAGCACAAACAGGAGGAGGGATAAAAGGAGAGGAAAACAAAAGACTCCCTTTCCAGCCAGGAGCTTGATGCAATGCAATGCAGGACTTGATCATGACCTAAGCTGAAGTCAGATGCTTAACCAACTAAGCCACCCAGGCGCCCCTATTTCTGTCAACTTTTTAAAATTTCATTTAATCATGGAATCAAAAACAAATGGTGACTAACATAGCATAATAAAAAAAATAAATAAAATTATATTTAATCATTTATTTATATCATTGTGGACTAATAGCTATTTATTTTATAATATAGGTAATAGCTAAATTATTCTTCTAAAAATCTGCTGCTGAATTTTGTCCAGCCACGGTCATTGGGAGCTTTTCACAGTTGGCTTCTGTGTGGTTTTTGGGTTTTTTTGTTTTTCTTTTCAACATAATCAATCGTTTTTTCTTTTTGAGCATTTCTTTATTTTCTCTCATTACAAGATACCCAGGGCACACCTTGTACATGCCATGCCTACTGTACTAGAATCAGTCATTGCTCCAAAGAGTTGCAGTTCCCTTTTTTGGAGACTAATATTAAAAATTAAGATCTGGGTTATAAGTGTGATCATTGCTGGCAGGCTGTTGATGCGTCTAGGTTCTTGGATGGCAGAACAAGGAAATACATGTATACTAACTCAAGCAAACATTCATGTGCATAAATGTCTCTCTGTGTGTAGGCCCATCTATATCTGTATTCAGAATATGAACTCCTACAGATGCATCATCTGTTGCCATGTGGATTTTTCTAGTCTTCCCCTGTTGGCTGTCTTCGTCTTCCCACTTCAACAGTTAAGAAGCCTGACCCTCTCCAATTCACTTACTTATTTTTTTCAATTACATTATCCATCTATAGCAGCCTCTAACTCCACGGAAAATAACCTCACCAAATAGAATACAGCATTTTATTCTCATAGCCCCCACTTATTTCCTGAATGTCTTATATCAGTGACTTCCCACCCTTTTGACTGAGGTTATTCCATACATACATAACACAATTAGAGAGTTTACGGGGCCGGGTGGGGGGAGTTTGTTTTTTGTTTTTGTTATAGTCCACATTCTATGCTAGAAACCCCCAACTTCATAATTTTTTAAATTCTCTTAAATTGAGGCTTATTTTTGTCTTGTAAAGTTCCTTTTTTTTAATAAATGCACAGTTGCATATACACACCATTACAGAATCACATAAAATAATTTCATCACCTTATATATCTCCTCTTCTTCATCTAGTCAATTATAACTTCTCCCAAGACCCCAGCAACCATTGGTATGTTTATTATCTCCATAGTTTTTCATTTTCTAGAAACTAATGTGAGAGAAAACAATACAATAGTTTTTTTCAGACTGACTTCTTTTACTTAGAAATAAGCATTTATGAATTATCTTTTATGGTTTCCTAGCTGATATATTATTATAGCTCAATACTACTCCATTGTATGGTTTTCCAGTTTGTCTATTTACTGAAGAACACCTAGATTGATTCCAGTTTGGGGAGATTATAAATAATTATAATAAATTATAAATAACTTTGGCATACTGGTTTCTATGTGAACATACATTTTCAAATGAGTTAAGTAAATACGTATGAGTAGGATTGCTGGATCATATGGTAAACTATAGTTTTTGAACAGTCTGAGAAACAAGTTATGAATGAGAGTTCCAGTCCTCTGTATCTTCTCCAGTAAATTGTATTGTCCACTTTTAATTTTTTGTCTATTCTAGTAGGTGTGTAGTAATATCATATTGTTTTTTATATTTCTATTTTCCTAATGACAAATGATGTTGATAGGAAAAGCATTATTTCCTATGCTTATTTTACATCTATATATCTTCTTGAGTAGATGGTCTTTATAGATCTTTTGCACATTTTATAGTGTGTTTATTTGTTCTTATTGTTGAGTTTTAAAATTTCTTGATTTATTTTGGATGCACCTTTTATTAGATGTTTTGCCAATTTGTTTTCTCATCTGAAGCTTATATTTTTATATACTTTATCCCTCTGCAGTGCTTTCAAATATATCTGCTGAAAATAAGACTCAATTTAAGTAACTGGAAGGGCAAAGATGAACAAATCATGCTCTTCTTTTTTTGCCCCCTGTAATGATGTAAATATTCTCAACTTACTTCTTCTTGGTCATTATGGTTCCATTAGTATCCTATAATAATTGCTGGAATAGTGGCTTATTATTTTTATGCTCTTTGGAATACTTAATGGCTGTTTGAATTTTAGTGATAAAGATAATGTTCTGAAACATATGATTAAATCTTTAGTTGAAAAATTGCACATACATGTATAGTTAAGTGTGGGTGGAACTAACGTACTATTTTTGGAAAACCTACTGACCTGAGAGTTATGATATCCAGATTAGTGTTTTCTGATCTTTCATTAACCAACTATGCTACCTCTGATCACTTACTTTACCTTTCTGAATCTCAGTTTTCTCAGATTCAAGTTTGATGGGTTATTTCAAATTTGACTGTTCCATCCCATGGTGTTCTATGTCTTTGTCAGAGATTAAGCTTGCAACACCTGTTATGTTGCTGTCTGTATTTCTGACATGAAGGAGACTGATACAGAGAGAAGAAAGAGAAGAGGTATATTTGGGATTTGGAAAGATATTATCATAGTTATAGGGAATATTAGATATTATAAACTTTTTTCCTAATATTGTCTTGGTTTGACTTACTAAACTTAAATATAAGTGTACATCTAGCTATTTTTTATTTTATTTGTGAGATACCAAATAATATGTTAAGAATTTTTATTTCACGGAGCTGACTTGGAATCCTATTCAGGTTGCTCTTTTATGATAGACAAAGGTGTCTTGATTCATCTGAAAGGCCTATGGAGTGATATATATTCCCAGTATCATTCTTTGTTGATCATTCTGCTTCTTTGTTGTCCCTATAACTTAGTAAGAAATACTAGTGGTAAAATATTTCTTAAAATGTTGTTTTGTTATTTCTAGAAACGTGTTTCCAATTAATCTTCTCAATATCTCTCGTGATTGATACTATCACCGTTTTAAAGATAAGGAAACTGAAGATTATAAAGTGTAGGTAAATTCATCAACACCAGCTTTATTTATGCTTTCTATTATATTAATCTTTCCATTAATCTCTACATGGTGCTATTAATATGGGAGTTATAGGCACCAATTCCAGTGAGGGCAGGCAGATAATGTAAGTGATGCTGATTGGTTGAGAGGGAAAAATAAAAGCGTCATGATAAATGACAACTGATAGATTAGCCTTAGACCGGTCTTGCCCATTTAAAGATTTAATGTTTTCAAATACACTAGCATGCCTTCGCTTTCTCCTCCTTCTCATTCTTCTTATAAAGAATGAAATAAAAAAAGCAGTCATGTATCTGAAATATCCAAGTTATTCAGTATTTGCAGTATTCGCAGCTGATACAAAAAATGTTCTGACATCTCCGTAGACCAGTTAAGTCTGTTGTATTGTCTGGCTACAACTTGTGTGCTAGTAGTTCCTGACGTGTGCTTTAAAGAAAGAGCAGACTGCTCTTTAAAGAAAGAAAGACTGACTGCTTTCAGTCAACAAACTGACAGTTGCTTCTCAGGGAGAACTGACTATGCCACACTGTACATATATATGCCTCCATTGTGCTCATGGTTTGTCTTTGACGTCACACTATTTGTATTTTATTTTATTCTATTTTATTCTATCAGAACTATGAAATCCTTGGTCTATACATAATAGAGAGTTTCCAGTTCCCATAATATATAAAGGAAAAATCATCTAAATGTCACCTTTAGATGACCAAAATAACAGACATTTAGAAATTAAGCCATGCTTGATTTATTTTTCAGGCATTTTCTCAATTTGCCCTAAAAGAAAAATAAATAAAATCACAGACAAAAAGGACAGGCAGTAGAGTGATAGTCTTCCTGGTTGGTGTTTCTTGTTAACAACTTTATCAAAAATGGAAACTCAGATGCCTCACACATGCTAAATATTTCATAGTTAGACATACTCTCCTCCAGAGTTTTTGGCACATTTGATCAACTTTAATGTGTTAGTCCACAGCTACGTTTTATCTTTCAGATAAAAATGCACAATATCTCATTTTATTAGTAAGGAATTGATACCAGAAAACTCACAAAACTTCCAAAAGCCACACAGGGATTTTTTTTCCACATAGTTACTGTTATCATGAAGTGGAAACTCAACTATTTGAATATTACACAGAAGTGTGTGTGTGTGTGTGTGTGTGTGTGTATACATATATATATATATTTAATTTTGCCTATTTTAAAAAATGAGATCATGGACAATGTACAATCACATCAAAGATTTTATAAGCTTTCAAATTAGTTTTCCATTTTAATTACAAAAAGGGATAAATCAGATTATTTGGGAAGAAAAGTATATAAGAAGACACAGCAAATGGGATTGTCCTAAACTATAGCCCTATGTGTGTACGTGTGTGTGTGTGTGTGTGTGTGTGCGCGCGCACGCACGCACTATCACCTAGGTTACAATTAGGGATTCTTTCAGATGGCATATAACTTTCTCTGACTGACAAGCTTACCTAGATTTCCTGATTTCCTTTCTCATTATCTACCCGATCTTGTAAGCTTCTTGTTTTAAATGGCCTCTGTAATTTTGCTGGGCTGCCCATTCTGAATTCAATTGAAAAAAAGTAATTTCTATTGAATGATTTCTTTCATTTTCATTTATCAATCTGAGTGGTTTTTGATTTTTGAATTATTGTAGTATGAACTACTTTCCAATCCAATTTCATATCAAGATTTGGAGAGATTGAAGGCCCTTTAAGTGACATTTTAAAAAATGAAATCCTTTTGGTCACTTCTTTCTCTATGGATTCAGGTTTTTTTCTTCTTCCTGTTAAGCTATTCACATATCCACCATATATATATATATATATATATATATATATATATATCACAAATATAACGCCTGATATATATATACATATATATATATCAGGCGTTATATTTGTGAATTTAAGCTGGTGATCTATAAATAGTCTGAGTTGAATATGTTACAAATTATACAAATTACCTCATTTACTCAGAAATATGATAAAAATTATAAATCTCAAAACTTATTGACATATCTTTAAAGTTGGAAACCTCCTTAGATTTTTATTGAAGGAAAATCCTAAAATGATAAGCACTGTGTCATAATTTATCACACCAATACTCTGCATAATATGGTCTAATACATTAAAAAATTTAATACATTAAAAAATCTTCCATTTCTATAGCTGTTAAAACTAAGCCATTGATACTAATTTTATGATTTTTACATATAATAATAATTGCATATATAGTTATAACTATAATTTGGGAATTTATGTAAACTAAGAATAATGACACAGAACTTCAATATATAATACTTTGCATTATTTTACTTAATATTACAGCAAGAAAACCACATGTTTAATATTTGCTGTTACCTTTCCTGGTAATCTTCTGTAATCAGTTGGGCCATATTATCAATATGAAGTAAAATTACTTTATACTCCAAATTTGAGAGAATCCATTCTGTCTTATCTTTGTGTTCAGAAGTCACCTTACCCTTCTTAAACTACTAAAAAGTAGGGCACCTGGGTGGCTCAGTGGGTTAAGCCACTGCCTTCGGCTCAGGTCATGATCCCAGGATCCTGGGTCGAGCCCCACATTGGGCTCTCTGCTCAGCAGGGAGCCTGCTTCTTCCCTCTGCCTCTCTGCCTACTTGTGATCTCTGTCTGTCAAATAAATAAATAAAATCTTAAAAAAAAAACAAAAAAAAAAAAACAAAAACTGAAGAGTAGATAAAGAGGGTTTTATTTGTTTTGTTTTCTTTCTCATTTGGTTATTTCATAGCAGTTAACTTCCTTTTCTGTAAGAGAATCAGATGTATTTTCCTCACTTTGTCTTCTAGAGACATTGCTTCTCCTCCTCTTTATTGCTCAAAAAGAGGAAAATATTATTTCCAGAGATCTTTGACTTTTTTATGTTAAGGAATGTTATATTAAAAATGAATACCTGGATTTGTAAAATATTAGTCTTAACAGGAGGCTCCTTAGCAAGGAGAGAGAGTTTTTTTAAATAGTGACTAGAAATTGAGATCTTACAGGAAGAGACAAATGATAATTGAGGTTGGAAAGGAAAGAACTAAAAGGAATTAAGCTGGCAGGTTAGACAGAGTGCAGTGAGTTGATTATCAGTAGAGTCTAGACTGGAATTCAAGCCCCGAAGAGCTCCTCTGTGAACGCATGGAACGTGCTCAGTGCTAGTGAATGAGGGAGATAGAAGGCAACTGCTGTGAATCTGGGTCCCTCGCTGAGGCATGGGGAGATGGAGATCCACTGATGTTTCCTGCTACCCAAGCTCCAAAGACAATGCCTCATTTCTCCAGAGTGTGAGATTGACCACAGCTGAAGGGCCATTGGGTACGAAAGAGTCTGTAAAATTCAAGATGCAGAACAAAGGCCAGGTGGCACAGATTTCAAGAAACTGACACATTTCAGACTTTCTTCAGGTGGACAGGCTGGTCCCAGCAATGACATATAAGCTTTGATGAACAATCCAGGCTTTTTCAACTTGGAGAACATCCTAGGGAAGAAATCAGAGCTCCTTTGAACCTCTATGGTGACTTTAATTATTTCTGTCGGAAAACTATACTAGTATATTGGTTTTGTAAGAATAAGACAATGTATTGCTACCTGCTAGAGAATTTCCCTAGTAAATATGCAGATCTATTATGTCCAAGATGTGAAAATTGTCTGTAGGTGTGTGTGGTACAGTGTAGGGGTAAGCTCTGGTGGCAAAGGAGTACTTCCCAGGGGACCACAGCGACAAGGTCAGGGACATAGAAAGATACCACTTGCAAGTGGCTTATAGATATCAATAAGATGAACAGGATGGAAAACATGAGTATGTTTCACTTATGCATGGGTCTGACCCTTGTTAAATTCCAGAAACAAAGGAGGTCATAAAAGGAATCCCCAAAGAAGCTAACTATTGAAATTAAGTATTAATATGACATTACTGTCTCATTATAAATTTTGCTAGGTACATTTGATCTCTTTTTCTTTCATAGGAGGATTTAAGTCAACCTTCATGGTGTACTCCCATTCATAAATCTTCTGTTATAAGATAACTGGAAGAAAATATAAATGAGACCATGTGTCTTACTAATGGTTTAAATCAAGCCCTTAGATGTTTATGTCCAATCATATAACTCCTTCAAATGATTCTTGTCAGGTTATTTTAAGTGTTGCATTAATTTTTTTACATGTTAGATAATTGTTAAACAATTGTAGACAATGAAAAAAATGTATAGTTTTTGTTAATTTTTATCACTTGATTTCCACAACAGGCCAAAAAGAGTATATTGAGTTGATTCCCATTTTTTTTTCTTTTGTTCTTTTTTTTCCTCATAACGTTTGTAGTCAGGGATGCAGATGTGTTTCACGGAAACTGTGTAGAATGTGCCCTGTGGAATTTAAGTACCTGGCAAATTGCCTGATGCATGCAGAGTAGTCCTTTCTTCCCAGGGATACCCAAATAAATTTTTTCAAACTTGTAATTTAAGAGTGAGGAAATTCACATGCTTTCATTTGCCTTAGCCTGCTTCTTCAGCAGGACATTTTGTTGCTGGATTTACTTGGTAACCCCAGAAAGGCACTAATGAGAAGCTGCTATGGCAATCTTGAGAATTCTTCAAAAGTCTGGTTTGTAAGATATTAGGGCTGCATTATCGTATTGAGTTCATCTTGTTTGGAACATGGTCATTATTTCCTTTTTGGCTATGTATGATGAAAAGCCAAGAATTTTGCCATCCAAAGAAATGCAACTTTTTTTTTTTTTCCTATACTTGACTCATTAATTGGAAATGTATTTTGCTATTTCTGACCTTTATGAGCTGTAGCTGCTCAGGATCTTTGGCTCTCTCCAACATGAGATGCTTCAGAGACTGTAAGGCATTCACAAATTCTAATGACTGCAGACCACTTTGCACCCCATGGTAATTCTCACCTCGCAGGGGTAATGCATCGCAGATGCACCATTGTCAAGGGGCTGCCATAGAGACCACATCTTTTGAAATCAGGGTGAGTCTTTACAGAGATCCTGTGTGTGTTATTTGCAGTATTCTTATCCTGATGATTATTGTCATTTATATAGTGCAATTTAACTTGTTTCCAAGATGCTTTGTATACTCTGCCCAACTTGTTTCAATTTGAAACTTTAGCTCAACAGTTTCAATTTGGAACTTTCAGAGCTGAGCAAATAACCCTCGCTTGTCATACAGGTTATGTCTGCAATACAACAAACTCGATATCTCAATTACTACAGGATCTGGTGTCTTCTCATCTTTTTCCATTGCAGCCTAACATTTGTTGTTCTTACGGCCTTCAGTCACATATTATTACACTATTCCACACTAGGATCCTTATAATTCTTACATTTTTCTTCTCTCTTTAACATCTATCACAGTTTGAGGCACATGGTAACAACCCAGTACAAATGGAATTCCTCTTCCTTCCCTCCTTCCTGCCATGCTCCATCCTTTCATTCTATTGAACATATTTTCTACATATGATTTCATTGTTGACAGAGATTCAGAGTTACCAGGTTGAAATGATTACATAACCCACTAATTTTTGGCAGGGTGTGAAGGACCACAAGAATCATTTGGAAGAGCACAGAAGGGAATGAATGAGTGGGGAGGAAAATGCATATGCAGTGACTCAGATACACTTTACAGACTGCTAATAGAACTATGATTAATTTATTCCCATGATTCTCAAAGTATAGCCCTGGAATTGGAATTGCATGATCGGGATCACCTGATATTTGTTTGGGTGATATGTAAAAATATTGAGTCCCACTCCAAACCTGCTCAGTTAGAGGTTCTGAGCCTGGGGACCAGCACTCCAGTTTCTAACAAGCTCTCTTGTTGATGCTGAGCTGTCCTCGTGTTTGAAAACCACTGAAGTCCAAGCCTACCTTTACACATAGGGAACAGAGAACAAAAAAGTTAGTTGGTGATTCAAGGTCATACCGCTAGTTAATATAAATGTGCTTATAGACATTCCAGGTTCCCTTTCCCACACCATGAGAGAACCAGTTTCAAGTTTAGGTATGCCTTCGCATGGCATTTACTTCTCCTCCCTCAATTCAACATATCCATATAAAACTGAATTTTATGTACAGCAATCATCGAGGGTGCAATAAACATATATGTGAGACTTAGGAATTTGAATTGGCTGAATGACTTCTGAATGTTCAAATCTCAGTCTTCTATTATACTTCATTTGACAATTTGTTTCTTCATACCTAAACTCTTCTTACATATATAGTTAATGTAAAATTAAAGCAGAGCTACTTGTATTTTCTTTTATTAAGACATCTTGATTCTTTTTTGATAGCACACTCTATTTTCAAAAATCCCATCCCTTTACCCTCATATGGCAGCACCATAAAAACTTATACTTCCTCTGTGCACATCTTTCTATCATTTGGACTTTTCTGTTTTTATTTATATAGGTCTGCCTACTGGTTATGTTTATATTTACTTGAACTACTTGGTAAGAGAGTGCCTACATGAATACTCTAGAAATGAACATGAGGAAAATGAAGCCCTAATGATTCTTTCCTTAGAAATAACACTTTATTGATGCTGAAAATTGCACTGTAATCTACCTGCTGTGGATGACTATATGAGCATCTTTCCTTCCTCTTATTTTTTTAGACTCATGAGGAGAAAAAAAATAGATTTGATTTGTGAAAGAAGGTTTCCAATGGAAAAGGTATGCAGACAATGGCTAAAAACCCATCCAAAGATAACTTACAATCAAGAAGTGACTATTATGTTTTCTACCATCTTGTCTAGAAAATTCTTTGAGTTCATTTCATAAGTGTTGCCATTATCACATGGTCCAGGTCATGACGCACTCGGTATAATGGTTAAGAGTATGGGTTGAGAAGTGTGGTAGACAGAATAAAACC
This sequence comes from Neogale vison, assembly GCF_020171115.1. NCBI lineage: Eukaryota > Metazoa > Chordata > Mammalia > Carnivora > Mustelidae > Neogale > Neogale vison. Next base: position 194,085,051 of record NC_058091.1, on the reverse strand, counting down.
CCACCCTTTACCCCAAGATGTCCACATCCCAATCCCAGGAACGTAGGAATATGTTAAGTTACCTGGCAAATAGGGATTTAAGATTACAGATAGAACTAAGGATGCAAGTTACCTGACACTGAATTGGGGAGACTGCCATCAGAAGGGTTCTTGAAAGCTGAAGAGAAAGTAAAATAGTGGAGTCAGAGGGAGATGTAACTGTGGAAGAAAACAATGTGATGTTGGCTTTGAAGATAGAGGAAGAAGATCAAGGTATATGGGCAGGCTCTATAACCTGAAAAAGGCAAGGAAACAATTTCTCCCCTAGAAAGTAACATAGTCCTATCAATACAGTGAGACCCATGTAGGACTTCTAACTCACGGAACTGTAACATAAATTTGTGTTGTTTTGAGCCACTAAATTTATAGCAATTTGTTAATAGCAGCAATGAAAAATTAATGCAGGAAATAATATAGTTCTGGATTTGAATCTCAGCTTCATCTCTTCCTAGGTGTGTCCTTGAGAAACTCTTAAACTTTCTTAAACTCTGAGCTTCAGTTCATTCACCAAGAAAATGGGTATAGAATAAAATAGAATTTTAAAAACTCTCCCTCTGCTAATACTCCAGGGCACATGTTGTGTTTCATTAGTGACTTTATTCCAACTGATGATAAAAGGACACAGTATCTTAGCTTTGAATCTCTACTAAGGCTTTGAATTCCTCTGAATCCAGCTGGCATTTGGGAGAAAAGAGGTGGAGGAAGATCTTTTTAACCATTTTTCTCTAGACATTATGTATTTCACCTGTGATCACATTTCCTTTAGAGAATTATCCATATAGCCACATCCAGATGTAAGTGAAGCTGTAAAAGATAGTCCCCAGCTGGTGAACACTGCATGGTGACAATTCTAAACTATGAAAAGAGAAGCATACCTTTTTGGTGATCAGGGAAGCCACCTTAGCCTCTCTACTGTAGAGGAACAAAGACCTAAAAGAGGGCCCAGAATTCATCTACTACAGACCTAAATCTGGGTATACTGTTCAATTTTTCCATTTTCCAAAGGAATAGGCATCATGTTATCGATCAGTAAACACCTTTTTTGTGCCAGAGTTTAAAAGAGGTTAATAATATTTATAAAATCATTTTACTCATGCTTGCCATTTTATATGTGCGATATATGTTAGCAATTTAAATGTATCTCCATTAGTTTTACATATTAATGGGAGTGACCAATACAGGAGTATCTTTTGGCTGGGTGAGCCAAACACATGGATAGGAGTTAAAAAAAAAAAAAAAAAGTAGTACATTAAGTGATGCTAAAAGAGAGAGTATTCATTTGACCTATATTTGGGAAAGAGGCATAAACACATAGAGGGTTCTAAAATGGGTGTTTTCAGTCACTTCCAAATAAATGAGAGCTACCTATTTATTCAGTGTTAATAAAGAGCTTATGAGGTTTACCTCATGCATAATTATTGTTGGTAATTGGGATACACACGATTTCAGTTTTTCAGAAAAAAATCACTTCATAGAAATGTAGTGCAATCTGTTGTTTACTCATCATTAAACATATGTTGTTTTGGTCAGTTCATTATGAAAATAAAGACCCAATTTAAAGCATCCTTAATTTATTTGCCAAGTTTTAAATATATTTTCCTTTTCTCTCAGCATGACATCTCTTTTTGGCTTATTTTTGAAAAAAATGAATAAATGTCTTAAGTTCCTACATGTACTATGTATTCCTCTGTATCTTCCAAGTAGTATTTTTTTGCTTGAAGCAAGACATGACATAAGATTAAGTATTCAACCAAAGGAAGTGACAAGAAGATAACACTATCCATAGAAGGTCTACCATAACAGTTTTACCAGACTCCTTCATTTGCATTGCAGTCTTCAAAGACACAGTCATGGTTTTTATAAATATGAAAAAAATAATAATAAATTTTAACTTCATTAAATTATGATCACTGTGTTACAAAGTGAGTTACCCTTCATCATGCTTCCCCTCCTAAATACAGTTATATGGAAGTTTGCTTTGATCCTGTGTTTTTTCCAATCTTTAAAATCTTTAAAAAACAATTAAGTTCCTTAAAAATAATTATATCATTTTAGGAAATACAAAAGTTTCCATAAATTAAATCAGAGTAAATTCCCAGGGACTGTGATTTTGCTGTCAGCTTTCAATAGAGGCTTCTTATTGTTAAATGCTTTTAGATAAACTATAAGCTGTTTGTGTCTATGGATCTTTATGTGCTGCAATTGTTGCCTTAATGATTCATACATGTTCCTTTTGAGCTTTTAGATGTCTTTTCACGTGGATACTCTACTAGAGATTTTTCTGTATAGTAGACGCTTTTAAGTATTGTGGGTGTTATAACAGACAGTGATATAAATTATTGAATTTGACTGAGATTCTCATTCAATGTATGTTTCCACACTTTCTTTCCTGAGTTTGGGGCCTGGTTAGGGGTATTTGAAAGGAGAAATGAGAACGAGAAATGAGTAAGTAGTGTTTAACTTCTTAAACCCATCCTACTTTCAGTAAATACATGGTAGGTGTCTGTGCACTTTGTTCTTGAGCATTAGATGGGTTTAATGCTGTGCGGTTGGCTGGGAGTTGGAATGGGGCTTGGGGAGAGGATACTTTTCTTTTTGTGAGAGAAACTCCTCTTGGTAGATGCAGACTCATCTGAAGGAAATAATTATTGGGGGATTTTCTGGCAGTCATTGATTCACTAGATTGTTGTCTTCTTTACTTCCTTCTCCTTTGATGACTCAACACTCTTTTTAACCTACCAACTAGGAACTGCATGTTCTTAATTATCAGCTCTCAGTCTGAGATATTTACCTGAGAATGAAGCTAGATGAATTTGGAATAAGACAAGTATAGTAAGCAGTTCAAATGTTCACATTTCTCTAACTTTGAGAATCTCATTCATCATTTATATTTAGATAATAATATTAAAATACCTTAATGTGTAACAGTTCTTTTATAGCATTCAATTGCTTTTGAATAGGATCATCAGCAATAAGAAAATGTTTTGTGTATGAAGCAAAAATTTCTTTTTGGGAGAGGGAGAGAAAGAGAGTATGACTGGGGGAGAGGCAGGGGGAAAAGGGAAAAGAGAATCTCAGGCAGATTCCATGCCCAGCATGGAGCCCAACAGTTGGTTCAGTTTTACAACATTGAGATCACGACTTGAGCTGAAATCAAAAGTCTGATGCTTTACCGACTGAGCTGCCCACATGCCCCTAAAGCAAAAATATTCTTATCATTCAGGATAGGAACAAGGAAGAGATAGTTGGGTTTAATAAAAAAGAAAATGCTTCTAATAGTCAGTCATTTCAATTTTAGCCAATCGAATGGGTCTGAAATGTATCACTTTGGGGTTTTCTTTTTCTTTTTCTTCTTTTTTTTTAATATTTTCTTTATTTATTTGGGAGAGAAAGAGAGATCACAAGTAGACAGAGAGTCAGGCAGAGAGAGAGGGGGAAGCAGGCTCCCCACTGAGCAGAGAGCCCGATGCGGGACTTGATCCTAGGACCCTGAAATCATGACCTGAGCTGAAGGCAGAGGCTTTAACCCCCTGAGCCACCCAGGCACCCCTACTTTAGGGTTTTCATTAATATCTCCCTTATGACTAATATTCTTGAACAATGTTTTGTGTATTTATTGGCCCTTTCTTTTTTTAGTTGTGAGTTGCCCAAATTATCTCTTCCTATCAATTTTTAAATTGATTTTCTTTGCTGTTTGTTTACTTGTAAGTTTTCATTGTATATTATAAATAATAATCCTTTGTTAGAGATTTATATTGTGAAAATTTTCTTTTCATTTTCTCGAAAGGCCTTTTTAGGAGTAGGAGTTTTAAATTTGGTGAAATCCAGTATGTTATTATCTTTTTAATTTTGTAGCCAATGTTTTTTATCACCTTTTAAGAAATATTTGCCTGTTCTTCTTAAAAATATGTTTTGGGGCACCTGGGGGCTTAATCATTAAGCATCTGCCTTGGGCTTAGGTCATGATCCCAGTGTCCTGGGATAGAGCTCTGTACTGAGCTCTCTGCTTAGTGGGAAGACTGCTTCTCCCCTCCTACTCCCCCTGATTGTTTTTCCTCTCTCACGGTGTCTCTCTCTGTCAAATAAATAAATAAAGTATTTTTTTAAAAAAGAAAATATTTTTCTATGCTTTCTTTTAGAGGCTTTTTTAAATTTTGAAATTTAGATGTATAATCCATCTTAAATTACTTTTTTAAAAGATTTTATTTATATATTTGTCAGAGAGTATGCATGCACAAGCAGAAGGAACAATAGGCAGAGAGAGAAGTTGGCTCCGCCCTGAGCAAGGAGCCCCATGCCGAACTCGATCCCAGGACCCTGGGATCATGACCTGAGTCAAAGGCAGATACTTAACCAACTTAGCCACCCAGGCATCCCTTAAATTACTTTTGATGTAAGGTATGAGGTAGGGGTTGAGTTTCAACTTTTTCCATATATGTTCAAACAGTGTATTACACTTTTTGTTTCTTGAGTCTACTGTTCCATTTATCAAAATGGCTAGGCTTATGCCAATATCATACTTCCTTGATTAGGTAGCTTTATAATCTTCAATCAGTTCACCTTATTAAATAACAAAAATTGAACTGATTAAAGTTTAAAGATCTAATTGGATTTTTGAATTAATTCATGAATTGGGCAGCATCTCATCTAACAAGTGGAGGCAAATGTCAAAGGAAAAGGTTTTTGAAGGCCTGACAAAGAAGTCCTAGGCAGAAAAAAAAAATAATCATTTCATGTGAGATAATGTTTCTTTGGGGACAGGGGTCTTATTTGGGGGATTATTTCATTTTCCAAAAGGGTCTTATTAGATGGATTACCTCATCTTCCTTTGGGGCATGGAGAGGGCCTGTGTGACAGATTGCCTTATGGGAACTGACTAGAAAAGCCCTGAATGAACAGTTAAGACTATTTCTGGGGAAGGTCAAAACTATAATTAGGTTAGGGATGAAGCCCTCATTTAGTAACCTGGCCTAGCATAACTGACCACTTTGGACCTTTGGTTTTCTTTTTAACCACTTAAATATAACTTTGTTCCTCTTTTTTTTCATCATTGTTGTGGCAATTCTAGTGCCTTAGCATGTTATGTCATTTATTAAATTCTTACCTTTCAATTTCGAACAATCCTAGTCTATCATCTTTGTGATGCTGGAGATCTGCTTCTGTAAACTATGTTTCTCCTTTGACAGTTATGTCCCTGTTAAGATCTGCCGATTGTGTGCAATATACTGCAAGGTGAGGGACTGTGCATTAGTTTTTTGTTTGTTTGTTTTTGCTGGAAAACTTTCTGAAAGCAGTTCCTAAAAACAGTACTTTAGAATCTCCACTTGGTCCGCAGAGCCCAGGCTTATACCTTTTCTTTACTCTCCCAGCTCCATTCGCACTATGAGGGCCTCACATTCTAGGTTTACCTGAATCCCATTATGTGGCCACACATAGCTGAGCCTTCTTCTTTGATCCAGCCTGTCTACGATGAGCCAGAGGAAAGGCCAGAGTTGCTTAGACTATGTGTAGACGGAGATCTTGGGCTCAGGTCCAGTTGTTAACTTGGTCACATAGGCCCCTCACGTCAGGAAGGTGAAAGAGAGCAATCGGGGGTGTCCTCCAGCACGGAGCCCAGGGCATGGAAACTCTTGCTTGCCTCTAAAGGTGATTCTGCTTGTAATGTACATAAATATATCCAGGACATGTTAGAATGATTACATATTTTGTGCCTGACTATGTGCAATTTGTTGATTATTCTGCAATCAACAAGAAATAGCCCTATTTTCCCCTGAGTATTCGGGAGAGGCAATTACTTCTGGTCACAGTGCTCTGTTGTTTGGATTTGTTGTAATGAGTATATACAAGCTTTAAAAAAAATAGGCTGAAAAAAGACATTGCAACGCATAAAACTGATGGTGGAAAAATACAGAGAACATCCAGAAAACTCTTGTGATTTAACATGAAAAGTAGAAATATCACAAAAGAAGTTGGCAAGGGATATGAGCAATTTAGAGAAGGAAAAAAAAAATCAGGAGCCTTACAAACACAAGGAGAAAATCTCAAAATCTTCCACATTCAGAAAATGCAAATTTAAACAAAATTATCTATTACTATTTATTATTAGATCATCACAATTTAGAAGTCCAAATAATCCATCCTAAATTATAAAAATATCTCTGCAACATGAACTTTGGGTAATGACTGGAAATTGGATATTAAATCATCAATAGATACATAGTTCCCAGTATTCACGGAATATTAAAGAGGGCAAAATATAGGACATACCCTGTTGGTGTCTGTAGACTTACTGAAGGTAAATCTAGCGAGTCTATAATCGGGAAGGAGAAAATCTAATGGGTTAGGGTAAAAACATGTAGTTTCACATTGAGCTGTATCTTGAAGAAAGTTAAACCAGAAAGTTAAACAAAGTTAAACAAAGGAGAACAACCAGAAGTCAAGAAAGCAGAAGCAGAGGAGTCCAGAAAGCAATTAATGATTTAAATTAGTATTTGTGTATAAGCACAACAGAAATACTAATACGCTTGAGAATTCCATGGTAAGATTTTAAGGCCCTGTGGTCTGTAAGTCAGCAGAGGACAACTGCAGGCACAGAGTGAAGTAATTATATTTGCATGGGAGAATTATGATGTCCATTAGATAATTATAGTCATCTGTTTGCTCACATCTGGGGAATCTTTTGAATCCCCCCACCATTCCTTTCTCTCTTTCTTTGTTCATGCTTGAAGCTTCACTGGCAGTTGGAGTTTGTCTTACCAAGCCAGGATCCCAGGATACCCAGAAGGAAGATCTCTATCAGGGGACACACACAAGAATCCAGGAAATGTTTAAAAATATTAATTAATTAAATGATTATGCAATTAATTAATTGATTATAATGTGCAATAATTAATTATGCAAATTCTAAACAGGATTTTACTTTCTTTCTTCATCTTTACATCCCTTTGTTTTATATGATCATTTTATATATCCATTATTTTACACACACACACACACACACACACACACATGCATGCACGCACTCTTTCTAAACAGATATAAATGGATTAGTCACTTACATAGTTTACCTTCTAGAATGTATCAATTCTAAGTCTATAACAAAATTTCAATGGAATGAGTCTAGAAAGTCATTCTAAAGATACTGTTAGGTATAGAATTCTGTTAGTTCAGTACCAGGAATCTGGACCCTTTTGGATGCTTAGTTTGTTGCTCTAAGAATAAGATAAATAGCACCTTCTATGCTTCTAGAATTTCTCTGAAACACTATAGTTGGTGTGGATTACTTTTATATAGATTATCTCAATGTGAAGATACATGTATATAAAATATGAAGAAATATATCTAGTTGAAGACTGATTTTTGACAAGTGCATTTTGTAGTTAATGATTATAGCTTCAGAGTTTTACTAACTCTGGGATTTACTAAATTGGGATTGGCTTTCTATTTAATATTATCACATGCATCCACTCTTATGGTTAAGTAGTAAATGTCACAAATGCCTACAAAGAATAAAGGGTAGAATCAGTTATAGGAATTGATTTGAATGAATTATTAATATAACAAAGGCAAGACCATCATGAAAAGTACCATTTTGATTGTGTGATTAGTAACAAAGAATCCAAATGGGAAATAATTTTGGAAGGAAAAAATAATCAAAGTATGCTTAGAGTCAGCTAATTAACAATTACCAAGTATGCACTATGTATCCATCAGTGTTTTGCTGGCCAAGGCTTATGTTGCGGATGAATATTCTTCCAATTACTGTCTTTCACATATTATTGAATTTTATGATAGAGGCAAAATTCCTCATTTAGTATTTGAAGTAGCATTTGTAGCATTTAACACAGAGAAATAATGTTATCTTAATGCATTAATATTCTCAACTGACCAAGTTAAAAAAAAATCTTTCACTCAGTCATATTTCATTTAAATTTATTTTTACTCTCTTATACTCAGAAAAAGCCTTTCTTTCAAAGCCATTCTCATTTATTTCATAAGGTATTTCTAAAAAATTCAAATATATGTGTATCAAAATGTACTACTACTCCACTCATATAGTAATGTCCTTTGGTTAGAAAAGTCAGTTTACATTTATTGCATTCATTTTAACTCTCTGATTAGATCTTAACTGAAACACTTTCCTTTGCTCCAGGCTAGAACGCTTAGAATGGAAACAATGCTTCTGCTTTTCCCATTGTATAACTAAAAAAATACCTAGTGGGATTCTTGTTTCTCTGTACTTGTGGGAAAAATCCCATCAGGGCCTTTTGTGGCCCAGGGGTCAATTACTGGGATAAAGTAGGTGGCCATATAATAAAATGACACTAGCCTACTTATTATTATTTCCGGTTTTCTTTTAAATACTAAAATAAATACTTCTTTTAAATACTAAAAGATATGCGCTCCACATTTTTTAACCAATTGCTAGACTTACCAACAGAAAGGATCACTTGACCAAAACTTAGAGTTAGTCCTATCCCAGATGGAGTAAACAACCCAGATATTGGGTATTTGGAATTTAAGGAATTACGGTGCAGAACTTCAGATATCAGCATCCTATCGTTCCCCCTGGTGATCCGTCTGTAATTGTGTGGTGCAGCCAGGATGATGGCCTCCTCTCTTTTTCACTTTGGCTAGAATACCTTCTTGGAAACTGCTGTGGACATCTGTGGCTTTGGTCAGCTCAACATCTGGTAGAAACCTACCTGCTTACTTTTGGAAAAATAACTTTTCTTGTTGCTTATACTTTGGGTCTACTGCATCAATCTCTTATTTTCAATTCACCAGCAAATTCTGTTGGCTTCATATTTAAATTATATCCATAACCTGCCCCTTTTTATCATCTGAAAGATACCACTGCCTCTTACCTAAGTTATTTCAAGAGCCTCCTTGCTGGTCTTCTGGCTTCCCAAACTTAGCTCTCTATAATCTGTTCTCCACATAGCACCCAGCTTGATTTTATTAAAAAGGAAGCAAAACCATATTATTCATCTTCAAAATTCTCCATTCTTTTCTCATCTTACAATAAAAATCAAGTCCGTCCTTGCTGAGCCTTTGATGACTAGTCCTCCGGATATTTTTTTTTGAGCTGATCTCCTACTACACCCTACACTGTCTTCTCATGCCACGCCAGTCACACAGGACATTGGTACTTTCTGTTTCTTTGGCCTAAAAAACTTTTTCCAGATGAATTCATGAATTGCTCACTTACTTTCTTCCGAATAATTGAAAATGCTTTTATCTGAATATTTGAACAGTGCTCCATACAGAGTAAATAATCATCACATAGTTACTGAGGGTATGAATGACTGTCAGTCAAGGTTCTCTGCTGTCCTGTGATGCAGGATGATCACAGAGCCTAAGAATATCAATCTCCCTTTCTCTGTCACTTTCTTTCTCTCATTCTCTTTCTTTTCAAGGATATTGATTATGGCTTGTAGTGGGTAAGGTCAGAAAGAGGCAAAACACATTCTTGATAAAAACGCTGTCTTTGATATTCAAAGAATAGAGTTCTACACACAAGCCCCAGCGTTTTCTGTGTGGTGCCAGAGTTAAATTGCCACGTACTTACCTTCCGTATCACCTCCTCTCTCTTCCCAGTTGCTCACCTGCCTGCGTGAGCAACACCGGAGGTGTCGGAATCTCTTCATTCCCATTCCCATTCCGAGGGCTTCCTGGGCTCACGCTAATCTTTGACTGTAGCACATCCAGGAGCAGAGACAAACACTCTATCAGCATGCTGTTCATGTTAGGTCAAACATTTGAGCATGAGTTGTATCATACAGACTAATTGCAATTCTGATGGACTATAAGGAGTCAAAATATGAAAAATATCAGACCTGGTTAGAAAGTGTGGCAAGTTCTTCTACACATGAATATGTATGTACATAGACTATTAAATATATAGAATGTTTAACCAAACATATATTCTTCTAATCGATATTCTTTCTCATGTAAATTGCTATGAAAAGCAGTTACATATTTATGCAATGGTTTTCCCTTTCCCCTCTTCAAAACCCCACATTAGAAAATGTGAACTTCTTTTTTTCTTTTTCTTTGAGTTCACCATTATAGGGGGTCCAAAAAGTCTATAAATGATCTTCAAAACATCTGTCAGGTGAATGAATGCTTGTTACAAGTGAAGACTGGAGATCTTGTGACCTACCAAAGGCAAAGGGATATATTCATCAATGCATTAGGTTAACAAATATCTGTTAGCCCTCTACTGTATACCAGGTACTCTTAAAAAATATATATATATTATTTTATTTATTTTACAGAGAGAGAGCACACAAGCAGAGGGAGGGCCAGAGGCAGAGGGAGAGAACTCAAGGAGACTCCCCACTGAGTGCAGAGCCTGATGTGGGACTTGATCTCATAACCCTGAGACCATGAGCTGACTCAAAATCAAAAGTTGGCTGCTCAGCTGACTAAGCCACTCAGGTACCCTTGTATCAGATACTCTTACAAATACAGGTATATAATGGTGACTAAGAAATGGTCTATGCTAGCATATTGCTTAGCCATTGCAAATTTGAAATAAAGTACTTTACCAATTTTTTAAAAAAGATTTTATTTATTTATTTGACACACACACACACACAGAGAGAGATCACAAGTAGGCAGAGGCAGGCAGAGAGAGATGGGGGGAAGCAGGCTCCCTGCTGAGCAGAGAGCCCGATGTGGGACTTGATCCCAGGACTCTGAGATCATGACCTGAGCCGAAGGCAGAGGCTTAACCCACTGAGCCACCCCGGTGCCCCACTTTACCAATTTTTTGACAACAGTTCTCACAAGATTTTTTTTCTATTTTTTTTCCTTTCTTCTTTTTCTTTTTCTTTTCTTCCTTCCTTCCTTCCTTCCTTCCTTCCTTCCTTTCTTTCTTTCTTTCTTTTTTTTCTTTAAGAAAGAGATTGAGAGGTGGGGAAGGAACAGACGGATGGGGAGAGAGAATCTTAAGGCTATTCTATGTTGAGCACAGAGCCCTATGTAGGGCTCAACTTCCATGACCCTGAAATGATGACCTGCTCTGAAACAAAGAGTCGAATGCTTAAATCACCCAAGTGCCCCTGAAGATCTTTTATATTATTAATACTTTAATCTCTGAATTAAATATTCTATTTGTAATTTGGTGTTTCTCTATTTTACCAATTTTGTTAGAAATAAGTAAATACATTGTGTTCCCTTTCAAACTATCTCTCTGAACTTATTTGGGAAAAAAAATAGAAGTTAAATATGCACTAGTGGGGGCATCTGGCTGGCTCAGTTATTAGAGTATGCCACTCTGGATCTCAGGGTTATAAGTGTAAGCCCCCCATGTTGGGTATAGAGATTACTTAAAAATTAAAATCTTTGAAAGAAAAAAAGAAATAGGCACTACAATCTAGATGCTCAGTAGATGCTCAATCTAGTGGAGGATAGTTATATGTAATAAATATATTTTTAAAAGACTTAGATAATTTTCAATACAATGAGGGATTATTTGAATTTGTTTAGATTTATATATTTACAATAAAATATGGTACTTATAAATTATGTAATAATTCTTAAAATTAGATTTCATGTACATATTAGTTATTACATAGAAATTGTATATAGTTATATGATTCTACAAAATATATTAAAACTATAATATTTAATAACTAAAATATAACATCATCATTATTGTTGGCTACTGTTGTTTTAATTTAGTATATTCCTGGACTTTGACAAAATTTAAAATTTAATATACTATAGGGTGCCTGGGTGGCTCGGTGGGTTGGGCCGCTGCCTTCGGCTCGGGTCATGATCTCAGGGTCCTGGGATCGAGTCCCGCGTCGAGCTCTCTGCTCATCGGGGAGCCTGCTTCCCTTCCTCTCTCTCTGCCTGCCTCTCTGCCTGCTCGTGATCTCTGTCAAATAAATAAATAAAATCTTTAAAAAAAAATTTAATATACTATAAATACTAGTAAATAACTTTTGCTTTCTAAAGGCCACAATTATCATGAATGAAAAACTATCTTTCCTCCTGAGTTGAGTGTTCACAATTTTAACTAAATTTGCTTCTATATCAGAGCACTCTCTTCCAGTATAAGCCATTCCAAAGTCCCCTGATGACAGCATGAAACATTTTAAGAGCTTGACTAGACTCAATAGGTGAGTTATAAGCAACCAGAGAAGTGTCATCATGGCCAATCTGCCATCCTAAAATAGTCCATTTTCAAGAGATTTAAAATTGTGTATATTGATTCAAAAATTCTTTCATCTCAGAGAAAATAACCACACTCATTTTTCTTAAACTCCTTTAAATCTGTTTCTTCAGAAATATATTTTCCAAGTGTCAGTGATTTTAAATGTCAAAAAAATTAAACTTACTTTCTACAGTTAGAGTTGTGATAAATTGAAAGATGAAAGATGGTTGAACTCAGTAAATGAAACAGTAAGTGATGAAATGAATTTCATTGTTTCCCAATGAGGCTGAGTTAATAGCTAATTGAGACGATGTATTTTCATGTTTCTCTTCTCCAAATTTGACAACAGTGTACTGATTTGAAGTTTTCCCTGGACAGGCACGCATATGAATATTTTTCCTTCAAATGCAATTGGCCCCACTTTGCCAATGCAGAAATGCTTCTAATTCTGAAATCTTCAGTGTTTATATATATGAGTTTGAAGTGAATCTAACTATAATTTTTTTGGTTTTGAGGCTAGTCCAACAGCTTATATCCAGTGTGATATTTCCTTATCAGCCATTCACTTCCACAGGTATCAGCCCCTTTAGTTTTGATAAAAGATGGAAAACTTTTATCACACGTGTATTTGTGTCTTTAGAAGTTCACCAAACATAAAGGAAAAATAACAACAACCAAATCTAAAAACCAAGATTACAAAATTGGCTCCACTACCCGCTTACTCTATCACCCTCAGTAATTTGGCTCATCTGGCCTTCAATCTATTTCTTGCATAGAAAGCCATATAAATAGGGTCTTGATGATTTTCTCTTTGGAAATTCATTAAAGAATTTTTTTTCTTATTTTATATTTGAATGGGTTGGGACAGGTTTTGTTTCTTTGCCTGTTTTATTCCAATTTAGACAACTATACAGCTAATAATTTGGAATATTGGACATCCTTTTCAGTATCATTCTTTTTCATTATTCTCAAAATAAGTCTTTAATATATATTTTTTTTCAGCTTCAAAGCTTCCTTGAAAGTTATAGTATTCCTTTTTTATTTGTATGGTGTATTTGAATTGATTTTTGGAGCTCAGTAATGTTTTTGTGTTTCTCACTGTAGTGCCATTTATAGCCTTCATTTATTTTTCCTTCCTAATTCTATCCTATTCATCATATATTCAAAATACCACCTATCTCTCACAGGATGCTGAATAACGTGTGCTTGTAAATGTCACACATTGAACACAGAAGATATATTTGGCTTATAGACGATACGGTGTGAAAATCACTGATCACGTGAAAGGTTAAAAATGTATTAAGCATGTTAAGTATCATGGATACTTAATAAGGGGATTTGTGCTCCTCTTAGTTCGCACACATACATCTAGAAGTCTGTAGAAGCTGAGCTGAAACAATTGAAAGATCAGGACCTCAGAGCACAGGGCATTTATTCACATTCATAGATGCAGGGACTCTGAAGAAGCACATCTCACAAAACTACCATTGACAGTTTGGACAGTGTGGACTTGCTCCAGCTGGCACTGAAAAGGCATCCCAAAGGGAGAATGTACAGGGTGTACAAGGGCCCAAATGTCCATTATCTGTCAACCATCCTCTCTCATCTCTGACTTGGGTTCCGTTCCCTTTATCTGTGGGACTCGGATACTAGGCCTTCCATGGCATCTGACAGAAACCACACCAGACTGGGAAAATAAAAATAAATTCTTATAGCTGAAATTTCAAATCACTCTTATGTTCTTTCGAGAAGTCTGTCATTTCTGTTAGAATGCCTGTTTGGTAAGTCCCAGATGTGCTGGCTGATATTCAAAAGGGAGTTAACCATTCAGTGCTTGATAAACAATATGGGTAAGTGATATTTCATTCCCTCAAATTGACTTGCTTCGCTTTCCCAGTCTGCTTTAGTAATCAACCCCTCTGACTTTATGGACAACCTGTCTAAGGCATATCTCTTTTAGGCAGAGTATTTATCTTATCACTGTATGATAGGTAATGGCCTGTAACTGTTTAGACATAAAGTTCCAGTGTCGATTTTTATCTGGTTTTGTTTATGTCTCATTTTAATTTCATCTATACCATTGGTTCTGGGAAGGTCCTTTGCCTCCTGTTTTATACTGTAATAGGCATGAATATAACTTAAGAGTTTTTATTATAACAGCAGAATGGATAGAAATGTAGAAATCTTTTTTTTTAAAGATTTATTTATTTATTTATTTGACATACAGAGATCACAAGTAGGCAGAGAGGCAGGCAGAGAGAGAGAGGAGGAAGCAGGCTCCCTGCTGAGCAGAGAGCCCAATGTGGGGCTCCATCCCAGGACCCTGTGACCATGACCTGAGCCGAAAGCAGAGGCTTTTAACCCACTGAGCCACCCACATACCCCAGAAACATGGTAATCTTAAAAAAAATCATGTTCACTCCTATTTTCCCAAGACTGCGTATCACAATGGATTTCATAGTACTCTCTATAAAATAACATGAAACAGAGATTTAACTTCTCTTAGTAATTTTTTTTTTAACAAAGTTTTGCTTCTTGGATATTGTGATACATTCTAAGCTTTCTTGCTGGCTTGCTGCTGTGTACAGATTGCCATTATTGAAAGGAATTTGTGGTCATTTTCTTAGTGTATGATTTACAGCTAGTGAGTATCCCCTTATTTTGTTGAAATCTTTCAGTTAGCTAACCATTGACATTGATTACTATATCTTAATATGCAACATCTGAATTTTCCGTTTGGCATTTGATTTTTTTTATAAACAACCCCAATTGCTCTTTATTGTGATGCTTGGAGTTAGGGTCATATTCAGCAGAAAATTTACTTCATACTCCCTGAATGCCCTGCTACTTTTATAAACCCAAGCAGTATTATTACTTCATTGAACTATGTGAATCAACTTAATCAGCCAACAACTCTGAGTAGCATGTGGTCCACAGATAAGTAAAAATGGGTTTCCTTGCCTTCAGCATTCTTATGATCTATTGAAAGTGACAAGCCATGAATAAAAGGAATCAAAGAAAGAATCGACAGTGGACAAGACAATGCGTGATAAGACAGATCAAAGGGAGTTGGAAACAAAGGCTAGGAGTTATAGAGAACAGAACCCTCTGGAGAGCAGTTGAAAGTGAGAGTAAAATCGGACTGCCAGGGTTGATGACAGATAGAACTAAACTTTAAAGGATGGGTAAATGCATATTGTCATTTGAGGAGATGGACAATGACAAGGTTGATCCTTAAAGGTGGGGGGCGGTTGGAAGTCTGTGCACAAAGCCATAGACATGAGAAAGCAAATGGAACTGTGAAAAAATATGCTTAGAACATTTTGTTTAACAGTGATGGGCATATAATGGGAGGTAAATCCAGATGAAAACTTTGGGTTCCAAAACTTAGAGTTGTATGTACCAGATCAAGTAGCCTGGGTTCCCTAAGTAGGTTATATGAGTCCCATAGGATGAAATATAATTTCAGAAAAATCAGTAGATAGTATGCAAGTAAATCCTAATAACCAGGTTAGAAGCAGGAAGAAGAGAGAATATTCCTCATAATGTCTCAGGTGATACACAGAAGTCTACAGCAGAGCATTAACTGTAAGAATGGAAAGGAATGGTAAGGAGAGAAGTTACACAGGAACTGAAGAGCAGATAATTACGGTAAGCCCAAAATTGGTTTTGTCAAGAAAACTATGAATTCAATTTTTAAAATATCACATTTGAGATGAAAAGGGAATATCTCTTAGTTATTTTAGATACAGGTTCAGAGTCCAGGAAGATTAAAAACAAGGCTTGAAGATCTTGGTGTTGAGCTTCGAGGTTTCTATGGAAAACATTTTTTTGTTAACATATAATGTATTATTTGCCCAGAGGTACAGGTCTGTGAATCATCAGGCTTACACATTTCACAGCACTCACCATAGCCCATACCCTCCTCAATTGTCCATAATTCCGCCACACTATCCCTATGCTCCCCACCCCCCAGCAACCCTCAGTTTGTTTTGTGAGATTAAGAGTCTTTTTTGGTTTGTCTCCCTCCCCATCCCAACTTGTTTCATTTCTTCCCTCTACCCCTCATGGCCCCCTGCCCTGCCTCTCAAATTCCTCATTTCAGAGAGGTCATATGAAAATTGTCTTTCTCTGATTGACTTATTTCGTTCAGCATAATACCCTCTAGTTCCATCCACGTCATTGCAAATGGCAAGATTTTGTTTCTTTTGATGGCTGCATAGTATTCCTTTGTGTTGTGTGTGTGTATGTGTGTGTGTGTGTGTGTGTGTGTGTGTGTGTATGTGTATCACATCATCTTTATCCAGTCATCTGTTGATGGACATCTAGGTTCTTTCCATAGTTTGGCTATTGTGGACATTGCTGCTATAAGCACGTGGCCCTTCAGGTCACTACATTTGTATCTTTAGGGTAAATATCCAGTAGTGTGATTGCTGGGTTCTAGAGTAGCTCTATTTTCAACTTTTTGGGGAACCTCCGTACTGTTTTCCAGAGTGGCTGCACCAGCTTGCATTCCCATCAATAGTGTAAGAAGGTTCCCCTTTCTTCACATCCTCACCAATATCTGTCACTTCCTGACTTCTTAATTTTAGCCAGTCTGACTAGTGTGAGGTGGTAGCTCATTGTGGTTTTGATTTGTATTTCCCTGGTGCTGAGTGATTTGTATTTCCCTGGTGCTGAGTATTTCCCTGGAGTTCTCTTTCATGTGTCTGTTGGCCCTTTGGATGTCTTTGGCAAAAATGTCTGTTCATGTCTTCTACCCATTTCTTGATTGGATTATTTGTTCTTTGGTGTTCAGTTTGCTAAGTTTTTTACAGGTTTTGGATACTAGACCTTTATCTGATAAGTCATTTGCAATAATCTTCTCCCATTCTGTAGGTTGTGCTTTCGTTTTGTTGACTGTTTCCTTTGCTGTGCAAAAGGTTTTAATCTTGATGAAGTCCCAGTAGTTCATTTTTGCCCTTGCTTCCTTTGCCTTTGGTGATGTTTCTAGGAAGAAGTTGCTGCAGCTGAGGTTAAAGAGGTTGCTGACTGTGTTCTCCTCAAATTTTAATGGATTCCTGTCTCACATGGAGGTCTTTCATTCATTTTGACTCTATTTTTGTGTGTGGTGTAAGGAAATGGTCCAGTTTCATTTTTAGGCAAGTGGCTGTCCAGTTTTCCTAACACCATTTATTGAAGAGATTCTCCTTTTCCATTGGACATTCTTTCCTGTTTTGTTGAAAATAGTTGACCATAGAGTTGAGGGTCTGTTTCTGGGCTCTCTGTTCTGTTCCATTGATCTATGTGTCTGTTTTGTGCCAGTACCATACTATCTTGATGGTTACAGCTTTTTAATAGAGCTTGAAGTCTGGAATTGTGATGCCACCAACTTTGGCTATCTTTTTCAACATTCCTCTGGCTATTTGTGTCTTTTCTGGTTCCATATAAATTTTAGGATTATTTGTTCATTTCTTTGAAAAAATGGATGGCATTTTGATAGGGATTGCATTAAATGTGTAGATTGCTTTAGTTAGCATGGACATTGTCACAATATTTATTCTTCCAATCCATGAGCATGGAACACTTTTCCATTTCTTTGTGTCTTCCTTATTTTCTTTCATGAGTACTTCATAGTTTTCTGAGTATAGATTCTTTGCCTCTTTGGTTAGGTTTATTTCTAGGTATCTTATGGTTTTGGGTGCAACTGTAAATGGGAATGACACCTTAATTTCTCTTTCTTCTGTCTTACTGTTGGTGTATAGAAATGCAACCGATTTCTTTTATCAAATTCCTGTATGAGGTCTAGCAGTTTTGGAGTGGAGTGGAGTCTTTTGGGTTTTCTACATAAAGTATATCATCGGCAAAGAGTGAGAGTTTGACTTCTTTGCCGATTTGGATGACTTTGATTTCTTTTTGTTGTCTGATTGCTGAGACTAGGACTTCTAGTACTATGTTGAAGAGCAGTGGTGATAGCGGACATCCCTGCTGTGCCTGATCTTAGGGGAAGAGCTCTCAGTTTTTCCCCATTGAGAATGATATTCAGTTTCTATGAAATTTTGAGAGCAAAGCTCCGTTAATCATCAGTGAAGTTTCCTAGAATGCCAAATCCCTTCACAAATGTTTGCATTGAGGAAAACATCTTTTTCCTCACCAAAGGCTAGGTTCCAAAAATCCTCTCCCCCATTCCAGCTGGAATGATACCTGGGAGATATATGCCATAGTTCACAAATTCAAAACCATCACTGAAAAATTAGATCCAAGTACCCATCCTACTGCCATTAGACTGGCAGCAGGGTTTTTATGAATTTCCATATGAAATAGCACATTCCCATATGACAGGGACCTGTTTTCTTTTTAAAAGCACTTTTTTCGATATCATATACCATTTATGTACTTTGTGTTTTTCCATTGATTATTAAGAATTAATTTCCACAAATACTTCATTGTTTACTCATGATACATGTACCAGGACAAGTGTTTCAATCTTTCATTTTATCTTTTGATAAGTCCCGTATTATTTGTTATATTTTTATGCAATCCTTGGAATGAGAAATAAAAGCACTTTTGAAAGAGTAAAAAAAAAAAAACCAAGTAAATATATAATGGTATATATCTCATTTAGCTTTAGAACTTATGAAATCTAAATTTATGCTAAGGGAACTCTGGTTATTCAGCATTCACTTGTCTTATAAGCCATAACATCTCTTAATATTGTTAGGATTAAATATCAGTGATACCATAATATTCCAAA
The DNA here is from genome assembly GCF_020171115.1 of Neogale vison. Classification (NCBI taxonomy): domain Eukaryota; kingdom Metazoa; phylum Chordata; class Mammalia; order Carnivora; family Mustelidae; genus Neogale; species Neogale vison. The sequence continues at coordinate 194,066,110 of NC_058091.1, read as the reverse complement.
GTTTTGTAAAAGCTTTATCTTGCTCAAGAAGCCTGAACCAAATTAAAACTATTAAAAAAAAAAAAACTATTTTATAGCCTTTTGAAAACTAGGGAGGTCCTTATCTGACCATCACTGCCTTTAAGGTTGACCATCACCGCCTTTAAGGTTGATAGCCTCATTTCTGGTCTTGAGGATCCTAGGATGACTGGAGACTGGCTAGTCTCTTAGAGTAATGGATTCAATATGGATGCAAATCCTTTCTCATTCCTAACACAGAGAAATAGAGCCTACTTTTCTCTCCCTCTGAAACTGGGCTGGCATTGGGACCAGACTGGACCGACAGAATGTGGTGAGGTGACCTTGTTTAACTGCTGAGGATTCACCTTAAAAGCTCTGCAGTGTTCACCTCTCCCACTTGACATGTCCTCAGAAGCTAGTCCCATGACAGGTGTCTGACTATTTGTATACCACCGTGCAGTGGAGAGGTCATCTATATGACCTTTCCCAAGTCACTGAGCATGCTAATTTAAAAACGGGGAGGATAATATCTTCTGTATTTTCCTGATATTCTGAAGATCAACTAGTCAAAGTAAGAATTTTTATATTAATATATATATTTTCAACATATATTTCTGAGCACATGTGTAGTTTTATGAATATGTATTTAAAAGTAAAACTTACTCTGTAAATACAGCCTGATTCTTTTAGCATTAAAAAAAAAAGGCATTCCATTTTTTTACTGAATGCTCATATTGGATATGGAAACTAAGCGAATGCATATAAATGAAATGACCAAAGAGGGAAAAATGTTAGGTGTATCACCAAAAAAATGATGACTCTATGTTTTGTGTTGAATTGCATGTGTGTACATGTGTGTGAATATGCCTCACATCTTACAGAAAAATTGATAACAAACTTTACAGTAAAGATCTTTATAAAATGCTTATCATCCTCTCTTGAAACTTAATCTCCTTCTTAGATAAAAAAAAAAATCTCCCTTTTTGCTTCTGTCCATATTTCAAAATACCTAGGTCAGCACAACTATATTCTAGCCATTCTCACAGCATCCTTGTCACTTCAGTGTTATAAACGTATATGTTACTCTTTCTCAGGAATCTCATTACTCTGAATATAGATCTGTTTTTTTTTTTTTTTAAGGTTACTAGCTTAAAGAGTAATATTTAAATTTTTTAATTGAAAAGTCAAGTGTTATAATTAAAGCACAAATAAAAATGATTAGCCGCCACCTACAGTTCATCATCTCAGTGTTGTGTCCTCGTAGCCTTTTACCTCAGTAAATCCACATAGGAATCTTTGGCATCTTGGAAGCAGAGATCAGGATGTTGTTTTTGAGCCCAGCACAATGCTGACTCACACGTCAGTGCCCTGTGCACCATCTGTTCTCTAAGTGGAGGAGTGGTGTGGTCCTGGGAAGGTAGCCTGTGAGGATAAGAGGGACTGGCCTTCAGTCCTCATAATTAGTAACTTTTCTGGGTCTGTTTACTCAGTTGTACAAGGAGAATATCATGACCATCACAAAGATTTATAACTACAAGGTATGAAACACTGCCAATGAACCAGTAGGAATAAGGAGGGCCAAATAGGATACTCTAAGGAATGGCAGTGACACTTTAGCATACATCACATGCTGATGGGTAGAAAATCAAGATTGCTTGGACTGATGTTCCCTGGGTTGGGATCACGGTTGATTATCTTATTTCTCCTTCTGCTGATATCCTGAGCAATTTCCACTAGCAGAGTAATGATAGGACCTGAAGTGACAAATTATGCAGATAATGAATAGAACTTTAGGGCACTTGGGTGGCTCAGTCGGTTAAGCGTCTGCCTTCAGCTCAGGACATGATCCCAGTGTCCGGGGATTGAATCCCATCTTGGGCTCCCTGCTCTGTGGGGAGTCTGCTGCTCCACTTGCCCTTCTTCCCACTTGTTCTCTCAATCTCTCTCTCTCTCTCTCTCAAATAAATAAATAAAATCTTAAAAAAATAAAGAATAGAACTTTAGGGGAAAAATAGACTCTGGAGGATATTTACCTCTAGGATAAGATCCTAGAAGTTTCTGACTTAAAATATACATTTTTTATTTCCAGTATACACCAGAGTTATTGTCTTGTGTCAGTCTGTGACCATTAATGGATTTTAGAATACTGTACCATATGACCTAGAATGATAAGAAATTTTCACAGCTCCATTTACAAAGGTAGTTTATCTGGGCCAAGACTGCTGGCATAGGTGGCATCGATTCTGTATTTACATTATTTGTAAATACCAGAAACCAACATGAATTTAATAAAAGAAGAGTTTTATTTTGAGGATTCAAAGAAGCAAAAGGACAAAATATATTCAGGACTCAGAAAACAATGAGAGTAGGAAATAGAATTGCATTGGGAACTCAAGATATTCTCACTTGTGTTTCTCTTTGCTTACTTTATTACTGTGTTGTTGTTGTTGTTTTAATTCTGGTTTTGAGACTTTTTATTCCTGTTGTTTGACAGCAACTTTGTCAAAGTACTGGAGGAAAATTGTACACAGTACCCAAGTTTTTAAATCTCCTTTTTTTTTTTTAAGAGACCACCATATTTTAAAATATAACCCCATAAAAACCAACCACCTGATACCAATTTCAGATTCTGAGAAGTGAATTCTAATTGTCTTGGGTTAGGTCATCATTTCTTGTATAGGCATTTGTATCTTTGGGGATAGAACCCATTATATTGACACTACCACTGAAGGTCCAATCTTGTGAATCGGCGGGTAGAGATATAGATTTGATAGGGAAAAAAATGAGATCATTGGATTGGACTGAGCATCATTGGTTGGACTGAGTTACTAAAGTTGTCTCCCATTCATTATTAATAGAACCCTAAAAAATTATGTTGGTTTGGCCTATATCAGAATCTCTTTCAGACTATCATTATTCTAATATTATTTCTGATACCTTCTTCCTTTATCATTAAGGTTTCACTCAGAGAGAAGTGACCTATTTGATTTCTAGCTGAGAAAGCATGTAATTAAATAATACCCTTGGGCTCATTCTATTTTCCTGCCTTATCATGAAATAAGAATGAAAGGTCTCCTGAAGGAGAATTAAAGAAAATGCTGATACGTAGCAAATGATAGTTTAGTTTTGCCTCCAAGGGCAATCTTCTTTCTACAAAAGAAGTGAATGTACTGATTTGGAGAACTTTGCAGGGGGGTGAAGACTACATAAACATTATAAATGTTGTCATGTAAGTATTATTTTTTTCATTGTTTCAAAACAAAAGGAATATTCAGTTATTTTCCATTGTTTCTACTTCATTACCAGCCGCAGCGGTGTGAGGAGCAGCAGCAGTATTTGCGACTTTAATAAAAATGACACAAACTAAATGTATGCTACAGTCTTGGGATTATTTCAGAAATTAAGACTTTTTAGAAGAGACTGGCTTTAAGCTTGTAATAAGGATATACAATTATTAAAACAGAAAACTTGTAAAAGAAAAGATTTAAAGGTAAGGTAGAAATTTGAAGGTATGACATTCATACTATACACCAAATAGAAACTATTTTAATTTTTGAATTTCATTCTTTCTCTTATTCCCTTACCTTTCATATGTACTTGAAGGAGATGAAAAAATTGAAGAGAATATTAGTAGTGAATTACCACAAAAATATTACTTACAAGGACTTGAGTTATAAATGAGATTAAACAAAAAACAGACATAAAATTAAAAGCTACCAAAAAAAAAACTAAAAGCTACCTTAAGACTCAGAAGAACTCATCAATAGGCATAACAATTTCTATTAGTACAATGTATCATACACATGGATATTGTGAAAGACATAATAATTCAGTTAGTTTTAATTTGTAAGCATTTTGAGATATTCAAGACAATGAAAAACCAAAGTCAAAAAAAAAAAAAGGCAAAAACCCCAAACAAGAGTATATATTTGGAAATATTGGAAAGGTGAAAGCATTAGAATTAGGTTAAAATTGAGGGTAACACTGATTGTGTTGATCGTCCTATAAAATAAATGTGCTAGGGATGCCTGGGTGGCTCAGTTGGTTGGGTAGCTGCCTTCGGTTCAGGTCATGATCCCAGCGTGCTGGGATCGAGTCCCACATCAGGCTCCTTGCTTGTCAGGGAGCCTGGTTCTGCCTCTCCCTGCTACTCTGTTTGCCTGTGCTCAACTATTGGTTAATTAATTTTAAGAAATGGTTTAATTTACATATATGATAAGATAACAACTTATAAATGACATGCTCAGGAAGTCATAAAACAACTTCCAATTTTAAACAAATTATTTTAAAAATCTTTTTTTTAAAAGATGTGTTTATTTCTTTTAGAGAGAGAAAGAGAGTGTGCATGTATGCATGTGTGAGTGGGAGGACAGGTAGAGGGAAAGAATCTCATGCAGACTCTCTGAGTGTGGAGGGAGTTTTGGGGGCAGGGGCTTACATCTCACCACCCACGAGATCATGACCCGAACCAAAACTAAGAGTCAGATGCTTAAACAACTGAGCCACCCATAAAAAATCTGTTTTATAAATCAATAGTATCTTGCAATTCAGTTTTGAAGATATTTTATGACCACCATGATATCACAAAATTAATTATTAATAAGATAACACATTAGCTTAATATTCAACCAGTATTTACTGAATCATGCTTACAAATCAAGTTATAAATCCTGGAAAGCAATCAAAGATATAAAAACACATCAACATGTATGAATTACTATGAAGTATTTAAATAGTAAATGTATGCAGAACGCAAGATTAGAAAAGACTAGCAAATAAGTTCTAATGTATTTAATCAAGAGTTCTGGTCCAAAATACAGTTGATGTGCTGAGAAAAAACACTGGATAGGTTGACGGTCTTGTGATTGGTTAGGAGAGCATATCTGGCTTCCCCCAGCCGGCCGTCGGTTGGAAGTGGACTCAAACATGAGGCAAGGTATCAGTTACTGATTTAGGACTGACTGGATGGATTGCTCTACAGTGTGTGGTCTGGCTTCTTGGATTAATCATGGCAGATTGTGAGTCAGTTGTAGTTTTATATATGCTCTGGCACTGTCCCTTTGTATGTTCAGTCTTTCATTACTAAGGTGGTGACATCCTGTTATTATAAAGGTTTTCAGGAAGGCTTCTTATGGCTTCTTTTATATCTTCATTTTCATATATTGTATCATCTCACATTAACCCTATTTCATCAGACCCCACAGCATATTTGGAAAAAAAAGGGGTAGTTATAATAAATTTTCAAAATAACTAGCTTTAATGTTATAGTTATTTGTTGTTTAAATGTCTGCATTTTCAGAGACATATCTCTATTGTATGGGAAGAGAAAGAAATAAAAATTAATTTTAAATATATATGTAAGTAATATAACAGATTTGAAGTTGAATATTTCAGATCACTAGGACTTATGAGAGTCACAAAGCATGTAGACAAAATTGATAGAATCATGAAATGGTTTGCATTCTTTTGACCAAAGAAGTGAGAAGAGTCAATGAGAGAGTAGAGATTTAACTACTATAGGACTAGAGCTAAGGTCCATGTCGGACATACCAAGTACCCTGATCTGCCCTCCTCCTCACCTTATGGTAATGAGAAGTAAAGAGAGTAGCCAGACTACAGAGTTGGGGCTTCTTTGCATCTCTGTAACTCTGAAAGCTCTAGAGAAGATTTTGGGAAAGTTAGGATAAAGATAAATTGCTAAGACTATAAGGAAACTGAGGAGTTAAGAATGCAGGAATTACCTTGAGTTTCTCTGTATTCATCAGTGTTTCTGAATTTTGAGAATGTACTCTTTTGCATATTCTGGCTAAGTTACTGATTTCGTATAGATATTGTCTTTCTTGTTTTATTTATTGACCACAGTGCCTGGAAAAAAAAATCCTTTAACTGAGAAATTGACAAGGCTCATTCTCCTTATTTGCTATATAAGTTGCTCAGGGGCCTGGACCATTTAATTAGGCAATTACTTAGATTACCCTCTCTATCCTTACTATCATGCAGGTTTCAGTACATACAGGCCATGGTAGTAGAACACAGTCAATATTGACTGCCAAGTGTTTGTTACAGCTACATAGTAGTGAGTACTCCTATGATAATTTAGTATTGAATATTCTACAAGAATTAAGTATTTGTAAGTGGAAACCCAACTATCATTATACATGAGATCTGATCATTCCCTGCTAGGTGATTATTGTGGAAAGCTAGACATGTGCACACTTAACTCTCAGTAAAGGTTAAAAGTGTGTGAAGTTTAGGGGTGCCACAAAGTTACAGAAGTTTTTGCAACAGGCAGCATGTGTTTTCACCAGAAGTAAAAGAATTCATGGATCAATGAAAGCCCTGTGAGATTCATTGAAAATTAAGTATAATTAAAGATTCAAATGAAAATTAAATATAGAATAAATTTACATTTAGGGTAATTTTGGAAAATTTGGGGGCTGGGATAGGATTTTTTTTTTTTTTTAGAAGGAAACCATGTGATCGAAACATAAAAGCTAGAAACTTCTTTGGCAGGAATTTAGATTTTCCTGGCATATAATGATAATACACCTGAAGACAGAAACAAGACATGAATACTCTGAACCTCTGAAGTGACCTGAGCTTTACAATACTTCTTTTTGTATGAGATTTCAATAATGGCCATCCCTACCTCTCTAAGGTTTAACTTGGGAGACCACCAAGTCAGCGTACAGAAAGCTGTACTACATGTAAGATAGATCTTGCCTGTTCTAAGGAACACATTCTTTACTGACTAAACCTAGGCTTTGGCTATAACAAAACCTTTGGAAACTAATATTGTCTACTTTAGATTGGAGATAAGATGAATAAATTTTATTTTCTATAGTGTAATTTTATAACTTTGATTAATACTGCTTAAAAATGCTGTATTGTTTTCTACTGTAGTTGGCAAAAATACAAAAAGGTTCAAATTCTTCATGGCCAGACTCTATACTGTCTCATCCCTAAACAGACAAATAGTGGAAGATACTTCCTGTTGTCATAAAATAGTTGTTTTTGGAAATACTGTAGTCAAGGTAAGTTGTTTAGAATTAACTTGTTAGGTTTTCATTCTGGATGAGGCACTTTAATAACCATCATTATGGAAGCAAAATAGAATTACAAATAATGATTGTTTTGGAAATAGCAATTTAGCAGAAACAGCTAATGGGCAGCTTCTATTCAACCTGCAGTTTGTATTTCTCATTTTATGACAAAATGTTACTGCCGAGAATAAAAAGCAAACATTGTATTTTCACAATTTTATATTTTAAATAGAAAGTAAGAATTGTAAACCACTAAGTGAGATTTGTGTTTTTAATCTAGTCATAGCTGTTCAAAAGCAAGGATGTACCCAAGGGAAGAAGATTCCTGGATTTGGTCTGAAGTGTGTCACAAGGGACAAGAATTTTTTAATCTTGGGCACTTAAAGCTGTCTCCATTATTCATGTGTAACATTTCATGTTAAAACTACAGTTGTTGAAAATGACATTTTTTAAAAAAGATTTTATTCATTCATTTGAGAGAGACTGAGGGAGACAGAGAGAACAGGCAGGGAGAAAGGCAGAAGCAGAGGCAGAGGGAGAGGGAGAAGCAGACTCCCTGCTGAGTGGGGAGCCTGACTTTGGGCTCAAACCCAGGACCTGGAGATTATGACTTAAAGGCAGCTGGTTAACCATCTGAGCCACACAAGTACCCCTAATGCTTTGACTGAAAATACCAGTGTCTTGCCTTTTGTGAGCTCTGAATGGCTTAATCGCCTTTTGTCTGTCTTTTATATTTTGAAGTCAGGCTGCCAAATCTCCATAGTTAATACATTATAGCTGATATTTCTGTCTAGAAAGTACTGGGTCTTCGCTTATTTTGCAGGAGAGACTCATTTGCCAATAGTCCTGTGGAGGTAGTACAGCTGAGGGTTTAAGCAGTCCAGAGGATAAAATCTCAGTCGTCCAAAGTACAGTTCTCTGGACAAGGTCACCACCCCTTCCCTCAACACAGGCTTTCCTCCTTCTTTATCTCTCTCTCTCTCTCTAATCAAGTCTTCTAACCCCCATGATTCTTTCTCCTAATAACCCCTGCTCTGGAACTTCTGAAGTAAAAATGAGCTTATTTCATAAATGTTCTTTGTCTTTTAACCCTAGAATGTAGGGAAACTTGCTTTACTCATGCCCAATAAATCCTTCTCCTTTTGCTTTTGTATTTAGTCTGTCAAATTATACTTTGCAACTTGTTTACACCATATTAAAATGCATTTAATATTTTTAGAGGTAGTGAAGGCCCATATATTTTTCCAAATCTGGGTGCTTTAATTTTATTGTAGTAAACTATACATAACATAAAATTGACTGTTTTGACCATTTTTAAGCATAGTCCACAATATATTTTTTTAAGATTTTATTTATTTATTGACAGAGAGAGATCACAAGTAGGCAGAGAGACAAGCAGAGAGAGTGGGGGGAAGCGGGCTCCCCGCTGAGCAGGGAGCCTGATGCAGGGCTCGACCCCAGGACCCTGGGATCATGACCTGAGACGAAGGCAGAGGCTTTAACCCATTGAGCCACCCAGGCGCCCCCACAATTTTTTTTTTTAAAGATTTATTTATTTATTTATTTATTTGAGAGAGATAGAGAGAGAGAGAGAGATCACAAGTGGGCAGACAGGCAGGCAGAGAGAGAGAGAGAGGAGGCAGCAGGCTCCCTGCCAAGCAGAGAGTCCAATGCAGGGCTCCATCCCAGGATCCTGAGATCATGGCCTGAGCCGAAGGCAGAGGCTTAACCCACTGAGCCCCCCAGGTGCCCCGCCCCCACAATATTTTTAAAGAATGTCTGTGACGTGAGTTCAAGGGAGGTTGGATTATCTTATAATGCCTACATCAGATAGGCCACAGTTATCAAATGAAGACTCTTCAGCAAATAAATGGTTCAGTGTTTTGGTAGATTTTTCGTTTTGTTTTGTTTTTTGTTTTTTGTTTTTCTTTTCCCCACTTTTTTTTTTTTAAGATCTTAGGGCATGTGTAGTAGGTGTGTCTATCCCATGGTCACCATATACTCCTTCCTTCTCATATTTGCTCATGGTCGTGAGGTCCTTTAGAGGAATATAGGCTTCCTTGACTCTGCTTTAGCAGCTTCCTGCTAAACCACACCTGAGACAGTGGTGTCTTTTCACAAGGGGATGGAGAATGATTTGCTTCAAATTTGGACAACACTCAATCCATGGGAAATTTTGGCAATGCCATAAGGATGAATTAGGCCAAATAAAGTGGTTAACTATCCTCAGGTTCAGACTTGCTGCATGTTTAATTCTGACATTTCCTAGCTGCGTGACACCTGACTTTTTTCTCTCTGTTTCCTCATCTACCCAATGAGCAGAATTGTGATTGATCTCCCTGACAAAGAAAATCATTCATCCCCATCAGTCCCCTACTCCTTCTACGGGTCATGTCACATTTCTCTGGCTCATTCAGGTTTCTAGACTCATCCGGAGGAAGAGTTGACTTTTTATTTCTCTTATCAGACATCCAACCTTGCCCCTCACCCACATTCTCAATTGTTGACCTTCTTCTTACTTTGCTAAGAAAAAAAGCAAAAGTGAGAAGACAATTTCAGCAGATCCTGTCATCACATATACCCCCACACACCTGTATTTTTGCTCTTATACTCTGCCTTTTCTCCTCTAAATATTTATTAGCTCTCTGCTCTGAACAGAAGCCAACTGCTTCATTTGTACATCAGATCCATCCCCTCCTCTCTACTCAAGGCTGTCACTCCAGATTTGTCCCTTTTTTTTTTGCATAATCATGCATTTATTTCCTCCCCATCAATAAATACACAAGCTGTACTTTTTCTGCTTCACTAAAATCTTCTCCTAACCCATTCATTGTCTCCTTCCAGCTTCTACCCTGATCCTTCCTTTCCCTACCCTTCCCTTTCCTCCTCTCCTCTCCTCCGCCCTCCTCTCCTCTTCTTCTTGAGTTTTCCATGTTTTCTCTGTTCATAAATCACTGAGCCACTGTACCCACCTTGTTCTTTCAAAGTCACTAATAACCTTTGCTCTGCTAAATCCATTGGTCACGTTCTTCTTAAAATAGTCTATTCACTAGCATTCTTAATTCAGCATTCTCTAGTTTTTCTCCTACTTCCCTGGCTACCTTTCCTGAGGGTTTTTGCTGATTCTGCTTTATCTTCCTATGTTCCAGACACTACTTGGCCAACCCTTGAACTTTCTCCCTTTCCTATATAGAAGCAATCTCTTTTGTGCTCATCCAGTCTCATGCTTCACTGAGCATCATCTATTTACAAACAACTCCGAATTTACATCTTCAGCACTGATCTCCCCCAGAAGTCCAGGCTTATGTCTGCAGCTGCTTACTTGATATTACCCTTGGCTGCTTAATTGGCATCTCATATACAATCCATCCACAGATAAACTTCTTAGAGTCTCAGTGCACTTTCCCATCTCAGGAAATTTTACCTTCTTCCTTCCAGGTGCTCAGGCTAAACTTTCCAACTCCCCTCCTTCCCTCACATATAGTATTCATTCCTTCAGCAAAATTCTATTGACTCTGCCTCTTCTCCAGTAGGAGACCATTTCTCAACATCCTCTTCAGCCCCACTGTCCTAAAACCACAGGTTCAAGCCATCTTCAGCCCTGAAATGAGTTACCACAGTAGCTTCCTATCTGATCTCCCTTTTTCCCTTCTCCCTTCAGTCATTCTCATCAAGAGCCACAGTGTTTCTCAATGGGTTTATATCCTTCTTCTGTTGAAATCACTTCAAAGCCTTCTTATCTCAGTGAAAACCAAAGTCATTAAAAATATCACAAATATTTTTGGGATCTGATAGCTCTTTTCCTTTCTTCATCATCTGAAACACTTACCTGCACTTCTTCACCTTCGGCTACACGGTTGTTCAAGATAGTCCTAAACAAACCAGGAATCTGTCCGCCCAAAGACTTCCCCTTTGTTGTTCCTCAGATTTGGGATGGTCTTCTCCAAATATGCTCATTACTCAATTTCTCATCTACTTTAGATTTTTATTAAAATCTCATCTTCTGACTAAAGGAGACCTGGTTTGACTATCTGCTCTCACTCTTTTCCTTTCTCTGCTTTCTAAAAATAAAATCTACAAATGACATTTTGTATTAATAAGTTGTTATGTTTGGGGCGCCTGAGTGGCTCAGTGGTTTAAGCCTCTGCCTTCAGCTCGGGTCATGGTCTCAGGGTCCTGGGATCGAGCCCCGCATTGGGCTCTCTGCTCAGCGGATAGCCTGCTTCCCTGTCTCTCTCTCTGCCTGCTTGTGCTCTCTCTCTCTCTGTCAAATAAATAAATAAAATCTTTTAAAAAATTATTTTAAAAAGTAAGTTGTTATGTTTATTTTCTCTTTCTTCTTCCTAACCACCATGAGATCATAAGGTTCATAAGGAAGGAAACTTCATGCTTTTTTAAAAAAGTGTTACTGAAATTGTGGAAATTTAAAAGTATCTGGGATATAGTCGTTATAAATTGATATTATTTGAATTATTACCTATCCTAAGGGATTGTTGAAACATTAGAAGATATAATATACATAATCACTGAGCACATTTAGCATGTAATAGAACCTCAGTACATGCTTTCTGTTATCAAGGAGATGCCTTGAAACCTCAGAGATAGAGTCATATATTAGGATATGAAGGTGATCCAGGAAAGAAGATGGTATAAAAATCTCTGTCTTGGTACATAAGGGACATCTGATTGAGAAGGTCAGTAGTAGACTGCAGATCTTTCTGTTTTCCTAAACAGAAGGTAATTTTAATTAAACTTAAGAAACTATGTCACTGGATTGCATATTTAGATATTTTTCTAGAATAATTACTTTTCTGTATTTCCATTAAATTAAACATTGTAATATAGAAGTATATGCCATTTCATTTTGGTTTTACAACAGTAAATACAAATTTTGTAATACAAATTTAGTGTTACTAAATTATTTCCAGTCTTCATTATACAACATAACTGATTACAGTGAGACATTTGGAGACAAAAATGCTCTACAATTAATGAAATGTTTAAGTTTTCAGTTTAAAAGAAAAGGCAATAGTGTCTAATTTTCAAACAACCCTTCTTACAAAGATTATTTGAGGCAGTTATGTACCGGTTTTTTTTTTTTTTTTTTTTTTTTTTTTTTTTTTTTTCCCAATTTATTTATTTTCAGAAAAACAGTATTCATTATTTTTTCACCACACCCAGTGCTCCATGCAAGCTGTGCCCTCTATAATACCCACCACCTGGTACCCCAACCTCCCACCCCCCCGCCACTTCAAACCCCTCGGACTGTTTTTCAGAGTCCATAGTCTCTCATGGTTCACCTCCCCTTCCAATTTACCCAAATTCCCTACTACTCTCTAACGCCCCTTGTCCTCCATGCTATTGGTTATGCTTCACAAATGAGTGAAACCATATGATAATTGACTCTCTCTGCTTGACTGATTTCACTCAGCATAATCTCTTCCAGTCCCGTCCATGTTGCTACAAAAGTTGGATATTCGTCCTTTCTGATGGAGGCATAATACTCCATAGTGTATATGGACCACATCTTCCTTATCCATTCATCCGTTGAAGGGCATCTTGGTTCTTTCCATAGTTTGGCGACTGTGGCCATTGCTGCTATAAACATTGGGGTACAGATGGCCCTTCTTTTCACGACATCTGTATCTTTGGGGTAAATACCCAGGAGTGCAATTGCAGGGTCGTAGGGAAGCTCTATTTTTAATTTCTTGAGGAATCTCCACACTGTTCTCCAAATAGGCTGCACCAACTTGCATTCCCACCAACAGTGTAAGAGGGTTCCCCTTTCTCCACATCCTCTCCAACACATGTTGTTTCCTGTTTTGTTAATTTTGGCCATTCTAACTGGTGTAAGGTGATATCTCAATGTGGTTTTAATTTGAATCTCCCTGAGGGCTAATGATGATGAGCATTTTTTCATGTGTCTGATAGCCATTTGTATTTCTTGATTGGAGAAGTGTCTGTTCATATCTTCTGCCCATTTTTTGATGTGTTTGTCTGTTTCGTGTGGGTTGAGTTTGAGGAGTTCATTATAGATCCTGGATATCAACCTTTTGTCTGTACTGTCATTTGCAAATATCTTCTCCCATTCCGTGGGTTGCCTCTTTGTTTTTTTGACTGTTTCCTTTGCTGTGCAGAAGCTTTTGATTTTGATGAAGTCCCAGAAGTCTATTTTCGCTTTTGTTTCCTTTGCCTTTGGAGACGTATCTTGAAAGAAGTTGCTGTGGCTGATATCGAAAAGATTGCTGCCTATGTTCTCCTCTAAGATTCTGATAGATTCCTGTCTCACGTTGAGGTCTTTTATCCATTTTGAGTTGATCTTTGTGTACGGTGTAAGAGAATGGTCGAGTTTCATTCTTCTACATATAGCTGTCCAGTTTTCCCAGCACCATTTATTGAAGAGACTGTCTTTTTTCCACTGTATATTTTTTCCTGTTTTGTCGAAGATTAATTGACCATAGAGTTGAGGGTCCATATCAGGGCTCTCTACTCTGTTCCACTGGTCTATGTGTCTGTTTTTATGCCAGTACCATGCTGTCTTGGTGATCACAGCTTTGTAATAAAGCTTGAAATCAGGTAAGGTGATGCCGCCAGCTTTATTTTTGTTTTTCAACGTTTCCTTAGCGATTCGGGGTCTCTTCTGATTCCATACAAATTTTTGGATTATTTGCTCCAGCTCTTTGAAGAATGCCGGTGGAATTTTGATCGGAATGGCATTAAAAGTATAGATTGCTCTAGGCAGTATAGACATTTTAACGATGTTTATTCTTCCGATCCAAGAGCATGGAATGGTCTTCCATCTTTTTGTGTCTTCTTCAATTTCTTTCATGAGTGTTCTATAGTTCCTCAAGTATAGATCCTTTACCTCTTTAGTTAGGTTTATTCCCAGGTATCTTATGCTTCTTGGTGCTATAGTAAATGGAATCGATTCTCTAATTTCCCTTTCTGTATTTTCCTTGTTAGTGTATAAGAAAGCCACTGATTTCTGCACATTGACTTTGTATCCTGCCACGCTGCTGAATTGCTGTATGAGTTCTAGTAGTTTGGGGGTGGAGTCTTTTGGGTTTTCCATATAAAGAATCATGTCATCTGCGAAGAGAGAGAGTTTGACTTCTTCATTACCAATTTGGATACCTTTTATTTCTCTCTGTTGTCTGATTGCTGTTGCTAGGACTTCTAATACTATGTTGAACAAGAGTGGTGAAAGTGGGCATCCTTGTCTTGTTCCTGATCTCAACGGGAAGGCTGCAAGCTTTTTCCCATTGAGGATGATATTTGCTGTGGGTCTTTCATAGATAGATTTGATGAGGTTCAGGAATGTTCCCTCTATCCCTATACTTTGAAGCGTTTTAATCAGGAACGGATGTTGGATTTTGTCAAATGCTTTTTCTGCATCAATTGAGAGGACCATGTGGTTCTTCTCTCTTCTCCTATTAATTTGTTGTATCACATTGATTGATTTACGAATGTTGAACCATCCTTGTAGCCCAGGGATGAATCCCACCTGATCATGGTGGATAATCTTTTTAATGTGTTGTTGGATCCTGTTGGCTAGGATCTTGTTGAGAATCTTAGCATCCATATTCATCAGTGATATTGGTCTGAAATTCTCCTTTTTGGTATGGTCCTTGCCTGGTTTGGGGATCAGGGTAATGCTGGCTTCATAGAAAGAGTCTGGAAGTTTTCCTTCTGCTTCAATTTTTTGAAACAGCTTCAGGAGAATAGGTGTTATTTCTTCTTGGAAGGTTTGGTAGAATTCCCCAGGGAATCCGTCAGGTCCTGGGCTCTTGTTTTTTGGGAGATTTTTGATCACTGCTTCAATCTCGTTATTAGATATCGGTCTATTCAGGTTGTTGATTTCTTCCTGGTTCAATTTTGGTAGTTTATATTTTTCCAGGAATGCATCCATTTCATCAAGGTTGCTAAGCTTATTGGCATATAACTGTTCGTAGTAACTTCTGATGATTGTTTCTACTTCCTTGGTGTTAGTTGTGATCTCTCCCCTTTCATTCATAATTTTATGAATTTGGGATTTCTCTCTTTTCTTTTGGATTAGTGTAGCCAGTGGCTTATCGATCTTATTGATTCTTTCAAAAAACCAGCTTCTAGTTTCATTGATACGTTCTACTGTATCTCTGGTTTCTCCCTCATTGATCTCAGCTCTAATCTTGATGATTTCCCTTCTTATGTGTGGAGTTGGTTTGATTTGTTGTTGATCCTCCAGTTCTTTAAGGTGTAGAGACAGCTGGTGTGTTCTGGATTTTTCAATTTTTTTGAGCAAGGCTTGGATGGCTATATATTTTCCCCTTAGGACCGCCTTTGCTGTATCCCATAGGTTTTGGACCGAAGTGTCTTCATTCTCATTGGTTTCCATGAATTGTTTCAGTTCTTCTTTGATCTCCTGGTTGATCCAAGCATTCTTAAGCAAGGTGGTCTTTAGCTTCCAGGTGTTTGAGTTCCTTCGGAACTTTTCCTTGTGATTGAGCTCCAGTTTCAAAGCATTGTGATCTGAGAATATGCAGGGAATCATCTCAGTCTTTTGGTATCGGCTGAGTCCTGATTTGTGACCCAGTATGTGGTCTATTCTGGAGAAGGTTCCGTGTGCACTTGAGAAGAATGAGTATTCTGCTGTTTTAGGGTGGAATGTTCTGTATATATCTATGAGGTCCATCTGGTCCAATGTGTCGTTCAATGCTCTTGTTTCTTTATTGATTTTCTGCTTCGATGATCTGTCTAATTCTGAAAGAGGCGTGTTAAGATCACCTACGATTAGTGTATTCATATCAATATGACTCTTTATCTTGATTAACAGTTTTCTTAAGTAATTGGCTGCTCCCATATTGGGAGCATAGATATTTACAATTGTTAGATCATCTTGGTGGATAGTCCCTTTAAGGATTATGTAGTGTCCTTCTGTATCTCTGACTACAGTCTTTAGTTTGAAGTCTAATTTATCTGATATGAGAATCGCTACCCCAGCCTTCTTTTGAGTCCCATTGGCATGAAAGATGCTTCTCCACCCCTTCACTTTCAGTCTGCGTGTATCTTTAGGTTCAAAATGGGTCTCTTGTAGACAGCATATGGATGGGTCCTGTCGTTTTATCCAATCTGCAACCCTGTGCCGTTTTATGGGTGCATTGAGGCCATTCACATTGAGAGTGATTATTGATAGATACGTTTTTATTGACATCGAGTTACCTTTGAAGTCTTTCTTTCTGTAGACTGTCTCTATATTTCTGTTCAATGCTATTCTTGGGATTTTTCCTCTTTTATAGAACCCCCCTTAATATTTCCTGCAGTATCGGCTTGGTGGTTGCATAGTCTTTTAAGTCTTGCCGGTCTTGGAAACTCTTTATCTCTCCATCCATTTTGAATGTCAGTCTTGCTGGATAAAGTATTCTTGGCTGCATGTTCTTCTCATTTAGTGCCCTGAATATATCTTGCCAGCCTCTTCTGGCTTGCCAGGTCTCTGTGGACAGGTCTGACGTTATTCTGATGGGCTTCCCTCTGTAAGTAAGGAGCCTCTTTGCCCTGGCAGCTTTCAAGAGATTATACCTACAATTATAATTTCTCAATTTGACTATCAGGTGTCGTGATGTTTTTTTGGAGTGTATAATCTTGGGTGGAGACCGTTCAGCCTCTAGTACATGAACGCTGGTTTCATTCGCGAGATTCGGAAAGTTTTCATGAAGGACTTGTTCCACGACATCTTCTAGACTTCTTTCTTTCTCCTCCCCTTCAGGAATTCCAATAATTCTGACGTTGGAACGCTTCATGGCATCACTTATTTCCCTAATTCTGCTTTCGTGGGATCTAAGCTGTTTGTTCCAGGCTTCCTCCTGATCCTTTCTCTCTATCTGTTTGTCTTCCAGATCACTAATTCTATCTTCTGTCTCAGTTACCCTAGCTTTGAGAGAGTTTAGATTGGATTGGAACTCATTGAGAGCATTGTGGACCTCCTCCCTGGTAGCTTTAAGCTCCGCCCTAACATTGTGAACATCCTGTCTGGTCGCTTTCAGTTCGGCTCTAATCAATTCTGTTTGGTCATCCATGGCTTTCTCCAACCTAGCTATTGCCTGGATAATTGTTAGCCTGAATTCTCTTTCCGACATATTGTCTATGTTGATAGCCGTTAGCTCTGTTGCGGAAGGTCCATCCTCTGTATTTTTCTTCTGTTGGGCATTCCTCCTCCTAGTCATTTTGGTGGGAGAAGACTGAACAGATGTAGCTGGATGTATCAACTCTGGTGCAGTCAAGGTGCACCCTGGAACACTTCCTGATCTCCGTCTCAGAAGCCTCAGTCTGGGTGCAGAAGCTGAATAAATTCCCCCTTGGATGCTGGCAGTGCAGGTTCCAAGTTAAAGACCCTGGGGGCGCAGGATCTTTTGCTCGTCCCCAAAGCCAAGGCAGTGGCGGCTGTCTGGGAGCTCCTGACCGCCAGAGAGGTTCCAAGCAGCGATCGCACACTGAGATTTTGCCGCTGGCCGGGGCTGGGAGTGCCCGGCTTGCGCGCACCTCTTTTCAGAGGCGGCTGTGGGTCGGGCGCGCGTCTGGGGCACTGAGAACGGGGCGCTGGTCCGTAAGCCGCAGGCTGGGCTTTTGCGCGCCTCTGTCCGGGGAAGAGTTTCGCGGGCGCGAGGCTTAGACTTTGAAACAATGGCCCGGGTCTAGAAGCGCCCCAGGGCCTTAGAAACCCAGGAGAGCTGGAGCGACGTGCACGCGCATCTCAAGCTTTGTGGTAGGGCTAGCGCGCGTTCTGCAGACCGGCTCCCATCCCCTCACAGGAGCCGGAACCCCGCGCTCTGGGGCACGCTGGCGGCTTAGGGACCAGGAGCCGGTTTCTCCGCCGCACTCTCTCTGCCTCCGCGCCGGGGAGGCCGTCTGGGACTGGGGACTCAAGCCCCTGTCCCTAGCCGCCCCGATTCCCACAGTTTGCCCCCGCGATCCTTTGCTCTTTTGGAGTGCTTTCAACCAGTCTCCGAGTTAATGCTGGTCCCCAGACGCAGGGCACTCTCGCTCGTATCGGGGTATTACTTTCCCACCGGTCGCCTCTGGTGGCTCCCTCCCCCTTTTGTTTATCTTCCGATCTCAGTCCGCTGTTCCCATTCCGCTTTACCTGCTCACTGGCGTCTTCTGCCCCTGTAGAGATCCAGACGTGTATAATTCTGATCTCAGGCTGATTTCATGGGTGATCAGAGTTCTTTGGTAGGTAATCAGCTCACTTTGGGGTACCAGCTGAAAAGACGCCTCTTCCTAGTACCCCGCCATCTTGTCCCCCCCCACCTGTACCGGTTTTTGTATATATTTAATTTTATGAAATTTTGAAGTCAGGGAAAACTTTATTTCTCTATTTTTTAAAAGATGTTATTTATTTATTTGAGAGAGAGAGGGCATGAGTATAGGGGAGGTAGAGGGAGAAGCAGACTCCCCACTGAGCAGGGAGCCCAACACAGGACTTGATCCCAGAACCCTGAGATCATGATCTGAGCTGAATGCAGATGCTTAACTGACTGAGCCACCAGGCACCTTTATTTACCTATTTTAAGAATTAATACTCCAGATCTTTGTACTACTTAATGGTGATAAAAACCAAAATGCGATGGATAGCAACCTACCACTTACTAACAGGGACATCTAAGTAAGGGATATATTACTAGGATGAGATAAGGAAAATAAAACTTCTTTGAATGTTTTCAAATTGTTCTTGCAGGGCGCCTGGGTGGTTCAGTGGGTTATGCCTGTGCCTTCAGCTCAGGTCATGATCCCAGGGTCCTGGGATCGAGTCCTGCATCGGGCTGTCTGCTCAACAGGGAGCCTGCTTCTCTCTCTCTGCCTCCCTCTGGGCCTGCTTGTGATCTCTGTCCGTCCAAAAAAAAAAAAAAAAAAATCTTACAAATTAACATGTTTAATATATAAGAATTATAGTTTGCTTCTAAAGGTTTTCACTTAGCAATTTTATGATATAGCAATTAAAAAGGAAATCACGCTTAAACTCATAAAAAATTAAATATATATATATTTAAGTTTTTATTTATTTTTTTGTCAGAGAGAGTGCTAAACAGCAAGAGTGAGCATGAGCAGGGGGAATGGCAGACAGAGCAGGAAGAGGGAGAAGCAGACTTCCCAGGGAGCAAGGAGCCTGAAATCCAACTCAATCCCAGGACCCTGGGATCATGAGTCAAGCCAAAGGCAGACATTTAACCGACTGAGCCACCCAGTCATCCCAAAATTAAATATATTTTAAAAATACATTTTCTTTAAAATGATTTTGATGGGGATTGTGTGGGTGGGTCAGTCAGTTAAGCATCTCTCAGGTCATGATCTCAGGGTCATGAGATTGAGCCCCATGTTGGGCTCCATGCTGGATGGGGATTAAGATGCTGCTTAAGATTCCTCCTCTCTCCCTTTCCCTTTGCTCTTTCCCCATCCCGCTCCCTCTTTCTATAAATAAAATAAAATAAAATAATTTTGATGGGGGTTGAGTCAGATCCTATAAGTATCTTCAGGTTAGAAACATGTGCCTCAATCCTCACAGTGTCTAATTTGAGATCTGGCACATTCCAAATGCTCAAAATTTATTTGATGTACTTTATTGAAGTTTTTTTGAAAAGTCCCTTTTATAATATGGTCAAAATATATTTCTCAAACATTATAGTATATGTGTGTTTTTTCTTATTCTTCCTACACTTTTCATAAAAAATATGAAGACTGAAAATTATTGTAGGATAAATATCTACAGATAAGGGAATTGTGATTATTTAATTTGTTTATTGAACTGCTATCATTGGGTAGCCTAAATACTAATGAAATAACAAGCTATGTGACTCCTTAAAATTGTTTATAAGTTAAAAAGATATGAGGCTTATTTATTTTCTATCAGTAGTAAAACATATATTAATGGAAGCACAGTCAGATATTCTTTTACTATTAGCAGAAACCAAAGATGTTTTGAGCAAAACAACTTTTAGTGGAAGAGAAAATACAGCATCTTTTAAACCTAAAAGTGCAGAAAGGAAACAAATAAATGTTTTTATTTTGTAACAGATTTATAAAAAAAAAGTCTTAGAGACTTCAGATTTGAAATATGCCATCATTAGAGGTAATGAGTAAGAGCTGTAGGGAAAAATGTCTTCATATTGTGTCTACAGTATAGGTATAGCATTTTCTGCATTGTATTGCCACAGTATCCTAGCTAGAAATTGGCCAAAATTGCTTTTCCAGGAGTTTCTTTTTCATGCCTTTTTGTTAAACCACAATTATATTTCCCAAATAGGTGATGACTTAGTCAAGGACATCCTGACACTTTTATGTAGGTAGGACAGGAGGGGCAGGGTGACTTGCCGATGCCTGATATCTGTAATATTCAAGTGTGAGCAGAGATAGCGGTAACTATGGAGAACAAAGTGAGGGTTACCAGTGGAGAGGTGTCTGTGGGGGATGGGTGAAATAGGTGATGGGGATTAAGGAAAGCACCTGTGAAGAGCACCAGGCATTGTATGGAAGTGTTGAATCACTGAATTCTAATCACCTTAAGTGCTGAATCACCTGAAACTAATATTATACTGTAAGTTGACTAACTGGAATTTAAATAAAGACTTAAAAAAAAAAACTACACTATTAAAAAAAGAATAGGTGTAGTGGTTCTACTTATAACCTTTAAGAAAATTAGACATTTTACAAAGATATTAAAATTGCAAAAATAATACAAAATTGTAAACATGTAAATATAATTTTAACCACCTTACCAAGACATCTAGCCAGTACTAAAAAATCTGTGCACTAAGAAAGCACCTGTCATACACACTTATATGTTGAATTTTTTCAAACTTCAAGGAAATGATCTACCTTATCTTATACCATTTCTTTTCTGACATAATAGAAGAGAAAAATCTACCCCATCACTTATAATGTTAATTGCAGTCTCCCAAAATGTCTTCACAAAATGATTTCATCATTAAAATAAGTATATTTAATTTATCCATCTGTAGGTAAAATAATACATCATGAGCAAGTACTTTTTAAATCAAAAAAGATGGATGATAAGATTAAGGGAATTATTTATACACATATGAATATTAACAGAATGTTATTTTCTGTTCATGTTAAAAATATTTGCTAAGGGCCTAGAAAGTGGTTTTTTGTGACTAACCAAAATGTCTATCTAAAATCTCTAGTAATTGTTATTTAATGTAGAAACATTAGAACTATTTTCATGCTGATTAAAAAATTGGGATTGAGAAAAAAGGCTGATTATCAGAGCTTCTATTCAATATTTCATTGCTAATTCTCACCAATATAATACAACAAGAAAACAATGTAATAGAGGATAGAAAGCAAAAAAAAATTTGTTTACGAAAGACAGAATTATGTATCAATAAAGCCAATGTCTACATAGAAACTACAGTAAATGAAATTTAAAGTGAGCACATGCTGAAAAATCACGGTACAAAAATTTGTTTTGTTTTACAACAGCACACAATATAAGAATAAATAAATAGATAAACAAGAGTTTAAAAGTCTGAATGACTGGGGTGCCTGGGTGGCCCAGTGGGTTAAAGCCTCTGCCTTCTGCTTGGGTCATGATCCCAGGATCCTGGGATTGAGCCCCGCATCGGGCTCTCTGCTCTGCAGGGAGCCTGCTTCCTCCTCTCTCTCTCTCTCTCTCTCTGCCTACCTCTCTGCCTACTTGTGGTCTCTGTCTGTCAAAGAAATAAATAAAATTTTTTAAAAAAGTCTAAATGACTTAAAAATACTATTTTATAAAGGAAATAAAGTAAAATATAACTAATAACACCCCATAACTATTTAGGTTTGTGTATCTCAGTCATTCTATGTTCACATATATTACTTTAAAAACCTTGGGACACTTTCATGAACATAGGAAGATGTGAATGATGTAATATTAATTTATTATAGACAAATAAATGTGTAATGAAATTATAAAACATGGGTGAGGAGGAAATTCATCAGTTGAGCAATAGTGGTTACTCATGGGGTGGAAGAGAGAATAGAATTAGGGAGTAAAACAAAGGATCACAGAAGAGTTAAGCAACATGATCACAGATTGATGCATTTGTATCAGATTTCTATGGTGATAACAGAAGATACAACACCTTTTCAAATGCATATCAATATTTTTAAAATGATGGTGAGAGAGAAAGTAGTAATTTTTGTGAAATAGAAATATATCATTCTCTCATCACAAAGCAATAAAACTGGAAATCATCAATAAAACAAAAGATAGTAAAAAACCCAAAAGTCCTTCCACCAGAAAATTAAAGAAAACCTTTTATTCAGAAATCACTTGGGTGAGAAAAGAAATACAAACCTAAAAATTGCAGGCGTATGGTTATAATATTCATTCTTTTATACCTATTAAAGACAGAGTTGCTTTGAGTCATAGGCTATAATAAAAAGCTCGTGAAGGTATTTTAAAAGGTTAGAGAAATCTTAATACCAGGCTGAACAGTAATACTATAAGTCAATGTCAGCTTCACATACAAATTTAAATATCCTAAACAAAATATTAAAAGTATAAAATATTTGTGATTTAGAGATATTAGGGCCATGGAGTATTTAATAAAGGAATAGAAGTTTGTTTTAATAATATAAAATACATTGATTTGATTGACTGCATTAATGGGTAATAGAAGAAAAATCTTATGACCAAGTTAATACCCCCCAAATACCTTTCATAAAACTCAACACCTATTTCTCAGCAGAGCAAGTATTAAATAAAAACACGGTAGTCATTTGTTACTATTTAAAATGTACAAGGCACTAAAGCCAATTCAATAAATAAAATTAGGTTCTAATCTGTATAAAGAGGAGACAAAATTTCCATTTTTAGAAACTATTATTAAAACCCTGAATCTCATGAGTCACTGTGCTTATTCTTTGAGGATTATCTTCTTGCAACTCTCCCTTAGCAGACAAACTATGAAGTATACCTGTGTGTTACACATGCATGTAAATAAATGTGTGTGTATTTACATGTCCACTCTTGTAAATGTATGCTGAGTATCAATCTACAAAGATTTTAATGACTTCATTTTCTGGCACACGCATACACAAAAGGCATTTCAGAGTTCTATTCTCCAAACTCCAGCCATACAATCAGCAATATTTTGGTGTGTGAACTGGTAATACAAATATAGAAACTAGTATAGAAGCTAGGAATATTTGTCCAGAAGTGAAAATTGTGCACGAAGGAATGCAGATGTCATCCATATTCAGATGTCAGAATGTCATCTTCACCCTTCTACCTTTTCAGCCCTCTTGCCACCCACTCTTGGTAGGTAATCCATGCCTAGTATTTGATTTACTTTCTCTATTTTTATTTTCATGAAGAAAAGAATAAATAAATTTATTTTTGCCACAATTTTTATTAAATAAAAAAATACTCATTATAGATATTCTTTTGTATTTTGCTTTTTTTCAGTTAAAAATATATCCTGGATAGCACTTCCTATCCATTCATAGAGATTGTCATTTTTTGTAGCTAGATAATACTTCATTATGCAGAGATACTTTAATCATTCTTCTATCAATGGAGATGATATTTCACTTTTTTCCTTTTTCTGTTTTTAATTGCAGCTAATGTTGCATGAATAAGCATGCAAATTTGTGTTTTAAAGTTGTTTGATGTATCTTCAGCCTAAATTCATAGAAGTGAGTTTGTTGGGTCAGAACTTAAATGCCAATGTACTTTCCTTAGCTGTTGACAAATTGTTTCCTAGTTTGACGTATATGTGAAACCTATTTATCCACAGATTCATGCTTAGAATACGTTGTCATACATATTTTTACATTTCTAATAGATATTTTTTAATTTTTAGCAATCTGAGAAATGGGAGATGAAAAATGGAATCATAGTGTATTTTAATTTACATTTCTCTAATTACATGTTATAGTACTAGCTTTTTGTTTTTCATTTTGTTTTGTTTTTTGTTTTGTTATCCATTTTATTTTTGTGTTTCAAATACCTTTAGGAGTCATCCTGAAAGATAAACTGCAATGATTCTGTCTTCTCTTATTACTTACATCCTTATGTCGTCCCCTTCCGCAATAATGCCCGACTTACCTTTGCAAGCAGTAACATCAGGGGTATGTGGTGGTGTGGTAATGCTGAACATTAGCGGTAGAAGACATACCAGCTTATTTCTTGGCCCCTGCTTGGTTCAGTCAGTAAGAATCCAACTAGCGCTATGAGAACACTCCAGCTGTCTTCTGGAGAGTCCTTAACCAAGAACAACTGAGGTCTCGGATCAATGTCTAATTCTTTTTTTTTTTTTTTTTAAATTTTTAAAGATTTTTATTTTATTTGACAGACAGAGATCTCAAGTAGGCAGAGAGGCAGGCAGAGAGAGAGAGGAAGGGAAGCAGGCTCCGCGCTGAGCAGAGAGCCCAACGTGGGACTTGATCTCAGGGCCCTGGGATCATGACTCGAGCTGAAGGCAGAGGCTTTAACCCACTGAGCCACCCAGGTGCCCCCAGTGTCTAATTCTAACCTCCAAACCTGTAGGAGTCAGTCCCTGTCGAATCAAATCATCCAGCCCCATATCAGCCTTCACGTAACTGCAGCCTTGGCTGGTATACCACCTCGTCAAAGACTCAAGCCCCAAATGCCCTGCCACGTTCTCCTAGCAGTGGTTCTGGGTAGAGGGTTTCCCCATTTGGTTTGTCTGAAACTGTCTTTCATTTGTCATTATCTCTGAAGGCTATCTTTCCCCCCACCCTCTCCACACACATACTGGAAATAAAATATTAAGCAGTTATTTCAGCACTTAGACGATGGAAATGCTTTGTATCTCTTGTGAATACGATGCTTAGTTACTTTGTTGTTCTTTTAAATGTGCGTTGCGGGTGGGGGGGGCGGTTGTTTGTTACTTTTAAGCCTTTTGTTTTCATTTTCTTCCTAAACACTTTCATGATGATGCTAAGTGTGGTTTTCTCAGATTCATCCTGTTGGGTTTTGTAGAACCTATAAAATCTTTCCAAATAGATTTCTTTTGCCGTTTTTTCCCCAGTTTTATCAGCTTTTCATCCACTGTCTCTTCTAATAGACTTTGCCCTATTATTCTGCTCCTTTCCCTCTGGATTATGTGTTTTTATTAATGACCACCTTAGTGCTTATTCTGTTTTATGTATTTTCTTTTCTTTTTCTTTTTTTTTTTTTTAAGATTTATTTATTTATTTGACAGAGAGAGAGATCACAAGTAGGCAGAGAGGCAGGCAGAGAGCGAGAGAGGAGGAAGCAGGCTCCCTGCTGAGCAGAGAGCCCGATGGGGGGCTTGATCCCAGCACCCTGAGATCATGACCTGAGCCGAAGGCAGCAGCTTAACCCACTGAGCCACCCAGGTGCCCCTGTTTTATGTATTTTCATAACTAAATTTGTCTCTTTACTTCAGTTAGCATCTCTTCTACTAATCTATCATTTTGTTCAAATATTGTCTCTTCAGTAGTGTCTAATTTGTTCTTTTTAAAAAGATTATATTTATTTTAAAGAAAAAGAGAGAGCAGGGGGGAGGGGCAGTTAAAGAGGGAGAGGCAGAAGACTGAACCACGCAATCACCCCTCTAATTTGCTCTTAAGTTCATCTGCTGAAATTTGTAATTTCATCTACTATATATTTCAGTTTTAGAAGGCCACTTCATTTCTTTTATGTTTCAATTTATTGCTGAAATTTTGCATCTCATTTATTTTGACCTTGTTATTAATGGTGAAAGACAATATTTGAAAATACTGATATCTTGATTGTCTAGGATACTTTTTCTTTTTTTCTTTTCTTTTCTTTTTTTTTTTTTTTTTTTTTTTTTGGTGTTTCTCTTGGTCTTATTTTCTGGTGTGATTATAATTTTGCTTAATGTAGATATTTTATGTGAGATTTGGAATAATATCATCTTCCTGCCAAAGTGTGTATTTTGGTTCTGGAAGCATTTAGAGAAGGGGAAGATGATATGACTCACTCTTGGATTGAGGTGATTCTAAGGAGCTTTTTATTTATTTTGATTGGTTGATTTCCATATTGCTCTCCCTTTAATGTGTCTCTCTTCAGAGTCTGTCCTAAAGCCCTACTGTTATTCTAGGGATCCTTGCCTTTATGCACAAGGATCTCCATAATAATCTTCCAAAAGCCCTGTTTGACTTCTGAGACTCTTACCTACTACTTTCTACTTAAATTGCTGCATGCAAATAAAACACATCATAAGGAAAAAATTGTACAAAATACAAGACTCCATTTGACTTTATTTTCTCTGAGATGTTATCACCTCAATTCATAAATGTCTTAAACACCATCATTTGTCTCTTCAGCTCTGACTGTGTAAAACCCTTATTTTATTTCTTACTCTCTTAATTACAGCTTTCTACTCAGCTCTTCATATCTTTACCTTTGCTACTTATGATATGGCAAATATCTCTGTAAGATTCACAGCATTAATTGTATTTAAAAATTTCTCCTTTGTATTGTCAATTTACCAGTTAGTTTGTTTTGTGGGCTTTTTTTTCTAACTTTTAAAAATTATATTGAAATATTAGAGAGGTCTTGATGTTCTGACTTCTTTCTACATTCTTTACCAATACTTCTTTATCACGATGTCACTTTTTTTTTAAAGGATATCATCTTTTAAATCATTTTGAATCACTGTCATTGTCCATCCCCTTTCATTTTAAACCTAGTTAGTGATTTTCTTTTTTTCGATTGAAGCACGTTGAAAATTTTTATTTTTCTTATTTGTGCTTGGATATTTAATTGTGTTGTTTCTGTATTAAAATATTTTAGGGATATAGCCCTATATGCAATGAGATAAATAATTACTATTTTATAAAATAATATATATATAGAGAGAAATATATATGTTAGAAATGTATATATTAGAAATGAATATAAATATTAGAAATATAGGTAAGATATATATATACACACATATATGTGTGTGTGTGTGTATATATATATATATATTTATTAGGGAAACTTTTAATGCACTACCTAGTGATTATGCTAGGTGTTGATACATCATTGTTTATAAAGATGACTCAGTCAGATAGAGGTAAGACTACATGAGTTTCAGGAGTTTTATGGTTCTTACTGACTTTATTGTCTTGTCCACATTAATATTTTTGAAAGTTAATTTATACCCATCTCTGGAATTATTTTAAAGAGAGACATGTTTTTTTTCAATAGTGACTACATCATTGAAAATTTGAGTTCTGCATTAGAACAAACCAGAATATGTGGGATGCCATTATCTTTATACATAGTTCTTTCTAAATATATAGGCTGGAAAAAAATATGTAAGAAAGTAAAAATATAGCAGTAGAAACTGCAAATTTGCCAACCTAAAAACAAGAAAATAACTGCAATTTATCTACATGATTATTTTCCCAGACTATCTTAAATACTGAATTTTGTGGGGATTGTATAAGCATCACTATCTATTCTTTTATAATTACACAGTGCCTAAGCTTTTGCTTGTCTGCAGTATTTCCAGAGCAGAAATTTGTATTTGTTCATGGAGCTGCTTATTCAGTCTTATTCAACTCGAAGAGAAGTAACTTCCTCTCTGTTACACTCTAATGGACACCATTTGGCAAGTGTTTTTTCAACAAGCTTTACCTCACTCCTGAAAGAATCAGGCCTTCTCTAGTCAGAGGAAAGATAGTAAATCAACTGTAGTGTTAATCAATAAAAGTAATCAGCCTCTGAAGCAAAACTTGTCTATTGCAGTATGTAACAACTAGCTCTTGGGTGGACTTTAAAACAGAGCTTAAAGAGTGAACAGAGTTCTCCTGAGCTATTTTTCCCACTTTATTTCAAGTAACATTAGAATTTTAGATGAGACTAAAGTTTAAACAGATTGTTTGAGAGTATGTGCACTATGAGTATGAAAAGAATATAGAAAAGAACGAAAGAAGCAATTGTGAAAAAATAATTTTCTGCAGTGTGATGTAATGAAAGAAAATAAGTTCTGGGTATGATTCCAAATATGACTTTGCATGGGAAGTAAAAATCTATTTTTGTGGCTTGTGTGCCATCCAAGGGTTTTATCTAATGTTCACATCATTTTCTTTTGTGTAATTTCTCATCTTGTAAGCAACTGTTGATTTGGTGCTAGAATTCTCTTCCTATTTGAAAATGTATTTGCTTGAATTATTTGTATTCTATGCTTCATTGACATAGGTCTTCCAATTAATTAGTTGATAACATAATGTGCTTAGTAGAAAAACTAGATAAGAGTTTAACATTGAAACAATAACTAATTAAAGAAATTATTAAAGAAATGGTTAAATTAAAAAATTGCTCAAAAATTTACTAAATAAAATTTAAAATGGGTATGTTTTGAGGATGGTTGGAGGAGAAGAAATGAAAACCAGAAACAGGAAAATCTATACTGAACCCACGTAATAAAGAATAAAGGAAAGTTTATTTAGGACATACATTGTTATTCTTTTTAAAAATTATTTTACTTGTTTTTTTTTTTTTTTTTTTGAAAGAGGGAGACAGACAGAAAGAGAGAGAGCACCTGAGCCAGGGAAGGGGCAGAGAGACAAGGAGACTCCCCACTGAGCAAGGAACCTGATGTGGGGCTCCATCCCAGGACTCAGGGATCATGACCTAAGCCAAAGGCAGATGCTAAACCAACTGAACCACCTATGTGGACAGGACATACATCATTTTTTATCAGTTATTTAAAACATTTTATCATTAAAAAAATACAATTACTTTAACCACTGATTAAATGAACTTCTCTAATGCTAAATACTAAATGTTAATGGAAAGTTGTTTATAAACTTTAAAGTCTATGATAAATGATAAGTTCATACAATTATCAAAATTTCTAATGACAGTCACTTTATAAAAGTATCATTAAGTAATATACAAAGATGTCTAAATGTTAAATCCTTAATATTACTAAGCCTGAATGGAATAATAAAAATAATAACTGTGGCAAAAACAATGAATACTATTGTTTATAACAAGTACATATTTTGGACATGTGCTCTCTATATTGCAAGTCTGTAAGTAGCTGTCTTATATTTGAAAAACAAAACATAAAACTTTAGGGTATATTTGGTGCTGTTCTTACATCTGAGTTTTACTTTAATATCTGTACAGAACCCATAGGGAGCAAGACATGTTTCAGACTAAAGGACTCATTTGAGCAAAGTCAGCTTGGGGAATAGGGAGATGTAAAGTATAAAGAACGTTTGCTGTGATGATCCCTTTCTATTACTGGCTGCTGAAACAGTAGGTGGAGAGAAGCCCTGGGAGTAGGAAAATGCTCTGGTACATCTGGGGGTTTGGTTCAGACAGATGAAAGCCACGATATTACTGTACCTTCTGAAACCTGGTTACCAGAGTCATTAAGGACTTACGCTAGAATTAAACACTAAACAATATTAGCTCAAAACAGCATGGAAATTGGAGTATCAGGGCAAAATTGTTTATTGTGATTTCTCAGATTAAGACCTGATGATGGCAAAAGTTCAGGGGCTATACTGTGGAATTGCTTTTTCAGTTCTATAATAGTCCTTAAATAAGGATTTTTAGTTAAGTTACTTACTTTTGTGATCAAAGGATATATGTAAGATCCAATGATCTGTTTATATAATTATACTCAATGTCTAAGAGTTGGTAGGTATGTTCTATTCCATCTTCCCAAGAGATTCTTTTGTGTTGTTGTTGTTGTTGAAGATTTTATTTGTTTGAGGGACACCTGAGTGGCTCAGCTGGTTAAGCATCCACCTTCAGCTCAGGTCATGATCCCAGAGTCTTGGGATCAAGCCCCACATCAGGCTCCCCGCTCAATAGAGAGCCTGCCTCTCCTTCTCCCACTCCTCCTGCTTGTCACCCTCTCTTTTTGTCAAATAAATCTTTAAAAAAAAAATTCATTTGTTTGAGAGGGAGCCAGAGTCTGTGTGGGGGGAGGAACAAAGGGAGATAATCTTCAAGCACATTACCCACTGACCAAGCAGTCTGACACAGGGCTCAGTTTCACAACCCCAAGATCATGCCTGAGCCAAAACCAAAAGTCAGTTGCCTAACTGACTGAGCCATCCAGGTGCCCCAATAAGAGATTCATTTCTTGGTGTTTTTCCACTATATATGGTAGCCTCCAGGCTTCTTGAAGAATGGTCTTCTTCCAGAGAGACCAAAGCTTATCAAGAGAGTATTTACAAGTCAGATTGTTAAGTGTTTGCTTAAAGATCTTATGATTCTCAAAAACAAGCTCTTTTAAAGCATGTTTATTCACTCCTTAATATGATAAAAAGCCTCATTTGAAATAAGGCTAATGGAGTTTAATTCTCCATCTCTACTAAAGTGATTGTAAACTTTCACTTAACAGTATCACTTTAGCTTCTTCTGGCAATCCCTTAGGTTAAGAAATGAGCCCAGATAATAGTCAAATCACAATTATTTGCTTTACCACAATTCTCTCTTTTCACACATTTAACCATCTAGAATCACTGAAACATTCATGTATGTTGCTGAATGGTTTCTAATACCACAAGACAGGTAGAGTCTTTCACCAGTTTTCACTGTCACCTTCTATCTGTGCACCTAGGACATATGAGTCAGCAGCTGCTTTCAACATCAAACAGACAGTTAACATCCAAGGTCACAGGGTAATAAGTTTAATTATAGGACTTCAACTTCTATCATGAGACCAATAATTTTGTCTTGGTTGTTAAACTCTACAAAAATAACCTGCCTTTTCTGTCCCGGAAACTGAGTTAGTTATTTACTGTCTCAACTTGCATAACTGACTGACAAACCCTAGGGGTTTCTTCCAAGTCTGTAATACAGGTTTTAACAACCAATGCTTTAAACCTCTAACGTGAGTACAAAATGACTGTAAATGATGATAAATCTCAGTGTGTGTGTGATATGACTGGTTTATAGTGTCAAAACGCACCCTTCTAAAGCTGAATCCTACCTGTCATGTATTTAAAAATCAAAGCTCTCAAAACTCCAAAGTGTAAAATGAAACTTAAGAAAGGTCTAGATAGGGGCACCTAGGTGGCTCAGTGGGTTAAAGCCTCTGCCTTCAGCTCAGGCCATGATCTCAGGGTCCTGGGATTGAGCCCCACATAGGGCTCTCTGCTCAGCAAGGAGGCTGCTTACCCCTCTCTCTGCCTGCCTCTCTGCCTACTTGTGATCTCTCTCTCTCTGTAAAATAAATAAATAAAATCTGAAAAAAAAAAAAAGAAAGGTCTAGATAATGTAAATCTCCCTGAAACTTATGAAAATAATTTAGTTGTTTTTGTTTTGTTTTGTTTTGTTTTTTTGCATCAGCAATGAAAGCAGCTTTAAGGGAAACTTACTAAAATTTGCTAAGTGGAATTTAATTCTCCATCTCTACTAAACTGATTGTAAACTTTTACTTAAGAATATCACTTCAGCTTTTTCTGGTAATCCCCGAGGTTTAAGAAATTCATTAGAAATGCCATCTCACCCAAATTTGTTTCTAACTTGAAGAGCATGATAGCCATATTCTTTATCCACAGTAGTATTTAATTTCTATATTTTTCATTTTTTCATGTATAGCTGGAGTAACTCCAACATGAATTACAAGTAAAAAGGAAGACACACTAGAAAGAAAACTAGTTGTAGTATTCTTTTTATGATTATAATAATCTTTTTTTGTTCAAGCAATTCAAGTATAATGAAAAGAATTAAAAATAAAATTGAATGAATATTAGAAGTAAAAATCAAATTCCTTTTAATTAAAATTCCTTTTAAATTACTTTGTTTAATTCTGCTTAAATAACTTAAATAACTCAAAATACCTTTTAAATAACTTTATTTTAATATGCTATCTGTTTAAACAGATAAGAATTAGTATATTCAGCATATGATGAAGATTGTTTTTAGTCAGTGGTTCAAATACTGTGGGAGGCAGCCTGCTCTTCTGTTTCTAAGCAATAAAAGCAGTCAGTAGCCCAAATTCCATGAGGCATCTCTGGAAAATGGCAAGTGGATTGGATAGTATTAAAGAAGTTAATCAATTTTTTAACATTTACAGGATAGTAAACTTGGGGGGGGATCACTTGTTTCACAGATATTTAAAAATTAGAAGTGATACCTTCCAGAAAGAAGGAGGTAACTGTTTTCTAAAAATGCTAAAATAAATTACCCTAATTTGGGGGCATCTAAAGTACAGAAATCTATTCTCTTGTAGTTCTGGATGCCAAAAGTCCAAAAACATGGTATTGACAGATTTGTTGTCCCTACGAAGGCTCTAGAAGAGAATTTTTTTTTTTTCATTTTCCAGTTTCTTGTGGCTGTCAGCTTTCCTTGGCATCCTTTGTCATTTACCTCTCTGTCAGATTCTGCCTCTGTCTTCTCATTCCCTTCTCCTCTGAGTGTCTGTGTCTTCTCTTCTGTCACTGTCTCCTATTGGCTTGAGTGCCCACTTGGATAATGTGGAATGATATCCCCACCTTAAACTTAATTGCATCTTTATACCTCGTCTTTCCAAATATG
Organism: Neogale vison; assembly: GCF_020171115.1. Taxonomy (NCBI): domain Eukaryota; kingdom Metazoa; phylum Chordata; class Mammalia; order Carnivora; family Mustelidae; genus Neogale; species Neogale vison. The sequence continues at coordinate 194,033,578 of NC_058091.1, read as the reverse complement.
ATAATATGCACAGACTCCAGGGATTAGGACTTGGATATAACTTTTGGAGGCAAGATTTATTATATTACTACAATTATTTCTGATAATACTGTTAGGATTATTTATACAAAATAATAATTTTTCCTCCCTGTTCGTATCTCCTCAGCATAAGGAATTAACAATAGAATAGTTATTCTTTCAGTCATGAGCAGGAATTTCAGATTTGTGCTTAAGAGAGGGGAGGACATATGCATAGGTTTTGTTATATATGCTAGGCATGAGGAGATCAAGATTCTAAATGATCAAACACTAAAGCATAATTTTCAACAATATAATCACTGGAAGTAAGATGGAACATACCATTTTCAGCTGTATATCCCGTATTTTACCCCTCCCCATACAAACACACACACACACACACACACACAATCCTTAGTAATAATTATTAAAGGAAAACTGTGTTGCAAATCGGTAAGTATCTACAAACAGATTAAAGCATGTGAAAATGCACTCCTTTGAGACTTATCAAAATGGAAGAATAGTAAACAGCATGAGAAAGCACTATCAGAAAAGTAACCAAGAAACCATACCTAAGAACAACGATTTAAAAGAAAAAAGGATATTAAAAGAAATAGTATTAAGGAGCTCAGCAAAATGTAAGATGCAGCCTCCTCCACTAATAATTATAAAACACAATTTAAACATTGAAAACAAATGGCTCTTGAAAGGTGCCAGGAAACATCAAAGAGAGTCAGAAATTAAGAGGCAAAGATCCCTGAGAACAGGACACTGAAAAAGCTCCAGATCTTCAGTGATATGCTTTAGAAAATCTGATCATTTGCTGACTCCTGAAAAAATATGGAGAATTTTGAGAGAAAGTAGTAGCCTAGGTCCTGCTGAGTTCTTAGTGAGTCAGGGAGGAAATAATTATACACAGTTCAGCACTACTTTGCTCCTCCGAAGACTTGAGACATAATCATGAATTAGAAAAAGAAAAAGAAATGAACAAACAAACAAACAAACAAAACCATACAGGGGGGGCCTGGGCAGCTCAGTTGTTAAGCATCTCCTTAAGTGTCTGCCTTCAGCTCAGGTAATGATTCCAGGGTCCTAGGATCAAGCCCCACGTTGGGCTCTCTGCTCAGCAGGAAGCCTGCTTCTCTCTCTCCCACTCCCCCTGCTTGTGTTCCTTCCCTCGCTATGTCTCTCTCTGTCAAATGAATAAATAAATAAATAAATCTTAAACAAACAAACAAACAAAATATATATATATATATATAAACCAAGCATGAACCTAGTATTTTATAAGCAATAATGCACACAAGGCATCTGCTAGCCCCTAAAGGGCAAGTGCAGGGAGTAAGAAGCAGACAAAGCAGAAAGTAGCTGTTTCGTAGCTGAAAACGGAATCAGAAAATTCTGCAATATTGAGAACTGTGTACACACTCTATTGGTTCTTTTCTCTGGAGAGCTCTAATACAGTATTCAACTCCTGTTAGCTGGGGTTGGGGGGAGAATGTACTTTGTCTTCCTGATTTCGCCTGTGTCTTAGGCAAGCTTCAAGTCCCTGAGTCTCAGCTCCTGTTCCTCCTGGTGCCCCCACCCTTCCCTATATGTGTTTCTGGACCCACCTCTCATAATTCCACTCGTCTTCCAGGTGGAAGGTTTTGTTTTTGTTTTTGTGTTTCTGTCCCTTTCCTTTGGACATAATATTTACTTCAGTGGCCGACAATGATAGTGTTTATTGCTCCAAACCTCCATATATTGAAACTTTCATTCCAGAATAGAGTGGAGAAAGAGGCAAGTAGAATTGCAAGCCCTTTGTTCCGTACCTGTCATTCTTTCTCTAAGTCTGCAATATTAATGACATCTTCTTAAAACTTCATCCGATAATTTCCATGAACATCTGATGGGTTTCAAGAAGAAAATCTTAAAGTGGACTCCCCAGTCTCTGTGGCCCACTCCCTCAGCAATGCACTCCTGATGTCCACCAATTCACAGCCTCTGCTAAATAAATTCTTCCTTGTATCTAATTGCTTCATAAGCCACTGCCTCTGTCCCATCTTTCCCTGCAGGCATCTCCTTAGATTTTGTTCAGTTTGATGACCTGAAACCTCAGTGCCTAGATAGGTCTAAGGGAAGCTGTGAATTTATAGCTTGTCTGGGCTTTTTTCCCCTTTAAAATTGAAATACTCTCCAGGTTTCTCATCCCTGAGCAGATACCAGATGTCAACAATAGATTTTTTTTAAAGGATTATATTATACGTGTTTCTGATCCCCAAACCACTACGTTATGCCAAAGCAAACTTGGAATATTAAGCTTTGGAGGTTATTTATTTATACAGTGGTTTGGATAAAGCTTTGTTTTTTTCTCTCCTGCTCTTTTCCCTTCCTTCCACTTTTGGTGGGATGCAGGTCCTAGTTTCGTAAACAATATAGTGCCAATGTTTTCTTGAGGTCTGATAGAATTTATATTTTTTCCACTATTTTTTCAGATATAATTGATAGAACATTAGTTTCAACTGTACATGATTTGACACATAGATATCAAATATATATATATCAATATATAAATATATATATCAAGTATATATGTACACATACTGTGCATATATGCAATATATTACTATATGAACACAGTAAGTCTAGTTAACATTCATTACCACAGAAAGTTATGCACATTTTTCTTGTCATGAGAACTTTTAAGGTCTACTCTCTCAGTAACTTCCAAATGTATTATACAATATCATTAACTATAATCACCATGTTATACTTTACATCCCCATCACTTATTTATCTCATCAAGGGCATTTTGTACCTTTTGTTCCCTTCACCCATTTCACCCATCCTCACCCCCTGCCTCTGGCAACTATCAATTTGATCTCTGTGTGAATTCTTTTTCTTTTAAAAATTTCACATATAACTGAGATCATAGGTATTTTTTTCTGCTTGACATATTTTGCTTAGCATGAAACCCTTAGGCTCAATCTATGTTGTTGCAAATGACAGGATTTCCTTTTTTATGGCTGAGTAATATTCCATCACATATATATATCCCCCATATTTTCTTGAGTTAATGTTTTCATTTCCTTCCAATAAACACCAGAAGTAGAATTGCTAGATCATATGGTAATTCTATTTTTAATTATTTCAGGAATCTCCATACTGTTTCCATAGCAGCTGCACCAATTTACTTTACCACCAGGGTTTCCCTGTGCTCCACATTCTTACCAATACTTGAGGGTTCAGTTGGGTTTGGTTTGGTTTTGATAATAACTAATCTAACAGGTATGAGGTAATATCTCAAAACCTTGTGGTTTTGATTTACATTTTCCTGATGGCTAGTGATGTGCATCTTTTCATGTACCTGGTAGGCATTTGTATATCTTTTTTCGAAAAATGTCTGTTCATATCCTCTGTCCATTGTTTAATTGGATTGGGTTTTTTTGGTATAGTTTATATGAGCTTTTTAAAAAAAATATAGCTTAGATATTAACCTCTTATTAGATGTATGATTTGCAAATATTTTTTCCCATTCTATAGTTTGCCTTTTCATTTTGTTATTCATTTCTTTTGCTGTGCTGAAGGTTTTAATTTGATATAGTCCCAATTGTTTGTTTTTGCTTCTGTTGTCTTTGCTTTTAGTATCAAATCCAAAAAAATAACTGCAAAGACCTATGTCAAGGAGCATAACACCTGTATTTTCTTTTAGACTAGACATCTGTCGAGTATACTTTTTTTGAATTCTAACAATTCATGCATTATAACTTCTAGTCTATAGTAAAAGGTATGTAGCAATACATGCTTTTTATATCTTGATGAATGATTATAGTTTAGATACCGTCCTTTATTTGTATAACATTCTGTTTAAATTCTGATAATATTATTATATTGCCTTTCTTTTATAGAATTGTCTGGAATTTTGCTTGGCCCTTCCCTTGATTTTCTACCCTTCTGAATCATGATTTAGAGAAGACTTTCGAAATACTGTATTGCTGTGATTTTTAAAATACAGGAGTCTGTTTAAATAAGTGATTTTTAAAACTTTACCTAATGATTACTAGTATATGTGAAATTATTCTTCTCATGTATTCTGTATTTTCTATTGATTATCTTTTTCTCCTTTTTTCCTTATTTTAGAGCAGTGGTTCTCAAGGCTATTTTTTGGTTGTCACAGCAGTCACAGCGGGCTGAGGATTGCTACTAGCATCAGCTGGGTAAGTTTGGGGTGCTGCTAAATATCCTACAATGCATGATGCAACCCCATGCAACAGAGAACTACCTGGTCCAAAATGTCCATATGCTAAGATCAAAGACACTTATTTCAAATTATACATTCTGTATTCTATTCTTTTTTTTTAACTTGTGTCAATGAGAGATAGATTTAAGATTATCTTAGACATCACTTAAAACAATCTTCAGAGAATGTTGAATTAATAGACACATTCATTTTCCTGTAGTGCTAGAAAAAAGGGATTTATAAAGACTTAAGGTAATGTGGTTACTCTTCTCATCTTCCATAATGTTTTTAAATTTTTATTTTTATATTTTTAATCACCCAGTCATTGTCAATATATACAGAGTAGTAACACACATGTGTGCATATGTTTATGTATGTGTATATGTGCATGTGTATATGTATATATGTACATGTATATGTGTATATGTATATGTGCATGTGTATATGTATAAGTGTATTTGTATGTGTGTATGTGTATGTGTATATATGTGCATGTTTATGTGTATATGTGTGTATATGTATATATGTACATGTGTGTATATGTGTATATGTATATGTGTGTATGTTTATTTATGTATATGTGTATATGTAAATGTGTGTATGTGTGTATGTATATGTATACTTATCCTTGGGTTTTACCATTTTCTTTCCTTCTTATACCCCCTTCTCTGTGTTTGGGTCTCCTTTTCCTGCTTGCTGAGTTACACCCACGAGTAGCACTTTCATTGGAGGTAGATGGATGGCGAATTATCCAGCATTCATTGTATCTAAAACTGTTTTTACTTCACTTACATTACTTAATGATTATGTAGCTGGAATAAAATTATTTTCATAGTAATTTCCCTTCAGCACTTTGAACATTTTATTTCAGTAACACATTATTTCTGTGATTAGTATGTTACTCTTTCATAGGTAATCTTATCATCAAAACCTGATTTAGTACCAACACCTTTATACTTGATAAGTCATTTTGATTCTGTGTCTTAGTGTTAATTAGCTTTTGATCTCTGCTTGAGACCAATTATGGTTTTGTTGTTACTTAGTTAGATAACATATTTTATGTTAATTCTGAAAAATTATTGGTATTGTCTTGTTAAATAGTATATTCTTTAAATTATAAGTTTATGAAATCATTATTAGAAGCCTAATAGACAATATTTTATCCTCTATCATTCAAATTCTATTTTGTGTATTCTATCTTGTAATTTCTTTGAAGAATTTGAACGTACTTTTGAGTATATGCTTGAATTTGACTTGTACTTCATCTGTCTAGTTTGAACCTTTAGTTCTCCATTAATTCTATTTTTATCTTAAGGTAATGATTTTTGGAATCACACACATTGGAAAGTCTGTTTAGCTTCATCAGATATACTTAATTTTCACAATAGCCTCATTTTCTCCATACATATTCTCTACATTCTTATCACTTTTTACCTGATAGTCACAAGATGGCTGCTTAATATCCAGTGTCAGTCTTCTAACTAAGAAGAAGAGAAATTAAGCTCCAAAATCTGAAGGAGGTCTGTGTGTTTAAAAGGTTGTAACTGGGGCCACTACTGGGTAGGAATTCCAGTGTAACGGTGGAAAAAAGGAGCTGTGGTTCATTCCAGTAACCTTCCTCAGAAAGAGAGGCCCCAGAAAACTATGAAAGAGATTAGAAAAGTGTATGTATGAGTCCTAATGGGTAGACTGCCACGGCCATTAAGGTGCTCTTCTCAGATCTCCTTGGCAGACTTTCATGGGAAGCAAAGCTGACTTTCATCCTTCAGTTGTCACCCGACTAGTACTACCACATTCAGAACAAGGCATATTTCTCTTGGCTCCAAGGCCCTGCTCCTTCAAATCTGCTTGCAGCCAGATATAGAGCCTGACGTGGACTACTAGATCCGTTTGATTTCTGCCCACTTTAGCACTGACAAATGGGCAGCTCACTAACCAGGTCAAATTTTTATCAGAACTGGGGTGTAGACTGACACAACTTCCTACCCAGTTCTTCTCTTAACAGTTGTTAAACTTAAATCGTGATCTGAAGGCTCTCCATTTCTATTCCTCTCCCATGGTTGGCCACATGCTTTCTTTCATCTTGGAGTATGCAACAGCACTTTCATTTAGTTTTTGAATATGTTGTATAAGAGATTTTATATTCCCTATTTAGTTGGTCTCATAAGGATTCAGGAAGATTACCAGTGCTACCATATTTCCCAAACTCCAACCATTAAACACTTACAGGTAAATATCTAATTTTTTTATTAGTCATATTATCCATATAACACCCATGTTCTAAACAAATACTGAGGTATATAACTTTTTAGTTCTTCAGTAATTTTAGAACACATAGTGGAAATGTGGATTCTAGAAAGTTACTTCTAAGCACAACTATAAAGAAAGAACAGAGAAATTGAGTTCAGTTGATAGTATAATTTCAACCATATCAATAATTTTACCATATTTAATGGGCTGAATTTATATATAAAACAATGTTTAGACAGATTCCACATAGCTGGTAATGAAATTTTAAGAGTAGAGAAGTCATAATATATTTATCTTTTATTCTAGGAATAAAAGCTCACTGCAGTGTTAATCTATGAGTTATTAGTCGTTAACATTATCTCCTCCATGAGTAACAATGTTACTCATGGAGGAGACATCTCTCTCTCATGTTACTCTCATGGAGTAACATTATCTCCTCCATGAACTTTTCTTGTATTCAACAAACTGACAATTCTTAAAGTGAGGATACATACTAAGATTTTAGTACAAAGACTATCAGTATCCACAAGCAACTGAAATGTGATATCCTTTATTTTAGCAAGTTACACTTAAGATATTCATTTGGTATGTATATTTTGTAGCAAGAAAAAGAATAGGTATATTCAATTGGAAACTCTATACCATGACACACAATTCTGACATAAAAGGAAATGACATTGTAAAAATGGAACTCATTTTGACTGAGAGAAGTAAAACAGAGGAAATTTCTAAGTAACAGAAAGCAGTTAAAGCTGCCCTTAGAGAACTGTAACTAACATAACTATAACTTACTGCCACTTAAAAGAGAGATAATAATTTGTGTAGACACTGAGTTTGGCAGACCTATGGGGATAATATATCTTTTTCAGTCTCAAATATTATTTCATTTTTGATGTGAAGTCTTTCCTGCAATATTAACTTCTTATACTATTTTTTCCCTCAATGACCTTGACAAACATGTGGGAAATAATCAGTCCCATCTTCTCAGGTCTTGAAGGGTTTGGAAATCTATCTTGAAGAGATGTCATTGTAGTAAATATCCTTGTTGTTGCTTGAAAGCTGTATCCTCCTTAAAAAAAAAAACAAAAACAAAAGGAAGTGTTACATGAGGCAGATGTGAAATCATCCAAAACTGTGACTTATTTTAGTCTGCAGAATATTTTAGATTGCAACAAAATAGGCTAGTTTCTGTTTTCATCCAGTGGGATTTTGTGAGATGAAATTTTTGTGAGATCAAATTCATTGTGGTTTATGAGTCAAAGACAGAGTAGCCTGGGACCTAATCTTGATTTCTCCACATTTAACACATTTATTTTTAGAATTACATGTAAATGTTATCTTCAAACTTTCAAACTGTTAAATACATTTGTGAAGTGGCCTGTCACTAATTATATTCATATCTAATTACCAAATTGTTCATATCCTAGTTTTTAGATTTTTTTTTTTTTTGCAGTAGCTTTTGGGAATCCTTGCTTTCTCCAGTATATTGGACACAGTGTTGACTGCTTAATTTTGAAATCAAAGTAAGTAAGTGCTTAATATTTCATCTCTTTGGCTTTACAAACAATGCAACTTGTGTCTTACCACTCTAGTTAAATTGTTCCTAGGGAGCAAGAAATTCAGTTTTTTCTGTCACTAACAGAAATGGATCACTTCTCTACCCCTCAACACCTCAGACAGGTAAGGGGATCAGGAGAATTTCTGCGTAATATCATTAAATATTTCACTATCTCCTCTTTCCCACCCCAATAGCAAAACATGACAGCAAAGCCATATTGAGTGATGTCACTAAAGGCAGATTTATAGTGAAGCTAAATGAAGCTTAAACTTCAGGGCCCTACAGATTGCTTACAATGACATACATTTTTGACAATTTGCAATAGCTTGATGTTTCTGTTCTCACTCTTTAAAATGGCTTTAGCAAATGCCTGGTGCTTATAAACACAGGAAGAATGAATCTAAAATAATCATGAAATTTTAGAGCTTGGTGGAGATTTATGGTTTAGCTACTTCAATTCCTTTCTACCAAAGATACAGAAATTTAAGCCCAGAGAGGTTCACTTACATACCTAACGTCACAAAGGTTGTTAGCTACAAAACCAGTGCTGAAATTCCAGTGTATAAATGCTGAACTAATTTTCTTTTGAACGTATTACTCTACTCCTTAAGAATATAATGGATATTACGTTTTGTTGATACAGTAAAGAGTAAATGCTATGGAGCTGAGTTGAAAAAGGAAATTCTCAACTTTTAATCTTCATAGGTCCTGTTTGTAGGCTCCCAGAGAAGCTATTACTATAACATTTACCAAGATCAAAATGGCTCCAAAAAACCTTAAAACATGGCTCTCTATTTCTGCCTTGAGCATACAGTATACATCTGCTTCCAATAAATTTATTAATTAAATTAAATAAACTAACCAACCAAAAAGGAGCATTCTAAACATAAAGATATGGGGGTAGGGGGGACAACAACACATCCCCGCTTCTCCTAAGATTAAACTCACGTAGCTTGCACATACTAAAAACATAAGATAAAGTCTTTAACTTTCTAGAATGTCCTTTGTCATGATGATTTGTCTGTACATAAAAAACATAGATAACCCTGCCTCAAATGTTTCTTCCCTGAATCACTTCCTTCTTTGTGAAGACGGAGTATCCCAGGCAACTGTCCTAACTTGGGCCCAAATAAAACATTTTTCCCTTCTCTTTAAAATTTTTAAAAAGTTTTGTTCATTTTTTATCAAAACGGTAGATGAAGATATAAGTCCAGACCTGACACACTTGCTAGTTGAGAAATCCTCACTTCATTTTTTTTTCATCTGTTAAATAGCAATGACATCTGCTTGAAAGGATTGTCATGACGCAGTATATGGGAACTTCCTAAGAAGGTGATATGCTGTCCAAGTGACAGCTGTATTATGATGTCTAAAATATCTTTATACATACTGTAAATCCGAAACTATTTTAAAATAACATGAAACACAAACAAATGTAAGGATAACAGACAGCCAGTTCCCAACAGCCTACAGAGGTCCCCACAAAGAATATTCCCTTGTTTAATCTGCTTAAGTCATTTGAGTACGACCATTAGTGGAATATATTTACAACAAAATTTCACTAATATCCTATACCCAACCAAAGAAAGCTTCTACTACATCAGGAGTATTCCTGTTTTGAAGATATTGGAAATGCTTCTTTCTTTCTTTCTCTATATATTTTTCCATATTGGTTTATTTAATGGGATTATGTTAGCTTTTGATTCATTAGTTATGACAATTAATGTTTTTATTCTCTCTCTATAAATACAAAATTTATATTATTAACTATATAATTATATTTATATAGTTATAAACTATATAGTTTATATAGATATAGTTATATATATAGTTTATATAAACTATATATGTAGCTTATATAGTTATAACTATAAACTATATATGTAGTTATATAACTATATATAGTTATAAGCTATATATTATATATAATTTATATATAATTATATATATTAACTATATAATTATATTTATATAGTTATATCTATATCTATCAGTTATATCTTTGTAACATATAATTTATATATTATATATTATAAAATTATAAACATTTTATTATAATGAAATATGAAAACCCTTAAATAAACCCAGACTTCCACATTCTAAACTAAAACAAAATACTTACTAATTTTTAAATTATTTTTTAAGATTTTATTTATTTGACAGAGAGGAAAAGGGAGAGTAAGAGGGAGAAGCAAACTCCCTGCTGAGCAGAGAACTCAAGGTAGGGTCTGACCCCAGGACCCCAAGATTATGACCTGAACTGACATTTAACCAACTAGCCACCCAAGTACCCCTACTAACTGTTTAAGTAGTATATTTGAATTACTAAATAAAATTTTTGTATTACTTTTTATGCTTAATATTTTCATAGTTACCTAAGAAAAAAGGAAAATAGGAAGAAAAAGAGGCTATCAGAGATTCAGAAGAAATAACAATAGAAAAGAATTAACAAAATGAGAAATAATCTTTGGATCTCTTACTAACTAAAGTTGTGTTTACTCTTTAAATTACATAAGACCATGAAGTATATTAGGAATTTTAAGAGAAAATAATGATGAAAAGTACTCTGAGTCATGACTAGGGTTTTAAGTGGGCACCTGTATCAAACATGTAAAATGTTCCTTAAAAGTTGTAAGAGAAGCTACATCTTCAAAGTTTCCCTGCAAGATAAAATATTATGTAAAAGGTAATACAGAAGTAAGATGATAAAAGGAGAATCTAATGGACTAAATTAAGAAATTGCTGTTATTATCAGATGTTGCTCCTAGTGTAGTACTTTTGAAAATCTATCTTCTTTTTGTAAGAAAGAGGCTGAGCAAATAATCTCAACTTTTTTTTTCTGTGATGAGATTAAGAATTACATAGTGGGCTTAGAAATCATGCACAACTCTGAATATGACTTCTCATTTCCTACCAAATTCCTTTCCAACTAAGCTACCCTTGAAATTGATGATTCTTGAAATTAGGCCCATAAAGTCATTAATTGACTTGGTCAAATTGAAATCTTGTTTAAAAATGCTATAAACTTATTGTTGAATTTAAAAAAAAAAACAACCTGCAAATACTTTGAAAAATTTTCCAAGTAAAAGAACAGATAGAAACTGAATGACATGACCTTAGTAAAATCCTACCCCACAAAAAGAAGAATACAAAGTAAGCACAATTTAAAAATTATTAAGCTCTTAAACTCTATAATAGCAATGTTTCTCCCAGTATTAGAGGGGAAGGAAGGTGAGTGGTCAAAACCTGACATTTATTCTTTTTTTTAAAAATTTTATTTATTTGACAGAGATCCAAGTCAGCAGAGAGGCAGGCAGAGAGAAGGAAGCAGGCTCCCTGCTGAGGGGAGAGCCCAATGCGGGACTTGATCCCAGGACCCTGGGATCATGACCTGAGCCCAAGGCAGAGGCTTTAACCCACCGAGCCATCCAGGCGCCTCTCTGACATTTATTCTTATTACCACCTAAAATGGTACTGTGGAAGACTCATCTTGAGTAGGTGAGCAGGGAATATATAGAGGCTGAAAACTCCTCTAGCACAGATGTTACCATTCAAAGTGTCACTGTTGCTATCCATCACTATTCTTTAAATCTAAGAAGAAAGTTAGAAATGGCAGCTCGTTTAAATTGCCCTTGAGACTTTCTCTTTGACTCATGCATTACATAGATGTGTTTTTTAATTTCTAAGTAACTTAGAGATTTTCTGGCTACCTGTTACCAACTTCTGGTTAATATTGTTACAGTCCAAAAACATATTTTGCGTAATTTCTGTTCTTTTAAATTGATTAAGATTTTATACTCCAGGATGCAGTCTACCTAGACATGTGTTCCATGTGCACTTGAGAACAATGTGTATTCTACTATAAATAGAATGTTCCAGAACTCTCAAGTAGATCCAAGTGATGGATAGTGTCTTTTGGGTTCTCTATTTCTTTATTGGATTTCTGGCTACTTGTTCTATAAATTTCTGAGACACATATTGATGTCTCCAGTTACAGTTACAAATTCATCTATTTGTCCTTTCATTTCTATCTATTATTTCCCCATGTATTTTGATGCTGTGTTGACACATGCATATAAATTTAGGATTCTTAAATCTTTTTGGTAAAATTTGTCCTTTTTGTCATTATGTAATGCTCCCATCTACCTCTGAAAAAATTTCTTGACCTGAAGTATAATTTGTCTGAAATTAATATTTACTTCAGATTTATTTTGGTTAAAAATTGATTGCATCTTTATCCTCTTATCATAACATATTCATGTTATATTTGTAGTGGATTTCTTATTGACAACATATAGTTGGATCATTATTTTTTTATGTAAAATTTTTAACTTGTAGGTTTAGGTCATTGACATTCCCAATGACTACTGATGTGCTTGGATTATCTGGTGGCATCTTGTTAGCTGCTTTCTCTCTTTTTCTGCCTTCTTTGGTTTTAATTTAGCAGTTTTTAATGAACCCATTTAATCTAATTTATTGGTTGTATTATTTAATCATATATTTTACTGGTTGTTCTGGGTTTTAAACATACATTTAAAAATAACCCGCAACTACTATGGCATTATATTATACCACCTCATGTGCAGTGTAAACAATTTTTAATTGTGTGAAATCCATTCCCTTTCCTATCCCTTGTGCCATCATTGTCCTGAATGTAATTCTGTAAACATCTAACATATAATTTGGCTTGTGTTTCATCAGTTATGTTTTAGAAAAACTGTGAAAAAGAAAAAAATACTACATTTACCTGTATTTTTTCTATTTTTGACATTCTTCACATTTTACTGACACTTGAATTTTCTGATTGAGCTCATGCGTTTTTCCTAAAGACATTTTTCTAACATTTCTTGCGCACCAGGTTTATTAGCCATGGATTCCCTTAGTTTTTGCTTCCTTGAAAGTATTTATTTCTCCTTAAACCCTGAAGAATGTTTTCACTGTGTATAGAATACTAAATTGACAGGGTTGTTTTTTTTTTTTTTTTCTTTCAGCACATGAAGATGCCACTCTCTTGTCTTATTTGCATGGTTTCAGATGAAAAGATTGAGGTAATTCTTAATCCTTGTCCTTCTGTAAATAGCATTTTTTTGTTGTTGTTATTCTGGCAGCTGTTAACGTTTTCTCTTTGTCCTTGGTTGCCGTTAGTTTTTAGTGGCTTAAAATATAATATGTGTAATTTTGTTGTTTCTTGGATTTGTGTTTTAATATCTAATTTTGGATATTCCTTAGCATTTTTTCTTCTATACTATTTCTTGTTTATTCTACTTTTAAGATTCTGATTACACATAGGTCAAAATCTGATATTGTCACAGTGAAAATAACTGCTAGAGGGAGGGATATTGATTATCTCTAACCAAAGGTTAACAAAAAAAAATCTACATGTGATTAGGAGTGAATTACAATATAAGCTTCTTGATATTACAGGTAACAAATGAATTATTCTTGTCATTCTTTGTATCATTAAGAATGCATTTTGTAAGAATTTCTCACCAGAAATATAGTGATAGTCCACAGATATAGTTCTAGACCAATTCAGACCATTGGAGCTGCTATTTAGAATTCACATTTCAGCCTCCTTGAATGTTAGCTTGATTTCTAGGCTTACTGTGTATAATTTCAAATCATGGGCATTTCCCATTTAACTGAAGGGATAATTTTATTTTCATCATTTCTTTTTAATTTAGGGGATGGGGCCTTTTCCATAAATTATCCTCTTAGCAAACATTTTCTTTAGTGAATCTTGGTTGATTAATGTTACAAAGTGTCTGATGGAGAGGGGGGAAAGCTAATGTCTGACATTAACAGCTTTTATGTAAAAATCAGGCAGGAAAATATGTAGATTAAAAGTTTTCAGTTACATAAGTATTTGTATTTGTAAGTATTTGGTAGTACTGGTCCTACCAAAGACACTTTTCCCCAAAATCTCTTGCAATGGAAGAGATGGATAAAATATGCATTATTTAACCTCTCAAGTCGCAATTTCAAGTTAAGATTGCACATCCATGTAATCTAAGACATCTGTCCTTATCACCTCAGTGACATTATCCTGGTTCATTCCATGGGGATGTCTCAATAATTGTGCTCTCAATTTCAAACCATAATACCCATACTCTATTCTTGTCTTGTGATATTTTTACCACATTTGTGGTACAGAGACTAGGATTATATTTTATGTCTGTCCTTCCCTTGATAAAATGCAAACCAAACTAGGGTATGGATAATTGGAATTATTTTTCATTGTGTATTATAATAATAATAATCACTGGAACCTAACAGGTAATCATAAATGTTAAATAAATTGATGACTGTTTTACAGAAAACCTGTATTTTTATAAGATTTCTAATCTTAGAAATACATATATGGAAAAGATAAGTGAGGGGAGCTATGCAAAAATGCTACCTAAGGATAAAAAGAAAAATGAATGCAAATGTCAGATAAATACCTTTTGGAAATAAAACCTAAGAAACAGATATTTGCATTAATGTTTTGTATAACTGAAAAATGTACAAAGAAAATTAATTTTTGAAAGAATGAAATAAGGGATCTTGACAAGCTAAGTAAACTGAGAATGAGAAAAACATCACTGCTGAACAAATAATTTAGTAACTAAGAAACAAACACAGAAAATAATTTGATAACACATAAAAAGTATGAAATAATTATAGTTAATGTAAAAGAAAAAGATAAAGAGGGGGATAAAATTATCAAAACAAAACAATAATAGTAATTTAATTAAGAAAAGTTGCTAATCACTCAAAGAAAAGTTGCTAATCACTCAAACAGCTAATCACGCAAAGAGCAATACAAAATAATTTTGCAACAGAAAATCTAACCTCTTAAAGAACAAAAAATTTTTGCAAAATTTCAGAAAAATTAAATTTTAATTCAAAGGGACAAAGTGCTTCAGTAAAATTGTCACAAAATAACTGACAAAGACTTTTGGCATGTTTGGGTTTTAAATATATATATGTTTAGGAATTCTGTGAAAAAAAAAATCCCCTAGCAACCATAAAAAGAAGACCTCCTTTAGATTTTGTCACACAACAATGAAAGTTCAAGGTAGAGAAATATATTTAAATTTGCAATGAAAATAAACGATGGAGTGATACTGTGAAATGGTGGGCTAAAAACTCGCCAAAGATTCAAATCAATTTCTCAGAACTCTGAAAATTAATTAAAGACTTCAGATTTCCACAAGAAAATGCTGAATCTCAGCATCAACAACACATTTTGCGGCATTTAATCCACTACTCCACAGCTCCGCAGTCACCTTGGAATGATAACAGGCCATATTCCTGGTATCAGAGGAAGCAAAACAGCACCATAGCTCTTTCCAAGCTTTGTTTTCAAAGAACAGTAATTACTCAACCTGAATATTGGTTCTCTGGAAGACTCTCCTCAAACAGCCTATTTTAATTTCACCTCACTTGAACTTTCTGAGTGCCTTTAAAAGCTTCTCCCCAAGAGACATTTGTCAAATGTTTTAACATCCTGACTGCCTAAAGTGATTTTTAAGAGTTGGGACAGACAACAGATTAACCAAAATCTTAAAAGGGAAAGGTGAAGAATGAGCTATCTATAGGGGCTTTAAAAATCTCTGACATATTCTTGGGAAGCATCATTCATAGAGTTGTACACATGTGTAGGAAAAATACATGAGAAGCTCTTAAGGTCTCACCTCTGATATTCTCTGAGGCTCTCCACAGCAGGAAATAAAGCTTAAATCCGGGTTTAAAATTCCTCGTTATGTGTGGTCACAAAGAGCCCCTCAGCAAAGAATGGAAGACTTGTTTTAGGAATTAAAAAAAAAAAAATTCCTATTTAGTTATTATTTGACCACTAAGCAAACTAAGTAGAGACTTTAATGGCCAGACTTTAAAATTTGCTCAGTAAAGTCATTAACCAAATAACAAAAACAAGCAGCACTAATAACAAATTCTAGGTAAGAGGAATATCTGATTTGCAGAGTTGCACCTCATGGTATTTGAAATGCATGATACATACAAAGAAACAAGCAAGTATTACCCAAACAGAAGACAAAATAAAACCAAAACAAACAAAAAAAACAATAGAAACCATCTACAAGGGAGCCTAGATGTTAGGCTTACTATAAATTAGCTATTTTAAATGTGTTCAAAGAGCTAAAGAAGATCATGTCTAAATAACTAAAGGAACATATGAGAATGTTCTCTCAACAAATACAGAATACCAATAAAGAGAGAGAAATTATAACAAGGGATCAGATAGCTACCTGTAGTTGAAAACTAAAATAAATCAAATTTAAAAATTCAGTAGAAGAGGTCGATTGTAGATCTGTGCAAGTAGAAGAATCAGAAAACATGACAAAGAATAAATTCAGACTGTCCAGTCTGAGGAAAAGAAAAAGAAGATGAAAAAAAGTAAATGGAGCCTCAGAGACCTGTGGGACACCATCAAATGTAGGAACAAGTGTATTCTTTAAAAGGACTAAAGGCAAAAAGAGTTATTTCTTTTTTTAAAAAAATATTTATTTATTTGACAAAGAAAGCAAGTAAGCACAAGCAGGGGGAGCAGCAGAGGGAGAGGGAGAAGCAGGCTCCCTGCTGAGCAGAGAGCCAGAGGTGGGGCTCAATCCTAGAACCCTAGGATCATGACATGAGCCAAAGGCAGATGCTTAACCAACTGAACCATGCAGGCACCCCAGAAAGAAATATTTCAACAATATCTGGACACTTCAAATACCCAACTTTCAATAATGTATAATACAAATAGACAATAACAAGGAAATAGGAGATTTGAACAAGTCAGCTAGAACTAACAGACACTCTGCCCCACAAGAGTACACGCATTCTTCTCAAGTGCTCAAAGAACATTTTCTAGGCTAGACCATATGTTTGTTTATAGAACAAGCCTCAGAAACATTTAAAGGATAGAAATAATATAAACTGTGTTTCTCCAAACACATTAAAGCAAATTAGAAATCAATAACAGAAGGAAATTTAGGAAATTCAGAAATATGTGGTTATTAACAAAATAAGGAGTCAAATAATAAACCACAGTGAAATTACAAAATACTTTGTAATATCAATACTTAAAGCATGGAATAAAATTAGTGCTCAGATGGATATTTACAGCTGTAAATGTCTCCAATAAAAAAAGATCCCAAATCAGTAACCTAATCTCCACCTTTAATAAAGTCATAAAAGAACTGCAAAAAAAATCCAAAACAAGCAAAAGAAGGAAGTAGTAAATATTAGAGAACAAGAAAAAAGATAAAAATATAGAAAAAAATGAACAAAATCAAATGCTGATTCTTTGAAAAGAGCCATATAGTTGATGACTCTATCTACACCAACCAAGAAAAGAAAAATTTCCGTTGTTTAAATAAGAAACTAAAAATGGACCATAACTTCAGACTTTACAGAAATATAAGTGGATGATAAGGGAAACCTTTAAACAAATATATGCCAGTTAAGCAACAGGGAGTACATTTCTAGGAAGACACACATTACCAAAACTTAAGATGAAAAATAAAATCTGAATAGATGTATAATAAACAGATTGAGTTAATAATTTAAAAAAAACTTCACATGAAAGATGACCTCGCTGGTGAAGTCAACCATTTAAAAGAATGACACTAATATTTCCTAAACACTTATTTTTTTAAAAGTAGACATATAGGAACACTTAATTCATTTTAGGATTCCACTATTATCTCGGTAAAACCAGACGAAGTTCTCACAAGAAAATACTGTGTGGCAGTTTCTGCCATGGATATTGACACAGATATTCTCAGCAAAGAACAGCAATCTAAATTTAAAGAAGTACATATATATGTGTGTGTGTATGTGTGTATATGTTTAATAATGTATACATAATATATATATATATATATATATACACACAGATACTATATACTGTGAAAAAGTGGGAGTTGTCTCAGGAATGTATAAATGGTTCAACATACAGAAATCAGTATTAGTAAAATAATGGGGAAAATGGAAAAATATGCACAGTAAATGCAGAAAATGCATTTGATAAAGAATATCTAGAGAAAACCCACAACTAATACCATTCTTATTGGTGAGAAATTGAAAGCTATTACTTTAAGATCAGGAAAGAGACAAAGTCTGCTCTTGTCACTTCTTTTAACACAGCACAGAAGAGAGAGTTTCACTTTTTACGATTCAATCTAAATATTACTGTCTCTTTTTCTTGCCTATTTACAGATGACATGATTTTACATATAGGAATCCTTGAAGAATCCATGAAAGAAAAATGGTAAGTTCAGTAAGGTTGCAAGGCAAAAGATGAATACACAAAACTAAATTATATTTCTGTATGCTAGCAATTTATAATCCAATCATAAAATTAAGTAAACAATTCCTTTTATAATAACACAGAAAATAATAAGATAATCAGGAATAAGTTTAAACAAGGAGGTAAAAAATTTGTACAATCAAAACCAAAAATCATTGCCTGAAGAAATTAAAGACTTAAGTAAATGGAAAGAAACCTCATGTTTATGACTAGGAAGTCTTAGTATTGTAGAAGATAGCAATACTTCCTAATATTCATATATGTATTCATACTTATCTATATATGAGAAATGTATATATGTATACACACACACACACACACGTGCACATATGAGAGAATAGTTGCCCAGGTCTAGAAAAAGTAAATAAAGGACTCATACTTCCCAACTTCAAAACCCAACACAGCTACCGTAATAAAGAAAGTATGTTACTAACTTAAGAATAGACAAATCAATGGGGTAGAATTTGGAATCCAGACATAGACCCTCACTTTTATGGTCAATTGATTTTCACCACTAGTGCTAAGAAAATTTAATGGAGAAAAGACTCCTCTTTTTAACACACAGTCTTTTTATCTAGCTGCTGGGACAACTAGATAGTCACACACAAAGGAATGAGCCTGAACCCCTGTCTTACACCACAATAAAAATTAATTCAAAAGTGATCAAATATTTAAATTAATTTTAATAAATTATTTAAATTATAAGACTCTTAAAAGAAAACATAGGTACAAATATTGGCAATATTGGATTGGAGAATAGTTTTTTAGACAGGACACCAAAAATGAAGCAACCAAAGAAAAAATAAGATAAACTGGAATGCATCAAACAAAGTGTGTGTATCAAAGGATACTATCCTTTGTTAGTAAGATAACCCATAGAATGGAAGAAAGTATTTGCAAGTCATGCATAAGACATAAGACAAAATAGAGAACTCTTACAGCTCAACATAACAAGATAAACCCATTAAAACTGGGAAAGTATTTGAATAGATATTTTTCCCAAGAATATATGCAAATTGCCAATAAGCACATGAAAATGTACTCAGCATCATTTTCACTAGAAAATACCAATCAAAATAATACATAATGTGCTATCACTTCACACATGAAAGAATGGTATAAGAATGTAAAAACAAATATAAAACAAGTACATAGCCAAAGATACAGAGTAACTGGAACTCTCATACAGTGCTGGTGAAACTATGATTTCAGCCAGAAGATAAAGCGGTTTGGCAGTTCCTCAAAAAAGGAGAATTACTATATAATCCCATGTTCTAGTTCTTTGTATATAGAAATTATATAAGAAAGAATTAAAAAATAGGTATTCAAACAGAAATTTATACATGAATATTAGAACATTATCACAAAAGCCAAAAGATGGAAGCAACCTAAGGGTCCATTAGTATATGAAAAAATATATATACTTATATGAATATATATGTGTATATTTTTCTAATATATGTTATTGCATATTATATATTCACATATATATTTATATATTAATATAGATGATCTAATTATATAATTATGTAATATATTAACATGACACAGTATATTAATATATAAATTTATATATTCATAAGAAATTCAACCATTTTATGGATATATATGACTATTGCTCACCCATAAAAAAGAATAAACAACTGATACAGACTACAACATCAGTGAATCTTAGAATAATTGTGCTGAGAAAGAAGTCAAAAGGCACATATTTTATGATTCCATTTGTATGAGATGTTCTGATTAAGCAAATACATACAGTCACAAAGTATATCCTCCCCTGGTGGCCAAGGGGAAAGGGGGTTAGAAACTGACTGATAACTGGTATGGGGTTTCTTTTCAGAGTATTATAAATACCCTAGAAATACTTAGGATGGTTGTATTGCCTTGGCAATATACTAAAACCACTCCTTTGTTCACTTTAAAGTGGTGGATTTATGTAATTATATTATAATTTTATATATTTATAAATATATAAACATTTGTGTATGTATATTTATATTATGATAAATATAAACATACCCATACACACATTAAAAGTTATGCAAAAATCTAATACTATACCTGACACAATTCTTAGGATAGTAGTATGAAAATGGCAATAATAATGAGTGCTATATGAGCACAAGATATATCACAATCATAGCACATTTACAGGGAGGTCAACAAGAGATACCTAAAAATGTTACGTTTTTATTTTTATTTATTATTTATTTATTTGACAGAGAGACAGTGAGAGAGGTAACACAAGCAGGGGGAGTGGGAGAGAGAGAAGTGGGTTTCCAGCTGAGCAGGGAGCCTGGTATCAGGCTTGAACCCAGGACCCTGAGATCATATCCTGAGCCGAAGGCAGAGGCTTAATGACCCAGCCACCCAGGTGCCCAAATATTGCATTTTTAATATGGAATATATCTAAATACAGAATTAAAGCTAAAGAGTTATAGGAATTATGAATATCAGAATATAATAGACTGACTTATAACAGATAAGCTGATATAAGAAATGTTTCATCTACAAAAATACCAATTTCATATTGTTTTAACTCAATAAACGTTATAGGCAAAGTAAAAATTACATATAGAGAGAAGAGGTGATAGAAAATGATAGTATGTCTATCATATGATCTCCCTGATATGAGGAAGTGATGATGCAACATGGGGGCTTAAGTGGGTAGGAGAAGAATCCATGAAACAAGATGGGATAGGGAGGGAGACAAACCATAAATGACTCTTAACCTCACGAAACAAACTGTGGGTTGCTTGGGGGAGGGGGGTTGGGAGAAGGGGGGTAGGGTTATGGACATTGGGGAGGGTATGTGCTTTTGGGTAAATTGGAAGGGGAGGTGAACCATGAGAGACTATGGACTCTGAAAAACAATCTGAGGGGTTTGAAGTGGCGGGGGGGTGGGAGGTTGGGGTACCAGGTGGTGGGTATTATAGAGGGCACAGCTTGCATGGAGCACTGGGTGTGGTGAAAAAATAATGAATACTGTTTTTCTGAAAATAAATAAATTGGAGAAAAAAAAAAAAAAAGAAAATGATAGTATGTCAATTTTTTGTATTTTCTCTAATGATGTAACAAATATATAGTCATAACTGATAATTAGAGGGCAATTTTAATATCTTATTTAAAATAATAGATGTTAAAAATAAAGTAAGCTACAGTAACCATAAAAGAACAAAATATAATTAATGATTGAGAAGTTGAAAATGAAAAGGAGGTAAGGAATTTTTAAGAGAGTTTTCTAATCTTACATTCTTTAAAAAAAATAACTAAATATTTGACACCAGAAAAAGAATAAGAATTTAGATAGAAATGAATCAACAAAAGAGAACTGAACCAAATTCATGTTAGACTTTAATATATAATTATATTTGAATTCTTCAGTTGGTGACAAAAATTTGGAATTTTCAACAAATGTTTTTATCATAACTAGCTATTTGTTCAGGGATAAGAGATGGTTCTCGTCTTCCTTATGTGTGTCAAAGCTATGTAATTATAGATGATTTAAAAAAGAAATCATAAATGCAACACATTTTATACATTGCATATTATATATTCAGTACTAAGTATTATGGTTTTGGAAAGAAACATAATGCCAATCAAAATGTAAAATGTGTTATTATTTTATATATCACAAGGTGACTCCTAGAAACTTATCCTGGATATGCATACAAAAAAAACTGGGCAACACTGAAGTGTACTCACAGAATTTTTCATTACATCTAAAATTTGGAATTGACCTGAATGACCACCAGTAGCAAATTACTTTTTTTTGGAAAGTGTGTGGGTATAAATTAAGATTTATTTACTAATTTTGGAACATGAACTGGAGCAACAGGGACCTTCAGATTTCTATAGGAACCAAAGTGCCGGCAGATGCCCTTTCTCTTCCTCTCTCCTAATTCAGATGGAAGGAACCTGTCCTGGTATTTCATTTATCTTGCTAGTACTACAAGCCCCACCCCATGTTACCCCTCACCCTTATGCATCCAACCCACCAGCATCAGTAGGCTCCGTCTAAAGTGGGTCCTACCCTGACATACCCTGCAAGCAACCTTTGCAGAAACCTGCTCCACCTTAAAGTGACTCCTGCCCTGTGGAGGGGGATATAAATACACACACCAGTGCCCCTGCAGTTCTTGCAGCCAGGACTCTTGGTGGCTGCACAGGGAGAAAGACCTGCCATTCTGTGTGTCCATAGGTGTGGCAGAGAGGTGGATTATAGACACCTAGTTGGACTCCTGGCCTCCCTCACATAGTGCCTGTAGTGGTCTCAGGCCTCTCAACAAGACTGGACCAAACCAGCTCAGGGCACACAGAGCAGCCAACAGGGATAAAGGAAACCATGAATCAGTCACAACAGCAGGGTGCACAGAACCCATACAAGAGACACCCTAGATGTCTGGTTCTGGTGACCAACAGGGTTTGCGCTAACAGGGGACCATAATACCTCCTCTACACTGGGCCACTACTTTCAAGACCAGGAGATGTAGCTGACCTCCATAATACAAACAAACAAACAAACAGAGAGCGTTCGTAAAAATGAGGAGAAAGAGGAATCTGTCTCAAATGAAAGTTCCCACAGTATCACAGCAAAAGATCTAAAAGAAACAGAAATAAGCAATATTCCTGATAAAGAATTCAAAGTAATCATCATAAAGATACTCACTGCACTTGAAAAAAGATTTAATGAACTCAGTGAGAACTTCAACAACGAGGTGGAAAATATAAAAAAGAATCAGTCAAAACGAAAGAATTCAATAACTGAAATGAAAAAAAAATACACTGGAGGGAACCAACAGATTAGAGGGTATAGAAAAATGAATCAGCAATCTGGAAGACTTTTAGAAAGCTTTTAGAATGCATTGGAATTTAAGCAGTCATCAACTCTATTATAGACTGGTATACACATAAAATGTTATATATGAACTTAACGATAACAACAAATCAGAAACCTATAATACATACCCAAAAAAAATAAAAAGAAAGGAATCTAAGTATAGCACTAAAGGAAACCATCAAGCCACAAGGGAAAAGAGCAGAAGAGAAGAAAGGAACAGATAGGAACTGCAAAACAACCAGAAAAATAATTAACAAAATGGCAGCAAGTACATACCTATCAATAATTACTTTAACCCTTCATGGACTAAATGCTGTAATGCCGAGCGCATTGTACGCCTTCCTCTGAAGACCACCGGAGACACAAGTCAAAGCCAAACAGCCAGGGTCGTTTATTGCGAGTTCGAACCCGGACCTCCGTGCACTCATTGCCGGTGACGCCGAGGTGCCAGGCAGAGTAAGTGCAGGGTTTTTATAAGCAGGTACAAACAAGTTTTGGGTGGGGTACAAACAAATTTAAAAAATCATACCTGGCGTTAGTTGATTGGTGTTGGGAGCCCGCGCGCCATCAAGCAAGCATTCAAACAGAAGCGAAAGTAGCTAGTTAGCCCGTGGGTTGAGCAAGCACTTTCACAGAAGCAGAAGTAGCCAGTTGATAACACTTTCCGGCGCAAACAACTTTCGGGTGGAGTAAAGTTTGTCCAGGCCTTTCAATGCTCCAATCAAAAGATACAGGGTGACTGGGGCGCCTGGGTGGCTCAGTGGGTTAAGCCGCCGCCTTCGGCTCAGGTCATGATCCCGGGGTCCTGGGATCGAGTCCCACATGGGGCTCTCTTCTCAGCGGGGGCCCTGCTTCCCTCTCTCTCTCTCTCTGCCTGCCTCTCTGTCTACTTGTGATCTCTGTCTGTCAAATAAACAAAATTAAAAAAAAAAAAGATACAGGGTGACTAAATATTAAAATATATATATATATATATTTAAAGATTTTATTTATATTTATTTGAGAGAGAGAGCACATGCGGGGGAGCAGCAGGCAGAGGGAGAAACAGGCTTCCATCCAGCAGGGAGCCCGATGTGGGACTTGATCCCAGGACTCTGGGATCATGACCTGAGCTGAAGGCAGACACTTAACTGACTGCGCCACCCAGGCATCCCTGGGGTGACTAAATATATTAAAAAAAGAAATCTATATGCTGCCTACAAGAGACTCATTTTAGACCTAAAGACACATGTAGATTGAAATTGAGGGGATGAAGAACCATTTATTATGCTAATGGACATCAAAAGAAAGCTGGAGTAACCATATTTATATCAAACTAGATTTTAAAACAAAGACTGTAATAAGAGATTAATAAGGAAGCTATATCTCATAAAGGCATCTATCCAGAAAGATCTAACAATTGTAAATATTTATACCCCTAATTTGGGAGCAGTCAAATATATAATCAATTAATAAGAGACTGAAAGAAATTAATTGATAATAATAAAGTGATTGTAGGGGACTTTAACACCCCACTCACAGCAATGGACAGATCATCTAAGCAGAATATCAACAAGGAAACATGGACTTTGAATAACACACTGGACCAGATGGACTTAACAGATATATTCAGAGCATTTCATTCTAAAGCAGCAGAATGCACATTCTTTTGGAATAAAACATTCCAATCTGTTCCAATCTGGAATATTCTCCATATTAGATCACATCCTGAGTCACAAATCAGGCCTCAACTGATACAAAAATACTGAGGTCTTATCATGCATATTTTCAGACTACAACACTATGAGACTTGAAGTTAACCACAAGGAAAAATTTGGAAGGAACACAAATACACAGAGATTAAAGAACATACTATTAGAAAATGAATGGGTCAACCAGGAATTAAAAAGGAATTTAAAAAATGCATGGAAGCAAACTGAAATAAAACATGATAATCCAAACCCTTAGGATGTAGTAAAAGTGGTCCTAAGAGGGAAGTATATAGCAATACAGGTCTTCTTCAAAAAGCAAGAAAACCCTTAAATACACAACCTAAACTTACACCTAAAGGTGCTGGAAAAAGAAGAGCAAATATAGCCTAAACCCAACAGGAAAAGAGAAATAATAAAGATTAGGGCAGAAATCAATGAAATAGAAACCAAAAGAACAGTAAAACAGATCATGAAACTAGGAGCTGATTCTTTGAAAGAATTAACAGATTGAATTTAACAGATTGATAAATTCCTAGACAGACTTATCAAAAAGAAAAGAGAAAGGACCCAAATGAACAACCTCATGAATGAACGAGGAGAGATCACAACCAACAATGCAAACAATTGTAAGAGAATATATAAGCCACTTCAAACCCCTCAGATTGTTTTTGAAGTGGCGGGGGGGTGGGAGGTTGGGGTACCACGTGGTGGGTATTATAGAGGGCACGGCTTGCATGGAGCACTGGGTGTGGTGAAAAAATAATGAATAATGTTTTTCTGAAAATAAATAAATTGAAAAAAAAAGAGAATATATAAGCAATTATATGCCAAGAAATTAGGCAGTCTAGAAGAAATGGATGCATTCCTAGAGACGTATAAAGTACCAAACTGAAACAGAAGTAGAAAACCTAATCAAACCCATAACCAGCAAGGAAATTGAATCAGTAATCAAAAATCTCCCCAAACAAGAGTCCAGCGGCAGATGGCTTCCCAGGAGTATTCTACCAAATATTTAAAGAAGAATCAATATCAATTTTCTGAAACTCTTCCAAAAAATAGAAATGGAAGGAAAACTTCCAAGCTCATTCTATGAGACCACCATTACCTTGATGCCAAAACCAGACAAAGACCCCCACCAAAAAAAGCATTACAGATCACTATCCTTCATGAGCATGGAGCCAAAAATTCTCAACAAGATACTAGCTAATCACATTCAACTGTACATTAAAAGGATTCACCACTACCAAGTGGGATTTATACCTGGGCTGCAAGGTTGGTTCAACATCTGCAAATCAATCAACATAATACACCATATTAATAAAATAAAAGGTAAGAGCCATACGATCCTCTGAATAGATGCAGAAAAAGCACCTGACAAAATATAGCATCTTTTCTTGATTAAAAACTCGTCACAGTATAGGGCTGGAGGGAACATACCTCAACATCATAAAGGCCATGTATGAAAGACCCACAGCCAATATTATTCTCAATGGGGAAAAACTGAGAACTTTTTGCCCAAGGTCAGGAGCATGACAGGGATGTCCACTATCATCACTGTTGTTCAATATAGTACTGGACGTCCTAGTCTCAGCAACCAAACAAAAAGAAGTAAAAGGCATCCAAACTGGCAAAGAAGTCCAACCTCCACTCTCCTCAGACATCATGATACTCTATGTAGAAAACCTGAAAGACTCCACCAAAAAGTTATTAGGACTGGCACAGGAATTCATCAATGTTACAAGGGATAATAAAATCAATGCACAGAAGTCTGGTTGCTTTCTATACACCAACAATGATGCAGCAGCAAGAGAAATCAAGGAATCCATCCCATTTACAATTGCACCAAAAACCATAAGATACCTAGAATCTTATGATATGATACCTAGAATCATAAGATACCTAAGAATAAACCTAACTCAAGAGGTAAAAGATCTGTACATCAGGATAAAAAGCTTTTGCACAGCAAAGGAAACAATCAACAAAACTAAAAGGCAATCTATGGTATGGAAGAAGATATTTGCAAATGACCTATCAGACAAAAGGCCAGTATCCAAAATGTATAAAGAATTTACTAAACTCAACGCCCCCCAAAATAAATAATCCAATCAAGAAATGGTCAGAAGACACCAAAGAAGATATATGGTTAACCAACACATGAAAAATTGTTCAACATTATTTAGTATTAAGGAAATACAAATCATAAGCACAATGAGATACTGCCTCACAAGGGTCTGAGTGGCTGACATTAATAGCACAGGAAACAACAAATGTAGGTGAGGATGTGAAGAAAGGGGAACCGTCTTACATCGTTAATGGGGATGCAAACTGGTGCAGTCACTCTGGAAAAGAGTATGGAGGTTCCTCTAAAAGTTAAAAATAGAATATCTATGACCCAGCGATTGCACTACTGGTATTTATCCAAAGGATACAAATACAGTGATTCGAAGGGACACATGCACCCCATTGTTTATAGTAGCAATGTCCACAATACCCAAAATAAGGAAAGAGCCCAGACATCCACTGATAGATGGATGGATCACTTTTATCCATTATATATAGAAACACACACACACACACACACACACAACGGACTATTACTCAGCCACAAAAATAATGAAATCTTAACAGTTACAATGACATGGATGGAACTAGAGTATATTATGCTAAGCAAAATAAGTCACAGAAATACCATATGATTTCACTCATATGTGGAATTGAAGAAACAAAACAGATGAACATAGGGGAAAAGAAGGAAAAATAAATAAGATGAAAAAGAGAAGGAAGTAAAACACAAGGGAGTCTTAACAATAGGGAACAAAATAAGGATTTCTAGAGGAGCCAACATAGACATGCTAGAAGAAATGGGTAAATTAAACAGACCAATTACTAGTAATGAAATTGAATTAGTAATATAGACACTCCAGTAAACAAAAACCCAGGACAGGACCAAATGATTTCATAGTTGAATTTCACCAAACATTTAGAGAAGAGTTAATATCCCTTCTTTTCAAAATATTCCAAACAATAGAAGAGGAAAGAAAACTTCTCGAATTCACTTTAGAGGACAGCATTACCTTGACACCAAAACCAGACCAAAAAACTATCAAGAAAAACAAAACAAACTACTGGCCAGTCTCAGATTGACATAGATGCAAAAATCTTCAACAAAATATCAACAAACCAAACTGAACAATACATTAAAAAAATAATTCACTCTTATCAAGTGGGACCTAGTCCAGGAATGCAAGGATGGTTCTATATTTGCAAATTAATCAGTGTGATACATCACATTTTTAAAAGAAAGGATAAATTATATGATCATCTTAATATATGCAGAAAAACCATTTCACAAAATACAACATGTGTTCATGATGAAAACTCTCAGCAAAGGAGGTTAAGAGTGAATATACCTCCATATACCAAAGGCCATATATGAAATAAACATGGCTAACTTCATACTCAATGATGAAAAACTGAAGGAATTTCCCCTAAGTTGTCAACTCTCACCACTTTTATTCAAATAGTAGTGGAAGTCCTAACTATAGCAATAGGACAAGAAAAAAAAATACAAGGCATTCAAGTTGGAAGGAAGAAGTAAATCTCATTGTCTGCAGATGACATAATACTATGTATGTAAAACCCTAAACTCTGCCAAAAACAAACAAACAAACATCAGATAAATAAATTCAGTAAATTTTCAGGATTCAAACTTGATATACAGTAATCTGTTGCATTTCTATTCACTAATAATGAAATAGCAGAAAGGGAAATTGAGAAAACAATCTCATTCATAACTGCACTGGAAAGAATAAAATACCTAGAAATTAATCTAACCAAGGAGGTGAAAGACCCATACTCTGAAAATTATAAAATACTAATGAAGAAGTTTAAGACAACACAAATAAATGAAAAGTCATACCCATGCTCATGGATTGGAAGAATACTAAAATGTCCATATTACCCAAAACAATCTACAAATTTAATGAAATCCCTATCAAAATACCCATAACGTTTTTTTTACAGCCCTGGAAAAAATACACAAATTTGTAGGGAATCACAGAAGACTTCAAAGAGCCAAAGCAATCCCAAGAAAGAGCAAAGCTGGAATCATCACGCCTGCAGATTTTATGATATACTACAGTCCATAGTAATCAAAACATTATGGTATAATTTTGGCATAAAAACAGACACATATATAATAGAACAGAAAAGAGAGGCCAGAAATATACCCATACCTACACGGTCAATTAAAAAAGGCAATTGTATAATGGGGAAAAGACAGTCTTTTCAATAATGATGTCGGGAAAATTCCCAACATATTCCCAACATTCCCAAGTCAGACAAATAAAGACAAATACCATATGATTTCACTTATATGTGGGAAAAAATTTTCTTATACCATACATAAAAATAAACTAAAAGTGGATAAATGTTACCTAAATGTGAGAAATAAAACCATAGAACCCCCTAAAGAAAAAATTGTCAGTAATCTCTTGGACATTGTCTTTAGCAACATGTTTATGGATATAGCTCCTTGGGCAAGGGAAACAAAAGCAAAAATAAATTACTGGAAGGGCACCTGGGTAGCTTGGTTGGTTCAGCCTCCCAGCTCTTGATTTCAGCTCAAGTCATAATTTCAGGAGTCTGAGATAAAGCACTGCCTTGGGCTCTGTGCCAGGTATGGAGCCTGCTTAAGGTTCCCTCTTCTCCCTCTCCTTCCCTAAGAAATAAATAAAAAATGCCTAAACTATTGGAACAAACAGATAACTAACTGACTATGGATGGAAGAAATGGAAAAAATGTTTGACATTGGGGCACCTGGGAGGCAGAAGCCTCTGCCTTTGGCTCAGGTCATGATCCCAGGGTCCTGGGATCGAGCCCGACATCGGACTCTGCTCAGTGGGGAGACTGCTTCCCCCTCCCTCTCTCTGCCTGCCTCTTCTGATCTCTATCAAATAAATAAAATCTTTAAAAAAATGCTTGACATAACTAATAATCAGGGATATGCATAAAAACCACAAGGAGATAGTACCTCATACCAATCTGAATAGCTAGTATCAAATATATATAAGAAATAGTAATGTTGGACAGGAGATGGAGAAAAGGGAACCGTTGTGCACTGTTGGTAGGAATGTAACTTTGTCCATCTACTCTGGAAAACAATATGGAGGTTTCTCAAAAAAATTAATAATAGAAATACCATGTGATCCAGTAATTGCACTATTGGGAATTTACCCAAAGAAAACAAAAACACTAATTTGAAAAGATGGATACACCCCTATGTTTATTCCAGCATTATTTACAATAACCAAGACATAGAAGGAAACCTAGTGCCCGCTGATTGAATGGATAAAGGGGTATGTGCTTACACACACACACACACACACACACACACATACACACACACATATGCACATACAGAATGGAGTATTACTCAGGAATAAATAAGACTGAGCTCTTGAAATCTTGACATCTGTGCCACTCAGATGGACCTAGAGTATGTTATGCTAAGTAAAACAAGTCAGACAAATAAAGACAAATACCATATGATTTCACTTATATGTGAAATCTAAAAAAACAATCAATGAAATGAACAAAAGCCAAAAACAGACTTGTATACAGAGAAAAAACTAGAGGGTTTGCCAGAGAGGAGACAGGAAGGGCAGTGAGTGAAAAAGATAAAGGGAATTAAAAGGTACTTTCAGTTATAAAATAAGTAAGTAATGGAGATGATAAGTACACTGTAGGGAATATAGTCAATAATATTTAGTAACATTGTATGATGACAGAGGGCTGCTACTCTTACAGTAAGCACTGAATAATGTATAGAACTGTCAATTCATTATGTTGTGTCAGTGCAACTAATATAACATTGTATGTTTACACTTCAATTAAAAAATAAAAAGAGGGGCACCTGGGTGGCTCAGTGGGTTAAGCCTCGGCCTTCGGTTCCGCTCAGGTCATAATCTCAGGGTCTTAGGATGGAGCACCACATTGGGCTCTCTGCTCAGCGGGGAGCCTGCTTTCCCCTCTCTCTCTGCCTGCCTCTCTGCTTACTTGTGATTTCTGTCAAATAAATAAATAAAATCTTTAAATATATATATATATATATATATATAAAAGAAAATGCAACTAAGAGTATCCCCTGTTATTGTGAAAAATTATTTTATTACAGATGTAGTAAGCTTAGTTTTATATCATAGCCAAAGTCAATTCTAACTTGACATTTGTCATTTCCAGTTTAGAATAAAATACCTATTTTGTATTATCTGGTTGGAGCTAAGTTAAAGTTGATATTTTTAGAGTACTATTAGTGGCATGATTAATGGTTAATTCAAATTCCATAATTCAAAGAACTTGAAAATAGCATAAATATTCTGTGAAATCCTTTAAACCAATACATGTTCAGATATATGTTTGTTCAGATGTTCTGTAGTTCTGAAAAATTTTATAAAATACTGTGATTCTTTGCTCAACACAAAAACCAATATTTGTGGGCTTATCAACATTTACATATTTTATATAGAATAAATATATACATACTTTAATGATTATTTGATTAAAATATAGAATATTAAAAAGAAATATATATGTTTATATTTTAATGTAAAATATAACTGATGTAGCTTCACAGACTTTAGATAAAATTACTGAAAATTTGTGTATCAGAGTGCTGACACAATTATTTGAAAAGTGAGCTAACATGAACATCCACGTAATATATGTAACTGAAAATGTTACTTAAGGCAATGGGAAAATATGATAGCATTACAAGGAAAAATTCAGCAAAAGTTCTTTAGGATGAAATCCTCATAATTTCTCTTATTTCTACATTTCAAAAGTTAAGAATGTTATCAGTAGTCTTAGAGGCAGTCATACAGAAGAACCATAACTAAATCATTAACCCATATCTGTATGCCAACTCTGTTACAAGCTTCTAATTAGGTGGTCATACTGAAGGAGATAAAATGTCCAAGGACTATTGTGATAAGTAAAGATGACAGACAAATAAATAATTTCAGTATAATTTTATGAACCTTAGGACAGATTTGACTATGGGTTTTTATGACAGTACATCAAAGTGTACTTTTTGTGAAGAAAGGAAATAATGATCAAAGCCGTCAGAAGTCAGTCGTCCTCTAAACTGAGCCTTAAATTTGAATGGGAATTGGTCATGTGAAACTGGAAGGAGTTGATTCCCCACAGATGGATCTACATATGCAATATTACAAAGACACAGTTCAGAAAGGTAAAGATGTTATGTCTAGGTAAAGGTAAAGATGCATGTCTAGGCATGATGTCCAGGAAGGGAGAGGGCAATAGAGAAGTCTGAAAAAGTAAACATGTTGAGATCTTAGGGGTCATGCTCGTAACCACAGCTCAGAAATTACCATTGTGTTAAACTCTGAAACTCTAACTTTTTCCTGGCTATATGCCAGTTGTGTCAGATAACCAGATCTTGTAGCCATGTGGAAAAAAACTGAACATAATTTCCTACTAGAGTGCCAGCCTGTGACAGCTGCCCTTAAAAATATATGAAAATATGAGGCCAAGAACTATATCCAATGCCAAGGCCCAAAGGCCACAACAGCTAACTGGCAGTTCTACTAAACCACCCAGAGCACTATCCCATGATCTGAGGAGTACCACTCTTTTATCTGCATTTTATGGCTCAAAGAGCTTCTGATATATTTAGGAGGTAGATTCCCCAATGCGGATGTTTAACATGTCTATCACTTCATTTATAGCTATTTATCATCTATCTAAAAAATAATGACCTGAGTGTAAACAAGGGATATTTCCAATGTATTTAACTCTGTCCATAATAAATATGAAACACTTCATTATTTTTCAAGTATTAAAAAAACACTAAAATATTTAAATAAAATGAAGATAGTATATGAGTATTTGAGTAGTATCATTTATAACTGACTTTGAAATTTCAGATTTTGTCCTGTTATTCTATTTGGTGTAAGCTGGGGGAGGGGAAAGAGCCAAATGTACATTTACATGAAGTGGGAAAATAGTAAAATAATCACCTGCAGCTACTCAAAAAGATACTCCAAAGTAGATATACCAGAAGCATCAAAAACATGAACATAAACAACAGGTAAGTCCTTCAAAACCTGGTTGGGCATTGTCATCATCTAGGGACAGTATGAAGAGTAAAGATTCCTGTCAGCTTTCCAATAATGATTGATAAAACTGGGTAGAGAACCAATAATTTATATTTTCAATGAGAGCCTCAGATGATACTGATACTGCATTCACACAGATTGTCATTGAGAACCACAGGTACAGGGACTTCCTTTTCAGCTCAGATCTGAGCCAGGATGTAAGTTTTATACCTCAATATTGCATTGATATTTAATATATACAATGGAAACTTCCATTTAGATCAAATTATAAACAAGGGCCCAGTGTGCTTCAGAATTGAGAGATAATGGGGAGACAGGTAGCTCTACAAGATGAACTATAATTGTAGAATAATTTAATAGCCATAGGCAGTTTTCCAGACATAAGTGAGAAATATTATAAAATGACATTTGTAAAGTTAAAACAGAATGTTAATATGGACTTTCCCTGTTACTGTTTTGGGTGAGCCCCCAAAGTCAAAGGATATACAAAAGATCACAGACATCCCCCTATGCAAAAGAAAGGTAAATGGCCCTCTACACATTTTAGAAATCAACTCTGTTCACATTAGCAATCACCTATGTCCAGAGTATAAAATGATGGGACTGAATTTGCAAGAGAAGATTTCCTCAGAAAGTACTGCCAGAGTGATATGTTTTCTCCTCAAGACCACAAGGAAAGAAGTTCTTTTCCCCTGGTCTCTAGCCAAGAGAAAAGGGGTTATGAAATCATTCAGATAGTTAAGTATTTGTGTCAGGAGATTTGACAGGATGAAATATCCACATGACAAAAGTCATCAGAAAAAAATAATTATCTTGGGGCACTGGGGTGGCTCAGTGGGCTAAAGCCTCGGCCTTCGGCTCTTGTCATGATCCCAAGGTCCCGGGATCGAGCCCCACATCAGGGCTTTCTGCTCAGCAGGAAGCCTGCTTCCTCCTCTCTGTCTCTGCCTGCCTCTCTGCCTACTTGTGATCTCTATCTGTCAAATAAATAAATAAAATCTTTAAAAAAATTATCTAAAAAGGGGAAAAGAAAGGCAAATATTTTGGAGGCAAGTCGTTTTGATATTAAAACAGTGATCAAAAAATATAATAATAGTTTAAAGTAATGTACTTCCTTGATTTTTTTACTATTGATTTATACTTTCAGACTAAGTAAAATTTCTTCTTGTAGATCTTTATACTGTAATGATACAAAGAATTTCTGTCTGCTGGAACAGATTTGCTCTAAAGATTTATGGCCTGTTGAACATTAAACAGTTTTATATTTAACCCAACAATGTGATATTAATATTTCTTTGTTAAATTGACTATAAATAATTTGGCTTCTCAGATACCTATTGAACCAATCATAATAACTTAATTTTCCCCTCATTAATTAATGGGCTAAATAAGATCTTATATATTTGCTTACTTTACGTTTGCATTAAAGTTATGATTTTACCTTTTTGAAATGTGCAGTTTTTCAAGGCTATGGCTATAACTGCCTATTTGGTGGCAGAATAAAAAGGGATAACTGGGGGGCACCTGGGTGGCTCAGTTGGTTGGGCAACTGCCTTCGGCTCAGGTCATGACACGGACTTCAGGATCAAGTCCCGCATCGGGCTCCCAGCTCCTTGGGGAGTCTGCTTCTCCCTCTGACCTTCTCCTCTCTCATGCTCTCTCTCACTCATTCTCTTTCAGATAAATAAATAAAATCTTTAAAAAAAAAAAAAAGGGATAACTGTCACAATCATCTATCCTCCCCCGACTCATGGTGTGGGAAGAGAGATAACCTCATCATAGATTTTTCTCTCACAGCTACTGCCTGGAGAGTCAATATGATTTTGTCATAGAGTTGTCAGTGTTTTGCCAAAGCCTTCTGTAATAATGGATTAAATAAAACATATGATGTATGTTCTTTTATATTAACTTGAGAAAATTTTACTTTTGATAATTATACTTTTATAGTTTTGAGTGGGTGAGGAAGTGTATCACGTAAAGTTTTTAAGTCTAAACAAGACTTTGTAGACTCCCAGGGAGTACTCCAATTAAAACCAGAGCTATACCCTCATTGTCTGTTTTCCTGCCTCATTTACTCCAGATTTTTTTGACTTTGACTTTGTTTCAGTTTTTCTAGTTTGAAAACTTATTCCCCATTGGTGCCAGTGGTCTCTGCCGGTAAAACATGACAAAGGATTAGGTCAGGATGGAAGAATAAATTTTAAAACTAGCAATTTTTTTTCTGTCCATATTTAACTCTGTCCATAGTAAATATGGACAATTTACTTAATTGTTAAAACAGTTTGTTAAAACAATTAAACAATTTAACAATTTGTTAAAAAAATTGTTAAAACAATTTTCTGCCTGATAGCAAGAGAAATACCTGTCTTGTTTATCATTGTATCCCAAATGTCTGTCAAAGAGTCTTGCAAAAAATAGGCATTCATTCAATAAATACGTGGTTAGTAAGTAATATTGTTGCTTGTGTGAGTGTTTAGTTTCTTCCTTGCTGCGTTTATTAGTGATGTTTCTGCCCATTAACTGCACCCTTCCCTGCCTTGGTCTTCCACCGGAGTTCTGGCAACCTATATGTTTAAGTAGGAGGATTAACTCTCAAAATTCCATGCTATGTGCCCAGACTGAGCTCTCATATCCTATTTCATGCCAGGCACTCATCTCAAAATGGCAAAATAGCTTTGGGTAAATATTATATTTTAGTAAGATCAAGAAAAATTAGTTATAGATAGTTATAGATATTTTTTTTTTTTCTGACAGGTTCTTATCTAAACCTGGATATAGTTATGTTTAATCTCCGGATTAGAAATGTAGATAGACCAATTTGCTTCAACACTGCTGAATCTACTGAGCTGTTAGAAAACTGGCAAGATCTCTAATATACTGTTTCCATCATACAATGTTTTTGTGCAAATTAATATGGGATCAGAAAAGAATTAATTACCAAAAATGACAAAATACAGTCTTTTTTTTTTTTTTTTTTTTTTTTGTTTTTTGTTTTTTGTTTTTTTCCCCAATTTATTTATTTTCAGAAAAACAGTATTCATTATTTTTTCACCACACCCAGTGCTCCATGCAAGCTGTGCCCTCTATAATACCCACCACCTGGTACCCCAACCTCCCACCCCCCCGCCACTTCAAACCGAAAAACAGTCTGAGGGGTTTGACAAAATACAGTCTTAAGCCTGGTAACTATTATAAAATTTCTGGCTCTCTGTTCTATGTCCTAAAATCCTGGTAGTATCCTTTGAAATTTTTTTTCTTTAATTATAAATCTAAGTCTTCCCTAAATGCTTATCCCTTGAAATCCTGACACTCTAATATTAAGTTTCTCAAAAGTTGACAAACCCTTCAAAGAGGTGTTTTCCATGATAGCATATGTCTATACTTCTGTTAAGATGTATCCCAGGACTCAAATGGGAAAAAATATCTTAAAGCACTTCTTCTCATCCAAGCATATCTTTCACTTAATATTTACTTAAGCCACTTTCTTGATAAGGCAAGATGGTGTTAACTAAAATAATGTGCTCCAAGAAGATTAAATGAACAACCATTTACAATAAAAACACTACTGCTTCCTATACAGATAGAATTCACAATGTCAGAAGTACTCTGAGGTAGAAGCAAAGTCATCTACACCTAAAAACATTCTAACTCTTTAAAATCTGCATATCAAAAGTGAACTTTCTACTTCCTGCCTCAAAGCTATTCTTCTTTTTTAGACTGTGTTCCAAAAAAATGGCTTTAAAACTCATTCAAGTCCTGGGAGAGATTAATGAGTTTTCTTACACATTTGTTCTAAAATTCTCCCTGCAAGTTATAATCAGAATGCTCTTTTTTAAAACCCAAACTCTACTGTACCAATTTAGAATATGATTTTGCAGTGAGTTCTTTAAGATATTTAAATAGGTCAAGGTGGCATTGGAAATAGGAATCTAAAATAATGACAAACAGGTTGAAAGAGACTGATTAAGAACTTGTTAAGACAAATAATATGCACCCCCCAAAAATGTTTTACTCTATATAGAGTAAATTCTAAAGATTCCACTAAAAAATTGTTTGAACTAATAAATGCAGTAAAGTTGTAGGATACAAAATCAAAACACAAAAAATTGTTACATTTCTGTACACTAACAATCAGATCTATCAGAAAGAGAAATTAAGGAAATAATCTAATTTATAATTGCATCAAAAAGAACCAAATATTCAGAAATAAAGTTAGTCAAGGAGATGGAAGACCTGTACATTGAAAACTGCAAGACACTGATGAGAAAAATTGAAAAAAATAAAAGGATATTCTGTGGTTATCAACTGGAAAAATTATTATCTCCCACATGTTACATCTCATTAATATTACCATATTACCCAAAGAAATCTACAGATTCAATTCAATCTGTATCAAAATTCCAATGACATTTTTCACAACAACAGAATCAACAATCCTAAGACTTGTAGGAAGCCACAAAAGACCCTGAACAATCAAAGCAATCTTGACAAAAACAAAAAACAAAAACCAAAATACAAAAACAAAAAGCTGGAAACATCAGACTTCCTGATTTCAAACTACATTACAAAGGTATAGAAGTCAAAGTAGTATCGCACTGGCATTAAAAATTGACACTTAGTTCAGTGGAACAGAATAGACAGTTCAGAAATAAACCCATGCATCAGGAGTCAGCTAACTAGAAAGGAGCCAAGAATACAAAATGGGGAAAAGACAGTCTCTACAGTAAATGATGCTGAGAAAACTGGACCACTGTCTTTCACCATACACAAAAACAAACTCAAAGTGGTTTAAACGAACACAAAACCTGAAACCATAAAACTTCTAAAAGAAAACATACACTGTAAGGACGTTGGTATCAGTGATGATGATCAGTTGATGATGATTTTTTAGGTGTGAAATCAAAGGAAAGGCAACAAAAGCAAAAATTATCAAGTGGGGCTACGTCAAACTGAAATCTTTCTGCACAGCAAAGGAAATCATCAAATGAAAAGGCAACCTATGCAGTGGAAGAAAATATTTGCAACTTATATCTATTAAGGTGTTAATATCCAAAATACATTAAAAAATTACACATAAATAGGGGAAAAAATAACCTGATTAAGAAATGGGCAGGGGTGGGGTGTCTGAGTGGCTCAGTCAGTT
The DNA here is from genome assembly GCF_020171115.1 of Neogale vison. Lineage (NCBI taxonomy): Eukaryota > Metazoa > Chordata > Mammalia > Carnivora > Mustelidae > Neogale > Neogale vison. The sequence goes on along the minus strand of NC_058091.1, from coordinate 193,995,436 downwards.
GTGTCTGACTCTCGATTTTGGTTCAGGTTATGATCTCCCAGTCATGAGACTGAGCCACAATCGAGCCCTGTATCGAGCTCTGAGCTAGGTATGGAGTCTATTTGAGATTCTCTCTCCCTTTGCTCTCCTCTCCACACCAAGCTCACACTCTTTCAAAAAAAAAAAAGGACAATTTTCCAAAGAGGACATAGAAATAGGCAACAGGTGTCTGAAAAGAGGTTCAACATCACTAATTATCAGGAAGAGGCAAATCAAAACCACAATGAGATCTCCCCTCACACCTGTTTGGATTGCTATTACCAAAAAGACAAAAAATAACAAATGTTGAAGAGGATGTGGAGAAAAGGGAACCCTTGTGCACTGCTGAGGGAATGTAAATTGGTGCAGCTACTATGGGATTGTGTGGAGTTTCCTTTAAAAATCAGAACTACCGTATGATCCAGCAATTCCACTTCTGTGTATTTATCTGAAGGAAATGAAAGCACTAAATCAAAAAAATATATGGACTTCCATACGTATTGCTACATTATTTACAAAAGCCAAGACATGGAAACAACCTAAGTGTCCATCAATGGATAAATGGATAAAAAATGTGATATTATTTATAATGGACCTTACATACCTAAGCACAGATGTGATTGAGTATTATTCATCGATAAAAATAGAAAATCCTGGGGCGCCTGGGTGGCTCAGTGGGTTAAGCCTCTGCTTTTGGCTCAGGTCATGATCTTAGGGTCCTGGGACTGAGTCCTGCATCGGGCTCTCTGCTCAGCGGGGAGGCTGCTTCCCTCTTTCTCTCTCTGCCTGCCTCTCTGCCTACTTGTGATTGCTCTCTGTCAAATAAATAGATTTTAAAGCCTAAAATTTAAAAAAAAATCCTGCCGTTTCTGATAATATAGATGGACCTTGATGACTTTATGCTACATGAAGTCAGACAGAGAAAAAACAAATACTCTAAGATCTCACTTATATTTGGATATAAAACAAAACAAAGCAAAACAAAACACCTCATAGATATACAGAAAATACTGGTGGCTGCCAGAGGATAGGAATGAGGGGTAGACAGTATGGATGGAAAGGGTCAAAAAGTACAAACTTCCAATTATAAAATAAATGTTATGGATATAATGTATAACATGTTGTCTATAGTTGATACTGTATTGTGTATTTGAAAGTCCCTATAAAAGTAAATTTTGGAAGTTCTCATCACAAGAAAAAAATCTGTAATTAGATTGTGATGGATGTTAACTAGACTTACTGCGATCATTTAACATATATACAAGTGTTAAATCACTACTTTGTATCCCTGAAACTAATGTGCTAATTATTACACAATAAAAAAACAGCAATACATATACTGATTTGGACTCATCCATTTTATACCATCTTCATTCTATAGTTTTAAAGTAAGTTAATGAAAAACTAGGTTATATTTTTTAAGAGATTAAATGTATATAGTAATCTAAGTGTAATTACTTTATAATCCCTTTAAATTCAACCATCCTCATTCATTTGATAAAAAAATTAATTCTATAATTTTATATATATATATTTAATAGTAAACTGGATACCCTTTACCCTATGAAAAGGCTTATATTCCATACTGCATGGTAATGATTTTAATTTACATTCAACCAGCACAAAGTGACAGACTCTATTACCTCATAATCATTAAACTCTGAAGGAAATATTTTGAGTGACAATATTAAAAATTATTTTTGTTTTTAAATGGAAATCCCTTTCCAAATTGGGTGATCATCCCCCAAACAAATCTAGGACATATTATTTGACAAGATTTTAAAGCCTAAATTTTTAAATTGTCACTGGAGGAAATAAGTATGCATAAATTTTCAAAGTTCTAAAAGGTGAATTAATTCCTATCTTGTCATTTATTCTGAGGATTTTCTATGTTAAGAAAATTGTTTTGGGGTACGTGGGTGGCTCAGTTGGGTAAGCATCTACCTCTGGCTCGGGGTGATCCCAAGGTCTTGGACTCCAGCCCAGCCCAGCCCACGCTGGGCTCCTACCTCACTGAGGAGCCTCCTTCTCCCTCTCCTGCACCCCCTACCTGTGGTCTCTTTGTCAATAAATAAAAATTTAAAAAAAAAATAGAAAGTTGTTTTATTGTAAGTTTACATGTTATATATATTAATACATAGAATTATTTCTTGGGTTTTCCTCATTCTTTAGGTTTAATTAAGAACACAGACGTGGATGAACTGGAAGGTATTATGCTGAGTGAAATAAGTCCATCAGAGAAAGAAAATTATCATATGGCTTCACTCATATGTGAAATAGAAAAAACAGGGCAGAGGACCAAAGGAGAAGGGAGGGAAAGCAGAATAGGAAGTCATCAGAGATAGAGAAAAACCATGAGAGACTCTTAATCCATAGGAAACAAACCGGGTTGCTGGAGAGGAAGGGGGTCACGGGGTGGGGTAACTGGGCATGTGATGTGAGGAGCACTGGGTGTTATACACAACCGAGGAGTTATTGAACACTATCTATGAAACTAATGATGTACCGTATGTTGGCTAATTGAATTTAAATAAAAAAATGAACATTAGATAATTACGTTGTCACCCAAAATAAGTACTTAAATTTGAAAAGGTTAGCAACATGTTTTACCCTCTGTCCTCTTTTTAATAAGGGTCCTTATTTCTAAGCATCCATGTTTTCATTTTCAGCATTTTAATTTGCACAAGCCACTAAGGGAGGTTTGTGTACAGAGAGATTGTGTCCTTTTATAATGTTGACACTATATTTTAAATTTTTAATGGAGGTTTGCAGTAACTCAGTTTGGAAATTAGAAGAAATCAACACTCCACAAACTTGATCTTTCATTAGCTCTGTGGAAAGCCCAAGGATGTTTATAGTTGTCAATATACAGTTAAATTTTCCTATTTATCTACTCAAACAGTTCCAGAAAAGGTCAGATTGTATTTATAACAGTGGTTGGGCTGCTGTAGATATCTATCACTAGGGGCATAAAATAGTCTTTGCAATGATTTTACTGCAAGCCAAGAAGAACAATCAGAAATGTTAATTATGACAGAAAGAATGAGCGCTGTTAGCCAAAGGATTTAAAATGTCTTGGAATCCTAGTTTTACTTAAAGAAATATAAGGAAGAAAAGCAGGTGCACAAGGATGGTTTCCCCTAATGGAAAGTTGTATTTTTTCCTTTTCTTTCATAAATATACCCATACCATAGTTGGTCAGATTAATCAATATTGAGACTAAACTTGTTTTGCAAATTCAACATTCTATTACTTTTAAACATTTAAATGTCTTAGAAAATTACATACACTAAGCTAGCTGGTGAGTACAATAGAAAAGCAATCACCCATTTTATCTTTTTTTTATTTCCCCCAACGTGGGCACCAGTCACACTTCTCCAATTAGCATGGGGTCTAATGTTAAGCAAAATGACACATTTCTTGTGGCACAAGTTTTATAGACCAAATGAATCTTCTGGACAAAGTGCTTATCTGTAATACTGTAAACTTTAAACCTGACTGCATGGTTTCCTGTTTACTTTCTATATTGCTAAAAATTGAAAGTCTCATAACTTTCCTATTTCCCTGATCAAAACTAACTGAAAAAATAAAAACTTACAAGTCAAACAAAAATCTTTTATTGCAGCAACGTAGTTCACTATTTGCAGTTTTTCTGATCTGTTTTAGAAAGAACATTTTCTACTTAATGTGACCCTTGCCTAGGCAATACCAAAACTAAATGTAGTGTTTTCTTACATGCTAACAAATGACTCTAACAAATGAAGGAGATAAAGGACCATAAACTCAGAGAGACTCCATTACACCATGATACGCTAGACCCTTACTGGACTTAAATAGACTGTTTCCTAAACAACCAGCACTGGGATTTATTTTAATAAACCAAGTACAGGCTCATCAGAAAGTTTTGCTCTGAACCTTTAATTAGCTTAACTAAAATGAACCTCCCCCCTCTCTCCTTCTCTTTCTTGCTCTTAAAAATTCCTAATTCAATCACTTCTGTCATTGGTTTCCTTCTCTTGCAAATTAATATGCTCAGCTTTGTGTGTATGTTTTGTGGTTGTTGCTCTTTGTTTCATTTTGTTCTCACCTTCAGTGTAAATTCTTACCTTACACTTCAACAGTATGAGGGCACCACTGAGATTTCTTTAGGAGACTCACTCACAAGTACTGTGACACTTGTTGACATAAAGTTAAACCTTAGCTTTCATGGGAGCTTTTTTGCTCAGATTAGTTTTCTGATGGTCCCACACCGTGAGTGAGTAATAGAAAATTACCATCTCCTGTGAGAGTTTGTTTTAATTCTCTAAAGGACTTTTAATTTTTCCATAAAATTTCATTTTTTAAAAAAAGATTTTATGCATTTATCTGAAATAGAGAGAGAGAGAGAGAGGGAAAGCATGTATATGGACGAGTTGGGTGTTGCTGAGGGTAAGGGAGAAGCAGACTCTATGCTGAGCAGGGAGCCTGATGTGTGACTTCATCTGGGGCTCGATTCCAGGACCCTGAGATCATAACCTGAGCTGAAGGGAGACACTTAACTGACAAAGCCAACCAGAGAACCCCTAAAATTTCAGTTTTGACTTGTCTACTTGTGATTTGGGGGGGAGAAGAAAGGCTATTGCAGCCTTTTTCAGGATTTGTTTTTCATCTGTAAAGGACAATGCTTCTGTGTCTATTCTATGTGAAGAGTGGTACTGCCAAGCTTTAAACAGATCCTCCTCCCTCATGGGAATCCATTTTAATTTGAATTATGGCTAGCCTTTTCAGTTGTTTTTAAAATGTGTCATTATGTGTATATTCTAGGAATATCTACGCAACACATAAGCTATAATACAAAAAGGGAGTACATTAATACACTGGATTATAAAGTTTTACAGAATATTCAGAAGCTCTAATGTTCATTGGTTAATTGAATACTTACAGATTTCTAGAGCAATGTTTGGCTTTCTAAAGAACATTTTGCTGTTTAGACAGCAATTTTAAAAAGTGGGTTTATCCTTGTTTAGTTGGTTATAAAATTAAAAGTAATGAAGCTTTTTCATTATCATGTTCAGTTCATGTTTTTAAATAAAGTGTTAATATGATTTTACAAATACAAAAAGGGAAAATTTTTATGTGATGTTTCAAATAAAATGAATCACTTAAATTTGATAATATGATTTTGCCCTGGTTTTACCAGAGTATAAAAATGTAAGTGTGATCTGTTTTGTATAATACTTACTTTACTATCCTACAGAAAACATAATTAATGAAAACTTCCTATTCTTGATAACAAGTTTACTGTCCTTAGGCTACTTTACTTTCAAAGATGTTTAAGATTGACCTAAGATTATATTAACAATGGAAAATGTAAATTAGACATCCAATAAATTGAATTATAATATCCAATATCTTCATAAAACAGATTATTTCTGGTAGCTTCAGACATGGTAAAACTTACATGAAACTAGAGTTTCCCTAATAAAATTAATGAGACCAAATGACATATTCTGTAGGATGGTTTTTAAATCAGCATTAAATCATTTGTTTTTTAGGGATGCCTTAAATCTAATTTCTGAGGTACCTATTTGGCATTTATACTTGAGAGATTTTATTGATTGAGTAGTTTTAATTAAAACAAAATAAAACAAAATTCCTAAGATGGAGAGCAAAAGCATTTTGACTTATACAATAGTTACTATATTTTTTCTTATATCTTAACTACTTTGTTCTTTTTTTAATTTAACAATTATCTATTTTTTATTGTAGTAACACCATGAGATCTGTCTTTTCAATAATTTATTGAGTGTACAATTATAGTACTGTTTAACAATAGACACAATGTTATATAGTTTGTCTCTAAAACTTACTCCTCTTATATAAGTAAAACTTTAGACCCAAAAAACAGCAAGTTCCCAACTCCTGTTGGGAGCCATGAGGCCTGATCCGAAGGCATTGCCCCGCTAGGTTAAGGTTTGAACTAATGTAGGCCTAACCCTGCCGAGGGAGTGATCGCCCTGCAGTTGACTGCCGAGGGCAGGATAACCCCACAGATAAGCATGGTCTGTTAGTCTCTTGCCTTTTCCCCTGATCCCCGTATCTCTCCCAAATAAAGAGCCCCTTGCTGGTCTGCCGCAAACATCTCTCAGGCTTATGGGCTGGAGCAACTCCAAGGAGATAAATTATCTTGTACCCAGGACAATGGAGAACTTTAAATGTGTACTGCAACAGATGGTGTCCTACAGCAACACTGTACATTATTTGCTATTCTAGTGCTTCTCCTTCATCCTCTGTATTGTTCAGCTTTGGATCTTGCCACTGCCTGTATTCTATTTCTGCATGTTTTATGCAAAACTCTTCAAGACCTAAGACCTAAGTGGATGTTTGTCCAAGGCTTTCACAAACCGAGCCATTAAAATACACCATGCCGGGCGCCTGGGTGGCTCAGTGGGTTAAAGCCTCTGCCTTCAGCTCAGGTTATGATCTCAGGGTCCTGGGATCGAGGCCCACATCAGGCTCCCTGCTGAGAAGAGAGCCTCTCTCTGCCTGCCTCTCTGCCTACTTGTGATCTCTGTCTGTCAAATAAATGGATAAAAATCTTAAAAAAAAAAATTTAAAAAAAAATACACCATGCCTTCTACAAAGGTAACACCTCTCATTCCTACTTCTTCCCTATATACTTAGTTTCTTCAGAAAGCTTCTCGTTTTCCATTAACCTATTTCTCGTTTTCCTGCAGTTCTTTACTATCTAGTTTATCCCTAAAGCTCCTCGTTTTCCATTAACCTATACCTTGTTTTACTGCAGACCCCAAAATAAGTTACCAAAAGGCACATATTTGTGCTACCTCCCATGGCTTTCTGAGGGACATGATTACTCAAGAAGCAACACCCTGTCCCCCATCCCTGGCTACAGTCTGTACCCTTTATGGCTTAACTAAAATAACATGTGGTGAACAAAGAGAAATTATCCGATGAGAGCATGTATTCACCTACCCCAATTAAACTGCCTATATAAGCAGCTCAAAAATCAGAATAAAGATGGGGATGCCTGACCACCGACCAGAACTCGCTGTGTAGCTCTCCCATTCATCTTGCCGACGCCACCCCTCCTTTGGGGACACCTGTACCTGTTGAGGACCTCAACAGGACTGGCCAACTCCCCTCCCCCAGACCCTGAAAATCACCATTCTACTATCTATGACTCTGACTCCTTTAGGTACTGCATATAAGCGGAATTTTGCAGTATTTATACTTCTGTGACTGGCTAATTTCATGGACCATAATGTCCTGCAGGTTAATACATGTTGTTGCATATGGCAGGATTTTCTTCATTTTTAAGACTGAACAATATTCTCATTGTATGTATATATCAAAGATTCTTTAGCCAAACAGTTGTTGAGAAACCTCTAGATTGTTGCCATTTGCTGGATACTATGGATAATGCTGCAGTGAACCGGAGAGTGCATAAGTCTCTTTGATAATACCGATTTCAATTCTTTTGGGTATATATCCAAAACTGAGATTACTGGTTCATATGGTAGTTCTGTTTTTAATCTTGAGGGAACCCCATACTATTTTCCATAGTAGCTACACCATTTCACATTCCCACCAACAGAGCACACATGTTCCCTTTTCTTTATATCTTTACCAACTCTAGTTATCTCTTGTCTTTTTGATAGTAACCATCCTAACAGGTGTGAGGTGATCTCATTGTGGTTTTGATTTGTGATTCCCTCATGATTAGTAGCACTATCTCATGATTATTTTAATTTATAATTCTCTAATTGCATATGATAAAGAGTATCTTTTCTTTTTTTAAAAATATTATTTTTATTATGGTCAAGGGCATGTATGGTGATGAGTACTGGGTATTATACACAACTAGTGAATTGTTGAACACTACATCAAAAACTAATGATGTATTATATGTTGGCTAGATGAGTATCTTTCCATGAGCTTATTTCTCATCTATAGATCTTCTTTAGTGACATATCTGTTCAGGTCTTTTATTTACTTATTAATTGGTTTATTCATTTTTTCACTCTTCATCTTATAGCATTCTTTGTGATTTTGGGATAATTGTCCTTTTTCAGTATATCTTTTGCAAATATTTTCTCCCAGCCTGTGGCTTGTCTTCTCATTAACTTGTATCCATTTCTAACCTCCATTAAAGCTGAGAATACTAGACGCACGTGTGAATCATTGTTACATCAAGACTCGGCCAAGTGTCTGCTCATTCTAGAATATTAATGTTAGTGTCAGATCTGGTTCAATTCTAATCCCATATATTCTACTTACTAAAATGTATAACCTTCAGATTTTACTATTTAACCTACAGATTTACTACTTAACCTTTTAACATTATCTCATCAAATGGTTTTTAATGAGCATGAAATATCACATGTGTTATTAAAGCTCTGTCAGAACATAAAGAATATATGCAGATACACTAAACAAATGGTACAGTATTACAAGAACACATGAGGAATTCATTAAATAGTGCAGTCTTAGCAGGTGCTCAGTCAGAGCTCATAGAGACTGCAATTCTCTTCAGGAACTATACAATCATTCAGGATACAGTACAGTCATGTGGCCATGGTTCCTTTATTGCTTTCATAGCAACAGCTGTACACTATTTGCTATTCTAGTGCTTCTCCTTCATCCTCTGTATGGTTCAGCTTTGGATCTTGCCAGTGCCTGTATTCTATTTCTGCATGTTTTATGCAAAACTCTTCAAGACAGACCCGATTGGTTTGAAGAACTCATATACCAGCACTATTATTAAGTTCTGCCTCACCTATGGTTGGATGGCTTTGGGCTAGATATCCTTTCCATGCCCACTCAGCTGTTGCAAGAATGACTGAGGGCACCTGGGTGGCTCAGTTGGTTAAGAATGACTGAGCCTGTACTCAGCTTCTCAAGGAAAAAAAAATACTGTGATTTAAAAAAAAAAAACCACAAAAAACTTACTATTGATATACATATGTGTGTGTGTGTATATATATATATATGAATTTCAAATATATAAAATTTACATACAAATGTACTATTATTTTATACTGTACTACCTTTTTTTTTTTTTACTGTACTACCTCTTAATAAGTCGACCATATTGACTTTACATCTGAAATCAACAAACATGTCTCTTCCACAGGGGCTTTATTTTTTTCTGGGAACATTCTTTCTAGATATTTTTGTAACTGATCTCATCAAGTAATTCCAGACTCAGCTTAAATCATTAGACTTTCTCTGGCCAGCCATCTAAGGTCACTTCCCACTCAGTTACCAGGTTACTACGTTATCAAATGAAATACCCTATCTAAAACTGATTTATTTTTCTCTTTGTTATTGTATGGGAATATAAGCATCATTAAGGCCTGGAGTATGTCTGTTTCATCACCCTGAATCACGACAGCACCACACATTGGCTAGAGCAGATTAGATGCCTATTAGATGATTAGAATACACTAGTTTATTATCAGACATTTAGGACAATTATTTCCCTCCAGCAGATAAGTATATCAAATACCTTGGCACTACACAATTACAGAAAGTATTCCTGACAAATGCTCCCCAAATTTAATACATGAAAATGTCATATATTTTTTAGTTTCCTGAGATAGGACTTCTATACATTCTGACAATGTGTAGAGGCTTTGTTTGCTATTTGGTTTTCCAAGCCTCTTGAATGCTTTCAAAACCCTGAACTCTGCTGGTGTTGGATTGGGAGTATCTCACAAACCACTGCAGTGATTCTCTAGTCCCCCAAAGCCTAGATTCTATGCTCTGGGGAACATCAAAAAACAATAGTGTCTTTATCTTCTGAAATCTAGAGAGACCTGTTTCCTTTTCAAGTTCTCATAGCTTGCCGCATGGGAACAGTTTACTGGATAAGGAAACCTCAAATTCCACAAAATAAAGAAATAGATATTAGTATTTTATTTTTTGTAGGGAAAGACAGTGACACAGGGTTATTTTTCATGACACTATTGGTTAAATGATACCTACAATTCCTTATTATGCATATATAGTAAATACTGAAAAAATAAAAAAAATAGAATGAGGGAAGGTACAGAAAGAAAGAAAAGAAATGTAGACAGTTAAACTTTGGTATTTTTTTCCCCAGAGTTTTGACATTATTTTAATTATTAATTAAATTATAATATAAATATATATAAATATAAAATAAATTATGATATAAATTAAGATATAATTAATTATATTTATATTATTATATAATTATATTAATTATATTATAATTAATATAAATTAAAATATAATTAATTAAAAACATAAAATGTTATTTTATTCTTTCTAGTTTTCTCTGCTAACAGCAGACCTAAAGTTTGAGATCACTTTGTCACATTTGGTAACTTCCAAAGTAGACTCTAATTTATAAGAGTAGTTTACACAGGAAGATTCCTGAGAATATTCTTTTCACACAGCCACGATAAAGTCTTCCTGGCATAGTGCTGAAGGGCTCTTTTTGTATTAATAAGTTTTGTGGCCAGAAATCTTGTTTTTATTCAAAGAAAAGAATATGAAGAAAGCAAGTAATTTGTACAAAATTGTAACAAAATATTCCCTTAAAATATGAAGAAAATAGAAGTACATGCAAACAAAAATGTGTAAACAGATTTGAAATAAATGTAATTTTTATTTGATATAAGGTCATAATTTAAAAAGATAAAAAGTAAGAGCCTCTAGGGTGAAATATTTCTTGAAGTAGTGTTGGCATGAATTTCAGGTGCTGGTAAAAATGAAAAAGTAATTTTTAATATTATGCCTCTGGAATTAAATTAAAAATTGACTTTTTGCTATACTTAAATCAATTTTTATTATCTAATGTTATCATTTTGGAATTATAAAAAGGGTATGAAATGGGAATAAAAGGGATTAGTTTATATACGTATATAATTCTTTTATTGGTTTATTTTTGAAGTAAATTGGGAGAGTATTTTTGGAGCATTATCAGTTGAGAATACAAATATAACAAAATCCATTCTGGGTAGTTTACTAAAATATGTTAGGTTTTCACAGATTGTCGGGGAGGGCCAGAAAGTAGGAACTATGCCTAAACACACTATTTAGCACCAATGACACTGTATCTGGGTACCAGCATTTCTGTTACTACAATCCATAAAGAATCAATTCTTCATTACCACACTGATGGAGCACAGAGAAGGGGCGCCTGGGTGGCTCAGTGGGTTAAGCCTCTGCCTTTGGCTCAGGTTATGATCTCAGGGTCCCGGGATCAAGCCCCGCATTGGGCTCTCTGCTCAGCAAGGAGCCTACTTCCTCCTCTCTCTCTCTGCCTACTTGTGATCTCTGTTAGGTAAATAAATAAAACCTTTAAAAAAAAAAAAGAATACTTGGATGAGTGTGTGTGTGTTTGTATGTATTCATATACACACACACATATATAAGTAGAGAAAAATACGTGTGTGTGTATATATATATACACACACACATAGGAGAGAGGGAAAGAAAGGAAGAGATAAACATAAACAAATGATTATTTGAAGCTTTTTGCCTTTAAAGTCTTCAATCAATCATCAATGAAATGCTTTTATTTGACTAATTTTAAAATTAAATGTACATGACCTAATTTTATCTGTTACTATTTTACCCATAAGGATGCTTGGCACATAGTGAGAACTTGAAACATATTATTAAATGAATAAAAAGAGATGAGTAAGGTAAAAAGGATAAATTTAGGCAACATCAACAAATTGATAAAGAAAAACCATAAGTGTACATTTTTAAAATATGTTCTGACCTTAAAGTGACTGAAGAAACTCAGATAACAATCAAGATACTGGCATGGACAGACTACTCAGCTTTAAATCCTGAAAGTAGGGAGGGTTGAAAGACAAGAGGACAGTTACATAACTAAAAATGTTTAAAAAAAGGTACACTGCAGAGCAAGAAAAACTGATGTAGAAAAATCATTATTGAGATAGATCAGATTATTCAGTAAATCATTCCTTCCGTGCTACCTATTATTGGAAAACCACTTCCTGACCCGCTGATGTTTGGCCAAGTAATGGCTCTGAGAATATGAGTAGACATATAGTGGGCCTGTTTAGAAACTGGGCCTAACGAGAATTTTGAGAGATTATCCATGTCCTTTATCAGCCTGTGATTCTTGCCTTAGAAATCGAGTCCCGCATCGGGCTCTCTGCTCAGCAGGGAGCCTGCTTCCTCCTCTCTCTCTCTCTGCCTGCCTCTCTGCCTACTTGTGATCTCTCTCTGTCAAATAAATAAATAAAATCTTAAAAAAAAAAAAAAAAAAAAGAAATCTATGACCCAATATAGCCTGAATCCCAAAATGAGATACAAAGAGCAAATCCTCCACAGCCGACTGGCACTCAAGAGCCCGAAGCAGAGTTGTCGCCGCCAAACTCAGATACATGAACGAAGCTTATCATCGTACCATAGTTTCATGTGGGTGGTTATATACTACTACAACGGCAAGAGCTGAACACATGGACATGAGTCATGGATCCATTTTCATGGACTGGAAGAATTAATATTGTTAAAATGTCCTTACTACCCAAAGCAATTGATAGATTGAATACAATCCCTATCAAAATGCCAATTACATTTTCACCAAACTACAACAGATAATTCTAAAATCTGTAGGAAACCACAAAAGACACTGCAGAGCCAAAGCACTCTTGAGAAAGAACAAAGCTGAGAATATCACAATTCCAATTTTCATGATATAGTAGACAGCTATAGTAAACAAAACAGTATGGTACTGGCACAAAAACAGACATAAAAATATATGATTCAGAAGAGGGGACCTCAATTATAAAGTCAATTAATATGTGACAAAAGAAGGAAGACTATACAATGGGGAAAAGCCATTCTCTCCAATAAATGGTGCTGGGAAACTAGACAGCTATGTGCCAATGAATGAAACTGGGCCACTTTTTTTATACCATGCACAATAATAACCTCAAAATGGATTAAAGATCTAAATGTGATACCTGAAACCATAAAACTCCTAGAAGAGAGTGCAGTCAATAATTTCTCTGATATTGGCTGTAACACCATTTTTGAGGATATGTCTCCTCAGGCAAGGGAAACAAAAGCAAAAATAAACTACTGGGACTACCCCATAATAAAAAGCTTTTGCACAGTGGAAAACCACTGGTTGATAAACCATCAATCAAATGAAAAGGCAACCTACTGAATGGGAAAAGGTATTTGTATATGATATATCCAGTAAGGGGTTAATATTTAAAATATATAAAGAACTTACATAACTCAATACCAAAAACAAACAACAAATGGACAGAGGACATGAACAGACATTTTTCCAAAGAAGACATACAGATGGTCAGTAGACACATAAAAAGATGCCCAACATCATTCATCTATCAGGGAAATGCAAATCAAAACGAAAAGGAGACTTACCTTACACCTGTCCAAATAGCTAGTATCAAAAGGACACAAAATAACAAGTGTTAGCAAGGATATGTAGTAAAAGGAACCTCTGTGCCCTGTTGGGGTAATGTACACTGGTGCAGCCACTCTGGAAAGCCAAACAGAGTTTTCTCAGAAAATTAAAAATAGAAATACCATGTGATCCAGTAATTCCACTACTTGGTATTTACCCAAAGAAAACAAAACCACTAATTTGAAGATATGTATGCACCCCTATGTTTACTGCAACAATAGCCACGCTATGGAAGCAATCCAGGTGTCCACTGGCAGATGAATAAAGATGTGGGGTATGTATGTGTGTGTGTGTGTGTGTGTGTGTGTGTATGTATGTATACACACACATATGAGCAATATAACTCAGCCATGAAAATGAAAATGAAAATGAATGAATCTTTTTCTTTGTGACAACATGGATAGACCTAGAGGGTATTATGCAAAGTGAAATAAGACAGAAAGACAAATGCTATAGGATTGCACTACACATGGACTCTAAAACACAAATGAATGAACAAAAAGCATAAAAATGCCCATATGTATAGAGAACAAATTGATGGTTGCCAGGGAAGGTAGTAAGTGTGGAGAGATGGGCAAGATGGGTAAAAAGGAGTAGGAGATACAGGCTTCCAGTTAGGGAATGAATATATCATGGGAATAAAATGTATGGCATAGGGAATATAGTCAAGAATACTGTAAGAGCATTGTATGGTGACAAATGGTAGCTACCCTGGTGATCAGCATAGCATTATGTATAAACTTGTTAAAACGCTATGTTGTACACCTGAAACTAATGGAACATGTTCTACTATACATACATATATAATACATATACATATGTATATGTACATACATGCATATGTGTGTGTGTGTTTAAATGAAAAGTAAAGATAAACTGAAAAGCTCTATGGTAGCAAAATAAAAGGATTCCAAAGATGCCCATTTTTTTTTTTAAGATTTTATTTATTTGAGAGAGAGAGAGCATAGGAGGGGAGAGGTCAGAAGAAGAAGATTCCCCACCAAGCAGGGAGCCCCATGTGGAACTCGATCCCAGGACTCCAGGGTCATGACCTGAGTGAAAGGCAGTTGCTTAATCAACTGAGCCACCAGGCACCCTACCCATGTCTTAATACAGTATGTTAGTTTACCTGACAAAGGAGAATTAAGATTGCAGATGGAAATGAGGTTGCTTATCAGTTTATTTTGAGATGAAGAGATTAATGGGGTTATCCAGGTTGGCTCAATACAGTTGAAAAATTGCTTATAAATGGAGGACAGAGACAGACCTGAAAGAATCCAAGATGGCAGCATGAGAGGGACCCAGCTGGCATTACTGGATTGGAAGAGAAAAGGGTTACAAGGAATGGGGGGAAGACTGTAGAAGCTGGGAAATTCCAGGAAATAGATTATCCCCGGAGTCCCCACAAAAAAAATACATAGCCCTCCTGACATCCTGATTTTAACCCAGTGAAGCTAACATTGGTCCTCTCTCTACCAGAACTGTAAGCTCATAAATTGTGTTATTTTAAGCCACATAAACAAGCAGACAGGGCAGTATCTTCCACATAAATAGCAAGTGTCATGTGATAGTGGAGCAATATTTACAAATTTTTCAGAACAATTTTAACCCAAATATTATAATCGTTCCAAATTTATTGAAACAACAGAGATGAAACAAAGATCAAACTATTTAAAAAAAAGTATACACGAGAAAGTCTCGAAGAAAGTTCTTGAGTGGATTTCAGCCAACAACAAAATAAATCCAAGTAAGATAATTACAAGTCAAAAGCTGTAACAAAACAGACAACTAATAATGAGCAATTAGAACAATTTCCACAGAACTTAAGCCCAAACAGCTAAGTATTATAGAAAGAAACATCTTAAATACCATAACTCTTAAAAAATAAAATGAATATAACTGTCCAATAGGAGGCAGGAAGAGAGAGGAAAGAAATTAATAGCAGGAGGTAAAAGTGTACTTATCTGTCATTTTTCACGGTCATTTTATGTTTATTTTTAGTCCATTTTCTGACTCAAGATATGGCTTATTTTGGTGAATATTCCATGCACACCACAAAGGAATTATTTTCCACTTTTGGGTGAGGTACCCTCTAAATGTCAGTTATATCCAGCTGGGTTTCGGTGTTGTCAGTTCTTCTAGATTATTTCTCTAGTAGTTCTGTCAGTTACTGCAAGAAGAGTATTGGAGGTCTCAGCAAAAACAATGCATTTGTCTCCTGTTTCTACTAAGTCCATGTTTGCTTCATGTATTTTAAAGTACTTTTGTTAGGTACACGTGTATTTTAGATTAATATGTCTTTTTCGTGAATTGACTTCTTTTTTATTATGTAATATCCCTTTTATTCTTGATAATTTTCTTTGATCTATGGTCTGTCATTAGATACAACTCTACTTCTGCCTGAAGAACTCTGTATAGCAATTAAAAAAAACAAAACAGGTTTTCTTACAAAGGATTCTCTTTGTTTTCTTTAATCTGGAAATGTATTCACCTTCATTCTTAAAAAATGTTTTCAATGGATATAGATTTCTGGGTTGACAAGTTTATTTCAGCTCTTTAAGCATACTGAGCTATTTCCTTCTGGCCTCTGTAGTCTTTGAAGAGAAATAGACTGTCATTTTCATTGTTGTTAGGTTTTAAATTTTCCTCTAGCAGCTTTCAGTATTTTTTTTTTGTCTCTAATTTTAGCAGTTTATGATATGTCTGTTTCCATTTCTTTGCATATTATTGAAGGAGGTCATGAGAAGACAAGACTTCCACTTGGGCTGGGAGTTGGACCTGGGCAGTCAAGAGGATCCTCACTCCCATCCCAGTCTCTGGTATGCATGCTCTGTTCACTGTTCTCATGGTAGGACCTGTTTTCAAGTATGCACATGTGAGAGAGTAACATGCCATTGAGACCATCTAGACCATGTACATGAACTGAACCTTCTTAAAGTTTCCCTATGAATTCCTAAGATCTTGATAGGTGGATATCCTTGTCTTATGGCTTCCCAAGGCAAGCATTGTATGTAATTTTCCTTCTGTGTTAAACCTATCGCCTACTAATCTGGAGTGGTCCTCCTCTTTGTTTTGTCTGTCCTTTGCCCTGGGTGTATGGGAGCTGGTTTTGGATTTCACCTGGGAAACTCCTCAAGTTGCCAGTCAACATGTGTATACCATTTGGGGTTCATTGAATTTTTTTAATCTACATATTTGTATATTTGACCAAATTTGGGGATTTTGCAGCCTCTTTTTCAGCTTTTTGACTTTTCTTTAACTTTTATTTTTCTATTTAAAATTTTCTCAACTTCTATGAGGGGTAGTCCCTCAAAGAAACTGGATACACTGTTCATATTTTTCAAGTCTTTTCTTTTTTAATCAGATTGATAGATTTATCATTAAGTTCCCTACTACCTTTGTCATCTCTATCCTGTACTGAATTCAAAACAATAAAGGAATTTTGTTTTTTATTATTTTTTGTTCTAAAATTTCCATTTGATTTTTAAATAATTTTCCCATTCTTTATATCATTTATTATCTTGCTGAGAATTTTTGTCTTTCCATTCATTTCACGGTGTTTGTCCTTATTTACTGGAATATTTTTACAAAGTGTTGCTTTAAAGTTTTTCTCAAATGTAACATCTGTTGTCCCAAATTTGATTCTGTTGGTGATCTTTTTCCATGAGTTATTTTTCTGAGTACTTTTTATGCCAACCAATTTTGGATTGTCAGATTTTCATTTTGAACAGTATGAGATGATATGTTGTTTAATCCTATAGAGTATGTTGGTATTTTTGTTATTTTGACAGAAAATCAACCTAGTCAGTTAATTAAGACTTTAAATTCTGTGGGTCATGGCTTCAGTTGAATTGTCGCTTTCGAATCTTTGCAGGACTATTCAGAGCTGTCTCATCTGTGCCATGACCATTGCCTAATCTGGGATCTTGGTAATAGTCTAGCTCATGACTCAGTTTCCAATGTCTATGCATTTTGTTTAGATCAGATTCACATAAGCACATCTTAGAGATTGTTAGCTCAGGAGTTCTTAAAGAGCTCTAGGTGTTTGCTTCCTAAGTCTGTCTCCCTCCTTATCCCCTCCCTACTTTGTAATACCCTGGAACAACTTCTTTTTTTAAGGTGCAGGAGTCTGCACCTTTATTTTCCTAGATATGCTATGAACTCCTCACATCTGAGTTTGTGTTCAAGAGACAAGACAACAGAGGGGAAGAAAACCTGCTAACTATAGAGATCTGTTTTATTCTATTGGAACTATGGTCCTCTGATTGGAATAAATTTCCTACCCTAGATTTTCAGATAATCCAGTTGCCCACTTTATTCCTGCTCCTACTGCTGCACCATACTCTTGTTTGGGTACTGACATATAGGAAAACTGAAAAAAGGTAAACCATTGATGATTCCTCCTTCTTGTTGTAAATGGTAGGAGACTTTTTCCTCAAGCCAAAATAAGAGGGCTTATTCTTGACCATCCCTGGTCAGGTTCCTTGTCTGCTTCTAGGTTTCAGGCTGCACTAAGGGAAAGTCAGGGTATACCAGTAGGGAAAAAAAAGGACAAACATAACACTCTTTGGGTGATATTTTGAATTTTGGCTTTACTCTCAATGTACCTGCTACTTTGTAGTTTTCAGAGCCCTCAAATGGCTGTTCCATGGACTCTGCCCAGGTATTATATAGCTGTATTCAGTAGGAGAGATGGTGGAATGTGTCTTCAGAACTCTTCATCTGATTTTTTTAATCAAAAAGTATAATTGTCAGTCTTAAATGAAAGAGGTCACCGAACTTGGATTTTCAGAATAACATATTTTGAGAACTCTCTATAACTTGAGCTCTTGAATCTTTATTCATTTTTTCCCAGTCCATTTTTTCATTGTAAGCATATAAAAAAATCACTTGAAGTCCAAGTTTTGTCAACTAACCAGTCTCTGCATACTCTGGCACTTCCTTTCTTCAATAAAATGAATGAGCCAGGGCAAAATATTTTAATATATTACTTTCAATTACTCTCAATTCAAATCATTTCATTGAAATTTCAATTTAAATGAACTAAAATCCCCATATTTAATCTTTGTTATCTATGACATATTAAGCTTGGCTGCTTCTTCTTCTTCTTCTTTCTTTTTGCTTAATAAAAAAATATGTTCAGTTCCAGGGTGCTTAGGTAGCTCAGTTCATTGAGTGTCTGACTCTTGGTTTCTACACAGGTCATGAACTCATGGGTCTTGGGATTGAGCCTTGTGCCCTCCTCCACGCTTAGTGGGGAGTCTGCTTGAAGATTCTCTCCCTCTACCTCTCCCCCAACTCTTGAATGCTCACATATGCTCTCTCTCTAAAATAAATAAATCTTAAAAATATGTCCAATTTCATATTAAATTTACCTTATTAACTTATAAGCTGAAGCCAAATGCCTCTGGTTTATGAGAGCATTTCGTGCACATCCTTTCCTAAATCCACATTCACTGATGGTATGTTAGTAGCTTCAATTCAGCTGGACTAGGGGTATTTGAACAATGAAATCATCAAATGGTACTGGAAAATCCCTCCAAACTTCATAGTTATTTAAACATTTATCAGAACAACACTGCTTATGCTCAAGAACAGGAATTTTTACTTCATAGAAAAATGATTTTATAGGATATTTCAAAGATGGCAAAGGTTAACAAAAGGTAGATTAGGGCATAGTTCTATCATATATTAAATATATTGGTTCTGGCAATACAATCTACTGTTATAGAATTTGGCTGTAGTTTCTGAAACACTGCCTAGCATTTTCAGAAACCCTGTCAAATTTTGATTGCAAATAAATTAAAACTGTACAAATAAGTTGTAGCTTACTTGGCCAAAACCATGGCTGTTTTCTTCAAAGATTCTATTCATCACTCTAGGAGTAAGGCTTGCAAATATTGCTTATAGAGCAGTAGGTATAGCTTATATGCCATATCCAGCTACAAATCTAAATTGGGAGAAATTAGTGCAGCATCTATAGGAAATTTCTTTCCAAGTAACCGTTAAGTAGATCTTATGAACACAATTTGCATGAATCACCTTGAGGGAAAGTAATCTTCTTAAGGGTTCCTCATGTAGACAGAGTTACTAAGACATGTCTCCCCTTAATGTGTTTAGAAATTAACTGGAAGAAGGCAGGAGGGTGGTGCATAATAGTTTTGTATGAGAAGCAGGGAATAATGGATGGCTCTCATCCAAGATACATTTGCTCTGGTGATTTTATCACCGTACGACAATTCAAGTTATGGTCCTCAAATGGAAGAGTCAGACACCTGATTTCATCAAAACAAGTATGGGCTTTCTACCTTAGGAATTGTTATATCAACAAACCCAAAGGCTGGTATATGAGAACAGAATACTAACCATATTTTATCACAGTACATGAACCCAGCTACACGAATAGGCAGGCCTATAAAGAATGCCAAGTCATAATCAGAAAATTACTAAATTTTAATCAGATGAATTTACAAATGGCATCAGTTCTAAGAGAGTCTGTTCATTTCTACAACAGGATTTATTTAGTCATTGAAACTATAATTATTGGTATCAGTGGGTGAGATAACCGGTGCTGGCTCCACTGAGCTTATTTGGGAATTCACCATCTCAAATCTATTGGCTAAGGCTGCTGTTGGAATTCATCTGATCTGACAACTTTATCTGATATTCATACTGAAGCATTCTCTCCTTTCTATTACTGTTTTTAGAAATATCACATTTTATGTTTATCAAGATTTTATATTTATCAAAATATCACATTTTATATTTATCAATAAATATTTATATTTATTTATCAATATCATTTTATATTTATCATTTTTCAAAATGAAAGTATTTCTATGTACACCCACACACTCATGTCTAAATTCTTAGGGAGAAATAACAAGCCTATTTATATGAGAGTTGTTCTAAGTTTTTAAAAAATTAACAGTCAAAGTTTGGAAGCAGAACATGCCAGGTCCATGCCTAGTATACAGAAAATGCTGTAATATACTTATTTATATTTCTTTCTCTTGCCCCTACCTCCAAAAGCATGTGATGCAGTTAAAAGTAGAAATATAGCAAAATATAAGATTCAGCAAGATAAAAACAATCATCTTGGTAGTGTGACAGTTGTGGTTCTGTGGATGCATTCAGAATATATCAGGCAAGAGTTCAATTTCTTTGCTTTAAGGTCTATGGACATCCCCAAGTGAAAATGAAGAAATTATCATTGCTACCTC
Source organism: Neogale vison (assembly GCF_020171115.1). Lineage (NCBI taxonomy): Eukaryota > Metazoa > Chordata > Mammalia > Carnivora > Mustelidae > Neogale > Neogale vison. The sequence goes on along the minus strand of NC_058091.1, from coordinate 193,974,748 downwards.
TAACCTCAACTAAGACAACTTTACTTTTCAGGTCCTTCACTTGAAATATTCTATTTTCAGATATCAAATTCTGTGACCAAGACCCAAATTAAACTATCATAACAAAGAAATGTGAATTACTGTTTCAGACAGCTGGGAACTGAGAAATTTGTGGTTGCAGCAAGCTTCAACCATGAATGGACCTATGGACTTAAATTAATCTCCAGTCTTTGTCTCTTTGCTCATTTCTTGATTCCAGTAGTCTTTGCTTAGCTTGATTCTTCAAGGATGCTCTCTCTACTTGTTGAATAATCTGACAACCAACGCACACCCTAGAACTCCCTGAGTCTAACATCCCTCTTAGGAGTACATCTTACCTGACAGGTTATACCAAATATACATACATTTTTTCAGCTTGGACATCATCTCAATTTTTGAAACAATGAGTTGGCCAGATTATGAGGTTCTTTTGTTCTCTGACTTGTGACACATCCTAACCTCTCTGTTCATGATATGAATTTGCTTGATCTAGGCTGTAAAATATGTGTTCCCCTCAGGTAGAGAGGTATGAAAACAGATAAATCATCTGATACTCATTACAGTGTATTTTCCAAAGGTATTTTCCATTTGCTCCATTAGATCCATTATCTACTACTTCATAATCTGCTTTCTACAAGAAGCAAACCAGGACAGACTAAATCAATGAGCACCCTTTCCTCTGTTTTGTTTTAGTTAGTTTGTTTGTTTCAAGCACTAAGATCCTTGGACCTGGATCTGAGGGAGGTAAGAACGATGCTGATTATTTTGTCAGATCCTCTCTATGGAGACACTCAGGCTAACTGTAGGTATCACCTCAAGAAGTTTACTCAAGGTCGTCACTTTTCTCCTGGTGCATTTTTCTTCATTAGTCACCCTGTTCACCTTGACTCACATCTGATGGTGCTATTTGCTTCTTCTTATAAACCCTATTAACAGAATATGTTTGTTCACTGATCTTCACTGGTTTTATGATTATCTATTTCTTAATTTCTTAATTTGTCTTTATTATTTCCCTTTTTATTTTGATCAGTTTTATCATTAATTTGCTGAGTGGATAGTGAAATCCTTACTTTGTGTTTTTTGTTTATTTGTTTTTACCTTTCTATATACCTGGGATTTTATTTTCTAATCTCACAATTATTGGTGCCACCAATACCCTTTGGGTAATGTTTTTTCTGAGAGACTGCAACAATTATTCTTCAAATTTTTCTTCAAATTCTGAATTTTTTCTAATAATAGTTCTGTTGTATTATCTATATAATAATAAGATAGGATAATAAGATAATAAGATAAGAGTGAAATTTTTTTACAAAACTCTGTCAAAATTAAAACCTTTTTTTTTAAAGATTTTATTTATTTATTTGACAGACAGAGATCACAAGTAGACAGAGAGGCAGGCAGAGAGAGAGAGGGAAGCAGGCTCCCTGCTGAGCAGAGAGCCTGATGAGGGACTCGATCCCAGGACCCTGGGATCATGACCTGAGCTGAAGGCAGAGGTTTAACCCACTGAGCCACCTAGGCACCCAAAATTAAAACCTTTAAAGAGTACAAACCACTGGCCTCAAGTAGAATTCCCGATGTGTACATAATATTACAACTTAAGAACTATTCTATTCTATAATCAAATGGAAGTGAGATATATGAGATCAACCGAAAGAACTCCAAAAGAAACAAGTTCCATTATGTTCCAAGTCCTAATAAGCCTATTCTCATGGATTCTACTTCTGATTTAAGCTCCTTTGTAGCCCACATGCATGACCTCATGAGGTCGCTAAAGGCAAAAAAAACTTCAGCTTTGTACCACCTACTGGTAGAAAATAGCAAGGAAATAGAAAAATCCCCTTGCACACTAGGGGTGAAGGAAGAGCTCAGTAGACAGAAGTTCAAAAAGCATGTCTTGATTGCTCAATTCCCTGGAAGTACAGATGATCAGAATCAAATACAGTGATTCATATGCCACTACCCACTTGCTGGTTAGGCTCTATGAAGTAGAAAAAACACAGTTTATAAACTGGTGATAAGAGGTTTGGGAAGGAGATTACGTAAAAGGACATTTTACAACAGAGAAAGTTCTTAATGTCAAGATAGGAAAGATGATTGGCTCTGTGTCTGTCTGACAGCCTCTCTTCCCAGAGACCTCTTCTCTTTCTCAATGGCCTCTTGAAAAATTGACTGTGGTGACAGGAGTGGAGGTTAGTCATAGATTTTAAAACATGGTACTTCCTCTATCCAGGATTTAACTAGTTCAGGGCCTACTTGCCAACAGTCATCATTAGCTATGAGGCCCCACTATGACACCATTTCCCTCGGACAAATATGTCACTTGACAGCAGGTTTATTAACTTGCATAGCAGGTTGGTTACCTCATAGACCCTCGTATTAGAAATAGCAGCATCCACATTTCCTAAGAATAGATATTTATTCTGGATATAGACCTGCTTTTCCTGCCTTATCTAATGCTCTATTCATAATCATATTACCATCATTTACTCTAAATCCCTGTCATATGACAACCTTAAAGCTGATAAAGAGCTGTAGGATATTTGAAGAAGAGAATCAGCAAGGTAAACACTTCGTGTGACTGGGAAGTGTCCTGTTGGATGTGTTTCATGCTCTGTACCAGTGATCAGTAGGATAGTGTTCTTTCTCTTAGTAGTTGCGTTCATATCATAGACTTTAATTTTACATCAGCAAAAGTTTTGTATTCTATTGCCACAACTTTAGGCTCTGATGATTTGGAGTCATGGTTCTTAAAAGGGAAGGATATTTGAAGGATATCAGACTCAAGACTGATTCCATTAAACCAAAAGCTACACATTTTATGTTTCTTCTTTCACTGGAGCATTTGATAAAGAGAAGAAGTTTACTCTGTTTGCTGAGCTGATTTGTCTTAATTTGATTTGTATTATTCAATGGAGGCAGAGAGAAATAGGCCTGGAATTCAAGAGATTCTCTTATTACATCTGTGCTTTCTGGTTTGAAAAAAAAAAAAAAGTCATAAAAAAATAAAACTACTTCACAAAGGAAGACTGTTTAGGGCACACGTTCCTTTGGTAATTAATTTTGGAATGTACCAGGCAAAGAACTATGAATGGTTATTGTGCTAGCTGAAGATGAGGGAATGTGGAGGGGGTAGTAAAAAGGGAAGTTATAGATGCCAACTAAGACAGTGTGACTTTTTGCAAAAGTAAGGATTGTAAGGATTATGCAGATTTTCTTTTTTGTTTTTATATATATGTGAGTTTGTAAATATTAACAAATTCATTTTTCATCTTTCTTCCTGTGCCTCTATTATTAACTAATGTAAATGGTGTCACCAAAAATGGAATTTATATTCAAATTTTCTTAAATTTCAAGATACCCAAGAGGAACAGTGACTGAGCTAGAAAAGAAATGAACATTATCTAGAGATTAATAAAATAGCATTTGGGATTTTCCATTTCCCCTTTTGGGAAGAAGAAAAGTTTACACCTTTGACTATACACAGATAGTTCTGACATGTTAAGGAAAGCATTATGCTTTCACTTTTGGTCAGAACTAAAAAAATGCAAAAAAGGGTGGTACAGATGCTTGGCCCACAAATATGTGCACAATACAGGACCATCTGGTATCTATTAGGCATCACTTCCACCTGGGAAATGCAAACTACATTTTCCAGACTCCTTTTTACTATATGGTTATTGGATAGGATTTCCCTATGAGAGGGACGAAGTGAAGGGGAAGGGCAAAGATGAAGTTCACCACAGCATTCTCACAAGTGCTTTAGAACCACCCTCTTCACTGTTAACAGACTGAACATGTTGTGGGAGTCTCTCCAAAAGTCCTCAAAGAATGCGGCAGCTTCCAGGCAGCCATTTGAGGGACTCTGGTTTAGTTCTTCAGGGGAAAAAAAACTCTCAATGTCAACATTTTGCTAACTTCAGTGACAGCATCTTAAACAATTGATTAAAACTATCCCTAGATTTTGGTCCTCAAGAAACTGCAAAGTCATTCTATCTTTAGTGAAGAGTGGCTCGTGTTTTCCTGACTGAATCCAGACTGGTTTTAGAGTATAGTTCTTGGAGGACTGCAAACAGAATATATGTCTTCTGTATCTATTTAGTGCTTAATGCAGAATAATTGTTTAACCAACTGTTTGTCTGGGTCAAATTTGTTCTTAACCTCACATGACAAAGAAGTTAAAAAAGGGGAAATGATAGGGAGTTTCAGGAAGAGATAAGACTTTTGGTTCCCACGTTTCCATTTTCCTATACTGAGCAACAGTCAGCCAACAATCTCTTGAGTATTCAGAGGTCTTGAGTTATTTACATAGGCCATGTAGCATTGACTATTTCCCTAATTTTACCAAATAGAATTTCCTTTGATAGCTTAGATCCACTGGGATTTCTGTAGGACATCTGCCTCAATAATCAAAGTACAAAAAAAAAAAAAGGAAAGACTACAACAAAAAATTTTCACCACTACAATTTCACTACAATTAAAGTAGGAGAGGGTTATAACCCTGGGCATTACTCCAGTTCTGAAACTGAGATAAAATCTTGTAAAGGATAGGTCTTGCATTAGAAATCCTGTTTTTAGTACATTTAATACCCTTTAAATACCTTTAAAAGTCAATCTTTGCTATTCTTTTTCCTGAAATGTACATACTTTGACAGCTTTAAATTGTATCTTCATTGAAGTTTTTGTACAAGCCGTAATACAAAATGCAGAGTTTGACAGTCACATGCATGCATAGAATCCCTTTGATGGCATGGCCCCTAAATCATGTCTGCTTACATAGATTATTTTATTTCATTTTTTCTCCTCTTAAGATGACTACAAGTTAATGGAAACATTCAAGCTAGGAAAATTGAGATTCTGTGTTGAGAGTAGATAATCTAACATAATAGGAGCTGTGAACAGAATCCAGGTTTTATAATTCAATATCAGCAATAGTAACTGGAAAGCAGTAGTAAGAAATTATAAAATTTCACTGACAACATTTTGAGAATGATTCATTCCATTCACTTAAATGTTTTCCACAACTAACCACTTTACCTGCAAGACCTAGCAAGATACAATTTCCACTGACTATAATCCTTCCTATTGATTACAAAAGTCCGCTTCAGCTAAACTCAATTGACATTTATATTGTTAACTTAGCAGGTATGAAATTTTAAGGAGTTTATTGCTCGGCCCTGAGGGGGAGCAGCATCACATAACATTAAGGCTTTGATCTGGCTTCTGAGGTAGAAGGAAAGAAAATATATATACGTGTAGCAGTTCTTTTTTTTTATACAGCCATTTAGCTGCACAGTGGATTACACTGTTTTTATTGGAGTGACTGCACAGAAAAGTACATTTTAGTGAATGGATTTATAAATACACATCATCTGGCTGGGTTCAGCCATTAATAAGTATAATGAAAAAGGAAGGTATCAAATTAAGCATGATTAAATTGGGAAACAAGCCTTTTGTAACTCTAAACTTTTTCTTTAGTGTCTAGATGAGGAAAAAAATTTCCCTGATTTCACAATGTATTCAAGAGATCTGTGTCTAAAATAATAATAAAGGCAGAAACTAGTATGATTCAGGTATTACTGTCTATATAATGTTATTTATGTTATTAAATTTGGATGGCCCATTTCTGTTTCTATACTGTACTTATTATTCCTGTCATAGTAGAAAATAAATTCAATTTCCTATTTAACACTGCTGCAGTACTATTTTAGGGTAAGATACCCAATCTATGATCCTGCTCTTTTGATAGATTTTATTGTTTCTTTTTATTAATATTGACTGAATGAATATTATTGCCCTCCTCTTTACTCCTTTAAGTCCATTGACTTTCAGTGATTCAATTATTTAGTTAAAGCTTCAATCCTAGTCTTAAACAGGTTTCCATTTAAATTATCTCTTCTCTGTTTTTAGTTGGTCTGATGTTTAGTACTCATTCTATTAAGGTTCCCAATGTCCATTTCAATATTGTTAAATAATTTTATTTTTATAGATAATCATGAAAACAATTCCCTTTGAACAATTTTCTATATATCAGGTTGTAATAATGCTATTAGGACATAGTATTTGAATTAATAATTCAGGGAATATCTGCTAAAATCTACATTCTATTGAATAAACTGAGACTGTGACTTCTTTTAAACAAATATTTAATGTTTTCTCAGCTATTTATAAATTTTTGCAACAAATAACTGGTTGAGAAGTTTGAGACTTCGTAAATATTATGACATTCCCTTTTTTTTTTTTTAACAATATTCATTGGCTCAGTCCAGATAGCATATGACTCTTACAGTCCAGAAAGCATATGACTCTTAATCTCAGTCCCCATGTTGGGTGCAGAGATTATACTTAGATAAATAGATAGTTAAAAAATAAAACAAAAATCATTCAGTTATCTTTAACTGAAAGCAATCTCATAATTTAAGGTGTATGGAGTAAGGTTTAATTTGTGTTACAAACTTATTTTTCTATGTACAGTAAAACAATCTTTGCAATATATCCTAAAAATTCTGCTTCATCAGAAAAATATATTTTTAAAATATCACCAGATTGAAGAGCATGACAGTGGTGAATATTTATTGTGTCTTTAAAATGCTCTATAAGTCAGCTAGAAAGAAGCGAATAACATTGGCTTTTGTGAAAGGTAAGAAAATATAACCAGAACACAAAGCCCATATAAAATGAACTTATTTTGTATGATTCAAGAAAATAATGGCATATGTATCTCACAGGGAGATTAAGAGATAAATCATGAGGTTGTTAATAAACTGGAAAATTAATTTTTACCATGTAGAATCACAGCAAATTTTGTAAGTATCTATATTATTAAAAATTTTTAAATATAAAATGATCAAGAGAAAAAAAAAGCCCCATTTCCCATGCAATCAACCAGCATTGTTGATTTTGAAAATATAAATAGGTATGTTTAAAATTCAAGTGTATAAAATGAAAGGAAAAATTCAATACCCTCTTCCACATTTCCCTATCCTTCTTGTCATATGTACCTACTGTTAACATTTTTATTGCATTCTACAACAATAAACAGCTAGCTAGGTAAATAAATTCATGTCAGCTCTTATCTTTTGATAGAAACATACAGATTTTTTATACAATTTATTCTTTCAGTGTACAGTATATTATACTATAAAAAGTCTACCTACTGCCTTTTGTTACAGTATATTTTGGACATATTTTCATATCAGCATAATAAAGATCTAACTTTCTCTGTATATAACTATATTATACACACACACACACACAAATACACACATACACACACATTCTCACCAGAATTTTTAAATAATTTCTGCTCATTAAAATTTACATAATTATACTTTTTTTGCTATTATAGGTGATACTCCAAGACATATCCTCTTGTATATAAGCATAATTTTTAAGTATAATCCTATGACAAATTACTATATCTAGAATCTACTGTTCATAAAGTAACTGCCATTTTAATTTGTATAGACACTATCAATTTTGCCTTAAAGGTGTTAGGGAATTCCTAACTTATTATCTCTGTCTCTTTTTTTTTTCTTTCCTCATTTTCTTTCAATTACCAGGTATCTGATAGTTTAAAAAAAAAAAGTTACCTTGTTGGTATTTTTATTTTTTTTTATTATAAGGGAGGTTATATATCCTTCAGTGTATGTACTAATATTTCTAATTGCTCTATCTTGCTCTCAATTGACAATTTATATCTTTTCATCATTTACCTATTTTCTATATCTTGGTTGAGCCTTTTGTACATTAATATAGTTGTTTGCAAAATACTTTTTTCCTACTTCTTATTTCTCCCACACAGATGCCCCTGTTAAGCTTTTTAAAGATTTTATTTATTTATTTGTGAGAGAGTGAGAGAGAGAACACAAGCAGGAGGAGAAGTAGAGGGACAAGCAGACTCCCTGCTAAGCAGGAAGCCCAATGTGGGACTGGATTCCAGGACCCTAGGATCACGACCTGAGCCAAAGGCAGATGCTTAACCCACTGAGCCACCCAGGCATCCCTTTCTGATAAGCTTTTGATAAACTTCCCAGTTTATCAGTTGTACCATGGAAGAGGTGTTCAGTCTGCTCTTCAACACAGTAAAATATTTTTTTAATCAAAATAATTGATTATTTGGTCTATAGAAATTGAAGGCAGAACATCACCCACTGTTTTAAATTCAGCACTGCATTTCATGTAAGTTTCCTCTTTGGGCTCCTGGACATCCCTTGTGGCTTGTAACCTACAGTGGCAATGCTAATGTCTCCCCAGTGAATCCACTGGACTCTGGCTTGCTTTTATAGGGAGTAGAATACCTTTCTTCAATTTCTTCCATTTTTCGGTTTTAATTCCATCAGTCCAAGTTCATATTTTTGGATAAAGTGATACAGGTGAAGAAAGAACTGAATTACCATTCCTTCTGACAGAACCACATCAGAGTAATTCTAACTGTCTTCACATTCTACACAAGCATGAATTCCACAGGGTGGCAAGTGAGGGCTGCAGGAGAAACTCTAACACAAGAAACTGACTTTACACCTCTGTGGTACTGGTGCAGGGGAGATGCAGAATTCTTAATAATTGCTTTATTTGTATAACTTACTCTTCTCTTCTTTTCTTGGTAGACTCCTTTAACAAGGTGTCACATTCTAAAGGAGCATAAATTCAATGCCCAAAGGCTTGAAAATGATGTAATTTTGATGCAGCAGGCTTGAAAAGAAAGCCTGGAAACTGGAATTCCATCCTTATACACAGCACCAATGTTCTAAAACTCATCTTTGGACAGTTTTCTCTTCAAAGCTCTTATCATCTCAAGGGTTGCTCCCTCAAATTTGGTATCTACCCCAAACTTCATTCTGTCTTTAATTAATTTCACCCTTTCACTGTGTGGATATTACCTGTTGCTTGATAAACAGATTTAGTTTCCTTTTAATATAAACCAATTTTTTTTTCTTTTTAATTTAATTTTATTTATTTATTTGACACAGAGAGAGAGATCACAAGTAGGCAGAGAGGCAAGCAGAGAGAGAGGGGGAAGCAGGCTCCCTGCTGAGCAGAGAGCCTGATATGGGGCTCGATCCCAGGACCCCGAGATCACAACCCGAGCCAAAGGCAGAGGCTTAAACCACTGAGCCACCCAGGCGCCCCTGCTTTTTCTTCATTATCTTCATCTATCTACTTCATATCAAATGACAGTGGAACCAGAACTAAGTAGAAAGAAGAAAAAGTGGAATTATCTGAATGAGTACATATACCTTAATATTTTTCATGTTATACTTATGAATCTGTATTGATATGGGTTTGTGGTTTTTTTTTTTTTTCCCTAAGCCCGTCACATAAAAAGTCTTCAAATTATTCTCCATACAGAAATTGTATCCATCTAGGTTAAACCTCTGCTTTCCGATCAGTTCATGATCTCAGGGTCCTGGGATCGAGCCCCACATTGGGCTCTCTGCTCAGCAGGGAGCCTGCTTCTCCTTCTCTCTCTCTGCCTGCCTCTCTGCCTTTTGTGATCCCTTTCTCTCTCTCTCTCTCTGTTAAGTAAATAAATGAAATCTTTAAAAAATTATATACATCTCTATAGATTTGCATAGGTTTCATCTGTCTCTTAAAGCATGTTCTGAAGTTATCATTATTACCATATATTACATTAATACCATATTACTAGATTAAGATAAAATATTGTCTAAACCAAACAGTCTTCTCCACAAAAATTAAATAACAGATTCTAACTCTTTTTTACTTTTTAGTAAAACTATTTCTTCTAAATTTACAAAATGTCTAAGAATGGATTATTTTTTTCCCAAAGTGAATGATACTTTATATAACACAATATATTTCTGGGGAGGGGGACAAGAACACTATTTGATGGTATGGAAGTTGTTCTTGTTTTTTTAATTTAAATTCTCAATAAATTCTTCACACTTATAGAATAAATTCAAGGTCAACTCTTTATTTGTGTTTAGGATCCAAACTAGAAGAGAATCTAACATTTGTAAAGTTTTAGAAAAGAGAGTTCCCATCATCTACTTGTGCTTCTAATATTTCCTTTATAACCGAGAAAGGATGATTTGGAGGAAAATTTTCTCCCCCCATATCTAAAGTAACAAACACATTATTCTTGGGCATATATCCCCTCCAGAACCCAGCACAAAAACAAGTTATGCAAATCAAAATCACCATTTTAGAAAAGCCATTTCTAAAATGCAAAACTATTCTGCTTAGTAATGGCACTTGGATTCATACTATGGGTAGTGTAAACATCTATGTATGTACTCAACACTTCATACAGAATCCTTCATCATGTATACATAATTATTACAAAATATGGCTAATTCCTTAGCAATATATTTATGGGTATGTCTCCAAAGGCAAGGGAAACATAAGCAAAATGAACTACTGGGACAACACCAGTTAAAAAGTTTTTACACAGTGAAGAAAACCATAAACAAAACAAAAAGGCAACCTATTGAAGGGGAGAAGATATTTGCAAATTATATATCTCATAAGAAGTTAATATCCACAATATATAAAGAATTTATATAACTCAACACCAAAAACAAAATCTGATTTAAAAATGGGCAGAGCATCTGAATGGACATTTAAGAAAATATATAGATGGGCAATAGACACATGAAAAGATGTTCAACATTGCTTATCATCAAGGACATGCAAACCAAAACCACAGGAGATATTACTTCATAGCAGTCCAACTGATTAGTATCAAAAAATATGAAATAACAAATTGAAAAAGAAAACCTTCTGCATTATTGGTGGGAATGTAAAGTGATATATCCACTGTTGAAATCGGTATAGAGGTTTCTCAATAAATTAAAAATATAAATACCATATCATCCAGTAATTCCCCTCCTGCGTTTTTACCCAAAGAAAATGAAAACACTAATTCAAAAAGATAGATACGTGCCTATGTTTACTGCAGCATTATTTATCATGGCCAAGATATAGAATCAACATAAGTGCCCATCAGATGAATGCACAAAGAATTGGTACACACACACACACACACACACACACACAAGAATATTACTCATCCATAACAAAGAATGAGATCTTGCCATATGCAACATGGATGGACCTAGAAGGTACTATGCTAAGTGAAATAAGTCAGCAAAGACATGGGATTTTACTTATATGTGGAATCTAAAAAACAGAAAAAACGAACAAAAAAGCAAAAAATAAACTCTTAAATACAGAGAACTAACTGGTGATTGCCAGAAAGGAGTTGGATGGGGGAATAGATAAAAGGGATTAAGAAGAATTTAAGAATTTAAAGAATTTAAGTACAAATTTCCAATTATAAAATAAATAAGGTACAGAGATAAAAATATAAAATAAAAAAACTAAGGCTAATTTATGAAAAAACATTGCTTAAAAACTTTTCAGGATGCTAGTAGTAAATGACACAGGCAAAATGGCAAAGTCAAGAATTATAGGCTGAATTGAAAATTTAGGTATACTTAACTTTTGAGAAAAGTTTCTGAAAAAATATCAACAAGATACAGCTCAATCGTAGTTCTAGAGATAGTAAATGTTCGAATGTCAGAAATGAATATTTCTAAACAGTGCATTTGCTACTATATATTACCAGAAAATTGAAATTGTTATGTTTGAGCATTATGAAATTCTAAAATACAAATCCCAAGATACCATGGACTTCATATTATTCATGTCTCTAGAAGGAAAAAGAAAGGGTTTTTTTGTTTTGTTTTGTTTTGTTGGTGGTGGTGTCGTCATCATCATTGTTGTTGGCTAGGTAGGCATCCCTACCACATTTGTGAAGAAATTTGAGAATCTAGCCTGTCTTCATATCCCAGGCAGAATTTGAAAATACAAATATGTGAGATCCAGTCAGTCTTAAATATGGTATCGCGAGGATAATGAAAGAATAATTAGTGGAGAAATGATGCCATATGACTATTTTTTTATGATGGCTACTGACAAGATCAAAAACAGACCCTTCCCTTTGCTTATACCTAATTACAAAGTCAGACCCAGTTCCTTCCTCTTTTATCCCTAAGTCAGTGTCATGTTTTTTTGTCCCATGAGTAGTTAGAATGGTTTGTCCCTCAGAAATTGGCTTGACATAGAGATAAACATTTCCCATTCAAATAAGTGACACATTCCCTATATACAAAATAACCTTGAGGGTAAAGCACCTAAGTTTCTCCCTCTCCTTACAAAAATTGCTAAGGCAAAAATACTCTATTGAGCACTCTGATTTTCAGATATGGTCTATTCTCTCTATTGCAGCTGCCCAATAAAATCATCTCTTAATTGTCTGGTGAATTTTGTCTTTGACAGTACCATACATCTCCGTCAATAATTCTAAATAGATAAAAGAATAAGTAATAGCATTTAAATTGAGGCAAGCCACTTAAAGACTGAAAACAATATGGAGGAAACAGATGAATCTGAAACCCATATTTCATTGTCCATCAGTACTTGACAGATAATACAAAATTCTACATTAATGCTTTATGTGCATGAGAGTTTGAACTATTTCAGAAGAACACTTCCAATGAATGGTGCCTAGAACTATTTCTAGAAATAAAGGGAAAGTACTTTTGTGTGCAGAAATAAAGAAGTAGAAGACTTACCTTTTCCAAGACTGCTGCATAATCTTCAGTTTTCATCTCAAAATAAGTTTATTCTCTACCATCTGCTCTATTTTATTGTTATCATTTTTGAAATATATCTATTAAATAGAAAAGATATGAAATTTATCAAAACCTTCAATATGATGTGGAATCAAAGAAAAACAGTACTAATTTCAGAATGACAAAATTATATTGAAAAAATTCTAGCATTAAATTATTTATAATCTGAACTACATATATGTATTCTGTTTACCTCACTCACTTTGTCTTCTCTCTCTCTCTCTCTCTCTCTTTTGGGGAGGGGAAATTTCTGTTTCCTATCATGCCCCAGTAATTGAACCCATATACAATTCTCACAGTTTATCTTTTGTTTAAAAGATTTTCTCATCCTATTGACATCTGCAGCCAGACACCATCTACATCTTCTTCAGTATTGCTAGGCCTCCCTAATTCTCTCTTAGCTAGTGTTTATCTGACAAAATGGAGGGATAGATTATAATTCAAACTTCTATCTTTTCTAATACATGTGTAAAGACAATAACGCTTAAATTTTTAAGCATTTCTCAAAATTGTCAAGGTCACAGAAAAACAAAACCAGACTTAGATATAGTCCTAGACTGGGAGAGACAAAGGAGAGGGAGAATTAATAATTTAATACAATATGTTAATTGAGGATGGAGCCTGGAGCAGACAAACAATACTGGTGGAAAAAATCTGTAGAAACTGGAATCAAGTCTAGAGTTTAGTTGATAGCAGTACACAAATGTTGGTCCTCAGTTTTCACAAATATGTCATCTTTATACACAATTTTAACACTGGCAAAAATCTAGATGAAGGGCATATGTGGATTCTCTATGATATCTTTGCAATTTTTTCATAAATCTAAAATTACTACAAAATACAAAATTAAAACCAGAAAATAGCAATATAGAAGTACCTACCATATTCTCCAAGCCAACCTCCAGGAAGATAACTTCTCTTAAGAGACTGCCTGAAAATCCTGGTTATGCCCACTGGGAGGGTTTTCATTGCGATTCAGTGATGTCACTCAGTACTCCCAAACCTGGAGATCAAAGATATATGTGTTTATAAGAGACACTTAACCTCACAAAACAAACTGAGGGGTGCCGGGGGGAGGGGGGTATGGAAAGGGTGGTTGGGTTATGGACAATGGGGAGGGTATGTGCTATGGTGAGTGCTGTGAAGTGTGTAAACCTGGTGATTCACAGACCTGTACCCCTGGAGCTAATAATACATTATATGTTTATAAAAAAATTTAAAAATTATAAAAAAAATAAGGGGAGAAATTCAGATTGGTTAATGTGTTACCATATTAAGAGTTGAGAAAATCAGTATGAAGTCATGTTTAGCTTAACATAAATAAAAACAGATGGTCACCAAAAAAAAAAAAAAAAAAAGATATATGTGTTTATTGTCTCCACTCTGACCATCACTGTGATTGAGGGTTTTGCCCTTGGGCCCACCTTCCCCACTCTGGTAGCTTTCAGTCCTCCTCTCTCAGGAGCTGTGCTACATGAAGTTCTTGAGGAAAAAAAAAAAAAAAAGCCTGAAGCCTTTCTTTATGCATAATTCAAACTCTATTTTATTGTAATATTTGGGACCCAAACCATCTTATCATTTATCTCCCTTTCTGACTTGCTACAACCCCACTAATTCACACATTCACTTCCTTCAGTTAAAATCAAGTGAAATCTAGAAGATATGAATTGCTTCTCAAGCTCAGCAATTCATCAGAGTATCACCAGCATGTCCAATTCCCCTTAGGTAGCCAAGCGCGCGCGCGCGCACACACACACACACACACACACACACACACACATATTCTTCTCCTTCATCATTACAATGAGTGAGTATAATTCTTTGAGAGATTGAAGAAAAATCTCTATTAAAAATAAAAGCAAGGGACACTCAGGTGGCTCAGTCAGTTGAGAATTTGATCTTGGTTTCTGCAAAGGTCATGATCTCATGGGTCTCAGGATCTAGCCCAATTTCCCTCCCCCGTCTTGGGCTCCCTGCTCAGAGGGGAGTCTACCTAGATATTCTCTCCCTTTACCCTTCCCCACTTGCTCTAGCACTCTCTCTCTCTCTAAAATAATAAATAAATCTTTAAAAAATAAAAATAAATAAAAGCAAAAATAATTATGAAGTAATGATGAAAATTGAGTATTAGCCATTCATTATTTAATAGAGTTGATATTCATCAGTTTCCTTAGCTAATCATAAATCTGCTTTTAGAACCCTCTCCCCTGAAATAACGCACTTCATGCTATAAAGGCTTGCTAATAAATAGCTAGTGTCCAGTGAAGACACTCCCTGTAAAATAGATCATTTGAATCTGAAGAATATATACAGTTTTTGACCATATAAAGCCACCATTTTCTGTTTTCCATCATGTATTTAATCACCTCCAAAATCCTTTTTTTCTTTAAAAATAACATTTTTCTTTTTTTTTTTTTTATGATTAACCCTTAAGCTTCAGGAAGATATGACATTTCTTCACAGGCCTTCATGGCATCTAAGAAGTTTGTTTGGTAATATTCAGTCCATGCCTGTAGGAGGCAGATGTGACTGGGAGGCATTTATACCAGTTGAAAATCCATTCATAATGTTATCTGATTCATAAGCCATGAAAATTAATGTTATTTATGTTCTACATAGCTGCCTTTAGTGCTGGAAGTTAAAGGGTTTGAAGAGAGACAAGACATTAAAAGGGTTTATTTTTTTCAACTTGGAAGAAAGATGGCATGTAAAGGAGCATTAAAAATTCATAGATATACAAAGTGCTTTTGGATTTGCTAATTGTTTTCAAAGATTTATACAGTATCTTGAGAAATATAAAGTTATGAGCTATAATAAATTTTTATGTAATTTAAAAAATTGATTTGGATCAGAAGCACTTATTCACCAGTATGGATGTTATTGACTTTATACAAGAGCAATAAATATTTTGGATTTAAATTAAAATGGCACATTACTTTAGTTGTATCTGCATTTACCCACAGCACTATTCTTGTATAATTTTATGTCTCCAAGTAAAGAGAAGGGAGCATGCAACATCAGGAGCAGTGATTTTTGTTGCCCTATTTTTTAAAAATTAAGTATAATTTCAAAATATAATTTATGTCTAATCATCATTAAATTGAAAGAAAATTGTAAAAAAGATAATGAAGTTTTATTATTTATTTATTTATTTAAGATTTTATTTATTTATTTGAGAAAAAAGGAAAGAGAGCCAGCACAGAGGAAGAAGTAGCCTCCCCGTTGAGCAGAGAGCCCAATGCAGGGCTTGATCTCAGGACCCTGAGATCATGACCTGGACTGAAGGCAGATGCATAACTAACTGAGCCACCCAGAAATCCCTTAAAAATTTATTAGAAACAAGAAAATATCCTTTTATTTCATATACCTAATTCTCTTTCGTTCAGGTAGCTACCATTCTGTTTTCATCTGTTTTAGTGAACCACATTCCTCCTAAAAAAAGATGCATACACATGCTATATATTAGAATATATGTTTTCTTCATATGTTCCAATATACAAAGACTGTGTAACTACTTCACATTAAAAAAGTGTTTTTATTAAGTTTTAATTCCAGTATAGTTAACACAATATTATATAAAATTAATTGTTCTTTCACTGATTATTTTATAAAGGATAATCATCACTAAGGAGACTAAACAATATTATGCCTTTCTAATTGTTTACATTGGAGAAGACTGATAATTGGAAGGATGACAGAAATGCTCACAGAGTGCAGGCATGCTCTGACAAGGGGGATAAAATTAGTCTTTGATAGACTGATAGGTCCTTTTGATCTTTGGGAAAATCCATTACGATGTTTTTCATATACCTAACCAAGAGCTGATTGTCATGTTTCATCCTTTGTCTTTGTAGCTCTGTGGAACGTCACAAAGTAAGACAAATATTCTAATCAGCTTGTCTGAGAGTAGGTTTCATAATCCCCTATTTGATTTAAGAAACTTCCAAACATAGTATTTTTTAGAAGTTTCCTATCCTGTTTGCTTTCCTTACAAGTATTTTGACTCTTGCCCCTTGAAAAAAAACCCTGGATTTCTGAACTAAGTGCAACATAGGGCCTTACCAAGTCTATAAAATGGATCTACCCTTTATTCTGGATTCTGATAATGCAGATTAAATCTTAGTAGTTTTTCTGTGTTCGCATGTCCCTGTTTTTTAAATACCTGAGAGTGAAATCTAAAGATCATTTCACCAATTTTCCCCTATCTGGTCCTGTAATTATTTCCTAACTTCCTCTTCCTAATCTAAATTCAAATTGACTAGTCCCATGTTTTTCTAGCATAAAGAAGTTGTTAGAAGGTAACTATGCATCTGATGGAAGTTGGCATTTGTGTTTCTAAAGCATGTTTATCAAGTAAATATTCTATGTAAATGGAACTGACAACCAATTTCCACATCATTGCCTACTATGTGCCATACGTGGAGCTAGGCATTGTGGATACAATGATGAATAAAACTATACATGATTCTTGCCTTAATAAATCCTATAAATGGCAGGGATTAACTTCAGTTACTAATCTCACAACTGTTAGAAGTATAAGGAGAGAATGGTAAGTATTGGTAGATGGGCTCCATTTTAATTATGGAAAATTTCACAAAGCTCTACTTAAATAGCAATGTAATTTCAAGTGTTTTGGAATAAATCTAACAAAATATAGTTAAGATTTAGGCATAACTAAAATATCCTCAGAAAGTAAGGTCCTAAATTAGTGGAGTCATATGACATGTTCACAGTTTGGATACGTCTTTTCTTCCCAAATTGATCTATAGCTTTAATATCATCCCACCACATCCCTACTTATTTTAGTAGGTTTGATCAAACCCGAAGTAGAACTACATAGGAGAGAAAAAAAAAGAAAAGGTCTTTTTCATCAAGTGTTCCAGTATAACTGGATAGCCATTTGGAAAAGAAAAACATCAAAACTGACAAATCAAATTTCACAATACAAATGAAATTCTAATCCAAACATATATATATATATATTTGAAAGTGAAAGGCCTAAGAAAAAAGCTTCTAAAAAATAGTGAATACCTTCTTGACTAAAAAGAAGTTTTTTAATTTTTACTTTATTTTTCTTTCTATGTAAATTTTGCCAAATTTAGCAAACAAAGCTACATGGCCCTTAGGTAAATGTAAATTTCATATAAGCACTGGATAATCTTTTTTCATGTAAATACATACATGCATTATTTGGTAAATACATATACTAAAATATATTGTGTGGCTTACCTAAAATTTACATTTAACTGGGTATCTGGTATTTTATTTGGCAATTATGTTTCCTGATAAATATATAACCAAAAAACAAACAAACAAACAAAAAAAAACAACTGCATGTGGGCACCAAAAGAAAAGTATAGTGATATTCATAGCAGTATTATTTGGGAGAGTTCCACACTTGACACAATTTAAGTGTCTATCATAGGTAGAATGATAGAGAAATTGTAATAAAATTAGAATGAAATACCATAAAGTACTTGAACAAACTACAGCTAAAGAAAAAATCCTAACACAAAAGAATACATATTATATGATTCTATTTATAGAGTTCAAAAACAGGCAAAACTAAATTTTGGTATTCTAAGATGCTGCAATGTTGGATTTCTTGGTCTGGTAGCTATGTGTACTTTGAACTAATTCAATGAGATCTACATTTATAACTTTCTGTAAGAATTATAATTCAACATAAAATACTAAAATTCACAGTGACACTTATGTAGGCATAAGTGATTTTAAAGCAAAAAACATTACTAGAAATTAAAAAAAGGTCACAATACCATAATAAAAAGTTCAGTCAACCTGCAAGCTGTGAAACTTCTGATATCGTGTTTAGGGTAGTAATTAGTTTTAAAATACCTAAATTCCTTTTTAAAACAGCTTTATTGGGGTATACTAAATATATAAACTACATTTTTTAATTGTAAAAAAATAAAATACTGAAAGTAAAATTAACCTAATTTTAAAAATTGATTATACTATCAAATAATTAGTTGATTATACTATCAAATAATTTGACTTTAACATATCTTTCTCCAAAAGAAGTTATAATATAGATTAAATAACACAAAATTAAATTTGATCTAATGAATGTAAGAAGAATATTGAACTAAAAAATTAGAAAATATAATAAATTAGAGAATTTACTAAACTCATCACTTATAAGACCATAAAGTCATGTTTCAATGAGTTTTAAAGAATAGATAACTTCCAGACTATTTTTTCTGCCTGTGGAGATTTTAATTTAAAAAAATTTTAAAAATAACCAACTGTCCCCATATTTAGAAACTGAAAATACACTTCTGAGTCAAAAGATCAAATTAACAATTAAAAGCGCCATTTAGAACTGAAAAAAATTTACATACCCAAGTACTTGGATTAAATTTAAGTGGTATATAGAAGGATTTTTTAGCAGAAAAATCAATATGAGAAAGAAGAAAGGGTTTAATTTATTGATGTATATTTTAAAAAATACAAACAAGGGAGAAACTCCTTATATATAAATTATGTTATATTCCTACAACAGAATATAGTTGCAATGTACCAAAATAGAACTAAGCCACATGACTCTCATTAAAATAGTGGTAGTGAAAACTGCAGTCACAGAATACATACATAATGACTTACTGAATATAATGTACCACACATGTAAAATTCTTGCTTAGGATTACTTATGTATGTATAATATTATTTTTAAGAAGAGAACAAGAGAATGATAAATACAAAATTCTTCATTTAGTTACCTCTGGGTCAGAGGAACAAGGAGATTATGTTGGAAGAGAGTACACAGGTAAAATACTTTTAATGATTCATTTTTTTTAAGTTATACAAACATGACATGAATGCATCACCTTTGTAAAATGATTGAAGCAATGTATTGAAATATAAGGTAAAAAAGTATAAGTCTCTTAACTTCCCTCTTATAACTACATTTAGCTTCTCTGTGACCATGCTTTTTAAATAATAATTAACATTTTTCTATTCACTAAAAATGAATTTGAACTATTATATATATATGCATATAAGCATAGTTGTTTTATTACATAAATTATGTGGAAGTTTATATACTGTCCTATTAGCTATATGTCTTAGAGATCTTTTACTATCAGCACATGAAAGTCTGGTTCTCATTTTTTTAAATAGTTGCATAGCATTCCAATCTATGGATAAGATGAATATTTTGAAATACTTCCTTCTCAAAAGGTAATTTACTAAGTTTCATTTTTACAAATAATATATCAAAGTGTATTGCTATATATATATATATATATATATATATATATATATATATAAACGTGCAAGTATGTTTTTAGAGTAGATTCTCGGAATTTAGATTACAATTTATTGCATAATCATGTAATAACATGTCAGAGTCTTTCTCAAGCGCACCTGCTTCTCCTTCCATCCTTGAGCTCCAAATCTGATGGTGCAGACCTGGAAACTATGTGAGGGAGCATAGTTTTCTGTTTTTTTTTGTTTTTTGTTTTTTGTTTTTTTTAAAGATTTTATTTATTTATTTGACAGAGAGAGATCACAAGTAGGCAGAGAGGCAGGCAGAGAGAGAGAGAGAGAGAGAGAGAGGAAAGCAGGCTCTCCACTCAGCAGAGAGCCCGATGCGGGACTCGATCCCAAGACCCCGGGATCATGACCTGAGCCGAAGACAGCGGCTTAACCCACTGAGCCACCCAGGCGCCCTAGTTTTCTGTTTTTGAGCTGATGTCCATTCTCTTCTCACCAGCTCCTGTGATCCTCTAAGAACATCATATCTCTGAGACATTACCATAGACCATGAGTCAATTTCACATACCTTATGGTACTGTAGTCCATTCTGATAGCTAAATCTACCTTTCCTTTGTCTTATTAGTACTGACATTCATCTTCTACTATTCTGGAATTCTATCATTCCCAAGAACTCTAAGACCTAGATCCCAGGTACATGAGAGCATCTCTACTGCCAACCTTGATCCACAGCACAGGTGCACAACTGAGCTAAAAAGTAATGGTGGCGCCTCCAGTAGAGTATTCCTTATTGCTTTAGTGAAAGAAATATTCTTAAGCATTTATTGAGGACTATTTTTCAGCCGGTGGGTTCTCTGGTTTCATATAATTAAGCCATTCTAAAATTTCCTAATCCCAGAGCTATTCCTTAATATTCTGCCAAAGCTTTTCTAGCAAACTATCAAACTGGAAACCTCTAATTGATTAGTTTTGTCACTCTTATAATTGAGGCTTGATCCTGAGTTTTACTAATGTTTGCCCCATGACTGCCATAAAGGATATTCACTTTAAACATGGCCATGACTTTTACAGTGTGTTTTAAGTGATGTTCATTGACCTGAACTTTTCACTCTTTCTTCATGGCTTCTAAGGCAGCTAACTGAAAGCAGACAACTTCACATTTCTCACCACTACAACTGAGCTTAAACTATTTGAATGCCAGACTTAATGCATTCCCCAACATCACTTTTTCTAGCTCACCATGCCCAGTCTATCACACATGATAATTCTACAAATACTAATGTTATTGTGTTCCAGAATCTACTGAAAGTCTGTTTTCTAGGGCAGAGATATCATCATGTGCTTCACATCAAGCAGAGAACGAGGTTAGACTGGGATAGAAGTAGGTTATTGTGAGGCGGTACCAAGAAGCATAAATGAAGGAGTGGAAAGAGGAAGAGTCAGGGAAGATGGAAAATCAATATAAGAGTTATTATTAATACCACAGGGAAGACTTAGCTATGACCCCTAAGAAGTTAGCTGTGACCTCCAAGAAGTGAAGGAGTCCTCCAGTGAAGTCCACCTGAATGAAAAGAAACCAGCACATTTATCCAGTGACTCCCTCACCCCTCATTGGTTCGAGAGGCGTTCTTACAGGCATCAACCATCTCACACTTTATGTTGTACATGCATGTCATCAAATTAGACTGCTGCGGCACCAAAAAGATCCTGAGGCAGAATGGAAAACTGAGTGGCACACTTCGAGATGGAATAAAGCTAGTGCAGAATGAGTCTTTCCACAGCCGACTACTGAAATTATATACAGACAGAAGAAATATGATGTGAAAACTAAAATGTCTGCCATAGGCAATATAAATGATATCTCTTGGCAAGGGCTTCTGGAAACCAAAAGATATTTTGAACATATTTATGATATAATGTCAACCAAAAGTTATTAGAAAGTAATTCACATTCATTACTTAAAGATAAATATAGAAGATGCTAAAGAAATTTTTAATTTTTACCTGGGAAAGCAGGTATACTTCTATTTATACAATTTTAATTGTACTATATATTTAGGAATTATAGAATCATTTTTAAGATGACATGTATTTCTTTTAGTCTGTGATACAGGAACTTTGTAATTTTTCTCAAATGTGTGATGATGAAACTTGAATTGGACAGTATTTTATATTATGTACAAAAAGGACTTGAAGAAAAAGTACTTGGCGCTGGGTTCTTACTATTCAATTGTCATATAGATTTTAAAAAATCTGTAACTGTAAAACCCAGGTAAATAATCTTATGCTATAAACTCATGAGGGAAATCAGTAACATTATTTTGAAATAGCTACAAATGTTAACTTTTATGAAAAAAATGACATCATTCTCAAGGTCAAAATAATAAATATCAATTGGATCCTACTATACTACATGAATATTTAAAAATTATACTATCTTTGGGTTTTATAGCTTAATCAGGTCATGGCCACACTGCAGAAATTTCCTAAATTGAAAATGGTTTAAAAGCAAAAAAAAAAAAAAAAAAATTGACAATTTTTGTTTGCATTTTTTTTAATGAGGCACCCATTAGAGACACATTTTACTTTAAGTACTTCAAGGAGAAAATATTTTATATAATAAGGAGGAATCCACTAAATAGAGATGCTTTCCAATGATTTTATCTCCTTCAATTAAGATCTTTTTCTACTTATTCAAAATACTATTTCTACTTTGATGAGCAGAGTACAATAGGGAATTTTGCTGGGAATACTTCCTACTACCTAAATAGTGTGAAAACAAAGACTTTTTCTAATGTAACAGTCAACAGACTATCTAATATTTTTCTAATATACTCCTCCATTTGAAATAACACAGTTTTTGTAGTTTGCATACAACAACTGTTATTCCGAAAACAAATTTCTGGCAAGCTCTATTTCTGAATTTAGGGGAACTTCTTTTGGCATACTTTGAGCTTAAAATATGTGAATTATACTGTTAATTAAACTATAGTATTATACTTCTTACCACTTAGAATTTTTAACTTAATCAAAGAGTTATTTTGGTCTTAATTTAGTCATAGATTCTTATCATATATAAATCTTAGCCATATGTAATAGGGAAAGTATAAGTGAAATAAATTGGTTAAGTTGTTCCTAAACATTTCTACACTTAAAAATATATAATTGTGATTTAACACTGCTGCTCAAAACTTTCACCTTCTGTTTTGTTTTTTTTTTTAAGTAATTGTTTCTGAGACATCATTTGTTTCTGAGACAGTGACAATTGACAATGTCAATTTGATTGTACATTCATATTTTTTAAAGTTAAGAATGATTTTATCTATTGCATCACTTAATTGTGTTCCTAGTGAATTTTTCCTTTATCTTTCACAAAAACTCATTCCTTGGGTTTTAAATGTAAATTCTTTCATCACTTGTTTTCATCTCTTATTCTCCCTGCCATGCGTTTTTAAAGAGATGATGAATTTGTCCTCTAATTCTAATCTTTTTTTTATACGTTTCTTTTTTACAACAATTACAAAGATTTTTATTCTACCGTGAATTTTTGGTTTCTTTCTTTTGTTCCCTGTATCATAATACTTCCTTTTAATCAATCTGTATAATTCTGTCATGTCTTCTCAACAAATCTTTTCCTTAAAATTTTTTTAAGACTACAAATCAAATATATTCTAAAATATTTATTGTAACACTTATTTTTCAAGCATATATACATATTTTTTTCAATATTTTAAAATCATGCTCTGATTTCTGTTTCAGATAATTTTCCAGGACTGGATCTGGCATTTTGCTTTTATTTATTCACCCTTCAACAAAAGGTGCTTTTGGGGTGCTCCCATTTTCTATTGAGTTATTGGAAAAAGAAAACATCACAGATCAAGAACCTAGTGTCATTGATGAGCATCTGACTCACTGAAATTAAAGTTCCTAAGGCTGATCCTAACTTCTACCGGAATTTTTCTGCTTGGCGGTTGGGTTCACTCTCTGTACATTTTATAAATGTAAAACAGTTGCTTACACACAAATTATAACATAAAAATTGACTCCTGTCTTAACAAGCTTTAATCCTAAAGCACTTGGTGTTTTTCAGAACTACATGGCTTTTGTTATCTAATATATCTGTATCCAAAAAAATAATGATCTCCCTAACCTGTCCCTCTTTAGCCACATTTATATTGTATCCTAGGAGTTGAGTGGAATGGAAGGAGAGATTCTGTCTGAAATGGTGACAAAAAGAATTTCTGTAGTTGAACGCTTGTATCAAATCGGCCTGTAAAAATCCATAAATTACAGAATATGTGGCAGATAAAACCTTTTTACTACATTCCAAAAGTCACCAACACTGTTTTAATCGAGGGAAATTTGCAATGCAGATAAGTTATTGTCATTTCATTTCCATTGCCTTGAATCTAAGATAAGACCGATGTCAGTGTGGTAGTTTTAAGCACATTATGCGTGCCTATTTACAAATTGAGAACTAGCGAAGCATGAACTACTAGTCTGCTACTAAGACAGGAAAATTCTGCTTATTAGGATTTAATCAACATTGGATCTTAAATTCTGGATTTGCATTTAAACATACTGGAAACTAATTTCTGGCTTGAAAAAATACCAATGAATCTGTTGTGGTCTTGAATTTCTTAGTTGCCTTCTATCTGAGCTTTCTCATTACAAACTCTTTAATTTTAATTATAGTTATTGGGTTATCCACCTTTGGTCAGTGAGAGTAAAACAAAAAATACCTCAAACTCTTCGCAGTTCTTTTAGTAAGTTTTATGGGTAAAACCACAGCCTGACCATTATGCAGTAATGGTTTTATTTAAGCTTTTTTAAACAGCCAGGATTTTATCTGTAATTATACATATCAGCTTGAACAAGGAATATAATATTTTTATAATAAGATTAGCCATTCCATCTGACAAATGGAAATTATTGAATAAACCATTTGATATGTATTAGTTATCAGTATTAGAATAATTGTGAATCATGGCAAAGCCTACTCAGTGTTGCAATTTCAATTCTTCTTCATTGTCATTCTTAAAAATCCATTTGAAAAATAATAGCTCTTGAAAATTGTATCAGGGATAAAACTTGCTAAATGAATGACTCTCCTTGGAAATGAATAAACAGCTCAACAGCTTAGCAATCAATCACTGCTATGATACTATATAAATATAATTTTCTATTCCATTAGCATTCTAATTATTTGTATATTTTTCTTTGTCATTTAATATATTGGTTTGTTCAAATTTTTATGAAAGTAATTTTACACTTTAACTTATTTCTCTTTAATATTTAGCTTTACAATTTCAGTGACCTTTTTTGTTTATATGTAAATGTTCTTTTTAGGAGATCTTGCCAACTACCATCTATCAATTACTTAATAAAGAAACGTAATGAGTGATTCACTACAATGGATTTGTTTCTTACAGGATTACTGGCTAAAACTCTATCAAGATTTCTTAGCAGACATCTATGTCTTCTGCACCTGGAAATAAATGAAATCTTATGCTATTGTATTAGCTTAAGTTTATTTACCAAAAGGCTTATAAATGACATTCTTTAATCTTTCAGAGTTTATATTCAATTGATTTGATATTCTGAAAAACTACATGACAACCAGTCAGACAACTTAAGAGAAATGGATAGATTCCTAGAAACAGATAACATACCAAAACTGAAGCAGGAAGAAACAGAAAATTTAAACAGACTGATTACCAGCAAGGAGACTGAATCAGAAATCAAAATCTCCCAGCAAGAAAAAGTCCAGAAGCAGATGGCTTTAATAGGCAAATTCTACCAAACATTCAAACATTTGGTAGAATTCAAAATTCTACCAAACAAGGAGAGCTAATACCTATTCTTCTCAAACTATCCCCCTCAAAAAAAGAAGAAAAACTTCCAAATTCATTCTGTGAGGCCAGTGTAACCCTGACACCAAAACCAGATAAAGACGCCTCAAAAAATTAAAAAAAAAAAAAAAAAGGAACTATATGCCAGTATCCCTGATGAACACAAGATGTGGAATCTTCAACAAAACATTAACAAACCAAATCCAAAAATACATTAAAAAAAATTCACCACAATCAAGTGGGATTTATTCCTGGGATACAAGGGTGGTTCAATATTTGCAAATCAACATGGTATATCACATCAGTAAAAGAAAGGCTAAAATCTATATGGTCATTTTAACAGATACAGAAAACATATTTGACAAAGTGCATCCATTCAGTATAATGGCCTCAACAAAGTAGGTTTAGAGGGAACATACCTCAACATAATAAAGGCCATATTTGCAAAACCCACAGCAAACACCATACTCAATGGGAAAAATTGAGAGCTTATCCCTTAAGGTCAGGAACAAGACAGGGATGTCTACTCACCACTTTCATTCAACACTGTCCTGGAAGACCTAGCCACAGCAATCAAAAGAGAAAAGTAAAATAAAATAAAATGGGGGGGGGGGGAGTCAAGATGGCAGAGAAGTAGCAGGCTGAGACTACTTCAGCTAGCAGAAGATCAGCTAGATAGCTTATCTAAAGATTGCAAACACCTGCAAATCCATCAGCAGATCGAAGAGAAGAAGAACAGCAATTCTAGAAACAAAAGAACAACCACTTTCTGAAAGGTAGGACTGGCAGAAAAATGAATCCAAAGCGACGGGAAAAGCAACGGAAAAATAGACCCCGGGAGGAGGGGCTGGCTCCTGGCAAGCAGCGGAGCAACGGAGCACAAAATCAGGACTTTTAAAAGTCTGTTCCACTGAGGGACATCGCTCCAGAGGCTAAACTGGGATGAAGCCCACGTGGGGTCAGTGTGGCCTCAGGTCCCGCAGGGTCACAGAAGGATTGGGGGTGTCTGAGTGTCACAGAGTTTGCAGGTATTAGAACTGGAAAGCCGGCTACAGAGACAGAGCCGACAGTAAGCTCACAGCTCGGGGTTACCTTGAACTGGTCACAGGCTAGGTGAGCTCGGAGCGCAGCCTGAGGCAAGGGAGATGGGAGTAAATGGGCACTGTTCTCTGAGGGCTCACTGAGGAGTGGGGCCCCGAGCTCTTAGCTCCTCCCGGCCGGAGACTGGAGGCTGCCATTTGTATTCCCGTCCTCCAGAACTCTACGGAAAGCGCTCAGGGAACAAAAGCTCCTGAAAGCAAACCTGAGCGGATTACTCAGCCTGGCCCCTGGTAAGGGCAGTGCAATTCTGCCTGGGGCAAAGACACTTGAAAATCAATACAACAGGCCCCTCCCCCAGAAGATCAACAAGAAATCCAGCCAAGACCAAGTTCACCTATCAAGGAGTACAGTTTCAATATCAAGGAGAGCAGCATAATTCCGGAGGAGGAGAAAGCAAAGCACGGAACTCATGGCTTTCTCCCTATGATTCTTTAGTCTTGCAGTTAATTTAATTTTTTTTTCTTTTTCATTTTTTTTCTCTTCTTCTGCTAATTTTTTTAAACTTTTACCCTTTTCTTTTTTTACGTTTTTTAACTAGTTTATCTAATATATATATATTTTTTTTCTTTTTTATACTTTTCTTTATTCATTTTCTTTTTTTTACCTCTTTTCTTTTTTCTTTCTTTCTTTCTTTCTGAACTTCTTTTTATCCCCTTTATCTCCCCTCACGATTTGGGATCTTTTCTTATTTGGTTAAAGCATATTTTCCTGGGGTTGTTGCCACCCTTTTAGCATTTTACTTGCTCCTTCATAAACTCTTATCTGGACAAAATGACAAGGTGGAAAAATTCACCACAAAAAAAAGAACAAGAGGCAGTACCGAAGGCTAGGGACATAATCAATACAGACATTGGTAATATGTCAGCTCTAGAGTTCAAATGACAATTCTCAAGGTTCTAGCCAGGCTCGAAAAAGGCATGGAAGATATTAGAGAAACCCTCTCAGGAGATATAAAAGCCCTTTCTGGAGAAATAAAAGAACTAAAATCTAACCAAGTTGAAATAAAAAAAGCAATTAATGACATGCAATAAAAAATGGAGACTCTCACTGCTAGGATAAATTAGGCAGAAGAAAGAATTAGTGATATAGAAGACCAAATGACAGAGAATAAAGAAGCTGAGCAAAAGAGGGTCAAACAGCCACTGGACCACGAGGGGAGAATTCGAGAGATAAGTGACACCATACGATGAAACAACATTAGAATAATTGGGATTCCAGAAGAAGAAGAAAGAGAGAGGGGAGCAGAAGGTATACTAGAGAGAATTATTGAGGAGAATTTCCTCAGTATGGCAAAGGGAACAAGCATCAAAATTCAGGAGGTGCAGAGAACGCCCCTCAAAATCAATAAGAAAAGGCCCACACCCCGTTACCTAATAGTAGAATTGAGAAGTCTTAATGACAAAGAGAAAATCCTGAAAGCAGCCCGGGAAAAGAAGTCTGTAACATAAAATGGTAAAAATATTAGATTGGTAGCAGACTTATCCACAGAGACCTGGCAAGCCAGAAAGAGCTGGCATGATATATTCAGAGCACTAAACGAGAAAAATATGCAGCCAAGAATACTATATCCAGCTAGGCTATCATTGAAAATAGAAGGAGAGATGAAAATCTTCCAGGACAAACAAAAACTGAAAGAATTTGCAAACACCAAACCAGCTCTACAGGAAATATTGAAAGGGGTCCTCTAAGCAAAGAAGGAAAAGAGACAATATACAGTAACAGTCACCTTACAGGCAATACAATGGCACTAAATTCATATCTCTCAATAGTTAACCCTGAATGTTAATGGGCTAAATGCCCCAATCAAATGACACAGGGTATCAGAATGGATTAAAAAAACAAAACCCATCTATATGTTGCCTCCAAGAAACTCATTTTAAGCCTGAAGACACCTCCAGATTTAAAGTGAGGGGGTGGAAAAGAATTTACCATGCTAATGGATATCAGAAGAAAGCAGGAGTGGCAATCCTTATATCAGATCAATTAGATTTTAAGCCAAAGACTATAATAAGAGATGAGGAAGGACACTATATCATACTCAAAGGGTCTGTCCAACAAGAAGATCTAACAATTTTAAATATCTATGTCCTCAACGTGGGAGCAGTCAAGTATATAAACCAATCAATAACAAAATCAATGAAACACATCAACAATAATACAATAATAGTTGGTGATTTTAACACTCCCCTCACTGAAAAGGACAGTCATCCAAGCAGAAGATCAACAAGGAAATAAAGGCCTTAAATGACGCACTGGACCAGATGGACATCACAGATATATTCAGAACATTTCATCCCAAAGCAACAGAATACACATTCTTCTCTAGTGCACATGGAACATTATCCAGAATAGATCACATCCTCGGTCCTAAATCAGGACTCAGCCGGGTATCAAAAGATTGGAATCATTCCCTGCATATTTTCAGATCACAATGCTCTGAAGCTAGAACTCAACCACAAGAGGAAGTTTGGAAAGAACCCAAATACATGGAGACTAAACAGCATCCTTCTAAACAATGAATGGGTCAACCAGGAAATTAAAGAAGAATTAAAAAATTCATAGAAACAAATGATGATGAAAACACAATGGTTCAAAATATGTGGGACAGAGCAAAGGCAGTCCTGAGAGGAAAATATATAGCAATACAAGCCTTTCTCAAGAAACAAGAAAGTTCTCAAATACACAACCTAACCCTACACCTAAAGGATCTGGAGAAAGAACAAGAAAGAAACCCTAAACCCAACAGGAGAAGAGAAATCATAAAGATCAGAGCAGAAATCAATGAAATAGATACCAAAACAACAATAGAACAAATCAACAAAACTAGGAGCTGTTTCTTTGAAAGAATTAATAAAATTGATAAACCCCTGGCCAGACTTATTAAAAAGAAAAGAGAAAGGACCCAAATAAATAAAATCATGAATGAAAGAGGAGAGATCACAACTAACACTAAAGAAATACAAACAATTATAAGAACATACTATGAGCAACTCTACACCAACAAAGTTGACAATCTGGAAGAAATGGATGCATTCCTAGAAACATATAAACTACCACAACTGAACCAGGAGGAAATAGAAAGCCTGAACAGACCCATAACCAGTAAGGAGATTGAAACAGTCATTAAAAATCTCCAAACAAACAAAAGCCAAGGGCCAGACGGCTTCCCGGGGGAATTCTACCAAACATTTAAAGAAGAACTAATTCCTATTCTCCTGAAACTCTTCCAAAAAATAGAAATGGAAGGAAAACTTCCAAACTCATTTTATGAGGCCAGCATCACCTAGATCCCAAAACCAGACAAGGATCCCATCAAAAAAGAGAGCTATAGACCAATATCCTTGATGAACACAGATGCGAAAATTCTCACCAAAATACTAGCCAATAGGATTCAACAGTACATTAAAAGGATTATTCACCACGACCAAGTGGGATTTATTCCAGGGCTGCAAGGTTGGTTCAACATCCGCAAATCAGACAATGTGATACAATACATTAATAAAAGAAAGAACAAGAACCATATGATACTCTCAATAGATGCTGAAAAAGCATTTGACAAGGTACAGCATCCCTTCCTGATCAAAACTCTTCAAAGTGTAGGGATAGAGGGCACATACTTCAATATCATCAAAGCCATCTATGAAAAACACACCGCAAATATAATTGTCAATGGAGAAAAACTGAAAGCTTTTCCGCTAAGGTCAGGAACACAGCAGGGATGTCCATTATCACCACTGCTATTCAACATAGTACTAGAAGTCCTAGCCTCAGCAATCAGACAACAAAAGGAAATTAAAAGCATCCAAATTGGCAAAGAAGAAGTCAAACTATCACTCTTCACAGATGATATGATACTCTATGTGGATAACCCAAAAGACTCCACTCCAAAACTGCTAGAACTTGTACAGGAATTCAGTAAAGCGTCAGGATATAAAATCAATGCACAGAAATCAGTTGCATGTCTTTACACCAACAAGACAGAAGAGAAATTAAGGAGTCAATCCCATTTACAATTGCACCCCAAACCATAAGATACCTAGGAATAAACCTAACCAAAGAGGCTAAGAATCTATACTCCGAAAACTATAAAATACTCATGAAAGACATTGAGGAAGACACAAAGAAATGGAAAAATGTTACATGCTCCTGGATTGGAAGAATAAAAATTGTGAAAATGTCTACGCTACCTAAAGCAATCTACACATTTAATGCAATTCCTATCAAAGTACCATCCATCTTTTTCAAAGAAATGGAACAAATAATCCTAAAATTTATATGGAACCAGAAAAGACCTCGAATAGCCAAAGGGTTATTGAAAAAGAAAGCCAAAGTTGTTGGCATCACAATTCCGGACTTAAAGCTCTATTACAAAGCTGTCATCATCAAGACAGCATGGTCCTGGCACAAAAAGAGACACATTGATCAATGCAACAGAATAGAAAGCCCAGAAATAGACCCTCAACTCTATGGTCAACTAATCTTCAACAAAGCAGGAAAGAATGTCCAATGGAAAACGACAGCCTCTTCAATAAATGGTTTTGGGAAAATTGGACAGCCACATGCATAAAAATGAAATTGGATCATTTCCTTACACCACACATGAAAATAGACTCAAAATGGATGAAGGACCTCAATGTGAGAAAGGAATCCATCAGAATCCTTGAGGAGAACACAGGCAGCAACCTCTTCGACCTCAGCCGCAGCAACATCTTCCTAGGGACATCACCAAAGGCAAGGGGAGCAAGAACAAAAATGAACCTTGGGATTTTATCAAGATCAAAAGCTTTTGCACAGCAAAGGAAACAATTAACAGAACCAAAAGACAACTGACACAATGGGAGAAGATATTTGCAAACGACATATCAGATAAAGGACTAGTGTCCAAAATCTATAAAGAACTTAGCAAACTCAACATCCAAAGAACAAATAATCCAATCAGGAAATGGGGAGAGGACATGAACAGACATTTCTGCAAAGAAGACATCCAAATGGCCAACAGACACATGAAAAAGTGCTCCATATCACTTGGCATCAGGGAAATACAAATCAAAACCACAATGAGATATCACCTCACACCAGTCAGAATGGCTAAAATTAACAAGTCAGGAAATGATAGATGCTAGCAAGGATGCGGAGAAAGGGGAACTCTCCTACGCTGTTAGTAGGAATACAAGCTGGTGCAACCACTCTGGAAAACAGCATGGAGGTTCCTCAAAATGTTGAAAATAAAACTGCCCTATGACCCAGCAATTGCACTACTGGGTATTTACCCTAAAGATACAAATGTAGTGATCCGAAGGGGCATGTGCACCCGAATGTTTATAGAAGCAATGTCCACAATAGCCAAACTATGGAAAGAACCTAGATGTCCATCAACAGATGAATGGTTCAAGAAGAGGTGGTATAGATACACAATGGAATACTATGCAGCCATCAAAAGAAATGAAATTTTGCCATTTGCGACAACGTGGATGGAACTAGAGTGTATCATGCTTAGCGAAATAAGTAAAGCGGAGAAAGACAACTATCGTATGATCTCCCTGATATGAGGAAGTGGTGATGCAACATGGGGGCTTAAGGGGGTAGGAGAAGAATAAATGAAACAAGATGGGATTGGGAGGGAGACAAACCATAAGTGACTCTTAATCTCACAAAACAAACTGAGGGTTGCTGGGGTGAGGGGGATTGGGAGAAGGGGAGTCGGGTTGTGGACATTGGGAGGGTGTGTGCTTTGGTGAGTGCTGTGGTGTGTAAACCTGGCGATTCACAGACCTGTACCCCTGGGGATAAAAATATATTATATGTTTATAAAAAATAAAAATTAAAAAGATAAAATAAAATAAAAAAGCATCCAAATTGGTAAGGAAGAATAAGATTTTTTACTATTTGTAGATAACATGATATTCTATATAGAAATCCCAAAGACTCCTCTAAAAAAAAAAAAAACTACCAGAACTGATAAATAAATTCAGTAATGTCATAGGATATTAAAAACAAAACAAAACAAAACAGTGTGCAGAAATATGTTGCATTCCTTTTTTTTAAGATTTTATTTTTGGAGTACCTGGCTGGCTCAGTCAGAGGACCATGTAACTCTTAATCTTGGGGTTGTGAGTTCAAACCCCCTGTTGGATATAGAAGTTAAAAAAAATGTCTGAGCCAGCAAGTCACCCCAATGTGTTGATTTCTGTACACTATTAATGAAAAAGTAGAAAAAGAAATTAAGAAGTCTATCCCATTTATAATTACACCAAAAATAGTAAGAGACCTAGGAATGAATCTAACCAAAGAAGTGAAAGACATGTACTCTGAAAACCATAAAACATTAATGAAAGAAACTGAAGATGATACAAAGAAATGGAAAGATAATCCATGCTCATCCTAGAAGACAAATATTGTTGAAATGTCTGTGCTACACAAAGCAATTTAACATTAAATGTAATCCCTATCAAAATACAAATAGCATTTTTCACAGAACTAGAACAAACAATCTTAAAACATATATGGAAGCACAAAAGGCCTCAAGTGGCCAAAATCATTTTAAAACAAAAAGTAAAGCTAGAGGTGTTACAATTCTGGACTTAAAATTATATTGCAAAAGTGCAGTAATCAAACATTAAAGTACTGGCACAAAAATAAACACATAGATCAATGGAACAGAATAGAAAACCCAGAAATAAACCTGTATCTATATGGTCAATTAATCTTCCACAAAGCAGGAAAGAATATCCAATCAGAAAAAGGTAGGCTCTTCAATAAAAGTGTTGAGAAAACTAGTCAGGTACACACAAAAGAGGGAAACTGCACCACTTTCTTTCACCATACACAAAAATAAATTCAAAATGGATTAAAGACCTCCATATGAGACCTAAATTCATAAAATTCTAGAGGAGAACACAGGGAGTAATGTGTCTGACACAGGGCATATCAACATTTCTCTACATATGTCTCCTGAGACAAGGAAAATAGCAAAAAATAAACTACTAGGAGTATATAAAAATAAAAAGCTTCTGCAAAGCAAAGGAAACAGTCAACAAAACTAAAAGGCAACCTACTGAATGGGAGAAAATATTTGCAAATGACATATCCGATAAAGGGTTAGTATCCAAAATCTATGAAGAACTTATAAAACTCAAAGCCCCCAAAACAAATAATCTAATTTAAAAATGGGCCAAAGACATGAGCAGACATTTCTGTAAAGACAACATCCAGTTGGCCAACAGGCAAATGAAAAGATACTCAATATCTGTCATCATCAGGGAAATGCAAATCAAAACTACAGTAAGATATCACCTCATACCTGTCAGAATAGCTAAAATCAAAAAGCACAAGGAAAATCAATGTTGGTGAGGATGTGGAGAAAAAGGAACCCTCATGCAACTGTTCAGGGAAATGCAAACTGGTGCAGCTACTGTGGAAAACAATATGGAGTTTCCTTAAAAAATTAAAAATAAAACTGTCCTATAATCCAGTAATTGCACTATTGGATATTCATCCAAAAAAAAACCAAAACCAGTAATTCAAAGGGATACATGCACCCTTATATTTATAGCAGATCTCAGCAGCCAAATTAGGGAAGCAGCCCAAGTGCTGATCAGTAGATGAATGGATAAAGAAGATGTGGTATGTGTGTGTACATGCACATAGACATATGTGTATAATTTATGTATATATGTATGCATTTACATATAGAATGAAATATTATTTAATTATAAGAGAATGAAATCTTGTCATCTGCAACAACATGAATGGAATTAGACAGTATAACGCTAAGCAAAGTAAGTCAGTCAGAGAAAGACAAATATGGTAAGTTCCGCATAAAGTGAAATCTTACAAACAAAAACAAAACAGAAACAAAACAAAAAAGCAAAGGAAAAAGAGAGAAATAAACAGACTCTTAACTATAGAGAGCAAACTTGTGATGACTAGAGGGGAAAGGGATGGAGGGATTGGTTCAGTAAGAGATGGGGATTAAAGAGGGCACTTGTGATGAGCAGGAGGTAATACATGGAAGTGTTGAATCACTATATTGTACATCTAAAACTAATCAAACACTTCATGTTAACTATACGGGAAGTAACATAAAATATAAAAATGATTTGTGTTATGCTGAGAGTTATTTTAAAATACTTTTTGTTTAGGTTATTTAATATCTATTTTGAGCACCTAGAAGTATTTTGGTCTACTTGAGATTTAAAAAAAAAAAAAAAGGTTTTTTATACAGTCATATGCTTGTAATTGTTAAAATAGGTTCTCCAGAGAGAAAAGGAACCGATCTGTAGCATTTGAAAATTTCTCTGTTATAAACTGTCTCATCAAGACTAATTTTAAGCTACTGATGGGAAGTTATGTATGAGGAGTTGGGAAAGAAAATACCATTGGTTTCATGAGCCTATAAAAGCTGAGAATGAGGGGCGCCTGGGTGGCTCAGTGGGTTAAGCCGCTGCCTTCAGCTCAGGTCATGATCTCAGGGTCCTGGGATCGAGTCCCGCATCCCCGCATCGGGCTTTCTGCTTCCCTCTCTCTCTCTGCCTGCCTCTCTATCTACTTGTGATTTCTCTCTGTCAAATAAATACATAAAATCTTAAAAAAAGAAAAAAAGCTGAGAATGATAGCCAGCATAATACTGAACATGACAAAAAGTCTTTTACTTAAAGTTTAGAATTAGGTAAATATATTAAAATCTCCTAAATGTGTTTAAACTGCATAATGTACATATATATGTACAACATATGTACATATATGCATATATGTACAGTATGTACACATATGTACACATAACATATGCACAATAGGTACAATATAACAGTGTTACATGTATAAAAGCTGTATTGTACAAAAGGTAGCCTTAAAAGAAAGCTTTCATTATGCCCTTTGTCCAATCTTAACCTAATCTTTCAAATTTCCCCACACTTCTATACCTAAAGATTCTTTCAAGTATCACCTTTTTACCTATTTATTTCATTCATTCATAATTATTAATTTTATCATACCCTTTTAAATTTCAATAAACTTCAGTGCCTACATCTTCCCTGTAATGTTCGTGCTTTTTGCAACCTAAGAAATTTTGTCTAACCCAAGAATACAAAGCTTTCTCTCATTTTCTTCCAATTTTTTTTTAGTTTTAGTTTTTACATTAAAGTCTATGATCCATTTTGAGTTAATTTTTTTTGTAATTAAAGTAACAGTGAAAGTTTATTTACTTACCAAATTCCCAAATATTCCAACACTACTTACAGAAAAAAAAATTTTTTGCAGTGTTTAATTTACGTATTTCTTGAAAATTAACTCACCACACATGTGAGGGTTTAATTTTAGGTTTTGTATTTTGATGTTTTGATCTATGCCTATCCACACAAAACCACATTATCATGATTATTGTAGCTTTAGAATAAAATTTGAAGTCAGGTAGTACAAAATTCTCCCACCATATTTTTTATTTATAGAAATATAAATTAAAATCACAACATCTACTCAAATAGCTGGTATTTTTTAATTGTTAATTTTAAATACTGATGAGAATCTGCAGTAAACAGATTTCTTATAATTTGTTAGTAGCATTTTAAATTTGTCCAGTATTTTGGAAAATTCTATGGAAAAAAACTCCTAGAAATAAATATGCATATGTTCTATGGTCTAGCAATTCTACTCCTATGTAATAGGGAAAACTTTCAAGTTGATATAAAAGAAAATTCCAAGAACTGTAGATCAAAAATGGCAATGTAAATGGCAATGTACGTTCTTACTAATATACTTAAAATGGGTGCTACTGATCCATGCAACTAAGTCAATTCACAGCTTGAAGAAATTGCATAAACATAATTTTGAGGGGAAAAAAAGCAAGATTCAGAGGATAATCCAAAAAGTACAAAAACTTGTCTATGGTTTTAGAAGTCAGAGTAGGACCTACTTTGGACAGGAAGTGGAAATAGTGATTAGAAAAGAGAGTAGGGGATCTCTGAGTGTTATATTTGTAGGTTTGGATGATAGTTTCATTAGTGTATTCACTCTGTAAAAATTCATTTTGTTTTATAATCATATATTGTACTCTTCTGTATGTATATTAATTACTTTAATTAGGTTTATTAGAAAAAAGTCTCACACTTCATTTAAAAGAAGACATCAATATAGAACCCTTGTAATGTATTCAGTGAAGTACCTTGGAGTAGAGAAACTAAGAATAACCTTTTACATTCCAAAAAAATTAATAAATTCAGAAATCATATTTTTCCATATGAAATAAAGAATATTCATAAAGGGTTTTTCTTAAGGCCTATGGATAGAAGCAAAACTATCATTTCATGTGTTTCAAAGGGATTAAAAATAGGATTAAAAATAAGGGTACATTTATTGTGAAGATTTTTGTGAAAACCTACTGTCCTAATTTGGATACTATTTTATAATCATCTGTATACTTTAAGTCAGAGTTCAGCAAATTTCTTCTGTAAATGGCTTAGAGTAAATATTTCAGACTTTCCAGTCCATCTGGTCTTTGTCACAGCTATTTAACCCTGTTGCTGCAGAGCAACAGCAACTAGAAATAACATGTCAACAGATGAGCTGAGCTGTGTTTTAATAAAACTTTTGACACTGAGATTTGAATTTCATATAATTTCATATCTAATGAAATTTTATAAAAATCCTTCAAACATTTAAATGTGTAAAAAAAGGGGTGCCTGGGTGGCTCAGTGGGTTAAAGCCTCTGCCTTTGGCTCCCGTCACGATCCCAGGGTGCTGGGATCGAGCCCCGCATCAGGCTCTCTGCTCGGCAGGGAGCCTGCTTCCCGTGTCCCTCTCTGCCTGCCACTCTGCCTACTTGTGATCTCTGTCTGTCAAAATAAATA
The DNA here is from genome assembly GCF_020171115.1 of Neogale vison. NCBI lineage: Eukaryota > Metazoa > Chordata > Mammalia > Carnivora > Mustelidae > Neogale > Neogale vison. The sequence goes on along the minus strand of NC_058091.1, from coordinate 193,937,036 downwards.
AATAACATATAAAAAAATAAATATATAAAAAACATTCTTAGCTTGTGGAACATACAGAAGTAAGTTGTAGGCTGTATTTGTCCCATGGGCTTTAGTTTGCTTACCAGAAACTGAGCTTTTTTGGACATTTTTCTTTTTATCCATAGTGTTCTAGTCCTAGCATATAACATCCAACAATCTGCTTGATGTGTGTTTTTTTTTCTCCCCTGACACCTAACAGAAGCTAAAGAGAAAAATATACCCCTCCATTACTCATGCTGTGTCACTACTGTACCATGGTCTTCTTCCAGCCAAGAAGCTGCACATGCACTATTCACTGGTTACTTAGTCATCAAGCTAGTCTACTCTGCTATAGGGTATGTGAATGTGCTTCCAGAAATAGCAAGGTCCTGTTTAAATATATCTTCTCTAGAACAGATTTTAAACTGACCGAAGGGGCCTGTCAATGCCCTAATATTGTTTGCATATTTTATGTAGGAATGTGCATTATATATGGAGGGCTGGATTTATCATTTTCATCTGATTTGGAAGAAGTCCATGGCTTAGAATACTTTAGGGAGCACAGTTAAGAGTCCAACAATGTAACAGCCTTATGGTCAATTAGTCTTTGACCGACAGGAAAGAATAGCCAATGGGACAAAGAGTGTCTCTTTAACAAATGGTGTTGGACAGCAACATGCAAAAGAATGAAACTGGACCACTGTCTTACACCATACACAAAAATAAACTGCTAATGATGAAAGACCTAAACATGAGACATGAAGCCAGAAAATCTTAGTGAAGAACACAGCCAGAAACCTCTTTGACATCCACCAGAGCAACTTCTTTCTAGATACTTTTCCTGTGGCAAAGGAAACAAAAGCAAAAATAAACTACTGGGACTACTCAAAAAAAAAAAAAAAAAAAGTCTTTTGCACAGTGAAGGAACAAATCAATAAAACTAAAAGGCAACCTTCAGAATGGGAGAAGATATTAGTAAATGGCTTATCCAATATAGGGTTAGTATATAAAATATAAAAAAATTATAAAACTAAATGCCCCATAAATCAATCAAAAAATGAGCAGAAGACACAAATAGGTATTTTTTCAAAGAAAACACATCCAGATGGCCAAACAGGCAAATCAAAGATGCTCAGCATCACTCATCATCAGGGAAATGCAAATCAAAACCACAATATCATCTCGCATCCATCAGAATGGCTAAAAGCAGCAACACAAGAAACGAAAGGTGTTAATAATGCTGTGGAGAAAGGGGAAACCTCTTTCACTGTTAGTGGGAATGCAAACTGGTGCAGCCACTCTGGAAAACAGTATGGAATTTCCTCAAACAGTAAAAAACAGAACTACCTTATGATCCAGCACTGCACTGCTACTTATCTATCCAAATAAGAGAAAAATACTAATTCCAAGGGGTACACGCACCTCCAATGTTTATAGCAGCATTGTGTATAATGGCCAAATTGTGAGCCAGCCCAAGTGTCCGTGGACTGATGAATGGATACAGAAGAGTGATACACACATACACACACACAGAATGGAACATTATTCATACATAAAAATGAATGAAATCTTGCCATTTGCAATGACATGAATGGAACTAGAGCATTATGCTAAGGGAAATAAGTCAGAGAAAGATAAATACTATGATTTCACTCACACATGGAATTTAATAAACATATGAACAAAAGGGAGGAAAAAAAGAGAGAAGCAAACCAATAAGCAGACTTTTTTTTTTTTTTAATTTCTTTTCAGCACAACAGAATTCATTGTTTTTGCACCATACCCAGTGCTCCATGCAATACGTGCCCTCCATTATACCCACCACCCGGCTCCCCCAACCTCCCATTCCCCGCCCCTTCAAAACCCTCAGGTTGTTTTTCAGAATCCATAGTGTCTCATGGTTCACCTCCCCTTCCAATGTACCCCAACTCCCTTCTCCTCTCTAACACCTCTTGTCCTTCCATGCTATTTGTTATGCTCCACAAATAAGTGAAACCATATGATAATTGACTCTCTCTGCTTGATTTATTTCACTCAGCATAATCTCTTCCAGTCCCGTCCATGTTGCTACAAAAGTTGGGTATTCATCCTTTCTGATGGAGGCATAATACTCCATAGTGTATGTGGACCACATCTTCCTTATCCATTCATCCGTTGAAGGGCATCTTGGTTCTTTCCACAGTTTGGCGACCGTGGCCATTGCTGCTACAAACATTGGGGTACAAATGGCCCTTCTTTTCACTACATCTGTATCTTTGGGTAAATACCCAGTAGTACAATTGCAGGGTCATAGGGAAGCTCTATTTTTAATTGCTTAAGGAATCTCCACACTGTTCTCCAAAGTGATTGCATCAACTTGCATTCCCACCAACAGTGTAAGAGGGTTCCCCTTTCTCCACATCCTCTCCAACACACATTGTTTCCTGTCTTGCTAATTTTGGCCATTCTCATTGGTGTAAGGTGGTATCTCAATGTGGTTTTAATTTGAATCTCCCTGATTGCTAGTGATGATGAACATTTTTTCATGTGTCTGACTCTTAACTACAGAAAATAAACTTATGATTGCTAGAAGAGAGGCGGGGGGGGGGGTAGGGGGGAGGGTGAGTTAAACAGGTGATGGGGATTAAAGAGCACACTTGTCCGTGATGAGCACTGGGTGATGTTTGAAGTGTGGAATCACTATATTGTACACCTGAAACTAATATTACACTGTATATTAAAAGTTAAAATTTAAAAGTTAAATTTAAATTTAAAGTTAAAAGTTAAAAAAAAAAAAGCTCCCAACAATATATCTATGTTCTTAGTATCTGTAATGTAGGAACTGGCCACAATGAGGGCTAACATATGTGGAAACAGGGACATTAGAAAAGCTAAAATTAGCGAAAAAGAGATATTCCACCACAACACTCACATTAACAAAAGCTGTTTGAGAATATTATAGGTAATGTATTCTTACTAATTAAAGAAATGTTTACATTAAAACAATTCACATTTTAGAGTTACTGAAGAAGTATGCTTTTTCTTTTACCAGAGTCTCTGCATTTCTATCTTGATATTATGTCTTTGTAGTAAGATAAAGTTCTTTATTGGACCTTCCATTCTGAAGCCAGAATCTTTGTTCACGGACCTGCTTCTGGCAACTGGGAGCTGGCAATGCAGAGGACTTAGGCAGAGCTACTGGGCATGTATGCCCTTTGTTTGACCCACCACATTTCAGTTCTGATGATACTGGTTTTACACACTGGAACACAACTATTGCCCTGTTTTGGTATGTCATCAGGCTTTAATCATTTTTATTCTCACACTAGGAGAAGTAGCCCTGGGCTGTATAGTCCATCTGGTTTCTAAGACTATCTTCTTATCCAATCTGTGAAATCTCCCATGTATCATCTTGATGTCAGATCTGTGGCTTCTTTTGTTTTCCATTGCCTACCAGCAGTGTTTGTGCTTGTAACATTTTCCCTTTGTTTTTGCTTCAAGGACTCATATCTAGAAAGCCACGAACAAGGCAAAGGACACTATCTTTTGATACTCTAACCCTAATTGTTTCTTAGAGGACTATACTTTCGATGAGACATCTTCCTTTAAATATAATTGCTTTTTATAAATGCAACTATCAAAGCAGTAAGTTTTTAAATGGTACCTGAAAAGGACTTGTTCATAATGAGGAAGTTATTCTCATGATTAAAGATAATGTTCTAAACCAAAGATGTTTTCCTTGCTGTATTCACCTTATCAAAATGACTAATATCCTCCTTCTTTTTCTCTTCTACCTAATGTAATACACAAGAAAACTTGCTTTTGGAATGATATGTTTTCGATTATTTTCTTCCCATTTGTAGTCTCAAATTCCACACACATTGATTTATATGTAATTAAATTCATAGAGTAACTTACCTGTCTTCATTCAAAAGCACACTGTAGATGCCTCTCTCCTCAATCACTTAGATTTGTATTATACCATACTCCACTGCATGTATTTGTCATAACTTACTTTACTAAGGAGTATTTAGATCAGGATTTTTAAAAAATATTATGACCGGGCAATCTATTGACAGAAATTCTTTTAAACGAAACATCTAAATATTTGATGTTTTGTAGGTTTATTATTATTGCAGTTGATTTTCCTTGATTCAGAGAAATGTTCTTCTTGGGGGGATAAGTGATTTCTTCCATTTTCTCTATTTGGTATATTAATTGCTGGAGTGTTAGGTTTTCTGATTCTAAAGTTGATATATCTTATTGTAAAGTTAGTATCTTTTATACTTTATAATTTATCATTTATACTTCTTTGATTCTTATGAGGTGTATGTTCTATTTATTTATTAATTCTTTTAAACCAAAGAAACTCATTTAAAGAAAAAAGCATTCTTATGAAGTAGGTAGAATGATTATCTCTGTTTTACAGATGAGAAAATAGGGGCATCTAGAAGTTAAGTAATTCAGCCAAAATTATATAATTAGAAAATGGTAGAGGTTATACTCTTAACCACTAAGGTAAAATTTTTCTAGTATAGTTTTGTTTTGGCTTCTGGAAAAAGTCTTGAAATCAGTCTATTTCATTATTTTATTGTATCAGCAAGATTTTTTGCTATTAACAGTTCTACTGAGTTTTATCTTTAAGTTTTTTTTTCTTTGCAGTTATCATTTTTTTTTTTAAGATTTGATTTATCCTTTAACACAGAGAGAGAGAGCACAAGTAGGTAGAATGGCAGGCAGAGGGAGAAGGGGGAAGCAGGCTGCCTACTGAGCAGAGAGCCCCACTGGGGCTTGATCCCAGGACTCTGGGATCATGACTTGAGCCAAAGGCAGATGCTTAACCAACTAAGCCACCCAGGTGCCCCGATTACCATAATTTCTTGACTAAAATTGCCAATACCTACATTTTGACTTAAGCTGATAGTTTTCCTATTCTGTTTCTGGATAGTAGGGCTCCATCTCAGAACCCTGAGATCATGACCTGAGCCGAAGGCAGAGGCTTAACCCATTGAGCCACCCAGGAGCCCCTGTTCCTGTGTTTTTTAAGAACGACAATCCCTTATTTTATAACCATATTTGTTAGTATGTATTTTCTTCATTTAATTTATCTTACCAGTTTATGTGTTCAACTTTTTACAGAAAAGTATAATATTTATATAGTTGTATGTTCATCTAGAAAGCTGATATATGGGTGCCTGGGTGGCTCAGTCATTTAAGCATCTGCCTTCAGCTCCAGTCATGATGTCAGGATCATGAGACTGAGCTCTTGCCAGGCTCCCTCCTCAGCAGGGTGTCTGCTTCTCCCTCTCCTTCTGCCCCCCTCCCTGCTCAAGCTCCCCTCTTCTCTTTCATACTTTCTCTCAAATAAATAAATAAAATCTTAAAAATAAAAAGAAAGCTGATAAAAACAATATTGGTAAGTACGGAATTTATAAGTTAAAAATTCTACATGTTCACCACCTTCATATATTTGAATTTGTGAAACCAAAGTAGGAGACCAGGTTGAGTTATTTTCTGTTTACTATTATTTTTGCAGGAATCTTTGATTATATATATATTGGTCTATTTTGCCGATTAAATTTAAATTTGAAGTAGATATTATGGAGTTTGGTTGCATGGAGACTTCTCAACATTTTCTTTCTTTCTGAGTACTATTATTCAAAAATATTTTTGTTCACTATGTTATCCCTTCATTAAGAATGCCAGTCATCCATGTTGCGGATTTCTTTTTCCATCCTTAGAAATGTATCTACTTCTCTTTTTTTCCTCTTTTGGTATAGTTATGATAGGCTTGTTTTATTGGTTGATTTAAACATGATGTAATCTCATTACTTTGAGATGCAATTTATCTTTTTGTAGATCCCAAGCTTCACAAAAGCTATTAATATTCTTGCAAAATATAGCCTAGTCTTTACCATTTAAAATTATGTTTAAACATCTCCAGTGGCAATGTGAATAACTGTTAATGACTGAATTAACTCCTCCAGATTGCTTTTATTCTTCTACCTAAATTCATTAGAAGAAATTCTTGAAAGTACAAATGTGTTGGAGGGTAATATATCTCAAATTTCTTCTGCTTCCGGCAATAAATATTCATCAACTATGTGCATATCACTTAATGTATTTTTTATACTGGATAATTTTGCTATAGATAGCTATGCTTAGGTGCTATTTAGCTGAGGTTTTAATTTTACTTTTTCTAACATTTTGAATTCTCTAAGCCCTTGAGCTAGAGATTCCTGTTGTCATTTAGGTTTCATGTTACCATGCTGTGAAAACTCTTACTTCCTGTCATATATACAGGATATCAATCCACCTGCTGAATTTAGAGATCCCTTATTCCACTGATCAGCAAAATGTTTTTAGCTGTCATATGTGGTTCTGTGTGCCAGATTATTGTATTTTATTTTTATGAGCATGACCTTTGTTTACATAATAACAATTGATAAAATTATTAAAATTTTCAAAATTTCTTTTTATTTCCTAAATGTTTTAAAACAGGGTGATGAAAATAGTTTTGTAAGATGCCTCACGCATTCAGTGTAATTAAAAGGAGATTGGAAATAAGGAGACCTGCTAATAGTATCAAATAATTAAATACACATTGGATCCATGTCTGTTAGAAAAGCATACAATTATGAACAAAAAGAACAAAATAAATTATATTAAGAAACCTAGAGATTATGCTGAGTGAAATAAGTCAAGCAGAGAGAGTCAATTATCATATGGTTTCACTTATTTGTGGAGCATAACCAATAGCATGGAGGACAAGGGGCGTTAGAGAGGAGTAGGGAATTTGGGTAAATTGGAAGGGGAGGTGAACCATGAGAGACTATGGACTCTGAAAAACAGTCTGAGGGGTTTGAAGTGGGAGGTTGGGGTATCAGGTGGTGGGTATTATAGAGGGCACGGCTTGCATGGAGCACTGGGTGTGGTGAAAAAATAATGAATACTGTTTTTCTGAAAATAAATAAAGTAGAAAAAAAATAAAAAAAAGAAAAAAAAAGAAACCTAGAAATACATCATTGATTTATCGTGTCCATCAGGGAAAATAAAATCTAAAAATTTTATATTTTTAGGATTTCTTGGTAATATAATTGGCATATACCAATTGACTTCTGCATATTAAGTATCATAGATTTCCAGGATTACATTATTCACAAAATGATGAAAAAAAAAAAAAAGCTAGAACCATGAACAAGTTCTGCTAACGATATTTCCTTTGTCTTTTTTTCTTTGTTGAAACATTAGTGTCAGTGCCTAATGACACTTTTCCACATCTCTCTTTCCATATACCTGGCCTCTGTTCCATATATCTATAGAGTTGCAGCTGTTCCCTTGCTTTAACTTTCCTTTGCCAACTTCAAAACTCTAGACTTAGACTTAAAAAAAAAAAAGCAGATAGTGAAAATGATGTACCTTTGAAGCTATTGTTATTCAAAGGAACATTGCAAGGCAAAAATAAGAAGTAATTTATATTTTTATAGTGATGGAAATGTGAATTCTGAAATGGCATTAACTTGATTCTAACTTTCTAAATTAAATGCATTGGACATGAAGTACCCATAATTGGGAACCTGTCTCTCCAAATCTAAGAGATCACTTTTCTCTTTCTTTTTTCTAATTTTATTATTTTAAAGTATAGTTTGGCTGATTGACCACTGGTCAGATTGAGTGCTCGTGCATCCTCCATGACAAGTAAATCTTTTCTGAAAGAGTAAAAATGACTTTTACTCTAGTATGAAACACCCTTTGCTTTATTTTAAGAATCTTTCCTTGGTAATTGAATTCTATCCAATCTTGTTGTTGCTGGCAATTTTTATTCAGCCCTTCTCCATAACTCAGCTGATCTGAACTTTCATCGCCCTGCTTGAGGAAGACACTGATGCAGCATAATCTGGTAAATACATTCAAATGAAAAAAGTCTCAGGTAGGAAAAGTGCTCCTTATCAGAATTACCTATCCATGGGAGGTACTCTAACATTCATATTTTACAGCTACGGACTTGTCCTGAGGGATAAATGCATTGAAATTTCCCGTTGAAGACTAAATACCAATCTCCCAAGAGCACAACATCTATTCTGCTATTTACAACAAGGTTGTAAGTCAACACCAAGCAGCTGTTCAGTTTATTTCCTCATACAAGGATTCTTAGCTTCATAGCCTAATGAATCAACCCGAGTTTGATTTAGCCTTGTAATCATGCCAAGAGTTATACAGTTTATTTGTGACTCAATAACTTAAGAGGATCCTTGCCATTTTCTCATAATATGATTAGTAAATCAATCCTAAATTAATGACAGATGTAGACTCAACAAATTAGAGAGTAACCTTAGGAAAACATAGCATTACTTTTGTTTTTAAAGTGGTATGAATCATTTTATAAGTCATTTCTGGATGAAAGCAAAAGATAACAAGTCATGGCCTCTTCTAGCATGTTTAAAAGGTGAATTAACCACAGGGAAGCAGACTTGGTTCAGGTAATAAGTATGTTCAGAAAAATGGTCACAAGCGTCATGAAGCACAAGAAAACAGAAGATTGCGCTGGCAGAGAACAACATGAAAAGCAAAAGGGTTTGAATAAACTTGGTAGGAATACTTCTCTGACCATGTAACATCAAGTGACCACGAGGCCATAACTGCCCGTCAAAAACCAGGTAGTGTCAGAGCCACCAGATCCCAAGTTTGGGTAAACCCAATAGCAATCCATCATAAAATGGGACATACATCTGGGATTAGGAACAAACCAAAAGGTAAATGGAAGCTGTGTGTGCCCAGACTCCCATGTCATCCACAAGTGTTTTATCATAACCTCCTCTTCAGCTCGTAAGTAGGATCCCCAGAGTTCCATATGCATAGATTTTAAAGCAGCTAAAAGTTTAAGCTTGGTTCAATGTAGGGTCAGGCTGTATGCAAGTGCAAGCTGAAAATGATTAATGGCTTTTCCATGGCACCATTTAAGAGTACCCTAAAAAGAGACTGGTGAAGAAATGTCTTAATGGGTAGACTTTTGCACTTTACACCTGGTCATTCACTTTGTGTGGAAAGAAAAGTGGCCTATGGTTAAAATATATATGAATTCATGGAAAATGATATTATGGGCTAAATTATGCCTCCCCACAAAAATGCATTTGTTGAAATTCCAACCCCCAGTACCTCTATACTAGGATATAAGTTCTTTGAAAATGTCATTAAGTTAAACTGAGGCCGTAAGTGTGGGGCCCTTGTCCAATATTATTTGTGTCCTTATACGAAGAGAAATAGCACAGATAAGCAGAGAGGAAAAAAGGTCATTTAAGAACATAGTAAGAAGGTGAACATCTTCTGACCAAGAAAAGTAGCCTCAGGAGAAACTAAACCTACCAAAACCTTCATCTTGGACTATAAGAACAGTAATAAAATAAATTTATATTGTTTAAGCAGCTCAGTCTGTGGTATTTTGCTGTAGCAGCTCTAACTAATACAAATGGCAAATAACTTGGCTAGTTGCAAAAAAAAAGTCTCTAAGGGAATAGAAGATTGGAGACATGGAGATCTGAAAATAAGGTATGTCCAAAGACCTGGAAATGGGAACTCAGAGAAACAGTACTAAACAATGAAACACATGGAATAACCCAAACAGCTGCTATCAACAGTCACTTTCATGGTCACTCCAGTAATGGCACATTAGTTGCTACTGTGGTAAGGACAGAGTCTATGTTGCTCACCAGAGGTGATCTAACAACTGCTTCTGTCTATTGCCCAGTCTTACAGCAACAGAGACCAACCTAGAGCCCCTAACACATCACCATTTATTGAAGAAACTAATAATGGATTTGGTGGCAAACTACTTACAATGACCTTTTTCTCATCCTGACAAAGGAAGCAAATTATCATTACTGGGATAGACCCATATTCTTGTTCTGGGGTTGCCTTTCCTGCTTGTAATGTTTTCGATAGCAACAATATCTAAGAAATTACAGATTATTTGATCCACTGATAATTGCACTAGACCACAGGACAAACACAAGATCAAAGGATATATGGCTGTGGTGAGCCCTTGATTTTAGGATCTATGAGTCCTGTGGCATAATTTCCCTGAAGCTTCTTCCCCTGAAGCTACAAACTTGACAGAGTAATGGAATAGTCTATTGAAGACATACTTGAAGCATCATCCTGAAAACGATTCCCCAAGATGATCGGGAGTAATTCTCTCAAGACAACATAAACCAATACCATTATATTGTGAGTTGTCTCTAAGTGGTAAATCACATTAGTCCAAGAATCAAGGAGTGATCCTGGGTATTTACCCCAAAGATACAGATGTCGTGAAAAGAAGGGCCATCTGTACCCCAATGTTTATAGCAGCAATGGCCACAGTCGCCAAACTATGGAAAGAACCAAGATGCCCTTCAACGGATGAATGGATAAGGAAGATGTGGTCCATATACACTATGGAGTATTATGCCTCCATCAGAAAGGATGAATACCCAACTTTTATAGCAACATGGACGGGACTGGAAGAGATTATGCTGAGTGAAATAAGTCAAGCAGAGAGAGTCAATTATCATATGGTTTCATTTATTTGTGGAGCATAACAAATCGCATGGAGGACAAGGGGCGTTAGAGAGGAGTAGGGAATTTGGGTAAATTGGAAGGGGAGGTGAACCATGAGAGACTATAGACTCTGAAAAACAGTCTGAGGGGTTTGAAGTGGCGGGGGGGTGGGAGGTTGGGGTACCAGGTGGTGGGTATTATAGAGGGCACGGCTTGCATGGAGCACTGGGTGTGGTGAAAAAATAATGAATACTGTTTTTCTGAAAATAAATAAATTGGAAAAAAAATATTCAGAGAGAAAAAAAAAAGAATCAAGGAGTGAGATTAGCATTGTCTCTGTTTACCCTGCCTCCTAGTAACCTACTTAGGAAATGTGTGCTTTCCACCTCTGTAACTCTGGGCTCCTCCATTACAGTGGTCCACGGTCTTATAGGAAAAATACTTCCACCAGGTAATTAGAGCAGTATTACCATTAAACCTCCACAGTAACCTCCCAATCACAGGGTATTTCTCATGATTAGAGACCAGCAGGCTAGCACAACTGTCAGTCCTGACAAATTGGCCCTGATCAGGAGGAGGCTAGGCTTTCCCTGCTTAATGGGGAGGGTAGAGAAGAGTAAGTTGGAATACCAGGATATTCACTTTATTGTCCTTTAGCATTCCCTGGACTAATTTTGACTGTGACTAGAAAAACACAATAATCCCACCCAAGAAGGATAAAATTCCCTGCTAGTTAAATATATAGAGAATCTAGAAAGTATGGGAGAGGAGATGGTGATGATACATAGTTATACCAGCAAGAGGAGCTACAGAGTCAGGGATTAGTCTTGACCAAACTAGCCTTCCTCTTACAACTTTATCCTAAGAAATGGGGTCCAACAGAATCTGAAGAAGCAATCTTCATAACATTATGTTAAATTGAGTACCTCTGAATGCCCTAAGAGATGGGCTATAGTAGATTTCATGGTGAGCAACCCAGATAACCACTTCAGCACAGAAGCACTTGTGACCTTGGTTGCTGGGAATTTTGGTGGTTTATGGCTCTTAGCTAAAGCCTTTCCTGGTACTTACCTTATCTGTAAAAAGCTGCTTCACCAATGTTTATTCCTTCTTGAGGGGAACTTGTATCTCTTATTTAGTCAGTGTTGGGTATAAAAAGTCTACCTCCCTGCCTAAATGAGGAATAATTTTGAATGGTCCATCTTAACTCTAAAGCTCTTGCTGGAAGAGGTAATTTGAGTGATTAAAGTTCAGTCTTGATGCAGTTTCTCTTCTAAGCCCATTTTCTCATCAATTTCCTCCCTCTACAAAGTTACATATAACATTTCTACTCTGATAGCTCAGGACTCTATATCCAGACTAAAAGTATCTCTTGTATTTTTATTTCTATATTTATCTATTTTTTATCACCACCTAGAGATCAAGTAGATATCTCAAACATAATAGGTCTATAAATGAATTCTTGATTTCTTCCCATAAATCAGCCCCCTTTCCAGCATTTCCTATCTCATGATAGCTCTATTCTACCTGTTGTATAGAGTTCCTATAGATTTCTCTATTGTATCATAGTCTAAACGTAATCCATTAGTATGCCTTATCATCTGTATCTTGGAAAGATCCAACATCTCAACTTCTCACTACTTGTGCTACTTTTACCCAAGTCCAAGACACCATCACATCTATCTGAATGACTACAGTCACACACACTTGTTTTCTTCCTTCCACTCTTTTCTCTCTTCAGTCTTTTCCTTACAGAGTAGCCAGTGTGACCTTTTTAAAATAATGGATGCATTCTGTTTTTTCTCTTTTCAAACTTACAGTAGCATTCTGCTACCAATATGATAATATTTAAATTTTTCTACAGACTTTACCTACAAGATCAAGACATCTAGTCCCTCTTCTCTGACCTCATCTATATCTTCTTTCAATATATAAAAATAATCTGCCTAACTTAACATCTGAAGGTTTATAAACTAGGTGATTCCTAAGGATATTTCTAGTCCTTATATTTTAATCAAAAAAAAAAAGAAAGAAAGAAAGGAAAAAAAGGAAAAGGAAAGAAAAAGAGGGAGAGAGATAACTGGGAGTAATTTAAGAAGTATAGCCAAGGCTCAAAATACTCACTACTACTCATAAAGGCAATTCCCATGCCTGAAAAAAACAGGTAGTCAATTGTGGGCAGTCACAGAGGAAATGGACAACCTGGAGGCAAGTGTTCTATCAGTCCCTTCCTACTGATAAGCAGTGCCTGTAACAATAGTTAACCCAATTGAAAAGAAAAATATTTTGACAAATGTACTTCTCTAAATATCATGTGGTAAGTTTGAGACATGTTTAAAATGTTACCTATATAGGTAATCGTAGTACTGATAGTATTTGTTAATACTGCTTTTCTTACTCTTCTGACTTTTTTAATCTTAAGAAATTATTAATTAACTTTCACTCCTCTTATAATTACAACAACATGGAGAACTGGGTGTTATATACAAATAGTGAATCATGGAACACTACATCAAAAACTAATGATGTACTACTGTATGGTGACTAGCATGACACAGTAAAAAATTTTAAAAAGATGCCCTGATGGTACATTAACAATAAAAATCACAAATTACTGTAACAGAAATGAAATTAAATTATAAAGGAGATAATATCCATAATGTAGATAAATGACTAACATTTTATGTGTATCAGTTATTTTTATATTTTATATTGGACTATCAGACATGTGCATATTTGAAATGTATCATATTGCATCCTAAAAAGTGTTTTGTGTCTTGTCTTTGGCAATAAGGTAATAGCTTACAGTTGGAAAAAAATTCACTTGTCTTTTACTTTACATAATTTGTGAAAATGGATAAGGCCAAGCTCTTTTATTTTCCTCTATCAAGTCTTATGGGAGACTTTTCTTTCCAGTTTTAATATTAATGTAATTACTATAAATTGCTATTTTCTCTTAAACATTGATAAGAATTCCTTCTTCTACTTTCCTCTCTAGGTGGGTATGAGCCTTTTGTTAAATTGCAGCATCTGCCTAGAATGCTGCTACTCTTAGCCACTTCACTCCTGGTGCTAGAAGAGCACAGCTTTCCATTTTTCTAGTCCATAATTTGATGGTAAAATTGACTAATCAGATGTGTGCTGCAATATACATACATGTTATCTTCGAGGACAGCACCAGAATCTGCAGTTTCAAAACCATTCTCAAATACAAAATTTTGGATTTAAATATATTTATTTAAGAGCTTTAAAAACTTCCAAAGGCATCTGTGGATTCAACAAAATTTCTGTCACACTTCCAATGGTATTCATCACAAAAAGAGAAAAAACCTCCTGGAATCTGTATGGAACTACAAAAGACCCAAATAACCTAAGAAATCCTGAAGAAGAAAAACAAAGCCAGAGGCATCACACTTCCTGATTTCAAACTATATTACAAGTCTATAGTAATAAAAAGAATATCATACTAACATAATAATAGATCCACAGGGCAATGGAAGAGAATATAGAGCCCAGAATTAAAACTCTCACTTATATAATCAACTAATATTTGACAAGTTACAGGAATTAACTTGAAATAGATTAAGGAATTAAACATAAGACTAGATGCCATAAAACTCCTAGAAGAAAATGTAGAGAAACTTCTTGACATTACTTTTGGAAATAAATTTTTGGTTAAGAGGCTAAAAGCACAAAGAAAAACAAAAATCAGCAAATGAGATTCCATCAAACTTAAAATATTCTGCACAGCAAAATAAATAACAAAGTAAAACTGCAGTATGAAAAAATGGGATGCTATTTTTATAAACTGTGTATCCAATAAAGGGCTAATATCCAAAATATATAAAGAACTCAAACAACTCAATAACAGAGGAATAAACAACCTGATAGCAGAAGAACTGAACACACTTTCTTTTTCCCCCAAAGAAAACATAAATGGACAATAGGTACATTAAAAGATGCTCAGTATCACTAATCATTAGGGAATTGCAAATCAAAACCACAAGGAGATATGACCTCATATCTGTTAGAATGACTATCATCAAGGAGATTTGAGGTAACAAGCTGGTGACGATGTGGGGGAAAAGAAACTTTATACACTATCGGTGAGACCGTGAATTGGTTCAGCCACTATGGAAAACAATAGGGAGAGTCCTCAAAGAATTAAAAATAGAACTGCCGTATGATTCAGCAGTTCCACATCTAGGTATATAGCCAAAGGAAATGAAAATAGGATATCAAAGAGGTATATCCACTGTCATGTTTATTGTAGCATTAATACGGAAACTCAAGTGTCCATCAGGGGATGAATGGATAAGATGATGTGGAATATTGTTCAGACATCAGAAAGAAAGACGTCTTGACATTTACCACAACATGGATGGACTTTCAGAACATTATATGGTAAACGAGATATGACAGATTAAGATGATTATCAAATGGTTTTTTTTCTATGTGGAATTTTAAAAAGACAAAAAAAAAAGAGAATAAAATAGTGGTTACAAGGAGAGGGAAGAGGTGGTGGATAGTCCTGATGTTGTTTAAGGGTACAGATTTTCTAAGAGTAGTAAATAAGCCTTAGAAATCTAATGCACAGAATAATCAACATAGATAATGCTGTATCAAAATCATCAAACTTGCTATGTGACTGGAACTTAATTAGACCATCCACTAAAAAGAGATGATAATTATATAAGGTGACAGAGGTGCTAATTATTGCTACAATAGCAATCATATTACAATAAATAACTATCAAATTAACATGTTGTACACCTTGAATTTATAGCGTTGTATGTCAAATATATTTCAATAAAAAAAATTTCCTCCTTCCTTTGTGAACTGACTTGGAGCCACACTTTTTTTATGGAATACTTTTGTTTTTCTGGTGGTGGTATTTGTTTTTTTGTTTGTTTGTTTTATAAAGTGAGAGGGAGAGAGAAGTATGGAGGGGAGGGGCTGCAGGAAAGGTAGACAGAGAACCCCAGGCAGACTCCACTTCCAGCGCCCCCCCACTCAAGTGCCAGCAATCAGACACCCAGGGGCTCCTGTGAAATACCTTTCTTAAGTTATGCCATAGAGGGGTGCCGGGGTGGCTCAGTGGGTTAGTGCCCTTGGCTCAGGTCATGATCTCAGGGTCCTGGGTTCAAGCCCTGCATCGGGCTCTCTGCTCACCAGGGATCCTGCTTCCCTGACCCTCTCTGCCTGCCTCTTGGTCTACTTGTGATATCTCTGTCAAATAAATAAATAAATAAAAAATCTTTAAGTTATGCCATAGCGCCTCTATCTATGACCACAGGTCTTGTCTCATTTTCTGTAATATTTGACACAGATGGGTTCATCTGACTGACAACTGCCAATAATTTTTTTTCTTTTCTTGATTCTATACTTTCAATTCTACTTATTTAGCAAGGACTGACTTCATTTTATTACTTTTTAATCTATGAATCTTCTACTTTTTTAATCCTTATCTATATATCTTTTATTCCTATTGATTAGGAAGTTTAAACTTTTCTTTGAACCAGAAGATACATTTTGCTGCTGAATATATTCCTTTTCTCTTTGTCTTTTCCTGGGATGTTATGCTAGAACTATTTATTTGATCCTTTTGTAGAATTATATTTTCTATATATAGTAGTTTTCATTGGTTGAATAAGATGAGACTTTTTTATAGGATGTGAGATATCTAGGAAAAAGAGGGTTAATCTTTATTATTTACATATGGTTTGTTTATATTGCTGTCAAAGACAGAAGCATGCATAAGTTCAGAACTATAGTTTGAGGTTTTCTTTTCCTTTTTAACTTTGTTTTTTGGTGTTTGGTACAAAGTGATTTTTTTATACTTTTTTCTTTGAAAGATGGTGGCTTTCATTGATTTTAGCTTGATTAAATCAAAATTAGTTAAGCTAAGCTTTATTTTATGAGAAAAAAATGGATTGTTACATTATATTAATTAAATAAGATTTCAATATCAAAAATAATAACATTTCAGTATCAGATCTATAATTAATTAGCAGACTTGCAATTGTAGACTAATTTAGACCGTACAGCCCAGACACTGAAAAGGCAAGTAATTTAACTGCTCCATATTTCAAGTTACTTTTCTGTAAAATAGAAATAATGTAAACTATTCACCCAGTTATTAAATTACTATAATTATTTTGTAGCTCTAGGAAAACCTCACACACATACCAAAAATTTGTTTGGGATGTTGAGACTCAACATACACACACCAAGAGAGTATGAAAAAGTTTATCACTCATATAATGATATTTCCTGTGGAAAACCAACCAGATCCCAAGCAAGTTTAAAACAGGCATGAGAGAATAAAGGAAAGAGTATGGCTTGGTGTTTTCATTTGGAATGGGTCTGGGTTGAAGGTTCCTACACATGGTTTAAACTTCCTGGCAGTGACAAAGGAAGGAGAACCCTGGCTTTCTTACCAACTTGTCCAAATGTGGGGTATTTTAGATAGAGATTGTATGAGCCTGGGGTTGTGGGGAGTGTGGGAAGAGCAGATTCGAAAGGAGAGAGAATCTCAAGTAGACTCCTTACTAAGCATGAGTCTGACATGGGGATCCAGCTCACAGCCCTGAGATCACAACTCGAGCCAAACCAAGAGTGGGTTTCTTAACCAACTGTGCCAACTACTCACCCCCCAATTTTCCTTTCTACCTACCATACTGGTTTGAATTAATGAGGAAGGTAAGTGAACTACATACATCATAGTTTTAATAATTATATAGGTGTTCCATTTTTCTATCCCTGTTTTCTAGAGACATGTAGCAATCTAGGGTTAGCAGTAATTCTAAAATTGATTATTGCTTGCCTTTCATATCTCAGAGATTCCATTGATATATTTTTCACTTCATTTTTCAGGGGAGAGCCAAGATGATTACTACAACATAACAGGTGTATTTTCAATAACTGGTTTTTAATCTCCCATCCTCACCCCAGACTAATCCAATCAGATGTATTCCCTTCTCTGCCCTGATAGTGCTCTGTTCTGACACTCTCACTTTCCATATTGCTAAATGTACAATGGTCCCTTGACCATCCTCATAGTACTCTACCAGTTAGCATTATGAAAAATACTGACAATCCCATTACTGGGTGGGAGTGGAGGGCACATATTTTTTTCTCCAGCCGAATTTTCTTTTACCATTCAGTATCCTTATGTCGTTATCTATCCCACCAATAAATGAAAACTGTATCATCTGTCCTAGACCTTCTTTGCCCCTCTACTTGTTCTCTGAAGCAATTTCATTCATTCCATTATTTAAATGTCATCTATCTGCCAAGGTCTTTCAAATATCAAAACTCGGGTCATCAATTTACAGTGATAAAAATACTTTTACATAAATATTCTCTTAGATTCATCATATTTATTTGTGAATATTTAGTTGTGAATGCTGAATTTTAAATGAGTAGGTTAGTATGATTATGACTATTGACAGATTAATTTTAATTATAAAGTAAGTTTTTTCTTAACCTACATACTATGAGAATAATTCATTTCCATAATTTTAGCATATCTTTGGTTTTGGAGAGGTGTCCAGTAACAAATTCTTTTACAGCTGTTTACAGCAATCCTAAATTTATTCATTTATTTATTTATTTAAAAATTTTATTTATTGTGGCTCCTGGGTGGCTCAGTGGGTTAAAGCCTCTGCCTTTGGCTCAAGTCGTGATCTCAGGGTTTTGG
The DNA here is from genome assembly GCF_020171115.1 of Neogale vison. Lineage (NCBI taxonomy): Eukaryota > Metazoa > Chordata > Mammalia > Carnivora > Mustelidae > Neogale > Neogale vison. The sequence continues at coordinate 193,918,819 of NC_058091.1, read as the reverse complement.
GATCAAGCCCCACATCGGGCTCTCTGCTCAGTTTGGAGCCTGCTTCCTCCTCCTGTCTCTCTCTCTATCTCTGTCTGCCTCTCTGCCTACTTGTGATCTGTCTAATAAAAAAAAAAATAAATAAATTTTAAAGATATTTTATTTATTTATTTGACAGGCACACAATGAGAGAGGGAACATAAGCAGGCAGTGTGAGAGAGGGAGAAGCAGGCTTCCTGATGAACAGGGAGACTGATGTAGGGGTTGATCCCAAGACCCTGGGATGATGACCCGAGCCAAAGGCAGACACTCAATGCCTGAGCCACCCGGGCACTTGAGCAATCCTGAATTTATTAAAAGGATAAATATTTCATGACATAATCAGCAGAAAATAGTATTTTCACCCATTAATAAAGGATTTAAATATTTTTTAAAAATCTCTTATCTTTTTTTTTTTTTTCTTTTTAGTGCTACTTCAAATTCTCAGGCAATCTGCAAAGGCTTTAGGAGTGCTTTGGCATCGTGAAATTTATGCCATATTAAAGTGTAGCTTGATTAGTACAATTGAATAAAATAGGATTATTAATTACAGATGGAATTTTGTCTTACAAATTTCATTAAAAAAAATCAAGCAGTATCTTCCAGTTATTATTACTGTGTTTGCTTATCACATGTCATTAGGTCTTTAGGTAGGAATTTTAATTTTGTTACTAATGATCTAATGAGATCTCTCATGCAAATTAGAATATGTGGTTTTCATTCCTTTATCTTTCACCAACATTCAGAAGAGTTTTTATAACATTTGACATTTCAATGAACTTTAGCAAGTTAAGAGATATTTAGAATTACTAAAACCAGTATTTTCTTTATCATAGGCAATCAGAAATACTTTTTATTTTTATTCTAGTTAAAATTAATATTTTTGGAGGAGGGGCATCATGGCAGAAAAGGAGACCCTATTAAGTGGTCCCCTGAATTGAACTAAATATCTACCAGAACACTCTGAACACCCATGAAATCAGCCTGAGATGTAAGATCATACACTGTTGGATCTTTACAGAGACAGAAGATGATCAGCGGAGAGGTCAGCAGAGTGAAAGTGCTCAAAGTAATATCGGAGGATAAACAGAAGGGGAAGGAAGCCACCAGAAGTGACCCACTGGAAACTCACACAGGAATACGAAAGTACCCTATGCTTGGGGACCATCATTAACTTGGAGTCTGGTTAAAGCACTCAAAAAGAGCAAAGGATCTTAAAGGGCAATTGGTGGAACTGGGGGAGCCACAGGCACAGACCTAAGCCCACAGTCCCAGGGTGGTCCCAGCTGGGGGCAGGATAATACAGCTCAAGACTGAAAAATAATGTGGCAGGCCCCTCTCCCAGAAGACAAGCCAAAAGAACAAGAGGATAATAAACACAGGGTCCCCATAAAACTATAAAACCCCAACATCAGGAGAAAATAATATATTAAGCTCCCAGTATTGTCCCAAAATCTGTATATGTCATAGAATCAACTTTCTTTTTTTTTTTTTTTAATTCATTCTCAGGATTCTTCTTTTATTTTTTTAACCTACTTACAATTACAACTAGATGTTTAATACAACATATTAATACAATATATTAAATAACTTTTTAACTTGAAATTTTTCATACATACGCCTGTGTTGCATATATATATATATAATTCAAGGTAATCCTTTTCCGTATTCAATACTACCCCTCTATATAAACCAGTTTTAATTACTCTGTATCTCTGGAAGGTTGAGTCCTTTAACAAAGATAACTAGATACAACCAGGAAGAAATAAAATAACCTTCTTCACCACAATGAAGGTTTAAACCACCTTCCCATCTTATTCTTCTATCAGTGATTCTGTGTATTTTTGTTTTTGTTCTATATAAATCTTATTCTTGGGGTTCATTTTGGCTATATTTTTCCCTTTTTTTTCTTTTACTTTTATCAGTCTTTTTGTTTGTTTTTGTTTACGTACCTTATAAATCTTACTTTGGGGGCTCATTTTTGCCTAGGTTTGTTTTTTATTTTTTTTTTTCTCTTTTTCTCTTTTTTCTTTTTCCTTTCTTTTTGATGGTGACTTCCAATTGCTCTGAAACCTTTCAAGGTGCACCTTGACTGGATCGTGCTTGATATATTCGGCTATACATCCCCTCAACCACCTCTCACCAGAATGACTAGGAAGAGGAACACCCAAAAGAGGAAAAATTCAGAGACTGTGACCTTTGCCACAGAACTATTGCATATGGATATAAATAATATATCAGAAATGGAATTCAGGGTAACAATTATTCCAGCAATGGCTCGGTTGGAGAAGACCATTAGTGGCAAAATAGAATCTCTAAGGACAGATGTGAGAACTGATCTGGCAGAACTTAAAAATGCTATCAATGAGATCCAGTCTAATCTAAATACTCTAACAGCTAGGGTAAACGGGGCAAAAGATTTAATTAGTGATCTAGAAGACAAACTGATAGAAAAGAATAATCAGGAAGAGGCCTGGAATAGCTTAGAAGCCATGAACACAGAATTAGGGAAATAACACCATGAAACATCCAATGTCAGAATTATTGGGATCCCTGGGGAGGTAGAGAGAGAGAGAGAGAAGACTAGAAAATATAGTTGAACAAATACTAGATGAAAATTTCCCTAATCTGGGGAATGGAACAAGAGTTCATGTTCTAGAGACAGAGAGGACACAAGATCAACGTGCCTAGAAGGACCTCCAGGCAAATAATGGTAAAATTAACAAATCATAAATTCAGAGAGAATGTCTTAAGGGCAGCTAGGGGGAAGAGATTCCTTACATACAGAGAAAGGATCATAACAAAACAGCAGATCTGTCCACAAAAACCTAAAAAGCCATCAAGGGCTGGCAAGACATATTCAGGGCACTAAATGAGAAGAACATGCAGCCAAAAATACTTTATCCAGCAAGGCTGACATTCAGAACAGATGGAAAGATAAAGAGTTTCCAAGACTGACAAGTTTTAAAAGATTATGTGGCCACCAAGCCGGCACCACAAGAAATATTAAGGGGGAGTTCTATAAAAGAAGAAAGAACCCAACAGTGACATAGAATAGAAATTAACAGTGACAATCTATAGAAACAAGGACTTCACAAGTAACACAATGTCAATAAAAACACATCTTTCAATAATCACTCTCAAAGTGAAAAACCTAAATGCTCCCATAAAACAGCACAGGGTTGAAGACTGGATAAAATGACATGACTCACCCATATGCTGTCTACAAGAGACCCATTTGGAACCTAAAGTTACATCCAGACTGAAAGTAAAGTAATAGCCATCTTTCATGCCAATGGGCCTCAAAAGAAAGCTGGGGTAGCGATTCTCATATCAGATAAATTAGATTTTAAGCTAAAGACGGTAGTCAGAGATAAAGAAGGACACTACATCATTATTAAAGAGCCTATCCATCAAGAATATCTAAAAATTGTAAATATTTATGCCCCAATATGGGAGAAGCCAAATATAGAAGCCAACTGTTAATCAAAATAAACAGTCATATTGATACAAATACATTAATAGTAAGAGATCTTAACACACTACTCTCAGTAATAGGCATCATCCAAGCAGAAATCAATGAAGAAACAAGAGCATCTAATGACACATTGGACCAGGTGAACCTCATAGATGTATAGTCATTCCACCCTAAAATAACAGAATACTCATTCTTCGCAAGCACACATGGAATATTCTCCAGAATAGGCAACATACTGGGTCACAAATCAGGGCTCAACCGATACCAAAAGACTGAGATTATTCCCTGCATATTCTCAGACCACAATACCTTGAAACTGCAACTCAACCAAAAGAAAAACTTATAAGGAATTCAAACACTTGGAAGCTAAAGACCACTCTACTTAAGAATGTTTGGATCAACCAGGAAATCAAAGAAGAATTTATACAATTCATGAAAACCAATGAAGATGAAGACACATCAGTCCAAAACCTATGGGATACAGCAAAAGAGGTCCTAAGGGGGAAATACATACCTATCCAAGACTCACTCAAAAAAGTAGAAAAACCCAGAATACACCAGCTCTCTTTACACCTTAAAGAAATAGAAAATCAACAACAAATTAAGCCAAATCCATGCACAAGAAGGGAAATAATCAAGATTAGGGCAGAGATCAATGACATAGAAACTAGAGATATAGTAGAACACATCAACGAAACCAGAAGCTGGTTTCTTGAAAGAATCAATAAGATTGATAAACCACTGGCCAAACTAATCCAAAAGAAAAAAGAGAGAACCCAAATTAATTAAATTATGAAAGAAAAGGGAGAGATTATGACTAACAGCAAGGATATAGAAAGAATCATCAGAAATTATTATCAATAGTTATATGCCAATAAGTTAAGCAACCTAGATGAAATGGATGCATTCCTGGAAAACTATAACCTTGCAAGACTGAATCAGGAAGAAATTAACAACCTGAATAGACCAATATCTAGTAATGAGATTGAAGCAGTGATCAAAACCTCCCAAAAAACAAGAGCCCAGGACCTGACAGATTCCCTAGAGAATGCTACCAAATGTTCAAAGAAGAAATGATACCAATTCTCCTGAAGCTGTTTCAAATACTAAAAGCAGAAGGAAAACTTCCAGACTCATTTTATGAAGCCAAAATTACCCTGATCCCCAAACCAGGCAAAGACCCCACCGAAAAGGAGAATTTCAGACCAATGTCCCTGATGAATCTGGATGCCAAGATTCTCAACAAGACCCTAGCTAATAGGATCCAATAGTACATTAAAAAGATTATTCACCATGACTAGATGGGATTTATTCCTGAGATACAAGGGTGGTTCAACATTTGCATATCAACCAATGTGACAGAACATATCAATAAGAGAAGAGAGAAGAACCACATGGTCCTCTCAATTGATGGAGAAAAAGCATTTGACAAAATACAGCATTCACTCCTCATTAAAACTCTTCAAAGTATAGGGGTGGGGAAACATTCCTCAACTTCATAAAATCTAGCAATGAAAAAACTAACAACAAATATCATCCTCAATGGGGAAAACCTGACAGCCTTCCCACTGAGATCAGAAACACGACAAGGATGTCCACTCATGCCACTCTTGTTCAACATGGTACTAAAAATCCTAGCAATAGCCATCAGACAACAGAAAGTAACAAAATGTATTCAAACTGGCAAAGAAGAAGTCAGACTCTCTCTTTGCAAATGACATGATACTTTATATGGAAAACCCATAAGATTCCACCCCCTGAAATACTAGAACCCATACAACAATTCAATAATGTAGCAGGATACAAAATCAATGCACAGAAATCAGATGCTTTCTTATACACTAACAATGAAAAGATTGGGAAATTAGAGAATCGTTTCCATTTACTATAGCACCAAGAACCATAAGATACCTGGGAATAAACCTAACCAAAGAGATAAAGGATCTCTATGCAAGGAAACTACAGAACACTCATGAAAGAAATTGAAGAGGACACACAAAGATGGAAAAGCATTCCATGCTCATGGATCAGAAGAATAAACATTGTTAAAATGTCTATGTTGCCCAGAGAGATCTAAACTTTCAATGCCATCCTGATCAAAATTCCACCATCATTTTTTAAGGAGTTGGAACAAACAATCCTAAACTTTGTAGGGAATTGAAAGAGATCTCTAATAGCTAAGGAAATGTTGAGAAAAAAACAATGTTGAGGGCATCATGTTGCCTGATTTCAAGCTTTAATACAAAGCTGTGATCAGCATGGTACTGGCACAAAACAGATACACAGACCAGTGGAACAGAGTAGGACCCTCAACTCTAGGGTCAACTAATCTTTGAAAAAGCAGGAAAAAATTTCCAGTGGAAAAAAGACAGTCTCTTCAACGCATGGTGTTGGGGAAATTGGACAGCTATGTATAGAAAAATGAAACTCAACCATTCTCTTACACCATACACAAAGATAAACTTAAAATGGATGAAAGACCTCAACCTGAGGCAGGAATCTATCAAAATCCTAGAGGAGAACATTGGCAGTAACGTCTTCAACATCGGCCATACCAACGTCTTTCAAGGCATATCTCCAAAGGCAAAGGAAACAAAAGCGAAAATGAACTTTTGGGACTTCATCAAGATCAAAAGCTTCTGCATAGCCAAGGAAATAGTCAACAAAACAAAGAGGCAACCCACGGAATGGGAGAAGATATTTGCAAATGACAGTACAGACAAAAGACTGATATCCAGGATATATAAAGAACTTCTCAAACTCAACACACATAAAACAGATAATCATGTCAAAAAATGGGCAGAAGACACGAACAGACACTTCTCCAATGAAGACATACAAATGGCTATTAGATATATGAAAAAATGTTCATCATCATTAGCCATCAATTGAGATACCATCTTACACCAGGTAGAATGTCCAAAATAAACAGGACAGGAAACAACATGTGTTGGAGAGGATGTGGAGAAAGGGGAACCCTCTTCCACTGTTGGTTGGAATGCAAGTTGGTGCAGCCACTTTGGAAAACAGCATGGAGATTCCTTAAAAAATCAAAAATAGAGCTACCTTATGACCCTGCAATTGCACTACTGGGTATTTACCCCAAGGATACTGATGTAGTAAAAAGAAGGGCCATCTGTACCCCAATGTTCATAGCAGCAACAGCCACAGTCACTAAGAGCCAAGATGCCCTTCAACAGATGAATGGATAAAGAAGATATGGTCCATAAATAGAATGGAATATGATACAGCCATTGGAAAGGATGAATACCCAACTTTTGTTATCAACATGGACAGGACTGGAGGAGATTATGCTGAGTGAAATAAGTAAAGAAAGTCAATTATCATATGGTTTCACTTACTTCTGGAGCATAAGAAATAACATGGAGGACATTTGGAGAAGGAAAGGAAAAGTGAATAGGCGGATATCAGAAGGGGAGAGGAATCATGAGAGACTGTAGACTCAGAGAAACAAACTGAGGGTTTTGGAGGGGAGAAGGGTGGGTAGATGGGTGAGCCTGGTGGTGGGTATTAAGTAGGGCAGCTGTTGCATGGAGCACTGGGTGTGGGGCATAATCAATGAATCTTGGAACACTGAAAAAATAAAATTAAATTAAAAAATATTTTCATCCTTGATACAATAAATAAAATGGAGAATTTCCAGGTGGTTTAAAGACTATATGAAACTGTAAAGTGGTCTATTTATTTTATTAGATTCTCATTTCCTAATTGCTTAGTTCCTTTTTCTATTTGCTACTTTTATTTCTCTTACCCTTGGTAAGGTTGTTTTTTTCACCCCCTCAATAACAGGGAAAAAATTATGCTTACCAATGAAATCCAAATTAAATAAATTACATGCCTACCAATGAAATCCAAATCAAAAGGAATCCCTTTATGTAAAACACTTCTGGAGAACACTGTGCATCAAAGATGCTTACTATAGGAATGAAAGGGAGGTAGGTGTTCTAAATGTTGATTTCAACAACCTACTCTAGGTTGGAGGTCTTTAGTGTCTGTTTTCTCTTACATGTTTGCTAAAATACCATTCATAATCAGAAGGGTTTATTTCTCCCCCAAACAATTAAGAAAAAAAGTAACTCTAACTAGAAGAAGTCAAGTTGCCCAATTTGGGAACATTTTACCACAGTCCTTTTTAAAAAGGTGTATACATCTTTAATATATATTATTACTATTTAGGACTAAATTCTTAAAGTATTGGCTGACTTTTATGTTGCTGCCTTTAACAGCTTCTTTCTGCCAGGTTCTCAGGCTGGTCAAGGTTGTTCTGTGGAATTGTTCACCTGTACTTTACATAATTGAAAGATGCTATTGTTTTCTCTTTGTCTTGCCTATGGGTTTAGACAGCTGTTTCTCCAACAGGCAGTAAATTGGTAAACAAAAAAAAAAAAAAAAACAGCACTTTCTGGACAACTGCATAATAGCACAAAAAAGAATTTATTAAGCTTTTACTGTCAATATGATAATTGCTTAGTCTATTTTTTGCATAAATTCTGTTCAGCAGCATTTCTGTGGATAATCATTTCATTTATTTGCTCCAATAAAATACTTGAATCTACATGATCATAATGATGAATATATAACACTTATCTTTCCTTTTTGGTCATACCTTCATTTATCTAATTTGATGATGCTGAAATAACTAGAGGAAGCAGGTGTAACTAAATAGGAATGTAGGCAATAATATTGGATTTTCACTCTATGCTGATCTGAGCTTTTCAAAAAGGTCTTTAAAAATGCCCATGTGCTCCTACCATTTGTTTTGCAAAACCTGGCACTGATAACAATTAGACATAATCACCAAATCAACAAAAATGAGTGGCAAATAACAGAATGTCATGTAAATTTTTACTTAAATAATAATAAGTAAGCCAGGCCTTTCTCTGATCGCTCCAAAGTAACACCTTGTTATCCCATAGAATTATCTGAGTCTAAAGAAGGCAGGTTAGAATGCTGTTTCTGCTTACACAATAGCTACAAGGATAATTTTTCAAATCGTATTCAACTTGGTTCAAATTCCAACTTCTATGTCTAGCTGTTCCACTTCAGCAACGTCACCTAAATACAGGCACACTTTGCCTCCCCGCCCTTCACTTTGTTACACTTTGCAGATATTGTGTCTTTACAAATGGAAGCATTTTGGCAATCCCTATTCAGCAAGGCTATTGGCACCATTTTTCCAATAGCATTTGTTCACTTCCTGTTAACCTCTCTGTTATATTTTAGCAACTCTAACAATATTTCACACTGTTTCATTATTATTATTGTATTTGTTATCAAGATCCATGATCTGTGATTTCAACTTGCTGAAAGCTCAGACAATAGCATTTAAAAAGAAAAATGAAGTATTTTTTTCTGTTAGTAAACATGTTTGTTTTTTTTTTTTAATTCCATACAGTCCTATATTAATGCCAGGTGTACAATATAGGCAATGAAGTATTTTTAATTAAAGTATGTACTTTTTTTTAGACAAAATGCTATTATACACTCTAGACTATAATATAGGGTAAATGGAACTTGTATACATCCTGGAAAATAAAAATAAAATCATCTGACTTGCTTTATTGTGATGGTCACTTTAATGCATTTGTCTGGAAATGAACCATAATATCTCTGAGGTTGGCCTGTATCTGAGTCTGGAGTTCTTTGTTTGTAAAAACTGAGATGAATACCAGGTACCGCAAAAGATATTTGTTTACACTAAATGAGATGCTACATATAATTAGCATAACATACAGAGAAGTTGAATCATTGTATCATATACCTGAAGCCAAAGTAACATTGGCTCAACTACACTCAAACTTTTAAAAAATATTTATGAGATGTTGATGCTGCATGTAATATCTTTTAACATACACTGGGCTTGTAATTTGTTCAATTAATGGTGTATATAAAAAGAAGTTCCCTGAAACACACTGAATCTGTGTCACCATTATTTTGGGGTGTACATGTTCTACATGTATGATTGCCACACTGACATGGGAATATGGCTTTTTTATTTTTAGTATATCTGCCTTTCTCCTTGTTTCCTGTAATAGAGATAACTTGTCCTTGTCAAATGGAACTCTACTTCTAATTATTTCTAAATTTTTTAGATTCATAATGTACCAAATCTTTGTTTTTCTAATAGATTTTTTGATCCTCTGGATCAGCATGAAGTTACTTAATTTCTTCTACATAATATCTATTTCTTTCCATATTAGCTTTTTTTCATTTTATCTCTTTTACTAAATAATAAGGAATTAAAGACAAATCATGTGTTTCTTCCATATAAGCACTGTTATCACAGGACTGTGTACTGTCTAAACATATTACAAGAATAAGTATACATTCATCAAGTTGCTGAGTCATTGAACTCTGAGAACTTATTTCAGATGCTCAAATAAAAAATGTTTTAATCTTTTCGGACAAAGAAGAGTTATACTTAAAATTACAAAATTGATGGCTTACTACTTTAATAATCAATGTGATTTTGATTTAGTAACATCTAAAAATGTACATATAGTATGCATAACAATTTGTAAGTAAAGTAAATTTATATTTATTTTTAAAAATACAGCTATAGAAGAACATAGATTCAAAAAGATTAGACAACATATTCTAAACAACAATTAACTGATATTCATTCCACAAAGTGTGGAATCCTCTACAAAACAACACACAATTTGCAGAAAATTACCACACAACAGGCAATAATCCAGGGACATTAATGTCTAATTTGGTATAAATCTGAGTCTAATGCCTTCTAGAGATTTCTGTGGCTGGAATTCATGTTTAGCCATGACATTATTTAAATACCTTAAGTGCTTTTAAAAGAAAAATGCTTGTCCATGGGACCACATTTTTCACCTGTCCTATTGTCATAAGCCAAGTGACTGTATACATTCTGGCTATGTGTCTAAATCTGGAAATTAGAAGGTAAGTGACTTCATAAATACAGTAGTCCCTTCTTATCTGTGAGGGGTAGGTTTCAAAATCTCCAGTGAATGCCTGAAACCATGGACAGTATATAACTACATTTTTTCCTATACATATAATATGTATTACAGAATTTAACCTCAGTAACTAATAAAGTAGGACAAATCTATTCTATTATAAAAGCTACGTGAATGTGGTCCTCCTTTCTCTCATAATATCTTATTGTACTGTATGCACCCTTCTAATGATTGTAGATGATAAGTAGCTCTGTGATGAGATTAAAGTGAGGTGAATGATACAGGTTGCGAGGTAGTATTAGCCTACTACTGACCTCCTGACACTGTCAGAAGGAACTATCTGCTTCTGGACCATAGTTAACTGTAGCTAACTGAAACCATAAAGAGCAAAGCTGCAGACTAGAGGTGTGGGGGTGGACTACCACAGAATATAATAGTTGGGTATATAAAATAATTCAAATTTCTGATACCTCAAATTACGTCACAAATAAATGAGATTAAGGAAAGATTAAGAGCTATAGATAATAATTTGTTATACCATTACCTGAAAGAACTATAAAACTTTAAAACAATTTTTAGAAAATACACAAATTAGATTATATCAGACAATTACTGATTTTTTAAATGCTTTCCTCTGCCAAGTAATTTATTGTGTTGCTTTCCTTACTTTTACAAAACCCAAAGAAAAAGATACGTAAAACTGATTAGTGGCAAAATCTATGAAAAGAAAAAACTATCAGAGTAGATAGACTTAACAAATAAATACAGAACAAATAAATACAGAATATTCCATCCAACCACAACAAAACAAGCATTCATCTCAAGTGTTCATGGAATGTTCTCCAGGGCAGGTCATACGCTAGACCACAAAATAAGTCTTAATAAATTAAAAAAAAAAACATACCAAGTATCTTTTTCAACCACAATAGTATTAAACTATAAATCACAGAAGAAAACTGTAACCTTGTAACCATTAATTCTCCTTAGTTAAGAGTCTATTTCTTGGTTTGGCTCTATTTTTTTCCCTTTGCTCATTTGTTTCGTTTCTTAAATTCCACATATGAGTGAAGTTATTATAGTATTTGTCTCTGACTGGCTTATTTTGCTAAACATAATACTGTTTAGCTCCATCCATGTCACTGCAATTGGCAAGAGTTCATTCTTTTTCATGGCTGAGCAATATTCCATTGTAGATGTATATATTTATATCACTCTTCATTCATCAGTCAATAGACACTTGGGACAATTTCATAATTTGACTATTCTAGATAATAATGCTGCTGTACACATGAGGGTGCATGTAGCCTTCTGATTTAGCATTTTTCTATCCTTTGGGTAAATACATAGTAATGCAATTACTAGATCATAAGGTATTTCCATTTTTAACTTTCTGAGGAAACCTCATACTGTTTTCCAGAGTAGGTGCACCAGTTTGCATTCCCACAAATAATGCAAGAGAGTTCCCCTTTCTCCACAGTCTCACCAACCCCTGTTGTTTCTTGTGGTGTTGATGTTAGCCATTCTAACAGGTGTGAAGTGATACCTCATTATAGTTTTGATTTGCATTTCCCTTATGGTAAGTGATACTAAGTATCTTTTCATTTGTTTGTTGGCCATCTGTATGTCTTATTTGGAAAAAAATGTCTATTCATGTCTTCTCATTTTTAAATTGGATTATTCATTTTTGTGGTATTGAGTTTTTAAGTTCTTCATAGATTTTGGAAACTAAAGCTTTATCAGATATGTAATTTGCAGATATCTTCTCCCATTCTGCAGGTTGCCTTTTAGTTTTGTTGATTGTTTCCTTCACTTTACAGAATCTTTTTATTTTGATGTAGTCCCAATAGTTTTTGTTTTCCTTGCCTCAGGAGACATACCTGATAAGAAGTTTTGCTACAGCTAATATCAGACATTAGTTACTGCTTGAGTTCTCCTCTAGGATTTTGCTGTTTTCCCATCTCATCATTTTGAATTTATTTTGGTGTATGGTGTAAGAAAATGATTGTTTCATTCTTTTGCATGTTGCTATTTTTCCCAACACCATTTGTCAGACTGTCTTTTTCCCATTGGATATTCTTTCCTGCTTGGTCAAGATAAATTGATCCTATAGTTGTGGATTCATTTCTTGGTTTTTCCATTCTGTTCCACCAAAACAGACACATGGATTAATGGAATAAATAGAAAACCCAAAAAGAGAAATATTTAAAATGCCTCCAGACAAATGAAAATGGAAATACAACATGCCAAAACTTACGGGAGGTCACAAAAGCAGTTCTAAGAGGGAATTTTTATAGCAATAAATGGCTATATCATAAAACATTAAAATTTCAAATAAGCAACCTAAACTTACATCTCAAGGATCTAGATTATGAAGAACAGATGGAGTCCAAAGTTAGTAGAAGGAAAAAATTAAAAAATCAGAAGAGAAATGATTGATATAGAGACTAAAAAATAGAGAGGATCAATGCTACAAAGAGCTGGTGCTTTGAAAAGATGAAATGGACAAATTTTATCAAGAAAAAAGAGAGGTGATCACAGCTTTGTAATAAAGCTTGAAATCAGGTAAGGTGATGCCGCCAACTTTATTTTTGTTTTTCAACATTTCCTTAGTGATTCGGGGTCTCTTCTGATTCCATACAAATTTTAGGATTATTTGCTCCAGCTCTTTGAAGAATGCCGGTGGAATTTTGATCGGAATGGCATTAAAAGCATGGAGGACAAGGGGCGTTAGAGAGGAGTAGGAATTTGGGTAAATTGGAAGGGGAGGTGAACCATGAGAGACTATGGACTCTGAAAAACAGTCTGAGGGGTTTGAAGTGGCGGGGGGGTGGGAGGTTGGGGTACCAGGTGGTGGGTATTATAGAGGGCACAGCTTGCATGGAGCACTGGGTGTGGTGAAAAAATAATGAATACTGTTTTTCTGAAAATAAATAAATTGGGGAAAAAAAAAAAAGAAAAAAGAGAGGGCTCAGATAAATAAAATCAAAAATGAAAGAGGAGACATTACAATGGATACCAGAAATATAAAGGATCATAAGCGACTACTAGGGGCGCCTCGATGGCTCAGTGAGTTAAGCCTCTGCCTTCAGCTCAGGTCATGATCCCAAGGTCCTGGGATCTGAGCTCTGCATCAGGCTCTCTGCTCAACAGGGAGTATTCTTCCTCCTCTCTTCTGCCTGCCTTTCTGCCTACTTGTGATCTCTGTCAAATAAATAAATAAAATCCTTTAAAAAATAAAAAAAAATAAGAGACTACTATGCAAAGCTATACACCAACAAATTAAATAATCTAAAAGGAATGGATACATTTTTAGAAACATACAACTTATCAAGAGTGAATCATGAAAAATAGAAAACCGGAACGGGGCAGCTGGCTGGCTCAGTCAGTTAAGTGACTGGCTCTTGATTTCAGTTTGGGTCATGATGTCAGGGTCATGAGATCTAGCCCTGAGTTGGGTTCTATGCTCAGCATAGTGTCTGCTTGTACCTCTCCCTTCCTCTATTCCCCTCCCCCCCCAACACTTGTATTCACACAGGTACACTCTTTCTCTCAAATAAATACATAATATCATTAAAAAGAAATCTGAACAGACTAATTACTAGTAAGGAAATTTAATCAGTAAAAAAAAACTTCCCACCAAATAAAAACCCAGGACCAGGACCAGAATTCACTGGTAAATTCTACTAAATACTTGAAAAAGAAAAATGAATACCTATCTTTCTCAAGATCTTCCAAAAAGTAACAAAGGTGAGAACACTTCCACACTAATTTTATGAGGTATTACTCTGAGACCAAAGACAGACAAGGATGCCTCAAGAAAAAAAAAAATTACAAGCCAATATCCCTGATGAACATAGCTGCAAAAGAGCTCAACAAAATATAAGCAAAGTTAATTCAATACATTAAAAGGGTTACACAACACAATCAATTGGGGTTTATTATGAGGATGAAAAATGGCTCAACATCAACAAATCTATCAATGCTATAGACACATTAACAAAAAAAGAATAAATATTTTGTTATCATCTCAATAGAAGAAAAGTTTTTGACAAAACTCAACACCCATTTATAATAAAAACTCTCAACATAGTGGACATGGAGGAAACATACCTCAACAAAATGAGAAGTCCACAGCTAATATCATACTCAATGGTAAAAACTGAAAGCTTTCTAAGATCAGGCAGAAGACAGGGATGCCTAATCTCTCTACTTTTATTCAACACAGTATTAGCAGTGCTCCACAGAGGAACTGGCAGGAAAGAAGAAACAAAAGGCACCCCAGTCAGGAAGGAAGAACTAAAATGGTCGTTATTTGTGGATGACACGGTATTGTAGGTAGAAAATCCTAATATCTCCATTGAAACACTATAGAACTAACAAATTCAGTAATGGCACAGGATATAAAATTGATTTTTAAACATAGTTTCATTTTTATACATTCATTACAAACTATCAGAAAGAGAAATTAAGGAAACAATCCCATTTGTAATTGCATTGAAGAGAATAAAATATCTAGAAATAAATTTATCCAAGAACATAGAAGACTTATACAATGAAGACAATAAAACACTGATGAAAGAAACTGAAGACACAAATAGAAAGATATTCCATGGTTATGGACTAGAAGAATTACTATTATGAAAATGTCCACACTACACAAAGCAATCTTTAGAGTCAATGCAATCCCTACCAATATTCTAATACCATTTTTCAAAGAAATAGAACAAAGAATCTGCATGGAACAACAGAAGATCCTAAATAACCAAAGCACTCTTATGATCAAAGGTAGAGGCATCATGTTTCCTGATTTCAAACTATATTGCAGAGCTGTAGCAATCAAAACAGTATGGTAATGTCATAAAAACACATACATAGACCAATGGCACAGAACGGTGAGCTCAGGAATAAACCCACACATATATGGTCAATTAATTTATGACACAGAAACCAAGAATATGTAATGGGAAAAGGACAGTCTCTTCATAAATAGTACTGGGAAAACTGGACAGTCAGATGTTAAAAAATGAAGCTGGACTACTCTCTAAAACCATACACAAAAACTAACTCAACATGGATTAAAGACTTGAATATAAGACCGAAAACCATTTTGGTTTTGTTTGTTTGTTTGGTTGGTTTTTGAAAAGAAATACAGTTGGCAAGCTCTTTGACCCTAGTCTTGTCAATGACTTTTTGGGTTTGACACCAAAAGCCAAAGCAAGAAAAGCAAAAATAACACGCTTGTTGTACAGCAAAAAATAATAATTCAACACAACAAAAAGGCACCTACTGAATGAGTCAAGATATTTGCAAATTATGTATCTGAGAAGAGATGAATATCCAGAATGTATAACGAACTCCTACAACTCAAAAGCAAAAAACAAGCAAAAAATCCAATTTAAAAATGCACAGGGAGGGCACCTGGGTGGCTCAGTGGGTTAAGCCGCTGCCTTCGGCTCAGGTCATGATCTCAGGGTCCTGGGATCGAGTCCCGCATTGGGCTCTCTGCTCAGCAGGGAGCCTGCTTCCCTCTCTCTCTCTGTCTGCCTCTCCATCCACTTGTGATTTCTCTCTGTCAAATAAATAAATAAAATCTTTAAAAAAAAAAAAGAAATTCCAAGCTAAGAGGTAAAGAAAGCTCTAAAAAAAAATGCACAGGGAAATAATAGACATATTAAAAATTTTTTTTAATTTTTTTCATAAACATATAATGTATTATTAACCCCAGGGGTACAGGTCTGTGAATCGCCAGGTTTAGACACTTCACAGCACTCACCATAGCACATACCCTCTCCAATGTCCATAATTCCACCACCTGCTCCCTACCCTCCTCCCTCCAGTTTGTTTTGTGAGATTAAGAGTCTCTTATGATTGTCTCCCTCCCAATCCCATCTTATTTCATTTTTCTCTTCCTATCCACCAAACACCCCACGTTGCATCTCCACTTCCTCATATCAGGGAGATCATATGATAGTTGTCTTTCTCTGACTGACTTATTTCACTAAGCATAATACCCTCTAGCTCCATCCACGTCATTGTAAATGGCAAGATTTTATTTCTTTTGATGGCTACATAGTATTCCATTGTATGTATGTATATGTGTGTGTGTGTGTGTGTATATATATATATCTATATATATATGTGTATGCATATATCTATATATATATATAGATATCCATATATCTATGGATATATGTGTGTGTGTGTGTGTGTATATATATCCATATATATATGGATATAGATATATCCATATATATATGGATATATATATATATATATATATATATATATATCACCTCTTCTTTATCCATTCATCTGTTGATGGATATCTAGGTTCTTTCCATAGTCTGGCTATTGTGGACATTGCTGCTATAAACATTCAGGTGCACATGCCCGCTCGGATCACTACATTTATATCTTTAGGGTAAATACTCAGTAGTGCAATTGCTGGGTCATAGGGTAGTTCTATTTTCAACATTTTGAGGAACCTCCATGCTGTTTTCCAGAGTGGTTGCACCAGCTTGCATTCCCACCATCAGTGTAGGAGGGTTCCCCTTTCTCTGCATCCTCGCCAACATCTGTCATTTCCTGACTTGTGAATTTTAGTCATTCTGACTGCTATGAGGTGGTATCTCATTGTGGTTTTGATATGTATTTCCCTGATGCCAAGTGATGTGGAGTACTTTTTCATGTGTCTGTTGGCCATCTGGATGTCTTCTTTGCAGAAATGTCTGTTCATGTCCTCTGCCTATTTCTTGATTGGATTATTTGTTCTTTGGGTGTTGAGTTTGACAAGCTCTTTATAGATTTTGGATACTAGCCCTTTATCTGATAAGACACATTTTTTCTGAATAACAGAATGCATATGGATAGCCAGGTTAAAAGGTGATCAACATCACTGATCATTAGGGACAGGCAAATCAAACCCCTAATGAAGTATCACCTCATAACCTGTTAGAATAGCTAATTATCAAAAAGACTAGAGAAAAGAAGTGCTGGCAAAGATGTAGAAAGAAAAAGAACCCTTATACACTGTTGGGATTATAAAGGAGGGTAGCCACTATGGAAAACAGTATGGGTATTCCTCAAAAAATTAAAAATAGAATTACCAGGTGTACCTGGGTGGCTCAGTTGGTTAAGCAGCTGCCTTGAGCTCAGGTCATGATCTCACAGTCCTGGGTCCTTGCTCAGTGGGAGCTTGCTTCTCCCTCCACCCCACTCATGTTCTCACTTGTTATCTCTGTCGCTATCTCTGTCATTCTGTCTCTCTCTCTCTCTCAAATAAATAAATAAAACCTTAAAAAAAATAGAACTACCATTTTAGCCAGCAATTACACTTTGGAAATTTATCTGAAGAATACTAAGACACTAGCTCAAAGAGATATACACACTCCCATATTCATTAGAACATTGTTCATAGTAGTCGGGACATGAAATTATATCTAATTTTATATATAAAATATAAGTACTTATATATTTAATAATTGTAATTTTATATAATTTATACACATTAAACATATTAAATATATGAATATATGTGTATAAAATATATATTTACATATTAAATATAAATATTATCATATAATATAAATATTATTCAGCCATAAAAAAGAACAAAATCCTACCATTTCTAACAACATGGTTGGACACTTGAGGGCATTATGCTAAGTGAAACAGGTCAGGCAGAAAAAGAAAAGCACCATATGACCTCACATATATGTGCAATCTTAAAAAAACAATACAAAGCAAAATAAAAAAGAGCAATAGATATGAAGAATATACTGGTATTTGCCAGAGTCAAGGGTTAGGTGCTGGTAAAGTGGCTTAAGGGGGGGGTCAAAAGTTACAAACATCCATGAATAAAATAAATAAGTCATGGGAATATAATGTACAGCAAGGTGACTATGTTAATAATATTGTATTGCATATTTGAAAATTGCTAAGAAAGTAGACCTTAAATTTTTTTTTTTAAGATTTTATTTATTTATTTGAAAGAGAGAGAGAAAGAGAGAGCATGAGAGGGGAGAATGTCAGAGGGAGAAACAGACTCCCTGCAGAGCTGGAAGCTCAACATAGGACTCAATCACAGGACTTTGGGATCACAGTCTGAGCCAAACGCAGTGGCCCAACCAACTGAGCCATCCAGGCACCCCAATCTTAAAAAATTTTACCCTAAAAAGAAAACTTTTTTTTTTAAAGATTTTATTTATTTATTTTACAGAGAGAGAGAGATCACAAGTAGGTAGAGCAGCAGGCAGAGACAGAGGGGAAGCAGGCTCCCTGCTGAGCAGAGAGCCCGATGCGGGGTTCAATCCCAGGACCCTGAGATCATGACCTGAGCCGAAGGCAGAGGCCTTAACCCACTGAGCCACCCACGCACCCCAGAAAAAACTTTTTATAATTATGCGTATGTTGATGAATGTTTATAAGGCTTATTATGATGACCTTTTATTTTGCAATCTATAAAGTTACAAATTATTACACTATACCTGAAACTAATGTAATAAGTCAATCATATGTCTACTAAAAAGAAAAGGAGATGCAAAATTAATTTTCTAAGCAACATAGTCCAAAGACTGTACTGCCAGAAAAAATACCAATTTAAAGGTAACCAATGGATTAGAAGTTTAATTGCATATTCTGTGGTGGATGAAGACTGTTCACTTTATTGCATTATATTGTATATAGTATGTAATGTATATATCTAAATATAAGTACACCTATATGCATTTTATGTGAAATATTAATTTTATTTTATGTTGCTTATGTATACATTTTATAGTTAATAATTTCATAATAACAATGAAAACCATAAAAAATGAGGTTGGTGTGGATTAATAATGGCAGTTGATTTATTTTCTCCACACTAGTAACAGTAATGACAAGAGACCTCAGTTTGTGCTCTATAACTTCCTTGGGGCAATGGGGAAGTTATTATTTGGTTCATTACATATTAATTTTCAAAATTAAGTTTCTCCTAAAAATTATTTTTCCAAACAAATCAACTACAAAAGATAGAAAAACATATTTTTATGTGCAGACATTTAGCTTCTCTTTAAAAAATAACACAAAACAGTTATTTTACTTAGATTCATTTCCAAAGTCACTGCTCTCATTAGGGGGGAGAAAAAAGGAAAAAGGGGCTGCTTTTAAAAGCATGTGAAACTACATTAATTTTCTTCTAGAACATTTAGCCTCAGGTGTAAATTTGCCTTGTATTAACTGTCACACAAGAAGATAAAAGCACTTTGAAAAAAATGTAAAGCCAAGTTATATTTAGGTTATGAATGCTTAGGTATAAGGAGGAGAAACCCAGAGAACTACAGTTTTTCTTTCAATAGCAGATTTCTCCTCTAATGCTAATGTTTTACTTTTTCTAGAATCCATTATTATAAATCAGGAAATTGTAATGTGCTTCCTTAAGCCAATTCATTTCTAACACTTGCCTATAGTAAGGAAACTTTAATTCTCAATCTGAGTCTCCAAGTCTGAATTTTTTGATTCTGCAACACTGATACATAGTTATCTTCAAACACAATGTAAATGTACTATTTCCATTGCATTTCTATGTGATCATTTTTTAAAATAGTTTATGTATGGGGCACCTGGGTGGCTTAGTGGGTTAAAGCCTCTGCCTTCGGCTCAGGTCATGATCCCAGGGTCCTGGGATCGAGCCCCACATTGGGCTCTCTGCTCGGCAGGGAGCCTGCTTCCTCCTCTCTCTCTGCCTGCCTCTCTGCCTACCTCTCTGCCTACTTGTGATCTCTGTCCATCAAGTAAATGAATAAAATCTTTAAAAAAAATAGTTTATGTATATGTGCTACAAAGAAATCTTGATAAAATAATTCAAATATTACATTATTTTAATGTGTAATTTTAACAAACCTAAAAAGAATTTTTGTTACTTCTATGTTATTACTATGTTTCTATGTATGTTATGATGTTATTAATAAGGATTATATTAAGTTTAAACTATTATTTTCTTTAATTTAGATATCATATATATGTTTGATATTTATATAAAATGTATATTTTTTAAGATTTATTTATTTGACAGAGATCACAAGCAGGCAGAGAGGCAAGCAGAGAGATGGGTGGGTGGGGAAGCAGGCTCCCTGCTAAACAGAGAGCCCAATGTGGGGCTTGATCCCAGGACCCTGAGATCATGACCTGAGCTGAAGGCAGAGGCTTAACCCACTGAGCCACCCAGGCTCCCCTGTATTTTTTTTTCCAAAGAAGTGAAGCATGTCACTTGCTTGGTCCAATTTGAGTTCCTCAACTGCTTCTTATACTCAGTGTTAAAACAAACTGTTTCTTAGTAAGTGCACAGATATAATGTATGATAGTATATTAATGTCATATCTTTTAAGATATACCCTTCATTTGTATGTATGAAAAATTTTCTTACAATATTCTATTAGAAATTAAATAATATTAAGAGTATTATATAGTTTGTTTTATAAAATATCATTTTATTCCCTGTCTAGAGTAAAAACTAATCTAATATTCACAAATGCTATTCAATAAATTTAAGTTTTTAGATATTTGCCATTTCATATTTTAATATTTCCTCCTACATTCACTTTTTTCTTCTTCCTTATATAGACTGTTTTTGCCTTTAAGCTCTAATATGTAGTTATTAAAGTAATTTTTTAAAAGGCTTAAAATATTCCCATTTGACAACAATTTGTGATATTTTATTAAATAATCAGAAAAGGCTGGGAAAATATGGTGGCAAAGTAGAAGACCCTGTTTCAACCGGTCCCCTAAAGTGAGCTAACTATCTAGCAGAATACTCTGAACATCCATGAAATCAGCCTCAGATGTAAGATTATACACCTCTGGATCTCTGTGAGGGTAGATGTCAGTGGAGAGGTAAAGCGGAGTGGGAATGTAGGGACTGATATTGGAGGATAAACAGAAGGGGGAAGGAGCCACCAGAAGAGATCCACTGGAAAGTAATATGCTGGCCCTGTTCTTGGACCAGCATTAGCTTGGAGTCTGGTTAAGAGCACTCAAAAAGAGCAAAAGGTCTTAAGGGACAAACTGGTGGAATTGGGCAGTCATGGGCATGGGCCTAAGCCCACGGACCAAGGACAGCCACCATTGGTGACCATGCCGGAGAGAGTGCCACGCAGGAACCTCCAGTTCCTGGTCCTGGAGCCCCAGGTTGCGTGGCTTGCACCACCGATCAGTTGGGCATCCTCCCGACCCCGCACAAGGGAGTCTGGTATGGGCGCCCACCTGTGCTCTCTAGAGCCTTTTCCACTCTGTGAGTGTTGCACAATAGGGGTCTGACCCATTCTCCTCCCTCACCTGAGAGAGCTCCATGTGGGCGCTAGGCAGAGGTCTCTAAGACTGGCTGAGGGTCTGGATGCCCCATGCTGAACTCAATGCTATCGTTTGTCAGGACCCCTCGGCAGCGACCTTTGCAACTGTGAGGTCTGGACCCCAGACAGCAGTCCCAGCAAAGGCAACCACTGGAAGTAGGCTCCCTGGACCAAAATTGTTTGTAGTTTTAGAGGCATGGGGGTGCAGACACAAGCGGGTGCTTTGGGTGACCCCTGAGACAGTGGCTGAGGATGTGTACTGCCTGTGGAGGGTTGCACAGTTCAGTGGAGTTTGCAGATGGGGAGTCTGAGCGCTCTGGACCACCCAGAGGGGAGCAGACTGAGGCTTCTCTCTGAGACAGAGGACTGGGTGTAATTTGCTTTCTACTAAACCTCCAAAAAGCCACAAAAGCCACTAAAGAACAAAAAACTCCAGAGAACAAACTAGATTCTAGAGAGCCCAGCACCTTCATAGGGAATAGAAAGACTCAACCCAAGCCAAGACTGACTGAAAAACAATGTGACAGGCCCCTCCCCCAGAAAGCCAACTGAAAGAATGAGAGGACAACCACCACAGGGTCCCCATAAAACTAAAACTCCAACATCAGGAGAAAACAATATAGTAAACTCCCAGTATTGCCCTAAAACCTGTATATTTCATAGATAAAACTTTTATTTTTAATTCACTCTCACTATTCTTCTATTTTTTTAACCTACTTGCCATTACAACTAGAGGTTTAATGAACATATTCCATAATAACCTTTTAACTTTAACTTTTTTCATACATATACCTGTGTTTTCCTTTATCTTTTCTATTTTTTTAATATACATATTGATATAAGTGTCAAGGTAATCGTTTTCCCTAATCAATACTACCCCCTATATATAAACCAGTTTTAATATCCCTTTATCTCTAGAAAGTTGAGTCCTTTAACATAAATATCAAGATACAACCAGGAATAATCAAAATAATATTCCTCGCCCACATCGAGGATTTATAACCACCCCCCCCATCTCTTTCTTCTGTCAATGTCTCTGTGTTTTTGTTTTTGTACTGGTATTATATAAATATTATCCTTGGGGTTCATTTTGGCTGGGTTCTTTTTTTTCCCTTGTCATTTACTTTTGTTGGTCTTTTAGTTTGTCCATTCTTGTTTATATACCATATATATCCTACTTTGGGGGCTCATTTTGGCTGGGTTTTCTCTCTCTCTCTCTCTCTCTCTTTTATTCTTTCCTTTTGGTGGTGAACTTCAATTGCTCCAAAATGTTCCAGGGTGCACCTTGCCTGGATTGTGGTTGATATATTCAGTTACACATCCCCTCACCCACCTCTCATCAAAATGACTAGAAGGAGGAACACCCAACAGAGAAAAAATTCAAAGACCATTACCTCTCCATCAGAACTATTAGATACGGACATAAACAGTATGTTTGAAAGGAAATTCAGGGTAAAAACTATCCAGGCAATGGCTAGGTTAGAGAAGACTATTAGTGACAATATAGAGGGCAGAAGTGAAAGCCACCCAGGGAGAAGTTTAAAATGCTATCAATGAGATCCAATCTAAACTAAAAACTCTAACAGCAAGGGTAACCAAAGCAAAAGATAGAATTAGTGATCTAGAGGACATACTGACAGAAAAAAAGGAGGAGGAGGCATGGAAGAAACAACTTAGAAGCCATGAGAAACAGAATTAGGGAAATAAATGACACCGTGAAACATTCCAATGTCAGAATTATTGGGATCCATGAGGGGGTGGAGAAAGAGAGAAGAATAGAAGATATAGCTGACCAAATTCTAGATTAAAATTTTCCAAATCTGGGGAAAAGAACCAGCCTTTGTGTCCTAGAGGCAGAAAGAACACCCCCTCCAAGATCAACAAATGTAGGAAGACCTCAAGGTACTTGATTGTGAGACTGATGAAACATAATTTTAGACAAGAGCTTCTGAGGGCAACTAGGGGGAAGAGATTCCTTATGTACAGAGGAAGGTCCAAATAATGTCAGACCTATCCACAGAAACCTGAAAGCACTGGCAAGACCTAATTAGGGCACTAAATGAGAAGAACATGCAGTCAAGAATATTTTATCTAGCAAGGTTGACATTCAAAATGGATGGAGAAATAAAGAACTTACAAGACCAGCAAGGTTTAAAAGATTATGTGACCACCAAGTGGTCACTACAAGAAATATTAAGTGGGATTCTATGAAAGAAGAAAGAACCCAAGAGTGTCATAGAACAGAAATTTACAGAGACAATCTATAGAAACAAGGACTTCACAGGCAACATGATGTCAATAAAAACATGTCTTTCTATAATTACTCTCAACGTAAATGGCCTAAATGCTCCCATAAAACAGCACAGGGTTGCGGATTGGATAATACAACAGGACTTGCCATATGCTTTCAACAAGAGACCGATTTGAAACCTAAAGATACATCCAGACTGAAAGTGAAGGGATGAAGAAGCATCTTTCATGCCAGTGGGTCTCAAAAGAAAGCTGGGGTAAGGATTCTCATATCAGATAAATTAGATTTTAAACTAAAGACTGTAGTCAGAGATAAAGAAGGACACTACATTATTATTAAGGGTCTATCCAACCAAGCAGATCTAACAATTGTAAATATTTATTCCCTCAATACAGGAGCATCCAACTTCATAAGACAAATGTTAATCAAGATAAAGAGTAATATTGATATGAATGGATATATTAATAATAGGGGATCTTATCATGCCACTCTCAGTAATAAATCATCCAAGCAGAAATTAATAAAGAAACAAGAGCATTGAATGACACATTGGACCAAATGGACCTCATAGATACATACAGAACATTCCACCCTAAAACAACAGAATACTCATTCTTCTCAAGTGCACATGGAACATTCTCCAGAATAGGCAACATACTGGGTCACAAATTAGGGATCAACTGATACCAAAAGACTGAGATTATTTCCTGCATATTCTCAGACCACAATGCCTTGAAACTGGAACTCAACCACAAGAAAAACTTATAAGGAATTCAAACACTTGGAAGCTAGAGACCACCCTACTTAAGAATGTTTGGATCAACCAAGAAATCAAAGAACTTATACAATTCATGAAAACCAATGAGGATGAAGAAACATCAGTCCAAAACCTATGGGATACAGCAAAGGAGGGCCTAAGGGGGAAATACCTACCCATCTAAGACTCACTCAAAAAGAATGGAAAAACCCAGAATACACCAGCTCTCTTTACACCTTAAAGAAAACTGGAAAATCAACAACAAATTTAGCCCACTCCACGCACAAGAAGGGAAATAATCAAGATTAGAGCAGAGATCAAATGACATAGAAACTAGAGATATAGTAGAACACATCAATGAAACCAGAAGCTGGTTTCTTGAAAGAATCAATAAGATTGATAAACCACTAGCCAAACTAATCCAAAAGAGAGAGAACCCAAATTAATTAAATTACGAAAGAAAAGGGAGAGATTATGACTAACAGCAAGGAAATAGAAATAATCATCAGATATTATTATCAACAGTTATATGCCAATAAGTTAAGCAACCTAGATGAAATGGATGCATTCCTGGAGACCTATAAACCTGCAAGACTGAATCAGGAAGAAATTGACAACCTGAATAGACCAATTTCTAGTAATGAGATTGAAGCAGTGATCAAAAAACCTCCCAAAAAACTAGAGCCCAGGACCTGATGGATTCCCTAGAGAATTCTACCAAATGTTCAAAGAAGAAATGATACCAATTCTCCTGAAGCTGTTTCAAATACTAAAAGCAGAAGGAAAACTTTCAGACTCATTCTATGAAGCCAAAATTACCCTGATCGCCAAACCAGGCAAAGACCCCACCGAAAAGGAGAATTTCAGACCAATATCCCTGATGAATACGGATGTCAAGATTCTCAACAAGATCCTAGCAAATAGGATCCAAAGAGTACATTAGAAGATTATCCAGGGTGCCTGGGTGGCTTGGTGGGTTAAGCCTCTGCCTTCAGCTCAGGTCATGATCTCAGGGTCCTGGGATCAAGCCCTGCATAGGGTTCTCTGCTCAGTGGGGAGCCTGCTTCCCCCCTCTCTCTGCCTGCCTCTCTGTCTCCTTGTGATCTCTCTCTCTCTCTCTGTCAAAAAAAAAAAAAAAAAAAAAAAAAAAAAAAAAAAAAAAAAACCAAAAACAAAGAAAACAAAAAATAAAATAAAAAGATTATCCACCATGACCAGGTGGGATTTATCTATGGGATCAAGGGTGGTTCAACATTTGTTTATCAATGTGATAGAAAAAATCAATAAGAGAAGAGAGAAGAACCATGGTCTTCTCAATTGATATAGAAAAACATTTGACAACATACAGCATCCGCTCCTGATAAAAATGCTTCAAAGTATAGGCATAGAGGGAACATTCCTCAACTTCATAAAATCTAGCTATAAGAAACCCACAGCGACTATCATTCTCAATGGGGAGAAACTGACAGCCTTCCCATTGAGATCAGAAACACTACAGGGATGTTAACACTCGCCACTGTTCAGCATAGTACTAGAAGTCCTAGCAACAGCCATCAGACGACAAAAAGAAACAAAAGGTATTCAAACTGGCAAAAAAGAAGTCAGACTCTCTCTCTTCTCAAATGACATGATACTTTATATGGAAAACCCAAAAGATTTCGCCCTTCAAACTACTAGAACTCATACAACAATTTAATAATGTGGCAGGATACAAAATCAGTGCACAGAAACCAGATGCTTTCTTATACACTAACAAAGAAAAGATTGGGAAATCAGAGAATTGTTTCCATTTACTATAGCACCAAGAACCATAAGATACCTAGGAATAAACCTAACCAAAAAGGTAAAGGATCTCTACTCGAGGAAACTACAGAACACTCATGAAAGAAATTGAAGAGGACACACAAAGATGGAAAAGCATTCCATGCTCATGGATCAGAAGAATAAACATTGTTAAAATGTCTATGCTGCCCAGAGAAATCTAAGCTTTCAATGCCATCCTGATCAAAATTCCACCGCCATTTTTTAAAGAGTTGGAACAAACAATCCTAAACTTTGTAGGGAACTGGAAGAGACCTCTAATCACTAAGGAAATGTTGAGAAAAAAACAATGTTGGGAGAAGGGGGGTAGGGTTATGGACATTGGGGAGGGTATGTGCTTTTGGGTAAATTGGAAGGGGAGGTGAACCATGAGAGACTATGGACTCTGAAAAACAATCTGAGGGGTTTGAAGTGGCGGGGGGGTTGGAGGTTGGGGTACCAGGTGGTGGGTATTATAGAGGGCACAGCTTGCATGGAGCACTGGGTGTGGTGAAAAAATAATGAATACTGTTTTTTCTGAAAATAAGTAAATTGGAAAAAAAATAATACAAAAGCCAAAAAAACAAAAACAAAAACAAAAACAAAAAAAAACAATGTTGAGGGCATCGTGTTGCCTGATTTCAAACTTTACTACAAAGCTGTGATCAGCCTGGTACTGGCACAAAAACAGATACATAGGCAAGTGGAACAGAGTAGAGAGCCCAGATATGGACCCTCAACTCTAGGGTCAACTAATCTTTGACAAGGCAGGAAAAAATATCCAGTGGAAAAAAGACAGTCTCTTCAATACATGGTGCTGGGGAATTGGACAGCTATGTATAGAAGAATGAAACTCGACCATTCTCTTACACCATTCACAAAGATAAACTCGAAATGGATGAAAGACCTCAACCTGAGGCAGGAATCTATCAAAATCCTAGAGGAGAACATTCGCAGTAATGTCTTCGATATCAGCCATAGCAACGTCTTTCAAGGCATGTCTCCAAAGCAAAGGAAACAAAAGCAAGAATGATCTTTTGGGACTTCATCAAGATCAAAAGCTTCTGCAGCCAAGGAAATAGTCAACAAAGCAAAGAGGCAACCCACGGAATGGGAGAAGATGTCTGTAAATGACACTACAGAGAAAGGGCTGATATCCAAGATTTATAAAGAACTCAAACTAAGTACCCAAAAAAGCCCAGATAATTATGTCGAAAAATGGGCATTAGACATAAACAGACTCTTCTCCAAAGAATACATACAAATGGCTAACAGACACATGAAAAAATGTTCATCATCATTAGCCATCAGGGAAATTCAAATCAAAACCACAGTGAGATACCATCTTATACCAGTTAGAATGGCCACCATTAACAGGACAGGAAACAACATGTGTTGGAGAGGATGTGGAGAAAGGGGAACCCTCTTACACTGTTGGTGGGAACACAAGTTGGTGCAGCCGTTTTGGAAAACAGTATGGAGATTCCTTTAAAAATTAAAAATAGAGATGTCCCATGACCCTGCAATTGCACTACTGGATATTTATCCCAAAGATATAGATAGTGAAAAGCAGGGCCATCTGTACCCCAGTGTTCACAGCAGCAACAGCCATAGTCACCAAACTGTGGAAAGAGACAAGATGCCCTTCAACAGATGAGTGGATAAAGATGATATGGACCATATGTACAGTGGAGCATCATGTTTCCATCAGAAAGGATGAATACCCAACTTTTGTATCAGCATGGATGGGACTGGAAGAAATTATGCTGAGTGAAATAAGTCAAGGAGAGTCAATTATCATATGGTTTCACTTACTTGTGGAGCATAAGGAATAACACAGAGGGCATTGGGAGATGGAGAGAAGTGAGTTGGAGGAAATTGGAGGAGGAGACAAACCATCAAAGACTGTGGACTCTGAGAAACAAACTGAGGGTTTTGGAGGAGGTGTGATGGGTGGGGTGAGCCTGGTGCTGGGTATTATGGAGGGCACGTATTGCATGGAGCACTGGGTGTGGTGCATAAACAGTGAATTTGGAACACAGAAAAAAATTAAATTAAATCAAGTAAATAAATAAATAAATAATCAGGAAATGTGATTTAAAAAGTAAATCTGTTGAAACAATATATGTATTTATTATTTGTAATTTTATTTTTCTTAGAGTAGAAAAGATATGAGTAAATGTAGCCAAAAACCCCAAATCAAATAAATAATAATGAAAATGACACCTGTGATCTTACAAAAATTATAATCATGTCAAAGAAATTCTAAAGATGAACTATAAAACAAATACAAAGTCTAAAGACTAACTTGGTTAAAAAAAGATTGCAGATATTGCTAACTCCCTAAAACTGTCCTCAGGTCCATGTGTAAATCTAGTCCTTCTTTAGGAACATGGACAATGTTGATGAAAAGACAAATCTCATACTAAAACAAAAATGTGAGAAAAGATAAAAAATTGTATTATGTTTAACTTTATTAGTAAATCCCAATTTTAAACATATGACATTTTGAATTATTGCATTTTTAAAAATTATGAACATTGATAAACCCATGTTTGGTAATATAGGAAAAAAATACGTGTTTTGAAGCCCCCAAATTTGTAAAATTTATAAAAATGTAAATTGTTCCAAAGCTCCTGAAGGGCAATTTAACACTGTGTATCACATAAAACTTGGATGTAATTTGTCCTAGCTATCTTTCAAATAGAAATTTATACTTGGGTGAGGGGACAGTGTGATGAGCAAAATGTGTGAAAAGGAATGGGAAAGAGAGGCTTCCAGGTATGGAATAAATAGATCAATGGAATAAAAGACTCAGCAGAGGGAGTATAGTCAACGATATTCTAACAGCTTTTAATGGTAGATACACTTCTAGTGAGAAAAGCATAACATATGGAGAAGCTTAATCACTGTGGTGTACACCTATATGTAATGTAACACTGTGAGTCAGCCACACTCGAGAGCATTGTTTTAACAAAGAAAGAAATGAATACTAGGTAGATAATTGTACATGCCCACTAGCTTCTGTCCCTATGTATATCTATATACTATCATTTATATAGGTAATGGTGAAAAAATGAAATTTGCTTAAAAAACATAATTAGGGTAGCAGAATGGTAACTTAGAGTACGCTTATATAATAGAATCCTAGCCAGCCACTAAAATGACAATGTATATTTAAATTTATATTTAAATTACTGCCATGGAAAGCAATACATAATGTATTAGTCATTGAATACATCAGGGTCCATAACTAAGACCTGGTTAAATTAAAAGTTTGTACTACAGTTGCAAAGTGCTATGTGTTTGGCTTAATATTTGAAATATTTACCCAAACATTAGCAATTATTATTTTTTTTTAGTAGGGGGATTTCAATGAATGTAATTTCTATTTCTTTTGTTTATGTTTTTTAGAAAAATTAAATTGAGAATAGTACTGATCACAAAGGTAATGAACCTTGGCTTCTAAGTCACACTCTATATTCTGCTCTGTGATGCTGGGGTTGAGATTGTCAGAACCACATTTCTCATTGGTTCCAGTTCTAGTGTTTCCCCATAGTCACAGAACCAATCTCCTCTTGTTCTCCTCAGTGACAGCTGGCTGGTATCCCTTCCTCAGAAATCCAGATACCTGCTCCTTGAGGATCTCCTAAGCTTCTGGGTTCTGGTAACTGCAATCTCTTCGGTTGTTCCCTTCCTCATAGAGCTGGTTGCTTCTTCACACATCATTATCACAGTCACCTGGTTTCACCTTTTTACCTGTTTGGTCCCCCAATCCCATTCTACTTCATTTTTTATATTAAATTTTGCTCATTAAAATAAATGTTGTTGGTCTTCTCTATTTTTCATCTGGACCCAGAGAGATAAAAGTATTAATGATGATTACCAGCAGCGTAAAAAAACTATTTTATCTTGAAAAACTACCTATCAATGTCATTCCAAAAAAGCATCCTAAGAGAAATCTTGGAATCTTCCTAACAAGGTCGTATTAAGCAAACTACAGGAGCTATTCATGCATATCTCCATCGTTGCGCTTGTGAAAGTGTATAAACTTAACCTGTTCACCTAAGTGACTAATGCTCCCTCCCTTCCATTACTCCTCACACTACCCTTGACACCTACTGAAAAACACATACGCTCTAGTACATATGATGGTTTCAAAGATAATTTCTGAGATACTATAAGGTCAATTTCAAAGAGGTTATAAGGAATAGGAATAGTAGTTGGGAAAAAAGTAAGAATCAAGAGGTAGAATATAAGATTTTGATGAACAGTAAGATGATGGTAAAAAGTTATTTTCAAGTTGAAAGATTTATAATATTATCTAATGAAAGGAAGTTGAGAATCTGATGAGTTAACTTTGGAAAATATTAAGTTGTAGGTGTTTTCTGCAATTTTTTAAACATAATCTTTGTTTCTTTTAGGTAGAAAATTTACATTATATATACACCAAGTAAAGTAAAACATACCCACAAACATCACACACAATAGTGATATTAGTAATTTCTATGTACCTCATCCATACCTGTGTATAGACTTCAAAATGCAATAAATTTTAACAAATTGTCATGATTTATTTTTTAAAATGCATTTTATATCTCTGAACATGATTTTTTACCACTAGCAATTTTTTTCAATATTTATTTATTAGTGCATTATTGTTGAGTGTCTGCTATATGGCAAACCTTAAGCACTGAGGATAAAAAAATGGACAGAAACTGAGATTTCTACCTCATAAAACTCATGATTTAATAAAAGAGACAGATATCATGCTGGGTTTATATTATATTAATTTAGTCCAGCTGGACTAGGTTTTCCAGGATACTTCCCTGAACAGTTCTAAGTTAGAGTGGACCACAGAAACATTTTTCCTAAATTTTCCCATCTAAGGGTAATGGAAATTTCCTTAACCTGATAAAGAATTAGTCTGATATCCTATAAAATTTTGAAATATTGAAATTTGGATCTAGAGTGAAATAAGCATGCCCATTATCAGAACTTTTCCATGACATATTATAAGTCCTGGCCTGTGCATTAAGAGGGAAAAAAGCATAATGCTTGGGAGGAATTAATGCTATTATTATTTGCCATTAAAATAAAATGTACCAAGAAAATCCAAAATAATAAATAAATATTAAATTTACTAAGTGGATTTGGCAGAGTGATTATAAGGGAAAGATAAAATATATCTATTCGATTTGAATATACCAGCCACATAAATGGGAAATAAAATTTAAAATATCATTACAATAGCATCAAGTTTAAATATGCAATAGTAAATCTAATGAAGTATAGCAAGATAGTCACAGTAAAACTAAAAAAAAAAGGAAAGAGAAGGGACGCCTGGGTGGCTCAGTTGGTTAAGCAGCTGCCTTCAGCTCAAGTCATGATCCCAGCGTCCTGGGATAGAGTCCCATATCGGGCTCCTTGCTCTGCAGGGAGCCTGCTTCTCCCTCTGCCTCTGCCTGCCACTCTGTCTGCCTGTGCTCGCTCTCTCTCTCCCTCTCTCTCTGACAAATAAATAAATAAAATCTTAAAAAAATAAAAAGAAAGAAAAAGAAATAAGTAACCATCTAAATAAATGGAGAAATAGATTACATTTACAGACAGGAAGGACGTGTTTAAAGATACCAACTTCCTAGGGGCGCCTGGGTGGCTCAGTGGGCTAAGGCCTCTGCCTTCGGCTCAGGCCATGATCCTGGGGTCCTGAGATTGAGCCCTGCATCCAGCTCTCTGCTCAGCTGGGAGCCTGCTTCCTCCTTCCTCTCTGCCTACTTGTGATCTCTGTCTGTCAAATAAATACATAAAATCTTTAAAAAAAAAAAGAAGTTACTAACTTCCCCTATGATAATTTTTAAATTTATGGAAAAATAAATGAACGTGCTGGCAAGATCTGTAGCTTAAATTGACAATCTCGATCTAAATTTATAGGGAATATATAACACTAAAAAACTGAGAAGAATGATAAAATTCTTTGAGAAGGAGGGGGAAGAGGAAACAGTTTTCCATGATTTTCATTATTCAACCTAACACTTATTATGAAGCCAGAAGACATGAGACTGCATAACACTGGCATAAAGGTAGAGACTGATGAATGGGAAATCAAAAGCCCAGTAAGAGAAATACACAGACACGCATTAGGACTCACAACACAAGGACCATGTGAGGTAGAGGGAGCTTCAATGTCCTTCAATGTCAATGTAAGTGAGAATAAAGGCCTACAAATGAGGGGCTGTGAGGATTGAGACCAACACTGTAAGGTTCCAACAACCCAGATTTCAGGGTTGGACAGCCCCAGAGGCACTGGCTTTCA
Organism: Neogale vison; assembly: GCF_020171115.1. NCBI lineage: Eukaryota > Metazoa > Chordata > Mammalia > Carnivora > Mustelidae > Neogale > Neogale vison. The sequence goes on along the minus strand of NC_058091.1, from coordinate 193,885,922 downwards.
ATTTACCACATCCAAAATTATTCTTCTTGTCATAGAATTACTGCTTATCGTCTCATTTGAAACCACCGCTCCTAAATAATTTCATTTATACCTGAAATGTAACAATATTTCCTGTTTCATGGCTCATAGCTATTCTCTCCAATTCAAATCTATTTTCCGTGTCTTCAGGCCTGACAACTCACCTGGCTCCCTGCAGTACGTTCTTATTTAAACAGCATCTTTGTGTATTTAAAATTGCTTTATGGGGGCACCCGGGTGACTCAGGGGGTTAATCTTCTGCTTTTGGCTCAGGTCACGATCCCAGGGGCCTGGGATAAAACCCCATGTCAGGCTCCCTGCTCAGTGCAGAGACTGCTTCTCCCTCTCCCTCTGCTGTTACCCTTGCTTGTGCTGCCTCGGGGTGTGTGTGTGTCTGTGAAATAAATAAATAAACAAAATCTTTTTTAAAAATTTACAAAAGTAAAGTTGCTTTATGACAACTTTATGACAAATTTATAGACAAATTTGTATTCTTTGGCTGAACTAGTAGATCCTCCTTCATTTTAGTTATCACAGACTAACCATTTTGATAGAACATTCTGGATACTTAGATTGTATAAATTTTCTGTTTATGGTTATGGGAATTGCTAAATAAATACATTGCTTAGAATCCTGTTTATCCTACCCCAGACCCAAATTTTGAATGGTATACCAAAGGGAGTAATCAGCTCTCAGTTAATGGAATACTATTCTTAAATGCACTGAAGAAAGTAAATGTGTTTTCAGTAAAAGACTGACTGTGCTTGCCATTTCTTTCTTTCTTCTGAACCTAAATAGCTTTCCCATTGTGTATAAGGCAGACACTAAAATGTCATGTGTAATGACCCAAGACAATTTTGTCTACCTTTCTAGACTTCTTTGGAATAGATTGTTTTTCTCTGCTTTAAAGCATTTAATAGCATCTAATACATAAAATAGCCATATAAGATAGTTTTTGATTGAATGTAAGAATGGTGATTCTACTGGCTGGTCTGAGCACTTTAAACCATACAAATCTACAGAGGTGCTACATAAAGCCCATTTCCTATAAACACCAGAACGATCATCAGAACTGATAACTGGACCAAAAATCAGTTCACGAGCAAAACGCATTATTTTCATCCACTGATTTCCATGACAACTGAGGTGGGATACATAATGATTTATCTGTTTCTCTTACCTAGATGTCTATAAAAATCAAATAGTCTCTAAATTGGATTTAGATTTATCCTGAGATTAGTATACTGCACCTAAATAAATAGCATTCACCCTTTCAATGCATGGATGTAGGTGAAGTTTTAAATGACCAAGTACAAGAGGAGTGAACCTCAAGATCAGATAGCATTGTGGAAAGCACATTATTTCAAGCAAGTCTTTCAATTCACAGCATACAGGATAGTTAATGCATTCAATTGATTTCTATTTTCTTCCAACAAAATTACTATTTTGTTTTACTACCCACTGAGACTGAAAACAAGTTGAACAGAACATATTTAAAGCAACTCTCTCTTCTACTATAAATATTAAAATGCACTGCTGAAAATTAACCTTTGTATTAAAATTTCCTCTTCATTTAATTTTATGTTGGTATGCCAATAAGAAGACCCTTCTCTTCCCCAGGAATAAGGTTTTGTGAGGACACAGATGCAGTGTTTTATTTTGTACAAATTTTGCAAATTATGTTCTCTAAAAATAATCAGAGGACAGTATTAATTTATTCTTTGTTTTATAAAAATAAATACTAAGATATGATAAATAAGACTTTACTTCAGTTGCTATAAAAATGTAATCATAAAATTTACTTCTTAAATACATGGACTAAATAATATTTTCAAAGATAGTCAAGTAATGTTTTCAATCTGTGCTATTTGTTTAAGAAAGAACACACTTGCCCACTTTGAACACAAGTATGCAGCAAACGTTACAATGTTAGCATAAAAAATAAATAGGTTGAAATGGGTTTATAACAACCTCTTCCTCTCTGGAAGTTAACTTTCCTTGGCTACTTAGAATACATTTTTATGCATAAATACAAAAGAACTCTCCTATTTTAATACCAGTATTATAATATTTTGAGAAGTAATGTAACTTGAATTTTATAGACAATAATGTAGAATTTTCACAAACATTTTACACTTAAAGTTATTTTAAGGGACGCCTGGGTGGCTCAGTTGGTTGAGCGGCTGCCTTCGGCTCAGGTCATGATCCCAGCGTCCTGTGATTGAGTCCCACATCCTTGCTCGGCAGGGAGCCTGCTTCTCCCTCTGCCTCTAGCCTGCCGCTCTGTCTGCCTGTGCTTGCGCTCTGTGTATCTCTCTCTCTCTAACAAATAAATTAAAAAATCTTAAAAAAATAAAATAAAGTTATTTTAAGTTCTCAGAATGTCAACCATACACAAAATCCATAAATACCAAAGATACTGCTATCTAATCATTCTTCTATAGGTATTGGTGAGGTCTTCAAGTTGATGGCTATTTTACTTGATTGCACTACAGAATTTTTTTTCCTGATTCCTGGACTTTTATTATGGGGTTCTCCTCATCTTTTTCTGGTACTCTCCATCACTGTATAATAATATGGTCGCTTGCGTGACTTTGAGCAATTTATTAAAAAAAAATACCACATTTGCTTCTCTGCCTAGATTTTTCAAAGTGTGGCATTAAATAATAGAATCCTCACCATTTAATTTGAACTGTCATTTAATTTATAATGTATCTGTAAATTCAGACTCAGGAATTACCATTATCTGTGTCTGTATACCTCTCGATTCTTCTGTCGCATGATCTACTATCTGTTTTGAGCACAGTAATATTATGAACTTGCCTGTTCCTTTTTTCAAGAATTACTGTCACTTCAAAAGGTTTTCCTTAAACACACACACATAGATCCTGTATTTTCTGTGTACACTCTTAAATAGGTCTTCTTAATACAACAAAATGGGATTTTATAGTTATTTCCTGCCCTTAATCTTGTGGGCTACTGGAGTATACCATGATTCAAATTCAAAATGCATAGCTTAATCCCCTTGTTTTCACTTGGGATGGCAACAAGCCATTCTAAATAAGAGAGCAGTATCTTCTAACCTTTACTGTAATGCATAGCTACAGACACTGCTCGTTAGACAGTCTCTTCCTGGAGGGAGCAAATAATGCTTGCCTCTTCCATGTTTATATTCAGGGCTATAAGCCCAGATTGTACTCCGAATGTTAAAATTTCTCAGTTTGATTTTATGGATTTGGGCCACCTTGGCATTTTACTTGTATTACGAGGACTAAGGTAGAAATGTTTATATGCAGAATATACATCAGAATTCTGAACAAATAACTGTATGAAATGTAGTACTTGTGTAACAGAGATTTCACTGATGTCTTGAGCTGCGTCTTTGTAAACTCAGTTAGATCGTGCTACCACAGGCTCAGACGAGAGCATCGGACAGAGACAGAACTATTACCTGCTGTTGTGATACCAGCCATTCTATAGTGGGAGATGCACTAAGTTACTGGTGAACAAGAGCCACCCTGTAACCTATTAGCTGGCCTATACATTGGGGATTGAGCATTCTTTGATACCGTAACGAAATACGAACAGAATACTGAATCTGATGTAGTGCAGACATTGGCGCGAAGATGTCCTTCTCCAGCCTCCTCTGGATTAGTTCTTGGGTCAGTATTAGAGATTTAAGAGCAAAGTATTTCACTATTAGACAGCCTCCAGTGCACTCCCATATCCTCAATGCAAACCCAAAAGGGCAAGGTGTGCCACCAGGTGATTCCCCAGGGGAATATGATGTTGTTAAGTGAAGGATCCTTTTCTTGTAATTTCAGATTGCAGTGCAGAATGGAACAGAATGAGAAGAACAATCCCTGGTAAGAGCCGATGAGAGTAAAGCATTTAACAGAGATGAGTGGTTTTTCCAAAAAGAGGTGGCCGTCCTACATAGTGCTGCTCCTAGCTACTCTGGCTACAGCTGATAAAATAAACCACACATTTAACCTCCCCATTTAAAACAGCGGAGAGACTCAAACAGGAGGAGAATGTCAACATTTGAGCTGTGGAAGTATTTTTCTTTATGGCTACTTCTGTGACCTTTCTATTTATTTCCTAAGGTTGTGAGAATAGAGGAAATATAATAGAGCCAGCTTACTTGGCATCAAGAACCAGATTTTTTTAAAAGGTTAAAATTTTCAGAAAATCCTTGAGATTCAATTTGCTCACAAGTAACAAACTTTGATAACAAACTTGTAAAAGCTAACGAAAAGGAGAAAGTGAATGAACTTAAACTCCTTACTCTCCTAATGGTGCTTGAAAACCGAGTGTTCAAAAAAGAAGTGGCATAAAAGGAAAGGGTAACCAATAAGCTAGCATCTCCTTGACAATACCAGACTGGCTCCAATTCATGCTTTTATTGAAAAAAATGAATACATGCTCCATATATAAGAATGGGAGTGACTGAGATCACCTCTTGTTAAGTCTGAAAACCCTGAATTTTGGAGAAGTTATGTGGCTTCCTCAAGGGGAGTATGCAGTAAAACTCGTAAATGGAAAAGCTGAAATTTGGACCCAATCTATTTTCTAAATAACAACACATCATTTTAGTGGTTCTTTTTATCATGGTTACAATCATCACTATACAATTTTATATATTCTTTACCAAACCCTATGCAACTTATTTAGATACATTTTAGATATGATGAAACTATTATTAACTTCTTGCACAGCTGTTATAGAGCTAACAAGTAGTGGAGTAATTCAGATAGCAAGGCCAGTAGCGTCCCTTTATTCTATCATTCACTCCCTCAATTTTCTTTTCCTTAGCTAAGAGAAAAATCGGAGGCAAACACACAAACACGTACATACACACACACACACACACACACACACACGCACCCCCACACCAAACATTACTGTTTGGCATATTTTATACATCATAATTAGTATGCTAAGCTTTTTAGTGTTTTTGAGAACATTTAATAGTTTTTAGTGCTAGATTAAAATGCAGTTTCTTATATACACATCTTTATTGGACTTTCTCTTTCTCCCTAATCATTTGGACAGCATTATAAATATGTTAAGATTCTTGCAATTAAATGACAGACAAGTATGATGGATGAAGAGTGTGACTTTGGAGCCAAATTCCCCGTAAGACGCTTCCCCCAGATCTTCCTGTAACTGGCTTTTTTTGCCTTCCAAGCTGCAAATTCCTCATGATCTGTGTTCCTCCCACGATCATGATCTTACCATGAACTCCAGATACAGGTTTTGATTCCCATATTAAACATTGCATTACATACATTAAACACTGATGGTTGGTGGATCTCAGTCTGGAAGTTTGCACACAGCACAGAGCTATTCCTTCTCTGACACTCTTCCCAGGATGCCCCCATAGGGATACATATCAGCCCACCAGTTTTTTTGTTTAAGATTTATTTATTTATGGGGAGGGGCAGAGAGAGAGAGGGAGAGAATCTCAAGCGGACTCCCTGCTGAGCGTGCAGAGCCCATGGGGGGCTCTATCTCAAGACGCTGAGATCATGACCCATGCCAAAACCAAGATAGACACTCAATGGACTGAGTGCTCCTTGGCCCAACTGTTCCAAAGAGATCCCTACTTTCTTTCTTCACTGCATTGCCCTGTTTTATTTTATTCATTGTACCTGTTACCTTCTGAAATGTTTCTGTTCAATTACTTGTTTGTCTTTTATTGCCTAATAGAATGTCAGGCCACTGAAAATTAGAAATGTCACTCTTATGTCTGCAGTATCTGGAATAATGCCAGAAATATAGCGGTTCTTAATAAATATTTGTGACATCCCAGAATCTTAATTGGCTCTCATACCCCACATCCCTTTAATCTCTACTCCTCCCTTCTGCCTCCTGGTTTCCTCTCTGGAGCTTGCACTTCGTTTTTTCTATAATGAAGATGAGCTTCTCTCCAAGACTGTTGGGTCTCATTTTCTACTTGAAGCAATAACAAAGTCATTCTTCTAAATAAGCATAGTATTCACACTAAAAGGACTTAAAATCCATACACATCATTTCACAATGGTGTATTTGCAGACAATCCAGATGCAAATATTTTTGTGTGCATGTAAACCTGTATTACCTACTTTTTCAAACAGAAGGAATCTATCAGCACAAGCTTAAACGCGATCAAGGGACATTTGAAAGAGGTTATGATTTTACAGTGAATTACCTATTTCTGCCACAACTTTTTTTTTTTTTTAAAGAAATAGGGAGAACATTATTTGATTAAGGACAAAGAATTCAACACTAGGCAGGTTTGGCAAAGACGGACTCATGAATTAGTCCAAAAGACGCTGGTTAACACGAGATCCACAAAAGACACTCAACTAAGGAACGTTTTCTAGAAGAATGCCAGGAAGCATCCTATGTTTGCATTATCGAGATATTTTCCCAATGGTACGAACTTTGTAGAGCAATACCTAAAGAACTTCAGGAATGCTGCGGTATCTCTGAATTATTAGAGATAAAGTAATTCAAAAGGATAAGTCATCTGGTAAGGATATTTCTGAGAAGATCAAAAGTCAAAGAGTTACAAAGAGGTAAACAATGAAATACAAAAACATAAACTTCACCCAAGATCAGTAATCATTCTGTAAGAAGATAAATCTGGGCTTTTCTGTTAAAACAGTGGCATTCTATCATGGAAAAATAAAAATGGTTTACTTGCGCTAGAAGGTGAAAAAAATAAGTCACAAAACACAAAGAAAACACAATTTTAAGCTGAGAGTATTATGGGAGTAGTCTTAGGTAGAGCAAAATAAACTGCTTTCTCTGGATATGTTAATTAGAATTTTTGGGAAAATCCAACAACTCAGATGGACTACTATTAATTAAGCTGTAAAAGATTGCTGTGGCCAAAGAAATCTCCAATTTGAAACTGAAATGTTGGACTGCAATAGGCCATGTTTGCAATACTTGCATCACTGGAAGAATGTGGAAGAGAAACAGAAAGATTTATAGTGAATGTGATCAGAATAGATATAGATAACAAGTATGATTTTTTCTCAACAATTATTTCTTTTTCTTTTTTTTAAATTTTTTATTTCTTTTCAGCGTAACAGTATTCATTGTTTTTTGCACCACACCCAGCGCTCCATGCCATACGTGCCCTCTCTAATACCCACCACCTGGCTCTCCCAACCTCCCACCCCCCACCCCTTCAAAACTCTCAGATTGTTTTTCAGAGTCCATAGTCTCTCATGGTTCACCTCCCCTTCCAATTTCCCTCAACTCCCTTCTCCTCTCCATCTCCCCATGTCCTCCATGCTATTTGTTATGCTCCACAAATAAGTGAAACCATATGATAATTGATTCTCTCTGCTTGACTGATTTCACTCAGCATAATCTCTTCCAGTCCCGTCCATGTTGATACAAAAGTTGGGTGTTCATCCTTTCTGATGGAGGCATAATACTCCAAGTGTATATGGACCACATCTTCCTTATCCATTCGTCCGTTGAAGGGCATCTTAGTTCTTTCCACAGTTTGGCGACCGTGGCCATTGCTGCTATAAACATTGGGGTACAGATGGCCCTTCTTTTCACTACATCTGTATCTTTGGGGTAAATACCCAGTAGTGCAATTTCAGGGTCATAGGGAAGCTCTATTTTTAATTTCTTGATTCCTAATAAAGATAACACAGTTATGTGATGGAAAAGTCTGAGAACTTTGAAGGAAACAAGGTATGTTAAAAAAAATAATGCAACAATGAAGATGAATTTTAATTTACATTTTGGCCCTAAGAGAACAGTGGCTGCATCATTTGAGTGTTGACAATTTTCTATCTTAGAAGCCTGAGGAGACAATGAGAGGAACTATGTACTCCTGCAAGGTGTAGGAATTGATCGGTTGATAATGAGAAATAATGAGAAAGTGTCTGAAAAGTATAAATGCACTTGTAATTTCAAAAGGGGATCATTCCTATATTTAGATATAAGCCTTAATCTTAGAAGAGATATTCCAATAATTCTGCAATGTAAAGATGTTGAAAGAAGTTAGTTTTTTTACTTAAAAGAGAGGGGTCGTTATCCTTTAATAGAGTTATACAGCAAATACAGCAAGGCACATGAAGTGAAACATTTTAAGTGTGCATTTTGGTGAATGCTTCCCCACCACCTACAGCAAGATGCAGAACTTTCCATTAGATCAGATTTCCTGAGTGTCTGCATGTGATCCATTTAAGTCAATGCCTCTTTCCCAAATAGGAGAAGTGTATGACTTCAATCCTCACCAAAGATGCCTGTTATAGGGGTGCCTAGGTGCCTCAGTTGGTTATAAATCTGTATTCAGCTCGGGGCATGATCTCAGGGTCCTGGGATCAAGCCCTGCATTTAGTTCTCTGCTAAGGGGGGTGTCAGTTTGTCCCTCTGCCTCTAGCCCTACTTGTGCTCTTTCTCTCTCACTCACTTTCTCTCTTAAGTAAATAAATAAAATCTTAAAAAAGAAAAGGATGCCTGTGTTTCAACTCCATATAAATGGAGTCACACAGTACATCCCTTAAGGCCAGATTCTTTTGCTCACAATGAGATTTATCTATTTTTAAGTGTATTAATGTTCTTGAGCAACTGTATGAACACTGTTTTAGCATACCACAACTTATTCATCCATTATATTGCTAATAGATATTAAGTGTTTTGAGCTTTGATTTTTCCAAAAAACTGCTATGAATATTCTTGTAAATAGATTTGATGAGCACGAAGAGCATTTACAAAGTACGGAGGGAGATGCCAAGGGTATATTTGGAGCCAGTCACTGAGCTGTGACTCCTAGTTCTTCTATTTTCTGTGTTACCCTAGGCAAATTATCCAAATTTGCTCTGCCTCAGTTCTTCCATCTGGAAAGTAGAATTTAAATAGTACTTAATTTATAGAATTGTGAAGAAAATGAGTTGATATATAACCATGTAGAGAAATGCTGGGAACACAAGTATTTTAGAGAAATTCAGGACAGTAATCTTAGGAAAGCAAACAGCAAAATGAACTGATGTTAGCAGAAAATTCATGTTTGCAGTAATAAATGCAATAAACATAGGTTGAGATATTTACAGTGGATATCTACCCTCGTAAGAACATGTCATGAAAATCTAAGGGGCCTTCACACATTACCTGTGACCCCCAAAGGACTTGTGTCACAGCGATTTGGAGGACTCTTTTTTACCTTATTCTGAGAGATATTTTTATGTAGCTACTGGAAATTCTCACAAAGCTTTCAGGAAAGGTATCCTTAAAACACAAAACATGACAGAGGGCTGAGGATGTAAAAAATTTATAAGAACATGTTTTAAACTGGTGTCTTACTTTTAAAAATGTCTGTGGAGTGGGGCGCCTGGGTGGCTCAGTGGGTTAAACCTCTACCTTCGGCTCAGGTCATGATCTCAGGGTCCTGGGATCAAGCCCTGCATTGGGATCTCTGCTCGGTGGGGAGCCTGCTTCCTCCTCTCTCTCTGCCTGCCTCTCTGCCTACTTGTGATCTCTGTCTGTCAAATAAATAAATAAAATCTTAAAAAAAAAATGTTTGTAGGGAACATAGAATTAGGTCCGAGGCTTTACTTCAGTATGAGCCAGGCAGTACACCTTAGGACTGTATTCACTTCTACAAACCAACTGACCAACCAGCCACCAACTTAGCAAACACCCACGTGCCTCACTAGGCAAAATGACATTATTCTTTTCCAGTTATTTGTGCTATTAGTCTTCTTCTTGGCTATATACCTGTAAAGGATTTAGCAATGGGTACAGAATATTATTTTAATACATACTTTTAAGTAAGTGAATCACAAGAGGAATTAAATTAAGATCCTTGAAGGAAGCAAGGATAAACTCATTAAAATTCTGGTAATTATGGATTTAGCAATAAGTGAGTTAAGACTATTCCTAAATAGTCTATGAGAATTGCTTTAAAAAGATGCCAAAACCAAGGAAAATCAAGTCTATCTACTCTGGGAACTTTGTCCCTATATCCAGAATCTTGTACTCCATTCATTTATTTATTTAATTTTTTTGGTAAGCACACTTTAGATCTACCCTTGTACCAATTTTTTTTTAAATATTTCATTTAGGGGTGCCTGGGTGGCTCAGTCTGTTAAGCCTCTGCCTTCGGTCCAGGTCATGATCTCAGGGTCCTGGGATGGAGCCCCATATCGGACTCTCTGCTCAGCAGGGATCAGGCTTTCCCCCTCTTTCTCTCTGCCTGCTGCTCTGCCTATTTGTGATCTCTCTCCCTCCATCAAATAAATAAATAAAATCTTTTTAAAAATTTAATTTATTTATTTGAGAGCAAGAAAGAGAGAGCACTCACAAGTTGCGGATGGGAGGCAGAGGTAGAGGTGAAAGCAGGCTCCCTGCTGAACTGATACTCCCCACATCGCCCCCCCCCAAACATGGGGCTTGATCTCAGGACCCTGGGATCATGAACTGAGCCCAAGGCATATGCTTAACCAACTGAGCCACCCAGGTGATCCTACCCTTGCACTAATTTTTACGGTATAATGCCTTATTGTTCACCATAGGTACAATGTGGTACAACAGATCTCCAGGACTTACTCATTTATTTAACTGAAACCTTATGGTCATTAATTAGTAATTTCCTATTTCCCCACTCCATAGCCCCTACCAACAATCATTCCAATATTTTATTCTATAAATCTTACTATTTTATATACTTAAGTGGGATTGGTCACTATTTGCCTTTCTGTGACTGGCTTATTTCATATAGCATATGTCCTCAAGTTTTATCCTTATTGGCTATTGCAGATTTTCCCTTCCTTTTCAAGATTGAAAAGTATTACACACACACACACACGACATTTTATTTATCTACTAAGATACATTTAGGTTATTTCCACATCTTGGCTACGATAAACAGTGCTGCAATAAACATGGTCTTGTTTCTTAGTTTACAAATCGTATGTTATTTAGATGAAATCTATACTGCTGAATTAGAACTATTTTCCTTTGGGCATCTGCTATTCCTTTTCATTCAACTGAGAAATCTAAAGAATAATAAACTATTTCTGTTAAAACATGACTGTATGCTAGGAAAACTTAAAATCATATCAATCTTGATTTGATTCTATGTCAAATCATAGTATCTCACCTCTCCCTTAGTAATTATGTATAAGTAAAAAATTTAAAGTCCAAACCCTCAATTAATTTAAACATTTCTTTGACAAAGAAACATATATGCATCTGCACACGAACACACACACACACATAATGCATGAGATATCTACATCGCATACCTGAGATAGAGTGAGGGGGCATTCTACCTCTTTAATAAGGAATTCAGAAGTAAGATCTAAGCCACATCTGCTGTCTACACTAAAAAAATGTGGAGATTGTCACAAAATAATAAAATTCCGGTTAGAAAATACCTTACAGGTGATCTACTTTAATTACCTTACTTTCTGGCTGACAAATCTGAGTTTCATGGAGATGGTGGAGTTTCAAGTGAAAACAAAAATTAATAATCCGGATTTGCTGGAGACAATATATAGGAGAAAGGGGGTTAGTTAAGGGAAATTTTTTAGAAAGATTATTGAGTCGAAAAAGAAAGAAAAAAAAATGCACTTCCCCTAAATGCATCATCTTCAATTCCGATACTAAAAAACATAATTTCTAGAATATTATAGCTAAAGGTAAAATGGAGTAAAACTCCAAACTAAGAAAACAAATGAAGATATGCAAAATATATGAATATGCTTTTTAGGATGAAAAGAAGTAGACAGCAAGTAAGCATAGATTGAAAAAAATCCCGCCATTAATCATCATTAGGAAAATGGAAATTAAACTAAAATGAGATACCATTAGAAGGAGATACCTATTAGAATGACTAAAATCGAAAACATTGATAACACCAGACGCTTGCAAGCAAGAGGAACACTCATTGATCGCCGGTGGAAATGCATGACAGTATGATCTCTCTGGATACAGTATAAAAGTTTCTTACAAACTTTTTAAAAAAGATTTTACATCTTTTTTGACAGAGAGAGGTCACAAGTAGGCAGAGAGGCAGGCAGAGAGAGAAGGAAGCAGGCTCCCCGCTGAGCAGAGAGCCTGATATGGGGCTCGATTCCACGACCCTGAAATAATGACCAGAGCTGAAGGCAGAGGCTTAACCCATCAAGCCACCTAGGTGCCCCTCTTATAAACTTAAACCTATACATACTATTTAAACTAAAAATTCCTAAAATTCCTAATTCCTAAAATTTCCACTATTCCTAAATTCCTAAAAATTCCACTAACTGGTGTTTATCCAGTTAAACACCATTTTTGGATAAACTGGTGCTTATCCAAATGCGTGTTTACACAAAAACTTATTTGTGCATGTTTATAGCTTACAGGAGTTTTATTCTTTAAACTCAAAATTATAAACAACTAAGTATCTTTCAGCAGGTAAAAGAGTAAACTAGTTTTCAACCACATAATGGAATACTGAGCAATGAAACAGAGCAAACTACTGGTCCATGCAACAATATGGATGAATCTTAAGCAAACTCTGCTAAGCAAAAGAAGCTGAATTCAAGAGAAAAAGGCAACTATAGACACAAAATAAATCAATAGGCTGCTAATATTTGGGGTAGAGGAGGCAGCAGTGAATACAAATAGTAGAAAACACTCCAGGGTGATGTAACAAGTGTTCTGTGTGTTGCCGGAGGGAAGGACACAGGACGGTATGCCTATCAAAAACCTCATACAAATAGCATGGAGGACAAGGGGCGTTAGAGAGGAGTAGGGAATTTGGGTAAATTGGAAGGGGAGGTGAACCATGAGAGACTATGGACTCTGAGAAACAGTCTGAGGGGTTTGAAGTGGCGGGGGGGGGTGGGAGGTTGGGGTACCAGGTGGTGGGTATTATAGAGGGCACGGCTTGCATGGAGCACTGGGTGTGGTGAAAAAATAATGAATACTGTTTTTCTGAAAATAAATAAATTGGAAAAAAAAAAACCTCATAAGTTGTACATTGCAGAATGGACCTTAATATATACAAAAAGCCCCAAATTCAAGTAGATGTGGGGGTCCAAGGATGGAATATAGAGTGGGGAAAATGGATAGAACTATACTGCAAATGTATGACACAGCCTCACTAAAGGCAGTGGGGAAATAAAGGGCTGACATAAGCAACTTTGTAAGATGGTGTTTTGAGAAGCAACTGTAAGACTAAAGATAAAAGAAACTGCCCATCAATATTACTCTATTTGGTAACTTCTCCTATGGTTATCAATTCCAAAATGGTGTGATAAATATTAAGGGCTGAGGAAATCATTAAATTGTGCTAATGGGAGATAGGTTTCTGATAATGAACTCCCTCATGCTTCCCTAGAATCTGAGATATTCATATAAAGTCATATTTATTTTTGTTTTTTTTAAGATTTTATTTGTTTTTTTTGAGAGAGAAAGAGTGCGAGCACAAGCAGAGGAAAAAACAGGCTGAGGGAGAGGGAGAAGCAGGCTCCCCATAGAGCAGGGAGCCTGATGGAGGACTTGATCCCAGGACCCTGAGATCATGACCTGAGCTGAAAGCTGATATTTAACTGACTAAACCACCCAGGGGTCCCTCATATTTCTTTTTGTATACACAGATAGAGATAATTATTACTACAGATAGATGAGTATAAATGAATTATTATGTACACCCAAATTTTTAGCCCTGCCTGTTGAGAGGACTTAGAAGGAGGTATATTCCAATGGCATCAACCACACACAGAGCTCAGGTTGGGACTGTTTAATACTATCCTATCTTTCAGTAAAAGGAATGAAAGCTTTTTAGAATATGGATGATCCTTGCACTTGAGCAAGAGAAATCTAACATGAACCTACATCTTACAGTGCCAAAGAAAGGTGGGGAACATACCAAAGGGAAACAAGAGCCAACCTAGAAGGGTACTCAATGGCCAGTGCTGGAAAATCCCAAACAAAAAGTAATGAAATAGTCTCTCATGGTTCACCTCCCCTTCCAATTTACCCAAATTCCCTAGTGGCGGGGGGGGGGGGGGTGGGAGGTTGGGGTACCAGGTGGTGGGTATTATAGAGGGCACGGCTTGCATGGAGCACTGGGTGTGGTGAAAAAATAATGAATAATGTTTTTCTGAAAATTAATAAATTGGAAAAAACAAAACAAAACAAAACAAAACAAAAACAAAAACAAAAAAGTAATGAAATAGAATACAACCTGAAATATGAAATAAAAGTATAGAAGTTTATTCTTATATAAATAAATTACTGAATAAATAAAAGAGGCAGAAATGACAAATTACAATCTTTAAAGAAAATTGCTTTCCATGAATGGAACTTAAATTTTCTCCTCCTTAGCGTTGTCTGGACTTGGTGACTGGCTTCCGCAGAATATAGCATGTAAAAGTAAAAACAGTAACTTTTACAGTAGAGAAGCTTGGAAGATGTTTTTTTTTAATATTTTCTTTATTTATTTGACACTGAGAAACAGAGAGAGCATGCACAAGCAAGGGAGTGGCAGACAGAGGGAGAAGCAGGCTCCCAGTGGGGGAGTGAGGCTCGATTCCTGGACCCCAGGATCATGGGGTTTATGAGATCATGGGATTATGAGAAAGAAGCTTAATCAACTGAGCCACCTAGGTACCCAGCTTGGAAGATCTTAACCAAGTGACCAAGTTGAAGGTCAAAGTGATGTCATGTTGACATCATGCACCTTCTGATACGATGAAATGAGATAATTTAACTCAATGGGATTATTTCCAAAACTGCATACCTGCAATCTAATTATGAGGAAAACACCAAACAAACCCAACTGAGTACCTGACCAGTACTCTTCAAAACTCTTAATGTGATGAAAAAACAAGCATAGCAAATTGTCACAAGTCAGAGAAGACTAGGTCAATACAGTGAGTATGGGCCATGCGATATCCTAGTCTGGATTCAAGAACAGAAAAACTGCATTAGTGGAAACTGATAAAATATGAGTAAGGTTGTCATTTAGATAATACTTACATACCAACATTAATGCCTTAATTTTGAAAAGTGTACAATGGCTTTGTTAATATTAAGAGAAACTGGGTGAAAGGTATATGGGAGTTTTCTGTACTACATTTACAGTAGGTCTTTAAATCTAAAATTACTCCAAACAAAAACTTTGTTAAAAGTAATGTACATTGATGATGTGGAACCACTATGTGGTAGACTTGAAACTAATATTTCAATTGAAAAAATGTTATTTAAAACAAAAGAACAGTTTGGATTTGATGGTTGGGGTGGGATGTGGTTTGTTTTCAGTAAGTCAGAAGGCAAGAATTAAAAAGCAGTAAGAGATACCATTTCATTGACTACTCACTGCATCTTTTTCTTGAGTCAGTACTGCCTTTGCTGATCTCACAATCCTGCCATAACACAGATGCCCAGATTGTGGACTACAAGTTAAAACACATTTTTCTTAGTTCTTTCTGAATTGTTGCTATTTTTACACAGGAAATTTTATATGCTTTAGAATTAATCTATTTAAGACTGTGTTTATTTAACTGATTAAAGTTTAATACACCTCGCAATTCTGGTGAATAGCCTGATTTGCACTTTTATCTTGTTAAGCAAGCCACTTTGATAAATTCACTTGGCCAACAATATCATGATGACATCAATGGTGGGGCTAGACCAATAAATCACAACTCCATTTCTGGGATTCTCTGACTTTGTAAATTTATTTTGTTTTCTCTTCTGGCTCTGCATCATCTCGCTCTGGCTGAAAACATGGTAGATTTTATTTGTTGCTTGGTTTCCCTAGAAAACAATTTAATGTTGCTTCACAGATGTTTCCTTTACATTGGCCTGAGGAGATACAGATGTCTAACTCTGCCTATTTCCAACAGAGCAGAAATATTCTGAGTATTCTTTGCCTGCTGTTTTTCTACAAAATTCTTAGTTAACATTTCTTGAAACCCCTGTATATATCATTGAACATGAGTATAGCTATCATACTATTTGAAAGGAAATCCCAAATTTAAGGTTTACTTTTAGTGAACTCATTAATTCAGTGTTAAGCTGTCCTGTTGAAAAATTAAGAATATTAGGAGAAGAATCCATGAAACAAGATGGGATAGGGAGGGAGACAAACCATAAGTGACTCTTAATCTCACGAAACAAACTGTGGGTTGCTGGGGGGAGGGGGGTTGGGAGAAGGGGGGTGGGGTTATGGACAGTGGGGAGGGTATGTGCTTTTGGGTAAATTGGAAGGGGAGGCGAACCATGAGAGACTATGGACTCTGAAAAACAATCTGAGGGGTTTGAAGTGGCGGGGGGGGTGGGAGGTTGGGGTACCAGGTGGTGGGTATTATAGAGAGCACGGCTTGCATGGAGCACTGGGTGTGGTGAAAAATAATGAATACTGTTTTTCTGAAAATAAATAAATTGGAAAAAAAAAAGAAAAATTAAGAATATTAAGTATACTGGGTTCTGCCAATTGAGCCATAAGTAGAATCCACCTCTGTAAGTACACAGACTAATTTAGAAAGAGCCACGTGAATAATTAAATTTTTGACAAATATAGTACATTTGAATATGGCCAGGTAGCTATTGTGCCAAAGAAATTAAAATAAGTACTTGAATAATAGAATAAGCAGCATCAACATCCTTGAGACTATATATAAGCTGCATCTTCATGGGTCTGTAGGCATTTGTCAAATATATCTTACCTTACTTTTTTAAGATTTTATTTATTTACTTGAGACAGACATCACAAGTAGGCAGAGAGGCAGGCAGAGAGAGAGGGGGAAGCAGGCTCCCTGCCAAGCAGAGAGCCCGATGCAGGGCTCTATCGACCCTGGGATCATGACCCGAGCTGAAGGCAGAGGTTTCAACCCGCTGAGCCACCCAGACGCCCCTACATCTTACCTTATTAAAATTTCAAGATTATTTTACAATCTTGGAATGATACTTTCAAGGTTCCAATACTACTGCTATTGCTTAATATCTGTTTTTGAGACTACATAACAAAGTATCTCAGAGGTGGGTGTTTATGCTCATCAAATACAAGCAAATGATCAAGCCCATACCCAAATTATATAAAACCGTGTGCTATATATACATATGTACATGCATACACAGATATCGGTATATGTATTTAAGTACCTATACCTATGTTCAGACATATAAACATAGATCCTGACATTCTATCACCTCAAAATATAAGCACTATTAAGAATTTAATATGTAAATCTCTATGCATACCATGATTTGGAAATCATAGATAAAAATTATAATAGGTACAATATGCCAGAACTGAGACCCTCAAATACAACTAAGTTAACAGAGGATCTGGTCCAGTTTTGTAGTCATGAATGGTACAACCTTACGGGGCTCACATTCATAGGGCATCACATTCAGTTTAATTTTCTGCCATTGTTGGGTCCCCCCCAAAATTGGGTAACCCAATAATGGGTCCAAGATTAAAGGAGCGAGATGATACAAAGTGAAGGTCAAGCAAAGCTTTATTTCGCGCCAAGCATCAGGAATCAGACCGACCGTCAAACATACCGGTCAGGGACGCCCCTTACAGAGGACGATCCCTCCCTGCTTTCCAGACTAACTTTTATAGAGCAAAGGCCATGTGGTTGGGCCTGACCACACACAGGTGGCCAATGAGATTGTAACATGCACAGGAAACTCCACAGTGATGCTAGGTGACCAGTTGAATTACAATTTACCCTAGCAGACATTTGAACCAGCCTATCACCTAGTTCAGAATTGGTGCCCAAAAGGTGCCCAAAGGGTGGGGCCCATACTCCTTGGTAGCTAGGAGACAGTATGTGCCCCCACTGATTGAATACCTCCACCTGGCCTGACCCACCCTTCTATTTGGACTTTGTTACCTGGGACTGGCTTCCCGGACTTGCTTTTAAATAAGTTCCCCCAGGGGGTGGGGGGCAGTCAATTTAAGTTTTACAACAAAATGGCAGCTCAGCCAGGGTGGGACCACTCTGGTTGAATAGGCCCTAACACCATCAACTCATGAAATTATTGACAATTTTATCTTTAAACATGCATTTTGAAAATGAAGTCAGGTAGAAAATGGCACAAGTGGGTAAGCAGTGGAGAGGTGTGTGATATGTCTGTCTGCCATTCCTTGCCATCCATTCACATATCGCATTCCCAATGCCCTACAAGAATGAGCACATAAATGTGGTGCACCTGTGATGTGTGGGGTACAGCCAGACCCAAAACAAGAATAAAGGAAGTACGTTATGTCTACAGCTAAGCAAGTGGAGATACTAAGGGCACCAAGAGGCCATGCTTTCCATCCTAACCAGAACTTACTTTGAACAGCAAAAGAAGGTAAAGGATTTCTAAGAAACATGAAGAGCCAAGAAACATGATGGTATTCTTTCTTATTTGGGTTACTTGTTTGTATTAGCTAAATAACCACTTCAAATGAAAATGATGACACAGGATGACAAGTAAAGAAAGAGGGCAGCTCAAAGTTACTTTTTCTTTCAGTCCTTCCTTACTCATCAGTAAGCCCAAAGTAGAGTACTAGTTAAAATATATCAACTTGTATCAAAAGGGAAGTAAAAAGTCACCTTATTTTTGCAGTTCCAGCATTCTAGTAACAATAAAATATTATGTATGATGAGTTGCAAAAAAAAAAAAAAATCAATCGAGTAATCTTGGTGATTCTGCATATGAATTAAATTCTCTCATATTTGTATTAAAAATCACTGAATGATAAAAAGAGGGACAACAAAAGGTAATGATGATAACTTAAAATTTTATTTTTTCTTTACTTAGAATGGCATTAAATACCAAATAAAAGACAACATGACAATTAAAGAGCTCACAGAGGAAAATGCTTTACATTTTAGTACATTTAGCAGCACTTATTTAACTGCTTTCTATTATTTCTGCATGCTATGTGCTACTATATGAATAAGGGGACCCAAGATTTTTTTGCCCATGATAACTACAACTCCGCCTTTTCATTTGAAAGAGACTTGCATATAAGAGATTGCAGAACATAGTGGCTAAAGAAAGGAGTAGGAAGACAAACCTGTATGATTTTTTTTAAACATGTATGATTTTAAATCATGGTTCTGCTACTTACTAGTTGACATTATGCAATATGGAAACTGTGTGACCCTCAGCTATACATCTATCTGCTTTCTTAAGCAGAAAATGGGGACAATTAGATCACTTCCCTTACAGGGTCCTATTTACTTAAATTATATACTTAAAGTTGTATGCTTATAACAATGTACCCAGACCATGGTGAATGTGACATAAATTATTTGCTGCTACCATTATCATTATTTTATGTGTTACAGAAATATTCCCACACATGATTCAAAAATAGAGGAAAAATGACGGATGAAAATTAATTAGAAATGATTTGGTGAGTGAGGACTTGCAGAAGACAGGAGGAAATTAAATCATAATGTTGTAACATAGTGTGCCAAGTAAAAATTTATGGGAAATGAATTGATATGAAAATTATCTAGCCAGCCCTAAGTAACAAAACTGATTATACATTGACCACAGAACAGTCATTCAAATCATGGTTAAAGCAGAAGGCAGTCTTGTCAAAACATTCAGAATGTGGATTCACTGGGTGGGTTATAATAAATTTGGAAACATGTGCTGGGTTGTCCCAGAATGAAGTAAGCTCCCCTTCATAGGAGGTATATAAGCATGGGCTGAAGAAACAACTGAAAAAGTTATCATATACAAGATTCAACATCTTTTCGGAACTATACAATTTATAAGGTTCCTTTTTATAAATATAAATTTGGGATGGCCACAAAAGATAGATAAAATTGAACTTTTCATGAAATGAATAATTACTATCAAGAAAGAAGTTATTTGTTGATATTTACAGTTAGGTTTTACCTTATAGAGATGGTAGCTAAAAGAACAGAAATGATTTTAAGAAAGAAAGGAAGGGGAAAAAATCGAAACCAGAAAAATAGATTCTCCCTATAGATGGTTCTGAGGAGAGAAGGTGATTTTTAATGAGAAACAAAAATTTAAATGGAAGGCAGAGAATTACCAGTGAGAAAACAGGATGCGTAAAGGATTTCTACAACACCACACCTCAAAGCCCACCCAGACGTGGACACATTTTGTATGTGTGACAGGAGGGGATTTCCTTTGAAGCTAATTAAGCTTAGGCTCCAGAGACTTTATTTCATGCCTCTACCGAACACCACCTAAAGTTTTAAAGGGCTTGTGAAAGTGTGTATTCTTAAAACTTCACAAAACGCAAGCCATTTACTAAGTGCATCTAAGGTCAACTGTTCAAAGTCATATTCACATATGTTAAAACTCAACGTTTATAACTGTCACAAGGCATGTTCATATGTCACCCTCTCTTTTCTGGGCCATGCCTCCACACCACAGGGCACCTTCGAAGGTACCTTTCCTTACATCCAGCCTTCCATTTGTGTAGCTCATAAGGCTCACATTTTAGGTGCATTCTCAGAGTATTAGGGGAAACAATTTGAACCATAGGCTAGCCTGCATCCCAGGTCTTGATTATTGGCAATAAAGCTGGTATTTTGATAATTACTGTTATTTTGTATCTAGTGCCTAACAGCCAAATACTTGAAGGAAGGCACAGATATGATTTAATTTCACCACAAGAGCAGTCATTTCGACTTCAAGGTGCTAGACATGATTACCCTGACTCAGCTAAAGTACCTTGCTTGTCCTCTTCAGTCTTACTTTATTTTTAAAGCCAGTTGCGTGATCCCTTGATCTCAGAATCGACTTTATTATTTCTTTCTTATATCTTTCGAAGGCCTTCTCCCTTCACTATCTCACCATTTTTCTACACACTTCACTTTTTCTTTCTAGTCCATCTTTAATACATCAGTTTTTATTAACACATCTTTTGTAACACATCAATCAAATATGATAGTATCTGAGAAGTCTGTTTCTCCTTTGTTTCTTAATGGAAACACCCCAGGTTTACATTATTTTTCTACCTTTTTGAGACTTCTGCACACAGTAGACATTCAGTAAGTATGTACTGAGTAGTTTTTATTTTTGTTTTTGGTAAATTATAGGTTGCGGCCTTCTTATGTTAGGAATTTAATTGCTAAATCTATTAACAGCTCTTAAAATAACTTCTCTGAGTATAGTTAAATTCACTGGTACTCATTTTGAAAAATAAAAACATAAATTTGATATCTGTTTCCTTACCTATACATCTGTTGCCATAGTAGAAATCAGTTTTCATTTCATTTTGTAATCTCTATTCAAAGATAAAAACATACACATGTTTTAAAAGGAGCTTGACCACAATAACTTAAGAATATTTTTTCTTTCAATTCTTTAAAATGTTTATTAACCATTTAATTTTTTTTTATTTCAAAATGTATTGGAATGCAAGCCAGAAAAGAAAATGAATGTCATTTTCTAATACAAGAATGCTTGGTCAGGCAAAGTTTTCAGCCGTATTTTTCAAACTCAGGAGATTTACAAAACTCAAAGGAGTTTAAAAATCCGGTCTGTGAACCATACTGACTAATGTTAAAATGCGAGTTATTTTTCTCCCTTGCAAGACCTTAAAAGAGCCACTATGCCATGCCTATCAATCCTCAATTTTTCATTTGCTTTTATGTTGGTAGGTAGAACTTAAAAAGAATTCACACAACCAGTAGCCTGAAAGTTCCACTGGAGCTTATTAAAGAAAATTATGCACAGGTGTATACGTGACCAAGTCTAAAGATATAAATCTGGGACAATTTAGTGTACAGCACCATGAACTTGGTAATGCAACTTCTGATGCTGAATGGAGTAACAGCAACCCTATATACCTTCTCACATTAAACAACACAAAAATGAAGAAAATATGTGGAACAAAATTTTTCAGTTATTAGATGGCCCTACAATTAGCCCCGGGACAAAATACTGTGAAAACTATCAACCAGATATCAAATTTAAGATACAAAATGTATATGCATCTGAATTTTTATTTCATGTTTTTAAATGTTGAGCTAGACCCTGCTTAGTAGTTACAGCTTTTCTAGCCTAACTGTGCAAATACAGAGAAACCACAGACCAACAGTTTTATGGGAACTTAGGAGACCTTATTGATTTTGTGAACTTAAATAAGGGTATTTTCAGAAAAGCTCATGTGAGCTACATGCATTTCCACACTGAATCATTAATCCAAATACCTCAAATTGTCTAAATCATTTAATCACCTAAGGAGTGTTAAGAATCATCAGAAGAGATTAACAAACCAGTTTGTAATGGTTTTTCTTTCTTTCTTTTTTTAAAAAGACTTTTTATTTATTTGACAGACAGAGATCACATGTAGGCAGGGAGACAGGCAGAGGGAAGAGAGGAGGAAGCAGGCTCCCTGCTGAGCAGAGAGCCCAAGTGGGCCTCAATCCTAGGACTCTGGGATCACGACCTGAGCCCACAGCAGAGGCTTTAACACACTGAGCCATCCAGGTGCCCTTGGTTTTTCTTTCTAAATACAATGGTTTTATTCTGTCATCTTCTACTCAGTGATCTTTATTTTTTTTATTTTTATTTTTTTTCTTTTTCTTTTCCTTTGTTGTGTGTATGTGTACACACTTAGGGCTGAGTTAGGCAGCCTTACACAATCAGCACCAGGACATATCCCAGGATTTAAAAATTCCTTCATTTGGGTCCCTGGGTGGCTCAGTAGATTAAGCATCTGATTTTGGTTCAGTTCATGATCCCAGGGTCCTGAGATGGAACCCTGTGGCACGTTCTGTGTTCAGCATGGGCTTTGCTTGTTCCACTCCCAGTGCACCTTTCTCTCTCTCTCTCATATACATACATACATGCATAAATAAAACTCTTCTTTACAAAATCCCTCATTTTGTTCAGAGCCATGAATGTCTTCCTTAATGTTCACTCCAATACATCAGAATGAACAAGACGATTACATACACTCCAGAAAATGAACATTATCTGAGGAAGGACAAGAATTCCAATTCTAACTGAATTCCAATCATAAAAGAAAGTGGGTATGTTTTGACATAAACAAGCTGATGCCAAGAGGTGCTACAATCCCCCTAACAGAGAACATGTATGTGCATTAAACAAATCCAGTAGACACCAACATTTGAAATGTCCACTTAAATGTTTTTCCAAATGACTAAGTAGTACAGTTCCCGATTTTCCTAAGTTACTAAGCTTTCCTAAGTTACTAAGCTGCACAAAAAAATTAAATGTTACCTAGCTAAAGGATATTGAGACAGTGCTAAGAGCTACTGTTTTCACACTGTGGGAATTTTTACATTATGACTTCTTCCTTCTATTAAATTCTGCCACACCCATTTAAAAGTCATTTTCCTATGATCTGTGAATTTTCAAACCAATTTCAGATTAACAGGGCTATATAGAGCCAACTATAACATAGATTCTATTAAGATACTTGGAAAACTGGGTAAGATGGCTGAATTTCTAAAGAAAATAAGGTTCTTTGAGAGTTTTATAATTGTTCACTGAGGAGCTTTCAACTGACTGGCTGCTGTGATCTCTCCTGTCTTCTACAACCTCTCAACTCTCAGCAAACATCCTTGTTCAAATATCCATCTAGGTAATTCTTCTATTCTCACCTTCAAGCCCTCTGCAAAACCAGATAATGTGCTTAGAAACACATTTTCTCCTTCTACCGTGCCATTACTTTTTCATCAGACATATCCTAACATTTCTTATCATTCTGGACATATCCTACTTTAATCTGAAGAGACACACCAGCTACCTCTAAGCCAGTCTTGCCCAAAGAAAGATTTTTTTTTTTTTTTTTTTTTTTTTTTTTTTACACAGCAGTTCCCTCTGTCACTTCATTCCAAGTAAGTGCTTTTTTAGGTCCTTCCCTCTAAAACGTACTTTGACATAAAGCTGATTTTACTGTCTCTGATTGGTATGACATTTCTTTTCTTCTTTTTCAATGTATTTTATTTGTTTGCACATTCTCTTCCTTAGACTTACAGGGTTACAGGAAGCCAGAAAACTTGTCTATCACTCAAGAAAGTTCCCTTTCTCTCTGCTCCTCCAGAAGGTGCTCTTGAAATGCCTTTTGATGTAGAAGAAAATATATCAACCTACTTCATCAGTAGAGATTATTTCTGAGCCTGGTCCAGGAAAACAAGACATTCTCCAGTAAAAATGTTTTCAGGAGATTTTTCAATGCATTTTAAAATTAAAACAAAATAAGCCAATTGTCAAAATTAAGCAAATTTCTTTTACCCCTAAAATATATACTTTCAGAGGCTTAGAAGACATTTTCTGATGGATTGATTTAAGTGTAACAGTTGCTATTACTTATTATTGGTTAAAATGTTGAATTTAAAGATTTTATCCATAATTCTATGTGGAAGAGCTATCTTTTTAAATTGAAACTTTAGGCATTTCACTTGTTTTCTGTTTGTTTTCCCCTTTGGTAGAGAATGAGAACTGGTTGCTACAGCAACAGATTTATTCTTCAAGTACATTGGTACTTTCATCAGATGTTCACTCTGACAGTGAGTTCTGCTGTCTGAATGTCTGACTTTTACAACCACAGCTAATTACAAAACCTGTAACAATTCCATTCTGTTGCCCTAAAGGTTAATGCAAAACTTGTAGTATTGAAGAAAATGTGGATTGCCAAAACAATTCTTAGGAAGAACAGGAGGAAAAAAAAAGACAAAACAAGTAATTACATTTTTAAATCTATAGGCAGAAATATTAAACTTTAAATTATCTGCAGCTGGTAGGTTTATAAAATACCTTTGGGGAATAAGAAAAAAAAATGTCAGTTTTCTCTTTCTTCATTTTCCTCCATCACTCTTCATCCATGGCTCTTGAATTAGAACCAGAATATTATATTGAATTTCAATCACTCGGCTTTTCAACTAGAGAATTTAACTCCCGAACCAGAGGAGAAAGTTAAACTCACCATGTTTGGATCTTCTACCATATGAACTACATGTTAATTGCTTACTAACTGTTAACTTCCTAAAAACATGGTGTGTATTAAAGCTACAGAATGAACTTACTATATTGGAAAATAAAACTGAATATTCGAAGCTCTTGTTCTGTCAACTTTTACAAAAAGCAAAAAAGTGAAATATGTTAAACCTAACAAAAGGTTTTGGAAAATCAATCCATGGAAGAGAAAGGCAAAAAAAAATTTTAAAAATAGAAAAGAGGAAATTTCTTAGGGAAGTACAAACAGAAAGACCTACAGGATTAGAATCAAAAGAGTAAATACAGAGTAAGTCCAGGGGATCCAGGATTCAGCTACTACTCCCAGCACTGTAATGACTCCATCTGTAAGAGCAACTTCGAACTGGCAATCCCACCAGGGGCATCACTCCACTTTGCCTAACTGCCACTCTGTTCCAAACTCCACATACTTATTCCAGATTTTTAGGCAATGCTAGGCTCCGCCTCCACTAGCCCACAATGAAACAACAACAAAATAATACATCTTTTAAAAAGATAAACAATTTCCTCTAACAAAATACAAGGGCCTTGCTTTCCAAAATGACATTTTAAAGGAAATTTATTTTTCTATAATTTCACTTCAGGCACAAGTAATTTCTAACATCTCAACCTATTTGCCTAGGAGTTTCCCATTGCTTGGACTGGTCTGCATATTTTCTTCCACTACAGGTAAAAACTTGGAGCCTAAATATTTTATATGTAAAGATGCACTCTGCAGGACTGCTTTAGAGCAGAATCTTGGAAAAGATCCAAAAATAAGTCAATGACATATTGGTAAAATAAGTTGTATATACCCATACCAAAGATGATTGAAAAAGGAAAAAAAAAAATGACATCCATCTATGTTGCTATGAAATACACTTAGCCTAAATGGAAAGAATTTCCATCATATACGGTTGCAAAACAGCATTTTATATCTAGTTTACATAAATTTATGTTATAGGAAAAGACCTAGAAGGATGTTCACTAAAATTTAATTTTATTGGCCCCTTTTTATTTTCATAGATCTCTCTGTCTTTAAAATTTGTTATCTTTTTAAACACCTCCCCAAAACTTGAAAAATAAGCAGTTAATTACTGTTAAACATACCAATCTTTTATTTATACTTCTGGCCCTTAAACTTTCTGAAGAGTATAAAATTACATATGTTTGTAAATGGTATTGTCATTGTTTGATCATCTTCTGATATTGCAATGAAACCTGTTAGACATGAAATGTTATACATATTCTCTAGTGATGTGGAATACTAGTTGTACAGGTGATATTCGGTACAAAAATGGAATATGTTCATTCTTTGTGGTTGCAGTAACAAATTGCTGCATACTCAGTGGCTTAAAGCACCAGAAATTTATTCTCTCACAGTTCTAGAAGACAATGTCAACATCAAAGTGTTGACCAACTCTACGGGAGACTCTGCTCCTTGCCTCTTCTAATTCCTATGGCTGACACCTTCTCCTCTTCTGGTGTCTCTCTCAAAACTCCTTCTGCCTCTCTTAAAAGGATATATATGATCCATTCAGAACTCACTTGATAACCCTAATAAATTCCTCCTTTCAATATCCTTAATTCAGTCATCTTTTTTTTTTACATATGTATATAATTTCATCATATATTTTGCCATGTGAGATATAGTCACACTTTTCAGGAACTTGATGTAGATATCATTTGGGGGAACCATTTTTTTTTCTTAAGCCTACCACAGAGAAAAAACAGTGAAACTGGCCTTCCTATCTTCTAGTTTGAAGACCTCTAGAAATGCATCCCTTTGATGGACTATTTTCTATTCAGAAGTGGCCTCATGCTTCATTTTCCAACTGCTAGGATATAGGGAGCTGAAGCAGGGAACTATGTAGGATTTGTTAAAAAAAAAAAAAAAAAGTCTTCGATCCCCTCCTCTGGCTCTCCCTCTTCTGGGACTACCTTGATTCTTGGGCAGTCAAATGTGGTTCTCTTTGGTTTCTCTAGAAGAGTCAAATACTCTCTTTTTGTTTTCTCTATCCAGAAAATTGGCAGGTTTTCCATCAGGTTTTTAGTGGCCTGTGGAATCACACTACAATTATTTGCCAACATAAGCGAAACAATGAGGAATTCAACCCCTATGCTGATAGCTTCTCTGAGTTTCCAACTGCTTCCACTATTTTTGTGTTTATATTTAATCTTCAAAATCCTCAGTAGTTATTTTGCTTTATAGACGTTATTGATTACAATTATCTATTAGGATTAGTTTTGTAGAAGGCTCACATTACTACTACACATGAGACTTTAAACTTCTCTTGGGTACACATTCAAATATCCCACCTGCCTCTGGGTTCACTCTGAACAGTCCATTCAGGAAAATAAGAGGCTCATGTACTCTCCATATGGAGTCTTAATTATGTGACAGTATACTAATGAATGTAATGATGAATAAAATTATTTTTATACCTATCAGTTAATTACACCAATGTAACCACCTAATGATTATTCGTGGGAGGAAATCAATACTGATATTTTTGGCAAAACAAGGCTATTTTCCTTTACCTAGATTTCAGGTAACCATGAAAGGAGTAAAAAACAAATCTTGTGTTATATAAGAACCAATAACACAATCGTTAGAATATTCCTTTGGCAAAGCCCTTGACTTCTTAAAGTTGTAGGAGAAAGAACTTATAGTCGAATTTGTAGTCAAATTTATGTGGTAAAATTTTTATTTTTTTATTTTTTTTAAAAGATGTAGGTGTTCTTTTTAAGATTTTATTTATTTATCAGAGAGAGAGAGGGAGCACGAGAGAGCACAGGCAGACAGAGTGGCAGGCAGAGGCAGAGGGAGAAGCAGGCTCCCTGCCGAGCAAGGAGCCCGATGTGGGACTTGATCCCAGGATGCCGGGACCATGACCCGAGCTGAAGGCAGCTGCTTAACCAACTAAGCCACCCAGGCGTCCTAATGTGGTAAAATTTTTAAATGCAAGCTATTTATAATAATGTTGGAGACAATATCTTAAAGCAATTTTTCCCCATATTTCAATAAAACTATTCATTTTTGCTTATTAGTTTGCTTATAACTTCCTCTTATAATGCACAAAATGAATTGAATAAAATATCATTAATCTTATTTAATTTTAATTTTAAAAATTTTAAAATAACATACGTACTTGAACACAAAATTAAGAAAAAAGAAATTATATATATTTATAAAATGTCTAACAATTAGAATTTTTTTTCTTATTCTTAGACTCATTGAATCTAAGGATATATCCAGTAAGGATAAGAACACTACTCAATTTTGAACAATTAAACTGTAATAGGATTTATAATAGCTTACTTTCATGAAAAGCATAGTAAAGTTTAACACTATAACCAAAATTTCATTATTGATTGAAAAAAGATTCTGAAGATTAAATAAAAATTTTAGTTCTCTAAATAACTCTCTATAGGCTTTCATCACATTCTACACCATATTACCCAGAGCTTTTATAAGAAACATAATCAGAAATATATTTACTTCTTTTCCTCCTTATCAGTATCACTTGTCACTTTAAATACTTTAAAAGTTGTCTTCTCTACACATGTTGTCTATAGTTACTATGTGTTGCTTATGGGTGGTTGGAGGACTTCAACTATGTCTCTCCTATCAGAATATACTTGTTTTCCGAAAGCATATTAGATTGTATCACAAGTAGGTTCAGAATGCTTTGCAACTATATTCTTGTTTGACAACAACTGACCTGTGAAACAGGAACTTAGAGTCACTACATACTATTAAAACAAACCTATGGTTTGCAAAGTGCATACTTTGTTAGAAAAGTAAAGAGCAGGGGCACCTGGGCAGCACAGTTGGTTGGCAGCAGCCTTTGGCTCAGGTAATTTTCCTGGAGTCCCAGGACTGAGACCCAGGTGGGCTCAGAGGGGAATCTCCTTCTACCTCTGCCCCTCCCTTACCTCGTGCTTGCTCTCTCTCTCAAATAAATAAAATCTTAAAAAAAAATTTAAAGTAAAGGACAAAATCAATCAGGAGGAATAATTCTCCTCTACTTTATTTGTAACTGTTATTTTAAATCTTCTTTATCAAAGATATACCCCTAGATTGTTTTTTGTGAGTTTCCTGAAGAGAGTCTTGCCTTATCTCACATAAAATGAATCAGTCAGTGCAACTATGTAACAATTCATGGTGTCTTCCTTTCTGAAGAGAGGATCTATGTGCAGTTACTACACTTTCTCAGAGAACTACCATATATGTGCTCACAAATTAATATACATCAAGTGGTTTTAAACAATTAGTCCATTTGGACTGCTGAAACAAAAATACCGAAGAATGGGTGGCTTGAAGACAACCAATATTTAATCCTCATAGTTTTGGACACTGGAAAGTCCAAGATGATACCTGGGCAGATTCTACGTAGGGTGAGACTCTATTTTCTCAGTAACTGGGTCTTTTCGTTATAAGCTCATGTGGCAGAAAAGTTGTAAGGGATCTCTAAAGGGCATCCTTTTTAAGGGCACTAATCCCATTTAAGATGACTATACTTTGTCTTCAGGACCCAAACAGTTCCCAAAGGCCCTATTTCCAAACACCATCACACAGAGAAGTGGATTTCAACCTATGAAATAAACTTGGGGGAACACATAATTTTAGTCCATCGCAAGCAACCGTTACTAATTCAGGATCAATAGAGGGCCACATAAAATGTTGCTCATATGTTGATCTTGCAGTTAAACCACTATTCATCAAAATACACCTTTTAAAATATAAAGGCAAAAGTAGATTCATTTATTTTACAGTTATTTTCAAATTTTACTTTAAAGGAATATTCAAATATATTAACATAATTTCAAAATTCATAAATTCATATTTAATAAATTTAATGGACTGATCAATAAGGTTAAAATCCATTATTTTTAAGGAAATAAATTTTTATTGACACATGCTCTATGGAACAACATGTATAATATTTTTAACAAGTTCATCATCAATCTTTATATTTTATATTAGCTTTCCTCCTTTATGTTTCAACACTGTAGAAAAAAATTTTTTTCTTTCTACCAGGACTAGTCACAGAGTAGCAATTAAGTTATAAGAAAACTGACAATTATCTGGATCAAGAGAAAGGAAAATTTACAAAAACTGTAACCACACTAATGACGTAGAAGAGAGGTCAATAGTCATCAGCATTATATGTGTAAAATAATCCATTTCTAAGAGTCAAAGTTTACTATGTTCTTAGTAAATATATCCCTTACTCTATGAAGAGGATGAAATTTAAAGTGAACTTTGGTGTGCGACGGGCTTCTATAATACTTTATCCTTTGCTATAAATACTACCTGTCATTTGCTTCTATCCAGGATAGGAGAGTGAGTCCTTCATTAAATTCTATTACCTAGGGGCACCTGAGTGGCTCAGTGGGTTAAGCCTCTGCCTTCAGCTCAGGTCATGATCTAAGGGTTCTGGGATTGAGCCCTGAATAGGGCTCTCTGCTCAGCAGGGAGCCTGCTTCCTCCTCTCTCTCTGCCTGCCCCTCTGCCTACTTGTGATCTCTATCTGTCAAATAAATAAATAAAATCTTTTTTAAAAAAATTCTATTACCTAAAACTCCATCGTAGCAGACTGAGTGAGAGATTCTCCTGCTGGGCTTCCAGAGGTGAGCTCCACATTGTTAAAGTTTCCAGAGGGAGAGGGCCATGTGGCAAGAAATGATGAATCGCACTTAGAACAACTTCCAGCTGATAGCAACCAAAAGTAAGAAATCTAGATTTACAAAGGCAAGGGATTGCATTCCAGCAACAGTTCTGAGTCTAGAAGAGGATCCTGGTCTCCAGAAAGGAATGCAGCCTACCTGATACCTTCACTGTTGCCTCCTGAGACCCTAACCAGAAGACCCAGCAAAGCTGCCCATGACAACTGTGAGACAATAAATGTGTGTTATTTTAAGCTGCTGTGTTTATGATCATGTCGTACACAGCAACAGAAAACTAACCCACCTTGTTTAATTTTGCTGACATCTTATTACCAGTTAGGGTGATTTTAAACTAGGAAGTAATTGCATGTGAGTGAGACTGTGTCTTTGAATGTCTATATAACATTGCCTATCAAATCTAGCATATGCTTCGAAAACTGTTAATTAAAATGCCTCAAACCACTTATGCAATTTTGCCAGTTTTTGTATTTTTTACTTATAATGAAAAATTTGGTGCTAACCGAAATTAAATGAACTCCTAAAGCCTAAGAAATCAAAACTAATGTGGTCATCACTGATATATATTTTGTATGTTTGCTTACGTATTTACATTTTAATTTGCAATAGCCATTCCTTTAAAAATGGGTTACTGTGTAAGCAAGTGCTGGATAAATGATTACTACTAGTTCTACACAAAGAATGCAGAGGAATGATTCTGCTAATGAGGGATATGTTAAAATAACTAGACCATTCAAGAGGTGTCTATGACCCCACTGGGTGATGCTAATACTTGCAAAGGTAACAGGTACTTGATGTGCCCTAACAATGGACAAATACAATGTTCAAAAAGGCAAAATTGTAATTTTATCCAGAGATTTGCTTTCACCAAAAAAAATTATAATTATTTTACTAATATGAATTACCATTACCTTTTTACTATATGAAAATGAAAAATTCTTTGGCTCATTTTGACAAGAGATACTTAAAATGTTTGTCACAAAAATTTTATTGTTACTCTTTTGTGAAATTTTTAAAAAAATGTTGTTTTCTGACTTTTAACTAGAAACAAAAATATAGAAATGGAGAATAGGTACAAAATAATTTATAATATTATATTTATCATTTTGAGTATTTAAGGGCAACTTAATACCCTCAGTTACCTTGTCTTTGTTATAGTCCTGCTTCTTCATGAAAAGTAATTTAAAGTATTAATTCAGAAATTTGATGATTTAACTTTTATCAGTGATGAATATTGTTTTGTCTAGTAAAATATCACTTTGATCACTGGACATAACACAAATAGTTCCATAATAGTGCAAATGCACTCTTTTTTTTATCAACCTGGCAAGACTATTATGCTTTTGCAGAATATGATAAAAGGCTACATCATGTTTTAACTATTTCAATTTTAATACAAGTTTTATTCATTTACTTGATTTCCCCAGGCAGAAGGTGAATTTTTTGACATTTAAAGAATTCCCTGAGCAACATGTTTTCCAATGCATTGTACTCTGCCAATGATGATGATTCCAGTTCATTAGATGCTATCTGGAAACAAAAGGAATGAGGCAGAAATACTCCCTACTGATACATTATTTTTGGAGGATTGGTATTACACAATTAGCAAACGTTATTAAATGTCTTTAAGTATCATTAGTGAAGAAGAATGGAAAACTGTTTAATGGTTACCCCTCTCTGTGCTTTAAATGGATTGATAGTGCAGGAAGCCATTTAAAGATATAAAATATCAGAAGATAGGCAGGACCATCTGTTTTACATATTCATTATCCTATACATTTTATTTTGCATAATTATTTCATCAAAATGAACTCACTGAACTGATACAGTGTTCATAAAAGAAGGTGAAATGCCTATATATACCTTTGACTGAAAACTTATCTTTGATAACATTTTGGTAAATTTATATCAGAATTAAAATATATAGCTTTAATTCATGTTACTATACCCAAAATGCTGTTATTAGAAAACCTGACATAATAGAAATTTTTACAATGCAAAGTGGATAGTGTGCTACAGTTAAATTTCTCTTTGTCATTGAAAAGTCATGCTCTCAAAAATTTATCATTTTACCTGAAAAAAATATGCTAATACCTGAACATTGTCCCAATTTCCAGTATTAATAAAAACATCTCAAGAATGAAACAAGCTGAAGATGATTACTTTTCTTTAGAAAGTAATGTTTACTTGGCCATAGATCAGACTACTGTATTTTTTTCACATTTTTATACCAAGATGGAAAAGTACGAGAGTGGAGTTTGAGCAATAAACATCAAAGAGGAAATCTCCATTTACTAAAAAGTAATAGAGTTAGTTTATCGAGGTGGCTAGCCAAGGGTCTGCAATAAATTAGACATATATAATACATAATTCGGCTGCCCACATAGTTACCCCATATATACCTTATGAATTATAAATTAGTCGCATTCCCCCCAAATGAAATAGAATCATTTTAGGAGTATTAAAAAATACTTTGTAAAGAACTTACAACAGAAGTAACCACTCTTATAAGCATCTCTTTATCTCTGTTGAGTACTGTTTCAATTTGTAAAAAGTCTTACTACCTACCAACAAAGTAGACAGCATCTTTTTTATAAATATTTTTTTTAAATAAAAGCAAACACACACACACAAAGAATTTATACAACACTCTTGTCAGCACCTATGTAACCCTGTGGAGTGCTGTTGTACTGCAATATAAGGTTCCAAATAAAACAACAGAAACCACTACAAACATCAAGAAAGAAGCCTCTAGGATATAGCACTTGAAGCACAATCAATGAAATAAAATAAATCAAAAAGTGGGACTACATCAAACTAAAGAGCTCTGCACAGAAAAAGCAACAATCAACAAAATGAAAATATAATCTATAAAATGGGAAAATATTTGCAAACTATTTATAAGGGATGAATATCCAAAATATTTGAAGAATGCATACAAATCATTAACAGCAACAAGAAGTAATCCAAATACAAAATGAGCAAAAGATATGAACAGATATTTTCCAAAGAAGATATATGAGGACAACAGGTACATGAAAAGGTATTTAAAATAACTAATCATGGGGCACCTGGGTGGCTCAGTGGGCTAAAGCCTCTGCTTTCGGCTCAGGTCGTGATCCTGGGGTCCTGGGATGGAGTCCCACACTGGGTTCTCTGTTCAGCAAGGAGACTGCTCCCCTTCCTCTCCCTCTCTCTGCCTGCCTCTCTGCCTACTCGTGATCTCTGTCTGTGAAACAAATAAATAACATCTTTTAAAAAATAAAATAAAATAATCACTAGAAAAATGTAAATCAAAACCATAATAAGGTGTCACTTCATACTTGTTAGAATCACTAGGTAAGAGATAAACCCTGGCGAGATGTAGAGAAAAGGGAGCCCTTGTGCACTGTTGGTAGGACAGTAAATTGCTACAGATGCTGTGCAAAACAGTACAGAATCTCTTAAAAAAAAAAAAGAACAGCAGGATCCAGCAACTTCACTTCTGTTACATACTCCAAGGAAACAAACACACTCCGTTGAAAAGATACTTGTACCCCATGTTCTTAGGAGGATGATTTACAGTAGCCAATACCTGGAAACAAACGTCCATCAGTGGATGAATGGGTAAAGAGGGTACGCGGTATATATACACACAGAGTTGCATATTACACAGCCATGAAAAAGAAAGAAATGTTGCCATTTGCAACATCATAGATGGACCCTTAGCTTATGCTAAGCTAAATAAGACAGAGATACAAATAATATATGATTTCAAAGAAAAGTTATAGAAAATAAGATCAGATCTGTGGTTGCCAGAAGAGGAGGTGAGGTGAAGAATCAGATGAAGGGATCAACTGGTACAAACTTCCAATTGTAAGATACAGAAATACTAGGGCTGTCATGTACAATGAGGTCAGTGAATTTTCTTTTTGCCGATCATTTCTTCAACATGATGATACATTTCACTATATATTATCAAAAAATCAAATTTTCAGGGTGGCTAGGTGGCTCAGTTGGTTAAGCAACTGCCTTCCACTGAGGTCATGATCCTGGAGTCCCGGGATCGAGTCCCGCATTGGGCTCCCTGCTCAGTGGGAAGTTTGCTTCTCCCTCTGACCCTCCTCTGTCTCATGCTCTTTCTCTCTCATTCTCTCCCTTTCAAATAAATAAATAAAATCTTTAAAAAATATATCAAATTCTCTAATATCACCAACTATCTCATTCAAAAAGTCTTTGAATACTAGGAAGAGTCAAACTCTGTGGTGAATAAAATATTTCCTAAATTCTGCTTGAAAGCTTTATTACTGGCAACAAACACTGTCAGTAGGTTTTCTTGAAGTCAGAGTTTCCTTCGTTTATTTATGAAAACATAACTGCTCAATACTCAACTTTAAATAATATCGTTTGCCAGTTTTTTTAAGTAAACATGGTGTTCCATGAAAAAGCAGCAATTCAGCTCACATGTTTACCACCTGTGTGCTTTTTCTTGAAAAAATCATCACACTCCAGTACACAGTAGAGATGCTCTGATAGTATTTCTCAACTTATCACACAGAAAATTTAAATGATGTAGCTGCAAAGCCTAATAGTCAATGAAATTCATAATCAGTACTACTACTTGTGAGGAGCTTTTTTCTTTAAAGATTTTATTTATTTACTTGACAGACAGAGATCACAAGTAGGCAGAGAGGCAGGAAGAGAGAGAGAGGAGGAAGCAGGCTCCCTGCTGAGCAGAGAGCCTGATGCGGGGCTCGATCCAAGAACCCTGAGATTATGACCTGAGCCGAAGGCAGAGGCCCGACCCACTGAGCTACCCAGGCGCCCCGTGAGGAGCATTTTTAATGTAGAACTTTTAGCTGTGTTTTACTCTTTAGTAATAATTCTTCTTTTCCTTTTTTTTTTTTTTTTAAACTTCCATGTGTGCGGGTGAAGAGAACAATAACCACAAATACAGTAGGAGGCCACTGTCTTGCTTACCGCTGAGGCACCAACAGTTTTACCCACCATTATTTTTATACCAGTTGTGCAATGTCAATATAATATACAGGACAAATTGTAACTTAGGATCATTATGAAAATCATTTTGACCTTGCAATTCCCTGAAATGTTCTTAGTAACACTGGGGGCTCCATGGACCAACAGTTTAAGAATGACTCCTTAAAAGTCAATGGATTACTTATTGAAGTAATTAGAAAATTCATATTATTTATAAAACTGCTTATTACCCTCTGGGAATATTCCATACTTATCTCCATTTTCAGACCTTAGAGAAAGTATAAATATATAAGTGACTATGCATATTTAAAAGTTTTATGACTTCTATACTATGCTAAGCTTAACCAGTATAAAAGTTATTACTTATAATTAAGAATTTGGTAATAGCCTGAATCCTTTATGATACTTCATCATGACTTCCATATCTTAGAACATATTTAGCAATTACTGTAAGGTGCCCCTGTGCTTTAAAACATAGAGAAAAGTTGCCAAAGCTAGACATTCTGGGTATGAATTCTGGCCCTGAAACATTCTGCTTATATGACCTTGTCACGTTCCTTACGGTGACCTGTTTGTCACTTCCCTCTTCTGCAAAATTGAATATAATTTAATAACTACTTCGCAGGATTGAATATTAATGAATACATGGAAAGCACATTTCAGACTACATGGCATAGTGTAAAAACTAAATGTTAGGCATATATATAATAAAATAAATTTAGACCAAAGGGGAATCTTAATTTAAGATGTGGATTTCTGGAAAACACAGTTAGTGCATTTTTTCAAATTAAGATTTCATGGTATCTACCTTTTAATACATTTAAATAATTAGCACACTTTTAAGATTGAAGATGGATGGAAACACAGTACATCAGCAGAACAGAGATCAGAATGAAGCATAGACAAGGGATGTAGTGATGAAAACTAACCAAAAAGAAATCTACAGTGTTTGGCGAAATAGAATTAAAACCCAAATCTCTCAACCTAAAAAACCTCTCTACAAAGGCAGTTGTAAAAGAAATAGTTACGAAGTACTAAACCAGAGCATGAGGTGCAGCAGGGAACTGCAAAGACAAAAAATATTTCACCTTTTTATATAGCCAAGCACCTATCACCTATTCTGTGCAAGGTCTCAAAGTAAACAAGTCCCTAGATAAGAAGACTTGATGGCACTTGTCATACATGTTTCATCCTCCATTCACTTAGGAGCTGAGGTGACAATCTCTGTTAGCCAAGAGCCTTTACCCAAAATAAAAATAAATGACCCCTCTCTTTATGGTGAGAGGTAGTTTTGCAATTTGGAGTAAGGCAACCAAACCAGTTAGGCTACTAACCTCCAACAGAAACTGGTCGTTAGGGACTCCAACATCCTTAATGATTATATTTTAAAGATACAGCTCCCAGGTTCTTGAGAAAGACATTCCAGAATCATAATTCAAATAAGAGGCTCAGTTAGCTCTAAAAAGACGTTCATGCATTTCAATGAGACAGAGAAAGAACTAATGTTTTCTAATGTAATACACTAGGACAAGGGAGCATTTGCCCTTACAAGAATTCAGAGGATTTTGAATTGTTTGACATCAAGTTCATGTGAGTTATATAGTCCACGACAGTCTCACTAAGAAGGGAAGTGTCTTAAAGCAACTGTGGGGTTGGCGGTGATGCTGTACACTTGAGAATTACTGGTTGGAGGCTTCACGGTATCCAGATGCTAGAGGAGCCCGTGCAATGTGACCCAGAGTGGTCCGCAAGGATTTGTGGTGGAAGGTTGCCAAGTCAACCTTCCACTACACACCTCATTTCTTTTTTTATCCTTCTCATGTTTCTCTAAATCAGGCGGAGTTTATTCTCATCTGTGCTTATTCTGAAGGCATTTAAATCCATCAACAAAAGAAGTTAGAATTTCATACCCATCTCAAATAATACTAGTTTATCTTAATTGTTCCTTATTTGAAATAGATCTCTACCTAAAATTAAAGGCTTCTGGGGTGCCTGAGTGGCTCAGTGGGTCAAAGCTTCTGCCTTTAGCTCAGGTCATGATCCCAGGGTCCTGGGATCGAGCCCCGCATCGGGCTCTCTGCTCAGCAGGGAGCCTGCTTCTCTGCCTACTTGTGATCTCTGACTGTCAAGTAAATAAATAAAATCTTTAAAAAAAATTTAAAGCCTTCTGTTTTTGCTCATATAAGTAGGGATGTGAATGATATTGTATTGTAATAGGGTGAAAATTCAATACAAAATATACACTGACCTTTTAAAAGTTTTAAAATTTCTGTTTTTAAAGATTTTATTTATTTATTTGACAGAGAGAGAGACAGCAAGAGAGGGAACACAAGCAAGGGAGTGGGAGAGGGAGAAGTAGGCTTCCCACCAAGCAGGGAGACTGACACATGGGGCTTGATCCCAGGACCCTGGGATCATGACCTAAGCCAAAGGCAGACACTTAACAACTGAGCCACCCAGGTGCCCCAAAAGTTTTAAAATTTCTTTGTGAGTTACCAAGGGCCCACTATCAGACTAAAGTCATGAATTAAAAAACAACAATTAGAGAAGGATAAGTAAAAGTGTTGGTTTTACTAAAGATAGTATTTTAGATTGTTAATTTAATAATACCAAGCAAAGCAGTGTGCTGTCAGTGCACAGGTAACACTGAAGGCTGTCAGAAGTTTTTTTTCAAAATACAATGTGCATGTGTAGTAGTAAAATGCATTAACTTTTAGTTACTGACAGGCTAGCAGAATTTTATTCTTAATTGAAATAATTAAATACATTTATTTTTAAAGTTTGTTTATATAACCTGATGGTATCCTGCCCAACACTATTTTAATAAAATTGTTTTATGAACATTTTATAGCTCTCACATGACAACAATTGAGTCCAAATATGTAGCTAACATCTAAAGAACATAATTAAGCATTGTCTCGAAACTCAGAACTGTTCAAAAAGACAGGGTAATGTCACGTTTGCCAGGAAGACATAATATCTCCCACGCACTTTTGGGTTTCTGGAATAACTAGGGATTCTGTTCAAGTCCTTAAAAAGAAAGCTACATGATGGATATTTAAATGTAAGCTTTGTCCTTTTTAAAGCTAAACAAATTCTAAAATTTTTCATAGAAAGGAAATAAATTTTACTCACCCTTTAGAGTCTCCCTGGCTCTATAGCAGACTATATTTGAGGTTTGGGGCTGGCTTCTAACTAGTCACCTATGGTTCACTTACCAGTGCTTCATGACTCACTTTTTTCCTATCAAACTGACAGATTATTTCATCATCTATGCTGATGTTTTACACTAGAAAGGCAATGAAGACTTTTATGATGGAAAATTTTAAATGTATGTATCATGCAGACTTAATGGCATAAGGAAACCTCATCACTCAGATATAGTAATTATTAATTCAAAGGTCAATCCTGACCAATTTGTTCCATATATGTATCCATAATCTCAAATGTTAGATATCATTACCAATTAATATTTAAATATTTAAAATATCACCAAAAGATAAGGATTTTTCTTTAACATGACAAGACAATGGTTTCAATACACACACACACACACAAACATACAAAGTACATAGTATCATCAATTATTAATATGCTTAAGTGTCCAATTCCAAAGGAAGTTCTGGGTTATTTTTTCAATTTGCTTGAATCAGGATCTAATAATGTCATGCATTATGATTGACTAACATGTTTACTGTGATCTGTATTTTTCTACTGTCTTTTTTTTTTTTTTAAACTTGTGGTTAATCTAATAAAGAAATCAGGTCATTTGTACTGCAGAGTCCCTCCATGAAGATTTCTACTTACTACTTCTTTGTGGCATACATTAGCATAGTACCCCTACTTCTGTATGTCAGACTCAAATCTAATTCATTGTTTATGCTGAGTTTTTCCATAATATGTAGGGAAACACCGTTTTACCTCTAAAATACTTACTAAGCTGTATGTATTATTGCAAAACAAAATATGGCTTGAGTCAAACTGCCCAATAGATGAATGCTCTTTGCTAGAAATAATAGAAATGAAGGTGTTCAGTAAACTTCTAGATCCTCTCCTTTTCAAATAAAGCATTAGCAAGAGAGAGTAACTACAAGAATCATGGCAAGAAAGAAAGCCCACCTTTTGTTCATACAGTCTCCAGCTGGTGTTTTATCAAATCTTATTCACGATTTTCTTGCCTGATGAATCAATCCATGCTTCCCCAAAGCCTCAGGATAAGCCACAAAACAGCTGAGCATAATTCCTCTAGGCTTAATAATCACAGTGTTTGTTCACAAGTAATGACTATATTTTAGCAGAGAACCTTCCCTTAGAGGAACTTGTAGTTTAGATGATCCCTCATAGCTGATTCCAAAAGAAAATAAAATAGAATCCCATTTTTTTCAGGAATCCATAGTCTGCACTTAAGTTAAACTCAACAAGTACTAATATTCTTTTGTTTTATGTAGTTTTCTTGCTTTGGTTGGTTGGTTTGCTGTTGTCTCCAACCAGTTTTGAGTCCATGGCTCAAGGCTGGTCAGTTCCCCTTCCTAGGCGGCTGAATCCACACCCCAGATATGTCCCTTATAGGATGTTATCATGAAGGAGCCATTATTTATGAGCCCTAAGTGCTCAGGGCCAGGTATCAGATCAGGAAAAAAAGGCCCTATTCCCAGAAGCCTGCAGAATTATTCCCATTAGCCATTTAACAGAAAGCCCAGGAAACTTTGTTAAGCCAATCCCTTGCTTATAGAAGCTGCCTTCTAAGACTCCAGCTGGCTGTTAAAATCTGTCCCTGGGTCCAGTCGTCTGTGTAGTCCTGCCTGGAAACCTTCTTTGGCTGGAAGCTTTAAGAAACAAGGAGTTCTGCTCTTCATTTACATAAGAGCTTCTATGTTTTGTCCCACCATCTCCTTAAATCTTATAAAACAGAGTTAATTCCCATTTCTCTAATCTGATGCTTTCAGTTCTTAAAAAAAATAGTTTATTATATCATAAACTCTCATGTTTGATGAAAATTGAGAAAAAGACAGGTGGAAATAATTATAGCATTCAAGAAATATAAACTAATTAACGGGTAAGAAATATCTTAACAATGCTTTGTCAGGCCACTATTTTAAAGAAACTAATTGTATTACAGGAGCAAAACACCTTTTAAGCTTACTATGACTATTTTCTTAAGATACTATTTATATAACTTGGAGACATGCAGAAATATACATTTTTAATTTTTAATTTAAATGATGAATGTATCTATTCCTTACATATGGAAGTAGTGGAAATTAAATAAAAAATTAATTCACACATGTGAATACACTTAGAAAGATTTTCACTAATATTAATAGGTAAAATATTTAAGTTGTAAGTTATTCCTAGTTAGAGTCTATGAGTTTTTAAAATTTCAGTCAAAAGAAATGTGTAGTTGCTAACTACAACAAATTCCCCTCCAAAATACTTTACCAATTACATGTCTACTAATTGGATAGGAGAACACACATTTATCTCACAGTTGTTGTTGTTGTTGTTGTTGTTGCTGTTTTAAGATTTTATTTATTGAACACAGAGTCACAAGTAGGCAGAGAGGCAGGCAGAGAGACAGGGGAAGCAGGCTCCCCACTGAGCAGAGACCAATGCGGGGCTCCATCCCAGGACCCTGAGATTATGACCTGAGAGAGGCTTCACCCACTGAGCCACCCCAGACACCCTATCTCACAGTTTTAATAACAAATCATATTGCTTGTTACTTTCTTAAGATAAAACTTTATATCTTATGGAGTTTTGCACTGAGAGCTCCTGATAACTAGTAAGTTTGAACATGTTTTCATCTATTTAATGTACTTAATCATACCCAGCTCCTTCCCCAGAACTTGCACAGCTCTGCTTTCTCCAGCCCCAATATTTAGAACCAATTCCAGCTCATATCACTTCTCTTCTCATTCATCAGACTGCAACTTGCTAGCAACTTTCTAGCAGTTCCTAGATTGTAGCAAGCAATCTTTCTACCGGAAAGCAATTGTAGTCCTGTTCCCTAGGACCGATTCTCAATTCCCACTGCCACGGCCCTAATTCTTTGCAAGCTATGCCTTTTGATCTCCCTCTAGCATATTATCTACTACAGCACCCTGTTCACTTCCTTCACAGTAGAGTGTGGCACACTACTATTGTTCAGCTTACTGCCTATGGATGTGGCTAGTCTCTGTTTAACACAATACTTTCTGGATTCTGCCCTTTGCACAGGCAGCCATCTGGTTTATTTCCCTTCCTCTGCTGAAGAGAGATCCATACTACAGAACTCTTCCTGAATCTCCTCTCCATTGCTGCTTGAGACGTGGTTACACATGAACTTCTCTTTAACGCTGCCGAACTTCCTCGAACTTTTCTAAAATTTCATGTGTTCATGCATTCAAGTATTTTTGTTTTGCTTGGGAAGTCCTCACCACAGCCCTGCTAATCCTTCATCAATTAGGCTCAGTTACTGTTTAATCTGTCTTTGTCCTCTGCTTGCCGAACAGCCAGTAGGTAACACATTCTGATAGATTCTAAGCAGTAACCCCCTTAAAAGCAGGGACTTTATAATTATTATACCACAAACTAATAGTGTGTATTGCATAGTAAGTGATCAGTAATGGAGTACCTAATCAATCACAAGCATTATGAAATCTTGATAGCACTAATTTTACTTATGATTACAGTAACTTCTTGACAAATGTCACAAGCCTAAATAAGCCATTAATATTAGGAATTCTAGGAACTTGATCAAGAGTCACCAGATGCTGTGGTAGACTGGAGGAATATTCTTGATCAGAGCAATTATGTATACTGAAAAAGATAATAATTACCCTGGTGTGTGATTAAAAACAACATCATATACATCAAAGCAGGAAAGTAAGTCCAAATCCAAGCAGACATAGACAAGGCAATTTTCTTAGATACACATTTAACCAGGAAATTTAATCATTTGTTTAGTGAGGATTCAAAATTAATATAAAAACCCCAAAGAAAACTAGTAGTTTTCTTTATATTTTATATAAAGATATACAGATATATCTTTAAATATTTCTTTATATATTTCTTATATATATTTTTTTCTTCTCTAAATTTAAATGATTGGTAAGAATATATGATGTTACTGGTAATCTATATTTACCATATATATATATATATATATATATATATATATGAAGTGTTTATCATAAAGAAGATTTTAAGGCTGAAAAGTCTCATAAATTAGCTTCAGTTTACAGGTCATAAATAATTTCTTTATACCTTGATATATGTAGGTTATTAAAAAGTCAAGTATAGAAGATAGTATAAAACTGTGGAATAAACATGAGTAATTGCCTCGTGATAAATTAGGCTTATGACAGGACACGTAACAGAAAAAGCATACTGTCTAAATCCTTTCATTAAAACATACTACTTCTTGAAACCACCTGGAAAGATATTCTAACAAAGTGAACTTAATGAGATGGCAGACTTTCATTTCCTTAGCTGAAAAGACTCTTGCTAGAAAAGCCGCACATTAAACAGATACAACTTTGTTGAACTACACAAACCTCGTGGTGTAGGTGGCCAGACTGAGCTGCTGTTCAGCCCACAATGAGAGTTATACTCCCATGGATAGTAAATTCTTCCTTTGCATTTTTGTCCTAACTACCTATTGGAAAGGCACTGTCACAGTCACTGCCACCGATAAGAACAATGAGGTACAGAGGATGAAGCTTGTCAGTGACAGGTTCAGATTTCAAATTCAGGTAGTCTGGACCTGGAGTCCAAAATGTAATCACACAATACCTTATGATATGATAAGAAAAACAAAGGAAATTCACAGTGACAAGGTCAGGGTATGTGCCAGTCAAGTCATAATATTGAATGTCATACTGGGAGTCCATTTATCTCATAGATGTAGATAGAATATAGGCATAAATAAGGATATAGATACAAATGTAGATACAGATATACAGATTTCTAATAACAAGAAACTTGGATTTGAGTTATTCCTAAATTTAGTCTTCGTTTTTTTTTTCTAATAATAAAGCAGGATGAAGACTAATGATCTGATTCAGAAGTGTTTTTCCCAGCAAAAGAGAAGATCCCACAAAAAGGAAAAACAATAACATTATTTTATACCAACAATGAATATGTACATTCCATCAAACTTCACAAGTACCAAATACATCATACCAAAATGTCTGGAGGGTGTCAAACTACATGACAAATATAAATTTCTAGAACTCGATACACTTACTTTTAAATATTCAGTGAAATTAAAGCAAGAGATTTTTCTTTCATGCTTTTCCAACTTCCTCAGAAGCAATGAAACATAATTATTCTTAACCTGTCTATCAGTTAATTCTAACCTAGACTATACCTTTACAATGTTGTTGAAACACTTTCTGCTTCTTTACAGAATTTTAAGAATGTGGGCCTGACTTTCCATAGTTCACACCCTTATGTGACATTGAAAAAAAAAAAAAAAGGACCCAATGAATTAAACATCCATATAATGAAGATAAAGACAATTAATATATTCATTTGCCATGGTAAACATTTATACTACTAAATTAGATGGAGGCAAGAAGTTGATGATGTATAATAGAGTTGCCAGCTTTTAGTTTGCCAGATTACAGTATTCTTTTCCCTATGAATGTAAGGAAACTCAGTTTAGATGTTAATGGTAATGCTGTGAAAATAGGACACTATTGAAATACAAAGCAAACCCAAGACCATTTAACTGTCTTGCCTTTTCATTTTTAAAACTTGGGTAAAAGGGTGCCTTATTAAAAGCTTTAGTTTGGGGCACCTGGATGGCTCAGTCATTAAGTGTCTGCCTTTAGATTAGGTAATGATCCCAGGGTCCTAGGACTGAGCCCCACAATGGGTTCCCCATCCAGGAGGAAGCCTGCTTCTCCCTCTTGCACTCAGTCTGCTGTATTCCCTCTCTTACTGTGTCTCTTTCTGTCAAATAAATAAATAAAATCTTAAAAAAAAAAAAAAAAAAAACAAGCTGTGGCTCAGTCAGATGAGCATCAAACTCTTAATTTCAGTCCAGATCATGATCTGGGGGTTGTGAGATAGATCCCTGCACCTGGTTCCACGCTGGGCCAGCAGATTCTCTCCCCCCCCCCCCCGCTCTCCTCCTGCCCCTCCCCCCAACTTTCTCTCTCTCCCTCTCTATACAGACATGCATACATAAAAATTAGGCAAATATGCTCACATAAA
Organism: Neogale vison; assembly: GCF_020171115.1. Taxonomy (NCBI): domain Eukaryota; kingdom Metazoa; phylum Chordata; class Mammalia; order Carnivora; family Mustelidae; genus Neogale; species Neogale vison. The sequence goes on along the minus strand of NC_058091.1, from coordinate 193,841,105 downwards.
CAAAGATGTGTATGAGAATTTGAAAATTTTAGGAGATAATTTCAGGAGCCTTTTTGTTAATGGGAAAGTTAATTATAGAAAAAGCCAAGATCTCATTAATTAAACTAGCAATTTCATTCCCTAAATGAAAGCATAGTTTCTTCTCTCAGAAGTATTTTGTAACCCAACATTTTTTTCAAACATTTAAATGTATTCATCTGTTTGTAGGATAAAATATGTAAGGTTACACAGGCTAAAAACTCAACAAGTAACAGAAAATCGCCTTTATTTTCGCAATTTCAGAAACAGTTCAAAAGCTGTACATTATGTGATCAACACTAAGTAAATGACTCTAGTCATAGCTCTGTTCTATTTTTGCTCTAAAATGTTTCTTTTTAAATGATCTAAGGAAACTTAAATAAGGTAGAATTTGAAGTTTATCATTTTTTTTGTGCTTTACTTTCTGATGGTTGTAACTTTGGATGTAAAAAAATAAAATTAAAGGTGTATTATTTCACAGATAGTTTTAAAAACAGGGGAAGACAAGAAAAAATATTTCAATTTTGAAGTTTGTGAACATAAACATTGTATCAGATGATATAATAACTGTTACATGTTTTGTTCACCCATTTTAGCTGAACTTGTCTTCTAGCATAATATAAATGTAAAATAACAATAGAGTCTTCACGGTTTTTGGCCATCTGCCATGTAATTATCCTCTACAACAAAAATTTAGAGAAATATCCTGAAGTCAAAAATCACATGCAAATAGGAAAGAAATTGAGCAAGTCTAGCTGGTGTCTGCCCAGGCAACATGTATTAAATCCAACTTCGCTAGATTTTCCTTTGTAACAAGACACAGAAAAGAGGAGACAAAGCTGGGGGCCAGACAGATTGAGAAATGGAAACCAAGACAATGTGCACAGAGTTGGGTCTCCCCGCCCCCCGGCAAATTGATTCTGGCAACATATAAACTAGAAGAAGACCCTGGGGGGAGGAAGGTGAGGAAACTATGCCTGTTTGGGCCATCATACTTGCAGGATGATAGTACCAGAGACAGTCCTCAAAATCTATCATCAGAAGCCAGCCTTCAAATGGGCACAAGCCTAGAATTTCTAAGATCTGTGTGTTGTTAAATTTCTCCCTTCCCTACTGCCAGCCAGAGGATTTAGTTTAAACTGATCTTCCTCAGGTAAGTATTTAATATGGAAACAAATGCAAATTATCCATCTAGGAATGGCTTTCAATCCAGGCCTCATTCTAAACCTAGGAAATGCAAAAACACAAATCTCTCTCTGTCCCTTCCCTTCCCCTTATCTCATACAAACTGATATAAATCCATGGAAACAAGCCACTATGAGCCAGAATCAATAGGAAAAAAAATTCATAACCAGAAGCAACAACCCAACAGATACGAGGGTTAGCAATTATGGGAAATAAAGAGCACTTAGACTCCCAAAGAAACAAAAAAAGGGAAAATAATTAGAAGCTCAATGAATGTGTTAAACAATGACTAGATATAGAAGAATAGAAAATTAACCAACTCAAACATTGTTTTGTTGGATGTCAGAGAAACAAGAAGAGATAAAATTTGAGAGAGGTTAGGAGACATTAAAAAATACGATGAGATGTCTTAGGCACGTTTGACTTCTGAAAAGAGACAATATTTATACAGAGAAGAGCCGACAGCATATCTCAATCATGCTATAAAACACAATAAATCCATACCTAGACACATCACTGCGAAATTTTGGAATATTGGAGATTAAGGGAAGCTTTAAATAATAGCTTGGCAGAAATGACAGCTACAAAAATACCTCTCAAGAAAGAAGACAACTTCACAAAAGCAGATGCCTCGGCTTTGAAATTAGAAGTCTCCTATTAGAGCAACACTTCAGGTATGTTTAAAAAAATAATTAAAGGAAAATCACAAGGATCTAAGATGTAAGAACAATACACACAAAAAAAGTAAACACGAACACTGAGTGTGTGCTATGCACATATGTGCACACATACACACGGAAACCCCAGAAAAATAGTGTTTTAGAGTTAAAAAAAGGAACCATGATTCTTAAAGGCTTTCAAGAATAAACAAAAATACTGTGAGGCTTAATTCATTGCCTAAAATTGTTCTGCTTTTATATTCAGCATCAATCAGTAAGTCAGAAAGACAAGATTTCTAAATAGGTTTGCTGCCTCCCTGTGCCAATCAGTTCAAACAAAGTTCACAGTATATCTTATTTTAGAAATAACCAAAATTCTCATAATTCCTTTTTTGTATGGAATAGACAGTAGTATTGCAGTTAGTTTCCAAACTATGTAAAAGTTTGAATAGAGGATTAAATGATCTGGAAGAGTTTTTGCATTTCAAATACTTGAATTTAGAAATTTACATTTACTTATCCAAAATCCCTGCTTAGTATAATGTAGGAATAATCATGTTAGGGCCCAAATAAGGTTTACTGAGCTAACTGCAACACAGATGAAACTTTAAAAATCTGAAAGTTGATCTATGATTTTATATTAACAACCACATTTTCTAACTAAGGTACCATAAGGTAAAACTCATTACATTTTAAAATAATTACAAGCAACATTAAATGTTATAAAATTCTGACATATTAAACATTGATAAGCACTAATTTAAATACTGATTATAAATTTCTTTAAATAAGATTTTGGCATAAAATTTTAGCTCTTTTAAAAATAATCTTCTAGAATTATTTTAAGAGCCCATAATCATTTCATTCTGATGAAGCACAAAGAATAATTAATGCATGTTCAGCTGCACAAAAACTCAGAAAAAAATTGTTTTATATTCACAAAAACTACCAGCATCCCAAAATAATGTTATTTTAAAGAATTAAAAGCTCTTTTATAGTCTTGTCCTTTTCTCTAAAAATAAGTCTTACAAAGCAATTTGTAGGAATACCAGGAGTGGTGACTTCCACAGTATAGTGTACTTACAAAGTGCCTTAAAGGCTTTGAAAGAATGAAAAGATTCTTCTACTTATCAAGAGGTGTATGATCTATTGTGACCAGCAGAATATCAACCCTAAATTGCCGTACAGAATGGTTGTTCTGTAAGACTTTATTAAGGAGAGCAGGTGTGGTGAGGAGCACTGGGTGTCGTACACAACTAATGAATCCTTGAACGCTACATAAAAACTAACGAGGTACTATATGTTGGCTAACTGAACATGACACAAAAAATTTAAAAATAAAAATAAAAAAGTTAAAAAATACTTTATTGAGGTGTAATCAATATGTAAAAAAGTGTACATGCTAAATATATACATCGTGATAGGTCTGAACATATGCATACAACCACGATGTCATCACCACAGTTAAGGTGCTAAACATTTCCTTCAACACAAAACTTAATGGGAAAAAAAGAAGGAAGGTATCTTAAAAGACTTACCGAAGAAAGCATTCAATTCAAAATGGGTAAAGACATGTTTGACTTAAGTCTCCTTATTCACTATTCTGTGTTTTAGAGTTTCACGTTCAAAAAAGAGGACTGAATCTTAAAGCCGTTGTATTATAAGCCCAGGAGAATTAGTGTTGGGGGGGCAGTTTACTGGGAGATGTTTTGGTTATTCTTTTTGGTGAAAAAGACCCTAAAAAGAGTTTAAATTTCTGGATTTACTTTTTTTGTGACTGCGTAACACAAAACTCATAATATATTTAGAACCATGGATCAGGAGGCAGAAGTCAAAAGTGTCTCCACCCAATTTAACATTGTATGGTTCTTGTTACCCTAAGTTTTTTAGCATGCCATTGTCTCCTCTGTCTTATAGCTTAAACTCTATTTCTTTTCCATAAAATTGTGTTTCTATATAGATAAAACCTTCGGGGAGATTAGTTAGCAATACTTCCTTTTTCTCAGACACTTGCCAAGATCATCTAGGGCTTACCCTCTTTCTGCCACCAACAGTCATCCAAGGGACAGCTACTCACACAATATTCCTTTATGTCCCCAAAAAAGGATACACCCCCAAACTGCTGCGTTTGTTTCCATACATTTTCCAAGTCTTTTTGTCTCTCCCATAGCTATTGTTGCAGTCCTCCAGAAGTTCAGACCTGTTACCAATAATTCCTAATTCAGACTGGACTTTCCCCTTCCAAGGTATGCCCTCGTTAATACAATCTATGAGTTTTTTTCTATGAGGACCTTGATGGAGTCTCTATTATTCTGTACTAAACTAATTCTTTGAAAAGAATTTAAGGTTTAAGTCAGTCTAGAAATTTACTTTCCCGTAATCTAGAAGTTAGATCTGGGTTTTTTTAAATAATAAATCATACATGAGTTTGTATGCTTTATTTTCATCATGACAGAGGTAAATAATAGAAGGTACCCATTAATAAGAGAGCTAACTGCATTCACATGGTTAAGCTGTAATGATTTTTTTCTTTTGCAATTAGCAACTAATAGGAGAAAAAAAGTTTAGTCGGCAATATAAAATGTAACTCTGAGTATCTAAAAAGTTTATGCAAATATATGAAAAAATAAATCTCTCAAATGCTATCACCATTAACTCTTGGATAAACAAAGAAAAGTAAATGTCCAGTTGTAGCAAAATCTAACAATTTTTCTATTAAATATAGTCACTAAAAATGCTGATAAAACACTTAAAATATTAGTTGAAAAATCACTTAGATCACCTCCCCTATATTTCTTATAAGTAGAAAGGTACTGATTAGTGTCCCAGTATAATTTTTTTCCTGAGAACTCATCATATTATTTTTTTGTTATTGCAATGATAAAAAAAATATGCTGAATATTTGGGAAGACAAACTAGAAAATTAGTATTCCACAAAACAGGAAGTACTGTATTAGAGAAAATGTAATTGATAATCTTATGAAAAAGGAACTATTAATGCTTACTCATGATGACAAGGGTATAACAAGACCCAAGTAACTGAATAAGACAACTGGCAAACAAGAAATTATATTTGATTATATTTGATAAAAATAGCTATAAGAATTTAAATAATTTTAAAAATTGAAAATCTAATAGCCAAAGATCAGAAAACAACAACAACAAAATGAGTTTTTAACATTTTTGACTATTTAAAATAGTTAGATCCTGGGAAATGGACAAAGGGAATAAAACTGATCATAAAGTATACACTTAGAGGAGTGTTTGCCCTCTCTCTTTCTCTCTTTGTTCATGGTTGCCACTGGGAGTCATAGATAAGTAAATGAATTGGAACTGAAGGAAAGAAGATTTCTGCTGGGAGAGGAAGCATAAGGAAGGTCACAGTTACCTTCTTGAAGCTATCAGTTATGAATAATTAAATTTGCATGATGGCACAAGTCTAACTCACATGATCTCAAAGGAGCCTTTCAAGGTCTCTGATTCAATTACACATGGGCCATTCCACAATGGAAGAATATAGGATTTAGAGAAAGGAACTGGAATTTGTGTCCCTACTGTACCTCTGACAGCTAAAATATTATGAACAAACCACTAGTCTCCCTGCTTTGTCATTCCTCAAAGATACAGTGGACATACTCTTACCAATACCCCAGATTTCAATGAGTGTATTTTATGTATATATATAGTATTTATTATATTATTTATTTATGAATATTTATTTGTAAATATATCATTCATATTATTATATAAATTATATGTAAATATAGTTTAAAATTATGATAGGAACTATATTTATTTGAGTATAATTATAAATAGATATGTGATTGAAATTACTATATTACTAGTTATAATTCAGTGTATAATGCATCTATACAATACAACTTCATATGTGCCACATCTTCCCTTTATTTAAAATGTTTCCTGGATAGTTTTTATAGACTATAATGTGTTGAAATGCATCTGTAGCAGCTCTGTACTTACAGTACTTATTTGAAACCTGTATTTTACCTATATGAACTATTTAGAATTTTCTTCACACTCAATTGAGTGAACAACTGAGAAATTTCCTTTGGTAACAGACTTAATTAATCAGAGAAGTCATGTTTTAATATGCCATCCACAATTGATTTTGAGAGTTTATTCTGTTACATGGCAATTCTGATGATGAATGTATTATGTCGAAATGACATTACTTTTCTCCTCTAATTAAATTGCTACTTGATTCTTCAATTGTAATGCAGAAGAAATATAACATCAAGTTTGGCAAAAAGGAAGAAAATAAATGTGCAAAGAGAAGAAAGTAAATATTTTTATGAAGAGTGTCTCACTCTAGTTTCAAAGGTAGCTTGTTAATGTTACTCAGTAATTCTTCATGTTCTATTTCTCCATTCATGTTATACAGGTTTAATATTTGTAATTAATGTTTAATTCTGCTATATGTACGTGATAATTCATGTGATCATGAATGAGCATTAGAATTATCCGAGAACAAAGTAACAATAATAATGACCATAGTAATCAATAGTTTCCAAGAGCTATAATAAAAATTCTTCTTTTAAACTCCAATTTTGGCTCTCTAAAATATATTGAACATAAATAATTAAAAATTAAACCACCATCACATGGTTTCCAGTTGGGTATCTGATACACCATTTCATTATAAGCCTCATTGTCTAATGGGAAAATGAATTTGTGTGATGATAATAAAAGAACATTATCTCATAGTAAGGTAATAATGAAAAACCCTTCTGTGTTACTCACACACCTAGGAAATGTACTTTCCAAACTAGGAAAACAAAAATACATTGAAGTTTCAGTGAGAGCTATCAAGCAAGTGGCCAGCATTGTACCAAATACGGAGGATGGGGGACGATCTTTGATACGTAATTAACAAAAAGCTAATCAATGAACTCTTAAGAAAGTGCAAAAAAAAAAAAAATCCTAGCTAGAAACAAGGAACTAAAAAGAGGGGACTGATTCAGAACGGATTCATAAGTTTGAGCCAAGAATGAAAGGTAGCATTGGAAAGAGGATCACCAGAGTGTGTCAGAAAATAAGTTTGGTTTATATTAGAAGAGAGGCCCTTCTCTTGCATTGATGAGTTATCAAGGAGAAAAGAAAGTTTCATACGCTTTAGAGTTTGTGGTGTACGATATGCTCCAAAGAAGTGAACAATGTGGTAAAATACATCTAGTTCTGTTTATAACATTTAAGTACATTATATCTAACCTTAGAGGACACATCTAAATTATGTCAGTATTTCAGTATCTAAAATGGTTCTTCCAAATTTTTATTCTATAACAGATATGTCATGCAGCAGAAACAGAACTCAATTCAGAAATATTCACATTGAAAACTGACATTTTTCATCCTTTGGGTGGATGTTCTGCTAAATGCTTTTATTATTTATTTCATTTGATTCTTACAAATACCCAACATCACAGCTTATTAAAATATTCCTTTTACCAGGGCACCTGGGTGGCTCAGTGGGTTAAAGCCTCTGCCTTCAGCTCAGGTCATGATCTCAGGGTCCTGGGATCAAGCCCTGCATCAGGCTCTCTGCTCAGCAGGGAGCCTGCTTTCTCCTCTCCCTCTGCCTACTTGTGACCTCTCTCCCTCCATCAAATAAATAAATAAAAATCTTCAAAAAATATTCCTTTCACCAATGAAATAATTTACATTTGGAGAAACAAAATGAATTGTCCCCAGTTCTCAATTTCAAAACTATTTGACTAATACTTAATTGGTGCCATGTGTGGCTCCAATCCAGAGCAAGAATTGTTCCATAATGCTGCTGTATGACCTTGGTCTTTGATTTCCAGGATCCCTAATAAAGTACAGATAAGAAGACGTAATGATATGGGCATGGGCATCCCACAGAAGTGAGCTCCTCATCTTAGGAACCATACACAGACTGCTACCATAGAGGTACAAAAGGGCCTTCCTCAGGTTTCTATAATCAAGAGGTGCATGGCTAAGTGGCTGTCACTCTCCATGCAAGACTTCAGACAGCCTGTGGAATCTTCTCCATGCAGCCCATTTTAATCCACCAGTGCATAGACTTAACATCTATCTTCCCTGGCCTATCTTCCTTCTATCTATTGCTCTACTTTTGTTTTGCAGGAAATTACTCCCCTGTAGCAGAAGTGACATTCCTGAGATGGAGTTCCAAAAGGTTCACTGTCTGATCTCACCTCAAAATTATTTTTTTGAACTGAAAAACTATGTTTATTCATTTTTCTAGACCCTTCTTCACTTCCAAAGTAGCTATTGCCTCTGATAAGCTTTTTAGTAGGGAAAACAAACAAACAAACAAACAGAAAAAGTATTATTCTTCCAAGATATAATATATATTTATGAAGACTAACTTATGCTTGGAAGTGCTCCATGACATAACAAAAATACCAGAGAGGTTTACACCATGAGAATCATTTCCTTTACTTTTTGCAATGATGTTGTACCAGACTATAGCGGATCCACTATTTTAAAACCATTCACTCTTATTTCATTTGAGAGTTATTATTTGTAGAAAACAACAGGTTTGGGCGCCTGTGTGGCTCAGTGGGTTAAGCTGCTGCCTTGGGCTCAGGTCAGGATCTCAGGGTCCTGGGATCAAGTCCTGCATCGGGCTCTCTGCTCAGCAGGGAGCCTGCTTCCCTCCTCTCCCTCTGCCTGCCTCTCTGCTTACTTGTGATCTCTCTGTCAAATAAATAAATAAAATCTTTAAAAAAAAAAAAGAAAACAGGTTCTAATAAAGCATTTTTTTTTAAAGACTTACTTATTTTAGGGAGAGAGAGCAGGAGAGACAGAGGGAGAGAAAGAATCTCAAATAGACTCCCCACTCACTACAGAGCCCAACATGGGGCTTGATCTCACTGCCTTAAGATCATGACTGAGCCAAAACCAAGAGAGGGACGCTTAACTGACTGTGCCACCCAGGCACCCCTAAAGCGTACATGTTTTTAATCGTTTTGTGAAAAACAATCAGATGATATAAGAGTGGGTCACTTGACTATAATTAATTCCTTTCCAAATCATTTTTTTCTGAATTTTCTAGATGTAGTAGCTTTCTAATACATCATGTACTGGTTTTCTAATTATTAAGTGCCTGTGGGATTAAATACCATTTGGGATTAACACTCCTGTCATGGCATTAAGCAATTTACTTTCCTTCCTATCAGCAAGCCCAGTTTATAAGTTAAGTCATCAACCTCACTGTTGGTGGCAACAAGTTGAAATAATACCAAAAAGAGGCAAAGTCCCTGCACTGCAGGGGCAGCCAACATACCAATATTTGTTGTGAATGTGTTTGATTATAGTAGGTCCGGTCTGCATGAACTGGGATTCTCAGAGTCAAAAACCAATTCGGTTCGCTTGAAAAACTTTTCCAAAGATGGTTCCTACTCCTAATAAATGCACTGACTTTTAAAATTATTTTTCTATTTGCTGTTTGAAGGGCAATTTGCCATCTGCTTTGTCTAGATATGGACTAATTGCTAAATGAATGTGGCGGGCATCCACAGGACAGCTGACGGACGATGCCTTGAAGTCTGAGTCTTTGTGAAAGCTTCTTTTCCCTATCTGTGACCGATTCCTGAGTCAGCGGTCACGTGTCGCTTTACCTGATAGCTGAGAAATGCACAGAATTTTGCTTTGTCATTTGTGAAATAATTACAAAGATAAACATTCTTGGAAGAACAATGCTTCTGAAGAAAGTTCAAAGCCTCAACTAAATGAGGGAGAAAATGTTAAATCTGTCCCAGAATTACTCACCTGCATGCCACATGAGACTGTTAAAATCTTAAGAAGGCTCAGCTCTCTCAAGGTGGAACTCACTCATTATCCACAATTGTCCTCTTCCTTGTCTCCACCAGCAACTGGGATGCTAACAGTGTTAAATTACGTTCCTTGTTGGTGTTTGTTAAATAAAATTAATTCTAACTCAAGAATGCAAAGGTGAAAGATTTCTCTCTGATATGAGGGCAGCAGTGATGTTCTGAAAAGTATCACTCTCTCCTTGACCGCAGGAGAAAACTCTTCTTTATATATGGGAGACTGCATACATTAAGTTCGCTTGGATATCAATCTGATTCCAAAATGTAAGTTTACTCAAATATCAGGTATTTTCCTAAAATGCAACTGCATTACTGCATCCCATTTTCAGTGTACCCTTTATTTCTGTTTCTAAATCCAAGAAGAGAGAACATCGTCTATACACAGCATGGATGATAGATTATTAGTTATGTAATATCCACTGGTAGAGAAAGGGAGAAAAATAAAATGCACTAAATTGACAAGATTGTGGATATCATCACGTTTGATTTTTTGAAGCCCAATGACCTATTTTTCATATGACATTACAAATGACTTAATCCTACCAGTTATTTACTTCCACAAATAATGTAATCTTCTTGAAGCTTTCCATGATACCTATTTATTTTCTGTGATCACTGGTACTTTATGCCTCTTTTAGATAATTATTAAATTCTGATTTGTTTTATGTTTGCATGTTTTATTTCCGTTATAATAAGTTATAAGCTTTTCTTAATCTATTGATAGATCAAAAACTAGTTAATGATGTATTGTTTACCTTTTTTATTAAAATGAAATAAGCTAGAGTACCAAAACTGGGATCTTTCTCTTAAATTATCCTGGGTTTATACACTCATTTTACTGATTCCAGTGGTTCTTTTAGACTGTCCTGATTAACCTTTTTTAGTTTTCAATTAGAAAATTAGATACATTTATTAAAACAACTTATTGACAAAAGAACCAGAAGAAACTGCTTGGTCAGACAGTGTTGCGAAAAAATTTCTTTCTGATTTAAAACAACTTCTTTGTTGTGATTACTATATCCAAACCCTGAAGTTATAGGACAAACTTAACTGCATTTGCCACCATTTGCAGATTATCTCGCCCAAAGGAATAATAACATCAATATGATCATACATTTTCCAAAAAACACCAAGACCAACATTTTCAGAGCTCAAAAGATTCAGGTTCATTTGTGTTTCTATTTCCAAAAAATAAAAAAATAAGCCTTGGTACTAAATGACTAAAGTTTGTATTAATGAAAACTTTCTTCAGCTAAAACTTTACCTTCAGAATATAATTCAATTAAACTGTAAAAATACTAAGAGAATATGGTGAGTCATTATTTAGAGGTTAATCTTTTACCAGAGGTTACAGGTGGAACTCCATTTAACACATACTCTCCACTACCAATATAGTTCCCTTAAAATAATATTATTTCATCAGAAATTACTCTCTTCTTGGCTTCCTAGTATGTAAAGAAAAGAATCTAAAGAAAAAAGAAGGGGAAAAGCTACCTAGATATTATACAAGTAAATTAGAAAAATGAAATTTTCAAAGATTTGCAGTATCAAGTATGTATTATACAACTTAAATATGATTTTTTGACTTACATAATTATTTAAAATTAAATAATTTTTTAAAAGATTTTATTTATTTATTTGAAAGGCAGAGATCACAAGTAGGCAGAGAGGCAGGCAGAGAGAGAGGAAGAAGCAAGCTCCCTGCTGAGCAGAGAGCCCAATGCAGGGCTTGATTCCAGGACCCTGGGGTCATGACCTGAGCCGAAGGCAGAGGTTTTAACCCACTGAGCCACTCAGGCGCCCCTATATAATTTTTAATAAGAGCTCAGGTCTTTGAGTTCAGTGATACTATGTTTTTCTGAAAATAACGCTCAACTATTAGTTTAAGGAAAATGAGCCATATCTCAGGATCTCAAATACATACTTTTGCCAACAATATCATTTTTTTTAAAGATTCTATCTGTCTGACAGGGAGACCACAAGTAGGCAGAGAGGCAGGCAGAGAGAGGGGGGAAGCAGGCCCCCTACTGAGCAGAGAGCCTGACATGGGGCTTGATCCCAGGACCCCGAGATCACAACCTGAGCCGAAGGCAGAGGCCTTAACCCACTGAGTCACCCAGATGCCCCAAGTATCATTATTACTTTATGAAATCACAATTGCTTTCCTTTTACCTATTTATGTTTTTTCCTATAGTAACATTATTTTCAGATTATAGTAAGAGTGATATGGGAAATTTCCAACTTTTGACATTGTGGGCCCTGCTCCTGGGCTCCCGTGAAAGCTACACTTTAGCATGTATCAAGGTCAAAATGACTCCACAAAATCTCAAAACGTGGGCTCTATTTCTGCCCTGAGCACATACTATACAACTACTTTTTAAAAATAAATAAATAAATAACCAAAAAGGAGCATTCCAAAATATGCAACTAATGAATTTTTGAGCACATCAATAATTAGTGATGTACTATATGCTGGCTAATTGAACAGAATAAAAAAATAATAATAATGACAGAAAAAAGAAAAAAAGAAAAAAGAAAAGAAAAACAGAAAACACTTTCTGTAAGATTAAAATCAGGTAGTCTTGCAAATATTAAAAAGGTGATAAAGTCTGTAACTTTCTGGAATGCCCTTCATCATGATGATGTTGTAACTCTTTATATAAAAAAAATTATATAACCCTGCAACAATGTTCCTTCCCCAGAGCACTCTTCTGTGAAGACTGTATATCCTGGGCAGGTGTCCTAACTTGGGCTCAAATAAAATTCTTTTCCTTCCTCTTTAAAATTTAAAAAAAGTTATGTTCATTTTGCAAGCGTCACTTGGAGGATATTTTTAAAATACACAATCTTGGCCTAATCCCATGCATACTGAATCAGAATTTTCACAGGTAAGGCCAAATAAGTTTACTTTTAAACCTTGGCATTTGGCTTAGAAACCAATATATCAATTGACAAATCAAGACAAAGTGGTCTTGAGCCAAGAGTGTTGAACAGTATTGTATGTGAATGGGAACATCATTTGTAGGTGGGGTTTAAGGGTTGAAAACTTCTGAATGATAACTGAGATATCACGGGAATGTACTATAGGTCTTTTGGCTAAATAGCATGCACAGATAATGACTTCCTAATCAAAACTTTAAAAATGGAACAAGGAAATGGAAAAGAGAATTTATTTGTTGAACCCTCTTCTATAACCTAAGTTCTGTTGCCCATTTTATATGCCTTATATCATTAATCTTGAAATTTATAAAATAAAAACATTTGCATTTAAATTATTCCAATATCATGATAGATTTTGAGCTACTAACTACATTTCTCAAATGTATGTACCTAACAATTAAATATATCTTATTCAAAAGCTTATAAATTCTATTTTGTCATATATTCTGTGATGGGCTTCCAAAAGAAAACACTTGGAATAGGAGATCTGATCTACTTTAGTTAAAACTGTACCTCCCCCATATGATTCAAGGAGTCACTCACAGTGGGAAATGCTGTTTTCAGCTTAACTGATCATTTATGAATAATCACTTCAAAAGTGATTATGAGAATAAGATCTTAGGGACAAAAATGGAATCTGAAGTTTGGAGTCTGTAATTGCATAAAAAAATGGAGTCACATTTAGCTATGTATGATTTCTATATTTAAGGAAAACACAAAACAAAAATAACAACAACAACAAAAATGAAGATAAAGCTTTAAAGATCTATAGTTCTGGTCATCTGAATGGTATTTTCAGCCAACAAAATGTTCTCCAAGTAAGAAATTGCCTGAGGATAAAGATTAAACCCAGGGAATTTCTAGTAGAATGTGGCCTCAAGGCAAACCTTAGATCAAATATGTGTGCCAAAATTCTTTGATAAGATATTGGAAAGATCATAAACATTTAAGTTGACACTTCTATCTCATGAAGCTTTCACATACGAGGTACAGAGAGGTCTAAAATGTTAAGTTCTGATTAAATCTAATGAATCAACAATTACTAAAAGAGAAAAGTTATCTAAAAAATCTGACTGGGTATGAAGGAAATCCCTGGAACTCTTACTTTAAGCAACATAGAATATTTTTAGTAGTAAGTATGTGGAGGAGATGGAGAGTTTTTTGTTTTTAAACTTCCACAAATCCACTGACTTTTAAAAAGGCAGAGTGAAAAAGAGACTTATGGATAACATTTTCAACTAAATTAGGCAATAAGAACCCCATGACTGGGGGGGCTATTTGATAATCTGTCCACTAAAGAGTCGGTATCTACCTCCACACTCACTCCAAATAGACTGGTGAAGCAGAAGCAGACAACAGGCAAGCAGAGTAGTGATGGTTCCTTAGAACTTTTTGAATCTGCCTAAGCACTTCTTACTTATCAAGTTCCTTGATAAGGATTACTTCTGCTCTTGGAAATTGATTTCCTTTTATTTTAACTCCGACCAGCCATCTTTTTGATAAAAAATGGTTTACATTTACTGCTGAGTAACTTTCTTAATCTGCCTCTTGACCCTTGACATTTCAGAACTCTGGAGACTGTCGTTTTGAACTGTCTGTGCCTATTTTAGATCAAGCCAATGGTGCTTTTGCTGACCCAATTCTCTTAAAATCTTTGTAATGGTTCTATGAATCTTTTTTTTTTTTCCAAGGTTTTTTTTTTTTTTTTTTGAGAGAGAGAGAGAGTGTGTGGGGGCCCAAGTTGAGGGGGGAGGCAGAGGAAGAGGGAGAATCTCAAGCAGAAACCATGATGAATGCAGAGCCCATCAAGGGATTCAATCTCACAATCCTGAGATCATGACCTGAGCAGACACCAAGAGCCAGATGCCTAACTGACTGTGCCACTTAGATGCCCTGGTTCTATGCACCTTATTAGTGTTTTTACCATTCAGCCAAACTTATATACATAAATTACTTCAAGACAGATTATTCTCAGAGATGTGAGTCTGTCTCAATGAGATCTGGAAGCTGAGTGTGATATTGTTCCTGCACAATAGCCTAATGATTCTTAGAAGCCATTTGGCTTAGTAGATAAATTCTAGAAAGCATGCTCGTAAGATCTTCAAGAGTCATTTCTGTCTATCTAAGAGACGTAACCTTAAATCTTTCCAATATCTTAAAAGAATTTCAGAGCAACATCCTTAATCTAGACTTCTAGGGGGACACATATTGCAAGTGCCCTGACCTTAATCTGTACCCTGAAACCATTTCTTATTTTGAGAACAATTTGGCTAGAAGAATGTACAGGCTACCCTGTATTTCCTATAAATACTACTCAAAATTGAAGGCTTCCTTCTTTTTAAAAAGGTGTTTGTTTGTTTGTTTGTTTAGATCTTATTTATTCATTTGACAGAGAGAGAAAGAGCACAAGCAGGGGGAGTGGCAGACAGAGAGAGAAGCAGGCTCCCCACTGATTTAGAAACGTGATACAGGACTCCATCCCAGGACCCTGGGATCATGACCTGAGCAGAAGATAGACACTAAACTAACTGAGCCACCCCAGGCTCCCTGCTTCCTTCTTTAATTCACTTTCTATATATGTTTTCTTTTTTTTAAACACAGCTAAAAAAACACCAGTTGGCATTTTTAATATTCTTCCTAGAAGTATCTTCAGCAAAATTCACCAGTTCATTAAATACATTCTATAAATGTTTTCTGTTCTCCAGTTTTAAGTGGTGGCAGCTTTACTATATTCTCAAACACTCCTTAATACAGGCTGTTTACACCCAGACACCAGTAATAATCTCCCCAGTATTTTTCTAGCTTCCTTCACGAGTTTCCTCAAAGTCTTCCTGGCCACTTCCTGCCACCCAGTTCCAAAACCAATACCACATAATGTAGATTTCTGTTTGGCAACACCCCATTGTTCCTGACAAGTGTCACTGTGCTATCCATGACATTGTTATAAACCACTAAAAAACTTCTTGACTTAGAAAAATGTAAGAGTAGGCTAGGCTTATCTGTCCTTCAATGGAAAACTTTCCATGATCAAGAAAACACAATTCTGTGTTATCTAGTTTTGGCTTTGGTTGCCTTTGAGCTTCTCTACAACTCTGTTAAGTTGTAGTAACTGATAGCAAGGCAAAATAATTCCTGTTTACAAAGACACTTAGGGTGCCTGGGTGGCTCAGTGGGTTAAGCCTCTGCCTTCAGCTCAGGTCATGATCTCAGGGTCATGGGATCGAGCTCCACATCTGGCTCTCTGTTTGCGGGGAGCCTGCTTCCTCCTCTCTCTCTCTCTGCCTGCTTCTCTGTCTACTTATAGTCTCTGTCAAATAAATAAATAAAATCTTAAAAAAAAAAAAAAAGACACTTAGACCTGACATCCTGACGTGATATCATTTCTGTTACTACTCTATTGAACAAAGCAGTGTCAGGGCCTGTCCATATTCCAAGGGATGAAGAAATAAATTCTTCTTGATGGAATGTTTCAGGTCACATTTCAAAAGTGCATAGAGAATGGAAGGTAACATGTAGTCATCTTTAAAAAATACGATCCGTACAATGTATTTGAACAATCCATTGGCTTAGACACTATTTGTTATTATTTCATTAGTTCTGTGGTATAAAATTTATTTTTTAAGGTAGTCATATAAATTTTCATTTTCTGATGGTGACTTTCATGGAGTACTTAAAGCCCAGAATAGGGGCACCTGGGTGGCTCAGTTGGTTAAACGTCTGCCTTTGGTTCAGGTCAAGAGCCCTGGGACCTGAGATCAAGCCCCACATAGGACTTCCTGCTCAGCAGAGTGTCTGATTCTGTTTCCCTCTGCCCTTTCCTCCTGCTTGTGCTCTTGTTCTCTCTCTCTCAATAAAATCTTTTTAAAAATTAAAAAAAAAAAAGCCAAGAATATTTTTATGTTATTTAAATTGTGCATTGTAGTCAGAAGCAGGTATCCTGCTATTTTAGTATGCTTGGACTGCTATAATAAAATACCATAGACAGGGTGGTTTATAAACAATTATTTCCCACAATTATTATTATTTGATATATTTTTATATATTATATTTATATATATTTATATATTATAATAGATATATAATTATTTCTCACAATTCTGTTGGCTGGAAAGTACAAGATCATGATGCCATCAGATTCAGTGTTGAGTTAGCACCCACTTCCTACATGACTGTCTTCTCCCTGTAACTTCACATAGTGGAAGGATTGAGGGGCCTCTTATCAAGGCACTAATCCCATTCAAAGGTCTCCACTATCAAGATCTAATTTTCTCCCTAAGGACTCACCTCCTGAAACCATCACCTCACATGTTAGGATTTCAATGTATGAATTCTGAGGAAACAAACACATTCAATCTATATTTCTCATTCCAATAATAGCCTATTATGGCAGGCAAATGCCCCCACAAATTCAACTTGAGAAAAATCTTGTACTAACAGGTTAAGAATTGCTAGTTTAATTTGATTTATGATGATGTGAGGGTAAGTCATCATGAATTTCAAACATAATCACGCCAGATAACTAGCCCTCATTTATTTAAGGAACTTTGGTATAAAACATTTTATTAATCAGGGAGAAGTGCAAAGAATAAACTACTCTAGAAAGTTAACTAAGAATAATAAATATGTTTAAAAAAAATAAGTACGAGCAAAATAAATGCAAGTGTTCAAAAAATAAATTCTCAATTGAAATTATTCATCTGGGTCCAAAATAATGAAGAACTGAAACCGTGTGGAAGCAACTGCTAGTGAGACCAGACTTAAAATGAGGTCAAATCCAATGACCCGATGGTACCAGTATTGTTATTATTTCTGCCACTGCTACCAGCCCTACAATCAAACTTGAATTTGTTTCAGGGATTAGGAAATCAAGCCGTGGTGCTGTTACCATCATAAATGGGAAATCTCATATGAGTGCC
The DNA here is from genome assembly GCF_020171115.1 of Neogale vison. Classification (NCBI taxonomy): domain Eukaryota; kingdom Metazoa; phylum Chordata; class Mammalia; order Carnivora; family Mustelidae; genus Neogale; species Neogale vison. Next base: position 193,823,552 of record NC_058091.1, on the reverse strand, counting down.
CCACAGCCTCAGTAGCATTGGAGTTCCTAAAGTAACATTTCTAGTTTTTCAACCTCTCAAATAAGAGCTATATGTAATTTATCTAGAATGATTCATATTCAATATCCAATATCAATATGTATATCTTCTTCATCTTCATGCTCATATATTAACACTGAGATATACTATAAAAAATAAAAGTTTAAAGATGGTAAATTAAAAAATTAAACTGCCAATAATGACAAATGTGATTAATTGTAGATGTGGAAATAGGTGGAAAATCCAAAAATAAACAAAACTATTAAAATTAGTTATTATTTTCACAGATGGATACTAGATAAAAGCTTAATATAAAATACAATTTGTATATCCATATACTATTAAAATTCAAAGGGTTAAATATATAATAAAAGAAACAAATCTAACAGAGACCTCTATAATTAACTTTTTAAAATAATAGCTAATAGACATTTAGAAAATATTTTTAAAATGAAGGTAAATTCTTATCCTTTGTTTTTTGGGACAAACATTGGAAAAACTCCTCTTCTCTTAAATTGATTAAAATATTCAATGTAGTCTCATTCAAAATCCCAGGACATTGTAAAAACTGACAGACTGATTTAAAACACTAACATAAGGGAAGCCTGGGTGGCTCACTCAGTTGAGCCACTGCCTTCAACTAAGGTCATGATCCCAGGGCCTTGAGATCAAGTCCTGCATCCGGCTCCTTAGCGGGGAGCCTGCTTCTCTCTCTGCCTCTGCCTGCCACTCTGCCTCTTCCCCTGCTTGTGCTCTCTCTCTCTCTCTCTCTGATAAATAAACAAATAAATAAATAAATAAAATCTTTTAAAAAATTTTAAAAAAACACTAACATGAAATCTGAAGGAATTAAAATAATCTTAAAATAGAAAAAAAAACATGCTGGAAGACTTACAGTATCAAATACAAGGTTTTTTTTTTTTTTTGCAAAGTTCTGGTAATAAAGACAATAGGGTACTAGTGAAATGCTATACAAATAAAACCTTGGTACCAAATACAGAATCAATGAACTCACCATTACATAAATGTTCACCTGATATAAAACAAATATGCCATCGAAATTTAGTGGAGGAAAATAGTTTATTATTTATAAATCTTTTAAATTTATAAATTCATTTCTCCACTGATACTCTGGAATATCAAAGCACTTCTGACATTTTTATCTGTTAACAGTTATTCTATATAATCCCATGGAATATTAGAAACAACATTTTACATACGATTTAATTGTGAATCAATTTCTATGATAAACATTTTTAGTTCACATTTCACTTAGTTCAAGTAGCTCATCTTAAAAATTTCATTCCATAAAATAATACTCCTAAATCTGAAGGCAAATTTAGCAATTGCTGTGTGAGCGATGGCCAGAATCACTAATTATCTCTCAAAGGAACTGGTTTTTTTCCTGCTATTTTTGTTTTATATAAAAGTGGATATTCTTTTGCAAATTCTTTTGATAAATGTGAAACATATTAAGATTACCACGATTATTTTTTACTATGTGCACAAAGTTAAGAATTTTCATGGCAGCATTCCCTTTATATACATACTTGAGGAGTCTGGGACTTCTACCAAATATTTTACTTTGTTTGAATCCTAACCTTTCTATAGAATTTTAACTCAGAAAGGTGTACTAAGACATTTCTTACTGAAAAAAAAAAATGATGGGATGAGGAAAAGTAGATTTTAACTACATTTGGATGAATTCCAGAGTAGGAAAAGTTTGAAAATCCTTTCACACTCCTGTTTGTTCATGTTGTCTATGCAGACTTGTATTAAAAAGGAAATATAGAGAGAAGACTAAAAGCTGAAGAACTATGTGGGATCGGGCCAATTATCAAGGCAATGAGATCACCATTATCAATTTCAAAACATTTGGAAACAGCACTGTAAATGGGGAAATCCAGTAAAATTTTAAGGCCAGAACACACAGAAACATTCATGAGTTGCTAGATATTTGTGTTAATTTATATCTTTTCTACTCTTGCTCTATATTGTATGCTTAGCAAACAATGGAGAAAGTACGGGATAAATGAAGAAAAGAATAGCAAAGAAGACTATGGTGGTCTCCTGCATAATGTAGAGTTACTTGTGATGACTGACCCCTCCAATGAAGACAAGGGAGGAAAACTAGATCATATGCCAATAACCTATACATGAAAGCACTGGCATGCCTCTGTGAAAGCTAGGGCCTCAGGATTTCACCTGTGGGTTAAGATCCCGAGAAAAGAAAGTCTAAGAGAAGGGAGCCATGGTTTTTCTGAAGGCATTAGTTTATTATAGGAGCAGTGGTTGAGACTCAGAATCCAAGTAAGGAGTCCTGACTAGGAAGCAGAGAGTCCAAGACCATGGATGTTTTGGCCAGCTTTGGATTGCTCTAAATGCCACGAGAAATTCAGAGCTGCCAAAGCCCTGTAGAGAGGGGCCCATATTCCAGGGGTAGGAGGGGGAAAAAAAAAAAAAAAAGACCACAGAAATAAGACAGACTCTAGTTTCCCACCTAATGATTAACTCATTTCTTAAAACGGTGCCTGTCGAGTGCATAATCAAATTATCATAAAGTCACTGAAAAGCAAAACACCAGTTTTGGCAATCTTCCAGTGCTAAGTAGACAAAAAAAGGGAGTCTAGTGACCACCCTCAAAAGAAGGGACCCAAGTATAGCTCAAATGACTTAACTGAAATCCATAGTCTCCAAGAGAGAACTCAAGGATATCAAATATTGTACAGGTCTTACAGTCAAGTGGATAGGAAACTCACTGGACTGGGTGCCTAACGGATGCCCCTATATCAGCATCACTTGTCTAATAACAAGGAATTTGCATGAAATTTTTATTTAAAAATTTTTTTATTTAAAAAAATGAATGTGAGGGTGTCAGTATCTTTTAAGAGTAGAGAATTTACTAGATTTACAAGTTATTTGGGTTGCAAAATACATTTTCAAATGTTTAATTATTAAAACCTAGTTTCAGCTCTTCATCAGAGGTAGAACTGAAAAATATGTCTTAGTCTATTGTATTTTCTTTCAGTCAAATGAGGTGATCCTTTTGAAGTTAGTGGTAGAATCAGAATAAAGACCATATTTAGAAAACCCTAAGTTGTACAGAAATTCAATTTGATTTTTACCTAGAATTAGGTACACTTCCAGTATAGGTAGTTAAAAATGTCCTGTTGTTACTAATTTATCTTTTTAGTTTATTCCTTTTATGACTATGTTCTTTACTTAGTACTACTATTACTATTACTGTTATTTCTGTTATCCCAAGAAAATAAAACTTTAAAAACCAAGCCCAAGAAAGCTCATCAATTTACCTAAGGAACACAAGGAAAAAAATGGAAAAACATGAATCCTAATCTCAGTTACTCCAAGACAAGTGCTTTGAAAAACTCCAACATTGAAATACTAAATGCTTAAGGGCTGACTAATATCTAAAAATAAGAGAACTGCCACATTTGATGAAACACAGTTGTTATAGCATCTGAAATCTCTGAGCGGGTAGATCATAAAAAATTATTAAGTCAGATTCTAGAAAGCCAGTGCAGAGTGAGAACACTGAGGCAGGGAAAATCACTGTTCACGTATTGGTTCAGGTTCAGAAATAAACAGTATGAAATCCATGTCACCAGGTCTCCAATATAAACAATCATTTATGTTAGGAATTGCAGAGGCAGTTATGTGTACATATACAAGGTATTTTTACCTTCTGGAAGAGAAGATGTGTCATCACAACCAAAACAGTGAGGCATTCATTGGTCAAGATATACCAACAGAATCTCCTCTGTTTCTACTAAGAAATATTCTACACGTTCTAAGGGATAACTCTAAATAAGACCAACCTCAGTAATGGTGTCAAATTTTTCCATATCCTAGGGAGTCAAGAAGGGCACACCAGAAATGAAGGCATATGCCCCCCTTACTGAGAATTCTGAACTTAATATAAAGTATGGTTCTTGTTTGCAGGGACCAAGACAGACCTGACCTTAAGGCCAATCACAAGGAATATGGTAAGTCTGTTATTTGGAAGAAGCAGAAATAAACTGGCCTAGACGGTCTAAGAAAGGAGTGATGTTAAAAGAACGTGCAACTCATTTTCTTTATTCCTCAGACTGTCTTTGGTTTGCCCTAGGCTGTAGGAAAAAGTTTTCAACTGAAATTAATTTAACATGTTAAATATATAAGCTGTGGTGTGTTGGGAGAACATTAGTGTTTTTCCCAGCACTTCTCTGATCACAAGACCCTTAACTCAACTCCTTGAGCAAAGTTAATAACTCTTATTTGATTTAGAGTTTCAGAATTATTCTGCATTTGTCTGAGGTTATCAGTTTTATTCTGAAGCTAATCTTGCAAAGCAGACACACACACACACACACACATACATACATACAAATACACACACACACACACCCCCACTAAGAAGTACAGTACCTGGATCCACAAAATGAGTTTAATTTTCACTTATAGTTAATCATTATATCTCTGGTCCTTACCTTTTTTATGAGGTTGAAATCCAACCAGGATCTTACACAAGATTAAAAATTTATATTTTTAAGGTTAATTTATTTATTTGAGAGAGAGAATATAAATGAGGATGAGGGGAGGGGCAGAGGGAGAGAATCTCAAAGCAGACTCCCCACTGAGCACAAAGCCTGATATGGGGCTCAGTCTCGCTACCCCGAGATCATGAGCTGAGCCAAAATCAAAAGTCATAAGCTCAACTGACTAAAGCACTCAGGCAGCCTATTAGATCAAAGATTTCAAAATCAATTTAGATTCCATCTTGTGTAGGAATTTATTATTTTCTCTTCTTCTAAATCTATTAAGGAATAATTTTTTCCTAAGTAAGTAAATAACACTATAAGCCCAGTTGTTCAAGCCAGAAAACTACCAGTATTATCACCTATGTTTAAATAACCTCTTATTAAATATCTCTTTTTGGTTTTAATTTTTAAAATACTTTTTGATATGTCCCCTTTCTTCCTTGTCAGCCATCATCCCATTAGATCAGCTATTATCAGCTCCCATCTGGACTATTACAACAGCTTCCTAAATGGTTCCACACCGCTCACCATCCATATGTTTCTGTATGATATAAACATATACAACTCCATATGTTCATATCAAATACCAATAAAATGATACTTTAAAAAATGTTAATCTCATTAGTTAACATTTCACCTAGAACATGTCAACATCTTTCTATTACTCTTAAAACTAAAACACAATCCTAACTGTGCTTTACAAGTCCCTGAACGATTTTATCCCACTATGATTCCTTTTCTCATCCTGCATCCAGCATGACTCCTTACACCATCAAATCTGAATTAGGATGATGGGAATATAATTAGAGAAAGGTACATGGGGCACCTGGGTGGCTCATTGGTTAAGTGTCTACCTTTGGCTCCGGTCATGATCCCAGGACCTTGGGATCCACCTCTCTGCTCAGTGGGGAGTTTGCTTCTGCCTACCACTAGGCCTATTCTTTCTCTCTATCAAATAAATAAATATTAAAAAGAAAAGGCACAGGGGTGCCTGGGTGACTCAATGGGTTAAAGCCTCTGCCTTGGGCTCAGGTCATGATCCCAGGGTCCCCATATAGGGCTCTGTCCTCAGCAGGGAGACTGTTACCTCCTCTCTCTCCCTGCCTGCCTCTCTGACTACTTGTAATATCTGTCTATCAAATAAATAAATAAAATCTTAAAAAAAAGAAAAGGCACAGAATCAGTGAGAGTATATGAGTAAGATATCAGGATTCAGCAGATGAATGATACTGTATATGCAGTGAATATTGCAATAGCATAAATACCACTACATATTGATACTCCAGTGAGCTCAACTAAATTAGTGAATATGGTCAATGATAATGATGACTATGATGTTAACAAGAACAGATTTGATAAATGTTCAATATGATAGTTTACTAAGATCTATTTCTAAAAGATTGACTTCTAAGAGACAGAATGGATTGAGAACATCTATAAGATAATAATCTCCTTGAGGGCAAGAACCATGTCTTAAGAATCCTTATATGCACTAAAATTTAGCCCTGACTATAACTCATAAAACATAGAAGTCCATGTAATTTTTTAAGTATGAGTTTCAACTAGCCTTAAAATATTATCTAAAAATGCTATTATAAAAAAGCACAAAGTTGGGCTGCCTGGGTGGCTCAGTGGGTTGAGCCTCTACCTTTGGCTCGGGTCATGATCTCAGGGTCCTGGGATTGAGCCCCACATCGGGCTTTCAGATCGGCAAGGAGCCTGCTTCCCTCTCTCTCTGCCTACTTGTGATCTCTGTCTGTCAAATAAATAAATAAAATCTGAAAAGAAAAAAAAAAAAGCACAAAGTTGTTCATTTCTTTTTTTTTTTTTTTTAAAGATCTATTTATTTATCTGACTGAGAGAAAGATCACAAGTAGGCAAAGAGGCAGGCAGCAGGTGGCCAGGGGGGGAAGCAGGCTCCCCACTGAGCAGTGAGCCCAATGCAGGGCTTGATTCCAGGACCCTGAGATCATGACCTGAGCCGAAGGCAGAGGCTTAACCCCCTGAGCCAGCCAGGCGCCCTGAGCTGCTCATTTCTTAATGAAAAAAGGGAAGTTAAGTGACAGGGACAACTGCTGAGAAGGTGTTCATCAGCCACAAGAAAAAATGGACTAAATGAGATTTTTAAAACACAGAGTAGCTGATTAAATTTTGAAAAATGAATTCAGCTATGGCCTGTCTACAAGTCATATAATTTAATTCCAAGAACATAGAAATGTTGAAGACAAAAACATTGTAAAACATTTTTAAAGCAAATAATTGTCTATCTATATTAATGGCTATATGATGATAAACTTGGGTTCACCTGAAAGATAAATATCATAAACACTAAAAATTACAATCACAATGAACAAAATTGGGAAAAACAAGAGGAAATCCCACATCTGTCAAAATAGTAGTGGAGGATTTTCACATGTGTCTCTGGATTATGGAGGAAAAGCAGCAGAAAGAAACAGATGCAAGAAAGGGAGAGCAGGGGAAGGACAAGAAAAAAGAAAACCAAAATGAAGATTTGGACAGAGTTCACGAGCTTTAATATAAATTGATTGTATAATTTTTAATTAGCAAATGTGAAATTCAAATGAATAGCATTTGAGTAGCATATCCTCCAAGGACAATCAAATTAAATTAGGAGTTTATGACAAAATTTAACATGAAATATATATTTAGAAATAAAAATACCTTACTTATGAATTAAAGATTTATAATAGAATTAAAATTATCTATTAATTACTTATAAAAGCATTATATAAAAATTTGTGTAATAATGAAAGAGATTATATGAATTATAGCCCTTCATGTTTACACTATGAAAGCCTAATTGGTGATAAACACATTGTGTTTCCAACTTATAAAGTTAAGAAAATAATAGAATAAATTTTTTTTAAAAAGAAAATGAAAAAATAAAAGAAAGGTCAGGAACCAAAAGAAAAGAAAGATTAATGAAACCAAAGTTATTTATGAACAGGAGAGATATACCTCTAATAACACTGACAAAGACAAATAAGACCCAGACAGTTTAATGACTCAAAAGTCAGCACTATAAAATTGGAGAATAAAAAGAAAGTGTTATGGGTAACTAAAAACCAGAAACATATGGAGAATTTTGTGGAATACAGGTGAATAGTTTCAAAATATCAAGTTCCAGAAGACTATTTCCAGTATGATAGATTCTTTATAAATTCAAAACAAATGAAGCTATTACATGTTTTAGTTCTATATAAAACATTTATATGCATCTATCTATGGCATATATATCACAAATGTTTATTAAAATATATATAATATAGCCACATGATGAAGTATATTTATACCAATCGATACATCCATAACATGCTATATCATCACACTGATTTTGATTATATATTTATATACATGTGATATATAAATCATATACCTTAGTATATATAATACATGATAAACATACACTTATATACCATATATGGTATACACATTTACATGTATATCTTGTATTATATATATGTAATTTATTCAAAGTAGGGAAAGATAAATAGAGAATTCACAATACTGCTCTCAGAGGAGTCACTTAATAAAAGTTGAGGAGAAGCCAATAGACCGTAGTTTTGGGTACAGTTTTTAATTCTCAGCTTGGATGACAGGTAAAATAAATGGACATTTACCTTATATTATTCAGTATTTTTAAATAATTCAGTATAATAAAAAAAACTACATATGCATTAATTATACTAGAAAGTTGTTTACTGAAGATTATGACCAATCTACTTCTGAGCTCTTGAAGTCAATAGAAATAACACTATTAATGCATTCCATTTGGCAAAAGTCTTTCAAAAATGTTATTTGTGCCCCTATGAGCTATTGTTCAGAAATGGCCTGTAAATATGCTTAAGATCTTAAAAGCAAATGTGAATTACTGGGTGAATTTGTGACTGGCAAAGCTCATTAGTTTGTCTATAATTTATGAGAAGTTTGAGAGTGCATTAAGCAATTCTTAATTTTTCAAATAGCTATAACACAGGAGTCCTTACGTACTGTAGTTTTACTGGTAAAACCCCTTGAGTGCCTTGTGGGTCCTTAGTAAAGTGGTTAGTGTCTACTGAAGTCTATTTTAAGAAATGTAACCTTACTCTGTAGAGATACATTTTACCTAAGTTTTAGACAAAATAAGCCAACTTATTTTTGTTGTTATTGTTGTTGTTAAAATAAAAGTTAATCCTATAGCTAGGTTATCTGAAAGAAAAATGCATATAATTTTCCTATAGGGATCTGGATGGATTTAGTACCAGAGTCCTACATGGAGAAGAATTTTAAAAATAAACATATGTTATGTATAAATTTAACTTTAGACACACAAGACATTTTGAAAGCTTGGGTCAATAACTACCTGTTTGTACATGTTTACTTTCTGTTTTATTAAATAATATACTGTGGATGTCATTAATTTAATAAACTGTTTACTGAGTTAAGATTATATCAACTCTCACAAAAAGTTAATTCATTTTGACTGAAATAGCTATTTTTCTTTGTAAAGAAGCAGTTCCTCATGTTTTATATAAGAGTCTAAGTTCAAGAAACTCAGTTTTTCTGCCCACATCTATTGCACAATTTTTTCCCCCTATTCTTCTTTATGTACAGTGGTCATCATTCTTGTCTTCTACTAAAGGACTATTGGAGGGAAATCTCCACTACTGCTAAGAATCAGACACTTTGGTGACAAGCTATATAAATTGCTTGTGTTGGGTGCACCTGGGTCACTCAATTAATTAAGCTTAGACTCTTGATTCCAGATCAGGTCATGGTCGCAGTGTACTGAGATCCAACCCCTCCCTGGGCTCTGTGCTCAGAGGGGAGTCTACTTAGGACTCTCTCTCTCTCCCCCTCTGCCTTCCTGCTCTTTCTCTCTCTCAAATGTTTTTTTTTTTTTAATTATTATGTTACAGCAAGTTTTCAAATTCAATATTATAAAAACTATATTACAGAAATGAACCCTAGGGATAAAGTAACGATTCAAGCACTTAAAAGATTCAATAATTTACTGAACACTGAAGCTGCCAGCTCAGGTTATTTTCCTATGACAGGCAGTCATGTAAATATCACATGCTCATTATAGGGTTGAGGTTCCTCCAACATCTCTTCTAGCAAAAATCAAAATGGAAGCAAGATGCATTCTCAGTCTTCAAAATCTGAGTATTATTTTATTTTGTAAGCCCCAGGTCAGAATGCCAAACAAACAAACCTGAGTGTCCACAAGCGAAACAGTGAGCAAGTCTTCCCATGATGGGAACTGCCACTATAAGACCTCTCTATACCAGAATGGGGAACTCTGAGGCTGCTGATGTATACTGTCAAAATCTTGTAAGGGGACCCTTAGAGTTCAGATTCCTGTGTTAATGTTATCCAAGAAAGTGTGTTTGTCTCTTGCAAAAATCCTTTTGCCTAAATACTGAACAGGATCCATTTAGTCTCTAAAGTCAAATATGAGCCTTTTCAACTCCACATGCATTTCTCTCTATATTCATTCAATTTATTCGGGTTTGCAAAAGGGAAGAGGGATCCATCTGCCACTGTGTTCTCCTGTCACACTGCCTGGTTCTTGCTAGCAAATGTTGAAAGTGTTGATTTGTTAAAAGCAAACTGTCAATATATTTACCCATTTACTTACATTACCCTATGCCATTTTGCTATTTACAGGGAAATGTGCTGCTTTTCATGTTTAATGATTATTGCTGCCTTTTTTTTTTTTCCTGTCTATGTCTAGGGGCAAGTTTAGAAATGACAAAATGAATTGTCTGACAAGTTCTGAGTCAAAAGTGTAATGTTAATTGAGGCTAAGTCATCTTTGACAGCATTAGAGTTCAGAAAAGATTGATATGAGCAGTGTTATTTTTTAAGCAAAGTCAATTTTTTCATGTACAGAGTCATGTAAAATGTTTATTCAAATACATTTGGATGCCTTTTGACTTTTTAAGTTATTTGGAAGAGAAACATAGTAAATAAAGAATATGAGAAAAATTTTTGGGCACCTGGGTGGCTCAGTGGGGTAAGCCGCTGCCTTCAGCTCAGGTCATGATCTCAGGGTCCTGGGATGGAGTCCCGCATTGGGCTTTCTGCTCAGTGGGGAGGCTGCTTCCTCCTCTCTCTCTCTCTCTCTGCCTGCCTCTCTGCCTACTTGTGATCTCTCTCTCTCTGTCAAATAAATAAATAAAATCTTAAAAAAAAAAAAGAATATGAGAAAATTTTTAAAAATCTAATTGCCGTTGGGCAGCTGGGTGGCCCAGTGGGTTAAAGCCTCTGCCTTCAGCTTCAGTCATGATCCCATGTGGGATCGAGCCCCACATCGGGCTCTCTGCTCAGCAGGGAGCCTGCTTCCTCCTCTTTCTCTGCCTGCTTCTCTGCCTTCTTGTGATCTCTGTCAAATAAATAAATAAAATCTTAAAAAAAATAAAAACTAATTGCAATGGAAGCTCTGTAATTTGTTAAACATGTATTTCTCTCAGTATCTTATAAATTTAATTGCAAGGGAAAAAAAGGGTAATTTATTTTTACTCTACATAGTATGATAGACACTACCATTTACAAATGACTAAACCTGGTTTTTACTGAAATGCTTGGAATTGATATTTAAGTGTATATATTCATTCAATACATACTTTTTGTTTATCAGGCATGAAGTGTATCCCAGAAGATAGATGACATATAGACTGCAAAAGATTTGAAAGATACTTACACGTACGTGTGTGAAATGGTAGGATAAATTTAAATGTTTGCACTTAAACCTAAGTATGTATTGAGATCCTGGTATTCACAGCAGATAGACCAATTATCTGCTATGTAATATGACAAATTCAATCAAAAGGTAGCTCAAAACAGACTGCAAAATCATTTTTTAAGTTTGCACTGTGAGATAGGGTAGGAGTCTTTTCTGGAATTCTGGCCTCAAGAAAAAATACTGCTATTTTGTCAAAAATACTTTAAAAAAAAAAACAGAAAAACTTGCTCATGACTTATTTTGATCAAAAAGAATAAAACAAAAATCAACATTCTACTGTGTGCTTTGCTTTATGGTGTCTGCCCAGGACAATAGCTTATTTATTAGAACAAATGTATTCATGTTTAAACTTTAAGGAAACTTTGGCACCTATAGAATGAACTATACAAAAATCCTTGGCCTTTATGTTCAGTCTCAAAAAGAAACACAAATATGTCTTTCTCTAAATAGGATAAAGGAAGTATGAATGGAGCCAGTTATCAAACTAATTATTTTGAATTACTGGAGAGGGATGATTATGCTAAGGTTAAGCAAAACATTTTATGAGAACAAAGTGGAAGACGAGAAAGCAGACTAAGTAATTGAGAAGAATGGAAAGGATATGAATTGGCTTTTGTGGATAAAGGCACATGGAGTCAAGCAGGATAAAGTTAAAAATGTTTAGCTTATTCCTATTCTTTTCCTCAAAAACCACCCCCATGCCCCACCCCACCTTTTGATTCTGAGAGCTACGATAGAAATTTGGTTCCCACTGTTACTATCTCAGAGAAGTTTGTGTGGCATGTAAATAAATGTTCCTCGCACATGGGGCCATAGATCGAAAGAAGATTCATGCTTTAGAGAGCACCTGAGCTCGAATAGCTTTCAGAAAGTAGATTTAAAAGCATATTAAAAGACAAACTGCATACCAAACAAAGTGGTCATTGCACAAGGCAAAGTAAGTGACGAAATTCTGGGCATGTTTCCACTAATCAGAACTTGCAAAGGCAGCATCTAATCTCATTGTTTTAGGATTTCAACATACAGTTCTAAATTGGGTAGTTCACGAACACTAACATTATACAGTAATTTATGCCCTCTTCCTTCCATTAGCAGGCTGTACATCTGGCCAATATACTAGAAGCCAAGAGAGACTCCCATGTAACCAGATTACCGAGAGCCTTGTCCTGCTTACAGTTAAGAAAAATGTAACATGAGTTGATCATGTAAAGGTAAATTTTAATGTATCCTGTTTTTCCTTTTAACCACATGTAATTTAGAAAACATATATAATCATTCTGCTGACTTAAGCAATCCATTTTAAAATAAATATTATTTAATCCTGAGGGTTTTTCCTCCACTTTTATTATGATTCTGTTAAGATTTTATGAATTCTAATGAGAGTTTTTAAAAAATATCTGCCTAACTTAACACATTTAAGCAATATTTTGCTTATAAACTAGTCTGTTCTCCAGATGGAACTCAAATTCACACCACACAGTGATCAAATAAATGACTTATTATACACAAAAACTTATTTGTATTAAACATGGGAGAACACAGTCAAGTACAGGTCTAAGAAGGGTCCTAGAAAAGGTTGATGTTTACACACACTCCACAGAAGTTTATAATTGTCAAATTGAGCCCCTATAAGAGCTAAATATATAGGAAGCTATGAATTTTAGGTTAAGGAATGGTTTACAGTTATATGTACAGACTGAAATCCCTTGAAAATGTTCCTGGAGCAACAAGAACTCTAAGTAGTAGCACTTTATATTTAAAATCTAATAGTCTTCAGGAGACTACCAAAGAAAAAACGTTTACCTTTTCACTATGAGTAAACATTTCAGATAAATATGGGGACTTTTGAAAGAGTACCTAAGGAAGAAATTTCTGTATGCAAAGGGGAAAACTGGGTTCTTATAGTAAGTTGCTTTACATTTGGGAAAACATTAAAAAATAATTAAGTTAAAAAATCTTCCTGAAACTATAAATGTCTCCTTACAAAGCTTCGAGGGCATTATTTTCCAAAAATAAAAAAAATTTAAAAAAAGTATTTCTTATTCATTTACAAAGCCTCCTTATTTAATAGACACAATTCCATTATCCTGTTTTGGTTAAAATAATTCTAACCACCCTAAGAATAGAGAGTTCTATCAAATATAAAGAAGGAGAAAGAAGGATAGAAAAGATAGAAGAAAAAGAAAAGACAAGAAATACACAAGTAAACTTGGCAATAAGGTATAAAACCTAGTCAGAAAAACTACACAATACTTCTAAAAAGCAAAGATAGAGTAGATTAAATGGAAATAAATCCAATACTCATGGATGGGAAAAGTCAACAAATTAAAGATGTCAATTCTTACTAAGACAGCAATCTCAATGAAAAGGCCACTGATTGTGTGTTTGCCCTTTCTCTGTAGTTGGTCAAAATGATAAAGTATTATATTTGAAAAAGAAAACACACACATAAAACACAGGAAAAAAAGAAGCTAAGAAAAACCGAAAGAAAGAAGTTGGAGAGAGCTTTCCCATTCCTAAAAGTCTGGTATTGCCTAGATAGATAAATTATTGTAAAAGGATATCAAAACTGAAATTAGAAAAATATGGATATTTAATACATGAAAAATATATCTCAAGTAAGTTGAAAAATTTGTTGACATTTCAATAAAAGTTTTGGAAGGACTAGTGATGGAAAAATCAAGAAAATCATCCTATGAGAACACTGGCAAACAATTAAGAATCCAAATGTATGGGGCATGTGGGTGGCTCAGTGGGTTAAGCCTCTGCCTTCGGCTCAGGTCATGATCCCAGGGTGCTGGTATCGAGCCCCGCATCGGGCTCTCTGCTCAGCGGGGATCCTGCTTCCTTCTCTCTCTCTGCCTCCTTGTGATCTCTCTGTCCAATAAATAAATAAAAACTTAAAAAAAAAAAGAATCCAAATGTATGAGAAGTTTAAATGTTAAAAAAAAAAGTACATATGTAAGTACTAGTAGAACATATGCATAAATAACTCTATAACTAGAACTGACAAAAACTTCAAGAATTTGGAAACAACAAAGGAAAAATTGACAAATTTAATTACTTAAAAACATGGAAAAAACAACAAGATACTTTAAATAAAAACCACAATTTAAAGAATGACTAATGGGAAAAAGAATATTTATAATTTGTATCCCCATCTAATACTAAATATCTTCTAAAAATAGAAAATAAACGGGCCAATAACTCCATTAGAAAATTAGCTAGAAAATTTAAAAGAATGGCTAAGAGGAAAAAGAAATGCAAAGAGCTCTTAATCACATAAAAACATTATCAATTTTCAAAGAAAATAAGATGAAAAATTAGCAATGTTAAAATATCGATCTTTCCTATCAAAATGGCAGAAACCCAAATTTTTGATAACATACTCTGTTGCCAATGTTATGGAATGTAAGACAATACAAACCTCTAGAAAAAAATTTGCCAATATTTAGCAAAAGTGCTTAGCATTTACCACTTCCAACCAGTAATAATATGCCCAGTAATTTTTACAAAATTGAAAAATACAAACAAGTTATATGCATAAGACTATTCACTAAACATTTTTTAATGACACTATATCAGAAACATTAAATGTCTCTTGAGGCGACTGTTTAAATTAAGGTATTGTTTATCCATGTAATGGAAGTTACTCAGTCTATTCAGCCGTAAAAAATACTAAGGACTACTTCTGTATATTTCTATGGAGTGGATCACAAGGATATTCATTAAATCAGGAAGCAAGATGGCAAAAAAGGTGTATACTATGGTATTTTTCATATTATAGTATATATTATAAAATATATTTTAGGGGGCACCTGGGTGGCTCAGTCATTAAACGTCTGCCTTCGGCTCAGGTTATGATCCCAGGGTCCTGGGATCCAGCCCAGCACTGGGCTCCCTGCTCAGCAGGAAGTCTGAGTCTCCCTCCCCCAGTCCCCCTGCTTGTGTTCCCTTTCTCACTGTCTCTTTCTGTCAAATAAATTAAAATCTTTAAATATATATATATTAATTTTGTATTAATATGTAAATAATAAAGTTGACAGGGGATACTGTATAGATTTATACACACTGAATTTCATTATATTAACAGTGGAAAAAAAAGCACAATTTAAAAAATTATTATAAGTCTTAGTAGGAATTAGAAGTGACATATTAAAAAAAGCTAAAATTTTATGTTACCTTGCTTTGAGGAGGACTTTGGTTTCATGTAAATATTTTATGTAATTATAAAACAAATTAAATTTAAAAAGCAATCTCTAAAAATCAACAGTTAAATAAAGCAAACCAACCTAACTATTTCAGTGGCTTTACCACATAGAAAATAACTATTCCAAGTGGCTATAAAGAAGTTTGTCTATATCCCTATTGACAGGTACAAAACAAGCAGTAACAATAAAAAGAGCTACTTGAAACTGCTTTCAGTCACCTTACTATTGATGGCCTGCTTTCTTTCCTTGTAAATGAAAATTGGGCTTGTCAAAGACTTCTGCTTCTGGCTCATTCTGTCAAGTGGCACACTTACATTTCTATGCCAAAACAAAGTTGTGCAAAAAGATCCAGAAAGTTCATCTCACAGCTGACAAAAAGCAAACAGAGCAGGATGCTTAAATGCAAAGAAAAATGGCATAGTTGTCAGGAGTTCTAAGTTACTTGCCTTGTTCAGCCATTTGCTGATAAATAATAAGACCTTAAGCTTCATACCTAAGTGTTCCTGAAGCCTCTTTTTACTCATTTTAACGTGGTGAAAGCTAAGACTCGTCTACCTACGTAAGTTGTTGTGAAAAATAGTATAAGAAAATGTTATAAAACATGTTCTTTGAAAGAGTTCTTGCTTTTAGCAAATTTGTTACCTTTACCAATGATATGGATAACAAAACTTGAAATTGATTTAAAAAAGAAAAAGCTTATGCATTCATATATATGCATATGAATTACTTTGGGGCAATTATTATTTTATTTTCAGATGAGGAAGCAGATGTGGCATTTTTTTCCAGAATTTTTTTTAATTGAATCGCAACATTTAGGCTCCCATATAAATTAGAATATGAAACAGTATTGTAGAATACTGTTAATGCAATAGTAAATTTGCAGTGCCTTAAGATTCTTGCTGATAAACCAGGGGTTCTACAGTACACAAAAAGTTTTGGTAGTGACAGCCATTTTAAGAGCAGGCCTCTGAACTAGGGCCTTAGTGCCTCTTGGTGAGCTCTCTATAGTTCGCATCTCTAGTAAAGTGCCTTCTTTTGGCATGTGCTTTGCATATGAAATAGTTAACATAAAAAACTGGCTTGTTTCAATGCATCTATAACACTTACATGTGTCTATCTTGTCATATTACAGGTGATTACCACATTTGAGTTGTCTCTTTCTGAAGAGGTTGTTTTTCGTTTTTGTTTTTTTCTTTTGCAAGGTTTTCAACAGCTACTAAGCTTTGAGGCTTTTTGTTGTGATCTTAAACAAGGCATATGTATTTCTCTACCAATCACTTCTCCATTGATTTCCATTTAAGTATCACAGCTCCTATATTGGCTTACTCTAAGCACAGTGAAATATTCCTTTAAATGGTTTTCCTTTACAATGTATTCTTATTCTAAGTGATTCTAACAAGGCAGCCAAGGATTTAAATCCTGTAATGAGAGGGCTGATTTTGAACACTATGAAAGCATACAATTTTTCCTAACTCTGAAGAATTATCTTTTATATATATGGGCTATGAGCATCATTTACCAATGAGGTTAAATCGTTTGCTTTCCTTAAGAGGTCAGACTATATTTCTGACAGTTTTAATTCCTTTTCAGAAATGTATCAATATCTCATTTCAGTTTTTGTGGGTTTTTTTTTAAGATTTATTTATTTTAGAGAGACTGTGAGAGAGAGAAAGAGAGAGCACATGAGCTGGGGGAAGGGCAGAGAGAGAGAGAGAGAGAGAGAGAGAATCCTCAAGCAGACTCCCTACTGAGTGTGGGAGTCCTACGCACAGGACCCTGAGATCATGACTTGAGCTGAATTCAAGAGTCAGATCCTCAGCCGGCTGAGCCACCCAGTTGCCCCCTCCTCACTATAGTTTTTAAATTGCATTTTAAAAAGCTGTATTTCCTTAAATATTTGTCACTTGGTATCCAAAAGCAACTTCTCTGTGTCTGACCATGTTATTATAAAACTAAATGTGCCCAAAGTATCACTTTTCTGTTCAAATTTGCATCAGATGTTTTGACAGATCAAATATTCTCAGTGTTGGGAGACTCATATAAAGTGAAAATGGTATTTCGATAAAGAATGTTTACAACCGGGGCACCTGGGTGGCTCAGTGGGTTGAGCCGCTGCCTTCGGCTCGGGTCATGATCTCAAGAGTCCTGGGATCGAGCCCCGCATCGGGCTCTCTGCTCAGCGGGGAGCCTGTTTCCTCCTCTCTCTCTGCCTGCCTCTCTGCCTGCTTGAGATCTCTCTCTGTCAAATAAATAAATAAAATCTTTAAAAAAAAAAAAAAAGAATGTTTACAACCAAGGGAATTATCTTAGATGTATGCATATAACGGACCTTCTCTATAGCATCTGTACTTGATGACCTTCCCAGAGAAACAGATAATTTTGCCATCTGCATCAACACTATCACTAAAAATCACGTCCATATTCAATAAATCATAAATGCATAGCTATTTTCTTACAGTTTATCTAAATTTACTTCACTGTGTCCTTAATTATTCTCAATAGAAGACATTTAATTGTGAAAGATTTAGCATTGTTGTTCTTACATACAGAATGAAACTCTTTATGTCTAGCTGAAAATAAATGGAAAATTATTTGTGTAAGTTAATGAGTTTATTTGCCCACTTACATCAAACATATATAAATTAGGTTGAAGATTATTTTTTTAAGTTGAAATTATTTTGGATTTATAAATGAGTTATAAATGTAATTATGTTCCTCTAATGTTATCATCTTATAGAAGCATGGTAGATTTTTCAGTGCTAATAAATTAACATTGGTCTCATACTGTTAACTAAATTACAGACTCTATATGGATTTTCTCAGTGTTTCCACTCCTTTTCTTCTGTTCCAGTGTTTAATACAAGATACCACATTCAGCCAGTGTAAATCTGACATGAATTGCAAGGAAAAGGAACAAGACTCTCTGTATCGATTTATTTGTATAGATGCTTTTTAAATTTTAACTTGTTTTCATTGTTTAATTTTCACTTTTGGATATTTATTCTATATGGCAAATGGAAGCTAAATGATTTGTGCACTTTGATCCATCTCACTGAGATTAATAATTTTTCAGTCATATTACAGGAAAAATTTTCAGCATTGAAATTTTATGTAAACAGGTATTACAATTCATTTTCAGTTATTATATCTCATTAGAATAATCTCTTTTTATTTAATGCATCACATCTTTTGCTCAAGCAGGCTAACTGGGAGAGATAAATTCTGTCAGCATAATTTCCCAAAGTATATGACAATATAACTTCTTGAAACCGACAGGAAATTCAAAACACTTTTTTCATATAGAATAATAAATTATTTTCTGTTGTATCACATCTTATATTTTCATATATAAATGAAATCTAAAAATATTGAAAGATCAGTAATAACTATCCCTATCCAATGAGAATATAAAATTTTATTATATTAGCCCACAATGTGGTAATACATTGCAATTATTATTAGCATTTAAGCCATTCTGTTGGTATCAACTCTGGTATCACACAGAGAAATGCACTTAGAGCCAGAAGACAAGGGCTACAAGGTATTCTTCCATTTAGTAGTTCACTATAGATATGAGACTCAAGTCTATATGCTAGAACATCATAATAGATGAAAAAGGGGCCACAGAAAAATTATGAAATTAACTATTCTATACAAACCTTATATAAAATAGAAGTAGGGAGGAAACTGGTTGATACACTTATGTATATACATACCTGACTCATCACTGAGCCTCAGCAATATGCTTCTCATATTAAGGAATTTGTTTCATAACATACAAGTAAGGCAAAGGACTCATTCAAATTGGCTTTACTGGTATTAATATCACCCAAAGTAGATGGTCTGATAGAATGATGGAACGATCTGCTGAAGATTTAATAACTGCACCATTGGGGAAACAATGTTTTGCAAAGGTGGGTGCTCTCCTATGTAATATTTTATATACTTTGAACCAGTGGCTGATTTATAATTATCTTTCATTTATAGCATGAATATAAGTCCAGATGATACCTGAGTGACAGAAAAAAAAAATCTAAAGTCCTAAGTGCAATACTTTGATTTCTATAATCCTCACCTATGTGCTCTTATTCAGAAAAATATTGCAATGGTTAGATTTAAGTGACAATCCACACTACCACTTTACTACCCCAGTGGAATAAGATACCAGAAATCCAGAGGTACACATTAGAGGAAAAATACCAAAAGCTGAGACCCCAAAATACCTTATTTCACAGGTGGAATTAAGCTTACTAATCAGCTGACTTTTAGATGGAGAGAGGATCCTAGATTATCCAAGTGGGCTCGCAAGGGTTCTTGAAATTGGAAAGAGGAGTCTGAAGAGATTTAAAAATGCTATGCTGTTACCTTTGAAGATGGAGGAAGTGGTCCTGAGTCAAAGAATGCAGAGGGCCTTTGAATGCTGGGAAAGGCAAGAAAATGGATTCCTCTCTAGGGCTTCTAGAAGGAATACAGCCCTGCTGACATTTTGCTTTTAGTCAGTGAGATCCATTTCAGATTTCTGACCTCAAAAACCATAATATAATAAATTTATATTGTTTTAAACCATTCAAATTTGTGATATTTTGTTTATAGCAATAATGAAAAACTAATGCACACATAAAATTGTTGCTTTCAGGATGCCTCGGTGGCTTAGTTAAATATCCAACTCTTGATTTGGGCTCAGGTCATTATCTCATAGGTCATGGGATTGGGCCCCACATTGGACTGTGTGCTCGGTGTGAAATCAGCTTGAAGATTCTTTCCCTCTACCTTTCTCCCCACTCTCACTCTGTCTCAGTAAAATAAGTAAATCTCTAAAAAAATTTTTTTCAGCCAAAAATCATTGATGAAAGCAATCTCATGTGGTTCAAACTATATATGACAACTGATTTTTTTTCAAGATTTTAAGTCATCTCTATATCCAACATGGGGGTCTAACTCACAACCCCAAGATCAACAGTTGCATTCGCTACTGCCTGAGCCAGCCAGGCATCCCAAAAACTGACTTTTTAATCCATTAACAGATCCCCCTCATTGTTACTTGTGCATCTGTTACCATTTTGCCTTTGTGTATTTAATTTACCTTATTTGTAATGTAAACTAGACTCTAATTTCTGGGCAACTGTATGATTTCTTGATGCTTAATATTTGAAAAGGAGTCTGGATCAAAAATGTAGAGTTAATTAACAAACATTTCTAAGGTAACAAACATTTCTAAGGTACATGATACAGGGGCAGACTAATTTTCTCAAATATATTTATCCCAATTATTTTAAATGATAAGGGGTTTATGGTAATGGGTAGAGGATTAAAATGTAATTGCAATATGAATGAAATCTTGCCTTTTTTCTTCCTGAAAGCCCTGTTTATTATGTCCACTAGGGAATTAGGATAGAGAATATACATAGCCTTAATACTCATTAGACATCATGATATCAAAGGAATTTTATAAATGCCTGAAGACTCTTCTAAATATTCTAAATGCCAAGAGAATCTTCTAAACCTCCCAGCCAGATGTTTTCTGATTTCTTTCAAGGTATCCCCATAATCTCCAAGGGCCACAGAATCTGAAATGTATGTTCAGAAGCATAGAGCTAAATTTTAATAACTCTTTTGATGTGTTTACATGCAGTTAGTAACTTAGGTTATTTGAACCAAGGCCCTACTCAATCATAAAAAGTCATAAGGACTCAGGAAGAACAATTGTGATATTTCTGTATTAATACTTTGATTAACCAATTTACACTATGACAAAAGGAGATCTCCAAATGTTTTTTAAAGCTACATGGGCATTTAGATTTTGCGTTTTTCTACATTTCCAGAGAGATTCATGTAATGATAAACAGACTTCTAAGACATACATATGGAAAGAAAAACAGCAGAAGGGAAGAATATTTCAAGTATTTTTAGCATAATTCTGGCCACTCTGCTAGGAAATTTTAATTTTTTAAGTATGTAAAAACAATTTTTCTGTCAGCTCTTGAAGATGGCATGGCACATATGGGAACGACACCACACCAAAAAAAATTTTAGATAAACTCATCACAACACATACTTCAAGATGTATTTACTTGCATGCTGTCCCCAAGAAAAAAGGCTCCATTTGAGTTAAAATAACTTGTTTGTAAGTATATTACCGTTTAATATTTTAAAATTTTAAGGCCATAAAAATTTGTCTTTATGAATGAGAAAATCGACTAACTCATTTTCTGAAAGAATTAAGTTCCATTAAAAGAGAAGCTACGTAATGTTGATTCTTGATTAGAAATTACTCCTTGATGTATTTGACTCTAGGTGATAAACATTGCAGAAAAGATTGAATTTCCATCTGTTTTCCACAACATTGGTAAAAAAAAAAGTATACTGCAGCTAAATGAAATATATTTATCATTTATATGCTTTATTACCCTGGGATATCCTAGCACTTTCCAGCTTTCACAAGTACATAAAAATTCTATGTATTTCCTGGTAAACAAAAGCACAGAATAATCAGTAAGATATCTCTTTTGATTAAATAATGTCCTAAAACAGTGTCCTATTTTCCTTGTTTCTCTATTTCTTCTTATTCTGTGAACTATCTCTTTCCAAATTGGAAGATTAAGTTAGTAATTGCTAATATTTAAAATCAATTTCATGGGGTACCTGGGTGGCTCAGTAGATTAAGCCTCTGCCTTTGGCTCAGGTCATGATCTCAGAGTCCTGGGATCGAGCCCCGCATCAGCATTGAGCCCCTCTCTCTATTTGTGATCTCTGTCAAATAAATAAATAAAATCTTTAAAAAAAAAATAAAACCAATTTTACAATAAAATATTTTCTCTTAACTCAGTAACATTTGTGATCCTGAGGTTTTATGTGTAAATGAACAATTTATATTTAAGTTAAGAAAATTACATAAAACCAAATTGCAATTTGCAATTAAAATATGACAGGGTGTATAATAAAATGCTTGCCTGAACTTTTTCTTAGGTTTATAGTAACATGTAAAAATCACCACTACATCCTTTTAACAGTCTCTCATCAGTATCAAACACAAAAATTTATTCTTTAAATGGTTTGTTTTGAACAGGTTGCCAAGGATTAAGGGGCTCAGGGAAAATTTTATTACAGTAAAGCAAATTTTTTGGAGTTACATGACTATTTTTTTATCTCGATACAGCATTTGTCCAAATTTATAAAATTATACATAAAAAAACAATTTTATTGTGTGCAAATTTTAAAATAAAATGTTTTCAAAGTAGATGACACCTGTAATATTTTATTAAAAACCAAGATCTCTGGATAACAATGGGATATTGCACATGTAATGTTTGAAGCTATGTTCTTAGAAAAATTATAACCTACAACAGGTTATAAATGTGTAGGGGGCATATGTATAAAATATGAATAACAACACATTTTCTCTTAATACGCTTATGCTCTTCTTAATCTAGAGAAAAATAATACAGTTAAGACGTTTGTTGATGAATACATTATTATCAGATATTGGAATTGTTGAGGAGATTTATAACATTTAGAAGACTAAACTATGAAAGCAATTATGAATAACTAGATATTTTATATATTCAGTATCTTTCATACATTTTATATGACACTTTTTTCTCCTATCTGTTCTTGTATCAATACACAGATCTTAAAATCTGAAAGGAAAAATTTTTAAAAAGCAGAAAAGATTTTTAGACAAAATTATGCGATATTTAAAAACAATCAACAAAACTAAAATGTAACTTACTGAATGGGAGAAGATACTTGCAAATGACATATCTGATGAAGTGTTAGTATCAAAATACATAATTTGCATGACTCAACTCCATGAAACAAATAATCCTTTTTAAAAAATGAGAAGATATGAAGAAACACAGAGATGGCCAACAGATATGTAAAAATGCTCAGAATCACTCATCATCAGTAAATGCAAGGCAAAACCACAGTGAGGTATCACTTCATATCTATCAGAATGGTTACAATCAAAACCACAAGAAACAGCAGGTGTTGGTGAGGCTATGAAGAGAGAGGAAGGAACACTCATGCTCTTGGTGGGAACGCAAACTGGTGTAGCCACTCTGGAAAACAGTATGGAGCGTCCTCACAAATGTAGAAATAGAACTACCGTAGGCTCTAGCATTGGCGCTACTGGGTATTTTTTCCAAAAATACAAAAACACTAATTCAAAGGGATACATGCAACCCTATGTTTACAGCAGCATTATTTACAATAGCCAAATTGTGGAAGCAGCCCTAGAGTCCAGTGATTGATGAATGGATAAAGATGAGTGGGGTGTCTGTGTGTGTGTGTGTGTGTGTGTGTGTATTACTCAGCTATAAAAATGAAAGAAATCTTGCCATTTGCAATGACATCGATGGAGCTAGAAAGCTATGGAGAGTAAGTCACTTAGAAGATAAATGCCAGGGACGCCTGGGTGGCTCAGTTGGGTAAGCTGCTGCCTTCGACTCAGGTCATGATCCCCACGTCCTGGGATCGAGTCCCACATCAGGCTCCTTGCTCAGCAGGGAGCCTGCTTCTCTCTCTGTCTCTGCCTGCCACTCTGCCTGCCTGTGCTCGCTCTCTCTCTCTGACAAATAAATAAATAAAATCTTAAAAAAAAAAAAAAAAGGATAAATGCTGTATGATTTATTCATGTGTGGAATTTAAGAAATAAACAAGCAAAGGGAAAAAAGCATGAGACAAATCAAGAAACAGACTCTGAACTATTGAGAGCAAACTGACGGTTACCAGATGGGAGAATGGTGCAGGGATGGGTGAAATAGGGAGTGGGGATCAAGGAGTGAACTTCTGGTAACAAGCCCTGGGTGATGTATGGAATTGTTTTATCACTCTATTGTACACCTGAAACCAATATAATACGGTATGTTAACTATACTGGAATTAAAATTAAATTTTAAAAAATAGATGATATTAACAAGTATGAATTACAAACAAAAATAAAGGAGATGGCCACATTTCTTATATTAACAATGATTATCCTAATAGAAGACTTAGTGAAAGGGATATTGAATTAATCTCTTCTTAAAACTTAGCATTTAGACGTTCTGAGTTATCTTTTATCTTTTTTTACGTCTCTATTTTTTTCCCCAGAGATAAATTTAATAGACTATTTTTGGTGTCTATCCTAAAATGAAGACTGAGTTAGGTGTGATTTAAGTCACAACGAGCTTGAAAACTCCAAGCAAGAAAAGAGATGGAAACCATTAGAAGGGCTCATTGTTGGGGGATAAAATTCATAGGGAAGTATCTAATAAATTTCTCTTTCTTTGGTTATTTGACTCCTTCTAGATAGATACCTCACAATAATAATTTTTTAGAGCACCAAAATGAGTTCTTTGGAAAGAAAAAACAAAAAACAACAACAAAAAAAAAAAAAACAGAAGGGAAGGATATGGGATGTTGACTCAAAAGCTGTGACTGTCAGTTCTGGATGTGCTATTAATTATCCATCTGATACTGAGAGCAAATATTGAAAACTTCAGTCTCTTTATTTAAAATGGAAAGAAATTGAAGTGAACCCTCTAAAGAGTTTATTTCACTTTGGAATTTCAAATTAGACTACAATGATTTTTTTGTAATTGTGAAATAAGTTAAATATGATTTTTCAAGCAGTACAAGATTTTTATTTCATGCTTCATTTTCTAGAATTTCCTGTTCTAAATTTTTTAGTCTCGTGGACTTAATATAGTTTTCTCTAAGTAAAAAAATGTAGAACTTGATCATTTTTTAGTATATTAAAAGAAAATATATATAATAGTCTTATATTTCAGCAGAACAAAAGTATCACTCTCCCAGACACACTCATAAATATTAACTTTTATCTCTAAGTTTTATTTCCCCTTTTTTCTTGAGTGTACTTGGTTTGATAGTTGGTTGCTATATTATGGTAATACCTTTGTTATTTTCGAGCATTTCAAAAACTGTTTAAAGTCACAAATACAGTTGTTCTTTCTTTGTTAGAATAATCTTCAGCTTTAAAAGTTTCTTTTCCATGGAGCCCCAAACCTTATCAAAGCAGAAAATCACCCTTTTTATAATAATTTTGGGTTCAACATCTGTGGCAAGTTCCATATAAGCAAATACAAGTGAAATGCTCAAAATGTAATTTTCATTATGATTGCTATTTTAGGAGGTGTTCTTCAATATAAAATATGTTTAAAAGATGATCTAACCTTAGATTAGCCTTAGTCCTTCAACCCACAAACTCTTAAGTACCTAGTCCATCACAGGAGTGATGATGTTATCCTCTGTAATCGTTAATACTAGGTGTCAACTTGACAATGCTAAAAGATACTCAAACTATACAGAAGTCAGTTATCTAGCAAATTCAGTATACATTTATACTGTAAGTCATTCTGAATGAAGATGACGCCATGAACCCATGTTTCTTGTATGTCCAATCAGTTTTTGCCCTGAAGTATTTGAGTTGGCAGTTTTACTTATTTTTGTTAAGCAAATGTAAGTTGACCAAAAATCTCTTTCTTTTCATATTGTTGCTTAATATTTCACATACTCTTGGCTTAGAGGAAAAACTCAAGGTGTTTTCTTCAAACTCAGTGTAGGATAAAGAATGGATTAAGCTTCAAGTGCTATTAATTTTCTTACTGGCCACTGGATATCTCCCCACTTCAAAAGTTATCCAGTCCCAAATGACAATATTGTACAAAGTGAGAAAACTTTACTACCTAAATGCAACATTTTATTCAGAAGTTATCCTGCATTCTATTTTTGTTGTTGTTGTTACTTTTGTTTCCCATCTAGAATTTTTCCATTTTTTAACTTAAATGATTTATATGTACTTTCAATTTTATACTAATTCATGTATTTAAGAAAATCATTATTCTGTTTAATGATAAATGTTAAAAACTTAAGCAATTTGAAGATTTTGTATACCCCACATGATCACTAAGTATCAAATCAATATTATAGCCCATACTGTTGCCCCTGCCCAAATCCCCATCCACACTCACATTTTACAATGAAGAATGCCTCTAAGGAACATACAACTTTCTATCTGAGGGACATTTTGCACTTTGCTTTTCTTGCTAGAGGAGCAAAGTTATTTTCAGTCAGGACAAGCCAAAAGTGTCAGACTTATTGACTCAAATAAGACCCAACTAATGACTAATGGGAGAGAGTAGATGAACTTACTAGTTTCCTATGCTTTAACTGATACCATTCTAAGATGCTTTTACTATATTCCAGAGTTCCCCACCTGGATGAACTTCAATTTCCACTCACTGTTGGCTTCTTTCTTGCTATTCTTACCCCTTACCTTATTGATATTTTCTAGAATCACTTCTCAAAAAAAGAAAGAAAGAAAAGAAAAAAAGGGACGCCTGGGTGGCGCAGTTGGTTGGACGACTGCCTTCGGCTCAGGGCGTGATCCTGGAGTCCCGGGATCGAGTCCCACATCGGGCTCCCAGCTCCATGGGGAGTCTGCTTCGCTCTCTGACCTTCTCCTCGCTCATGCGCTCTCTCACTGTCTCTCTCTCTCAAATAAATAAATAAAATCTTTAAAAAAATAAAATAAGAAAAGAAAAAAAGTCTTTACTCAAACTCTACCTCAAGTCCTGCATCTGGGTAGCCTGAACTAAGATATTATTCATTAAAAAAAAAAATAAAGAGGACTAAATGAATAACAACTGAAATTGAGCATTGTACTACAGAGAGATACTGAAAACATCAAGGTAGGTCTTGGGAGTAGGCTTTGGGAGCTCCAGTGGGATAGGAAATAACTGTCTATGAGAATGTGGAAAGAGGAACATGAAACAATAGTGAAAACCTTCATGAGAGCTATTTCCTCACCATCTCTTTCACAGATCTGAAAAAGATTATTCTGATGCAGTCCTGGGCTGGATTAAAAATAGAACCTGATTACCTTACTATGCTATAGGCATTGTTATAAGATATTCAAAATGTGGTAAATGGTTGAATAATCATTGTATGGATCAAAAAGCCCTATGTAATTCTAAACTCAGTATGAAGTGACCTGGACATTCACTTGGGTGGCTCAGTGGGTGCCTTTTATTGGAGTTAAAGATCTATAACCTATCTCCACCCACATCTACATACCATCACAAAATACATTTACTTCACAATCTCATATTTAGTAAGAAACCTTTTGAAATACCCAAGGGACCTTGGCTTCATGTTTTCAGGAGGAAAAAGTTTTTGAAGTTTGAAAAGAGGTTCATATTGTACATTCTACTCTTTTTAAAAAGAATCAATTTGAATCAGCCTATTAACCTGGATTATCTGTTTACATATAACCTGGTTTTCAACAAAATATTTGAATACACACCTTTTCCCCCCATCTTTATTAGGCATCTTTTGCTTTGTCTGACCAGCATTCTTCCATTTTTTGGAGAAATGTCCTTTCCTGATCCCATATTATTCTGGTGTTAATGGTAATAGCAGGCAGGGTATGACCAAGCCCTACTGAAAATGGAAATCCCTCTCTCTCTCCTCATTGCCTGTTTACCCAGGCAGCGCTAAACAAAGTCACTTCATCAGTCTTGACATGTGAACTCTGGGAGAGAGTAGGTCTTTCCTTCTCTTCTTTAGCGTATGAACTCTAAGGACAAGGCAAGTCTGGAACTGTTAGGGGCCATCTTGCCACCACATGGGGAGAATGTGTTTGAAAATGAAGTCAGACAGAGGCCAGTAAACTGAGAAATAAGGGAGGGAAGGGGAGCCCTTATATAGAAATAGTTTGCACCAGTTCTTGGACTTCCTAGTTGGTGAACCAGTATATTTGAACTGCTCTCTGGGTAAGTGTAACCAGAAGAATCCTGACTAAATACACTTCTACTAGATTGTAAAGATCCATCTTACCAAAAAAAAAAAAAAAAAAAGATCCATGTCTTACTAACCTTACTAATCAATGGGCCTCTGCCTTCAGCTCAGGTCATGATCTCAGGGTCCTGGGATTGAGCCCCACATCGGGCTCTCTGCTCATCGGGGAGCCTGCTTCCCTTCCTCTCTCTCTGCCTGCCTCTCTGCCTACTTACGATCTCTGTCAAAAAAATAAATAAAATCTTAAAAAAAATCCCTTCTAAGAAATTTATTTTGCATTTGATGACAAAGTATGACTATAACTCAAATTATTGCTCTTAAGGTATGAAAGCATCTATATTATAGGAGATAAATAAATGGTTTTCTGGTATGTAATAAAAGCATCTCTGCTTAGTATCTAATATGGGTATATACTTCTAAGTGTTAACATAATGCCATCACTTAACTATACCTTGAACACATTTTGTCTTTAATATCAAGATAGAAATATTTTAAAACAAATCCCTGTATTAAGATACAAAGCAAAATGAATTACATGTTTAAAAGTCCTACTGCTTGTATTTAAAATTGGCACCAAAAAATAAAAAATAAAAAAAAAATAAAAGTCCTACTGCAATGAGGTCTGAATTTGCTGATAGGCATTTCAAGGCACTAAAAATGATTCATGGAAGAGACATGAACCTGGAAACAGACAGATTTGATTGAAGGGTAAATACCAGGGAAATACGAGGGAAAGTGTGCAAGACAAATGCTTTATAATAGAAAATCTTGAACAGATTGAATCAGTTGAGACTAGAGAAGAAGAGGAACGAACCTTGCTTCTTTCCTCACTACTGGTAGAATGAGCTGGGGTTTTCACGGTATGCACAAACCATTCAGGGAAGTCTGGGAGGAGGGAGAACTAGTCAATTCTAACTGAGAACTATGACATTCTAAGTATCACCTGGGATCCTATGATACACTAACTCACTTACCTAATCTTTTGAAATAAATTTCATATTCTGCATTTTGAATCTAAGGTAACTAAGGTTCCTATAAGTAAGCCCATTTGTTCTAGGTAACTCCACGAGCCCATATTAGAATTAGGAGTCTAATTTAGAATTATACAATGACACAAGCTTTCATGAACATTCATGAACTGCCCTTTAATAAAAAAGCGTCCGATAATAAAGACAAAGGAATTAATGCCAATAACTAGGAAGTAAACATTTCTTTTTTTTTTAATATTTTATTTATTCATTTGACAGAGAAAGAAAGAGATCACAAGTAGGCAGAGAGGCAGGCAGAGAGAGAGGAGTAAGCAGGCTCCCTGCTGAGCAGAGAGCCCGATGTGGGGCTCGATCCAAGGACCCTGGGATCACAACCTGAGCCGAAGGCAAAGGCTTTAACCCACTGAGCCACCCAGATGTCCCGCAAGTGAATATTTCTATGGAGAGGTGCAAGGAAAGAGCAAAGACACTGTCCATGGCAGTCTTATATTTAACAATAATTTGATCCATAATCCAGACTTTCGGAATCTTCAAAACTAGTCCGTTTACTCTTAAGAATTTTCTTTTTTCATACAGAATAACTATCAATCCAGAAATGATCCCTCCTTGCCCTAGAGTCTATGTGATTCTTTTGTTTGTCTTTAGATTTTATTTATTTATCTGAGAGAGAGAAAGAGAGAGATAGAGAGAATACACAAGCAGGGAGACTGGCAGGCAGAGCGGGAAGCAGGATCCTCACTAGAGGGGAGCCGGAGGTGGACTCAATCCCAGGACCCTGGGATCATAATCTCAAACAACTGAGCCACCCAGGTGCAGCTATGTCTTAAGACATAGAATTCTTAAGAATTCTAAGAATTCTAATAATTAAGAATTCTTAAGAATTCTTTTTTTGCACTTTTATTTACTGGATTTTGAATCTGCATGAATGGATTTTAAAAAGTTGGGGGGTAAATCACAAAAAAGTTATAATAAAGAACATGTGATGAAAGGAAATCCCATCACATATAAAAATATTAAAATGGAAAGCTGGTGAAAAATGGTATTTGCCATGCGAAGCCTAATCATATTACTCAAATATTTTAACAGGTGTTGGAAATACCATATGTAAGATCTGGCAGTCTTTGCTGCATCTTGCTCTGTTTAATGATGGTCTACCTCAGTAAAATTGATTCACCACCTTAACTGCAGTGCATACAGACTATGCAAGTGGTGAAGAAAAAGGAATGGTGGTTATAAATTACCTATGTAAATGTCTTTAAGAAACTAGCACATAGCAACACTTTTTATTTAAAAATTAATAAGATAAATTATTATCGTAAAGCAGTTGATAATAATTAAAACCACAAAATACTCTTACAGCCAAAAAGCTAAAGAATCGTAAAAAATGAATTAAAGTGAAAAAACAATTTACTACTACTGAGCCTACAAGAAACATATATTAAAATAAAGCATTTAGACTCCTATAACCCTCATAATTATATACTGGATATACTTTCATGATTCACAAATTACATATGATCAAAGTTACTAACTTTTCATTGATTTTGTAAAACAAAGTGTTTTCACTTTTTATTTCAAATTTGAATGCATAAAAGCAAATTCAAAGTGCCAAGTAAAATTTTCACTTGGATGTGGTACAAAATTTTTTCTCAGTTACTATTAAGATAGATCCAAACATACATCTGATATTATTTAGTAACAGCATTTAGAGATTTTATATATTAACTCAAGCACATTAGCAGTAGAGTTACATAAATTTCTTCCCGATATTTTCATGTGATCTTCATTAAATTTCCAAAGATGCTACAAATCTACTTTTATATTTTCCTTTATCTTCCTGGAAATTTAATTAGAAGGAGTAGGAGACAAATATGTAACAAATATTGCTGTTTTCCTACTCACGAATGGATTAACCCCATCTTCTTTATTGGTCATAAAGTACTTGTGCTAACATTACATTTTTAAAACAGTACTTAGTGCTTCTATTGTTTTCATTATTCTGAATAAAACACATCCTTTAAAGTAATTATTCAATTAAAAAGAAGAAACTGGCATATTACAAAGGTTAATACACTCCAGCAGCTCATTAAATCAAAAGGTAAATATCTTTACCTTGGGCTAATATGAAAACACTATAGAAAGGGTGTGCCACTCTAAGTTATTTACAGTGGGTACTAATTAAGCACTATGCCTGATTTATTGGTACAGATCACTCTTCCTGAATTTCTACTAGCTCTATAGAAACTTCCGAAGAGAGCAAGAGGATGGATGTTAGATACTCTGTTTAATCTCCAAGAAAGTAAGGCTCATTCATCTTAAGTACCCATTTTGCTGTCTCTTCCTTGAACAGGATTTTTTTCCTTTACATACACATAGTGACACAATTACTATAGTCTTCTGATTTCAGCCAGGAAATGTGCAAAGAGGAAAAGAGGATTTTTCCCACTGGGAAAATGTCAAGTTAAGACTTTCCTTTAAAGAATCAATCTGAGACCACAGGGCAACTGAGTAACTTGAAATCTGGAGTGAGACAAGACACTGCACAGAGTGACCAAATCCAAATGCAAAGCATTGGATTACTAGAGGCAAATGATGCCAGAATAGCATGTAAGGTACTGATGTACAGAGACCAGATATACCCTCCTTCCAGAAATAAACAAAAAGTAGACAGATACATGATACAACATTAAGCAAGATGCTGTACATCAGGCAACAAAAGGGTCCATAAGATTTGGGAACAGATCCAAGTGAACACTACAATCTTGACTCAGTATACGGAGTTTCCAGGTACAGTGCAGAGAGCAGGAGCCCAGCTGGTACCTTGTGGGCTGGAAGGACAGAGCTGAAAATCTGGGGAAACTAAAGAAGCTGGAGCTCTCGGACAGAGTGTTGGAGAAAATGCGCCATGCGGGGAATGAACCACAGGCATATGCAGAGTCTCATTCGAGAATTTGCAGTGATTGCTGCATTCCTATGAGAAAACCACTACAAGCCAAGGAAAGAACCATCCAAAAGGACAAGAATAACAGTACTCAATGTTCATGCAGGGCTAGAAAGAGTGCCTGTCTCACCAGACAGACTGAAAAATTCAGAATACACAGGGCACTTGAGTAAAATATCTACATCACGCTTCCCTTAATAATGGGGAATAATTAGTCATAGATGGCTCTCACTTGGGATCTCAAAAGCAAGACCGGAAAGATTTAACCATTTTCAAGTAAAAGGCTTCCCAGAACACAGCCTCAGTTTATATGTAGGAATATCAACACATTCAGTAGTCAGCAAGATAAAAATCAGGAAGCAGAACAATTTGATCTCTCTGGGAGGAATCCCCCCTATCTGTTATTTTGTCACATAAAATATAACTCCTTGGATTTCCCAAACCTCAAGTTATTTCCTAATTACATTTGCACTGTATCCTAGAAGCAAGCTGGGGCAATTATAGGAATCAGCTCATTTATCTCTCCCCTGCCCTTAGATGTGACTGTCCTGGTCTGTTTCCAATGTCTGGAAACTGCTCGCTTATATATTGTGTCCAATTCTCTTTGGTTAGCAAACGAAGATAAATCTGACCCCTGTTATTTCATTTTCAAAATAATTTTGACGTTTAAACTAATACCTGAAAACTAGAGAATGCAAAAAAAAATTGTAAATTTGAAAACAATCAGAAAACAATGAAATTTTATTTTAAAAAATTAACATAAGCACATCGAAAGGAGTAAAGAAACTGATCCAACTAACGTTTGATGAAAATTTTATATGCAAATCCTTAGAAGAAATCTATAAGCAGATATTGAGCTCTATTTTAAAAGGTTTATTTGTGGGGCGCCTGGGTGGCTCAGTGGGTTAAAGCCTCTGCCTTCGGCTCAGGTCATGATCCCAGGGTCCTGGGATCAAGCCTCACATCTGCAGAGAGAGCCTACTTCCTGCTCTCTCTCTCTGCCTGCCTCTCTGCCTACTTGTGATCTCTGTCAAATAAATAAATAAAATCTTAAAAAAAATAAAAATAAATAAAAGGTTTATTTGCAGTGATTTTTGTTAGTTTTAATGTATTCTGAATGTAAGGAGTCAGGTTTCTCACAGTCAGAGAAGAAAGATACATATATGGAAAAGTGGAAAGACAGAATGAACCTTGTGATGTTGAACTGGATTTGGATGTTGCTTTATGAATTCACAATATATTAGATAGGTAGGTAGATGGATATGGACATAGAGATATACATACATATACAGATATACAACTACATTTATATGCATATATGTCTATGCAGATACGTATGTTTTCCCCTTAGCTCTGTCTGCTGAGAATTTTTAGGAGCAACGAAACCTCAGCATCCCTGAATACACTTAAGGCTTTGTTTATACTTTGTTTCTACTCAGTAAACATAGAAAGGAAACTGGGCTCCTTTAGGAAGACTATTTTCCAGGAATGGGACAGAGAAAATGAAGAGGAGGCTACCCAAGCTTCTGCTAAAGAATAAAGTAAGAGGGCGCCTGGGTGACTCAGTGGGTAAAGCAACTGTCTTCGGCTCAGGTCATGATCCAGGAGTCCCAGGATCAAGTCCCACATTGGGCTCCCGGCTCCAAGGGGAGTCTGCTTCTCCCTCTGACTTCCCTTGTCATGCTCTCTCTCACTGTCTTTCTCTCAAATAAATAAATAAAATCTTAAAAAACAAAAAGAACAAAGTAAGAGTAGTATATTCAACAAAAAAGGAAATGCTCAATGCAGTGGGTATGTCAGAAGGACACACAAGAGGGTTGGAGGAGCTTTCATGCACCAAATCCAATAGGATTTTAGTATTGAAATAAATAACTTACAATCTATTGAATATAACAGGAATCCTTGATTTTATAGTGACATTAATCAATTAGTGAGAGAAAGGAAAAGCTCTTCTTTGCAATAGAATGCTAAGTATAGAAGATAGGACATGTTTTGCAATCACTGTATTGCAAACTCACTAGTAATACTTCGTTCAGGCAGGTATCATCAATAGATACTAAAACTAATGGGTTAAAGATCGACGACAGTTTCTCTATGCAGTCTCAAAATATCTCCCCTCTAATACAAAGGGAAACAATTTTGAACTACATTTCAAACGACCTGGCCCTGCAGACTTGAGCAGAATTAACCTCACCATATTGACAATATTCAGATCTGTGTGTCGCTAGATCTAAATTTGGCAAGAGAAACACAGAAATGCTTTTGGGATATCCTTGTGAAAGGATCACAAGAATCAGATAATGAGGAAGCATCAGAGAAACCCTAGTTAAGGAACATTCTTCTAAATAACTGCCCTTGTCTCCAGACAAGGGATTGTTGTGTACAATTGACCACTGTTGTGTTTATGCATAAAACGTCCTTTTTATAGGAAGCATGCACTATAGCATTTGAGGGTAAAAGGCATTACATTTGCCACTTACTCCCAAATGGGTCATAATGTTATATACACATGCACAAACACACATTCTCACACACACACACACACACAGTATTCAATAATATGTTAACATGCAAGCAAGCTGGGTAAAGAGTAAACAGATTTTTTTCAGTACTATTCTTGTAACCCTTCTATAATTTTGAGATTATTCTTAAAAAAGTAAAGATCCAAAGATATCATATAATTAAAGGTAAAAATAAGAAATAAAGCCTTTTTTTTTACATTTCTGGTTTTTTTTTTAAAGATTTTATTTATTTATTTGACAGAGATCACAAGTAGGCAGAGAGGCAGGCAGAGAGAGAGAGGAGGAAGCAGACTCCCTGCTGAGCAGAGATCCCGACGCAGGACTCGATCCCAGGACCCTGAGATCATGACCTGAGCCAAAGGCAGCGGCTTAACCCACTGAGCCACCCAGGCGCCCAAGAAATAAAGCCTTTATGGAGTTTTCAAATATTTATTTCATTTAATCATGCTATCATGGAGTAAATTTTGTCCTTTTTACAAAAAAAAAAAATCTTACAAATATGTTTGTGATGTACAGAAATTGAAAAACCCCTTAATCTGTTCTAAAATCACATCGAAGATAGTTTGTTAAAGAATGACCAAAGTATCTTCATCTAAGTCAGTAACCTTATAAGGGTTACAAGAAGAATAAAAGGAAATTGGGTATTTTTTTTTTAATGTGGAAAGAGATGAAAAATCTCATCTAGACTTCTTGA
This sequence comes from Neogale vison, assembly GCF_020171115.1. Lineage (NCBI taxonomy): Eukaryota > Metazoa > Chordata > Mammalia > Carnivora > Mustelidae > Neogale > Neogale vison. Next base: position 193,788,090 of record NC_058091.1, on the reverse strand, counting down.
TATTTTTCCAGTGGTATACTTTGAATTCAGGATTTATGTATAATTTTTATAATGAAATATAGCCTAACATTCCAAGTTAGATTTTTCCAGAAACTTTCTGCAAATGTTTAGAACTTTACACTTAAATGGAGATAAAGGTGGTGGAAGAATTTTATATTTATATATTTCATGGTGGAAGAATTTTATATTTATGCAGTTGTACAATTTTATTTTTTTCGCAAGAAAAAGTGTAATGTATGAAATAAACCAAAGTCACTTGTTTGAAAATAAATCTTTATTTTGGACTTTATAAAAAGCAATGTAGTACCCCCTAGACTGGTGTTAAATGTTGTCTGCAAAATCCATGTTCTAACATGTACAATAATTGCCAGGAGTACAGTGCTCTTCTTGATCTTGTATGCGGTCAGGTTCAAACAACGGACAATAAAAGAATGAACACACTCAAAAAAAAAAAAAAAACTAGCAAGAACTATTTGTTAGCTTAAGCACATCTGTCATGCACTAATGGTCCACTTGTAATCAAATCATGCATCATTCTTCTCAAGCCATCTTTAGCATTAACAGCCCGCTGAGTGGTTTTGATTTTTGCCAAGTTTATTAGAGTTCTCCATCCCTGAATTTGTGCTCACCTTTTCTGGGAATCTTTCCTTCCAAACGTTTACAAGCCTTTCTTCTGTCTTCATGTTTCATCAGCTCTCTGCCCAACTGCCATGTTTTTAGTCAAGTAGTCACTGACTACACTCTGTAAAATACTGTCCTTTTGGCATCCATCTCCATAAATCAGCCTTATTGCCCTTTGTCTCACATGAAGCTCATTATATATTTACCATTATCCTTTCAAAGACATATAGACTGCAGCAGAGTTAGAAACAAATGAACCAAATGTTCAAAATTAGCCCCAAATCCAATAGCATTGCTCTGGACTTCACAGGGATCCCTTTTAAAAATCGTTCCTATGAACATTGTACCAACAATTATTCAGGCATTGGTTTTTTGTTTTATTATTTCCCATGATAACCAATAATGAAATACAACAAACTTAATAATACTTTTTCTGGCTCTATGTCAATGTTTTTGTTTTGTTTTGTTTTAAAGATTTTATTTATTTACTTGACAGAGAGAGAGAGAGAAATCACAGGCAGACAAAGGCAGGCAGAGGAGGAGGGGGAAGCAGGCTCCCCGCTGAGCAGAGAGCTGATGTGGGGCTGAATCCCAGGACTCTGAGATCATGACCTGAGCCGAAGGCAGAGGCCTAACCCACTGAGTCACCCAGGCACCCCATCAATGTTTGTTTTTTATAAAGATGTTCTTTGGACCATAAGACAATGGCTAATCTTCAAACTTCTGTCAACAAAGCAAGAAAGTGGGTGATAAAGAAATCAATGTATAGCCCACTGAATAGGATGAGTGCTCTGGGCCAAAGTTAGCTTGAAAATTCATTCTGTTGTGCTGAGTATTTCAGGTGATAGGGGTTGCCTTCAATATGCGGATTGCTTTTCATAGTCTGTAGTACCCAAACCACTTTAACAGTCTTTGTTCCTCTAATCCTTGAGCATGGAATGTCTTTCCATTTCTTTGTGTCATCTTCTATTTCTTTCATTAATGTTTTCTGGTTTTCAGATCACAGGTCTTTCATCTCTTTGGTTAGATTTATTCACAGGTATCTTATTATTTTGGGTGCAATTGTAAATGGGATTGATTATGCAATTTCCCTTTCTGCTGCTTCACTGTTAGTGTGTAAAAATGCAACCAATTTCTACACATTAATTCTGTATCCTATGACTTTACTGAATTCACTTACAAGTTCTAGAATTTTTTTTTTACTGGAGTCTTTACCTTTTTCTACAAAAGACCCTGAACTGCCAAAGCAATTTTGGAAAAGAAAAGCAAAGCTGGAGATATCCTAATTTCAGACTTTAAGTTCTATTACAAAGCTGCAGGAATCAAAACAGTATAGTAGTGACACAAAAGTAGATACACAGATCACTGGAATAGAACACAAAACCCAGAAATAAACCCATAATTATATGGTCAATTAATCTTCAACAAAACCAAAAAGCATATTCAATGGGGAATGGCTCTCCAACAAATAGTGTCAACATGCAAAAGAATGAAACTAGACCAGTTTCTTACACCAGACACAGAAATAAATTCAAAAGGGATTAAAACCATAAATATCCTAGAAGAGAGGACAGGCAGTAATGTCTTTGTCATCAGCTATAGCAACATTTCTCTAGATAGATCACCTGAGACAAGGGAAATAAAATAAACTATTAGAACTATATTAAAATAAAAAGTTTCTGCAATGCAAAGTAAGCAATCAACAAAACTAAAAGTCAACCTCCTGAATAGGAGAAAATATTTGCAAATGACATATTTGGTAAAATGTTAATATCCAAAATATACAAAGAACTTATAAAACCCAATACTCCAAAACAAGTATTCTTTTAAAACACATGGGCAGGGGGCTCCTGGGTGGCTCAGTGGGTTAAAGCCTCTGCCTTTGGCTTGGGTCATGATCCCAGAGAACTGGGATGGAGCCCCATATTGGGCTCTCCGTTCAGCAGGGAGCCTGCTTTTCCCCCTTCTCTCTGCCTGCCTGCCTCTCTGCCTACTTGTGATCTCTGTCTGTCAAATAAACAAATAAAATCTTAAAAAAAAAAAAAAAAAACATGGGCAGAATATGTACACAAACATTTCTCTTAAGACATCCAGGGGCACCTGGATGGCTCTGGTGGTAGGCATCCATCTGTCTTTGGCTCAGGTCATGATCCCGGGGTCCTGGAATCCAGTCCCGTGTTGGCCTCCCTGCTCAGCAGGCAGTCAGCGTCTCCCTCTGCCCCTCTCCCTCCCCCTACTCATGCTCTGAAATGAAATCTTTAGAAAAAAATAAAAAGAAGAAGAAGAAGAAGACCTCCAGGTAGCCAACAGACACACATAAAGATGCTCAGTATCCTTCATCATTATGAAAATGCAAATCAAAACCACAACAAGGTATCATCTCATACTTGACACATGCCTAAAACCAAAAATGCAAGAAAAAAGTATTGCCAAGTTTGTGGAGAAAAAGCACCCTCTTGCACTGGTGATGGGAACATAAACTAATGCAACCACTCTAGAAAACAGTATGGAGTTTCCTCAAAAAATTAAAAATGGAACTACACTAATGGAGCTACTAGGTATTTGCCCCAAAATACAAAAACACTAATTCAAAAGGTACATGCATGCACCCTTATGTTTATAGCAGCATTATTTACGAATTATGGAAATAGCTTGTGTCTATTGACAGATGAATGGCTCAAGATGAGTGGTGTATTTACACGATGGAGTATTATTCAGCCATAAACAAGAATAGAATCTTGCCATATGCAATGATATGGAGTTGGAAAGTATAATGAGTTGAAATTTTTTTTTTAAATTAAAAATATATCTAACTTTTAAAAAAATATTAAAATATATCTAACTTTTTTTTTTTTTTTAAGGATTCTATTTCTTTATTAGGGAGAGAGAGAGAGAACACAAATGTTCATGAGTTGAGGGAAGGGGCAAAGGGAGAGGGAGAAACAGATTCCTCACTGATCAGGGAGACCAGCACAGGGCTTAATCCTAAGACCCCAAGATCATGACCTGAGATAAAGGCAGTCACGTAACCCACTGAGCCACCCTATCTAACCTTTCTTTTATTTAAATGGAAGAAATTTAAATGGAAGAAAAAAATAGGATTGTAATTGTGTAATTGTGTTAAAATACCAACTTTTAAAGATGTATATACATGCTAAGGTTAACTTTGGTGGGGGAGAGACAACCTTAAAATTTTATTATGCCCACAGAGAGAAACCCTGATAAAGTCATAAAAACCACAAACACATACACACAAACACACACTGATTTTCAAAGGAGCTTAGTCTTTTAACAAAAATATCCTATAATTATTTGTGAGGTAAAACAGAATTTGGAAAATGAAGTATTTGTGACACATTGTTATACAGAACTGTTATACAATAGATGAGGAGTTAGAATTTTAACACTCTAAATGGTTTTATCAAATTAAGTTGTTCCTGGCTGGTTTTAATTTGAACTTCTGCCTTGCATGCTTTTGCCGAATTTCAGATTGATCTTAGAACGTCTAATTTATTTGTCTTGGATACTTTGAAATTTATTTTAGTCAAATAGGAAATTAAGATAAAATTCAAAATGATTTGGCCCTCTTGCTTTCTATCATCCTCTCTCAAAGATTCCATTTGCTTGTGTAAAATCCACCCAGCCCAGCTTTACCTGATTTGCTGATGGAATTGGAATCTGTTTTGTTCTGTGTTTATTGAACTAAAAGAGGAAGAAATAATAGACTCTATTCACCAGCTCTGGGTTTTGCCTAAAATAGGACCACCTAGTTGGGAGCTCTGCCATCCCTGGCTTCTTTGTCTCACTTCTGCGTGACTACGATTTGGCTCTGCACTGTAATTCTGCTTACCCAGCTTGTTTTGCTTTGTTGTTCAATGAATAAGCATCTGACTCTGTCTTTATTTTATTGAAAAATCCTGCACCGCTTTTGGTTTTGCCAGCCAGAGGAGTAAAAGGACATATTCTAAGCAAAATCTGGGGCACATTTGATAGCTTTAGTGAATAACTAGTGAGATTTTATTTTAAACGATTCATGCAAGCTTTGAAAAAACACTCATAAGTATCTAATTGGGAAAAGTAAATGTGTATTTTGTCAGACCATATGGTTATGAGCTGTCCTACATTTAAATGTGTGGGAAATGGACACACTGGTCTAATCAAAATCATTACTTTTAAGATAAGAATCTGAGTTACAGTAGTATAAACCTATTGAATATTTTGCCAAATTTTAAGGGTGGTCTACTGTAACTTCTTAAAATTTTTGAAGGACATGATGGCCACTGATCACAGGATGATGGTGGGAAGATATTTCTTTTAAAACCTCCAGTAGGGGGCGCCTGGGTGGCACAGTGGGTTAAGCCTCGGCCTTCTGCTCAGGTCATGATCTCAGGGTCCTGGGATTGAGCCCTTAATCGGGCTCTTTGCTCAGCGGGGAGCTTGCTTCCCCCTCTCTGCCTGCCTCTCTGCCTACTTGTGATCTGTCAAACAAATAAATAAAAATCTTTAAAAAAATAAAATGAAACCTCCAGTAGTAGTGGCACAACTTCCTTTTATGACAACTGAGGCTAGAACATGGAGCTGTCTTGTTTCTAACTTTTTCATGTGTGAGATGTTCAACCAATAATTGAGGACCTACATAAGACAAACAGAAATTTTTCTCAAGTTTTTTTTTTGTTCTCTTCAGCTATACTCTTCGAGGTCCTTTTATGTACTTTCTAAGTACCTCTAGGCCCTTCTCTTTTCTAATTCTGTACTCAATACATGAAGGCACTGGGTCCCCTTTTAAATCTTTTCCAGGGCCCTTATGTCTCCAGGGTAAGAAAAGGATATTCTCAGCTTAAAGGCACAGAAGTTATTTTAATATAAGGAAACTATTACCCGAAAGTTTATGAAAATATTTTGGTATCAGTGCCAGGATTCCCCTTTTTACAGTAAGTGGATTTCTGACAAGCTAAGGAATCTTAAAGAAAAGCAACTATCAGCTGTGTTTGTACCAACTTAGGACGTTTTAACCATGTATGGCCGCCAAGTGGTCACATATAGGAGATGGAAAAATGTTCCACCAAAAGCTATGTCCAAAAGTAGATACTGCTGTCCCTGGTTTGTATCTCTTTCAAGGAAAACTTTACTTCTATGCAAATCTTAAAAATCTCATTTCATTTCTGGCTTCTTCCTAAACAATAATGGAAGTAGCCAGTCAGGAGAGACTGGATAAATCAATTTTAAAATAAACCAATCTTATTTGGGGAAATCCCTTCCTAATCTTCCTGTGGACATTTGACACTTGAAGATGTGCCATCCCTCATCCCGGGCAGAATCAACCTTCTCAAAATGTCATGGAAATTTGTCATGCTGACATCCAGAGGCATGTAGTCTCTGTGCACCAAGTGAAAATGGTGAAAAGCCCATGATAATAGGACAATACAAATTCTTATGCAGTGAGCCTTTTCAAAGACATATAAAAGGGAAGTATCTGTAATATTACCTTAAAATGGCAAAAGGGAATGAAACTATGATAGCTACATGACCCTAGTTAAATGACCCTACCTACCCTTGTCCTTCTATGATCTCCTCCCCTTAGCATGGGTGAAATCTGTAACCGCAATAAGTTGTTATACATTATATTGTAAAAGATTTTATAGAATCAATTATGGGTACTAATTGGTTGACTTTAGGTTAATCAAAAGAGATTATCTATGTAGGCTGACCTAATCACATGAGCCCTTTAAATCTAGGACTAGTGGTAAGAGACCAAGAAAGTCTCAACTCTACAACAATCTGAAACCCTACAAAATCTGTGCTAGGAAAGTCATCCTCATGTGCACAGTCTTTCAACCTCCCCATCACAGCCTAACAGATCTCTCATCACAAGCCAATCCTTTCTCCTGTTTGGAATAGGCACACTTTCTTCTCTAAGACTGACTATCTTCTAGTCCAGTGTTTTAAGAAACTAGCTTCGTAACTATTGCTATAGTGTTGAGAGTATTTTTTTGACTTCTTTGTCCTCCTTCAGGACCTATGACAACTTGCTCTTCACTAGATAAAAGAAAGTTGATATGATCCAAGGACACAGTAAGGAATTTTAGTAAAGAACTGGTCAGTAACCAGATTGTTCCTTGATCTTCACCCTTAAGTTGAATCCCAATAGTACAAATGACACAGAAAGTGGTTAGACTTGGTGAATAAGTAGTATCAGATAAATCCTGTGAAATTTCAAGTGCCTATCCCATCGGTGAACCCTTTCTTTAAAATGAAGTTTAGATTTTTGCATTGATTGCTGGATATCTTGGGATTTATACATTTGGCTCCAGTCCATATCAAGGAACCCGTCATGTTTTTACTTATGAAAGGGACCCAGAAAAAGGAGAGGCTCATACTTCAAAGTAATTCTAAGCTATTATATAAAATTTAAAGACACTCAATTTTTAGGAATCCCATGGATCTAATGATGCTTACATTGGCTGTGGTAAATGTATGTACTTGCAAATTCCAAAAGAGAATTATTTCAAACATCCCTGGGGTTTCAAGGAAAAGCAGGTCTTCAGCTGTTAAGCAGCACTTTACAGTCCTGATAGAAAATGAATTCTTGACAGAGATATACCCAAACAATGTGAACTGAACCATTCAGGAGAATTATTTGATGCTATTTGACATACCAAGACATCATATTGTGTTTATAAAAAATCTAGAATATAATGGAAGTATTTCATAAAATATCAAACTCAAGCCAGTTTAGAAGGTATAAGGAAGGTGCAGACACCGGAGACCCAGCGCACGGCTGAGCCATTCAGTTTCCTAGGCTTCCAGGTCAGCGGGCTTAAGCTTTCCCAGCAATTGGAAACACTGGCAAGATCCTGGAGGATATAATGAAGGAGAAAATACACAGTGTTGGACCCCTCTCTGCTTCCAAGGACATCTCGATTATGGCTTTTTCTCTAGCCAGATAAGGTGTTAGCTTCCACAGACTCCAGACCTGAACTTTGGGAAATACTGCCTCCCTTTGTTCCTGCAGCAGCTTACTACCTCCTGGGGTCGTGCACTGTCCACTGTTTGGCTTCTCAACAATCTCATTATCTGTGCAGTCAGTGCTCCTATCTCCACTACCTATACTATATTCCTTCTCTTTAAATCCTTACAGCCATTTCCATTTTCTTGGCAAGATTCTGAATAATATGTAGATAAAATCTGCTAACAAATTGTAGGAGATTCTAATCAACTAAGTTATATAAATATTCACAATGCGATAAGAAGGATATTGCCAATAAAATGGGTGATAACAGTATCAGACAGCTGAGTGGATCAAAGATTCCATCTGTGTGAAAGAATCCAATATAGATCAGAAGGACACTTGGGAGGCCAAAAGTGATGGTCAATATACACCCTTTGAGTATAATACATATGAATAATATCTGAATAATATCTATGCAGCTCTATTTTCTTCTGTCATTCCACAGGTCTTTCTCTTTATCTATGAATTACTGTGATTTCTCATCCCTAGAACAGTATTCTATTTCAGTTACTTTGGATTGAGACATTAATAACTAGGTTTCGATGCATATATTTTAAGAGAATGGATACATTTTTAATATTGATAAAAAATAAATTATAATAAATGACTTCAGGCAAAATTTATTTTAATTGTAATAAAAGCAATAGGCTTTCTATCTGGCGATGAATGAATTTGGTATGTATCCCAGGAGTTACACAAGAAATAAAGTACACTTTCTGCTTTGAGAATTCTCTATTTTCATGTACACCATTTCTTTGATGAATTAAATGTTAGTCCATTTCCTTTATCTTCATTTATGTGGATTAAAAAAATAAAGAGCATATTGCAAAATATCCACATATAAAAATATCCAGTATCACTGTATGAACTTTTCTTGCTCTCAGGGAAACAAATTCATCTAGACCAGAATTTGCCATTACTACTGTCAGAAATTTGCAAAGTGGTTTTTGCATCAGAACAGATGGTGGCTGGTGGTAGAAGTTTCCACGCTTCCATTTTACCAAGGCTTTTATAATGAGAATGCTTATGCGAAAAAGTATAATTCTATTAAAGAATGTTTAGACATTCTAAACTGAAACTAAACTGGAACATTTGAAAATATAATAAATCGGGATTCTAAGAGCCTAGTCTAAGCAATCATAGTGTGCTATTTGATAAGCATTTTGTAAACATTTTTATCCTTACTTTCCTTTATTCAAAATGTCACCCTTTATACTTCAGTTGACATTTGGGATGAAAAGAAATCACTTTTTCCCCCCCAAGAGTGCACAAGTTTGATTATTTCTTTGAATGAACTATCACTTTATCCAAGCAACAGTTACATCTTAAAATACCCTTTTTTCCCCATTGACCTACATCTCTGTTCCAGATTATTAAGTGTAAAACCAGCAATTCAATCATTTTTTAATCCTTGATAACATGGTCTTATCTAACATTCGCCTTTGGATATAATTTGAAAGAGAATTTCATTAACATTTAAGCTCAGTGAATACATAAGAAAATGCAATTTGTTTTTGATAAATATTCTAATTTCAGTAAATCTCCTATCTTATTTTCTCTATAGATTTCTATCTATGGAAACATATATGACTGCTTGTGTTACAAATTAAAACCACTGTGATACAAATAGTTTTAGGTAGTTCAAAAGCAACATCCCTTTTTAGTATTTATTAATGCAGTTAATCGAGTTTAAATTCCACTGATATCTTATGGCTAGACAGAGATAAAATATTCTAGCATTTTCCAAAACTTTTGAGATGCAGGAATAGTTGTTTTATTTTTGTTTTTTGGTTTTTTTTTTTTAGACAAAAATGTCTAACCTATATACAAAAGTCAGAGTCAGAGATGGATTGCAGCAAGCATCTAACTACTTTTTAATTTAACAAGAATATTTAACTTGAAGTACCTTTAAAACTGTTTCATGTCTGGGGCACCTGGGTGGCTCAGTGGGTTAAGCGTCTGCCTTCAGCTCGGGTCATGGTCCCAGGGTCTAGGGATCAAGCCCCACATCAGGCTCCCTGCTCAGCAGGGAGTTTGCTTCTCCCCCTCCCTCTCTCTCTGCCTGTCTCCCTGCTTGTGCTCTGTCTCTCTCTCAAATGAATAAATAAAATCTTAAAAAAAAAATGTTTCATGTCTAAAGATATAGCATAGTTATGTGTTCTTAGTAGAGAAGCAGCCATATCCATGCCAATGATTTTCAAATCACAATGAAGCGTCCATCTCACTTATTTTGCAAAAGGAGCAAAATAAATATTTTTCAAGAGTGTACTTGAATAACATTAGGAAATGACCCTCCATTTAAAGAGCTGATTTTTTTTAAACTTTTTAATTTATTTATTTGACAGAGACACAGAGAGAGAGGGAACACAAGCAGGGGGAATTGGAGAGGGAGAAGCAGGCTTCCTGCTGAGCAGGGAGCCTGATGTGGGGCTCGACTTCAAGATCCCAGGATCTTGACCTGAGCCGAAGGCAGATGCTTAATGACTGAGCCATCCACGTGCCCCTAAAAAGCTGAATTATTAAGACCAAAAAAGAATAGACACTCATAAAGAACAATAAAGAGGCAAAAGACAAAAGAAAATGAAAGTGGGTCACATAATATTTGAAAAGATGTGAAACTCAATAATAATCATTGAAACACAAATTAAAATCATAAAACATGACTATTCTCTTTTGGATCTCCCATTTTTTCACAATCGTAGGTTCTTGTCACGTATTTATAACTTGTCCTTTAATGGCACACTCTTAGTTATGTAATAAATTTGACAATGAAAATTCGTAGTACAAAATCAAAGCTACATCTGAAAATATCTCGTATCTACCATCTGACCATTGGGTACCCTGTGCCACCATCCCATCATACACCCTGGCCTTGTCTCTACGAAAAGACAGCTGTTCAGGAATCCTGTACTCAGCTAGCTCATACGTATGTTAAAATGCATTCCATTAGTATACATGCGTTACTGCTTTTAACATTATAAAAAGTGCAGGATGTTTCACATATTAGTGTTTCCGTGTGCTTCATACTGCCATGATTAACCTATATGGTCACATTTGTGTAAGTCTACCTTGCGCATTTGAGACAGAATACTTGTACACTATGCCAACTATCATAGTTTGTTCTTTTACCCCAGTGCTATATTTGGGCTATTTTGAGGGGAAAAATAAAAACTTCATTTCACAAAATTGCAGAGTTTAAGTGGACTAGTAACACCCAAGTATGGGAAATTTACTCATACCATTTAAGCACAAGTGTAAATTAATAAAGGAGGAAAAGGTTGGTGATAAGTATTTTAAAATAAATCCATATTAAACTATTGAAGATATACAAAACTATTGTATTGAAAATTCTGAGCATCTTTTAGTGTATAATTTTTAGAATGAAGCTAGGTTTTTCTTTTTTTTAAATTTCCTATACATTTATTTCACTGATTTATGTTTCTGTTTTCCTTTCATTGTTTCTCTAATTCTGCAAATTATAAGTGCTTTTGTGTGTGATTTTATACATACAAATATTTTATTTAATTAATTAATTTAATTTGAATTAAATAAATAAATAAGTTTAAGAAATGCCTTCTGCAAGCAAGAAACCTTGTCACCCAGAGGAGATAATGCACATTTGGGTGATCATCTTTCCCACATTTTTCTTTAAAATACAACTGCACCCTCAAACACAAACAATTCCATATATACTTCATCATATATAATATTCTAAATTGTGTCTACCCTCTGTTACCCAATTTATCAAAATTATCTGCAATGCCTATTTAAACAAATGCAAGTAACTAATTTCCTGACCATTGGGAATGTCTTTATCTTAAGGAAAGGATAAGATGGGTGCAAGATAATGAAACATCATCATTACTTCTCTGTTCCTAACGTAGAAAGCCTGAGATCAACCTCAATACACAAAAATAGGCATGTGGTTAAGAAAATTAAAGCATGGGGGCGCCTGGGTGGCTCAGTGGGTAAAGGCCTCTGCCTTCGGTTCAGGTCGTGATCTCCATCCTCAGCAGGATCGAGCCCCCTGCTGAGCAGAGAGCCTGCTTTTCTCTCTCTCTTCCTCTCTCTCTCTCTGCCTGCCTTGCTGCCTACTTGTGATCTCTGTCAAATAAATAAATAAACTATTAAAAAAATTAAAGCATTATGCATCTAATAAATGAAATGATATGTGGCTATTAGAGAGGACTTTTTTATTCTATACATTTTAAGAGTTTTGGCTATGATACATGATGAGCGGGTTAAAGCAGTATAATCACACATCAATTTGGATTTTTATCCTAATATTGCATTTTATATCATATCATGCTTAAGAAAAAGGTCTGGAAATATATACACACATATATAGAGAGAGAGATATTCACATGTGTATATAGCTATAGAAATCCACACACATATCATGCATATATAATAAAATTAAATTTATATTTAGTTCTTCATGGTCTTTAAGAATTATTAGGAATTGGCTGTACATAGATTTTATGTGTTTTCTATATCCTTTATATTAACAGCCTTCCCATTTATGTATTATCTTTACTTCTACAAGTATTTATAAGTTTATAATAAGAATACTGGTTCAATTTTCCTTTTTGTAAATACATAAAATAGTCTCTGCTATTTCAAATCTTAGGACATTTCTTCCTGCCTTTGAATGTGCTTACTACCTTTAAATTCACTAACTTTCAATGAACTAAGTACATAGTGATATTTTTCTTTTCAAAAACAGTAGAATTTTCAGATTTACCCATTTTACCTTTTTACTTTTATATGTTTAGTTTTGAATTCTTTTTTGTTATTTTTAACTCCTGTTCCGAGTTATCTTGCAAATACAAAATGAACAAATTTGTGGAGAGAGCTGTTCAAAGACTTGTATGTAAATATAACAGAAATCAAAATGTCTTTCAACTCTGATTAGAAGAGATTCTTAAGCATTCTGAAAAAGATATCCCCTATGTTTAACAGAACAGTTCAAAAAGTTTAAAGCTGTGAATTTGAAGTTACCCTTCACTGAACAACAGAATTCTAGGCAAAATCTATTCTCAAGCATTTGGGCTAGTTTAGGACCAGAAATTTCATCTATAATACTCCAGGTACAGAAGAACACAATCTGATCTAGTGCTCATTTTTATTTTTTATTTTTTACTTATTATTATTTTTTTTATTTTTATTTTTTACTTATTATTATTATTTTAGAGAGAGAAAGCATAGGCTATAGGGGAAGAGGGAGAAGGAGACAGTTTGGGCTCACTCTCACAACCCTGAGATCATGACCTGAGCAGAAATCAAGAGTCTGAAGCTTAACCTACTGAGTTACCCAGGCACACCTCTAAATCATTTTTTAATATAATTATTATGATCTCCATATCTGAAATATTAAATTTTATACTATACGAGGTTAAATAATTGTTCTGTAGTCATATACTTTGCAAGCATTAGAGCTGGAGTTTTAGAAAGTACTAGTGTATTTGTGTCTATGTGTGAGATACAAATTCCTTCAAGTAAAGTATCAGAATAGAGCTGGATGAACACTTTAAAACAAACCGTTTTCTTTGTTTCAAAATATATGATCTAGTACTTATGTAACTATCAATCATTGATTCATATGGAATAAGAAAGATGTAGATAAGCAATGTTTATATATACTACACAGTAGACACTGCAGTATAATCATTTCCCATGTTATTCCAGAAAATAATCAGATGGCCTAAACCTTCATGTGAGTCTTCTGTAAACAAAACCCCATCCAAGAAACTTAAACTGCAGAAACACTCTTATATAACCAATATATAGAAAAACCAACTGAATCCCGTATCTTTCACTATATCCAACTTTGGCGGAGTTTCCCCATTGCTAACCCATTCTACATCTTTGTATGGAAGAGGCCAGATTGTCCTCACCTGAAACGAGCACATTTCGTCAATGACCTTTGTAAAGAATACAGGTGTGCTGGATCCCAGCACAGATTTACTGATGACTGGGATTTAGTAACTCTTAGGTAGAGTCCAGATATTTCAATTTTAAGAAGCAAACCAGTATCTTTGATCATTAGGACATTTGGGGAAAAGCTATATTAAAGTAAGACAGAAAGGGAACTAAAATATGCATTAAGTACTAGGCACCTTTTAAATGATTAATATTTTAACCTTCAAAAAAATACTGTACTTTAGGTCACTCCATTTTGAAAGCAGAGAAACCAAATTTTAGAATAATTGAATACCTTGCTCATGTTTACATATAAAATAAACAGGGGCTCATTTTGCCTAAAGAACACACTTTTTTTTTTCTTTTTTACTTTATTACTGTATCTTACAAGTTTTGGGAACTAACTTAATCATTACTATAATTTTAGTACCAAAAAAAATGATGATTCACCAACATTTCAACCTTAAGTCAAAGGGATCCAGGGAAAATGTTTCACTGTAAAAGATTTCTTCTGGGATCCTAGTTTGGATTAAACTTGAATATACCTTTCAAATTCATAACCAGTTAACTCAGTTTTACACTGTACAATAAATCCACGGGAACTTCCACCCACTTGTACATTTGAGGTTCTAGTTACATATTATATTATTACCGTTATAATATAACATATATTATAATATAATATAATATTACCGTTACATATTATCAGGTAACAACAATGTGTTTCAACTACTGAAAAAGAAAAAGGGTTTCTAGTCCAGCACTTAGGAAACTTGGAAGTAGCCACTCTGTCCTAGCCACAAATAAAAGGTAAACAAACTATAAGATCAACAACTCTTAAATCAGCAAGAGAAATGAAGTCACGAGGTACATTTTACAAATTTTATCACAACTTACCACAGGAGAAACCTTCACCGGAGCCAGTGTCGGGGGAGGAAACTGAAACTGCAACCGGTGAGTTGCTAAAAGCTCAGCATGGACGAGCCAGCGTGTGAGGTAAAAACTGCAAGGCGGCGGATCACCAGGAAGCCCCCACACTTTTATTGTCTCAGGTGCAGAGTGCTACGGGATGCTCACAGTAATTACTGAATAAAAATTCCCTTGTGATTCAGGCCCGGCAGGGAGAGAGCACCATTTTGATACATTCCAGAACATTCTGTTCTAAATGAGGCCTGCCCTCAGGAGAAACTATTTAACCAAAGCCTAACCTCTGGGGATTTGTCAGAGTCTAATTGGCACGGGGGAGGAGAAATATCCAACCAGCTGATTCTAGCCTTGCCTGTGGAGGAAGGGATAGCCCAGCCCAGTTCCTCCTAGCTTTCCAGAGAAGGGGAAACATCCAACCCAGCTGGTTCTAGCCTTTCACAGGGAAAAGGGTATACTCAACTGGTCATAGCCTTCCACAAGGAGGAAGGGAAATTCCCACTGTTAGGTTGCAAATTGGCCAATTAAGAACAATCCAGCAAAACTTTAGATAATCCACCGTGAGACCCTTCTAAAGGCAAAGTCTAGGGTCCTCTTCACCCCCTTTCTTCTTACCCTCTTCCCACAGCCTCATTGTGTGCCTTCTCATGCCCTCACTTTAGCATGCCACACACCCAGCATGACCTCTGAATACTAATTCTTATTCCTCGGAGTTCCCTGATGTTTTTGCTGAAGTGCATTCTCTGATTTTAATAGGAGCCAAAAGAGAAGATTCAACCACAATATCGGCTCCAGAGGGCGAGGTGTCTATGCAGTTCCCTACAAACAATAGGGGTGCAGGCAAGTGTGTCAAGCATTCCTAGCTGAGAACATCATTGTCAATAAATTGGAACTAACCCAATAAGAAGATAACAGTTTTTTAGAAATAATAATAGCAACATTGTTACTACAACATTTGATATGTCAATGGATCGTTTGATAGGTAACCTTTTGCATCTTATGTATCAGTGAAATGTATGACAAGTATGATATAAAAAAAGAAGGAATGAGGATTCTTTTCTTATTATAAGGTACTTAAATAACCCGTGAAGCAGTACAGTGTTACTTGAAAGTGGAATTGAATTAGTTGCAAATGTGTATTACAAACTGTAGGGCTATCAATAAAAAACATAAGAAAGGAGAAAAAATAGAATAATATAAAATGCTCAGTTAAAACCACAAAACGCAGAAAAAGATTGGAAGACAACATAGGAATAAAGAACAAGGCCAGCAAATAGAAACAGTAATGGTTGATATTGAGCCAGCTTTGTAAATAATGGCTTTTAATGCCAAAGGTCTAAATGCACCATTTAAGACAGGGACTGACCAAGTGGATCAAACAACAGACCCAACCATGTGTCCTCTACAAGAGACCTACTTTAAATATAAAGACAAATATAGATTACAAGTAAGTGGACAGAGGAAAACATATTGTGATAACACTAATCAAAAGAAAGTGAGAGTAGCTATATTAATTCAAACAAAGCAGAATGCAAAATAAGGGAAGTTACCAGGGGCATTTTGTAAAGAGAGATGTAATTACATGGTAACGGGGGAAATTCTCAAGAAGACAAAACAATCCTTAATGCATAAGCACCTAACAACAGAGCATCAGCAGAGTGACTAATTTGGAAAAGGGGACTGTCAAATACACAGTGTTTACAAAACATAGAATAAATTAAAACCCTCTGGAAAGTTTATGAGATTAAAGAATTACATTTATTATATCTTATTAAACATACTTTAATATAAAATATTACCTTCCCAAATAAATGTATAATACTTGGTAAAATAAAATAGTTATATCATGCATACCGTTAGGGTCCATAATCAAGGGAGTGAGACTGATACAAAGCGAAGGTCAAGCAAAGCTTTATTTCACACCAAGCATCGAGAATCAAACCGACCGGGCGGGGTGTCTCTTACGAAGAGACGACAATGACGACGACGACCCTCATGATGATGACGACCCCAATGACCACGCGGCTCCAGTGACTATGATGAGGGCGCTGCTCCCGGTGATGCTACCCCAGCCTCACAGACTAACTTTTACAGAGATGGTTGAGCCTGGCTTATACACAGGTGGCCAATGAGACTGCAATACACAGGGAAAACTGCACAGTCATGCTAGGTCGGCAATACAGGTGGTCAATTGAATTTCAATTTACCATAGTAAATATATGCGCGCCCTGTGAATTGGATGTCTCCATCCAGCCTGGCCCGCCCCTGTATCCAGGGTTTGCAAGTAAGTTCCTCTGGCTAACCAAGCCCTCACACATACATTCTAAGTATTTTTATGCTTTACAGGTATTAATCACTGATTCTGTGTGTACTACAGAGCTGCAATGTTTTGGTATACACACATATTTACAACATATCAGTGAATTTATACAAAATTGTACACAGATAACACCACAAGTTACAAAAATGCAAATGTGAAATCTACAGAAAGTCATATTTACTATTTTTCTATCAAGTAGCACAAATTTTCATACCCACAAGTTATTACATCCTCAAAGAATTTGTAGAGATAACACCATAAATATATTAATGAAATGGTGGGTTTAAAAGTATTGATTTTCTCAAGGTCACACAGTTGTTAATCTGCTTTCGGATTTGAACAAAAATTTGTTGATTCCAATTCAGGTCATTTTTTTATTATATCAGACTTTCTTATGCACACTTAACAATATTGTGGTAACTATAGATATAAATTAATGCACTGAATATAATTGCCATATATACTATGAGAGATTAGCACAAAGAGTTGATGGATTTCTTTAAAATTAACTTTAGAATATCTAATTTTCAAAGGCTCTTCTTCCCTAGGGATGTTTGGGTATAATTTCATGAGACAAACACAACCCTGGCATTTTTAGTTACTGTAATCTCTTAGTGTGAATGTAATTATCAGGACAGCCCAACAAAACCATAAGGGAGAGAGATGTAGAACATGAATCTTCACAATTCATTTACGTTACTTTAAGAGCTGAAACAATGCAGAAATAATTTTATGTAAAGAAAATTTTGCAACACAAATTCTACAGACCTCAGAATGCTAAAATTGTAGATGAGCTGTTTTAAAATTAAATATAAAAGTCCCATATTCTTAATATTTATTGAATATTTTTGTATGTCAACACTCTCCTTGGTTCTGGAGATTTCTTGTCTCTGTTCCCATGAGGTTAAGTAGGAGGACTGAAATAGATTCCTGAAATAGGTCAGTCATTACATGAAGAAGTAAGCGCAATGAGGAGTATGTAAAGGGTATTAGACAAAGATGTAGGGAATAAGGGGAAGCCAAGCCAGAGTTGAAGATGAACTGATAGTTTCCTCAGTTCAAAATCAATGTAAATGGTTAAAAAGGAGTTTGGCAGGTGAGAAGATGGTGAAAAGGCATTTCAAGCGGAGTCCATGTATCCAAAAAAGCCTAGTGTGGGAGATGTAAATGCTCAGAACATCATAAATGCAAAACATGGAATGACAGCAATAGAGCTAGAGAGGCAGACAGGAGAACTTCTTAACATCATGATAAAAATATAAGGCATTGTTTTTCTAGAGTCTGATTAAGTTCTAAAATGAGGGATGGTATATTTAGGTTCATATTTTAGATAGATCTCTGTGACTTTAACTTTATACTCCCTAAAATAACATTGAAACATTACCTTACCATACTTTTTTTATTGATATTTTTCTTGAGTTAATTTGAAATTCATGTGCAATCTGAAGAAAATTACAAAGGAATCTTATGTATCATTTACCTAGTTCCCCCCATTGGTAATATTTTGAAAAATTCATACAATATCACACTAGGATACTGACATTGACACAACCCACCAATTTTATTCAGACCTCCAGGTTTACTTGCACTCATTTGAGTGTGTGTGTGTGTGTGTATGTGTGTGTGTGTATGCACCTGTGCATGCACAGATGCACATGCTTAGTTTTGTACAATTTTATCACCTTTGTAGATTCCTGTATTCACCACCATAATCAAGATCCTGAACAGTTCCTTTACCACAAGGATCCCCAGGCTCCCCTTTTATAGTGATACCCTCCAAACCTCCCTTTGCACCCTCTTCATTCCCATATCTGGGCAACCAGTGCTATGTTCTCAATTTCTAAAATTCTGTTATTTAAAAATGTTACATAAATAGAATCATACATTATATAACTTTTCGAGATTGGCTTTCACTCAGTGTCACTTCCTGAATATTCATCCAAATCATTGTGTATATTAAGTTCATTCTTGGTTACTGCTAAGCAGTATTCCATAGTATGCATGAACTATAGTTCTTTTACTATTTAACTGTTAGAAGATACTCCAAATATTCCATTTTTGACTATTAAGAATAAGATTGGCTGTTATGAACACTCTTGTATGAGTATTTGTGTCAATATAAGTTTTCATCTCTCTGGGATAAATGGCCAGTAATAGTAAATAATTGTTAAGTTGTATTATAATTACAGCTTTGGTTTTATGGAAACTGCCAAAGTATTTTCTAGAGTGGCTGTGACATTGTACATTCTCAAAAGCAATGTAGCAGTGATGCAGTTTCTCCACATCCTTCCCACCATTTGGTGTTTACATTATTTTTTATTTTAGTCATTCTGATAGGTATATACAAATATCTCACTGTGGTTTTAATTCCATATTTCCTTAATGTATAATGATGTTGAATGTTTTTTCAGGTGCTTATATGCCATCTATATATCCTCATCAGGGAAATAAATGCCTATTCATGTCATTTGCCCATTTTATATTTACATTTTTTAAATTATTCAGTCTGATAACAGATTTTCCTGTTGCCTACTTTGATTTGATTCCTTAATGGTCACATAACATACTATATACTTTTAGTTATTTTAAATTTGTTAAATTGTGTTTTATGATCCAAAATATGGACTATTTTAGTGAAAATCTCGTATTAGAAAAACACTTACTTTGCTGTTGTTAGTTGGAGTGTTCTGTATTTAAAAATTAGAGTCTACTAGTTGACTATGTTGTCCACTTGTCTATATCTTTGCTGATTTCTGGCTAGTAGTTCTATCATTTGCTGAAAGGCAAGTATTAAAGTCCCCAACTAAAGTTACTGATGTTCTGTTTCTCCTTTCAGTGGTACAATTTTGTTTCATATATTTTGAGACAGTTGTTTGACATGTACACATTTAAGATCATTACACACCTACCTTCTTGACCAATCCTTTTAAAAAAATATTTAATGTATATCTCTGTCTCCAGTAATTTTCTTTGTTGGGAACCTAATTGGCCAGATATTAATATAGTCACTCCTGCTTTTTTATTGATGTTTGCATTTATGTCTCTTATGTCTTTTATTTTTAGCTTGCCTATATCACTGAAATTGAAGCGAGTTTCTTCTAAACGGTATACACTTGGGTTGTGTTTTATTATCCGCTCTGCCAATCCCTTTCTTCTGTTTGGTGAATTTAAATCATTTATATTACTGTAATTATTGATATGTTATCCAAAAACTGAGAATGAAGGGAATTCCATTAACCAGATAAAGAAATGTAAATCAAAATTACAATGAGATAGCATTTTATACCCAAAAGGATGATTCAAATGTAAAATAGGCTACTATCTTAAGGGCTAAAAGGCAGACAATAGCAATGTTAACAAGAATTGAGAAATTGGAATTTTCACACACTGCTAGTGGGAATGTATAAAGGTGTAGCCACTTTGGAAAACCACTGGCAGTTTCTAAAAAAGGACAAACCACATGATCAGTAATACATATAAAGATATATACCCAAGAAAAGTGAAAATATAAATTCATAAAACCTTATAGATGAATGTTCATAGTAACTTTATTCAGAAAAGGCAAAGCACAAAAACATCTGACAAGACCATCCGCTGTTCATCAGTAGATAAACAAGGTGTTGTATATCCATATAATGGAAGAGTATTTGTTAATACAAAAGAATGAATATGTATACATATTACAACATGGATCAACCCTGTAAACATTATGCTAAGGGGAAGAAGCCAGTCACAAAGACCATATATGGTTTGATTTCATTTCTAGAAAATGTCCCGAAGAGGCAAAAGAAGTATGGGGACACAAAGTAGATTGTCAACTTCTTTGTCGGAGATAGAAAATAACCAAAGACTCCATTTAAATTAGAAAATTTTTTGATTGAAATTTGTTTTTATAAAGAGTTAGGATACATAAAGCTTTCTGCACAAATTTTCTGCTTATCACATCTTTAAGTTTGGGCCCTACGGATACAGGGATCTTTTTTTTTTCTTAATTAAAGTGTAATTAGCATACAATGTAATGTTAGTTTAAGCTATAAGGTATAATGATTCAACAATTCTATATATTACTCAATGATCATTATGTTAAGTATATTTTTTAATCTCCTGCACCTATTTCACACATCTCTCCACCTCTCCTCTACTAACAATCAGCTTTTTCTCTATTAAATAGAATTCTTTAAAACTCAGAATTGCATTTGGATTGTGTGAATGACTTAAATTATCTCCAAATTGAAGATTGTGGAGGCCAAGAAAAACTAAGGCCTCAGGTTTAGCTTTAGCATAAGTACAGCCATTGCAGACCCCTGTGCCCAAGAGCTGAACTTTCCCCTACTTTACTTTAGTTCCAGGAAGCCCCACCCTACTTTAGTTCTAAGGACCCCCACCCTGCTTTAGTAACAGGAACCCATAAAAACCCCTGTCTTAACTAAGCTCGGGGTCCAAGCCCCACTCTGCTGCATCGAGTATACTTGGGCCCAAGCTTAAGCTTGTCAAATAAACCCTCATGTGATTGCGTCATCGGTGCTTGGCTCCTTGGTGGTCTCTCAGACGTGAAAACTCGGGCACAACAAAGATAAACTTGGATGGAAATTCCATCCATGGGGGCGCCTGGGTGACTCAGTGGGTTAAGCCGCTGCTTTCGGCTCAGGTCATGATCTCAGGGTCCTGGGATCGAGGCCCACATCGGGCTCTCTGCTCAGCGGGGACACTGCTTGCCTTCCTTTCTCTCTGCCTGCCTCTCTGCCAACTTATGATCTCTCTGTCAAATAAATAAATAAATAAATAAATCTTTAAAGAAAATTCCATCCATGAGTGACCACTCATTATTTTGATATCACTGTCAGAGAATAGGATGATAACAGACTATTTTTGCTTTCTTCTTCTGTCTGGATTCTTATGTTTTGTGTTGTCTTATAGTTCAAATCCACTACATGACTACTTTCAAACAAATGATTGTTCTCTCAAATGAAAATTCTTATAAACTTTTCCCTTCAGTTACTGAAGTTTTCATGTGTCCTTTGTGAGAATTACAACATACCCAGATACCTCTACTTAGCCATTACAACTGGAAGTTTTCCTCAGCTAGACCCTTTGATACTTAACATTCAACCGAGAAAAAAACTTCCTGCTGTATTCTCACTAATAATAATAAACTTTGAAAAGATACTAAACCACTACAATTTTTGAATTATTACCTAAGTATATTTGCACATTTTGTTAAAAAATATATTGTTTCTTTTTAATTTCCTGGTAAACACACAGTTTTTTGTCATAATACATTCAAATCTGTCCATTCCTATGTTGAATATTACCTTGAAGTAATAGTAATAGCAGGCAGTTTATAACTCAAAATATTTCCATTCTGGTATTTTAGAGTTTAAGAGTTTAGTCATTTAATTCTTCAATATGCAGTGACTTGGACTTAGAAAGCACAGATTTACAAAATTATTAATTTAATATTTGCAACAATAAAGATTTTTAAAAGTCCATAATACTAAACTAATCAATTTTAGCCATGGAAAATAACTGATTAAGAAAATAAGTCTATCTGTTTGGACATTTTAAAAATATAGAGGTGAGAATCAACAGAATTAAAACAAATTATCCAGTTCAAATCTTAATACCAGAATCAGAGTGGTACACAGAACCAAATATTAATGATATAATTTATTCATACCTTCAAGTTTCTCCTTTTAATTTTCCTTAAGGGCTTGTCTCAGCTAGACAGTTTCCCACTTTCCTCTGATGTGCTTTTTAATCTTTATCATTCTGTTAAGTACATAAGCTTACTACCTCCTTATGATTTACACACTTAGCCTTTTGGAAGATTAAAACCATTGAGATGATTTGTCAGTGTTCTGATTGAATTTATAATGTCAAATTATTCCATTCTTACCCTTCCTAGGTCAGAAAAGCTATACCTCCCCTTAAGATCTTGAATCAAAAGGGTTAATGTAATAGTAGAAAGCCATATATTCCAAAATAAATAGAAATCGAGATATCTCCCCTAATAAAAAGGCCTACAGTTACATTGAATAATCAAAGCAAATTATAAAAAAATAATGTGGTGTAGCTATTACTTAGCCACAAAAAAGAATGAAATCTTGCCTTTTGTGACAATAGATGGACCTAGAGAGTATTATACTAAGTGAAATAAGTCAGACAGAGAAAGACAAAAATCAAATGACCACAAAACAGAAAGACTCATATAGAAGAAATAAATTGTTTATTGCCAGAGTGGGGAGAGGTTAAAGGGTCAGGTAAAGAGAATAGGTGAAGAGAATTAAGAGGTATGCAAACTTAACACTATGAAATAAATAAGTAATAGGGATCTAATGCACAACATAGGGGATATAGTCAATAATATTATAGTAATTTTGCATAGAGACAGATGGTATCTAGACTTACTGTGAGGTACATTTCATAAACTATGAAAACATTAAATCATCATGATGTATACCCAAAACCAATAGGATATTGTATGTCAATTATACTACAATAAATATACTACAATTATACTTGTAACAAAATGGAGAACATTTTTCTCAAGGAACTATAATAGTTAATCCTATAATACTGGGCAAACATGTTTTTATGATACATTACTAAGTCTATTCATAAAGGTAGTACAAGTCAATCTTGATTAAATATAGAAATAATCTAACAAAAGCAGCGAATCAATTAAAATAAAAGCCAGTTAAGAATAATTATGAATTGGTTTCATGCTTCAAAAGACAGCATATAGAACCCATCCAATTTGATTACATCTATAAAAACCTCATTTCCATCAACTGAATACGTTTTTGCGGAACTGCTAAAAACCCATCATTTTGTACACACTATTATTTAGCATGATCATTTATATAAGCAATAACATGGTGTTTTTCCTGTCATTTGCTTCTATATAATAACTTTGTATATAATTACTTATTTTGATCAAAGTTTTCCGGCTGTTAACTATGTTACAGTAGCCAGAATGTGTGTGTTTACCTATCAGCTCCATTAATTTAGACCTACTGGCTTGCTCTGATTGTCCTTGGAGGTCATAATTCCAAAGGTCTGAGAATAACCAATTGGTCAGAAAAGACAGCTCAATCTAACATGGTTGGTCAGTGCCCACAGAAATCCTGTCACTTAAAGGGCCATAATATTACCTTCAGGCCACTGTAGCTTTTGAAAGGCAACTGAGAAGGTACAGGTGTCACAAATAATAGAAGGAGGGGCATCTGGGTAGCTCAGTCAGTTGAGCATCTGCCTTTGGCTCAGACTTAACCCAGCTGGTCTCCCTGCTTAGTGGGGAGCCTGCTTCTCCACCTCTGTCTGCCTTTCCCCCCTGCTCCAGCTTGTGATCTCTCTTTTGGGCTCGCATGTTCTCTGACTCTCTCTCTCAAATAAATCTTCTTTTTAAAAATGATACAAGGAGGGGCACCCGGATGGCTTAGTCGGCCTTTGGCTCAGGTCGTGATCCTGGGGTCCTGGGATTGAGCCCCACATCAGGCTCCTGCTCAGCAGGAAGTCTGCTTCTACATCTCACCCTCCCTCTGTTCTCTCTCTCACTCTCAAATAAATAAATACAATCTTAAAAAATAAATAAATAAAAATAAAAACAAAAAAATGAAACCAGGAGCTACTGATTATACAATGGTGCTCCAAAAATTTCTCATACCTATACTCTTACATGTTTTGAATATATATATATATTTTTCCCCCTAGTGAAAAATGACAGCACACTAGATTTAAGTGATGTTACAGAAATGCAGTGACTAAACCTTTTAGTAATCAAATTTCAAAAAAGGTGGGTTAAACAAAATCATATAAGTAAATTTACTATAGAACTGTTCAGAGTCAATACATGAAAACAACCTTACATCTGTATTTTTCAGGGTTCTGCAGAGAGACAGAGAGATAGAACTACACAAAATGTGTTGCTTTTTTTTTTTTTTTTTTTTTTTTTTTTTTTTTTTGGTGATACACGCACACTGTATGAGATTGGCTCACGTGTTCATGGAGACTGGCAAACTCAATGTGGTGTGGGCTGGCAGACTTGAGACCCAGGAGAGCCGATGGTGCCAATGGCAATCAGCTGGGGAATCCCATCTGACTGGGGGAAGGGTCATTCTTTTTGTTCCATTCAGGCTTTCACCTTATTGAATGAGGCCCAGCCACATTATGAAGGGCAACCTACCTTACGTTACCACCTAAAATGTTAATCTAGATTAATTAATCCAAAAATACCCTTGCAGAAACTCCCAGAATAATGTTTGACCAAATATCTTCATACCCCTGGTCCAGTCAAGTTAACAGATAAAATTACTAGTCATAATCTACCAAAGAGAGATATAATATGCACTGTTACGAAGACTTTTAGGCCAAAAAATTCTTTCCGTAAACAAGCGTACCATGATATATTTACTTTCCAAAATACAGATATTTGTAGGATACATTTATCTGGTTTCGTTTGGCTGTAGAGAAGAAATATATGTCCCCAGGGCTGCTGTAACCAACTGTTCACCCCAAACATTAGACATTTCTTCTATTACAGTTCTAGAGGCTAGAAGTCCAAAGTCAAGGTGTCAGCAGATCTATGCTCACCGTGAGACTCTCACTCCTGGACTCTTAGGAGTGTTCTGTGGTAGCCATTCATTCTTGGTATTTCTTAGTTTGCAGCTGCATCACTCCAAACTCTGCTTCTATCATTGCACATTGTGGTGACATTTACCTGCAAGCAAAACAAACAAACGAAAAACCCAAAATACAAAAAACAAGCTCAAATGGTGAGATTTTTTTTTCTTTTGGTTGATATTGGTTTAATGGATATTATGCTGCTTTTTTAAAATTTATTTTTTATTTATTTTCAGCATAACGGTATTCATTATTTTTGCACCACACCCAGTGCTCCATGCAATCCGTGCCTTCTCTAATACCCACCACCTGGTACCCCAACCTCCCACCCCCCGGACCTTCAAAACCCTCAGATTGTTTTTCAGAGTCCATAGTCTCTAATGGTTCACCTCCCCTTCCAATTTTCCCCAACTCCCTTCTCCTCTCTAACTCCTCATGTCCTCCATGCTATTTGTTATGCTCCACAAATAAGTGAAACCATATGATAATTGACTCTCTCTGCTTGATTTATTTCACTCAGCATAATCTCTTCCAGTCCCGTCCATGTTGCTACAAAAGTTGGGTATTCGTCCTTTCTGATGGAGGCACAATACTCCATAGTGTATATGGACCACATCTTCCTTATCCATTCGTCTGTTGAAGGGCATCTTGGTTCTCTCCACAATAAATGGTGCTGGAAAAACTGGGCAGCTATATGTAGAAGAATGCAACTCAACCATTCTCTTACACTGTACACAAAGATAAACTCAAAATGGATAAAAGAACTCAACGTGAGACAGGAATCCATCAGAATCCTAGAGGAGAACATAGGCAGTAATTTCTTCGATATGAGCCACAGCAACTTCTTTCAAGATATGTGTCCAAAGGTAAAGGAAACAAAAGCCAAAATAAACTTTTGGGACTTCATCAAAATCAAAAGCTTCGGCACAGCAAAGGAAACAGTCAAAAAAACAAAGAGGCAACCCACAGAATGGGAGAATATATTTGCAAATGACAATACAGACAAAAGGTTGATATCCAGGATCTATAAAGAACTCCTCAAACTCAACACACACAAAGCAGACAATCATATCAAAAAATGGGCAGAAGATGAACAGAGACTTCTTCAATGAAGACATACAAATGGCTATCAGACACATGAAAAAATGTTCATCATCATTAGCCCTCAGGGAGATTCAAATTAAAACCACATTGAGATATCACCTTACACCAGTACAAATGGTGAGATTTTTATAAAATATCTTTACATGTACATGGAAAGCATCTGAAAAATGGAGGAATTGGTCAGTTACTCAATATTCAGCAAGACTATTATGTAAAGCAACTATGCTAGCTGTATTTGGGTTTTTTGGTATGTGTTTTATTTACAAGCATTAGTTAGACCTATTTGCTTCTTTTTAGAAGCTCTTATTCTAGTGAAGGAGACAGATCAAATAAAAAATACATGAATACCATACAATGAGATACACATTTCACTGGTCTACAGAGATACTGCACAGAGAAGATATTTGGCTTGAGCCACCAAGGAGGAATGACTAGTCTTGCAGTTGTGAGGGTAGGCAGGAGTAGGAGAAAGAAGTGTGTGTGTGTGTGTGTGTGTGTGTGTGTTGGTAGGAGGGTATGGTAGTGGCAATCAGGATAGTGATGGATAAAGGCGGTGTTTGTGTTTGTTTCCAACAGCATTCTGAAAACTAGTTTACAGAAATTGATTGGATCACTTCTAAAACCTGATAGCTTTTTACTCAAAGTTGTTCCCATCAGGAAGCAAAGGTCAATCTGTTCATGAAAATGAGAATTCAATCTACTGATTTTGTGCTATTGGATAAAAATATATAAATGGGCCATTAGGAAACAGTAAAATAGGTAATGTGCATGTCACTACTTACATAAAAATTTAAAAAATGACTTCAATAAATTTGGGAAAGAATGAGTTAGTATAATCTTCAGAGAATAGTGACATTTTCATATTCCAGCCAATTAAAGAAGAGTGAAAGAGAGTGGCAACATGCCCAATGGGCCTGATTACAAATAGCCACAAGCCACAGAAAGATGATATATTCTAAAAAATCCTCAAACCACACATAAAGTGTTACAACAAATTTAAATACAAAGCTTATAGAAACCACCAAGAATACTCAGTCATTCTTAAAACGAATGAATTAAACAAAAGAAATACAAATGAAAAATGGGACACAAAATAATTTATAAAAATCAGAGTAATAATTTGAGGTTTAAGGGATATATATACCAGTGCCCACATCAGAGATGTTAAGCTGGGATACATGGATAGCCATTCAAAGGATGGGGAAAGAGCATTCAGTTAGGTGGGGTTGTGGACAACTCTGACATGAAGCTGGGATCCTTGAGTTGAAATCAACCATGAAAAGGTGGTCTAAAGAAATTTCTTCTGCCAGCAAAAAAAGCCTACAGATAAACATCTTTGTGTGCTTTAGAACTAGAGGAAAACTCCATTTAACAAACACCCAGTGTCTGCTCTGGGATATGCAATTTTTCTAAGTGTTTAATATAGATTACTGACCCTTCAAAAAAGACTAAAACCTCTGTCATTGTGGTAACAAGGTTCTGAAAGGCGGAGGAAAGAGAGCAGATGATGTAATATACCTGCATTCCTTCCCTTTGGGCCCCAAGACCTTTTCCTGCCAGGACCGTTGCCTCTGTTTGTCAGTGGTTTGAGCCCACGGTGGGAACTGCCCTCAGTCAAACCGAACTGCTTTGACCAAGCTCACCCTTCCCCCAGGGCCGCCTGCATCTGACGACAGGTAATACAGGATACAAAGTGTCAGCTCCGCTGCCTCCATTGGAAAAAACCTATAGGACTGCCTCTGTTGGACATCTCATCAAACCAGCTGAAGACTTTGTTGCAATTCCATCAAAACTGAGTTCTGCTTTTTCCCAATCTTGCTTTTCTCTCTCCTTTACATGTGTTGTTGTGGCCCAATAAACTCACTGCCCGCAAATCTCCATCTCCAGTTTCTACCTTGGGAAGCAAACCTAAGACTGTTAATGCCAGGACTGATAAAGAAAGATGACTCTAAATTAAATTTTTATTATTTGATTAACCTGCCAACCAGACAGCAATATGAAGCCAGGTGGTTTTTAAGTTTGTAAAGATACATACATATACACATTACGATATTAATATCAAAGGTATACATACATATACATTACTATGTTAATATCAGTAGTATAATGACTATGGGATGTACATAACAAAAACAATTATTTCAAAAATTATATGCAGAGAAAAGATTGAGAGGAAACATAAAATAGTATTGATTTTATTTCATTTGAAGGAAATATAATTTACCTTATTTCCATTCATTTCCAATTTTTGTTGAAAAAAGACATGAACTGATAAATTAAACTACATATCAAAATTCAAGCTCAAAAATAAAATTCGAGCTTATTTATATTATTAGATTCAGTATCACTATGATCAGAATGCAATAGAGTTCAGGGAGTCCATCCCCACAGAATGTCATACACATTTACCTCCATGTCTAGGAAAGCTTCTTTAATTTTACTAAACATTAAAAGGCACATTTAATGCCATGGGTCTAGATTTTATATAACTTTCAATATATTTTCATATTTTATAATCATGTGATATGTTCAACCACAAAGAGCTATAATAATATCACGAAAGCAGCTGTATCATCTGCTCTCTGGTTTATGATAAATGACCTTTATGTTTTTTCTATGCGTTTTCCCCCTAGATGTTTGCAATTTTGTGTAACATAATCACTGGGTAAGGGGAACAACTACCAACCAACAATATCCTTTCCTATTTTCCTCTCCACACTATCTCATTCCTCCTGTAGCAAACGATCAAATTTTACGCATTAGAGATGATCAATAACCTCCTAATTGACAGAAGCAGCATCTTCTTTTCGGCCCTGAGACTACTTGGTAGAGCATCTCAACCTTGACCACCCCCCTTCATTCTCTTGGTTGGTCGTTTTGTTTTGTTGTGACCCAATAGCCTTGTCTATGCTGTCTTCTAAAATCAGTCAACTCTCATTCCCAGTCGTAACTAATTCTTCCTTTCAGGCTTAAGAATATTTTCTCTCCTTTTGATTTCTATTGCCAGTGTTCCAGAGAAGCACACTCATCATCTTTCCACAGGTGAATTCAATATCCTTCTCTTATGCTTCTTTGCCAACCTGCCTTCCACATACCCAATCATCTACCCCTGTTGCTGCCAGACTAACATTTCACAAGCATAGCCCTGTTCATATTAGGTCCTTCTTCAAATCATTCACTGGCTTATTTTAGATTTTGTGGTTTTTCAATGTATAGTCCCAGTTTACTTTCTATTTCCTTCACACGTTAACGATATTCAGCTTTGTTACCTGCTTTCTGCCCCAGAATATTTTAAGCACCTTCTTGAGTTCACTCCAATTCTGGCAGTGAGTTGGCATCTCCCTTCTCTAGGTGAATTCTTCAGAGATCTTGTTTAAATATTACCTCTCCTGTGATGCTGTTCTTGATCATCCCTGGATACCCTCTACACACAAGGATCATTTTTTCTACTCATTCCCACTAGAACTTTAGCAAATCCTAATTTCCCTGCTACAGTGATATTCTCTAAAAGGTTTCAGGACTGAATTTCTTGGTCCCCATGTCTCAGCTCAGATTCTTTTCTTCACACATGTTTTCCTTAATTTAAACTGGTACACCCTTCCTAATACTTCTTTGTGTCTAAAATATCTCTTTGTTGTATTTATTTACCTTTATTTTTAAACTCATGTAAACTCTATGGAAACAGGAATCTTTTTGTTTGCTTTATTAAGATATTTTTTTGAGAGCAGCAAACATAGGGGGGAGGTATGTAATATCTCTTGCCCACACACATGGCTAGCCTTTTCCATTGATATCCCCCACAAGAGAAAATAGCAACTCTTAAAAATAAGTCTAAGTTCAAAAAAAAAATAAGTCTAAGTTCAATATACAGAGGTCTAAGACTATAATAAATGTTGGAAGTCAAACCTCTGATAAAAATTATAAGACATTTTATTTTTTTAATGTATGCTCTCCTAGTTTACCACTCATACTATCCAACAAGTTCAAAAACAAAGAACAAAAATTTCAACAAGTACACTTCCAGATGTTTTCCTTCAAACTGAAAGTGAAATATATAGCAACATTTAAAGAAAAACTCTCCTCATGGAATAGCACTGGATAGTACCATGCCCTTCTTTCTTGGAGATATAGACCCTTAAAATAATTGAGTTTTACCAAAGATGTCCAGAAGTTTCTCTAAATATACTAGAGTGGGATCATTCTGACACAATAACATATGCCACAAACTACCAAAGGCTGTAAAATGTGCCACTAGTATAAATTGTTTTAAAAACAGAGTTGGGCAAGTATTTGGAGAAAAGAAATATTGAAGGGCAGACCTGCTAAATCAAAAGGAAGCGATGGGCAATAAATGCCAAGCTACTGAGTTCTCATAAGATTTACTGCAAATTCTTACTGTGCCATAGTATCATTTCTTTTCCTGTAAAGAAAATGAAGTTATTATAAGGTATCATGCCAAATTTCATGAAATGTCATGATACAGCACTAAAAAATGGTCACTTTTTGCATGGAGTTCCTGAAAATGGTTTTGTAAATAGCTGTAGCATTAAAACACCCAGTGAACTACAGCTATTTTTAGGAAAAACAAACACACACACACACACACAAAAAAAAACCCAACTTTGTTGATTAATTTCATTTCATTC
This sequence comes from Neogale vison, assembly GCF_020171115.1. NCBI lineage: Eukaryota > Metazoa > Chordata > Mammalia > Carnivora > Mustelidae > Neogale > Neogale vison. The sequence goes on along the minus strand of NC_058091.1, from coordinate 193,756,922 downwards.
AATTTCTTACTACACACATTTAATATTTTCTATTTTGAGATTAAGATGTATTTGAAGGATTTCCTATAATGTGTCACTATTTATGAAAACTAACCTATTATTTTTTTAAAGATTTATTTACTTGAGAGAGAGATTGAGAGAGAACTTGAGCAGGGGGAGGGGCAGAAGGAGAGGCAGAGAAGCAGACTCGCTGGCTCTTGGCTCAATCTGACACGGAGATCATGACCTGAGCTGAAACCAACAGTTGGACGCTCAACTGACTGAGACAGTCAGGAACCTCTAACCTGTTATTTTTTTAATGAGGAAGATGTTGGGTTTTTTTCCCAGATAGGACGTGTACTTAACTTTGTTTTTCCAGTAAATGACATGTATTGCAGTTTTAGTCATTTTTGCTGACCCATGCATTACTAAATAAATGTATTTATTTACATTGGCTGACAATTGATTTTTTACTTGACAAAATTAAACTTACTGGCCTACACAGAGATGGGGCTGGTGACAAGGTGTCATAAATACTGTAACAGTTCTACCTAAAAATATTTAGATTCAATAGGGCTACAACTGAATTCTCTAAGCCAGACACAATTTCCCATCAGTACACTGTCATTCTTTCTGCAAACCTTTTGTACTTAATCATCCCAGGATCCTCTTCTCAAACTGTAAAATTTAGAATTCACCTTGGATGTTCTTCTCCCTTACACATACTGTGATGGACTCCGAGATGATCTACCGCACTAGACTCCCTGTAAAGATGGTCTTGTCTCCTGGGTACTAGGAAGGCTATCAACACTCTGACTTCAACTGTGGGCCCCTTCAGGGCTTGCCTTGGCTTCAGTGGACTGTCTCCACCAAACTCACACTGTTGGCGGTGGGGGCCACATGCAATGACTAAAAGTATGGGCAGGAGAGAAACTCATTTTAGCCCAATGCAGGACATCCTGACTGGTTATTTCAACCTCAGGAACTCCCTCCCTTTTGGTCTGTTGAAACTGTTTGGACTAAATTACACCTGGGTTTCTCCCTCTGCCCACCCTTATTTCCAACTTCCCCCTTCTAAAAGTATTGATACCGTTGTGATGTTTAATAAACATTCAGAACAGTAAACTGACTCAAAGTCTGCTTCTCAAAGAATCCTATTTACTCTCATACATTACCCCTCAAATATTTCAGCTAATCTCTAATTAAATAAAAAGTTCATTCAGTTTTATAACTGAATTTTTATAGCTTCTATTTTATAGTTTTATAACTTCTATTGATCCTGCCTCATTATAGTCTTTATCATTTCTACAGGAGATTAGAGAGACCTCTTAACTGAGATCACCTTTTCTAGTCCCATACCATGCAAGTACATACCCTACACAACTAGAAAGAGCTTTAATGCAGAAGAGATCGTCTCTTGCTGTATTCACTCAGTGACCACTCAACAACTACAGAAAGAGTTTTAATCTTCTTAAAATTGCATGCCAAGTCTTCTCTTTTTAAGACATGGCCTACTTTTCCAGACTCGATAGCTTTTATTCAAACTTGCACACCCTGGAATTTAGGTTTGCTGTTTCTTCTTCCCTACACAACTGCTTCCTCTTACCTTTGTATATTTGCACTGTTGTCTCTTCCTGAAACAGTATTCTTTGTCTTGTTATATTATCTTCCAGATTCAGCTAAAGGCATAGTTTCCCTATGATGCCTTTTTCAAATAAACCCACTGTGACTTCCCATACTTCATGAGGTGTCTTTTCTTCCCTGCTCCCAAGACTCTGTATATATACCAAAAGACATTGTCATGTTGTTGTATAACTTTGCCTTATTAATCCATTAGGCTTATTAGAATTTGGTTTTCTGATAGGAGTGAATTCCTTTGCATCTCTATCAAAAGCCTTGGCACATAGGTACTCAGTAATGGATATAGGTCCTGCATGGATGAACACATCAAATAAGTATCTTTTTCAGTTGAAAATAATTATGGTTAGTAGAGAAAAAATACAGTATTGATGTATGTGCACTTTCACGTGTCTTGTAAATGTTACACTCATCTAATAAGCTTTACTTCTGAAGAGTTTGATTAAGTGGACAATTTTCTACCGGATTTTTGTTTTTCAAATATTGACTAAAAGAGGTGTGATGAAAATAATATTTAGTCTGATATGATTGAAAATTACTGCTTATAGTTTTTTATAAAAATTTGGTACTAACGCTGGAGAACGGAAATTTTGTAAACAACAAAAAAAAATTGTTTCCTTACTATGAACTAATCCCTCAAAAACTATATAAAATGGCATATATTGTGGGCCCAAAATATGTAGGTTGGTTGAACTGAATATACTGTTGCATGTTTATGTGTATATTACATGTATACAACTTAAATCAATATGTCATTCTTATTTCAACATTTTATATATTTAAATACATATAGATACTACTATAATACAGTTCTAAATGCAGAAAGGACAAATAAAGGACAAACTACAATTTCTCTAGTTTGTCCTATTTTTTTAAGTTCTTTCTTCTACTCACCTTATCTTTAAATTAACTTGTAGGGTCTAAATCAATATGTTTCCAGGGCTTCTGTTACCTTATCTTGATTTGGTGTTTCTGAACTAATGATGAAAATGTAGCTTATGTTTAGATTTAGCTCTTCAATTTCAGCCTGCTGAAGGACAAACATATTTCTTCAGACTACTGTTTGCTTTTCATTTTGAAATAACCATCTTCTGTTTTAATAACACGCAATATTGTTGTTGTTGTTATTGTTATTGTTATTATTTAGAACCTTTTTAGTAATTCTTTCTAGATCTAGTAATTCTTTCCAGATTCTCCTTGCAGAAGGAAATTTAAACATTCAAGAAAAAAACTGTTCTCCAAAAAATTGTTGAGGGATCTATACATGTAATTTTTCTGTGGTTATTTGCATCAGACTCACTGAGAGTAGTTAGAATTCCTTCTCTTCAAAGTCACACATTCTTTATAAAATAATATATAATAGTCTATAAAATGTGATTATATTCTTTATAAAAGGATATAATTCTACCCTCAGGAAAATAACAATTGTTATAATAATATATAATTTAATATTATTATAATAATATTATATGATCATTATAATGGGTTTTTCATTAGAAGATAGGTATTTTGGATTTGGGAGGATTTCCTGTTCCCTTTAACTGCTTTTTTAGACTCAATATTCTTCTCTCTCTCTCTCTTTTTTTTTTTTTTAGATTTTATTTGTTTATTTGACAAACAGAGACCACAAATAGGCAGAAAGGCAGGCAGAGAGAGAAAGAGGAGGAAGCAGGCTCCCAGCCGATCAGAGAGCCTGATGTGGAGCTCGATCCCAGGACCCTGCGATCCTGACCTAAGCTGAAGTCAGAGGCTTTAACCCACTGAGCCACCCAGGCTCCCCAATATTCTTCTCTTTTTAGCTGTTCTTCATACATGAGTTAACCTAGATTCTATCTATCTGGGTCACAGTTTCCATTCAGTCATTTTCACCTAGGTTAATACTGAAGGCAGCAGGAAGAACTAAACACCAATGTCCCTGCAGTCTGATTCTGCAGAATTGCAATGGGATGACCACAATTTAGGTTTATGCTAATACAGCTTAAAACCACTTTAACTTTTGAGGAAATTGTGCTGAAACATAAGATACATCTGCCCATCAGAACTTGTAGAAATGAAATAGTTCATTTTCTAACACGGATATTTTCTGTCCGTATTCTTCACCCTTCTCTGGGTCCTGTGTTCTATCATTTCATTGTCTCTTTCATGCTTCTCCCATAATATTTGTACTTTTTTTTTTCTTTGTAAGTATTTGAAATTATCTTTAAGACAAATCGTCTTTATGATATGTGCTTTTCGGTTTTTTGTTGTTGTGTTGTTTTTCTTTTGTTTTTACCAAAGAAAGTTGGTGAAAGATCTCACCTGGACGATCATGTTTATTTCCAATACACACACAAACCCACGCTTGATGCACTTAAATTGAGGGCTGTCTTTTTAATTGTTTTTGACATTTACATCAATGCCAAGCACATAATCAATGTTCAATTCGAATTTTTCTATAGTTGTTCACATTAAAAATTTAAAATTAAAAAAAAAACCGGAAACATGAATTTACCAACTGCAAGCCAAATATTAAAAATTAAAAATTGGATGAAATGTAAATATCCAAAATTTTCAGAATTGAAAGGGCAAAAAAATCCTAATACCTAACCCAATTACACAAAATATATAAACTACTTTATTTTTTTTTAAGATTTTTATTTATTTATTTATTTATTTATTTATTTGACAGAGATCACAAGTAGGCAGAGAGGCAGGCAAGGTGGGTGGGAAGCACAGTCCCTGCTGAGCAAAGAACCCAATGCGGGGCTCCATCCCAGGACCCTGCGATCATGACCTGAGCTGAAGGCAGAGGCTTTAACCCACTGAGCCACCCAGGCACCCCTAAACTACTTTAAATATCAGTTTTTAGATGACGTTATTAAGCTATGTAATGAAAAATTTCAAATCACACATTACATTTGAAAAGCGAGATAAAAATGTGTTTTGAGGTAGATTAGAGCTACAAATACAGCAATTCAGATGAATAGTTTCAAATCTCATTAACTCATACCTTTGGGGTTCTTTTCAAATCTATAGCTCCAAAAAAGAAACAGTTTACAACCTTAGGAAGTTCTTGGACACCTTGAGTGCTTTCAGAAAAAACACCTTGTATGAAAATAATGTTTTATTTGTCAAAATTTTAAGGAGTATATAAGATTAACTGACATAAATACTCCAATATTTAAGAGCGATGGTAACTGGTTGAGGAACTGATGAACATTTCCCAAAGTTTTGCTGTATGTCTATTCTAAACTTTATTTAACTAGGAGATAATGCCTTAAAAAGCAAACAAACTTATTTGCAAGCATATGAAAAATAGTGCTTTAAAAATATATCATAAAACATTTTTAAAATTAGTCCAATGATAGTTATGCATCAATTAAGGTACAGTAGTATAATAAATGGCATTAATCACAAATAAAGTGAGTATCTTGCCATTTGCAACAGTGTGGATGGACTTAGAGGATATTATATAAGTGAAATGAGACATACTAAGAAAGATTTCACTTATATGTGGACTCTAAAAAACAAAACAAATGATTATGAAAACAAACAAAAAGCAGAAACAGACCCCATGAAAACAAACTTATGGTTGCTGGGGTGGGAGCAGGGGAGAGATGAGCAAAATAAATGATTGAGAGTGGGAGATACAGGCTTCCAGTTATGAAATGAAGAGTCCTGAAAATGAAAGGTGCATCAAAAGGAATACAGATATTGATACTGTAGCAGCATTGGATAGCGACAGATGGTAGCTACACTTGTGGTGAGCATAGCACAAGGTATAGATCCGTCAAATCATTATGTTGAATGACTGAAACTAATGTCACACTCTATATCAACTTTACGTCCATATTTTTTTTTAAAAAGCACTCAGTGGCCACAGGAGATAGTATAATACGTTTACCAGAATGATGAAAATAAAGATTAACCATGTCAAGTACAGTGATTTAAAAAACAAACAAACAGTGCTATACTAAGGCAATGAAATTTTATACATTAATGAGAATGAATGAGTACATTTTTTCATAATCAGTGAATGAAAGATGAAGCTCACAAATATACATTTAAAGGAAACCAGTCAGACGAATGATGTAAAACTGGTAAATGTAAACAATGGTGATAGAAGTCAGGAAACTGAGCCCTTTGGGGAAGAGCTGTGACTGGAAAGGCACAAGAAGGAGATCTGGACAGACACATTCATTATTTATTTCTTACCAAGCTTGTGGTTCCAGAGTGCATTCACTTTGAGAAAATCTGAGCATTTGTGATCTGCATATTTTTCTGCATGTGTGTTATACTCTAGAATTTCATTTTTTTAAAGAAGGGACTATGGTAGAAGAACAAGAGACTGTCTTAATGTTTTAGAGGTTGGAAAAGAGCCACACCTGAATCTTTGTTTAGGATTTAGGGATAGGTTCAGTTCCTAAATAACCCCTAGAAAAGCATCGTGTTTGCAACCCAGAGGAAAAAAAGCAGGGTATAAAGTGAAAAGTCACACGATGTAAAGGTTGGATTCATGATTTTTTGTAACTGTATTTTAAATGCATGCTCGATAATATAGATCTCATTTCTACATATATGTAGAAAGTAATGCATTTGATTCAGAATACCTGGGAACTATAGCATATATTGAAGTTGGAGTGACATCCTCTTGGACTGGAAACATATTTCCTCATGCTTTCCTGGTTCACGGGCCAAAAACATCAGGAAAGAGAACAAAGTACTGTAATGTCTTCACAATTATAGTAGTAAATTTTTAGCAAATATAATAAAATTTGAATTTCTATCTATGACAAAGCCAGGGATTTGATAATTAATTTGATAATTAATGCCCTTTGCGGAGCACTAGCTTAGTCGGTTAAGAATCTCCCTTTGGCTCAGGTCAGGATCCCAGGGTCCTGGGATCGAGTCCTACATCAGTTTGCTGTTCAGTAGGGAGCCTACTTCACCTTCTGCTCTTTCTCTCTCTCTTTCCCTCCCTCTCTGTCTCTCTCTCTCACTCTGTTGCAAAAATAAAGAAATAAAAATCTTTTAAAAAATTAATGCCCTGATTTAGGAAATTATTTTAATCCAGATCATATTTTCCATTTGCATTGGTCTAAAGTTCAGGCACAAGCTAATAGGAAACAAGTCATTAGAATTGGAAGTGATTCTTCATCCACAAGACAGGGAAGTAAGACAGAAAAGACAATGCATTAAAAAAGAAATTATTTTGTCCAAGAAATCATATGCTATTACTTCTTTGGGGGTTTTGCTTGCTTCTGCTTCCTTTGCTAACATCCAGGCTCAGGACAGAACTTAGAGTGCACCAGACAAGTGGAATTTCTTTCTTATTTCACTCCATCTGAAGCTGATTCAGATTATGATATTCCTGGAGAACGTGAAAAGATGGAATACAAAATAAAAACTACTGGAGATAAACTGAAGATATCTGGGGGGTTCAGTAACTTAAGTGGTGTAAAAGGCATTTCTAAATTCTGATTTGGGTACAGAATTTCAGCTTTTTTGTATCATTTACTGACTTTTAGTTTGTTGTATGGCAAATGCTATCTAACTTCTATTTCTACAAGGTTGTAACCAGGGAATTTTCAGGAATCTTTCTTTGTTTCAGACATTGACGAGATTCAGGGTCGAGGGAAATAGAATGGACAACAGGGCCACCAAAGACAGAGTTTAATACTTCCTTTTAGTCACAGAACTCAAAGAAATGAAAGCATTTGGGGTTTGGATATGGGGTTCTAATATGTCTTCTTATATAATCCTGAATGCACAGAAATCAATGATCAGTTTTAAGTGAATGATCGTAGACAGCGATTTCAGGCTGATGCTATGCAGCTCACTTTCTCAAATAAATCTTAATTCATTTAATTCTTTTTTTCATATGTATGACTTCGGTGCAACTGTTCACAGTTCATGTAAGACAATAAGGCAACTAAAAACTTGTGACCATTAACAAAAATATTTGTGATAGAAAATGCTAGCAGTTATTAAAAAACACACATGCCATACTTGCTAATACAGAGAACATATATTAGGTATAGTTATTTATAAATTGGCAATGTAGAATTACCTATGTAATGAAATTATATTCTTCAGGGGCCTGATGATATATTTCTCTTGTTCTGCCGTGTTCCCAGATTCTTGAAACATGCTCTCTACCCATCTGAGACGTTTGGCTTTTAAAGTACGTTCACCTCTCTCCATTACCTCTAAACTGAGTCACGATGAGAGGCAAAATAAATTTTGAAGGAGCACAATGTAAATTCAATTACAATTCAATTGCAGTTGTTCCTGGTCTAGAAATCCAGTTGCAGTATTTGGTATTACAACAAAATCAACAGCAGAGAGGTGTGATAGAGACTCTGAACCCTATAGCTAAATAGCCGGATTTCAGACCCCCAGCTCCTCTTTCACCAGCTGTGTGACCCTGGGCAAGTCACTTAGTCCCTCCAGACCTCAGCTTTCCCATTGTAAAAATAGGGGTACTGCTAATAATCCTACCTCATAGGGTTATATGAAAATGAAATGGATTCTCAGTTGTGAAGTGCTTAGAATCAAATCTGGCACATTTAAGACTATCAGATTCAGGGTGCCTGGTGGCTCAGTGGGTTAAAGCTTCAGGTCATGATCCCAGGGTCCTGGGGTCCAGTCCCACATCAGGCTCTCTGCTTCAGCAGGGAATCTGCTTACCCCTCTCTCTCTGCCCACCTCTCTGCCTACTTGTGATCACTGTCTGTCAAATAAATAAATAAAATATTTAAAAAAAAAGCCTATCAGATTCATAAGTTTAAGAAATTAAAACCTGACTGTAATCCCCACTTTCTTCATTTCAATACATTCCAGGCCAAAGCCACTGCCCTGGTGACTGCCTACTTTCTCAAAAGTTGCAATTATCTTCCTTTAACTCTGAATGGGGAGGCCAGGCTCCACTATGATGCTGATGACATGCACAATTGCTCACTAAATGTTTCTTGAGTCTCTATTACACTCTGTCATCATGTTCTTCCTGTCTTTTAGGATTTCCATTACCTCTTTCTGAATCTCCCATATGTTTTCTGATTTGCATGATTTACCTGTCTATTACGTATTTTATGCTGCCAAGTAAATCTATCGATCTACCTACAGTCATTTTTTTGAGTAGTCTCTCCATGACAACTACTATGCTAAGTGCTTTTCTCTCTTCTTTAATCCTCATGGTAGCATTTAGGGGATAGGGCCTATTATTATTCCTATTTTGCAACTGAAAAAAAAGTAAGACTCACAGAAGTTCAGAAAGGTGGCCAAAGTTATACACCACAGGTTAGGCAGAGCACACATACCAAAACATTTAGAGACTATGATATCAAGTGTTCCCTGGAAGATGGAGAGGGGTAAGTCTGAAACAGAGGCTGGTACCTGCAGGGTCGTGGTTCTCCTTGCAGGAAAGCTGTCCTCTGTTGCTTTAAGTATTAATTCCTTGTTCTCTACCTCATTTCAGCATGGATATCTCAGCAATCTTAGGTTGGGGAAAGCTAAGCTAGTGCCTCTCATTTTGTTACCATCAAATTGAACTTTCCTGTTTCTGTAACTCTGCTGGAGAATGTTAGCAGATACACATGGTTAAATAATTGATTCAGCTTCCATTAATATAACATTATTGAACACCAGGAATTGTTTAAAACTTGGGGATACAGCAGTGAATAAGACAATAATAATAAAAAGTACAACTCCCTTATAATAAAAGAAATAGACTATATCTTGATATATAGGTATATATATACATATACATATTATACATATAATATTAGCTAAAGGCATTGTATTCTTTTAAAAACTCTCTTACATAGTAATTGACAGTTTTATAAACTTTTAAAAAATTATTGCCATGGTGATATGTAAATAATTACAAGGTAATTACAATTCACTTTGAAGCTTCAAAACATTGCTCATGATGCATTGGCTCAATGCTTATATGCAGACACAAGAGATTCTTATCAGAATCAGTGTATAAAGATGGTCAGATATCATCATAATCAAAATTCACAGAGAAATTTCATAGTTACTTCAATTCTGAAAATGTATTAAATAGAAATAGAAGAAAAAAAATGAACAAGTTGCAGATCTCAATTATGCTGATGTCTTACCTGATGCCACAAAACTCACCAGCCAAAATAATAAATGTGTTTATACGACAGATGCTGACAAGGATGTAGAGAAAGGGGAACCCTCTTACACTGTTGGTGGGAATGCAAGTATGGTGCAGCCACTCTGGAAAACAGCATGGAGGTTCCTCAAAAAGTTGAAAATAGAGCTATTCTATGACTCAGCAATTGCATGACTGGAAATTTACCCCAAAGATATAAATGTAGTGATCCGAAGGGGCACCCATACCTCTGTTCAGAGCAGCAATGTCCACAATAGCCAAGCTATGGAAAGAGCCCAGATGTCCACTAACAGATAAATGGATAAAGAAGATGTGAGATTATATATATATATATATATATATATATCCCACAATGGAATACTCAGCCATCAAAAAATGAAATTTTGCCATTTGCAACATAGATGGAACTAGAAGGTATTATGCTAAGTGAAAAAAGTCAATCAGGGGCACCTGGGTGGCTCAGTGGGTTAAAGCCTCTGCCTTCAGCTCAGGTCATGGTCCTGGGGTCCTGGGATCGAGCCCCGCATCGGGCTCTCTGCTCAGCGGGGAGCCTGCTTCCTCCCCTCTCTCTCTCTCTGTCTGCCTCTCTGCGTACTTGTGATCTCTGTCTGTCAAATAAATAAATAAATAATCTTTAAAAAAAAAAAAGGTCAATCAGAGAGAAAATTATCATATGATCTCACTCATATGTGGAATTTAAGAAACAAGACACAAAATCATAGGGAAAGAGAGGAAAAAATAAAACAAGATGAAATCGGAGGGATACAAACCATAAGAGACTTTTAATCACAGGAAACAAACTGAGGGTTGCTGGAGGGGAGGGAGTGGGGGTATGCAGTAACTGGGTGAGGGACATTAAGGAGGGCAGGTGATGTAATGAGCACTGGGTATTATATAAGACTGATGAATCACTGACCTCTGCCTCTGAAACTAATAATACATTATTTGTTTATTAATTCAATTTAAATTTAAAAAGTATCAGTTAAAAATGTGTTTATATATAACTCTCTATAAATTTAAAGAATTTACCATTCAATTTCTGGGGAAAATAGCAGGAGCTACTTGAATAATGCCAAAGAAATATTTTAAAAATATTTTTTATTGTCATGAGTATGTTCAAGATCCTTGGATTGTCTCTCTCTATATATAGGTTTTTGTTGTATCCTAGACCTATTAAAAAGTCAAAATATTCATCCAACTCAACTAAAGATGTAGATTAACACTCAAAGATTAGCAACTCAATTTGTTTTCTTAATGCTTATAACATAAATTCCTAAAAATGTATAACCAGAACTACAACTTAAGCATCACTATCCTTCTGGCATAAAGAACATTTTCTTATAAAGCTTTTATTGGCATTTGACTAATTAAATGTTTTAATTATTGCTCCTGAAATAATGGTTTTGTATTGATATAGATACATCAAGTCTATCTTAGCTCATGTGACAAAGAGAAAAGTAATGTTTATAGATGTAGACTACAACATGTTATTCAGAAAACAGAAAAAAAAACAAAAAACCTATGTCAGGGTGTAAAGGAGGCAAAGTAATCCAAAGACCCAGGAAGAAAGAGAATGAAAAGAAAGTAGAAGCAGTATCAATATGTTATCAAAGATAGGGACTTGACTGGTTCAGTGGTTAAGCATCTGCCTTGGGCTCAGGTGGTAATCCCAGGGTCATGGGACTGCTCAGCAGAAAGCCTGCTTCTTCCTCTCCCACTCCCCCTGCTTGTGTTCCCTCTGGATGTGTCTCTCTCTGTCAAATAAATAAATAAAATCTTTTAAAAATATATGTTATCAAAGATACTTCCAGGAAAAGAAAATCCTTAACCTTTTAAAATCTGAAAATGGCTTAAAAATACGTTAGAAGTTCAGTGCTTTGCATTTATGCCCAGAAAGGAAATTACATTAAATTAAATACATCCAGGAAAACAGCCCAAGAAGGGAGGAGGAATTTGTGCAATTTGTCATCTCAGCTCAGAATTCATAACCTCAAATCAAAGTAAATCAAAATATTAATACCATAACTTGAATTTTAGATAAATATTCATAGAAATTCACTCTACTCCACAGATTTCAAGTCATCATTTAGATACTCCCATTAATCTCAGCCCCAATCACTTAGATCTGTTAATTTTTTTTAAGGTTTGTTTTTTATTTAAGAAAGAGAGAGAGAATTGGGGGGATGGGGCAGAGGGAGATAGATCTCAAGCAGACGCCCCACTGAGCACAGAGCTCAATAAGGGGATCCAGCTCATGACCCTGAGATCATGACCTGAGCCAAAATCAAGAGTCAAACACTTAACCAACTGAACCACCAAGGTGCCCCTAGATCTGTTACTTCTAATCAAGAAAGATGGGGTGGTTATAAAACAAATAAAACAAAACAAAAATAAATGATGTATAACAACTTAATATATATAGCAACATGATTAAATTTTTCCAAGGCCATTTGATTATCATGTAATAAGCAACCTGAAAGTGATAAAAATTAAAGTTTTTAGATTTCTCACTTGTTTTTCTCAAATATCCCACCTTATTTACCATGGAATGAAGGGGAGGAAAAAAATCTTTGTTCAGTTTCCCTGAAAAAGTGGCTAAAATATAATGTAAGGATATGGGAAAAATTATTAATAGGGATATGATCAAGAGTATTGGGAACGTCTGATTCAACTTTTTTTTTTTACTTAATTTAATGTTTTATTTTATTTTTTAAAATTTATTTATTTTCACCATAACAATATTATTCTTTCACCACACCCAGTGCTCCATGCAATCCGTGCCCTCTATAATACCCACCACCTGGTACCCCAACCTCCCACCCCCCCCACACCACTTCAAACCCCTCAGATTTTTTTTTTTTAAAGATTTTATTTATTTGTCAGAGAGAGAGAGGGAGAGAGAGGGAGCACAGGCAGACAGAATGGCAGGCAGAGGCAGAGGGAGAAGCAGGCTCCCTGCCGAGCAAGGAGCCTGATGTGGGACTTGATCCCAGGACGCTGGGATCATGACCTGAGCTGAAGGCAGCTGCCACCCAGGCGTCCCCCCTCAGATTGTTTTTCAGAGTCCATAGTCTCTCATGATTCACCTCCCCTTCCAATTTACCCCAACCCCCTTCTCTCTAACTCCCCATGTCCTCCGTGCTTTTTGTTATGCTCCACAAATAAGTGAAACCATATGATAATTGACTCTCTCTGCTTGACTTATTTCACTCAGCATAATCTCTTCCAGTCCTGTCCATGTTGCTACAAAAGTTGGGTATTCATCCTTTCTGATGGAGGCATAATACTCTATAGTGTATATGGACGACATCTTCCTTATCCATTCGTCCTTTGAAGGGCATCTTGGTTCTTTCCACAGTTTGGCGACCGTGGCCATTGCTGCTATAAACATTGGGGTACAGTACCTGGGAATAAACCTAACCAAAGAGGTAAAGGATCTGTACTCGAGGAACTACAGAACTCTCATGAAAGAAATTGAAGAAGACACAAAAAGATGGAAGACCATTCCATGCTCTTGGATCGGAAGAATAAACATTGTTAAAATGTCTATACTGCCTAGAGCAATCTATACTTTTAATGCTATTCCGATCAAAATTCCACCGGTATTCTTCAAAGAGCTGGAGCAAATAATCCTAAAATTTGTATGGAATAAGAAGAGACCCCGAATCGCTAAGGAAATGTTGAAAAACAAAAATAAAACTGGGGGCATCACGTTACCTGATTTCAAGCTTTACTACAAAGATGTGATCACCAAGACAGCATGGTACTGGCATAAAAACAGACACACAGACCAGTGGAACAGAGTAGAGAGCCCAGATATGGACCCTCAACTCTATGGTCAAATAATCTTTGACAAAACAGGAAAAAATATACAGTGGAAAAAAGACAGTCTCTTCAATAAATGGTGCTGGGAAAACTGGACAGCTATATGTAGAAGAATGAAACTCGACCATTCTCTTACACTGTACACAAAAATAAACTCAAAATGGATAAAAGACCTCAATGTGAGACAGGAATCCATCAGAATCCTACAGGAGAACATAGGCAGTAATCTCTTTGATATCAGCCACAGCAACTTCTTTCAAGATATGTCTCCAAAGACAAAGGAAACAAAAGCGAAGATGAACTTTTGGGACTTCATCAAAATCAAAAGCTTCTGCACAGCAAAGGAAACAGTCAAGAAAACAAAGAAAGAGGCAACCCACGGAATGGGAGAAGATATTTGCAAACGACAGTACAGACAGAGGTTGATATCCAGGATCTATAATGAACTCCTCAAACTCAACACACACAAAACAGACAATCATATCAAAAAATGGGCAGAAGATATGGACAGACACTTCTCCAATAAAGACATACAAATGGCTATCAGACACATGAAAAAATGTTCATCATCACTAGCCCTCAGGGAGATTCAAATTAAAACTACATTTAGATATCACCTTACACCAGTTAGAAATGGCCCAAATTAGCAAGACAGGAAACAACATGTGTTGGAGAGGATGTGGAGAAAGGGGAACCCTCTTACACTGTTGGTGGGAATGCAAGTTGGTGCAGCCACTTTGGATAACAGTGTGGAGATTCCTCAGGAAATTAAAAATAGAACTTCCCTATGGCCCTGTCATTCAACTTTTTAAATGAGGAGTAAATATGCTATGAAATACATGCACAAAACCTCCTTCCCTGCAAGTGATGGTATCCTAAAGACTTCTAAATGTGCAAGAGTTTAGAGAGCTGATTTGTTTAAAATTATCATTCAGAAAGGTCAGAGAATATGATACTTAGTTGTGAAAAAAGCCTTAGTAACAAAATTCCATTGGTAAAACTAAGCAACTTCCTCGATAACTATCTTCTTAGCAATTCTTTGGTGGAGTCTTTCAGGTTTTCTACATACAGACAGTATCATGTTGCCTGCAAATAGTGAAAGTTTGACTCCTTCCTTGCCAATTTTAAATGCCTTTTATTTCTTTTTGTTGTCTGATTGCTGGGAGCAAGATTTCCAATCCTGTGTTAAATAGTAATGGTGAGAGTGGACATCCCTGTCTTGTTCCTGACTGTAGGGAAAAAGCTTTCAGTTTCTCCCCATTGAGGATGAAGTTAGCTGTGAGTCTTTCATATATGGCCTTTATGATGGTGAGGTATGTTCCATCTATCCCTACTTTTTTGAGGGTTTTTATCAAGGATGGATGCTGAATTCTGTCAAATGCTTTTTCTGCATTATCAAGAGGATCATTCAGTTCTCATCCTTTCCTTTATTAGTGTGGTGTATCATATTGATTGATTTGTGAATATTGAATGACACTTAAAGTCCAGGAATAACTCCCATTGACCATGGTGAATAATTCTCTTAATTTACTATTGGATTCAATTTGTTAGTACTGTTGAAGGAAATTGAAGAGGACACAGAGAAATGAAGAAACAGTCCATGCTCACAGATTGGAAGAACAAATATTGTTAAAAAGTCTACACTACCCAAAGCAATCTACACACATAAAGCAATCCTGATCAAAACATCACCAGCATTTTTCACAGAGCTAGAACAATCCTAAAACTTCTACAGAGCCACAGAAGATCCCAAATGGCCAAAGCAATCTTGAAAAAGAAAAGCAAAGCTCATGGCATCACAATTCTGGACTTCAAGCTATACTACAAAGTTGTAGTCATCAAGACAGTATGATTCTGGCACAAAAACAGACATACAGATCAATGGGATAGAATAGAAAATCCAAAAATGAACCCACAACTTTATGGTCAATCTTGACAAAGCAGGAAAGACTATCCAATGGAAAAAAAGTGTTTTCAAGAAATGATGTTGGGAAAACTGGACAGCAACAGGCAGAAGCATGAAACTAGACCACTTTTTTTTATACCATACACTAAAATAAATTAAAAATGGATGAAAGACCTAAATGTGAGACAGTAAAATATAAAAATCCTAGAGAAGAAAGTAGGCAGCAACCTTTTTGTCTGCCACTGGAGCAGCTTCTTGCTAGACACATCTTCTGAGGCAAGGGAAACAAAAGCAAAAATCAACCACTGAGACTTCATCAACATAAAAAACTTCTTCACAGCTGAAGGAAACAATCAACAACTCTAAAAGGCATCCTGTCAAATGGGAGAAGATATCTGCAAATGACATATCTGATAAAGGGTTAGTATCCAAAATCTGTAAAGAATTTATCAAACTCAACACCCCAAAACCAAATAATCCAGCTATGAAATGGGTGGATGTCCAAAGACATCAACATGGCTAACAGATGCATGATAAGACGCTGGACATCACTGTCAAAAGGGAAATAAAAATCAAACCACAATGAACCAAACCTGTCAGAATGGCTAAAATTAACAACACAGAAAACAACAGGTGTGGGTGAGGATTCGGACAAAGAGGAACCCTCTTGTGTTGGTGGGAATGCAAACTGGTGCAGCTACTCTGGAGAACAGTTTGGATATTCCTCAAAAAGTTAGAAATAGAGCTACACTATGATCCACCAATTGCACTACTAGGTATTTACCCGAAGGATACAAAAGTACAGATTTAAAGGAGTACATGCACCTAATGATTATAGCAGAGGAAGACAAATACCATATGACATTACTGATATATGGAATTTATGAAACAAAGCAGATGAACATATTGTTGGGGGGAAGAGAGAGGAAAAGAAACCACAAGAGACTCCGAAAGGTAGAGAACAAACTGAGGTTTCATGGAGGGCGGTGAGTGGGGGATGGGCTAGATGGGTGATGGGTATCAAAAGGTCATTTGTTATGATGAGCATTGGGTGTTATACGGTAAGTGATGAATCACTGAATTCTACCTCTGAAACTAATATTGCATTGTATGATAATTAGAATTTAAATAAAACTTTGAAAAGAAACTAAAAAGGAAATGTGTATTGCACTGGGCATAGGAATATTTAGAGAAGTTCAGCATGGAACATTAATCTCATTAATAGTATCTTTACAATATGCTATTTGGTCCCAGCATATTTTCCTAGGGGTGGGCCAAAGGAGCTATTCTACTAAGTCCCTTTAGGGACTATCTACTCAATACTCCTCTGCTTACTGCACCAAGCTGTGAACTCACCTATCCTGCCAAATCTGGGCAATGACCTCAAATAGGACCAGTGAAACAAGGCCAGTCCATCACTAGTTAATTTTAAATGCCTATGACCATGTTTGTAATACCTCACACTCACTGAAATATGTGAGAACAATCAATATTCTATTTTGTTTTAATTATAATTTTTAATGTACACGTAAAGGATTGAGTGAATTAAATAGTTCACGGAACATTATAATCGTTAGTGTGTTCAAGACCTGTACATTTTTTTTGTTTTTTTTTTTTTTCAATTTCAATTATTTATTTATTCAGGCACTTTTCTCTTCATTTTACTGTCCCCTGATTTCTAATGACCCCAAGAAGGCAATCATGCAAATGTGTCTGATGTTCATCCTTCTGTTAGTATGTGTCAGGCTACAATATATGTCCTTTTTTTTCATTTGATAAAATTTTTACTAACATGAATGGTCCTATATAATAATTTGCAATATATTCTTTTGGTTTATTTGTTTCATTCCATACTGTGTTTCTATATCCATCCAGTCTGTTGTTTGGGGTTTTCTTTGTTTGTTTCAGTCCAGTCTATGTTAATATACTCATTAAGTCTGCTGCTTCTAGCTGCCAAGTGGTATTCAACCGTGTGCATTAGCTACATTTTTTATTCGTACCCTCCTATAATTTTTTATGCCCTTCTATAATTTATGTGAGCATTTATTTGAGATATATGTCTAGCAGAAGAGTTGCTGGGTTACACAGAGTATGCGCCTTTTATGTAATGGAAAAACTACCAGTTTTTACTTCAGCAAAAGGCAGTGCGTGAGTTGCCGTGTCTCCAGTTCTGAAACGGAAGTTCATACTACCCCGTTTTCTTCTTGTCAGTCTGACATAAATTGATTTCTCAATGTTTTTTTTAGAAGTTTTATTGATGTAATTGACACACAAGAAACAGTATATTTAAATCATGTATCTTAATAGGTTTTGACATGTAACGTGATCACCAAAACCATGGTAGTAGAAATATCCAGTACACCTATATTTTTCTTCATTTCCTTTCCCAATTTTCCCCTTTCCTCTGGTTGAGCTTTTCCCCCGTCCCCTGCCCCCTCCGACTGATTACAATGACCAGAGACTCCATGGCTATGGGGCACAGAAGACGTGAGTGCTCCCATTCTTTCATTGTTCCTGATCTTAGGTAGAAAGTTTTCAGATGCCTTTTATCAGTTTGAGGAAATTCTTTTCACTTTTTAGTTCACTAAGACTTTACAGGGAATAGGTGTTAGATTTTACCAATGATTTATATCATCATATGATTATTCTTTTTCAGTTCATAAATATGGTGAATTATATTACTTGATTTTCTAATGTTAGCAAACCTTGTATTTCTGGGATAGAGGCCAATGAATCATGATATATTGTCCTCTGTATAGACCGTAGGATTTTATTAAATTTTAAAATAATACTTGCATCTATCTTTAGAAGGGATACTAAGCTTTAGTGCTCCTTTCTTTAATATTTTGGTATAGATGATTTATTATTGTTTTGTCTTTAAATATTGGTAGAATGCTTAAGTGAAGACATGGTCCTGAATTTTATCGGGGAAAGAGCTTTTAACTAAATTTTCAATTCCATTGTATTATAGGCTACTCGGGTATTTGCAACTTCTTCAGGGAGTCTTGGTAATTTGTTTCTTTCAAAGAATAGGTTTATTTCAACTATGCTATGAAGTGTACTGTCATTATTTTGGGAAAATAGCATGTCTGGCTTGAAGTTTATCAATTTCAATGATCTTTTCAAATACCTGACTTTTTTATTACATTGCGTCTCTCTTTTTCCTGATTTCTATTTTGTTGATTTCCAAACTTTGATCTTACTTGTTTTCCTTAATTTGGATTTAAAATGATCTTCTTTTCCAAATTATTTTTTAAGACTTATTTATTTGAGAGAGAGAACATGAGTGGGGAGTGGGGGCGGGCAGAGAGAGAGGGAGAGTCTGAAGCAGACAGTAGCTCAGCGTAAAGCCCCATGTAGGTCTCAATCACAGGACACTGAGTTCACGACCTCAGCTGAAAAAGAGAGTCTGCTGCTTAACCAACTGCACTACTCAGGCTCCCCATTCTTTTTCCAAATTCATTTTTTTTTAAGTTTTTATTTATTTATTTGACAGAGAGAGAAAGAGAGAGAGATCACAAGTAGGCAGAGAAGCAGGCAGAGAGAGGGAAGCAGGCTCCCTGATGAGCAGAGAGCCTGATGCGGGCCTCGATCCCAGGACCCTGAGACCATGACCTGAGCTGAAGGCAGAGGCTTAACCCACTGAGCCACCCAGGCGCCCATCTTTTTCTAAATTCTTAAGGTGGAAATTGAAGTCAGGAATTTCATATTATGTTGTCTTGAAATATAGGCATTCAGTGCTACAAAATTTCTCTTAAGTACTGTCTTAGTAGCAGCCCACACATTCTGCTAAGTTGTGTTTCCATTTTTATTTGGATTAATATGCATTCTAATTTCCTTTTGGGATTTTACTTCTATTGATTTCTTTCTTTTTTTTTAAATATTTTATTTATTTATTTGACAGAGAGAGATCACAAGTAGGCAGAGAGGCAGGCAGAGAGAGAGAGGAGGAAGCAGGCTCTCTGCTGAGCAGAGAGCCCAATGTGGGACTCGATCCCAGGACCCTGAGATCATGACCTGAGCCGAAGGCAGCGGCTTAACCCACTGAGCCACGCAGGCGCCCCTACTTCTATTGATTTCTAATGCAATTTTATTGTGATCACAGGATATACTCTATGGGACTTGTATTATTTTTAATTTGTTGAAACTTCTTTTGATTTCCAGAATACAGCTTTTCTTGGTAATATATCCCATGTGCACCTGAAAACTATGTGTTTCTATTATTTTTGGATGGAATGTTCTACGAGAGTTGATTTACTAGTTAGTTGATAGTATTATTCAAGTCTTCTAATATCCTAGCTAATTTTTAGTCCACTCATTATTCCTTTCAAGAGCATCTCTCTCCAACTATCCAGATTGTGCTATGGATTAATATGGATTAATGTATTATTTATTCATTTCTAACTGCTCTCTGTGAAGGTTTTGTGTATTGTTAACATACAGATTTCAGTTACATTTTAGATCTTTTGTTCTTATTAAAAACTATCTATCAGGGGCACCTGGGTGGCTCAGTGGGTTAAAGCCTCTGCATTCGGCTCAGGTCATGATCTCAGGGTCCTGGGATCGAGTCCCACATTGGGCTCTCTGCTCAGCAGGGAGCCTGCTTCCCCCTCCCTCTCTCAGTCTGCCTCTCTGCCTACTTGTGATCTCTGTCTCTCAAATAAATAAAATATTAAAAAAAACCTGTCTATCAAATGACCTATTTTTTAGGTTTGACTGACAAAAAAAATTATTTTATTTGCTCATGTATTTGTCAATATTCTCGAATTACATGATTATTTCAACAGTTTCTACTATTAATTTTACTGTTTTTTTCATATAGCTGACTATATGACTTAAAAATAATTTAAAAATGGTTTCTACTTTTCTAATCACTGCACCTCCTTTTTCTCTCTTTTCTTGTAGAAATATTGACAATGAGTCCTTAGAGACTTTTTTAAATTTCTTTTTTATTAGATCTATTTTTCATCAATGAAACACAATAACTACTTTTTTAAAAAAATATTTTATTTATTTATTTGACAAAGATCACACGTAGACAGAGAGGCAGGCAGAGAGAGAGGAGGAAGCAGGCTCCCCGCTGAGCAGAGAGCCCGATGCAGGGCTTGATCCCAGGACCCTGGGATCATGACCTGAGCCGAAGGTAGAGGCTTTAACCCACTGAGCCACCCAGGCGCTCCCACAAAAACTACTTCTACTAAGTATACAGAACATATATGATTATTTTTATTTTCTTAATTTCTGCTACCTTCTTCTTGGATTTCTCTTATTGAATATCTCCTCTTAGAGTATTTTCTAAATATATTTCTATGACAAACATTTTAAAGCCTTGTCTGAGAATATTCTTACACTGCTCTGGAATTTTCATAATAATTTCACTAGATACAAAATTTCAGGTTCAGGATTGTTTTTATAGTTTCCTTTCAGATTTTAAAATATTAATCCATTGTCTGTCTGCCTCCAGAAGACACATATCTTATATTTTGAAGGCTATCTGTTTATCTCTGGAAAGCTTGTCTTTTTATATAAAACTTATTCTTACACTTCCCTTATTTCTTTAAATTTATTTATTGGATTCATTAAAAGTAGTACATGAATTCAATTTGATTGGTGTGAGTTCAGATTGCTGTATCTGTTTATTATATTTGCATTCCTCGGTTTACTATTATTTTACTCTGAAGTTCACTATTAGAGAAAGAATTCTGGTAAGCCAGCAATCTCAAAAAAAAAAAATAGTGTGATTTGAAGTGTTTGTCCATTTCTGTAGTAAAATACTCCCACTGTGGCTGATATCAAGCTACCAAAATGTCATCACTGAATTCAAAGTCAGAAAGAGAGGTTCATAGTTGGCTATCAGGGTTAGGTACAAGCTGGTTCTAGCACACCACCACATCAGCACCTCTAACATACAGAATATATTATGGAAGAAATAAAGCTATGCACAATTCGAATCCTTCCAGTTGTAGAGGGGAGACAATCAGGGATAATGACCCAGAACCAGAGAGGATCACATCTCTTGACTTTTACCTCAATAGATGATTTCTCTGCTCAAGTACTAATTATTAAATTCTTAGAATTATGAAGAATTGGAAGGGAATAGTCACCTTAGGTTGTAAACCAGTATCTCTGAATGTAAAGGAAAGATAATATACCTGTAGAACAAGAACTCAAGTCAGTCTGATTAGTCATTTTCAAATGCTTTCAAAACTGTTCACCCCAGCAGGGTTAATCCTGCCTGATAGCTCTTGGTAGAACTATGCTGTAAAACTTGCTTTGACTTCTATTTCATATATGGGAGGCCTGAATAGTTGTATGGGAGACCTGAACAGCTATCGCCATATGGAAGGTTTCATTAGCTATTTCCATTTTCTGCAAAAAGATAGGAAATCGTTATTAGAAGACAGTGATGATATAGGGAAGTGGGCAGAACCAATCTTCAAGAATTCCCTTCCCTGAATACTCTGACTGCTGTCCCAGATGTGTTTCACCCAAGGTGGCAGCCATGAACACGCTCCCCCACCACACACACACACACACACACACACACCTTAATTTGTAAGAACTTCCACTCCTCCATAAGCCTTCTAATTTTTTTTTTTGTAAATTATCTCTTATATGATTTTATCTCATTTGCCTAGGTTCATCAAGACTGATCTTGATGGAGGCAGCTTCCCTTCAAAACTTCTCCCCAGAACATCCTATAAATTAGACCTCCATGAAGTGCACTGTGATATAACTTTGAAGCAGGTTATACCTGTGAAGATTCTAGGTAATTTATCTCGTTTGTATGTTGATTATTTTCTACTTTATAGATTTATGAAAGCTTAAAATTCACTTGAGAAGTAAATATAAAATTATATTCAATTCAGCTGTTATTTAACATTTTAGAACAAAGGAACAACAACAAAAGAATTAATCTTGACTGTCACAAGTAAGGAAAATATAGAGAAAATGTCCCCATGCACTCTTCTTCCAACACTTTTATACCTTGAAGCTGCCTGTGTATTGAAAGGAAATAATTTATTCTAGACTGAAATATAAATCAAACTAAGTTTTACAGCATAGTTCTACCAAGAGCTTCTGTATGTAAATCCCTTTAGCAATTTAACTGGGCATCTAGAGATACATGGCTATTGGGAACAACTGGAAGTATTTATAAAACTAAAACATATGAAGAAGATAATTATAATGCATGTATGCATGAAGAATCAGGATTCATCTTTTACCTGAAGGACAATTTACTAGAACTTGAAGGAGTCTTGAGACTAAGTGCTGACAATGTGTATAGGATCATTATATGCAAGGTTGGATTTTAGAGCTCTACTTGGAAATTTCCCACAAATTTGAAAAAGGAATAAGTTATCTTGTGCAGTAATAAAGTGATTCATCTCCTTGACTACAGCTGCATGTGGAATTGCTAAAATTGATAACTCTGAATATCAGACTAGTGTCTTTGATTTCATAAATTTCTTTGCATGAATCTCATATTTCCTTCAAAATAATAAGGTAGCAATACTTGCTATTTATTATAAGTCTATTATAAACATAAGAACATTTGATATAAGAGAAAGGAACCATACAATCATACAAAATTAGAAAGGGTGAAAAGTCTCCAAGAAAGAAAGAGTACCCAAAGGAGTGTTCACATTCCCATCTTTTAATCCATAGCACCAAACACGTTATGTTCATTGACCTAACAGTAACTTCGATTGACAACTCAGTGATTGTTTCCCCCTCATTAATGAAAACTACTTACTTTTACATCTTCAATATGTAGAACAGCTAAACTATTGACTCATTAACTACTGCCTAAAATGTATTTGGCACCTAACAGTAGGGAAAAATTAGTAATTGATAAATTGAAGCTATTACCAGAGAGAAAAGCTCATCATTTATAATTTTACTTTTGGAACAAAGTTGAAATTAACCAAAAAAAAAGGCTTTATATTTCACAAACAAAATCACTATTTAAAATGATTCATATTCTGTAAGAATCCAAAAGTTGCCAAATCTAATCACTTACAAATAACCGTACTTTTAAATTCAAATTTCTTAAAAGTTTAAGAGCATCAGCTTGCTAAAGCATATATAAGTTAGATGATCCTTTTAAAAGTATAGAATTTACATTTCTTCAGTGACTCACTTGGTTACAGATTGATAGCACCTTAAGATTAGTGACTATTGCCGTATGTGTTTCATAATTCAGTAATATTCCAATCTTGTTAAAAGCATGACTCTAGACACCATTCCATTCAGGTTCTACTTCATTTTTCTTCTTTATCTAAAGTGAGTGTGATTTTCATATTCATTAAAAAAAAAACCAATTTACTTTTCACCACTTATTAAATATTCATATCTTCTATATGCCATTGTTTAATAAATTTGCAATTTCTTAAAAGAATACCTCCCACCAACAAATTGATTGCTTACATTGTTTATTTTTAATCTGTACAAAATGGCCAGAATGTCAAAATGTCATAAATGCATCAAGATTTTAGTCAAATTTTTGTATTAAGCAAACTAGACTAATAAATGCTGTCTTCTGCAGAAAAATCCTTCTATTGGAGTATCTATACCCCCTGCTTTGGGGTGTATATCCATTTATTTCCATGCCAAAAAGGAAATAACACATTTTTGTGAAGTAAGGAATTCTTCTCCAGCAAAGTATTGATACAGTTTGCTAGAATTGTCTTCACCCATAAAATATATTTTAGGAAAATAGAAACTATTTTGTCTTAAAGTTGAAAAAAAATCAACCAGTAACAATGACAAATAGGCTGATTAAGCTTATCCAAGGGCAATGCCCAAACTTGTTCTTATCTCAAGTAAGACGAGTTATTATCAAATTCACAGCCCCATAGAAATGACAATTTTTCAAGAATGAGTAATATTCACATAAAGATGGAAAATACTTAATATTCCCCTTGGACTTTTGTTCCCTTCACTATAGAGATTCTATTCAGATTTGTATACCTTAAATGTTCACAAAATGATGAAAGCATCACAGAACTATCTTTTTCCATTGCAACACATTAAGTCATATATTTTCAAAGTGGCCTGGCACCAATAGCACCATGGAAAAAAGCTTCCTGGAAAAGAGTCATGCCCTCCTGCTTAGAATTTAGATATATATGTGTCATATATATGAATGAATAATAGTGGAATTAATGAAGTAAAATTATAATCGTTTCTTGGACTACCCTAAGTTTCTGTTCTTTGCTTATATACCTAATATCAGTAATTCCCAGTAGTTTAGTGTTCTAAAATGCCCATATGTACAGCAAGATGTTTAAGTGATTGAAATTTCTAAAAATAAAGTTAATGATACAATAATATTACTTTATTTTTAATAACTTTTTAAAAAAGATTTTATTTATTTATTTGACAGAGAGGACAAGTAAGCAGAGGGGCAGGCAGAGGGAGAGAGAGAAGCAGACTCTCCATTGAGCAGTGAGCCTGATGCAGGGCTCCATCCCAGGACCCTGGAATCATGACCTGAGCTGAAGGCAGCAACCTAACTGACTGAACCACCCAGGCACCCCAAGATAATATTACTTTAAAATGTAATATAATGCAAGACACATAAGAAAGGTATGAATTGCACAAGCATAGATTGTGTGATTGTGCAAGCAAGCACAACACAGTGATTTTCTTTTTTTTTTTAATTTTTTAAAAACATACAATGTACTTTCATTCCCAGGGGTACAGGTCTGTGAACACAGTGATTTTCTATGACCTCAAATGATTGTTCAAACATATCACAAACATAGGAATTATCAAGATAGTATGACATGATGTTAAACTGAAAGTTTTATATGGTTCCAGAGATATGTTATATATAATATATCCAAGCAAGATGGGAGGTAAGCCAGATTAATAAAGAAAATAAATTAGAACTACTTATATGACTCTTGAATTCTTTCATTAACTTTAAGCATATGCAAAATATAAGAAGAGATTTTGTAAGAGAAAATTATTGAAAAACTTATTTGTAAAAAGAGTTGCCAGCTTGTTACGAGTTTCAACATTCACAAGGAGAGAGATAACTGTGTACCCCTCACCTGAAACTCAACAAGAAGGCAACAGTGACACAACTCGGAAACAATGGTACTTGTCTCCCACATTCAATGAGACCCTTAGGACTTACGCCTGATACATATGCCTGAAGAATATAAGACTAGATTCTACCACTACTGGCATGTAGTAGTATAGAAGGGAGTGGGGAGAAAGAAAGTGAAGATAGAAAGGGAGGAAGAGAAGGAAGGAGAAAAAGAAGGAGAGAGAGAAAGAAAGAAAAAAAAATAAGAGAAATAATGTTTTAGGAAGGAGCATTACCACCAGCATAGCAAATGTATTTGCTATGGACTGAGATGAGTCATAGAAGACAGATTTTATAGTCAATCCCCAAAGAACTTGAGATGATAAGGAAGAATGAGGAAACTCCTAGGGAGCTGTGTAAGGAGCACAGTCTTTACTGTCTGTGAAATGAAAGTTGCAAGTGGAAGGGAACAGTAGGGAATCTCTACAAACCCAAGAAATGTCCTCTATGAGATTCAGGTTTGAACCCTTGCCTTGAGTCTATTTAAAATTACTCTAAAGTAAGAAGTCTTTGCTTCTTCCTATTTTCTACCTATATTCTCAACCTTAGTGGGGGATCAAAATACATGATAAGCATACCAGTGGCAGGGGTAAGTGTCCAGTCTTCATCATATTCTACCTTAGCAGAAAATAGGTTCTATGTAAATATGACTCATTGGGAAGAACCAAGAAGATGTAACTCCAAACCAACATTGTGGTTATGATTACTTAATAAAATTAGTGATTTTAGTTATTTAATTGCAGTAATTATAACTTATTTCTATCACTTGAGAGTAATCATAAGTCATGATCCAGTACAGCATGATGATTGTAGTTAATAACACTGTATCATATATTTAAATATTGCTAAGATTAGGTCTTAAAAAATCTCATTTTAAGCAAAAATATTGTATGTACGGTGATTGGTATTAGACTTATTGTGGTGATCTTTCATAATATCCACAAATACTGAACTGCTATGCTGTGCACCTGAACCTAATACTCCATAAGTCAATTATATCTCAACAAAAAACAAAAAAAAATTATGAAACACTCATGATCTTTATTACAATTTTCTTGCACCTTCATAAGCGAAGTTTTCTCTACTAAATGAGTTTTAAATGTCAGTGGGAAAGAACAAGTTTGTTTCTTGTTTCTATTCCATGATTAATGTTTGTTCAATGTGTAGGTTATAGTAGAAAAGAATATTTCATGTAGATATCAAAATACAAATATCTCTGAATGTAAAAACATTTTTAATAACACAATAAAGTTTTCTCTTTCAACTTAAATTTTTTAAAAATATTGGTTGACAAGGTGCCTGGGTGGCTCAGCAGGTTAAAGCCTCTGTCTTCGGCTCAGGTCATGATCTCGGGGTCCTGGGATCAAGCCCTGCATTGGGCTCTCTGCTCAGCGGGAAGCCTGCTTCCTACTCTCTCTCTCTGTGCCTGCCTCTCTGCCAGCTTGTGATTTCTGTCTGTCAAATAAATAAATAAAATCTTAAAAAAATATTGGTTGACAAACATTAATGGCAGAAATCTTAAATTCTTTATACAAACAACCCAAATGTGCCAAATGTATTCATGATGTCAGGAAACTCTCTAGGCAACAGAGGTGATCAATGCAGAAACAAATAAAATTAGAGAGGAATAGAATCAAAGTATATGCACTTCAGAATAATTTTAGAAGTTAAAGGGATTTTTATTTTCAGGCCTGTGTATATTTTCTGTATGGCTTCACAGCAATCACAAGAGTCCAAGAGGTTGTGTGTCAATCATACTTCAATTAAACAACAACAGCAATCCAAGCACTCTAATATAATGGATGTCACATGAGCTTGTGAAACTGAAAAGTTTATGGAAGCACTGACTGAAGTCTAGTTAATCACTTCTTACTTTCTTACATTAGACATTATAAAAACCAACCCACTCTTTTGACATCTCATTTCGAAAATAACAAATTTGTCATGAAATCAGAGCTCTAAATTCAAGTTTATTGATACCTCTATTGGCACAGTGGCATGAGAAGCTATAATTACTTAAATTCTTATTACTAACTCAGAAGAAAGATAAATCACTCTTAGGTCCCAGAAGATAATCAAGAAATGGGCAAGGGAATTATATAATTTCTTACATAATAAGAAATTGGATTAAAAATTAAATTGTTCAAACTTCTACTTAATTTGGTCTTATTAACTTTCTTATATCCTAATTTCTCAACGAGTAAAGGCAATTAAGAAACTTACATGGATATTCTTCAGAACTTCATTCAATAAACATCTGTGTAATAGGCAATTTTCTAAGAAATAGAGCTGTAGTAGTGAATGCCATTAGACACAGATGCTGTTTACATCAAGAAAAGTATCCTAGTGAGTTCAAGACAGTATGCTTTTGAGGAGGGTACAAAATGATCCCTTGTCATATAGGAAGAAACTGTAACTTCTAAATTCTATTCTTGACTAAAAAATACTCCAAAGTTTTGTCCCTCCAGTTCTGAGATAGCTCTTGACAAGATCACTGACAACTTTGATGGTGCCAAATTCCGTGGGTCAATTCTCAAGCTTCAGGATATTCAGATTTTCAGTGGTAATCACTATGCCTTTCTGCACTAGCTTTCCAGGCACCTCACTGCCCTAGTTTTCCATCACACCTTTGCTCCTCTTGTCTCATGTACTGGATCCCCTCCTTTCCAATTTCTAATGGATGCTGTGCCCTTTTTCTCTGTTTCCAGTAACTTCTCTCTTTACATCTCCCCCGACCTCATGCATTCCTCTAAGTCTAAGCAGCATCTATATCTTGATGACGTTCAAATTTTGAGAGTTGTGATTGCTCTCCTGAAATCCTGAATCATGTATCCAAGTACCTGTTTGACGTCTCCATCTAAATACATCATACGTATCCAAATAGTACTTGGCCAGAGCTAAAATACACATTTCCACCTTGAAACCTGTGATTCTCTACATGACACCTCCATTTATCCAGTTGCTTATCCAAAAAAACTTTATGGCATTCTTGAATGATCTTTGTCTCCTATCAATGCATCAGTAGATTCTCTTGCTTTTCAGTCACAGGTTTTAATCAATATACTTTATACCGATATAACCAAATTACCTGCTTGCTCCCACTCTTTCCTAGTTATAATTTCCATATGCACAGCATCTGAATGACTTTTTGAATATGTCAATCTTGTATCTCATCTCCAATTAATTTTTCTAAACATTTTCTCTAACACATAGGAAAATATATGATGAGCTTACAATAGCCACCTCACCATATAAACTTGCATCCCAAAACACTCCCTGACCTCTTATCTTTATTTCCCTTATTCTTATCATTTCAGACTGCATTCCTTAAAATTCAATGTCAATTCAGACTGCATTCCTCAAAATTCTACAATTCTTTTAATGCACCAAAAAAATGCCTGCTTCAGAGTTTCAAGCTTGTTCTTTCTTCCACTCTTCTCCCAGATGTTGGCATGGCACCAATTCACATTTTATTTATTTATTCAAATGTCTGCTAAAATGTCACCTCCCCCTGAGCTATCTTTTTTAAATATACCTGGCTCATATTTCACTCTGTGTTCATTATCTGCTTTATTTTACTTCATACCACTATATGATATGATACATGATTTATAGATATGATATAACATATGATATATGATATACGATATGATATTCTTATTTGTTCATTGTCTATGTAAAGAATGTAAGCTTCATCAGGGAAGAGACACTGTCTTTTACTCACTACTTTTATAGTATCTAGCAGAGAGTAAGTACTAAAAGAAGATATTAAGCAAAGGAATGATTACCAGATATGGTACAATGATGAAAGGGTATTAGCTTCATAATGTGAAAATGGTGCTAATATTCATCTTCAGGATTATACAACTATAATGTATTATAGTGTACCTGTTCTAAAATAATTGAAGTTAAAAACATGTGCATGTATGTGTGTGTGTTTGTGTGTGTGTGTGTGTGTATATGTATTTATATAAATGGATTATGTATTATATATTTGAAGTTAGAAATACATATATCAGTATAGGTATATATTAGATATATGTAAATTGAAGTTTAATTATATTTTATGTAATATATAAACTACTTGTTATGTAATTATTTTATACTTACATTTTATATATTTTAACTTTATATATAT
This sequence comes from Neogale vison, assembly GCF_020171115.1. NCBI lineage: Eukaryota > Metazoa > Chordata > Mammalia > Carnivora > Mustelidae > Neogale > Neogale vison. The sequence goes on along the minus strand of NC_058091.1, from coordinate 193,727,215 downwards.
TTAATATATAATTATTTTATATTATTATCTACATTTTATATAAATAATTGTATATATAACATATAATATATAATTATTAAGTATATGTCTAACTTCAATTAAACTAATACTCAAAAATAGAAAATAGTTTTAAAATAGTTTTAAAGTATATTAAAATATTGCTAATAATAAATATTTAGAAGAATAAAAAATGGCAGACCTGTTATTTTATTTATCTTAATCCTATCAAGAGTATGCCACAATTCACATTAAGAGGTCAAAAATATGATAATCAAATCAGATATGACAAAAGTGGTCAAAAATATTTTAGATCAAAGTGGTAACCATTTGAAATAATTATTTCAATCCACTATCATTAATGGACCATTTTATACTAAGAGTATATTGTGTTTTGAGATATAGGCTACTGGTTAGCAACTTCAATGTGAAGCTGGATGTCTAACATTTATTTCTGTGATATTTAAAGAAACAAGATTCCCATACAAATATTTTACAAATTTTCTGAAAACTTCATAATTAAAAACTACATATTTGAAAACTTTGTCACTTATAACCTAATAACCTCATACCACTGAGCAAACATCTTTCATTCAAACTATATAAAATTGGATAAAATTATATACAGAAAATAATACAGTAATAAACTAAAACGCATTCTTCTCAGAGTAAATGGTATTGAATGACACAAAAATGACAAATACTGGGAAAATGATAGAAATTTCTAGAGTCTGCTTAAAAAGTAAAATACTTCAGAACTATATTTTTAGGAGTCACCAGAATAAAGATGATTCATAAAAGTTATATATTAAACCTAAATTATTTTTTAAAATAACTATTAGGATGTTTCCAGAAAAAAATTGGGAAAATGTAACCATTGATGTAATGGTTGATTTGACTGGCATTATAATGACTCAGTGATAAATTTACTGACTTTCTACTGCCTGTGTAAGTCATTCAGTAAATGATTCTTTATTTTTTCAAGATTTTTTTTTAATTTATCTTACAGAGAGAGACACAGGGAGAGGGGGAACACAAACAGGGGGAAGTGGGAGAGGGAGAAGCAGGCTCCCTGCTGAATAGGGAGCCAATGCATGGCTCAATCCCAGGACCCTGGGATCATGACCTGAGCCTAAGGCAGGTGCTTAAAGACTGAGCCACCCAAGTGAAATAATGCTTCTAAGACATTGTCAATATTTTCAATGTATTATACATTTTCATTAAAGTGATTTTATATACTCAAGGCATTTAGAATAGAATATAGGGGCATCTATGTGGCTCAGTCAGGAAAGAAATAAAAACACATATAATTAGTCTATACCATGAAGTTAAAAGCACTGTTTTAAAATTGAGTGAAACTCTTTTGAATGAAAACTGTACTACAGTAAGAACATTTGAAAAACAGTGGTTGAAAGTATTTTTACCATTATGTAATTGTTACAAGACACAAGGTCTTCCACGTCCTTGTCAGTTTTTTCAAATTTTACCTGCTCTAATAATTATGTAAGTAGTATCTCATTGTGGAATTAACCTATGTAACCATAATGACTAATTATAGTGAACATCTCTGCATGTGTGTGTTACCCATATATCTTTAGTGAAGTGACTGTTCAAATTATTTGTCTTTTTAAAATTAAATTGTTTATTCCCTTATTGAATTTTGTGAATTATTTATATAGTCTGGCTATAGTTCTTTCAACAGACATATGACATGCAAAACAATTTGGGGAGAATTAATATCTTAATATTGTGTTTTCTGATCCATGAACCAAAGCATAGTATTTCCATTTATTCAGACATTATTTTATTCATTAATTTCTCCTAGCAGTACAGATAGATTTTAGTACTTGGGTCTTACACATATTCTACCAGACTTATCTATTTCACCTTTTGATGCAATTATGCATGTTAAAATGTTGCCATTTACAAAAAATCTCAAAATCAAAAACTAAAAACAAATGAATATAACAAAGGATAAAGAACAACCTTATGTAAAAGTAAGAAACTTTTTAAAAATTTCATATAATAGGGAATGGATCCAGAGAGGCTAGTAAAAAAAATATCTACTAAAACCTCAAGTCAAAATGGTGAGGTCAGTGCTGTCTGAGACTTCTCAGAAAGGAGAAGGTCATTAGGAACTCCTTGGGAAACCTAGCCCCTAAAGCCCTCTCATCTCAGCCTATAAATAGTACTAGGACTAGAGCAGCAGCCCGGTAGGAAGGCCTTGGACTTTGTTCCTGGTACGAAGTCTTAGCAAGCAGAGGATTGGGCACAATGGAGAGCTGTTCTGTCCTGCGTTTGCACAATGGCACAAAGTAAAAGTATTGGTTATTGAGTGCAGCTGTGGCTCTAGATCCTTCTCCATGCCCCTTAGTCTTCAAAATCACTAAAGAAGCAATCTGATGACTGACTTCTATTTTTCTCATAGCTTCTTTCTTTCTTTTTTTTTAAATTTTTTTAAAGATTGTATTTATTTATTTGACAGATGGAAATCACAAGCAGGCAGAGAAAGAGGAGGAAGCAGGCTCCCTGCTGAGCAGAGGGCCCGATGTGGGGCTCGATCCCAGGATCCTGGGATCATGACCTGAGCTGAAGGCAGAGGCTTTAACCCACTGAGCCACCCAGGTGCCCCTCATATCCTCTTTCAAAACAAATTATTTTAGAGATATTTTGGCATGAACCTATACATTAGCAGAATCCCATCCAACTTAAAAAAAAAATTGATATAATAAAGAATGTCAAAAAAAACCCAGAGAAACATTTATGAAGCTCCAATACCTAAAGTGGTCATCTCTACCCCAAACTAACCTATAGATTCAATGAAAACAAATAAAATCTTAAAAAGTATTGGTGTAGGGGTGTGTATGTGTGTGTGTGTGTAACTAAAAGTTCAAAAATATAACCTAAAATGTTATGGGGAAGTAAAATTAAGGAATAATCAAGGCATCAAAGAAAACAATATGTGAAAACAAGACTTAATTTGTGTAAAATTAATATGAACTACAGTAATTTAGAAAGTACAATGTTACAATAGATGAAAAATCAATAGAACTTAAAGGAAGACTTTATAGCACAACTAGCATTGTGGTTTAATGGAGAAAGTTTTGAATACTTAATAAATAATGCAGAGACATTCAGGAGAAATTGGAAGCCAAACATACATACACAAAAGTCCTTTCCAGCATTACTGACTTATAGAGGAAGACAAAAATGTAAAACTTTGAAAACATCTATCCCTTGAAACACACAATAAAGCAAGTTTAATGGCAAAATGAAAGTGAGGAAGGTGTTTATAATACCCCCAATGGATTTGTATCCTTCAAAATAAGGTTGACCACAAACAGAAATAGCAATATAAAAAGATGTAAGGGATCTAATAGAAAAAAAGTCTCTTGAAAAAGTGCTACTTAGAAAATATGTTACTAAATCAAAGAACATGCTCAGCCTGACAACCAGAAAAATCACAAATAAAATCTTATCATTTCGTACCCACCACATTGTTAGAAATCTAAAAAATGATCGTATCCATTGTTCTAAGGGCTTGAGACAAACTAGACACATAGGTTGATACTACTGTATCACCAAAATAAGTCATTAGGCTTTACTTTGTCATCCTGTTGATGGTTAAGTAGATATCATTGTCTCCCTGAATACAAATTGTCTTTTACTCTGTTAGCTTTACAGACTTTTCTTTTCTTCTCTTTCTTTAGTTTTTTTTTCTTTCTTTCTTTAAGTTTGTTTGTTTTGTTTTAAAGATTTTATTCATTTATTTGACAGGCAGAGATCACAAGTAGGCAGAAAGGCAGACAGAGAGAGAGAGGGAGAAGCAGGTTCTGCTGAGCAGAACGCCTGATGCGGGGCTCGATCCCAGGACCCTGAGATCATGACCTGAGCTGAAGGCAGAGGCTTTAAGCCACTGAGCCACCCAGGTGCCCCATCTTTCTTTAAGTTTTTAAGCTACATGACCATGATGGGTCCAGGTATGTTTTTTTGTTTTGTTTTTAAACCTGCCTGAGAGTCCCTGAATTTTTTTATATTTTTTTTTGTGGGTTTATTTTATATCATATTTGGGACAATTTCCCCAATATTTCTTCAAATATTCCTCCCTCCTTGGTCTCTTTCTTCTTCTGGAACTCTACTGCATGTATGTTAATCATATGGTATTTTCCTTCACGTTGCTGAATCTGTTTTGTTATGGTTACCCTTTCCTTTCTTTATATGCTTTGTTTGGTATTTTCTATTGACCTGTCCTTCAGTCCGATGGTCTGGACACAGAAGGATGGTGTATCCTATCAGTCTTTATGCTTGCCTGATGAATTCTTCAATTCAGATATTCTAGAATTCCTAGAATTCAGTTCTAGATTTTCCCTTTGGTTTGGTGAGTTTAGTCAATGTAGCTAGAAATTGAGCTATGTTTCGGTTCTGCTGTTGCACTATCCTCACTGTACAACAGGCTTAAAATTCTTCTTATGTCCCCTTGAGCTTAGGACATGGGTTGGTCCTCTGGGAGAAGTTTCCCAGTTTGTTCCCCACTAACAAAAAGATTTCCCTTTATGTTTGTGCTTCCGAGAGGTCTCTCTCCATGCTCTTATCCCAAACCCCGAGAAATTCTGATGCTGATTGTTACTCAGTTCTTGCCAGCCTGTTTGTGGAGGACTAGGAGATAGGGCATACTCTGTTGTGGTTCACCTCGGGTGTGGAAAGGCACCGTGTTCCTA